>NC_141686.1:35638300-38363300 GCF_964263255.1 Lissotriton vulgaris
GTCCCCGGGGCCAACTGGCCATCTATAAGGGGCTCAAATGCTCTCTGTCCACAAAGTTAGGGCTGCTGCCTAAGCAGCGACAGTCACGGGGCGCACTTGGCGCAGACCTAAACATGGCAGCTGCCCACTACTTGCTGGGCAGCTGGGAGTCCCAATGAATGCCTAAACGTTGCAGCTGGCACTAAGTGCTGTGCAGCTGTGCAGGCAGAGATTGGGGAAAGGAGTGCGCTTCGCTCCTGGATTAAAAAGATTTGTCCCCCAAATAGAAGAACCTAAACGGTGCAGCTGCCCACTGTTTGCTGGGCAGCTGTGAAGCACTGCGACCTGGGCCCTCACTGGCCCTCTGGAGCGAGAACTGCACCATGGGCTCACTGGCCCTTTAAACAAATTACGCCAAACTGAGCCCTCTAGGCTCTGAAGACAACTGTGGTCCCCTAATAAAGCGTGGGCCCCTCTGGGCCTGGGCAAAGACTGGTCGCCAAAGGTGGGGAGCCATCTAGGCTCTGAAAACAATGGGAGCCTTCGTTGGAGCCACAGGACTCGGCAGGACAAAATGGCGTTGGAGCCACAGGGCTCGGGAGGACAAAATGGCGTTGGTGCCACAGGGCTCGACATACAACTGCCACCAAATCAGGGGGGGGCCTCGTGGCTTTGAAGAAATGGGGCCGGACATTGGAGTGGCCCACTGAGCAGCCGGGCCGCTCTGACACTACCTCTCTCTCCCCCACAGCCGTCTAAGCTTACCGGCTCTCTCGGGGGTCACGGAGCTGCTCCTCTCCTGGCCGAGCGCCATCGTGGGGCTCTCCCTTCTGCCTGGGAACCCCGCAGGCCACCACCCGGTCGCATCGTCACCCGGTTCCCCATCTCGGGGCCGGGACTTCGCCGATGGGGCCCGCAAGGCTCGGGACTCCTCCTCCCCGTAGACTGCACAGCTTCCTCGGGACTCGGCCACACTTGCTGGTGCCGGCGTGGCTCTCCCTCAGCATGGGAGCCCCACACAGGCCGGCGCCATCACTGTCCATGCTGCTTCCTCTCCTCTGTGCCGAGGAGGCAGGCGAGCTCCCGACCTCCTCTCCCATGACCTCACTTCCGGCCACACTCGGGACTTCCGTCCTGCGTCCCCGCCCACAGTCAGGCGGGCCACGGCTATTTTCAGGGGCAGAATTAGAGGGGTAGGCTCCCTGGCCATACAAAGTAAATAGTGGCGTGGCCACACGGACAACAACAAAATGAGTCCCAAGAGCGAAAATGAGGGGCAGGCTCCCTCCAATCCGGACAACAAAGCAGGGTGGCATAACAACACGGGCATAATGCAGGGTGGGCACCTGTGACGAAGGATTCACAGGGGAAGGGCCAAATCCAACACAACCCCCTACCAGCCAAAACACAGGGCAGACCAACCACCACTGTGATGGGCTTCCCTGCTATGGGCGATAGAACATGGACGCGGGCCCGCACTGCAGGGACACTCTCTGGTTTTACGCCACGTTGTTCCACCGACCAGCATCAATAAAAAAAAATAATAATAACATTTAAAAAATATATATTTTTTTTTAATTCAGGACCAGCTAGGCCACCCAACCGGTACTCCTTAGTTGTCCACGGCCAGGACCAGGCCCTAGGCCATCCGATGTCACAGGTCCTGACCGACTCACAGAGTGGGGGCGGTAACCCCTGGCACACAACAGCTATTTGAAGAACCGGGTTTTTAGAACCCAGTGGGGCCAGGGGCACGCCCAAAGTCTTCGGATTCACCTGTTTTGGTTTACAGAGACACGGGATACTTCTGGGTGGCGTCAGAGTTACCAAGTTTAATAGCTGCAGCCAGTAACAGTGATCCACGAAATACAGCATGGAAATATTTCAGGAGACTGCTCCTCAAATTCGTAGAGCAAAACATCTCCTTTTATACACAATTTTCACATTTTACGAGCATACACACCTAGGGCGCCAAAAGTTAACCAATGAAGTACTTTCTCAAACAAAGTATCACATGACAAAAGACTCAGTTTGCAACATCCCAACCCAAAGTTAATCAGTGGGAATGTCCCAAATCCAATTTCAACAAGCAGAACAAACCCATAATTGAAAAGCACAATGCATGTAATAAAGAACATAGAAAAGGAAACAATGTCTGATAGTGAGCAAGATAAGGCATGTGTAAGGAGTCTAAAAGTTAACGAGGTCCTAAACAATGACTGGCAATCTCAGACAACGATCAAACCAGGGAAATTGACTCAGCAGGGTCAGCTTTAGGTGAAAGAATCAGATCCTTGCAATTCACCTTGGAGTCAAGAAAGACCCTGTTAATGTATAGCAATACATGAAGGCCAGGCCGCTTCGTTCGTTTGACCACACTAGTCGGCCTGCGTGATGGCAAGACAAAATGGAGGACTTAAACAAAATGGAACCCATGCTCGGAACGAAATCTCCAAATACATAGTGAACTCGCTAACTAACGTGACGAATTCACTCCACATTAGCCGCATTCGCTAAATACGGTCCGACATCACCAAAATCGTGACGGAACCATGACCTTACGTAACGAGGCCCGTTTTCACAGAACCACAGATCCTCCTTTTGCCATTAGGTAGGCAATCACCTAAACTCACGTTAATCTGAATCTAGGTCTATCATCATCAGACCATCAAGGTGTTGCTGGAGCATCATCCTATTACTCTCTACTTCTCTCGAACCCGGTCTCTGCACACACGTAGTAGCACAAAGACCACAAACGGTGGGAGCCCACTGGATACAAAGACAACAAGAGAAGAGAATAGCTAGAGCCATACCAAGGAAAATCAGAACTTTCCATCCCCATTTAGACAACAATTCCCAAAACCATCCAATCAACGACCAGTTCCCTTCGTCTACATGAATAGACTCAGAAACCTTATGCAATCTGGATATGGCTTGGTACACTGTCGGGGCATTATCTGGTATGTAAACAAAGCAACTAGATTGGATCAATTTGCATACCCCTCCTCTATCTGCAAGTATAACATCCAGGGCAACACGATTCTGCAATGTCATAACACGGTCAGCCTGAACTTCTGCTGTAATATTACTGAGAGCACCTGCAGTTTCATTTATAGTGGCCTCAACCACTCTAGTAAGCTGTCGTATGTGTCTGCTATTAGCCATAGGACCCCAAAAGGGTAGGAAACCCTTGAAGAAATTTCCCACTTCCTGCGCTGCGGTATCTTCCTGGTCAAACACACCTCTAACATATCTTGTCCTGTGGTAATCCATAGCAGCCGTGTACGTAGTGGGCAGCAAAAACGCAACATAACATGTGCCTGAAAAATCAGGTGGCAACCATGTATAAGCTCTGTCGTAACATACAAAATATGTACCTTTAGCTGGCACAAATGGAGAAGTCGGGGATGCAAAATTGTAGGTTTGAGCACATACACTCTCACCTAACTGAGCTCTCGGATTTCGACCATTACCTCGTAAACAAAAGTGGCCTCGATGGGGTACGATCCAAATCGGGGAGACCTCTTCCATCTCTCCTTTTCTGTCAAACTAGTGCTATACCCAGTAACATTGCAACCAATATATGCCTGCGCTTCATCCTTAGGGATAGCATTTTATGCATCGATATCTCTAATCATATCTACTATTCCCTTTATCAAAGCACTATTGCTCGGGTTGTGTCTCATGGAACGCATAGGGTATACCTCATTCGCATAAATGAATATTGTCTGAAAAGCCCATACAGACCCATTCAAAGAAAAAGGCAAAACCAGATATGGCATACCTCTATCTGTTGTAGGAGGCATAAGACAACATACCCAACAATTTGTAGTATTGACTACCAACTGATGCTGATGCAAAAGCTGTATAAATGAGTTGTTTACAAATTCTGTACTTCGTGTCTGTTCATGTTCAGGCAACGTATAGAACTTGTGCAAAGAAACAGTAGTAGAAGAAAGCATAGGTTGGATGGTGGGTGCAGAAATCAGTGACATAGCATATACAGTGCAACCCACACATGTCAATGTGATACTTAAAAACACAAAAGAACACAGTATAATAAAACATTTGCCACGAACCAATGCACACAATCTCATCTTAAAATTAATTTTCTCAACAACTCTATCCATTACAAAAGACTCCATCCTCTAACCGTGCTGTTCGCTGCAGTTGTTTCTCTTCACTCAAGTGTGCGTCTGTAAGTCTAGGGAACGCCCTAGAACAAACCAGAACCGTTGACCTTGCGTCCACATGGCTCACAACCTTGAGTCTTTATACCGCGACCCTACAGCTGAACCCGGATGGTGGTTCAAAAAAGAAAAAGACAAAAATTTCTCTTGTCTGATAGAGTATAGTTCACCAGAAGCACCAAAAAATCGTACTCTTTCTTTGTCTCTTGTGCTGCGCAAATGATAGCGCTCTTTACCAGACACAGTCTGATCCTGGAAAAATGTCTCTGGATTTTTAGTGTCAAGTCTCATCGACGGAGGCACAGCTTCTTGCAAAACTTCATCATCCTCACGTTCAGACAGAGTCCATTTCAGATGCGCATCACTAAAGGGGACAAACTCCACAATTTTCTCGTTTTCTGAATCGGGAATACCATTAGCAATGTTTCGGTCATACGGCAAGGGAAGTGGAAGCTTCTTGGTGTGGGTGGCATGCACCCAATTTGTTTTCCCAGAAACTTTGACGGCTGTTCGAGTAGTTAGAAGAGTCTGGTAGGGGCCAATCCACCTCGGCTCGAGGTTCTTCGTCCTTTGAAAGTTCCGAACTAGTAGCCAGTCGCCAGGTTGGATGGAATGTCCTGCATCCACAGAAGCTGAAGGTAAAGTATTGTGCACCTGTTGGTGAAGAACACGCAATTTAGCAGTCAAATCATGTAAATAGTCAACCAACATAGGGTACTCGATGTCGCTATATTTCTTTGGCCGCGGCACAGCCCAAACATTCGCCGGACGACGAAACACAACTTCATACAGACTAATTCCCATACGAGAATGCACTGTCATCCACGTTGACAAAAGTGCCAACGGCAAAGCATCGGGCCATGCTAGGCCAGAGGTTGCTTGTATCTAAGCCAACTTCTACTTAAGGGTGCCATTGTAGCATTCAACCGAACCAGCTGACTGGGGGTGATTCGCAGCATGACATTTCTGCCTTATTCCCAAACCTGCACACACTTTCTTCATAACCTGACCCACAAATTCACTTCCATTGTCACTCCATACCATTCTCGGCAAACCATACCTAGGGAAAAACTCCTTCAATAAGACCTTAGCTGTAGATAAGGCAGGATTATCCTTTAGAGGGTAAGCCTCTATCCATCTTGAAAAGGCACAAACAACCACAAGGACGTATTTTAGGTTGTTGCATCTCTCCATATGAATAAAGTCCAACTGTAGAACCTCAAACGGATACGTAGGAGGAGCAAAATGACCTGCTGGAGTTGGGGTTCCCTTACCAGGATTGTGCATCAAACGAACCATACAATTTTTCACCAGATTCTCAGCACATTTAGGAATTCCAGCATTCTGCCATTCTGGAGCCAACAACTTACATATCCGTTTCACACTTATGTGAGTCATTCCATGTGCCATCGTAACCACTGGAAGCACATACGCATCAGGCAACAACCATCACTGGTGTTCTAACAACTCAATCCAACAACCAGTCGAATCCAACATTCCCATAGTCTCTCTCAACACACTCAATTCTTTCTCAGTAGCTTCAGCCTGAATCAATTTCACACTCTCTATTGTATCCTCACACATTCCTCTATCCGGAACCCATCTCGCAGGGCCTGCAACATACATTTGACTTGTCACATTCTTCGCTGTTTCTATCGTTACTTCATCCGCAAACGCATTACCACGACCAACATCATCCGCAACCTTCTTATGTGCACTGCATTTCACAATCGCAACTTGTGTCGGCAAAGTAAGTGACTCAAGAAGTTCATTCACCAACTATCCATGCTGAATCTTCGTACCATGGGAGGTAAGGAATCCCCTTTCTCTCCACAAACGTCCAAAACTATGAGCAACACCAAACGCATATTGGCTATCAGTATACACAGTCACTCTCTTTCCTTTCGACAACACACACGCTCCTGTCAGTGCAATCAACTCTGCTGCTTGAGCTGAATTCTGTAGAATACATGCAGCTTCAACAATTGTGTGCAAAGTCGTAACCGCATACACTGCAGTCCTATCGCCATTCGGAAGCTTAAAGCATGAACCATCTACCCATAAGGTACCATCAGAATTCGAAAGAGGAGTATCTTTCAGATCAATTCTACCTTTCGTTTCTTCCTCTGTCCTGAGAAAGCAATCATGCTGTTCCTGAACATTCGTCCCTACAGAAATCGGCAACAACGTAGCTGGATTCAATGTGTTGCATCGCTTTATATGCACGTGACTCACCAAAAGAGTCAACTCATAACCTGACAAACGTGCACTAGTAAGGTGCTGAGTGCTTGTCTTATTCAGTAAGGTATCCACTGCATGTAGGTCCATCACAATCAACGTATTATCCAGTACCAGACCAGCAGACTGTCGTATATAAACAGCCGCTGCCGCTTAGCTCTCAAAAAACTTGGCAACGCCTTAGCTACTGGATCTAAAGTAGCCAAGAAATACGCACATGGGCGTTGCTTGTCTCCAAACTGTTGTGTCAACACTGACAACGCACATCCTTCTCTCTCGTGCACATACAACATGAAAGGCTTACTGTAGTCGGGGGTACCCAACACAGGCGCAGAACACAACGCATCACGCAATTCAGAAAAACTCTTCTGACATTCGTCAGACCAAGGAAGAGGATTCGGAGTATCCTTAAGAGTAAGTGCCAACAGAGGATTCGCCAGTAAGGAAAAATTCGGAATCCACTGTCTACAATACGAGGTGATACCCAAGAAAGCACGCACTTCTCTCTGTGTAGATGGTACAGTCATTTGCGCAATCGCTTGTATACGCTCTGGGGTCAATCGTCTTCCCTCCTTCGACAAGAGATGACCTAAGTAGGTCAATTCTTGGCGACAATATTGCAACTTCGAAAGCAACACTTTATGATGGAGGTCAGACAAATGCCGTAACAAAGAAAGCGTCGCTTCTTTACAAAGCTCTTCATCATCAGCAGCAACCAACAGATCATCCACATACTGGATAAGAGTCGCACCAGAAGGCAAAACAAAAGAATCAAGCTGAGTCTTTAACGCTTGAATATAGATTGATGGACTCTCACAATAACCTTGAGGAGCACGCTTGAACCGGAAGCTTCGGCCTCCTAAAGAGAAGCCAAAAATATCTCTACTCTCTTCAGCAATAGGAATACTAAAGAAAGCATTCTTTAGGTCAATCACAGAAAACCAAGCAGCCGAAGCTGGAATCATAGTTAGTAAAGCAGTAATGTCCGGAACAACAGGAAACTGCGGAACAACAATCTTGTTCACTTCACGAAGGTCGATCACAAACCGATACACAGGTGGCTGAGAAGAGTCAGTACGCTTAAGGACAGCAAAACCGGACTGTTGCACACATTACCTCTCGTTTCTTCAATCAGATCTTTCTCAACCAAATCTTAGATGATCGCTATAAGAGCTCTCTCACCGTCACTTGATATTCGATATTTTGGAATACGAGGCAACTTAGCATTTGCCTTAAGGGTAACAACGTATGGTGGAATCTGCAAAAGGCCAACATCATTTGGACCCGTAGCCCAAAGAGTATCAGGGAGAGAGCGCAATTCCAGTGGAAGCCGATCTTTAGACAAATACATCGGAGAAATCACTCTCTTACCCAATGGAAGGTGTACTCCCGCAGGAGAACAATACAATGTCGCATTCAATCTCTTCAACAAGTCCAAACCCAACAAACCTGTAGTTAAAATTAGAGGTGCTTCCAATTCACAAGGCTCAACAGAAAGAGACAAAGGACAAGAAACCGGGTTACGAACTGGGGCGCCAGAAAAATCTACTGAAACATTCGTTAAGCCAGACAAAGGTGCGCCAGGGAGTTTAGAGTGCATGATAGAACTCTTTGCCGCACCAGTATCCAACAGAAAAGGCTCTGACACACCTGATGTAATCACTTCAACATAAGGTCCACTCTGGTCTACTGAAATTGACACTACTCCCTCTCTTTTTCTATGGCTGTCCTAACTATCATTACAGTTAACATTCTCTCTCTCAACATAGTAATCATCAGCATAATACTGAGTTGACTGACCAGACGCAACATTCTGTTGATCAAAACAGTTAGTAGAATTTTGTGGGGGAAAAGAACGTCCACTCTGGGGGAACACACCACTACCTCTACCCCTAGGCACTTGCTGAACACCTCATCCTCTCACACCAGACACACCATTCGCACGTTGTAACAAAATCGGACAACTATTCTTGAAGTGACCCTCTTCCTTACAATAAGCACACTGATTGGGGCCTACCGGAATTCGCTGCGCAAAAGATTCGGGCTTCTGCAACACTCTCTGAAACTGTGGGGGTTGCTGAAACTCACGCTGATTTAAACAAGGCGGATACGCCTGCTGCAAAAGAACCTTCGTCTTCCAATTCTTTAGTCTTTTTCTCTGCTTTATCTTTCTCATCTTTATCTCTATTCTCGTAATATTGTGCAGTAGCCAATATCCGGGCCGAAGAAGAAACAGCCCATGAACTCTCAGAGTCCTTCAATTTCTTACACGGCTCGGGGAGTAAATTATAGACAAATGTATCCACAAACAACCTTTGGCCACCTTCCGTACTCATATCTTGCCCACTGTGGTCGATGAAAGTCTCTTCAAACCTAGTGAAGAAATCAGACACACTTTCGTCTTTCTTCTGCTTACATGCTGCTAACTTATCCCAATTCACTCGCATAGGAGGCATCAAAGTCTTCATTAAAGCAATAATCCTACCAGGAAGTTCTGTAACTAAAGGCTCAGGTTTAGCCCCTCCACGTTGACGACCATCGGCAGCAGTAATATTAACCCACGTATCTCCTAACTCTACTGCATGATCCTCGTGATGGATCTTTGCCCACAAAGGTTGAGGGACTAAATTCCCCAACAACATATCTATATCAGCTAAATTCATCACACACGCATCAACTGTCTGGGACAACTCTTTGTAATAACCCGCAGGATTTTTACGAGGGTCAGGTAGAGTCTGCTTAAGAGCCAAAACTTCAGCTCTCTTCCAAGGAACATGTAACCAAACACGCTGAAAATGAGCCAGTACACCCTGAATACCCTGATTAAGGTTAGCCACAACTTCCTCTCTCCATACAGGAGGAACTTCTCTCATCGGATACTGCTTCACTTTTCTTCGAACCGAAGGATCAGGTTCAAACAACGGCTGAGAAGGAAGTCTACACCTAAATGCAAGAAGCGCCTCTACCACTTCTTCAACATTGGGATCCACTATCGTCCCTTTAGCAAATTCGGACTGAACATTGTAATTGTAAATGGTAATTGATACTTGTATAGCGCACAACTCACCCGCAAGGGTCTCAAGGCGCTTGTACGAATAAGCTGTGGAACCCATCCTGGATTTCCCTGTGAGGCGTCCACTCCTGGGCACCCCCAAGGTGGAGGCCAGGCATCCTTAGCGTTGTGGGGACCGTTGTGGAGATTAAGCAAGCTATTGCCCAGAGTTGCAGAGTGGGACTCCATGATTGGAATAGGCACCGAGGCGAGAATTATCAGGTCCGTGGAATTTTGAGCCCAAGACCCTCCGAGGCGGGGAATTGAACCCTGGTCCTGGGCTAGACCTCTACATCAGAGTCTGCCGCTCTTACCATTGAGCCACACTTCTCCACTCCGATGGAATCGGACCCAATTCAGCATCGTCCCACTCTTCACGAAGGAAAGTACATATAACATCAAAAACATACCTTTGTTTTGGCGCTTCCCACTGTAGGAAAACATCCATAACCGCTTGCAGATCATACCTAGAGACATTCAAAACCCATCTACGAGCAAGGAGATCTAACACAGTTCCTCGGCACTAGGGAGCTGACTACGCATTTGTTTCCGTGCAGAAACTGGGGTCATATTAAACGACCCAAACAGAGGAGACAAAAAAATTGTGACAGTCTCAGCCATTCGCTGTCGAGTAGAATGAGAAGAAGTTGACATGAGGACAGGAGACAAAGTGTTCTGAGACGACAAAGACATAGGGTCAGTAGAAAAGGAAGTTAAAGGCAAAGGAGTAAAAGGCAAAGGAGTTTGAGGCAAAGTTGTAGGCAAAGCTGGCGGCCCTAGAGAAGGTTGCACCAGAGGCGGGAGAACCAACTGTGCAAGAACGGGTGGCTGGACAACAGCGGGAGGTTGAACAACTGGAGGTTGCAGAGGTGCCGTAGCACTCTGCACATAAGGGGGTGGTGAAATCAACAAATGCGACATAAAAGGATCCTTTTCAGGGTCCATAGTCACATTCGGGACGAGAGGTGGCAAAGCCGGATAACACTTATCAATGGCCATGCAACGTTGCCTATCTGACACCTCAATTGCACGATCTTCTTGCATTATCAATATATTTTTTTCTTTCCTATCTCTTTTAGCTTGCTTAATTTCTCGCTGTTTGGCTTCCTTACGCCAGAGGTGGAAAGAGTCAAACATCGCCGGCCGGTCTTTCTTCCTAAATAGCGCAACTTCCAAATTATCTAAAATATCTGATTCGAAACTACCATGTTGTGGCCATTTTAAAACACCATCTTTCCGTGTATAGCGGACCCATACTTCATTATACGTAAAGGGACCCACTCCATGCTTTGAATAGAGCTCATAAGTCGGAGTTCCAACCGGAGGTATCGGACAGGAGTCTTCCAATCGGGAATCCCTGTTACAACTACACAAAACAAATTCCTATGTTTGCTAAGACCAGGCATCTTTGCTCACTAATCTAGCTTCAAACTTCAAGGGGTTATCTAACACGATATACTCGCAAATGTACGAGCACCTCGGCTTTGGTATTTGCAAAAACCAAATCAAAGAACCCAAGAAACAAAACCAAGTCGTGGGAGCGACCCACTTATACTTAACCAAAATGTCTTGTCACGCCACCAGAAGACCGTTTATCGTCTCGCTCTACAAATCATCACAAAAGGGTCCACGACCGGGCGACAGTCAGGGCAGCAGTCCTTCGTAGCCGTCGGAAAGGGGAAGCCTCGCAGCAAAAACCTTCAGTCCACATTCGACATGCCGGGGCCGATGAAGTGGGGGCCCTCCTCCAGAATTTCCTCACGAAGCTCCTCACAATCTTTGGGCTTGGACCTGTACGGCTGAAGTTACCCCACGTTGGGTGCCAAATGAAGTACCGGATTTTTAGAACCCAGCGGCGCCAGGGGCACGCCCAAAGTCTTCGGATTCACCTGTCTTGGTTTACAGAGACACGGAATACTTCTGGGTGGCGTCAGAGACCAAGTTTATTAGCTGGAGCCAGTAACAGTGATCCACGAAATACAGCATGGAAGTATTTCAGGAGACTGCTCAAATTCGTAGAGCAAAACATCTGCTTTTATACACAATTTTCACATTTTATGAGCATACACACCCACTGCACCAAAAGTTAACCAATGAAGTACATTCTCAAACAAAGTATCACATGACGATAGACTCAACCCAAAGTTAATCATTGGGAATGTCCCAAATCCAATTTCCACAAACAGAACAAACCCATAATTGAAAAGCACAATGCATGTAATAAAGAACATAGAAAAGGAAACAATGTCTGATAGTGAGCAAGATAAGGCATGTGTAAGGAGACTAAAATTTACGAGGTCCAGAATAATGATTGGCAATCTCAGACAACGATCAAACCAGGGAAATTGACTCAGCAGGGTCAGCTTCAGGTGAAAGAATCAGATCCTTGCAATTCACCTCGGAGTCAAGAAAGACCCTGTTAATGTATAGCAATACATGAAGGCCAGGCCGCTTCGTTCGTTTAACCACACTTGTTGGCCTGCGTGATGGCAAGACAAAATGGAGGCCTTAAACAAAATGGAACCCATGCTCGTAACGAAATCTCCAAATACATAGTGAACTTGCTAACTAATGTGACGAATTCACTCTACATTAGCTGCATTCGCGAAATACGGTCCGAATCACCAAAATCGTGACGGAACCATGACCTTACGTAACGAGGCCCGTTTTCACAGAACCACATATTCTCCACTCCCCCTCTCAGTGTAGCTGCAACTACCACTGATCCTTCAGCCTAGGGTCCGCACCCTCGGACTGACCAGAGGTCACGGGCAAGAATGCCCCACCCTACCTCTCTTTCTGGGGTTGCGCACTCTCCCAGGAGAAGCACCCTCCAGAACCCAACTCTCCCACCAGTTCAGGACCTCTCTCCCTCAACTGGTCTACCCCCTGGGATCCAAATTCACCAGGTGCACAGGGGTCAGAGGCGAGGTCTACCTCCCTCGGTACCCCCTTCCAGAGTTCTGCACCTTCCTAACTGGAATGGTACCCCTAGAAGACAAACCGGCCAGGACCCTGGCTACAGTCGCCCTGCCATCCAGGACAGGCAACCACCTGAACCTGGCTTCCCAACCCAGTGACAGACCCTTTGGTCAGATGCCTGGCGCACAAGGGCTTCCTTGAGGGTGACACCTAACTAATGTGTGGTGTAACAAGTCTGTCTGTCACTCAGGACAGAAGTGGCGTCACCATGGTCACTCCCTGGCGACACAGCTCTTCTGGCTGGCCCCTGACCCACTGGTTCTTCCACTGGGGAGCCTATCCCCCTCGCACCCCTCTATCTGGACTTCTGCACCCTCCTAACTGGAGCGGTACTGCCAGACACCAGAACTACTCGAACCCTGCTTTCAGGTGCTCCACGTTCTCTACACACTGAAAGATCCTCCTCAAATGGCTTATTAGTACAGCCTAGGCCCCGACCTGATGTTCCCTGAAGAAACAATCCAGGCCCTGAGACTGGGTTTCGGGCACCTGTAGACACGCAGTCCCACCCACTCCTTCTCCTCTAGGACAGGACGTGAGCCCCTACACCAGGGCCTACCTGAGCTACTCTGAATCTCTCCTCTCTATGTCTCCCTCCTCACAGAACCTTACCAACTTGAACATGCTGTATCTAAACAGACCACAGAAATCCTAAGCAGGCTTCACTTCGCGGACGTTCTTGAGAAAAGTTTAACACAAGGGACCTAGGTGTCTGAGCTAAAACCGGAGTAAACACCAAAGTATTCAACAAGCTCCCTATCTCAGAGAACTTACACCAAAGTATTCAGCAAGCTCCCTATCTCAGAGAAATCACACCCAAGTATTCAGCAAGCTCCCTATCTCAGAGAACTTACACCAAAGTATTCAGCACAACACACCATTCATCCACACACACCCCCTCTCGGACTGGTAAGGCAGTTTCTACCGCCCCTGATTTCTCAACCTGACCACGCGTGACACAGGTACCACTACTCCGGGAACGGGGAATAGGACGTTCACATCCATCCAGCACATCAAAAATCCATCCCCACCCCTCTCAAGACTGGTAAGACAGTTTTTACCGCTCCTGATTTCTCAACCTGACCACCACGTGACATAGGTACCATTACTCCGGGAACGGGATGGGGAACACATGCAATGGACACACCTATCGCTGATTCAAGTCAAGTCAAGTCATAACATTTATATAGCGCACTACATACCCAGAGGGTTTCAAGGCGCTAGGAAGGGGGGTAGGATTAATTGTCGAATATCCACGTTTTAAGCTGCTTTCTGAACGCTAGGTGATTCTGGGTGAGGCGAAGGTAAGCGGGGAGTGAGTTTCATGTTTTGGCAGCCAGGTAGGAGAAGGATCTGCCTCCCATGGTGGTCTTGTTGATGCGAGGTACAGTGGCGAAGGCTTGGCTGGAAGAGCGAAGTTGGCGGGAGGGGGTGTAAAAGGACAGTCGAGAGTTGAGGCACTCTGGTCCGATGTCGTAGAGTGATTTGTGTGCGTGGGTAAGCAGTCGGAAAGTAATCCTCTTATTGACGGGTAGCCAGTGGAGGTCTTTAAGGTGACCAGAGATGTGTTCGTTGCGTGGGATGTCTAATATGAGCCTGGCCGAGGCGTTTTGGATTCGTTGTATTTTCTTCTGGAGTTTTGCGGTAGTACCTGCGTAAAGGGTGTTTCCGTAGTCCAGTCGGCTCGTGACCAGAGCGTGGGTGACTATTTTCCTTGTTTCGGAGGGTATCCAGCGAAATGTTTTTCTGAGCATGCGAAGAATGTTAAAGCAGGAAGAGGATACGGCGTTGACTTGTCTGTTCATTGATAGTGAAGAATCCAGGATGACGCCTAGGTTCCGTGCGTGGTCTGTCGGGATGGGTGCTTTTCCGAGGGCTTCCGGCCACCAAGAGTCGTCCCATGCGGAAGGGGATTTGCCTAGGATGAGGACTTCTGTTTTGTCTGAGTTTAGTTTCAGGCGGCTTTGTTTCATCCATTCGGCAACTTCTTTCATTCCCTCGTGTAGGTTAGTTTTGGCGGTGCTGGGGTCCTTGGTGAGAGATAGGATCAGTTGAGTGTCATCCGCGTAAGAGATGATGTTGAGGTTGTGTTGGCGTGCGATGGCCGCGAGGGGGCTCATGTATACGTTGAAGAGGGTGGGACTGAGTGAGGATCCTTGTGGTACGCCGCAGATGATTTCTGAGGCCTCTGACTTGAATGGTGGGAGGCGGACTCTCTGGGTTCTTCCAGTGAGGAACGAGGTGATCCATTCCAGTGCCATCCCAGAGAACTTACACCCAATTATTCCGTGCAACACAACATTCATCCACACACCTTGGACTGGTAAGGCAGTTTCTACCGCCCCTGATTTCTCAACCTGACCACACGTGACACGGTATGCAGACAAAATATCGATATTTAAATATCGATATACAATAATATCGAAGTTTAAATATCGAAGGGACATTATACAGAAGGTAAGTAATATCGGTAGAATTTAATATCGATATTATTAATATCGATGTTTTAAATATCGATGTAAGTAATATCGATGTTAATAATTTCGATGTTACTCATATCGATTTTTAAATTAATTTTATGTATATTATTATGTATTCATAATGTTTTTAATTTATTTTCATGTAATTTAATTAAATTGTGCATTTTAGTACTGTAGCGGGTTGTGGGTTTATACGGGAATAGGGTGGGAAGTAATTTATTTATACAAAATTAATTATTAATTAGTAGAAATTATACATTAATTTGAATTAATTGGAAATTAATTTAAATTAGTTAGTAATTAATGTTTATTAATTGATTAATTGATAATCATGTTCTGTAGCAGGTTGTAGGTTTATAGGGGAATAGGGTGGGAAGCAATTTAATTATACTAAATTAATGATTAATTAGTAGGAATTATAAATTATTTTTAATTAATTTGTAATTAATTGTAATTAATTGGTAATTAATTTTTATTAATTGATTAATTGATAATTATGTTCTGTAGTGGGTTGTGGGTTTATAGGGGAATAGAGTGGGAAGTAATTTAATTATACTGAATTAATTATCAATTAGTCGGAATTATAAATTAATTTTAATTAATTGGTAATTAATTTACATTAATTGGTAATTAATTTTTATCAATTGATTAATTGATAATCATGTTCTGTAGCGGGTTGTGGGTTTATAGGGGAATAGGGTGGGAAGTAATTTAATTATACTAAATTAATTATTAATTTGTCGGAATTATAAATTAATTTGAATTAATAGGTAATTAATTTTAATTAAATGGTAATTAATTTTTATTAATTGATTAATTGATAATTATGTTCTGTAGTGGGTTGTGGGTTTATAGGGGGATAGGGTGGGAAGTAATTTAAATTTAATTAAGTAATAATGTTTTTTAATTAATTGTATTTTTAATTATATTATTGTTAATTAATTATTGATTGGTAATTAAATATTATTAAATTGTAGTTTTTTATTAATTTTTTAGTTAATTATTTATTGTTAATCATGTTTTTAATAATTATGATTTGGTATTTGTTAATGGTTTATATTTATTTAATTGTTAAGTTTGTTATTATTTTAAAAAATACATTTATTTATAAGTATGTTTATTTTTACTCCTACGCTATCCTACACTTTCCCTACTGTTGCACTCTCTGGAGTTGGAATACTAATTGTTACCCCTACGCTATCCAACACTTTCCCTACTGTTGCACTCTCTGGAGTTGGAATAGTAATTTTTACCCCTACGCTATCCAACACTTTCCCTACTGTTGCACTTTCTGGAGTTGGAATAGTAATTGTTACCCCTACGCTATCCAACGCTTTCCCTACTGTTGCACTCTCTGGAGTTGGAATAGTAATTTTTACCCCTATGCTATCCAACACTTACCCTACTGTTGCACTCTCTGGAGTTGGAATAGTAATTTTTACACCTACGCTATCCAACACTTTCCCTACTGTTGCACTCTCTGGAGTTGGAATAGTAATTTTTACCCCTACGCTATCCAACACTTTCCCTACTGTTGCACTCTCTGGAGTGGGAATAGTAATTGTTACCCCTACGCTATCCAACACTTTCTCTACTGCTGCACTCTCTGGAGTTGGAATAGTAATTTTTATGCCTACGTTATACAGCACTTTCCCTACTGTTGCACTCTCTGGAGTTGGAATAGTAATTGTTACCCCTACGCTATCCAACACTTTCCCTACTGTTGCACTCTCTGGAGTTGGAATAGTAATTTTTACACCTACGCTATCCAACACTTTCCCTACTGTTGCACTCTCTGGAGTGGGAATAGTAATTTTTACCCCTACGCTATCCAACATTTACTTATTTTTTTTAATTTGTATTACACTTGTATTAATTGTTACTTATATTATTATTTTATGTATATCAATTTATTTGTAAATTATTATATTTTCAGTTATTTCTAAGTTATTAATATAATTTTTAGAGTTATTATTAATGAAGTATATAATATGTATTATATCTTTATTATTTGCTTTTATTACATTATTGATTAATTTTAAATATTATAATATATTTTTAACTATGTTTATTACATTTATAAGTATTATTTTGTTAATATTACATTTTTTTATTTAAAAAACAATATTTAAAAAAACCCGATATTTTTGACATCCATATTTGTTTCCGATATTTTTGTACTTACCTTGTTAGAGATAGGATGTCGATATTTTTGTAATCGATATTTTTGTTGCAATATTTTTGTATGTAGATATTTTTGTATTCAATATTTTGTCATAGATTCCATGACACAGGTACCATTACTCCTGGACCGGGGACTGGGACGTTTACATTCATCCAGCGCATCACACATTCCTCCCCAAACCCCTCTCAAGACTGGTAAGACATTTTCTTCCGCCCCTGATTTCTCAACCTGACCACCACGTGACACAGGTACCATTACTCATGGAACGGGATGGGGACACACAAACTGGACACACTTTAGCTGCCACCACTGGATCCCACCCTTACTGGTGAACCCAGAAAACTCCCACAGCACTTAGGGGATGATCTACATTCCAGAGCTAGGGACACCTAACTCACAGGGAACAAGAACACATTTCCAAAGAAATGACATTTAGAACAAACTTAAGAACAATAATCCCTTTCCGTGTGATTATCTAAAATGCAGAGTTTTGTAGTGAAGCCATTTGTCGCTGTGGTACTGCGCAAATACAAATCCTTATCCTTTCGCTGCCACCAGTGTTAGAAATGGGATTCCTGGCTGACTGAGGCTTGCGCCAAAGCGAGGCAAAAACCACCACTCTAGTTAGGGCAAGGGAGTTACACTCCAAAGATAACCCCTGCTCACCCCCTTGGTAACGTGACACGAGCAGTAAGGCTGATACCGGAGGCGTTGTAAGTTAAACATTTGCGCACGCACCCACCAACAACAACATCCCAGGCTCCCCACAAAAGGAACTCCACACAAGGTTATAGCACGAATAGCCTTTGTATCCTCAAAACACCTTAGAGTAGTAACCACATCATGTACACTGTGCCATCTGGCACGGGACAATATTTACAAGGGGATATGGACACCGGACAGGGCCACGGTCAGAATTATTTACACAGGACAGGGCCACGGGGGCCACTGTCAGAATTAATTACACAGGACAGGGCCACGTGGGCCACTGTCAGAATTAGCGCTTGGTGAAGAACTAGTAAAAGTTAGAAGATATATGAACTTAGAACACAGCCAGTACTCCCTGGCAAGACACTATACTCTGGGTCAACCTGTAATATAAATACTAACAGGCACAGTATCAAATAAGGCGAGAACTCTATTCTACGCCACCTCATAAGCCTAGACATAGTAGATCATAATCGCCTAGCATAACGTGCATCAGGAACCACTTACTCACATAACCTGCAGTAGGAAATAAATCACACCTAGACCCGAGTAGAGAATCACAATTAAACATCCGACAGTAGGTAAAACCAAATAATCATAAAAGCACATCTATGCGCATCAATCAAGGTGCATAAATCATTCTACAAACATTACATTTCCTAGCACCTACATAAACATGACTTTAGGGCCTTGCGCCCTATAACCCTGAGAGTCCCCTGGGCCAACTGGCCATCTCCTATGACAGTATAACAGTCTCCTATGTGACTTTTAGAGTATATCCATGTGTATCCCTTCCCTATGTATATAGAGATAACTCTAATCACTAGAATATGCAGTAGTCCGCAATGCTCTCTACCATTCCTATGTGACTCTTAGAGTATATCCAGTCTTACCCCTTCCCTATGTATATAGAGATAACTCTAAGCACTAGTATATGCAGTAGTCCGCTGTGCTCTCTACCATTCCTATGTGACGCTTAGAGTATATCCATGTGTATCCCCTCCCTATGTTGATAGAGATATCACTAGTATAGGCCTAGAGTATATCCATTTGTATCTCCTCCTTGTGTGACTTTATCTCTTGTACATTTGCATTTTTTTCTGTTTGTACCTTTTTTGTAACGCATGTAATCCTAAATCCGTATGCTTTCAACTGGTTCTTATGTAATGCAAATATTTGCAATCTTTTTACGCATGTAACCGTCAGTCCTTATGTTTTCAACTGGATCCTATGTAAAGCGCTCTGACACCTTCGGGTAAAGTTCGCGCTATATAAAATTGCACAAATAAAATCTATAAGGGGCTCAAATGCTGCCTAAGCAACGACAGTCACAGGGGCTCACTTGGCGCAGACCTAAATGTGGCAGCTGCCCACTACTTGCTGGGCAGCTGGGAGTCTCAATGAATGCCTAAACGTTGCAGCTGGCACTAAGTGCTGCCCAGCTGTGCAGGCAGAGATTGGGGCAAAGGAGTGCGCCTCGCTCCTGGATTAAAAAGATATGTCCCCCTAATAGAAGAACCTAAACAGTGCAGCTACCCACTAATTGCTGGGCAGCTGTGAAGCACTGCGACCTGGGCCCTCACTGGCCCTCTGGAGCGTGAACCTGGCCATGGGCTCTGACTGGCCCTTTAAACAAATTGCGCCAAACTGAGCCCTCTAGGCTCTGAAGACAACTGTGGTCCCCTAATAAAGCGTGGGCCCCTCTGGGCCTGGGCAAAGACTGGTCGCCAAAGGTGGGGAGCCATTTAGGCTCTGAAAACAATGGGGGCCTTCATTGGAGCCACAGGACTCGGCAGGACAAAATGGCGATGGAGCCACAGGGCTCGGGACTCGGAGGACAAAATGGCATTTGAGCCACAGGGCTCGACATACAACTGCCCCAAAATCAGGGGGGGGCCTCATGGCTTTGAAAAAATGGGGCCGGACGTCGGAGTGGCCCACTGAGCACCTGCGGCCGCTCTGACACTGCCTCCCCCCCCCCAGTCATCTAAGCTTACTGGCTCTCTTTGGTCACGGGGCTGCTCCTCTCCTGGCCGGGCTCCATCGTGGGGCTCTGCCTTCTGCCTGGGAACCCCGGAGGCCACCACACGGTCGCATCTTCACCCGGTCCCTCGTCTCGGGACCGGGACTTCGCCGAAGGAGCCTGCAAGGCTCCGGACTCCTCATGGCTACTCGGGGAGGCGGGGTAGGCTCCCGTCCTCCTCCCCGTAGACCGCACAGCTTCATCTGGACTTGGCCGCACTTGCTGGCGCCGGCGAGGCTCTCCCTCAGCAAGGGAACCCCGCACAGGTCGGCACCATCCCTGTCCACGCGGCTTCCTCTTCTCTGTGCCGAGGAGGCGGGCGAGCTCCCGACCTCCTCTCCCATGACCTCACTTCCGGCCGCACCCTAGACTTCCGCCCTGCGGCCCCGCCCACAGTCAGGGGGGCCGCAGCTATTTTCAGGGGCAGAATTAGAGGGGTAGGCTTCCTCGCCATACAAAGTAAATAGCGGGGTGGCCTCCCGAACAACAACAAAACGAGTCCCAAGAGCGCAAATGAGGGGCAGGCTCACGTCAATCCGGACAACAAAGCAGGGTGGGCTCCTGCCATTTAAAAATATAACAACACAGGCATAATGCAGGGTGGGCACCTGCGACGAAGGATCCACAGGGGAAGGGCCAAGTCCAACAGGTGTAGAGAGAGAGGGGTGCAGAGAGAGAGAGGGGTGTAGAGAGAGGGGTGTAGAGAGAGAGAGGGGTAGAGAGAGAGAGGGGTGTAGAGAGAGAGAGGTGTAGAGAGAGAGAGGGGTGTAGAGAGAGAGAGGGGTAGAGAGAGAGAGAGAGAGAGGGGTGTAGAGAGAGAGAGAGGGGTGCAGAGAGATCGGTGTTGAGAGAGGGGTGTAGAGAGAGAGGGGTTTAGACAGGGGGTGTAGAGAGAGGGGTGTAGAGAGAGAGGGGTGTAGAGAGAGAGGGGTGTAGAGAGAGTGGTGTAGAGAGAGGGGTGTAGAGAGAGGGGTGTAGAGAGACTGGTGTAGAGAGACGGGTGTAGGGAGAGGGGTATAGGGAGAAGGGTATAGGGTATAGAGAGGGGGGTGTAGGGAGAGGGGTGTAGAGGTGGGTGTAGAGAGGGGGGTGTATAGAGAGAGTGGGGTAGAGAGAGAGTGGTGTAGAGATTGAGTGGTGTAGAGAGAAGGGTGTAGAGAGAGGGGTATAGACAGGGGGTGTAGAGAGAGGGGTGTAGAGAGAGGGGTGTAGAGTGAGAGGGGTGTAGAGAGAGAGGGGTGTAGAGAGGGGGGTGTAGATAGAGTGGTGTAGAGAGAGGGGTGTAGAGAGACTGGTGTAGAGAGACGGGTGTAGGGAGAGGGGTGTAGGGAGAGGGGTATAGAGAGGGGGGTTTAGGGAGAGGGGTGTAGAGGTAGGTGTAGAGAGGGGGTGTATAGAGAGAGTGGGGTAGAGAGAGAGTGGTGTAGAGATTGAGTGGTGTAGAGAGAGGGGTATAGATAGGGGGTGTGTAGAGAGAGGGGGTGTAGGGAGAGGGGGTGTCGAGAGAGGGGGTGTAGAGAGAGGGGGTGTATAGAGAGGGGGTGTAGAGAGAGGGGGTGTACAGAGAGGGGGTGTAGAGAGAGGGGGTGTAGAGAGAGAGGGTGTAGAGAGAGGGGTGTAGAGAGAGCGGTGTAGAGAGAGAGGGGTGTAGAGTGAGAAAGGGGTATAGAGAGAGAGAGGGGTGTAGAGAGAGAGAGAGGGGTGAAGACAGAGAGGGGTGTAGAGAGAGAGAGGGGGGTATAAAGAGAGAGAGGGAGGGGTGTAGAGAGAGGGGTGTAGAGAGAGGGTGTAGAGAGACAGGGGTGTAGAGAGGGGGTGTAGATAGAGGGGTGTAGAGAGAGGGGTGTGGAGAGAGGGGTGTAGAGAGAGGGGTGCAGAGAGAGGAAAGTAGGGAGAGGGGTGTAGAGAGAGGGGTGTAGGAAGAGGGATGTAGAGAGAGGGGAGTAGGGAGAGGGGTGTAGAGAGGGGATGTAGAGTGGGGGTGTGTAGAGAGAGGGGGTGTAGAGAGAGGGCATGTAGAGAGGGGGAGTGTAGAGTGGGGGTGTAGAGAGAGAGGTGTAGAGATTGAGTGGTGTAGAGAGGGGGTGTAGAGAGGGGGTGTGTAGAGAGAGGGGGTGTAGAGAGAGGGGGTGTATAGAGAGGGGGTGTAGAGAGTGGGGGTGAAGAGAGAGGAGGTGTAGAGAGAGGGGGTGTAGAGGGAGGGGAGTGTAGAGAGAGGGGGTGTAGAGAGGGTGTGTAGAGATGGGGTGTAGAGAGAGGGACGTTGAGAGAGGGGTGTATATAGAGATGGGTGTAGAGAGAGGGGGTGTAGAGAGAGGGGGTGTAGAGAGAGAGGGTTTAGAGAGAGAGGTGTAGAGAGAGGGGTATAGAGAGAGGGGTGTAGAGAGTGGGGTGTAGAAAGAGTGGGTGTGTAGAGAGAGGGGGGTGTAGCGAGAGGGGGTGTAGAGAGAGAGGGGTGTAGAGAGAGGGGTGTAGAGAGAGGGGGTTGTAGAGAGGGGGTTGTGGGGAGGGGGTGTAGAGAGGGGGTGTAGAGAGAGAGAGGCTGTGTAGAGAGAGGGGTTGTAGAGAGAGAGGGGAGAGGGTTGTAGAGAGAGGGGGTTGTAGAGAGGGGGTTGTAGGGAGGGGTGTAGAGAGGGGTGTAGAGAGAGGGGGGTGTAGAGAGAGAGGGGTGTAGAGAGAGGGGGTGTAGAGAGACGGAGTGTAGAGAGAGGGGGGTGTAGAGAGAGAGTGGTGTAGAGAGAGTGGTGTAGAGAGGGGAGTGTAGAGAGGGGGGTGTAGAGAGGGGGTGTAGAGAGGGGGTGTAGAGAGGGGGGTGTTGAGAGGGTGGTGTAGAGAGGGGGGTGTAGAGAGAGATGTGTGTAGAGAGAGGGGTGGTAGAGAGAGAGGGGTGTAGAGAGAGGGCTTTAGAGAGAGGGGTGTAGAGAGAGGGGTATAGAGAGAGTTAAGGAGGTCCTTTATCTAAGATGACTTATTCATTGCACTTCCTTAATTAACTATGCTGGGCCCCAAGTCACAAGAGCCTGTTCCGAATTTTTAAAATAAAGTGTTATGGGAAAGAGAAAACACAATAGCTCCAGTTACGCCACTAACTAATAATTTCAAATGCATCAGCTGACATGAAAAAACACAAAATGCTAGCTTTGAAACCTATGCATACATAGATTTTATAGCACAAGCACCGGTGCTGGCAAAGCTCAGGGTCTGAGGAAAAGAGTCTCTTTGGCAGTCCTAAGCATTAGTGCTTTCAGTGGGATGAAAAGGTCAAGAGCCCACAGAGAGGGGGGTGGAATTAGCCGTTTATAGCGCAGGCGGAAATGCAACGAGGTATCATGATCTGCGCACAAGCTGTCGATACTGACTGTTCTCACTTTAAATTAAAAATAAAAGGCTGGTAAAATGTTATCAGGCAAAGGTCAACTACGGGATACATAATAGAATGTTTCCAATGGTGCATTAAAAAAAACATTTTGCCTCATTGCCTATTAATTATATATATTTTTATTATATAAACTGACGCTGCTTGTGCTTTGCCCAGGAGTGAATATCATTTGCTAAATTCTTGTTACACAAGCAGAAAAAAACAGGAAACATATGCACACACACAAACAGCATATTTAATAAGTCTTGTTTTAAATGATGGTGACTCTGGAAAAGTTAAGTTGTGTCTCTGTAGTTGTACGAGGGCCGGGTGAATCGTGAGCCTGGTATTGCAGCAGCATGGGGGCATTGGCCTGCTCGCCAGACATGAAAGGGCGCCCGGAGAGAGGTGCTTAATTACCCATGACAAAGGAAAGGCAGATGGCCGCGCGTGCACTCGCACGTGCACTCAAGCTTGTAGCCAGCAAACAAAGAGCTGGGTTGCACTTTTCAGATCCCCCTTTACTAAAAATCGAGCATGCTCGACCTAAAAAGCATGAGCCAGAGAATGAGGTTAAAGGAATTAGACAGATAGAGAGAAAAAAAAATACAATAGCGAGAGGGAGAAATGAATAAGTATTAGTAAGAGGCGGGGGGCGGAGGAGCGGAAGGCTTTGAAGTCTGAAGCCAAGGCACAACAAATGGTGGTGTGTGATGTGGCTGGCGATGATGTGCACACGAATAGCTCACATGAACTGTACGCGATCCACAGCTAGGTAGACTTTTCTTTTCCTCATACTATAATCTCGCCTATTTATCCCTGCGGGATAAAAATAGGCGAGACCTAAAAACAACTGCCACTGGCAAAGTAGGATTAGAAGCAGTGAAGAAAGAGAGTGAAGATGAAAGAATTGTGAGATTTGTCGTTAGTAGGCTTCAAAGGGTAAAACTGTCATACTCTCATAGAGAAGGAAGCCTTTGCTGTGAGGGAATAAAACATTTGACGTATTTTGTATGGGGATTACAGTTTATATACAAAGCTAATCAGAAGTCGTTTGTAAATTTCCTCCAATGTGGAAAGGGGCTGGGAGGTAATTTTGCCACTTAATATAACAACACTGATGCTAGCTAATATGGACTGTATTTTTTAAATAGAATTGTGAAGGAATTAAAGAATATAATTGAAAGCTGTTTGACAAGACTTCCAGTGGAAACCAAATAAATGTGAGGGGGGATCTTGTGAGGTAAGACAACTATTTAGAGGATTTAGCCTGAAACTAGAAGAGACAGAAAGGGAACAGTCCCTTCACATGAAGGTAGCCCTAGTACTCAACTTTGGTTTCACTCCATAGATAGTTTGTACACACCCCAAAGAAATCACAATAGTCTTGCAAGTAATATGTGTATGCGTCAGTAAAGTCAATAAAGGGCTGGCTGAAGGGCAGCAGAGTAAATGATTATAATGGGCTGTATGACTTGGTTATCAGAGATCACCTATTACATCATCCCATTACTATTTGCAAGCCTTAAAGGAACCAACTCAGCTTTCTATTCTATAGAGAGCTGCATGCGAAAGGAAAAGATGGCTTTGATTATCTCCCTGCTGAATTTTATAAAAAGAGTGCTTTAGGCGCTACGTTGACATTATATGAGGAGCTTTTATTAGGAGAAGGCTATTAAGAAGGGCTCGTTCTCACCTTCTGCTACAGAGGGACAGTGATAACTTTATTAAAACCAGGCTAAGATATAGTACAGTGCCAATCATGCAGATATCTGTCACTCATTAACTTAGTGAGCTAAATGCTAACACATTATGGCAAACTGACTAGCACAGTTGTTTGGTGCGTTGGTAATTCCTGATCAGTCTAGATCTGCCCCAGGAAGAACAATGTTGTAAACTGTATGCACTGTCTTTGCTATTATGCACCAAAGCATGCCACCAAAATAAAAATTAATAGATAGTTGTCAAATACTATGTCACTTAGCAGGGGCACTTAACAGGAACGCCCCTCATCCCAACTCCGCTCTTTTCCATTCTGATAGAACTGCGGGCTTGTATAGTATGTGGATTCCACATGCATAGGGGAATACAGGTCTCCAAGTGGAGAACCGGGCCTTATGGGCCTGGCGGCGCAGGGCACGCCTTAAATCCCTGAGTTCACCTGCCTTGTCGAACAGAGACACGAGGCACTCTGTTGGGCGTAGAAAACCAGGTTTATTAGCTGCAGCCAAGCACAGTTGTCCCAGAAGTACGTACAGCTTACATTCTGAGGAGACTGCCACTTTAGTCCGTGGCGCACAATCTTTTATAGCACACATATTTACAACGTTTACTCCCTGTACATACAAAGCAAGCCAATAGGAAAAGTCTCTCTCTCAAACCCCGTGTGTTACCCCTCCAAACAAATTAATGAGTGCTAGTACCGACAATCCAATTTGCAGTTGGCAGGACGTATTTGTGTGCCTCAAAAGATAGTTGTGTAACAAGAGAATACAAGGAGAGAATAGCGAAGGCCAGTCGGATAAGATAATGTAAGGAAAGAATAGGAGAAGCCAAATAGTCAGTCAAGACAGGGATCAATCAACCCAGACATGGATTAGCAAACTCGGCCAGAACCTGACATCGGTTTCGTAAACAAGGGCAGGGGGTTACTCTTTAACAGAAGAGACACGTAGCAGCTGAGAAAAGCAAAAACACTCCGTTTGCCGTGCTGCCTGAGTGAGGGCAACACAAAATGGCAACGATACACAAAATGGCGGCCAAATACGGGACAAAGTCTGAAACCAAAGAACTTCACAAGCACCGCCTACTGATATCTATGTATGTGTATAACCTACTACTCTTCATTACAAGGTCAGAGAATAATCTTCTACTGGTGCATATTATGAAATCTGCATTAATTGGGGCAAATTTAGATTATTCCCATTGACTGCCGTTACAGAACCATTGGATATTGAATACTCACTCAGATGGTCTACTGATTGTGCTAAACATCTGGGAATAAAGGTTCGCAGATCACAGGAGGCTGTATTGACTGATAACTAGAACCAGTTGTGGAAACATGTCCAGAAAGGCTGATGGATACGATGGCTAGTATCAATGGAAAAACAATTATAATTATAACAGGCATTGTGGTCTCTTTTGCCAGTGTTCAGTGCTTGGCAATCCCTGAGAGGCTATGTTAAAAGCCTAGAAAGCAATGATGGCCACCACACTCTATTCCTGAGGATCATCGAATGTCTTAACACTCTCACCTTTACTCAGTGAATGGATAAACCAATCTACTCATGCAGGCACAGCCTCAGTCTTCTGTTTTTCTCTAATCCCCATCCAGAATCTCTGCATAGATGCTGCAGTCAAAAGAGGACCAATTCCTCCTATACTTTGCCGTGACATGAGATATGCATCTCACCAAAAGATAAATTACATGCCCTTAGAAAAACAAGAGCAAACCACATCTGGCAATACTCGTATGCATACTACAATACGAGAACTCTCCCTCAAATACAACACTTAGAGTTCATTTAGAGGTGATGTAATTACATCAAAATTTAAGGAGATAAAAAAATAAGGAAAAAGGACTCTGAGTACAAAGCAACGGTTGTATGACATTACAACGCATGCTAACACATTGCATGCCATTACATCACAGTTTTTACAACGCAAGTCGTTACAACGACTTTCGTTGGATGGCGCTGGACTTAGGAGCAGTATAATTTACTATTCCAACTCCAGTCTACATACAGTAGGGAAGGTGTTGGATAGTAAATTATACTATTCCTTGTCCAAGAGCGCCATCCAGCGCAAGTCGTTGTAACGACTTGCGTTCTAAAAACCGCAATGTAATGGCATCAGGATGTAACGACCGCGTTGTAAACGACGTTTCCCAAAACAACAGAAACAAAAACAATTCTGTTTTCTCCTACCCAATCCACAATGGCTGATAATGTGTTCCATACATTTATAAACACCAGCCAAGGTCAAGATGGCCTAATGCTTTTCTTGTTAGTTTGAGTTGTTCCAGGTCAAAATTCAGTATTTAATAGCTGCTGATCATTTGTACTGTGCGTTCCAACACTTACAGTTAGTTTCCAATCCGTGTTTTTTTTTCTCTTTCCCTGCTTTTTATTTTGTTTGCTCCTTTACCTTTTACCTAGCCGTTTGAGTATTTTAGTCTGGATTCCTTCAAGTCCCAGTGTACTATTGTTTCGGGAAACCATTGAAGAGGTTTTCTTTGTATTCCGGCTTTTTCCTCCATTGATGCTGTCTAGCCTAGCATGTTCCCAGCACTCTGGCTGGTTAACTGGCTTCTGCAGGAGAGCGACGAGGGTTCCAATCCAGGACCCCCATCTCCTGAAAGACCTACTATGACCTGCTTTACAATGTTTAAGAGTAAGGTTAAGTTAAGGGAAAAAAGCAAACGGAAAGGTAGGTGGATGTGCTAAAAAAGAAGATAGCGGTAATAGGAAAACACAACATATTAAAATAAAATTAAATTAATACTCTACTGTAGATAAAAGAACAACATGTAAAATATGATTCCCGAAAAAAAACCTTTGAAATGAATCTCGGAGTAATTATTAAACAATATAATCACACAGTGTCAGGATCCATCGGACTGCCCACCGCCTTCCACACTTCAGCAGTAGTAGGGGAACTAATCAGGGGGAACCCCAGGGCACTAGGTGCATTTCACTCACTTACATCCTACCTAGGAAAACTGCGGGTCGGGTGGGGGCTCCTAGCAGGTTCTCAACACATGCCTATCGCCCTCGGCTCATCCCCTCTTTCACTCCCTGTGTTCCATGAGGAAGAAAAGCTAAGTTATATTTCTTTAATTCTTTGCTCCCGTATGTGGTGGTGTTTTCCTTATCTTTGTTTCCCAGGCCACGCCAGAGCTCAACTCAGCAACCTCCCTGGCTCAGCAGTCTCTGTGACTCAGCAAAGCCTTCATGACTCAACAACCTCCATGACTCCGTAGCCTCCATAAATCAGCAACCTTCATGACTTAGCAGCCTCCATGACTCAACAAACCTCTGTGACTCAGCAACCTCCGTGACTCAGCAACCTCCAAGTGACTCAACAAGTCTCCATGACTCAGCAACCTCCATGACTCAGCAGCCGACATGGCTCATCAGCCTGGCGAAAGGTATTTAACCCTCACCCAGCTTGTCTTCAGGGCTTCGCATTGAGTTTCCAGTTAAAGATCCTGCGGCGTGGTGGCTCTTCTCTGCAGGTGCTGGTCGGACGAGTCCTGTTCCATCCTTGCTGCTGCTACTCGCAGATAATTCAAAATCCTTTTTGTGCTACATTTCACTCTTGTGCTCAGTGGAATTCTATTGTTTTGACTCCCGGCTCATTTCTGGTTATCAGGGAGATCTTGGGTAACTTCTCATGAAACTTTTTGCAGTCAGAGACTTCCTGACTTCGTTTCCTATATCACAGTTCACTCTTGTTCCCGCTCAGCTTACTTTACGCTACTTTGCCTGGATTTTGGTCATTTTCTCCTTATATCATTCATGTACTTTCATGCATAGTTCTTGCTGATAGAAGTTTATATTATTATTGCAGTGTTTATAGTTACCTTGTTTTTTCTCGCTGTAAGAAGGTCTTGGTAACGCTCTCAAGCCTTGGACATTTTTCAGCTGAAGGATACAGATTATGTTTAATTCCAATGAAATTATAATTCGTGGTGTGCTTATGTGTAATCTTCGTTGGCACAATATTGTGTGAGTTTGTGTTTATCTTTGGCTCAATTTGTGTTAGTGTGTATTTATTGTTGACGCCATAGGGTATGAGTGTTATTCTAATCATTCTAAAAGACCTCTTTTTATCGGTACCCAATGCAGACGTTTAAGCATGATTTATGTCATTGATTATTTGTGTTCTTTTTGATGTCTTTTACTACTGCTGCAGGAGCTGGTCTCCATACTCATTCCTAGCTTAAGAACAGACGTCCCAGATTGTTCTGTGTCCTATGCTTCTCCACTGGCACAAACGCACACCAGTTGTTTCTTTCATTATTTTAGTTTTTTATTTTAACTATTTATTTAAGTTAATTGTTTGTTCCCAAACTCCCTTCCATTGAGATTATCAGATGAGCACTGGTGTCTCTGGTTCAGTATTCATCGGATGGTTTCTCTGGATTGTTGGGGTCCAGCTGCCTCTGCATGTCCAGCAGAGAGAAAAACGCGTTCCAACGTTCATCTTCCCAGATTGGTTCCTGATACACAGACCTAATTGTAGACCCAGGCTGGTGGGACACTAGGCTGCTAGAAGGGCGGATGACCTACCTTCCCTGGTTCACATCTTTTTCTAAAGATCGCTAATCCCTGCCAAGTCTGGCAGATTGTTTTGCCGAATGTTCTTTTACTAAAAGATAGAATTGATCAATGCTTAATGGTCCCTGTGTCTTGGCATTTCTACACGCCAGTCAGCACATCGTTTGCTTGAAAAACAAATCCAGAAGAGTTTGATATCCACGAATCACTGAGATTTTATACAACTAGAATTCCATCAGACAATTTTCACAATGATTGCCCTATCCTGTAGTTTATGTAATAATGGCTCTGGAAAATATGAACAATTTAGGCAATGGGGAGTTTGAATACACAAATGAAGTGTAAATATCTTAAATAATGGCCTCTGCAAGTATTAACACTAATGGTTTAGTCACTCTAAGGGGCTGATTAGGATGCCGTAGTAAACAGCTCTGACCCTCAGTCGGAGCTGTTCCCACGGCATCGTAAGGGGCTGTTCGGATTCATTTCCGACCAACCAATATGGATGGATCAGTCAAAAAGGAATCAGAAACTGGATTTCCGAATGGCTTCCGACGGGCTCGGAGTGCCCACCTGCCATAAAGCCTCCAGTAATCCCAAGGGCTCCTCTTTCTGCCAAAGGGAATCAATGTCAGATTCCGACAGCCTTTCTGTGCTGGCATTTCTGACACAGAAAGGCTGTCGGAAGTCACCTTTGGAGGCCCCCACCAGGGCTCCCAGTGGTGCAGGGCAACCGGTTGGAGGCCGAGGGGGCCACCCTGTTGATCCCTGTACCCCGTGGCAGGCACCTTGTGTGCTTGCCACGGGGTGCAGGGATGAACTGCACCACTTCTCTTCAGTTTGAATGCATGCTCCCATTGCAAAGAATAGGAGTGCGACTGAACAGTGTCCGGTCGCATCCTAATTTCTCGGTTGGGACCACCAACAGGAGGTCGGTCGGTCGGTCCCAGTACCGAATCGATGTCGGACGGTCTCAAGTCTGTCAGGCATCGAAATAGGGCCCTTTGGCCCGATTCTGATGCGGGTTGGAAAGCTTCCCGACCAAATCGGTTTGGAAATGGTTTCCGACCCACTCCGATCGGGAGAGTCCCACTGACAGAGTACGATGCATCCAGATACTTCCCGATATGATTTGGTTGGACTCCCATTGACTTCAATGGGAGCATATGTTCCTAACTGCATCATAATTGGGCCATCAGTCGGGAAGACAGGTTCCCGATCCAATTTGGAAGGAGCAAATGCTGCTAGGAGGCCTTCCTAACTGCATCAGAGACAGGCCCTAGGTGAGAATGCTTTCCTAACCACATCAGAATCAGGCCCTAGATTGGAATGCTTTCTTAACTGCATCAGAATCAGGCCTCAAGTAGTAAACCTATAGAAAGTATATATTAGAAAGATCTCTGCACATTTTGGAGGTGGCTTTAATAAGGAAGGCACCATCTCAATGCTGTTCTTGTGTTAATTTATTAAAGGTAATAATGCTAGGGGGCATTCAGTAAGATTACTAGACTTAGACTGAATCTAAATAAAAATGCTCCTATAATCTATCTTCACATCTAAACATTACTTAAGGTTATATAGATTATGGTAAATAGCCTGCAAACCAACCTGGTTAGCTTAGGCCGTCACCTTCACTCTCTCAGCAGGAGATGGCCTGCCATCATACTAATAGAACCCTCCATTGTTGATGGGGATCTCTTTGGCATTTTGGTGAAAGGGCTCCCACAGGTGGGACAGAAGCCTTTTTGGAAAAACTGCAGGGCCTGCCCTCGCCAATGTTATGGCGGCAGGTCTGTGTCAATTTTGGTTTTACAGGAACAAACCCTAAAACGTCTGACATGTGTCAGTTATTGTTTTGTTTTCTTGTATGCCAAGCATAGCAGCATTACTCATAAAGTCCTTCACAACTCTATTCCCTCCTACCAGGTTAGGAACTAAAGGTCTCTGGAGCTCAAAGAGAATCTGAGTCCCTGCTGCTCAAACCGCTGACTTTTAGGCAAAAACGCTACAGGACACAAGCATTCTCTGGTAGTGCAACAATGCTTTGGAACTCACTCCCACCTGCCCTTCAAACAACCCCATGTCTGCTCACATTCAAAAGGGATTTCAAAATTCTTCTATTTGAGGGGCACTTCAATTAAGGTGGGGATCACTATGCAGCCATAATTTTGACTTTTTTTTTGTTCTCATCAATACAGTTACAGTCATATCATACCAAACAAGACATTACAAGGAAGGAAGTAGTTAGCTTACTATAACTGTAAATCAGTAGTAAGTAACCATGAGAACCAGTGGCGGGTGGCACAGGTAAGAGTAGTGGGGTGTGGTGGCGCTCTTACTTGTGCCGCCCGCCACTGGTTCTCGTGGTTACTTACTACTGATTTACAGGTATAGTTAGCTAACTATTTCCTTCCCTGTATTGTCTTGTTTGGTGTGATCTGACTATATCTTTTTTTGCTGTTGCTAAAAGGTTGTGTTTGTGATGTTAGTTAGTTACTATCCTCTTTACGCTTTCTGAGCCTACATTTAGAACTCATCCTAAGGCTACTCTTAGGCGCTGCTGGCATAAACTTAAAATAGAGGATCTGCTCTCTATCTTGGCATCTTCTACTCTTCTCCTAGACACAGACCCTGAGCAAGTGTACAAATCATTCTGCGACTGGATATCACAGGCCTTGGACACACTCCTCCCTGGCAATTGGTCCATAGGTGCTGCGTCAATTCCAACCCCTGGTATGATGATTCATTGGCAGCCCTGTGTAGTAGCCGTAAGAAATTAGAACAGGCCTGGCTAAAAGTCTATGATCTCGGGCTAAAACGTTGTATTAGTATGCTATCAAATTCTACCATAAGGCCATACATAGGGCTCTGTCAGCTTACCTCACCAATGAGATTAAGTCAAGTAAGAACCCGGTAAAAAGCATCTTTAAAATACTCAATGATTTCAAAACTAGGAAGGACCCCTCAACGCTGTGATTCACGTCTGAGCAACAATGTGAGGATTTGGCTACTTTTTTCTTGCAGAAAGTTGAAGTCATCTATAAATCACTTCCTATCTGCCCACTGGACTCCGTGTCCATGTCAGCTCCTCGGTCCATCAATACACTGGCTGTTATCCCCTCCATCTTGAGAACCGGGCCTTATGGGCCTGGCGGCGCAAGGCAAACCTTAAATCCCCAAGTTCACCTGCCTTGTCGAACAGAGACACTAGACACTCTGTTGAGCGTGGAAACCAGGTTTATTAGCTGCAGCTAAGCACAGTTATCCCAGAAGTTGCACGCAAGGTAGGTTCTGAGGAGACTGCCACTTCAATCCGTGGCACACAATCTTTTATAGGAAACACATTTACGAAGTTTACTCCTTACACATACAAAACGGACCAATGAGAAAAGTTGAAAAACAAGCTATCAGGTATCTCAAATACTCCCCTCTCCCAGACCCCATGTGTTACCCCTCCCAACAAATTAATCAGTGATGGTACCAACAATCCAATTTGCAGGTGGCAGGACGTATTTGTGTGCCTCAAAGGATAGCTGTGTAACAAGAGAATACAAGGAGAGAATAGTGAAGGCCAGTCGGATAAGATAATGTAAGGAAAGAATAGGAGAAGGTAAATAGTCAGTCGAGACGGGGATCAGTCAACCCAGGCATCGATAAACAAACTCAGCCAGACCCTGACATTCATTCGTAAACAAGGGCAATGGAGTTACTCTTTAACTGAAAGGACACGCAGTAGCTGAGAAAAGCAAAAACAATCCGTTCGCCGTGCGGCCTGAGTGAGGGCAACATAAAATGGCGACGAGACACAAAATGGCGGCTATATACGGGGCGAAGTCAGAAATCAAAGAACCTCAGACCCTCCTTTTGCCATTACTCAGGCAAAACACCAAGGACTCAAGTTAGTCTGACTCGATGTCATGAGCCATGAGGTCATCGAGTTGTTGTTCTAGCATCATTCTAATATTCTCTGTTTTCTGTGACACAGGCTTTGGGACACACATAGTGGCACAAAGATCACAAATGGCAGGAACACACTGTACACAGAGACAACAAGAGAAAATGATGGCCAAGACCATTCCAAGGAAAGTTGGTATCTTATATCCCCATGTGGACAGTAGTCCCCAAAACCATCCCATCACAGACTAATCTCCTGTGTCCTGATGTATAGACTCGGAGATGATATGTAACTTGGAGATAGCTTGGTATACCGTAGGAGCATTATCAGGAATGTAAACACAGCCAATAGATCCAATTAATTTACAGACTCCTCCACGATCTGCAAAGACAATGTCTAGAACCATTCGGATCTGCAAGGTCATAAGGTGATATGCCTGAAGTTCGGCTGTCAAATTACTCAAGGCTCCAGAAGTTACGTTTATAGTAGCCTCAACAACACAAACTAGTTGTCTAATGTCTCTGCTATTGGCCATTGGGCCCCAGAAAGGAAGCAACCCTTTAATAAAGTCACCTCCTTCTTGTCCTGCCGTGTCTTTCGAATCAATAACTCCCCTGCCATATCTCCTCCTATGATGACCTGAAGGAGCAGTATATGTTGAGGTTCCGTGAATTCTGAACCTGTTTCATAAAGGTCGTGGTTTTTTTTTTTTTAAGTTTTGAAAGTTTTTATTTGTACGTACAAGTGATACACTGCTATTCAGCCAACAACCCAGAGGCAGGCAGCTTTAAGAAGAAATTTCTGGGCCGCGATGTGCGGCAATATCTTCATATGTGTGTACATTGCTGTCGTATTCAAATTTAGTAACAAAACCACAGAACCAAACTAGAAGCGTTTCACATGTTACATTGGTCTACCTTTGAGCTGATGTACACCGTTACGTCAGTATATTTGTTTCTAACTACCATGCCCAGGGGGTCTGGGGACCAGACAGCATCGACGTACGCCACTGCACAGCCAAACCGCCACACCCACCTGCGCGATACACACCAGGGTTCGCGTAGTGTTACACTGCTCTTCTTCTGCCCCGTCCCCACACTACTCCCCAGATAAGTGACAACAACCTGTTCTGTTCACGCGATGGCCCAGGCCAACCTGCCCACACATCCACAGCCTCACTCCTAAGCATGGGGGAATTTTGCGAATTTGCTAATTCGCGATCCGCAAAATCCGCGAATCCGCAAATTTTGCGGATTGTGTTGGTAAAGGCCTGGCGGGAAAACGGTGCACATCGCTAGTGTGAGGGGCAGGGCCAAACGGCGAGGCTTATGTGCGAGTTCACATGCCTCTTGTGTGCATAAAAGGACAGGCACGGATCAGAGAAGCTCGTGGTCACAGGAACTGCACAGGGATTGAGCTTGTGAAAGTCAATTATGCAATGGCCTCCATCAAGCATCAAAGCTAATTTTCGCGATAGATATGGGGAGAACGCACACCTACCCAGCCTCAACAAAACACACATTTTGGGGGGGGCTATTTAACTTTGGCATCACACCAAAGAGCGCCGGGGTCCCTTGAGTGAGCTGTCCATCAAGTGGGTAAAGGGCGCGAAGACGGTGCACACCACTAGTGTGTGGGGAGGGGCCAAACGGACGGGGCTTATATGCGAGTTCACATGCCTCTTGTGTGCATAAAAGGACAGGCATGGATCAGAGAAGCTCGTGGTCAAAGGAACTGCACAGGGATTGAGCTTGTGAAAGTCAATTATGCAAAGGCCTCCATCAAGCAACAAAGCTAATTTTCGACGATAGATATGGGGAGAACGCACACCTACCCAGCCTCGACAAAACACACATTTTGGGGGGGGCTGATTAACTTTGGCATCACACCAAAGAGCGCCTGAGTCCCTCGAGTGAGCTGTCCATCAATTGGGTAAAGGGCGCGAAGACGGTGCACACCACTAGTGTGTGGGGAGGGGCCAAACGGACGGGGCTTATATGCGAGTTCACATGCCTCTTGTGTGCATAAAAGGACAGACACGGATCAGAGAAGCTTGTGGTCACAGGAAATGCACAGGGATTGAGCTCGTGAAAGTCAATAATGCAAAGGCCTCCATCAAGCATCAAAGCTAATTTTCGACGATAGATATGGGGAGAACGCACACCTACCCAGCCTCGAAAAAACACACATTTTGGGGGGGTTGATTAACTTTGGCATCACACCAAAGAGCGCCGGGGTCCCTCGAGTGAGCTGTCCATCAAGTGGGTAAAGGGTGCAAAGACGGTGCACACCACTAGTGTGTGGGGAGGGGCCAAACGGACGGGGCTTATATGCGAGTTCACATGCCTCTTGTGTGCATAAAAGGACAGGCATGGATCAGAGAAGTTCGTGGTCACAGGAACTGCACAGGGATTGAGCTCGTGAAATTCAATAATGCAAAGGCCTCCATCAAGCATCAAAGCTAATTTTCGACGATAGATATGGGGAGAACGCACACCTGCCCAGCCTCGACAAAACTCACATTTTGCGGGGGGGGGCTGATTAACTTTGCCATCACACCGAAGAGCGCATGGGTCCCTTGAGTGAGCTGCCTGCCAGTGCCCATCATCCTGTAACAGGAAGCACTAATAGATAAAATAAAGCAGGTGCTCGAGCACCTGATGAAGCTAATTTAGTAACTATTTTAGGATCCTAAAATAGTTACAAGTTCAACAGGCTTGAACGTTTGCCCCCCAAATCCGCCGCTCGCGGATTTCGCAGATTTCCGGTAAATTCGCGGGAGTTCGCGGATTGCGGATTTACCGAAAATCTGCGAAATCCGCGAGCTAAACAGATTTTGCGCTCACCCTTACTCACTCCCCACTCTCCGCCCCATCCAGCCAGGTCGTCAGCGGCTGCCAGATGTCTATCGGTCTGGATCGTTGCGGCATAAGTCCCCAGTATGCTGTTAATTGGTCTCTACAGTACATGGCCGATGTCAACCATCCCTTAACTGCCGGTGGGGACCTCTCTTTCCAGTGTACTGCAATCTGTCTTTTCGCTAGTAGAAGGAGAAGGGCAACCAACTTCCTGGAGCCACAGGGTATAGTCATTACGAAGCCAAGGAGGGCCGCTAGGGGGTCAGGGACTATTTCAACTCCCACTATTCTACCTATTTTGGTAAAGATCTCCATCCAGTATGCGTGCACAGTTTTGCATTCCCACGTTAGGTGGTAGAAGGTGGCGTCAACTATTTCGCATCTCCAGCACTTAGTGTCGGATAGGAGGCCCATTTTAAATAATTGTGTGGGTGTGCGGTACGTTCTATGTAAGAAATTAAAATGGATCAATCTGAGTCTGTAATTAGGTGATAGGTGTTCAAGTTGGGTGCAGCAAAACTCCCATTGCTTCTCAGTTATGTTGAGACCTGTCTCTGTTTCCCAACATCGTCTTGAGTCCGGCTGCAAGACTGGAGCCGTGTCCTGCGTAATCTTATAGATTCGTGTAATCAGTTTGCTAGGCGAGCTGTTGGCTAATATGTCCTCCAGAGCCGACAACGTTGGCGGCACAGCAGGGAACATCGGGTATCTAGCATTACACACTGCTTTCAATTGGTAATATCAGAGTAGTTCTGATGCTATTGGCACTTCGGAGTCGCACATGTGCTGCAAAGACACGAACGTGTCATCCGGGTAGAGGTCACTAGCCTTCGTCATCCTGCACTTACGTGCCCTTTCCGATATTGCCTTATCCATTAGTGGCTCTAGAAGCGGGTTACCAGCCAATGGCATGGAAGGGGCATACAGGTCAGCCAATTGTGCTCGTTTCGCTATGCCCTGCCAGGCCTATCTTGCCGTTTCGACTGTGTCTATGTCCGTCTGTGATCTTTTGAATTTGTGGTATAGCGTGGTCGCTAAAGGGGGTGGGAGCCGCCACATCCATTTCAATCGCAACATGTGGCTGGTACGGCACCGGATGTTGCCAAAAGTGTAAGTATTGCGCTTGTGCACTGTATGCATATAATTCAAAATCTGGCGCCGCTAGCCCGCCCTGTCGGAAGGGAAGCGTCAGCAATTTCCAAGTAACTCTTGGTTGCTTTCCCGCCCAGACCAATTCCAAGAGTGCAGAACGAATTCGCCGGAATAAGGAAAGCGTGAGTGGCAGGGGAATGTTCGCAAAGAGGTATAGAAATTTCGGTAGAATTACCATTTTTGCGATGGCTATGCGGCCCGTCAGGGACAGTGGTAGGATCTTCCATTTCTTAACCTTGCACTCAAGCCACTCTACTGCTACGCCATAGTTTGACAGCCATATATCCTGTATTGAGCGGCTTACTCTGATACCTAGGTATTTGACATCGTCTGACGCCCAGTCTATAGGGAATTCGGTCTGTCATCTGGCTGTGTCGTCGGTAAGAGGCAGCATAGTCGATTTGGACCAGTTTATGTTAATGCCGGTTAAGCCGCTATACCTAGCTAGTTCACGCATTAGAGGGTCAAAGTTCTCGGCCGGGTTACGCATATATATAGTTAGGTCGTCCGCGTACATGGACACTAGTAGCTCTCTAGACGTAAAACCTATACTCCGATGCGTATGATGTTGCCTTAGGCGAGCTGCAAGTGGTTCTGTGGCAATGGCGAACAGTAGTGGCGACAGAGGAAAACCCTGTCGGGTCCCTCTCGTGATGGTAATGGGACGCGAAATTTGTCCGTTCACCTTGACTCTCGCCCTCGGGCCATTATAAAGGATGCCAATTTTCTGGATAAATAGCTGGCTAAAGCCCATACGGGTGAACAGAGATAGAAGAAATTTCCACTCGAGGGAATCAAATGCCTTTGTGGCGTCTAGTAAGGCAGCAGCTGCTTGTAGCTTGGGGTCTAAATAGTGTAACAGGCCAAACAGTGTGCGTACGTTATGGGAAGTCGACCTGCCTGCTACAAATCCTGATTGGTCTGACAGGGCTATATGAGGCAGCATCAGTGTCAACCTGTCGGCCAGTAGTTTTGCGTAAATCTTAGCGTCAAGGTTTATTAGGGAAAGTGGACGGTATGAGTCTGGGCTGGTCGGGTCTTTATCGGGTTTAAGCAGTGTGATTAGCATTGCTTCTCTAAGCGATGGCGGCAGTGATCCCGTCTCAATCGCTTCCATATACACCCTGTGAAGTCTGGGCGCAAGCAGGTCGGCGTATTCCTTATAGAATGCCGCAGTGAGGCCATCCAGGCCTGGCGCTTTGCCCGACGGCATACCTGCTATGGCCACACGTATGTCTTCGACCGTAATCAACAGGTCCATATACTCCCGCGCCCCATTATTGAACCACGCCAGAGCTATGGTGTCAAGATAGTCGGTGATTGCCTGGTCTTCTGGCGTCACCTTAGAGGTTTACAATGTTTCGTAATAGTCTGTCATTGTACGCAATATGTCTGGTGGTGTTCTAGCCGTATTTCCAGCATCGTCTGTTAGTTCCATGATATATTCCGCACCCCTGGGTTTGCGCAGCATGTTGGCTAAGGCTCGTCCCGGCCGGTCCCCCTCTCCATAGCGTCTAGCCTGAGTATGTTTAGTGAGGAATTTCACTTCTCTGGCTGCTTCCTCCTGGTATTGGGTGAGCTTAGCTCTAAAGTCAGCGTGGACCCTGTCAGTGGGCGCCGTGAGCAGAGTGGCTTCCAAGGCTGCGAGCTCCCCTTCCAGTCCATCTAGCGTGTGTCTAATAGAGCGCAGCATGCCCGTCTTGAGTGCCAAGCAGTGGCCTCTAGTGACCACCTTGCAGGCCTCCCAAAGCGTACCTGGCGAGTCCACAGATCCTTAATTTAGTTCAAAGTATTCCGATATCTTAGATCGTAATTCTTCCCTAAATAGCTGGTCTAGGAGTGCATGCGAGGGGAATCTCTAGCTAAATGGCTGTACGTATTGTGTCGGTGTGGCAAGTGCCACCCCCACTAGCGCATGGTCAGATATGGATCTCGGCAAATGTGTTGCCTCTAGGACAGTGGCATGAAGGTCTCTAGACAGTAGCCAGTAGTCCAATCTTGACCAGGCAGCCCTGTGTGCAGTAATACATGTGCCTGTGCGTGTGTCGGGGTGTAGGGGCCTCCAGGAATCTACCAGTGCCGCCTCGGAAATAATAAACAAAACAAGTGATGGACAGAATGTGGATCAATGTCACACATTCACCCCAGTCCAAAGATCTGGGCCCAATTCCATCGTTTTTTTGCACTCCACACCACCCTGGGTTAGACAATGGCGATATGCAAATCAGCTCTGACCCTGTGCCCCATGGGAACAGTCCAGTCCGAACTACAAAAGCCATGTCCTTCCCAGAACGGAATCAAGCATCCGAGGACCGGACCGGTTTCGAGGTAGCACCTCTCATCAGCCCGGCTAGCTTGACTCCAGTGGTGTGGAGTGCCTGGGACCCATGTCTGAGCATCCCCAGCGCACTTCTGGCGGCAATTGCAATCAAAACAAGTGATGGACAGAATGTGGATCAATGTCACACATTCACCCCAGTCCAAAGATCTGGGGCCAATTCCATCGTTTATTTGCACTCCACACCACCCTGGGTTAGACAATGGCGATATGCAAATCAGCTCTGACCCTGTGCCCCATGGGAACAGTCCAGTCCGAACTACAAAAGCCATGCCCTTCCCAGAACGGAATCAAGCATCCGAGGACCGGACCGGTTTCGAGGTAACACCTCTCATCAGCCCGGCTAGCTTGACTCCAGTGGTGTGGAGTGCCTGGGACCCACGTCTGAGCATCCCCAGCGCACTTCTGGCGGCAATTGCAAACAAAACAAGTGATGGACAGAATGTGGATCAATGTCACACATTCACCCCAGTTCAAAGATCTGGGCCCAATTCCATCGTTTTTTTGCACTCCACACCACCCTGGGTTAGACAATGGCGATATGCAAATCAGCTCTGACCCTGTGCCCCATGGGAACAGTCCAGTCCGAACTACAAAAGCCATGTCCTTCCCAGAACGGAATCAAGCATCCGAGGACCGGACCGGTTTCGAGGTAACAGCTCTCATCAGCCCGGCTAGCTTGACTCCAGTGGTGTGGAGTGCCTGGGACCCACGTCTGAGCATCCCCAGCGCACTTCTGGCGGCAATTGCAAACAAAACAAGTGATGGACAGAATGTGGATCAATGTCACACATTCACCCCAGTCCAAAGATCTGGGCCCAATTCCATCGTTTTTTTGCACTCCACACCACCCTGGGTTAGACAATGGCGATATGCAAATCAGCTCTGACCCTGTGCCCCATGGGAACAGTCCAGTCCGAACTACAAAAGCCATGTCCTTCCCAGAACGGAATCAAGCATCCGAGGACCGGACCGGTTTCGAGGTAACACCTCTCATCAGCCCGGCAAGCTTGACTCCAGTGGTGTGGAGTGCCTGGGACCCACGTCTGAGCATCCCCAGCGCACTTCTGGCGGCAATTGCAAACAAAACAAGTGATGGACAGAATGTGGATCAATGTCACACATTCACCCCAGCGCAAATATCTGGGCCCAATTCTATCGTTTTTTTGCACTCCACACCACCCTGGGTTAGACAATGGCGATATGCAAATCAGCTCTGACCCTGTGCCCCATGGGAACAGTCCAGTCTGAACTACAAAAGCCATGTCCTTCCCAGAACGGAATCAAGCATCCGAGGACCGGACCGGTTTCTAGGTAACACCTCTCATCAGCCACGTAAACTGGCGGTAGACAAATGCTATCCAGCTTTGCCACCTCAACAGCAAGAAGAAAAGAAAGATCTTGAAAAAAGATCCTTTAATGTCGCATTTATTGAGTTCGCCACCCCTTATGTGCAGAGTGCTACAGCACCTCCACAAGTTGTAGTTCCGCAACCTCCAGTTGTTTTGCCACCTGTGATTCCTCGACAGCCAGCTTCTTTTCCGTTGGCTCCTATTCCTTTGGCGCAGCCTTCTCAAGGGCCGCCAACTTCGCTACCTCCTTCGTCTGCTACTCCTACATCTGTATTGTTTACTCCTCCTGTTACTGTTCCTACTTTGGTTTCTTTTCATTCTGCTTTGTCTCCTGTTCTTTTGTCAACTTCTCCTTCTGTTCGACAGAGAATGACCGATACTGTTGCTGGTCTCTTTGGTATGCAACGTTTACAACGGAATTTTTACAACGCACTACCATTAGAACGCAGGCATTACCACGCATACCATTACAACGCATTGCGCTGGGGTGGCGCTATAGGATAGGGAATAAGTATAATTTTATATCCAACACCTTCCCTAGTGTCCACGGGGACTGGAGTTGGAATATAAAATTATACTTACCACTATCCAGCACCTCTTAGCGCTATGCGTTGTAACGGTATTCGTTGTAAATACCGCGTTGTAAAGGTATGCGTGGTAACAGTATGCGTTGTCACATCATACATCCGTCTCTTTTCTCCTCTTCTTGGTTCATTGGGTATGTCTCCTGTTGTGGAGCGTAAGCAATTGCGTAGCCAATTGCCTGATCCTTATGAATGGACAGTGTTGGATTACTTAGCACGTAAATGGGTTACTTATCCTTTGCACTATGATCTCGAGTGTGTTATGGATGTTTTCCGACAATGGGAGAAAATTGCAAAAAACACAGGTGATGGACAGAATGTAGAACAATGTCATACATTCACCCCAGTACAAGGATCTGGGCATAAAGCCATCGTTTTTTTGCACTCCACACCACCTTGGGTTAGACACTGGCTATATGCAAATCAGCTCTGACCCTGTGCCTCATGGGAACAGTCCAGTCCGAACTACCAAGCCATGTCTTTCCCAGACCGGAATCAAGCATCGAAGGACCGGTTTCTGGCTATAAGCCTTCATCAGCCTGGATAGCTGGACTCCAGTGGTGTGGAGAGCAATGGGAAGCACTGAAACAGAGATATGTTTTCGATATGATGTGTTCTTTCCTTCGTGAAGAATGGGAAAATGGTGATTTAGGACAAGCTTCGCCTGAGTTGTACCGTATACGGTCTGAGTTTGCGAAAGGGAATCTTGTGGGTCTTGAAGTTGAGAAAGCAGTTGCGACGTTGTTGTCACTTAGGAGTGAATCTCCTCCTCAGCGACTGTTTGAGCCTGATTCTTTAGTTAGGAGAAAGGCGCAACAATATCCAATGCGAGAGGTTCCCCCAGTTTGGAGACCTGGTGATGCACAAGCTGTTCCACCTATTCTGCCACACTTCCAGCGAGTCTGGGTACATGTTCCATGGAAGCATGCTGAAGTTTTAGCCCTTAAGCAGACTTTGCCTGATCCACGTAAAAATCCTGCAGCGTACTATAAGGAATTATCTCAGACTGCAGATTCAGGTATTATGAATCTAGCCGATATAGATATGTTGTTTGGGAATGTTGTTCCACAGCCTATATGGGGATTGATTCGTCATACGGTTCATGCACAGGAATTGGGTGATAAATGGAATAATCTTAGCGCCGCAGATAATAGACAAGTAGGTGGTGCTAAACCAGAGGATGTGATTGCCGACTTCCCTGGTAGGATTATTGATTATATGAAGACTTTGATGCCTGCTATGCGTGTTAATTGGGACGATTTGTCTGCGTGTAAGCAGAAGGAAGACGAGACTGTGTCCGACTTTTTCACTAGATTCGAAGAGATGTTTATCGATCATAGTGGTCAGGACATGAGTACAGAAGGTGGTCAACGGTTGTTCGTTGACAAGTTTGTGCATAATTTGCTTCCAGAATTGTGTACTAAGATGAAGGATTCTGAGAGTGCTTGGGCTGTTTCTACGTCAGCGCAGATTTTGGCTACTGTCCAGTACTACGAGAATAGAAATAAGGATGAGATAGAGAAAGCGGATAGGAAGACTAAGGAATTGAAGACTAAAGTTCTTCTTCGGCAAGCTTATCCGCCCCGTAATAATCAGCGCGATTATCAGCAACCTCAGCAATATCAGAGAAACTCGCAAACGCAGACAACTTGTCCCATTAAAGTCTTCATATAATTAATAATCCTACCAGGAAGGTCAGTAATCAAATCCTCAGGCTTAGCATCACCTACCTGTCTATTATCTGCATCTCTAAGATTATTCCATGCATGACCTAATTCATGCGCATGATCCGTGTGACGAATCTTACCCCAAATAGGCTGTGGAACAACATTCCCAAACAACATATCTATGTCTGCCAGATTCATGATACATGAACCCACAGTCTGAGTTAGCTCCTTATAGTGCCCTGCTGGATTTTTGCGCGGATCAGGCAAAGTCTGCTTAAGCGCTAAGACTTCAGCACGCTTCCACGGAACATGTACCCAGACACGCTGAAAGTGTAGGAATAGGCGGATTAACAGTTGCATCAGCAGGTCTCCAAACTGGAGGAACCTTACGCATCGGATATTGAAGCGCCTTTCTCTAACTGACGAATCAGGCTCAAACAATCAGTCAGAAGAAGATGCATTCAGTAATGACAACAACGTCCCAACTGCTTTCTCAATCTCGAGACCCACAACGGTCGCTTTTGCAAACTCGGAACGTATACGGTACAACTCAGGCGGAGTTTGACCAACCTCGCTATCTTCCCATTGTTAACGAATAAAAGAACACACCATATCGAAAAGGTACCGTTGTTTCGGTGGTTCCTATTGCTGGAAAACATCCATACCACCCTCAAGGTCATAGTGTATAGGATACGTAACCCTTTTACGTGCCAAGTGATCTAACACTGTCCGCTTATTAGTATCAGGCAACTGACTACGCGATTGTCTATGCTCGACAACAGGAGACATACCCAATGAACCCAACAAAGGAGAAAAGAGACTAGCTACCGCATCAGTCATTCTCTGTCGAGCAGAAGAAGATGACAAAAGAGGAGGAGATGGTACAGAATGAGAGGAAGCCAAAATCGGAACAGGAGGAGTATACAAGACAGGTGTAGGAGTAGCAGACGAAGGAGGTAGCAAAGTCGGCTGCCCTTGAGAAGGCTGCACCAAAGGAATAGTACCCAACGGAAGAGGAGCTAGCTGTGGAGGAATCACAGGTGGCAAAGCAACCGGAGGTTACGCAACTACAACTTGTGGTGGAGGTGCTGTAGCATTCTGTGCATAAGGGGGTGGCGAACTCAATAGATGCGTCATTAAAGGATCTTTCACAAGATCTTTCTTCTCTTCTTGCTGTGTAGGAGGCAAAGCTGGGTAGCACTTATCTACCGCTAATTTACGGACCCTAAGCATCTGTTCGCTAACTAAGGACTGGGAGACGCTCCACTCATACTTAACTGAAATGTCGATGGCGTCACCAGAAGGCCCATCTATTGTCTCGCTCTACAAATCGTCTAATGGCTCCAAGACAGGGCGACAGTCAGGGCAGCAGTCCTTCGTAGCCGTTAGAAGGCGGGGAACCTCGCAGCAAAGACTTTCGGACCACGACGACATACAGGGGTCGATGAAGTGGCAGGCCTTCCTCCAGAATTTCCACACGAAGCTCCTCACGATCTTCGGGCTTGGACCGGTACCGCTGAAGTTTCCCCACATTGGGCGCCAACTGAAGAACCGGGTTTTAGAACCCAGCGGCGCCAGGGAAAACGCCCGATGTCTTCGGATTCCCCTGCCTCGGCAAACAGAGAAACGGGACACTTCTTGATGACGTCAAAGACCACGTTTATTGGCTGCAACCAGGAACAGAGGTCTACGAAGCACAACACGAGTGGTTCGCTAGAGACTGCACAAATTCAATGAGCGGAGCATGGTCTTTTATGGCAAAAATCACATTCCAGGCTAGCATCAATTATGCACAAACTGACCAATAGGAACATGACATTTCAAAAGTAGCGCATGAAGACAATCCCACTTTCCGTTGTCCAGCCCACCAGAAATGACCAAGCACATTCCAATATCCTGTTCGATCAGGCCGGACAAACCCATCATAAAACCTCAATCCAAATCAGTGATTAAGCCATAAAGGAAGGAACAGAAACAGATGAGAAGCAAGATAGAAGGGTGGGTGCAGTGTTCCATAAACTCAGCAATGTCCTGCTCTTTGATCTTTATCTGGCCAGCTGTTTAACAAGGAACTGGCTCAGCGAGGTCAGCCTCGGGCAAGGGAGTCAGTTCGGCCAGATCACACAAAAGTCAGCTAAGGTGAACGTGTCCCAAGGACTCGTTCGGCCGCAGTAATCGGCCTATGTGAGGGCAACCGCACAAAATGGCTGCCGTACACAAAATGGAACCCGAGGGTTCAAACGAAATCCCTGAATACGTAGTGTTCTCATTGATCGATTATGACGAAAACACTCGTACACACCGCACTCGTGATTTGCGATCCGCTGATACCAAAATCGTCTATATCCGACGACCTTTATTGAACGGGTTCAGAATCAACGAACCGTGGACCCTCAAACTACGGAACCACACCTGTGCTGATTGACTATTTATATGATTTGCCGGCTAAATTGCGTGTCTTACACCAACAACTTTACGATACACTTCCACAAGCATCTGAAGATCCAGGACACGCCATTGACCATGGTTCGTGGGTGCTCGTACGCAACTTCCAGCGGACAAAGAATGATCAGCCCCACTGGATTGGACTTTTCCAAGTCCTTCTGTCAACGCGTACCGCAGTTGGAGTTCACGGCAAGAAGAACTGGATCCACGGCGTACATTGTAAGAGGGTATCTTTACCTCTGCCGAACGACCAGTGGGTCCAGGAGGGTGTTGGTGATTCAGAGACTGATACAGTGCCAAGATTCGTTCCATATAGTGACGCGCGTTTGATTGGGACACGCTCTGAGCATGAGGACGACGATATTTTGCAAGAAGCTTGTCTCCATATATGCACGATTGGACACTACTGAGCCTGAGTTGTTGTTTCGTGATCAGACATTGCCTGGTAAAGGCCGCTATAATCTACGACCGAAAGCCAATGGACAAATGAAAAATGTATTCCTTTTTGCTTTTGAAAACTACGCTCTCGCATCCAAAAAGCTGTTTTGACCTATTTTTCTTTTTCGAACCGCCATCCGGGTTCAGCTGTAGGGTCGCGGTATAAAGCTTTGGAGTGTCAAGCCGTGTAGACACAAGGTCGACGGTTCTGGTTTGTTCTAGGGCATTCCCTGGACTTACAGACGTACACCTGAGCGAAGAGAATCACCTGCCGCGAACAGCACGATTAGAGGATGGAGTTTTTTGAGATCGAGAGAGCCGTTGTAGAAATGAACTTTAAGACGAGACTGTGTAAACTAATGAGTAGCAAATGTTTTGTGATAACGTGTCTTTTAATGTCACGTAGCATGACTATGTTTTTGGTGGGATACATTGTTCTTTCTTTCTGGGTGACTTTTGCACCCACCACACAACCTATGTCTTTTCCTACTACTACTTCTTTGCATTCTTTTCATCCTTAACCTGAACATGAATCTATTAGAAGATTGGAATTCGCTATTAATTCCTTTGTGCAACTTCTGCATCAGCATCAGTTAGTCACTAATTGCTGGATGTGTGGTCTTATGCCTCATACTATGGATAAGGGTATTCCTTACCTGGTCCTGCCATTTAGCTATAATGGATCTGTATGAGCATATAGGACGATGTTTATCTATGCCCATGAAGTTTACCCCCTGTGTTCTATGAAAGATAGTCCAAGTAATAGTGCTCTAGTGAAGGGAAAAGTGGATATGATTAGAGGTATTGTTTCCTATTAGACTATTCCTAAAGATGAGATACTAGCTTATATTGGATGGAACGTGACTGGATATGGTGTTAGTCTGAGTGAAAAGCAGCGAAGGAAAAAGCCACCTCCGATTTGGATCGTACCCCATCGTGGTCATTTTTGTCTGCAAGGTAGTGGCAAGAATCCAAGAGCTCAGTTAGGGAAGAGTGTTTGTACTGAGACATATGTTTTTGCGTCCCAGACTTCCCCACCATTTTTAGCAGCTAAGGGTACGTATTTTGTCTGCTATGATAGAACATATACATGGTTGCCCCCTGATTTTTCGGGAACATGTTATGTTTTGTATCTATTGCCCCCTACGTATACTCCAGACGCAGATTACTACAGAACGAGAGTAGTTAGAGGTGTCTTCAGTAAGGAAGATACTGCAGGACAAGAATTGGGAGACTTTCTTAAGGGTTTCCTGCCATTTTGGGGACCTATGGTTAATAGTAGGAACATGCGGCAATTGACAAGAGTGGTTGAAAACACCATAGTTGAGACTGCCGGTGCCCTTAGTAATTTGACTGCTGAGCTCCAATCGGATCGTCTTATGACGTTGCAGAATTGTGTTGCGTTAGATGTTATACTTGCAGATAGAGGAGGGGTATGTAAACTGATTCAATCGAGCTGCTGCGTTTTCATTCCAGACAATGCTCCTACAGTGTAACAGGCCATTTCCAAGCTACATAAGATCTCCGAGTCTGTATATGTGGACGAAGGAGATTGGTCGTTGATGGGATGGTTTTGGGGATTGTTATCCACCTGGGGATGGAAGATTCTGATGATCATTGGGATGGTTTTAGTGATTCTTTTCCTGTTCTGTCCTTGTGTACAGTGTGCTCCTGCTATATTTTGGCTTTGTGCTACTACGTGTGCAAGGAGACCTGTCCCGAGAGAGGTACTAAGTAATAGGATTATGCTCCAGCAACATCTTGATGATCTGATGAATATAGAACTAGATTCAGATTGACGTGAGTTTAGGTTATTGCCTATGTAAGGGCAAAAGGAGGGTCTGAGGTTCCGTGAATTCTGAACCCGTTTCATAAAGGTCATGGTTTCGTTACGAATTTGATAGTAGCGAACCGTAACTAGTGAGTACGGCAAGTACGAGTATTTTCGACATGTTAGACCGATGGATTCACTACGTATTTAGGGATTTCGTTCTGAACCCTTGGGTTCCATTTTGTGTATGGCAGCAATTTGTGGTTGCCCTCACATAGGCCGATGACTACGGCCAAACGAGTCTTTAGTACACGTACACGTTAGCTGACTTCTGAATGACCTGAGTGAACTGACCCCGTTGCCTGAAGCTGACCTTGTTAAGCCAGTTCCTTGCCCGGTAGCTGATCGAGATTAAGGATCAGAGCACAGGAGAATGTAAAGTTTGGTATGCCCACACACACCCCTTATCTTACTTCTCATCTGTTTCTGTTCCTTCTTTATGGTCTATTTATGATATGGGTTGTGGTCCTTTATTATGGGTTTGTCCGGCCTGTTGAAGAAAGAATGTTGGGCTTTCCCGTGTAATTGATGGTGGGCTGGACAACTAAAAAGTGAGTTTGTCGTTATGCGATACCTTTTGCAATGTTACCTGTGAATGGACAATTCGTAAATAGTGGGTGTTTGTCCGGAATGTGATTTTTAGCATAAAAGACGATGTCTCGCTCTACGAAAATTGAGCAGTCTCTGACGAACCTCCTTGTGTCGTACATCGTAGACTCCTGTTCCTGGTTGCAGCCAATAAATTTGATCTTTGACGTCACCGAGAAGTATCCCGTGTCTCTGTATTTTAAGACAGGTGAACACGAAGACTTTGGGCGTGCCCCTGGCGCCGCTGGGTTCTAAAACCCGGTTCTTCAATGTTGGAGGAAGATGAAAAGCCACATAACAAGTTCCTGAAAGTAAGTAGGAAGCCATGTATAAGCTCTGTCATGGCAGATAAAATATGTGCCTTGTGAGGGCACTAATGAAGAGGGAATCTGAGGTGTATAGACATAAGTATGGGAACACACACTCCTTTCCTGTTGATTTTTGACATTCTGGCCATTGATCTATAGGCAGAAATTACCTCGATGAGGCACAGTCCAAATTGGTGGGGATCTCCTTCGCCTAGCCTTATCCGTGAGGCCAGTAACATAACGAGTTATATTCCAGCCATCATATGCTCTTTTCTCATCACATGAATCTTACTAATCTCAGCAATTCTAGCCACAGCCACTATTCCCTTTATCAAAGAACTATGACTGAAATCTGTTCCACCACCATATGGACTACCAGGAGGATACCGTAGTTGATTCTGATAGACATTAGCCAAATAGGCCCAAGCGGAGCCTTCATAGGAGAACGGAAGGACTAAATATGGCATCCCCCTCTCTGTATTATGACTGAGGCATGAGCCCACAAACCAAACAATCAGTGGTATTCATTACCAGTTGATGCTGATGCAATAACTAAATAAATGAATTATGGAAATATTCTGTTCTCCTAATCTGTTCGTGTTCTGGAAGTGTATGAAACCGATGTAGAGAGGCAGTAGTAAAGAGAGATAAAGAGACAGAAGTTGGAACAGGTGATGGCTGCATAGTATAAACAACCCAACTTACACACGTTAATAAAATACATGAACATATTAAAATACATAATATTATGCCACACGGACTAACCAAGGATTTCTTAATTTTACTTTTTATCTTCAAATTTTGGTCATTAATTTCCACCTTTGTATCCATACTCTAAAGCGTTGCTCACGGCAATCTTCCTAGATCACTTAGCTGTGATTGTTATCCGTCCTATGACACTGCAAGTCCTGCAGACCTATGTCACTACTCAGGTCACAGATTAAGGCTCCTACCGTGACCCTGCAACTTGATGGATAGGGGAAAAAGAAATAATGTCTCTCAAAAAGTATAATCCGAAAAATAGAAAAAGGAAAGTTCAATTGCCTTTAGTTACTCTTGGTCGTAAATTATACCGAGTCTTATTAGGGATCATTTGCTCCTTAAACAAAGTTTCTGGGTTGGCCGTGTTCAATTGCAGATGTGATGGTACAGCTTCTTGCAACACGTCGTCGGCTTCTTTCTCAGAGTTCGTTTGATCCAGGCGTGCACTATTGAACGGTATAAATCGAGGGACTCTTTCGCCTTCACTATCACTCATTCTCTTACGAACCCATTGATCAAAAAGTAGAGGCAAAGATACCCTCTTACAGTGTACGCCGTGGACCCAGTTCTTTTTCCCGATGACCTTTACTGCTGTACGTATAGTCAATAAAACTTGCCGCGGCGGGCCCCAACGAGGTTCCAAACTCTTTTTCCGATGGAAATTCTTCAAGCAGACTCAGTCTCCTGGTTGGATGAAGTGACCTGGGTCCACAGAGGCCTCCGGCAAAGCGTTTTGAACCTGTTGATGAAGAACATGTAATTAATGGTGAGGTCATGCAAGTAGTCAATCAGCATTTGGTATGGGATATCAGAATACTTTTTAGGTCGAGGGACTCCCCAGACATTGGCTGGGCACCCAAAAATGACCGCATAAGGACTAAGACCTAAACGAGAATGAACAGTAGTTCTCGTGGACAGAAGTGCCAATGGCAAGGCATCAGGCCAAGCAAGACCCGTGCTGGCCTGAATCTTTGCCAATTTGAGCTTGAGAGTGCCATTATAGCACTTTACCAAACCTGTTGACTGAGGGTGGTTTGACGCATGGAATTTCTGCCTAATACCAAGACCTGTACGTACTTTCTGCATGATTTGGCCTACGAATTCACTCCCATTGTCAGACCAGACAATGCGCGGCAAACCAAACGTCGGGAAAAACTCCTTCAAAAGAATTTTGGCAGTAGACAAAGCAGTATTATCCTTTAGGGGGTAGGCCTCTATCCATCTGAAAAAGGCACACATCACCACCAGAACGTACTTGAGGTTATTACAACAATTCATATGAATATAATCGATTTGTAATACCTCGAAAGGATACGTAGGAGGAGCAAAATGACCTGCTGGAGTTGGGGTTCCCGTTCCTGTATTATGCATTAAACAAACAATCCAATGCTTCACCACATTTTCGGCACATTTAGGAATTCCTTCATTCTGCCATACTAGAGCCAAAAGTTTATATATGCCCTTTATTATTATTATTATATTCTTATATAGCACCAGAATTGACCCCCAACGGGGTATCTCCGCGCTTGCCTTGGGAACCCGTCCTGGTTTTTCCCTGTGAGATAGCCCCTACAGGGCATCCCCAAGGTGAAAGCCAGGCATCCCGCCGCGGGGGGGCCGTTGTGGAGATTAAGCAAGCTTAATGCCCAGAGTTGCAGAGTGTGAACCCATGATTAGGTCAGGCACCGAAGCGAGAATTATCGAGTCCATGGACATTTGAGCTCAAAACCCTGCCGCGTCGGGAATTGAACCCTGGTCCTGGGTCTGACCTCTGCTTCAGGGTCTGCCTGCTCTAACCAGTGAGCCACACTTCTCCACTGATGTGGGCTGGACCATGCGCCATAGTAACTACAGGTAGTACATAGGCGTCTGGTAACAGCCAATGCTGATGTTCTGACAATTCCGTCCAACACCCAGTCGAGTCCAACATTCCCGTACTTTCTCTCCACTTACTCAATTCTTTCTCAGTAGCCTCTTCTTGAATCATTCTCACACTTTCTATCATGTCCTCACACACTCCTCCTTCTCTGACCCATCTTGCAGGACCCGCAACACACATGCGACTTGTAACATCTCTCGCTGTTTCCTTCGCTACTTCATCTGCTAAAGCATTCCAGCGACCCACATCATCAGTAATCTTCTTATGAGCGCTACACTTGATTATTTCTATTTGTGTAGGCAGAACAAGTGATTCGAGAAGGTCAATCACCAACTGACCATGCTGTATTTTAGTCCCATGGGAAGTAAAGAATCCTCTTTCCATCCACAAGCGACCGAAGCTATGAGCCACACCAAAGGCATATTGGCTATCAGTGTAAACATTCACTCTCTTTCCCTTAGCCAACACGCACGTTCTCGTCAGGGCAATTAACTCCGCTGCTTGGGCTGAATTCTGCGCAATACATGCTGTCTCCACTTTTGTATACAAGGTGGTAACAGCATAAGCTGCAGTCGTTTCGCCATTTGGAAGTTTGAAACAAGACCCATCCACCCAGAGGATCCCATCCGGGTCCACAAGTGGTGTGTCTTTTAAATCTATTCTGCCTTTCGTCTCCTCCTCTGTTCGGAGAAAACAATCATGCTGTTCTTGAATGCCTTTCTCGTCCGGAATGGGCAACAATGTTGCTGGATTCAAAGTATTACACCCCTTGATGTGTATATGGCTGGCCAAGAGCATCAGCTCATATCCAGACAAGCGAGCACTCGTGAGGTATTGTGTCTTCGTTCTATTCAAAAGAGTATCTACTGCATGTGGTACCATGACAACAAGAGTGTTATCTAATACCAATCCAGCAGACTGACGAATAGAGATTGCTGTAGCTGCTGTAGTTCTGAGAGAACTAGGCAACGCCTTGGCTACTGGATCTAACGTAGCTGAAAAATAGGCACATGGCCGTTGTTTGTCTCCAAATTGCTGTGTTAAAACTGACAACGCGCAACCTTCTCTTACATGAACGTAGAGTGTGAAAGGCTTACTGTAATCTGGAGTGCTTAGCACAGGGGCAGAACACAAGACAGTGCGTAAATCAGAAAAACTCTTTTGACATCCGTCAGTCCAAGGGAGAGGTTGTGGTGTATCTTTCAACGTGAGTGCCAACAGAGGTTTAGCCAGCAGAGAAAAATTTGGGATCCATTGTCTACAATAGGAGGTAATGCCCTGAAAGGCACGTACCTCCCTTTGTGTGGATGGCACAGACATTTGTGCAACTGCTTGAATTCGTTCTGGTGTCCACCGTCTTCCCTCCTTCGACAGGAGATGACCTAAATAGGTAACCTCTTGGCGGCAATATTGCAACTTAGAGGGAGGGACCTTGTGATGCAGGTCAGACAAATGACGCAACAAAGAAACAGTCACATCCTTACAAACATCCTCCGAATCGGCAGCAACCAACAAATCATCGACATACTGAATCAGAGTGGCACCTGGGGGCAAAATGAAAGCATCAAGCTGGGATTTCAAAGCCTGACTGTAAATGGAGGGACTTTCACAATAGCCTTGAGGTGCACGTTTGAACCGGAAACTTCGACCTCCGAGAGAGAAACCAAAAATATCCCTGCTTTCCTCAGCAATAGGAATGCTAAAGAAAGCATTCATGAGGTCTATAACCAAAAACCGTGCAGCTGAAGCTGGTATCATAGTAAGCAAGGCAGTGATATCTGGGACAACAGGAAACTGGCGGACAACAATCTTGTTGACCTCCCGAAGATCGATCACAAAACGATATACAGGAGGCTGAGAAGGGTCAGTGCGTTTAAGAACAGGCAGAACAGGACTATTGCAAACATTACCTCTCGTCTCTTCCACCACACCCTTCTGAACCAGATCATAGGTAATAGCCAACAGAGCTCGTTCACCATCATTAGAAATCTTGTACTGAGGAATACATGGCAATTTAACATCAGGTTTAATAGTAACCACGTAAGGTGGAATCTGTAGCAGACCAACATCATTCGGACCTGTAGCCCAAAGCGTAGCAGGAAGATATTGTAATTCAGGCGGAAACCGATCTTTAGATAGATATGAAGGGGAGACCAATTTCTCAAACAAGGTAAGATGCACACCAGAGGGGGAACAATACAACGTAGCATGAAGACGTTTCAACAGATCCAAACCCAACAAGTATTCTCCGCAACCAGTTGTTAGAATAAGCGTAGCTTCCAAATCGTAAGGACCAATCAAAAGAGGCAAAGGACAAATAACCGGGTTAGCAACTGGGGCGCCAGAAAATCCTACAGAAACGTTCGTTAAGCCAGACAAAGGTGCCCCAGGGAGTTTGGAATGAATGATAGAACTTCTCATTGCACCAGTATCGAAAAGAAATGGCTCTGCAACACCCAATGCAACAACTTCAACATAAGGCCCATTTTGATCCACTGGAACTGATACGACTCCTTTACTTTGTCCATGGCTATCCTAACTAGAATAAAAATCCTGGACCTCACCCTCAACATAATAATCGTCATTATAATATTGTGCAGACTGAGTATTTTGCTGATCAAAATAATTCAAAGAATTCTGAGGGGGAAAGGAACGCTGTCCTTGAGGCAACGCACCTCGCCCTCTACCTCTAGGTGCTGATTGAAAACCACCACGGCCTCGCGACCCTGGAAATCCACCATTACGCTGTAATAAAACCGGACAGCTATTGTTAAAATGACCTTCCTCTTTACAATAGGCACACTGATTAGGACCAAGCAAAGGCTGTGGAACAAAAGGCTCAGGTTTCTGCAACAACCTGGCCTGGCTGGGGAGGCTGTTGAAACTGACGAGGGGAATACGCCTGTTGAAGAAGAACCTTCATTTTTAATTCCTTAGTCTTCTTCTCCATCTTATCTTTCTCTTCTGTATCCCTATTCTAATAATACTGGGCAGTGGCTAATATCTGTGCAGACGTAGAAACAGCCCAGGAACTTTCGGAGTCTTTCAACTTATGGGACAATTCAGGAAGTAAATCAAATACGAATTTATCCACAAATAATCGCTGTCCACCTTCAGTACTCATATCTTGACCACTGTGATCGATAAATGTCTCCTCAAAACGAGTAAAGAAATCGGAGACAGTCTCATCTTTCTTCTGCTTACACGCCGCTAACTTATCCCAGTTAACGTGTAAGGCAGGCATCATTGTCTTCATTAAAGCAATGATCCTACCAGGCAACTGTGCAATCAAATCATCTGGCTTAGCACCACCCACTTGTGCTGCATCCGCAACAGCTATAGCGGCCCAATTACCACCTAAAGCTTGGTTGTTGTCCTCTCTACGAATCCGAGCCCACAACGCTTGTGGAACTACATTCCCCATCAGCATATCAATATCGGCCAAGTTCATGATACATGCATCAAAAGTCTGGGACATCTCCTTATAATAGCTAGCAGGATTTTTACGAGGGTCCGGTAAAGACTGCTAAAGTGCTAAAACTTCAGCTCGTTTCCAAGAGACATGTACCCATATTCGCTAGAAATGAGCAGGAACACCCTGAACAGCGCCCGCTTGCAGAACTGCTTCTTTCCAGACTGGAGGAACCTCTCTCATAGGATATTTTTTTGTTTTCTGTCTAACTGTAGGATCAGGCTCAAGAATAGTCTGAGAAGAATATAAAGACCTAAAAGTAACAAGTGTCTTTATAGCATCCTCAACTTCAGGACCCGCAATAAGTCCTTTATCAAACCTGTCCTGTATATCTAACAGATCCTGAGGAGTTAAATCCTCCTTTGACAAGAGCGTCACACATAATATTAAAAACATATCTTTGCGTGGGCGCATTCCAATGGAGAAAGGTACTCAGAATATCAGGTACACTATACAGCGGACCACTCATCATCCATTTATGAGCAAGTGAGTCAAATACAACTCGTTCGGCAGAATCTGGAATTTGACTACGAGATTGCCTTCGAGAAAAGGCAGGAGTCCTATTAAAAGACCCCAAAAGAGGAGAGAAGAGGCCAGAAACAGTATCAACCAACCTACTACGAGTCGGGGAAGAAGCAGACAGTAAAACCGGAGATGCAGTATTAAACAAAGGAAGAGAAGAACTAGCCATCACAAGAGAACCAGAAGACGAAGGAGACTGAAGTGCAGAAGTTGGTGGCAAAGGAGGTGCAGGTGGCAATGCAGGAAGAGGCAATTGTGGAGGAGCCGGAGCACCTGGCTGAACAACAGGTTGCTGAACAGGTGGCAATGATACGGGTGCATTAGCTCCCGGTACATAAGGCGGAGGCAATCTCAACAAATGAGACATTAAGGGATCTTCGTCAGGGTCCTTACTCCGTGGAGAAGTAGGCAACACAGGATAGCATCTATCTATTGCCATATGATGTTGTCTGTATAAAACTTCAATTGCTCGCTCAGTCTCATTATCCTTGAATTGCTGAGCAGCCTGTATGATCGTCATATCTTTTGCTTTTCTATCTCTTTTTGCCTGCTTAATTTCTCTCTGTTTGGCTTCCTTACGCCAGAGGGGGATGGAGTCAAACATTGCCGGCCGGGCTTTTCTTTTAAACACAATTGCTTCTAAATTATCTAACATATCAGACTCGAAGCTACCATTTTGTGGCCACCGTAAAACACCATCTTTCTTCGTGTATCGGATCCATGCCTCATTAAAGGCAATTGGGCCAACACCATGTTTAGAATAGAGCTCATAAGTGGGAGTTCCAACCGGAGGAATCGGACATGAGTCCTCGAGTCGGGAATCCCTAGTACAGCCAAAACAACAAAGTTTCCTAAATCCGCTCAGGCCAGGCATTTTCAAGCACACTGGCCTGTTTACCAATTTCAAGGAGTGAAAGCAAAGAACACGGTACAAATGTACTCACCCCTTGGCTTCGGCTATAGTAATAGTCGAATAACAAAAGTAAAAAACAAAACAAAGAAGTGGGCGCTACCCACGAATACTTAACTAAATGGTCTTCTCACGCCAACAGAGGTCCGTCTAACGTCTCGCTATACCAGTCATCACCAGAGGGTCCAAGGCAGGGCAGCAGTCAGGGCAGCAGTCGTCAGCAGCCGTCGGAAAGGAGTAGCCACGCTGCAAAAGACCTTCGGTCCACTTCGACATACAGGGGTCGCTTAACGTGGCTCGCAAAACCTCCGGAATTTTCTTGCGGGGCTTCTCACGACCCTTGGGCTGAACCGCTACCACTGAAGCCACTCCACGTTGGGAGCCAGTTAGAGAACCGGGCCTTATGGGCCTGGCGGCGCAGGGCACGCCTTAAATCCCCGAGTTCACCTGCCTTGTCGAACAGAGACACGAGACACTCTGTTGAGCGTGGAAACCAGGTTTATTAGCTGCAGCCGAACAGAGTTATCCCAGAAGTTACACGCAAGGTAGGTTCTGAGGAGACTGCCACTTCAATCCGTGGCGCACAATCTTTAAAGGAAACACATTTACGAAGTTTACTCCTTACACATACAAAACTGACCAATGAGAAAAGTTGGAAAACAAGCTATCAGGTATCTCAAATACGCCCCTCTCTCAGACTTCGTGTGTTACCCCTCCCAACAAATTAATCAGTGATGGTACAAACAAAACAATTTGCAGGTGGCAGGACGTATTTGTGTGCCTCAAAGGATAGCTGTGTAACAAGAGAATACAAGGAGAGAATAGTGAAGGCCAGTCAGATAAGATAATGTAAGGAAAGAATAGGAGAAGGCAAATAGTCAGTCGAGACGGGGATCAGTCAACCCAGACATGGATTAACGAACTCGGCCAGACCCTGACATCGGTTTCGTAAACAAGGGCAATGGAGTTACTCTTTAACTGAAAGGACACACAGTAGCTGAGAAAAGCAAAAACACTCAGTTCACCGTGCGGCCTGAGTGAGGGCAACACAAAATGGTGACAAGATACAAAATGGCGGCTAGATACTGGACGAAGCCTCAAATCAAAGAACCTCACATCTCCCAGGATGAGTTATTCACCCTTAGTAAAAAGATTAAATCCGGCTCCCCTATAGATCCCATGAGCCCAGCCCAATTCAGGGATACTCTACCGGTTCTTATGAAACCTCTGCGGCAGATCATCAATACCTCCTTTACTACGGCAGTGGTGCCTCCAGCATAGAAACAAGCCAGAGTTGTCCCATTGCTGAAAAAAACATCACTTGACCCTACTAAATTTGAACATTTTTGACCCATATCCCTTCTGACCTGGGTCGCTAAAATTGCCGAAGCCCACACTAATACCATCCTTTCAGGTTATCTAAACCACACAAGTGCTTTGGACCGCTCCCAGAATGGTTTCCGCACGGGTCATTGTACCGAGACCGTGCAGCTTGCCATGAGTGAACATCTGCGTACCATCCTGGATGAGGGTCAAACTGCGGCCCTTATTTTACTCGATCTTAGCGCCGCGTTTGACACGGTCTCCCATCAGATCCTCCTGCGCCGGCTTGAGGAGGCGGGGGTGGTGGGCCTGGCCTTGGAATGCTCTCGCTCCTTTTGATCTGACAGGTCATTCCAGGTTTCGGCCCACCCCCATCCTCTCACAAGCCCATGTCATCAAGCATGGGGTTCCGCAAGGCTCGGCCTTAAGCCCCGTGTTGTTCAACCTTTATGTTCAACCCCTGGCGGCGGTGGTGAGGGATCATGGCTTGACCATGATCTTGTCCGCCGATGATACACAACTAGTGGTGGCCCTCCTCAATGACCATATTCTCGGTGCTGTAAGATTCCGGGATGGCCTAGCGGCAATTGCTCATTGGATGACAGTAAACCGCCTGCAAGTCAATGCCAACAAATCAGAAGTCCTGTTGGTGGGGAAGTATAAAGGGCTGTGGAGCAAGCACTGGTGTTCGGATTCTCTGGTGACTCCCCCAACCCTAAGTCAGCAGTAAAAAATTTAGGTATCTGGTTTGACTCCACTCTTGGGTTCCAGGAACACACAAAGAAGATCGCTGGTACTTGCTTCGGGCTTCTGCAGAGTCTGAGGCCCCTACTGGGCTTCTTTGATCCTTCTACCCGACAGTTAAAAGTCCAGGCGACCATCCTATCTAGAATAGATTATGCCAACTCATTGATGTTAGGCGCCGATAAGGCTGAAGTTACTCGCTTGCTGCGCGTACATAACGCGGATGCTCGAGTACTGCTGAGACTCCCTAGGACCAGCTCTGCGTCAGGTGCCTTGCGACGCCTTCACTGACTACCCATGCCCCAAACGATTCAATTTAAAGCTCTATGCCTTTCGTTCAAGACTCTAAAGCTGTCTCCCCCTGAGATCCTGTCAAATCTGCTAGTTCCCTATGTCCCTGCTCGCCAACTACGCTCGTCAAAGCTATCCCTTGGAGCCGTCCCCGTGTGAAACACCTCAGAGCGGGGGGGCAAGTCATTTTGTTATCTGGCCGCTAGAATATGGAATTCTCTTCCTGTTCAGATCCAGCGTTTAGATTGCCTGCTGTCCTTCCGGAAGGCTATCAAGACCTACCTATTCCATATGATCTAGCCTTTGCTTTCCATTGGCACTGCTGCAAGCGCCGGAACGTCACTTCCTTGAGACAGCTGTGCGCTATATAAAATTACCTAATAATAATGTTTGTTAACCAGAACGTACTTATTGCTTTCTTGGAATGTGCTTTAACCCCTTTGGGTCAAGTCTGCGCTATATAAAAAGCACAATGAATGAATACAAAATAAATAGTGGACAGGAGAATAGAGTGCTGGAAGGGTGGTCACTCTGATCCTGGCAGCCATTTAGTATACTGGCTGCTGGTGGGCAATTTGCCATGCTGAAGCCAGCTGAGGCACCACTATGATAGATACAATGCTTCCCTACCTCTAAATGTGGCATGGAAACCACTAACTGTATTTGACCCCCTTAATTGTCTGTTCATTGCAGTAGATAGCTAGTGGCTTCTTTCACTGTATCGTTAGAAAAGTTATATACATATTAGAACACAGACAGCCTGATTACAAGTGGGTTGGTGTATTCCGACCCTTGCATAAACCCCTGTTTATGTACGGATCAGATTTACAAGTTTGGTTGCATTTAATGCATCTGAGAATTATCAAATGCATTAAATAGCTCAACCTTCATTACACTTCGTCAGGTCAAACCTGTTGAAATCAAACTAGGGAAAAGCATAAGGGGCCTCATTTATGAGGCTGTGCGTCACTTTTATGCCGCAGGTGCGTCACTTTTTGTGATGCACCAGTGGCGTAAAAAATGCGCCTTGTTGCGCCATATTTACAAAGTGACATATCTAGGTAGATGCATCACTTTGTAAACCCCTGCGCCACATTATACCTGCGCCAGGTATACTGTATGCAAGGGGGGCGTATTGACGCAAGGAAGGGTCGTAGAAGTGGCGCAGTGAAATCTATGAGAGTTCACTGCGTCACTTTTAGGATGCCGTTGCGTCAAAATCTTGCGCCTGCCTCACAGCAGGCGTAAGACTGATGCAGGCCCTTTCACATGGGGCTTGTTCCATGTGAAAGGACGCATTGCTGGAGTTGCGTCACTTTTGTGACACACTCCAACAATGAAATACTGACATATCTGTAACTCCTTGCGACATGATGCGTCATACATTAAATATGACGCATCAGGAATGTCGCAAGAATTGCGCACTGAGAAGTGACGCATCGCTGCTTTCACGCAGCGATGCGTCATTTCTCATGAATGAGGCCCAATGTATTTGCTGTATCATGCAGAATTTGGTGCATTACACATCAAAATTTGCATAATATTCTCCAAGTACCCATTGCTATAGTTATTTATGAGGTGCAATAAATTGCACCTGTATTTGTAACCTTGCCATAGAAACTATGACAATCATTACATTTATCACCTAAACTGATTCTAGCAAAGTATATTGTGATTTTACCAGATTCATTAGTTATTCCCTTAATGACACGCCCAAACATTTCTGCAAGCAGTTGCTGTAGAAATCAAGACACACCTTCTCTGCCTGTCTCTAGCCTGCAAAAGCTATTGCCTGGACATGTTTGCAGTTTCTCTGTAGCAGGACTTGCACTTTGTAACATTTACATATGATAAGCTAAGGCACCGTTGCCGATCAAAGGGCAGGGAGATTCTGAACCAAGGTTGCAGCTGGCGTTCTTACAACATAGTTCACATTTTCATAAGATTTGTTGAGAAGTGCTGCAGTAGGTCAAAGGGTATCGTAAGACTGATGCAGGCCCTTTCACATGGGGCTTGTTCCATGTGAAAGGATGCATTGCTGGAGTTGCGTCACTTTTGTGACACACTTCAACAATGCATCACTTTTGCGCTTACAGATACGTCAGAAACACTGACGAATCTGTAACTCCTTGCGACATGATGCATCATACATTAAATATGACGCATCAGGAATGTCACAAGGATTGAGCACTGCGAAGTGACGCATCGCTGCTTTCACGCAGCGATGCGTTATTTCTCATAAATGAGGCCCAAGGTATTTGCCGTATCATGCAGAATTTGGTGCATTACACATCAAAATGTGCATAATATTCTCCAAGTACCCATTGGTATAGTTATTTATGAGGTGCAATAAATTTCACCTGTAATCGTAACCTTGCCATAGAAACTATGACAATCATTACATTTATCACCTAAACTGATTCTAGCAAAGTATATTGTGATTTTACCAGATTCATTAGTTATTCCCTTAATGACACGCCAAAACATTTCTGCAAGCAGTTGCTGCAGAAATCAAGACACACCTTGTCTGCCTGTCTCTTGCCTGCAAGAGCTATTGCCTGGACATGTTTGCAGTTTCTCTGTAGCAGGACTTCCACTTTGTAACATTTACAAATGATAAGATAAGGCACCACTGCCGATCAAAGGGCAGGGAGATTCTGAACCAAGGTTGCAGCTGGCGCTCTTACAACATAGTTCACATTTTCATAAGATTTGTTGAGAAGTGCTGCAGTAGGTCAAAGGGTATCGTAAGTTTTTTATGATTTGTTCTTATGTCTTTCTGTAAAAATGTACAAAATGGTTTGGAACACACTGTTGGCAGAGTTCCCCTTGCCTCATCTTAGCATTCGTGGTAGAGCTATGCTTGTCTTCTCAGAATGATGAAGGGGACGGGGCGGGTGGAAGGGTCTACAGCCCCCACCAGCCTAAGGACCAGAATACCTGATCACATGTTAAGATGTCCATAGGTGTCCTTATCAAGAGGCCAACACTTGGGCAGGACTATCTCTTTGCTGCATTGCATGTTCTATCATGAGCAATCATAATTTACATTGATTTCTGGGATCTGTGGAGTGGTAATGCACATGTTCTAGCCAAAATGATAACTACGAGTTCGCTGACATGCACCAACAGTCAATTTCAATGGGTCTTTTTCCTATGTATCAGGCAAAATGGGTCCCCTACTCTACTGCCTGCTTCAATTTAACAATCATTGGCAGGAAGAAAAAATACATATTTGCAGAGATTTTTTGTAAAGAGGTTTATTGAGCAAAATAGAGATATCTACTGTTTGTCTTCCTCTTATCTACAACTCAAGGACTCTGACTTAACTTTACTTGCCAAACAACATCATTTAGCTAAAATGGATTTTAAATTATTATTTGTCAACAAATTGCGGTTGGATGGAGGTTGTTTTCCTACTCAACTGCTATTTGTATTGTCTAAATAAATTGAGTGGGGAAAGCAGGTGGAAAGGAGGAAGCGTGAAATTACTGGCTAGTAAAACCGAAACTACATGCTCTGCCCTGATTAGGGGTGGGAGGAACTCACCTTGTGGATACCCTGCCGGGGTTATCTCACAGGGGAATACCCGGACGGGTTCCCTAAGCAAGCGCTGGGAAACCCATTGCGGGTAGCTGTGCGCTATATAAGCTCAACTACATTTACATTTACATTTACATGGTGTTTCACTCCATGGAGTTATGTAAATACTCTGCAACATTCCAAAGAGTTCTGTCAACCTGCGGAAAATATGCACGTTGCGCTGCAATTTAGCACCAGCAGCATGAGCAGTGCAGAAAAACCAGCGAGGCAGACTATTGACCATGGCCGCTCATGACCACCTGCGACCACCCAAGTTACAAAATGGAGCTTCGGATTGCCAAATCTCGCTCTCATTTCTGGAGCCTTGCAGGAAACAAATCTGCCACATGGCGATTGGCAGAATTTGGTTTGAATTGGAGTCGCCAAATGCCGCCAATTCCACAGGTGGAATGGAGTTTTCCGCCCACCCCTAGCCCTGATAAGACAGTAACAGGTTTTCCCCTTGGTGGTTTTACTACCGTATAAATCCTACCATGTCAGAATCAAGAGCTCCTTAAGGGAAGAAAGGAAATATTTGACACTCTGCAGCTGACATTATCATATATATTTAGTTATTCTTGGACACAGCTTTACTCCTGTTTGGTGGAGACCCTTTGATTGTGTCTAATAGTAGACGCTTCACACCGAGCAACCACTGAATATGTTTCCTGTTTTTTCTTTGAACGCTACATTTAAATACATTGTTTGCTGGTGTGTGATTTTTGTCTAACTTTCTTGTCTTCGTGTGCATATCTGACCTAATATAACAGATCTTCTAGTGCAGATAGTGCTTCAATCATATCTGTAATTGGATCAGCATCTATAGTTAACAATGGACCTACATGTTGTTGTTAGGTCACTATATATATTATCCTTTAAAATTCATAGCTACCATTCCTCCATTGTTCCCTGATACTATAAGTGTGGCCAAGGCCCTGGATACATTCACCAATGCCAAGTGATAAAAGGCCAGATTTAAAAACATTAGGAATACCGATTTCCTAATTGTGATTATCTCCGAATTGCAATTAGGATATTGGTATTCCTAATGTATGCACTTTGTTTCCCAAATAGCTATTTCTAGTAGGGTGCAAATATTAATGAGATAGGGCACAATTTGCTTTATTTACCAAAAAGCAATTCCTAGTAGGTTTCAAATATTAATGATATAAGATGCAATTTGCTACCCACTAGGAATCACAGCAATCACAGGGATGGTGGCCTGCTGAGGTCAGCAGAACACCATGTCTGTTATTGCTTTTTAATAAAAGCAATCTTCTTTTTAAATGCAGCCCATTTTCCTTAATAGAAAACGGGATGCGTTGAGAAAGAAAAAAATGAAACTTTGAAGTTTCATTTTTAAGAGTATGCAGTGGCCTGTGAGACCACTGCCTGCTCTTCAAAAACATTTTTAAGGGACCTCTTCTGTGGTAAAGTAATACCTTTTTTTTTTACCGGAACTCAATCGCAAAAAGGTAATACATACCATACTAATTCGGTATTTGGAAGGGACGCCCAAAATACACTCCTTTTAAATACTGAATTCACAAATGCAAAGTGGGATTCAGTAGCAAGTTACAGAATCACATTTTGTAGATGTGACCAAGAATTTTTCTTGTCACAAATGGCCAGATTCTGCGTAGTGGGCCGTTTTGTGGCCTTGAAAAATGCTCTGCTTATCTGGTCAAAAATACCATCCTGTAATAATATTTTATCCAGAATATCGACTATCCCAATATCATGAAGGTAAGTATATATCGATTAGTCACTGCAACACAATTACCATGATCAACTAAGCTCATTCCTTGGCCCTGCAGAACATTGTTCTGAATTTTTGGGAAATATTTCAAAGGAATTGAATGAGAGAGTTAATGAAAAGAAGTACAGTCTGAATGAAGGGAAGAATGTAAAAAGCCGTTTGGCACACAGTAAATTCATGTATTCTCTGAGTGATGGGGGCTTTTTCGTTGGCATTGCTGCTCTGACTATGTGGTTGGCCACACTCTTATCTTTTTTGAACGTGAACAATGGCGTTTCCTTAAGGTGTTCGTCCAAATCAATAACCAGGTGCCAATTTTGGCAGATATGTTTTTTTCAGCCAATTTGACGTGGGGCAGAAAGTTGAAACACAAACTATTCTGTTTTGGTCATTTCCTGTCTATTTTGTGAGGAGGGTGTCTCTTGGTGTCCACACAGCTATTTTTAACGCACGCTTCAAAAGTTTACTTGGGTATCCACGAAGTAGTAGTCGCTGTTTTAGGGCATTGGCATGAAGCATATATTCGTCTTTGAATATACAATTTCTCCTTATGCGTAGAAATTGGCCCAGCGGTAAATTCTCTCGGAAGCTTCTAGGATGATAGCTTGAAAAATGTAAAGCTTTGTTGCGGTCTGTCTCCTTTTTATACAAAGTAGTGACCAAATTTCCATCCGTACAATAAACTTCTACATCAAGGAATGGTAATCTATGCTTTGAATGTTGTATGCTGAATTTTATGTGTTCGGTTTGATTATTTAGCCACTGGTGAAAAGACAATAGTTGTTCCTCAGTCCCTGACCATGTGAAAAAAATATCATCAATGTATCGGAGCCACCCTCCGATCCATTGGAAGTAGGGGTTATTCTCATAGATGAATTTTTCTTCGAATTGGCACATAAACAGCACTGTCAGTTCTGGGGCAAATGGACACCCCATTGCTACACCACGGGTTTGGAAGAAGAAATCATCTTTGAATTTAAAGAAATTCCGTTTAAGAGCCGATCTTGCCAAATCCATGATAAATTCAGTTGGCACCTTCATAGGTCTTTCTCTTGTATTCAGAACCAGTCTTAGTACTTCCAGCCCCTCTTCTTGGGGGATCTGGGTGTATAGAGATGTAATGTCCATACTTACTAGGTAGTCTTTGTTCTCTTCGAAAGATAAGTCAGTCAATTTGTTAATAAAGTCAGTTGTGTCCTGCAGGAAGGACTTGACTTTAGTCATGAAAGGTTTTAAGAAAAAGTCAATGAACTTTGAAACAGGTTCAAAGAGAGAATCGCAGCCAGACACAGTGCTCAAGGCACCTAACTTTAGCAAGGAATTTGTGATGTTTCAGAGAATGATAAAGGGAAGAAATAAGTGATAGCATTTATCAGAAGACTACACGGCGAACAGCCATGGATTGCCTTTTACAGGGATGCCTTTGCAGTGGTCTCTGAAAAAACTGAAACCAGACTTGTTTGGTAATGATTTCTGGGTTCAGGCAGGCTACAGGCCACTCATGTGGCAGGTACAGGGGAAGAATTCAAAACTATTGAGGTGATCCTTCTTACAACAGGGAATTCACTATATCACACAACTATGATCAGGTGCTGACCTTTATCATGCTGAAGAACTTTTGACGTTTCTCCCTCTTGGTAATGAGTACTTGTAAGGCAATGGTTATCTTATTCTGACCTTAAGGGAGGATGGCCATGTAACAAAGAATATCATGTTTATAGTGGTTCTCTGACTTTTTGAAAAATTATATACTATGCATTAGTTTCCCATAACTGGCGTAATTACATTTCTGGCAAGACCATTGTAGATAGTGGTGTGGAAGTTAAATATCATATTTAGGCTGCAGTGTGTATTTACACCACCCACTTATATGACAATAAATACGGCCACAGAGAGCACCCACTAGCTGCACTGCAGTTCAAAAGCAGTGCAAAGTTATACAGCAATGATACCTGTCTTTACTGCACACAATAATCTACTTTTGATACTACTTAAGTCGTCTCCAAAATTTGTGTCTTATAAACCTTCAGAAGTGGGTGCTTAATAAATTCAAGTGGAGCATGTTAGATATTAAAGTAACATATGTGCCCACAGGAAACAGTTACAAAATACTGTTTGTCACTCTGTAGGTAAACCTAAATTTTCCATAAACAGTCTAATTTATTGTATTTTATAGAACATTCAATCAAAGTTAAATTTCCGCGTACTGAAATTCAATGGCTAAAGTAGATTTTTGAGAATGTTAGTAGAAAAGTGTACTTTGTGCTGACTGAAGGTACACAGCTTTAGAACTGGTGTGCCCCTCTGCCCTGCTTCAGAGACTGAATACACGTCCCTGGCTGGCTGTTAATGACCCTAGTCCTGGAAGACAATTGCTTGGCTTCTGGCAGCCGGAAGGTTAGAGTGCCGTTAATAGAAGACACTTGGCAGGAATTAGCCAACTGGGATGAGGAAAGGAACAATTTTCAATACACAGGGCTGCTTTTACAACTCTACATTTTGAAGCGACGATATGAAATAGCACCGCTAGGAACGGAAACGCTTCATGCCTTGAACTTCCCTTTGTTTTCTGTCTGTGCTACCTGTAGGAAGGAAATCCAGTTCCAGCACTGACAGAGGAAGGAAAATTCTTCTCCACACAGATGTAGCTAAATTGAGACACAAGGCTCCAGCAGCTGGATGAAGACTAGGACTATTTTGGATAAGGGACTCTGGGAATGTAGCAATGTCCCTTTTGGCCCACTTCAGTTCTCCCTTAGTTTAGTCTAGATGTTTTAGGCCTGCACAGGCACACATACCAATTTTGTTTTTGAAACATTAGTTTAGAAATACACTTTACATGTTGTTGTGTTAGCCAGAGATGTTCTCATGAGTCAGCCTGCACATTTTATGCAAGGACCTCAAGAATACATAAAAACATGTTGTACTATTTTCTGCTCAGTCAGCAACAGCTCCTAACGTTCTAAATGTAACGGCTGCTGCTTTCCAACACAGTAGGCTGACATGGAAAGCAAAAGGAGGTCAGGAGAAAGCGAACACCACGTCAAAAGCAAGAGGAGGGCAGGAGCAATTTTTACCATATAATCTGTGTCTTGTTACCTTGGGGACACGGAGGAGAATTTTGGGTGAGAGACCAGTAATGGAATGAATTCACACCGGGTATGGGGTCCGTTGCTAATCCCAGAGATCACCAATATATCCCTTTGCTTATGCGGTAAGGATAGGCATAAACAGATAGATACATTGCCATGTTGGGGGGGGGGTTTATTGTATGCAGCCTGATAGTAAGGCAGATTAAGTTACTTAGTTGTATTTGCTTACTTATCGCAGCACATTTGCTTAATTATAGACTACAATAGTTTCAATAAATATATTGTAAACTTTCCTAGTGTCTTTCTTTTGTAGGTGGGTATCTGTTTCCATGGTTTCCTTGGGGACCAGAGGGTAATGTTCTAAGTTTGCCAAAATCATCTGTTACTCTGGAAAGGTTAGGTGTTTAGGTGGGGCACTGTGAGCTAACCTGGATTTGGGCTGATAGATACTGAAGTTGTAGAGACTCAGTCCCTACATTCTGACATCCTGTCATCATCAGGCACAGTTCTGCTTACCAGTAGAACCCCTAGGACATGACACCACCAACAATTGGTCAGGTACTTATTTTACAGATCTCCTAAGTAGTGTTAGTGCATCCCCATAGTGCCATTACATCTCCTCCGGAGACGCCCCTGGTGTTGTGGTTTTATTCTCCACAGCATTGTAGGAAGCACCTAATTTTCTGTTATTTGAACACCCATATAAGTGTTTGAACTTTATTTCAATTATTTATTAAAGGCACAGCCTCAGCCTATACCAATTAAGGACAATTGCAGACCTGCAGTCCATGCACATTTAACTTTACTTGGCATGACACAGTCTTTGTGGTTGAAGCCCATGATGCCTCTCGCTTAGAAGCCTTTTATTTTTGGGTCGCTTTTCCAGCTGTTGATGCTAATACAGGAACACTTCATGAATGCACTAACATTACAGCACCCCAAATTTACAGAGCATATCAGCTCTTAGAAATTCCACTTTCACATTGGGTACATAAAAATTGGTTTCCAGGTGTCCTAATGCAAATACTTGCTCCGGTACACATGGGTCTCCTTAGTATTGAAGGGTCAAACTGGCCAGCATTAACTGATTATACACCTTTCCCTTACATACAGGACCTCAATGTTAATGAGCTACATCAATTATACACTGGTCTGGTTATACTATGTAGATGCTTATCTCAGTGTGTTTCATGTACCTTGATGGCTGTACCAGCAAGTGGAGCACTGGCAGGGCAACCACAGTTGTCTGCAGTACCTACAATAAGTCCTGTACTTATTCATTCAATTATGGGTAGAATGCTCACAGGCCATGAGGAAATTCCTTTCTAGATAGCCCAGAAAATAGTTCAAATTGGAGCCATGCTTCCCCTTCCCCTTCCAGGACCACAAGACAAAGCACAAGATATTGACTGTGTGCTTAGCCCATGGGATGGTTCCCCAAATAGGTGACTGTAACCCTTAGGGCACAGTCTCACCTGCATTCTACACCATCATGCATGGTACACCTCGTATATCAGTCTTGCGGCAGGTGTTAAAACAAATCCACAACAAACACAGGGCAGCTGCTGCCCTGGATTTGGGGATGAAATTATTAGGAAAGATTCCTGTGGTCTCCTTAATAATTCTGTCAAATATTAAAGGGGAAGCAGCAACTCTGACTATACACCAGTGGCTCACGCAGGTTGCACCAGTCAACCAGGAACGTGTGCTACCTATAATGATTGGTGAGGTATATACTTCCGTAGGTCACCATAATTTGGGAACCAAACCAAATTAACCACAATTTGGAAAACCTGATTCTGACAAGGATGCTGCCAAGAAAAACCTGGAATTTGTTAAAAAAAACAATAGGACAGACGCAAACCTAAAGCAAAAGCTGGACCTCAAAGAGGTTTTCCTCCACTGCTCTGACATATGCTATAATTTGCGTGATTGCACACAGTTGTAAGTTCCTGATAGGTATCAGCTTTCTAATACTCATCCCTCTTGTTCCTTTCAGGACTTATCGGAAAACCACTATGAAAGAGCATCCTGAGCACGAGCAGGAAGAATACATGAAACTGAAAAACGACACTCGTATGACAGAATTTCAGAAAAAGAAGGTTGCGGCTTTAACTGAAAAATATGCTGTAAACAATGGGAACTCTCTTCCTGAATAGGAGTTGGCAATAACTCTCCAGGAAAGCAGGCAGAAGTCACTATGGTGTGCTTGGGTCTCCAGAAGTTTCTGGGAGAAAAAGTGAATGATCAGAATGTTACAGTTGAAACCCCAGACAGATACATGTACTGAGAATGACATACAGCACACCATTCGGGTAATATTCTGGGAAACTGTAATATTATCATATGACATTCTCTTGGTGGAGGTCGATTAGCCCCTGGAGTTTGAACATCCTCAAAAGATGAAGATGTGGTAGCATCATCATTTTCTGCAATTGTCAATGATAAGGTCAGACAAGCCTATGCCACCAAATGGGCTCTTGCAGCATTATATCGTAATGATGTCGACTGATATAAGTACTCTCCTTATCATGTAATGCCCATAAGGTCCAGCCCACAAGTGCAGCCACAATATCAAATAAAATGGGATTCTAAAGCACCTTTTAGAAAAATTATTTCTCAATTAGAGTAGCAGGAAGTAAATGAACCCTGTGTCTTCCAAGTTAAAAATCCCCTTTTTTTCTGTCTTGAAACCGGATCATTCTTATTGTGTCTGCTTAGACTATAGACATTTAAATAGTCATGCATGCACACTTGCAATTCAAAATACACACAGTACGGCGCATATAAATAATATAGTCTGTAATAAATACAAAACAACCTTGGATATTTCCAATGTTTTTTTCTGCCATAATATGGCACCTGCACGCAGGGGTTGGACTGTCTTCTCAGCTCTAGGCTTTTAACATCACTTTTCCCGACTTCCCATGGGATATAAGAACAGCCCAGTACTGTTTTCTGCCTGCATTGGGTTAATTGTACATAATAATGACCCTGACAGCCAAGGAGAGACTTGGAGACTAAATGCATGGGCCTTGAAAGATAAAAGGGATTCTAAAGAACTCAAGGTGGAAACCGAGCTTTACTTCAAGCAAAACAATGGCTCAGTACAGTCAGCAGTCATTTTATGGGAAGCATTCTAAGTGGTGTTAAGAGATAGAGCCCAAAACATTATTGTTGATAAAAAACGGCGGGAAACCCAAGAGATTTTGGCCTTGGAATGAAGGCTGGTGAGTCTTGAAGGTAGTCGGACCTCCACGTTGAGGGAACATACCCTTCGCCAAATTGAAATTACTAAAAGGGAATACCAGGCGCTCGTCACCCAAGAGGCAAGGGCTCACCATCTTGCAGTCCAACAACGATTATAAGAGACAGGGTGCAGGGCGGATAAACAACTGGCCTGGATAGGCAGGAATGAAATGGAGTCGAGGTGGGTCATGTCTATTATGGAGCAATGCCATAATTATACCACACCCCAAGATATAGCGGGGCATTTGCCCGCTACTAGACAGCACTCTAAGTGGCTAGATCACAAGCGACTGAGACACAAATAATCAATTACCTTGACGGGCTCAAGCTTCCTCAACTCCCCCAGGTGGGGGATAGGCTTGAGGAAGACATAACCCTGGAGGAAGTAATAGAGGCCATTGGCCGGCAAAAGTCGGGGAAAACCCCGGACCCGAATGAACTGCAAGGGAATTTTATATTAGAGAGTAACCTCCTGGCCCTACATCTATTAATATGTTTCAGACGTCAAAAGAAGATGGGTTTCTCTCAAAAGACCTTAGAACGGCCACAGTGGTGGTAATACATAAAGCCGGGAAACCCCAGGACAATTGTGGGTCCTATCGACCCATCTCGATACTTAATAGAGAAACAAAAATCCTGGCCACTATTTTCACGATGCGTCTCTTAACGTTTATCACCCCTCTGATACATAGAGACCAGTCCGGATTTATGCCAAAGTGAGCCACGCGCTATAACATGCGGTGCATGGCTAATTGGATGGATGTGGTTCGGGCCGGGATGGGGCCCATCTCCTTCTTTCCCTTGATGCTGGGAAGGCATTTGATACCATCCACTGGCCCTTTATGAAATGTACTCTGGAGAAATTTGGATTTGGTCCAGGGTTTAGAGAATGGTTGGCCCTTCTCTACAATGCGCCAAAGCTAAGATTCGGGTTAGTGGGGCTACCTCAACGACCTGGCTGTTTCAAAGGGGCACTAGACAGGCCTGCCCTCTTTCCCCCTTACTTTTTGCACTCGTTCTGGAACCATTGGCCTGTGTGGTAAGAGCTGGGTGATTTTGTAGACAAATCCGAACTTCTGGATGAAGAATGCATATCTTTCTATGCGGATGACATCCTACTGGAGAAGTGTGGCTCAATGGTTAGAGCGGCAGACCCTGATGTAGAGGTCTAGCCCGGGACCAGGGTTCAATTCCCCGCCTCGGCGGGTCTTGGGCTCAAAAAGTCCATGGACTTGATAATGCTCGCCTCGGTGCCTATTCCAATCATGGAGTCCCACTCTACAACTCTGGTCAATAGCTTGCTTAATCTCCACAACGGCCCCCACAACGCTAAGGATGCCTGGCCTCCACCTTGGGGGTGCCCAGGAGTGGACGCCTCACAGGGAAAGCCAGGATGGGTTCCACAGCGGCATTCGTACAAGCGCCTTGAGACCCTTACGGGTGAGTAGTGCGCTATACAAGTATCAATTTACTGCACGTTAAGAACATGACTGAGACACTTCCTACCAAATATGAGGGCATATTACAGAGCGTCCCGTCTCATTGTAATCAATGAGTGGATCTACGCTCCCGAGGACCAGGAGGTTTTGTAATTCTCGAGTCTGACTCCATTTTGTTCTGTGCCACCATTTTGTGTTGCCCTCACGTAGGCCTGTGAAGGTAGCCTGGCGAATAAAGTGTCCTGGCTTTCTTAGTTCATGTATACATTAACTAGGTTTCTTTTTGACTCTGAAATGAACTGTAAGAAACTGACCTCTTCACCTGAAAGTGACCTCGCAAAGCCAATTTCCCTAATCGATCTTTGTCTGAGATTGCCAATCAATGTGCAGGACATTGTTAACTTTTAGTTTTCTTGCATATGCCTTATCTTGTTCAGCATGTGTTACCGTTTCTTTTTTATGTTTCTTCATTACATGGGTTATGCTTTCAATTATAGGTTTGTCCGGGTCGTGGAGATTGAATTTGGGACATTCCTAATAATTAACTTTTGGGTTGGGATACTGTAAATTGAGTTTTTGTTATGTGATACTTTGTTTGAAAATGTACCTTATTGGCTAGAATTTTGTGCAGTGGGTGTACATTTATAATGTAAATATTGGGTATAAAAGGAGACGTCTCGCCTTAGTAAAATGAGCAGTCTCCTGTTACTAGCTGCAGCTAATATACTTGGTCTCTGATGCCATCCAGAAGTATTCTGTGTCTCTGTATACCAAGACAGGTGAACTCAAAGATCTTAGGCGTGCCCCTGACGCGGCTGGGTTAAACCCTGGTTCTTCAACTGGCGCCCAACGTGGGGCAACTTCAGCAGTACTGGTCCAAGCCCGAAGATTGTGAGGAGCCCCGTGAGGAAATTCTGAAGTACGGCCGCCACTTCATCGATCCCTGCATGTCGACGTGGACCGAACGTTTTTTTCTGCGAGTCTTCCCCTTTCCGACGGCTGCGAAGGACTGCTGCCCTGACTGTCTCCCTGTCTTGGACCCTCTTGTTATGATTTGTAAGGCGAGACGTTAGACAGTCTTCTGGTGGCGTGACAGACATTTTGATTAAGTATAAGTGGGTCGCTCCCACGACTTTGTTTTGTTTCTTGGTTTTGATTGGGCCATTGCAATAGTCGAAGCCGAGGGGTTCGTATATTTGTGAGTGTATCATTTTTGATAACCCCTTGAAGTTTGAAGCAAGACTAGAGAGCTAAAAGATGCCTGGTTTTAGCAAATTTAGGAAATGGTTTTGTTGTAGTTGTAATAGGGATTCCTGATTGGAGGACTTGTGCCCGATACCAACGGTTGAAACTCCAACTTATGAGCTCTATTTAAAGCATGGTGTAGGTCCCATTACCTTTAATGAAGTATGGGTCCATTATACAAGGAAAGATGGTGTTTTACGATGGCCCCAACATGGTAGTTTTATATCAGATGTTTAAGATAACCTAGAAGTTGCGCTACTTAAGAAGAAAGCCCGGCGATGTTTGACTCTTTCCGCCTTTGGCGTAAGGAAGCCAAACAGCGAGAAATTAAGCAAGCTAAGAGAGATAGGAAGGAAAGGAATATATCGGTAATGCAAGCTGCTAGGCAGTTTAAGGAAGATGAAGAAGATCGTGCGATTGAAGTGTCAGATAGACAACATTGCATGGCCATTGACAAATGGTACCCGGCTTTGCCACCTCACCTTTCAAATGTGACTGAAGACCCTGAAAAGGATCTTTTGATGTCACATTTACTGAGATTACCACCCCCTTATGTGCAGGGTGCCACTGCACCTCCGTTACCTCCAGTTTTTGCACCCCTTGTTGTCGTTCAACCCCCTCTTGTTGTTCAGCCACCCGTTGCTTCACAGGTGGTTCTTCCTCCCCCGGCGCAGCCCCCTACAGGGACGCCAGCCTTGCCACCAGCCTTGCCTTAAACTTCTTTGCCTTACACTCCTTTATCTTCCTCTTCTCTTATTTCTGTCCCTACGTCTCTGTCACCTCAAAACACTTTGTCTCCTGTCCTCATGCCAACTTCTTCTCCTTCTGCTCGGCAACGAATGACTGAGACTGTCACTAGTCTTTTGTCTCCTTTCTTTGGGTCACTGAATATGACCCCTGTTTCTGAATGTAAGCAGAGACGTAGTCAGCTCCCTGGTCCCGAAGAGCGGGCAGTGTTAGATCTCCTTGCTCGTAGATGGGTTTCGAATACCTGCAAGTACAGTCCACAAGTTGTTATGGATATCTTCCTACAGTGGGAAGGCACCAAAACAAAGGTATGTTTTTGATGTCATGTGTACCTTCCTTCATCAAGAATGGGAAGATAATGAGTTGGGTTCAATTCCACTGGAATTGCTTAATGTTCAGTCTGAATTTGCTAACGGGACGATAGTGGGTTCCGATGTTGAGGAAGCGGTAGAGACCCTACTCACTTTTAGGTCTAGACTTCCACCTCAGTCATTGTTCGAACCTGACCCTTCTGTTAGGAAAAAAGTGAAGCAGTATCCTATGAGAGAGGTTCCCCCTGTATGGAGAGAGGCAGTTGTGGCTGATGCTGCTCATGGTATTCAGGCAGCACCGGCTCATTTTCAGCGAGTGTGGGCACATGTTCCTTGGAAGAGAGCTGAGGTCCTGGCTCTTAAGCAGACCTTGCCTGACCCCTGTAAAAATCCTGCTGGTTATTACAGGGAGTTGTCTCAGACAGTTGATGCGTGTGTTAAGAATTTAGCTGACATAGATATGTTGATGGGTAATGTAGTTCCAGAACCTTTGTGGGCAAAGATCTGTCACAAGGATCATGCGGCAGAGTTAGGAGATATGTGGGTTAATATTGTTGCTGCAGATGGTCGACAGGTAGGAGGTGCTAAACCTGAACCCTTAGTTGCAGAATTACCTGGTAGGATTATTAATTTAATGAAAACCTTGATGCCTCCTATGCGGGTGAATTGGGACAAGTTAGCAGCATGCAAACAAAAGAAAGATGAGAGTGTGTCTAATTTCTTCACCAGGTTTGAGGAACCATTTGTTGATCACAGTGGTCAGGACATGAGTACAGAAGGTGGTCAAAGGTTGTTTGTAGATAAATTTGTTTTTAATTTGCTCCGTGAGCTTTGTAATAAGTTAACGGACTCTGAGAGTTCATGGGCTGTTTCTTCCTCGGCCCAGATATTGGCTACTGCACAATACTACGAGAACAGAGATAAAGATGAGAAGGATAAAGCAGAAAAGAAGACTAAGGAATTAAAAACAAAGGTTCTTCTACAGCAGGCGTATCCGTCTCGCCCTAATCAGCGTCAGCAACCTTCCCAGTTTCAGCAGCCCCCACAGTTTCAGAGATTGTTGCAGAAGCCTGAGTCTTTTACTCCGCGACTTCCGCTAGGCCCTAATCAGTGTGCTTATTATAGGGAAGAAGGTCATTTCAGGAACAGTTGTCCGGTTTTGCTACAATGTATGAATGGTATGTCTGGTCAGAGAGGTCTTGGTGGTTTTCAACAAGCACCTAGGGGTAGAGGACATGGTACGTGTCCTCAGAATGAACGGTCCTTTCCCCCTCAGAATTCTATGAATTATTTTGATCAACAGAATGTTCCGGCTGTTCAGTCTGCTCAGTACTACATGGATGACTATTATGTTGAAAGCGAGAGTGCTGGTTTTAATGATAGCTAGGACAGTCATGGACAAAGGGAGGGAGTAGTGTCAGTTTCAGTAGACCAGAGTGGACCTTATGTTGAAGTAATTACATCAGGTGTGGCAGAACCTTTTCTTTTGGATACTGGTGCGGCTAAGAGTTCTATCATGCACTCTAAACTCCCTGGCGCACCTTTGTCTGGCTTGATGAATGTCTCGGTAGGATTTTCTGGTGCCCCAGTTCGTAATCCTGTCTCTTGTCCTTTGCCTCTTTCTATTGGGCCTTGTGAATTGGAAGCAACCCTTATTGTAACAACAGGTTGTGGTGAGAATCTGTTGGGTTTGGATTTATTGAAAAGATTGTATGCAATGTTACATTGTTCTCCTTCGGGAGAACAACTTACGTTGGGTAAGAGAGTGATTTCTCCGATGTACTTGGCTGAAGATCGGCTTCCACTGGAATTGCGTTCTTTCCCTGATACTCTCTGGCCTACAGGTCCCAATGATGTTGGCCACTTGCAGATTCCACCCTATGTTGTTACCCTCAAGTCGAATGCTAAGCTACCTTGCATTCCCCAATACAAGATCTCTAGTGATGGTGATAAAGCTCTTTTAGCGATTATCTATGATTTGGTTGAGAAAGGCGTGATTGAAGAAACGAGAGGCAATGTGTTAGATGTGACCAAGAATTTTTCTTGTCACAAATGGCCAGATTCTGCGTAGTGGGCCGTTTTGTGGCCTTGAAAAATGCTCTGCTTATCTGGTCAAAAATACCATCCTGTAATAATATTTTATCCAGAATATCGACTATCCCAATATCATGAAGGTAAGTATATATCGATTAGTCACTGCAACACAATTACCATGATCAACTAAGCTCATTCCTTGGCCCTGCAGAACATTGTTTTGAATTTTTGAGAAATATTTCAAAGGAATTGAATGAGAGAGTTAATGAAAAGAAGTACAGTCTGAATGAAGGGAAGAATGTAAAAAGCCGTTTGGCACACAGTAAATTCATGTATTCTCTGAGTGATGGGGGCTTTTTCGTTGGCATTGCTGCTCTGACTATGTGGTTGGCCACACTCTTATCTTTTTTGAACGCGAACAATGGCGTTTCCTTAAGGTGTTCGTCCAAATCAATAACCAGGTGCCAATTTTGGCAGATATGTTTTTTCAGCCAATTTGACGTGGGGCAGAAAGTTGAAACACAAACTATTCTGTTTTTGTCATTTCCTGTCTTTTTTGTGAGGAGGTTGTTTCTTGGTGTCCACCAAGCTCTTTTTAACACACGCTTCAAAAGTTTACTTGGGTATCCACAAAGTAGTAGTCGCTGTTTTAGGGCATTGGCATGAAGCATATATTCGTCTTTGAATATACAATTTCTCCTTATGCGTAGAAATTGGCCCAGCGGTAAATTCTCTCGGAAGCTTCTAGGATGATAGCTTGAAAAAAGTAAAGCTTTGTTGCGGTCTGTCTCCTTTTTATACAAAGTAGTGACCAAATTTCCATCCGTACAATAAACTTCTACATCAAGGAATGGTAATCTATGCTTTGAATGTTGTATGCAGAATTTTATGTGTTCGGTTCGATTATTTAGCCACTGGTGAAAAGACAATAGTTGTTCCTCAGTCCCTGACCATGTGAAAAAAATGTCATCAATGTATCGGAGCCATCCTCCGATCCATTGGAAGTAGGGGTTATTCTCATAGATGAATTTTTCTTCGAATTGGCTCATAAACAGCACTGCCAGTTCTGGGGCAAATGGACACCCCATTGCTACACCACAGGTTTGGAAGAAGAAATCATCTTTGAATTTAAAGAAATTCCGTTTAAGAGCCAATCTTGCCAAATCCAGTTGGCACCTTCATAGGTCTTTCTCTTGTATTCAGAACCAGTCTTAGTAGTTCCAGCCCCTCTTCTTGGGGGATCTGAGTGTATAGAGAAGTAATGTCCATACTTACTAGGTAGTCTTTGTTCTCTTCGAAAGATAAGTCAGTCAATTTGTTAATAAAGTCAGTTGTGTCCTGCAGGAAGGACTTGACTTTAGTCATGAAAGCTTTTAAGAAAAAGTCAATGAACTTTGAAACAGGTTCAAAGAGAGAATCGCAACCAGACACAGTGCTCAAGGCACATAACTTTAGCAAGGAATTTGTGATGTTTCAGAGAATGATAAAGGGAAGAAATAAGTGATAGCATTTATCAGAAGACTACACGGCGAACAGCCATGGATTGCAAGCAGTTGCTGTAGAAATCAAGACACAACTTGTCTGCCTGTCTCTAGCCTGCAAGTGCTATTGCCTGGACATGTTTGCAGTTTCTCTGTAGCAGGACTTGCACTTTGTAACATTTACAAATGATAAGATAAGGCACCACTGCCGATCAAAGGGCAGGGAGATTCTGAACCAAGGTTGCAGCTGGCGCTCTTACAACATAGTTCACATTTTCATAAGATTTGTTGAGAAGTGCTGCAGTAGGTCAAAGGGTATCATGAGTTTTTTTATGATTTGTTCTTATGTCTTTCTGTAAAAATGTAAAAAATGGTTTGGAACACACCGTTGGCAGATTTCCCCTTGCCACATCTTAGCATTCGTGGTAGAGCTATGCTTGTCTTCTCAGAATGATAAAGGGGACGGGACGGGTGGAAGGGTCTACAGCCCCCACCAGCCTAAGGACCAGAATACCTGATCACATGTTAGGATGTCCATAGGTGTCCTTATCAAGAGGCCAACACTTGGGCAGGACTATCTCTTTGCTGCATTGCATGTTCTATCATGAGCAATCATAATTTACATTGATTTCTGGGATCTCTGGAGTGGTAATGCACATGTTCTAGCCAAAATGATAACTAAGAGTTCGCTGACATGCACCCACAGTCAATTTAAATGGGTATTTTTCCTATGTATCAGGCAAAATGGGTCCCCTACTCTACTGCCTGCTTCAATTTAACAATCATTGGCAGGAAGAAAAAATACATATTTGCAGAGATTTTTTGTAAAGAGGTTTATTGAGCAAAATAGAGATATCTTCTGTTTGTCTTCCTCTTATCTACAACTCAAGGACTCTGACTTAACTTTACTTGCCAAACAACATCATTTAGCTGAAATGGATTTTAAATTATTATTTGTCAACAAATTGCGGTTGGATGGAGGTTGTTTTCCTACTCAACTGCTATTTGTATCGTCTAAAAAAATTGAGTGGGGAAAGCAGGTGGAAAGGAGGAAGCGTATAATTACTGGCTAGTAAAACCGAAACTACATGCTCTGCCCTGATTAGGGGTGAGAGGAACTCATGGTGTTTCACTCCATGGAGTTGAGTAAATACTCTGCAGCATTCCAAAGAGTTCTGTCAACCTGCGGAAAATATGCATGTTGCGCTGCAATTTAGCACCAGCAGCATGAGCAGTGCAGAAAAACCAGCGAGGCAGACCATTGACCATGGCCGCTCATGACCACCTGCGACCACCCAAGTTACAAAATGGAGCTTGGGATTGCCAAATCTTGCTCTCATTTCTGGAGCCTTGCAGGAAACAAATCTGCCACATGGCGATTGGCAAAATTTGGTTTGAATTAGAGTCGCCAAATGCCGCCAATTCTACAGGTGGAATGGAGTATTCCGCCCACCCCTAGCCCTGATAAGACAGTAACAGGTTTTCCCCTTGGTGGTTTTACTACCGTATAAATCCTACCATGTCAGAATCAAGAGCTCCTTAACCCTTTCGATGCTGATGACGAGGTCAGCTCGTCATCACCCACGGGTGTCGTGTGCTGATGACGAGCTGAGCTCGTCATGGTGCCACTAAAATGGCAATAAGTGATAGCATTTATCAGAAGACTACACGGCGAACAGCCATGGATTGCCTTTTACAGGGATGCCTTTGCAGTGGTCTCTGAAAAAACTGAAACCAGACTTGTTTGGTAATGATTTCTGGGTTCAGGCAGGCTACAGGCCACTCATGTGGCAGGTACAGGGGAAGAATTCAAAACTATTGAGGTGATCCTTCTTACAACAGGGAATTCACTATATCACACAACTATGATCAGGTGCTGACCTTTATCATGCTGATGAACTTTTGACGTTTCTCCCTCTTGGTAATGAGTACTTGTAAGGCAATGGTTATCTTATTCTGACCTTAAGGGAGGATGGCCATGAAACAAAGAATATCATTTTTATAGTGGTTCTCTGACTTTTTGAAAAATTATATACTATGCATTAGTTTCCCATAACTGGCTTAATTACATTTCTGGCAAGACCATTGTAGATAGTGGTGTGGAAGTTAAATACCATATTTAGGCTGCAGTGTGTATTTACACCACCCACTTATATGACAATGAATACGGCCACAGACAGCACCCACTAGCTGCACTGCAGTTTAAAAGCAGTGCAAAGTTATACAGCAATGATACCTGTCTTTACTGCACACAATAATCTACTTTTGATACTACTTAAGTCGTCTGCAAAATGTGTGGCTTATAAACCTTCAGAAGTGGGTGCTTAATAAATTCAAGTGGAGCATGTTAGATATTAAAGTAACATATGTGCCCACAGTAAACAGTTACAAAATACTGTTTGTCACTCTGTAGGTAAACCTACATTTTCCATAAACAGTCTAATTTATTGTATTTTATAGAACATTCAATCAAAGTTATCATCCGCGTACTGAAATTCAATTGCTAAAGAAGATTTTTGATAATGTTAGTAGAAAAGTGTACTTTGTGCTGACTGAAGGTACACAGCTTTAGAACTGGTGTGCCCCTCTGCCCTGCTTCAGAGACTGAATACACATCCCTGGCTGGCTGTTAATGACCCTAGTCCTGTAAGACAATTGCTTGGCTTCTGGCAGCCGGAAGGTTAGAGTGCCGTTAGCAGTAGACACTTGGCAGGAATTAGCCAACTGGGATGAGGAAAGGAACAATTTTCAATACACAGGGCTGCTTTCACAACTCTACATTTTGAAGCGACGATATGAAATAGCACCGCTAGGAACGGAAACGCTTCATGCCTTGAACTTCCCTTTGTTTTCTGTCTGTGCTACCTGTAGGAAGGAAATCCAGTTCCAGCACTGACAGAGGAAGGAAAATTCTTCTCCACACAGATGTAGCTAAATTGAGACACAAGGCTCCAGCAGCTGGATGAAGCCTAGGACCATTTTGGATAAGGGACTCTGGGAATGTAGCAATGTCCCTTTTGGCCCACTTTAGTTCTCCCTTAGTTTAGTCTAGATGTTTTAGGCCTGCACAGGCACACATACCAATAACGTTTTTGAGACATTAGTTTAGAAATACACTTTACATGTTGTTGTGTTAGGCAGAGATTTTCTCATGATTCAGCCTGCACATTTTATGCAAGGACCTCAAGAATACATAAAACCATGTTGTACTATTTTCTGCTCAGTCGGCAACAGCTCCTAACGTTTTAGATGTAACGGCTGCTGCTTTCCAACACAGTAGGCTGACATGGAAATCAAAAGGAGGTCAGGAGAAAGCGAACACCACGTCAAAAGCAAGAGGAGGGCAGGAGCAATTTTTACCATATAATCTGTGTCTTGTCACCTTGGGGACATGGAGGAGAATTTTGGGTGAGAGACCTGTAATGGAATCAATTCACACCGGGTATGGGGTCCGTTGCTAATCCCAGAAATCACCAATATATCCCTTTGCTTATACGGTAAGGATAGGCATAAACAGATAGATACATTGCCATGTTGGGGGGGGTTTATTGTATGCAGCCTGATAGTAAGGCAGATTAAGTTACTTAGTTGTATTTGCCTACTTATCGCAGCACATTTGCATAATTATAGACTACAATAGTTTCAATAAATATATTGTAAACTTTCCTAGTGTCTTTCTTTTGTATACTAGGGGCATGCATGAGTGAGAGACGGAAGGTGGGTATCTGTTTCCATGGTTTCCTTGGGGACCAGAGGGTAATGTTCTAAGTTTGCCAAAATCATCTGTTACTCTGGAAAGGTTAGGTGTTTAGGTGGGGCACTGTGAGCTAACCTGGATTTGGGCTGATAGATACTGAAGTTGTAGAGACTCAGTCCCTACATTCTGACATCCTGTCATCATCAGGCACAGTTCTGCTTACCAGCAGAACCCCTAGGACATGACACCACCAACAATTGGTCAGGTACTTATTTTACAGGTCTCCTAAGTAGTGTTTGTGCATCCCCATAGTGCCATTACACCTCCTCCGGAGACGCCCCTGGTGTTGTGGTTTCATTATCCACAGTATTGTAGGAAGCACCTAATTTTCTGTTGGTTGAACACCCATATAAGTGTTTGAACTTTATTTCAATTATTTATTAAAGGCACAGCCTCAGCCTATACCAATTAAGGACAATTGCAGACCTGCAGTCCATGCACATTTAACTTTACTTGGCCTTGGCAATGTAGGTGGTGACACAGTCTTTGTGGTTGAAGCCCATGATGCCTCTCGCTTAGAAGCCTTTTATTCTTGGGTCGCTTTTCCAGCTGTTGATGCTAATACAGGAACACTTCATGAATGCACTAACATTACTGCACCCCAAATTTACAGAGCATATCAGCTGTTAGAAATTCCACTTTCACATTGGGTACATACAAATTGGTTTCCAGGTGTCCTAATGCAAATACTTGCTCCGGTACACATGGGTCTCCTTAGTATTGAAGGGGCCAACTGGCCAGCATTAACTGATTATACACCTTTCCCTTACATACAAGACCTCAATGTTAATGAGCTACATCAATTATACACTGGTCTGGTTATACTATGTAGATGCTTATCTCAGTGTGTTTCATGTACCTTGATGGCTGTACCAGCAAGTGGAGCACTGGCAGGGCAACCACAGTTGTCTGCAGTACCTACAATAAGTCCTGTACTTATTCATTCAATTATGGGTAGAATGTCCGCAGACCATGAGGAAATTCCTTTCTAGATAGCCCAGAAAATAGATCAAATTGAAGCCATGCTTCCCATTCCAGGACCACCAGACAAAGCACAAGATATTGACTGTGTGCTTAGCCATGGGATGGTTCCCCAAATAGGTGACTGTAACCCTTAGGGCACAGTCTCACCTGCATTCTACACCATCATGCATGGTACACCGCTTATATCAGTCTTGCGGCAGGTGTTAAAACAAATACACAACAAACACAGGGCAGCTGCTGCCCTGGATTTGGGGATGAAATTATTAGGAAAGATTCCTGTGGTCTCCTTAATAATTCTGTCAAATATTAAAGGTGAAGCAGCAACTCTGACTATACACCAGTGGCTCACGCAGGTTGCACCAGTCAACCAGGAACGTGTGCTACCTATAATGATTGCTGAGGTATATACTTCCATAGGTCACCATAATTTGGGAACCAAACCAAATTAACCACAATTTGGCAAACCTGATTCTGACAAGGATGCTGCCAAGAAAAACCTGGAATTTGTTAAAAAAAACAATAGGACAGACGCAAACCTAAAGCAAAAACTAGACCTCAAAGAGGTTTTCCTCCACTGCTCTGACATATGCTATAATTTGTGTGATTGCATACAGTTGTAAGTTCCTGATAGGTATCAGCTTTCTAATACTCATCCCTCTTGTTCCTTTCAGGACTTATCTGAAAACCACTATGAAAGAGCATCCTGAGCACGAGCAGGAAGAATACATGAAACTGAAAAACGACACTCGTATGACGTGAAGATAAATAAAGAGGAGAAACTTCCACAATTAATACCAGAATTTCAGAAAAGGAAGGTTGCGGCTTTAACTGAAAAATATGCTGTAAACAATGGGAACTCTCTTCCTGAATAGGAGGTTGGCAATAACTCTCCAGGACAGCAGGCAGAGGTCACTATGGTGCGCTTGAATCTCCAGAAGTTTCTGGTAGAAAAATTGAATGATCAGAATGTTACAGTTGAAACCCCAGACAGGCGCATAGCTCCTCCATACAGATGATATAATTTGGATATATGTAGTGAGAATGACATACAGCGCACCATTCGGGTAATATTCTGGGAAACTGTAATATTATCATATGACATTCTCTTGGTGGAGGTCGATTAGCCCCTGGAGTTTGAACATCCTCAAAAGATGAAGATGTGGTAGCATTATCATTTTCTGCAATTGTAAATGATACGGTCAGACAAGCCTATGCCACCAAATGGGCTCTTGCAGCATTATATCGTAATTATGTCGACTGATATAAGTACTCTCCTTATGATGCAATGCCCATAAGGTCCAGCCCACAAGTGCAGCCACAATATCAAATAAAATGGGATTCTAAAGCACCTTTTAGAAAAATTATTTCTCAATTAGAGTAGCAGGAAGTAAATGAACCCTGTGTCTCCCAAGTTAAAAATCCCCTTTTTTTCTGTCTTGAACCGGATCATTCTTATTGTGTCAGCTTAGACTATAGACATTTAAATAGTCATGCACGCACACTTGCAATTCAAAATACACACAGTACGGCACATATAAATAATATAGTCTGTAATAAATACAAAACAACCTTGGATATTTCAAATGTTTTTTTCTGCCATAATATGGCACCTGCAAGCAGGGGTTGGACTGTCTTCTCAGCTCTAGGCTTTCACCATCACTTTTCCCGACTTCCCATGGGATATAAGAACAGCCCAGTAGTGTTTGCTGCCCGCATTGTGTCAATTGTACATAATAATGACCCTGACAGCCAAGGAGAGACTTGGAGACTAAATGCATGGGCCTTGAAAGATAAAAGGGATTCTAAAGAACTCAAGGTGGAAACCGAGCTTTACTTCAAGCAAAACGATAGCTCAGTACAGTCAGCAGTCATTTTATGGGAAGCATTCTAAGTGGTGTTAAGAGATAGAGCCCAAAACATTATTGTTGATAAAAAACGGCGGGAAACCCAAGAGATTATGGCCTTGGAATGAAGGCTGGTGAGTCTTGAAGGTAGTTGGACCTCCACGTTGAGGGAACATACCCTTCGCCAAATTGAAATTACTAAAAGGGAATACCAGGCGCTTGTCACCCAAGAGGCAAGGGCTCACCATGTTGCAGTCCAACAACGATTATAAGAGACAGGGTACAGGGCGGATAAACAACTGGCCTGGATAGGCAGGAATGAAATGGAGTCGAGGTGGGTCATGTCTATTATGGAGCAAGGCCATAATTATACCACACCCCAGGACATAGCGGGGCATTTGCCCGCTACTAGACAGCACTCTAAGCGGCTAGATCACAAGCGACTGAGACACAAATAATCAATTACCTTGACGGGCTCAAGCTTCCTCAACTCCCCCAGGAGGGGGATAGGCTTGAGGAAGACATAACCCTGAAAGAAGTAATAGAGGCCATTGGCCGGCAAAAGTCGGGGAAAACCCCCGGCCCAAATGAACTGCAGGGGAATTTTATATTAGAGAGTAACCTCCTGGCCCCACATCTATTAATATGTTTCAGACGTCAAAAGAAGATGGGATTCTCTCAAAAGACCTTAGAACGGCCACAGTGGTGGTAATACATAAAGCCAGGAAACCTCCGGACAATTGTGGGTCCTATCGACCCATCTCGCTACTTAATAGAGAAACAAAAATCCTGGCCACTATTTTCACGATGCGTCTCTTAACGTTTATCACCCCTCTGATACATAGAGACCAGTCCGGATTTATGCCAAAGTGAGCCACATGCTATAACATGCGGTGCATGGCTAATTGGATGGATGTGGTTCATGCCGGGAGGGGGCCCATCTCCTTCTTTCCCTTGATGCTGGGAAGGCATTTGATACCATCCACTGGCCCTTTATGAAATGTACTCTGGAGAAATTTGGATTTGATCCAGGGTTTAGAGAATGGTTGGCGCTTCTCTACAATGCGCCCGTGGCTAAGATTTGGGTTAGTGGGGCTACCTCAACGACCTGGCTGTTTCAAAGGGGCACTAGACAGGCCTGCCCTCTTTCCCCCTTACTTTTTGCCCTCGTTCTGGAACCATTGGCCTGTGTGGTAAGAGCTGGGTGATTTTGTAGACAAATCCGAATTTCTGGATGAAGAACGCATATCTTTCTATGCGGATGACATCCTACTGGAGAAGTGTGGCTCAATGGTTAGAGCGGCAGACCCTGATGTAGAGGTCTAGCCCGGGACCAGGGTTCAATTCCCCGCCTCGGCGGGTCTTGGGCTCAAAAAGTCCATGGACTTGATCATTCTCGCCTCAGTGCCTATTCCAATCATGGAGTCCCACTCTGCAACTCTGGGCAATAGCTTGCTTAATCTCCACAACGGCCTCCACAACGCTAAGGATGCCTGGCCTCCACCCTGGGGGTGCCCAGGAGTGGACGCCTCACAGGGAAAGCCAGGATGGGTTCCACAGCGGTATTCGTACAAGCGCCTTGAGACCCTTACGGGTGAGTAGTGCGCTATACAAGTATCAATTTACTGCACGTTAAGAACATGACTGAGACACTCCCTACCAGATATGAGGGCATATTACAGAGCGTCGTGTCTCATTGTAATCAATGAGTGGATCTACGCTCCCGAGGACCAGGAGGTTTTGTAATTTTCGAGTCTGACTCCATTTTGTTCTGTGCCGCCATTTTGTGTTGCCCTCACGTAGGCCTGTGAAGGTAGCCTGGCGAATAAAGTGGCCTGGCCTTCTTAGTTCATGTATACATTAACTAGGTTTCTTTTTGACTCTGAAATGAACTGTAAGAAACTGACCTCTTCACCTGAAAGTGACCTCGCAAAGCCAATTTCCCTAATCGATCTTTGTCTGAGATTGCCAATCAATGTTCAGGACATTGTTAACTTTTAGTTTCCTTGCACATGCCTTATCTTGTTCAGCATCTGTTACCGTTTCTTTTTTATGTTTCTTCATTACATGGGTTATGCTTTCCATTATAGGTTTGTCCGGCTTGTGGAGATTGAATTTGGGACATTCCTAATAATTAACTTTTGGGTTGGGATACTGTAAATTGAGTTTTTGTTATGTGATACTTTGTTTGAAAATGAACCTTATTGGCTAGAATTTTGTGCAGTGGGTGTACATTTATAATGTAAATATTGGGTATAAAAGGAGACGTCTCGCCTTAGTAAAATGAGCAGTCTCCTGTTACTAGCTGCAGCTAATAAACTTGGTCTCTGATGCCATCCAGAAGTATTCTGTGTCTCTGTATACCAAGCCAGGTGAACTCGAAGATCTTAGGCGTGCCCCTGACGCCGCTGGGTTAAACCCTGGTTCTTCAACTGGCGCCCAACGTGGGGCGACTTCAGCGGTACCGGTCCAAGCCCAAAGATTGTGAGGAGCCCCGTGAGGAAATTCTGAATTACGGCCGCCACTTCATCGATCCCTGCATGTCGACGTGGACCGAAGGTTTTTTTCTGCGAGGCTTCCCCTTTCCGACAGCTGCGAAGGACTGCTGCCCTGACTGTCTCCCTGTCTTGGACCCTCTTGTGATGATTTGTAAGGCGAGACGTTAGACGGTCTTCTGGTGGCGTGACAGACATTTTGGTTAAGTATAAGTGGGTCGCGCCCACAACTTTGTTTTGTTTCTTGGTTTTGATTGGGCCATTGCAATAGTCGAAGCCGAGGGGTTCGTATATTTGTGAGTGTATCATTTTTGATAACCCCTTGAAGTTTGAAGCAAGACTAGAGAGCTAAAAGATGCCTGGTTTTAGCAAATTTAGGAAATGGTTTTGTTGTAGTTGTAATAGGGATTCCCGATTGGAGGACTCGTGCCCGATACCACCGGTTGAAACTCCAACTTATGAGCTCTATTTAAAGCATGGTGTAGGTCCCATTACCTTTAATGAAGTATGGGTCCATTATACAAGGAAAGATGGTGTTTTACGATGGCCCCAACATGGTAGTTTTATATCAGATGTTTTAGATAACCTAGAAGTTGCGCTACTTAAGAAGAAAGCCCGGCCGGCGATGTTTGACTCTTTCCACCTTTGGCGTAAGGAAGCCAAACAGCGAGAAATTAAGCAAGCTAAGAGAGATAGGAAGGAAAGGAATATATCGGTAATGCAAGCTGCTAGGCAGTTTAATGAAGATGAAGAAGATCGTGCGATTGAAGTGTCAGATAGACAACATTGCATGGCCATTGACAAATGGTACCCGGCTTTGCCACCTCCCCTTTCAAATGTGACTGAAGACCCTGAAAAGGATCTTTTGATGTCACATTTACTGAGATTACCACCCCCTTATGTGCAGGGTGCCACTGCACCTCCGTTACCTCCAGTTTTTGCACCCCTTGTTGTCGTTCAACCCCCACTTGTTGTTCAGCCACCCGTTGCTTCATAGGTGGTTCTTCCTCCCCCGGCACAGCCCCCTACATGGACGCCGGCCTTGCCACCAGCCTTGCCTCAAACTTCTTTGCCTTACACTCCTTTAACTTCGACTTCTCTTATTTCTGTCCCTACGTCTCTGTCACCTCAAAACACTTTGTCTCCTGTCCTCACGTCAACTTCTTCTCCTTCTGCTCAGCAACGAATGACTGAGACTGTCACTAGTCTTTTGTCTCCTTTCTTTGGGTCACTGAATATGACCCCTGTTTCTGAACGTAAGCAGAGACGTAGTCAGCTCCCTGGTCCCGTGTTAGATCTCCTTGCTCGTAGATGGGTTTCGAATACCTCCAAGTACAGTCCACAAGTGGTTATGGATATCTTCCTACAGTGGGAGGCACCAAAACAAAGGTATGTTTTTGATGTCATGTGTACCTTCCTTTGTCAAGAGTGTGAAGATAATTAGTTGGGTTCAATTCCACTGGAATTGCTTAATGTTCAGTCTGAATTTGCTAACGGGACGATAGTGGGTTCCGATGTTGAGGAAGCGGTAGAGACACTACTCACTTTTAGGTCTAGACTTCCACCTCAGTCATTGTTCGAACCTGACCCTTCTGTTAGGAGAAAAGTGAAGCAGTATCCTATGAGAGAGGTTCCCCCTGTAAGGAGAGAGGCAGTTGTAGCTGATGCTGCTCATGGTATTCAGGCAGCACCGGCTCATTTTCAGCGAGTGTGGCCACATGTTCCCTGGAAGAGAGCTGAGGTCCTGGCTCTTAAGCAGACCTTGCCTGACCCCTGTAAAAATCCTTTATTACAGGGAGTTGTCTCAGACAGTTGATGCGTGTGTTATGAATTTAGCTGACATAGATATGTTGATGGGTAATGTAGTTCCACAACCCTTGTGGGCAAAGATCTGTCACAAGGATCATGCGGCAGAGTTAGGAGATACGTGGGTTAATATTGTTGCTGCAGATGGTCGACAGGTAGGAGGTGCTAAACCTGAACCCTTAGTTGCAGAATTACCTGGTAGGATTAATAATTTAATGAAAACCTTGATGCCTCCTATGCGGGTGAATTGGGACAAGTTAGCAGCATGCAAACAAAAGAAAGACGAGAGTGTGTCTAATTTCTTCACAAGGTTTGAGGAAACATTTGTTAATCACAGTGGTCTGGACATGAGTACAGAAGGTGGTCAAAGGTTGTTTGTAGATAAGTTTGTTTTTAATTTGCTCCCTGAGCTTTGTAATAAGTTAACGGACTCTGAGAGTTCATGGGCTGTTTCTTCCTCGGCCCAGATATTGGCTACTGCACAATACTACGAGAACAGAGATAAAGATGAGAAGGATAAAGCAGAAAAGAAGACTAGGGAATTAAAAACAAAGGTTCTTCTACAGCAGGCGTATCCGTCTCGCCCTAATCAGCGTCAGCAACCTTCCCAGTTTCAGCAGCCCCCACAGTTTCAGAGATTGTTGCAGAAGCCTGAGTCTTTTACTCCGAGACATCCGCTAGGCCCTAATCAGTGTGCTTATTATAGGGAAGAAGGTCACTTCAGGAACAGTTGTCCGGTTTTGCTACAATGTATGAATGGTATGTCTGGTCAGAGAGGTCTTGGTGGTTTTCAACAAGCACCTAGGGGTAGAGGACGTGGTACGTGTCCTCAGAATGAACGGTCCTTTCCCCCTCAGAATTCTATGAATTATTTTGATCAACAGAATGTTCCGACTGTTCAGTCCGCTCAGTACTACACGGATGACTATTATGTTGAAAGCGTGAGTGCTGGTTTTAATGATAGCTAGGACAGCCATGGACAAAAGGAGGGAGTAGTGTCAGTTTCAGTAGACCAGAGTGGACCTTATGTTGAAGTAATTACATCAGGTGTGGCAGAACCTTTTCTTTTGGATACTGGTGCGGCTAAGAGTTCTATCATGTACTCTAAACTCCCTGGCGCACCTTTGTCTGGCTTGATGAATGTCTCGGTAGGATTTTCTGGTGCCCCAGTTCGTAATCCGGTCTCTTGTCCTTTGCCTCTTTCTATTGGGCCTTGTGAATTGGAAGCACCCCTTATTCTAACAACAGGTTGTGGTGAGAATCTGTTGGGTTTGGATTTATTGAAAAGATTGTATGCAACATTACATTGTTCTCCTTCGGGAGAACAACTTACGTTGGGTAAGAGAGTGATTTCTCCGGTGTACTTGTCTGAAGATCGGCTTCCACTGGAATTGCGTTCTCTCCCTGATACTCTCTGGCCTACAGGTCCCAATGATGTTGGCCACTTGCAGATTCCACTGTGGTGTTGTGTGCCATGCCTGGAATTACTTCATTACATCCACCCTATGTTGTTACCCTCAAGTCGAATGCTAAGCTACCTTGCATTCCCCAATACCAGATCTCTAGTGATGGTGAGAGAGCTCTTTTAGCGAAGATCTATGATTTGATTGAGAAAGGTGTGATTGAAGAAACGAGAGGCAATGTATTAGATGTGACCAAGAATTTTTCTTGTCACAAATGGCCAGACTCTGCGTAGTGGGCCGTATTGTGGCCTTGAAAAATCCTCTGCTTATCTGGTCAAAAATATCATCCTGTAATAATATTTTATCCAGAATATCGACTATCCCAATATCATGAAGGTAAGTATATATCGATTAGTCACTGCAACACAATTACCATGATCAACTAAGCTCATTCCTTGGCCCTGCAGAACATTGTTCTGAATTTTTGAGAAATATTTCAAAGGAATTGAATGAGAGAGTTAATGAAAAGAAGTACAGTCTGAATGAAGGGAAGAATGTAAATTCATATATTCTCTGAGTGATGGGGGCTTTTTCATTGGCATTGCTGCTCTGACTATGTGGTTGGCCACGCTCTTATTTTTTTTTAACGCGAACAATGGCGTTTCCTTAAGGTGTTCGTCCAAATCAATAACCAGGTGCCAATTTTGGCAGATATGTTTTTTTCAGCCAATTTGGCGTGGGGCAGAAAGTTGAAACACAAACTATTCTGTTTTGGTAATTTCCTGTCTTTTTTGTGTGGAAGGTGTCTCTTGGTGTCCACCAAGCTCTTTTTAACGCACGCTTCAAAAGTTTACTTGGGTATCCACTGTGATGACCACGACAGACGACAGACGACGGACACTAGGACCCTGTGGGTCACAGGGTGGTGACCAGGTCACCGGACACTACTTCCTGTGGACAGACAGGAAAGAACATTATGTAGCAGGACGAGGACGAGGACGGACGTGTCCAGACGGACGGACATGACGAGAAAATAAAGAAGTACCTCTCTACACAATCTGTGTCCTGTGTGGTTCCTGCAGGCTGCGCACCGCGCTACACGACATCTGGCGACGAAGGGTGGTTGGAAACAGTGACACCACTGCGTTCGAAAGCGCACTGGATCAGCATAGCGAACGCTGACGCAAGGAGCTACACGGGAGCCCACCCCGATAAGCGTCCAACAAAAAGAAGCAACAACGTGCGGTAAGAGGAGCCACGGGGAGCAGCGGCAGCGCCTGAGAGAGAAGGGAGATCGCGCTAAAATTCGAGCGCGTAGTATCGCGAGAGCGGTCACATCTCGGCGGCCATACTGGAAACAGGCAGAGGGGACCAATAGAAACGCGGCCACAGCAAGTCGCCCATTTTAAGGGCAGGCGAAAGCGAGATTTCGATCGCGAAATCTCGCGAGAAGCAAGGCGGACATTTTGTGGGAGACAAAGTAAAAAAGTGCAATAGAAACAAAGGGCAGCCATTAGAAAGACAGGCAAAACACGAAGGAGAGCACCAAAGAGACTGAAAAAGGAGCAACACTGTCACCATAAGACAGGAGTATGAAAGAGAGAAATAAAGAGGAAAGACATTAATATAAAATAGCTTGAAATAAAAGAGTTGAAAGAAAAAAAAAAGGAGACAAAGGTGCAAAGAGGAAACAAAAAAAAGAGAAATGCCAGAAACAAAGTCACAGAGTGCACAATACCGCAGACCGGTGCCTTTCACTGTATCGGAGCCACAAGTGGGCATCCGGTGGGAAAAATGGATCATAAAATTTGAACGATACATGAAGGCGACCGACGTGGTGGACGAAAAAAAACTAGATCTATTCCTAAACCTAGTGGGGGATGAGGTGGATGACCTCCTCATAACACTGCCACAGAGTGAATTAGAAACCTACGAGAAATTAATAAAATGTCTAACGGCCAAGTTCGACCCACAAAGAAACGTCGACTTTGAGAGATATTCTTTTCACATGGCATATCAGCAGCCAGAAGAGTCAATGGATGACTTTGCAACAAGGCTGAGAAAGCTAGTAGCACATTGCGAATTTGAAAAATATGACAATGAACAGGCACTTCGCCTCAAACTGATAGAAGGCTGCCGAGACACGGAATTTCGCACAAGACTACTAAAAGAACCGATCACCCTAGAAAAAATTCTAGATCTAGCGAGGGCAGAAGCAAGAGCAATGATACAAGCGAAACAGATGGACCGAAAGGGAGAACAAATACATAGAATGTCAGAAAGGGAACTGGAAAGGAGGACACAAGGAACAAGCGGCGAAGAAACAAAGTTCCCAATGCTACAGGTGTGGTCTGGAATTCCCTCACAGAGGACCATGCCCAGCATTCGGTCAAACATGCAGGAAATGCAACAGAAGCAACCATTTTGCTACCATGTGCCAAGGTGGACAATTCAAAAATGAACGTGGCAGGCCCGGAAGGCCAAGAACAGCAACAACAAGACATGTACGGAACATGGACGCAACGGAGAGGAGCTCGTCTGGGGAGTCAGGAGGAGAAGAGGAAGAGGAAGAAACAACAAGAAAAGTAGAACGCCTATACCTCATGACCACAGACGAAGGGCATGAAGAGGAACACATCAGGCTAATAGATAGGAAGTCAATAAAGAAGACGGATTGGGTGACCATTGAAGTAGGGCCCCATCAAACAGAATTTGTACTGGACAGCGGAGCCACGTGCAACATCATGTGTGCTACAGAATATGATAAGATGAAGAGGAAGCCACCGCTACAACCATCAAGCGTAAGAGTATTTACGTGGGGTGCACAAAATCCTGTGACAAACATGGGAAAATTCACGGACACCATGACGCACAAGGGCAAGACTGTCACAGAAGAAATACATGTGTTACGAGGAGACATTCCCGCACCGTGTCTACTAAGCAATGTAACAGCAAAAATAATGGGCCTACTAAAAATGATGTACCACATGTCGGAAAAGGAGAGCATACTACAGGAATTCCCAAAACTAACGGAAGGACTAGGAAAGCTGAAAGGAAGACAAATAACACTGCACATAAATGAAGCTGTAAGGCCAGTCGCACAACACCACCGAAGGGTACCAATACATCTACAACCTCAAGTGGAGGAAGAAATAAAGGCCCTACTAGCACAGGACATCATTGAGCCAGCAGAAGGACCAACGCCATGGGTGTCCCCAATAGTGGCTATACCAAAAAAGACACCACACAGATAAGAATCTGTGTGGACATGAGAATACCAAACACAGCCATCGAAAGAGAACGACATACAGGGCCACATCTGGACGACATGATAAGCTGCCTGACAGGAATGAGAAAATTTTCCAAACTAGACCTGTGCAAGGGATACCATCAATTGGAGCTGGACGAGCAGTCCAGATACATAACGACATTCTCAACGCACCTAGGATTATTTCGCTACAAAAGACTGAGCTTTGGAATATCTTCAGCAGCAGAAATATTTCATGAAACGATCAGGCAGATAATAGGACCTATAAAGAACAGTCTAAACTACAGCGATGACATTCTGGTCTTTGGGAAGTCAGATGGAGAACATGACACGGCACTGAGGGAAGTGTGCTCACGGTTAGTAGAGGTGGGCCTGACAGTAAACGAGAAGAAATGTGAACTGGGAAGGGAAGAATTAGTGTCCTTCGGACACATATTCTCACGGAAAGGAATGAGGCCAGACCGGAGTAAGATAGACACGCTTGAAAAAACGAGTGAACCAAAAGACGTCGCTGACGTGCGCTCTTTTCTTGGCCTTGCCAGCTACTGCGCGAAGTACATAAAAGACTTCGCGACGGTGAGCACACCATTGAGAGAACTGACAAAACAAGGACACCCATTCGAATGGACCACAGAGTGTAAAAAAGCGTTTAAAGAAATAAGAGCGTCAGTGACGGCAGTAGACCACCTAGCATACTTCGACCCGAACTTATGCACTGAACTAACAGTAGACGCCAGCCCGGTAGGTCTTGGCGCAATACTAGCACAACACAAACCTGGGAAAGATTCACCTCGACAGATAGTAGCATACGGAAGTAAGAGTCTGTCAGATGTCGAGAGAGCATACTCCACACCGTTGAAGATGTCGGAATTGCCATTGGCAGTATGGACCGAACAAGCAGCAGACTTCTATGGGCCACTGGAGACTGGAAAGTACTTGCTGGTAGTGATTGACGAATTTTCGAGATTTCCAATAGTGAGCGAAGTGTCATCGACATCGGCAAGTGCCACCTTACCAGCGTTAGACAACATATTTGCTGCCTGGGGCTCACCACAGACACTGAAAACAGACAATGGCCCTCCATTCTCAAGAGAAGAATTCCGCAGGTTCATGGACTACCTGGGAATCAAACACAGGAAAATAACTCCTCTGTGGCCACAAGCCAACGGAATGGCAGAACAATTTATGGGGACCATCAAAAGAGCCATCCAGCGAGCAAAATTGACACAGATCTCAATTGGACAAGCGCTTTGTCAAGTGCTACAAGACTATAGGAACACCCCTCACAGCACCACGGGCAGGTGTCCAGCAGAACTGGTGTTAGGAAGAGCAAGCAAGACAAGGCTACCACAAACAGAGGACATAGCAGACACCAACAGAAGAGAGATTGCAGAAAGTGACAACCAAGAGAAAAAGAAAATGAAAGAATATGCTGACAAAAAGAGAAATGCAGCTGAACACCAACTAAAGGAAGGAGACTTAGTAATAGTGAAACAAACACAGCAAAGGAAATCTGACAGCCCTTTTTCAAAAGATCCGCTGGTAGTGACTGGAGTAAAAGGGTCAATGGTGACCGCAGTCTCAGATCATCGGAAAATAACAAGAAACAGCTCACACTTCAAGGAGTTTAAGATGGAAGAAGGGGAAAGAGCGATAACGACACCGGAAGTGGAAGAAAGAGAGCAAGGAACAAACGGAGAGATGACAACACACAAAGAAGAAGGCGGAGGACAAGAACAGAGCGGAGAACAAAGACCAAGAAGAGAGTGCAAAAAGACAAAGAGACTGATAGAAGAAATGTAGAGACTGTCTCTCACTCTCTCTCTCTCTCTCTCTCTCTCTCTCTCTCTCTCTCTCTCTCTCTCTCTCTCTCTCTCTCTCTCTCTCTCTCTCTCTCTCTCTCTCTCTTGCTCTCTCTCATAAGCTCTTCACAGTGTGGACAGTATACCAAGAAGGAGAGCTTGGCAGTAGTATGGGCATGCGAGCACTACCACATGTTCATATATGGAAAACCGTTCACAATAGTGACAGACCACCAAGCGCTAGTGACTATCTATGGCAACCCAAACGCGAAAATACCACCAAGAATAGAAAGGTGGGGAATCAGGCTGATGGACTATAACTTCAAAATAGTACACAAACCAGGCAAAGACCAAAACCCAGCCGACTACATGTCGCGGCACCCGCTCCCACATCAGAAAGGTGGTACCACAATGGCAGAAGAATATCTGAACTTCATCGTGAAACAAAACACTCCAGCGTCAATAACAAGTGAGGAACTGGAGCGAGAGACAAAAAGAGACCCGACAATGAAGGCAATAGGAATGATAGTGAGGCTACAGAAATGGAGACATATTAATAGCAACACCGTCACAGAAGAAGGGGTCGACAAAGAAGAACTGCTGGCGTTCAAAAAGATAGGCGAAGAGCTGTCTGAGATAGAGAACGGAGTCCTGATGAGAGGTTCAAGGATTGTAATACCACATCGGCTAAGGAAGAGAACAGTTAAGATAGCTCATGAGTCACATAGAGGAATGGTAGAGACAAAGAAGATGTTGAGAGAAAGAGTGTGGTTCCCAGGACTGGACAGCATGGTGGAGGAAGAAGTGTCACAATGTCACACCTGTCAAGTAACAGGATCGTCTAGTAAGCCCACACCGTTGAAGATGTCGGAATTGCCATTGGCAGTATGGACCGAACTAGCAGCAGATTTCTATGGGCCACTGGAGACTGGAAAGTACTTGCTGGTAGTGATTGACACATTTTTGAGATTTCCAATAGTGAGGGAAGTGTCATCGACATCGGCAAGTGCCACCTTATCAGTGTTAGACGACATATTTGCTGCCTGGGGCTCACCACAGACACTGAGAACAGACAATGGCCCTCCATTCTCAGGAGAAGAATTCCGCAGGTTCATGGACTACCTGGGAATCAAACACAGGAAAATAACTCCTCTGTGGCCACAAGCCAACGGAATGGCAGAACGATTTATGGGGACCATCAAAAGAGCCATCCAGCGAGCAAAATTGACACAGATCTCAATTGGACAAGCGCTTTGTCAAGTGCTACGAGACTATAGGAACACCCCTCACAGCACCACGGGCAGGTGTCCAGCAGAACTGGTGTTAGGAAGAGCAAGCAAGACAAGGCTACCACAAACAGAGGCCATAGCAGACACCAACAGAAGAGAGATTGCAGAAAGAGACAACCAAGAGGAAAAGAAAATGAAAGAATATGCTGACAAAAAGAGAAATGCAGCTGAACACCAAATAAAGGAAGGAGACTTAGTAATAGTGAAACAAACACAGCAAAGGAAATCTGACAGCCCTTTTTCAAAAGATCCGCTGGTAGTGACTGGAGTAAAAGGGTCAATGGTGACCGCAGTCTCAGATCATCGGAAAATAACAAGAAACAGCTCACACTTCAAGGAGTTTAAGATGGAAGAAGGGGAAAAAGCGATAACGACACCGGAAGTGGAAGAAAGAGAGCAAGGAACAAACGGAGAGATGACAACACACAAAGAAGAAGGCGGAGGACAAGAACAGAGCGGAGAACAAAGACCAAGAAGAGAGTGCAAAAAGACAAAGAGACTGATAGAAGAAATGTAGAGACTGTCTCTCACTCTCTCTCTCTCTCTCTCTCTCTCTCTCTCTCTCTCTCTCTTGCTCTCTCTCATAAGCTCTTCACAGTGTGGACAGAATACCAAGAATTTGTGCATGTGGAAAAATCTTTGTTGTGACAGGGGGGGAGATGTGATGACCACGACAGACGACAGACGCCGGACACTAGGACCCTGTGGGTCATAGGGTGGTGACCAGGTCACCAGACACTACTTCCTGTGGACGGACAGGAAAGGACATTATGTAGCAGGACGAGGACGAGGACGGACGTGTCCAGATGGACGGACATGACGAGAAAATAAAGAAGTACCTCTCTACACAATCTGTGTCCTGTGTGGTTCCTGCAGGCTGCGCACCGCGCTACACGACATCCACGAGGTAGTAGTCGCTGTTTTAGGGCATTGGCATGAAGCATATATTCGTCTTTGAATATACAATTTCTCCTTATGCATAGAAATTGGCCCAGCGGTAAATTCTCTTGGAAGCTTCTAGGATGATAGCTTGAAAAATGTAAAGCTTTGTTGCGGTCTGTCTCCTTTTTATACAAAGTAGTGACCAAATTTCCATCCGTACAATAAACTTCTACATCAAGGAATGGTAATCTATGCTTTGAATGTTGTATGCAGAATTTTATGTGTTCGGTTCGATTATTTAGCCACTGGTGAAAAGACAATAGTTGTTCCTCAGTCCCTGACCATGTGAAAAAAATATCATCAATGTATCGGAGCCACCCTCCGATCCATTGGAAGTACGGGTTATTCTCATAGATTAATTTTTCTTCGAATTGGCTCATAAACAGCACTGCCAGTTCTGGGGTAAATGGACACCCCATTGCTACACCACGGGTTTGGAAGAAGAAATCATCTTTGAATTTAAAGAAATTCCGTTTAAGAGCCAATCTTGCCAAATCCATGATGAATTCAGTTGGAACCTTCATAGGTATTTCTCTTGTATTCAGAACCAGTCTTGGTACTTCCAGCCCCTATTCTTGGGGGATCTGGATGTATAGAAATGTAATGTCCATACGTACTAGGTAGTCTTTGTTCTCTTTGAAAGATAAGTCAGTCAATTTGTTAATAAAGTCAGTTGTGTCCTGCAGAAAGGACTTGAATTTAGTCATGAAAGCTTTTAAGAAAAAGTCAATGAACTTTGAAACAGGTTCAAAGAGAGAATCGCAGCCAGACACAGTGCTCAAGGCACCTAACTTTAGCAAGAAATTTGTGATGTTTCAGAGAATGATAAAGGGAAGAAATAAGTGATAGCATTTATCCGAAGACTACACATACATAACAGCCATAGATTGCAAGCAGTTGCTGTAGAAATCAAGACACAACTTGTCTGCCTGTCTCTAGCCTGCAAGTGCTATTGCCTGGACAAGTTTGCAGTTTCTCTGTAGCAGGACTTGCACTTTGTAACATTTACAAATGATAAGATAAGGCACCACTGCCGATCAAAGTACAGGGAGATTCTGAACCAAGGTAGCAGCTGGCGCTCTTACAACATAGTTCACATTTTCATAAGATTTGTTGAGAAGTGCTGCAGTAGGTCAAAGGGTATCGTAAGTTTTTTTATGATTTGTTCTTATGTCTTTCTGTAAAAATGTACAAAATGGTTTGGAACACACCGTTGGCAGAGTTCCCCTTGCCACATCTTAGCATTCGTGGTAGAGCTATGCTTGTCTTCTCAGAATGATGAAGGGGACGGGACGGGTGGAAGGGTCTACAGCCCCCACCAGCCTAAGGACCAGAATACCTGATCACATGTTAGGATGTCCATAGGTGTTCTTATCAAGAGGCCAACACGTGGGCAGGACTATCTCTTTGATGCATTGCATGTTCTATCATGAGCAATCATAATTTACATTGATTTCTGGGATCTGTGGGGTGGTAATGCACATGTTCTAGCCAAAATGATAACTAAGAGTTCGCTGACATGCACCCACAGTCAATTTCAATGGGTATTTTTCCTATGTATCAGGCAAAATGGGTCCCCTACTCTACTGCCTGCTTCAATTTAACAATCATTGGCAGGAAGAAAAAATACATATTTGCAGAGATTTTTTGTAAAGAGGTTTATTGAGCAAAATAGAGATATCTACTGTTTGTCTTCCTCTTATCTACAACTCCTCTGACTTAACTTTACTTGCAAAACAACATCATTTAGCTGAAATGGATTTTAAATTATTATTTGTCAACAAATTGCGGTTGGATGGAGGTTGTTTTCCTACTCAACTGCTATTTGTATTGTCTAAAAATATTGAGTGGGGAAAGCAGGTGGAAAGGAGGAAGCGTGAAATTACTGGCTAGTGAAACCGAAACTACATGCTCTGCCCTGATTAGGGGTGGGAGGTGCTCATGGTATTTCACTCCATGGAGTTATGTAAATACTCTGCAGCATTCCAAAGTGTTCTGTCAACCTGCGGAAAATATGCACGTTGCGCTGCAATTTAGCACCAGCAGCATGAGCAGTGCAGAAAAACCAGCGAGGCAGACCATTGACCATGGCCGCTCATGACCACCTGCGACCACCCCAGTTACAAAATGGAGCTTGGGATTGCCAAATCTCGCTCTCATTTCTGGAGCCTTGCAGGAAACAAATCTGCCACATGGCGATTGGCAGAATTTGGTTTGAATTGGAGTCGCCAAATGCCGCCAATTCCACAGGTGGAATGGAGTATTCCGCCCACCCCTAGCCCTGATAAGACAGTAACAGGTTTTCCCCTTGGTGGTTTTACTACCGTATAAATCCTACCATGTCAGAATCAAGAGCTCCTTAAGGGAAGAAAGGAAATATTTGACACTCTGCAGCTGACATTATCATATATATTTAGTTATTCTTGGACACAGCTTTACTCCTGTTTGGTGGAGACCCTTTGATTGTCTCTAATAGTAGACGCTTCACACCGAGCAACCACTGAATATGTTTCCTGCTTTTTCTTTGAACGCTACATTTAAATACATTGTTTGCTGGTGTGTGATTTTTGTCTAACTTTCTTGTCTTTGTGTGCATATCTGACCTAATATAACAGATCTTCTAGTGCAGATAGTGCTTCAATCATATCTGTAATTGGATCAGGGTCTATAGTTAACAATGGACCTACATGTTGTTGTTAGGTCACTATATAATATCCTTTAAAATCCATAGCTACCATTCCTCCATTGTTCCCTGATACTATAAGTGTGGCCAAGGCCCTGGATACATTCACCAATGCCAAGTGATAAAAGGCCAGATTTACAAACATTAGGAATACCGATTTCCTAATTGTGATTATCTCCGAATTGCAATTAGGATATTGGTATTCCTAATATATGCACTTTGTTTCCCAAATAGCGATTTCTAGTAGGGTGCAAATAGAGATAGGGCACAATTTGCTTTATTTACCAAAAAGCGATTCCTAGTAGGTTTCAAATATTAATGATATAAGATGCAATTTGCCACCCACTAGGAATCACAGCAATCACAGGGATGGTGGCCTGCTGAGGTCAGCAGAACACCATGTCTGTTATTGATTTTTAATAAAAGCAATCTTCTTTTTAAATGCAGCCCATTTTCCTTAATAGAAAACGGGATGCGTTGAGAAAGAAAAAAATAAAACTTTGAAGTTTCATTTTTAAGAGTACGCAGTGACCTGTGAGACCACTGCCTGCTCTTCAAAAACATTTTTAAGGGACCTCTTCTGTGGTAAAGTAATACCTTTTTTTTTTCACCGGAATTCAATCGCAAAAAGGTAATACATACCATACTGATTCTTTATTTGGAAGGGACGCCCAAAATACACTCCTTTTAAATACTGAATTCACAAATTCAAAGTGGGATTCAGTAGCAAGTTAAAGAATCACATTTTGTAGATGTGACCAGGAATTTTTCTTGACACAAATGGCCAGATTCTGCGTAGTGGGCCGTTTTGTGGCCTTGAAAAATGCTCTGCTTATCTGGTCAAAAATACCATCCTGTAATAATATTTTATCCAGAATATCGACTATCCCAATATCATGAAGGTAAGTATATATCGATTAGTCACTGCAACACAATTACCATGATCAACTAAGCTCATTCCTTGGCCCTGCAGAACATTGTTCTGAATTTTTGAGAAATATTTCAAAGGAATTGAATGAGAGAGTTAATGAAAAGAAGTACAGTCTGAATGAAGGGAAGAATGTAAAAAGCCGTTTGGCACACAGTAAATTCATGTATTCTCTGAGTGATGGGGGCTTTTTCGTTGGCATTGCTGCTCTGACAATGTGGTTGGCCACACTCTAATCTTTTTTGATTGCGAACAATGGCGTTTCCTTAAGGTGTTCGTCCAAATCAATAACCAGGTGCCAATTTTGGCAGATATGTTTTTTTCAGCCAATTTGACATGGGGCAGAAAGTTGAACACACAAACTATTCTGTTTTGGTCATTTCCTGTCTTTTTTGTGAGGAGGGAGTCTCTTGGTGTCCACCAAGCTCTTTTTAACGAACACTTCAAAAGTTTACTTGGGTATCCACGAAGTAGTAGTCGCTGTTTTAGGGCATTGGCATGAAGCATATATTCGTCTTTGAATATACAATTTCTCCTTATGCGTAGAAATTGGCCCAGCGGTAAATTCTCTCGGAAGCTTCTAGGATGATAGCTTGAAAAATGTAAAGCTTTATTGCGGTCTGTCTCCTTTTTATACAAAGTAGTGACCAAATTTCCATCCGTACAATAAACTTCTACATCAAGGAATAGTAATCTATGCTTTGAATGTTGTATGCAGAATTTTATGTGTTCGGTTCGAATATTTAGCCACTGGTGAAAAGACAATAGTTGTTCCTCAGTCCCTGACCATGTGAAAAAAATATCATCAATGTATCGGAGCCACCCTCCGATCCATTGGAAGTAGGGGTTATTCTCATAGATGAATTTTTCTTCGAATTGGCTCATAAACAGCACTGCCAGTTCTGGGGCAAATGGACACCCCATTGCTACACCATGGGTTTGGAAGAAGAAATCATCTTTGAATTTAACGACATTCCGTTTAAGAGCCAATCTTGCCAAATCCATGATAAATTCAGTTGGCACCTTCATAGGTCTTTCTCTTGTATTCAGAACAAGTCTTAGTACTTCCAGACCCTCTTCTTGGGGGATCTGGGTGTATAGAGATGTAATGTCCATACTTACTAGGTAGTCTTTGTTCTCTTCGAAAGATAAGTCAGTCAATTTGTTAATAAAGTCAGTTGTGTCCTGCAGGAAGGACTTGACTTTAGTCATGAAAGGTTTTAAGAAAAAGTCAATGAACTTTGAAACAGGTTCAAAGAGAGAATCGCAGCCAGACACAGTGCTCAAGGCACCTAACTTTAGCAAGGAATTTGTGATGTTTCAGAGAATGATAAAGGGAAGAAATAAGTGATAGCATTTATCAGAAGACTACCTTTTACAGGGATGCCTTTGCAGTGGTCTATGAAAAAACTGAAACCAGACTTGTTTGGTAATGATTTCTGGGTTCAGGCAGGCTACAGGCCACTCATGTGGCAGGTACAGGGGAAGAATTCAAAACTATTGAGGTGATCCTTCTTACAACAGGGAATTCACTATATCACACAACTATGATCAGGTGCTGACCTTTATCATGCTGATGAACTTTTGACGTTTCTCCCTCTTGGTAATGAGTACTTGTAAGGCAATGGTTATCTTATTCTGACCTTAAGGGAGGATGGCCATGTAACAAAGAATATCATTTTTATAGTGGTTCTCTGACTTTTTGAAAAATTATATACTATGCATTAGTTTCCCATAACTGGCTTAATTACATTTCTGGTAAGACCATTGTAGATAGTGGGGTGGAAGTTAAATATCATATTTAGGCTGCAGTGTGTATTTACACCACCCACTTATATGACAATGAATACGGCCACAGAGAGCACCCACTAGCTGCACTGCAGTTTAAAAGCAGTGCAAAGTTATACAGCAATGATACCTGTCTTTACTGCACACAATAATCTACTTTTGATACTGTAATGGCAGAGTTTTTGGCTTTATTTAGCAGTGATATAGATCATTAGTCTTGCTCGCATCTAGTATAGGTATTCTTAGCCTGTGTTGGCCCTTTTAAGCCCTTTTTCTAGACCTAGAAGAGGATAGCTGCTTAATATGCCTTTATTCTTGACTTTAACCTGTCTATTGCCTATTGGCTTTGACATATTAGACATATTGGTATGGTTTATGTAGGTATTCTGACAGAGCTAAGGAGCATTTCACCCCTTTTCAGGCCTACAGGCCTAGAGCTAGAGAGACTCCATTTTGATGAAACTGGGAGGCTTTTCAGGGCAAAGGCGAAGTTTATAGTTAAGGCTGTTTTTCACTTGGAGAGAACCGGTCTGGGCCAGCCCTTATCGGTAGGCTGTATTATTCTCTGCGTTGAAGACACCACAAAAGGCTGGCCAGCTGGGTGTGTGTCCTTGATGCGAAGTGATGCAGAGACCTGGTAGGCGGCGGGCTGATGGCTGGAACTTTCCATGAGGAAACAGCATTCTATATCAGTGAAGTGCAGAGGCGGAGTCAGTCAGTCGAGGAGAGAGGGAGTCGAGGAGAGAGTCAAGCAGAGGGTCAGTCCAGCAGAGAGTCGAGCAGTGGAGTGGAGTTGGCAGAGAGAGAGAGAGGGTTCAATCTGGAGAAGAGCTGAGTTGAATAGTGAGCTGGAACTGAAGGAAGCAGTCAGAAGCAGTTGCTTATCAGGAGGAGGTGTGAATAGCTGGAGTCTGAAGTAATGCCTTTTAAAAGAGATAGAGGAGAGCTCGTGGACTAACCTATGGGAGCAGATGGAGTTAATTGGACATTGGCGCAGAGACAGAGTGAATAAGCTAGTGAAATGAACGGTGATCAGAGCGGCAGGAACCATTAAGAGTGAAGACGGAAGGTGGAGAGACAGTTCGTGTGGGGGAGAGGAGTCCAGAGACAGAGTGATCAGCGCAGAGGTGTACCCAAGAGTGCAGGAGAGAGAGAGAGTCTGAGATGAGCCAAGGCACAGACGAGAGAGGAACCCAGATGACAGCTAGAACAAGACTTCACACTAATCAGGTGATATTGTTTTCATCATATTAGCTACACTTACACTTTATGTCCAATCTTTTCCCTTTCAGCGGAGTGTTCCTGTTATGTTTAATCTTTTCTCTTTCAAGCGGTGTGTTCTACCTATAGCCTTTGTTGATTTGTGTAAATGTTTATATTGTTATAATAAAACAACCCCCAGTTTATAACAAACTGGTGTGTAGCCCCTATTCTTGTTCACTGAAGGTAAATATATCTCCTAGGTAGTTGCTACGTGAATGGATGAGTAATCCCAATCAGGTAAGTGGTGATCACATAAATAGGGAGTGAGTGGACCTTTGATGCCAAGAGCAGGGAGTACACTATAATCTGGAACTATATTCAAAGTTATTATTGTAGTTTCATCCCGAGTAGACAACTGAGATATTAATATTATTGTAGTAGCAGACCCTTAGTGAAGAGACTTCCCAATATATATATATATATGTATAGGTGTTCATAGGAATGTGGTCGTCGTTGATATGCGGCGTTAGTGAGAGCACTGGGGGGTCGAACCAGTGTTGATACCCACTGGATTGTGGCTTGAATAAGTGAGAACGCCAGGGAGGATACTGGCGCTTAGTTTCGCAGGATTGCGAACAGTTTGGAAAAGGGAGCATTGGGTTCTGCAGGCCCATGTGTAGTCGCACCGGATTGTGCGCAATATCTGCCCTAGGGTAGAACGGTCTGGGTCAGGGTGGCCGCGAGACCAACTGATGTGAATAAGTGTGGTGTAGGGTATGGATATCCCTAGTAATCAGTGAGTATTCTTAGTATCCCTATAGATTTAGTGGTGTTTTTAATAATATGAGCTTGTATATTGCGAGTTCCCCATCCTCAGGTAGGTACCTGGTGCCTGGATATAGAGGAGTCCTGAGGAGGGAAGGTGAGTACGTTCTGGCTGGGTTGGAGGGGCCCCTGGGGGCTGATCCCACCTACTCAGAAAATCCAGCCATTACATCTGGCGTAGTCGAACAGTTTACGAAACCTGTGTGACCTCCATGTGCTTATAGAGTTGCCCATGTGTTCTGAGGGAATGCCCTGAACGCTGGTTCCATCTGGCGTAATGTTGTAGTTTATGTAGCCTGTTAGATCTATGGGCTTGAACAGTTGCAGCGTGAGGAGATTGCATTACATCATGGCATTTGGTTTATTCAGGGTGGAAGGAATGGTTTTCATCTTGGTGTTTAAACTGTCAGAGTTGAAGGATGGCATTACATGAGGAAGCCAGTTACATCTTTGTGATGGTCCAATTGTATAAATGTGTGTAAAAATGCTTTTAAATTGCCCATTCAATTGCTTGCTGCATCTGCTTATGCTGTGCAATGTGAAATGTGTTCATTGTTCTATGATCTGTGGAGTTCTTTGAATATAGCTCCTTGTAAATATGGCTTGTGAATAGCGCCATATTAATGTGGCTTGTGAGGTGCAGGTTCTCATGTTGATTTATTGTGTTCCTTGTGCAATGCGCCTTGGATACATTGTTTGTGAAAGGCTTGTCTTGTAAATATGGCTTGTGAATAGCGCCATGTAGTCATGGCTTGGACAGGGCATGTTATCATTACGTTTGGCAGGAGAGAGCTGGATCTCTCTCGGGTGCTTGGGGATAACGTTTTGAAAATATGTGTGCGTCGCCTGTAAACGTGAAGAAATGTGCTAATGATTTTCCCATGTATAAATGGACGTTGGGAAAGGATTCTGCTTGAGCTGCCAAAGGGTTAATATCTTGAGTTGAGATGGCAGTCTTTATTTTTTACATGCTGTCAACATGCATGGTTATCTGACCTGACTATAAAAGTCAGTGAATTATTTTAAGGATTATTTGATGGTTTGATTTTCACTTTTTGTTTGGTTCCTTGGTCTGCCTACGTGCTTTGTCAGTTTCTTGACGGGAAGGTAACATCTTGTGTTTTGAGAAGGGTTCTGTTCATTTCACATTCCTTTTGAAATGCGTCTACGTATTTGTGTGGGTTCACCTTGGAACTGATGTGGTTATAAATCAACCTTACGGAGAAAGCTGTGTTCTTTTAAAATGAGTGAAATGTTAAAAAGATAGCCCGTTAGAATGCATGCTACGAGCTGTTTTCATTAATTATTTCTGTGAGGGGTTTCCATCTAGACAGGAATGTGCTGGTTGCAATGATCATAAATTCAGAATAATGAATCTTGCCCGACAGTGCATGGTAACATGTGCTTTTAATTAGTGGAATGCAACCATGTGCCTTTGAAAGACAAACAAAAATGTTAAAATGTAACATTATTATTTTCCCAAATGTTAATTAAAATGTATGCTTTTATAAATGTGTCACCAAAACGTTAAATTAAATCTAATGTTGAGATGTATCTGCATTTTATGTTGTTTTACAAATTATTTCTCTTTGACAAATGGACCATGTTAATTCGTTTTTTTTTCTCAAATGCAGAATGTATAATATTGTGTGCCAAAGGTAGTTGCCCCTTTCTAAATAAGTGCCCATATTTTAAATGTCTTGCCTTTAGCTGAATTATTTGGACTAACGTCTTTTTAAAAAACTGGTGCTTTTTTAATTGGCAGTACACTGTAACAGAATTCTTTTTTGTTAAATTCTAGCTTCCGTTAGTTAGAAAATAAGGCATGAGAAATTTGTTTTTCGACCTTGGCAGACCAGCTGGTTTGTGCCTTCATTCTGCAAGTTTCGATCACGTCCCAGTTTGTTATGATTGGCTACAGTTCAATTTTCTTCCGCGAATGGCTTGTTTATTTAAGGGCGGGGTGACCTGGCTCTTCCCTTGGAGTTAGTTAGTCGTGATGGGCCTGGGCGGGCTTCTCTGGTCAGGGAAACTGGGAGGCTTGCAGTGCCCTGCTGAGGCTGTGAGCTCATCATTTGGCGGTAATTCAAATTTTTTTTTTTTTCACACTGTAGCCTGGCTCCTGCTCTGAAGGGAGGGGTTGGTTTAGAGAGGCTCATCATATTGCAGTGTTTAAAGTAGCTTCCCACTGTAGCATGGCTCCTGCCCTGAAGGGTGGGACTGGCTTAGTAAGGATTAGGGTATGTTAGGCCCTGCACAAAATTATTGAAAGTTAAATTTTGAATGTTTTTAATTAATTAGGATATTTTCTTTTCAATAATGAAAGGCACCCGGGGTGCTTTTTAAATGGAAAATTTTATTTTACAAGAATAATGATACTTGTTCTCTTGTTCCTAGGTTGCTGGGATGTGGTGCGTGCGTGCGTCTGCCCACTCCCCTCCCACTCCTTTTATTGTTTTAGCTTTTTACTTTCATGTTTTTATTTTAGTTTATTGTTTTGGATGATGGAACCAGACCAGACCAGACCAGACCGGAAGGGTGATGGATGGCCGCATTGGAGGAAGTGTACGGATACCGAGGATGCAGGGTGGTGGCCTACACTGAAGAATTTGGACATTGAATAATCCCTTGGACAATCAGGCCCCACTTTTAAAGCAAAAAAACATGTCACCTATTATAGTTTTTCTGTTTTCTTCAAAACAGTTTTTGCCAATGACTAAGTTATTTAATTCCTTGGCCTGCAATTTTCTCTTGACATCACTACGAGCAGGCCCCACTTTTAAAGAACAAAAAAATTAAAAAATGTTTTATTTGTAACAGTATTATAAAAGAATTTGATGCATAATCCCTTGGACAAGCAGGCCCCACTTTTAAAGCAAAAAATATGTCACCTATTATAGTTTTTCTGTTTTCTTCAAAACAGTTTTTGCCAATGAAGGACTTTTTTTTGAATGGCGGTGCCCACATGTGTTCTTAAATGGGGTTGTTGTTGGTTTTTTTTTACTGTTCTTACATTTTCACCTTGATTGATCAAAGGGTGGTTACCTTAATATTTGGATTGTTCTGGGTGGTGTGTCTTTTAGTATGATTATGTATTAATGTTTGCCCAAACTTTGACATAGTTTATCATGTTTATTTCTCAGATTTCACTCTAAATTGACAAATGTCAGCAGGTAGGCCTCATTTAGGCCTATTGTTATTTTCATCCCACAAACAGGCCCCTACACTAATAGTTTCATGAGTCATCATTAGCTTAAGTTGCCTATAGTACGTAGGGCTCATTTAGGCCCTTTCTTGTTTTCTCATTAGGAGTTGAAACACATTTAGTTCTTAAGTTGACAATAGTAGGTAGGCCTTATTTAGCCTTAAGTTGTCCGAAGTAGGCCCCATTTAGGCCCCTTGCTGTTTTCATTCAACACATAAGTCCCTACATCACTAGATTTCACCAGTTATCATTAGAAGTTGAGGCACATTTAGTTTGAGGATGCTTTGGTTAGTTTCTGTTGTTATTAGATCCAATCTCAGATATGTTTCAGCATTCAAGTCAAGGGTGCTTTGATTTGTTTTTAGGTTTCTATTACCTACAATTGAGTTTCAGGTGGAATTTCCTTAAGTTGTCATTGTTTTTAGGGAGTTTTTTAGGTTTTGATTTGTTGATAGATTATGTTGATGTTTGTTTATCTAGATGTTATTGTTTGTCAGATGTTCGCAAGATAAGGATCTAAGGGTGGATGGCAGAGATATTTAGCAGTGATATAGATCTTAATCTTGCTCACATCTAGGATAGGTATTCTTAGCCTATGTTGGATAGATTATGTTGATGTTTGTTTTGATGGTTGTTGTTGTTTATAAGATGCTCGCAAGATAAGGATCTAGGGTGCAATGTAATGGCAGAGTTTTTGGCTTTATTTAGCAGTGATATAGATCATTAGTCTTGCTCGCATCTAGTATAGGTATTCTTAGCCTGTGTTGGCCCTTTTAAGCCCTTTTTCTAGACCTAGAAGAGGATAGCTGCTTAATATGCCTTTATTCTTGACTTTAACCTGTCTATTGCCTATTGGCTTTGACATATTAGACATATTGGTATGGTTTATGTAGGTATTCTGACAGAGCTAAGGAGCATTTCACCCCTTTTCAGGCCTACAGGCCTAGAGCTAGAGAGACTCCATTTTGATGAAACTGGGAGGCTTTTCAGGGCAAAGGCGAAGTTTATAGTTAAGGCTGTTTTTCACTTGGAGAGAACCGGTCTGGGCCAGCCCTTATCGGTAGGCTGTATTATTCTCTGTGTTGAAGACACCACAAAAGGCTGGCCAGCTGGGTGTGTGTCCTTGATGCGAAGTGATGCAGAGACCTGGTAGGCGGCGGGCTGATGGCTGGAACTTTCCATGAGGAAACAGCATTCTATATCAGTGAAGTGCAGAGGCGGAGTCAGTCAGTCGAGGAGAGAGGGAGTCGAGGAGAGAGTCAAGCAGAGGGTCAGTCCAGCAGAGAGTCGAGCAGTGGAGTGGAGTTGGCAGAGAGAGAGAGAGGGTTCAATCTGGAGAAGAGCTGAGTTGAATAGTGAGCTGGAACTGAAGGAAGCAGTCAGAAGCAGTTGCTTATCAGGAGGAGGTGTGAATAGCTGGAGTCTGAAGTAATGCCTTTTAAAAGAGATAGAGGAGAGCTCGTGGACTAACCTATGGGAGCAGATGGAGTTAATTGGACATTGGCGCAGAGACAGAGTGAATAAGCTAGTGAAATGAACGGTGATCAGAGCGGCAGGAACCATTAAGAGTGAAGACGGAAGGTGGAGAGACAGTTCGTGTGGGGGAGAGGAGTCCAGAGACAGAGTGATCAGCGCAGAGGTGTACCCAAGAGTGCAGGAGAGAGAGAGAGTCTGAGATGAGCCAAGGCACAGACGAGAGAGGAACCCAGATGACAGCTAGAACAAGACTTCACACTAATCAGGTGATATTGTTTTCATCATATTAGCTACACTTACACTTTATGTCCAATCTTTTCCCTTTCAGCGGAGTGTTCCTGTTATGTTTAATCTTTTCTCTTTCAAGCGGTGTGTTCTACCTATAGCCTTTGTTGATTTGTGTAAATGTTTATATTGTTATAATAAAACAACCCCCAGTTTATAACAAACTGGTGTGTAGCCCCTATTCTTGTTCACTGAAGGTAAATATATCTCCTAGGTAGTTGCTACGTGAATGGATGAGTAATCCCAATCAGGTAAGTGGTGATCACATAAATAAGGAGTGAGTGGACCTTTGATGCCAAGAGCAGGGAGTACACTATAATCTGGAACTATATTCAAAGTTATTATTGTAGTTTCATCTCGAGTAGACAACTGAGATATTAATATTATTGTAGTAGCAGACCCTTAGTGAAGAGACTTCCCAATATATATATATATATGTATAGGTGTTCATAGGAATGTGGTCGTCGTTGATATGCGGCGTTAGTGAGAGCACTGGGGGGTCGAACCAGTGTTGATACCCACTGGATTGTGGCTTGAATAAGTGAGAACGCCAGGGAGGATACTGGCGCTTAGTTTCGCAGGATTGCGAACAGTTTGGAAAAGGGAGCATTGGGTTCTGCAGGCCCATGTGTAGTCGCACCGGATTGTGCGCAATATCTGCCCTAGGGTAGAACGGTCTGGGTCAGGGTGGCCGCGAGACCAACTGATGTGAATAAGTGTGGTGTAGGGTATGGATATCCCTAGTAATCAGTGAGTATTCTTAGTATCCCTATAGATTTAGTGGTGTTTTTAATAATATGAGCTTGTATATTGCGAGTTCCCCATCCTCAGGTAGGTACCTGGTGCCTGGATATAGAGGAGTCCTGAGGAGGGAAGGTGAGTACGTTCTGGCTGGGTTGGAGGGGCCCCTGGGGGCTGATCCCACCTACTCAGAAAATCCAGCCATTACAGATACTACTTAAGTCGTCTCCAAAATTTGTGTCTTATAAACCTTCAGAAGTGGGTGCTTAACCACATCGATGCTAGTATTATTTTCCTCCTGTGCTGGGTTATTGAGTTTCCCATTGTTCATGACGAGCTCAGCTCGTCATGAGTGTATGGAGGTGTACATCATGACGAGCTGAGCTCGTCATGAGCGTCCAAGGAGCTAATAAATTCAAGTTGAGCATGTTAGATATTAAAGTAACATATGTGCCCACAGTAAACAGTTACAAAATACTGTTTGTCACTCTGTAGGTAAACCTACATTTTCCATAAACAGTCTTATTTATTGTATTTTATGGAACATTCGATAAAAGTTATCTTCCGCGTACTGAAATTCAATGGCTAAAGTAGATTTTTGATAATGTTAGTAGAAAAGTGAACTTTGTGCTGACTGAAGGTACACAGCTTTAGAACTGGTGTGCCCCTCTGCCCTGCTTCAGAGACTGAATACACATCCCTGGCTGGCTGTTAATGACCCTAGTCCTGGAAGACAATTGCTTGGCTTCTGGCAGCCGGAAGGTTAGAGTGCCGTTAATAGTAGACACTTGGCAGGAATTAGCCAACTGGGATGAGGAAAGGAACAATTTTCAATACACAGGGCTGCTTTCACAACTCTACATTTTGAAGCGACGATATGAAATAGCACCGCTAGGAACGGAAACGCTTCATGCCTTGAACGTCCCTTTGTTTTCTGTCTGTGCTAGGAAATCCAGTTCCAGCACTGACAGAGGAAGGAAAATTCTTCTCCACACAGATGTAGCTAAATTGAGACACAAGGCTACAGCAGCTGGATGAAGCCTAGGACCATTTTGGATAAGGGACTCTGGGAATGTAGCAATGTCCCTTTTGGCCCACTTTAGTTCTCCCTTAGTTTAGTCTAGATGTTTTAGGCCTGCACAGGCACACATACCAATTTTGTTTTTGAGACATTAGTTTAGAAATACACTTTACATGTTGTTGTGTTAGCCAGAGATTTTCTCATGAGTCAGCCTGCACATTTTATGCAAGGACCTCAAGAATACATAAAAACATGTTGTACTATTTTCTGCTCAGTCAGCAACAGCTCCTAACGTTCTAGATGTAACAGCTGCTGCTTTCCAACACAGTAGGCTGACATGGAAAGCAAAAGGAGGTCAGGAGAAAGCGAACACCACGTCAAAAGCAAGAGGAGGGCAGGAGCAATTTCTAAAATATAATCTGTGTCTTGTCACCTTGGGGACACGGAGGAGAATTTTGGGTGAGAGACCTGTAATGGAATGAATTCACACCAGGTATGGGGTCCGTTGCTAATCCCAGAGATCACCAATATATCCCTTTGCTTATACGGTAAGGATAGGCATCATCAGATAGATACATTGCTATGTTGGGAGGTTTTATTGTATGCAGCCTGATAGTAAGGCAGACTAAGTTACTTAGTTGTATTTGCCTACTTATCGCAGCACATTTGCTTAATTATAGACTACAATATTTTCAATAAATATATTGTAAACTTTCCTAGTGTCTTTCTTTTGTATACTAGGAGCATGCATGAGTGAGAGACGGAAGGTGGGTATCTGTTTCCATGGTTTCCTTCGGGACCAGAGGGTAATGTTCTAAGTTTGCCAAAATCATCTGTTACTCTGGAAAGGTTAGGTGTTTATGTGGGGCACTGTGAGCTAACCTGGATTTGGGCTGATAGATACTGAAGTTGTAGAGACTCAGTCCCTACATTCTGACATCCTTTCATCATCAGGCACAGTTCTGCTTACCAGCAGAACCCCTAGGACATGACACCACCAACAATTGGTCAGGTACTTATTTTACAGGTCTCCTAAGTAGTGTTTGTGCATCCCCATAGTGCCATTACACCTCCTCCGGAGACGCCCCTGGTGTTGTAGTTTCATTTTGCACAGTATTGTAGGAAGCACCTAATTTTCTGTTGGTTGAACACCCATATAAGTGTTTGAACTTTATTTCAATTATTTAATAAAGGCACAGCCTCCGCCTTTACCAATTAAGGACAATTGCAGACCTGCAGTCCATGCACATTTAACTTTACTTGGCCTTGGCAATGTAGGTGGTGACACAGTCTTTGTGGTTGAAGCCCATGATGCCTCTCACTTAGAAGCCTTTTATTCTTGGGTCGCTTTTCCAGCTGTTGATGCTAATACAGGAACACTTCATGAATGCACTAACATTACAGCACCCCAAATTTACAGAGCATATCAGCTCTTAGAAATTCCAGTTTAACATTGGGTACATAAAAATTGGTTTCCAGGTGTCCTAATGCAAATACCTGCTCCGGTACACATTGGTCTCCTTAGTATTGAAGGGGCCAACTGGCCAGCATTAACTGATTATACACCTTTCCCTTACATACAAGACCTCAATGTTAATGAGCTACATCAATTATACACTGGTCTGGTTATACTATGTAGATGCTTATCTCAGTGTGTTTCATGTACCTTGATGGCTGTACCAGCAAGTGGAGCACTGGCAGGGCAACCACAGTTGTCTGCAGTACCTATAATAAGTCCCGCACTTATTCATTCAATTATGGGTAGAATGTTCGCAGACCATGAGGAAATTCCTTTCTAGATAGCCCAGAAAATAGATCAAATTGAAGCCATGCTTCCCCTTCCAGGACCACAAGACAAAGCACAAGATATTGACTGTGTACTTAGCCCATGGGATGGTTCCCCAAATAGGTGACTGTAACCCTGAGGGCACAGTCTCACCTGCATTCTACCCCATCATGCATGGTACACCACGTATATCAGTCTTGCGGCAGGTGTTAAAACAAATACACAACAAACACAGGGCAGCTGCTGCCCTGGATTTGGGGATGAAATTATTAGGAAAGATTCCTGTGGTCTCCTTAATAATTCTGTCAAATATTAAAGGTGAAGCAGCAACTCTGACTATACACCAGTGGCTCACGCAGGTTGCACCAGTCAACCAGGAACGTGTGCTACCTATAATGATTGCTGAGGTATATACTTCCATAGGTCACCATAATTTGGGAACCAAACCAAATTAACCACAATTTGGCAAACCTGATTCTGACAAGGATGCTGCCTAGAAAAACCTGGAATTTGTTCAAAAAAACAATAGGACAGACGCAAACCTAAAGCAAAAGCTAGACCTCAAAGAGGTTTTCCTCCACTGCTCTTACATATGCTATAATTTGCGTGATTGCACACAGTTGTAAGTTCCTGATAGGTATCAGCTTTCTAATATTCATCCCTCTTGTTCCTTTCAGGACTTATCGGAAAACCACTATGAAAGAGCATCCTGAGGATGAGCAGGAAGAATACATGAAACTGAAAAACGACACTCGTGAAGATAAATAAAGAGAAGAAACTTCCACAATTAATACCAGAATTTCAGAAAAAGAAGGTTGCGGCTTTAACTGAAAAATATGCTGTAAACAATGGGAACTCTCTTCCTGAATAGGAGGTTGGCAATAACTCTCCAGGACAGCAGGCAGAGGTCACTATGGTGCACTTGAATCTCCAGAGGTTTCTGGTAGAAAAAGTGAATGATCAGAATGTTACAGTTGAAACTCCAGACAGGCGCATAGCTCCTCCATACAGATTATATAATTTGGATACATGTAGTGAGAATGACATACAGCGCACCATTCGGGTAATATTCTGGGAAACCTTAATATTATCATATGACATTCGCTTGGTGGATGTCGATTAGCCCCTGGAGTTTGAACATCCTCAAAAGATGAAGATGTGGTAGCATCATCATTTTCTGCAATTGTCAAGGATAAGGTCAGACAAGCCTATGCCACCAAATGGGCTCTTGCAGCATTATGTCGTAATTATGTCAACTGATATAAGGACTCTCCTTATCATGTAATGCCCATAAGGTCCAGCCCACAAGTGCAGCCACAATATCAAATAAAATGGGATTCTAAAGCACCTTTTAGAAAAATTATTTCGCAATTAGAGTAGCGGGAAGTAAATGAACCCTGTGTCTCCCAAGTTAAAAATCCCCTTTTTTTCTGTCTTGAAACCGGATCATTCTTATTGTGTCAGCTTAGACTATAGACATTTAAATAGTCATGCACGCACACTTGCAATTCAAAATACACACAGTACGGCACATATAAATAATATAGTCTGTAATAAATACAAAACAACCTTGGATATTTCCAATGTTTTTCTCTGCCATAATATGGCACCTGCAAGCAGGGGTTGGACTGTCTTCTCAGCTCTAGGCTTTCATCATCACTTTTCCCGACTTCCCATGGGATATAAGAACAGCCCAGTACTGTTTGCTGCCCGCATTGTGTCAATTGTACATAATAATGACCCTGACAGCCAAGGAGAGACTTGGAGACTAAATGCATGGGCCTTGAAAGATAAAAGGGATTCTAAAGAACTCAAGGTGGAAACCGAGCTTTACTTCAAGCAAAACGATGGCTCAGTACAGTCAGCAGTCATTTTATGGGAAGCATTATAAGTGGTGTTAAGAGATAGAGCCCAAAACATTATTGTTGATAGAAAATGGCAGGAAACCCAAGAGATTATGGCCTTGGAATGAAGGCTGGTGAGTCTTGAAGGTAGTTGGACCTCAACGTTGAGGGAACATACCCTTCGCCAAATTGAAATTACTAAAAGGGAATACCAGGCGCTCGTCACCCAAGAGGCAAGGGCTCACCATCTTGCAGTCCAACAACGATTATAAGAGACAGGGTACAGGGCGGATAAACAACTGGCCTGGATAGGCAGGAATGAAATGGAGTCGAGGTGGGTCATGTCTATTATGGAGCAAGGCCATAATTATACCACACCCCAAGACATAGCGGGGCATTTGCCTGCTACTAGACAGCACGCTAAGCGGCTAGATCACAACCGACTGAGACACAAATAATCAATTACCTTGACGGGCTCAAGCTTCCTCAACTCCCCCAGGAGGGGGATAGGCTTGAGGAAGACATAACCCTTGAAGAAGTAATAGAGGCCATTGGCCGGCAAAAGTCGGGGAAAACCCCGGACCCGAATGAACTGCAGGGGAATTTTATATTAGAGAGTAACCTCCTGGCCTCACATCTATTAATATGTTTCAGACGTCAAAAGTAGATGGGATTCTCTCAAAAGACCTTAGAACGGCCACAGTGGTGGTAATACATAAAGCCGGGAAACCCCAGGACAATTGTGGGTCCTATCGACCCATCTCGCTACTTAATAGAGAAACAAAAATCCTGGCCACTATTTTCACGATGCGTCTCTTAACGTTTATCACCCCTCTGATACATAGAGACCAGTCCGGATTCATGCCAAAGTGAGCCACGCGCTATAACATGCGGTGCATGGCTAATTGGATGGATGTGGTTTGGGCCGGGATGGGGCCCATCTCCTTCTTTCCCTTGATGCTGGGAAGGCATTTTATACCATCCACTGGCCCTTTATGAAATGTACTCTGGAGAAATTTGGATTTGGTCCAGGGTTTAGAGAATGGTTGGCGCTTCTCTACAATGCGCCCGTGGCTAAGATTTGGGTTAGTGGGGCTACCTCAACGACCTGGCTGTTTCAAAGGGGCACTAGACAGGCCTGCCCCCTTCCCCCTTACTTTTTGCCTTCGTTCTGGAACCATTGGCCTGTGTGGTAAGAGCTGGGTGATTTTGTAGACGAATCCGAACTTCTGGATGAAGAATGCATATCTTTCTATGCGGATGACATCCTACTGGAGAAGTGTGGCTCAATGGTTAGAGCGGCAGACCCTGATGTAGAGGTCTAGCCCGGGACCAGGGTTCAATTCCCTGCCTCGGCGGGTCTTGGGCTCAAAAAGTCCATGGACTTGATAATTTTCGCCTCGGTGCCTATTCCAATCATGGAGTCCCACTCTGCAACTCTGGGCAATAGCTTGCTTAATCTCTACAACGGTCCCCACGAACGCTAAGGATGCCTGGCCTACACCTTGGGGGTGCCCAGGAGTGAACGCCTCACAGGGAAAGCCAGGATGGGTTCCACAGCGGTATTCGTACAAGCGCCTTCAGACCCTTACGGGTGAGTAGTGCGCTATACAAGTATCAATTTACTGCACGTTAAGAACATGACTGAGACACTCCCTACCAGATATGAGGGCATATTACAGAGCATCCCGTCTCATTGTAATCAATGAGTGGATCTATGCTCCCGAGGACCAGGAGGTTTTGTAATTCTCGAGTCTGACTCCATTTTGTTCTGTGCCACCATTTTGTGTTGCCCTCACATCGGCCTGTGAAGGTAGCCTGGTGAATAAAGTGGCCTGGCCTTCTTAGTTCATGTATACATTAACTAGGTTTCTTTTTGACTCTGAAATGAACTGTAAGAAACTGACCTCTTCACCTGAAAGTGACCTCGCAAAGCCAATTTCCCTAATCGATCTTTGTCTGAGATTGCCAATCAATGTTCAGGACATTGTTAACTTTTAGTTTCCTTGCACATGCCTTATCTTTTCAGCATCTGTTACCGTTTCTTTTTTATGTTTCTTCATTACATGGGTTATGCTTTCAATTATAGGTTTGTCCGGCTTGTGGAGATTGAATTTGGGACATTCCTAATACTTAACTTTTGGGTTGGGATACTGTAAATTGAGTTTTTGTTATTTGATACTTTGTTTGAAAATGTACCTTATTGGCTAGAATTTTGTGCAGTGGGTGTACATTTATAATGTAAATATTGGGTATAAAAGGAGACGTCTCGCCTTAGTAAAATGAGCATTATACAAGGACAGATGGTGTTTTTTGATGGCCCCAACATGGTAGTTTTATATCAGATGTTTTAGATAACCTAGAAGTTGCGCTACTTAAGAAGAAAGCCCGGCTGGCGATGTTTGACTCTTTCCGCCTTTGGCGTAAGGAAGCCAAACAGCGAGCAATTAAGCAAGCTAAGAGAGATAGGAAGGAAAGGAATATATCGGTAATGCAAGCTGCTAGGCAGTTTAAGGAAGATGAAGAAGATCGTGCGATTGAAGTGTCAGATAGACAACATTGCATGGCCATTGACAAATGGTACCCGGCTTTGCCACCTCCCCTTTCAAATGTGACTGAAGACTCTGAAAAGGATCTTTTGATGTCACATTTATGAGATTACCACCCCCTTATGTGCAGGGTGCCACTGCACCCCTGTTACCTCCAGTTTTTGCACCCCTTGATGTCGTTCAACCCCCTCTTGTTGTTCAGCCACCCGTTGCTTCACAGGTGGTTCTTCCTCCCCCGGCGCAGCCCCCTACAGGGACGCCAGCCTTGCCACCAGCCTTGCCTCAAACTTCTTTGCCTTACACTCCTTTATCTTTGACTTCTCTTATTTCTGTCCCTACGTCTCTGTCACCTCAAAACACTTTGTCTCCTGTCCTCATGTCAACTTCTTCTCCTTCTGCTCGGCAACGAATGACTGAGACTGTCACTAGTCTTTTGTCTCCTTTCTTTGGGTCACTGAATATGACCCCTGTTTCTGAACGTAAGCAGCGACATAGTCAGCCCCCTGGTCCCGAAGAGCGGGCAGTGTTAGATCTCCTTGCTCGTAGATGGGTTTCGAATACCTCCAAGTACAGTCCACAAGTGGTTATGGATATCTTCCTACAGTGGGAGGCACCAAAACAAAGGTATGTTTTTGATGTCATGTGTACCTTCCTTCGTCAAGAGTGGGAAGATAATGAGTTGGGTTCAATTCCACTGGAATTGCTTAATGTTCAGTCTGAATTTGCTAACGGGACGATAGTGGGTTCCGATGTTGAGGAAGCGGTAGAGACACTACTCACTTTTAGGTCTAGACTTCCACCTCAGTCATTGTTCGAACCTGACCCTTCTGTTAGGAGAAAAGTGAAGCAGTATCCTATGAGAGAGGTTCCCCCTGTATGGAGAGAGGCAGTTGTGGCTGATGCTGCTCATGGTATTCAGGCAGCACCGGCTCATTTTCAGCGAGTGTGGGCACATGTTCCTTGGAAGAGAGCTGAGGTCCTGGCTCTTAAGCAGACCTTGCCTGACCCCTGTAAAAATCCTGCTGGTTATTACAGGGAGTTGTCTCAGACAGTTGATGTGTGTGTTATGAATTTAGCTGACATAGATATGTTGATGGGTAATGTAGTTCCACAACCCTTGTGGGCAAAGATCTGTCACGAGGATCTTCTACAGCAGGCGTATCCGTCTCGCCCTAATCAGCGTCAGCAACCTTCCCAGTTACAGCAGCCCCCACAGTTTCAGAGATTGTTGCAGAAGCCTGAGTCTTTTACTCCGCGACTTCTGCTAGGCCCTAATCAGTGTGCTTATTATAGGGAAGAAGGTCATTTCAGGAACAGTTGTCCGGTTTTGCTACAATGTATGAATGGTATGTCTGGTCAGAGAGGTCTTGGTGGTTTTCAACAAGCACCTAGGGGTAGAGGACGTGGTACGTGCCCTCACAATGAACGGTCCTTTCCCCCTCAGAATTCTATGAATTATTTTGATCAACAGAATGTTCCGACTGTTCAGCCTGCTCAGTACTACACGGATGACTATTATGTTGAAAGCGAGAGTGCTGGTTTTAATGATAGCTAGGAAAGCCATGGACAAAGGGAAGGAGTAGGGTCAGTTTCAGTAGACCTGAGGTAACTACTTCAACCAGAGTGTTGAAGTAATTACATCAGGTGTGGCAGAACCTTTTGTAATTACTTCAACCAGAGTGTTGAAGTAATTACATCAGGTGTGGCAGAACCTTTTCTTTTGGATACTGGTGCGGCTAAGAGTTCTATCATGCACTCTAAACTCCCTGGCGCACCTTTGTCTGGCTTGATGAATGTCTCGGTAGGATTTTCTGGTGCCCCAGTTCGTAATCCGGTCTCTTGTCCTTTGCCTCTTTCTATTGGGCCTTGTGATTTGGAAGCACCCCTTATTCTAATAACAGGTTGTGGTGAGAATCTGTTGGGTTTGGATTTATTGAAAAGATTGTATGCAACGTTACATTGTTCTCCTTCGGGAGAACAACTTACGTTGGGTAAGAGAGGGATTTCTCCGATGTACTTGTCTGAAGATCGGCTTCCACTGGGATTGCGTTCTCTCCCTGATACTCTCTGACCTACAGGTCCCAATGATGTTGGCCACTTGCAGATTCCACCCTATGTTGTTACCCTCAAGTCGAATGCTAAGCTACCTTGCATTCCCAAATACAAGATCTCTAGTGATGGTGAGAGAGCTCTTTTAGCGATTATCTATGATTTGGTTGAGAAAGGTGTGATTGAAGAAACAAGAGGCAATGTGTTAGTTGTGACCAAGAATTTTTCTTGTCACAAATAACCAGATTCTGCGTAGTGGGCCGTTTTGTGGCCTTGAAAAATGCTCTGCTTATCTGGTCAAAAATACATCCTGTAATAATATTTTATCCAGAATATCGACTATCCCATTATCATGAAGGTAAGTATATATCGATTAGTCACTGCAACACAATTACCATGATCAACTAAGCTCATTCCTTGGCCCTGCAGAACATTGTTCTGAATTTTTGAGAAATATTTCAAAGGAATTGAATGAGAGAGTTAATGAAAAAAAGTACAGTCTGAATGAAGGGAAGAATGTAAAAAGCCGTTTGGCACACAGTAAATTCATGTATTCTCTGAGTGATGGGGGCTTTTTCGTTGGCATTGCTGCTCTGACTGTGTGGTTGGCCACACTCTTATCTTTTTTGAACGCGAACAATGGCGTTTCCTTAAGGTGTTCGTCCAAATCGATAACCAGGTGCCAATTTTGGCAGATATGTTTTTTTCAGCCAATTTGACGTGGGGCAGAAAGTTAAAACACAAACTATTCTGTTTTTGTCATTTCCTGTCTTTTTTGTGAGGAGGGTGTCTCTTGGTGTCCACCAAGTTCTTTTTAACGCACGCTTCAAAAGTTTACTTGGGTATCCACGAAGTAGTAGTCGCTGTTTTAGGGCATTGGCATGAAGCATATATTCGTCTTTGAATATACAATTTCTCCTTATGCGTAGAATTTGGCCCAGCGGTAAATTCTCTCGGAAGCTTCTAGGATGATAGCTTGAAAAATGTAAAGCTTTGTTGCGGTCTGTCTCCTTTTTATACAAAGTAGTGACCAAATTTCCATCCGTTCAATAAACTTCTACATCAAGGAATGGTAATCTATGCTTTGAATGTTGTATGCAGAATGTTATGTGTTCGGTTCGATTATTTAGCCACTGGTGAAAAGACAATAGTTGTTCCTCAGTCCCTGACCATGTGAAAAAAAGTATCATCAATGTATCGGAGCCACACTCCGATCCATTGGAATTAGGGGTTATTCTCATAGATGAATTTTTCTTCGAATTGGCTCATAAACAGCACTGCCAGTTCTGGGGCAAATGGACACCCAATTGCTACACCACGGGTTTGGAAGAAGAAATCATCTTTGAATTTAAAGAACTTCCGTTTAAGAGCCAATCTTCCCAAATCCATGAAGCATTCAGTTGGCACCTTCATAGGTCTTTCTCTTGTATTCAGAACCAGTCTTAGTACTTCCAGCCCCTCTTCTTGGGGGATCTGGGTGTATAGAGATGTAATGTCCATACTTACTAGGTAGTCTTTGTTCTCTTCGAAAGATAAGTCAGTCAATTTGTTAATAAAGTCAGTTGTGTCCTGCAGGAAGGACTTGACTTTAGTCATGAAAGGTTTTAAGAAAAAGTCAATGAACTTTGAAACAGGTTCAAAGAGAGAATCGCAACCAGACACAGTGCTCAAGGCACCTAACTTTAGCAAAGAATTTGTGATGTTTCAGAGAATGATAAAGGGAAGAAATAAGTGATAGCATTTATCAGAAGACTACACGGCGAACAGCCATGGATTGCAAGCAGTTGCTGTAGAAATCAAGACACAACTTGCCTGCCTGTCTCTAGCCTGCAAGTGCTATTGCCTGGACATGTTTGCAGTTTCTCTGTAGCAGGACTTGCACTTTGTAACATTTACAAATGATAAGATAAGGCACCACTGCCGATCAAAGGGCAGGGAGATTCTGAACCAAGGTGGCAGCTGGCGCTCTTACAACATAGTTCACATTTTCATAAGATTTGTTGAGAAGTGCTGCAGTAGGTCAAAGGGTATCGTAAGTTTTTTTATGATTTGTTCTTATGTCTTTCTGTAAAAATGTACAAAATGGTTTGGAACACACCGTTGGCAGAGTTCCCCTTGCCACATCTTAGCATTCGTGGTAGAGCTATGCTTGTCTTCTCAGAATGATGAAGGGGACGGGACGGGTGGAAGGGTCTACAGCCCCCACCAGCCTAAGGACCAGAATACCTGATCACATGTTAGGATGTCCATACTCCATAGGTGTCCCTATCAAGAGACCAACACTTGGGCAGGACTATCTCTTTGGTGCATTGCATGTTCTATCATGAGCAATCATAATTTACATTGATTTCTGGGATCTCTGGAGTGGTAATGCACATGTTCTAGCCAAAATGATAACTAAGAGTTCGCTGACATGCACCCACAGTCAATTTAAATGGGTATTTTTCCTATGTATCAGGCAAAATGGGTCCCCTACTCTACTGCCTGCTTCAATTTAACAATCATTGGCAAGAAGAAAAAATACATATTTGCAGAGATTTTTTGTAAAGAGGTTTATTGAGCAAAATAGAGATATCTACTGTTTGTCTTCCTCTTATCTACAACTCAAGGACTCTGACTTAACTTTACTTGCCAAACAACATCATTTAGCTGAAATGGATTTTAAATTATTATTTGTCAACAAATTGTGGTTGGATGGAGGTTGTTTTCCTACTCAACTGCTATTTGTATTGTCTAATAAAATTGAGTGGGGAAAGCAGGTGGAAAGGAGGAAGCGAGAAATTACTGGCTAGTAAAACCGAAACTACATGCTCTGCCCTGATTAGGGGTGGGAGGTACTCATGGTGTTTCACTCCATGGAGTTATGTAAATACTCTGCAGCATTCCAAAGAGTTCTGTCAACCTGCGGAAAATATGCTCGTTGCGCTGCAATTTAGCACCAGCAGCATGAGCAGTGCAGAAAAACCAGCGAGGCAGACCATTGACCATGGCCGCTCATGACCACCTGCGACCACCCAAGTTTCAAAATGAAGCTTGGGATTGCCAAATCTCGCTCTCATTTCTGGAGCCTTGCAGGAAACAAATCTGCCACATGGCGATTGGCAGAATTTGGTTTGAATTGGAGTCGCCAAATGCCGCCAATTCCACAGGTGGAATGGAGTATTCCTCCCACCCCTAGCCCTGATAAGACAGTAACAGGTTTTCCCCTTGGTGGTTTTACTACCGTATAAATCCTACCATGTCAGAATCAAGAGCTCCTTGAGGGAAGAAAGGAAATATTTGACACTCTGCAGCTGACATTATCATATATATTTAGTTATTCTTGGACACAGCTTTACTCCTGTTTGGTGGAGACCCTTTGATTGTCTCTAATAGTAGACGCTTCACACCGAGCAACCACTGAAAATGTCTCCTGTTTTTTCTTTGAACGCTACATTTAAATACATTGTTTGCTGGTGTGTGATTTTTGTCTAACTTTCTTGTCTTCGTGTGCATATCTGACCTAATATAACAGATCTTCTAGTGCAGATAGTGCTTCAATCATATCTGTAATTGGATCAGCATCTATAGTTAACAATGGACCTACATGTTGTAGTTAGGTCACTATATAATATCCTTTAAAATCCATAGCTACCATTCCTCCATTGTTCCCTGATACTATAAGTGTGGCCAAGGCCCTGGATACATTCACCAATGCCAAGTGATAAAAGGTCAGATTTACATACATTAGGAATACCGATTTCCTAATTGTGATTATCTCCGAATTCCAATTAGGATATTGGTATTCCTAATATATGCACTTTGTTTCCCAAATAGCGATTTCTAGTAGGGTGCAAATATTAATGAGATAGGGCACAATTTGCTTTATTTACCAAAAAGCGATTCCTAGTAGGTTTCAAATATTAATGATATAAGATGCAATTTGCTACCCACTAGGAATCACAGCAATCACAGGGATGGTGGCCTGCTGAGGTCAGCAGAACACCATGTCTGTTATTGCTTTTTAATAAAAGCAATCTTCTTTTTAAATGCAGCCCATTTTCCTTAATAGAAAACGGGATGCGTTGAGAAAGAAAAAAATGAAACTTTGAAATTTCATTTTTAAGAGTACGCAGTGGCCTGTGAGACCACTGCCTGCTCTTCAAAAACATTTTTAAGGGACCTCTTCTGTGGTAAAGTAATACCTTTTTTTTTACCGGAATTCAATCGCAAAAAGGTAATACATCCCATACTAATTCGGTATTTGGAAGGGACGCCCAAAATACACTCCTTTTAAATACTGAATTCACAAATGCAAAGTGGGATTCAGTAGCAAGTTACAGAATCACATTTTGTAGATGTGACCAAGAATTTTTCTTGTCACAAATGGCCAGATTCTGCGTAGTGGGCCGTTTTGTGGCCTTGAAAAATGCTCTGCTTATCTGGTCAAAAATACCATCCTGTAATAATATTTTATCCAGAATATCGACTATCCCAATATCATGAAGGTAAGTATATATCGATTAGTCACTGCAACACAATAACCATGATCAACTAAGCTCATTCCTTGGCCCTGCAGAACATTGTTCTGAATTTTTGAGAAATATTTCAAAGGAATTGAATGAGAGAGTTAATGAAAAGAAGTACAGTCTGAATGAAGGGAAGAATGTAAAAAGCCGTTTGGCACACAGTAAATTCATGTATTCTCTGAGTGATGGGGGCTTTTTCGTTGGCATTGCTGCTCTGACTATGTGGTTGGCCACACTCTAATCTTTTTTGAACGCGAACAATGGCGTTTCCTTAAGGTGTTCGTCGAAATCAATAACCAGGTGCCAATTTTGGCAGATATGTTTTTTTCAGCCAATTTGACGTGGGGCAGAAAGTTGAAACACAAACTATTCTGTTTTGGTCATTTCCTGTCTTTTTTGTGAGGAGGGTGTCTCTTGGTGTCCACCAAGTTCTTTTTAACGCACGCTTCAAAAGTTTACTTGGGTATCCACTAAGTAGTAGTCGCTGTTTTAGGGCATTGACATGAAGCATATATTCGTCTTTGAATATACAATTTCTCCTTATGCGTAGAAATTGGCCCAGCGGTAAATTCCCTCGGAAGCTTCTAGGATGATAGCTTGAAAAATGTAAAGCTTTGTTGCGGTCTGTCTCCTTTTTATACAAAGTAGTGACCACATTTCCATCCGTACAATAAACTTCTACATCATGGAATGGTAATCTATGCTTTGAATGTTGTATGCAGAATTTTAAGTGTTTGGTTCGATTATTTGGCCACTGGTGAAAAGACAATAGTTGTTCCTCAGTCCCTGACCATGTGAAAAAAATATCATCAATGTATCGGAGCCACCCTCCGATCCATTGGAAGTAGGGGTTATTCTCATAGATGAATTTTTCTTCGAATTGGCTCGTAAACCGCACTGCCAGTTCTGGGGCAAATGGACACCCCATTGCTACACCACGGGTTTGGAAGAAGAAATCATCTTTGAATTTAAAGAAATTCCGTTTAAGAGCCAATCTTGCCAAATCCATGATAAATTCAGTTGGCACATTCATAGGTCTTTCTCTTGTATTCAGAACCAGTCTTAGTACTTCCAGCCCCTCTTCTTGGGGGATCTGGGTGTATAGAGATGTAATGTCCATACTTACTAGGTAGTCTTTGTTCTCTTCGAAAGATAAGTCAGTCAATTTGTTAATAAAGTCAGTTGTGTCCTGCAGGAAGGACTTGACTTTAGCCTTGAAAGGTTTTAAGGAAAAGTCAATGAACTTTGAAACAGTTTCAAAGAGAGAATCGCAGCCAGACACAGTGCCTAAGGCACCGAACTTTAGCAAGGAATTTGTGATGTTTCAGGGAATGATAAGGGGAAGAAATAAGTGATAGCATTTATCAGAAGACTACACGGCGAACAGCCATGGATTGCCTTTTACAGGGATGCCTTTGCAGTGGTCTCTGAAAAAACTGAAACCAGACTTGTTTGGTAATGATTTCTGGGTTCAGGCAGGCTACAGGCCACTCATGTGGCAGGTACAGGGGAAGAATTCAAAACTATTGAGGTGGTCCTTCTTACAACAGGGAATTCACTATATCACACAACTATGATCAGGTGCTGACCTTTATCATGCTGATGAACTTTTGACGTTTCTCCCTCTTGGTAATGAGTACTTGTAAGGCAATGGTTATCTTATTCTGACCTTAAGGGAGGATGGCCATGTAACAAAGAATATCATTTTCATAGTGGTTCTCTGACTTTTTGAAAAATTATATACTATGCATTCGTTTCCCATAACTGGCTTAATTACATTTCTGGCAAGACCATTGTAGATAGTAGTGTGGAAGTTAAATATCATATTTAGGCTGCAGTGTGTATTTACACCACCCACGTATATGACAATAAATACGGCCACAGAGAGCACCCACTAGCTGCACTGCAGTTTAAAAGCAGTGCAAAGTCATACAGCAATGATACCTGTCTTTACTGCACACAATAATCTACTTTTGATACTACTTAAGTCGTCTCCAAAATTTGTGTCTTATAAACCTTTAGAAGTGGGTGCTTAATAAATTCAAGTGGAGCATGTTAGATATTAAAGTAACATATGTGCCCACAGTAAACAGTTACAAAATACTGTTTGTCACTCTGTAGGTAAACCTACATTTTCCATAAACAGTCTAATTTATTGTATTTTATAGAACATTCAATCAAAGTTATCTTCCGCGTACTGAAATTCAATGGCTAAAGTAGATTTTTGATAATGTTAGTAGAAAAGTGTAGTTTGTGCTGACTGAAGGTACACAGCTTTAGAACTGGTGTGCCCCTCTGCCCTGCTTCAGAGACTGAATACACATCCCTGGCTGGCTGTTAATGACCCTAGTCCTGGAAGACAATTGCTTGGCTTCTGGCAGCCGGAAGGTTAGAGTGCCGTTAATAGTAGACACTTGGCAGGAATTAGCCAACTGGGATGAGGAAAGGAACAATTTTCAATACACAGGGCTGCTTTCACAACTCTACATTTGGAAGCGACGATATGAAATAGCACCGCTAGGAACGGAAACGCTTCATGCCTTGAACTTCCCTTTGTTTTCTGTCTGTGCTACCTGTAGGAAGGAAATCCAGTTCCAGCACTGACAGAGGATTGAAAATTCTTCTCCACACAGATGTAGCTAAATTGAGACACAAGGCTCCAGCAGCTGGATGAAGAATAGGACCATTTTGGATAAGGGACTCTGGGAATGTAGCAATGTCCCTTTTGGCCCACTTTAGTTCTCCCTTAGTTTAGTCTAGATGTTTTAGGCCTGCACAGGCACACATACCAATTTTGTTTTTGAGACATTAGTTTAGAAATACACTTTACATGTTGTTGTGTTAGCCAGAGATTTTCTCATGAGTCAGCCTGCACATTTTATGCAAGGACCTCAAGAATACATAAAAACATGTTGTACTATTTTCTGCTCAGTCAGCAACAGCTCCTAACGTTCTAGATGTAACGGCTGCTGCTTTCCAACACAGTAGGCTGACATGGAAAGCAAAAGGAGGTCAGGAGAAAGCGAACACCACGTCAAAAGCAAGAGGAGGGCAGGAGCAATTTTTACCATATAATCTGTGTCTTGTCACCTTGGGGACACGGAGGAGAATTTTGGGTGAGAGACCTGTAATGGAATGAATTCGCACCGGGTATGGGGTCCGTTGCTAATCCCAGAGATCACCAATATATCCCTTTTCTTATACGGTAAGGATAGGCATAAACAGATAGATACATTGCCATGTTGGGGGGTTTTATTGTATGCAGCCTGATAGTAAGGCAGATTAAGTTACTTAGCTGTATTTGCCTACTTATCGCAGCACATTTGCTTAATTCTAGACTACAATAGTTTCAATAAATATATTGTAAACTTTCCTAGTGTCTTTCTTTTGTATACTAGGGGCATGCATGAGTGAGAGACGGAAGGTGGGTATCTGTTTCCATGGTTTCCTTGGGGACCAGAGGGTAATGTTCTAAGTTTGCCAAAATCATCTGTTACTCTGGAAAGGTTAGGTGTTTAGGTGGGGCACTGTAGGCTAACCTGGATTTGGGCTTATAGATACTGAAGTTGTAGAGACTCAGTACCTACATTCTGACATCCTGTCATCATCAGGCACAGTTCTGCTTACCAGCAGAACCCCTAGGACATGACACCACCAACAATTTGTCAGGTACTTATTTTACAGGTCTCCTAAGTAGTGTTTGTGCATCCCCATAGTGCCATTACACCTCCTCCGGAGACGCCCCTGGTGTTGTGGTTTCATTCTCCACAGTATTGTAGGAAGCACCTAATTTTCTGTTGGTTGAACACCCATATAAGTGTTTGAACTTTATTTCAATTATTTATTAAAGGCACAGCCTCAGCCTATACCAATTAAGGACAATTGCAGACTTGCAGACCATGCACATTTAACTTTACTTGGCCTTGGCAATGTAGGTGGTGACACAGTCTTTGTGGTTGAAGCCCATGATGCCTCTCGCTTAGAAGTCTTTTATTCTTGGGTCGCTTTTCCAGCTGTTGATGCTAATACAGGAACACTTCATGAATGCACTATCATTACAGCACCCCAAATTTACAGAGCATATCAGCTGTTAGAAATTCCACTTTCACATTGGGTACATACAAATTGGTTTCCAGGTGTCCTAATGCAAATACTTGCTCCGGTACACATGGGTCTCCTTAGTATTGAAGGGGCCAACTGGCCAGCATTAACTGATTATACACCTTTCCCTTACATACAAGACCTCAATGTTAATGAGCTACATCAATTATACACTGGTCTGGTTATACTATGTAGATGCTTATCTCAGTGTGTTTCATGTACCTTGATGGCTGTACCAGCAAGTGGAGCACTGGCAGGGCAACCACAGTTGTCTGCAGTACCTACAATAAGTCCTGTACTTATTCATTCAATTATGGGTAGAATGTTCGCAGACCATGAGGAAATTCCTTTCTAGATAGCCCAGAAAATAGATCAAATTGAAGCCATGCTTCCCATTCCAGGACCACCAGACAAAGCACAAGATATTGACTGTGTTCTTAGCCCATGGGATGGTTCTCCAAATAGGTGACTGTAACCCTTAGGGCACAGTCTCACCTGCATTCTACACCATCATGCATGGTACACCACGTATATCAGTCTTGCGGCAGGTATTAAAACAAATACACAACAAACACAGGGCAGCTGCTGCCCTGGATTTGGGGATGAAATTATTAGGAAAGATTCCTGTGGTCTCCTTAATAATTATGTGACATTTTAAAGGTGAAGCAGCAACTCTGACTATACACCAGTGGCTCACGCAGGTTGCACCAGTCAACCAGGAACGTGTGCTACCTATAATGATTGCTGAGGTATATACTTCCATAGGTCACAATAATTTGGGAACCAAACCAAATTGATCACAATTTGGCAAACCTGATTCTGACAAGGATGCTGCCAAGAAAAACCTGGAATTTGTTAAAAAAAACAATAGGACAGACGCAAACCTAAAGCAAATGCTAGACCTCAAAGAGGTTTTCCTCCACTGCTCTGACATTTGCTATAATTTGCGTGATTGCACACAGTTGTAAGTTCCTGATAGGTATCAGCTTTCTAATACTCATCCCTCTTGTTCCTTTCAGGACTTATCGGAAACCACTATGAAAGAGCATCCTGAGCACGAGCAGGAAGAATACATGAAACTGAAAAACGACACTCGTATGACGTGAAGATAAATAAAGAGGAGAAACTTCCACAATTAATACCAGAATTTCAGAAAAAGAAGGTTGCGGCTTTAACTGAAAAATATGCTGTAAACAATGGGAACTCTCTTCCTGAATAGGAGGTTGGCAATAACTCTCCAGGACAGCAGGAGAGGTCACTATGGTGCGCTTGAATCTCCAGAAGTTTCTGGTAGAAAAAGTGAATGATCAGAATGTTACAGATGAAACCCCAGACAGGCGCATAGCTCCTCCATACAGATTATATAATTTGGATACATGCAGTGAGAATGACATACAGCGCACCATTCGGGTAATATTCTGGGAAACTGTAATATTATCATATGACATTGTCATGGTGGAGGTCGATTAGCCCCTGGAGTTTGAACATCCTCAAAAGATGAAGATGTGGTAGCATCATCATTTTCTGCAATTGTCAATGATAAGGTCAGACAAGCCTATGCCACCAAATGGGCTCTTGCAGCTTTATATCGTAATTATGTCGACTGATATAAGTACTCTCCTTATCAATTAACAAGTGCAGCCACAATATCAAATAAAATGGGATTCTAAAGCACCTTTTAGAAAAATTATTTCTCAATTAGAGTAGCAGGAAGTAAATGAACCCTGTGTCTCCCAAGTTAAAAATCCCCTTTTTTTCTGTCTTGAAACCGGATCATTCTTATTGTGTCAGCTTAAACTAAAGACATTTAAATAGTCATGCACGCACACTTGCAATTCAAAATACACACAGTACGACACATATAAATAATATAGTCTGTAATAAATACAAAACAACCTTGGATATTTCCAATGTTTTTTTCTGCCATAATATGGCACCTGCAAGCAGGGGTTGGACTGTCTTCTCAGCTCTAGGCTTTCATAATCACTTTTCCCGACTTCCCATGGGATATAAGAACAGCCCAGTACTGTTTACTGCCCGCATTGTGTCAATTGTACATAAGAATGACCCTGACAGCCAAGGAGAGACTTGGAGACTAAATGCATGGGCCTTGAAAGATAAAAGGGATTCTAAAGAACTCAAGGTGGAAACCGAGCTTTACTTCAAGCAAAACGATGGCTCAGTACAGTCAGCAGTCATTTTATGGGAAGCATTCTAAGTGGTGTTAAGAGATAGAGCCCAAAACATTATTGTTGATAAAAAATGGCGGGAAACCCAAGAGATGATGGCCTTGGAATAAAGGCTGGTGAGGCTTGAAGGTAGTTGGACCTCCACGTTGAGGGAACATACCCTTCGCCAAATTGAAATTACTAAAAGGGAATACCAAGCGCTCGTCACCCAAGAGGCAAGGGCTCACCATCTTGCAGTCCAACAACGATTATAAGAGACAGGGTACAGGGCGGATAAACAACTGGCCTGGATAGGCAGGAATGAAATGGAGTCGAGGTGGGTCATGTCTATTATGGAGCAAGGCCATAATTATACCTCACCCCAAGACATAGCGGGGCATTTGCCCGCTACTAGACAGCACTCTAAGCGGCTAGATCACAAGTGACTGAGACACAAATAATCAATTACCTTGATGGGCTCAAGCTTCCTCAACTCCCCCAGGAGGGGGATAGGCTTGAGGAAGACATAACCCTGGAAGAAGTAATAGAGGCCATTGGCCGGCAAAAGTCGGGGAAAACCCCGGACCCAAATGAACTGCAGGGGAATTTTATATTACAGAGTAACCTCCTGGCCCCACATCTATTAATATGTTTCAGACGTCAAAAGAAGATGGGATTCTCTCAAAAGACCTTAGAACGGCCACAGTGGTAGTAATACATAAAGCCGGGAAACCCCCGGACAATTGTGGGTCCTATCGACCTATCTCGCTACTTAATAGAGAAACAAAAATCCTGGCCACTATTTTCACGATGCGTCTCTTAACGTTTATCACCCCTCTGATACATAGAGACCAGTCCGGCTTTATGCCAAAGTGAGCCACGCGCTATAACATGCGGTGCATGGCTAATTGGATGGATGTGGTTCGGGCCGGGATGGGGCCCATCTCCTTCTTTCCCTTGATGCTGGGAAGGCATTTGATAACATCCACTGGCCCTTTATGAAATGTACTCTGGGGAAATTTGGATTTGGTCCAGGGTTTAGAGAATGGTTGGCACTTCTCTACAATGCTCCCGAAGCTAAGATTCAGGTTAGTGGGGCTACTTCAACGACCTGGCTGTTTCAAAGGGGCACTAGACAGGCCTGCCCTCTTTCCCCCTTACTTTTTGCCCTCGTTCTGGAACCATTGGCCTGTGTGGTAAGAGCTGGGTGATTTTGTAGACAAATCCGAACTTCTGGATGAAGAACGCATATCTTTCTATGCGGATGACATCCTACTGGAGAAGTGTGGCTCAATGGTTAGAGCGGCAGACCCTGATGTAGAGGTCTAGCCTGGGACCAGGGTTCAATTCCCTGCCTCGGCGGGTCTTGGGCTTAAAAAGTCCATGGACCTGATAATTCTCGCCTCAGTGCCTATTCCAATCATGGAGTCCCACTCTGCAACTCTGGGCAATAGCTTGCTTAATCTCCACAACGGCCCCCACAACGCTAAGGATGCCTGGCCTCCACCTTGGGGGTGCCCAGGAGTGGACGCCTCACAGGGACAGCCAGGATGGGTTCCACAGCGATATTCGTACAAGCGCCTTGAGACCCTTACGGGTGAGTAGTGCGCTATGCAAGTATCAATTTACTGCACGTTAAGAACATGACTGACACAGTCCCTACCAGATATGAGGGCATATTACAGAGCGTCCCGTCTCATTGTAATCAATGAGTGGATCAACGCTCCCGAGGACCAGGAGGTTTTGTAATTCTCGAATCTGACTCCATTTTGTTCTGTGCCACCATTTTGTGTTGCCCTCAAGTAGGCCTGTGAAGGTAGCCTGGCGAATAAAGTGGCCTGGCCTTCTTAGTTCATGTATACATTAACTAGGTTTCTTTTTGACTCTGAAATGAACTGTAAGAAACTGACCTCTTCACCTGAAACTGACCTCGCAAAGACAATTTCCCTGATCAATCTTTGTCTGAGATTGCCAATCAATGTTCAGGACATTGTTACCTTTTAGTTTCCTTGCACATGCCTTATCTTGTTCAGCATCTGTTAACGTTTCTTTTTTATGTTTCTTCATTACATGGGTTATGCTTTCAATTACAGGTTTGTCCGGCTTGTGGAGATTGAATTTGGGACATTCCTAATAATTAACTTTTGAGTTGGGATACTGTAAATTGAGTTTTTGTTATGTGATACTTTGTTTGAAAATGTACCTTATTGGCTAGAATTTTGTGCAGTGGGTGTACATTTATAATGTGAATATTGGGTATAAAAGGAGACATCTTGCCTTAGTAAAATGAGCAGTCTCCTGAGAATTTACACTGTGATGTATTTCTAGGATCACTGTTACTAGCTGCAGCTAATAAACTTGGTCTCTGATGCCATCCAGAAGTATTCCGTGTCTCTGTATACCAAGACAGGTAAACTCGAAGATCTTAGGCGTGCCCCTGACGCCGCTGGGTTAAACCCCGGTTCTTCAACCACCCGACATATAGACTGGAACGGTTGCAATTTAGAGAGCGCACACACTTACATTATATACATGGTGGCAATGGAAGTAGCCGGTTTTTGTAAGGTACCCAAAGGGCACTGGATGCGTTGAAAAGAGCTGAGCAGCAAATGAAATGGGACAAATAAAAACACTCGAGAGGGAACAAGACTAGCCGACATTGGAAAACTGAGCGACATTGGAAAACTGAGAGGCTTTAGGCAGTGGGACTTGATAGGCATTTCTAAAATAGGGAATGTCTTAGAGAAAGGCACATTGGCCTCATTTACCACACTACAAGTTACATATCAGCTCCACAAAACTCAAGCCTCTGCATATCTACGACTGAAACATGCATGGGTATGGGAGGGACTGGACACGGAGACGCTGCCAGAATATGCTCCGCTAGAAGGTCGACTCCTGCAGGAGGAGATTGCAGCCATAGTCATTTTGTTTACATATAAAACACTAATTAACAATATACCCAATAAACTGGGTCCACTTCGAGCTAGATGGAAGCTTACCACTGGCTCAATGAGCGGCATTGATTGGGAGACTGCTCTTATGCATCCAAGTGAAGTGGCAATTAAACTGAGGTTGCGTCTCATTCAATATAAAATTTTACTTCAGACATACTTTGCTACAGCAAGGTTACATACAATAGCGAGAGCAGCAACCCCGGACTGTCTCAGATGCCATACGGAGTGCGGAACATTTAAACACACCCTCTGGGAGTGCAGGAAGATTCAACCTTACTGGGGGAAGATTGTGAGAGAGCTTAACAATATATTGGAAGTCCAACTTGAGTTGGAGCCTAGGTTTCTCCTCCTGGGAATACCCACGGATGTGGATCTCCCACGAAATAAACTTATTGGCTAATTTGGGGCTCGTGGTAGCTAAGCAGGATATTACCAGATACTTGTGTGCTCAACAATTGCCTACACTAAATGAGTGAAGAACATTTCTTGATTCATATATGGTTGTCGAACAAGTGACATACAAGGCTAGGGGTTGCCCTCAGAAATTCCAGAAGATATGGGCTCCTTGGATAAGATATTATGGTTTGGAGGTGGGGGGTAGGGGGGTAAGAGGGAACGGGAATGACACCAGGAAGATCGGGGGAGAGCCTTGAATACTGTGATGTCTGACCCTCCTGTTGATGTTTGTGAATTATATAATTGTGACCCTCTCTGCTCATATGCAGTAGGCATTAGCGTCCATATACAAGCTCACCTGCAGAGGAAATGTTGTTATATTATTTGCCCTTCACAAATGCTATGGACTGACATTTAAGTTATATTGTGAATTCATGATTTGTTTGCTGTTATGTTCAATTTGCAAAACAAAAAAAATAAATCATTTTTAATTAAAAAAATTACCCTGACACATTGTCTAATGTTCATGATATCTACCTGACAGACGACGACGTAAACACATATTTGGCCAGAGTAGATCTCATAAAATTGGGATTTACTGAATCTGACTATAAAATAAATTTTACGAAATATAATACGGCATTTCTAAGTGCCCTGTTTTTGGGATACAATGTGTTCATGAGGGAAAAAGCCTTTCACCCCCCTTCCTAGAGAAGGGTGCTCTCCTACAACCACCAAACACTCTACAGAAGATGCAATCCTTATTAGGATTTATTAATGTTGGCATAGCATACATGCCTGATTATGCACAACACATTAAATCCTTATATGAAAGTTGATACCTTCCATGCCATGCGAGTGAAAAGTTATTGGGTTATTTCCTGACTCATCCCTCGTACCCCAGTGTCCCCAGAGGCTTGTAATTCTTTGTCCTTCAATCACACAACCGTTTAAAGTTTCATACTAAACTCTGTACGCGCAGGTTGTGCCATTTTCTGTACCAGGAGCTACCCAGCCTATTTTCTTAGTTCTTTACTGTCAGTTCAGCAGTTTAAGTCTGAGGTTACTTCGTCCATTGACCTGAGGAAGACCCCCTGTAAGGAATTAATTGTCTTGCGTCAACTTCTGGGTCAAAACATCAACTTCATCTTTACCTTGACCTGTACCTATTATTTATGCCTAGATGGAGAACTCAATACGTATTCATAACGTCTCACTTTTTTGAGTTGTTTAGTTAATTCATTGATACCTTGTTAGAGAGGTCTATCTCATCATAGTAAATATTGCAATATTTTCACCATCACCTTCATATTCCCAACCCTTCACGAGTACTATCTGGAGCACTTTATTTGCTTTTATACGTTGGAGCAACCATTAATATTGTGAAACATTGATATATTCATACTATAAACTTCTTCAAGATTACGATAACCTTCTTATTGTTTAATTTATTACTTGTTTCTAGGTTTTGTTATCTTAAAAAAATATACTGGTCAGTTGGACCACCTGTTGTACATATCAGCATTGTTGTAGAGAGCAGTGGCGTAGAGTGGTGTAGAGTACAATGGGGTAGAGTGCAGCGATGTAGAGTGCAATGGTGTTGAGTAGAGTGGCGTAGAGTGCATTGGCGCAGAGTGCAGTGGCAGAAATAAGAGTGTTGCAGAGTAGATTATAGTGGTGGAGAGAGCAGTGATGCAGAGTAGATTTGTGTAGAGTGCAGTGGAGTAGAGTGCAATGGTTTTGTGTAGAGTGGTGTAAAGTGCAGTGGTTTAGATTAGAGTCGTGTAGATTGTAGTGGCATAGACTAGAGTGTCAGAATGGAGTAGAGTGGTGTAGAGTGCAGTGCATGGACTAGATTGTTTCAGGATTGAGTGAGGTATTGTAGAGTGAAGTAGCACAGCGTAGAGAGAAGTGGTACAGCATAGACTGAGTGGTGCAGGGTAGGCTGGAGTGGCGCAGGTTAGAGTGCAATTGCATAGAGTCGAGTGGCTTACAGTCCAGTGGCATAGAGTGCTGTGGTAAAGTAGATTAGCATAGCATTGAGTGGACCGGCGTAGAGTGCAGTGGCATAGAGTGGAATGGTACAGAGAAGAGCGCATTGACATGGAGTGGAGTAGCGTAGAGTGGAGTGGAGCATGTGGAGTGGTGAAAGGTAGGGTGGAGTAATGTAAACCGGAGTATGCATGGTGTGGAATCTCGCTGCCATTACAGACAACACATTTTCAATCGAAATTATACATTACATTTGCACAGGCTTACAGTTTTACTGATAAAAGTATACAGCGGACAACTGATAATGTGTGGAAATGTCATCACCTAGTGTATTGATTTGTTCATATCATATTAAAATTGTGCTTCTACCATACTTCAGAATTATGAGGTTATGGTTCCGTCACGACTTTGGTGATGTTGTATTGAATTTAGTAAGTACGGCTAATATGGAGTGAATTCGTCACATTAACTAGCGAGTTCATTACGTATTCAGAGGCTTTGTCTCGAATATGGGTTTACTTTTGTCCGTGCCTCCATTTTGTGTTGCCATCACGTAGGCCTGTGGAGGTAACCAAACGAACAAAGTTGCATGGGCTTCGTTGTTCATGCACTTATTAACTAGGCCTTTTCTTGACTGTAAGGTGAACTGTAAGAAACTGACCCCTTCACCTGAAACTGACCTCGCTAAGCCAATTTCCTTGGTTGATCGTTGTCTGAGATTGCCAATCAATGTTCAGGACATCGTTAACTTTTAGGTTCTTTACACATGCCTTATCTTGCTCGTTATCTGTCATGGTTTCCTTTCTATGTTTCTTCATTACATGCATTATGCTTACAGTTATGGGTTTGTCCGGCTTGTGGAGATTGAATTTGGGACACTCCTAATAATTAACTTGTGGGTTGGGACAATGTAAATTGAGGTTTTTGCTATGTGATGCTGCGTTGGAAAATGTATCTTATTGGGTAGACTTTTGTGCAGTGGGTTTGCATTTGTAATGTGAATATTGGGCACAAAAAGGGATGTTTCGCCTTACAAAATTGAACAGTTTCCTGAGTTGTACACCGTGTTGTATTTCTAGGCTTTCTGGTACTAGCTGCAGCTAATAAATTTGGTCTTTGACGCCACCCAGAAGTATTCCGTGTCTCTGTATACCAAGACAGGTGAATCCGAAGACTTTGGGCGTGCCCCTGGCGCCGCTGGGTTTAAAACCCGGTTCTTCTGGATCCAGTTGCTGTGTTTACATACCAGATATTGCCCCTACAGTGTACCAAGCCATCTCTAGGTTGTATAAAATCTCTGAGTCTATCCATGTAGATGAAGGAGACTGGTCATTGACGGGATGGTTTTGGGGATTGCTGTCCAAATGGGGATGGAAGATTCTGACATTCTTTGGTATGGTTTTAACCATCCTTTTCTCTTGTTGTTTTTGCATCCAGTGTGGTCCCGCCATTTGTAGTCTTTGTGCTACTATGTGTGTTCGGAGACCTTTCCTAAGAGAAGTAGAGAATAATAAGATGATGCTACAGCAACACCTTGATGACCTAATGAATATCGACATAGACCTAGATTCAGATTAACATGAGTCTTAGGTTATTTCCTACATAATGGCAAAAGGAGGGTCTGAGGTTTTGTAATTCTCAAGTCTGACTCCATTTTGTTCTGTGCCACCATTTTGTGTGTCCCTCACGTAGGCCTGTGAAGGTTGCCTGGCGAATAAAGTGGCCTGGCTTTCTTAGTTCATATATACATTAACTAGGTTTCTTTTTGACTCTGAAATGAACTGTAAGAAACTGACCTCTTCACCTGAAACTGACCTCGCAAAGATAATTTCCCTGACCGATCTTTGTCTGAGATTGCCAATCAATGTTCAGGACATTGTTACATTTTAGTTTGCTTGCACATGACTTATCTTGTTCAGCATCTGTTACCGTTTCTTTTTTATGTTTCTTCATTACATGGGTTATGCTTTCAATTACAGGTTTGTCCGGCTTGTGGAGATTGAATTTGGGACATTCCTAATAATTAACTTTTGGGTTGGGATACTGCATATTGAGTTTTTGTTATGTGATACTTTGTTTGAAAATGTACCTTATTGGCTAGAATTTTGTGCAGTGGGTGTACATTTATAATGTAAATATTGGGTATAAAAGGAGACATCTCGCCTTAGTAAAATGAGTAAGCATGGGCGAATTTAGCGAATCTCGCGTTCACGAATTTTGCGGATTTGCGAACTCGCAATCCGCAAAATCCGCGAATTCTCGCGAATTTGCGGATTTTTTTTGTGTTCGCGCGGGTTTCTGCCAGTTCGCGAGGGTTTTGTACAATTTCGCAAACGCGAACTTACCTGTCGGGTTGCAAGTTTTGCGAACTTGTTGTTTCTACGTGTCCAGCCTGTTTGGGACACTCTTCTTCATCACTGCCACTCTCTGTCACCACTGCCACTCTCTGACTACTCATGCCACCCTCTGGCCCACCCATGCCACCCTCTGTTTCATCACAGCACCCTCTGGTTGTCCAGTCAGTGTACATTATTGTGGCAAAGCAAAGCACACCTTCCCTGGCTCAAGTGACCTGAATTAATTTGGGGCTGATTAATGTGTCACAGAATATTTTTTTAGCTGGCACCTGCTTCCTTAGTGCTTCCTGATTAGTGATCTTTTGCACTTGCTAAGTGCTTTCATTGTTGCAAAATTAGTTACAACACCTGCCCTGCCCCAACTGACAATAATGAATTAGGGGCTGATTAATGGATTTGAACTTCCAGCCTGGCTCCTGCTTGTCTCCCTTAGTTGTAATTCAGGACCTTTGTGGCATATGTGTAACTATTCTGAGGTTCAGAGCAGGGTCACATAATAGTTGCAAGTAGGCAACTGAACTCTGGAGGGGCCCCTCAGGAAGCACTACAGGAAATGGCTACTAATGATGAGCCTGAACTTTTGAACCTGGTAAGTAGTTTCAGTTTTGCTAAGATCGTATTTCTGCAATTTAGCGCTTATTCGCGGGGCGCGAAGTTGTACTGGGAAGCCGCGAACTCACGCGAACAGTGCGAGCAAGCCATAAAATCCGCTGCTCGTGGATATGCGGATTTTGCGGGAGATTCGCGAATCTCGTGGATTGTGAATTTACCGAAAATCCGCAAAATCCGCGAGCGAAACGGATTTTCCGCCCATACTTAAAAATGAGCAGTCTCCTGAGAATTTACACTGTGATGTATTTCTAGGATCACTGTTACTAGCTGCAGCTAATAAACTTGGTCTCTGATGCCATCCAGAAGTATTCCGTGTCTCTGTATACCAAGACAGGTAAACTCGAAGATCTTAGGCGTGTCCCTGACGCCGCTGGGTTAAACCCCGGTTCTTCAACCACCCGACATATAGACTGGAACGGTTGCAATTTAGAGAGCGCACACACTTACATTATATACATGGTGGGCATGGAAGTAGCCGGTTTTTGTAAGGTACCCAAAGGGCACTGGATGCGTTGAAAAGAGCTGAGCAGCAAATGAAATGGGACAAATACAAACACTCGAGAGGGAACAAGACTAGCCGACATTGGAAAACTGAGCGACATTGGAAAACAGAGAGGCTTTAGGCAGTGGGACTTGATAGGCATTTCTAAAACAGGGAATGTCTTAGAAAAAGGCACATTGGCCTCATTTACCACACTACAAGTTACATATCAGCTCCACAAAACTCAAGCCTATGCATATCTACGACTGAAACATGCATGGGTATCGGAGGGACTGGACAGGGAGACGCTGCCAGAATATGCTACGCTAGAAGGTCGACTCCTGCAGGAGGAGATTCCAGCCATAGTCATTTTGTTTACATATAAAACACTAATTAACAATATACCCAATAAACTAGGTCCACTTCGAGCTAGATTGAAGCTTACCACTGGCTCAATGAGCGACATTGATTGGGAGACTGCTCTTATTTATCCAAGTGAAGTGGCAATTAAACTGAGGTTGCGTCTCATTCAATATAAAATTTTACTTCAGACATACTTTGCTACAGCAAGGTTACATAAAATAGGGAGAGCAGCAACCCCGGACTGTCTCAGATGCCATACGGAGTGCGGAACATTTAAACACACCCTCTGGGAGTGCAGGAAGATTCAAGCTTACTAGGGGAAGATTGTGAGAGAGCTTAACAATATATTGGAAGTCCAACTTGAGTTGGAGCCTAGGTTTCTCCTCCTGGGAATACCCACGGATGTGGATCTCCCACGAAATAAACGTATTGGCTAATTTGGGGCTCGTGGTAGCTAAGCAGGATATTACCAGATACTGGTGTGCTCAACAATTGCCTACACTAAATGAGTGAAGAACAAGTCTTGATTCATATATGGTCGTGGAACAAGTGACATACAAGGCTAGGGGTTGCCCTCAGAAATTCCAGAAGATATGGGCTCCTTGGATAAGATATTATGGTTTGGAGGTGGGGGGGAGGGGGGTAAGAGGGAACGGGAATGACACCAGGAAGATCGGGGGAGAGCCTTGAATACTGTGATGTCTGACCCTACTGTTGATGTTTGTGAATTATATAATTGTGACCCTCTCTGCTCATATGCAGTAGGCATTAGCGCCCATATACAAGCTCACCTGCAGAGGAAATATTGTTATATTATTTGCCCTTCACAAATGCTATGGACTGACATTTAAGTTATATTGTGAATTCATGATTTGTTTGCTGTTATGTTCAATTTGCAAAACAAAAATAAAAATCATTTTTAATTAAAAAAATGACCCTGACACATTGTCTATTGTTCATGATATTTACCTGACAGACGACGACGTAAACACATATTTGGCCAGAGTAGATCTCATAAAATTGGGATTTACTGAATCTGACTATAAAATAAATTTTAAGAAATATAATACGGCATTTCTAAGTGCCCTGTTTTTGGGATACAATGTGTTCATGAGGGAAAAAGCCTTTCACCCCCCTTCCTAGAGAAGGGTGCTCTCCTACAACCACCAAACACTCTACAGAAGATGCAATCCTTATTAGGATTTATTAATGTTGGCATAGCATACATGCCTGATTATGCACAACACATTAAATCCTTATATGAATTAATTCATACAGGTTTTTCCAGTTTACATTGAAGATCAGAGCATACAGATATAGTCAGATCACTACAATCTGAGTTGCTTGCAACAAATCACTTACATACATGTGTAAATACTACAAACCTGGCGATCCGTCTAGTCGCAGATGCCACTGACTTTACATACATCAGCGTTAACGAGGGTGAAACCATGCCTATTGCATATCATTTGTACTTACATTCCAATGTCTTTTGCATTCACTGAACAAATATTGACTGAGATGTACAATGCAGTATCGTAGCATGCAGTGGCGTAGAATGGAATAGAATATTCAGAGGAACTGCATGTTATTTTGTGATATTGCTACAAAGGATTGAGCAGAAATTGTCTTTGAATTTGTTGTGAGCTAAGCAGATTGTGCATGAAATAGAGTGGTGCAGAGTAGAATAGAGTGGCCTAGAGTGAAATGGAATAGAGTACAGTGGTGTAGAGCGTTGTGGTGCGGAGTGGAGTGGTGCAGAGTACAGTAGAGAGCATAGAGGGTAGTGGTGTAGAGTTGAGTGGCATAGAGTGCTAGAGGGCAGTGGCATAGAGTGCAGTTGGGTAGAGTGAAGTGATGCAGAGTAGAGTGGCGTAAACTGTAATGGCTTTGAGAACATTGGCATACAGTACAGTAGTATAGCATACAGTTGAATAGTACCGAGTAGAGTGCAGTGGCGTACTGTGCAATGGCATATAGTGCATTGGTGCAGAGTAGAGAGGTGTAGAGTTCAGTGGCGGAGAATGCATTGTAGACTAGAGGTTCATAGAGTGAGTTTACATGAATGGGAAAGGAAGGCCATGGAATAATATGATTTACAGTACTGAGAATGGGACAGAGCATGGAAGACGATAACAAATTGATGTCGGCTGTAAAACGAAATAAGTTGATACCTTCCATGCCATGCGAGTGACAAGTTATTGGGTTATTTCCTGACCCATCCCTCGTACCCCAGTGTCCCCAGAGGCTTGTAATTCTTTGTCCTTCAATCACACAACCGTTTAAAGTTTCAGACTAAACTCTGTACGCGCAGGTTGTGCCATTTTCTGTACCAGGAGCTACCGAGCCTATTTTCTTAGTTCTTTACTGTCAGTTCAGCAGTTTAAGTCTGAGGTTACTTCGTCCATTGACCTGAGGAAGACCCCCTGTAAGGAATTAATTGTCTTCCGTCAACTTCTGGGTCAAAACATCAACTTCATCTTTACCTTGACCTGTACCTATTATTTATGCCTAGATGGAGAACTCTATACGTATTCATAACGTCTCACTTTTTGAGTTGTTTAGTTAATTCATTGATACCTTGTTAGACAGGTCTATCTCATCATAGTAAATATTGCAATTATTTTCACCATCACCTTCACATTCCCAACCCTTCACGAGTACTATCTGGAGCACTTTATTTGCTTTTAAACGTTGGAGCAACCATTCATATTGTGAAACATTGATATATTCATACTATAAACTTCTTCAAGATTACGATAACCTTCTTATTGTTTAATTTATTACTTGTTTCTAGGTTTTGTTATCTTAGAAAAAAATACTGGTCAGTTCAGTTGGACCACCTGTTGTACATATCAGCATTGTTGTAGAGAGCAGTGGCGTAGAGTGGTGTAGAGTACAATGGGGTAGAGTGCAGCGATGTAGAGTGCAATGGTGTTGAGTAGAGTGGCGTAGAGTGCAGTGGTGCAGAGTGCAGTGGCAGAAATAAGAGTGTTGCGGAGTAGATTATAGTGGTGGAGAGTGCAGTGGTGCAGAGTAGATTTGTGTAGAGTGCATTGGAGTAGAGTGCAATGGTTTTGTGTAGAGTGGTGTAAAGGGCAGTGGTTTAGATTAGAGTCATGTAGATTGTAGTGGCATAGACTAGAGTGTCAGAATGGAGTAAAGTGGTGTAGAGTGCAGTGGCATGGAGTAGATTGTTTCAGGATTGAGTGAGGTATTGTAGAGTGAAGTAGCACAGCGTAGAGAGAAGTGGTACAGCATAGACTGAGTGGTGCAGGGTAGACTGGAGTGGTGCAGGGTAGAGTGCAATTGCATAGAGTAGAGTGGCTTAGAGTGCAGTGGCATAGAGTGCTGTGGTAAAGTAGATTAGCATAGCATTGAGTGGACCGGCGTAGAGTGCAGTGGCATAGAGTGGAATGGTACAGAGAAGAGCGCATTGACACGGAGTGGAGTAGCGTAGAGTAGAGTGGAGCATGTGGAGTGGTGAAAGGTAGGGTGGAGTGATGTAAACTGGAGTATGCTTGGTGTGGAATCTCGCTGCCATTACAGACAACACATTTTCAATCAAAATTATACATTACATTTGCACAGGCTTACAGTTTTTTTTCACAACAAGTTTATTGATAAAGATGAGCACATGTACTAGAGTGGCCCCCTACAATCAGGATGGCACCACCAAACATACCGATATAATCATGAAAATAGGACTGAGTGTACAGTCAAGAAATCAATGCAATACAAGGATACAAGAAACATCATCCCCGTATTTATCTTTTCATTTACCCACTAACCCAACTCCCAGAACCCTCCCCTGGATCCCACCCTAATCCCATGCATGTGCGTATATACAGTGTCGACTTAAATTCCTAGTGCGGCAAGTGTATGTGTGGGGGAGCGGGGTCACCAGGCCACATGGGGCTAAAGATCTTCCTCTGGTTCTGCAGGGGGGTCCAGTGTCAAGCCCCTGTAGTCTGCCCACCTTTTCCATATCTTAAAGTGTTTACGGGGGCATCCCCGAGCCTCGAAGATCGGGCGTTCCAAACCCATACAGAAGTCTATGCCAGCCTTCCATGCACTCAGGGGGGGGCCTCGCATCCTTCCATGCTCGGGCCAGATCTCTCTTGGCCACCACCAGCCCCAGGAGGAGCAGGTGCCTCTTGTAGATATTACCACCCACCCCCTCTAGGATGTGTAGCAGGCCCAAACGGTGGGTACGGGGGAGGGTCCAGCCCAGCACCTCTGATAAACAGCCCCATACACCCCTCCAGAAGCCAATCAGCCTGGGGCACGACCATACTGTGTGGAGCAACGTACCTATCTCCAACCCACACCGCAGGCAGTCCGGGGTCTCAATCAGTCCCGCCTTCCACAGACGCTCACGTGTATAATAGGCCCTATGAAGAATTTTGAACTGTATGAGTCGAAATCGTATCGCAATAGCCGCACCCCTCGGGGATTCCAAGGCCTCTCGCCAATCATCTTCATCCAACTGACCGACGTCGGCCTCCCAGGCCGCCTTCAGCGGGAGGAGGGTGGAGGAGCAATGGATGACCATAGTCTGGTAGATGCGCGAAACTTTTCTATCTCCAAGGTCGCCCATGAAGACTTTTGCTTCAATCGGGCTGAATTCAGGGAGTGAGTCAAGGTTGGTAAGACTGGGCAGCAGCGCATGTCGGAGTTGCAGATATCGAAAGAATTGAGATTGGGGCATATCAAATTCGGTACGAAGGGCCTGGAAAGATTTAAGCGTCGTGCCGGACAGCACATGGCCTAATTGCGAGATACCAATCGCGTCCCAGCCATCGAAGCCCGATAGCTTAGACAGTTCTGGCAGCATACCGTTACGCCACAGGGGCGTCTCCGCGGTCAGTCTGCCCCACCAGCCCATGCGACGCAAGGCCTGTCGCCACACCGCAAAAACAAGTCGCGTAACCCTCGGCAACGAGCGACGCAGTCTGGGTGAGTAGAGGATGGTGTGAAGCGATTTATCACCCATCAAGGCACGTTCCAGGGCATAAGCTGGGTCTCCACCATCGCCATACCACCAGTCATTCAGGATGAGAAGATGCGCGGCTTGATAGTATGACAGCAAATCTGAAGTGGCCAAACCCCCACAGTAGGTGGACAAAAAACAAGTACGCAGCGCAACTCTGGCAGCACCCCCAGCCCACAGAAAGCGGCCCAGCACCGAGTTGACCTGTCTAAACCATTGAGGCGGGATAGGATATGGATGGTTCTGTAATTGGTACAATAGGCGCGGTAGCGCCACCATTTTAAAAATAGCGGAGCGGCCAAAGATTGACAGGGGCATCCGAGACCAGGTTTTAACATCTGACTGTACCCGCTCCCAGACTGGTATGAGATTACGGTCCCATGCAGTGTCCGCCGAGTCTGAGAGAAACACGCCCAGGTATTTCAGCCCGGTCGTGGCCACTCGTAGCCCTGAAGCCCAGGGGTCCGTCACCGCGCCCCCTTCCAGCACCCACAGCGTGGATTTATGGAGGTTCAGAAACAGGCCTGAAGCCTCTCCAAACAGTTGCATAACCTCTAGGACACGCGGGCCCGAGCGCTGCAGGTCGGTAAGGAAGAAGAGGACGTCATCGGCGTATAATGCAATTTTGTCTGACAGGGTGGCAGTCCACTGGAAGCCACGTATCAGCGCATCCTGGCGCACTCTGGCAGACAAAGGCTCCATGGCTAGTGCAAATAAATAGGGGGAAAGAGGGCATCCCTGTCTGGTCCCGCGGCCGATGTGGAACATCTCCGACACTGCCCCGGCGACCCGCACCGAGGCCGTGATATCTGTATAGAGGAGCTGGACGTACGACAGAAAGACCGGGCCCAGGTTGAGACAACGCAGCAAGGCAAACAGGTACGACCAGCTGACGGAGTCAAACGCCTTATCAATGTCGGCCAGTAACAGCACCGCCTGGTCCCCTAAAGTCCCGACGGCGCCGATCGCCGCCTGTGCGCGACGGATATTATGCCGCGTCGCCCTGTGAGGCATAAACCCTGCCTGGTCAGGATGGACCAAGTCTGTGATATGCGGAGCTAGCCAGTTCGCCAGGGCCTTGGCTAAGACCTTGGCCTCAACATTAATCAACAAGATGGGCCTATATGAGTCATGGCGATCCGGGGGTCTGCCCGGTTTCAAGAAGACTACTATTTCGGCATGGCGCCAGTCCGGGGGCAATACCCCTCGCGCACGCGCCACCTCAAGAGCCCGGCGATATGGAGAACCAAGCTGTACATGAAATTTTTTGAAAAATTCACTCGGGTAGCCGTTCGGGCCAGGGGCCTTACCAGTATTGAGTTGCCCCAGTGCATCACCCAACTCCTCAGCCGTGAGAGGTGCCTCTAGGGCCGTTTTGGTTTCATCTGATAATGGCACCGGTGGCAACTCTGCGAGAAAGCGAGCCAGCTCGCTTTCAGACAAGTGGTCGCGCGGGGCGTATTGGGTTGAATAGTATGTAGCAAAGCTCGTCGCCAATTTGTGCGGGTCGGTCAAGACCTCCCCCTCACCATTCGTGAGACCTGGCAGCAGGAGGGGTTGGAAGTTTTGTTGGCACAGTCGATGGAGCATGGAACACGACTTGTCCCCCCATTGATACACCCTACTTCTGGTGGCCAGCCATGCCTGTTTGGCTTCATCCATCAGGAGGGACCCGTAGGTTTGCTGTGCCTGCAATAGCAGACGTATTCCGACTTCATCAACCCCCTCGCGGCTTTCCTGTTCCAGAGTCGCCACTCGTGCGGCCGCTTCCGTAGTCTGCTCTCGACGCTTCCGCTGGGCTGCCGAGCACCATGCAAAATCTATTCCCCGTATGGTAGGCTTCATGGCCTCCCACACCGTTCCTACATCGGCATCCCCCACCAGGTTTTCCTGCCAGTAGTGGTCAATGGATTCACGCAGGTGATTAGTATATGCCGGTTGTAGGAGATGCCAAGAGGACATCCTCCATCGAAACGGCTGCCTCCTGCGGATGAGTTCCACTTCTACAGAGACGGGGGAGTGGTCGGACAGGCCCCGGGCAAGATGTCAGCGCCCTACACAAACATTCCCTAGGCACAAACACACAATCAAGCCTCGAGAACGAGCCGTGTACAGCTGAGACATAAGTATATTCCCGGGCTGCGGGGTGCATATGTCGCCAAACATCTACCCAGCCCAATCCCTCACTCATTGCACGCAGTCTGGTGGGGGAAGGGGGCGGGATCACGATCCCCTCTCGGCGCCTATGGCGATCCACGCATACATTCATCACATCGTTCCAATCTCCCCCAATCACTGCCAACAACCCGGAAATGTCCTCCCACACTGCAAACAACCTCTCAGCCAGGGCCCATTGGAGGGGGGGAGGGGCGTAAACACTGCCAAACACCACTGATTCCGTGCCCACCATGCCCTTAACAAACAGGTATCGACCCTGGGGATCCACCCACTGCTTCTCATGGACGTACGCCACCCTGCGGTGGATCAAGATGGCCACTCCCCTGGATCCCCTGGAGACACCCGCATGGAAAACCTGTTGATAACCAAATCTCTGTAGGCCCAGAGCCTTTGTGCCCATCAGGTGGGTTTCTTGAAGCAATAGAACATCTGCAACCTCTTTTTTCCCCCAGCGTAACACCGCCCCGCATTTAATTTTGTCCAATAAGCCCCTGACATTCCACGTAATCACCCGCATAGAGTCTTCAGGGAGTCTATGAGTCGGTTCAGCCATGGTCCATGAAGATCCACCACACAAGCCCTCCACACCCGCGCCACCCACCACACGCCATAAGGAACATTTCTGCGACACACACATGCACACCACTGCCCACCTCAAAGAAAACAGTCCCCAACTCTATAGTCCCACAGCCCCAAACAGTCCCGATCCCCAACTCAGCGGCCACAACCCTGACCGCCCACGTCCCACCTCCCCCCACCCTATACCTCAATGAACTATGAAGTATCTGTCGCGGCATGGGTGGTCCCGAGACCAAAACACAGGGCCCGGGCCCACCCATACCAATGGATCCCAACATCCCCAAATAGAACAGCAAGCTCACCCCCCTTCCCTCAGTGTCTCTCTCTTGAGAGGGAGAGTGGTAGCCACTATCACGTAGTCCCCGACCCCCCTCCCCACAACCCTATTCTCGATTAGGAGACAGAAGCAGTACTGTCCCAGGGCAGTAACCGTGCCGGGCAGCCATTGAGGTCCAGACGACTCAGTGAGCCCGACCAGGGGTCACAGCAGTGACAGCAGAAAAGGAGAGTGAAGGCCCTGGAGTCTTCAGTGGTCCGTCCCAGAATGTTCCGAATCCTCGGTTCTACCACTGGTTAGAGTCCCATCGACCGAGGCCGCGCGTCTGCGCGATTTGGAGCGCTTGGTACGACCCTTCTTCGCCGTCTGATCTCTCTGTGCTCGCGGTGATCCTTCAGGAGAGCCCGAATTGAGCCCTGGTTGAGAGTTCGGTCGAAGCGGCACAGTTTCATCCGTCCATTTGAAGAGGTCCTCCGGTGTATCAAAAAACAGTGTCCGTGATTGGAAGATCACCCTTAGGCGTGCCGGGTACAACAGGGAATATTGGAGCTTAAGACCTCTTAATTTTGCCTTGGCGGCCATGAAAGAGTGACGCTGCTGTTGCACAAGTTTGGTATAATCAGGGAAGATCATGATCTTACAGTTTTCATATAGGAGGGCTTCCTTGATTCTAGCTTCCCTCAACACGGCATCCCTGTCATGATAATTCAGCAGTCTAGCGATCACCGCCCTAGGCCGCTCGCCCTCAGGCGGCCTCTGCGTCAGGGCGCGGTGCGCCCTCTCAATAACGAAGCAAGCTGATAGCGTCCCCGGTGGCATCCATGACTCCAGCCACTGTGTGAGGAATTGTTCCATGTTGCCCTTTTCACAGCGCTCCGGAAAGCCAATAAAGCGGAGGTTGTTGCGGCGTGCCCGCCCTTCGGCATCTTCCACACGGAGCGCCGTGTTCCGCTGTGCAGATTCCATCGCCGCCATTCTTTTCTTAAGGGAGGTGACGTCTTCTTCTACCACCGTTACCCTGGATTTGGTTTCGGTGATCCGCGCCACAGCATTTCTCAGGTCTTGGCGTAGTAGGGTCACATCCGCGCCCACTGCCCCTATCTTGGCGTCTAGCGCATCCCTTGACTGGGTGATGGCCGCCATAAGGGCTGCATTGTCTGGCCCCCCTCCGGGCGGAGCACCCTCGGACTGTCCAGAGCCCCCACTGGGCCCCGTGAATTTATCAATTGTCACTTGCTTGGCGGGGCCACCGCCCCCTCTGGTCATGACTGCTGAGGGTAAATGGGCCCCAAGATGGAATGAAGGTGCGGGACCCCGACCGCCCTCGTTGAGGTCTATGGAAAGCAATGAGGGGGGGAGGGAAAACCACGACCGGTCTTCAGCCCCCGGGCAAGTCCTGGCGGGTCCGGTCGAATGTGACCCAATGTCCAGATCAGAGCGTGGCTGGCCCCAGCGACCGCCAAGAATCAGGGCCCCTTCCGATCAGCAAAACCCCCCCTGGAGAGGTGGACAGGCCAGCTGTATCTGAAGCGTCCCCTCCGGTCTGGGGGCGGGTTTCACTACTCACAGTTGCTGCCAATCGTCTCGCAGACCATCCATGTCGTGGGTCAAGCACCGCTGGGCGGGAACATAAGGGCCACCAACCCCTGCCGGGCCTGCAGGCCCCCGCCGACACTGGGCCGCGAAAATCGAGGTCCCGGCTGCACCTAATCCACCAGGCCGCCCTGGCTGTTCCCGGTCATCTGCAGCCTCCGCGTCCCCTCGAAATATAGCTGGGCCCTGGAAGAGGGATCACACACCTTCCCCAGCGTCTTCGGCGCCTCGGGTCCCCAAGCGTCGCGGCCGCCACCAGGCCAAGCGAGGTAGTGCTCTGCTCCCCGGCCGGGGAGCACCAAAATCGAGGCCCCGGCCGCTCCTCCGCCCTCCAGGCCGCACCTCGCGCCTCGTTGTACAGTCCGGTTACGGGACGTTGGACCACCGCTGGGCACACCGGAGGGTTCCTGGCACACCCGGCGGCCTTCGCCCCGTTGTCGTTGTGGGTTTCGGGGTCAGGGACCAGGATAAGTAGAAGGATTAATGGCGGGCCGGCGGGAGCTCTAGCAAGCTGCGACCGCCATCTCCGCTTGCGTAGCCACGCCCCTTCAGGCTTACAGTTTTACTGATAAAAGTATACAGCGGACAACTGATAATGTGTGGAAATGTCATCACCTAGTGTATTGATTTGTTCATATCATATTAAAATTGTGCTTCTACCATACTTCAGAATTATAATAAATGTGCTTCATTTGTACTTTTCTAATCCTGATATATTCTGAAATATCTGCTCAGTTAATTTCAGACATTTCAATTTTATTGTCTGCTAGAAAAAAAGCCATTCCTTTCACAGCAAGATTGTCACATTAATACCATCACTTTGAAGTCAGTACACACCAAGCTCCATTGGAAGACAGAGTCTGACATTTGACCTCTATCTTTGAATGCACAGAAAATGTTAATGATAAGAACAAGATTTAAAGACATGTTTACAGAAAGCAAACACTGTGGAAGAAAACAGTAAACAGTGTGTGCTACATTGGAGTGAAAAACTCAAGTTGGACATCCTAAAACAGACAAAGCCAGCAAAAAGAAAACAAGCAAATGCGAGTAACAAACCACAAAGCAAATTGTAAGCAATGGATGCAATGCATTCCCAGGGAAACTTCAGAATGTCCCCAAAACAAGCCTTGGTCACAGCAGGATGGTAGAGGAGATTGGAGAGCAACTGCCCATCGGTGTTATTATTTGGCAGAATCTTCGCTCATGGCAGGCATTTTTGTTTTGGTCTTCACACTGAGGGTTTCACTCCAGAGCTCTGCCTTAGCACATATTTATTCACCAGCGTTCTGATTTGCTTCCAAACCATTTCAGACTTCAGGTCACACACCCGGTTTATCTCTGCAGTTCTTCCAGTAACTCTCAGATTCACTGCCAAGTTGTCGGCTGCCGAAACACGCGGCGGTCTAGTTTGCTAGCTGCGAGCGGAGGCCTTGTGGAACCCTGGACGCCATCGGCAGATAGAGTGCAAAATGGCGCCGGTCGGCGTCTCCCGAGGTCGGGGGCCAGGAGGGCTCAGCGGCGCCCTGGAACGAGAGGAGGGGACATCTGAGTTTGTGGTCTAGGGGGAGATAGGCAAGTGAACTTCCCCCGCAGACTGGCGGCAAGCAGCGGTAAGGCCAACTGAATCCCTCACTCAGAACCTGCTGGGGGGTCTCCCTCGATCCGGACTCGCAGCGGCTGGAGTGGTAGCGGGTGAGAGCCCTGTTCGTGGTATCCTGCATAGGGGGAGCAGTCAGGTGCAGCCAGATGCCCAGCTGAGACCTGAGGACCAGTGGGTTCTCAATGAAGCTCCACTTTGCATCGGAGGACTTTGCTGCACTGCATACGAGTAAGAGGTGAGCTGGGCCCGTGCGCTCCCAACCAAGAGACTCAGCTGAGTCGGGAGCGAGGATCACCTGGGGCTAAATAATTACCGGCTTGTGTCCCTGTGCTTGTCTTCCTCATGAGCTCCGGGTGAGGTCGCACTGCAAACTTTTGGACTAAGACTCATATGCACCCCGCCATTTTAGGACCATCTCCTAAAGACACTCTTGTCCTTTCTTCCATCTTAGCGACCTTGGTCCCTACCTCCGGTCCCACCGGTCTCGAGCTGGGTGACCTTTCGTTGGATCATCTATCTTCCCCACGGATCTACTCATCGTTTGCGATTAAGGCTGATGCTTCTGATCCCATCGCTCATCTACCCCTCCCCTACCTCTTCCCTCCCTCACTCTCTTTCTACCTCCTCTATTCCTTTCCTCTCGCCCCTGAATTTTTCTCCGCTTACCTGCTTTTATCCATATGCCTAAGCCATGCTCCTGTAACTCATAAATAGGAAAAAGAATTCTGCAACATTTACGCGCCATTCTTCATAATGACCAAGCTTACCCTGTAGCTCGTCATTTTAAGCAAAAACATAAAAGTGATCTGTCTGACCTACAATACTACGTAATTGATGCCATTCCTAAATTGCATAGAGGAGCCAACCGTGAAGGCCATCTGCGTCGACTGGAAACTAAAATGATATTAGAGTTCGATAGCAAGTGACCGAACGGTCTTAATAACACAGAGGAAATACATAATTTTCTATAGCCTGCTATGTCTGAGTAGCTTTTCCCCGTTGGATACTATGTATTTGGGCCTAAACTATAAGATAGAAATTTCCTGTGTCTCAGTGGCTACTGTATTCACAGGATAATCTTTTAGGAAGTTTGGTGCCATCATTCTGATATAGAGGTTCCCTTATATCAGGAACTACCTGCATAACAATTGGCACCTATGTAAATAGTTTGTTTCTACACTTCTATGCCATAATGTAGATAAATTTGTATTATTATTTTAGCACCTCCCTTGCACATGTTTTTACCGATTGGATGATTTAATATGGTTTTAACAACATGATTATTTATATGTCTTTTAACAATGAAATTCTAGATCTATGAATTCTTGTTAACAATATTTATATCTTAATGTTGCCCTAATCGGTTGCGCATTTTCCAAGCTCTTTTGCACGCTATTTTGCACAGTTTCCACAGTGGAAATGTTTACCTCTATATATATTGTTTTGCACAGCGTTCTGTAGCATACGTCATTATGTGCTGGTTAGGAATTTAGTACAACTTGTGGAATAATAGCAGATTTTGACACTCTATAGTGGTCTTGAAGAACCGGGTTTTAAACACAGCGGCGTCAGGGGCACGCCCAAAGTCTTCGGATTCACCTGTCTTGGTATACAGAGACACGGAATACTTCTGGGTGGCATCAAACACCAAATTTATTAGCTACAGCTAGTAACAGAAATCCTAGAAATACAACACGGTGTACAACTCAGGTGTACAACTCAGGAAATTCAGGAAATTTTGTAAGGCGAAACATCCCTTTTTATGCCCAATATTCACATTACAAATGCACACCCACTGCACAAAAGTCTAGCCAATAAGATACATTTTCCCATGCAGCATCACATAGCAAAAACCTCAGTTTACATTGTCCCAACCCACAATTATTAGGAATGTCCCAAATTCAATCTCCACAAGCCGGACAAACCCATAATTGAAAGCACAATGCATGTAATGATAAAGCATAGAAAGGAAACAATGACAGATAACAAGCAAGATAAGGCACGTGTAAAGAACCTAAAAGTTAACGATGTCCTGAACATTGATTGGCAATCTCAGACAACGTTCAACCAAGGGAATTGGCTTAGAGAGGTCAGTTTCAGGTGAAGGGGTCAGTTTCTTACAGTTCACGCACAAGTCAAGAAGAGGCCTAGTTAATAAGTGCATGAACAACGAGGCCCATGCAGCTTTGTTCATTTAGTTACCTCCACTGGCCTACGTGATGGCAACACAAAATGGAGGCACCGACAAAATGGAACCCATATTCGAGACAAAGTCTCTCAATACGTAATGAACTCGCTAGTTAACGTGACGAATTCACTCCATATTAGCCGCACTTACTAAATACGGTACAACATCACCAAAATCGTGACGGAACCATAACCTCACGGAACAAAACAGAATTTACAGAACCTCATACCCTCCTTTTGCCATTACGTAGGCAATAACCCAAACTCATGTTAATCTGAATCTAGGTCTATATCAATATTCATCAGATCATCAAGGTGTTGCTGGAGCCTCATCCTACTACTCTCTACGCCTCTCGAGACAGGTCTCCGCACACACAAGGTAGCCCAAAGACTACAAATGGTGGGACCACACTGGATGCAAAGACAGCAAGAGAAAAGGATAGCTAAAACCATACCAAAGAACATCAGAATCTTCCATCCTTGGACAGTAGTCCCTAAAACCATCCAGTCAACGACCAGTCTCCTTTGTCTACATGAATAGACTCATTAGTCTTATGCAGTCTAGAGATGGCTTGGTATACTGTAGGGGCATTGTCAGGTATGAAAACACAGCAACTAGATTGGATCAATTTACATACCCCTCCTCGATCTGCAAGTATGTCTAAAACGATACGGTTTTGTAACGTCATAAGACGATCCACTTGAAGCTCAGCGGTAACATTACTAAGGGCACCTGCAGTTTCATTTACAGTGGCCTCAACCTCTCTCGTAAGTTGTCGGATATTCCTGCTATTGGCCATTGGACCCCAAAATGGTAGGAAACCCTTGAAAAAGTCTCCTACTTCCTGTGCTGCAGTATCTTCCTGATCGAAGACAACTCTACCATATCTTGTCCTATGATAGTCCGGAGTTGTAGCGCATGTAGGAGGAAGCAAAAATGCCACATAACAAGTTCCCGAAAAATCAGGTGGCAACCATGTGTAGGCTCTGTCGTGACAAACAAAATACGTGCCTTTAGCTGCCACAAACGGAGGAGAAGTCTGAGATGAATAGACATAGGTTTAAGCACACACACTCTTACCTAGCTGAGCTCTCGGATTTCGACCACTACCTTGCAAACAAAAATGGCCTCGATGGGGTACAATCCAAATCGGGGGAGACCTTTTTCGTCTCTCCTTCTCTGTCAAGCTGGTACTATATCCAGTCACGTTCCAACCAACATAAGCCTGCACCTCATCCTTAGCGATAGCATTATATGCATCAATATCTCGGATCATATCTACTATTCCCTTAATTAAGGCCCTATTACTCGGATTGTCTTTCACGGAACGTAAGGGATATGCCTCATTTGCATAGATGAACATAGTCTTAAAATCCCATACAGACCCATTGAAAGAAAAAAGCAAAACCAAATAAGGCATACCTCTATCTGTCGTATGAGGCATAAGACCACAATGTGGAAAAAGGGTAGGGCTATGACCTTTTTCAAGATTTGCCCGGCGCTAACCGCCTTTGTACCATTCAATTTACCAAGCAATGAGGCAGGCGCCGGAGACCAGAAGGCAGGAAACAGAAGTTTTATTCCGACGGAGCAGAACACATCAGATCAGACAACAAGGTATCGTCTCGAGGTGCTCTAACAGCCTCTCTGAGGCCTGGCCTCTTATACCCTGGTTTATGACATGTGAGCATTCTTTATTGCATAAAAGACTCTTTAGATTTATGAAATGACATCCCCATAATCCTCGTGTCGAGCCCACCCCCACATACATCCACAATAGAGGTCCTCACCCTGCTGATAACAGGAGGGGGCTATCATGCGGTTGAGTGTTCCACCGATTCTTAGGATGTGTGCGCCTGATCGTATCCCATGGGGTGGGGAGGCCATGATCAATAGTGGGTCCTTTGAAGAGGGGTGACTCCATACAATAAGGGGCAGTAAACGGTATCTCCCGGCTTAGGCGATGGCCTCGGACCTGTGTGGTCAGTCGGACTCGGGGGAAGGGGTCATCAAAGGAGGGGTATTCATGCCGCGTGGACAATCAAGCGCGGAGGGATGGTTTATCAACAGATGGGTATTCATGGAAGGAGAGGAGGTGCTGGTCAGGCGTGGGCGTGACTCCCAAGGACAGGGTCATGCTGGAGGAGAAGGGTTATGCTCATGTGAGGGAGGGAGGAGGAGCCAGGGTGCGCGGAGGGTGCTTGCAGGGTCAGAGGAGCGCGCTGGCGATCGATCGTGGACAGGGAGACCATGATACCTAAAATGGCTGTTGTGCACGTTGTTCGTGGGTGACAAGCTGGCGCAGATGATGTTTAGCTCGTAAACTAAAATTCCACAGTCCTCCCTTTCAACATGTCTCGCCAACTTGTCAGTTCGGATTTATCCCCATAAGGCCACGTATTTCTACTTCATAGAGGGGACTCATGTGCTCATTTCGGAAGTCCAAAGTCTTTGGGCACATACAGTTGGAAACAAGGCCGAATAAAGATGGCAGACATTGGATACCCAAACAACACCCACATAATATCACAACAGGTATCAGTACGAAGGAAAACAACCTCCAACCCCAGTCCTTCAAAGCGTCCCAAAACCAGCTCCCAAGCGACCATCCTTCTTGTTCTTGGTGAACCTCCGAGGAAAGTCTGTGGAGGTGCTCAATTGCTTTGTAGACTGAAGGCGAGTTATCTGGCACGTAGGTGCAGCAGCTAGATCCGATGATGCGGCATGCTCCTCCTCGATCGGCTAGAACCACATCTAGAACAAGGCGGTTTTGAAGGGCCACAAGGCGGACCGCCTGAAGCTCAGCCGTGTTGTTAGCGAGGATGCCAGCCGTGATGTTGATCGTTGTTTCCACTGCCTGGGTCAGGTGTCGGATAGCGCGACTGTTTGCCATTGGGCCCCACAGGGGAACGAGTCCCTTTGCTGCATCCAAGAACTGTGCTCCAGTGGAGTCGGCTTGTCCAATATCATCTGCACGCCTCTGCCGGTGATGGTTAGCAGGGGCTACATACGTGGGGGGAGAACGAAGGCAATGTAGCAGATACCCTTCCAACCTTTCGGGAGCCAGGTGTAAGCTTTGGTACCACACACAAAGTACATGTTTGGAGAAGCAACAAAGGAAGGGGGATCAACTGAGTCCAATGTTCTGATGATTCGGCAGGAACTGTGACCCACCAGCTGTGTTCCCTGGCCTTCGAGACACACAAGACCAGTGACATTGATAACAGACAGAGCCACAGTCAGAGTGGCGGTAGTTTGTTTTTGCAGATGAGAGAAGGTGGATCTAGCTGGGTTGTGGAGCACCTGTACTTCGACACGTTCTTTGGCTGGAATGTCTTTAAGGAAGGTGGCGCCCGTGAGCGCAGGACACAGGGGAGCAGAGGTCTTTCCGGTTTTGTTCAGCCAAAACCCAGAGTAGAAGCGCGACACTGTCTGACCGGAAGTGGCGTTATCCTTGTGGCTCTCTTGCATGAGGATCAACCAGGCAAGGCAGGAGCCGTGAACTGAGAAAGGAGAAGGGATGAAGGGGATGGAGTGTCCAGTGGCATGCGGGAGCAGCCCGCAGATCCAGCAGTTCGTAGCATTTGCAGCAAGGTTGTGTTGGTGCAACAGTTGCACGAAGGAATTGTTCCAGAATTCCCTGTGCCTTTCCCGGAGCTGAGGCGACAGGGAGATCAGGTGATGCTCTTTCATGGGGGTCGGTTGTGCAGTGGGCAGCAATGCTTGATGAGCCGGTGTGCTTTCCTCCAGGATCCAGAAGGAGGTCATGAGGAGGAGGCAAAAGAGGAAGACAATAAAGAGGGCGATTGTCTTCGATTTGTGCAAATTGTCAGTCTTTGGGTTCCTATAGTGGGTATTTCCCGTTGCTTCCATCATCTTCTTATCTGGCGCTTCCATCATCTTCTTATCTGGCGCTTTCATCATCTTCAAGGTGCTCGGTAGCGGGCAGAACCACAGACTTCGTTTAGCTTCTCTCCCGGTAACCCTTGGTTGTGTTTAGGTCACCGTTCTGAGATTCAACTTAGTCCGTGGCCTACTTAGCCGAAGCTCCCTCCTTTCGACGCAGGAAATACCCTTCTCTTGTTGGCACAGTGGGATCAGAGAATATTGCAAGTTCAAGTGCCTCAGTATCGGGATAGCAGTTCAATGTTGGTCGATCTTTGTTCAGGAGCTCTTCTTGGGTGTTGACGTTTTCTGTCGTGGCCAGGGTCGCGGAGACCTTCCGGCAGTGGTGTGCATGCAGCCAGTGCCTCTTCCCCTCCACTCGAAGCGCCGTCCGTGTGGTGATAAGCACTTGCCAGGGGCCCGTCCACCGGGGTTCCAGGCTCTTGGTTCGTTGGAAATTTCGGATTAGAACGAAGTCCCCCGGTTGGATGTCGTGGCCTGGGCCCCTGGAAGCATCGGGGATGGCCTGCTGCACCTGTTGATGAATGACAGACAACGTTTTAGTTAACTTGCACAAATAATCAGACAGCAGGACGTCCGGGACGTCATGAATGGAGGTCGGTTTGGGGGCAGTCCAGAGGTTCCTCGGTCGCCCGAATACAACCTCATAGGGAGTCAAATGGTGTTTGGTGGGAGTGGAGCGCATCGATAGCAAAGCCAGTGGGAGGGCATCCGGCCATTTAAGTCCGGTGGTGGCCACTATTTTTGACAATTTCAACTTCAGTGTGGCATTATGGCGCTCCACCAGGCCGGCGGATTGGGGGTGGAAGACCGCATGAAATCTCAGTTTCACCCCCAACCCCTTTAGGATTAGTTGGATAACCTCAGCTATGAAGTGGGGGCCATTGTCGCTCCACAAAATTCGACAAAGGCCGTAGCGAGGAAAGAATTCTTTCAGTAGTACTTTAGCAGTAGTCATGGCAGTGTTGTCACGGGTTGGGTAGGCCTCTACCCATTTGCTGAAGGCACATACAATGACTAGTACATACTTCAAGCCTTGGCATCTCTCTAGCTGGATGTAGTCCATCTGAAGGACCTCAAAGGGGTGATTGGGGGTCCCAAACCCTCCCCGGGGTACCACAGTTCCTTTCCCGGGGTTTTGTTGTAGACAGATAAGGCACTGCTGGACTAGGCGTCTGGCTAAGTCGGGGATTTTGTCGTTGTGCCAGACTTTGGAAACGAGTTCGATCATGGGTGCAGATCCTATGTGTGCGGGGGATTGGGCCATTGTCAGTATGGGGATCAGGTATGAGTCAGGCAGCAACCATTTGTTTGCATCTTTTGTTCGCCAGCAGCCCTCATCATCCTTCAAACCCACCCCTGCCCACTTAGTCAGTTCGTGAGGGGTGCTGGCCGACTGGATGTCTCTGATCATTTCCCTTGCGTCAGTCCATTTCTCTGCTTGTGACCTGGTCACATACATGTGTGTCACCGTCCTATTCTCAGCTGTGGTTCGTGCAGTGATGTCGGCCAGTGCATTCCCTTGTCCGACCAAGTCTGTCACCTTCTTCTGTGCCTGGCATTTGATCACTGCTAGTCGTTTGGGGAGGAGAACCGCTTCAATCAGGGCAGAAACCAGATCTCCGTGAAGGATGGGGGTGCCGTGGGACGTCAGGAATCCCCTTTCCCTCCACAGAAGCCCAAAATGGTGAACCACCCCGAAGGCATACTGGCTGTCTGTATATACGTTCGCGGTGGTCCCTGTGGCTATGATGCATGCTCGTGTGAGGGCTATCAGCTCTGCTGCCTGGGCAGATCGTTGGGTGATGCGGGCTGTCTCAACTACTGTTCGGGCTGTCGTTACTGCATAGGCAGCTGAGGTGGTGCCATCTGGGAGTTTGATGCATGAGCCGTCTACCCATAGCTCTCCATCGGGGTCGGTGAAAGCAGTGTCTCGTAGGTCAACTCTACTCCTAGTTTGTTCGTCCGTGAGGGTCACACAGTCGTGTATGGGAGGCACGTCGGGGTCATTTTCAGGCAGGGGCAACAATGTGGCAGGATTCAAAGTCGTGCATCTCTTTAGTGTGATGTGGGTGCAAGTAGTGTCAATTCGTACCCAGTCAGTCGTGCGCTAGTCAAATGTTGAGTCTTGGTTTGGTTCAGAAGGGTGTCGACAGCATGGGGTACTAACACGGTGAGAGAGTTTGAAAGTACAATTCCCTCGCTCTGACGGATAGAGACAGCAGCGGCAGCTACTGCTCGAAGGCAGGCAGGCAATGCTCTGGCTACAGGATCAAGAGTGGCGGAGAAGTAGGCACAAGGGCGCTGCTTTGGGCCTATAGACTGCGTCAGGACAGACAATGCACACCCCTCCCTTTCGTGGGTGAAGAGGGAGAAGGGTTTGGAGTAATCCGGGGTTCCCAGTACGGGCGCTGAACAGAGGGCATCTCGTAATTCCTTAAAGGATGCTTGACACTCAGGGGTCCAAGGGAGCGGGAAGGGGGCATCTTTGGTCAACAGGGCAAGTAGGGGTTTCACAATGAGGCTGAAATTAGGTAACCACTGTCTGCAAAAAGAGGTTAGGCCAACCAAAGAGCGGACTTGCTTTTGTGTTTTTGGGACGGGGGTGTCTAGGATGGTTTGGATTCGGTCAGGTGTGAGTTTCCTCCCTTCTTTGGACAGGAGATGGCCTAGGTATGTCACTTGTGGCTGGCAGAACTGTAATTTCTTTTTGGAAACTTTATGGCCATTCTCTGCAAGAAAGTGTAGGAGTTGGACAGTGGCTGTGATTGCAAGTGGGGTGGTGTCGGCCGCCAAAAGGATATCATCGACATATTGGATCAACACCACTCCATCCGGTAGCTGGACGGCGTCCAGCTGTCTTTTGAGGGCCTGGCTGTAAATACTGGGACTTTCAGTGTACCCCTGGGGAGCTCTACAAAATCGGTACGAGCGGAATTTCAGGGTGAAGCTGAAGAGATAACGGCTGTCCGGATGGATGGGGATAGAGAAAAACGCATTCTTGAGGTCGATAACAGTGAAGGTGGTGGCAGTGGACGGGATGAGGGTCAGGATGGTGGTGATATCTGAGACTACGGGGTATTGGGGTACAACCACTTTGTTGATCTCTCGCAGGTCGATGATGAAGCGGTACGCTTTCTCATCTCCCTCGCCTTGCTTCTTGACAATGGGTAGGATAGGGCTGTTGCAGACATTGCTAACCACTTCTTCGACCACTCCCGCATCTACCAGAGACTGAATGATCGCTACCAGTGCCTTCTCACCCTCGGGCGATATCCGATACTGCGGGAGTTTCGGGAGCATAACGTCCTGTCTCACAGTTATATGAATAGGGTCTATCATCATTCGTCCCACATCAGAGTCATTTTTGGCCCATAGGTACGGAGGCAGGGTATCAAGCAAGGACAGGTCAGCATCAGTTATGGAGCACATGTGTCGTGCAGGGCAAGATTTGGGTATGTCTGGGTTATCGTACAGGATGACTCGGACTCCATCCGGGGAACACCTAATGGTAGCTCGAAAATGCTTCAGTAAGTCAATGCCCATAATGGCGTCAGGGGAGTTGGAGGAGAGCAGAAATGTTGTGTCAGTGGTGTTGCTTTCTAGGTCAAAGGTGACAGGTACGGACAGGGGGTTAGTGGAGGGCGTCCCATCGAAACCTATCGATGTAATGTGTGAGCCAGACAAGGGTGCCCTTGGAATCAGTCGTTTTGATAACACACTACGTGTCGCCCCAGTGTCTACCAAAAAATGGAGACTCTGTACCCAGGACCTTAGAAGTGACATAACGACCTTGCTGGTCAACACAGAGCTCGACTGGATCCCTCCCTTGCCCCTGGCAGTCCTATGCAAAATCGGGGGCATTCTCACCGTCGGATAGTTGATACTGGTTCTGTCGGGGGCGGTCAAATGTGTTCGATCTCCCTGATCTGTCATTGTTGGTGTCGTTTGTGTGCCCTCGTCCTTGTCCCCTATTTCTCGGTCCACCCGCTACATCCTTGGGGTCCCTATTTCTGTTCATCTCTAGCAGGACCGGACACTGGGATTTCCAATGGCCGAATCCTTTGCAGAAGGCACATTGGTCATCGCTAATGTCTCTACGTCCAGCGTGGGGTGTTGGGGTGTGATCTTTAGGAGGTGGATTTCTAGGGATGGTCGATTGGTAGTTCCCCCTTTGGGGTTCCCGTCCGACCGCTATACCTTGTATCTGGGCTATCATCACCCTTTCTTTCAAATCTTTCTTCTTTTTCTCGGACGCCCTGTCATTCTCATTTTTCTGGTGCTCGTAATACTGAGCCATCTGAAGGATAGCTGCGGGTTTGGAGGCCCCCCAACTACTCTCACTCGTCTGCAGTTTTTGGGAGACCTCTTGTGATAGGCCCTTCACATAGTTTTGTACAAACAGGTGTTGTCCGGTTGCGGTGGTCATGTCTTGGCCACTGTAGTCGGAGAACACTGTCTCGAATCGGGAGAAGTATTCTGATACATCTTCCTGGGGTTTCTGACGACAGGCCGTGACTATCGACCAATCTACCTTTTTCTCTGGGATCAGTGTCTTTAATTTCTGAACTAATTTGTCTGGGAGTTCTAATATGTCCTTTACTGGTTTCCTTCCAGGCTCCCGCTGTCTATCTAGTTCACTGAGTTGGTTCCAGGTATGCCCAAACAGATCTGTGTGGTCAGCCTTCCGGATTTGCTTCCACACGTCAGCTGGCAGGCATAACCCGAAAAACAAGTCAATGTCCGCTAAAGTCATTATCGTCGAACCCAAGGCTGTGGCCAATTCGGTATAGAATGCTGTCGGGTTCTTTCTTAAATCGGGCAGAGTTTGTCTAAAAGTTAGGATATCTTGTCGGTCCCATGGTTGGTAAACCCAATTGTACACAACCCTCCCTTTTGCATCTGCGTGATTAATATCATCGTTTGTTCCCAGACCACGTGGCGGAATCCAGTAAGGGGCCGCTTCTCTGATGGGCATCATAGTATTGGCTATTTCTACTGAGGTCGTTTCAGGGACTGTAACCTTGGCTTCTGGTTTTTGTTCCGTGAGGTGGCGGAAGACCTCAAGCATCTGCATGAAGAGCTCCGTCGCCTCACATTCAGTCCCATCTCCAACATCAACCTTCCTATATAGCGTTGTCAGGTTAGCGGGGCCCTTACTTTGATACCTATCCTCATATGCGTTCAGGGTGTGGTAGCTGAATCGCAAAATGAAATGCCGTCTATGGCTGTCGGCATGCGAGTTATACATGTTCATTGTGTATTCTTCGCTCTCCCTTCGTTCTACTAGTGTCTTTGCTATTTTGTCAATCCCATCCCGCTCATCTTTGCTCAACCTATTTGGTCTGGCTGGTGGGTGCTTGCTAACCTCGAGGTCATCAGGTGGTGCTGCTAATCTGGCTGGTGCGGAGGCCGTGAGGGCTGGTGCACTAGCGCTAAGGTCGTTCTCGTTCGCACTCAGGGCCTGCAGGTGTTGTTGGCAGGGGGCATATGGAGGGGGCATGTAGATGATTGGGGGCCCCAGTAGTAACTCATCGTTCGCCCGCTGTTTGGAGGGCAATTCAGGGTAGAGCGCAGAGGGGGTCCTAACGGGACATTGACCTGTCGATCCTGATTCTTGGTTTTGTGTAGCTTCCTTTCTTGCTTTTATTTCTTCTTCTAGTTGCTTAGCGGCTAGGTGGGCTGCCTTTCGTAATTCTTTCCCTATTTTTGCTTCTTCTCTTTTTCTTCGCTGTTCCGTTTCTTTGCGCCACATACCGATACTGTCGAGCATAGTGGGCGTAGTCTTATTTTTCTGGAGCGCTATTTCTAATGCTTTTATTTTATGATCATCAAAGGAACCTATCAGTGGCCACTGACTTTTGAGGTCCGTTTTTGTGTATTTATGCCATAACTTAGTATAGGCAATAGCGACTAGTCCATGCTTAGTGAACATGTCCTTATTAGGGGTGCCTTCCAGTGGAGCTGGATGGTTCATCTCTAATAATCGGTCCGGGCTGAACAGGCTACCAATCAGTGGGGAGAAGATAGGCATGACGGGTTACAACGGGGACAAAGGTCTGCACTACCTATCTTATCACGGCGGGCAAAGACTAGACAGAATATTTCTATTCTCCGTTGTTTGCCGACGGTGAATACCTCAAAAGAACCAATATCAAACAATCAGTGTTCGGTCAATCAAACAATCAGTGGGGAGAATAAGTGGGTACGACGTGTTAAAGGTTTGCGTTACCCACTCTTTCTCTACCTGCAAAGAGAGTCCTTGTTCTTCCCTGTTTGCAGACAGAGAATCTCCAGACAACAATCCACGAACGGCAGTTCGGGAAAACAGTGGGGGAGAAAGATAGGCACGACGGATTACAATGGGGACAAAAGTCTGCGTTACCTATCCTTCACTGTTTGCAAAGAGAGAACCTGTTGTTTCTCCGTTTGCAGACGGTGAATCTCCAGAGGGATCAACAAAAGAGTAATACTAGTATTATCCAAATCAAACAATCATTTCTCAATTTGTCGTGTTTACACGACCTTACCCGGACCGCATGGACGGTTTCCTGTCTTCCGAATCCAGCGCCCGATCGTCCTCTATTCTTCGTGATGTTCGTGGCACTCCTGATGGTTCCTAGTCAGGACCGTAGATCACTCGAGAGAGGTCTGTTCGGAACTAGTGAAGGTCGGATGATCGGCTGTCAGATGAGGGTCTATCGGACACGAGCTCTCCCGATCGTTGCAGTCGTTCACTCTGTCGTCGGGACCTCTCCCACTGGATCCACGTGTCGCTGATGGGCCCCACGCTTTGGGACGCCAATTGTGGAAAAAGGGTAGGGCTATGACCTTTTTCAAGATTTGCCCGGCGCTAACCGCCTTTGTACCATTCAATTTACCAAGCAATGAGGCAGGCGCCGGAGACCAGAAGGCAGGAAACAGAAGTTTTATTCCGACGGAGCAGAACACATCAGATCAGACAACAAGGTATCGTCTCGAGGTGCTCTAGCAGCCTCTCTGAGGCCTGGCCTCTTATACCCTGGTTTATGACATGTGAGCATTCTTTATTGCATAAAAGACTCTTTAGATTTATGAAATGACATCCCCATAATCCTCGTGTCGAGCCCACCCCCACATACATCCACAATAGAGGTCCTCACCCTGCTGATAACAGGAGGGGGCTATCATGCGGTTGAGTGTTCCGCCGATTCTTAGGATGTGTGCGCCTGATCGTATTCCATGGGGAGGGGAGGCCATGATCAATAGTGGGTCCTTTGAAGAGGGGTGACTCCATACAATAAGGGGCAGTAAACGGTATCTCCCGGCTTAGGTGATGGCCTCGGACCTGTGTGGTCAGTCGGACTCGGGGGAAGGGGTCATCAAAGGAGGGGTATTCATGCCGCGTGGACAATCAAGCGCGGAGGGATGGTTTATCAACAGAGGGGTATTCATGGAAGGAGAGGAGGTGCTGGTCAGGCGCGGGCATGACTCCCAAGGACAGGGTCATGCTGGAGGAGAAGGGTTATGCTCATGTGAGGGAGGGAGGGGGAGCCAGGGTGCGCGGAGGGTGCTTGCAGGGTCAGAGGAGCGCGCTGGCGATCGATCGTGGACAGGGAGACCATGATACCTAAACTGGCTGTTGTGCACGTTGTTCGTGGGTGACAAGCTGGCGCAGATGATGTTTAGCTCGTAAACTAAAATTCCACAACAAACCCAGCAATTAGTGGTATTTACTACCAACTGATGCTGATGCAACAGCTGTATAAATGAATTGTTAACAAATTCTGACCTCCTTGTCTGTTCATGTTCAGGCAACGTATAAAATTGGTGCAAAGAGACAGTAGTAAAGGAAAGGATAGGTTGGGAAGTGTGTGCAGATATCAGTGGTGTAGCATAAACAATCCAACCCACACAAGCTAATGTGATACTTCAAAACATCAAAGAACACAATATGATAAAACATTTGCTACGTATTAATGTATAGAATCTTGTCTTAAAATCCATTTTCTCAACAACTCTCTCAGTTACAAAAAACTCCATCCTCTAACGTGCTGCTCACAGCAATTTTCCTTCTTCATTTAAGTGTGCGTCCAGGCGTCCTAGACGTCCCTAGAACCGCAGACCTTTCATCAATACGCAGGTCACTCCTTAAGAATTTATACAGTGACCCTGCAGCTGAGCTCGGATGGTAGCTCAAAAAACAGAAAAATAGAACAAAATGTTTCTTGTCTGAAAGAGTATAATTCTCAAAAAAATCCAATTTTATTTGTCCATTTTAGACCGCAGATTATAGCGTTCTTTACCAGGCACCATCTGATCCCGAAAAAGTGTCTCTGGTTGCGTAGTGTCAAGTCTCAAATGCAATGACACAGCTTCTTGCAGAACTTCGTCATCCGCACGTTCCGACTGAGTCCATTTCAAATGTGCGTCACTAAAAGGCACGAATCTCGGAACCCTTTCAGTCTCAGAATCGGCAATACTGTTTTTAATCCACTGGTCGTATGGTAAGGGTAAAGGTACCCTTTTACAATGGGTGGCGTGCACCCAATTTTTCTTCGCGCAAACCTTGACGGCAGTCCGAGTTGCCAATAACACCTGGTATGGACCTGTTCACCTCGGTTCCAGATTCTTTGTCCTTTGGAAGTTTCTCACGAGGGTTCACTCGCCAGGTTGAATCGAGTGACCTGCATCCACAGAAGATGAAGGTAAAGTATCGTGCACCTGTTGGTGAAGAACACTCAATTTAGCAGTCAAGTCATGTAAGTAATCAACCAACATAGGATACTCGATGTCGCTATATTCATTCGGCCTCGGCACACCCCAAACATTTGCCGGGCGTCCAAAAACAATCTCGTATGGGCTAAGTCCCACGCGAGAATGTTCTGTCGTTCTCGTTGACAAAAGTGCCAACGGTAAAGCATTGGGCCATGTAAGGCCAGTGCTTGCTTGTATCTTGGCCAATTTAAGCTTAAGAGTGCCATTGTAGCACTCGACCAAACCAGCTGACTGAGGGTGATTCGCAGCGTGAAATTTCTGTTTGTTTCCCAAACCTGCATACATTTTCTTCATAATCTGACCCACAAATTCACTTCCGTTGTCACTCCATACCATTCTCGGCAAACCATATCTAGGGAAATATTCCTTGAGCAAAACCTTGGCTGTAGATAAAGCAGTATTATCCTTGAGGGGGTAGGCCTCTATCCATCCTGAAAAGGCACAAACAACCACAAGGACGTACTTTAGGTTATTGCATCTTTCCATATGAATAAAATCCAGCTGTAGCACCTCAAACGGATACGTTGGAGGAGCAAAATGACCCGCTGGTGTTGGGGTTCCTTTGCCAGTATTATGCATCAAGCAAATCATGCAGTTTTTAACCAGATTCTCAGCACATTTAGGAATTCCAGAATTCTGCCATACCGTACCATTGAACTGATGTGAGCCAATCCATGAGCCATTGTAACAACTGGGAGCACATACGCATCAGGCAACAACCATCGCTGGTGCTCCGACAACTCAACCCAACAGCCAGTCAAATCCAACATTCCCGTAGTCTCTCTCCACACACTCAATTCTTTCTCAGTAGCTTCTGCCTGAATCGATTCCACACTTTCTATTGTGTCTTCACACATTCCTCCTGCCATAACCCATCTAGCAGGACCTGCAACATACATACGACTCGTCACATCTTTCGCCGTTTCTCTCGCTACTTCATCCGCAAACGCATTGCCACGACCAACATTATCCGTAACTTTCCTATGTGCACTGCACTTCACTATCGCAACTTGTGTCGGCCAAGTAAGTGACTCAAGAAGTTCATTCACTAATTGTCCATGCTGAATTTTCGTACCATGAGAAGTAAGAAATCCTCTCTCTCTCCACAAACGTCCAAAGCTATGATCCACGCCAAATGCATATTGGCTATCAGTATACACATTCACTCTCATTCCTTTCGACAACACACATGCTCTCGTCAGTGCAATCAACTCTGCTGCTTGAGCTGAATTCTGTGCAATACGTGCAGTTTCAACAATCGTGTGCAAAGTCGTAACCGCATACGCTGCAGTCGTATCGCCATTCGGAAGCTTAAATCATGAACAATCTACCCATAAGGTACCATCTGGATTCAAAAGAGGAGTATCTTTCAGATCAACTCTACCCTTTGTTTCCTCCTCTGTCCGGAGAAAACAATCGTGCTGTTCCTGAGCATCTGTCTCTACAGAAATCGGCAACAATGTAGATGGATGCAATGTGTTGCACCGCTTAATGTGCACATGACTAGCCAAAAGCGTCAACTCATAACCTGACAAACGCGCAATAGTAAGATGCTGAGTCCTCGTTCTATTCAATAAGGTATCCACTGCATGTGGGACCATCACAATCAATGTATTATCCAATACCAAACCAGAAGACTGTCGTATAGAAACAGCCGCTGCTGCTGTAGCTCTCAAACAACTAGGCAACGCCCTAGCTACCATATCTAAAGTAGCTGAAAAATACGCACATGGGCGCTGCTTGTCTCCAAATTGTTGCGTCGACACTGACAATGCACAACCTTCTCTCTCATGTACGTAGAGTGTAAAAGGCTTACTGTAGTCTGGAGTACCCAACACCGGAGCAGAACACAATGCATCAAGCAATTCAGAAAAACTCTTCTGACATTCGTCAGACCAAGGAAGAGGGTTTGGTGTGTCCTTAAGAGTAAGTGCCAACAAAGGTTTCGCTAACAAAGAAAAATTTGGAATCCACTGTCTACAATACGAGGTGATACCCAAAAAGGCACTGACCTGTCTCTGTGTGGATGGCACAGTCATTTGAGCAATCGCTTGAATACGTTCTGGGGTCAATCATCTTCCCTCCTTCGACAAGAGATGACCTAAGTAGGTCACTTCTTGGCGGCAATACTGCAACTTCGAAGGTGATACTTTATGGTGAAGGTCAAACAAATGTCGCAGCAAAGAATGTGTAACTGCTTTAAAAATCTCTTCATTTTCAGCAGCGACCAACAGATCATCAACATACTGTATAAGAGTCGCACCAGAAGGCAAGACAAAAGCATCAAGCTGAGTTTTCAAAGCCTGACTATAGATGGAGGGACTCTCATAATCACCTTGAGGAGCGCGCTTAAACCGGAAACCTCGGCCTCCTAAGGAGAAGCCAAAAATATCCCTACTTTCTTCAGCAATTGGAATACTAAAGAAAGCATTCTTCAGATCGATAACAGAAAACCAAGCAGCTGAAGCAGGGATCATATTCAGTAAGGCAGTAATGTCCGGAACAAAAGGAAACTTTGGCACGACAATTTTATTGACCTCTCGAAGGTCGATCACAAACCGATACACAGGTGGCTGGGAAGAGTCAGTATGCTTAAGGACAGGCAGAACAGTACTGTTACACACATTACCTCTCGTTTCTTCAATCACACCTTTCTCAACCAAATCAAAGATAATCGCTAAAAAGGCTCTCTCACCATCACTAGAGATCTTGTATTGGGGAATGCGAGGTAGCTTAGCATTCGACTTGAGGGTAACAACATAGGGTGGAATCTGCAAGAGGCCAACATCATTGGGACCTGTAGCCCAGAGTGTATCAGGGAGCGAACGCAATTCCAGTGGAAGCCGATCTTTCGACAAATACATCAGAGAGATCACTTTCTTACTAACCCTGGGCGAAGCACTACGCTACGCTCGCGGAGTTTGCCAAGTTTGCGCAACTTCGCACTACGCGAGCTGCACGTAGCACAGTGCGAACACGAGTAGTGCAGCGTAGCGTAGTGCAGCGCTCATTTTTTGCTTGTTCGCGGTCCTGAACGTCATGTTTGCAACCGTGAGCAAGCAAAATGACATCCCGGCGAGATTCTCAACGCAGGGAGGTAAGGTTTCTCATTGTGAGTGGTTGCACATGCTCGCGACCGCTCTCAATGAGAAACTACCACTTTGCGTTGAGAAAGCTGCAGCTCGAGTAATAATCTACTTGAGCAGCAGAAAACTACAGCTTGCACTGTGCAAGATGCCGTTTTCAATGATTGCACAGTGCCGGATGCTTGTCCGCACTGTGCAATCATTGAAAACACATCTTGCACAGTGCGAACATGCTACTACGCAGCTCGCGTAGTGCTACGTGAAGTTCACGTAGTGCGAAGTGCACTTCGCGTAGCTTCGCGAAGCGCTACTTCGCGAACTACGCCCACCCTTATTTCTTACCCAACGTAAGATGTACTCCCGAAGGAGAACAATGTAATGTCGCATGCAATCTTTTCAACAAATCCAAACCCAACAGATTCTCACCACAACCATTCGTTAGAATAAGGGGTGCTTCCAATTCACAAGGCCCAATAGAAAGAGGCAAAGGATTAGAAACCGGATTACGAACTGGGGCGCCAGAAAATCATCAAGGCAGACAAAGGTGCGCCAGGGAGTTTTGAGTGCATGATAGAACTCTTTGCTGCACCAGTATCCAAAAGAAAGGGTTCTGCCACACCTGATGTAATTACTTCAACATAAGGTCCATTCTGGTCTACTGGAACTGACACTACTCCCTCCCTTTGTCCATGGCTGTCCTAGCTATCATTTAAACCAGCACTCTCGCTTTCAACATAATAGTCATCCGTGTAGTACTGAGCAGACTGAACAATCGGTACATTCTGTTGATCAAAATAATTCATAGAATTCTGAGGGGGAAGGGAACGTTCATTTTGAGAAAACGTACCACGTCCTCTATCCCTAGGTGCTTGTTGAAAACCACCACGACCTCTCCGACAAGACATACCATTTGTACGTTGTAGCAAAATCGGACAACTACTCTTGAAATTACCTTCTTCCCTACAATAAGCACACTGATTAGGGCCTAATGGAAGTCGCGGAGGAAAAGACTCAGGCTTCTGCAACAATCTCTGAAACTGTGGGGGCTGCTGAAACTGGGAAGGTTGCTGAAACTGACGCTGATTAGGGTGAGGTGGATACACCTGCTGTAAAAGAACCTTCGTTTTCAATTCTTTAGTCTTCTTCTCTGCTTTATCCTTCTCATCTTTATCTCTGTTCTCGTAGTATTGTGCAGTAGCCAATATCTGGGCGGAGGAAGAAACAGCCTGTGAACTCTCAGAGTCGTTTAACTTATTACAAAGCTCGGGAAGCAGATTAAAAACAAACTTATCTACAAACAACCTTTGACCACCTTCTGTACTCATGTACTGACCACTGTGATCAATGAATGTTTCCTCAAACCTAGTGAAGAAATCAGACACACTCTCGTCTTTCTTTTGTCTGCATGCTGCTAACTTGTCCAAATTCACTCGCATAGGAGGCATTAAGGTTTTCATTAAATTAATAATCCTACCGGGTAGATCTGCAACTAAGGGTTCAGGTTTGGCACCTCCTACCTGTCGACCATCTGCAGCAACAATATTAACCCACGTATCTCCTAACTCTGCCGCATGATCCTCGTGACGGATCTTCTCCCACAAAGGTTTGAGGAACTACCTTACCCAACAACATATCCACGTCAGCTAAATTCATAACACACGCATCCACTGTCTGAGACAACTCCTTGTAATTACCAGCAGGATTTTTACGGGGGTCAGGCAAAGTCTGCTTAAGAGCCAAGACCTCAGCTCTCTTCCAAGGAACATGTACCCACACTCGCTAAAAATGAGCCGGTACAGCTGCAATACCCTGATTAGCATCAGCCACAACTTCCTCTCTCCATACAGGGGGAACCTCTCTCATCGGGTACTCCTTCACTTTCCTCCTAACAGAAGGGTCAGGTTCAAACAATGACTGAGAAGGAAGTCTACACCTAAATGCAAGAAGCGTCTCTACCGCTTCCTCAACATCGGGACCCACTATCATCCCTTTAGCAAATTCAGACTGAACTTCAAGCACTTCCTGCGGAATCGGACCCAACTCATTATTTTCCCATTCTTCACGAAGGAAAGTACACATTACATCAAAAACATACCTTTGCTTAGGCGGATCCCACTGTAACAAACATGCATAACCACTTGTAAATTATACCTAGAAACATTTAAAACCCATCTACGGGCCAAAAGATCCAACACTGCCCGCTCTTCGGGACCGGGAAGCTGACTACGACTCTGCTTTCATTCCGAAACCGGGGTCATATTCAGTGACCCAAAGAGTGGAGACAAAAGACTAGCAACAGTCTCAGCCATTCGTTTTCGAGCAGAAGGAGAAGAAATTGACATAAGGACAGGAGACAAAGTGTTTTGAGGGGACAGAGACGTAGGGTCAGTAGCAAAGGAAGTCGAAGGTAAAGGAGAGGAAGGCAAAGGAGTTTGAGGCAGAACTGTTAGCAAAGTTGGCGGCCCTAAAGGAGGCTGCGCCAATGGTGGAAGAACCAACTGTGGAGGAACAGCTGGCGGGACAACAACAGGGTTTGAACAACTGGGGGTCACTGAGGTGCCGTAGCACTCTGCACATAAGGGGGTGGTAATCTCAACAAATGCGACATCAAAGGATCCTTTTCAGGGTCATTTGTCGCAAGAGGTGACAAAGCCGGATAACATTTGTCAATGGCCATGCAATGTTGTCTATCTGACACCTCAATCGCACGATCTTCTTCGTTTTCTTTGAACTGCCTAGCAGCTTGTAGTATCGATATATTCTTTTCTTTCCTATCTCTCTTAGCTTGCTTAATTTCTCGCTGTTTGGCTTAATTACGCCAGAGGCGGAAAGAGTCAAACATCGCCGGCCGGGCTTTCTTCCTAAATAGCGCAACTTCTAGGTTATCTAAAACCTCTGATTCGAAACTACCATGTTGGGGCCATCGTAAGACACCATCTTTCTCCGTATAGCGGTTCCATACTTCATTAAACGTAATTGGACCCATGCCATGCTTTGAATAGAGCTCATAAGTTGGAGTTCCAAACTGAGGTATCGGACACGAGTCCTCCAATCGGGAATCCCTGTTACAACTACAACAAAACCATTTCCTAAATTTGCTAAGACCAGGCATCTTATAGCTCACTAATCTAGCTTCAAACTTCAAGGGGTTATGAAAAACAATATACTCGCAAATATACGAGCCCCTCGGCTTTGGTAATTGCAATAACCAAATCAAAGAAACCCAAGAAACCAAACAAAGTTTTGGGAGCGACCCACTTGTACTTAACCAAAATGTCTGTCACGCCACCAGAAGACCGTCTAACGTCTCGCCTTACAAATCATCACAAGAGGGTCCAAGACAGGGCGACAGTCAGGGCAGCAGTCCTTCGTAGCCGTCCGAAAGGGGGAAGTCTTGCAGTAAAAACCTTCAGTCCACAGTCGACATGCAGGGGTCGATGAAGTGGGGGCCCTCCTCAAGAATTTCCTCACGAAGCTCCTCACATTCTTCGGGCTTTGACCGGTACCGCTGAAGTCGCCCCACATTGGGCGCCAGTTGAAGAACCGGGTTTTAAACCCAGGGGCGCCAGGGTCACGCCCAAAGTCTTCGGATTCACCTGTCTTGGTATACAGAGACACGGAATGCTTCTGGGTGGCGTCAAAGACCAAATTTATTAGCTGCAGCTAGTAACAGAAATCCTAGAAATACAACACGGTGTACAACTCAGGAAACCGTTCAATTTTGTAAGGCGAAACATCCCTTTTTATGCCCAATATTCACATTACAAATTCACACCCACTGCACAAAAGTGTAGCCAATAAGATACATTTTCCCACGAAGCATCACATAGCAAAAACCTCAATTTACATTGTCCCAACCCACAAGTTAATTATTAGGAATGTCCCAAATTCAATCTCCACAAGCCGGACAAACCCATTATTGAAAGCACAATGCATGTAATGAAAAAGCATAGAAAGGAAACAATGACAGATAACAAGCAAGATAAGACATGTGTTGTGTAAAGAACCTAAAAGTTAACGATGTCCTGAACATTGATTGGCAATCTCAGACAACGATCAACCAAGAAAATTGGCTTACCGAGGTCAGTTTCAGGTGAAGGGGTCAGTTTCTTATAGTTCACCCACAAGTCAAGAAGAGGCCTAGTTAATAAGTGCATGAACAACGAAGCCCATGCAGCTTTGTTCGTTTGGTTACCTCCACGGGCCTACGTGATGGCAACACAAAATGGAGGCACGGACAAAATGGAACCCATATTCGAGACAAAGTCTCTGAATACGTAATGAACTCGCTAGTTAACGTGACGAATTCACTCCATATTAGCCGCACTTACTAAATACGGTACAACATCACCGAAATCGTGACGGAACCATACCCTCACGGAACAAAACAGAATTTACAGAACCTCAGTCTCTTACGTATATTTGATATGTACACCGATGTTGTCAGAGACATAGTATTGATACGGTTAGAATTGCGAATATTTCAAATATATAATCGTGTATGTATACAGTTATAGCTGCTATTCTTTCACTTAATTATTAATGCTATTACAATGTATTGCATTTAAAAAAAAGAAATCCTACCTTGTAAAGTATTTATACAGAGATAAATGTATTTATACAATTGTAACTTTGTAAGAATGCTAGAAAAACACCAGTATTTTTTCTATGACAATGGTCAGGTGATCTAATCACAAGGTGTGAGTAGGTGTGCACTTATCAAAAAAGCAGTTTAAAAAGGTAGCTTCTCCTTGTACCCGATGTGTGATCAAGGGCTGCAAAGCCCTAAACGCGTTACTGCTGGAAAACAGGCTGAAATAAAATAAGAACTTGCCTCAAAGTTAAGTGGTCCGTCCTCCTTCTTCGCCGGCACTGCTGGAAGTGGTTTGGAGATGTGCACTGGATATATATAGTATTGTATTGTATTGTATTGTATTGTATTTATTATTTGTAACGCGCAACTGTCATCCTACGGGTATCCTGGCGCCCAACAGGAAGTAGTCAGATGGTACTACAATACACTAGCTGTCAAGACATATAGAACAGCCGCCGGATCTATTAAATAAAGTCACGGGGATTAGACTTTGGCGAATAGCCATGTTTTCAGGCTCTTTCTGAAACCCAGTAGGGTGCCAATTTGTCTGATGTTCTGGGGAAGCTCGTTCCACAGCCTAGAGGCAGAGATGCAAAAGGCTCTGCCTCCCATCCTCGACCTCCTGATCCTGGTAGTAGCTGCCAGACTCTGGCTAGAGGAGCGCAGGGATCTGGAGGGCCTATACCAGGAGAGCCTTTCCTGTAGAGGGATAGGTCCCGTGTTGTGCAGGGCTCTGTACACAATACATAGGGATTTAAAAACAACTCTACTCCCGATTGGCAGCCAATGTAGATCTCTTAGCGCCAACGTAGTGGAGGAACTGCAAGGTCTTTTAAGTGCCAGCTTGGCTGCTATAGACTGGACCCTCTGGAGCCCCTGTAGGATATATAGAGGGGCCCCTAGATATAGAGAGTTACAGTAGTCCAGTCTGGCCAGGATCACACTCCTAACTACTAGTGGCCTGGACTCATCAGGCAGAAGGGGCAAAATCTGTCTGAGTGCTTTCAACAATCCAAAGCAGACACTGATGGTTTTATTGGTCTGAGAGGTCATTTGGAGATCCGCATCAAACAGTACCCCTAAATTGCGCACGGTTTTAACTGGGATACAGGGTTCAGCTCCCGGTGCAAGCCTGATCTCATGGGAAGGTTGTTGACTCAGTTTGGATGACGAGCAATAGACAACCTCTGTCTTCCCCTCATTAAATTGAAGGGAGTTTATGGTCAGCCACCTGGAGACCCTGCTCATGCAGTTCTGAAATGTCTCCATGCTCACCGCCTGTCTTCCTTCTAAGGAGAACACCAGTTGTGTATCATCGGCATAGTTTATCAAATCTATGCCGAAGGATTTAATCATGGGAATCAGGGGCTGCAGATAAAGATTAAAGAGAATAGGGCTGATCGAGGAGCCCTGAGGTACTCCATGACTGACCAGGGACTTGGGAGACGAAAAGTGTGCTAGGGTCACCACCTGTTGTCTGCCTGTCAGATAGGATTGTATCCACCTCAGGGCCTTGCCCCTCACGCCCAGTTTTTCCAGCCTACTTAGCAGCACTGCATGGCTGACCGTGTCGAATGCGGCGGACATGTCCAACAGCACCAAGACTGAGGAATTGCCGTTGTCGGCTCGCATTCGAAGGGTGTCCAACATGGTTGCCAATGCCGTTTCTGTTCAGTGGCCTGGCCGGAAGCCAAATTGGTCCTTATCCAACAGGCAGTTGTCTTCCAGATATCCTGACAGGGACCTACTGACCACCTTTTCCACAATTTTTATCGGGTAGGGCGGAGTGATATGGGCCTAAAATGCGCCGGAATAGTAGGGTCCAGCGAACGCTTTTTAAGCAGGGGAGTAACCACTGCCTGCTTCCATGCATCCGGTACTGTGCCTTCCTCAAGAGATTGGCGACAAATCTGATGCATCCAGGGGAACAGGCAGCTCTGGCCCATATTCCTTCCAGATCCTGTGCGGAAGGGGGTCTATAGGTGACACAGATGACACATTCTGGGCCAGACTGAAAAAGAGCTCCTCTGTAAGAGGGGTGAAATTTTCTAGTGAAGACAATATTGGTGGAGGTTCCTCTTCTTCTGCATGTGCCACTACATCTTTTCAGCTGTCCCTTTCCTCCTTCAGCACCCCACAATTTTAGCAATCTTTTCCTCAAAGTAGATCGCGATCTCATCGCATAGTTCTTGAGTAGCGACCACCTTATTACCTGTACGAGTAATAAGGTGGGATGTGAGAGATCCCTTATGATATTAAAAAGGGTTTTGGTACTGTTAGGGGACTGAAGAATAGTAGTGGCATAGAAGTGTGCCTTGGCTTTGGCGATGGCTCCTTTATATTTTGCCTGTTCCACTTTCAACAATGTTTTATCCAACTCTGAATAGCATCTGCGCCATTTCTTTTCTGCCTGTCGGTGTGCATTGCGTAGGGATTTCAGCTCCTCATTAAACCAGGGAGCAGATGGTTTCCTCTTATTCTTTATAATTTTCAGAGGGGCAAGTCTATCCAGGGTCTTTGTGATGTGATTACAATATTTTTGATAATTCAGATCTACCGATTCCTCTGGATCATAGGAAACATTGCTCATAAAAATAGGCTTTGTTTTATCCTTTGATAATTTAGACCAATTCCGTCCCTTCCTATAAGTCACTGGGCGCTCATTTCCATTCCCCTCCGTGGGTATGGAGATATGGAAGTGGATTAGGGAGTGGTCAGTCCAGTGCTGAGGTAGGATATCAATCATCCTAGTCTCAGTTTGGTTAGCGAAGACCATATCTAGGATATGTCCCCCTGAATGGGTTGGTTTCTGTACCAGCTGATCCAGGCCCCAGTTTCCACAGTTGTCCTTCAGATCCCTTAGGTGACTCCCCAGGGATCCATTGTCCCAAAGATTAAAGTCTCCCAGGATCAGCATTCTGGAGTGGGACAAGGCAAGGGCAGCAATGGCGTCAAACAATGCCTGGAATTGTGTTTCCGCACCAGGTGGTCTGTAGCATATCAATCCAGTCAGGATCCTACCTTTTGGTTCTTGTAGGGAGAACCCCGGTAGCTCTACCCCCGCCACCCGTCGATCTGTATATAAATATATATATATATATATATATATACATATATATATATATATATATATATATATATATATATATATATATATATATATATTGAAGCTCCTGTGTTTGACAAAACACGCCACACTCGCGGGGGTAAAGGAAGACAGGCGTTTATTGTGCAGCAGCCTGCTGGATAGCTACAGGGTCCATGGAAAGCCTCTGAAGATTCAGATGCCGAGGGTTCGTCTTGCAAATTCCGACGCGTTTCGAAGGTTCTGTTTCCTTCTTCCTCAGGGAAATGACGAACATCACGTATGGTGTTTTCAGGTACGAGTCCAGTTAAATATATGACACGCCCCTATTGGCGGGCTGGGCTGATGCCGCGGTGTCTGCTGGAACAGGTAGGCTGTCTTGATTATTATGCTTATTTCGCAGTCCTCTGTGTGATCCTGTACTGCTGCTGATAATCACCCGCTCCGTGCCCCCTCGCCTGCCACGATAACAGCTGAGCATGGAGAAGGAGTGGTGGATAGCCGGTCTCCTTTAATCTGTATGATTCCCAATTAAGGCTCCAACTCCGGCTGGTACTTTGGCGGTGCTCGACATATGTACCAGCTGATCCAGGCCCCAGTTTCCACAGTTGTCCTTCAGATCCCTTAGGTGACTCCCCAGGGATCCATTGTCCCAAAGATTAAAGTCTCCCAGGATCAGCATTCTGGAGTGGGACAAGGCAAGGGCAGCAATGGTGTCAAACAATGCCTGGTATTGTGTTTCCGCACCAGGTGGTCTGTAGCATATCAATCCAGTCAGGATCCTACCTTTTGGTTCTTGTAGGGAGAACCCCAGTAGCTCTACCCCGCCACCCGTCGATCTGTATATAAATATATATATATATATATATATATATATATATATATATAAATATATATATATATTTATTTATATGTATATATATATATATATATATATATATATATATATATATATATATATATATATATATATATATATATATATATATATATATATATATATATATATTACCTACTGGCTGTCGCCAACGTGCTGAGTTGTGGACGGCACCCAGGTGAAGAACCATCCCTTCTCTTTAAACCCCATGGTGACCAACTAAGTGCAGGTTTTACATAAAGTAGTGTTTACCTAGAGTGGTGCTGTGTAGGACACTCTGAATGGAAATTAACCAGAACTATAACGATAACAACAACAACAACAATAATATAACTTTTATGCTTAAATTACGCAAACATTTAGCTAATGTGCTAAAGGGGGGAGTCGCCATTTCTTTTGATAATTTATTCACCCATCCGTAGCCTCTCTATTCTCCATTACAATGTGTTTCTTGCTGAAATTAACCAGAACTATAACCATAACAACAACAACAACAATAATATAACTTTAATGTCCAAATTACGCAAAGATTTAGCTAATCTGCTAAAGGGGGGAGTAGCCATTTCTTTTGATAATTTATTTATCCATCCGTAGCCTCTCTAATCTCCATTACAATGTGTTTCTTGCTGTCGCTAGCTGATGAAAAATAAAGTGATAACTTCCTCATCCTTATTTTGTCTTTCTTTGTTCCTTAAGATGTTATCTGTGTCAACCTCTTCCGAGAATGCTGATGCGTTAGGGATTTCCTTGTGTTTCTTAATAGCATTGGCGTCTGCACACTTCTTTGTCAATTCTGTTTATATGATAACTGCTTCATAAACAGACGATATCTTTGTTTAGTCATTAGTGTTAAGTGTGTCTGAAACTACAGTGCCGTTCTGTTTTTCTTTCTTCAGGCTCTACAGAGTTTTGTGTGTTGTTCTTTTGAGCGACAATTATTCCAGAGGTTTCAGGTTCACTTGTTTTGTCCTGCAGTGAGTTAACAGCTTTAGAGACTTCATGTTTATTTGCTTTGTCCTGCTGTGCGTCAACTGCTTCCGAGACGTCAGCCTCATTTGTTATGTTTGACTAGATCTTGGACCTGCCCGGCCGTGCCCAAAATGGCTCCGGTGTAAATGGGACTCGTAACTGCTTGTTGTGTACTGGTTGTCCAACCTTGATATCACGAGATACGTATGCAGTTGTGAAGCACATGGCGGAGGCTCGTCTGCTGTAGTTGCCATTCCGCCCGCTTTTGCTACACTGTGCCTTTTCCGCCATTCAGCTGTTTACCGCCCGCTCTTACGGCTACAGCGTCTCGCTCACCATGTAGTTGAGTTGCTCCCACTCTTGCGGTGCAGCGATAGGCGGCTGCCACAGGACTCTTAAAATGGCGGCCGGTTCTTCGGATTTGGGCCTGGTCCAGTAAAATAGCCCTGGGACACTTTGGAACTCGGACGCTTGTCTGCCAGGGCTTGGGTCCCATTCTCGAAAGCGTCCCCTCAGCCTTGAAGATTCTACAAAAGTCTTGGGGGACCTCGACTCCCGCAGGCTTCCGGTGGGGAGCGGCTGCCATGATTGCTTGCGCAATGGCCACGACGGAGCTACGAGATGGTGGTGCTCTCATGGTGACGCCAGCTTCAGTCTGAAACATCCAGAAACAAGGTGGGGCTTTCATCGTTTGGGAAAAAAAATGTTTTAATCCAATGAAAAGTGTTATTTTTAGGTCACATGACCTAGTCTTACATCATTAGGAAAACAAAAGTAAAATGAACCAATGAAAAGTTTTATTAACAAGTCACATGACCTGTTATGCTTACGTTACGCGCTGCGCGGCGCGCTCTGGATCGTTTCCGGGAAGCTGCGCCTTGCGCACCGGAGCACTTCCGGGTGCGCTAACGCGGCGCGTCATATGACGCATTACGCGACAACACAGGTCCAGAATATAGTCAAAATGTCTCCACCAACCAGCGGTCGGAATACAACCGCTTTCAGCAGTCCAAAAAGTTTGGTTAAATCTTAAGAGCGGGAGCAACTCAACTACATGGTGAGCGAGACGCTGTAGTCGCAAGAGCGGGCGGTAAACAGCTGAATGGCGGAAGAGGCACAGAGTACCAAAAGCGGGCGGAATGGCAACTAAAACGCTAATGGGGCGCCCCACTACAGCGTGTCTTCAGGTCAAACGAATTGTGGGACAAGGTCCAGAATGGAAGAGTCATCAAAAGGCAAAAAATTCCGCCGGACCCCGGGAGCCGGCCGCCTATGTCGGGGGCGATCTCAGGCCACAACAGGGCAACACGACTTGGGGAGGGGGCAGGAGCCAAGCGCCCCCTCTCAGTCCGCGCCATCTCATCGCCCCTCGGGGGCCTCCGTCAAGCGGTTTAGGGAGGCACTGACAACATCACAGATGACATCATTCATGTGTTAATACGATGAACCTCTACAGACTCTGATATAACCTTAGATACACTCAGTGAAAACAGACACTCACAGATTGTCACTCATCCATGGAGTTACTCATGCACCTAGACAGTCATGCAAAGAATCAATCACACCTCCAATTCCTCAACTATACAGTTATACACACCTTACTTATTCAAACATATTCTAACACATATTTACTCTCTTATACAATCACTGATACAAGTTTTCAATGATCCATGCAGCCACTCACACATTCACTGGCTCTTAAACACAGTAATTTATATATGTCAACTCTCGCATGTACTGTGTTTTACATATGTACTTACTTTGACATGTAGCATTGAGATATCCAATCACTCACCAATACACTCATGCACACAGTCAACCACCCATACAGCTGTTTCCACATGCAGTTTTGAACCCATACATCTAGTGAATCAGCTGTTCACACATCTATGCACAGAGTCACACACCTCCCAGCCACTCACACACATACTCAGTCTCCCATACAAATACTTGGGCAACCAATCAATAACCCATATAGTTACTCATATAGCTACTGATCAACACATGCAGCAGTTTACAGAACAACAGATATAATGATGCACAAATTAATACAGTTTAATCACTAACCCATGCACTCAGTGAGACACATTTAATCACTCCCTCATACAATCAGTCATGCACCTACTAAATCCTTCATCCAGACATTTATACATCCACTCATTCTTCAATATGTAAGACATATTTTAACTTTACAGAAACATACAGTCACTGGATGTTGTCATCAGTGATGTCATTTGAGTTGTCATCAGTGATGTCATCAGTGATGTCACTGACCATGTCATGAATGATGTAATATGTGACATCATCAGCAGTGGATTGCGGGTGCGCGATATATAGTTAGCGCATCTAACTATATATGGAATTTCAATGGTTTTATGCGAGTAAAATAAGGTTTTGTAAATGCAAATTCCTAACTATATATGTTCTATAACCAATGGTTTTTTCATTGAATATATATATATATATATATATATATATATATATATATATATATATATATATATATATATATATATATATATATATATCGCAACACACTCCTAGAAATCGACTCCAGGACAAAAACGGCCAGCACTCCAGTGTCAGTGTTCTTTGGTTATTTTATTTCCAAACCCCCCAGCACCCTCGACAGACGCGTTTCGCGCAGGGCTTCGTCAGTGTCTAAAAAAAAAAAAAAATATATATATATATATATATATATATTTTCTCCAATCCTGACGATCACATTAGCAATCAGGCGCTGACTCCGTGGGGTCTTATTCAGAAACAAGTATTTATTTTTCTTAGTGCTTTAGGATTGACGCGTTTCGACGGTCATAGCCACCTTGCTCACAATATATATATATATTATGCTGGGGACAGAAGAGCAATAAATCACCCTTAATTTAAAAAAAGCGCAGTATTTGTGGTCTGTACCTACGTCGAGGAGTCGGCACCTTTGCCGAGGAGTAGGAGTTGGAACGGATATATATATATATATATATATATATATATATATATATATATATATATGTATATATATATATATATATATATATATATATGTATATATATATATATATATATATATATATATATATATATATATATATATGTGTGTAATTTTCAATTGTCCAAGCCTAATCGCTGTTAAAATGTAATCCTGAGTGAATTTACTATTTGTATATAGAACTCTAACCACTAGTTTATGTAGTAGACCTTTGTACTCACTACCGTTCCTATGTGATTTGAGAGTTGTTCAGCTTGAGTGACTTTACAACTTGTACATTTGCAAATTTCTTTCTGTTTATATCTTTTCCTTGAGTGACTATACAACGCATAAATTTCCCCTCAAAATTCTGTGTGTATCTCTTATGTAACTCATGTCATCCAAAGTCCATATGTAACGCAACTGGTTCTTTTGTAAAGCGCTCTGACACCTTCGGGTAATGTCCGCGCTATATAAAATCACATTAAATAAATAAATAAAACCATCTGTGCTGTCTGGTAGGCTCCGACCTCAAAAGACTACAATTAGGTCAAAGACAAATCCTCTCAAAATGTACAGTAACTGCAAATGCTACAAAGCAAGAGGGTAGCAGGCCTTGGCATGACTCCAGCAAAGGTAAGGAATAGGTGAGGGGTAAGGTGCCTTTCGTCATAATATATTTCTGAAAATAGGTCTTGAAGAAGAGAAACATAAAGCCCGTAGTGGTTACAGCGGTTTCTTCCTTTCATTAATTTGTGCATGGCTGTATATCCATTTTAGTAATTTCTGGGAGGTGGACAGTGTGAGTGACAGATAGATATGCCCGACTACCCTGCTGGGTAGGTTAGACCATGGAAGGGCCATGAGAGGTTGGACGCAGGACATTTACCAGAGTAGGAATGGAGACAGGCAGAGGGAATGACTACCATTGGTGCCAGTCCATCTGCTAACTCTCAATGCCAGTCTGCACACAAACTTCAAGCCTTGCAAAGCTCACACAGTTTTTAAAAAATCAGCAACTTTGCTCGTCCTTACTATGTATTTTAACACTTCCTCCACCACTTTCTGCAGGACTGCTCCTTAACCTCCTACTTTCCATGATTGCCACATAAGATACATCAGAGGCTTCTCATTTAATTTAATGTAATTTTATTTAAAGGAAAGCATGCAGAGACATTTTTTTTTTAATAAGGAGCTTTTTTTATTATTATTTCCAACATAGCTCTAATTACCCTCTTCTCCTCCACAATCTCATTTAAACATGAATCTGTCCATAGGCAGTGGCATTCTTTTTCCTGTCTCCTCATTCCAACCAGGGCCGGCTTTACAAGAAGTGATAAGTAACTGAACATGACTTAATTGCTATTTCCATCCCAGAGAGGCTGCCCTCAGATCTGAGATATTTAACAACCAGAGAAGATTTATCCATGGATGCTTGTCCAACCTTGTTGATCGACCATTCCTCTTAAATGTGACATGTCGAAATATGTCGTCAAGATTAACTTTTTATACACCAACTTGCTGGGAATTAATGCTCTGATGCCCTTGAGTCCATTAATTTCTACATCTCAACATCCAATACCTCCATCTCAACAGAGCACCAACTGCACTAACAGAATTCAACCAAAAAAAAAACACAGCAGACAAACATATAAAGGGAGGAGTTGTCTGCTGTATGTATATTCAAAAAAATCAGGACCAAAAGGACTAGTTTACTAGCCACAGCCCAATCTTTGAGATAGTTGAAAAGTACATGTACAAATATTTTTCAGCTAGATTCAACAAAGGTAACAGTTGTAAATTGTTCATAATAATTTGTGAGAAGAATGTAGTTCTGCGGTGTCTACCCCTATTCTCTTTTATCATGTACGTGTGAGCCCACCACGGGCTATGTGGTAACATTCTCTGTGTTCAATTTCATATTCGCATGTAGACTGAGTACACCGAGATACCCTTGGAAGTCTCTGCTGGGTGTTCCTTTGCTGAATTTCAAAGCCTGTTTGGTTGCCGTCAAAACGTGAACTTCATTAAAAAAAACTGTTTATGAATTGCAGCTTGTCAATAACCATTGCTCTATATTATCCGTACTCAGTCTGGTCTCTTCATTTAATGCCTGCTAAACTTAGCCAGACCTTTCCCTTCACTGAAAAAGGTTGCAGTCCAAACGTATTATGCTCATGAAACTTTGAGACAAACAGGTCTCTAAAACCTATTGTTGTTACCTTCGTTTGATAAGATGTTTATTAAATTTATGTTGGTGACTATGCAAGGTATCTGTTGTGAATGGTTAATGACCCTTATGGCTGGACCATTGACAGGCAACTTGAATGGCCTTCTGACATGTCTGATTTCAATTGAGTATAGTTTGGTGGTCTGAATTCTCTGAAACCTGGGTTGATGTGATCATGATCGTTCATCGTGGCATTCAGTGGATTGGCTCCCAGGCACGGGCTTATCTCTAAAAGGTTTTACGTAATTCACAAAGTTATGTTTCCCAATTGTTCTAGGTTACTGACTAAGGGACAAATTATGAGTTTGGCGGTCCGGCAACTGCTGCATCGGTGATCGGTCCGACCGTCAGATTACAATTTGGGTGGTTGAACTTCAATGGCATCCCTGCAACTGCCAGGGACCAGAGATCCCTGCTGGTAGTGCGGCAGTCTGAGGGCTGATATATACTTGGTGGTGCCCTGCGGCTCCACCAATCATATTACAACTTTTCTCACCGCCTGTGGTCTCATTGAGTTTCATGCTCCATGAAACTGCTGACTGTGTGGAAAGAAAGGGCACTGCAATGGCCCCTCTTGGCCCTGTGCGCGGGATGCCCCCCTTGTGTGCATGCTTCCCATCCTGCATGGCATGGACTGCACAGTGCAAACTGTGCAGGAACGTGCACCTGCTGTCCCACGACGGTGCAGTTTAAGGCTCACTTATGAGCCGTGACAGTCAGCTCCCACACTGCCTAACTGTTTCAAACTTTGTGTACTTTGCCTATTGTCCTCTCTTTTTCTCAATTTAGACTTTAACCTAGCGAGTCTCAGCAACCAGCAGCACCCACGGAAAACAAGCAAGGACCGTGAGAGAGAGGGTTATGGTGTAAGCAACACAAAAAGTGCTATGCTGAGGCTAGTGCTAGCTGCATCATAGTGCTTTTTTTCTGGCAGTAGGGGCAGGACAAGCAACAAAGGTAAGCAGGGAAGAGGGGGAATGCAATGACAGCATGGAAGGGGGATACAGGGCAAGCAACAACTGGGCAAGCAACAAAAAAGAGGTATGACACGGCCAGTGCAGGCTGAGTCATAGCACTTTTCGGTTATGTCGGATGGGGTGGGCTAACATTGAAAGCAAAGGTGGTCAGGAGAAACTGAACACCACAGCAACAGCAGGAGGAGGGCAAGAGGAGAGTGGGAGGTGCACAGGATGACAAACAGCCGGAGGATGGTGGAAGGGGGTATTCAACACAAGGGGCAGCAACAGAACAGACAATGGGAGAGGGCAGCAAAACGCCAAAGAGTGGTAGGAGGGCAGGACAGGCAAGCAACGATGTGGAGAGGGGAGACGAATTGCAAACACATGCACTATTATGGAGTGCTGCAACTAAAGTAAAAAAAGTATCTAAGAAAGCGCGCAGCTAGTGGAAGGACACTGGCTGCTGATAGGAAGGCATACTTGATCCATGCTCCACAGAAGGGATAAAAACATGAAGAGAAAGTAAACAAGCATATACAATGCAATGGTTTTGCCTTTGTTAAAGTTAGAGCTATTGGCATTGCTCTTGACATTATTTTTATTTATGTTTTTTTTAACATAAATAAATGGCATTGTCATTTACAATGCCAATAGCTTAATCTGACACAAATGCCACACACAAACACCCACAGAGAGCCCCCCCACACACACACAGCGCCCCCCCACACACACCCATACAGAGCCCTCCACACATACACTCACACAGAGCCCCCCACACACACACCCACACAGAGCCCCCCCCACAGAGCCCCCCCACACACACCCACACAGAGACGAAGTATGCTACATTTAATGCGAGTCACAGGGCTTTCTACAACATCGTTGATGAGCCGTGAGACAGTAGTGACATTATAACACTCTGGCTTTAGAGCTCATCCAAAGAGGATACCAGACCCTTCTGGTGTGCATTAGTTATCATTTTAACTGCTCCACTCTGCTATAATGTGAACAACAAAAACCTATATTTTGTAAGCTGTAGCGCTGACGTAAAGTGTTATTTTGACTGATTTGTACAGATTCTAAATTCTTAATCCAGCACCATCTCTAGACTGAGACTAACTTTTCGACCATGCTACACCGGGGAAACCAAGACCCAAAAAGTGTACCTACTGCATTTTTTAACATGTCAATCATACCAAAGGCCTTAGGACACCAATGGTGAACAAGTTTCTTGCTTAAGAACCGCTGAGTCACCACTGACTGCCTAAGGGCACAGCGAGAAGACCTGGTTGTTCCATCGCATTGAAATCAGCACTTAATCTTTTCTGTTGCCTCGACCATACGTGTGGCTGTCGTGCAGATATGTGGATACCCCCAGGTTCTTACCACATGTAGCTTAAATTGCTTTGCTGCTGAATAGGCTCGAGACGGTCATTCATTTCAACCCTTGGGAATGTGGCAATGTTTCTTTTAAGTCTTTTGACATTTTATTCATGGGTTTCCTTTAACACCGAGTATCTTTTCCCGCTCTTTGTAAGTATCCAGGCGCTGAAGTCAATTCTTATGACCAGTAAAACCTCTACAGCCACGTGCTCTTAAGGTCGCTCTAGTTTAGTGAGACTAGCTGTCCTCTGATCGTCAAAAGCTGTTGGATAGAGGCGAGAGGATGTGGCGTTATGGCCAGAGCTGCCGACTTTTGAATAGGGGAATCCGGTTCTGTTTAGGTGTCAGCTCGACATCCTGTGATTTTGGTTACGTCACTTACACTCCATGTGCCCCAATATGAATGTGTCCATGTGTAATGTAGCTGGTGCTCGTGTAAAGTGCTACAGGTCCTTCAGGCCTGTTTCGCGCTATTTAAAGCTGAAAAAAGACAGTAGGTAATGGAAGTTGTTTTTGTATGAGTGAAGTGACAGTTATACATGCTCGTCTCAGTCAAAATTAAATTAGTGAGAATTGACACACTTATATTTTTTCAACTTTGCAAATTTGCATCACTGTTTTGTTTTAAATAACTTAAAAATCAAGTTCACCCTGCATGGAAAGTAGCAGTTGGCAGCGAACAGAATAACATTTTTCCTTACATATCAGCTGGTTTACCAGGGAGCCACATGAAGGCATGTTCCAAGAGACATTCTAAGACATAGTTTATTTCTGCGGTAATTCGGTCCTTTCTGTCCTGTGAAGATGTTGGTTTAGAGACTTCTTCCCCTGTGTTTCACTTTGACATGCAGGTTCAGGCTCCTCGTGATGGTGTAATATATTCGTATTAATGTTCGCGCTACGGGGGGGGAAACCGACAATGTGTCCCGGCGCCCCTCCCTCTCCTTCTGCCCCACTCACCGGGTGTGCAAGCAAGGATGGGCCAACGTGGGAGCCTCGCAGGCTCTGAATAAACAAATGCCCCCTTGAGCCTCTCCCAGGCTCTAAATGACAAAGCACTGGCCCCTTGGAGCCTCGCTGGGCTCTACAACAAAGGATGCCCCCAGAGCCTCTCTGGACTCTCTAAGAGCAAAGTTGCAGCCTCACTGAGCTGTCTGGGTCCCTCACGGGGGACCCGGGAACACTGGGGCGCCTTCTTGAGCCTCGTGGGCTCTTAGCCAAAAGATGCCCCCGAAGCCCTCAGGCTCCAAATGCGGAATGCAGGCTGATGCCCCTCGTGGGGTTGGGCACCAATGCGGGGGCCTCGTTGGAGCGGCCCACTGCCAGTCGGGGCCGCTCGGTGATGGGTGTGAGGAGCCCCGCACCTCCCGGAGAACAACAACCCGGCTCTTGCACTCACCGGGTCTCTGCAGGCAAGGGCTCCTCTGCTTCTGCGGGCGGCTTCACGAGAGCTCCCGCTCCTCGGGGCTCTCTCTGCACACTCCTCCCCGTCTCTCTCCTGAGCTCTCCCTCGCCTTGGCAGCCGGGGGGGGGGGGGAAGGAAAGACGCCGGCTTCTCCTCGCACCGGAGCGCGGGGTGGCCTCCCGTCCCCTTCCGGCTGTCTCTAGGTCCTGCCCCCGGCCTGCCTGACTTCCGGGTCGCAGCTGCAGCCAATCGCAGCGCGGCCCTGGGGTCGGGAGGCGGGACAGTGTCTCCTGATTTCTCCCCGGCCGACGGCAGTGAAAGCACGGGGCAATGCCGGGTGGGCACCGGCTTGTGTCAAATAAACAATAATCGAGGTGGGCACTCGATCAGAGCATTTACAAGGGGCCGGAGACACAGACCGCGAGAGGGGAGCGGGACCAGGCACACCGAGAGGGGGGGGGGGGGGGAACGGACAGCGGGAGAGGGGGGCGGGAAAGGGCACGCCAACAGCGGGAGAGGGGGGGCAGGAACGGACACACGGGGAGAGGGGGTCAGGAACGGACACACGGGGAGAGGGGGGTGGGAAAGGGTAATCAAAAGGCAGAGCACTCACCTGGACTTCTTGGAGCAACGAGAAGTCGACGGGCCCCGGCACCATCTTCGGCGCAATGACAAAAACATGACTTGAGGAAACCAAAAAATAACCCCGCCCACCGCCGCATGACTACACAGGTGGAACGCCCATGGAAAAAATCTCGGGAACGACCCCGAATCTGGTCCGTGAATGATGGACAGATCTCTGTTCCAATGGCTAGCCTCCATTTATGGAGCTAGCCAATGGAACAGAGGGGCGTATTCAAGTCCCCCTTACTGAAAACTAGAGATTTTTCCTGGGGGCGGAGCTAAAGCTCCGTGCCCCAGGCAAAACCTAAAAACTGGCACATGGCAGTTTCACTTTCTCTTCATGTTAGCCAATGAGAAGCAAGGAAATGAGATTGACAATGAAGCCAACCAACGATAAGTAATGGACGGGCTCTACGCCATTTTTAAGGCTTTTTTTTATATAACAAAAGATCTCTCAAGCAACAGTGCATATTCAGCCTCACGCATGACCTAAAAACAAGAACCCACAACCTACCTGCTGCTCCAAAAATCTCACTCGAGTTTCCAGACAGACTCAAATACCATTGATTGGTTATGCAAGGTCTATTGGCTTTGTTAATGTTTGTTATAGTTATGTTTTATAGTATAGAATGGTGTGGCATGTCATTGTATAGTATTGTATGATATGCTAAGGTATGGGCTGAAATTGTATGGTGGGGTATACTATGGTATGGTATGGTATGCTATGGTATGGTATGGCTTGAAATTGTATAGTATGGTGTGTATGGTTTGGTGTGGCCTGGCATGGTATGGTTTGGTATGGTATGGCATGGCATGGTATGGTATGATATGGCATTGTATGGTATGATATAGCCTATAATTGTATAGTATGGCGTGTATAGTTTTGTGTGGCCTGGTATGGTATGGCATGGCATGGCATGGTATGGTATGGACTGTCAATGTCTAATATGGGATGGTATGGCTTGTAGTATGAAAAGATAAGTGGATAACCTGCACTCCTAATTAAATATATTAATTTCACAAACTTAATCTATTTGCATAAAGTATCATTTGGTGCTGTCCCAAATCCCGACCGACCCCAGTCAGGTACTAAAACATACAAAACAACAGAAACTGTTGGCTTGAGACGCACTATTCACTGGCCCACTACGGCGCCTTTACACTTTTCAAATTTAGCAAAAACGTTTCACGAAATTCATCACAATCTTTCTCCTTTGTTTAAACAAAAACGCTTATAATCAATTCAATATCACAATAAAATATCAGCTTGTCCAAAATTCTTCATCTCATGATTTAATTCTTCTCAATCCATGAGTGTTCAACAAAAGTTCATCAAATACATAAAATGCAGACCATTAGCTGTCCCACGACGACATCCCTGGTGTGTTCCACACCGAATGCATTTCGGTATAAAAACCTTTATCAGGGGAAATGCTGAAATCAACAAAAAACATTCATGTAGTACAAATTCTGAACTCCTATTTAAATGAAGAAAAGGGATAGACCAAACCGGTCACATCACACATGTGATCATGCTGTTAATCATGCTGCAATATCGCTGTGGAGCTTTTAAACACTAAATAAGTCAGTGGCTACAGTTTCAAAGTGACGCAATCAGAGCACAAGCATCGAATGGACAATAATAAATGATATTCAGACAAAATGTTCAGTAAAAGTTATCAAGAGCAGAAATATGAAGTTTTTAATATTGTGTTCCACAAATATTGTGATGCAAGAATATCATTGACAAGAATATCGATTTTCTAAGGTAGGTAATATTGTTATCAAAAATATCTATGTAGTTAATATCGTTTACAAAAATATAGTTGGTCAGCATATTGTTTTTTAGTTATTTTTGTGTATTTTAGCAAATATTTTAATTGTTTGTGTTTGTATATTTATTGTTAATGTTTGTTTAAATTGTTTGTACATTTTTAGTTGTTTTTTTAATTTAATTTAATTGTTTACTCTAATGTTTAGTGTCGTAGTGGGTTGTGGGTTTGTAGGGGTGTAGGGTGGTAAGTAATTTAAATATAAATATTTGTTAAATAATTTAGAATTATTATTTATTATTGAATTGATAATTCATTATGTAAAATGTGCATTTAATTTATTAACAGTTTTAGTTGTGGGTTGTGGGGTTCGTAGGTGTATGGGGTGGAAAGTAAATCAATTATACTTAATTATTAATACCATTGTTTATTATTATTGAATATTTAATTGATAATTAAGTATGTAAATTGCGTAAATCATTTATTATCTAAGTTATGATTTAGGTTCGGGTAGTTGGGTTTGTAGGGGTACAAGGTTGGGGAAAACAAATTTTCATTAATTCATATTTCATTTTTAATTATTAATTATTTAATTGATAATTAGTTATGTAAATTATGAAATTAATTTTTTTTCGAGTTATGCTTTAGGTGCGGTTTGTCAGGTTTACAGGGGGAACAGGGGGAGTAGTAAATTAATTATAATCAATAAATACATACATACAATTATTATTACTTTTTCAATTAATAATTCTTTATGTAAATTGTGTAACTAAGATATTTTCTAAATTATATGTCAGGTGACGGTTGTTGGGCTTTTGGGGTTACAGGGTGGGAAGCAAATTAACTATAATTAATAATTAATTTAAATTTAAATTATCAATTCTGTAATCAATAATTAATTATGTAAATTGTGTGATTAAGATATTTTTAACATTTTATGTCAGGTGTGGGTTGTTGTGATTTTAAGGTTGTTGAGTGGAAAGTTAATTAAGAAATAATGTATTGATAATTATTTCTTTATTTAATTAATTCATTGATAATTAATAATGTAAATTGTGTAATTAAGGAATTTTTCAAAATTATATGTCAGGGGCATCTTGTAGATGTAAAGGGTTGGAAGTAAATAATTATAATTAATTAATAACTATTTTAAATTATCAATAATTATATAACTTATACTTAGTTATGAAAATTGGGTAATTCAGATAGTTTTTAAATCATATGTCAGTTGTGGGTTGTGTTTTTATAGGTACAGGGTGGAAAGTTAATTAAGAAACAATTTATAATTTAATTTATATTTTAATATTTAACCTTGAAAATCCCATCCCCAGCTTTTAACGCTCACTGCTGTCTCCTTCTCCACCATGGCTCCAACTTCTACTAGCCCAAACAAGGACATGCTGTCATGTGTGGGTCACAACGCTTATAACATTGTCTACCCCACTAACCTATTGAAAAACGCTGCTAAGAACTTTAAACATAATCTACTCAAAAGGCTCCCAGAAATGCTTGTCTCAGATGCATACTTTTGCAAGTTAAAAGGCATCATTCTTAACGAGCTAATCTTCTTCACAAACAGGAGAGCCCAATGGAGACGAGCCTTCATGTCCATGCTCAGTTCCAAACCATTAAGGAAGACACCTCACAGCTTTAGATCCATTACACCCTCACCAGACTCCAAAGCTGATCGCAGCATATCCCTATACAACAAAGAAAACATTCTTATTCAAGCATCAGATGAAAACCTAGAGCAGTTAGACAAATTCTTTATGAGGATTACAAATTCAATGGCTAACAATGTACCGCCCATGCTACAAGGTCAAGGTATGACCTCCACTGTGAAACCTCAACCAGCTGATACCAGCACTACCTCCCCAGCCCATCTTCATCACTTACTAGAAATAAGCTTGACCTTTCCCCTTGCAACATCAGGTAGTACTTGGTGGTTGAACCAAGGCTTCAAATCAACTCATCAAACCTTGATCCCTCTACATGTATGGCATTAAAACATAATGCTCACCCCCAGGGGTGGCTCCTCCATTGGGGGGAGGAGCGTCTCCTCACTGCTTTCTCTCCGTGCGAGAAAAAAAACATACAGTGGTAAAACTACCATTTTATGTTTCTACTTCTTGCTCTGCGTGAAAACAGAAGAGAGTGCCTGGTTGGGGGTGGGTGGTGGGCGGGTCGAGGAGGAGTGGCTGGCCTAATGCTGCGGGTCCTAACGGTTTCGTCAGTCCTCTGGGGCTGACCAAACCAGTCATGCGCACTCTCCTTTTCTCCATGCAGCCTACATGGAAAAAATGGCATCCCCATAGGCGCCTGGATGGGCGCTGTCCCCACCAATTGTGATTGGCTACGGGAAGGGAAGGGAGGCTACCTGCTTCTTGTTCCACAGGACTCTGCCAGGAGCTGAGGTGGTGCGGGCCCGGGAAGGTAAGTTAATTTTCTTTAATTAAAGTTACTCCCAGGCGAACCCCCGAACGACCCACCCAACCGTCATGCCACCCGTGACTGAAGTAGGGCTGTGTTTAAAATATATTAATAGATTTCACATGAAGCCCAACTGAGAACCAATGCCGCCTGGCCTATTTATTGGGGTTTCCAATGTGTGCCTTTTTTTTGTTGCTTTTTAAGAGTTACCAAGAATTAAAGAGTTTAGATACAATAGAAGTGGGAAGTTAATATTAATAGGTACAATGCATTTTAGATTCAAGTGGAACAGAATACTGTAGAGACTGGATTCCAAGATTTTCATTTACTGCTTACAACACAAGCAACGCGTGTTATCAATCCGGAAAAGTGTAATTAATCTGCCTATTTTGCTGAAAAATTGCTGAGGTTACAAGTTTGCACAACTTCCATGATCGCGATTGGAAAAGCTCTTTGTTTGCAAATGCGTTGTTTCCGGCTGGTTCCCGGCTTCCCACGTCAAACATTTGCAGAACGCCTCATGTCTACGACATGCTACAGCACACCTGCATCTTTCTGTTCGCCCAGTCATGAGCGCACGCGGGAAGTCGGAACTATCATTCTGAGTTCTCTGCAAAGGTCACAACATGTGAGCAGGGCTAGGGTTACCTTGGACTCAATATTTCTTTCAGATGTTTCAGCCCTGGTATCTCATGTTTGTATTGTGTGTAGCACCAGGGCCATTTCTGCCATTAGGCAGGACTAGGCGGCCGCCTAGGGCGGCAAAATGTTGAGGGTGGCATTTTTTGTAATCATGTGGTCTGGACTCAACTCAGTGCACTGTGCACATGCACTGACTGTGCAAGTGAAGCGAAGCCGAAGCGCACCTCTGGCCACCACACCAGGCCTGCTGATGTTTGCATTTGCTGATGCTTGTTGTTGTTGTGTTGCGTTCGGTTCAGGTTAGTTAGCCGAGCGGTGCACACCCTAGGTTTATTATGGCGTGTGGGGGGTAGAAGAGCGGGGTGTGGGTCTGCGGGACCTCAGTGGGTCCCCAGGGCCGTCAATCTTGAGCGCTACCAATGACGGCCCTGGGGAACATTCTTGGCCAATCCACTAGCCGTGCTTCGGCAAGGGAGGGCAGGGCAGGCCAGTGACGGTGACGCGCGGCGCACCAGTGCCAACTGCCACCTTCTCTCTCGGCGCGCGCGGGGGACGGGACGGACTGTGTGTGTCGGCTGGCCTGGAGCGCTGCTCCCCCGGCCTTTGCCCATAATAATTTTTATAATAAATTACTGGTCTGCAGCTGCCACCTGACCTGCCAGTGCCACACCGAGTCTCCGGTCCCGACTCCGTCTCCCGCCGGCCCGCTCTCCCCAGCACAGCAGCACCCCGAGCCAAAACAGCATGGCCGTGGTTAGGCCTGAGGCCTGGCCGTGTGGTGGTCGTGTCGCAGCAGGTCGTGAGTGATTTGAGCAGCCAGTCAATCAGAGACAGTGCACGCACCGCCGGTGAGTCAGTCAGAAGGCCGCTGGGCCTGGCTGCGAAAATAAATATAAATATAAATATTTCGGATCGGAATCGGATGCATTTGCATGAACTGAATGAATCATCATGTGTTAATTTATTATGTGTAATAATGATAATGTATATCCACAAGAGAGGGCAACCCAATATTCCCCCGGAACTGGGTATATTCAATAACAACAGCAAAAAAGTTCCTGAAGGAATTATTTCATATCATTTAACAATTTGTAAGAATGTCATAAAAATGAACATCATTCAATCAACAACCGGAGATTATATTTATGTAGTCATTGAGTTTATATCATCAGAAAATAAATTATTCAATCAGCATAGGCAAAATCAATATGACAAATTCATGAATGGCAACCAGAAAAGAAAACTGCTAGTTTAATTTTTCCATGAGCAGTGATGATGGACACTTTTGCGTATTGTATGGACAATATCTACAGTTTTTGCCATATGTACATCAGTTACCAACTATATACATTTATTTACAATACATAGTCAGATGATATCCGCAAAACAGTGTCGGTGCGTCGACAATTCGGTCTCAAATTTCATGACTAAACGAGACCATCCTCAGGACCAATGTTGCACCATGAATCTACAGTAGAATAATATATAATCAATAATCTCCAAATTGTGTGATGTGTACCGTCTACCAACACCAGTTATATTGTCTAAGGAGTGGGAAGTATGTACAGTGTCTATCTACATATATACACAAATATATACACAACCATGCACTACAGGGGCAATAAAGTACAAGTCAGGGGTAGTGCAGGTCAGCTATTTCTAAACCAAGTGTCTACATCTAATAAAAATAAAAAGATTTGGGTCTACTAAAAGTACTTACACGTGATAAGCCACAAAGAATCAGTCCTATATAAACATAAACCAGAATATCGGTAAGAAAATGTCCACACCACTCTGACTATCTCTTCCTATACAGTATGTGAACCCAAAAACGCTTACCTCCTGAATCTGATAATTTACTGAAGACAGGTCCACACTTTCAATCGTGGGTTCTGGGCATATTTAAAATGCCGTCCTCGAATCTAAGTGACATAAACCACGAGTAAATACAACGACCAAATTAACCCAAACCTACAAGTCAGCCATAAAAACGTTCAGGTCCGCGCTGCCGCGGGATGTATTCTAAGTCCTCTCTACTTACTTCAACTGGGAATGAAACACCGCGTCAATCCAAGGCTCTCTGAGTCAAACGAGTGCCGATCAGCGTCTTCCTGATAATCAAAAGCCGGTGGGACGGTAATCACACGAGATTACGTATGGCGTGACGGCCATGTTTGTCCCAACTGGAGCTGCCTGACTCTCTATGCTATTTGTGAAGGGGGTCAGGCGAGGCGGTATGTTGTACCGAAGTGCTCGTTCTCAAGCTAACAATAAAGATGTCTCAATCCTACTGCTCAATAACATAGGAGGACCATATTAATATGCAGAGAATTCATTAGAGGGAGTTTAGTACCAGAAAGGATAGCCCTATATTGGGATGAAACTGTAATATGTGGACTTCTTTATAAAATCTGATGTACTAGAGACTAGGTCTTATACTAAAGATAGCACCAGTGTGATTAACCGTCTAGAAGGAAAGGAATATGACCATGTTATCAACATTTTGGTCACTATGGACATCGTCAATCTGTATACTAATATTCCCCAAGCAGCGGCTCTGGAAGTTATTAGAGAGGTGTTAGAAAAAAGACTAGGCCCTCATCAAGTCCCAACTGATTTTATTGTTAATTGTGCAAAGATTGCACTCGAAGACAATTACTTCATCTTTAATGGTGACTTTTATGGACAACTAAAAGGTGTCGCTATGGGCGCTATTTTCGCCCCTGACATAGCGAATTTGTACGTCTCAGCCTTTGAAGAAAAAGTGATTTACAACCATAATCCTTTTATACATTGCATAAAGGACTACTTACGATATATAGACGATATCTGTCTAATCTGGGAAGGGACTATTCCCCAATTACAAGAATTCCATGAGTGGTTGAATCAACAGGAATGTAACCTTCAGTTCACCATGGAATATGACAAAACTTATGTCAATTTCCTAGATCTTAAAATCTGGAATAATGAGGGGTTTCTGGCCACTAGTCTATATACTAAAACCACAGCACGCAACACGTTTCTAAAATACACGAGCCATCATCCACGGAATTTACGAGATAACCTCCCTTTTGGACAGTTTTTACGCTTAAGGCGGAACTGTACCAGAAGGGAGGATTATTTCGAAGAGGCAAAACTTTTACAGACCAAGTTGGCAACGAGAAACTATCCTTACCGTCTAGTCAAGCGCTCAATGAAAAGGGCCTGGTACTATGATAGGCAAGCCTTATTGGAACCAAGAGAAAATCATGGTGGGGCTGATAACCCGATTACATGTGTTGCCACATCCGGGTCTGAATCTAACCTAATCAAAAGGATAATAACCAGAAACTGGCATTTAATACACAAGATTGAACCACAACTACCAGTTCCGCGTTTTGCCTTTAAGAGATCGCGGAACTTGAGAGATTACTTGGTAAAGGCTTATAAAGAACCAGTCCAAAATTCGATCCAGAGAATGTGGGGAATGTCTCCTGTAACCGGCCACTACCCATGTGGTTCCTTTAATGCTTGTCAGACTACACTTACCATCACAAATTGCTGCATTAATGAAAAAATTGGATACTGAGACAACATACCAATTGTTTGACTAGGAATATGATTTATTGCATAGAATGCCCATGTTCCCTGTTTTATATAGGAAAAACCACCCAAGAAGTTAAAAAGCGCATCATGCAACATCAGTCAAGAATACGTTGTAAGATCGAAACTGCGCCACTGGTTGAACATTATTTAGCCAAACAACATTCACCTCAGGACATGAAATGGTTTGTTTTAGAGGCTGTAAAAAACTCCAAGAGAAGATGTGATGTGGACCGTCTACTTACCCAAAAAGAGAATAGATGGATATGGTCAGCTAAAACTGTAGAAAGAGGACTTAACTTTTTTGTTGAGTGGCAAACACTAGCTACTTTGAGATAGTCTCTTTCTGTTTCATATTACAGTTTCATCCCAATATAGGGCTATCCTTTCAGGTACAAAACTCCCTCTAATGAATTCCCTGCATATTAATACGGTCCTCCTATGTTATTGAGCAGTAGGATTGAGACATCTTTATTGTTAGCTTGAGAACGAGCACTTCGGTGATTACCGTCCCACCGGCTTTTGATTATCAGGAAGACGCCGATCGGCACTCGTTTGACTCAGAGAGCCTTGGATTGACGCGGTGTTTCATTCCCAGTTGAAGTAAGTAGAGAGGACTTAGAATACATCCCGCGACAGTGCGGACCTGAACGATTTTATGGCTGACTTGTAGGTTTGGGTAAATTTGGTCGTTGTATTTACTCGTGGTTTATGTCACTTAGATTCGAGGACGGCATTTTAAATATGCGCAGAACCCACGATTGAAAGTGTGGACCTGTCTTCAGTAAATTATCAGATTCAGGAGGGAAGCGTTTTTGGGTTCACATACTGTATAGGAAGAGATAGTCAGAGTGGTGTGGACATTTTCTTACCGATATTCTGGTTTATGTTTATATAAGACTGATTCTTTGTGGCTTATCACGTGTAAGTACTTTTAGTAGACCCAAATCTTTTTCTTTTTATTAGATGTGGACACTTGGTTTAGAAATAGCTGACCTGCACTACCCCTGACTTGTACTTTATTGCCCCTGTAGTGCATGGTTGTGTATATATTTGTGTATATATGTAGATAGACACTGTACATACTTCCCACTCCTTAGACACTATGAACTATCAAAAATACTGTAATCACATCATAAAGACAATGGACAGACTTGCCCCTCTGAAAATTATAAAGAATAAGAAGAAACCATCTGCCCCCTGGATAAATGAGGAGCTGAAATCCCTACGCAATGCACGCCAACAGGCAGAAAAGAAATGGCGTATACACTATTCAGAGATGGATAAAAACAGCTGAAAATGGAACAGGCTAAATATAAAGGAGCCATCGCCAAAGCTAAGGCACTTTTCTATGCCACTACTATTCTTCAGTCCCCTAACAGTACCAAAACCCTTTTTAACATCATAAGGGATCTCTCACATCCCACCTGTACGAGTAATAAGGTGGTTGCTACACAAGAACTCTGTGATGAGATTGCGATCTATTTTGAGGAAAAGATTGCTAAAATTGTGGGGGGGGCTGAAGGAGGAAAGGGATAGCTGCAAAGATGCAGAGGCACAGACAGAAGAAGAGGAATCCTTACCAATATTGTCATCACTGGATAACTTCACCCCTCTTACAGAAGAGCTCTTTGTTAGACTGGCCCAGAATGTGTCATCTGGGTCCCCTCTAGACCCCCTTCCGCACAGGATCTGGAAAGAATATGGGCCAGAGCTGTTCCCCTGGATGCATCAGATCTGTCGCCAATCTCTTGAAGAAGGCATAGTGCCGGAAGCATGGATGCAGGCAGTGGTTACCCCCCTGCTTAAGAAGCCTTCGCTGGACCCTACTATTCCGGCGCATTTTAGGCCCATTTCCCTCTTGCCCTACCCAATAAAAATTCTGGAAAATGTGGTCAGTAGATCCTTGTCAGGTTATCTGGAAGACAATTGCCTTTTGGATAAGGACCAATTTGGCTTCCGCCCAGGCCACGGAACAGAAACTGCATTGGCAACCATGTTGGACACCCTTCGAATGTGAGCCGACAATGGCAACTCCTCAGTCCTGGTGCTGTTGGACATGTCGGCCGCATTCGATACGGTCAGCCATGCAGTTCTGCTAAGTAGGCTGGAAAAACTGGGCGTGAAGGGCAAGGCCCTGAGGTGGATACAATCCTACATGACAGGTAGACAACAGGTGGTGACCCTAGCACCCTTTTCATCTCCCAAGTCCCTGGTCAGTCATGGAGTACCTCAGGGCTCCTCGATCAGCCCTATTCTTTTTAATCTTTATCTGCAGCCCCTGATCCCCATGATCAAATCCTTCGGAATAGATCTGATAAACTACGCCGATGACACACAACTGGTGTTCTCCTTAGAAGGAAGACAGGCGGTGACCATGGAGACCTTCCAGAATTGCATGAACAAAGTGTCCAGGTGGTTGACAATAAACTCCCTTCAATTTAATGAGGGGAAGACAGAGGTTGTCTACTGTTCATCAGCCAAACTGAGTCAACAACCTTCCCATGAGATCAGGCTTGCGCCGGGAGCAGAACCTTGCATCCCAGTTAAGACCGTGCGCAATCTAGGGGTACTGTTTGATGCAGATCTCCAAATGACCTCTCAGACCAATAAAACCATCAGTGTATGCTATGGATTGTTGAAGGCACTCAGACAGATTTTGCCCCTCCTGCCTGACGAATCTAGACCACTAGTAGTTAGGAGTGTGATTCTGGCCAGACTGGACTATTGTAACTCTCTATATTTAGGGGCCCCCTTATATATCCTACAGGGGCTCCAGAGGGTCCAGTCTATAGCGGCCAAGCTGGCACTTAAAAGACCTCGCAGTTCCTCCACTACGCTGGCGCTAAGAGATCTACATTGGCTGCCAATCGGGAGTAGAGTTGCCTTCAAGTCCCTATGTATTGTGTACAGAGCCCTGCACAACACGGGACCTATCCCTCTACGGGAAAGGCTCTCCTGGTATAGTCCTTCCAGGTCCCTGCGCTCTGCTAGCCAGAGTCTGGCAGCTACTACCAGGATCAGGAGATCGAGGATGGGAGGCAGAGCTTTCTGCATCTCTGCCTCTAGGTTGTGGAACGAGCTTCCCCAGAACATCAGACAAATTGACACCCTACTGGGTTTCAGAAAGAGTCTGAAAACCTGGCTGTTCGCCAAAGTATAATCCCCCTGACTCTATTTAATAGCTCTGGCGGCTGGTCTATATGTCATGACAGCTAGTGTATTGTTACCATCTGATTACCATCTGATTACTTCCTGTTTGGGGGCCAGGATACCCGTATGGTGACAGTTGCGCGTTACAAGTAATAAACACAATACAATACAATACAATACAATACAATACAATAACTGGTGTTGGTAGACGGTACACATCACACAATTTGGAGATTATTGATTATATATTATTCTACTTTAGATTCATGGTGCAACATTGGTCCTGAGGATGGTCTCGTTTAGTCATGAAATTTGAGACCGAAACGTCGACGCACCGACACTGTTTTGCGGATATCATCTGACTATGTATTGTAAATAAATGTATATAGTTGGTAACTGATGTACATATGGCAAAAACTGTAGATATTGTCCATACAATACGCAAAAGTGTCCATCATCACTGCTCATGGAAAAATTGAACTAGCAGTTTTCTTTTCTGGTTGGCATTCATGAATTTGTCATATTGATTTTGCCTATGATGATTGAATAATTTATTTTCTGATGATATAAACTCAATGACTATATAAATATAATCTTCGGTTGTTGATTGAATGATGTTCATTTTTATGACATTCTTACAAATTGTTAAATGATATGAAATAATTCCTTCAGGAACTTTTTTGCTGTTGATATTTAATAATGATAATGTTCATCACTGTCCGAGTCAGGCAAGCCTAATGTTGTAAATGAGGCGGAGGCGGGCGGCCCCCGGGTGACGGGTGAGATCAGGTGAATCATTCATCAATACAATCATTATTATCTGTTATCTCCGGGCCGAGCCCGTCCTCACGGTCGGCTGGAGAGTGGTGGCGCAAAAACACACACTGTCACTGAGCTGAGCAGGAGCTGGTGGTTGGGTAGCAGGCCAGGCAGGCAGGCAGCACTGTGAGGGGTGAGGTGACCATGACGCCCTGTGCCCGAGACTCTGAGTGAGGACGGTTTGGATGGTGGTGGCGCGGGCGGGGCTGGTCTAGAAGCACAAACATGAAGAGAGTGTGCTGTACTCCGCGCTGGTACGGGTTTCTCCGTCTGCACCGGGTTTTACTGTCCAATAGAAAAACACACATCCACCTTTCATTCAAATCGTGCCTTAGAAAATGCAGAGCTGTTACACACGATCTACCATGACTTATTGGATGCAATAAACACAACGGTAATACCATGCTGACTCCCAACCCATTTAATTTAACCCCTCCGACGCGGATGACAAAGCCAGCTCGTCATGGGCATTACCTGCGCTACACGGATGACGAGCTGGCTTTGTCACGTTACCCGCGATTTTCAAAATTCAGCGCACAGCGGGAAAACCCGCTAGCGCGCATGCAGTTAACCAATTTAACGCGGGAGCTTAGTAAAGTTTTAAAGAAAATTTTTTGGGGGGAAATGTACAGCAAGCTTTTCTATTTTAACGAAGTTCTTGCATGACTTCCTGTTTAATATTTTGATAATTTCGACGTTTACACTTTACATGGTGTCACCCTAAAACACATCACTGTAAACTGCTCAGAACACAACATGGAGAGTTCAAGCTACCCGTTTTCTTTCTAAGTGTACTTGTGACATGTGGTTTAAATTATCAGAATATATAGGGCCCGGCGTGAATATACCATATAATATTGTATATTTCTTTCATGATCTAGATGTATGCATCATAAAATTGTGTGCACAGTGCAGAACTTAAGAGCAGAGGACCTCTTACCTTATTTATGCGTTTTTATATAGGGCAGACTTTACCAGGCCTGGACTTTACCCGAAGGTGTCAGAGTGCTTCACAATAGGAACAGAACTGATACATGATGGTAGAAAAAGGGAGGGGGGGGCGGCATTTTTCAATTCTCGCCTAGGGCGGCACAACACCTAGAAACGGCCCTGTGTAGCACTGCATGTTCTTACTATTCCTGGTCTGTGGAACGAGTTCATCCGTCCTGTGTGTTTGTTTCCATTGGCCTCTGCTGGTGTGCCTCTGAATGCTTGTTTGTGAAGTGGCCGGAACCAATCCAGGAACAATAAATAATAGGCAGACATGTATTCTTTTCTCAGGAGCCTCTTGAGCATCACGCTCCCCGCTCTCCCAACCAGACCGTTCATCAATGGGCTTGTTTATGGTGCATAGGGTTCTATGGAAAAGGCCTCTGTAAACCAATTAAAAAGGAAACTTAGAGGGCCATATGTAGGTAAATGGCATTTACCGAATCGTAAATACCGAATTTTACCGATTCGGTATTTACAATTTGGTAAATGCCATGTAGGTAATTATTCTTTAAATATTACCGAATCGGTAATATTAGGTAATTACCGAATCGGTACTTACCGATTCGGTAATTGCCATTGATTCCTATGGGCCTTGAGGCCCATAGGAATCAAAGGCAATTACCGAATCGGTAAATACCGATTCAGTAATTTTACTGATTTGGCAAGGGGGACAGGGTGTCACTTTGACACCCTGTTACACCCCTGATTCTGGCTTGTGTGCCATGTGACACATATACATGCCCTTAGGGCATGTATGTGTGCCTCATGGCACAGGTGTACATGCACAGATGTGCATGTACACAGAAATTCGTTATTTACCATGCCATTGTATTTCATGGTAAATAACGAATTTCTCAGGGCCTGTGGCACTGTTTCCAGTGCCACCGACATCCCAAAGTAGCGATTCTGCACATTTACCGAATTGGTAATTTACCAATTCGGTAAATTTTCCGATTCGGTAAATATACAGAATCGCTAAATATCCGTCTCCCTACATCTGGAAATACAAATACCGGTCGGTAACGGCCGAAATCGGCCGTTACCGACCTGTTTTTGTCCACCTACATATGGCCCATAGTTGTTTGTTTTCAAGATGGAATACAGAATGAGGTGCGGTTATTGTGTTCAAAACCTGACAGTGCCTTCTCTTAGCATGTTGTCTTAGAGTCAACATTGATTTCATTTAGTTAAGTGTTGTTTTTCTTACCTGTGTGACACGTACCATGGAACGTGTCACGCCGACCTGGTGTTCATTCAAAGGGCACCTATTGCGTAAGCAGTCACGCTATTAGTCACAAAATGTTGGCACTGCCACTGTCTCCCCAAGAGGAGGAGGTTTCTATTCCTAGAACAAAATATTTTTTTTCAGTCAAATGCAAGCAAGAGGGGATGTTCATCCTGTCCTGCAGCTTTGATGTAAGTTCCAGCAATGTGTGCAGGTAAGATCATTAAAAACAATGCTTGTTGCACTGTAGAATTTGCCCACTACAGTAACTAAACAATTTTCATTCTGTAAGATATGGAGGGGTTTTCATGTTCGAATATTTCAAGTCTACACTGTCAGAATTGCTTTATAAACAGCCATGCATCATAAAAAATTTATTTAAAATGCATGATTTCTCCACTGTTTTTCCCAACATTGTCTCGTGGGAGGTGGAGGGGAGGAGAACCCCCCCAACACCTGCTTTACTTGTGACATAACACACAACAACTTTTATGCCTCACCACTTTCAAATGTCACCAGCCACCACTGCTCACCCCTCTATAGCTCTCAACATTAACAAACTGGAGAACTTTCCTGCAACACTTTCCCCAACCCACGGGAATCATCTTACCTACAACTCAAGTTGCCTACTGAAGAAAACAATCTGACACCTCTTCCTACTCTTCACCTACTCCCCACCTCCACTACACTATCCTGCAACCTTCCATCAACACTCCCACTACCTACCTCCTCTCCTGTAAAGAATCCACACTGCCCATTCCCTCTCTCCCTTCGGAGGGACCTCATTTACAGGTCAAGTCAAGTCAAGAAACTTTATTCGGTTGTTTCTATTGACAACCATAAAAGCATTTTACATTTTAAATATATTAACGCATTTTATCATTAAAAAAAGAGCCAGTTAAAAAAAGTGACTTTAACAAGACAAAAATACTCACAAAAGTTGCAGGCACATTAGACATTCAAGTTAATAGTTAAGAACATTCAAAGATCTTAAAAAAAATCATTTCAATTAACAATACTATTATCTTCCATACTATTTCTAAATTTCATTGCCTGTTTTAAAAAACTACATACATACAGGGTACAATCACTTCTTAGCAGCTGAAGGTAATAAAGTGCTGGTCTAAATTGAGAAAAGTTCATTTTTTTTAGGCAAGGTTTTAAGTATAACTTCCTCGGTATATTGTAAAAGGGACAGAAAAACAAGAAGTGTGCCAGGTCTTGCGGAGACTTATCGTCGCAGCCGCAAGCCGGCAACACTTGTCCACGATGAGATCCTTTGGGTACAGCCAAAAGTAAGTGAAATAGATTGAACCTGAACCTTGTCAATAAAAAGCGATCATAACTAGACATTGGCCATGTTAGGTACGGTTCCATGAGCTGGGTAGTTTTTATTAATACATGATTTCATACACTGTCTTTTCTTAATTCACATGTCTCCCTATCTTCTTAACCGTGATGACATCTAGTTTGGTAATAGATTCAGGGAATAAAAAAAGTTCAGGTCGGCCTAAATCGGTAAAACAATTGCTCAGATACTTTATCCAAGGAACCTTCAGCCTATTTTCCCAAGTAAGTGCTTCTCTCAGTATAAGCTGTGTAAGTGGTATATTATCATTTAGCCAGCAATTTAACCAACATATTAGGGGATTTCCTGCCATTTTATCGCATAAAAAAGGAATACCCAATTCTTCATGCACAGAAAAATTTGCCGTTCCCCTGGGCACCCTTAGTAGCTGCTTTAAAAAGTTGTTTTCAACTATCTCTAGGGCTCCCAGAGGGACGTATCCCCATATCTCACTACCATAGCATGCCTTAGTAACACTCTTGGCCTGGTAAAGTTGGAGTAATGCAGCAACTGGACTATATCCCATTTTTCTTGAGAAATCAAATATAGCCGCATTAGCCCTGATTACCTCTCCCTTCTTTTTTTGTATTACGGGTCCCCAGTTCAGTTGACGGTCGAACAGGACTCCAAGGTAGGAGAATGTATTTGTTACAGGGATTTGTACTCCATTAACATTTAGGCGATTTGGCTTTTTATTTCCCTGGCCTACCTTCATTACAAAGGATTTAGAGTTATTTATGCTTAGGTCTCTGGATTTCATAAAGATGAAGAAGGAATCTAGTAAGGTTTGAAGACCATTGGCGGTTCTACATAAAAGGACTGCGTCATCCGCATAAAGCAGAACCGGCAGTCCCTTACGGCCAATGTACGGATAATCTGTATTAGTACTTAAAAGGTGCTCCTCCAATTCATTTATATATAAATTAAAAAGGAACGGGCCAAAATTTACCTCATTTACAGGATACCACCAGACCACCAATGCACACACTAAACCCTCCCCAACTTGAAGATAAGCTGGCTGACATCAAGAATGATTGTAAACTAGTCAAATAAGGCCTTCAAAATTATTACACTTCTCTTTAAAAATGGAGAAGCTTTGGGATCTCAATATGACTTCTGAGAGTAATCAATTGAGCCTCCCCACAATGGTCAAACACTTCCGGAGGGAAACCTCATTCAGGGATAAAGTAGGGAATTCTCAGCCATTTCCTAATCACTACTCTAAGCCACATAGGGACTAATTATTTGACTGATGTGGACATTCATTCCCTTTTTCTATCCTACAAAGCCGCTCATATTGAATCATCTCCCTCAACGTTCAATATCCAATCTATTCCTTCCAATCTGTTTAGTGAACCCAGTGTCAGCCTCAGATCTATGAGCAAGAAAACTTACTAACTGTCCACACATCACACTTTGAAACCGTAGTAACCGAATCTTACATCAAATTGATGCTTATTAATTACAGATCAGTGGTAAGACATGCAGCCAATATTGCAATCTCATTCTCTCACAAGAACTTGACCTCCTGATGTTAACTGAAACTTGGCTCAATGACACCTCTACACCAATCTTGGACATTCTAGTTCCCCCCGATTATGACTTCATTAGACTGGATAGACCATAATGACGGGGTGGCATCGCTTGCATCCATCGTTCTAGTCTCTCCTTGAGGCAGACACATTCAGCGCCGATGTCCACTTTTGAAAACATGGAAACAGAAATCTTGAAGAAGAACAAGAAAATATGTGCACTTCACATGGTCTACCACCCCCTGGAGACAATCTTCTGTTAATCGAATAAATAATAGAGGCTATATCAGTTAACTCTGACCAATTCCATAATGATGTATTCCTTGGTGACTTCAACTTACACTGGAACAACAAAAATTGTCCTTTTCTATGCACCTTCAAAGCTTTCCTCTCTGACCTGAACCTCACCCAGTCATGCAACAAACTTACATATAACAAAGGTTCCACCCTAGATCTAATCATAGCCAAAGATAGCATTATATAACTGGGTGACACATCACCTTGCAACTGGTCAGATCACCTCCTATTCTCTTTTCGCATCTTGGAAAGGGTGTTGAGTAGGCAAACACAAAATCTTAAGACCAAATAATGGTCACAGGATCTGAGGAAATTCAACGTAAATGATCTTACCATCAATAATCTTCTTCCTCCGCCCCCCAGCATGACAAATCTGTATGAACCTACTGATCACTACATTCATTCCATGACTGATATTTTTGATGCATTTGCTCCTATGCATCTCAGAAGGATTCCTAGTATACATTCAAAACCGTGGTCCAACGGCTCTCTTAATGAGGAACAATGTGAACTTAGGCTTGCAGAAAGATCTTGGAGAAATTCTCTTTCCATAGCTGATCTCTACCAGCTGAGGATGATAAGAAACGCTTTTAACAAACATATCCAAATCACCAAAACTGATCACTTTTGGTCGTAGCTTGGCAAGGCCAAAAACAGACCCAAAAACCTTTTCAAAATCATGAAACAACAAGGGGACCACTCCTCTAATCAACTCATGGCACTGAAGGACTAAGGCCCAAGCAGTATAGAGATCTAAGCCTACTTCATTAAAAAAAAAACAAGAAAGATCTAATCAGATCTGCAACTCTCCTTACTAGACATACTGAATCTGACACAGTCCACTCCTTCATCATGGCTGCCTTGGGTGAGCTCTCCTCCTGTGGTTTGATGGTCTATACTCCAAAAAATGATGTGTCATGGAATGCCTTCAGACTACCTGCTGATGCTGAGCTGCACAACATCATTACTTCATTAAAACCTTCAAATCACTTCAATGATGCTATGCCCACCAAATTCTTTAAAGAGCTTACTTCTTCCATTTTCTCTCTCTGGTCCAAGATTGTACATGAATCTCTCATGCAAGGCTTGATTCCAGATTGCCTCAAGATTGGCTAGTCACCCATCATCCCAAAGAAGCCTAATGCAGACTTATCTTATCCTAACAATTTCCAACCAATTTCTAATATCATGACTTTATCCAAACTACTTGAGAAATATGTAGATACATAACTCTGTCATCAGATTGAAAAATGTCAACTCCTTGACTAATACCAATCTGGCTTCAGATCTGGACATAGTACCGAAACCACTCTAACACACATTGCTGACGATGCCCTAAGACTACTTGACCAGAATGGACCTTGGCTACTTATACTGCTTAATCTTTCATCAGTCTTTGACACAGTCAAACATGACAAACTATTTGATCTTCTTGAAAAAAGGATGAGGTTATTGGGTCCAGTCATTAATTGGGTTGCCTCGTTCTTTTAAAATAGAACATAACGAATAAAAGTCAACAACGACCTTTCCAACAGTAAGGCGGTCTCAACTGGTGTCCCGCAAGGATCTGTTCTCTCACCCCCACTTTTCAACTTGTACATGGAAACTCTCAGCGAAATTCTGAAATGCACTAACATGCATTATCACATGTATGCTGTTTATACCCAATTGTGCATGAAAATGGCTTTACCGGACAACATCACTACTCGCAACTGTGCTCTTTTGTAAACTCAACAGTGGTTAGCACACAACCACCTAATGCTAAATACACTCATGACTGAATTTCTCCTGCTTGCCCCCACGATCATCCTGCCCCCATTCAGGATTGATTTAAACAACAAACGGTCCTCAACTGCATCCCACATGTTGTTAACTCCACCAGATCAACAGGCCTAACTATAAATAAATTCCTGAATATGCAAGACCACATCAGTGCGACAATTAGAGAAGCCAATCCCCAACTCCTCACTTTAAGGAAAATCATACCGTTTCTGCCCCCTACTGACCTGTACTAGCTGTCCAATCCCAAGTTGTCTCCCTTTTAGACTACGGAATTGTGACCCAGGCTGGGCTATCCAAGGCTATACTGGCCCCTTTAAGGGCCACTCTGAACTCGATTTTGATTTTGATTTGATGTTTAAATTTATAAAGTGCAACTTGGCGTCTTGGCGCTCAGGACTGAGAGGGTAGATCCAGAACGGGGTACAGAGAAGAGTTAGAGATCTGCTCGGAATAGCCAGGTTTTTAGTAATTTCCTGAATAAGGTGAGATTCGGGCTGTTTTTAATTGTGAAAGGTAGGAGATTCCAGAGTTTTGCAGATCTTAGCAGAAAACTCCTTTCTCCCCAATGTGCCTGCTTGAATCTGGGGACTTGAAGCAGTTTCAGTTGAGCAGATCTGAGGTTCCTGGATGGCACATAAAATGTTATCCTAGAAGTCAGGTAAGAGGGGCCCTTTCCTTGGAGCGCCTTAAACTTGATGCGAAGTTACTTAAAAATGATTCTTTTCTGAACCGGCAGCCAGTGGAGAGCTGCTAGCCTCTGGGAAACTGATTCATGTTTGGGGATATTCAAGATCAGTCTAGCTGCTGCATTCTGTAGATGTTGGAGCTTACTCAAAGGCTGTGTTTTTTGGGTCCCTAAATAAAGTGCATTACCATAGTCTAGCCTGGAGATGGCGAGGACAGTTACCACGGTTTTCAAGGCCTCAGGGGGAATAAAAGACTGAATCTTTCTGATCAATTTTTAATATGGCCCAGAAACTAGACGTGAGGCAGTTAATCTGGCTGTGGAAAGTTAGCCGATAGTCAAAAATCACCCCTAAGTTTTTGACCTTGGATACTGGAGAAGGGCATTCGCCCAACTCAGTGGGCTACCATTTCGGAGATCAGCCTAATGGATTGGCGCCCAACAGTAGGACTTCAGTTTTGCTACCGTTTAGTTTTAAGCAATTAGATTGCATCCAGTTGTTAACGTGGGGCATACAGATGTTAAAACGTTCGGCCACCTCATCGTTGGTAATTGACACAACCACTTGTGTGTCACCTGCATAGCTGATTACTGAAAACTCGAACTGTCTGATCAATGTGGCCAATAGGGCCACGTAAACATTAAAAAGCATAGGGCTCAAGGGCGAGCCCCTTGCAAACAATTCGGAGGCGCTGCCGCCGCAGCACCTCCGAATTGACCACAGACCCCACAGAGAACGCTATCAGTCAAGAGATTTAAGGGTGCCGTTTCTTAACGAGTTCGGGGCATGCAAGGACATGGAAATCCTAATAAGAATATATGGGCAGTTTAGAACCTTCTTTTCTCGGGCTCTTTCATCTTCCGCCGTCCACCTTTACCTTACAATTGGGAAGCAAGCACCTTAAGGAGAGCTATTGGAATATTTCAGAACAATACATTTACTGTTTTAGCAGACCATTTGGAAGAACCGGTGGTTCACCTATCTGTTTGGATATCATTGACATGAAAATTATAATTCAATAAAGACATCATCGGACAGAAGTATAGTTCTACATCAATTAATTTTTCTCCTTGGGCGGTAATATCAGGGGAGCATCTTCTCTCAAGACATAGGTTTCTTTTGAAACTCTAATCATGGCTTCCTGAGAAGGCTGAAAGCCAAAACACGCGTAGGATCGACTAAATTCTATAGCCATGACATTGTTGATTATCTATACTACTATTATAAAGGAAGAACTTTGAACCTTTGAGGCGGGTAAACTCAGGAACCACAGCGCCAATTTACACACCCAATACATTGTTGTAATCGTAAGGGTGTGCAGATGAACATAGGCTATATAAACGTAATAAATATACGTTATTTAAAAAATTTACCCCAAAAAAAAGTAGTCCCTTGGAAGAAGCGCCGGCCGCGATGTGCGTGCTGATGTGAGGAGCGCGGGGAGGAACGGCGTCCAGGAGCGCGAGGAGGACCGGCGGATATGGCGCGGAGATGAGCGGTGAGGAGCGGCGGACAGGCGGTGAGAAGCGGCGGACAGGCGGTGAGGAGTGGCGGACAGGAGGTGAGGAGCGGCGGACAGGGGGTGAGGAGCGGCGAACAGGCGGGGAGGAGCGGTGAGCGGCGGATGAGGTAGGTTATTTATTTATTTATTTAGGAGTGGTGAGCGGCGGAAAAATGAAGCAAAAAATGACAATTGTGAGCAAGAGGAAGCAAACGGAGCATTACAAAAGTGAGCCAAACGGTGCATTACAGGAGGAAAAAGTGACATGTGCAGGTTACAAAAGCGTACATCATGAGCAAGAGGAAGCAAACGGAGCATTACAAAAGTGAGACAAACAGTGCATTACAGGAGGAAAAAGTTATGTGTGCATGTTACAAAAGAGTACAAAGTAAACATAGAGGTATAATACTGCATTACAGGAGGAAAAAGTGACGTGTGCAGGTTACAAAAGCGTACAAAGTAAACATTGAGGTATAATACTGCAATATATGGAGGAAGGCTCCGGGGGACCCACGGACAACTTCGGGGCAGGCGGGGGCCCTGAAGCCTAATTGCTCCCGGACAACGTCGGGACGGGCTGCTAGTTGTCTATATTGCAGAAATTTATATTTTGACTAAATGAACTTTTCAAGTCATTTTTTGAATATAAGTATCAAGTAAAACTTTAAACTAGAAAATAAAAAATAACAAAAACAATCTAAACAAAAATCTTTTTGCATTGTGTTCACTGTTAAGAATAATATTGTCTGATTGGCATTTAAATTATGTGCTATTGTGCTGATTGCATAGGTCCATAAGATATTTTTTTCCTAAATGTATTTATTTTCACACACGAGCCCTGCAGCACTCCACAATGCAGATTGAAAGTTTGTGAGCTTGTTCAGTCTAATTTGACTCTGAAGGATCTTTCAGAGAGATATGATGACAGTAGAGTTGTGGTGGATTCGTGGACACCCAACTCAGACAGTCTCATGATTAGCAATTTGTGGTTGACTGTATCAAAGGCCGCCGTTAGGTCTAATAATACCAAGGCGGCCTTCCCACCTCCGTCCATGGATTTCCTGAGCTCTTCGCTTGCAATGATTAAGGCAGATTCAGTACCGTGGCCTTCTCTGAACCCATTTTGTGAGTGGTCTAACATATTGTTTGTGGTGATGAAGGTGGTAAGCTGGATATTAAGCAATTTCTCCAGAACCTTAGAAAAAAAGAGGATTCTAGAGATTGCCCGATAGCTATTGGGATCATCGGGGTCCAGATAGGGTTTTTTCAGCAGGGGTAACACGGAAGCTATCTTCCATGCCTCTGGAAACGTCCTGTGAAGTATAATTCCAGAAAATAGCTCATTTAGTTGTGCGCTGAAAATCTCCGGACAAAGATGGAATGTTTTAGGGGGACATGGATCTGTAGGGGTCCCGGATTTCGTTTCCTTTATGATTTTTGTAGTCTGATCCCTACTGGGTGGGGAGAAGGAGAAGCTAGGTGGGCTTAGGACGGGATCAGTCCTTCCAGAAGGCAGATTACTGGGGGTGTTTAGAAATGTGTTGTAGACTGATTGCACCTTATCGGCAAAAGCTTGGCCTAATGTATTACAGAAGTCTGGGTTGTTGCCTGTAATTGCTTTATTCGGGAGTTTGGCCAATTTTTTAATGGTCTTGAAGAGCTCTTTGCTAGAGTTGTTTGCTGCCGAAATTTTGGTTCAATAGTATCTGCTTTTTTCCTCCTTAATTAGCTTTTTATAAATGGCCAAAGACTGGGCATACTTTATTTTCAGTTTCGTATTGTAGTTTAGTCTCCATTGTTTTTCTGTTCTTCTGCATAGCTGTTTTTGAGTCCTTAACTTATCTGAGAACCAAGGTTCAGATAGTTTTCTCCTTCCCGAAGAGGATGTTATGAGAGGAGCAGCTGTGTTGGCGGCCTTCGCGATCCATTTATTTAGATTATATACCGCCATGTTGGTGTCTAACCCCAGGTTAGGCTCGTTTTCCTGAAGTAGTGTCTGAAAGTGGTCAAGGTAAAATTTCGCCCAATTACGATATGTGTAAGTCACAGGCAGTTTGGTCACTGCCTTTGCATGGGATGTGGCCTTGATCGTAAACATGATTGCTCTATGGAGAAGCGTGGCCCAATGGTTAGAGCGGCAGACCCTGATGCAGAGGTCTGTCCCGGGACCAGGGTTCAATTCCCGCCTCTGCGGCTCTTGGACTCAATCTCCCTGTACCTGATAATTCTCACCAAGGTGCCTAGTCTAGTCATGGGTCCCACTATGTGACTTTGGGCAATAGCTTGCTTAATCTCCACAACGGCCCCAGCAGCGCTTGGATGCCTGGCTTCACCTTGGTGGTGCCCAGGAGTGGACATCTCACAGGAAAGCCAGGAAGGGTTCCACAGCGGTATGAATACAGCGCTACGAGACCTCTGGCTAGAAGGCGCTATATAAATACAAAACACATTTACATTTACATCTATGATCTGACCTTACCACCAGGAGTACCTTGTGTATATTAATCTCGGCTGCCAGACTCATCACAGGTTCAGGAAAATGTGACCACATCGCACCAGATCTAATCCATCCCAATTTAACTGGCTTTCTCTCGATGCAAAGATCAGGTACAAGATAATCTGCATTCCATTAGAACCCTCTCACTTACCTGGCAAATAAGCGTGGACTATCTGGTGGGAATCGTGCTCTATGAAATTCAAACACGCTACTTCTGAAACCACAAAAGTTCAAAGAAAAAAAAAGATAACCTACAACCACGCCTTCTCCGGTCTCGCTCCAAGAATATGGAACGTTCTCCTGGCAGAAGTCAGAATGAACCCCTCAAAGCATTTTTTAAAAAAGTCAAAGATTTGCTCATGAATAGCTACACATAAAACATTAATCCTGTAGCCATTCAAACTATCTTTAATGGCCTTACAACCTCGCCCTCCCTTGTCTACTATACATTGTGTATCTGGGGTTACTGCTTATATGTCTATTATTGTCGGCAATTTCCATCTGCTGTATCTATTTTGTTTTCCTGTACCTGCTTAACCAACTGGCGTTGATGTACATCTCTCTGATATCCTGCTGGGTCTTGTTTGTGCTTTGTAAAGCTGTTCAAATAAATAAATAAATAAATATCATATTTGTTACGTTATATTTTCTGTTTCTGATGTTTAGTTTGTAGAGGAATGGGGGAGTTATTTAAGTGATCATACATTTTATTTTTTAATATGGTAATTGTGTTATAATGTTTATTTTTATGACATTTCCTTATTCTCATGTTTTTTATTCAGCAGATACATAAGAAACACGATATTCCTAATTGTCAGTTCATTATCATTACATTAGATCCTTATTATGTCCAACAAAGTGCAGATCTGCAAGCAAAACAAAACAAGCATTTTCAATGCAATAGGTTTCGTCTTTGCGAGAGTTTGGGCAATTGGCATTGTACATGACAATGCCTTTTCTTTATATGTTCTCAAAACTTGCAAGCGATGAGTAAACACGCACTTTGTACTTATAGTCGTTGCTTACGAGAAGCAAGGCTGGCAGTAACAGTGCCTCTTTTACTGCCAGCCTTGCTTCTCCTAAGCAGGGACTATAAGTACAAAGTGTGTGTGTGCGCACCACTTGCAGGTTTTTGAAACATATAAATAAAAGGCATTATCATGAACAATGCCCATAGCTCAAACTCTTGCAAATGTAAGACCCATTGCATTGCAAATGCTTATTTAACCTCTCTTTGGCTGTGAAAATGGTTTACATTTTATCCCACTGTCAATAGGTAGTAGCTGCTTAAATGCTACTACGGTGAGATGTATTGCTAATAGCACCACAGAGAAGAGAATGTAAGGCAGACAGCTGAAGTGACTTTATTTAGGCCAATGAACAAAATCGACCCTTAGAAATTATTTCCTTTGGATCACCTGTTCTTTACAGAACAGGAATAACAGATCGTCAGTGTTGCAAATATTAACACAAAATGAATGAAATATAAACCAGAAAGCAAACGTGAAACAAATTCAATTAAAAATACCTTCGGAAAAAGTGTATAAAATGTTCAAGGAAATAAGATTATTGCAGTTTAACAAACGTGAAAAAAATTAAGTTCTGAGTCAGGCTGAAGGAAGCTAGTTAAATTACATATTTTCCATTCTGAAATATCTACATAGAGAACCAACTGGCTAGATTCCCTTGCTATCACAAAATTAGACATCTTTCAGAAACAACACATAACATATTAATTATTTGAAGAACCAAGAAGTGTCCTTATTCTATACCCTTCCAAGTTCACACGAGAACTTGAAGCACACAAACATAAAGCATAAGTATAATAACTCAAATTTAAACGAAACATAAATGCATCAACCAAAGGGCTCAAAAGCCTTATATACTTGTTCAGTTTTATTCTACATGTAACCTACACATATTTATTTTTAATTTCAGGTACTCATACAATCCGGAGCAGAGCTAGAACAATCAGAAAATATAGCAGACCTGTTGACCCTCCTGCACTTTGCGGATGACAGTTGTGGCGGGGAGCATCGTTTGTTTCACACAAGGATACAAGGTCACCCTTGCCCGAGACACCACATGATCTGCAGCTGTCTGCCGAGTCCGTACACAGGCTAACGCACTGACAAGTCGGGCAGGGAAAAACTCACTCCAACACTGACAGGAAGAGGAGTCTGTCACCCATGAGCAGGTCATGCTGGGTGCTGGAGCATTGAGCCAGGCCATCTCAGCGCTGAATTGGAAAGATTATTCCATCCATGCGCTATACATCCTCGGTGGGAACATCAGTGCATAGGCAGAAAATGTGATCCAAAAAGTTGGATGTAAAGCTGATCCTGTGCGAGGATGACGGTAAATTTCCAGACATTTCCCATTTTGAATGATGCTGAACAGGAAGTTACTGACAGAGAATGAAAACAGGCGAGGGATAAACGATCAGCTGCTAAGCGGACACAAGCTGCAGTTCAAAGTAGCAATATCAGGTTAAATTCCATCACGGGGGCTGGCATTGATGTAAACCTGTACGCAAACCCACAACACCGTTTCCTCACTCTCATTTTTATTTTTTTGAATACTGGAAATAACACGAAAGACAGTTTCAACCAATGCAGATGCAATGTATAAGAGAGGCCGGAAATGGAGATAGTTAGGACGTGTTGGGCGATTCAGTTTTGTTTGAGAATAATGAGAGTGCATCGAGGAACATGGGCGGGGTATTGGCGAAGGGGGTGTGGGGGTGTTAGTGAGCAGCAACACAAAGGAGACAGGCAGGAGTTAAAAGCACATGAAGGAGGGAGGGACTGGTGACAGGGAAAGCGAGAGGGAGGAAGGGATTAAGGGTGGGTGCATGGTGGGAAGGGGACTCAGTGAGGGGAAACCAAGATAATGCAGGCCGCCCGACATGTCACCGTCATAAGAGGGCGGTCACCGTAGTGCCACAGGATGGCAGGCGCACCAGCCTTCTGGTGTCCAGCGGCCGGTGGCCACTGCCATGACGTCAGCGCGCTTTCGGGGGGGGTGGGGGGTGACAAGGTATTTATGTCTCCCCCCTCCTCCGAGCAGTCTCTTTTGTTCCTTGCTGCCCTCGATGTTGATCTTCCTTTTTTCGGGGCAAGGGTAAGCATTCCTTTCGAGGGGGCCGCAGAGGAGGTGGTGCCAGAGGTGGCTTCAAGCGTTCTCCTCCCGGGACCTGCCGTCTGTTTAACAATGGGTCTTGCTCCTGGGGGAAAACATGCACTTTTTCCACGCATGTAACACATGTGGGGGGCCACACCCCGCAACCTCAGCCTTTTGCCAATCTAAACAGAGCTCCCAGCCAGCTACCAAGGGTGCACAGTAAGTTGGAGTCAGGTGTCAGCTCCCCAGGTTTGGTTTCTCCTCTCACGCCCTCTTTTTCTCATCCTTTGCATGTCAGCGAGCTTTCTGGGCGCCCTCTTCCCCTAGTCGCTTCCTCTCCCACACCAAGTCCACACCGGCCGGTGCCTCTGGGAGGGTCCCCGGTGATCCTTGAAAACATTACTCCTTTACTAAGGCGTTACCCCTTAGAGGCGGACAGCCGCTTGCTTCTAGCGGGTTTCCACAAAGGTTTTAGCATCCCTTACTCGGGTTCTCTGGGAAGCAGGGATGCTGATAACCTAAAATCTGCCAAGGAACAACCAGATGTAGTGAGGGCAAAGGTTGAGAAAGAGAGAGCGCAGGACAGAGTAGGAGGTCCTTTCCTACACCCACCTTTAGAGAACTTTGTTGTATCTCCCTTGGGGGTCGTGCCCAAAAAGGAACCAGGTGTCTTTAGGCTGATACACCACCTTTCCTACCCTAAAGGGACTTCGGTCAATGACGGGCTAGATGTGGAAGCATGCTCGGTGTCTTATGCCACGCTGGATGTAGCATTGGATCTGGTCAGGAGAGCGGGCAGAGGGGCCTGGTTAGCCAAAGCTGACATTGAATCAGCGTTCAGGTTAATATCAGTCCACCCGAGCAGCTATCACCTGCTAGGTTTCAAGCTCGACGGCATGTTTTACTTTGACAAATACATGCCCATGGGTTGCGCGGTGTCCTGTGCATACTTTGAAACTTTCAGTTGTTTCTAGCAATGGGCACTCCAAGACACATACGGTGTAGAAGGGGTGACTCATTACTTGGATGACTTTCTGTTCATCGGGAGTGACGGGACACAGCTGTGCTCACAGGCCCTGGCAAATTTTGTCCACCTTACAGACCACTTGGGGATACCCCTGGCCCCCGGTAAGGCAGTCGGGCCAGCTCAAATCCTGACCTTTCTGGGCATAGAGATTGACATTATTGCAGGGGAATCCAGATTACCTGAGGAGAAGGTGCGCGACCTGTCTAGCAAGATTCAGGCGCTGGTAGGGCTTGACAAAGCTTCCCTGGGCTGTATCCAGGGCATCCTAGGCCTGCTCAACTTTGCTGCTAGAATAATTCCAGCAGGTAGGGTCTTTGCCAGGAGACTTGCTAAGGCCACTTCTAACATCTCCAAAAAACACCACATGGTCAAGCTAAGCAAAGGTATCCGACATGATTTGGCAATGTGGGCAGAGTTCCTGCGCAATTTCTATGGGACAGTGATATGGAGGGCTCCCTGGGTGGGCAGCCCTGACCTTGCTCTGTTCACGGACGCTTCTGGCAGGCACGGATTTGGGGCCATTCTAGACAGGGATTGGTGCGCAGTGAAGTGGCCCAATGCATGGATCAAGAAAAAGGTGACTGCTAAGATCACAGTTTTGGAGCTCTTCCCATAAGTCAATCAATTACAGCACTTATAGGTCAATCAGTAATGGCAGAACCTGTCTGTATGCAGTTAGGCCAGCTAGTGTCTGAGATGGCTTTCAAAGCAAGGACAGAGGGGGTTTTCTACACGTTGCAGTCCAAAGGGCAGAAACACTTCATGAATAGAGCAGTCTGCGTAAAGGCAACACAAATTGATGACAAATGTAAGATGGAGTCAAAATTAAAGAACCTCAGACCCTGCTTTTGCCATTACACAGGCAAATCCTAAAATTATTTTGCAAACATTATGTATTTCAGTGACTATTGACAATGCCAATAAAACAATAAGAATCAGTCTCCAAACACCCATTCTATGCAATTGCACAGGAAACACCCAGAGTCCGTCGAAGCCTCTCTGGCAGGCTTCTATTGTCCATCAAATCCTGTTTCTGTTGTTTTCTTCCGCATGGGCCTCTTCATTCAGGCCTTTCATGAAAATGATGTTACTCAGTATCAGTTGGAGTGCCTTCCTGGCAAACACTCACAGCTCACTTGAAAGTCTCAATGTCTCAATGCAGTGCACCAATATTTCCTGTGGTGCAGGCACTACAGATCGTGTGCTCTTCATTGATCAAGGGCACAGATCATCTCATGCAGACCCAAGTACTCTTAATCGGGAAAGAGCAACAGACTGTCACTCTCAGCAACACTTTCAGGCTCCAACACTCTCTATTCAGTGTCAGAGGATGCTCTGGCTGCTCTTTCATGGGCACCATAATGTAGTGCCTTTTGCCAATCTCAAATCCTCCAGGGCACTGCACTTCCGTTGGAGCAAAGGAAAAGGGGGTGTGTGTGGCCAAAAACTCAGGCCAAGTGGCTCAAGGGACTGCACACTGTCAGAGGTTAACCAGCACATGACAGGTGGAAAACTGAAGCCTCAAAAACAGGAATCCTTCTCTTTCGCTCTTTTGCACTGAAATTCTGGTTCTGTGGCAAAACCAGATCCTCCTTCTTTTCTGATGTTCAACGCCTTCTGATGAAGCAAGTACAATACGTTGGAGATACCACTGATGGCACGCTGGCGATCGCTGTCCAATCTTGCTCCTTTTCTGGGTGCTGGGACTTTTCATCTGTTAACTGTCACTGTTGGGATTGTGGGTGAGTTCCGCAGGTTATCATGACTTAATCCCGCAGAACCTAGTGACGTAGGAAATGTGACACATGTGATGGTGCAGTGAGCAAGGGACTCATGTCTGAGCATACCCTTTCACACTTATGGTGGACAAAACGATTCAGAAAAGGGGGTGGTGATGGACAGAGTATCTGAATTAAGCAGAACACTCGTACCCAGTCTGATTCGTTTTGTCCACCACAAGCGTGGAAGGGTATGCTCAGATGTGAGTCCCTTGCTCACTGCACCATCAGGATTTAAGCAAGCCGGGCCGAAGATGGCTGTAATGCCAGAAACCGGTCCCCGGAAGCTTGTTTCCTTTCCAGTAAAAGAATTGGCTTGGTAGTTTGGTCTGCCCTGTTCCCATGATGCACTGGGCCAGGGAAAGACTAATTTGCATGTAGCCAGGTTCTGAGCTGGGATGGTGCAGTGAGCTAAAAAACGGGATGGATCAAGACCTGATCTGTTGAAAGGGTAGGAGTGTTCTGTTTATTTCAGATACTCTGTCCATCACCACCCCCTTTTCTGAATCGTTTTGTCCACCACAAGCGTGGAGGGGTATGCTCAGATGTGAGTCCCTTGCTCACTGCACCATCAGGATTCAAGCAAGCCGGGCCGAAGACGGCTGTAATGCCATAAACCGATCCCCAGAAGCTTGTTTCCTTTCCAGTAAAAGAATTGGCTTGGCAGTTTGGTCTGCCCTGTTCCCATGATGCACTGGGCCAGTGACAGACTAATTTGCATGTAGCCAGGTTCTGAGCTGGGATGGTGCAGTGAGCTAAAAAACGGTGATGGATCAAGCCCTGATCTGTTGACTGGGTAGGAGTGTTCTGTTTAATTCAGATGCTCTGTCCGTCACCATCCCCTTTTCTGAATCGTTTTGTCCACCACAAGCGTGGAAGGGTATGCTCAGATGTGAGTCCCTTGCTCACTGCACCATCAGGATTCAAGCAAGCCGGGCCGAAGACGGCTGTAATGCCATAAACCGATCCCCGGAAGCTTGTTTCCTTTCCAGTAAAAGAATTGGCTTGGCAGTTTGGTCTGCCCTGTTCCCATGATGCACTGGGCCAGTGACAGACTAATTTGCATGTAGCCAGGTTCTGAGCTGGGATGGTGCAGTGAGCTAAAAAACGGTGATGGATCAAGCCCTGATCTGTTGACTGGGTAGGAGTGTTCTGTTTAATTCAGATGCTCTGTCCGTCACCATCCCCTTTTCTGAATCGTTTTGTCCACCACAAGCGTGGAAGGGTATGCTCAGATGTGAGTCCCTTGCTCACTGCACCATCAGGATTCAAGCAAGCCGGGCCGAAGACGGCTGTAATGCCAAAAACCGGTCCCCGGAAGCTTGTTTCCTTTCCAGTAAAATAATTGGCTTGGTAGTTTGGTCTGCCCTGTTCCCATGATGCACTGGGCCAGGGACAGACTAATTTGCATGTAGCCAGGTTCTGAGCTGGGATGGTGCAGTGAGCTAAAAAACGGTGATGGATCAAGCCCTGATCTGTTGACTGGGTTGGAGTGTTCTATTTAATTCAGATACTCTGTCCATCACCACCCCCTTTTCTGAATCGTTTTGTCCACCACAAGCGTGGAAGGGTATGCTCAGATGTGAGTCCCTTGCTGCCTGCACCATCAGGATTCAGGCAAGCCGGGCCGAAGACGGCTGTAATGCCATAAACCGGTCCCTGGAAGCTTGTTTCCTTTCCAGTAAAAGAATTGGCTTGGCAGTTTGGTCTGCCCTGTTCCCATGATGCACTGGGCCAGGGACAGACTAATTTGCATGTAGCCAGGTTCTGAGCTGGGATGGTACAGTGAGCTAAAAAACGGTGATGGATCAAGCCCTGATCTGTTGACTGGGTAGGAGTGGTCTGTTTAATTCAGATACTCTGTCCATCACCGCCCCCTTTTCTGAATCGTTTTGTCCACCACAGGCGTGGAAGGGTATGCTCAAATGTGAGTCCCTTGCTCACTGCACCATCAGGATTCAAGCAAGCCGGGCCGAAGACGGCTGTAATGCCAGAAACCGGTCCCCGGAAGCTTGTTTCCTTTCCAGTATAAGAATTGGCTTGGTATTTTGGTCTGCCCTGTTCCCATGATGCACTGGGCCAGGGACAGACTAATTTGCATATAGCCAGGTTCTGAGCTGGGATGGAGCAGTGAGCTAAAAAACGGTGATGGATCAAGCCCTGATCTGTTGACTGGGTACGAGTTTTCTGCTTAATTCAGATACTCTGTCCATCACCACCCCCTTTTCTGAATCGTTTTGTCCACCATAAGCGTGGAAGGGTATGCTCAGATGTGAGTCCCTTGCTCACTGCACCATCAGGATTCAAGCAAGCCGGGCCGAAGATGGCTGTAATGCCAGAAACCGGTCCCCGGAAGCTTGTTTCCTTTCCAGTATAAGAATTGGCTTGGTAGTTTAGTCTGCCCTGTTCCCATGATGCACTGGGCCAGGGACAGACTAATTTGCATGTAGCCAGGTTCTGAGCTGGGATGGTGCAGTGAGCTAAAAAACGGTGATGGATCAAGCCCTGATCTGTTGACTGGGTACGAGTGTTCTGTTTAATTCAGATGCTCTGTCCGTCACCATCCCCTTTTCTGAATCGTTTTGTCCACCACAAGCGTGGAAGGGTATGCTCAGATGTGAGTCCCTTGCTCACTGCACCATCAGGATTCAAGCAAGCCGGGCCGAAGACGGCTGTAATGCCAAAAACCGGTCCCCGGAAGCTTGTTTCCTTTCCAGTAAAATAATTGGCTTGGTAGTTTGGTCTGCCCTGTTCCCATGATGCACTGGGCCAGGGACAGACTAATTTGCATGTAGCCAGGTTCTGAGCTGGGATGGTGCAGTGAGCTAAAAAACGGTGATGGATCAAGCCCTGATCTGTTGACTGGGTTGGAGTGTTCTATTTAATTCAGATACTCTGTCCATCACCACCCCCTTTTCTGAATCGTTTTGTCCACCACAAGCGTGGAAGGGTATGCTCAGATGTGAGTCCCTTGCTGCCTGCACCATCAGGATTCAGGCAAGCCGGGCCGAAGACGGCTGTAATGCCATAAACCGGTCCCTGGAAGCTTGTTTCCTTTCCAGTAAAAGAATTGGCTTGGCAGTTTGGTCTGCCCTGTTCCCATGATGCACTGGGCCAGGGACAGACTAATTTGCATGTAGCCAGGTTCTGAGCTGGGATGGTACAGTGAGCTAAAAAACGGTGATGGATCAAGCCCTGATCTGTTGACTGGGTAGGAGTGGTCTGTTTAATTCAGATACTCTGTCCATCACCGCCCCCTTTTCTGAATCGTTTTGTCCACCACAGGCGTGGAAGGGTATGCTCAAATGTGAGTCCCTTGCTCACTGCACCATCAGGATTCAAGCAAGCCGGGCCGAAGACGGCTGTAATGCCAGAAACCGGTCCCCGGAAGCTTGTTTCCTTTCCAGTATAAGAATTGGCTTGGTATTTTGGTCTGCCCTGTTCCCATGATGCACTGGGCCAGGGACAGACTAATTTGCATATAGCCAGGTTCTGAGCTGGGATGGTGCAGTGAGCTAAAAAACGGTGATGGATCAAGCCCTGATCTGTTGACTGGGTACGAGTTTTCTGCTTAATTCAGATACTCTGTCCATCACCACCCCCTTTTCTGAATCGTTTTGTCCACCATAAGCGTGGAAGGGTATGCTCAGATGTGAGTCCCTTGCTCACTGCACCATCAGGATTCAAGCAAGCCGGGCCGAAGATGGCTGTAATGCCAGAAACCGGTCCCCGGAAGCTTGTTTCCTTTCCAGTATAAGAATTGGCTTGGTAGTTTAGTCTGCCCTGTTCCCATGATGCACTGGGCCAGGGACAGACTAATTTGCATGTAGCCAGGTTCTGAGCTGGGATGGTGCAGTGAGCTAAAAAACAGTGATGGATCAAGCCCTGATCTGTTGACTGGGTACGAGTGTTCTGCTTAATTCAGATACGCTGTCCATCACCACCCCCTTTTCAGAATCGTTTTGTCCACCACAAGCGTGGAAGGGTATGCTCAGATGTGAGTCCCTTGCTCACTGCACCATTAGGATTCAAGCAAGCCGGGCCGAAGACGGCTGTAATGCCAGAAACCGATCCCCGGAAGCTTGTTTCCTTTCCAGTAAAAGAATTGGCTTGGTAGTTTGGTCTGCCCTGTTCCCATGATGCACTGGGCCAGGGACAGACTAATTTGCATGTAGCCAGGTTCTGAGCTGGGATGGTGCAGTGAGCTAAAAAACGGTGATGGATCAAGCCCTGATCTGTTGACTGGGTAGGAGTGTTCTATTTAATTCAGATACTCTGTCCATCACCACCCCCTTTTCTGAATCGTTTTGTCCACCACAAGCGTGGAAGGGTATGCTCAGATGTGAGTCCCTTGCTCACTGCACCATCAGGATTCAGGCAAGCCGGGCCGAAGTCGGCTGTAATGCCAGAAACCGGTCCCCGGAAGCTTGTTTCCTTTCCAGTAAAAGAATTGGCTTGGCAGTTTGGTCTTCCCTGTTCCCATGATGCACTGGGGCAGGGACAGACTAATTTGCATGTAGCCAGGTTCTGAGCTGGGATGGTGCAGTGAGCTAAAAAACGGTGATGGATCAAGCCCTGATCTTTTGACTGGGTAGGAGTAGTCTGTTTAATTCAGATACTCTGTCCATCACCGCCCCCTTTTCTGAATCGTTTTTTCCACCACAAGCGTGGAAGGGTATGCTCAAATGTGAGTCCCTTGCTCACTGCACCATCAGGATTCAAGCATGCCGGGCCGAAGACAGCTGTAATGCCAGAAACCGGTCCCCGGAAGCTTGTTTCCTTTCCAGTATAAGAATTGGCTTGGTATTTTGGTCTGCCCTGTTCCCATGATGCACTGGGCCAGGGACAGACTAATTTGCATGTAGCCAGGTTCTGAGCTGGGATGGTGCAGTGAGCTAAAAAACGGTGATGGATCAAGCCCTGATCTGCTGACTGGGTACGAGTGTTCTGCTTAATTCAGATACTCTGTCCATCACCACCCCCTTTTCTGAATCGTTTTGTCCACCTTAAGCGTGGAAGGGTATACTCAGATGTGAGTCCCTTGCTCACTGCACCATCAGGATTCAAGCAAGCCGGGCCGAAGACGGCTGTAATGCCAGAAACCGGGCCCCGGAAGCTTGTTTCCTTTCCAGTATAAGAATTGGCTTGGTAGTTTGGTCTGCCCTGTTCCCATGATGTACTGGGCCAGGGACAGACTAATTTGCATGTAGCCAGGTTCTGAGCTGGGATGGTGCAGTGAGCTAAAAAACGGTGATGGATCAAGCCCTGATCTGTTGACTGGGTACGAGTGTTCTGCTTAATTCAGATACTCTGTCCATCACCACCCCCTTTTCTGAATCGTTTTGTCCACCATAAGCGTGGAAGGGTATACTCAGATGTGAGTCCCTTGCTCACTGCACCATCAGGATTCAAGCAAGCCGGGCCGAAGACGGCTGTAATGCCAGAAACCGGTCCCCGGAAGCTTGTTTCCTTTCCAGTATAAGAATTGGCTTGGTAGTTTAGTCTGCCCTGTTCCCATGATGCACTCGGCCAGGGACAGACTAATTTGCATGTAGCCAGGTTCTGAGCTGGGATGGTGCAGTGAGCTAAAAAACGGTGATGGATCAAGCCCTGATCTGTTGACTGGGTACGAGTGTTCTGCTTAATTCAGATACTCTGTCCATCACCACCCCCTTTTCAGAATGGATAAAGATTCAGCAGAAAATAATGAATATGAGAACAATCATGGGTCTCTTTATCCATCGAACATCTACAATGGTGGGGGAAAGAAAAGACTGCCACCTCTCAGGGATCTCCCTGTCTACCCACATCCTGGAAAATACTGCATGAAAAGCAATGGAACAGTATGGGTGGGGCAAAGTGACTGCGCCTACATGCTCCAGCTCTGGTGTCCTCACTGAATACGTACTTTGTGTGTGGGAGCAAGGACAACACCTGGCTGCCCAAGTCTTGGGCCGGCACCTGTTACATTGCTTGGTTGCTCCCCCCACCTACACAGCGGATGCAAAACACCACATCCAGAAGAGAGGTGTGGTTGATACTGGAGACACAGCTGGCCAAGAATTTAGTGACTTTGCTAAAGGATTCCTCCCCTTTTGGGGCCCTATGGTCAATAGTCACAATCTCCAACATCTCACCAGGGTGGTAGAGGCCATCATCAACACGACTGGCGGTGCCCTCAATAACATCAGGGTTGAACTTCAAGCAGACCGCCTCATGACTTTACAGAACAGAGTGGCGCTTGACATAATACTGGCGGATCCTGGAGGAGTCAGCACATTGATCAAAACAAGTTGCTGAATTTACATCCCTGATAATGCACCGACAGTTTATCAAGCAATCCAGAAGCTCCATAAGATTGCTTCCGACATCCATGAGGATGAGGGTTCATGGTCCCTAACATGCTGGTTTTGGAGCATTGTATCTCAGTGGGGATGGAAGATGATTTTCATTGCAATCCTTGCAGCCGCATTGTTCTCTTGCTGCCTCTGTGTTCAATGCATGCCCTTGCTGTGTGGGCTCTGTGCCACCTCTTTAGCACACAAACAAGGGAATTCACACAATCACAATGCCATGATGATCAAAAAAGAGAACAAGGAGATGATGGACATTGACCTGGATGACGACTGATTGTTGCCTCTTCATGGCAAAAGGAGGGACTGTTGAACTGTAATTAAAATGACCCACAAGACTCCATTTTGTGTTGCCATGCTCTCGGCAACCTGGTGAAGAATTGATTTCCACGACCCTGTTGAAACTTGCACAACCCTCCTTCCTCCTTGTGGTCGAGCCGATTCCGAGAAGCTGCCTATGTGCCTCACCCCCGGGTTGTGTCAGAGACTTAGCCATATCCTGTCCATTGTTGGTAACTCAGCCTGTCACGACCAACTCCTGTGCCCTGTGACCACACCATGTGGTCAAGGAAGCACAAGGCTGTGCCCTGTGACCATACCATCTGATCAAGGAAGCACGAGGCTGCATCCTATGACCACACAATTGAGCAAGGAAGCACGAGGCTGTGTACGTTGTGCAATCAGAGACAGATGTCCCCTGGCCACGATTGCATCACAAGACTGACGAAGAACTTGTCAGATGAGGAACTTATCAAAATGTGGGACTATGTATTGTGGAAATTGGCGTGGCTAGTACTATAAGTATGTGTGCCCTGCGGATTGAAGCAGCAGTCTCCGTAGAATTGTCTTTGTACCATTCTGGGACCCTGTCCTTAGCTCGAGCTAATAAATAACGTACTTCCCTCCACTGCTGGTTGTCCTGGTCTCTTTGGTAATTTATGATTTAAGCAAGAAGAACCCGTAGATTCTAGGTGTCCCCTGCACCTCTGGCTTTGACACTCCTAGTGGGGGAGGGGTCTCCAAAAAGCCGGTTCTACATTTATGAGGCCATAAATGCCACCATCTGCCTCGGATTGTTGCATGAAAGGCTCCCCAAACTGAAAAAAGTATGCAGTGCCCTTATTTATCTGAAAAAAACCCTCTTTATACGTTATCATATTTGCTACCCATTACTGGTTAGAAAGCAGGCAGATTTCCATTTGCCACCTGGACCTCTCCCTCTTCCTAGTTTCAACTTCTGGATCGATACTGACAAATTAATAATCAGAAAAAGCGTTAGCCCATATTTCAAAACCAGTAAAGTTGAATGAGCAAGAGATTTTTTTAAATCTATCCGAGAAGCTGATTTAAATTGCTGTGAAAACAGGTGTATTGCGAAAACTCTGAATGAGCGCTAGATGATACTCCCATTTCAGATATATATTTTTCTAGGTACATGGCTTTAACTGTTTTTTAGTTTTGTTTGAAGTGTGCCTTACTAAATCCTGTATAAAAATTAAAATCACCTCACATAATTACAGGGCTTTCTGCTTCCATGGCCACCTCCTTATTCTGCATGATTGCTTTGAGATCGTCAACTACTGGGGAATAATAGTTCACTAAGTTGATCGGATTCTCATTTAGCCGGGCTGTAATCCAAATCCATCTATCATCAGATTCCCAACAAACTTGTATATCCTCTCAATCTAACCCTTGGCCAAGATACACCACTACCCACCTCAGAGCCTACCCAGATTAAGCATCTTTTTAGCTATCATATCCTTTTCAGAAACTACAGCCCCTGTCTCTCGTTCAACCATTTCCATAATCGTTTCTGCTTCCTGCCTAACCCTGATTGACCAAGTGAGGAACTTCCCCACCATCTTGCTTTCCTCATACACCTTGTGCTGATACAACCGGGAGATCTGTATTTCCTCTAACATAAAAAATTCCCTTAACTCATGCTTTACTTAAGTGAATTGCCTATTTACTGAATTTTGTGTCCCTGGCCTGCTAGTCCTATTTTCTAAAGCATTGTGAACTGCAGATTGGGTTTCAGCTATACGTATTGCCCTGCTTTTGACTTGTGAAGCCATAAATGCCACCATCTGCCATGGATTGTTGCCTGAAAGGCTTCCAAAACTGAAAAAAATGATGCAGTGCTCTTATTTATCTGAATAAAATTCTTTTTACACTTTCTCATAATTACTACCCATTAGAAAGAAGGCAGCTATCCATCTGCCACCTGGACCTCTCCCTCTTCCTAGTTTCAACTTCTGGATCAATACTAACAAATGAATGATCAGAAAAAAGCGTTAGCCCATATTTGAAAATCAGTAAAGTTGAAAGAGCAAGAGATTTTTAAAAAAAATCTATTCGAGAAGCTGATTTAAATCGCTGTGAAAACAGGTACATTGCAAAAACTCTGAATGAGCTCTGCGCCATGGGTCTACCAGTTGATACTCCCATTTCATTACATCTATTTTTTTCTCGGTACATGGCTTTAACTGTTTCTTGGTTTTGTTTGAAGTGTGACTTACCAAATCCTGTATAAAAATTTAAATCACCTCAGATAATTACAGGGCTTTCTGCTCCCATGGCCACCTTGTTATTTTGCATGATTGCTTTGAGGTCGTCACCCACTGGGGAATAATAGTTCACTAAGTTAATTGGATTCCCATTTAGCCGGGCTGTAATCCAAATCCATCTAGTTTTTCCAATTTTCCAATTTAGAAGGTTTTATATAGCGCTAGCTTCACCCGAGGGTATCAGAGCGCTTTACATCAGCAATGGAAGTACATAATAAAAAACTATCTTGGCAGTTGAACGAAACGGGTTGTACAGGCAGTCAAACAGAAATAAAAATACAGGGAGTAACTTAGGAAACATAGTAAGTAAAAGCACGTATAGGATGAGATAGAGAAGCAAGTTGCAGTAACCAGAATGTTATAGTAAATAGTAAATTTAACAGTATGCCAAGGAGGACTCATAGGACATAGTAGGTAGCAGGTGGTAAAGTGAGGGGGAGGAGGAGAGGGAGGCCACAAGAGAAAAGGGGAGGTGGGTGAGTGAGTGGGGAAGGCGGGGAAGTATAAGGAGGGAGGAGGAGGAGAGGTAGTCAGAAAGGAGATCCAGGATTTAGTTTCCCCAAAATGTAGTGAGAAGATAAATTTTAATATCTTTTTTGAATCTGGAATAGGAGGGGTTGTGTTGAAGGTCTTTGGGGAGGGCATTCCAAATGGTTGGGGCCTTGCCAGAGAAGGAGCGGGACTTCGAGGCAATTTTTTTAAGTAGGGGGGTATGAGAAGAAGAGTGTTGGTGCTTCTCAGTGTTCGGGCACAGCCAGCTTTTTTAAGTTTAGTTGTGAGGTAGGCTGGGGTCTTCTGGTAAAGGGATTTGTGAGTAATACAGACAATTTTATAGGAGGATCTGCCTTCGATGGGGAGCCACTTGAGAGACTTGAGGGCAGCGGAGATGTGGTCAAAATGTTTACAGTTTGTTGTTAGTCTGGCGGTGAGGTTGAGAACAGATTTGATGGGGGCCAGGTGGATATTGGGGGTGCCAGAGAGAAGGGCGTTTCCATAGTCGATTTTGGATAGAACAAGAGACTGGATAATTAATTTGAAGTCTTCAGCTGGGATAAAAGGTTTGATTTTTTTGAGGTGCCGGAGAGTGATGAGTGCACTTTTTGCTGAGTTCTTAACATGGAAATTTTGTGTGAGTTTATTGTTAATGGTGATGCCGAGTGATTTAACCGAATCGGCGAGGGAGAGAGAAACGTTTAGTGTGTTAAGGTCGGCTGTCCATGATTGAATGGGGAGAGGGTTGTTTTTGGGAGAGAAGAGGATGATCTCAGTTTTGTTAGGGTTAAGTTTCAGATGATTGTTGTGGAACCAGGTTTGGATTTTGGTTAAGCCCATCTTAAGGTGCAGGCTATGAGCATGGGATTTAATGTTATAGTACAGTAGGGTGTCGTCAGCGTATAGGTGGTAGTGGATTTTATCTTCTTTGAGTATCCGGGTAAGGGGTTCGATAAATAGGTTAAAGAGAGCAGGAGAGAGGGTGGATCCTTGAGGGACACCAAGGGAGACAGATGTTGGGCTAGAGAGGCAGTTTGAGATTTTAATTTGTTAGGTTCTATGTTGGAAGTAAGAGGTGAACCAGTTAAGGACAGGGCCATTGAGGCCGAAGCGATTTTTGAGTGTGTGAAGTAGGGTTGGGTGGTAAACTGTGTCAAATGCAGCAGAAAGGTCAAGTAGGATGAGTAGGTAGGTCTCGCCCTTGTCCAGAGCTAGATGAATATCATCGACTATGTTGAGAAGTGCCGTTTCCGTGCTGCAACCTTTGCAGAAGCCAGATTGCAGTGGGTCAAGCAGGTTGAAAGTGTCAATGTGTTTGTCCAGTTAGAGAAGGGAGCATTTTTCCAGGGCTTTGGAGAGAAGCGGGAGGTTGGAGATGGGGCTGAGATTATTAGGGTCATTGGGGTCAGCTTTGGGATTTTTGTGGATGGGAGTGATTTGCCAGTTGAAGGGAGATGGGCACACTCTCTGTTGATAGGGAGGCGTTGATGATGTTGGTCCAGTAGGGGACGATGACATGTTTGAGATCTTGGATTAGTGCGGAAGGGAGCGAGTCTTTGGTGTGGGAGGAAGGTTTGATTTTGGCTAAAATGTTGAAGACATCCTGTTCAGAGACAGGGTAAAAATTATGCCATGAGGCGTTATTTTTAAGCGGAAGGGAAATGGGATCCTGAGGGGTATGAGAAGGGAGGGGACCTGGGGGAGTCAGGGATGCGTTCAAGGGGAGTGGTGAAAGAGGAGTGGTAGTCAGGAAGGTTGAGGGGTGAGAGAGGGTAAAGTATAGAGGAAAGTGCGGTCTATTTTTGCGATTTTCTCACAGAAGAAGTTGGCAATTTCTTCGCATTTGTTAATGGAGGCCACTGGGTTAAGGGGTGCAGGGGCGGTTTGATTTCTAATAATGTTGAACAGTACTCTAGGTCTGTTGTTTGCGCGAGAGAGTTGTAGATTAAAGAATTACGCTTTCTCGGAAAAGATGTGTTTGTTGTAGGAGGATCTCGCAGTTCTAAGGAGGGCAAGATGGGATGGGGAGGGATGCTGTCTCCACATTCATTCCGCCAGTCTCAGCGAGCGTCTTTCTTTGTTAAGGTCTAGGGTAAACCATGATTTAGAGGGGGCTTTTTTTTAATGTTTTAGTTTTCAAAGGGGCAAGTTGGTCTAACGCCTCCAATACAGTATTTTTTAAATGCTCTGTGAGTTCATTTGCATTTCAAGAGGGGAGGTGAGATTAAGTTGGGATTGGAGGTTATGTTCCAGTGTGCCAGGTGGGAGTTGTTTAAAATTTCTGGTTACAATTGTAGTTTTGTTGGTTTTTATAGGGGCAGGAGGGGCCGGGGGCGATATTGTGAACAGAATGAGATGGTGATCAGACCAGTTGATGGGGATGATGTTGGATAGGGATGTAAGATCTGGGTTGGAGATGATTGCGTCTAGGATAGCTCTTTTGGCCTGGGCAGGGAAAGGCAAAGTTGTTTGAGGTCGCTAATCTTGAGGAGATTATTGATGAGGTTGATTGCCAGGTCATCAGGTTCGTTCCAGTGAAGGTTACGATCTCCTAGGAAGAGGTTTTTTGAAGCTGGAAAGTAACGATTTAGTTAGTATGCCAGAGAATTATTCTGCAAATGGAAGGGGTTCACCAGGGGGATGATAGATGTTATGCAGTCGTATTACGGGGGAGCATTTCATTTTGAGTTTGGCGCCTAAGTATTGGAAGGTTGTGTAATCAGTGTTATTAACAGGGGAGTGTTGTAATTCTTCTTTAAAAATTATTGCTCATCTCCCCTATTTTTTCAGGTCTGTCTTTTCTGATGATAGAGTAGCCAGGGGGGTCAGAGGTCGACGATGCGTGTTGAATGGTCTTTGAGCCAGGTTTCCGTGAAGAAGGCGATGTCTGTACCTTCATTAAGAATGGTTTCTGAGATTTCTGTCGCATGTCGGACAGCTGAACAGCAGTTCATGAGCATGCAGGTAAGTGGTTTGGGGTTGGCGATAGGGAGGGGGAGTATTTGAATACTGGTGAGTTGGGGGAGTCTGGGGGAGCTAGGAGGGTCAGGGGTTCTGCAGGTCCCTAAAAGAACAGGGATTTTAGAGTGAGGGGGGAGATTCTTTAGGTGGGGGTCCTTAAGGTAGGTTAGGCAGAGGGCAGAAAGGTCAGGGGCGGAGTAGGTGTTAGAGGTACGAAGGGGTCTATGAGAGTGGGTGAGGAGTGGCATTGTTGACCCATGTTTCGGATCTAAGTGTTTTCGAGGCTTAGCACAGGGGGGAAGGGGCCAGGAGGGGCGGGATATGGGTTTGTAAAATCTTATCTGAGTAGGGTAAGTTCAGTAGCTAGGGTAACAAGATTATCGTCCAGGTTTACGAGGTTAAAAAGGAGAGAAGTGGAGGTGGTAGGAGTGGAGGAAGGTTAGGGGCAGAGTGACTAGGGAGATGAAATTCACATCTTGGAATGAGCGGTTCATCAAGGGGGAAAATGTGGGTAGGTCTGTATTTGAATGAGGAGTGTGGAAGGCCAGGGGAGGGGAGGGTAGAATGGCCCAGTAGTGGGACGGAGGGATGGCAATGACGTGCAAAAGTTTGGAGTGGGGTGAGGGGGATGGGGGAGGTGAGGGGAGCATGTGAGGTGTGAAACGGGATGTGGTATTGGCGAAGTGGGTGGGTGAGAGGTTAGAGGAGGAGGGGATCAGAACCTGAGGGGTAACAGTCGTAAGGGGATGGTTTATAAGGGGAGAGGGGTGTTAGGGTGTTAGGGTGTTGATAGGATGTAGGAAGTGGATGGTCATTTTGGGATATGGGAGTTTGAAGGGGTGGATTGGCGGAGAAGGGGGGGATGTTTCCAGAGAAGTGGGTATAACCGGAATTACGGAGGGGGATGTGTCTTTACGGGGGGAGTGGCGTGGGGGAGTGGTGTTAGTTTCTGGGAGGTGGAGGAAATTTGAGAGTAGTTGGGAAAAGGAGCTGGAGTCAGGAGAGGGGACCGGATTGCGGCAGGGCAGGGTTCGAGTGAGGGTGACATAGATTTGTAATTTGTGGAGGAAGGGGCAAGGACAAGGACATGGGGGTTTGAGTTGTTATGTGACGGTTTAGAGGTGGAGGAGGGGTACTGGGGAGGTGGTTCGCTGTTGGGGTGGACGGACATTGGGGGTATGGGAATAAGGAGGGGTGTATTTGAGGGGTAGTGGGGGAAGATGTCAGAGTGGAGGGTAGGCAAGGAGTTAGTGAGAAGGGAGAATCATAGCGGAAAGGAGTGTCATGGGGTAGCAGAGTGATTCTGTGAGATGTGGACGGGATTTGGGAGTAGATGGGGCAGGTAGCTGGAATTGGTGGAGGGGATAGGTTTGCGGTAGGGGAGAGTGCAAGTGAGGGTGCCAGAGTAGTAGTTGTTGGGGGGGGACTGACGTTTGGGAGAGGGTTAGGAGTTGTGGTGGCTGATGGGGGCTCTGAGGGATTGAGGGACTGCGAGGGTGTTGAAGGAGGAGAGGGTAGTGTCAGCTGGTTAGAAAGAGTGCTGTAGAGGAGTTGAAAAACTGTGAGGTGCTGTTCAGAGGCTTGGATCAGGATATTTCCAGTTTTGTAGCTGGAGATGGTTATTTCACCAGGGTAAAACGAGGAAGGAGAAGTGGCAAGTTAAAAACCGTGGGGGATTTTGACCTATCATCAGATTCCCAACAAACTTGTATATCCTCTCATTCTAACCCTTGGCCAAAATACACCGCTACCTGCCTCAGAGCCTGCCCGGATGAAGCAAAATAAGTTTTGTAGTAATATTGGTTTTAAGTACAGTATCCTGACGCAGTTGAACTTGTGGAGAAAAAGAAGTTAAACACCTGATTAAACCTACATACTTTTGTTTGTTAGATACACCATTAATGTTACACGATGTTATTTGAATTTTAAAATTCATCAACTCGAAAGGCGTGGCTTGGAGCATCAAGATGGCAGTTGCACTCTAAGAGTGCTCCAGACCCCTGTGACATCCACTCCGAATCCATCTACTCACCGGTACCAATCCTGCAATCCTTCCTGGATGTGCCGGTCTGCCGACTTCTGCGGCGAGCTATCCTGTGCCTTTGGCTCAGTGAGGTGGTGGCCCTGGTGCGGACCAGTCTCGCGTGGAGGCTCAAGACTCGGAACAAAATGGCGTCCCGGGACCCCTGCCGGGGTGAGGTAAACCAGCCACGAGTCAGAGCCAGAGATCCTGGGATACCCCGTGTCCCGCCCAGAACAATCGCTGCTGTTGGTGGCGAGGAGACACTGCCGGAGCCCTGGGGGGGCGAGACCTACATCTACAGAAACTGATGGCGGATGTGATCCCTGGGGCAGCCAGCGGGAGACAGATACAACAGGGTGTGGCACCAGTCTCAGACCGCTGTGGGCTAGCCTAGGAGCCGTGGTAGTGCCACCCTGGGGTCACACCACACAACAGCTGTCCCAACAAAGACCCTGAGCCTTTGACCGTGGACCCTGCGGCAGGGCCAGTGAGATGCCCGGGTGCCTGAGACCTCGAGCGGGCCGGCCCCTATCCTGGAGCTGCAGTGGCAGGCCCCAGACGGTTCCCCAGCCAGACTCCTTTGTTCCTGAGGAGTGCTACTGCCCCTGAGGCTGACGGCAGATGCAGCTGAAAGGGGGCAATGAGGCCGGGTGGGCCCCGATGTGCTCCATTGACACTGGGCCTTGAGTTGGGTGGCCAGCCTTGGATCAGGGCGGGAGGCCAGTGACAATCCCCTCCTCCACCAAAAGGCCACAAAAACAATGTGCACTTAGGCCAACCGGCTGGCTGGAATTGAGCCTCCTGGCTCCGTTGACAGTAACAAAGGACCCCCCTCCTCTCGTTGACTCTGGGCTGATGCTGAGAACTTTGGACCTGTGGACCCTCACACCGCTGTAGGTCACCGGGCCTAGAAGCGGCAGTGACGCTCAGAAGGAAGGCCCACAATCCTCGATCACAGTACTCTGAGGCTGGTCATGCCCTGACAAGGCAGAAAAGGCAAATGCCCAAGGGGGACAGACGTGAGAAGATTCCTGCATTGGAGGTGAAAACCACCACATCTCACCCAGCCGAGAGTTGATGGTACCGGTACTGACAACCACTGAAGCATCCTATGACACCCTTGTTGAGATGTCATCATATCCAGGATAGGAGTGACAGGCATCGGACAAGGCGGTCGGGCCCTGCTAGGAGAAGCTGTGGCCTCCAGGGAGGCAACAGAAATCTCCCTTCACCAGCCCAAACACGCCACGTGGAGAATCAACTTTCCACACCACTGAAGGCTGATCCTGGGTGCACAAGTGGTCCTGATCAGAGACGGGAGCACGGCCATCTCCCCCTTGGTGTCCTTAAGGGCACCACCTGCGAGGATATGCGTGACTCCCTCATTGTACACCCTTGTGAGTCCATCCTGCTGCCTGGAGGGACTGCGGTGGCGCCCATCTACCGAGTCCACCTGAGCGGCCTCAGGCGCTCTGTGGAACTGTGGTCTACCGCCCCCACTCACCACGGGAAAAAAAAAGGAACGAAACTGCCTGCGACACAGACTAAAATCGACAAATACACTTCAAATGGCCCAGGACACACCGACGCTGCGGCTGCGAAAAATCGCCTCCCAGATGGAGACCTCAATGCAATCCTCCAGGCCATACTCTCGTCACAGGCCTCAGTCGAAAACAAGATAGGTGAGGTTCGAGTCGACATGGCACTCACACCCCGGGAGCTCCCCAACGCCACAGCATGCATAACAGAGTTTGAATCCTGCCTCTTTACAGTTGAGGGCGAGATGCATCAGCTGAAAGAACAAGTCACGCATCTTCGATCTCACATGAAGGAACTACACAGGAGGGTCGAGGACGCCGAAAATTACTGGAAGCATAACAACCTTTGACTGGTGGGCTTCCCTAAAGGAGTTGAGCAGGGGCAGGCAGCTACTCTCATTGAAAATTGGACTACGTCCTGGATGCCAGTAGGTGTACTGCCGACATGGTTTGCAGTGGAGCGGGCCCACCGATCTCTGGCACTCAGACCACCACCAGGAGCGTCTCACCAGCCAATCATTCCCAGGATCCCCAATTTCAGAGACAGAGACGCTATCCTGCAAGCAGTCCAGTCCCAAACAGCCCTGACCTACCACGGCCACAACATAAGTTCAGGCCCAACAACGTTCCTACATGGAGGTCAAGCAGAAGCTGAGCGATCTCAACCTCAAATACCAACTGCTCTTTCTGGCCCATCTTCGGCAGTCCTCCCACACTCCCAGACCTATGATCCACAGACACTGATCTTTCCCGTAGCCCGACCATCTAAGACATGCAGTCACAAACTTGGTTGACTCCAACCGAGGGGGGAACTCACCTGGGAAAATGGATTGAACTGTGGGAAATGAGCCAAAGTATCCAGCTGGATTCAGTCCATAGAACAAGCATTATTATTATTATTATTCTTATTATTATTATTAATTGGATTATATTAAGCGCAGACAACCCGGAGGCCTCGTAGCGCTGAGTGTAACTGGGGGGCAAGTGAAGGTGGTGAGATTTACATGAAAAGAAGGGTTTTTAATTCTTTCCGGAATTTTAGGAGATTAGGCTCACCGCGCAGGGAGACAGGCAGAGAGTTCCATGCCTTAGCCGCATTCCAGGAAAAGGAACGTCCTCCCCATCTGGCACGTTTGACTTTGTTCTCAGTGGCCAGAAAGGCTGTGCTGGAGCGCAGTGACCTATGGGGAAGATATGGAGTAGCCAGCTGTGGAAAATGAGCCCATAATTCTATCGATGCCCAGGCCGCTGGCGCAAACCGCCTCTTAGTTCTCATGTTGAATAATTACAAAATAAAGAGACGGGCGCTGGAAGCAGGAATCAAGAACAGAGTTTAATTCTCATGAGGAGAGCCAGTCATTTCGGACACGAAACTCAGTGTCTTTCGGGAGGTGCTCTAACAAGTGAGCTGAGACTCTTGCTTTTATACCTTACAAAACACTTGATAGTACAATCAGGACAGTATGACGCAAAAGAAAGACATCCCTATAATCCTCGTGTCAATCCTACCCCACATATGTTCACAATGGGGACCCTTGACCTGCTGATAAGAGGGGAGGGCAATCACGCAGCTGAGTGTTCCGTACGATGTGTACGCCTGATCATAGCCCCGGGGGTGGGGTGGCTAGGATCAATAGTGGATCCTTTGAAGAGGAGTGACTTCATACAATAAGGGCAGTAAATGGTATCTCCTGGCTCAGGCGATGGCCTCGGACATGTGTGGTCAACCGGACTCAGGGGAAGGGGTCATCAAAGGAGTGGTATTCATGCCGCGTGGACAATCGAGCGCGGAGGGAAGGCTCGTCAACAGAGGGGTATTCATGGAAGGAAAGGAGGTGTTGGTCAGGCGCGGCCGTGACTCTCAAGGACAGGGCCTTGCAGAAGAAGAAGGTTTATGACTTGCCTATGTGAGGAGAAGGGAGGGGTAGCCAGGGTGGACACAGGGACAGAGTCACACAGAGAGAGAGAGAGAGAGATCTGATGACCCGTACATGAGAGAGCGGGGGCAGTCAGGTGCAGCTGGGGAGGGCTACGTCAGCCAAGGCGAAGGATGCCTCTTCAAGAGAAAATGGGGGGGTTTTGTGCGGGTCAAGCAGGAGAGTCGCCTTTCGCAGCAGGGTCGCACAGGGGGAGAGGGTTTCATGGCCTACGCATGAGAGAGGGGGTTTAGGATATGCGCAGGAGGGAAGCCGGGGATTCCAATGGGTAAAAGGCCATGGTGCCTAGAATGGCTGTACATATGCATAGGGGTATGGGCTCTTACTGGCAGAGTGATACGGTCAATAATTTATGGTATTCATGGTGCTCACAGAGAGAGGAGTGGGAGAAGAAGGGGAATGAATGCTGTCTATGTACATCAATTCCTTCAACTTTCACAGTCGCCTCTTTTTACATAACAGCAGTCATTTTTGCAATTGATGGGTTTACAGGTAGACAGGCATCGTTGATGAATTAGCATTTTGTCGATACTAACATTTGGCGTACAATCATAGACAGTCGAGGTGATGGGCAGAATGCAGCACACAGGAAATTGCATTTTCGTTGTGTTCCTGACAATAAAACGCACTACATAGCATAAATCTTTCTAACTTAAAAATGTGACCAATGAACAGTTTTGACCAGGTAGCTGAGAGCGGAATTCAGTTCAATACACAAGATTTCTTCGTCACAGTGTCTTTTTATCATTGAGCCATCACTGGTAGGCTCTAGTCCGAGTACTTTCGTTGGCGCTGTTGAGCACCGGCGGTGGAGCTATGGGTCCAGCTCAGTTCTATCTTTTCGCGTTGCAGGGTGCGGTCAGTCCTCTGCTGTTAGACCACAGTCCTGTTCCCTAAATAATCCGTTTGGCGGCGCCTTATGCTCGGCACCTATATTTCTGTGGCAACACCCTATTCCCATATGAAGGCAGTTCTTCCTTTTGGCAAAAAGTCACGTGGAAAAGAGGGGAGCATGGTTCAAATAGTCGATAGGAGAGAGAGCGAGCGGAGTTGGGTCAGAGTTCCTGGGACACACAAAAGGGACCAAGGGAGCAAAGGATAACAAGCAGGCAGGCCCATCAATCGAGCCCAAAGAAGGGGGACGGAGACTCCAGGCACACGTGGGTTAGCAGACGGAGGGCTTCAAGGCGGCCCATCGTTTTTCATTTTCCACGTTGAAATTGCGGTCTCATCCCGTATCCTGTTGCTCTGCGGCTCCACCTTTGGTCGAGGTCACACGTGTCCCAAGATCCGCAGTCGGGCTGTACATCACATCTGACCCATCTCCTTCGGTGATCGTGAATCTTTGAATAGGTACAAGACAAGGTTTTAGAGAAATGGCAGAAGAAGACATCTACGCATGTGAATTCCTCCCTCAATTCTACGCATTTGGGAGATACGCTCATTGGTCACAGTCAGAGGTCCATTACCAAGCAGTGCATGTGTCAGCATTCCTACTGAGTTCATGGCAGGTTTATTCATCGTCCTATTTATAACTCAAGTGAGGATAGATGAGATTCCCATCAACTGTGCATTACATCATATTCAACATTACGGAGCATTTCCCTTCAGGACTGGCTAACCTTTTCAAACAGGGCGGGGATGCCATCATCGAGAGTCAGGCAAAACAGGGTTTTCTCGGGGGTCAACAGCTACTCATTGTCATCATGTTTATATTCGGGACAGCAACTGGAGTCTATCAAAAAGGGGGCGGGGATGCTTCGGGCGCTTGCGCTTGAGTGCAAAAGGGGGTGGGGCAATCTGGGCATTGGGGGTCAATCTAGACGTTGGCGTTCGTCTCTGAAGAACAGACATAAGGTGCCATGGACATACAGTTCCCCTATAAATGGCCAGATTTGGGGGACTTTAGTCGTCTTACCTGTCCTTTCCTTCTCAGCCAATTCATGTTCATTCATTTTGCAGAAAGGAGAGGCAGTAATATGGCAAGATACAATCATTTTAGTTTCGGTCAATTTCGCTGAACACCTTCGCGTTCAATATGTATCAAATCAGACTGGTGCCGGTGGGGCACAATTTTACTAAAAAGAGGGAGAGAAAATAGGGAGACTCTCATAGAGAGTGAGAGTCGTCCGCAATCTAAACGAGCCATTCGGTACACGTATGACATGTAGAGAGAGAGAGAGAGAGAGAGAGATAAGGGGGTGGTGAGAGAGAGAGAGAGAGAGAGGGAGAGACGTGTACGAAAATAAGTCATTTAGTGCGCTCACAACACAGAACAGCAAAGGTCAGGTAACACGCAGATACAGACAGAGGGAAGACATAAATCCGTACATTACATACACACAAACTCAGACAGGGAAGACGGCACATGTATTACACATATATAAGACATTCACGACAAGACAGGAAACAATTGTTAGCCTACAAGATCTGTTTTATATATATTCTACGTATCTTTACTATCCTATTTATCTACGTGCTTAGCTCTTTCTACCCTTCCCTCCTTTTTCTTCTCGCTTGTCACGTCTGCGAGCGTTCCCAATTACCAATACTCACACCTCGGTTGGTCGATCAGAAATTAACCTGGTCGTGCTAGTTACCCATGGTTGGATCTTAAACCATTTTTCAATTCCCTCCTTTGGTGGGAAGTTCTCCAGGCTGAGGCAACGGCAAGTATTGATCGGGAGAACAGTCTGACAGCTTGGCTATATCTGTAAGAGTGTGAGAAAGGGGGCAGTGCATTTTGAACATCAGCAACATTTCTAACTTCCTAGACGGGTGGTGCCGTGGCAACCCTTACCCGTATATTTTTCTTTGTCCTTTCCCTACCTAGTCAAACGTCCAGTTACATTATTTAACGCGTCATTTCTAGTCAATTTCTCGTCATTCAGTACCTGTCCAGTTTCTATGTCAGTCCATCCTCTCAGTCGCTATGTCCTAAGGAGGAACAGTCATGTTTAAGTCCACGTCTTTTTTTAAAACTTATCATTATGAGGACTACACACTTATTCCCTCTTTCCCTTTTCGTTGGTGGTCCGACAATCGCTCTTCCACACTTCAGCCGCCGTTCTGACGTGACCTGCAGAAGGGAGGAAAAAGAGGGGGTGGGGGGCAGCATTCAAAGTACATCAGCATGCAGTAGTCCAAAAATATTTTTACCTACCACTTACTCCACGTACCGCCTTTCCTTACCATCTCGGCGTTTAAGCCCAGAGGGACCAGTAATGTCAGATAGATAATCATTGACGATCTGCGTATCTACATGAGTTACTTGGTCGTAACCCTCTTTATCGGGTGCAAGGGTGACGGTCAGGTGGCATTTCCGTGGTGTCGTTTTAAGGGTGTCTAAAACACTTTTCCGGCTGCCTGTGACACATAATGTAGCTGCTAAATATCTGATCCCTTTTGATCTACATCCTTCACCATACTTATTCTTCGCTCACAGTAGTAAGGCATCCAAAACTCATTAATGCAACTGCTACAACCATGCTTTCTTTTTCAAAATACTTTTAATAAACGAAATTGGTGGCAGTTCATTGCATAAAGTGCAGCAGTGCAATAAAATCGTATTAAAACTTCCCTACAGAGCAAGCATGATGCATGTCAGTAATTCATCTTTAATAAATTCATAAATTCATTATCCAATGTCCATTCATTACCTAAATTACACCAATTCATTTTCCAAATCATAATCAGTACCCACCCTAAGTCAGTTCATTGTCCAAGCACATACTCAACATCCTTCATATCTACTTTCATTATCCAAAAACTGCATATATATCTCGGGACAAAAAGCTGCGCAATCAGGGTGCAATAAAGTTTATTCAAAACGTCTCATTTTGTGTCGGCGCCATTTTGGGTGGGGTCAGGCGAGTTCCAGCACAGTCAGAATGTCTCTAGTCTCGCATGGTTGGCCCAGAACCTCCCGTTGGCAGTTCAAAAAGTTTTGTGCTATGTGGTTAACAGTCTAACAAATATGGACCATGAGTCAAAGAGTGGGGAGGGCGGCAACAATTTTCCTACCGGGTCATTCTGGTGTTCCTCCGGAACTGAACAAGTCTGTGCCGTGGCTGCATTTTAGCTATTTCCAATCCGAGGCTGGCGCCGGCAGGAGTTGCACCGATGTCGTGGTTCCCAGTGAGGGGGCGGGGGCGCCCATGCGGAGGGATCGGGGTGCCCCCCGGCTCTTATAGAATCTTCAAGGTTGAGGAGAGAAGGCATGGGGTGCGTGCCCGTCCTGGGCAGAAGACCGCTTTTTGATGTTGACCCTCTTTAAGTAAGAGCATTGGGGTGTCGCTGGAAGCCTCCACCTGGAGGGAGGTGGGGGAGGCTCGTTCGCGCCGCCTCCCCCTTCCAGCGACCCCGCGCCGTTCCTCGGCTCCGTCGCTTCGACATTGGCCGTGCCAGCCATTGAAGATGGGGGGGGGGGTTGGTGGCTGAGGCAAGACATCCCCCTCTTTTCTCTTGACATGTGGCGGGACTACCTGGAACTGTCCAGGCGTCGACATGTGGCGGGACTACCTGTAACTATGCAGGCGATGGCATGTGACGGGACTACTTGCAACTCTCAGGCGTTGGGTGTAGTTGCCGCCATTATAGCACAAAGAAATGCCGCCATCCTTGCTTTGGCTTCGGCCGTCGACGAAAGCCGGATCGGGTGAGAGAGAGGGGTGGTCGGTGGCCGAGGCAAGACAGCCCCCTCTCCCCCCGCGGCCTGCAGGGCGGCAGAAGAGAAGAGATGGAGAGGTCCTTGCCATTCTCTGGACCGCCTGCCCAACATCATCTCCTACTGACCGTGGCCAGGCGAGCCCCTCGTGCCTCGAGGCCTCGCCTTCCGGATGGGCGTAACCGCGGACCTGTTGCACTTCGGGAGCTTCCGGAATGGGGGTAGGTACCTATTGAATTGTTTCTATTTCATGTGACCGTTATTTGGGCGTGGCGGGCAATGAGGCAGACATGTTGGGAGCAGGAATAGGCAGTGAAGCCTAGCTACCTCGTGGCTATTTTTGCTTTCAAACTTTTCACCATTTTACATTTCCTATTACGAACTATTTCTAATGTTTCTTATTTTTAGTGAAGTCAAAAGCTCATCAGGGGGTTACTGACTTAGCCGGATTTCTTTTTATTTTTCTTTCTCTTCCTTAGCGTGTTTCGAGCTAAAGCTTTCTGTTTAGTAGGGAACGGTGATCACTTCATATTTTTATGTGTCCTTTTCACTAGGGGGTACTTCTGGACGGACCAGACGAGTTCCCTCCAATAAATGGTCCGGGGTGGAACGAGATTATCGATCAAAAAGGGGAACATATATTCCTTCATTAGGGTATCATCCTGGGCAGACCGAGCGATGTACTTCCACTTACTAGGGTAGCCTCCTGGACGGACCAGATGGTCTACTTCCACTAAATGGCCCATGAGCGGGGAGCATATGTCCTCCATAAGGGTAGTCTCCTGGGCGGACCATGCGAGCTACCCCCCAAATAACCAAACAGTGGGGAGTGGGTAGGACTGACGAATTCACAAAGGGGCATAACCTACCCTTTACTACTTGCAAAGACTAGATAGAATATTTCTACTCCACGTTGTTTGCAGGCAGAAAATACCTCAAACGAAACAATTCCTGGAACAACAATGTCCAGGCAACCAACCAATCAGTGGGGAGAAAAACAGGCATGACGGATTACAACGGGGACAAACGTCTGCATTACCTGCCCTTCGCTATCCAGAAAGGAAGACAGAATATTTCTACTCGTCTCAGTTTGTAGACAGGGAAGATCTCAAAGAGCAACAATCGATTATTAATCGATTTCAAACAATCCAGTGGGGAGAAAAGTAGGCATGACGGATTACAACGGGGACAAAAAGTCTGCATTTACCTACCCTTCTCTATCTGCAAAGAGGGACGACGTTCCTATTCGCCGCTGTTTGCAAACAGAGAATGTCTCGTTCTCAAAAGAGAACCAATATGTCAAGTAGCATTCAAAGCTAAATGAACCAATACCAACAATATCAGTATACAAATACCGATTTCAATACAATCAATCAATCAATCAGGTGGATAGAACCACCCTACCAATCAGGCGTGAAAACACCCTACTTAATCTTACCCGGACCGGACCATACGGACAGTTCTTCGACTTCCTCCTCCAGCGCCCGATCGTTCTCTTACTCCATGTAGCATTCCTGTGGGATTCCAGTCAGGACAGTAGGTCACTCAAGAGAGGTCCGTTCAGAATTGGTGAAGTTCTTTCGATCGGCAGCCGGGCGAGGGCCCTCTCAAGGCAGGCATACCCCGATCATTTAGATGTTCACTTCTTCGTCTGGATCTCTCTTACCGACCCTATGTCACTGATGGGCCCCACGTTGGGCGCCAATTGTGGAAAATGAGCCCATAATTCTATCGATGCCCAGGCCGCTGGCGCAAACCGCCTCTTAGTTCTCATGTTGAATAATTACAAAATAAAGAGACGGGCGCTGGAAGCAGGAATCAAGAACAGAGTTTAATTCTCATGAGGAGAGCCAGTCATTTCGGACACGAAACTCAGTGTCTTTCGGGAGGTGCTCTAACAAGTGAGCTGAGACTCTTGCTTTTATACCTTACAAAACACTTGATAGTACAATCAGGACAGTATGACGCAAAAGAAAGACATCCCTATAATCCTCGTGTCAATCCTACCCCACATATGTTCACAATGGGGACCCTTGACCTGCTGATAAGAGGGGAGGGCAATCACGCAGCTGAGTGTTCCGTAGGATGTGTACGCCTGATCATAGCCCCGGGGGTGGGGTGGCTAGGATCAATAGTGGATCCTTTGAAGAGGAGTGACTTCATACAATAAGGGCAGTAAATGGTATCTCCTGGCTCAGGCGATGGCCTCGGACATGTGTGGTCAACCGGACTCGGGGGAAGGGGTCATCAAAGGAGTGGTATTCATGCCGCGTGGACAATCGAGCGCGGAGGGAAGGCTCGTCAACAGAGGGGTATTCATGGAAGGAAAGGAGGTGTTGGTCAGGCGCGGCCGTGACTCTCAAGGACAGGGCCTTGCAGAAGAAGAAGGTTTATGACTTGCCTATGTGAGGAGAAGGGAGGGGTAGCCAGGGTGGACACAGGGACAGAGTCACACAGAGAGAGAGAGAGAGAGATCTGATGACCCGTACATGAGAGAGCGGGGGCAGTCAGGTGCAGCTGGGGAGGGCTACGTCAGCCAAGGCGAAGGATGCCTCTTCAAGAGAAAATGGGGGGGTTTTGTGCGGGTCAAGCAGGAGAGTCGCCTTTCGCAGCAGGGTCGCACAGGGGGAGAGGGTTTCATGGCCTACGCATGAGAGAGGGGGTTTAGGATATGCGCAGGAGGGAAGCCGGGGATTCCAATGGGTAAAAGGCCATGGTGCCTAGAATGGCTGTACATATGCATAGGGGTATGGGCTCTTACTGGCAGAGTGATACGGTCAATAATTTACGGTATTCATGGTGCTCACAGAGAGAGGAGTGGGAGAAGAAGGGGAATGAATGCTGTCTATGTACATCAATTCCTTCAACTTTCACACAGCGAGCAGATCATTGCTGGTGCTTCTTTCCACATGGCCCTGTGCATAAAGCACATTGATTTAAACAGTGTTCTGGCCTTGATGGGTAGCCAATGGAGTTTTTTTAGAGCAGCAGTCCCTGAGTCCCGTCTGTTAAGGCCCAGCAGGAGACGGGCTGCTGCATTTTGCGTGACCTGGAGTTTCTTTGTTGTAGTGGCCGGAGCCCCCAGGTACAACGCATTCCCGTAATCTAAACGGGATAGACTAATTGCTTGCACCATGATCCTGAGGGCTTGTGGGGGGAGAAGTGGTAGTACTTTTCTGAGCATGCGCATCAAGCCAAAACAGGTGGCAGATACGATCGTTGCTTGGTGGTTGAAGTTAAGATTGGCATCATATCCTGATGAATGGAGGGGTCCACAATGCAGCTTTGTACTAAGCTCTCTAGTTTAGTTTAGTTTTGTTACTAGCACTGTTGCTAGGGCGACAGATGTTACATTTCCTGAGGTATAAGGTGGGGAGGCGGGTAGGTGGAGAGTCTGGGACCGTTGTTCTATGTTATGGTTCATCTATGTTCATTGAACACAGCGCTTATTCTCTTGAAAATCACCAGTGACAACATATCATCTCGCCCTCTGGGCTGGATGGTGTCTGGGGGGAACTTCGATGTGGTCATGCGTCCTGACCTAAATGCTACAGGCACACCCTCCCCTAGCAGGTACCTACGCACCAGGAGACTGTCAGAGTGGGTGACAAAACTGGGCCCGTGTGATGTCTGGAGAACGTGGAACCCTAGAACTGCTCAGTACACACACCTCTGCGGCACACCACTCACACGAGCGCATTGACGTGATCCTCTTGCCCGCACCTGAATGCCATGAGGTCTCCAATATCAGTATCCTCCCCAGGGGCATCTCAGACCATTCACTACCCCGCGGCACACTACGACCCATCTGGAGACTGAATGCCTGGTCCCTCCAGGACAGCAAATTCTGGAAGGTGGTCAGGGACGAACTCTAACAATACTTCCAAACTAACCAAAACACAGTCTCCTCTCTGGGCACCCTTGGGAGGCCGGGAAGGCCACCATCCACAGCTTTGCTAGGGATAGCTCAAGGCCAAGCGACTGGCACAGAACAGCCGGATCACCCTTCTCGAAGCCAGGCTGCCCACCTGGAGCAAACCCACCCGCAGCTTTGGGCAAAAAGGAGGAGAGACAGCTCTCGCTCCTGGGAGACAAAATTAAGCAACTCAGGAAGCTGATATGGAGGTTCTCGTTTGCCCGCTTATATGGACCGGGGAACAAGAATGGGAGAATACTTCATAGGTTTGCCTCGCACGCTATGGCGAACTGCATAGTCCCTGAGATCCAGGATCTAGTAGGTGTCAAGTTTAAAGTCAAGTTTAAAATTTGTATAGCGCACTACTCACCCAGAGGGTCTCAAGGCGCTTGAGGGAGGGGGGAAACTTTACTTATCGATTATCCAAGCTTTTAGTTGTTTTCTGAAGGAGAGGTGGTTCTGTGTAAGGCGGAGGTAGGTGGGGAGAGAATTCCAGGTCTTGGCCGCTAAGTAGGAGAAGGATTTTCCCCCCCCCTGGTGGATCTTTGGATGTGTGGAATAGCGGCGAGGGCTTGATTGGACGATCATAGTTGGCGGGTGGGGGTGTAAAAGGACAGGCGCGTGTTGAGGTATTCGGGTCCTAGTTCGTAGAGGGCTTTGTGTGCGTGGGTGAGGAGACGGAACGTTATTCTCTTGTTGACGGGGAGCCAGTGGAGGTCTTTCAGGTGACCGGAAATGTGAGCTTGGCGGGGGATGTCTAGGATGAGTCTTGCTGAGGACGTTTTGGATGCGTTGGAGTTTTTTCTATAGTTTGGCTGTGGTTCCGGCGTAAAGGGTGTTTCCGTAGTCCAGTCGGCTTGTGACCAGTGCATGGGTGACCGTCTTTCTTGTTTCAGTGGGAATCCAACAGAAGATTTTTTTGAGCATACGTAGGATGTTGAAGCATGATGATGAGACGGGCGTTGATTTGTCTGGTCATCGAGAGGGAGGAGTCCAGGATGAAGCCCAGGTTGTGTGCGTGATCCGTTGGTATGGGTGCATTTCCCAGGGCCGGTGGCCACCATGAGTCATCCCAGGTGGAGGGGGATGATCCTAAGATGAGGACTTCCGTTTTGTCCGAGTTCAGTTTTAAACGGCTGTTCTTCATCCACTCGGCTACTTCTTTCATCCCTTCGTGTAGGTTGGTTTTGGCGGTGTTTGGGTCTTTGGTGAGGGAAAGGATCAGCTGGGTGTCGTCTGCGTAGGAGAGGATGTTGAGGTTGTGTTGGCGCGTGATGGATGCGAGGGGACTCATGTATACGTTGAAGAGGGTGGGACTGAGTGATGATCCTTGTGGTACGCCGCAGATGACTTCGGTGGCCTCTGATCTAAAAGGGGGGAGGCGGACTCTCTGGGTTCTTCCGGCGAGGAACGAGATGATCCAGTCCAATGCTTTTCCTTGTATTCCGACGTTGCTGAGGCGTTGTATAAGGGTGCTATGACAGACTGTGTCGAAGGCTGCGGAGAAGTCAAGTAGGATGAGGGCAGCTGTTTCTCTGTTGTCCAGTAGAGTTCGAATGTCGTCTGTTGCTGCGATGAGGGCGGTCTCGGTGCTGTGTTTGGCTCAGAAGCCGGACTGTGAAGAGTCGAGGGATTTGTTGGATTCCAGGAAGGCGGCTAGCTGACTGTTGACGGCTTTCTCAAGACTTTGGCAGGAAATGTGAGGAGCGAAATGGGGCGGTAGTTCTTAAGTTCAGTAGGGTCTGCTGTGGGTTTCTTCAGGAGGGCGCTGAGTTCGGTATGTTTCCAGCTTTCTGGGAAGGTAGCGGAGTTGAGGGAGCAGTTGATGACGTCTCGGAGATGGGGTGCGATAATGGAGTCTGCTTTGTTGAAAATGTGGTGGGGACATGGGTCGGTTGGCGATCCTGAGTGGATGGAGTTCATCAGGCGGATGGTGTCTTCAGTGGTGATTGGGTTCCAGGCGCAAAGGTTGTTGGAGGGGGATTTTAGTTTGGAGGTGGGTGGGGTGGACTGGTCTCCAAAGCTGTTATGTATGTCAGCGATTTTGTTGTGGAAGAACGAGGCTGGAGAGTCGCAGAGGTCTTGGGAGGGAGTGATGTCGTTGGTGCCGGCGTTGGGGTTGGTGAACTCTTTGACGATGTTGAATAGTTCTTTGCTGTTGTGGGCGTTGTTGTCGAGTTGATCTTTGAATGGATCGGATCAGTTGGTGGTGTTTGCGGGTGGCGTTCTTGAAGGTGGCCAGGTTGTCAGTGGTTGGGTTTTTTCGCCAGGCTTTCTCGAGGGTGCGACAGATCTTCTTGGATTTCTTAAGGTCATCATTGAACCAGGGGGCTTTTTTGCTACCTTGCTTGATTAGATGGTTTTTCAAGGGTGCTAATTCTTCAGCGCTGTGGGTGATCCATTGTGTGAGGTTGATGGCTGCTTGGTTTGGGTCCGATGATTTGGCAGGAGGGTTTTGGTGAAAAGATGTGAGGAGCTGGTCGGTGGTAATTTTGTTCCAGTTTCTGCGGGGAATTGGTTGTGGGTGGTTGTGGGTCGTAGTCTTTTTGTAGTTGAAGTGAACTCGGCTGTGGTCAGTCCAATGGAGAGCTGTGGTGTGATTGAAGGAGATGTGCTTGCTGGAGGTGAAGATTGGGTCGAGCGTGTGTCCGGCATAGTGGGTGGGGGTGTCAACAAGTTGTTTGAGTCCGAGAATGGCGAGGTTGTCCAGAAGGGTGGTGGTGTTGCTGTCGTTGTTCTTTTCCAGGTGGAAGTTGAGGTCTCCCAGTAGAATGTAGTCCTCGGAGGGGAGGGCGTGTGGGCAGATGAAGTCAGTGATGTCTTCGCTGAATTGTGTGCGGGGTCCTGGTGGCCTGCAGATGAGGGTGCCTCTGAGTGTGGTCTTGGGGTCAGTGTGGATCTGGAAGTGAAGGTGTTCGGCGGCTGCGAGGGGATCGTCGGAGCTGGTTGTGATGCGGATGGTGTTCTTATGGACTATGGCGATGCCTACTCCTGTTTGGTTGATGCGGTCCTTTTGGGTGATCTTGTAGCCGTCCGGGATGGCTATGGCGATGTCGGGCATTGATGAGGCGTTCATCCAGGTTTCTGTAAGAAAGGCGACGTCCGGCGATGTGGTGTCTAGTAGGTTCCAAAGTTCAATGGTGTGTCTGTGGACCGAGCGGGTGTTGAGCAGGATGCACTTCAGGTGGTTAGTGTCCGATCTCTGTTTGGAGTTTGTGGATTTGGTAAGGGTTCTGGTGTAGTCGAACTTGCAGGAGTGGCAGGTGAAGGGTCCATGGGTGTGTCCTGGGGCGGCTGGGTAGCAGTTTGGGAGTCGGCCGGGGTTAAGTGCTGAGAGGGTTGCGGCATCGTACGTTATGCGGGTGGAGTGGATTTTGCGGGGGCCAGGGGGTTTGGCGCTGGGCGCGGTCCAGGCGCAGACGGGCGTAGACGGGCTTACCTTTGGCGCTCATGGGGTGCGTCCGCTGCGCGTGAACGCTGCGCGAAAGTGCATCTGTCATAAGTGGATAGTGAAGGGGGGGCGAAGCGAGGGAGGAGCAGCTGGGAGGCGGGTGCGGGGTGGAGAGACGGGCTAGGAGGCACAACAACAACAAAATGGCAGCAGAAAACAAAAGTGAAACAGGACGAGATTGGGGCACAATGAGGAGTATAGCTATGGGCAGTGGCACTGGCACAATCAGTCACTAATTAATTTACCAATTAATGCGAGCAATGCAATGGTAGTAATGGGCAATAGAGCACTACAACGATAGTCAGGCACAACAATTTTTAAAGGCAGTTTGAGCACAGCGCTATGATAATAGTCAAGCACAACAACTTTTAAGGCAATGCGAGCACAGCGCTATGGACCTCCCTATCATGGGGGAGGAAATAGGGGAGGCTATCTCCCTTGTTGCGGCTGGTAAGAAGCCTGGGCCAGACGGCTTCCCACAAGAGTACTACGCCTCATACCATGATATACATATTCTCCACCTACATAACCTCTATGCTGAGGCGGCAGAGAAAGGAAGGTTCCCGCTTGAAACAATTGTGGCGACTGTGGTAGTCCTCCCTTAGACGCAGCCGCCCTCGCCTTCCTGCTCCGACTATCACCCGATTACTCGAATAAAGACAGAAATCTAAATTTACACAACAATCCTAGCCCAACGGCTAAAACCAGTTCTCAGCAAAATTGTTCAGCCAGACTAGTGCAGTTTAATGCCTCCCCGTAGTACGTGTCAGGAACACTTGAACATTGCTGAAACATTGTTTAATTCCTTCTTGGTTCATCGATTTCTAAGTTAAACAAGAACAGTTGGTTTTAGAAATGCTTGTTGATAAGCGCCTGTATTATTGTTGGAACAATGCTTGTTGTTGGCTTGGAACTGCTGCTCCACATGAATATTCATGAGGAGCACGTTGGACAGGTGCTCCAAACCGACGCAGCGCCACGCGTGCACAGAAGCCTATAAAAGGCTTACCGGCTTCAGGTTAGACGCTTCGCTTCAGAGAAGGCAGAGCGTCACGTCAAGAGTTCCGGATTTCTTCGTCCAGCCCCGCCCGTCGGCTTGAACTGCGAGCTCAGCCTGCGGGTTCCCAGCCCAGAAGCCTCTCACCTGCTGATCTCTTGAGGATCCTGCGAGTCTCTGGGATTCAGCGATCGGAGGTGTGCTTGTTCCTTCCAAGGATTTCCCGGCTCCCTGAACTCCGTCAAGAGTGAGTCTTTTCGACTTCCGGTTTCCGACGGAACGGTGTTCTCGTCGGACCAATTGGTCCCTCATCATTCCCGGTCCCCGCATGACAAGTGCATCCAATCAGAGACAAGTAAGATTATTTAGACCATAGTAGACTACGGCTGAAAGAAACAAACCTTGCTAAAAACAATTATTTCGAACTATTGATCCTGTTGAAGACTTTCTTTAAAAGCGAACTGTTTGTGAGATCAATAATGGGTGTAGCAGTGACTTTTAACTGCAGGGCCAGAAAGACACGTTGTTATTTTGGAGTAATATGTGCAAGGCTGTGTAGATTGGAATTCTTGTCTGTATTCTTTTCTTTATTTTTTAAACCAACAGACCCCAGTTAGCAGACTCACGCATTACTGTGCAAGGTAAGGCAAATTATTGCATGCAAGAGTTCAGTTGCCTGTTCAACTAACCAGTTCAAAAGAATCCAAGAGCCAAATCTAGAGAAAAGCAGATTGTTAACCTGACTCCTTATTTGTTTAGGATTTGTTGAAAGCACGATAACACAAAGAAGTTTCTTAGAGCTTGCACATAGAAGTATTGGAGTGGGCTTAGCTCTTGGTTGGTATGTATGAATGTTAAGAGATTTCTGAGTTCATACTTTAGAGAGTTGTGGTTACAATTGTTAGGATTCTTACAATGCCTATGTCTTTGAATGCAGTTTTTAGCCTTAAATTGTGATTCCGCAATTCACCAGAGAAGCCCAGAATACTTCAGGAGAAACTGACAGAAATCTCAAAGAAGAGATCCTGTGTTGTGTTTCTCTCTCTCTCACTTTCCCATCCCCATCCACTACCCCTCTCCGTCCCCTCTTCCCTTTCCCTTTGGGGATCAATTGGTTGTGTCAAGTGTTACCTTCCTTGGCACACTAGTTGGTTCTTAGAGGTATTGGGATTAGTCATCTTCAAGAAGGAAACACCCGGACTCTTGCAGTGGCACTCCTGACAGAAAGCGAAGCCAATCAAACCGTCCAAGTTTCCACTTGTAGTTGACTAATCTCATGGAGGATATGGATGCCTCTCAGTTGGTGGAGTTAGTACGCAAAATGAATGATGAGATTCAAGACCTGCGTCTTGAAAATCAATCCCTTAGACAGGAACTAGACCATACCAGGGGGAAACTGGAAAGCACCAGGGATTAATTAATTAATTAATTGTGTGCTTATATAGCGCAGGAATCACTCCCGTTGGGGTACCTCCGCGCTTCGACCGCTGCGAAACCCTTCCTGGCTTCCCTGAGAGATGGTCCCTTAATGGGTATCTCCAGGGTGAGACCAGGCATCCCCGGCTGTCTGGTGGTGCCGTTAGTGAAGATGAGGCAAGCTAGTGCCCAGAGTTGCCGTGTGTGATCACTGATCAGAGTGGGCACCAAGGCGAGAGAATTATCGAGTCCGCTGACCCTGGTCCAGAAACCTGCCGCGTCGGGATTCGAACCCTGGTCCCGGGCCGTCCTCTGCTCTCGGGTCTGCCGCCTCTAACCAGTGAGCCACACTACTTCACTACTTTACTTCTTGGAGAGACTTAAAACGCCCTATTCTGTCACCACCAAAATTTGGGGCTCCATTTCAGACTCAGAGTTCAACATCTGGTTCTGGTCAAAATCAGTCTGCCCAAATTACAGTTGTTTCCCCACAGCCAGTCTCTTTAGCCAACCCTGAACGTTTTACTGGGGATAGTTCACATTTTCAGACTTTCATGAGTCAGTGTCAGTTACACTTCTTATGTAAACCTCATGTTTTTACTTCTGACACTACTAAAGTAGCCTTTATCATCTCCTATTTAGGAGGTGTAGCGGCTAATTGGGCCATGCCTCTAGTAGATAAAAATGATCCGTTATTAAATAACTTAACACGTTTTAAGAATGCCATGTCTAGATTATTTGCTAAACATGTTTTCTTACAAGCTTCGAATAACGAGTTATTAAGTTTGCGTCAAGGTTCTAAGGATTTAATTTCTTATGTGACCACCTTTAATCGGTTGTTAGCTGAAACACAGTGGCCAGAAGATAAAAGGATATCCTTGTTCTATCGAGGACTTAGGGAGGAGTTAAAAGATTCCCTAGCACATATTGTAAACTTACCCGATGATTTTACTGAGTTTCAAGATCTAGTGGTCAAGTTAGACCATAGGTTAGGAGAGAGAAGAACTGAAAGGCCAAAATCAGATTTTAGAACTTTACATTTTAAGTCAGAAAAGAAAAGTTATGAAGATAAAAACGCTCAGGTAGAACCCATGCAGATAGGGGGGATCAAAGGACCTTTGTCACAAGATGAAAAAGATAGGAGAAGGAAAGACAATGTATGCCTATATTGTGGAAAAGCAGGTCATTATGCCAAAGAGTGTCCCTCTAGACCAGCTAAAAAGAAACTTATTACTACAGTGCAAGAATTGTCTCAGGACTCGGGAAACTAGATTTCTCGAGGGAAAGAGAGATCGTTCCTTCGAGAGATACCGAAAACAAGATCTCACAGTATTTAACTAATATTATCAACCACGTACCACGACATTTCACCATTAGAGTAGTCTTGATTCTTGCTAATCAACAAAAACATAGTATTCCGGTGTTGATTGATTCAGGAGCTACTGGGAATTTCTTTGACTTAGAATTTGCTAGAAAGTTAAATCTTACGAAAGTTCCCAAGAAGGAACCAGAAACAGTTCGAGCAGTTGATGGATCAGCACTTTCATCAGGTCCCATTAGATTCCATACTCAACCTCTGCTCCTATTGTCTGAAAATGGTCATACTGAGTTGACTGTTTTCGATCTCATAGACACGCCGGCTTTTGGAGTCATTCTGGGAATTCCCTGGTTAGAACTTCACAACTCAAAAATCGATTGGGTGAAACGCACAGTAACTTTGGACTCAACATTTTGTAAAACACATTGTTATCAAGAGCACAGGGATCCCAAACAACCTCTGTTCTGTGCTGTCTCCCAATCAGAGTCGATAGAGTTACCGCTCGAATTTCAGGATTTTTCTGATGTTTTTGATCCAGTAAAAGCTACCACCTTACCACCTCACAGGGTCTATGACTGCAGGATAGATTTAGTTCCTGGAACTGTTCTACCCTGCAGTCGCATTTATGCACTGACCGAACCAGAAACTCAATATCTACTTACATACCTTGATGAGCTTTTGGAATTGGGCTTTATTCGCCATTCCACCTCTCCTGTCTCTTCCCCGTTATTTTTTGTAGCAAAAAAGACTGGAGACTTGAGGGCCTGCATCGATTATCGTGCAGTTAATAAGGCTACAATAAAAAATCGATATCCACTACCTCTGATACCAGTGCTTTTAAACCAGGTAAAAGGGTCAACAATTTATACCAAATTAGATCTTCGCGGAGCATATTACCTAATTCGCGTAAAGGAGGGTGATGAATGGAAAACTGCCTTCCGGACCAAGTTTGGTCTTTTCGAATACACAGTGATGCCCTTCGGCCTTTGCAACGCCCCAGCAGCATTTCAGTATTTTATTAACGAGGTGTTGTATGATCTCCTAGACATCTGTGTCATTGTGTATATCAATGATATTTTGATCTTTTCTAAAACTCCGGAGGAGCATGTGATACATGTCAGGTCAGTCTTACAAAAGCTCCGAGAGAACTCTTTATTTGCAAAACTGGAGAAATGTGTGTTCAACACTCCCAAGGTAGAATTCCTAGGTTACTGGTGATCCCCTGAAGGTATTGTTATGGACCCTAAAAAGGTAAAGGCAATTCTGGAGTGGCCAACTCCTACATCTATCAAGGAGGTGCAAAGGATACTAAGATTTGCCAACTTTTATAGGAGGTTTATCTCAGGATTTTCTGGAATTGTAGTACCAATTACTAGATTATTACAGAAAGGGAAGAAATTTCAGTGGAATGCCGAAGCAGAAGACGCGTTTAACATTCTGAAAAAGGCTTTCACTTCTGCGCCCATATTGAAACATCCAGACCCTGATAGACCATTCTTTGTCGAAGCAGATGCTTCACAGCCAGCAATAGGAGTTTTGCTGCAAAAAGATGTAGACACTGGTAATTTTCATCCAATAGCTTTCTACTCAAGAAAGCTATTACCTGCAGAGCAAAACTATACGATAACAGAACGAGAACTTCTGGCTATCAAGGCAGTGTTCCAGGAATGGAGACATCATCTCCTGGGAGCAAAACACACGGTAACGATCTTTTCTGATCATAAGAATCTACAGTTCTACTCCACTGTGAAAGCTTTCACACCTCGACAGATGCGATGGCTACAGTTCTTTAGTGAATTTGATTTCGTAATCACTTACCGACCTGGAACCAAACAATTATTATCTGACACTCTATCACGTTTGGTTTGTAATAAGCATGATGAGTTGGATAAGGGTGAACAGAGTATCATTCCAGAGGAAAAGATTTGCGCAGAAATCTCTCAGGGAGATTTCTTATCCTTACTCAAGGATCAGACAAAAGAATTGGACCAAGAAGTTTGGCTTGCACGAAAACAATCTACAATATCTGAAGGATTTTTTTATCATAAAGACAAGATATTTATCCCTAAAGAGAATTTGAGGAAACAAGTGATTAAATGGAATCATGATTTAGCTATCGCAGCCCATCCTGGCATAAATAAAACAGTTGAGTTGTGTCAAAGGCATTTTTGGTGGGAAGGTATGAAATCTGACGTCCAACAATACGTTCAGGCTTGTCCTGTGTGCGCTCGACAAAATAATTCTCATTCCTTTCCTATGGGTTTATTGCAACCTTTGGAGGTACCTCCGAAACCCTGGCACACTATCAGCTTGGATTTTATAACAGACTTGCCAAAATCTTCTGGTATGACTACTATTTTAGTAGTGGTAGATCTGTTATCAAAAATGGGACATTTCATTCCTTTACCAAAACTTCCTTCGGCAGTGGACTTCAGTAATGTGTTTTTGACCAACATAGTTAAGTTACATGGTTTACCACAAAAAATCATCTCAGACAGAGGTCCACAGTTCCTGTCTAAATTCTGGAAACAGTTGAGTAGTCTGTTGGGAATAGATTTGGCATTATCATCAGCTTTTCACCCCCAAACTGATGGCCAAACAGAAAAAGTTAACCAATATCTGGAACAAAGTTTGCGCTGTTTAACCACAACCCTATCCTCTGAGTGGACAGAAGCCTTTCCTCTAGCGGAGTTCACATATAACAACACAATACACTCAGCTTTAGGTTGTTCTCCATTTTACTTCCTTACTGGCCAACATCCCGGAACTAGGCATGGGCGGAAAATCCGTTCCGCTCGCGGATTTTGCGGATTTTCGGGAAATCCGCAATCCGCGAGATTTGCGAATTTCCTGCAAAATCCGCAAATCCGCGAGCAGCGGATTTTGCTCGCACTGCTCGCACTGTTCGCGTGAGTTCGCGCCCCGCGAATAAGTGCGAAATTGCAGAAATATGATCTAAGCAAAACTGAAAGTAACTACTTACCAGGTTCAAAAGTTCAGGCACATCATTAGTAGCCATTTCCTGTAGTGCTTCCTGAGGGGCCCCTCCAGAGTTCAGTTGCCAGTTGAAACTATTATGTGACCCTGCTCTGAACCTCAGAATAGTTACACATATGCCACAAAGGTCATGAATTACAGCTAAGGGAGACAAGCAGGAGCCAGGCCGGAAGTTAAAATCCATTAATCAGCCCCTAATTCATTATTGTCAGTTGGGGCAGGGCAGGTGTTGTAACTAATTTTGCAACAATGAAAGCACTTAGCAAGTGCAAAAGATCACTAATCAGGGCGCACTAAGGAAGCAGGTGCCAGCTAAAAAAATATTCTGTGACACATTAATCAGCCCCAAATTAATTCAGGTCACTTGAGGCAGGGAAGGTGTGCTTTGCTTTGCCGAAAATAATGTACACTGGACAACCAGAGGGTGTGGTGATGAAACAGAGGGTGGCATGGGTGGGCCAGAGGGTGGCATGAGTAGTCAGAGAGTGGCAGTGGTGACAGAGAGTGGCAGTGATGAAGAAGAGTGTCCCAAACAGGTTGGACACGTAGAAACAACAAGTTCGCAAAACTTGCGACCCGACAGGTAAGTTCGCAAATTGCGAAATTGTAAAAACCCTCGCGAACTGGCAGAAACACGGGCGAACACAAAAAAAAAAAAAAATCCGCAAATTCGCGGGAATTCGCGGATTTTGCGGATTGCGAGTTCGCAAATCCGCAAATTCGCGGATTGCCAATCCGCAAAATCCGCTCATGCCTACCCGGAACTCTACCAGTAATATTTCCAGAAAAAAGAACCAACATGCCAGCAGTTTCTGAAAGGTTGGCTAGTTTACTGAAATTCCAAGAAAACGTTAAACAGACCTTGATAAAACAAAAGGTTAGAATGAAAGACTTTGCAGATAAACATAGAAAACCAGCACCTAATTATAAACCAGGAGATCAGGTTTGGCTATCAACCAAGAACATACAATTGGAGGGACCTAGGAAACTAAAACCTCGTTTCATTGGCCCATTTTCCATTGAAAAAATAATAAATCCAGTCTCGGTTAAATTGTCCCTTCCTCTAGAGTATAAAATACATCCTGTTTTCCATGTATCTCTAATCAAACCTGTTCATCCAGACACTCGTCCTGATGCACCACCACCCCCAGTGATCATAGGAGATCATGTAGAGTATGAAGTCAAGAAAATCCTAGATTCTAGGCGAATTAGGGGGTGATTACACTATTTAATTGATTGGAAGGGTTATGATAACTCAGAAAGATCCTGGGAACCAGAAACCAATGTACATGCTCCCCGTTTGGTTCGTTCTTTTCATGCCTTGCATCCTGATAAACCTCGACCCCTGAGAAAACCTTTGGGGGGGGGGACTGTCAGGAACACTTGAACATTGCTGAAACATTGTTTAATTCCTTCTTGGTTCATCGATTTCTAAGTTAAACAAGAACAGTTGGTTTTAGAAATGCTTGTTGATAAGCGCCTGTATTATTGTTGGAACAATGCTTGTTGTTGGCTTGGAACTGCTACTCCACATGAATATTCATGAGGAGCACGTTGGACAGGTGCTCCAAACCGACGCAGCGCCACGCGTGCACAGAAGCCTATAAAAGGCTTACCGGCTTCAGGTTAGACGCTTCGCTTCAGAGAAGGCAGAGCGTCACGTCAAGAGTTCCGGATTTCTTCGTCCAGCCCCGCCCGTCGGCTTGAACTGCGAGCTCAGCCTGTGGGTTCCCAGCCCAGAAGCCTCTCACCTGCTGATCTCTTGAGGATCCTGCGAGTCTCTGGGAGTCAGCGATCGGAGGTGTGCTTGTTCCTTCCAAGGATTTCCCGGCTCCCTGAACTCCGTCAAGAGTGAGTCTTTTCGACTTCCGGTTTCCGACGGAACGGTGTTCTCGTCGGACCAATTGGTCCCTCATCATTCCCGGTCCCCGCATGACAAGTGCATCCAATCAGAGACAAGTAAGATTATTTAGACCATAGTAGACTACGGCTGAAAGAAACAAACCTTGCTAAAAACAATTATTTCGAACTATTGATCTTGTTGAAGACTTTCTTTAAAAGCGAACTGTTTGTGAGATCAATAAGGGGTGTAGCAGTGACTTTTAACTGCAGGGCCAGAAAGACACATTGTTATTTTGGAGTAATATGTGCAAGGCTGTGTAGATTGGAATTCTTGTCTGTATTCTTTTCTTTATTTTTTAAACCAACAGACCCCAGTTAGCAGACTCACGCATTACTGTGCAAGGTAAGGCAAATTATTGCATGCAAGAGTTCAGTTGCCTGTTCTACTAACCAGTTCAAAAGAATCCAAGAGCCAAATCTAGAGAAAAGCAGATTGTTAACCTGACTCCTTATTTGTTTAGGATTTGTTGAAAGCACGATAACACAAAGAAGTGCCTTAGAGCTTGCACATAGAAGTATTGGAGTGGGCTTAGCTCTTGGTTGGTATGTATGAATGTTAAGAGATTTCTGAGTTCATACTTTAGAGAGTTGTGGTTACAATTGTTAGGATTCTTACAATGCCTATGTCTTTGAATGCAGTTTTTAGCCTTAAATTGTGATTCCGCAATTCACCAGAGAAGCCCAGAATACTTCAGGAGAAACTGACAGAAATCTCAAAGAAGAGATCCTGTGTTGTGTTTCTCTCTCTCTCACTTTCCCATCCCCATCCACTACCCCTCTCCGTCCCCTCTTCCCTTTCCCTTTGGGGATCAATGGGTTGTGTCAAGTGTTACCTTCCTTGGCACACTAGTTGGTTCTTAGAGGTATTGGGATTAGTCATCTTCAAGAAGGAAACACCCGGACTCTTGCAGTGGCACTCCTGACAGTACGAGGCATTGCCTTCAACTCCTCCACCTAGCTTTGGCCCACCAACACCGGTTCTCCCCGTACCTGGCATTCCTGCTTGTCGACTCGAAAAAGCCCTCGATACAGTTGATTGGCTGTATTTGGGAGACGTGCTTGCTGCAGCACTCATTTCTGCTGCTTGGTCAGAGTCCTGTACTTCTGAACCATGGTGCAGGTGCTTATTAATTAAATCCTTTCGGACACATTTCCGATCAAAGGGGAACAAGACAAGGATGTTCCCTTTCGCCCCTCCCTTTTGCCCTGGTGATGGAGCCACTGGCATGCCTCATTCGGGCAGATGAGCACATCCCGGGTTTCAGGTGGAGGGGCTTGCATGAGGATCAGATCACCCCTTACGCAGACAACGTCCTGCTCTTCGTTGCTGACCCTGCACGGTCACGGCCTAGGTGCCTTCAGCTCCTTCGCACCTTCGAGACTGAACCCTGCCAAGTCTACCTTAGTCCCCCTTCACATATCAAGAGACTGCTTCGATTAGCAATCTAACTTCCCGATATGGCGTCAGTCGTTTGAGTACCTGGGTATCTGGATCGCACTGCTGCCAGATTTGGCATGGTCACTCAACATCACACCACTGGTCAAGAGAACCAACCCAGCTCCCACCTTAAAAAACAGTGGAGAACCAACCAGCGACCTAAAAACTATGACACCCCTACAAATGTACCAATATTGGATTAGGTACTGGTGGTTCTCCCCCAATGCTGCCTTCAGTGCTGTATTTCCAGAGGAAGGGCACATCAAGCTAAGAATTCAGCCTCTTTTTTATTACCCCCTTTCTTTAGGAACATGAGTCAAGAAGTTCCCAAAAAGGGTGATGCGTCCAAGAGAAATCTGTTTGACGTAGTTGATGCCTCAATGCAGCGTTCTCATTGAGCCATGATACTGTATGTGCTGACACGCTAGGAAAAGCAGCTTGGTGCTAGACAGAACCACGTTGCAGCTCTAAAGATTATAGCCACCGAGCCACTCTCTTCCTCACTCCAGGGCTTTGGTACAGTTTCCTCTGTATAATTAATTTATCCGCGGCTCATAGCAGCACTGCATCCCCGTCTTGGCTGTATCACGTCCCGGAAAGCAGAAACTGGTATCCCTCTATGCATTGTGGGGAGGGGGAGGATCACTCACTTGGCGGCGGAACATGTGTGATTGTCCGTCTTCTATTACATTCACACTATTGGCTGTTATGTTTGTGGGAATATACTGTGGTGTTTTTATTATATTAATAATATATGTCTTAATTGATAATATTTATTAAAAATGTTAACAATGTATGTTATTTTTAAGATTTGTGTTAAATTTAAGACATTTGGGGCTACATGCATTAAAATTGTAAATTGCGAATATCTAATTGCGAATTCCTAAGAATCGCAGTTAATTAATTGCAATTTACAATGTATGAAACTCAAAGAGTTTCAAATAACGATTCCTAGGGGTTCACAAATCGCTCTACAGAATTAATATTAAGGAGATAGATCGAAATTTGCGACCCCATAGGAATCACAAAAATCACGGGGATGGTGGCCTGTTGAGGTCAGCAGAACACCATGTCAGTGATTGCTTCTAAATAAGGCTATCTTTTTTATATAAATCATCCCGTTTTCCTTAGAGGAAAACTAGATGCTTTACAAAAAGCGAAATGAAAAGTTTTCTTTTCATTTTTAAAGAGTAGGCAGTGGATCGTGGGACCACTGCCTGAACATAAAAAACGCTGTAATAAACATTCACAAAGTCTGCTGGGCTTGATTCCTCTGGATCCAAAACGTAATATAAGCAGACGGTTTCTGGTCCTGGGTCTAGTTATAGCCAAGAGGCTTATTGCCATCCACTGGTTAACTCAGCAAGGACCACTACTGACCAAATGGAGGACGGATCTACAGAAGTGGGCCCTAGCAGAAGAGGGGCACATTTGAACACCAGAAGGGATGCCAAACTGCCCGAGGTGCTACTGGCAAGGAGAGCGATGATGCAGAAGATAACAGGACAGGCCTCCCAAGTCACCATAGACAGTGCAGATGAGACGGCCTCCGTAGAACAGGGGACCACAGGACAGGGGAGGGAGACACAGGGTGGCCCCACAAGAACACTTTGATAAGTGGACCAAAAGGTACATAGACCCGGCAGCAGGGGCAGGGTCCTGGGGCTGGGGGGGATGTTGGGATTGGGAGGGATGGGAGGTGGGGGGGAGTTTAACACAATTGGGCTTGATTATGCACATACCAAGACTAGCTACAGATAATGTTGAAGATAGTGGATACTTCATGGTTGCGAACTCAGGCATTATTGTTGACATGTATTCTTACTGTGATGTTCATCACCTCGGCTGAGGTGGACAAACTGTATACTTGTTGTTTTGGATGCAAGCTGCTAATTTGAAGAAAACCTAAAAAAGAAATATATAAAAAGAAAAAACATTCACAAAGGGGAAGGGGAAGGGGTCCCGTAGGCACCACTTCCCTTTTGCGAAGGAGTTCCTACCTACTTAAACTATTTATTTATTTATTTATTTATATTCTTATAACGCGCCTGAATCAGCCCCGAAGGGGTATCTCCGCGCGTAGCTTCTGTAAGGGTTGAGAAACATACTAGGGCATGACAGTGTAGGAGAGCAGGAGGGAATTAATCTAGGGTGAAAAGGTATGTTTTTAATTTTTTCCTAAAAGAGAGGAGATTAGGGATTTGTCTCAGCTGAGGAGGCAGGGAGTTCCATAGCAAGGGGCCTTTGAGTGAGGGTGCCCGGCCTCCCTGTCTTTCTCTGGTCACTCTGGGCATCTGCATCAGCATGGTGTTGCTGGAGCGCAGGGCACGTCCAGGAGAGTAAGGGACAAAAATGTCTCTTAGGTATTTGGGACCGGACCCATAAATACACTTATGCATTATGCAGCATAGTTTAAAGTTGACGCGTTGTCTCACCGGGAGCCAGTGAAGGTGAGAGAGGAGTGGGCGTGATGGGGTTCGGGGGGGGCATTCAAGATGAGTCTTGCTGCAGTGTTCTGCACCACTTGCAATCTGCACAGTTGTTCTTGATTGGCAGAGATGAGTAGACCATTGCAATAGTCTACCCGTCCGATGACCAGTGCTTGTACCAGCGTCTTCCTATGGATGTCGGGCAGGAAGGGGAAAATACGTCGTAGAAGTCCAATTACTCGGAAACAGGTTCCCGTAACTTGATTAACATGGTCTTTCAGTATTAATGCTTGGTCTAGGCGCACTCCCAAATTTTTGATGGTCTGTTTTGGCACAGGGACAGGTCCTAGTTCAAATGGCCACCAGTCCGGGGACCAAAGCAGGGTGGCCCCTCCAAACAACATGACTTCGGTTTTAGTCACATTGCATTGGAGGAAGTTCTGGGCCATCCAACCTGCCACAGCTCTCATACCATTTTGAAAGTATTGCAGGACTGCAGGTGTGATGGTTTGGAAGGGAAACAACAGCTGGGTGTCATCAGCGTAGGAGATTGGGGAGAACCCATAAGATCTTATGATGTCCGCCAAGGGGGCCACATATACGTTAAATAACGTGGGGCTCAGACATGAGCCCTGTGGCACTCCCTTGGTGAGCTTCCTACAGATAGATTTGTGGGAGCCTAATTTGACACCTTGTTGCCTGTCCGCAAGAAAGCTTTCAAGCCACGCCAGGGCTGTCCCTTTTACTCCCACCTCCCTCAAGCGGCAGAGAAGAATTTTGTGCGACACCGTGTCGAAGGCAGCGGACAAATCCAATAGCACCAGAATCACTGAGCTCCCCCGGTCAAGTGACATCCTGATGTTATCGGTCACTGACAGGAGGGCTGATTCTGTGCTATGGTTTGGCCTAAAACCAGACTGGGAGTGGTCTAGGCCGCCCGCTGCCTCGATGTAGTTGGACAGGTACGCGTTGACATGTTTCTCGGCCAGCTTGCTTAGATATGGTAGGAGGGAGATGGGCCGGAGGTTGGAGAGCTCCGTCCAGGGGAGAGCAGCATTCTTGCGGATGGGGTTCACCACCGCTCTTTTCCATTCGGTTGGTACGTAACCCTTCTTCAAAGACTGGTTGATCACACCTTGAATATGGGGGCCTAACAAGGTACTCAGGGAAGCTAGTGTTTTGGCAGGAATAAGGTCATCCAGGGACCCGGATTTTACATGGGTCATTAATGTTAGAAGCTCTATATTATTGATAGGGGGAAAAGTGGTCAACATGAGGTTTGTATTTTCAGTGGGGAGGGGGGCAATCAGAGTGCCATTATCTGTTTGAGATGCTAGAATTTTATCATAGATGGAATCTATTTTGTTTTCAAAATATAGGGAGACTTCCTCGCATAAATTTTGTGAGAAGTCATCCGGACTTACACATGCCATTGGCTTGACAAATGTCTCAAGAATCCTATAGAGTTCTTTCGGAGAGTTGCCGGCTTCCGTGAGTTGTTGGACTATGTTATTTTTAAGGGCAGCTTTAACGTGTTTATAGTCATTTGTTTGGGCTGCTCGGTGGGCCTTCTTGTTATCCTCCGAATGGAATTTTCTCCACCTCTTCTCTATCCTCCTACATTCTTGCTTCTCCTTTCTGAGAGCCTCGGTGTACCATTTTTCCTGTTTAGCCACAGGAAATTGCCTAAATGCTTTCAGGGGGGCAATTTTGTCAATGGCTACAGTAAGTGAGTCCTGAAATGATGTTAAGCTATGTTCCACCTCATCTGTGTCCTTAATATCGGGTAATAACTAGGTAGTAAAATGCAATTGTTTTGTGATCGCATTTCGGTCACAAAACATTCCTACATACCGATGCGATTTGGCATTAGGAAGATATGCCCTAAACACGCCATTTCCTAATACCGAATCTTAAACCCATTTTGTGATTCGGTACAGGTTACTGAATTGCAAAATAGAGCTAGCTGCATCTAAAAAGCATTTTTTGCTTTCGCAAAGGGGCCGATTCTGCTATTGTTTAAACATATTTAGTTTACATTATATTAATTTTATGTGTTAACATTATTAAAATGTTCTTATTTAGCTGTATATATATATATATATATATATATGACCAGAATCGCGCTTTGGGACCTCCACACCACAAGTAGTCCGGCTGTACTGGTCACCGCTTCATGTGGACTGTTGTTTTCCAGGGTACTGGGTTTGCCGTGAACTCACCTGCAGACACTGGGAAGGACGGAGGCGATATGGCAGATTAATCTGCCTGATGGGTAAAGCACTGCGCTTGGGCCCCCGCAGACAGAATCCTCATATGTTCTGAATGTTGGTGTGCTGAGGATTTGGAAGGCTGAATGAGGGCTTAAAGCAGGAAGATGCACTTTGAGCACGCGACTCCGACCACGCACCCGGGATGCAGTAAGAACAATGCATCCTGGGACTTGGAGGCGCCATTGATAAAAGGTGCGCCAGGAGGAATACAGGTGGCCATCATCACCACCTGGGGCGGAGCAGCTCGAGATGCAGAGGAGGAGGCGGGATATTTAAATCTGTCATAGACAGCCCTCCCCTATGAACACAAAAGGCGCTGACGAGGCGGGAACCGAAATGCATACGCCGGAAAGACATTTGTGTTATATTCTCCTGTAATGCCAGCAGTAAAGCCTTCCAAACAAATCCTCTTGTGGGTCTCTGCCTTTTTGAAAGAAGAGGAGTATGGATATACACTTGCGCGAGTGACCAGAATCGCGCTTTGGGACCTCCACACCACAAGTAGTCCGGCTGCACTGGTCACCGCTTCATGTGGACTGTTGTTTTCCAGGGTACTGGGTTTGCCGTGAACTCACCTGCAGACACTGGGAAGGACGGAGGCGATATGGCAGATTAATCTGCCTGATGGGTAAAGCACTGCACTTGGGCCCCCGCGGACAGAATCCCCATATGTTCTGAAGGTTGGTGTGCTGAGGATTTGGAAGGCTGAATGAGGGCTTAAAGCAGGAAGATGCACTTTGAGCACGCGACTCCGACCACGCGGGATGCAGTAAGAACAATGCATCCTGGGACTTGGAGGCGCCATTGATAAAAGGTGCGCCAGGAGGAATACAGGTGGCCATCATCACCACCTGGGGCGGAGCAGCTCGAGATGCAGAGGAGGAGGCGGGATATTTAAATCTGTCATAGACAGCCCTCCCCTATGAACACAAAAGGCGCTGACGAGGCGGGAACCGAAATGCATACGCCGGAAAGACATTTGTGTTATATTCTCCTGTAATGCCAGCAGTAAAGCCTTCCAAACAAATCCTCTTGTGGGTCTCTGCCTTTTTGAAAGAAGAGGAGTATGGATATACACTTGCGCGAGTGACCAGAATGGCGCTTTGGGACCTCCACACCACAAGTAGTCCGGCTGCACTGGTCACCGCTTCATGTGGACTGTTGTTTTCCAGGGTACTGGGTTTGCCGTGAACTCACCTGCAGACACTGGGAAGGACGGAGGCGATATGGCAGATTAATCTGCCTGATGGGTAAAGCACTGCGCTTGGGCCCCCGCGGACAGAATCCCCATATGTTCTGAAGGTTGGTGTGCTGAGGATTTGGAAGGCTGAATGAGGGCTTAAAGCAGGAAGATGCACTTTGAGCACGCGACTCCGACCACGCACCCGGGATGCAGTAAGAACAATGCATCCTGGGACTTGGAGGCGCCATTGGTAAAAGGCGCGCCAGGAGGAATACAGGTGGCCATCATCACCACCTGGGGCGGAGCAGCTCGAGATGCAGAGGAGGAGGCGGGATATTTAAATCCGTCATAGACAGCCCTCCCCTGTGAACACAAAAGGCACTGACGAGGCGGGAGCCGAAATGCATACGCCGGAAAGACATTTGTGTTATATTCTCCTGTAATGCCAGCAGTAAAGCCTTCCAAACAAATCCTCTTGTGGGTCTCTGCCTTTTTGAAAGAAGAGGAGTATGGATATACACTTGCGCGAGTGACCAGAATCGCACTTTGGGACCTCCACACCACAAGTAGTCCGGCTGTACTGGTCACCGCTTCATGTGAACTGTTGTTTTCCAGGGTACTGGGTTTGCCGTGAACTCACCTGCAGACACTGGGAAGGACGGAGGCGATATGGCAGATTAATCTGCCTGATGGGTATAGCACCACGCTTGGGCCCCCGCGGACAGAATCCCCATATGTTCTGAAGGTTGGTGTGCTGAGGATTTGGAAGGCTGAATGAGGGCTTAAAGCAGGAAGATGCACTTTGAGCACGCGACTCCGACCACGCACCCGGGATGCAGTAAGAACAATGCATCCTGGGACTTGGAGGCGCCATTGATAAAAGGTGCGCCAGGAGGAATACAGGTGGCCATCATCACCACCTGGGGCGGAGCAGCTCGAGATGCAGAGGAGGAGGCGGGATATTTAAATCTGTCATAGACAGCCCTCCCCTATGAACACAAAAGGCGCTGACGAGGCGGGAACCGAAATGCATACGCCGGAAAGACATTTGTGTTATATTCTCCTGTAATGCCAGCAGTAAAGCCTTCCAAACAAATCCTCTTGTGGGTCTCTGCCTTTTTGAAAGAAGAGGAGTATGGATATACACTTGCGCGAGTGACCAGAATCGCGCTTTGGGACCTCCACACCACAAGTAGTCCGGCTGCACTGGTCACCGCTTCATGTGGACTGTTGTTTTCCAGGGTACTGGGTTTGCCGTGAACTCACCTGCAGACACTGGGAAGGACGGAGGCGATATGGCAGATTAATCTGCCTGATGGGTAAAGCACTGCACTTGGGCCCCCGCGGACAGAATCCCCATATGTTCTGAAGGTTGGTGTGCTGAGGATTTGGAAGGCTGAATGAGGGCTCAAAGCAGGAAGATGCACTTTGAGCACGCGACTCCGACCACGCGGGATGCAGTAAGAACAATGCATCCTGGGACTTGGAGGCGCCATTGATAAAAGGTGCGCCAGGAGGAATACAGGTGGCCATCATCACCACCTGGGGCGGAGCAGCTCGAGATGCAGAGGAGGAGGCGGGATATTTAAATCTGTCATAGACAGCCCTCCCCTATGAACACAAAAGGCGCTGACGAGGCGGGAACCGAAATGCATACGCCGGAAAGACATTTGTGTTATATTCTCCTGTAATGCCAGCAGTAAAGCCTTCCAAACAAATCCTCTTGTGGGTCTCTGCCTTTTTGAAAGAAGAGGAGTATGGATATACACTTGCGCGAGTGACCAGAATGGCGCTTTGGGACCTCCACACCACAAGTAGTCCGGCTGCACTGGTCACCGCTTCATGTGGACTGTTGTTTTCCAGGGTACTGGGTTTGCCGTGAACTCACCTGCAGACACTGGGAAGGACGGAGGCGATATGGCAGATTAATCTGCCTGATGGGTAAAGCACTGCGCTTGGGCCCCCGCGGACAGAATCCCCATATGTTCTGAAGGTTGGTGTGCTGAGGATTTGGAAGGCTGAATGAGGGCTTAAAGCAGGAAGATGCACTTTGAGCACGCGACTCCGACCACGCACCCGGGATGCAGTAAGAACAATGCATCCTGGGACTTGGAGGCGCCATTGGTAAAAGGCGCGCCAGGAGGAATACAGGTGGCCATCATCACCACCTGGGGCGGAGCAGCTCGAGATGCAGAGGAGGAGGCGGGATATTTAAATCCGTCATAGACAGCCCTCCCCTGTGAACACAAAAGGCACTGACGAGGCGGGAGCCGAAATGCATACGCCGGAAAGACATTTGTGTTATATTCTCCTGTAATGCCAGCAGTAAAGCCTTCCAAACAAATCCTCTTGTGGGTCTCTGCCTTTTTGAAAGAAGAGGAGTATGGATATACACTTGCGCGAGTGACCAGAATCGCACTTTGGGACCTCCACACCACAAGTAGTCCGGCTGTACTGGTCACCGCTTCATGTGAACTGTTGTTTTCCAGGGTACTGGGTTTGCCGTGAACTCACCTGCAGACACTGGGAAGGACGGAGGCGATATGGCAGATTAATCTGCCTGATGGGTATAGCACTGCGCTTGGGCCCCCGCGGACAGAATCCCCATATGTTCTGAAGGTTGGTGTGCTGAGGATTTGGAAGGCTGAATGAGGGCTTAAAGCAGGAAGATGCACTTTGAGCACGCGACTCCGACCACGCACCCGGGATGCAGTAAGAACAATGCATCCTGGGACTTGGAGGCGCCATTGGTAAAAGGCGCACCAGGAGGAATACAGGTGGCCATCATCACCACCTGGGGCGGAGCAGCTCGAGATGCAGAGGAGGAGGCGGGATATTTAAATCCGTCATAGACAGCCCTCCCCTATGAACACAAAAGGCGCTGACGAGGCGGGAGCCGAAATGCATACGCCGGAAAGACATTTGTGTTATATTCTCCTGTAATGCCAGCAGTAAAGCCTTCCAAACAAATCCTCTTGTGGGTCTCTGCCTTTTTGAAAGAAGAGGAGTATGTTGTTATGTTATGTTATGTTATGTTATGTTAATTGGGCTCTTCTATAGCGCAACGGCTACTCCAGTCGGAGTGTCCCAGCGCTTTGGCGAAGAAGTCCTTTAATGGAAAGGAAACATAACTGCAAAAAAAGGAACAGCAAAATTAACTAGTAAAAAGCCAGGTTTTTAATGCCTTTCTAAAAGACAACAGACTGGGGGCCTGTCTAAAAACAATAGGAAGTTCATTCCAAGCGCGCGGAGCCAGGTAGTGGAAGGAACGCCCTCCTTGTCTGGTTCGCTTGATGGATGGAACGACCATTTTAGACAAGGAGGCAGATCGCAGAGCTCTGCTCGGCTTGTAAAAAGCAAGGCGCTTTCTAATATACCTAGGGCCTGAGTCATGAAGAGCCTTATAGGTTAGCGTCAGGCTTTTGAAAAGAACCCTCTTGGCTATAGGGAGCCAGTGCAGTTCCTTCAACAAGTTAGAGGCACTAGCTCGTCTGGGGAGTCCATAAATAGCCCTAGCGGCTGAATTTTGGACTACCTGCAGTCTCCTTATCAGATATTTTGGGAGTCCCAGATAGAGGGCATTTGCATAGTCCAAACGCGACCCGACAAGTGCTTGGACTATGACCCTTCGATGGTTCACCGAAATCAAGGGGAGAAATTTCCTGAGCATCCGCAGGATTCCAAAGCATTTCCCCGAAAGACAAGCAATTTGAGGCCCAAAGGTTAACTCATTGTCAACAATGATACCTAGGTTTTTAGCCTTGGTACTAGCATTGGCAGGAAGAAACAGATCTTGTGGCCACCAACTTTTCCAGTTTGGTTCAAAGACACATCCGAAAAAAAGCAGCTCCGATTTATCGGAGTTGCATTTCCAGTCTCCTTATCAGATATTTTGGGAGTCCCAGATAGAGGGCATTTGCATAGTCCAAACGCGACCCGACAAGTGCTTGGACTATGACCCTTCGATGGTTCACCGAAATCAAGGGGAGAAATTTCCTGAGCATCCGCAGGATTCCAAAGCATTTCCCCGAAAGACAAGCAATTTGAGGCCCAAAGGTTAACTCATTGTCAACAATGATACCTAGGTTTTTAGCCTTGGTACTAGCATTGGCAGGAAGAAACAGATCTTGTGGCCACCAACTTTTCCAGTTTGGTTCAAAGACACATCCGAAAAAAAGCAGCTCCGATTTATCGGAGTTGCATTTCAAGCCGTGTCTTTTGAACCAATCAAAGACTGCCTCTAAGCAGCCTCTGATACGGATCCCATCGAACACCTCGTTCTTGTTATAAGTAAACAAGAGCTGGGTGTCGTCAGCGTAAGACACGATCTGAGCGCCAAACGACTCCGCAACCTCTGCAAGGGGGGCCATAAAGATGTTAAAAAGCAGGGGGCTAAGAATAGACCCCTGAGGGACCCCCACTTCCAGGGTTGCCATAGCTGCGGCGTGAGGTGGCGCCCAGATCGTTTGTCGACGGCTGGCTAGAAATGATTTAAGCCAGTTCCACACCGTCCCCCTGAGGCCACAATTCCAGAGTCGAGTTAGGAGGGTATCATGGGGAACGGTGTCGAACGCCGCCGACAGGTCTAACATGACCAACATGGCCTTTCCTCCAGTATCTAAAACCTCTCTAATGGCGGTGGTGACTTCAAGTAACGCGGTCTCTGTGCTGTAATTCGCACGAAACCCAGATTGAGTAGTGTGCAACAAGTTGTTATTCTCGATAAAGTCAGAGATAGATCTGTGCACGTGTCTTTCCGCCACCTTCGCCAGAGCGGGGAGGAGAGAGATAGGCATATAGTTGGCGTGTATGATGGGATCTAGAGTTGGTTTTTTTATTAATGGAAGGATGAGAGCGCTCTTCCAGGCCTGAGGGACTATGCCAGAAGACAGTGAGGAGTTAAGAATGGAATTGATGGGGCCATTTAGCAAAGGGGCTATTTTGTTGAGGCAAGAGACCGGGCAGGGATCTAAAGGAGAGCCCGATTTCAAGCCTGCCAGATGGTCTAATGAGGCAGCAAGGCTTAGCTGTGGAAATTCCCAGAGGGTGGGTTGTAAGGAGGAGGGGGCATCAAGATCAGCCGCCTGAGGCTGTTTGGAATAAGTAGCAAGAGAGGCTTGGATGGATGTTATTTTGTCTACAAAATAATGTGCGAGTTCATTCAGCCAAAGTTCTGAGTGAGACTGAGCCGAGATGCCTAGTGATGGAGAAGTGAAGTCCTTAACAATTTTAAAAATTTCCTTACAGGAATTATCAGATTCGTCTATCCGACGTTCAAGATAGGATTTTTTTCCACTCCAAATCATCTTGTGGTAGGATTTAGTTAGGTTTTTAAACTTTTCTTTCTCAAGAGGATTGTAGTCTTTCCTCCAGGTTCTTTCTGCTCTCTTGCAGTTTTGCCGGGCTTCTCTAAGCTGAGATGTGAACCAAGGAGCGGAAGGACGTTTGTTTCCGAGTTTGGCGGCATTCTCGGGCACGAGATCCGCCAATATAGTTGAGAGCCATTCCGTGTAGCGAGCTAGATCGATTTCCACATTACCTGACAAAGTGCAAGGTGAACGTGCCATGGCCTGTAGTAGCGTCTCATTAGATAACAGATGAAAAGGCCTGGAAAGACGTTTAGTAGGGGTAGTGGGATTAGATCTAAGAGGAGGGGCGCTTGATAGGCTAAAAGTGATTAAGTAATGATCCGACCATAATACCGGTTGAGGAGCAAGTACGTTGATCGGAACGGATGGATATACACTTGCGCGAGTGACCAGAATCGCGCTTTGGGACCTCCACACCACAAGTAGTCCGGCTGTACTGGTCACCGCTTCATGTGGACTGTTGTTTTCCAGGGTACTGGGTTTGCCGTGAACTCACCTGCAGACACTGGGAAGGACGGAGGCGATATGGCAGATTAATCTGCCTGATGGGTAAAGCACTGCGCTTGGGCCCCCGTGGACAGAATCCCCATATGTTCTGAAGGTTGGTGTGCTGAGGATTTGGAAGGCTGAATGAGGGCTTAAAGCAGGAAGATGCACATTGAGCACGCGACTCCGACCACGCACCCGGGATGCAGTAAGAACAATGCATCCTGGGACTTGGAGGCGCCATTGGTAAAAGGCGCGCCAGGAGGAATACAGGTGGCCATCATCACCACCTGGGGCGGAGCAGCTCGAGATGCAGAGGAGGAGGCGGGATATTTAAATCCGTCATAGACAGCCCTCCCCTATGAACACAAAAGGCGCTGACGAGGCGGGAGCCGAAATGCATACGCCGGAAAGACATTTGTGTTATATTCTCCTGTAATGCCAGCAGTAAAGCCTTCCAAACAAATCCTCTTGTGGGTCTCTGCCTTTTTGAAAGAAGAGGAGTATGTTGTTATGTTATGTTATGTTATGTTAATTGGTCTCTTCTATAGCGCAACGGCTACTCCAGTCGGAGTGTCCCAGCGCTTTGGCGAAGAAGTCCTTTAATGGAAAGGAAACATAACTGCAAAAAAAGGAACAGCAAAATTAACTAGTAAAAAGCCAGGTTTTTAATGCCTTTCTAAAAGACAACAGACTGGGGGCCTGTCTAAGAACAATAGGAAGTTCATTCCAAGCGCGCGGAGCCAGGTAGTGGAAGGAACGCCCTCCTTGTCTGGTTCGCTTGATGGATGGAACAACCATTTTAGACAAGGAGGCAGATCGCAGAGCTCTGCTCGGCTTGTAAAAAGCAAGGCGCTTTCTAATATACCTAGGGCCTGAGTCATGAAGAGCCTTATAGGTTAGCGTCAGGCTTTTGAAAAGAACCCTCTTGGCTATAGGGAGCCAGTGCAGTTCCTTCAACAAGTTAGAGGCACTAGCTCGTCTGGGGAGTCCATAAATAGCCCTAGCGGCTGAATTTTGGACTACCTGCAGTCTCCTTATCAGATATTTTGGGAGTCCCAGATAGAGGGCATTTGCATAGTCCAAACGCGACCCGACAAGTGCTTGGACTATGACCCTTCGATGGTTCACCGAAATCAAGGGGAGAAATTTCCTGAGCATCCGCAGGATTCCAAAGCATTTCCCCGAAAGACAAGCAATTTGAGGCCCAAAGGTTAACTCATTGTCAACAATGATACCTAGGTTTTTAGCCTTGGTACTAGCATTGGCAGGAGGAAACAGATCTTGTGGCCACCAACTTTTCCAGTTTGGTTCAGAGACACATCCGAAAAAAAGCAGCTCCGATTTATCGGAGTTGCATTTCAAGCCGTGTCTTTTGAACCAATCAAAGACTGCCTCTAAGCAGCCTCTGATACGGATCCCATCGAACACCTCGTTCTTGTTATAAGTAAACAAGAGCTGGGTGTCGTCAGCGTAAGACACGATCTGAGCGCCAAACGACTCCGCAACCTCTGCAAGGGGGGCCATAAAGATGTTAAAAAGCAGGGGGCTAAGAATAGACCCCTGAGGGACCCCCACTTCCAGGGTTGCCATAGCTGCGGCGTGAGGTGGCGCCCAGATCGTTTGTCGATGGCTGGCTAGAAATGATTTAAGCCAGTTCCACACCGTCCTCCTGAGGCCACAATTCCAGAGTCGAGTTAGGAGGGTATCATGGGGAACGGTGTCGAACGCCGCCGACAGGTCTAACATGACCAACATGGCCTTTCCTCCAGTATCTAAAACCTCTCTAATGGCGGTGGTGACTTCAAGTAACGCGGTCTCTGTGCTGTAATTCGCACGAAACCCAGATTGAGTAGTGTGCAACAAGTTGTTATTCTCGATAAAGTCAGAGATAGATCTGTGCACGTGTCTTTCCGCCACCTTCGCCAGAGCGGGGAGGAGAGAGATAGGCCTATAGTTGGCGTGTATGATGGGATCTAGAGTTGGTTTTTTTATTAATGGAAGGATGAGAGCGCTCTTCCAGGCCTGAGGGACTATGCCAGAAGACAGTGAGGAGTTAAGAATGGAATTGATGGGGCCATTTAGCAAAGGGGCTATTTTGTTGAGGCAAGAGACCGGGCAGGGATCTAAAGGAGAGCCCGATTTCAAGCCTGTCAGATGGTCTAATGAGGCAGCAAGGCTTAGCTGTGGAAATTCCCAGAGGGTGGGTTGTAAGGAGGAGGGGGCATCAAGATCCGCCGCCTGAGGCTGTTTGGAATAAGTAGCAAGAGAGGCTTGGATGGATGTTATTTTGTCTACAAAATAATGTGCGAGTTCATTCAGCCAAAGTTCTGAGTGAGACTGAGCCGAGATGCCTAGGGATGGAGAAGTGAAGTCCTTAACAATTTTAAAAATTTCCTTACAGGAATTATCAGATTCGTCTATCCGACGTTCAAGATAGGATTTTTTTCCACTCCAAATCATCTTGTGGTAGGATTTAGTTAGGTTTTTACACTTTTCTTTCTCAAGAGGATTGTAGTCTTTCCTCCAGGTTCTTTCTGCTCTCTTGCAGTTTTGCCGGGCTTCTCTAAGCTGAGATGTGAACCAAGGAGCGGAAGGACGTTTGTTTCCGAGTTTGGCGGCATTCTCGGGCACGAGATCCGCCAATATAGTTGAGAGCCATTCCGTGTAGCGAGCTAGATCGATTTCCACATTACCTGACAAAGTGCAAGGTGAACGTGCTATGGCCTGTAGTAGCGTCTCATTAGATAACAGATGAAAAGGCCTGGAAAGATGTTTAGTAGGGGTAGTGGGATTAGATCTAAGAGGAGGGGCGCTTGATAGGCTAAAAGTGATTAAGTAATGATCCGACCATAATACCGGTTGAGGAGCAAGTACGTTGATCGGAACGGATGGATATACACTTGCGCGAGTGACCAGAATCGCGCTTTGGGACCTTCACACCACAAGTAGTCCGGCTGTACTGGTCACCGCTTCATGTGGACTGTTGTTTTCCAGGGTACTGGGTTTGCCGTGAACTCACCTGCAGACACTGGGAAGGACGGAGGCGATATGGCAGATTAATCTGCCTGATGGGTAAAGCACTGCGCTTGGGCCCCCGTGGACAGAATCCCCATATGTTCTGAAGGTTGGTGTGCTGAGGATTTGGAAGGCTGAATGAGGGCTTAAAGCAGGAAGATGCACATTGAGCACGCGACTCCGACCACGCACCCGGGATGCAGTAAGAACAATGCATCCTGGGACTTGGAGGCGCCATTGGTAAAAGGCGCGCCAGGAGGAATACAGGTGGCCATCATCACCACCGGGGGCGGAGCATGGATATATATATATATATATATATATATATATATATATATATATATATATATATATATATATATATATATATATATATATATATATATGTTAGACCCGGCCTCGTGACGTGGTCCTGTGGACCCGTAGCAAACTCCCGTCCGAGCTTCCACCACAACAGACCCCTGAGTCCCCCGGCCTAACCAACCCTTTCATCCACGTTAAGTCGTGACCCTTCCCGGACTTCCCAGCCCGTGCCTCCATCTTCCCAGCCCGTAGGCCCTGTGTGCTCACGTTCGGCACCTAAGATGGCCGCCGAGCCAGCGCGGCCTAGGCAGAGAGGCGCCACCCTGGCGGGAGGACAGAGCACTCCCAGCAAGTGAGAAAGGGAGGGGTAGTATCTTTCACACCTCCGACCTTCCCTCGAGAAGTGGGTTTCGATCACCCCTCTGGCCGCCCGGAGGGCTGGCACCACGCCTGCTGTGTGTCTGGGACTCCTCCCGAAACCAACTGAATGAATCAAAGGGGCCGCGTGGCAGGAAACCCCAACAAGCGGCCTCCAGGTGCCAAGACCCCTGCGGACCAGACTCCGGATATCAAAGAGGAGCAGTCCTATAACTGGGGTTGCTCCAGGACTATTGCCAGATTTGACTCTGGAACATCGAGAGCCCTGCTGACGTGGTCGCGGCTCGTTTGGCAGAGAAGGACTTCTGCTGGAACCACCTGAGCCTGCTGAGTGACTCGCGGCTCTCGTGCATCTTTGAACCACCTGAGCCCTGCTGAGTGACTCGCAGCTCTCCTGAAGATCGTAAGAACTCCGACATCGTGCTTGAGCCCTGCTGAGTGACTCGCGGCTCCCCTGCAACCTTGAACCACCTGAACCCTGCTGAGTGACTCGCGGCTCCCCCTAAAGATCGTAAGACCTCCGACATCTTGCTTGAGTCCTGCTGAGTGGCTCGCGGCTCTCTGACTCTCTTGGTCCGGCTGGACCCTGAAAGATTGTCCCGTATCCCCCGGCTCGAGGATTGAGAGCTGTGCGCCGGATACGCAACGACATTGACTCTGATCCTAAAGACTGTCCCGCTACCCCTACCCTGACCAAGACTCTTGAAGCTTTGCTATACTTGTAATTACCAGCCTTTCTGATCATAAAGATCCTCTTGAGCTACGAGATAAAGAAACGTTCTTAAGAAGCTACAGTGTGGTGTCTCTTTGTCGTGTGGTGCTTGTGTAGTGTGTACGATCCTAGAATCGAGACTCTCTCCCTGAGGAGTCTCTCCCTCCAGTGCTCGTCTTCGTACCTAGGGAGGTGGGTACTAGGGTGGTCGGGTACACTTCCCGCCCTCCCCTGAGGTCGCCTTCTAACATTAATTTACATTATATTAATGTTATGTGTTAACATTATTAAAATTTTCTTATTTAGCTATATATGTGTATATATTACCTACTGGCGGTCGCCAGTAGGTATATATAGTTAGGATTTTTTTCCTATGGGATTTCTGAAAATTCTATGTCGAATAACTTTGGCGTTTGTGGACGGAATTGGCTGTAATTTGCAGGAAAATGGCAAATGTTGTTTCTGAGCAGCCCCTAAAAAGTTGCGGGAGTTACGTCAAGGGGGGGCCGAGAAAAAAGGGGGGTCCCAAAACGCGTTTTTCCCATTCATTTTTCCATAGGGCGGTTGGAATCACTTTTAGCTCGAACGGCTGGATGGATTTACATGAAACATGGCAAAATTGTAGATTTGGTTTGCCCGACGTGTCTTTGCTATGTCTCAACATATGTGCTCCAGTGGATTTTGAGAAATTAACATTTTAAAAAACAGATATGTCTGTGACAGCGTCCCGGTTAGCGCCCTGGTTCGCGTACCTGACGCGTAACGGAACTTCGTGAGGAGAAGCGGATTGGCTCCCCGGTGACTGTCAACATTCTAAACAGTCCGGAGCGGCCGCCATCTTGTGTCTCGGTAGGATCGAGACACAAGAGGTGGAAAAAACAAAGTGGGAAATGAGCATAAGGGGGCAGAGTACATCCTACCTGACCCCTAGGTTTGATGAGGGGGCTTTAAAAGGGCCCCGCGGGTCAAAAAAAACAAAAGTTATTATCTTTTTTTGCGGGGGGAGCGCTCGGTACGCGCACCGGGAAGCGGTCCGGGAAGCGTAATATTGGGAAAATGGGATGAAAGAATGTTCAAATATTGTATGTTTATTGATTGCTCTTTTTTTTATTTTTTTTATTTAAGTACCAAGATGTAGGTACCAATGCAGAGTCTAAAAATAAAAATACACCGTTTTCTTTGTAAATATCTTGCATGTTGTTTCAGAAGTTATTGTGGTATATGGAATTCATAGCGTAGTCTGTCAGGAAAGCAGAAACACCATGGAGGCAGGAGATGATAAAAAGATGTTAAATACACGTTGGAGATAATATAGTGGAAGAAAGGAAGTAAATATGAGCAAACTTACTAAGTAACACAAAAAAGTTGCACAGTATATTTAAAGTCTGATTTTATATTATAATCAATTTGCTACTAGTTTACAAAATACATATAAAAATGAATAATGTCTCAAACAATTTTTGAATTATTAAATAAACATTTATTTTTCTGATTCGTTTTCAAAATTAAAAAGAACTTCTAATAATTCATTGTCAGATTTTTTTTCATTTTCAATTAGGAAATATACTGATTCCACACATTGCAGAAGTTCAAAGTCCCATGATTCATCATAGAATTCAGAGTCAATTTCTGTATCTGTGTTTCTTCTTGCAACAATTTCCAAGTTAGTTTTGTTCTCTCCTTCCATTTTTGTGCTGTAAAACAAATTTTTAAAAAATATATCAGTACAGATAGGGCACTGTTGGGTTTAAGTACAGACAGGTAGTTTGTTTTTTTAAACAGTGATTTTATCTTTGGGCAGTGTATGGTATCAGACTGGAAGTAGAAATATAAAAAAATTTATGTGATAAAGCCTAAGTTAATTCTTAATTATACAAGACAAGCCTAACTCCATCCATAACTAAAACAGAGAAGTCTATCTTATTCTATAACTATTACAGAGGGATAGTATATAACTATCAGAAAATGTTTTCCTAATTAACTTAAAGTGCAGAACATACTTCAGTTTTTAAAATATCATCTTACCAATCAAAAAGAAGTTTAAGTTCTCAGTTGAAATGCACTTGATATGTACTTCAGGAAGTAGTAGTCAAAATGGCTGTGTTTATCTCTCTTTCTTTATATATATTCAGGTACATAACCAATCAAATGTCATAAAATAATAGAAGATATTGAAAGTAGCATTTCGATTGGTTGTCAATTCTAACACTTCATAAGTGTTTTTGTTAGGTAATTTACCTCAGGATATTTAGACAGGCTTACAGCATAATTTTCTCAATGGAATTCCATCAAATTTGGGTAAATGGTAGGGACTGCTATGTAGTAGGCCCTAGTCTATATTTGATGAAAGTGTCTGTAGTAGGTTTTCTGTAAATTACTTGCCCACCTTTTTTTATCGAGCGCTTACCGGTGCGCTCCCCGGTACGCGAACCGGCAGCGTTACGGGAGTCCTCCATTTTGTGTATTGGTAAAATTGAGACATAAGATGGAGGACAAACAATGTACGGAATGGGTAGAAGGGGGCACGGTAGACACTTTGTGACCTTCTAGGTTTTCTGAGGGGGGATTAGGACGCTGATATATGCTAAAATAAAAAAATTCAATTTTGGGAAATTTCACGGGGGGAGCGCCCGGTACGTGCACCGGTAAGCTAACCGGGGAGCGTACTTTGGTGAAGAAAAAAAAATTAGAAAAAGATAAACGTTTTGAATGATCAGAGGTAGGGTAGCTCTGAAAAGAGCTATTGTGTTCTGTGGCTAATTTAGGTACACAAGTAGGTTCCAATGCACACTTTTAAATAAAGGACAAATATTCTATTCCCTTCATCGGAGAAGTGCACACCATCTCTTCTGTAGATGTGTTGATTGTTGGATTGCAAGTTATTGTTGTATATTAAACCCATTCCATAGTCTCTTATGTAAGCAGAAACAGATTTATTCACATGTTTCTGTGCTTTCTCAAATTGTGGAAAAAATTGATTTGACCACTTACATTTTTGTCTTTGACATATATTGGAATATACCATGGCAGTTTGGGGAAAAAGTGTCATTTAAAAGAAGAATACATTTTACAGCTTTTGATATTTGCTATTAAAAAACCATTGAAATTCACTGAAAAAACCATAGGTTATAGACCATATATAGTTAGGAATTAGCATTTACAAAACCTTGAAAATTCACTGAAAAAACCATAGGTTATAGACCATATATAGTTAGGGATTAGCATTTACAAAACCTTATTTTACTCGCACAAAACCATTGAAATTCGCATATATAGTTAGTTGCACTAACTATATATCGCGCACTCGCAATCCACTGCTGATGATGTCACATATTACATCATTCATGACATGGTCAGTGACATCACTGATGACATCACTGATGACATCTCAAATGACATCACTGATGACATCTCATTTGACATTACTGATCATATCACTGATGATATCATTCATGTGATAATACCATGAACCTCTTCAGACTCTAATATAACCTTAGATACAATCAGTGTAAACAGACAGTCACAGACTGTCACTCATCCATGGAGTTACTCACACACCTAGTCAGTTATGCAAAAAATCAATCACACCTCCATTTTCTCAACTATACAGTTATACACACCTTACTTATTCAAACATATACTAACACATATTTACTTTACTCTCTTATACAATCCCTGATACATGTTCACAATGATCCATACAGCCACTCACACATTCACTGGCTCTTATGCACAGTTATTTATATATGTCAACTCTCACATGTACTGTGTTTTACATATGTACTTACTTTGACATGTAGCACTAAGATATCAATTCACTCACCAATGCACTCATGCACACAGTCAACTGCCCATACAGCTAATTCCACATGCACTTTTGAACCCATACATCTAGTGAATCAACTGTTCACACATCTATGCACAGAGTCACACACCTCCCAGCCACCCATACACACACACTCAGTCTCCCATACAAATACCTGGGCAACCAATCAATAACTCATATAGTTACTCATATAGCTACTGATCAACACATGCAGCAGTTTACAGAACAACAGACATAATGATGTACAAATTAAGACAGTTTAGTCACTAACCCATGCACTCAGTGAGACACATCTAATCACTCACTCATACAATCAGTCATGCACCTACTAAATCCTTCATCCAGACACTTATACATCCACTCATTATTCAATATGTAAGACATATTTTAACTCTACAGAAACATACAGTCACTGGATGTTGTCATCAGTGATGTCATCAGTGATGTCACTGACCATGTCATGAATGATGTAATATGTGACATCATCAGCAGTGGATTGCGGGTGCGCGATATATAGTTAGTGCAACTAACTATATATGCGAATTTCAATGGTTTTGTGCGAGTAAAATAAGGTTTGGTAAATGCTAATCTCTAACTATATATGGCCTATAACCTATGGTTTTTTCAGTGAATATATATATATAAATATATATATATATATATATATATATATATATATATATATATATATATTACCTACTGGCGTCTCGCCAGTAGGTATATATAGTTAGGATTTTTTGTCTATGGGACTTTTGAAAATTCTATGTCTAATAACTTTGGCGTTTGTGGACGGAATCGGCTGAAATTTTCAGGAAAATGGCACATTTTGTTTCTGAGCAGCCCCTGAAAATTTGGGGGGGGTTTCGTCAAGGGGGGGCCGAGAAAAAAGGGGGGTCCCAAAACGCGTTTTTCCCATGTTAATTTCCGTAGGGCCTTTGGCCTCACTTTTAGCTCGAACGGCTGAATGGATTTGCACAAAACTTGGCAAAATTGTAGGGACTGTTAGCCCGATGTGCCTTTGCTAGGTCTCAATATATGTGCTCCAGTGGATTTTGAGAAATTAACGTTCAAAACAAGATATATATCTGTAACAGCGCTCCGGGCTGCGCTCCGGTCCGCTTACTTTTCGCGAAACGGAACTTTGCGATGCGAAGCTGATTGGCTCCCCGGTGTCTGTCAACATTCTAAACAGTCCGGAGCGGCCGCCATCTTATCTCTCGGTAGGATCGAGAGAGAAGAAGAGGTGAAAAACGAAGGGGGAATTTAATGAAAGGGGGCAAGGTATACCCCTCTTGACCCCCTAGGAATGTTGTTGGGGTTATTAAAGGGTCCCGTGGGGAAAAAACATTTTTTTTTTTTTTTTCACGGTACAAGCGCTTCACGGGCCGCGAACTGGGCCGCAAACTGGTAGCGAAACGGGTATTCGCCATTTTGTGCTTCGTTTTAATTAAATTACTAGGTATAAGGGGGTGCGGGAGACGTATCCTAATCCCTTATGTTTTCTGAGGGTGGCTGAGGAGGCTCATATATGTTGATACATGTCTTCCAGCGGCTGTGCGTGAGCTTTTTTTTTTTTGTTGCTGCGTGACGTCTGTTAACGTTCGATTCGATGGAAATCAGGAAGTGTTGACCGCCAATTTGTCAGTGCGATAAAATATTTTGTTATAAATTAATCCTTATTGATAAACATTGTCTGCGCCATCTTGCCTTTTTTCCAATGCCACAATTTTGTCGTGCACGGCAGCCATTTTAGATGCCAGGCCGGTCCCAGGCTATCACCTAGCCCTGCGGATGTAGTTTATTGCCCCAGCTGTAGAGAATCCAGACATGCCAACCCTCCCGATTCAGGCGTGAGACTACTGATTTCAGTGCTAGTCTCCCGCCTCCCGATTTCTGCAAGCAAAAACCCGGGGGCATATTACCAACAACTAGCAATAATTTTTGTCTCTAACTTGTTTAGAGACAAAAATTATCGCCGCACATCGGCGATTTTTATCGCAGATAAACCTTGCTATTAGCACGGGCCTCCCCAGGTGGTGGCCATCCAGCTGAGTTGCGCCCGCTCTTGCGGCTACAGCGTCTCGCTCACCATGTAGTTGAGTTGCTCCCACTCTTGCAGTGCAGCGATAGGCGGCTGCCACAGGACTCTTAAAATGGCGGCCGGCTCTTCGGTTTTGGGCCTGGTCCACTAAAATGGCCCTGGGACACCTTGGAACTCGGACGCTTGCCTGCTAGGGCTTGGGCTCCATTCTCGGAAGCGTCCCCTCAGCCGTGAAGATTCTACAAAAGTCTTGGGGGCCCTCGACTCCTGCAGGCTTCCGGTGGGGAGCGGCTGCCATGATTGCTCACGGAATGACCACGACGGAGCCACGAGATGGTGGTGCTCTCATGCTGACGCCAGCTTCAGTCTGAATCATCCAGAAACAAGGTGGGGCTTTCATCGTTTGGGAAAAAAAATGTTCTAAACCAATGAAAAGTGTTATTTTTAGGTCATATGAGCAAGCCTTCCATCTTTAGGAAACCAAAAGTAAAATGAACCAATGAAAAGTTTTATAAACAAGTCACATGACCTGTTATGCGGCATAGGGCTACAAAAAGCGTAGAAAATCCGTTGGCACGTGAGACGGCGTCAGTAGCGGACCGGTGTGCGAATAGGCCGAAGGCAGCACAACGTGCCGAGATCCGGATGGCACCGAGTTAGTGTCCAGCAAGTTGCTGCACTGGTGTGGCTATCCTACAATGCTGCGCCGAAAGACGGCGTGTCCAGCTGAGTTCCGGTCACTCTTGCGGTACAGTGACTCGAACGCGCCGAGATCCGGATGGCACCGAGGTGGTGTCCAGCAAGTTGCCGCACTGGTGTGGCCATCCTACAATGCTGTGCCGAAAGTCGGCGTGGGGTGCCCCGTTGGCTTATGAGGTGATGTCAGTAGAAGACCGATGTGTGAATAGGTCGGAACCAGCACAAGGCGCCCTGCACTGTTGAGCCTTTTTCAATGCCTGTTTTTTGTTGTTTCCCCTCCATCAAAAACAAAAAAAAAATATAAAACTGTGCAAAAATACAAAAAAATCAAAAAATGTTTAGAAAAGCAGTGCTTGTAAGACTGTCTGAAGCTTATTTGCACCTGCTGCAGCTTCACTATTGCCCTGGTGTGGCCAAAGATCGCCCATGACATAGGCGGCCGGCTCCCGAGGTCCGGCGGAACTTTTTTCCTTTTCCTTTCTGCTTCTTGTCCCACAATCCGTTTCACCTGAAGACACGACCAGGTCCCTGAATGTGTGCAGGGGGACGCTATTGATTGAATGAAAATGGCGGCTTGACACAAAGCTGACTCAAGCGTTGCTGTTGATGCTATACAGACAAAAATTGGTTTTCAGTTTGTACATTCTTCAGGATTTTTTTTTCCATCCAAGGCTGATTGAGAGTTTGTAGAAAAATGGCTTCAGATTTTCCACATATTACTCTTCAACATTCTTCCTAAATGTAACAATGTGAGACTCACTAGGAGAACGGCTGTTTATCTTTCCTTTCAAAATGCTGCCAACAATATTTTCTGAATGGAAGACACCATCTTGTAGCATAAAGGGCCGAAAGGGGTTCTGGTCTGGCCGATGGTTGGTGGAGAGTGGAGACATTTTGACTATATCTTGGACCTGCCCGGCCTCGCCCAAAATGGCGCCGGTATAAATGGGACTCGTAACTCCTTGTTGTGTACTGGTTGAACAACCTTGATATCACGAGATATGAATGCAGTTTTGATGCTCATGGCGGGCGGGGACGAGAATTGATTGAATATTTTGACATCCCTATTGATATTAAGTTCTGATGTGTTATTGATTACTGTACTATTGAAAGTTCGAATTAACGTCACCCATGGTACTTGCACGCAAATGTATATCTAGATAACTTTTTTGTAAGTGGCCCTGTCGTATTTTAATTACAAAATGTACGTCCACCGATTCCGCAACTGTTAGACATCTTAGTTCTTGCAACCTAATGGCTCGCTCGTTACGTTCCTCTATAATGTAAATGTCTCCTCATCATATACGATTTCAGTTTGCTCCGTGGCCGGCCCACGTGGTTATAGGCCCGTATTTGTATACTGACATTTTCACAATAAAGGTTTTTAAAACAAAACATGGTAGCAGTATTTACATTGGTAAAGTTTTTACTTTTAGTCACTGTTTTCGAATCAGTAAAAGGAAAGTGAAATAAAGCAGTCCAATTACATGACGGATAAAAGGTATAATATGTAGGAACGCAGTAAAGATAAATGGTCAAGGGCAGTTGTGTTTTCCACTCCTGCAACATAAAGTGATCGATAAGAATCTGATAATCAGGCGTATCGGCGACTAAGAGAGCAGGCCGAGTCTCTTTTACTCAACGGCTCCGTCATGGAACGAAGAAACGCCCTTTTTCTCGAAAAAGGAATATATTTTACTTGCAGGACAGTTGTAAATTTTCCGGGAAAGTACATTAGCCTGGAATATTATAACATATATGTTTAAAACAAAATAATGTTCGAAACCAATAAAAAGCGTAATTTTTAGGTCATATGACCAAGCTTTTCATCATTAAAATAACAAAAGTAAAATGAACCAATGAAAAGTTTTATTAACAAGTCACATGACCTGTTATGCTTACGTTACGCGCTGCGTGCCGCGCCCCGGATCACATCCGGGTGCGCTAACGCGGCGTGTCATATAACGCATTACGCGACAACGTAGGTCAAGAATATAGTCAAAATGTCTCCACCAACCAGCGTTCGGAACACAACCCCTTTCAGCAGTCCAAAAAGTTCTGTTAAATGACAACAGAGGGGACAGGCAACAAGAACCATCAGTCAAAGAGGGGAGGGCAAGTTCTTCTCTACCGGGTCATGTTGGGGCGCTACCGGAACTGATCGAATTGGTAGTCTACAGTGTTTCTGGATGTTTCAGACTAAAGCTGGCGTCAGCATGAGAGCACTACCATCTCGTAGCTCTGTCGTGGCCATTCCACGAGCAGACATGGCAGCCGCTCCCCACCAGAAGCCTGCGGGAGTCGGGGGCCCCCAAGACTTTTGTAGAATCTTCACGGCTGAGGGGACGCTTTCGAGAATGGGACCCAAGCCCTATCAGGCAAGCGTCCGAGTTCCAAGGTGTCCCAGGGCCATTTTAGTGGACCAGGCCCAAAACCGAAGAGCCGGCCGCCATTTTAAGAGTCCTGTGGCAGCCGCCTATCGCTGCACTGCAAGAGTGGGAGCAACTCAACTACATGGTGAGCGAGACGCTGTACCGCAAGAGTGACCGGAACTCAGCTGGACACGCCGTCTTTCGGCGCAGCATTGTAGGATAGCCACACCAGTGCAGCAACTTGCTGGACACTAACTCGGTGCCATCCGGATCTCGGCACGTTGTGCTGCCTTCGGCCTATTCGCACCCCGGTCCGCTACTGACGCCGTCTCACGTGCCAACGGATTTTCTACGCTTTTTGTAGCCCTATGCCGCATAACAGGTCATGTGACTTGTTTATAAAACTTTTCATTGGTTCATTTTACTTTTGGTTTCCTAAAGATGGAAGGCTTGGTCATATGACCTAAAAATAACACTTTTCATTGGTTTAGAACATTTTTTTTTCCCAAACGATGAAAGCCCCACCTTGTTTCTGGATGATTCAGACTGAAGCTGGCGTCAGCATGAGAGCACCACCATCTCGTGGCTCCGTCGTGGTCATTCCGTGAGCAATCATGGCAGCCGCTCCCCACCGGAAGCCTGCAGGAGTCGAGGGCCCCCAAGACTTTTGTAGAATCTTCACGGCTGAGGGGACGCTTTCGAGAATGGAGCCCAAGCCCTAGCAGGCAAGCGTCCGAGTTCCAAGGTGTCCCAGGGCCATTTTAGTGGACCAGGCCCAAAACCGAAGAGTCGGCCGCCATTTTGAGAGTCCTGTGGCAGTCGCCTATCGCTGCACCGCAAGAGCGGGAGCAACTCAACTACATGGTGAGCGAGACGCTGTAGTCGCAAGAGCGGGCGGTAAACAGCTGAATGGCGGAAGAGGCACAGTGTAGCAAAAGCGGGCGGAATGGCAACTAAAACGGTAAAGGGGCGCCCCACTACAGCGTGTCTTCAGGTCAAACGGATTGTGAGACAAAGTCCAGAATAGAAGAGTCATCAAAAGGCAAAAAGTTCCGCCGGACCCCGGGAGCCGGCCGCCTATGTCGGGGGCGATCTCAGGCTACACCAGTGCTATAAGACTTGGGCAGGGGGTCGGAGCCAAGCGTCTTCTCCGAGTCCGTGCCATCACACCGCCCCTCGGGGGCCTCCGTCAAGCGGTTTAGGGAGGTACCATATAACATTGTTTTCAAATGCAGTCAGGTCCACAAACGACCCTCACTTACTTTGAGAATAGTGAAGCTGCAGTAGGTGGAAATAAGCTTCAGACAGTCTTACAAGCACTGCTTTTCTAAACATTTTTTGATTTTTTTGTATTTTTGCACAGTTTTATATTTTTTTTTTGTTTTTGATGGAGGGGAAACAACAAAAAACAGGCATTGAAAAAGGCTCAAACTCAGAACTCTGAACTATGGCACCCAACATCCAGGACTTGCCATCCGGATCTTGGCGCCTTGTGCTGCTTCCGACCTATTCACACATCGGTCCACTACTGACATCATCTCATAAACCAACGTAATGTAAATAGTTATTTAATAAAATGTTTTACCCTGTTACTTTGCTGGTGTGTTGTCTATATTTTTAATATTTGCATAGGGTTTGTCGTTATTTTGGGCGGGGTGGGTGACGGAGCCGAGCTGTCTTGCAGCCCTCATGGTGTGGAGCTCAGTTCATCTCACTATTTTCGTATTTCTCATGAAGGGTTGTTCCTAATGTTTCTATTTTAGCGAGGTCAAAAAGAGATCCAATTAGTGGCCTACTGATTTTGCTCGATTACTTTTATTTTTTTACACGATTTTTCACGATTTTTCACTATCTGCAAAGACTAAACAGAGTATTGCGACTTTGTGCTTGTTTGTAAATAGAGAATGAACCAAAGAGAATCAATTGTAAAACAGTAAATGCTTGGATAACAATCAATCAAATGGAGAGACAAGCAGGCACGACGGATTACAACGGGGGTAAAGGCCTGCGTTAACTACTCTTCACTATCTGCAAAGAGAGAGTACTACTAAGAGAAAAGAGGGGAGGGGGGCAGCGTTCAAAGCACATCAGCGTGCATAAACACTAAAAAGTTTTTACCTATCACGTACTTGACATTTTACAGCTTTTGATATTTGCTATTAAAAAACCAATGAAATTCACTGAAAAAACCATAGGTTATAGGCCATATATAGTTAGGAATTTGTATTTACAAAACCTTGAAAATTCACTGAAAAAACCATTGGTTATAGACCATATATAGTTAGGGATTAGCCTTTTCAAAACCTTATTTTACTCACACAAAACCATTGAAATTTCATATATAGTTAGTTGCACTAACTATATATCGCGCACCCGCAATCCACTGCTGATGATGTCACATATTACATCATTCATGACATGGTTAGTGACATCACTGATGACATCACTGATGACATCTCAAATGACATCACTGATGACATCTCAAATTACATCACTGATAAAATCACTGATAACATCTCATTTGACATGACTGATCACATCACTGATGATATCATTCATGTGATAATACCATGAACCTCTTCAGACTCTAATATAACCTTAGATACAATCAGTGTAAACAGACAGTCACAGACTGTCACTCATCCATGGAGTTACTCACACACCTAGTCAGTTATGCAAAAAATCAATCACACCTCCATTTTCTCAACTATACAGTTATACACACCTTACTTATTCAAACATATACTAACACATATTTACTTTACTCTCTTATACAATCCCTGATACATGTTCACAATGATCCATACAGCCACTCACACATTCACTGGCTCTTATGCACAGTTATTTATATATGTCAACTCTCACATGTACTGTGTTTTACATATGTACTTACTTTGACATGTAGCACTGAGATATCCATTCACTCACTAATACACTCATGCACAGTCAACCGCCCATACAGCTGTTTCCACATGCACTTTTGAACCCATACATATAGTGAATCAACTACTCACACATCTATGTACAGAGTCACACACCTCCCAGCCACCCATACACACACACTCAGTTTCCCATACAAATACTTGGACAACCAATGAATAACCCATACAGTTACTCATATAGCTACTGATCAACATATGCAGCAGTTTGTAGAACAACAGATATAATGATGCACAAATTAAAACAGTTTAGTCACTAACCCATGCACTCAGTGAGACACATTTAATCACTCACTCATACAGTCGGTCATGCACCTACTAAATCCTTCATCCAGACACTTATACATCCACTCATTCTTCAATATGTAAGACATATTTTAACTTTACAGAAACATACAGTCACTGGATGTTGTCATCAGTGATGTCATCAGTGATGTCATTTGAGATGTCATCAGTGATGTCATCAGTGATGTCACTAACCATGTCATGAATGATGTAATATGTGACATCATCAGCAGTGGATTGCGGGTGCGCGATATATAGTTAGTGCAACTAACTATATATGAAATGTCAATGGTTTTGTGTGAGTAAAATAAGGTTTTGAAAAGGCTAATCCCTAACTATATATGGTCTATAACCAATGGTTTTTTCAGTGAATATATAATATATATATATATATATATATATATATGTATATATATATATATATATATATATATATATATATATATATATATATATATATATATATATAAATATATATACATATATATATAAATGTATATACATTTTAAAACAAGTTTTACAGTATATATTTTTCCATATTAGTGTAAAACTATATATTTTTTATAATATTTTTGTACTTACCATTATATGAAAAGAAAAACAATATTTTGATCCGATATTTCTGTATCACAATATTTTGGTTTTGATATTGTGTCAGTGATCTGGCATGCCCTGACCAATGGAAAGGAAGGAAATTAGAATGCCAACCAATAGTGTGTAATGGGCAGACTCTAAGAGACTTATTTGGAGGTCCGTGGACCACAGTACCTGTGGTTGCGGGCTGACCACTGCATGCTCGGTGGTCCGGCTGCCGTATTATGAGTTGTGCAGATTGGCTTTGCGCAAGACTGCAGCTGAACTGCTAAGACCACCAGCAGACCACCGGGTTAGTGGCCGGCGAAAGGCAGCTGCCATAGCGCGGTACAGACGAGTTTCACAGCCATCCATATTATGAGTTGCCTTTTCAACAAGCTGCAGTGCCGGTCCGACCTCCAGCTTCAAGTTTGCAAAAACAGAGGATTTGGGTAATGTACTCATCTCTTTCTTGTTCTTCCAGCCAGAGTACAACCCAGAGGATCACAACCCTGTTTGCAGTAATATTTATTTATTTATTTATTATAGAGTTTTGTATAGCGCGAACAAGACCCGTGGGTATCAGAGCGCTTAACATCGTGGTAGGTTACAAATTGACAATACAATATCAATTATAAAAACAAACAGATATGAGGTAAAAGAAACTTTGGCTATGAGGGTGCCTAAATATATAAATTCCAGACACATGTGCAATTAGCATTTAAAGGTAAGTAAGGCTTATATCGTGGTCCGTATCGATAAATAAGGTGAGGAAGAGGATATATAGATTTGGCTGTGAAAAACAGTTATGAGTTCACATAGGACTGTGGTAGCGATAAGGATACAGCCGAGGCTGTGTGTAGAGTCAGTCTCTTGTCAATGATAGTATTCATGAAGAGGGCCACCCTTCAACTGATGTAAATATTCGTACCAGCGATCTGTCGGCTTCCTAATGCAGGGTATTTACTCATCATAAGGCTTTTCAATTCCCGTTTGAATGTTACAATATTTTGAATCTTCCTAATGCTTGGAGGGAGTGAATTCCAGACTCTGGGGGCAGCTCTAGAGAATGCTAGGACATAAGTCTTTTTCTTTCGGAAGATGGCTGGCCTCAACAGCAGCTCCTTGGCGCTTCTAGTTGGTCTGTTTCCTCCCGATAGCTTAATTTTCTTGGCTAGGTATCTTGGCGTGTTATAGTGCACCGCTTTGTGAGTAATACATGCTATCTTCATTTGAATTCTGGCCTCATAAGGTAGCCAGTTTAGTGCTTTCAAGTGAGGAGATATATGATCAAATTTCCTAGATCCAGTGATGAGTCTTGCCGCAGCATTGAGACAAGCTTTTAGTGGTGCTGTGGATGTTTTAGGTAGGCCGGCTAATGTAGAGCAACCATATTCGATCCTGGATATGACTAGGGATTGTATAGCCAGTTTTAGATCTGCCTCTGAGATGAATGGTTTTGATTTTCTTAAGTAGCTCAAATGGAAGCGGGCACTTTTCGCCATTGAATTGATGTGGGCTTTCATGTCGAGGTTCTCATCTAATGTGATTCCTAGTGATTTAGCTGAGTTGACTAGGGTTAGGGTGCAGTTTAGTGCAGTCACCAATTTAGTCCATTCCTTTACTTCAGAGTGGCTCCTTGGAGGTGAAATTAGCAGGAATTCTGTATTTTGGGCATTTAGTTTCAGATGATTAGTAGTTAACCATTGCAAAGCCATTTTTAGAGTCTCATTCATTAGATCTATGTCATCAAGGGAGGCGATCTTTAAGTATATTTGCATGTAGTCTCCATACATGTGGTAGGATATCTGTGAATTCCGAAGAATGTCTGTAAGAGGTTCGACATACAGGTTGAATAGATCTGGGGATAGTGTTGAAGCTTGTGGGACCCCAATTGCATTAGGACAAGGGGGTGAGATTGCTTGATTAACCAGGAATCGTTGTGTTCTGTTTCTTAGGAAAGAATTGAACCATTTCAGCACATTTCCAGACAAACCCATCCTGTCCTGTAGTAATATACAGGTGAATCCTTTTAGTACCATACTAGCAGCCCGTCCCGACGTTGTCCGGGTATGAATTGCTGCCGGCCAGTAGTATATTGTTTCGTAGGATTTCATTTTGATAGCATTTCTTATCTGTGACAGGCCTGTGAAACGCTCTGATTCACAGTGCTCTGCTGATGCACTTAAGATTGCGCGATCAGTAGTGTGTGAACTCAAGTTTCCCTACTTTATTTTCCTTGCAATATTATATAGAGCGAACTCGACAACATGGCATGAGCACAATTTACATTACAGAAGAACACATTGATTTGTGGTAGGCACGGGGAGACAAAGCGATTTGCCTGGAATCACAGGATGTTGAGCTGATGCCGAGATTCTAACGTAGCTCCCCATCTCTTAAGTTCGCAATTCTAGAACTTGTGGTGGGAGATGTGTCTAAAAGTGTATGTCAGTGCTGGGCATCAATGAGAGAGACCTGAGCATTTTTCCAATTGGTGGTGAAAAAATATGAGTATGTTGCTGGAGATGTGGGCCGCCGTGCCACCAATGTACTTACGGGGGAGGGTAAACACCCATTATTCCGCAAATTTCTTTCCGCATACCATCACTCTGCATACTTTCATTACGAAAGTACCATGACTCCGCAATGCCATTATAACGCATGGCATTACATTTTATATGCTTTTACCACGCATACATTTACAACGAAATTTGTTGTAAATGCATGAATGGTAAAAGCATGTTTTTTAAAAATGTTTGGATAAGGCAAGTATGGGTATCGGGGTATATGTTTTGGGGTACTGAGGTATATGTTTTGGGGTGTTTGGGTATTTTAATGGTTCAGATATAGTTTTGGGTTATGGGGTACAGGGGTATTTTTAGGGTCCAGGGCTAGGTTTGCGTTTTGGAGTATAGGGGTATTTTTAGGGTTCAGGGGTAGGTTTGGGTTTTGGGGTACAGGGGTATTTTTAGGGTTCAGGGCTAGGTTTGGGTTTTGGGGTACAGGGGTATTTTTAGGGTTCAGGGATAGGTTTGGGTTTTGGGATACAGGGGTATTTTAGGGTTCTGGGCTAGGTTTGGGTTTTGGGGTACAGGGGTATGTTTAGGGTTCAGGGGTAGGTTTGGGTTTTGGGGTACAGGGGTATTTTAAGGGTTATGAGCTAGGTTTGGGTTTTGGGATACAGGGGTATTTTAGGTTTCAAGGTAGGTTTGGGTTTTGGGGTACAGGGGTATTTTTAGGGTTCAGGGGTATGTTTGGGTTTTGAGGTACAGGGGTATTTATAGGGTTCAGGGCTAGGTTTTGGTTTTGGGGTACAGGGGTATTTTTAGGGTTTAGGGATAGGTTTGGGTTTTGGGGTACAGGGTATATTTATAGGGTTAAGATGGGTTAGTGTTTAAGGGTGTTGGGGTATTTTATAGAGTAAGGGTGGGTTATGATTATGGGGTGCAGGGGTATTTACTGTAGGGGTGGGCGGAATTGGCGCGAACTTGGTACAATAAATCCGCAATATTTCGTTCCATCAGATTTCCAATTATAAAAACAGAAACCTCATATATTCAAGGTAAAATAACAAGTATTTCTACATGCTAAAATGCATATAGTCATTTCACAAAAGTGGAATTAGCTTCCAGCAAGCAGTGAGAGAGGTGATGATTTTGAGATCAAGTCCCTGCAAACCATTATGGGACGAGATTAGCAGTGGGAAGTGAATATTATAGTACCCAAATAATTCTCACTCGTGACGGAATGCCCCCAGCGATTGTCACGCCCCCAGCACACACCCACAGCACAATGCAGACACGCCCACAAGGGACTACTTTGCTGGCACGGTACTTTTACATTTTAAATGTATATGGTGGGCGTCTGCATAGCCTATGTCCTTCTGCTGCAACTGCCCTTTCCAACGCTGTATTGGGTGTTGTGATTGGTGCTGTGGTTCCCGAGTTTACCTGGCCAAAAGGTGCAAGTTCTCTCTTTATAATAGTAGTATAGATACCCATTGCCTGGATTGACCACAAATGGGCCGGACACCGGCAATGGGTAGGTGTTATATTTCCACATGTATCATTCATATGTGTGCATCAGTAGCATATGTGTAGTCAAAATGCTCACACAGGCATGGATACATATGGAAAAAAATGATCACCACCCGTGCAGAATCTCCACAGCCACAACTCAGCCACCAAGGCACACTCAAACCTTGGTGGTCTATAGACCACTCGTGCTGTTGTCTCCTAGCGGCTGCATATTTGGGCGGTTGAACCGCCAACTTGTAATCAGGCCTTAAGCCTCCTTAAATTTTAATTAACAAGAGATTTTACAAGCGACAGCTCATGTGCTGTGATGGAGCGTGATGGTGCTCTAAAATTGTAGGGGTGCATCATAATCATGGATAGTCTGCACCCGCATATATTCTTGTGTTGTATTAATTTGATTAGTAGAAATGTGTTGTAATAACAAAAATGTGCAAGTGTATGAATAGAAAAGTATTTTGTGCCATGCAGAAGAGAAATGGAATGGCGATTGCATTCTAAACTGTAGTCTATTGCAATTGCTTAACGAAAAGCTCATGTGCAGGGAAATGCGTTCGGTTTAAACGTGCACCATGATGAAGACAAAGAACTAATGAGTTATACTTAATATGTAATGAAATGTAGTTGCTTGCTGATGCAGCGTTATTAACATGCGTGATTAATTTGATGTTAAGGGCCTAAGTGCAATGTTCACATTGTGCTCATGAAAGGCCTGTGCATTCATTCTTATGTTGGCCGAGTTGTGTAGGCCTGGAAATGTAATTTCCCTAGTAAGCTCTCAAATTTGGAGATAGTCAGTGAATTTCATGTGTATGCAAGGATGTTCTGTTCTCACGTTCAGGTGCAGGTGGAAGAAGCTGCCTTTGTTAGTTAGAACTAATGCCTTTTGTTTCAGGAGTTAGGCATGGAGGAGAAGAGAAACTTTGTATACAGAAGGTCGATAATTGGGAGCAGGAGTTCTTTCTCATTAGGAGGCCTGGGACGCAAAGTCATCGGACTACATCTGGAGAGGATGGTGGAAAACTACCTAGGAGAAGTGTCCGTTAACATGAGGTCATCTCTGGGCGTGTTTTACATCTTTGCATTTTTGTATTGGGGAAAGAGCCCAAGGGAGGAGAGGCAGATGGAGTCAGGATGAGTTAGGAGAAGGGGTTTGGAGATCGATCTGGAAAGAGCATCTTAGAACGAGCTCTGTAGCTTTGGCTACCTTATTTACTCTGTGAATGTGCTTCTTAGGAAGTCTTCACAAGCTGACACCTTTTACTGACTTTGTCTGGGAAATGGTAAGTAGGGATGTCACCTTAGAGATAGAGTAGGGATAGCTTGTGCACTCTTCCTGGAACTTTTTATCCTCTTCATGATTCATCGGATTAAACTCCTGCGTAGATACCGATTTGTATTAGATCCCATGTACTTTTACCACCTCGTCTTGAGGTGCTTGTATATTCAGTTATTTTTGGCTTTATAATAAATCCCCTAAATTGAAATCTGGATTCCGTAATTTTTCTGAGTTACAGATATTGGGTGTGATAAATTGTTGTCCTGAATGATACTCCCCTTTACACCTCTCAGCAGGTAATAAAAGATCCGTCGAACCAGGGTTCCTAGTAAGTTCCTAGTAAGTTTTGATGATGGAACCCAACTTAATCAGCTGTCTCAGACAAGACGTAAAAAAAGAGCTCCATGTAAACAGAGTTTAATAGATGCAAATTCACTCCTATCCTGAAAGAGCTGCATTGGCTCTAGTTGGAGTTAATAATAAACTTAAAATTGTCTTGCCTAACATACAGACCTTTTCACTCCGACTTTACGTACCTGCCTCAAGGATAAACTGCAAACCCCAGGAACAGAAAGACACAGGAGGGAACATTCTACCATCTTCTAATAATCCCCCCAAATGAAAAAAGTGAGGCTCTTATCCAAGTTTTTTGCCTAACCCCCAGATGGTGTATATTGTACCTTTGGAAACATACTTGAACCTGTTGTCATTCAGAAAAGACTTAAAGGTCTGTCATAAAGGTTGCATGCTGATGTATGTTAAGCACCTCTTTGCCCAAGTGGTCAAATACCAAAAATGAGTCACTTACATCCATTCCAAAAGTCCTGCAGGCATCAAAGCAGTTAGAACCAAACGGTGGTCAAAAACGTGTTAACCAACACAACAGGATATGGGACATACCTACCAATACTAAAAGTTGTCCACTTGCTGACAAATCATAGGAAAAATGTTTGTCTTAAAAGAATGAAAACCTCAAAACCAAGAGCTGCTTTATGTGCAAATACACGGATGTATGTGTTTTAAATATGTGCACAGAATGCCCTGGAGGAATGTTCTATCAGGGGGAAACCAGGCAAATGCTCAAAATTCAAATGCACACATATCTCTTCATGATATTTTGAAAAACATCCAGGACATGGCTTGTAAGAGGTGATGATACTTTCTGGGAATTTAAAAATGTTGGACTGGGTAATACGGATGATGTAAACATTAAAGGCTCGATTACATATGCCGACTTAATTCTGTTCAAAAGGGAATTTTAGGATCCACAGAAAGACCACGGACGCTTCGGGTCTTGCCTGCAGACTTCATGCGCTGAAAGTGACAACATCGATGACTGAAATACCATATCTGCCAATTAACACAGTGCACGTGTTTCACACCATTTCGGATCCCTTCACAAGGTCACCGGTGAAGAGCCGAGTTCACACAGTGGCAGAGAGAACGAGCTGGAAACCACTGCACAAAGTGGCATTCCAAGCCATTTTTGGAAGCTCTGAGAAGCTATGTGATAACACAGGACTTCGGCAAAAGTCTCAGCGACCCTATGTTTTTTTTGGGAGGAGGTGGGGGTCTTGGTGAGGGGCAGAATACCTCTTAGGTAGTCTTGACACATCGCCACGCCACCTCCAAAGCCCCAACCCTCATCCCAGGGTGAAATAAGTTTACAAGTTGGCAGGTTTGAAAAACGAGCCATTATAAGAGGGGTGGGCAGGGGTTACAGGTGTTCCTGGTATTTGGAGGGCGAAGCTGATGGGCTGGTTTTCTGGGTCATTTAGTGTAAATTCGTACGTACATTGACTGATAACAGGCTTCGAAAAAAACAGGGGGACTGTGGCTGTGACTAAAACTGGATCACTTGGCACTCTCTTTCACCAGCAGTCAGAAAGCATTTTCAAAATATTGACGCATGCATTAAAAAATATGCCCCCTTTTTAGGTCCAGCATTGGTGAAGCGCTTTTTATTTCTTTAAAATGATACATATAATACAGTTTCTTATAAGGGCTTTCAAGCCGCTCTCTCAGTCCATTGGTCTTTTGTTATGCCATTCACATCTATCTTCTGCGCCCTACTGCATACAGCATTAAAGAACCGAGCCTTTGGGCCTGGCGGCGCAAGGCACGCCTGAAATCTTCAAGTTCACCTGCCTTGTTGCACAGAAACACAGAATACTCTGTTGGCGTAGAAAGACTACGTTTATTAGCTGCAGCTAAGCACAGTTGTCCAAGAAGTACACTAAGTAGGTTCTCAGGAGACTGCCCATTTTTCTAAGGCAAGACATCTCCTTTTATACCCAATATTCACATTATAAATGTACATCCACTGCACAAAATTCTAGCCAATAAGGTACATTTTCTAAACAAAGTATAACATAGCAAAAACTCAATTACAGTATCCCAACCCAAAAGTTAATTATTAGAAATGTCCCAAATTCAATCTCCCCAAGCCGGACAAACCTATAATTGAAAGCATAACCCATGAAATGAAGAAACGTAAAAAAGAAACAGTAACAGATGCTGAACAAGATAAGGCATGTGCAAGAAAACTAAAAGTTAACGATGTCCTGAACATTGATTGGCAATCTCAGACAAAGATCGATCAGGGAAATTGGCTTTGTGAGGTCAGTTTCAGGTGAAGTGGTCAGTTTCAGGTGAAGAGGTCAGTTTCTTATAATTCATTTCAGAGTCAAAAAAACCTGAATGAATGAATACATGAACTAAAAAGGCCAGGCCACTTTGTTCGCCAGGCTACCTTCACAGGCCTACGTGAGGGCAACACAAAATGGTGGCTCAGAACAAAATCGAGTCAGACTCGAGAATTACAGAACCTCAGCATGAGGCTATGGGTCAAACGACTTCAGTCATTCGCTGATTTCACCATGAGTGACGGAATTCTGCGCTTTCAAAATGAGCATATCCACACCTAAAAGTAGATCCCTCCACTGCCAGGGAGAGTACTATGACAATGTGCGCTTTTTGAGTCAAAAAAATATGTTTGCTTTTATCCCCCAAAAAATCCTTTTGATGGGTGGCCTGGCAGCTCGCCGACCAATAATGTTTTACAAACAGCATATCATAATAAACGTTGAGAAAGCCAAAACGTTGGCCTTGCAAATACTTGTTCAGATTTCCCTCTGAAACCTGTGTGTCAAAATGGAAGGATGCTATTGTCTTCTTTCCCACCATGCACCTTAAAAGAGCATGCACGAGGGCCCATGAGGCCAGTAGCTGCCTTAGGTATATGTGGTGATGACTGAATATCATCAAGGTCACATCACCGTCCTATGAAATTGGATAAAAGCAAAAACCTTTAGAGATTGCAAGAACTGTGTTTTTGTATCATTATTTTTTATTATTGTTATTAACTATAATCATAATAATAACAATATTAGGATGTGCAATTCAATCCATGCACAATCTCTGACCTAAAGGTAAGAGCTCAGAACAGCGGCTTGTAGCAGCACTCAGGAATGGACACAATTGCCTCTATTCGTCACAGTTACCTTACTGACATTCTTCTTTGGCTCATATTTGAAATTGAATGTAGTCTCACAAGCCTTCTTTTAATTGAAAATTGGTTATTTTCCAGTAAGAGAACTACTCAGGGAAGGGACCATTTCTTGTTCTGAAGCATCAAAGTGGCCTCATCCTTTCAAGAGTCCTTGCTGTTGCCATGTTTTTTCTTTATCTGCTTTAATAAATGACATATATTGATCGCCATCATGGAGGGGTAAGGCGCACTTAGCTACTCATGCTACTAGCCATTTGTCTTTTTTATCATAAAGTAAAAAGCCAGAGGATGATAGCTTTAGCCTCGCACTTATTTTTAGTTGCTAGCTTCCAGGCACACATGCACATCACGTGCTGCCGGCAAAGTTAAGCAAACAATGGACCCTGATTGCAATTAGAATGTTCAGAGTATGTCTTAGCTTTGTGAAGAGGATTCTAATTAAGGGAAGTGCAATGACGAAGCTCTGCAGAGTGGTTTGAAGCTGTCATTATCTATGTGCACTTTCATGCTTAGAGATTAATTAGCTGGGGGGAATGTGCCAAGCTGAAACTAAGATCCCATTGGATGAAATCAGTATGAGGCAGATACGTCCTTTCAAGAGGAGACAGAAGTCTGATTGGATTGGTGTTAATTTCTGAGTCCTTCTGCCAGATGTGATCCAAAGCAACTGGCTGCAAGAGTTTGTGAGTGGATTGAAGAGTGCCCTCATTTGTGAGCACGCATATTTGATGTGCCGAGCTCCTCTTTGCAAGCAAAAAGAAAAGCAAAGACTGTATGTTAGGTTATGGTATGCTAGGTTACTTGGCATTAGTATAGCTCCTGCTTCTATTTTTATAGCATCACTGTGCATTCTAAATCTGCGCGCTTATTGTGCAGATCTGGGACCAGTCGTAGTGGAGAAAAGTTTGTTTAATGATATATGTAGACTAGCGTGTGGTTGAAAGTTTGTTCAGTATGTTTTTCTTACAATTAATGGTAAAGTAAAGGGAAGTTATATCTTCGATGATCTTATCGCCATAACCGCAGCGTTTTTTACGCCGCGGTGCGGGCGTTCTATTAGGTGGGCGGGGCTCCATCGGCCAACGGCAGTACTAGCGAGGTAGTGCGCTTGTCGGCCGTAGGCCGACGGGAGCATGCAAGGGGTTAAGTCATTTTGTACGTGTACTGATGGGTGCGCCTAGTATCTTTTTCTCTCAACTGAGGTCAGCTGTCCATTGCACTGTTTGAGCATAGTGTTTTCTATCTATGCTTCAGATTTTAACATCTTGCAATGCCTTTTCCTGGAGTTTAAGATTAATCCAAGGTTACTGGCATCACATGATAAATGCCCTAATTACGAGCACAGCAGTCCATAGGACCGCCGTACTCGTGGTGGCGGTCCGACAGCTGCCGCACTGCGGGACCGCTCGCAGTATTTTGATTGTGGTGAGTGGACCGCCACAAGACCGCCTGCACCACCGGAATCAAGGATCCCGCTGGGTTCACATCTAACTAAAGGCTCCTCCCTCCCAGAATCTACACCGCTCGAGAATAGATTGCTTGATGGCCTTCTACCAGAAAAATCTATCTCACTCACATATAAAAAATTGATCCATAACACAGTGGATCCTCTTCAGGGCACTAGAGCTAAGTGGGAAGGGGATGGCTTCGAACTGGATGACGAGGAATGGCAAGAGGCACTATCCTCCCCAAGGGAAGTGGCTATTTCGACCAGGTTACGATTAGTCAAGCTTAAAATCCTACACAGGGTAAATATCACCGGGCCCTGCCTGGTGCGAATGGGGAGGGTTGAGGGGGAGAATGGAGAAGACACTGCAGCACTGAGGGAACATTGATGCATATCCTGTGGGAATGTGATCTTATTCAGAGGTACTGGCCTCAAACACATAGAGTTCTTGGAGAAGTGATGGGCCTGATCCTCCGCCTTGAAGCGAAGAGATGCCTTCTGAATGTGTGGGAACCCACAAACCTGAGTAGAGCAGGAAAGATCTGGTTAACACTAGGCCTCACTGTGGCAAAAAGAAATGTAGCTCAGCTGTGGGGAGCTGCAAACCTGCTGACCATCACTAAATGGAAGAAAAATATGGATTGGTGCATGTTCAGGGAGAAAACAGTATACAGTGCAAGGGGCTGCCCCAAGAAGTAGTCTCACATTTGAGGGGCATGGAACACGTGCAGAGGGGAAATTTGTAGTCCTCCACATAGCCTCAACTCAGACACTATGCTATCATCATAAAGAATGTACCCAGTGATGTAATATTGATCTACTCTTGTAACCACTATGATTGTTCTTAAGTCGTCAAATGAATTCCTCCTCTATGTAATTATTCACATGCTTCATGTTTTAAGGCCAATTCCTGTTGTTGAATAAAAAGAATTATAGAAATAAAGGATCCTCCTGGGCAGACGGTCTTTCTTTGGCAGGAATATGCAGGCAGTGCCGCAGCCGGCAACGCTGAGCAAATTCCAAATTGCCATTCTGCCACCCTTTATATGATGGTGAACCAGCCATGAAAAGGGTGGCAGAATGGCAACAAAGGTGGCCCTATACCGGATATACCGGACATGTAGTGCCCCCCTGGATTTACACCCCCCCTTCTTGCATTGTGTGGCATGGATGCCACACCATGCAGGAAGGTGCATTTGGTGTTCTGAGAGCGGCGGTCTGCCTGTTAGGCTTTTTTTTTTAGCCTGACAGAGCACCTCTCTCAGACAACCACACGACCACCGGTCAGACTAGGGAAAACTCCTGATCTGGCGATCGGTCACACCACGGGTTTGGTGTTTTGTTCCGTCTGGTGTGAGAACGCTAAACTCATAATCCGGATTGGTGTCACAAGGCCACAATGCTGTTGCACTCCAGGTGAAAGACCAAGGATTCTCCTTTTGGCACTTGGCTCTCTCTGCCACACTCTTGGGGGCCTATTAGGATGACGGGCGGACTTTGTCCGCCCGTCATCCTAGCGGGGAATGGGACCGCCCGCCATAAGGGCGGGGGTCCCGGGGGTGGCATTAGGATGTGCCCGCCACTGTGGCGGGCACATCCTGCATTTCTAGCATTGTGGCGGGCGGAGCGCTCAGCACCGCCCGCCACAATGCTAGAAATGCTTGTACACATTTGCATATACAAAGCAGCAGGCACCGCGCGGTGCCTGCCGCTTTGTATATGCAAATGAAGGGGGGTACCATAGGTACCCCCCCATGTGCAACCCCCACCTGTACTTCACTCTGGGGGCCCACATGGGGCCCCCAGAGTGAACACCGCATGCCTTTCCGTGGCGGCATTGCCGCCACGGAAAGGCATTGGGACCAGCCCATTGTAATATGGCGGGCGGTGTCTAACAGACACCGCCACCATGTTACTGGTTTTCCGCCCCGGCCGCAAGGCGACCGGGGCGGAAAACATGCGGGCGGTGTTTGTCACCGCTGCGGTCCCCTCCGCCATCGTAATATGGCGGGGGGAAATGCAGGGAAGGATGGCGTGCGGATTGCCTCCGCCAGGGTGGCGGTGGTCACCGCTACCCTGGCGGAGGCAATCCGCCCGCCATCGTAATGGGCCCCTTAGTGTGATGACATGTTAGGATTACAGTACAACTATCTTCATGTTTCTAAGTTGTGTGCTGATCAGGTGTGTCACAGTACTATTGATTTGGCTATGCTTTGCTAACTAAATGACATCCAAGCATATGTAGGTGAGATCATAGCAATGATGCAGGATGTTGTTGGCTATAGCGTTCCGTTGGAAGTCCATGAAGAACAAATGTTGAGTTTCATAGGGGTACGGGATGCATGTACTCATTGGGATGATGTGTGGTGTGTCTTTTGCTGGATGGCACATGTATCCAGGATTAGTGATTTTCTAAACTAGGGCTGCTGTATATGCAAGTGTATTGTTAAGCACACCCCCCGGAACATCTTCAATTCAGCTTTACTAAGACCATTGAGAATAATTGACCTGCATTTATTGTTTGATATTCTTAATGTCTGGTGTTTCGATCCCTCACCCGTGACATCAGTGGACGCTCTCGGCCCATGGGACTCGAGGGAGTTAATTATTCTATTCAACATGTATGGGGACTGTCCTTGCACTAGAAGAACAGTTGAGCATTTTGGAGGCGATAACTACGAATGGTAATATTATTTGGCTCCAGCGCAACTATTAAGGAAAGTAACTGATTTCAGGAAAACCTAGGTTTTAGGCTCCTCACTTTTTCAGAAACAAGCAGAATCCAGTTTTAAGCTGTTTCCTGCTTTTAACAATAATATACAGCAATAGTGGAACCATTGCATAGCAGGAATGGAAACCACTCAACAAGAGCCATGTCACAGCTTCAATCACCCAGTTACCGAGAAGAGGGCAGACTCAGGGAAAGTTTCCCAACTCTTAACTCCCTTCCTAACAAACCTGGCTGACAGCTGAGGGTTTCTCACAGCAAGTGCTTATTTTGCAAATATATAAGTGCCAAGTCCCAAGGTATTTCCTATCAGGAGACACCCCCTGCTGCTGATCGTGAGCATCAGCATTACCAAATAACCGACACACTAAAATATTCCAGGTTACACCAATTGTTAAACACGCTACTGTAGTACTCTGCTCTAAAATAGGTGGAGTGCGCCACCATGTGGTGTACTCTCTTAAACAAGTCCATGTGATGAAAAATATTTACAGTGCTGAGTACTGGCAAACACAAGCACAAACTAAGCGCTGCAGTCACAGCCGAACTGAGAATCGTACAACATATTTCAAGCGTGCCTTTGTCTCACTGTCAAAAGAATTTTCAAAAACCTTTATCTATAGATGACAAACTTGTTAGTTTAGCAAGGCAACATAAGATCTTAACAGCTGAAGATTTACTTTGTTTCTTCAGCTGCCCATTGCTTCCTCCAGGAATGATGGCCCCACGTTTATCAAATAATATGCATGCCTACAAAGAGCTGGAATAGTTTGAACCCTTTTTTTATGTCGTTTCCTCTCCTGTTCTGCAGAGCTGCATGCTCCAGAAAGGTCCCCCAAGAGTGGCCAAGTGCTTTTCACTCCAGCAGTTTTTGTGCAATTTTAATTTCTATATATTCTTAGCTTTAGCCCTTCAATCTTTTAAAATGAAACAGTCCACACTTGGCTCATGTTACTAGCAAATTGGCAAGCTGTGGGAGATGTTTTTTGCTATGGCTGAGGCGATCCTAGCTCTTTCTGGGCCCAGTGCCTTGTTGGTGTTGGCTTCAGGCCATTCCCGCGCTCTGACATTCTACTCATAATCCGAAAGCTCACAGAGAAAATGTTTTGTGATTGAAGACCGACAAAGACAAAGTAAAAAACGCTAGATTGTGACCAGAAGCTGTCTCCCAAAAAATGTTCCTCTTTTTATCAGGGAGCTTTTTAGATTTGTCTGCTTTGGCTTCTGTTTCTATTGTGTTAGTTTGCAGATATCAAGAAATATGGCCTGCAAAAAAAACTACTGCATAGCAACTCTAAACAATAGCCAAGGAAATCAAATTTGGTGGCTAGGAGAATTTTTTTTGCTGTGCCTTTTACAGCAACAGTTAATGTATGCTCAAAAAGGATACCCCTAAATGCCCACGGGACAGGGGGCAATATGCATTATCCAAACGTAATGTCATGTGGTACTCCTTTGAATGAGGAAACCTTGTTTATACGTCAGAGGAATCCACAATCTAATTGAAAACAAAATTGCATTTCAACCTAAATGCACAGAAAACAACCTTAGTTTCTGCCAAAAATGTATTAAATCAATCCATATGGAGTACGTAGTGTAGGACAATGTGAATATAGAGCAGACAATGCAGTGGTCACAAGTGATCGTAATACATCAGACACTGTACAGTTCCCTACGGTTGTATAAACGTGTACACAAAGATCAGGGCAATTCAAGCAAATCAATGGTCCCTTTCCGATATTCGTCAACTTGAACCAAATGGGAGGGTTTGTCGATCTTTGGGCCCCAAATTATTTGTAGGGTCTCTTCAGGATTTAGTCATCTGACTGACACACCACCTCAGCGGGGTATGTGGATATGTCTGGTGTGTAGATTACATCGGTCATAGGGCTCCAATTGACGTCTCTACAAGTCCACCAGGTATATACTAAGTTACTTCTCAGGTGCTCTTAATGCCACCGCCCGTGGTGTAATTTTGGCCCATAATGCCTCCTTGCGTCCAATGAATGAGCAAGAGTTCCCTCCACTCCACCTCTCATGTACTGCGCAAGGGAGGTAACGGGCCGGAGTTACACAGAGAGCCTCGCAGCACGCCTGGCATCCTTGGAACACAACTACAACTGCAAGCCGCATCTCTGGGATGTCACCAGAGCTTAAGCAAGCGCGGCCCCTGTTGCTCACTCAGTCTCCCTCAAATGCTTGAGTATAGGGTAGCACTTACAGAAAGGCTAGGCTGCCCTGCCTGGAATATCTCCCTCAGGATGCTACTGCTGCTTCCCAAGTGTAGCACTGTAGCCCATCCTTGTCATATGTCAGTGTATCTGAAGACGGCTCCATGGTTTCAGAATTGGTCTGCTTCGTGGAATCCAATGGAGCCACAGATTGTGGCCTTACACTGTTGTGTTAAGGCTCCTAGTAGGTATCAAGTTCACCAATAGTTTGATACAGGCAGCCGCTGTAGCTTCTCAAGACGCCTGCTACAAGAAGATGCCATGTTGAAATCCTGGAAACACATTCAGCACAAACCTATAACTGATGCAAAGTTGTCAGCATCATCCTTTTGACTGTAGGAGCTTCGGAAGCAGAGATTAATGCCAAACATCAAAGGCAAGCCCGCATTGTGGACGAGGTCCCCCTTTTCTTTCTGTGCCCACAAGTAATTCATCAAGAAGGGACCTAAACAATAATACTACAGGAGAGCAAGCTAGAACCGTCCGAAACCCCCCTCTCCTGAACCGGGGGCATCCTCCATCTTGCTAGAATAGATACAATACTAAGGAAAGTCAGTGAATCGAAGGCAAAGCAAACACAGACAACAGAGGATTTATATGTGTGACTGCTTAAGTTGGATGAGAAAGGTGGCCTCGTTTTAATACAGTAGAAGAAGAGATGGAACACTCTGTCCCAAGGGAAACTGCAAGACCTGGTGCATAATCTGCGAGTCAGACTTCATTCAGCTAATGAATAAGCAGGAAGAGATGGACAGAAAATCCTACCGATTTAATCTGTGCTTTTTGTGGATTCCTGAACGTAAGGAGGATAGACTAAACATGACTGCATTTTTTTACAAACTAATAAAGAGCACCATGCTCCCCAGTTACTCTCAGGACCTGACTATAATGCTGCCACAGCCCTTGCATGTAAACCTTCTGCGCACAACATTAGTAAGTTTTTCTGACTACAGGACAAAGGTCCAAGGGCCATATGTAGGTAATTTTTGTTTTGCGATTCTCAAATTGCGATTTTTTTGGGAATCGCAATTAGAGAATCGCAAAATGAAATGTAGGTAGGATTAGCACATTTGTTTGCAAATCCCAATTATTCCTTATTTGCGAATTGCAAATTGAGATTCGCAAATAAGGAATACATTCTCATTCATTCCTATGGGCTAGAAGGCCCATAGGATTGGATGGGAAGACATTCTCAATTTGCGATTCTCAATTAGAGAATCGCAAATTGAGAATGAAATTTCAGGGTTGCAAGGATGTCAATAGGACACCCTGTTGCACCCCTGAAATTAACTTGTGTGCACATGTGGTCCACATACATGCCCTAAGGGCATGTATTTGACCCACATGGCACTTTGAAAAATGCCAAAAAGTGCCTTTTTCAAAGAAATCGCAATTTACCACCAACCTGAAGTTGGTGGTATTTTACGATTCTTTAAGCCACAATTCGCACAACTTGGATGCTTCCTACATTGCATTTAAGGAATCGCAATTTGCAATTCCTTAAAGGCAATCGCAAATCCTTATTTTGCGTGTGGCTTTTTGTGTGCTACATAGCACACTGCCCAAATTGCGATCGCAAACGCTAAAATTCTGCGAATTTCAGCATTTGCGATCGCGAGGGGGCTACCTACATATGGCCTCAAACTTAGTCTAAAGCTATTATGTGCAAGTCTTTTAAAACAGAAGACGAGTTTGATATCCCTGATTTCTCAAACAAGACCATCGAGATAACTAAAGAGGAAAGTTCAGAAATATAATTTCGCAATGTAGATCTGTTAGAGGACAGGCTTTAGTTCAACAATCAAAGCTAAAATGGCAGCATATAGGGAAAAAAATCATTTTCTTGATAGTGTAAAAGATGCTCATAATGTTTTTGCAAGAATTTGTACAAGAGAGGGAAGCCGGATTGGTAATAATTGTCCTGTTGATGCACTGCTACATGTAGGTTCTCCTTGTCTGACTCTGGTCAAAGACTTGTGGGTAGTATGAGCCTGTAAGGCAGTAGGTTATCTGGCAGTACAATATGAAATACTAGACGATGTTCTGCCATTGATGATTTTTTGATATGATCCATATTTATTCAATTATATTATATTTTCATTACTATAAGTTTGTGGATGAGGCACAGTCAAAGTGCAAGCCCAAGGTGCTACTCCACAGAACCCAGTGAGAAGAGAGGGGGGTATGACTGTCAGAGGCCATGTACAGGTCATACCCCCAGGGGCAGTGGCACAAAATGGGTGGTTTCAGGGTGCTAAGGGGAGTGTTCTGGGGTGGAAGGACAGGTTCATAAGACATTGCTGATAAAAAAAGAGGAGACACAGTTGTAGCATTCTGAAGTTAAAACATTTCTTCATCTTAAGTTTTTTATTATGATCAATGGTTTTAATTATGATACGAACTTTTAATGATAAATGATTATTTAATGAGCATAAATATCGGTGAAATTCGAAGAATTGGCAATATGAGCAGAGAATAGACATTGTTTTTCTTCAGGAAACCAACTTTACAAAAAGAATGATAATAAGATCCCAAAAAAGAGTATCTCGTTCTTTCTTCTCCTCCACTGCGCTCTTTATTTTAAAAGCAAAATCCATGATTTGGGACCAGGTAAGGTAAACCTTTTCTGTCTGAAGTATTAATGGTAAAACTTTGGAACAATACTCCTATAAGGAGAGTGATCATTTAGGTATAATGCAAACATGGTCTGCCAGGGTACACAGCAACCATTATAGTATTCAGCAAATTTTCCTCAAACATTACAGAGCTATTTATCAATCAGTGGATGATTCAAATTGGCAGTGGCTATCTCGGCTAAAGGTAAAGCTTGTGAGACTGAGCGGATCCGCATGGAATTCTAAAAAAATAGTTTTCCCCCAAATTCAGAGGAATTTATTTAATGTGATTCTGTCAAGGAGACGAGTTCCTAACTCTTTTTCCGAAGCCATAGCTTGAGTTTTTTTTTAAAGGATAAGGGACCTGAAGACCCAAATTCTTATTAACCAATTAGTTTACTGAAAGCAGACTATTTTCAGTTGTTTTGTGAACCATGGGGTTTAGTTACTAACATTTTGCCCCACCGTTGCATCACAAAAGTGAGAGGAAGCGCCTGGTATCTGAACTAATCACCCAGGCATCTACTACGTCTCTCTGCCTGCGGCGGCTTGTCATACATCAGCTGTTCCCCGAGCGATCTCAACGCTCTCGTTTAGCCTGTGGCACCAAATCAATCTGATCCAAGAACTGCTGGTCTCATCGGTCCCTGCTGTACTAGGGAACCAGCGCTGCCCACAAAGAAAACTTCTGGCCAGATCCTCACCATCACAGCAGTACACCTCATAGACAGGTATGACAGGACGAAAATTAGGGCTACTCAACTTGCTACGGCCATACAATGGCAGCTATATAGCCCCCCACACAGAGAGAAATGCCCCTAGAAAATCGTACCAGCTGCAAAAAAATATAAGGGCGCATCAGCAGGGGGGAAAAGTGGACAAAACTGAAACCATCAAGAAAGCACCACAGAAAAACCCCTGTGATATAGAAGACTGTTAGCAGCTGATTACTAAACTCTTCGGTCCCACTGGGGTGGGTTTGCAAGTGACGGAAGATCAGGAGAAGAGAAATGAGGAGCAAACTGTTGCCAGTACCGCATCTACTCCTGCGCCTAACCTATTGGCAAACCTTGGTGCAGAGCATGCCTTGGATGTGGGATTCTCTCCATACAGTGACAAAGTAACTAAAACCAGTCAGGCAGTAATCAAAAACAGGAGCCCTCATGGGGATATGGACGTCAGGAATAAAGCAGTAAGCACCCCGTCACTACTGGCTAGATCTCCTGACATGCATGAAAAGTTCTACTCTCTGACAGATGAGTCAGAAGTCTTGGACGTGAGCATATCAGCATCTAGTGAGGGAGAAGGGGCTAATTAGAACAGTAGCTCCTATTTATTAAATAGCAAACACAAATTGCCTGCACCCACCTTTTCTTCAACCACTTCTATAGAACAATAGGGCAAACGAAATGTTTAAGTTTGACATGGTATTTTATTTATACCTTTTTACTTCAATATTTTTCAATTATTTTTCATATGAATTATACAGAAAAGGAAAAAATACATTCAATATATTTCAATTAGACCTGTACAAAACTATTGACAAAACAACAATATGTACATTTCTTATATACAATTATCATACATTCTACACATAATACACAACACAAAAAAGGATTATTTAAAATTTTTCAATAGAGCTAATCTATATCCATAAAAAAAGGGAAAAGGACAAAGTCAAAAAGAAAGAGCAAAACATTTTTTTAGTTGCCAAACAACTTGACAACTGGCCGCAGCCAGTTGGAACGCTTGATGTTATAAATAACTCCTTCAGATGTGCCGACGCGTTTCTAGTCCAAGGAAACCAGTTCCTGGACTTTCATCAGGGCTTTTTCACTTGTCTGTATCAAAATGCAGAAAAACAATAAAGTTTTCATTATCTCACTGCATTCCTCATTTTTTCTTTATTTAAGTTGCACCACCAATTGTTTGTATCAAAAGTACCTGTTAATATCTGAAATCCTGGTCCCTTGCCCCTTCAAGCTCAGGCTAAAATATTCCGTACATTGTTGTACTATTCTATTGGGATTCAGGACGCTACAACCTACAACGGGAAATGAAGGCTACATTATAGCACTACTTGCTATACGTGTTTGACACTTATTAAGGTAGGGAAAACAATTGTATCCTACCTCACTTGTCAAGGATTCAAATCTCAGTCACGGCTGTAAATCCACTTATGTTCCATTTGTAAAGCGGAATCTAACAAGGGAAATCGGCCTTATTAGAGCCTTTATTTTCGATAAAATTTGCTTGGATATGTCACCAAGAACTTTCTGAGAGCACGTACCTTGTTTTCAATGAAACGCGAAGAATCTCGTTTCTAATCACTCATCACTGCGCCCTCTCACAAAGCGCTTACAACGCAGATTATACGGAACTTTGTATGTCCTCTCGTGGCGTTTTTTAGGAAAGTGCGCGTATCCTCAATCTTTCACCTAAAGATGCAAAAATCTTTGGTGAGTGAACGCGCAATACCAAAACACAGCTTGATTATCGCTTGTGCAAACAGCCGCTTCGCACCACTCAGCACCAAGTACCTGTTCACAGGAAATCCACACAGACACAGAGCGATGAGCATGAAGGGATTGTTAAAGACATGATGTGGAAAATGGAAGATCAAAACAATAGGCAATGCAATAACAATCTTCAAATTTTGGGAATCCCAGAGGGGGCCGAAGGGAACAACCCCAGGAAATACATGGTTTCCATACTGAGAGGTGCCTTACCGGAGCTGAGCTCTTGGGACTGGTACTAGAACATTCAGAGAGCCCACAGGTTTCTTTAAAGGCCCCCAAAGCATCCTTTGAATACCCTTGAACGGCCCCAGGCAATGTTGTTATATTTTAGAAACGTTCTGTTACAGCAGGCCCTCTATGACCTAGCTCGACCAACAGCTAAGAAGGAGCATGAAGGAGTGACCTTTTTCAGCAGGCAGGATTTTGCACATGCCACTGTTGAACAGAGGTGGAGTCTTAGGCAGCTTTAGGGGCAGAAGTCTACCTTCAGAATCCAGCCCAATTAAAAGTTGTCTTCAGGGGAGTAACACGCAGCTTTATTAATAATGGGGGCGTTGCCATGCAGACAACCAAGATGGCCGCCCGTGCTTGAAGCTCCGCCGGCCGGGCACAGTTTCAGCCCGCATTCCTCGATGTAGGTTGCCACCACTGGTCGCATGGACGTCTTTGTGGAGCAACTACTAACGGATTTCTTTGGTAGAGAGGCCTTCACGCAAGGGTTTGTGGTGGAGCAAGCACATAGGTTGGGCCCTGCCCTAAACCAGGTCAGCCTCTGAGACCCATTATTGCCAGACTCATGAACTTCAGAGACAGAGATGCGGCCCTCCACTCTGCTCGTGAATGGGGGGAGGTCCAGTGGCAGGGGAGTAAACTATTATTTTTCCCCGACTTCACTATCATGGTACAAGACGCGAGACGTAAATTCAATGGAGTGAAGGCCACCTTGAAGAATCTGGGTCTTCGATATGGTATGCTCTACCCGGCCAGGCTGAAGGTAGATGTGGACAGGATATTCTGCATCTTTGAGACCCCGACTGAGGCACAGGAGTTCTGTCAAGACTATAAAAAGAACAACAATGGTGTGGCGGCCACTCCACGTTCTATTTCCCCCCCTCAAAGTGGGTCGGAGGCCAGCATTGAGCTCTTCTCTAATCCCGGGACTGGTTGATTTGTAACTGTGCTTATCATTTAGGTTTTGCTGTGTTAGCATCATATCTAATTTTTTCTGATTGTCACTACAATATTCAGTAATGCCCAACCAGCATGGTGAAAACCAAGGTTTCTTTGCAAAATATGCCAAGTTTATGGTGTGTAAATATGCTTTCAGCATTAATACGTTTGTTCATATTGGACCTCCGTTTGGTTGATGGGGTTGGGTTCTGCCTCGCAGGGGTTGGAGTGAGGCTGGGTGTAGGGTGTTGGGGACATTTGTTGATTTTTCATGGATCTTTAGCTAACATTACACAGGTTACTGGTGCATGGTGCTGGTTTGATTTAAATTGCTTTACAATTGTTGTAATAGCTTTTCAATGCACATTTAGGCTGGCAGCCCGGTCCTTCCGGGCTTTCTCTGATGTCCTGGAATGTCAGGGGGCTGAACAATACCCGAAAGCGATGGCAGGTCCTTAATTAGATTGCAAAGCATAACATTGACATAGTCTACATGCAGGAGACCCACTTGTCTAAATCCGATGCGCCTTATATGGCGGCGAGCTGGGGTTCCCATAGATATATTTCCAGCTATAGTAGCTATGCGAGAGGGGTGGCCATATTTATACATAAAAGAGTTCCTTTCTCTCTGCACAAGGTGGTGATGGACAGGGAGGTTCGTACGTTGATTGTGGCTGGCTCGTTGATGGGACATAATGTTGCGCTGGTCTGTGTTTATGGTCCTAACATAGGCTTGCCTGATTTTTATCATGAGTTACAAGTGTGCTTACTGGCTTTGGACCCTTGCTTATTGATAACGGGGGGAGATTTTAATTTATTGCTAGATCCTGCTAGGGATAGTACCTCCTCTTCACCTGACTCTAAACTCCGCTCACGCCACGCGCTTCAGGACATCTGTAGGCACTTCTCCTTGATAGATATCGAACACAAACAACACCCGGACCTCGCAGCCTACACACATTATTCTGGATTTCACAACACCTGGACAAGAATAGACTATTAGTTGGTTTTCCCTGGGGCCGCTGGATAGTTTGGGGGGTTGGATACATTACCACACACGATTTTAGACCACTCTACTGTCGTGCTTAGGCTCAACATTCCCAGGCCTGGGGGCTATGAGAGGCAGTGGTGTTTTCCTGGGAGGGCTCTTCAAGATCAGGTGTTTCTTGAAGAAGTAAGGGAGGCTATTGAGGAGTACTTTGAGATTAACACCGGGTCGGTGGACACCTGGGCTGTGCTTTGGGAGGGATTGAAGGCCTATATCAGAGGTGTTTGTATAGCCAAAAATGCAGGGGTCCTGAAAGCTCTACGTTCCACTCTGAGCCGCATTGAGACAGAAATAGCTGCTCTAGATCGGTAACTGTTGTAGAATGAGTCAGGGACTGGGGAGGCTCGTCACTTAGCTTTGATGCTGGAGTTTAGGGAGGCCTCTGAGCGAGAATTGTTATATCTTAACAAACAGCATGTTGCAAGGCAATACGGAGAGGGGAAACGGCCCAGTAAGATTCTGGCACACACACTCCGCCACCCACATGGCAAAGCCTACGTCACTGAACTCATAGGCCCGGATGACAGAATGTTACAATCCACCCCGGACATATGCGACATGTTCCTTTCCTATTTTAAAACGTTATGCACCTCCAGAGTCACCGGGGACCTTCGCGAACAAGGGGAGAACCTTGCGGAAATTGCGCTGGTATACCTGGAGTGGCATATGCAAGATTTCCTAGCCATCCCCATATCCCAGGAGAGCATTATTGAGGTAATAGATGCGTTGTGGGGCTCCTCAGCACCCGGTCTCAACGGGTTCTCCGCAGATTTTTACAAAGCGTATAAAGATATTTTGGTTCTGAGATTGATAGAGGTGTATACTGAAGCGCTAGAAGTGGGCATCCTTCCTCAAACGTTCAGAGAAGCGGTCATCATCCTTCTCCCAAAACCGGGTAAAGACCCCAAGATCTGTGGCTCATAACGGCCCTTGTCCCTGCTAAATCTCGATTATAAGATACTGGCGAAGGTGATCGCAATCCGGTTGTCTTTATTAATGGAATTCATCATTTCTCCGGCCAAGTCTGGTTTTGTCCCTCGCAGGTCCACCTCACTCAACTTGCGGACCTTGTTTACGGTGTTGCATAGAATTGATCCTAACACACCGGCCGCTGTGGTGCTCCTTGATGCAGAGAAGGCGTTCGATTCCCTTGAGTGGCCCTTATTTTCTGTATGTAAAGCGTCGTATGGATATGCCAGAGTGTTTTGTCTCTACTGTTGCTCTATTGTACACCGAACCCACAGCTCGATTACGCCTGAATGGTACTATCTCCAAGCCTTTACGTCTATCCTGCGGCACGCGGCAGGGCTACCCCCTGTCCACATTACTGGTCATTTTGGCAATGGACCCACTAGTCCGGGATTTTCAAGAGAAACACTTATATCGAGGCTTCCAGTTTCGTAAGGGCCCTCTTTTGGTGTCCCTGTATGCCGATGATACAATCGTATAAGTCAAATTACCCCAGCTTAACCTCGAACCCCTTATCCGGGAAATTATTCGATTTGGCAGGTGCTGCGGTCCCAGTGTTAATTGGCACAAATCTGTTATTTTCCCGTTGACTGCCAGCACAACTTCATGGGAATGCGAATTCCCGCCTGAGTGGTGCCAAGATGCATTCAAGTATCTCGGAGTTTATATACATCTAGACTTCCACTATTATCAGGCTAAACTATGGCCGGGCAATTAGTTCACTTGAATCGCAGGTTGAGAGATGGTTGTGGCTGCCTTTGTCGATGGCTGGTAGAGTGGCCATTATTAAAATGGTAATCCTCCCACGGTTTCTGTACTTCTTAACAATATTTCCATTCCTCTTACCCAGGCCTTTTTTCTACAGCTGCAACAGCTCCTTTTACGACTAGTTTGGGGAGACAAAAGGCTGCGTGTGAACTGGCAGACCTTGACCCTAACGTATGAGCGAGGAGGCTTTGGGGTTGCGGACATGTATTTATATTACTTGGCCGCACAATGTTGTTATTCTTATGCCTGGTATCATCCAGAAGCACGTGTCCCCTATTTGAAGCCGGAAGCCGATTTTTACTCCCCAGAAATTGTCCGCCGTTTTACCCAAAGGTATCCCAAGAGACCCTTGGGACATTTGGCCTGTATCTACCACTTGCTGGGCATGGGACAAACTGCGGAAGCTGTTGGGCCTAGTCCAGTTGTACTGCCCGGAGTTGCCGCTACCAAACCCTTCACATATCCCCATAACCGTCGAGGTTCTGGTTCAGCGCACATTGGAGAAATTTGAGATCCACATGATTGGTGACCTGTTCCCGTACAATCATGTTTTCTCGGTTTCAGAGGAAGCTCAGTTTAGTGAATTATCCTTTATGGATGCCTTTGTAATAAAACGTATGTATTCCATGTTGTGTGCCACCTTTCCTGTTCATGCTGCTCCTGAACAGGCCCCATCATTGACCTTAATTATAGAGTGTCCAACAGACGCGCATATGTTCTTCAAATTGTACAAACAATGTGTGATGTCCCGGCCATTCTCTGATGCTAAAACTCGCACAGCATGGGAGATTGATTTGGGTAGGCCTATCACAGATGCCCAATGGGAACAGTGCTGCAGGGTAACGAGGGAGGTGTCCCTGAATAGTAGGCAGAAGCTGCTCCACTGCAAGTGTCTCCGCAGAATGTACCACACCCCAGCATGGTTCCACAACATAGACCCCACTAGATCCCACCTATGCCAGAAATGTTCAGCTCAATTTGCTGACTTTGCACATCTCTCCTGGACCTGTCCAAAGATACAGCGTTACTGGGTTCAGGTGCACGCCAAGCTGAGGGCCATAATTTCCATGACATTGATCCCCACTCCTGAGATTGCACTGTTGGGATATATGGTTAATTTCCCCAAGAAGGTCAGAAAATTGGCTGCACTTGGTTTTCTGTTTGGCCAAACGTGAGGTGGCATTATTGTGGGGTAGCAGAAGGGTCCCTTCCCTGCAGTCATGGCTTCGCAGTTTAGCATTTTGCAATGTAAATTGCGAGGAATACGCGACATTAGTGCCCAGCTCCACATGTTCTGTGGATATTTGGGGACCGTACAAAGCATACATCACTAACAAATGCAATGAGGCAGACACTCTGATTGCTAAGGGTATTATTTGTTCCTGTAGCGGTCGGCTAGGAGCGTGGGGTAGCAGTGAGCCCCCATGTTCCGATTGTTCTCCTGTGTGACACTAGTGTATCAATTCTGTTTGAGCCGGGGTCTGATGGGGAGGGTGGACCATTCTGGATGCTATGAGGACCCTGCGGGTTAATTGGTGTTGTGACTTAACTTATCCCCCTATTCCATTCTGTTGTCACCATGGGTTGTAACATATAATGTATACTACATTGCATTTGTTTATGTATGCGCCTGCACAGTGTACCGCTGTGTGTTTTACATTTTGACCATGAATGAATAAAACTGAAAAATAAAGATAAAAAAAAAAAACACGCAGCTTTATTTCAGAAATCCAAGCCGAATCATATCTAAAGGAGATTTCTGGAAGATCCGAAAATGGGGGTCTAATAATTCATATAATCGAGTACTATGGCACTTTGGTTTATGATTGTGGTCGTGTCTCAATATGGTGGTGTCTCAATATTCTGGGGAGAGGAGTTGGCCTAACGGCTAAGGTGGTCAACCTCGAATCTGGGGAACTAGGTTTGAGTCTCGGCAACAACGCTGAACATCCTGTGATTCTGGGCAAATCACTTAATCGCCCCTTGCCTAAAAAAATAAAAATGAATGTGTCATCATGTAACGCAACTGGTGCTATGTAAAGCGCTCTGATACCCAATACCTTCGAGTCAAGTTTGCGCTATATAAAACTCTTAAAAATAATATTGTGGTATACTCAATATGACTGACGGTAGTTTGTCAAATAAGTTATATTGTTTTTGGGGTGGGAGGTGGGAAAGATTGGAGGAGTGACAAGGATGCTATTACTTGGATGACAACATCCTGGATTGGACCGAGCCAGGTCACCTCAGATATAGGTGGTGGGAGGCGGATGGCGGTTGGGGGTATGCGGGAAGTATCGGGGGCTATCAGGTGGGAGAGGTGTCCTATAAGAATGTTTTTTATTTCTGGATTTTCTCTGCTTTCTTTGCTATCCTTCATTTTTCCTTAATTATATTTGGTGTGAGGAATGGTCTAGATACCTTTACCCTCTAAGTGATGGTCAAAATCCATTCAGCCACTATTAACATCTGTGGCCTTAATGACCCTAGGAAAAGGCGAAATACTGTGGCAGGGTTACATCTACTGAATTTAGATATCGTATGTGTACAGGAGACTCATAAAGAAGGGGCTCAACTGCTTCTTTTGAATTCACTAGGATACAGGCTGGTTGGGGGGACAACACAGAACACCCGGACATGAGGGGTGGCGATTCTGACACGCAATACTAATCTGCAATTTATCCGAACATTAGCCGACCAATTAGGCCTATGGGTTATAATGGAATGCCAGAAAAGTACTTGAGAATCCTTTACTATCTGCTCAATCTATGGCAGTATCCTGGAGAATCAAGGAGTGTTTGAGCAGGTAAACAGCGACCTTGTTGCCTGACCTGTCCCTGTCGTTCTCTGTGAAGATTTTAATATAAACATATCTGCTAATAAGAAATTGAGCTCTGAAACAAACTGGACATGTACTGGCAGGAAACCTAAAGTTTTTTGGGCATTAAGGGTGTTATGTGAAGATCATGGGCTAAGCGATGTCTGGAACTGGCAAAATTAATCGGATCCTAGCTTTACTATCTTTTCCATACCACATAAAGTTCATGCCCCACTTGATTTTATGTTAGTCTCCTATTCCCTGCTTCATGAGTGGATGATAGAGAAACCCCCACATGTAGTTTCAGACCACTACCTCTAAGTGGTTAAGATCAAGGGAAATGGCTTTAAACCCAAGGAAACAATCTGGAGCTTTGAGCGAGCCTTCCTAGTTAATGAAGAGTACTGTAATCATATGAGGAACTAGATCCTTAAAGAAAATGTAGGGAGTGCTGAAATAGATAATGTATGAGATACATTGAAAGGTGGCATGTGAGGGGAAACTCTCAGATACTCTGTGAACCTTAATAAAAAAGCAGGCAGCAAATATACGATCTACAAATCAGGCTGGCTCAAGCAGAGGAGGATTTAGTTAAAACTCAACAACAGGGTGGGGACTTGGAGGAAGCTCAGGCAAACATGGTAGTAGCAAAATCCTCTATCCTGGAAATAATAGCTAAAAACGCAGCAGATAGACTTACTGTTTTGAGAGAGAAAGCAAATGAATGTAGTGAACAGATAGGGCACCACTTGGCGATGAGGGATAGACAAAAACTGACACAAAATCTAATACGGGAGATTCTGGATCCAACCATGGGGCTAATTACAGATGCAGATAGTATTCAACCCACATTTCATCAGTACTATTAAAACCTATATAAGGATGATTTGCAGGAGAACCCTAGGGAGAACAAGGAATATCTGGACTCAACCCTGGGAGAGCAATTTTCGTCAGAAGAACAACAGCTAGATGATCTCCCACAAAGGATAGAAATATTACTCTGTATTAATAGCCTTCCTAATGGCTAGGCTACAGGCATGGACAGCATACCTACTGAATTTAATACAAAATTCTCGCAGCAACTTAAAGAATGCATGACTCAGCTGTTTGTCCATGTGTTTTAGTGAGGTAGGCCTTCAAACTCCTGGTCCTCAGTAAAAATAGTCATCTTTCATAAAATAGCTCATATCGCCTGATAACTTTGATCAATAGTGATAGCAAGATCTATTCCAAAATCCTGGCCTCCCATCTATTACCAATTATCTACAAGGTAATCTCAAACTGCCAGCATGGATTAATTCCAGGATGGCGACAATTGACCATATAAGGAGGGTTATCACACTTTTAGATGCCACGTCAACACTTAAGGACCCAATAGCTTTAATTCTATTGGATGCGGAAAAAGCCTATGACAAGGTCTCTTGGCAATTTTTATGGGAGGCCCAGTCAAGGATAAGAATCAAGGAGGGCTTTTTTCAGACCATTAAAATGCTCTATTACCATCCTACGTTCAGGGTCTTTGTCAATAGAGCCCTATCGGACTCTTTTGTAATAACTAGAGGGATCCGAAAAGGATGCCCAAGATCACCTCTTTTGTTTGCGGTGTATATTGACCCTTTTATACACAAGTTAGAAAACAACAGGGCCATTAGGTCTATTCTGACACAAGGTTGGGAAACAAAAGTGTTGGCATATGCTGACGACATTGCCCTTGTGACCCCTAACCCTACCACCGTTCTTCAGGAAGAAGTAGAAGAGGAAGCCGAGAGGTTTGGGAGACTCTGGTTATGCTCTTAATATCTATAAAAAACAAGTGGTGGTCAACGGTAATATAACGATAAAGGACGTCAGAGTGGTAAAGAATGCAACCTATCTAGGGATCAATATTTCTGCAAACATTGATGACATGGTCAAGGAAAATGTAGAACCCCTATTAGTCAAAACTAAACAGTATCTGTCTATCGTGGGGAGATGTAATATAGTCAAAAATGCTTTTCTTTCCCAAGATTTTATATCTTTTCCGGGTAATTCCATTAGAGCTTTCAACTTGTATAGGCATATGCCAAACCAAGAAGGGCTTTTACATTTCTTACACTGCCCAGGGAAAGAGAGGGGTGGGCTTTACCTAATCTCGGACTTTACTACTGGGCCACCACACTATTGCATAGCCTGGTGCTGTTGCAAGAGAAGCCAGCCAAACTTATAGTGGGGGAAGAGGCCTGGGGATGGCCATTATATAAAAGTTTGTTTTAAGACATTACTGGGGGGTTTTAAAGGGTAGAAAAAAGTCAGAAGATTAATCGGTATTGGCAGGCTCAATTTTTATACACCCCTAACAAATAACCCAAATCTACCTGGAATTTTTAAGGACCAAATGACTTAAAGATGGGGGAGGTGGGTTTGACTAAACTAGGGTCTTTCTTTTCTCTAGAGGGTTTTGCCTCATTTGAGGTTCTTAAAGAGATGTTTGAGATAGATCGGAGGGATTTCTTCGAATATCTTCAAATAATGGACATTTTATTTAAGAAAAGAGGTGGACCGATAGGATTCTCCAGAAATGTTATAGTTGAGACATTGGTAGAGAATAGGGATTTGTCAATACGGGTTATCTATAATCTCTTTAACTCATTGATGGAAGATGATTTGGAGCATTGGTCGTTGAAATGGAAAGAGAAAATTGGTATTTCGGAAGATATATTCCAGCAATCATTTAAAATGGCTCAGAATATTCTAATTCCTGCTCGGCTACAAGAGCAATATTATAAGACCCGTTTTTCTCTCTATTACACCCAATGTAAGATTGCTAAATGAGGGAGGGGCAAAGGGACATACTGTCCTTGTTGTGCATTACACCAGGAAGACCTGGTTCATATTTTTGCTTCCTGCAATATGCTCATGAAGTTAAAACAAGATATCACCACATTTTTTAAGGAAGCTTTAGGAGTAGAATGTTCCCTCTCTTCAAGCTTGATTGTGTTAGGGGTGGCCGAAGGGGAGCTGGGTGATGCCGGGCATGATCTAGTATTTATTGGTATGGTGGTTTTGTGACTGTGAATAACATCAGCCTGGCGGGTCCCCAATCCCCTGGATTTCAGGAGTGGCTTTCCCGGTTTCCGGCAATTTATAATCTAGAAAAGGCTGTTTATGCGAGGAGGGGGATACAGGCACGAATGAAAGGTTTAAGAATATGGTCGCCACTGACAGAATGGTTCGAGAAGAATCGTAATGGCCAATCTAAAACTCTGAGGTTATGGCACATTGCACTTTATTGGGCTAAAAGGGAAGAGCTTTATATGAACACCGGTTTTTAAGATTGCTATACTTATGCTGGGAGTGGTTAGTTGGGAAATTATATAGGAGTGTAAAGAATGTAAAATATATAGTTTGAGGTTCTCACCAGCCTGGGGCAGGGCACAGTATGAGAAAAAAGGGGGAAAATGTACCATGTCTTTGTGATGAATTCTATTATATTGAACGTAGAATGTGAGGCTAATAATCGTAATGATCGCTATATGATGACATAGTGGAATATATAATAATAGCAAATATGGTAGTCGTACATTCCTCCACTACTGTTTGTTCTGTCATGTCATTCACATTGATAGATATCCCTTTGTTGGCATGAATTTTGGCCAATTTAAGTTTTCTCACGAACTTATAAAGATCGATTTTAGTTTGTGGGTAGTCGAAATGGGCTTCTGGAAGAGGTGCACAAAACCAACCAAGTCCCTCACCAGCACCCGCAAAACCCGCAGGTCAAAGCAACGAAAGAAGGCAATATCCCCTACGAAACAGGAAGTGACTAACTTAATTGTAAATCTATCAAAATACCATCTAAGAGATGAAGAACAAAATGTATTGAACAAAGGCTTATCGTTCTGTCCAGAAGCCCATTTCCACTACCCACAAACTAAAATCGATCTTTATAAGTTTGTGAGAAAACTTAAATTGGCCAAAATTCATGCCAACAAAGGGATATCTATCAATGTGAATGACATGACAGAACAAACAGTAGTGGAGGAATGTACGACTACCATTGAACAACTGTCTGACCTAAGAGAGACATTTGAAGTGATGTTTAACCCCGAGGGTGAGACTATAACGGACTCACAAATGTTGGTACAAATGAACATTCAAACAAATGTAAGCAAAAATACTGGATTAAAGAAAAAATCTCGATTCTGCCCAGTCTTATCCCCAGGAAATAAAATCGATTTGTTCTCAGATGCAATGACGGAAGAACTTGATAACCTTATAAAAGTTAAAGACAACAAACGACAACATTTATCAATCAAGGAAAGAAAGGCCATTCAAAATCTGATGAACAATGCTACCATAACGATAAAACCCGCCGACAAGGGGGGGAATATCGTTATCCTGGATACAAGTGATTATATTCTAGAGGCAGAACGACAGTTAAATATATCTCAACATTACAGCAAAACGAAATCCAATCCAGTATTGAAAATGATGTCCGACCTAAAAGAACAACTTAAAATCTGGCGTGCCAAAGGATTAATAAATGAGGAAGAGATGAAATACATGACCACGGATTATCCTATCACTCCGTGTGTCTATTTTCTGCCGAAAATCCATAAAACGCTAATCAATCCACCAGGGAGACCCATTGTGTCCTCTTGTGACTCATAATACGAAAAGGTCTCTAGGTATGTTGACACTTTCCTCGCTCCTATTGCTCAGAGCATGCCATCATATCTGAAGGACACAGGAGATTTTCTGAGGATCTTAATGGACATGTCATGGAATCCAGGCTATCTTCTAGTGACAATTGATGTTGTGTCACTCTATACATCAATAAGACACGAAGTAGGCTTGAAAGCGTGCAAATATTTTTTAGAACAGCGAAGCATTAAAGAAATGGAACACACATCAATGCTTCTCCAAATGATAGAACTGTGTCTAACCAACAATGTGTTTCTTTTTAATAATGTTCTGCACAAGCAAGAATGTGGCACTGCCATGGGGATATCTTTTTCTCCCAATTATGTGAATATCACTATGGGGTATTGGGAAAAAATGATAGCATGGAACAACACTGACCAGGAAGAACAAGACCGAATAATTCTCTGGGTCAGATATATTGATGACCTCTTCCTAATTTGGGATGGTACCAATGATCAATTTCAAAAATTCTTTACCACACTCAATCAGAATGAGGTTGGACTCCAATTCACATGTTCAACCAATAAGAAAGAGATAGAATTTCTAGACACCAAGGTCTAGATCTCGGAGGGCAAATTGGAAACCACACTGTTCCGAAAAAAAACTGCCACCAACAGTGTACTCCATGGCACTAGCTTTCATCCGAAATCGCTACTGAAAAGCATTCCATATGGAGAATATGTACGATTGAAAAGAAACTGTTCTAAACCAGAAGATGCCGAAAATATGATACTTGAAAGCAAAACAAGATTCCAGCCAAGAGGATACAAGGACTATCTGCTAAAAGACTGTAAAAAGAAGGTAGACAAGATCAGCAGAGCAGAAACTTTGATTGAAAAACAAAAACCCCCACAAGACAAAGATCCACCAAGATTCATAACTACATACAACAAAGAAAGTGGGTTAATAGCAAAAAAAATGAAGAAATACTGGCACCTGATAACCAGCGATCCGGATGTAGGGCCATTGGCTGGCAAACACCCTTCCATCACCTACAAAAAAACACATCTCTTCAAGACCTATTAGTTAAAAGTCACTTTCAGACCAAGGAACAACCCAAAAGGTGGACGGAACAAAACGTGGGCTTCAAGCCATGTACTTCATGCAAAGCATGCAAAATAGGCAAAAAAATGAAGAATGTAATGGAACCTGATGGAAAATACATGCCGATCAAACAGTACATCACATGCACATCTAAAAACGTGGTGTATGTGATAGAATGCAAATGTGGATTGAAATACATAGGGTCCACCACGTGCATGTTAAAGAAAAGAATACTGGAGAACATCCGGGCTGTAAAGAACTCGAACATGTTGTATGCTACAGCGAAACACTTAAATACCTGCCAAAGTGGGGATTGGCGAACTATGAACTATTATGGATTGAAGATGCTGACTAAATCAGATAGAGGAGGGGACACTGTCCGTCTTCTTCGACAAATGGAATCACGTTTCATTGTCCGATTCCGAACAAAACATCCCAGAGGCATGAACTTCGGAGAGGATCTCCACATACATCTGGAGTAAATATGAACTCAGCCACAGCAATAACTGTACAAGGGTACTACACCCTATACTCGAGAACACAAATTATAAACTTACATTACAAAAGACATGCCCTAAGTGAAAACAACTTAGGACGCTAAGTACTATACTCGTACAACCAGAACGCACCAGTCCTTTGTCTGTTATTAACGTTTTTTTAATTGTTTTCCTTTATAAACTACGTATCCCACAATGCCACTTTATGGCTAAAGTGGGGCAGTATAAAAATGAAAAGCAAAAAAGGACTTGCTGACCGTGAGAAAAGCCGTGAGGCTGAAACGCGTCGGTGGAGTGTTGGTGAAATAAAGGCTTTTGAATAAGTATCCGGTTGTGCCGCCCTTCTTGTGTTCCATATATATATATATATATATGTATGTATATATATATATATATATATATATATATATATATATATATATATATATATATATATATATATATATCATCACAAGTTCCCAAGAATTGATGTCAGGAACGAAAACGGCCATCACTCAGATGTCGTAATCTTGTTAAGTATTTTATTTCCTAACCCCCGAGCACCCCCGACAGACGCGTTTCGCTCAAGGCTTCGTCAGTGTCGTCAGTGTACAAACAAATTTGCCATTTTAAACAGTCCGCCCTTTTTGAGTCATAGACATAAACGATGGTACAAAATTAATTTGATGGCGGCCATCTCGTAGTGTTTCATACAAGGTTCCTACCACTGTTCAAAAATGGCGACAAATAAAAGTGCTCAGTGCAAAAATATGGAACGAAGTTTGACATTTGACCAAATATTTAGCATGACTAGCACATATTTACAATACTTACAATTGTGATACCAAGTAATGTTCTTTACATATTTACAGACGGCTCTGGTGTTATATAGGGGTGTATCCCCTAATATGTACATGGCATTATTGTGTGCAAATCATATCTATACATATGGTGAGTTATTCAACCCTATGCCCGCTATTTACAGACGTCTCTGGTGTTGTGTAGGGGTGTATCCCCTAATATGTACATGGCATTATTGTGTGCAATTCATATATATACAGATGGTAAGTTATTCAACCCAATGCCCGCTATGTACAAATCTACACTATGCATTTACATATCGTAGGGCCAATTTTAAGCTAGGCTGATTAGTTGGCATTAAGCCCTGTATGGGCTTATGATTTTGCCACGGTTCGCCAACAATATTTACTGGTATCACTGTTGTCATTTTCAACCTTATCAACATGGCGTAGATGAAGGGAATACGTATTTACAGGCCTACAGTCAGTTTCTATTTACATTTGGACAAGGAGTGGTGTCTTGATGTTCTGACAGATTAGGTGTTGTTGCAGATCAGGAGTTTATTATAGGTGTACCCACATTTCAGCATCGTTGTTAAGACCCCATGGTGTCATCGTTTTGAGGTCCAGGATGTACCGCGATTCCAATATACGGAGGGCTCTTTCTCTATTCCCCCCTCGTTCTGTTTTTGGAACCTGATCAATACAGTAGTAAATGAGTAGATCCCTGTTGCTTTGGTGTTGTTCTTCAAAATGACGGCCTATCGGATAGGTTTTATCATTGTTCACGATAGCCCTCATATGTTCTAAGATTCTCATTTTAGCTGGTTTTATGGTACTTCCTATGTATCGTTTGTTACAGGGGCAGACCAGACAGTAGACTGTATACTCTGAATTGCAGTTCAGATGTTTTGTGATCTTTATGCTGGGTCTGTCCTCACCTGATCGGCATGGATACTCCTTGACCTTCTTACTGAATTTACAAGCCTTGCAGCGTAAGCAAGGAAAAAAGCCAACTATCTTGTTGGATGTCTGATTGGCTTTTTCAGGGGAGTAATGGATGTGGACAAGATGGTCCGAAAGAGACTGGTATCTCCTATATGTCACCATAGGTCTATCTGGTAACGATTTTTTCAAGATGTTGTCAGTATGTAATATGTGCCAGTTTCTTTTAAATGACTGGACCAATTCTCCAGATTTGTTGTTAAATGTCGTAATCATTCTGACCTGATCATTGTCTTTCCTTGACTCTTTAACTAACAGAAGATCCCTTCTGTCAACAGTGTCTGCTTTAGCATTAGCTTGTTCTAAGATGTTCCGGGAGTAACCCCTAGCTTGGAACCTCTCGTAGCTTCTTCCTGAGCTTTTTTAAAATCCTCAGTTCCAGAGCAGTTTCTTTTAAGTCTAAGGTATTCACCATAAGGTACATTTCCTACCAGACTTCTAGGGTGGTGGCTGACCGCATGCAATACGGCATTGCCAGCCGTTGGCTTTCTAGAAAGTCTGGTGTGGAGATGGTTATTTTCCACAAAAACCTCTAGGTCAAGGTAACATACACTTTGATCACTTATGGTGCTGGTGAAATTTAGATTCAGGTCATTATTGTTTAGAGTTGAGACGTATTCCTCAGCCGAGGCTCTGTCTCCCCTCCAGACAATAAACAGATCATCGATGTACCTGGTCCACATCAATATTCTTTCACTCCATCTTTCATTCCTGCCTCCCCATGCCTCGTGCTTCTCCCACCAGCCCACAAAGAGATTCGCGTAGCTGGGGAGAAGCACGAACCCATTGAGGTCCCTCTTGATCTGCTTATACAGTTAGCCTGCAAACAGGAAGTAATTGTTAAACAAACAAAATCTCATCATGCATAGAATCATCTTAATGTGTGCTCGGTATTTCGGCTGTTTTTTCTCCAAAAACCACTTTGTAGCGCACAGTCCCTGTTCGTGATCTATGCATGTATATAGATTAACGACATCCATAGTTATTAATAGCATGTCTTTTTCCCAGGAGACATTGTCCATGATGCGAAGAAAGTCCTGTGTATCTCTTACATAAGAGGGCAGGTCCTTGACAATAGGTGCTAAAAAAATGTCTATGAAGCGTGAAGTATTTTCCAGGAGACTGCCGATTGCCGAGACAATCGGCCTCCCTGGTGGTCTTTTGGCATTTTTATGGATTTTGGGCAAATGGTAGAAGGTGGGCAGCATGGGGGAATCACAGTGTAAAAAAGCGAATTCATCTTGGCTAAGCATGCCCTCTTCCTTCCATTGCTTTAATAGATTCTCATAAGCAATGGCGCTTTTAACATATTCCTCTCTTTTAACTGTGATATAGCATTCTTTATCTCTCAATTGTCTATGTGTCTCCTGTTCGTAAAGTTCCTTACTAAAGATGACGATGTTCCCGCCCTTATCTGAGGGCTTAATCTCAACTGTGTTGTCATCTCGCAAGGATTTTATTGCTGCCCATTCCCTCCTAGAGATGTTAGAGGACTTCATGTCCATTTTTCTATTTGCCATTTTTTCCAAATCTGCTGTTACTGCTTCATTAAACACATCGATTGCATCATGGGGTGTATTCGGTAGTTTTCTTGATTTGTGTTTGAGGTTGCTCGGATCTCTGGCTTGTTCCGGAAAAGGTTCAGTCTCTTGTTCTAAATTTAGTAAATCCTGCGTTGATGTAAGCAAGACTTCCAAGAGATCATCTTCATCTGCCGCAACTGTTTTTTCTGAATTCTCTGAAGTTGCTTTTTCAGGGATTTGCAGGAAGATTTTTTTGAACTTCAACTTCCTGATATATTTGAACAAGTCGATTTTGGCGTCCACGAGGTTAAACTCACTGGTCGGACAGAAACTTAAACCTTTTTTCAAGACGTTGATCTCGTCAATAGTCAAAATCCTTTTTGATAGGTTAATGACATTGTTGTCTTCTTTAGTAATTACTTTCTTCTGCGATTGGAAGCACTCTGTGTCACCATCGGGGTGGTATTGTTTTGTGAACCTCCCCTTGTGCCTCTTCCCCCGCCTCGTCCTCCTCTTTGGTTTTGTTGAGGGGGATGGTTTCTTAATTGTGGTCTCTGGCGGGTTTCCTTCATTACCTGATACTCGTCGAAAAAAGGTTCCCCTGTTTCTTTTTCCTTTGTTCCTAGGGCTAAGTTCTGTTCCCCATCTGAGGTTTCCACTTCTGACTCCTCAGTGTCCATACCTGTTGTCTGTGCGGTACCTTGAGCCAATCTCTTGCGTGTGGCGTCAAAAAAAAATAAAAAAAAAAATATATATATATATATATTACCTACTGGCGGTCACCAGTAGGTAGTTATAGTTAGGATTTTTTTCCACCAGACCATGTCATGAGTGATGTAATATGTGACGTCATCAGCAGTGCATTGCACGCGCAAGTTATAGTGAGTCCATCTAACTATAACGTGGGAATTTCAATGGTTTTATGCGAGTAAAACTTCCAGCTAACTATAACTGGTGTGAAACCTATGGTTTTTTCAGTGAATTTAATAGGTTTTATAAATGCTAATTCCTAACTATAACTGGTGTGAAACCTATGGTTTTTTCAGTGAATATATATATATATATATATATATATATATATATATATATATATATATATATATATATATATATATATATATATATATATATATATATATATATATATATATATATATATATATATATATATATATATATATATATATATATACATATATATATGTTACACAAATTGCCCTGTAGCATTTGAAAGAGCACTCACAATGCTCCGCCATCCAGCAGTATTATGCAGCCTGTTCGTCTGCTCTGTCATCTGATTAACGTGGCCAACACGTTTCAGGGCACGAAGCCCCTTCTTCCTGGGCAAAAACACACAAACAATGCCTGCATTCATCTTTTCCGATTTTATTTAATCACAAGCCTGGCTCTCCGGGGGCGTGTGATCATTACACTCTCCCTCAGTGACCTCTGGGGCTTGGAGTCCTTGATGCAGGTAAATATTTTCCTTTTAGTAAGTTTGTATGTGTGTTTCCAATTTAAAAGTTCATTTTTCCTCTAAGTGAGTCACAGAGCATTTAAACAAGCTTATTCCGCATTTTGTGTATATACCTTTAACATGTACTAGCCTTGTATATAGATTGCTGGGCGGGTTGGTCAAGATGACCATGGAAATGGTAGAGGGTACTTACACTATAACACACTATTTAAACAAGGTCTAGACCTAGGGACTCTATGGTCCAGTGGAAGGCAGGAGCCGAAACGCGTAGACCGTCCTTTTTTTGATGCACGTTATATTTGCACTGGTGTGTAAATAATAAAACGCTTAAAACCTACTGTTGCTGTGCCGTGTCCTTTGATCTGCAAGAAGTGGAGAGAAGAAGCTGTGGTTATTTTGAGCGCGCAAGCTGGGACGCGCAACACAGGCACTCCGAGACGAGGTGAAGCGGCCGTGACTGTTCTGGAGTTCAGAATCCAGCTGACCACAATTTTTGCTAAAACAGCCGACGCCTCTGCTGCAAGACCTGGCGATCCGTGAAAAGGAGTGCTGCGGGGAGACTCGAAGCAGAGAAAGCAAACGGAATAGTACGGAGGCGACCGGGGCTGGGGTGAGTAGAGCGTCGTGGTGGTTGTCAGACCGCCTAACTCCGTGACACAGCGGAGGTTGTGTTCGGGTGGGGTGAGAGGTGACCGCCCTTCAGCTTAGCGAACCCCGGCGAGGGAAGCCCTGGTGTGGTGCAGTAAATCAGCGTGTGAGAAGGGGGACAGAGCCCAAGAATACACACAATAACCACTCACCGTAATCACCAACGTACAGCCTGGTCTGAACTCCCGAGTGTATTGGGAAGAGTATTAACAAACTGCCCGGCAAGGAAAACTGAAAGCACATCGTCATCGGGGAGATTGACGAATCGAAATTCCTTAAAGGGGCAACGCAGCATTTTCGGATGAACGCGTGAGCACGAAGGTGTTTCACAAACAAGCAACAGCAAGCGTGGAATTGGGTCCGGCCAAAACCTGGGATCAGGAGAGCAGGATAGCCCAATCTTAATACGATTAAAAATCACACCATTCAAGTGTAACAGTGTGTCAAAACAGATAACAATAAGTAACCCGACCCAGCTACAGTTCATACATGGCTGATAAAACAAAAAATCGCCAGCAGAGGGCGAGTGAGCTTCTCAATGATGACAAAATACCAACAACGTCCTCTAATGCAAAGAAAGATGGGGGAGATAAAACTAAGGAGAGAACAATTGCCAATATAATACGGGAATTACAATTTCAGCGTATCCAAGAAATCAACAAGTGGTGGGAGAAAACATCACTGGAGAAATATATTGAATATAAAAGAGTACCGCGAGGATTGAGAATCCTAATAATGCCAACTTTAAATGACCTGGACGCTGACCTAATTAAACTTTGGCAAACAGACACAATGAATGTTCTTATAAATTAATGAGGACCCTAATCATTCATGCAGAGAGGAAACTAGAAAAGATTTTAAGCACAATAGTGGCCTTGGAAGCAGAACTCGAAGACATGCCCACATCGGAAGAGAGCAAAGAAGCATTGGAGGCTATGGAAAAGAAGATAGCAAAGCATGAGATGGAGGTAGAAAAAAGGAAGGCCAATAAATTTATGAGAGATAGACTAGATTATATGAATGGCCGAATTTACACCTTCGCCAGAAAATACGATACACTTAGGAGCCACGTCAGCATGGATAAAACCATGGACAAATCCACTGATCCTACGGAAGAGGTAGACAGCTCGGAAGTGAGCTCAGTTGAAGGAGATCTAAATGTAACCCCTTTGGATTTTCAGGGGGAGATAAAACTAGCGCACATGATAACGCGACAAAGAGGAAGAGGCAGAGCCAGCACTTGGGGAAGAGAACAACGTCCTCCAAAGAAACCCCAGACAAACCAAAAACCAGAAGGGGTGGAAAAAGAAGCAAAACCAAAGCGAGGCAAAGGAAAGCCAAAATAAAGGTTAAGAAACAACTGTCCGTGCCTAATATAGTGGTGAATCTATCAAACAAACAGTTATCGGACAGTCACCTAAAACTTTTGAACAAAGGTCTCTCCTTTTGCCCAACGAAAATAATGAATACACCAAATGCTCGCATTGACCTCTACAAATTTTGCAGGAAGGTAAAACTTAAAAAACACTTTGCTGAGAAAACTCAATCTAACAAAAACAAAAAAACATGTGCCTTGGATAGTTATACAAAAACAGCAGTTACACAGAAAGACCTAACTGCTATGATAACCCTAACATCTATCAAAGAGACTCCCTCTGAAAGCCAAAGAGATAATACAATCACTTCGGAAATGGAAATGAATTTCTGTGAAAATATCGGTCTGCCCACCAACATAGGTGGAAATAGTGGACTAAAAAGAGCTTCCAAATTCTGTCCACAACTCCCTCCAGGGAATAAGGTTGACTTATTCCATGAGCTCATGGTGGAGGAAATAACTAAGATCTCGGACAGATCCATGAAACACGGACAAGGTGGAAAACAAAATCTTTCTTTGGAAGAACAGAGAGCGATGATGGACCTAAGAAAAGACACTTCTATAATCATAAAATCCTCTGATAAAGGGGGCAACCTTGTTATTCAAAATGTTGTGGATTATGTTGAAGAAGCCAATCGGCAACTCCTTATCCAGGATCACTATGAGAAACTAAACACGAACCCACTAGAGAAATGGACAAATGAATATCACTCAAAGTTGTTAACCTGGAAAGATAGGGGTCTCCTTGACTTCGATGAATACAACTATTTGAAAACAAACAACCCGACTATGGCCACCATATACTTCCTACCAAAAATCCACAAGTCACTAGATAAGCCACCAGGGAGACCTATTGTGAGCTCGATAGAGTCTCTACTAGAATCCACATCGAGGTTCATTGATATCTTTTTGATGCACTATGTAACTAATCTGCCTTCTTTTCTAAGGGACACAATGGATTTTTTGCAGAAAATATCTACCTGTGAATGGAAACCGACCTATCAAATGGCAACAATTGATGTCACATCACTATACACCTCAATATGCCATGAGGATGGCATTGAGGCTGTGAAAGAGATCCTCAAGACACGGTCTGTGAATTATCTGGAACATTCAATAATGCTATTGGATATGCTCCAATATTGTCTAACACACAACGCGTTCCTATTCCTGGGAGACACATATCTCCAGAAGCAGGGCACAGCAATGGGGACATCTTTTGCCCCCACATACGCAAACATCGTGATGGGGGCATGGGAAACTGAGGTGATCAAGAAAGATCAAGAAAATCCGGAGGGACCAAAAATTAAACTATGGTGTCGTTTCATTGACGACTTGTTCGTCATTTGGGACGGAGACGAGGAATCGCTGACAAAATTCACTGAAACCTTGAATAACAACCGATTCACTCTAAAATTCACATCAACCATAAGCTCCCAATCTCTGATATTCCTGGACGTGGAAGTATTTACCAAGAACAACAAACTTTGCTCCAAAATCCACAGGAAGCCAACAGCATGCAATAGCATCTTACATGCTAATAGTGGACATCCGACCAGATTAAAATGGAGCATTCCCTACGGACAAATGTTAAGGGCAAAAAGGAATTGCTCTGAAGCAGATGATCTGGAGAAAGAGATAGACACCATGAGCCTCAGATTCCTCGAAAGGGGATACCCAAATGAAGTAATTACCACTGCCAAAAATCGGATGCATTTGAGGAAGAGAGAGGAATTGTTAATACCTAAGGACAAGAGACTGCGAAGAGATCAAGATCATGACACCGATTCGAGCAGTGCACCAACTAGAATCATTGTGGAGTATGACAATCAGAGCACACAAATGAAGAAAGCTTACAAAAAACATTGGCCAATTCTTCGCATGGATAAAACTTTGAATGAGAGCCTGACAGCCAACCCGAGCATAACATACCGAAAGACTTCCTCTCTAAGAGACATATTAACACAAAGTCATTTGGGATTATGTAAGGAGAAGAAACAGAAATGGCTGACAACACCGGGCTTCTGGAAATGTCACAAATGCAAAGCCTGTGAACATGGGGAGAACATCAAGCACTATGTACTTCAGAATGGTAGAAAGGAGACCATTTATGACCACATCACATGTGAATCTAAATGTGTAGTTTATCGACTCAAATGTCCATGTGACAAGTACTACGTTGGGAGCACCATCAACAAACTAAAGCTAAGGATACTACAACACCTAAGGGCGATCAAGAACAAGGACCCGTGCTACCCAATGGCCTCCCACTTTACTCAGTACCACCAAAGTGACACCTCTCTATTGAAATACTCGGGAATCAAACTGTGCAAAATCCCGGAACGAGGTGGAGACCAACTACAACTCTTAAGACGTCTAGAATCCCGAATGATACTGAGTATGGGAACGGAGGCACCGTTTGGCCATAACTTGGATGCCGAACTGCATGTACATTTGTGATTTTCTGAAGAAACAATAATGATGCTGTCATTTGAATGTATAGATTTCCAAGGGAATGACGTCTCTACCTAATTGATGCTGGAATGTGTACATGTTGCAAACTATATAGATATTGAACCGGTTAATGTTGAGGATCCTATATATATTCTTTTCACCAAGAGGGAGGAATTGTGGGATATAGTAAATTGGGATTGTATGGGTTTATGAGAAGGAGATGTGATATTTTGACACAGGTACTTTACCATAGGAATCTCTCTAATTTTTGAAGTTGAATGGGATGAACTGATGTAGTTTAATACTTGATTTTGTCTAACATAGAAATTCTCCCAATCCTTCCTTAGTTTCAAACATCATCATCTCGTAATATAACTGCCATACAATCCCCACCCCAACACTTACTTTAAATAATCCTTTTCTCCCATAAATTGTCTAGATTTACCAATTGGTATGGGTCAATACCACATGTAACTAGAGAGGATCACGTTGTAAATAATTGTTAATACTTTATTCAAATCACCGGTTCAATTCTTTTCCTTTTTTGGTACTTCACATTAATTTTGAACACAAATGTGTACGAAGGATAATTCATGTAAATACTTCATTTCAGAATGCACAGACCTGAATAAGTAGTAGAGTACTTTACGTTGACTGTACATAATTTTGTGTATATACCTTTAACATGTACTAGCCTTGTATATAGATTGCTGGGCGGGTTGGTCAAGATGACCATGGAAATGGTAGAGGGTACTTACACTATAACACACTATTTAAACAAGGTCTAGACCTAGGGACTCTATGGTCCAGTGGAAGGCAGGAGCCGAAACGCGTAGACCGTCCTTTTTTTGATGCACGTTATATTTGCACTGGTGTGTAAATAATAAAACGCTTAAAACCTACTGTTGCTGTGCCGTGTCCTTTGATCTGCAAGAAGTGGAGAGAAGAAGCTGTGGTTATATATATATATATATATATATATATATATATATATATATATATATATATATATATATATATATATATATATATATATTACCCTGCATGGCTCGTTTTTATTTAATACCAAAGGTTCACAAGGAAGTAACACCCGTACCGGGAAGGCCAATCATCTCAGCTATAGACAGTATGGGTGAACACCTTGCTCAGTATATTGACTATTTCCTGCAACCTTTGGTGGTGAAACTGCCCTCATATATCAAAGATACGGGACATTTTTTGAACAGAATCCATAACACCACCTGGACAGATAACTCTCTGCTAATTACGCTAGACATTGAGGCTCTATATACGAGCATAGAACATCAGAAAGGTTTGAAGGCCATGGAGTTCTTTTTGGGGACCAGGCCGGTTGATTGTTATAACCATAGCAAAATGCTCGTTGCATTAACAGCATGGAGCCTCAACAATAATTTCTTCATTTTTGGCAAAGAAATATATCTTCAGCAGAGAGGGGTGGCGATGGGGGCCTGCTTCTCCCCGAGCTACGCGTGTCTTCACGTGGGGTTTTGGGAGAGGCAGGTCCTCATGGGAACTTTACAAGAGATTTTTAAAGAACACGTCCAGATGTGGGTAAGATTCATAGATGACGTGTTTTTAATTTGGAGGGGAGATGTGTCCAGTGCACTTGCGTTCATTGATCAACTTAATGACAATGATTACAATCTAAAATTCACTCACCACATCAGTGAACAATCAGTTGATTTTTTAGATGTAAGGGTATATCACAAACTGGGCAAAATTGCAACCACCCTTCATAGAAAGATCACTGCAGGCAACGCAACTCTGCACGCCAGCAGTTCTCATCCGCAGCACACCATAGAAAACATCCCCTATGGAGAACTGCTCCGTCTAAAAAGAATTTGCAGCAGTGAGGATGAACTAGAGAGATGCACCAATGAAGCACTTAGCAGATTCAGGAGGAGAGGGTATCATGCAGACACCTTAAAGAGGGCAGTTCAAAAGGTCAATAGTAAATCAAGGGAATGCCTTCTTCAGCAGAATAGTGATAAACCAACCACCGAAACGAATTCTGCAGAATCTGAATTAAGATTCATCACACCGTACAGTTGCCAGAATAGGACAATTAGATCAATCCTTACTAAGAGCTGGCCGATACTACAAACTGACAATGTGATAGCATTTGACCTCCCTGATAACCCTAAAATCACTTTCAGGAGAGGACCAACCCTCCGAAATCATGTTACCAATGCGTTTCCTGAAATCCTCAAACCGAAAAATTGGTTCCCGCAACATCAGGGCTTTTTTAAATGCTCTAGTTGCCGGGCATGCAAGTTTGGTGTAAACACCAGTACTTACATGACTCCCTTCAGTCCCACGCCTGTCAAAATCAAAGGCAAATATGATTGCAGAACGGAGTTTGCTGTGTATGTCCTGACGTGTACTTGCGGCCTGCGGTACGTTGGAAGTACTCGGCTTGCGGTGCACGCCAGGATTTTACAGCATCTCCGGGCAATTGTAAATAATGATAATGCCTACCCAGTGGCGAGACATTTCAAGAGTGTCCACAATAATAATTTGGAAAGTCTCAGCTACTTTGTTCTTACCTCTGTGCCTCGTCCTCGTAGAGGAGGAGACAGAGACAAACTACTCCGCCAACTGGAATCCAGAATGATATTAGAGTTAGACACTAAAGTCCCAAATGGGTTGAACACCACTGAGGACCTATATCATTTCCTATAAAGTCACTTTACCTTATATACACAAGCCTCAACATAACATCTGGTATCAGGAGGCGTTGTGTATCTTTTTGCCCAAAGATTTATTAATGAAGTCCGCCTCCCCATGCAGACCACTATAATCAATTCACCAAAGTTAATTAATAATTGTATATACACCCCTTTATCTGTTTTTTAGTAAGTTGTCTTACTTTCCTTCACCTCGCCCCTTGTATATATTTCACGTTTGAACTTTGAATCAAATTTACCATCACTGTATGGTGAAATATGATGCATGTACAACTACCATATTCAAAGTCAAACAATAATTGATGATTTTGTTTATTTTTGTTTATCTTTATATGTTGTTACTCACTAGATGTTGGGGACACAATCCCAGTAATTTTGTTGGGGTAATTATACTATCAGACGTAGGAAAACTGTTTGGGAAAATAGAGGCTGCCATCAGTAGTTTGATGTCCTCTTAGCCAGCACAGTTAGGTGGGGTTGCCATCTTTTTCTAACGATGTCCCCATCTACTTATAAACAGGGTATGAATTATTTGATTTTTAGGTAGTTTTGTATATATTTGTACAGTATTTATTGAGTATCAAAATATCGTTCACTGAACATAGTTTCCCCAACACAGATGTACATATGAAATATGGTCGTTTGTATATAGAGTAAACTGACGACAATTATTTGTACATATATGAGTGACAATAATCTTTATAGGTGTATATGTATATTCCTGTACAGATTTTGAGTAATCAATAGTGTCAACATACTTAATTTAAAATTTGGGTTAGTTCGTGACTTAATTATGATATTTACTTTATTCAATCTATTTCTTTACTGTTGATATATATAAATGATAGAATCTGTACTACTTATGTCCTGGAATACTTTGAGAAATTTGTGACATTAGGCATTTATGCGGTTAGAATCTTTGTCATTATTTTACTTAAAATGAATTTATTCAGAAATCAAATTTTTACTGTGTGTCAGGCAATTTTAAGTCACATTTAATTTCATGTGTCTTTGTTTCCCTCTTTTCCCGAACAATTGCCAGAATATATGTAGTGATAGTATGTTGTCCATGTTTATAGGTGTCACATGGTTTGCACATGCAGTTTAAAAAGTTCAGGTGTGAGGGGTTTTAATTGACTGTGATCAAGGGCAGCGACGGCTCGTGGAGGGAGTTACGGTGGGGCAGGAGGGTGGGGAGGGGGAGGGGCAGGGTGGTGGTTGCTAAAAACCGGCATATGGATAATTGCAGGTAAGTAAACAATGTAATTAATAAAACGAATTTCGTAGTGCGCCTTGCATCGCAAAATGCAATGCAGTGCGAGCTACGAAATTCGTTTTATTAATTAAATTGTTTACTTACCTGCAATTATCCATATGCCGGTTTTTAGCAACCTCCACTCTGCCCCTCCCCCTCCCCACCCTCCTGCCCCACCGTAACTCCCCCCACGAGCCGTCGCTGATCAAGGGCATCCCGCCCGAAACGCGTCAGTTTTCTTTCTCTGTTAAGCGTTGCTTAATAAAACTCTTGCCTGAATACTGGATTCGTGGAGTTGCCTGCTTTCCTGGGGATCCGGGACGGCAGTCTTGCTTCTTCTTGTTTTTGAGATATATATATATATATATACATATATATATGTTACACAAATTGCCCTGTAGCATTTGAAAGAGCACTCACAATGCTCCGCCATCCAGCAGTATTATGCAGCCTGTTCGTCTGCTCTGTCATCTGATTAACGTGGCCAACACGTTTCAGGGCACGAAGCCCCTTCTTCCTGGGCAAAAACACACAAACAATGCCTGCATTCATCTTTTCCGATTTTATTTAATCACAAGCCTGGCTCTCCGGGGGCGTGTGATCATTACACTCTCCCTCAGTGACCTCTGGGGCTTGGAGTCCTTGATGCAGGTAAATATTTTCCTTTTAGTAAGTTTGTATGTGTGTTTCCAATTTAAAAGTTCATTTTTCCTCTAAGTGAGTCACAGAGCATTTAAACAAGCTTATTCCGCATTTTGAGCATTGTGCTTCTTCAATCCTGAATTGTTCAGAAATGCAGCATTGGGGAATTTCAAAAATGCTGAGCGAGGCCAGCGCTTCGAACTTTTCAAAGCTGAAATTGGCACAGTGTTCCTTATGCGAAATGAGCATGATCTGAGGCGCTGTTACCTACTTAAGGAAATAACGGACATTTATTTTAAAACACATGCATGAACTTACTGAAAGAAAATAATAACTTTCACTCTTGGATTCCACGCCCCACAAATCATTGAGGACGAAGCACTCAGCTCCCGCCCCCTGGTGGGTCATGGTAATAAATAAAGTGCCGGAAATAGATGTGAAAGCCTCTGGTGTGTTGTTTTATTGCCCATGAAGAAGGGGCCGTCATGCCTTGAAACGCGTCGGCATAAGGGGAAAGATAAACGGAGCAAAGAGGAATGCTGCATGTTTAAGCTGGATGGCAGGACACTGGGAGTGCTTTTCAATGCTACAGGGCATCGTATATATATATATATATATATATATATATATATATATATATATATATATATATATATATATATATATATATATATATATATATATATATATGTGCAATAAAAAATATATTTAAATTAATAAATAACACAATGATTTGACATTGGTGTTATTGAGGTCAAATGCTTTTTTTCTCCAATCTTTTCCGACTTTCTTTGTGTGCTGCACTGTACTGCATACTTAGAAAGTAGGAAAAGTTTAAAAGTTAGTCTAACCGTATTATTTTCTACTGTAAGGCTACCTATGAAATACAAAACCCAATGCCAGACGTGACCCAGACACTTTTGCACTAAGATGCAAAGATGTGTGAGTGGCAATGCCAGCCTGATTGTGCACCAGTGGTTGGCAGGGAGGGATATATCTGTATAAATGACACTTTCCCCCTGTCTCCAACTCCCATAAGGCAACGCAGAAACTTTGATTTGAGACATTTTACTAACTATACCCCCACATCATTTTTGCTGGCAAAGAAATGATTTGCTCAGATCAAAGCAGTTTTCTACCTGGCCAAATACTAACTGTCAATATAAATTGCAAAGCCATCAATTCCTTTACCCCAAAAAGCTCATAAAGCTGCTCTAGCTATTGTTGATGCAGAAACAGCAAGGGATTTTGTGAATTGGTGTGCACTATTTTTCATACTATAGAAATGTGGGTTTCCAGCTCAGCTACTTCAGATGCTGCATGAGCTATATTCAAATGCTACAGCAAGAAATATAACACACCAAGAACAGTTCAGTTAGGTAAATATTATTCAAAGCACTAGACAGGGATGCCCCATGTCACCAGTACTTTTTGTGCTTTATTTTGAGCCATTAGCCATGTCTATTCGTTCTGATCATAGAATTGTATCTCCCACTCTAGTTAAAATTAGATATATTAGGGTATTCATTACTGCTAGTCGCTCTTATCTCTTTCTGTTGAATTAGCCTTCTTTTCTGACTAAAATAAAAAATCTTTTTCATATATCCTTCCTATTTTTACCTTTTTTACGAAAATGTTGCCTGTAAAGTCCCCCAAAAGGTTTTTCATCCGGTTGAATAAATACTGTCTAACTTTGTGTGAAAGGCTTAATACTCACCATCTATTATTCAGACAGCGAGAAAGCGTGGTTGATTTGCGCTACCTACATTATGAATATATTATTTCACAGCTATGGTGAATTCCAAGCTCAATGAAGTTGCTCTATTATAACGGTAGCATTCCAAATGTAATGATTAAATGAAGCACTAGTTGATTTACCCACATTTCTGAAGACCTTCAGATGTCCAAAGAAAAGCAAGTATTTTACATTTTGGCCTCATTATTATATAGGAAAACTGAGTTTTTCAATATTACAATAGTGTCGAGATTCACCAACTTACTACACTGAAAGATTTAACATATTTAGGGCTAGACACAGAAAATAAATATATTAAAAAATGGGAAGAGATAGACTTTAGGTCTGTTTTTGATTTCTTATTTGTTTATGAATGGAAACCTTGGGAGCAGGTTCAGGAGTTTTATACGTCACCCACCAAGGTATTGTATCTCTTTCCTTCTAATGAAAGCTTTGAAACCCCTGTTTAAGGAATAAGGCACTAGTATAAGATATCAAAGCAAAACTGTCAATAAAAACTAAAGATACAGTATGTTAGCAAATTAGAAAAAGAATGTGGGCTTAGAGTAACAATATACACACAGAGAAGTAGGAGAGTAGAAGAGGTCGCTATTTTATAGATGTGAATTGGCAAACACAAAATGTTGGAAAAACTGCCCTCTCCCACAATAGTTTGTGGCATGCTTCATCATAGGGCTGCTAAACACACCTCAGTGCAAACCAATGTTCGAGGTGGAGAAATAGGGTGTGGTAAACTATAGAAAGTACACAGCGCTGGGAGGAATATTACTCCAGAGACGGTCTAACCTTTATTTTATTTATTTATTTAAAAGGTTTTATATAGGGCTAGCTGGACCCAAGAGTATCATCAGAGCGCTTTACAGAATTAGGTTATACATCGAGAACATATCAAAATAAGATCAATTGCTAAAATAAAATAAGGCAGTCAAGCTTTCAGAGTGAATAAAGATTAAGAAGTTCAAAAGCATGTAGCAAATTGAAGATAGCAGATCAGGAAGACTGAGAAGAATTATATAGTAAGTCTGAGGTTGGAAGAAGGTGAAAGATTTTTGGAAAAATTGTGGAAGGGGGATGAGATGAATCTAGGTAGACGGGAGCCTGTAAAAGTGGTGAATAGAGGGGGAGTAAATGGCCAGAGAGGTCAGTATAATTAAGAACCCCAATATTTGTTGAGAAGAAGCAGCTTGAGGTTTTTTTTGAAGAAGGGGTAGGATGGGTTACAGCGAAGATCTTTGGGAAGAGTATTCCAGGTAGAAGGGGCGTTACCAGAGAATGAGCGAGATTGAGTTGCTTTCTTTTTTAGCTGAGGAGGGATTAGGACAAGAGCGTTAGTGTTCCTCGATATTCTAGTACACCCAGCTTTTTGGAGTTTGTCCGAAAGGTAAGAAGGGGTCTTTTAGTGAAGGGCTTTGTGTGTGATGCAGGCAATCTTGTAGGTGGATCTGCCTTCGATTGGAAGCCATTTGAGGTTTTTGAGGACAGGGGAGATGTGCTTGTATCGCTTACAGTCAGAGATAAGCCTGGCAGCGAGGTTGAGAACTGATTTAATAGGGGCTAGGTGGACTTTAGGGGTGCCAGCAAGGGTGGCATTGCCATAAATCTATTCTGGAAAGGACCAGTGATTGTACAACTGATTTAAAGTCATCTGCTTGAATGAAGGGTTTAATTTTTTTAAGGTGATGTAGAGTGAAGAGGGCACCTTTTGCCGAGTTTTTTATATGGGGAGTGAGATTGAGATTCTGATCGACGCTAATGCTGAGGGATTCGACCGAATTGGAGATGGTGAGAGAGCAGTTGAGTACTTTAATGTCCGTGATCCAGTGTTGAATAGGGAGCGAGTTGTTCTTAGGAGAGAATAGGATGATTTCTGTTTTTTTGGGGTTTAATTTGAGGTGGTTTTGATGAAACCACATTTGGATCTTAGTCAGGGCATCGTTAAGGTGTAAGATGTCATTGTGGGATTTGATCCTGTAGTATAGTTGTGTGTCATCGGCATATAGGTGGTAACTGATTTTTGCTTGTTTAAGAATAAGGGTGAGGGGTTCCATGAAGAGTTTGAAAAGAGTTGATGAAAGAATAGAACCTTGTGGAGCGCCCAGGGAGACAGGTTGAGGTTTAGAGAAGCAACTGCTGACTTTAATTTGTTGAGTTCTATTTTAGAAATAAGAGGTGAACTACTTGAGGACATTGCAGTCAAATCCGAAACGGTCTTTGAGGATCTTGAGTAAGGATACATGGTAAACAGTATCAAAGGCAGCGGAGAGGTCAAGGAGAATGAGGAGGGAGGATTCGCCTTTGTCCAGGGAGTGATGTATGTCATCAGTAATGTTGAGCATTACTGTTTCCGTGCTGCGTCCCTTTCTAAAAGTTGTTGGGATCCGCCGCTGTATTTTTGATGAGGGGGGTAATTTGGCTTAGTTGAAGGGAAGCAGGAACAATACCCGTGGCAAAGGAAGAGTTGATAATATTGGGCCAAAGTGGGGAAAGGACGTGTATAAGTTCTTGAACCAAATGAGCAGGAAGAGGTTCGCTGGTATGCGAGGATGGTAAATGCATGGTGATGATGTTGAGAACAACACTTTCTGATATTGGACAAAAATCACTCCATGAAGCATTGTTTTTGAGCTGGGGGTCGGTAGAGTTAGGTTCGTAGAGGGATAGAGAGAGGAGGAGGTGTGAGGGATCATGGGGGGGGAGTGGAAGAAAGTACCGGGGGAATGCTAAGGAGCGGGTGTTGGCTGATTAGATGGGAGGTGGGGAAAAGGATTGATCAATCTTGGAGATTTTATCAGAAAAGAAGCTAGCAATTTCTTCACACCTCTCAACAGTAGCCAGTAATTTTGAGGGCCTAAGGTGGTTTGGTTTTTGACAGTGTTAAAAAGTTCCCTGAGACGAATTCTAGCCTGATCAAGTTGAGAACGGGGGAAGGAAGCTTTTTCGTTAAAGATGTCTTTTGTAATTGGCTCTAGCATTTCCGAGGAGGACAAGATTAGAGGTGGGAGGTTGAATCCTCCAAATGTGTTCAGTCTTCCTGAGAGCTCGTTTCTCTTTGTTTAGGTCAGAATTGAACAGGTTTTGGACGGAATATTTTTTGGGAGCATTAATTTGGCAAGGGCAATTTGGTCAAGGGCTTCGAGGATAGAATTATTGTAATGATCAGTTAGGCCAGTGGCACTTTGGGAGAGAGGGGAGAGCTGTAGTCAAGCTTTTATTGAAGATTCCAACTCGCCTAAGGGAATGAGGTGAAGGGTTTCGGGTTAGCTTCTTTTGTTTGCTGGACGCAAGGCGTAGGAGGTGGAATAGAGCTGGTAATCATGAAGAGAATGAGGTGGTGATCTGACCAGTCAATGGGGATGATGTGGGAAAGAGAAGCCAGTTCCTTGCTAGAGATAATAGCATCAAGGGTGGCACCCTTAGAGTGTGTTGGAGATTGGCAGAGTTGTGTCAAGCCACTAATGTCAAGAAAGTCCTTGATGAGGTTAACTGCGAGGTCGTCAGTTTTATTCCAGTGGATATTAAAATCCCCTAGGAAGAGATTTCTGGATTTGGAGAGCGATACTTGAATAAGGAGGTCGGACAACTCCTCAGCAAAGGTGAGAGGATTACCGGGGGGATGGTAGATAATATGCAGGCAGATAGGATAGGGGAACCCGGAGTTCAGCACCGAGGTATTCGAAAGTGGAAAGGTCCTGGTGATGGACAAGAGAAAGTTTAAGTTCATCTTTATATATTACAGCGAGGCCCTCTCCAATTCTGTCAATTCCGTCTTTCCTGAGGATAGAGTACCCTAGTGGGGAATGCATGTCAAGGACTGATGAGGAGTGGGGGTTGAGCCAAGTTTTAGTCAAGAAGGCGATGTCATTGCTTTTGCTGAGAATGGTTTCAGCAATTTCCGTTGCATGGCAAGAGGCTGACTGGCAGTTAAGCAGCATGCAGTTGAGGGGTTAGAGTCAATGGATTTTGAGGAGGGACAAGGGTGGATAGACGTGAGTTGTTGAGGGAGTCTGGGTGAAGCTGGGGAAGAAGGGTTCCTACTAATTCCCATGATTACAGGGATAGCTGAGTGAGGTAAGGGGGAGTTCGCAGAAGAGTTGGAGAAGGGGTGGGTTTTATTGAGGTCAGTGAGGTCAAAGGGGGTAAGATGGGTAGGGAGGGGGAGGGCTGAGTGAGCTAAAACTGTCAGTCAGTAAGGAAGGAGAGACAGAGGAGTACGGCATCCTTCTAGTTCCCAAGATCACTAGGATGGATGCATGAGGAGGAGGGGAGTTCAAAATTGAGGTGTGGAGGGGTAAACTTTATTGTGGTGAAAGAGGTCATGGGGGGAGTATGGCTCGGGCGGAGGGGTGGGCTACGTGAAGTATAACAGTTAGTAAAACTAGCAGGAGAGTTGACGGTGGGGGGAAATAGTTCTTTGGACAAGGACAAGGGCATTTTGTGAGGGGACTGATGGGTAGGTGTGATTGGGAGGGTTATTAATGGTGAGGAGAGAGACGTCATTTCTGAGGGAAGAGAGTTCTAATACAAAGGTCGAGAGGTGCAGTTCAATGTTGAGGAGTGATTGGGTAAACAGTGTGGAATGGAGGGGGCTAGTAGATCATGAAGGAGGTGTGAAGAGTTAATGTTGGCTAGGGAGGAGGTCTGGAATGTGGGGGAGGGGGGAAGCCTGGAGGGGGGAGATGGGAGTTAAGTTGAGGAGATAGAGTTGGAGTAGAGGGGAGAGAGGTTGGGTCCCTAGAGAAAAAGTGGGGGTATGGGGAAGTAAGGATGGTCTGGGCGTTGAGTTTGGGAGTGTTGGTTAGATAATGGCACATGTGACTACAGTGAGCCGTCCTCGCGTCCCCGCCAATTCAAGCGCAATCTACAATGAAACTCGATTTTACACAAAGTGTGATTACATGATCTACTTTACCTGCGTATTTACACAGCACTAAATATGGCTGAAACATGTCCCTAATCTTGCAGATTGGAGTGGTAAATGGTCCATAATATACCTACACACTACCTACCACTGGTTTAAACAGAACCTTTTTAACCCTAACTAGGGGGTCCATGAATAAAATAGATATTTGGAGCTCCCTAATTAGTTTTAACTTTATCTGCACTTATATATTTTTTGATCCTGACTGTTCTATGTGTTTGTATTGTTTCCCCCACCCTATTGCTCCACCTCGAGCGTTGGTCTGCGCTGAGATGTGTTTAGCAGCCCTATGATGAAGCATGCCGCAAACTATTGTGGGTGAGGGCAGTTTTTCCTACATTTTATGTTTGCCAATTCCCCTTCATAAAATAGCGACTTCTTCTACTCTCCTACTTCTTTGTGTGTACATAGTCTAGTGGTGGAAGGTCGAAGTAGGAGATTTCCTTCCCCTCGGTTTTGTGTGAAATTCTTAGAGTAACAATGTCTGGATGGCTGAAAATCTCAAAATTCAGTTTTGAATAATTTCGGGCAGACAATTTCAGAATGGTGGACTTCTGTCAAAGGGGGTGTTAGCAAACAAAAGGAGATGATGGATGAAGTGCTGAAACTTTTCAGACACTCACCCCCAGTCACAGATCTGGGTTGAATCCATCATAGTTCTTTAGCTCACTTTGCCACCCCACTTCAGACCCAGCCATTTGCAAATCAGTCTTGACCCTGTGCCTCACGGGAACAGTCCAACCTGAACTCACAAGCCGGTCTTCCCTGGACCGGGAACAAGCATCCTGGGACCCGTTTTGGGGTAACACCCCTCATCAGCCAGGCTAGCTTGAATCCAGTGGCAACGTGAGCAAGGGACCAATGTTTGGGCGTACCCTGCCAACTTAGGGCGAACAAAGCAAACACAAGGAGATGATGGACGTAGTGCTAAAACGTTTCAGACACTCTCTCCCAGTCACAGATCTGGGCTGAATCCATCATCATTCTATAGCTCACTTCGCCACCCCAGCTCAGACCCAGCCATATGCAAATCAGTCTTGACCCGGGCCCTTGTGGGAACAGTCTAGCCCGAACTACGAAGCCTCGTCTTTCCTGGACCAGAAATAAGCATCCTGGGATCGGTTTCGGGGTAACACCCCTCATCAGCCAGGCTAGCTTGAATCCAGTGACAAAGTGAGCCAGGCACCCACGTCTGGGCATACCCTGCAACGTAGGGTAAACAAAGAAAACGCAAGGTCTTCCCCCAAACATTTTGCCTTCCTCCTTCATTTTTGCTGATCTCGTTTTTGTTGACTTTAGGACTCTGCTCACTTTACCACTGCTGAACAGTGCATATGCTCACTTTTCAAAAGATGCTAACATTGGCATATCCCCAATTGCCATATTTAATTTACTCATAAGTCCCTAATAAAATGGATCTACCAAGGGGCTATACTTGAAATTCTTCCAGTGGCCTGCATCACTTATTGTGCCACCCACTTAGGTAGCACTTTAAACATTTCTGAGGCCTGCCATTAAAGCTGGTTTGTGTGTGCAGTTTTTATTTAAACTGCCATTTCGACCTGGCTAAATAAACTTTTTATCAGGTCCAAACCTTCCTTTTTATTACATATAAGTCACCCTAGAGTGGGGGCCTGGACAGCTCAGAAGGCAGGGTGCTGTTCATTTAAAAGTTGGACGTGTACTTTTAAGTTTTCCATGTCCTGGTAGTGAAAAACTCTTGACTTTGTTTTTTAACACTGAAAGGTCTACCTCTCCCACAGGATGACATTGGGGTTATCTTATCACAAGTAATATGGGAACAGGTAACCAGTTCATGCTTGGTGCCTTTGGAATTGTAATGAAAAATCCTAACTTATGGTGAAATCGGACTTTAAACAAAAATTCTGAAAATGCCACTTTTAGAAAGTTGGCACTTTTCTGCCTTAGCCCAGAACATCAGAGTGACTCCAAGGGCTAATTGGCTGACCTCCTGATTTGAAGCCTTCGGGATACAACAGGCTTCCAACAACCTTGCACCTGGACTCTGCCGTCTGTGGTCTGTGAATCTACCCTTACAAGTGGTGCCAACCAGGACCCTTGGAAGTGAGGTTAAGATGCTCTGCCAGTCTCTGGGGATCCAGTGTAACCCATGCATCTCTTCTGCTGCACGGTGCAACCTTGAGTAGAACCACTACATCACAGCTACTGAGTGGGTCAGAACCACGGCAAAGACTTGCATCACCTCCGCAGCTTCCTAGGAACCGCTAAATGTGCAATGCATTCTCGGAGCAGGCCCTCACTTCCCTCCACATTAGCGGCCTTGACTATGCCACCAGAATCTGCTTTGCAGCATCTCAGGTCCTCAGAACCAATGCATCACCCCAACTGTGCAGCACATCCTTGACACCGTACTTCACATTGCAAGCCCTCGCGATGGTATCCACTATGATGGGATCCTCGACGACGTCCCAAGACCACGCTCCGCAGCCTTGCTGCATTTCCGAACTGACTCATCTCTTTGGGTGCATGGCGCATCTTGGACACGGATCCTCACAGCACTCCAGAATTTAAGTTACTCTGTTCAGAGGGCCCAACTGGATCCCTTCAGCCAGACCATGCTCCTTCACAGTCAGCCTGAACTTGTGACTTTGTCCCAGTCCAGCTTGGCCAGATATCGACAGTTGGCGCTTTACGTCTTTGGCGCTTCTATTACTAAACTCTTGAAAATTGCATATCCCATGTTAGACTGATTGGATTTTTATCTTTTTTGGTCTTGTTTTTTTTAATTAAAAATTACTCTATTTTTCTAAATCTGTGTGGCCTCCTTTTGTGACACATTTTCAATGTATTACTCTTTGAAGTGTATGCACAAATACTTCACACATTGCCTCTGAGTTTAGCCAGAATGCTTTGTGCCATGTGCCCCCATGTAACCCGAGGGTTAAGCACATGCTAATTTAGGGATTGCTTGCGACTTCACTCTGAGAAAAATTGTGGTTGCTGCTTGAGTAGGATCTCACACCCCTCAAACAGTAACCCAATTTCTTTATAGCTTGCATTTGTACTATACTCCTAAAATCATTAGTACATTTTATCCAGCCTTGTCATCTACCTGATTCTCATCTGCCTGATTATGGTGCCAAACATGGACGCTAAGAGACTGGCACTATATGACGGTAACCTGACCCTGTTTGAAGATTTTTTTGGAGGAGATTTATTACTTTTTTTGTCTTAAACTTGGAATCAGAATCATGCCAGATCCCTATATTATATTTTTGGGTTTTGTTATACACATGAAGGATTCAGACAAATTAAAGATATCTTATATTTATTTGTATGTCTGTTGCTCAATCTATTAATATGCAACATTGGGAGTCAACAGAAACACCACCATTCACAATATGGTAGGCGAAATTATCCAGAGCTAGGCAACTAGAATCATTATATGTATTTAGAAACCAAAATGTTGTAAAATACAGACATTTCTTGAATGAATTCATAGAGTCATGATTTGTTTTCATAAAGTATATTTATGGACATATTTTTGTAAAAGTATAATTTTTTTCTTTTCAAACTCAATAAAAAATTATGGGTCATATGTATCATTGAAATTCGCTTTCGCAAGGCCGAAATTCACAGAATTTCGGCCTTTGCGAAGGCGAATTCTCAATATGGCATGTATTAAGCAAATGTAGGTCAAAATAAGGAATAGCAAAATCTGCGATTCCTTATTTTGCGATTGCATTTAGGGAATCGCAATATTTGCGATTCCTTAAATGCAATGTCTGATGCAAAAAAATATTGCTAATTGTCCCTAAGGAATCGCAAATTACCACCAACTTCAAGTTGGTGGTAAGTTGCGAATTCCTTTAAAAAAGCATTTTTTATAAAAACAAAAGGTGCCATGTGATGCTCATACTTGCCCTTAGGGCATGTATGTGCGCCATATGCGCACACATGGCATTTTCAGGGGTGCAGCAGGGTGTCTTTGGACACCCCTGCACCCATGAAAATATTCTCAATTTGCGATTAGCTAATTGCTAATCGCACATTTCCCCTTCATTCCTATGGGCCTCTTGGCCCATAGAAATGAATGGGAAATTATTCCTTAATTGCGATTAGCAATTTTCTAATCGCAATTAAGGAATTTTAAGAAATCGCTAATAAGAAGCTGATTTCTACATACATACCATTTCGCGATTTCTAAATAGCGATTCCTTAAAAATCGCAGTTTAGGAATCGCAAAACTGAATGTTGATACATATGGCCCTAAATAAAAAAAGATTATTATCTCAGAAGGAATGGCGCACGCGCACTTTGCAGATCAGTGTGGACCTAAATAGGAATTGCAATGACAGGGAGACTGTAACAGACGTTGTTTTCTTCTCTGAAGTCGCAGCTTCCCACGTCATCACTGTAAGAGAGTGCACAGGTCGATCAGGGTGCTATTAATAAATAGAAATGGTATGCTGCTGTTGGCTCGACAAGGCGTAGCTGCTTTCCAAGGTTCAGGTACTTTCCATGACAGTTAAAGCAGCACTTCTTTCTCTGTTTTCAAACACTGAACTGCAGAATATGATGTGGCTTCTACTATGTACGTCACCATTACTGCTGCACCTGATTTACCTCAATGATGATAGACCTTGCACTGTCACCTTCAGAGCAGTCTTAAAGAAACCATGGATATTATATCCTGACCAGGCACAGAGAGAAAGGCGATACCAAGCACTCTAAGCCAGGGGTCTCCAAACCGGTCCTGGAGGGCCGGATCCATGCCAGATTTTTAAAATTACTACATGTATCTCAATGGGGATATCCAAAAAAACTGGCATGGATCCGGCCCTCCAGGACCGGTTTGGAGACCCCTGCTCTAAGCGAAGCCTCATAAAATCGGAGATGTGCTTTGTCCTAAATTGAGATTGGGCCATCGGTGCCAAAGCCAAATGGCATTTTATGAAATGAAATGAAAATCAAATTAATGAAGCGCAACTACTACCCAAGGGTGTCTAGGCCCTAGCTACGCGAGAAAGACAAAAGACTGAATTGAGAACAGATTTATTGGTTAAAAAGTCATATTTTGAGCACCTTCTTGAATGCTAGCAGATTTGTTTTGTGTTTAAGTTCCAAGAGAAGGGTATTCCAAAGTCTGGTTGTGCCTACCAAAGAGCTTCTACCGCCCAACCAGCCTTTTTGTATTTGGGCACTACCAGATTGTTTGCTGAGGCAGACCATAGTGGTCTGAACGGTGTATACCCGGTGCCATATAACTCGGGCCAGTTCTTTGGAGTGCTTTGAAAGCTATGTTCAAAGCTTTGAAAATAATGCACTTTCTGGTCGGTAACTAGTGTAGATGTTTTAGCGCAAGAGAGGCAGATTCATGCTTAGGGATTCCTGGAAGTAGCCAAACCACTGCATTCTGGACAACTTGTAATTTGCTCAGGCATTTTCTTCTGCAATAGTCGGCCTTAAATAGGACCAATTCTGATGTTTCACCATTTCTTTTTAGGCATTGAGGTATGTATGGGAAGATCTTTTTGAGAAGTTTGAGCATGAAGAAGGAGGCTGAGGTGATAGTATTGGTGTGGCCCTCGACCAAGAGAAGTCTTTGGTGTGTACACAAGTAAAATTTCCTAAAATGAAAGATATAGGGGCATATTCTCAAGGAGTTATCGCCGAGTTATCGGCACTTTATTGCAGCCAAAGTTGCGATAAATGTATCTCCCCATTCACAAGCAGATGCTAACAGCCCATATCACCAGTTTACCTGCGATAGGAGCCGCATAACTATCGCCACAGATGACCCCGGCAACTATCGCTAATGAGATGCAGAGTAGGCATTCCCGTGCCAAAAGTCGCAACAACACCACTCCGCAACATTCTAAGCGACCAGCCAGATCGGCGATAAGATCCCAAAACAGGCAATAAGGCGCGTTAGCAGCAGGATATTAACACCTGCTCTAAACTGGTGTAAAGTCAGATAACAGCCTGCACCAGAAATGGGAGCTCAGGCTAGAGCCACACCTGAAGGGCGACAGATGCCATGGAGCCACTGATCATGCAGCTCGGAGTCCCAACAGGGCCCCAACACCCAGCGCCGCCACCCCCACAGGCAAAGACATGCCACATCAACTACACAAAATCATGTACCAAAGAATATGCCTGATGTCGCACAATCACATTTGATAAGATAGAAGGTGTGTCTTGCTCTCATCAAAGGACAGAGAGAGAGTGAAGGAGAGAGAGGGAGAGAGAGAGAAAGACGGAAAGAGAGGGAGAGAGAGAGAGAGAGAGGGAGAGAGAGAGAGAGATGGAAAGAGAGGGAGAGAGAGAGAAATACGGAAAGAGAGGGAGCGAGAGAGAGAAAGGCGGAAAGAGAGGGAGAGAGAGACACAGAGAAAAGAAGAGAGGGACAGGAAGAGAGAGTGCTGACACTGCACACCCAGGCCTCACAGCTCACCTGCTGACACCGGTGTGTCTCCAATCACGTGCCGGTATGTAGTGCAGTTCACCAGGTCCCACATCTGAAACAGATCCCTCATCTGAAACAGAGTCCAGATACATGAATGGCAAAGTACATACAATTGCACACACCATCATAGAATGTCCACCCCTGGGCACCCAGGCAGCTGCACCCTAGCCCCTCCCACCACCCAGAGGTGCATGGCCACCCCTGCGCACCCAGGCAGCAGCACCCCAGACCCTCCTGCCACCCAGTGGTGCATGCCCGCCCCTGCGCACCCAGGCAGCTACACACCAGCCCCTCCCGCCACCCAGCGGTGCATGCCTACCCCAGCACATCCTGCTGGCTCAGGCCATGCAAACCCCACTGTACAATGTTAGCCTGTGGAGGGACATCCCGCGTCCTTCAGGGAATGACAAGTCCGAAGGCAGAGGAAGAGTTCAGTCCACAGTCTGATTGCTGTGTCATTGGCAACCAAACAGAATATGGCAGCCATGTCGAGGTCCAAGGTGAGTGTCGCAGAGTTAATTGGGGGCATTGGAAGGTGATGATGCAGAGGGCAGAACCAAGCAGAAACAGGTCCTATGGCGGAGATGCATGCTACTGCGAACTTCTTAATACACTTGCAGAGTCATCCGCATCTTCGTCCTCTGCAGGTTTATGGGCCTCACATGTGGGTGGTGGTGTTCTTTCTCCAGCACACATCAGTGGCCAGAGGTGGAACGTCTGTCGCACTGTGTGGCACTGAAACATCAGTGGCCAGAGGTGGAATGTCTGCCGCACTAGGTGGCACTGACACTTCAGGAGGCAGAGATGTGGATGTAGTGGTAGCAGCAGCATGCATCAGCGCCTGGCCTTGTGGCAGCAATGCCATGAGGATGGTCCTGAGGTCATTGAGGAACCCATCTACCTCTCACTAATGTGCAGCCGTGGCAGCCGCTCTTCCCGCCTGCGTCCGCTCCATGTTCTCCATGATTCTTCGCATGTGTCCCAACTCCCGGGTGACATCGCTGGAGCCACTCTGACTGGACAGTTGTTCTAGTCTCTGAGTCAGGGCTCCAGCAATGTCAGTCATGGTCCATTGGAGAGCATGGAGTGGACTTTGGGTGTCCGTTAGGGACCATGAGTGGTCCCTGATGCGGTCAAAGCCCACCCGCACCTGTTCAGCCAGATTCTCCTGGCACCCCAACACACAGTGTTGGAAGGGCATGTGTTCTTCGTGGGGGTCCTGGGAGGCAGCGGTGGTGGTGGGTGCAGCCTGCTGCGTGGTCTGTGCAGGGTGTGGGTTCTCCTCTTAGCAGCTGGGCTGCCCTGCTCCTGGAGGTGGGGTGCAGAGGCTCTCCACGAGCTGTTGGATGGCATCGGAGTCGAAGCTGTGGTGGTCCTCTTCGTCATCAGAGAAGAGAGGTTTGGGCTGCTCTGCAGGAGGTTTTGATTGTCCCTCTGCAATGAGAAGGGGGGATGCAGTTTAACAATGTGTTCACATTTATGTTGTCGAATTGTACATTTTTTCATTCTGACTGCATGACTGTGTATATTGTGGCTGCTTGGGGGGAGCTGCCTATTTGATGGGGGACAGTGGACATTTGGACAACATGATGGATGTGTGTTTGTACTTGTACATTCTCAACTCACATTTCCCTGCAATGCCAAATGTGATTGACCAGTTTCTACACACAATCAGCACCAGTTGTGTCCTGTGTTCTGTTGTGGACTTGTTGCAGTTTGTACCACATTTTTGTCAATGTTGATGTGTTCTACATGTTACGTGTGTGTGTGCTGCATTTTGGGGGAGTTGCCCCTGCAGCTCTAGATTTGCTGCCCCTTATCCCTTTCATGTGGTGTGCCTTTGACTTCTGTGCTAATACAGTGCTGAGATGTTGCATACTTGGATACATTGGTCTCTTGTGAAAGTTAGGGGTCTGTGGCATGGTTTGTCTGCTGATGTGCTCTGCTTAATTTTGCATGTGTGCCATTGTGCCAATCTCCTCCCCCCCCGGTCTCTGGTCGTCACTCACCCTGGTGCTGTTGTGTCCGGTTATGTTGAGCAGTGTCCGGTCCCCCAACTCCTGCCACTGTCTCCCCACTAATGACTGTGGACACCATTTCCTCCATTTCGCCCAGCTCCTCCTGTGGCGCAGAGCTCCCACCTCCAGTCTGATTGCTGCCTTCCGGTTGTTTGCGAGTTTCAGCTTGGTTTTCGCTTGACATCATTCCAGCGCCTCTTGGTCTCTTTCATTGTCCTCTTCAGTCGTCAGACTGCATTCACCTTGTCCACGATGGACTGCATAGTACATTTTTTGCTGCCAATGACACAGTGGAGGTGACCAACGGTTGTTGATGGTGTTCTACCACCTCCGTTATCAGGATCCTGTTTTCCTGCGGACTGAACTGTTTCTTCCTACTCTTCTTCTCCTTACCCTTCCCTGACTCCGAGGTCCCAGGCTGGTCCTCCGAGGGGCTTCTGGGGTTCTGGTTGTCCTCCGTACTTGCTCTGGCAACATCCATTGTGCTTCGCTGTTGTTTGGCATTTGTTTGGCTGTTTTTTCCTTCTTTTATGGTGATTTTTCCCACCTGACGTTTGTGAGTTGCAGGCCTGTCGCTGGTTTTCGCAGTTTTCTGTATCTCGATTGGCCTCACCGCAACTTTTTTTGCGTTCGTGTTTTGCATTTTTGCGGCATCGCGTTGACTTTATCGCGGACATTAGACGCGTTGTTGTGGGCCTATCGCATGGTACCTCCGTGTTGTGAATACTTAGTTAACACAGCGTACTTTTCCCACGATAAACTGCGATGTCAAGAGTTGCTTTATTCTAATTTTGTGGTAATTATCACACGTTTTTGAGAATATCCTCCACAGTTTTTAAGCATATTTTTACCACTTACTTGCCTGTTGTTACAGTAAGTTTAGAGAATTACAAATGAAAAATGCTCTTTTCAATTTCTGCTTTCACTTTAGTCATCTTTGTATGAAGGATTATTCTCTTTCATTTTTGTTTACTGACAAACACCTTTATTCGTGTGGATGGGGCAGGTACAGTGAGAGCTGTCAATGCCAACAAGTTTCTAGGCATTGCTTTCTGATTACCTTAGTTCCAGATGAGATATCTTTTGTCAGTAGCAGCCAGTGGTTCTTCAAATTCTGATATTTGTACCAACATGTTGTCAGCCAGTTTTCTACATGGGCAAAATGAGAAAACTAAAATTAACTAACACTACTTGTTCTTCTCAAAGTTCCGGGAAATTTTTAACTCAGAAGGATCTTCTGAAAATATGGAAGAACTGAATAATGTCAAGCAAAATGCAAATGGCCCTTCCTTGTTACAAAAATTTGTTCGAGAAGCAAACACCTCAGGCTCCCTTATATCTAAAGTGTCACACACCCTAGCCGCTCTACACAAAAGCGGCTTAAAATGATCCTCCTTCACCAGTTGTAACACCTCCCTCTATATCAATGAAATTATTCCCAGAAGAGATCGGAACTTCTTGTCTAAGAGATTACAAACCCTGGATGACAAGTGGACTCACATGGAGAAAAAGGTGACTGATGTTGAACAACGGGTTAGCAACCTAGAAGACTTTAATGTAAAGATCAACAAAATGTAGTCACACATAATACTTCTACAAAAACAAGTGGAGGATTTGGAAAATCGCAACAGGACGAATAATGGTGGTTCTATTCAGTTTTTTCAAACCGTTTTACCTATGGTGTGAAAATTGCCATGATTAGTTTATTTAAATGTTCAAAGAGCACATAGAGTAGGGCATTAACCAAATTTTGCTTCTCCATTTAACAGATACAGAGGTGTTAGTGTCCTTTTTAGGTCGAGCCTGTCAATGCGCTTGCGTATTGAGCTTGCAAGAGATATTGGGGCTTAACCAGAGCTTAACCATCGGCGGCGATTTGATGCTGTGCCCGTGAAAAAAATCGCGTGCACAATGCACATCAAAGCCACCAGCCTCCCTCCCACAAGCTTTCCCCAGCGTGCGCTCTGCCTCAGGCATTTCTCCTCCCTTAATTTATTCACAGCCCACGGCCGGGCGGCCGTACTTTCACTTTCACGGCCTGACGGCCGTGTCTCGCGTTTCCACTTCTCTTTCTTACGCGCGCTGGCATTTGTCTATCTTACAGACATCAAAGGTTGCTGCTCCCCCCCCGCCCCCACCCCACCCCCCCCGCCCCCAGCAATGCCGAGAGCTTGTTGTTTTGTATTCTCTTTAACTGACTCATGTTTTCGTCACGGTAAATGGAAAATATCTGCCCAGTAACCTTTTCAGTTTAGATTTTGCCTTGTGGGCATCTTGAAATGTGCGTGGACATTTTCCTTACGTCCAATTCCAAATTTGCCCGCACTCCAGAAATACGATTTATCTTTGGTAAACACAGCAGACAGCAGGGTTCTGCTCAGCCCTACTATGGGACGGGAAGGGTTCGAAGCTGCAGCAGGACTGTGTCAGAAGTAAACTGTATGTGAATTCACCTCACAGAATGAAACTTTCATTTACGTTAATGTCCATCGTGTTTTTACCCTCAAATGTACATACAGAATACTGACACGTTAAGTAACCATGCCATCCTGGCGCCAGGCTGCTTTCCAAGTGTGTCATTCCCTGCTCTGCTCTTGTTACCAAGTATTTCTAATTTAACATTAAAATAAATATTTTGGGGGTTCGCTTTTAATTCATCTTCCTTATAATTCAACACAACCATCATATTTTCCAATGCCCATTGCTTTTAACAAATACTACCTTACAATTCCTTATCCTGTATTAGGTTACTATGATCTTAACGCGCCGCTGTGCTTTTGTTTGAAAGGCTTGTTTATTTTGCTGTAAAATGCTTTAATTTTTGTCAACATTTTTACTACAAATTGCGTTGCATTTGGCGATTATTCCAACATTTATGATATTGTAAATATTATAGCTTCAGTGAGTTAATTTTAGTAAATTTATTTTATGCAGTAGACTTGTGCAAGCAAATAATTTTTTCCCTAAGCGTCGGAGATGGGGAAACACATGTGTATTTTTTGTCTGCACAGAATGTTTAGTAAGGCTGAGGAAAGTTGACAGGTTTGAAAATCGTGATTCGCAGGCTCTTGGTGCTTTTCTGGCGTTCGTTGCTTCGAATAAATGATTTCCTGGCAGCTTTCCCGCTCCTAGTGCAGCAGGGATCTGTTGTGAGCAGTTAATTGATTTGTTTCCGGTGACAGCTTCAAATCATCGCTGCTTGTCTTCCTGATAACTGGAAATCAGTGGTAATGATGAACCATGTAGTGTCGGTATAGCGCTAGCCTGCTGTAGGCGCTAGGTTTCTTAGCCTAATTAATCACAAGTGTTTTTATTAGTACAAAGCTGGCGGCACTCAATTTACCCATTTCAGAAGAATGAAAGGCAGCGTCGGCCCTACATTGTGAGTTAATTTTAGTAACTTTATTTTATGCAGTGGACTTGTGCAAGCAGATTCTTTTTCCCCCCCTAAGCGTCTGAGATGCGGAAACAGGTTTGAAAGTAGTTATAGGCACGCTCATGGTGCCTGTCTGGCGTTCGTTGCTTCAAATAAATGATTTCCTGGCAGCTTTCCCGCTCCTTGTGCATCAGGGACTTGTTGTAAGCAGTTAATTGATTTGGTTCCGGTGACAGCTTCAAATCATCGCTCCTTCTCTTCCCTTCCACCATTCAAGTCCGAGGCCACTGAAGTCATCTGCGGCGTACCACAAGGATCCTCACTCAGTCCCACCCTCTTCAACGTATACATGAGCCCCCTCGCGGCCATCGCTCGCCAACACAACCTCAACATCATCTCTTACGCGGATGACACTCAACTGATCCTTTCTCTCACCAATGACCCCAGCACCGCCAAAACTAACCTACATGAAGGAATGAAAGAAGTTGCCGAATGGATGAAACACAGCCGTCTGAAACTGAACTCAGATAAAACAGAAGTCCTCATCTTAGGTACATCCCCCTCGGCATGGGACGACTCTTGGTGGCCGGAAGCCCTTGGAAAAGCACCCATCCCGACAGACCCCGCACGGAACCTAGGCGTCATCCTGGATTCTTCACTTTCAATGAACAGACAAGTCAGCGCCGTATCCTCATCCTGCTTCAACATTCTTCGCATGCTCAAAAAAACATTTCGCTGGATCCCCACCGAAACCAGAAAAACAGTCACCCATGCTCTGGTCACGAGCCGACTGGACTACGGAAACACCCTCTACGCAGGTACTACTGCTAAACTCCAGAAGAAACTCCAACGAATCCAAAACGCCTCAGCCAGGATCATATTAGACATCCCACGTAACGAACACATCTCTGGTCACCTGAAAGACCTCCACTGGCTACCCGTCAATAAAAGGATCACTTTCCGACTGCTAACCCACGCACACAAATCACTCTACGACATCGGACCAGAATGCCTCAACTCACGTCTGTCCTTCTACACCCCCTCCCGCCAACTACGTTCTTCCAGCCAAGCCCTCGCCACCGTACCTCGCATCAACAAGACCACCATGGGAGGCAGATCCTTCTCATACCTGGCAGCTAAAACATGGAACTCACTCCCCACTTACCTTCGCCTTACCCAGAACCACCTAGCATTCAGAAAGCAACTTAAAACGTGGATATTTGACAAGCAATCCTTCTCCCCTCCCTCAGCGCCTTGAGACCCTCTGGGTATGTAGTGCGCTATATAAATTCTTTGACTTGACTTGACTTGACTTGAAATCAGTGGTAATGATGAACCATGTAGTTAGTGTCGGTATAGCGCTAGCCTGCTGTAGGCGCTAAGTTTCTTAGCCTAATCAATCCAAAGTGTTTTTATTACTCATTTTACCCCTCTCAGAAGAATGAAAGGCAGCGTCAGCCCTGCAAGTATCTTGAACCTGGGACCTGCAGGATGCACACTTCTCTGCATCATATGCTGATTCCAGTGAGCTATCCTGGGGAAATAAACCACGCCAACAGTTGGCCAACGGCTACTATAGGGAACCCCCCACGCTATGCACCAGACTTCATTGGAATGTGCTCCGTGCATTCTCCCCTCCCTTTCAGCCCTTTTAGCCTCTTTCCCGGCTCCCAGCCGGACCCTCCTTTCTCACCTCCTCTTTCCGTCTTCGTCAGCAGAAAAGTCCCAGCAATGGCTCAGTTTTTCACCGCGCTCGCACCACTGCCTAATACGCCATGACTTGACAGACTTACAAGCAGAAGACAGCATTTTTTTATTTATTTTATAGTTACAAGCAGAAAAGTCCCAGCATTGGCTCCGTTTTTCACCGTACTCGCACCACTGCCGAATACGGCATGACTTGACAGACTTGCAAGTAGAAGACAGCATTCTTTTTTTTATAGTTACGAGCAGAAAAGTCCCAGCAATGGCTCCGTTTTTCACCGTACTCGCACCACTGCTGAATACGCCATCACTTGACAGACTTGCACGCAGAAGACAGCATTATACTGGCCTGGGTTCTCATCAAGTATTTTACCAGAAAAGTTCCAGCAATGGCTCCGTTTTTCACCCTACTCGTCTCCTCTGTGCACAACCCTCACTCACCCTCACTAACCCACACTCACCCACACTCACCCACAGTCACCCTCACTCACCCTTACCCTCACCCTCACTCTCCCTCACACCCTCACCCACCCTCACCCTCACTCACCCTCACACCCTCACCCTCACACACCCCACTCTCACACACCCTCACCCTCACACCCCCTCACCCTCACACCCCCTCAACCTCACACCCCCTCACCCTTACATACCCTCACCCTCACATACCCTCACCCTCACATACCCTCACCCTCACATACCCTCACCCTCACATACCCTCACCCTCACACCCTCAAACACCCCCTCACCCTCACCCTTACCCTCACAACCCCTCACCCTTACCCTCACCCACCCTCACTCACCCTATCTCACCCTCACACACTCCCACCCCCTCTCACCCTCACACCCCCTCTCACCTTCACACCCCTGCTCACCCTCACACACCCCCTCACCCTCACACACCCTTGCACCCTCACACACCCTCGTACCCCTGACCCTCACCCACTCTCTCACCTTCACGTACCCCCTCACCCTCACACACCCTCTCACCTTCACACACCCTCTCACCCTCACACACCCTCTCACCCTCACAGACCCTCACACACCATCACTCACCCTCACTCACCATCACCACCTCACCCTTCTCACCCTCACACACCCTCACTCACCCACACACCCTCACTCACCCACACACCTTCACTCACCCTCACACCCTCACACACCCCACTCTCACACACCCTCACCCTCACACCCCCTCACCCTCACATACCCTCACACCCCACCCACCCTCACACCCCCTCACGCACCCCCTCACCCTCACACCCCCTCACTCACTCCACTGCCCTCACTCACTCTACCGCCCTCACTCACCCACCCTCACTCACTCTATCGCCCTCCCTCTATCTATCGCCCTCACTCTATCGCCCTCCCTCTCTTCCACCCACCTCCTTATCATACACACACAACCACACACAACCACACACACACACAACCACACACAACCACACACACATACAACCACACACATAACTACACACATACAACCACACACACATAACCACACACATACAACCACACACACACAACCACACACACACAACTACACACACACAACCACACACACACAACCACACACACACAACCACACACACACAACCACACACACACAACCACACACACACAACCACACACACAACCACACACATCTATCTATCGCCCTCACTCTATCTAGCTATCGTCCTCACTCTATCTAGCTATCGTCCTCACTCTATCTATCTATCACCCTCACTCTATCTATATATCGCCCTCACTCTTATCTATCTATCGCCCTCACTCTATCTATCTATCGCCCTCACTCTATCTATCTATCGCCCTCACGCGATCTATCGCCCTCACTCTATCTATTTATCGCCCTCACGCTATCTATCGCCCTCACTCTATTTATCGCCCTCACGCTATCAATCTATCGCCCTCACTCTATCTATCTATCGCCCTCACTCTATCTATCGCCCTCACACTATCTATCTATCTATCGCCCTCACTCTATCTATCTATCACCCTCCCTCTAGCTATCTATCGCCCTCACTCTATCTATCGCAGCACCACAGTATCACTCAGGGGCACCACAACATCACTATGCGCTACCACAGCATCACTGAACGCCACAGCATCACTCAGCACCACCACAGCACCACTCAGCACCACCACATTATCACTCGGCACCACCACAGCACCACTCAGCACCACCACAACATCACTCAGTAGCACCACCACAACATCACTCAGGAGCACCACCACAGCACCAATCAGCAGCACCACCACAGCATCACTCAGCATCACCACAGAACCACCACAGCACCACCACAGCACCAGTCAGCACCACCACAGCATCACTCAGCACCACCACAGCACCACTCAGCACCACCACAGCACCACTCAGCACCACCACAGCACCACTCAGCACCACCACAGCATCACTTACCACAACCACACCATCACTTAGCGCAACCACAGCATCACTCAGTGCAACCACAGCATCACTCAGTGCAACCACAGCATCACTCAGTGCAACTACAGCATCACTCAGCACCACCACAGCATCACTGGTTCAAATATGTTCTCTCAATGTTTCAAGCTTTATTACAAATGTCACAAAAAATGTTAATATTTCACTTCTGTTCTTGGATTTTCATCACAATAAAATACACAAAAGTTATTTTCAAAAGTTTAAGCTATTGCCATTATAAATTACAATCACTTTTATTTAAGTAATAATTATTTAAAAAAATTAAAAGCCATCGTTATTTGTAATATCAATACATCTAAGTCACGTAAATACAAAACATGTTGCATTACAAATGCTATAGATGTCACATTCGAGAAAGTTATAACTATTGGCATTGTAAATGACAAAGCTATCAATTTAGCTATTTTAAAAACCAACACATAAATAAAATAATTGTCATTTACAAGACCAATAGCTCAAACTTTCCTAATGTGAGACCTATTGCATTGCAAATGCTTGTTCTCAGATATACTGACTTACTCAAGGTCATTATGGCTGCAAAGGAAAAGAAACTAGTTTCATGATCTAGACATAACTTATATTTCTCCGAAGATATTGCTAAAGCCACTGCCAGCAGACAAAACAATTCTTAGAAATGCAACTAGAATTCAGAGTTCTTAACATCAGATTTGGTCTTTTAAATCCGTGCCTTTTCAAAGTTACATAGAAAAACAAGGCAACAGCATATGGAGATCCCACTAAACTGAGGATATTTCCGGATGACTGAAAAGCAAAAGACATGGATACTTCTAAAGTGTCTCACTGACTAAAAGCTATTTACTGATAGTTATATGAATTCCGTTCATACACATGGTTTTGCAAATATTTATTTTCTCCTTTATTATTGCAGGGTATGTATTTTCTTCTTTATACTTGCAGGTTGTTTCAGTCTTAACCTTTGTCACTATGTCTTTATGTTCTGTCATACATGGTGAAATCCTGGTTCATCTTGGAGTGCAAGTGTGCCGTCTTCATCATGTGGCCTCACCACCCTCAACCATTTGTTTTGTTTTTTAATATGTTACTTTTCTTCTTGCCTTTACTACTTCTCTTTATCTTTCATTCTCTTTTCTTTTCTATTACCCTTTCTCACCTATTTTCCGAGCCTCTCCTTTTCACCTCTAATCTAATTCTACTTCGCTTTCTTTATAATTTTCGTGAATTCATGATGGATATATTCTTATGTTTGTGTTAGCTCTTAACAAGTCTTTGAAGTGCAGCCTTCTGAGGTTTTAACTTACTGTTTCAGTATGGTACCTAGAAACGTTTCATGGAATGTCAAATGATTAGGTTCTCCGATTAAAACACAAATAGTTTAAGCTCATCTTACCCATCTTAAAGCAAACATTGCATTACTGCAGGAGATTTGATACATAAATATTACATCTTAAAAAGTGCTGGGCAATTGGCAATGTTTTTTCCTCTCCAGGGTCAGGAAAAAGAAACAGAGTGATTGTTCTGTGTGATAAACATTTTGGCATCCAAGTTATATCTCAAGAGAATGATGATGAGGTAAGATGGGTGGCTGTCAGGTTACTTATTAAGAATGTTGCTTTAACTATTTTAGATGTATTTGGTCCAACTCTTATTGACAATTCCTTTTTGTGCAAAATGTCTCAAAAAGCTAATGAAATATTCTGATATTCATTTTATTTATTTATTTGAAAGGTTTTATATAGCGCTGGCTAAACCCGGGGGTTTCAGAGAGTTTACATGTGCAAAAAACAAGATTACAGAAGTTGCTCAAAAAGCACAGTATGAAACAATAAATTAAAACAAATGTTCCATTGAGGTCAAATAAACAGAGACATAGCAAGAGGCTATACATTTACATAAATGTTTACATAGGATGGGGGAGATAGAAGGGGGGAGGGGAGAGGTGAGGGGAGGTAGTGAAGTAGAGGAGTATAGGGTCGTCAGAGGTCAGAGGTATGACTTAAGGACCCCATTATTTGCCGAGTAGGTGCAGTTTAAGGTCTTTTTTTAAGGCAATGTAGGGGGGGTTGCAGCGCAATTCCTTAGGGAGGGCATACCAGACAATCTGCGCATTTCCAGAGAAGGAGCAAGATTGAGTGGTTTTCTTTTTGAAGGGGGGGGGGAAGTATCTATGCTCCTCAATGTTCTGGAGCTGCCCGCTTTTTAAAGTTTGTGAGGTACAGCGGGGCATTCTGGTGTAGGGACTTATGTGTGATGCATGCTATCTTGAGGGAGGATGTACCATCAACGGGCAGCCAGTTGAGAGCCTTTAGGGCACGGAAGATGTGATCAAAACGTTTGTAGCCAGTGATGAGCCTGACTGCTAGGTGGATCACAGATCTGAGTGGGGCTAGGTGGACTTTGGGGGTTCCTGTGAGGATAGCGTTCCCATAGTCGATTTTTGAGAGTACCAGGTATTGTATGACCCATTTGAAGTCTTCCGGTGGGATGAAGGGTTTAATTTTCTTCAGGTGACTCAGAGTGAAAAGAGCTCCTTTAGCACAGATTTGTATGTGGTTGTTGAGGGTTAGATTTTTGTCAATGGTAAAACCAAGAGATTTCACAAAGTTGGACAAAGAGAGCGAGCAGTTGAGTGGATTGAGATCGGAGATCCAGGTTTGGACGGAGAGTCTGTTGTTTTTAGGGGAGAAGAGGATGATTTCAGTTTTCTTGGGATTGATTTGAGTTGGTAAGAGTGGAACCAGTGTGGATTTTGTTTAAGGTATGGTTAAGATGAAGTACATCAGTGTGGGACCTAATCTTTTAGTACAGTTATGTGTCGTCGGCATAGAGGTGATAGTTGATTTCTGCTTGTTTCAGGATGAGGGTAAGAGGTTCCATAAAGAGTTTAAAGAGTGAAGGGGAGAGAATAGAACCATGGGGGACGTTTAGGGAAACTGGAGAGGGGCTGGATAGACAGTCGTTCATTTTGACTTGTGTTCTGTGCTGGAGAAATGAGGCGAACCATTTAAGGACCTGACCATTAAGGCTAAAGCGGGACTTGAATGAGTTGAGTAGGGAGTTGTGGTTGACTGTAACAAAGGCAGCTGAGAGGTCGAGGAGAATGAGAAGGCAGGATTCACCGTTGTCAAGGGAAGGGTGAATGTCGGCAATTATATTTAGTATTGCACTTTCCGTGCTGCAGCCTTTTCTGAAGCCGGAGTGCAAGGAGTCAAGATGGGTGAAGTTGTTAAAGTGCGTATCTAATTGAAGCAGAGCACCTTTTTCCAGGGCTTTGGAAAGAAGAGGTAGGTTAGAGATAGGGCAGAGGTTTTTTCAGGTCGTTAGAGACTGCCGTGGGATTTTTAGGGATAGGCGTGATTTGACCAAGTTGAAGAGAGTCTGGAACACAACCTGTGGAGAAGGAGGTGTTGATGATGTTGGCCCAGTAAGGGGCAATGATGTGGTTGAGATGCTGGATAAGACTGGAGGGGATAGGGTATTTTGTGTGTGAGGACAGTTTAAGATAGGTTATGATGTTAGAGACTTTGAGTTCAGTCACGGTGCGGAAATTAGACCAAGGTGTACAGTTTTTTAGTTGCTGAGGGGGAAGGCTGGGATCTGGAGGGGTAGTAGCGAGAGGGGGAGTGGAAGGGTAAGGAGACAGAGTCAATATTGGAGGATCGATAAGTATATTGTCAGCGATGAGAGGGGAATTGGGTGTGATCTCAGTTAGATGGAAGGAGTGCTCTATTTTTGACATTTTATCCGAGAAGAAGTTGACAATTTCTTCACATTTATTTGTTGAGGTAGTAAGTTTAGGGGGTGCTGTGGATGTTTGGTTGCGAACAATTTTAAATAGTTCTCTGGGTCTGTTTTTTGCCCAATCGAGTTGTATTTGGAAAAAGGAGGACTTTTCCTTGAAGATGTGTGTTTTAATGGATGATCTAGAGGCTCTGAGACCGGCAAGGTGGGCGGCGGACAGGTGTTGTCTCCAAGATCTAGTCTAAGTGAACGCCTTTCGTCATTGGGATCAGAGTTAAACCAAGTTTTAGATGGAATGGCTCTTTGGTTTTTTTGTTTGGGAGGGGCTAGGAGGTCTATGACCTCACTGGTAGTCTTGTTGAAGAGTTCGGTGAGCTCATTTGCATCTTGGGAGAGAGGAGTGCGAAGAAGCTGAGCTTGTAACTTAGACTCCAGTTCCAGTGGGGGGGAGAGCGGATTCGATCTTGACCAGGATGATGTGATGGTCAGACCAGTCAATGGGAAGGATGCTGGAGATGGTAGCCAGGTCATTATTGGCTATGATGGCATCGAGAGTAGACCCTTTGGTGTGGGTAGGCGAGTGACAAAGTTGAACAAGGCCATTGATTTCTAGAAGATGGAAGAGATGGGTGACTGTGGGGTCAGCAGTATTGTTCCAGTGGATGTTAAAGTCTCCAAGGAAGATGTTTTTCGAGCTGGAGAGAGAGGATTGTGAAAGAAGGTTGGATAGTTCCTCAGTGAAGGGAAGTAGATGACCCGGAGGGTGGTAGATGTTATTTAGGCGAATTGGGGGGAACCCTGAATAATGAGTTCAGCGCCAAGGTATTTGAAGGTAAAGTGTTCGGCGTTTTTAACACAGGAGAGTTGCACTTCATTTTTGTAAACAATTGCTAAGCCACCAACAATTCTGTCTATTCTGTCTTTCCTAATGATGAAGTAGCCTGAGTAGGTCAAGCAAGGCCGTTGAGTGGTCATTATGCCAGGTTTCCGTACTGAAGGCAATGTCGATGGATTCACTAAGGAGGGTTTCGGATATTTCAGTTGCGTGTCGTACAGCCGAGTGGCAGTTAACAAGCATGCAGGATAGGGGCTTAGGGTTGGCTTTGGCGGTAGTGCAAGAGTGCATGGTGGTAAGTTGGGTAGGAGGTCTGGGCGAGATGGGAGAGCAGGGGGTTCTGCTCGTTCCCAAGATCACTGGGATGCTGGAGAAATGGAGGGGCATTTGGGGATAAGGGGTTTGGGAAAGTAAGAGTTGCATAGGTCAGTAGTGGCAGAGGGGGAGAGACTGTACCTAGCACGATGCAGCCTAGAAGATCTGTTGTAGAGGGGAATAGTTTTCCAGAGGTTATGTTGGGAGGGGTGAGTGAGGCAAGGGAGGGGGGCATCCAGATTGCGGAGGGCCTTGATGTTCAGAACCCTGCAGTCTTCTCTGAGTCTCATACGTTCCGTCTGAATGATTGAGAGGTTCAGTTCGATGTTAGAGAGTATCAGAGCGAAAAAGGTTGAGTGTTAGCTAGGGCGGCGAGGAGGGGGTGGGCTATGGGGGTTCGGTGTTGGCCGGAGACAACGGCCCGATGGGTGGCTGGGGAGATGCAGTGTGGCGGGGTCAGAGGGGAGCTAGTGAGGTGAGACATTGAGGTGGAGTGGTCACTCATGCAGGTAGGTTGTGAGGCCGGGGGAGGGGATATGGTGGAGAGATGGGAGGAGGGGAGGTGAGGTCATGATGAGGAGGAGGAGCGATATTCAGTGGTAGAGGTATAGGTGTAGTGGGGGAGTGGTGGGAAGCAGTGGGAGAAGAAGCCGGGACTTAATTATCTCCGCGTGCGTGGGGGAGTGTAATTTGTAGCAGGTGTTGTGGGCGTCGGAAGGGAGGAGGGTGGACATTCAGGGGTAGGGATTAAGGAGATGCGGAGAGGTCATCGGTAGCAAGGTGGGTTTGAGGATGTCGGTCGTTAGATAAGGAGGGGATTTGGGTGGATGGATACTCAATTAGGGTGTCTAGGGGTGTGGGCTCAGGGATGGTGGCAGGGAAATGTGGGTGACCGATGTTTGGGAGGGAGAGGGTTTAGGGGCAGGTTTGGATAGAAGGTCTGTCAGGGAACTGTAGAGGTGGTCAAAGGTGTTGCGGTGGTGTTCGGGTGCTTGAATGAGAATGTTGCCGGTTTTATAAATGGAGATGCCAATTTCTCAGTTAAAAGCTGGGGATGGGAAGGTAGATAGTTTGAAACCATGTGGGATATTGCCGGATTTGGTGATTGTGAGTTAGTTCAGGAAGATGCTTTTCCATTTGGAGGGGCGTTTGGAGAAGAAAATAAGGTTAGTTTTTATAGGCGAAATGAGGTTATGGTAGGAGTCAACTATTAGTGTTTAGGGGTGACGAGTCAGTAATTTATGTTTAAAGTTTTTCTTGGCATGTTTGGATAGATTGGATAGGTATACGAAGTTCCAGGAATTGGGACCATGTCTAGAGAGGGCGGGATCTGGGGGAGTGGGGACAAGAGAAGAGGGGCATGATGGGCCGTCAGGGGGAAGTTGGGAGGAAAAAAGAGAGGCGAGGAGGGTGGGTCAAAAGAGGTGAGAGGTAGGCGGCGTTTGAGAGTGGAGGTCAGGAGGGGAGGCAGGGTCGTCGGAGGCGGAATTGTGAGGAATAGAGGGGAGGGGTTTGGGACATAAAGAGGTGAGAGGTAGAAGGCGTTTGAGATGGGTGGTCAGGGGGAAGAAATGCTAAGGGATGAGGGGTGGAAGTGGAGGGGTTGATGGGGATCAAATTGTAGGCCAGAAGTCAAAGATATAGAAGAGCGGGGAAAGAGAAACACAACAGAGAAATGCTAATGGTAGTGCTAGAGTAACAATAATAATAATGATGGAGCATCAGTATTCCAATAAAATTCAACAAAAGGAGCAATAGTTATAGAGATAGCATAAATTATGGTGGAACAATGTAATACTTGGTGGAAAATGTAACCAGATATCTGATCCTTTCCTTGACAGGAATTCTAAATTTGCATTTATCACAAGTAAAATGCATAAACAATTTGTCAATGCAATTTACAGGAATTTACAGGAAACTATTAGTAAGCTAAGCTTGTTAATGAAGAGATGGAACACATTATTTTGTTCCTGGTGGGGGCATCTTGATTCAATTAGAATTAGGCTTAGTCAGAACTCTTGGAGTTTAACTCACAGAATTTTGTGGAGTTACAAAACACACTGGGCATTTCAACGTAACGCTGTGATTTAGTGCCAGGAGCTCATTGTGCACTACAAAATCAGTGCACACAACTCTATGCAGTGCACTCGAGGGTGCACCAGAGGCCGCAGATTCTCTACTTTATTTTGCTGCCATTCAAGTAGATTTTGTACTCGAGCAGCAGCTGTCTGACCTAGAATGGTCCGACCTCCAGTGACTGCCTGTGTTGGAGAAATCTTCAATCACCAAATCTCACTCACCCACTTGCTGTTTGTGAGCCACGTACAAGAAGAAACTCTATCACGTGGCACTTTGCAGACTTTGGCCGAAACTCCGATTGTAGCGGAGAAGAATATATCGCCCACCCCTAATGAAAATATGTTGGTTCCTCTTGTTTTATGTGCTCTATCTATAATTCCTAGAAATATACCATCTTACTTTTTCAACAAAATTAATTCCTTACTCACAGCTTTCTTGTGGAATATAGGTAATCCACATATGTCCTTACTGAAGTTAAAAAAGAATAAACAGTACAGTGGAGTTAACTTTCCGGATTTTCAAATTTATAACAATGCTTTTTGTTTAAAACAATCTACTTATTGGCTATTAGGTAACATTGATGGTGATTGTCCTCTATGGGCTCAGGTAGAAAAAGTTTTTTTTCTCCTTTTTCATTTAAAGAATGTATACCTTTTTCCCAACAACCCTGATATATAGCCCAACCCATCCTTAAAACCACATGCAGATTAATGTAGCCCATACTCTTTCAGAGTTATTTTTTAAATTCATCTATCTGGCATAATAAACTTAGGGCCCGATTCCGATCTCGTTCGGAGAGCATACTGACCGATTCGCTTCCAGAATGCTTTCCGTACGACTCTGATCGTGGAAGTCCAACCGACCAAGTACGATACACCTGTATGAATCCGGATCAGATTCGGTTGAACTCCAATTGACTTCAATGGAAGCCTGTGTTCAGAACGTGAACACAGGCTCCCATTAAAGAAAGCAGTGTTTGGGGAAAATCATACACCCTGTGGTGGGCACCCCATGGTGCCTGCCACACTGTGAATGGTGGGGAAGAGGGGACCCATGAGCAAACCCATGGGCCCAATTTAGAGGGTCTGTGTGAAGGGGGGCCCCCTATGAGCCCCCAAAGACTTATTCTGGCAGCTTTTAGTTCCGGCTAACCGATTCAGAAAGGCTGTCCAAATTGGTCATCGTACTTGCTCGCTCGGAAACCAAATCCATATAGCTGTACGAATTGGCTCCGGAAAGCCACGACCTATCTGAATGCCTTTTGGAAAGTATTAGGTCAGCAACTAACGGTTTCCAGGCATCGTACTTGGACGTTCGGAATTGGGAACGTGTCAGTCGGAAATAAGGGTTCCGGATCGGTATCGGCATACCCATATCCAAATCGGAGCCCTTCCGATCGACATCGGAATCGACCCCTTAATATTTAGTTGTACTTATACTGTAACTGTACTCTACTAGAATCACTATAAGTATTTTGAATTAAAAATTATTCAAACTCGGGGACCTGAACTTCCACCTCGAGAACAATAACGACCGCAACTCCACCACCCTGATCGACAACCTCGCCAACCTCGGACTCAGACAACTCGTCACCACACCCACACACTCCACCGGCCACACGCTTGACCCCATCTTCTCCGTAAGCACCCACATCGCCTTCAACCACACCACCAAACTCCACTGGACCGACCAACGCTGCATCCACTTCACCTTCTGGAAACCCACCACGCACCACCGCACCCAACATATCCCCCGCCGCTGCTGGAGCAAGGTCACCGAAGACCAGCTAACCACCACCGTCACCCGGAGCCCACCCGCCGACCCCACCTACCCCGACACCGCTGCCCGCAACCTCAGACAATGGATCGATGACTGCGACAACCCCCTCACCCATCAAGAAACCCTCCAACAGACACACCAGCAAGAAAGCCAACTGGTTCATGGAAGAACTCCAGGCCTCCAAGCAAACCTGCTGTAAGCTAGAGAAGAAGAAATAGCACCGCGAACAGACACCGAACAGCCACGCAGTCCACAAGAATGCCACCCGCAGACACCATCAACTCATCAGATCCGCCAAAAGAACCTCCATCAAAGGCCGCCTAGACAACAACGCACACAACAGCAAAGAGCTCTTCAATTTTGTGAAGAACTCTCCAACCCCAGCTCCAACACCAACGACATCCCACCTTCCCAAGACCTGTGAGACTTCCTTGCCACCTTCTTCCATCGCAAGATCGCAGATATCCACCACAGCTTCAACATCACAACCGCCCTGACACCCACTCAGACCTCCGCCCCCACGGCCACCATCCGCACCTACCCCCTGCGCTCCTGGACCAACATAAATGACGACGACACCATCAAAATCCTGAACATCATCCACTCCAGATCTTCGTCAGACCCATGCCCACACCATATCTTCAACAAAGCTAGCACCATCATCGCACCCCATCTCCAGAAAGCCATCAACATCTCCTTTAAGACAGCTACCTTCACGGAGAGCTGGAAGCATGCCAAGATCAACGCCCTACTAAAAAAAAACAAGGCTCACTCCCGAGGACCTCAAGAACTTCTGTCCCATCTCCCTGCTCCCGTTCCCGGCGAAGGTCATCGAGAAGACCGTCAACAGACAACTGACCCGCTACCTCGAAGAGAACAGCTTCCTGGACCCATCCCAGTCCGGGTTCCGCAGCAACCACAGCACCGAAACTGCCCTCATCACCGCCACTGATGACATTAGGGCCCTGCTGGACAACGGAGAAACCGTGGGCCTCATCCTCCTTGGCCTGTCAGCCGCCTTCGAGGCCGTCTGCCACCGCACCCTTCGCACACGCCCCCATGACACTGGGATCTGAGACAAGGCTCTGGACTGGAACACTTCCTTACTCTCCAGCAGTTCACAGAGTGTCCTTCTCCCTCTTTCTACTCTAAAGCCACTAAGATCATCTGCGGTGAACCCCAGGGCTCATCCCTCAGCCCAATGTTGTTCAACATCTATATGGCACTTCTCGCCCAAGTCACCTGAATGCATGACCTCAACATCATCTCATACGCTGACGACACCCAGCTGATCCTCTCCCTCACCAAGAATCCACTCACCGCCAAAACCTGCTCCACGAAGCAATGAAAGACGTCGCTGAGTGGATGAAGAACAGCCGACTGAAGCTAAACTCGGACAATACAGAAGTCCTCATCCTCTGCTCCACCCCCTCGGCCTGGGACGACTCCTGGTGGCCGACCGTATTGGGAATAGCTCCAAGACCCACCGACCACGGACGCAACTTAGGGTTCATCCTCAACTTCACTCTCTCCATGACAAAGCAGGTCAACGCCGCCTCGTCCTTCTGTTTCAATACCCTCTGCATGCTCCGCAATATCTACAGGTGGATCCCCACCGAAACAAGAAGAACCATCACCCAGGCCCTCGCCAGCAGCAAGCTGGATAACAGAAACAACTTCTACGCAGGAGCATCAGCCAAACTCCTGAAACAACTACATACAAAACGCCTCTGCACACCTAATCCTCGACATCCCCCGCCGCAGCCACATCATATCCCACCTGAGAGACCTGCACTGGCTACCCGTCAACAAGAGGATCACTTTCAAGCTCCTCACCCACGCACACAAAGCACTCCACAATACCGGTCCAACATACCTCAACAGACGACAGCTTCTACACCCCCAAACGCCAGCTCCGCTCCGCCGTCCTCATCCTCGCCACAGTTCCCCGCATCCCAAGAGTGACCTCCGGCGGCAGATCGTTCTCCCAACTCGCTACCAAGACCTGGAACACCCTCCCCATCCTCCTACGGCAGACCCTGGACCTGCTAACCTTCAGAAAACTCCTCAAGACCTGGCTATTTGAGCAAAAGCAGCACCCCGCCTCCCCCAGCTCCTTGAGACCCTCACGGGTAAGTAGTGTGCTTTACAAATGTCTGATTGATTGATTGATTGATTGATTGATTGATTGATTGCCAAGAGAGGGGTCCTGCCATGTTTGAAGTGTGCAGAATGGTGCATCCTTGGATCAGTGCTTAGTTTGGAAAATATATAAGTGCTAGGTCTCTCGTACGAAGGCCACTGAAGGTTGCACCACACACTTTCCTTGCCATCCTGCCAATGATAGTTAACAACTACTAACAATCACACTCCTATAAGTGTGAATATTCAGACTATTTCAGACCCCCAAAGCTATAAGAATGGCTTAAGCGGGATTTAATAGTAATTTTTCATGTAAATTGCATTAATAATTAACTGGTGTTGTGGTCAGCTCTAAATTAGCCAGACATTGCCACCTTGTGCCAGACTGTCACAAGCATCGGTGTTGGCAATTAAATGCTGTTGCCAAATACCGGAAACCACCGGTTCGAATTAAGCACTGCCTGGGTGCCTTGATATCAGACTTCCGCCCGTGGAGTGTGCAGAGATTTGCCTTCTCTGTGTCCCGCAGAGAACGCAGAGAAGGCCAATCTACGCACACTTTGCAGCGGAGCGGAGTTGGCCAGCCCCCACCTCCACCCCTACTATAAAAAGTAATTAAACATTCATAAAAAATAAATTTAAAACCACTTACCTGTACTGCGGCATCCCCGGGCTGCCCTCCTCCTCTTCTTGGCCGTCTCGCTAATCCTTGTGAAAACTGCACATGCGCGTGTGCCCACACATGCGCATTTCTTGCCACGTCTCAAAAGAAATGCACATGTGGGGGGCATGCGCATGCTCAGTTTTCACAAGGATTAGCGAGGAAGAGGAGGAGGGCAGCCTGGGGATGCCGCAGTACAGGTAAGTGGTTTTAAATGAATTTTTTATTAATGTTTCATTACTTGTTATAATAGGGGGGTTGAGGCAGGTGGTGTAGCTGTGCGGAGCAGAGTTCCACGGAGTTTGTTTGCAACTCCGTGGACCTCAGCGTAGCCCCACTACATACACAATGCCCGGGGTTATTGCACATGGTGGGTAGCAAGGAAGAGGGACTGTGCCTGATGTGTCCTGATCAAAGAGAAGTAATTTCAAGAGCCCAGCTAAAGCAAAGAGACTCCAATGGTCAGCCAACTGGCCTCCTGTTCGCAGTACAGAGAATCAACGGCCGAAAAAGCCTGATAAGGGCGAGTGGTAGCCCAGATCCCCAGATCACTGATCCCTGTCACTGTGAAGCACCAGGGACCAGGACCCGATGCTCCGAAGTTGTACCAGAGTCCGCTGGACCTGAGGTTGTCATCGGAGTGCGGCTTGGCCACACAGAAGGCACATTACAGCCTCGAGAAGTAATTGGCTGTGACTGTAACACCGGATGACTGGTAGTCCAGGGGTGACTGGGCTTTTCCCTGACCAGAGAGGACCTTATGGGATGTTGAAACCTGTGCCCATGACCCAACACCACTGTTGAGGCCTGAGGAATATCTACAGGAAGACCCTGGCAAACGCATGGCATCCAAAGCATCGCTGAGCATCCTTCAGCATCCTGTATCCTCAGCATCCAGACTACTCCATAGGAATCCATTGGACGGAGGAAAAGGACATGGAGATGCTTCTTCTGGAACTTCTTACGTGGAGGTAAGTGTTTCTGAGGGCTTTGCTGGTCCCCTTGACTGGCTCCCTACTGGAGTTGGCTACCGAAAGAGACTCTAAGTGACTGCATTATAATTAGCTGAACTTTTTGGTAAAAAAGTTTCTAAGAGTCAAATTTGTTTTAGTTTGACAATGTTTGTTCGCAGTTAAGTGAAATGCTTTGATTTACTATGCCATGTAAATTCTATATCTCCAAAACCCTCCAATGAATCTTTTTCATTGTGGTGTCTAAAAATACATAAAAATGCAGTCTATTTTTTATAAATTGGTGCTGGATTTCTTTGGTGTCTTGTCAACTTCTTCAATTGCTTTGGTGCTATTTAAATGCTTTACACTTGTTCTTTTGTGGAAGTCTTGCTGCTCTGAACCACAACTCCCTAGGGCTGATGTGAAGGTTTGACAAATGAAACATAAGGGTCTAAAGAAATTAGTATGTTTAATACACAGTCAATTCACACAACCAAACCATATAAATCACCCAGGGTCGAACTGGCCATAGTGGGCACAGGGCAGTAAGCTGGGGGGACGTTTTTCGAATGGTGGAAGCTGGTTTTGTTACTGGGTCGGTTTTGCAGCAGTACTGAAATATCGCCCCCTATAAGAAAAGTGGCAGCAGTAGTCCTAAAGCGGCCAGCATACCTGCTAAAGCAGCAGCACAGCTTCTCACTAGCAAATGCGCCGCCCTCCCCTGGGCCGGTCCAGCTGCATTGCCAGGGCTGGTTTGTGTTCCCAGTCTGGCTATGAATAGACAACATTTCCTCACACATGGGCACAGTGCCTCAGGTGTTGGGAGCCTTATAGGTGACTTAGAGGAGCAGCTCCAGAAACCCTGAAAAGTTGCAACTTAAAAGACTATATCAGGAGGTATCATCTTTGACCAGGATGACCATGGTTGGTGTATCTGACCCATGCACCATCGTTCTTGGCTTGAAATTGAACCTAGGTCCCAGTCTATTGTGAGTATAGATTATCATTGGTGCTTAGCACATTGTGGCATGATTCTTATATCTTCGGTTCACCTAAATGAATTTTTGTTGTTGTTATGTCATTTTGTTTATTAATTTTTACTCTACCTTTATAATTCAGTTTGGGATTTTTATTGCTGGGTGTTTTTACTTTATTTCTGTTTTGATACTACATAACTACTTTACACATTCCCCTGAGTTAAGCCTGTCCTAGGGGGCTCAGCTCAAGTTAATTTAGTCACTTTGAGGGTTCACCCAGACAAGAGTTGTGCTTATTCCTTGAGGTGTGCAGTCACCCACCCAAAATAACAATCCAATTTTTTCCAAGCCTTATATGCTCCATAAAGTCTTACTTTCCTAGTGCACCTTCATGTGTTCTGCACAGCTTCATATGTGCAGCTACAATTTTGCATGACTAGTACATCCTTGTTTGCTAGTAGCTCCTTCTACAGACAGCTAGAGGCTCATATGCCCAGTTCATCCTCTTGTGTAGAGTACAAGCACATAATTCCAGCTGCAGACTCTTATGGTTAATGCTATTTCATGTGCCAAATGCACCCTTATGACATACCTGCCAACACACACGGTACCACCATGTGACACACTATATCGGCTCCCATCACTCTGACTCCCAGGGAGGAGTCGATATCACACAGTGTAAGGGAAACAAGCTAAAAACCACTTAAATAGTAATTTTCCATCTCGTTTTCCGAGGTTTTGAACTACTGACATCCATTAAGGGGTGTGAAAACACCTCAGGACATCGGCACCAGCCTCAGCAAACTTTGTTTTTCTTTGGGAGGGGGAGACTTGGGGGTGGGTGGGGTTCAAAAGTGGTTTGTAGGTACTTCTCTGCACGACGCCCCGTCCCTTTCAAGGCCCCGTCCCCTCCTCACACAGTGAGATTGTTCTTCAAGTAGGCAGGTATGTTATGACCAATACATCATCAGATGATGCAGTACATCTGCATTTGTCTCGGTGTAGCCCTATATGTGAGGTAAAGTCTCACATTGCAATGTAAGTTTTAATAAATAGTATCTATGCAGAAGCACAGACTGTAATGAGCTATTTATTACCATTTTTGAGTGCGTGGAGGGACCATAATTCATGCAAGAGAATGCCTAGCTGTAGGTCATGCTGCCCTTTCCCTCCCTGGACTATCAGGCTTGCAATGCCCATAGGGTTCAAATGGCTCAGCCCCCCCCCCCCCCTCCGTCTTGTGTGTCAGGGCAGGCTGAGACAGCTTCCCCCCACACACACACAGACAGTTCTTGAGCTGCTGTGGCCTGGCTGGTCTGGTGTCTTATCGCAGCCGCAACTGGATATTTCACAGGTCTTTAAAAGACCATTTATTTGATCACAAGGCTTTGCTGTTTTTTCACCCGTTCCGAGAGCCCCTGCATCTCCACTCTGCCTATTCCCTAAAGTTACAAATTACTTTTGCTGCCACAGTGTGAGAATGCATTTCCTGAAGAGTAACCTTAGCTGTTTTATACAGCTTGAACTCCACCAGAAGGTATTGAGGCACTTTTGCATGAGCACCAGCTACAGTATACAAGGACACATTGCTGGAATTATTTGTCCATCCCACCCCCCGAACTTTGGCTCTACATTGCAGTATTACCCCCACCCCCAAAATGTGGCTCTAGATGCACCCCTGATGGTAATGAATAACATACCACACTCTGTGCATCTGCATATGTGGTTTATGGTGTTGTTTTTTCATGTACATTTGTTTTAAGAAAAGGAATTTAAACAAAACCAGGATACATGGAGTTAAATTTGCGCAGTAAGGTAAAACCACATTCAAGAGCTCACCTAATTCTAAGGAGAGTTGTTTATAGGGGTGGGCGTAGTTCGCTAAGTAGCGCTACAAGTACCTACGCAAAGTGCACTTCGCACTAGGCGAGCTACACGTAGCACTACGTGAACTGCGTAGTAGCATATTCGCACTGTGCAAGATGCCATTTTCAATGATTACATAGTGCAGACAAGCATCCGGTACTGTGCAATCATTGAAAACACTATCTTGCACAGTGCGAGCTGTACTTTTCTGCCACTCGAGTATATTTTTACTCGAGCTGCAGCTTTCTTAACGCGGACTGGTAGTTTCTCACCGTGAGTGGTCGCGAGCATACGCAACCACTCGCAATGAGAAACCAGACCTCCCCGCGTTGACAATCTCGTCGGGAGGTTTATTTTCCATGCTCGCGATCGTCACCTTGAAGTTGCTGATCGCGAACAAGGAAAAAGTCTTGCGAGGATGTCATTTTGCTTGCTCGTGGTCGCCAACTTGACGTTGAGGACCGCGAGCAACCCAAAAATTACCGCTGCACTGCGCTATGCATGTTTGCACTGTGCTACAGGCAGTTTGCGTAGGGCGAAGTTGCGCAAACTTTGCAAACTACATGAGCATAGCGTAGTGCTTTGCCCAGGGTTAGTTGTTTACCTTTGTACAGCAGTGTTTGAGGCAGTGAACAGTGTGGGGGAGATTTCCAAATTTTTTTGCTCTGGTTTGGCGTCACAAAAGTGACGCTAACCTGCACAATTTTTTTGTTGCTATTTTCTTTCCTGCGCAAACCCTGTTTTGCACTGGAAAGCACCCTCTAAGTAGGGCAAAGCAGCGCAAAGCACTGCTTTGCGTTACTTTGCGCCGAGGGGGCATTACATGGGTTGTACATGGGCATTCCCACGCAACCACCCCTGCCTTTTGGCGCAAAACCATATTTACAAAGATTTGTAAAGATAGTTTTGCGCCAAAAGTTAATGCCCCTTCAAAGGAGGCGCTAACAGGAGAAATGCTCTAAACCTGCCAGAATCATAAGTGGCTTTGACATAGATAGGTAAGTTCAACTTCACCTTTGGTTTGGAGGTGAATCATTCTCCGGAGGGACAGGAAACAAATGATGTCATGTTTAAATTAAACGAGGGTCACTTGAGAGCTAGTATGGGTAGGGTGGTGGCAGGGTTGTGGCTATCCCAAAGACATTTTGCAAAACAGGGAGAAAGTGCAGTGCCGCCACTGGTCAGACAGATCATTTCGGGAAGACCTGGACAAAAGGACAATGATTGTTGTGCTGAATAAAACGCATTTTCAGTCAGTTACTCTGTAGCTTGAAACACTTGCGGGGACTACAACATTTTCCAGCATTCGCAACAATAATTTTAGATTCTATTAAAGACATGGAGGGGAGGATTATGCTTCTCTATTTCTTTATTACTCGTATAGCAGCCAATGCAAAAACAGTAAACATTGTAAACACTATTTATCCCATGAGGCTTTGAAGTTCGCCTCCTTCATTAGCCAATCGAACATATCCAAAGTATACAAAATAGTGAGGCACCAGCTTGACTACCTCTTTCTTTGCAATTAGCAGTCTCAAGCGTTCAGTAAACAAAAGCAACAGTTCTGGCTCTCAACGGAGAGCAACTTCCAACAGGTCCTAGATGAGACAACAATCCTCCAAGAGCGAAGACTTCCTTGTCACGAGGAATTGCAGATTCAGCTCTGCTCGGGGTCCATTCCTGAAATCAGAAACAAGTTTGAAAATACAGAACCAAAACATCTTTTGGTATCGTAGGGTGGGAAACAACATACATCTTATGCATCGTAGGACAACAAGACCGTCGTAAATCTTACCTGTCCAGCGGGTGGGATAATCCTCACCTTTGTGTCCTTATACAATCTAAAATTTTTGTCACGAATGCTGGAAACTTTTGTATTCTATGGCAGGACCGGGGGCTCAGATTATGCTGGTTCAAAGCTGACCAACAACAACAGAAGAAACAGGAGCAATGGGTTTATAATAAAATATCTTAGACATTAAATCTGAAGACCAATCTGCAGCTTTCAAAATGTCTTCTAAACGAGAACCCATAATAGAGGCCTTAGAGGCCATTGCGCCTCTTGTGGAATGAGCACCATACACAGAAATATCAATACCAGCTTTAGCCATCACCCACCTAACCCAACGTGCCAGGATGACTACTGAGACCGGGCAAAATGGTTTCTGGATTGCCAAAAGTAACTGACCCAGAGGGTCAGATCTGTGAGCTAAAGTACGTTCTTCATGCACTTTTAAGCATTTCAAAACACATAATTTCTCATTGTGAGGAAAAGCGGGATACTCAACTGAACGAGACATCGTTTTAGTTCTTCTTGAGATGATGAAGGAAACACCTTGGGAAGAAAAAACCCTTCCTGCCAAACTTAAAGCATGAACATCATACACTCTACGACAGGAAATAAAACACAACAACATCGGGAGTTTTGCAGATATTTGCTTTAAAGATAAATCTTTATTTTCCGGACATGCATCTAACAAAGACAGAACTTTAGATACATCCCCTAACGTAGTATATCTGGGTCGTGGCGGCTGAGCAACTCTGAAGTCTTTCAACAACTTACACACCAACGGGTGCATTGCCACTGGTTTACCATCAATGTGGTAATGTCCGGCACATAAAGCCGACCTGAAATTATTTACTGACCTGTAAGACAGACCTGATTCAGCACATTCATACATAAAGTTTACAATTTCCTTCAAATCAGATCCCACGGGATCTACCTGTCGTTGAAGGCACCAACCCATCCATCGCTTCCAGGATGCAGAATATCGCTTGAGGGTGGATCGAGTCCAAGCCTGTTGTATAAACGTGGCAGCCACTGATGAAAGGCCCTCAATTCATTCATGTCTCCGGAGAGTGTCCAAACCATGAGGGTTAACTGATTCTGGACGGCCAGAGGATGTGGGGAGCCCACTAGTTCCTGGAGCAGCATCGGGAACACAGGCAGTTGGAATGGCAGGTCCACTGACAACTCCAATATAGTCAGAAACCACAACTGTGTCTTCCATAACGGTGTGACTAATACTAATGACGTTGCCTGCCGGCGTATCTGAGCTGCCACTCGTAGAATCAATGCAAAGGGGGGAAAAGCATAATTCCTCTGGGAACCCCAGTGATGGAGAAATGCATCAGTCCCCAATTCATTTTGATCCAGACTTCAGCTAATACTTTATTTTCCGGACAAGCTTCTAACAAAGACAGAACTTTAGATGCATCCCCTAATGTAGTATATCTGGGTCGTGGCGGCCGAGCGACTCTGAAGCCTTTCAACAACTTACACACCAACGGGTGCATTCCCACTGGTTTTACCATCAATGTGGTTATGTCCGGCCCCTAAAGCCGACCAGAAATTATTTACTGACCTACAAGACAGTTGATTCAGCACATTCAGACATAAAGTTTAGAATTTTCTTCAAATCAGATCCCACAGGATCCACCTGTCGTTGAAGTCACCAACCCATCCATCGCTTCCAGGATGTAGAATATCGCTTGAGAGTGGATCGAGCCCAAGTCTGTTGAATAAACGCGTCAGCCGCCGATGAAAGGCCCTCAATTTATTCATGTTTCCGGAGAGCGTCAAACCATGAGGGTTAACTGATTCTTGACGGCCAGAGGATGTGAGGAGTTCACTGGTTCCTGGAGCAGCATCGGCAACACAGGCAGTTGGAATGGCAGTTCCACTGACAACTCCAATAGAGTCGGAAACCACAATTGTGTCTTCCATAACGGTGTGACTAATACTAATGACATTGCCTGTCGGCGTATCTGAAATCAACGAACAAGTTGCAGAACAAATGAAAATAAATCAACCAAGAAACAAATCTGTCCACATTGTTTTAATCACAATGTGAATGTATATACAAAATACATACTTTATCTCAGAACGTAAGCCCATTAGTGGTTTTGCAGTGCCCCAAGTATAGTGGAGAAACAAGGGAGGGGGGAGTGATCCTGTGAGGTTAAAGTGAAGGGAAGGAGGAAAAATTCTCAAGTGATAATTTAATCAATAAATATGCATCATTTGTCCATACTACACAGTATGTGCAGAGATGGGGACCACAAGGTTCAAATTATTATTTCCACAAAACAGCATACTCCACATAGTTCAGAAAATGAAAACAACGGGGCGTGGAGTTGATAATACGAATGGTTGTCGACGTTTCGACCCTCTAGTATGCAGGTACAGTTGCTATCCTTGCTGTGGGGTCTTCATCAGGACGGGGGTTGAAGGACTGGGTTCTTTTGGACCCAGCGGTGCCAGGGCACAACACCTGAAACCTTCGTGGGTAACCTGCTCCGGCGTACAAGTCACAGAGACACGGGACACTTCCTTGGGCGTCAAAGATTCAAGGTTTATTTGCTGCAGGGAACACAGAAGTCACAGGAAGTACATCGAGTGTAGTTCGGGGAGACTGCTTCAAATTGGTTCTGTGGATCGCTCCTTTTATACAGTTTTTACCCATAGGATAACATTGAACACAAAAGTTTACAACCCGGTTCCCACATTTAGCTCCCAGAGGGGTCGCTTTGGTCACTTTGAAACACACAAGGTCCGGAACATAAGTGCGGAAACATTTGGCGGTTCCCAACTGTAAAAACCCATCTTCCCACCATTAGCAAATTCCAATCAGCAGTAAAGTAGATCGAAATAGGAACGAAGACAGGTGCAGAGGAAGACGGAGACAGTGGGGAGATCGGAAAGGGTGTAAAAGGGGAGGTATCGGGAAGCACGAGATACAGGCATCAAAGGGATGTGCCTAATGAGATGCACGGCTGAGACAATAAGCCCGTGCGGCAAGATGAGCCTCAAGCGGCACCATCTGCCTTACAGCCGCATCCCCCTCGTCATAAAGACACTTACAAAGAACATGTGTCTTCCGCAAATATCTTGGGAGTCCCAGGGTCGCGAAGCGGACAGCGTCCGTTCGCTGACTACATGAGGGCAAGAGACAAAATGGATGCCGTATCTAAGAAGGAACCCGTGGGTACAGATGAAAAGCCCACATAACAAACGAACGGTTTAAGTTAGCACAGCGAAACTGCGCACACTTACTAAACTCGTCATTTGCGGTTCATAGATACAAGACTCGACCATATTCGTGCGAGTCGAAAACACCACTTACAATTGTCACGGAACCTCAGACGCTCCTTTTGCCCTCATGTAGGCAAGCACTAGTCAGAATCATATTCGATATTCATCAGACCATCAAGATGTCGTTGTAGCATAGCTCTGTCCAATCGAGTCCCCTCAGTAACAGATGGTTGTCTCATACACGTTGTAGCACAGAGGCCACATAAGGCAGGACCACACTGCACACAAAGGCAACACGTGAACAGGAACACTACCACAACTCCGATGATCATCAGAATCTTCCAACCCCAAGTCGATATCAGGCCCCAAAACCATCCAAGTAGCGTCCAATCCCCTACATCCACGTGTATGGATTCGGAGATCTTATGCAACTTCGAGATGGCTTGATAGACAGTAGGAGCATTATCTGGAATGAAAATGCAGCAGCTCGAATGGATCACCTTACATACCCCACCGCGATCTGCTAAGACGACATCTAAAACCATACGGTTTTGTAACGTCATAAGTCTCTCCGCCTGAAGTTCTGTGGTGATATTACCAAGGGCACTGGCAGTAATATTAGCTGTCGATTCTACCACTCGAGTCAACTGTCTCAGGTTCCTACTATTAACCATAGGTCCCCAAAACGGGAGGAAACCCTTGAAAAAGTCTCCTGCCTCTTGACCGGCAGTATCCTCTTCGCTAATTACGCCTCGTACAACTCTAGTCTTATGGTAATCGGCATCTACAGTGAACGTCGGAGGCAACAGATTTGCAATAAAACATGAGCCCATGAAGTCTGCGGGCAACCATGTGTATGCACGATCATAACAGATAAAGTATGTACCCTTGGCAGCCAGAAACACAGGGGACGAGAACATTGGCAGAACGTAACTTTCAGTGCAAGCACTTGCTCCAAGTGGGGCTTGCGAACCACGACCCACAAGACAAAGATTACCAGTGTGGGGTACGACCCATATTGGAGGCGAGCTTTTAAGCTGCTTTTCATTAGTGAACATACTATATTCCCCTCTACTTAGGACCCTATAGGCTTGTACCTCCTCTTTAGGGATAAGAAAAGGATCATGGATCTCATCTTCCATATCCTCTATTGCCATCGATAGCAACCTCTGATACGAGGTAGGACCTGAGTTGGGGGAACGTTGTTCTTGAATGGGGTGGAAACCCAGTGTGCTTCGAAACATTGTTTGAAATGCTCGAGCTGACCCTTGGGAACTATACGGTAACACCAGATATGGAATTCCCTTACCCGCAGTATGTGGCATCAACCCACACACCCAACAATTAGTAGTGTTAACCACTAACTGATGCTGATGGAGGAGCTGAATAAAGGAATTGTTGCGGAATTCTACACGTCTAGCCTGCTCGTGTTCCGGTAACATATGAAAGGAATGGGGAGAAGCAGTAGTGGTAAGATTAGGGTGAGGAGTAGGAGTAGGGGTAGCAAGTAAGAAGTAAGACATAGTGTAATACACCCCACCCGCCAATAATGCAGAAGCAGTCAAAAACAACACAAACAATTGAAATATGAAACATTTGGTACGACTGAGTTGCTGCAGCTTGAATCTGTATGCCTGAGCTCCTTCCAAATCATTCAGCTTCGAAAATGCCATTCCCTACGACCGTCCGCAACGTTTCTTGACGCACTCCGTTCTGTGCAGCAATAGTCAATCCCCAGGAGTTCCTAGGAACCGACGGCCTTTAACCTAGCGTCAAGACCTACTGTCCAGAAGGAAGTACGCGCGCGGCCCTACGGCCTTCAATACACAATATGTATATATATTAGCACAATGTTTCTCAGCTGTGGAAGTAAAAAGATACAAGGAAGGAAGCTTGATATATGTACAAAAAATTTCAATGATACGAATGTTCAAAATTGATCATGGGAAACGAGGATATTGCAGTTATCAATTTCAGCAAAGCAAGAAAATTTTATTTGTCCTTAGTGTGAGATCGCAAAGAATATCGATGTTTCCCGGGACGTGTCTGCTCGTCGAACAAAGGATCCGTTGAAGAGACAGCGTCCTGCTGATCAGTTGGTTGATCTGGTCTTGAGTCTTTTGCTGACAAGTGTTCAACAGTGGCTCTCTGCTGCGCTGAGGGTTCTCCAACCAGCTGTGCGTCGCTAAAAGGTACAAACGCCGACAATGTTTCTGTTTCTGTTGACGCAATGCCTTTCCTTACCCACGGGTCTGCCGGCAAAGGAATAGGGACTCGCTTACAATGGGTAGCATGTACCCAATTTTTCCGCCCCTCAAGACGAACGGCAGTCCTCGTGGCCAGGAGCACCTGGTAAGGTCCGACAAATCGGGGGTCCAGATTGTTCTTGCGTGAGAAGTTACGAGTAACCACCCAGTCCCCGGGCTGGAGCTGGTGGCCTGGACCCTCCGTCTGCGTCGGCAAGGCGTCGTAAACCTGTTGGTGAATTAACCTCAGTTTAGCAGTCAAGTCATGTAAGTAATCAATCAACATCGGATACTCAAGATCAGAGAATAATCCTGGCCTAGGAACCCCCCACACATTCGCAGGACGGCCGAACACTATTTCATAGGGACTAAGCCCTATTCGGGAGTGTACAGTCGCCCTAGTTGACAGTAGTGCTAGAGGCAAAGCATCAGGCCACGAAAGTCCAGTCGTAGCCTGAATCTTCGCTAGTTTTAGTTTAAGGGTGCCATTGTACCCCTCAACCAATCCAGCTGACTGAGGATGATTGGCGCTGTGGAATTTCTGATTAATTCCAAGGCCCTTACACACACTCTTCATCACACTTCCAACAAACTCACTTCCGTTATCTGACCACACGACTCTAGGCATTCCATACCGAGGAAAATATTCCTTCAGTAGGATTTTCGCAGTAGACAAAGCAGTATTGTCTTTGAGGGGATAGGCCTCAATCCATCGGGAGAATGCGCAAACCACAACCAGAACGTATTTCAGGTTATTGCATCGCTCCATATGGATGAAGTCCAATTGGATCACCTCAAAGGGATACGAAGGAGGAGCAAAACTGCCAGGGGGAGTTGGGGTTCCTTTGCCAGGATTGTACATTATGCACACCATACAATTCTTCACCAAACGTTCAGCACATTTCGTAATGCCATCATTCTTCCACACAGCAGCCAGCAACTTGCAAATACCTTTCGCGCTAATATGTGCTAACCCATGTGCCATTGTCACAACGGCCAGCACATACGCATCAGGCAACATCCATCTTTTCTGATCTGACAAATCAATCCAACAACCATTCGCATCCAACTTTCCCGTACTTTCTTTCCACTTCGTCTTTTCAGTCTCAGTGGCCTCATTCTGAATTGCTTTCACGCTCTCTATGGTATCTTCACACATACTTGATTCTGTAGGCCACCTAACCGAACTCGTCACATACATTCGAGTGCTAAGGTTCCGGGCAGTCTCCTTAGCAATCTCATCTGCAAACGCATTACCACGACCAACATCATCCGTCACTTTACGATGCGCACTACACTTAACAATCGCAACTTGTGCAGGCAAAGTCAATGCATCCAAAAGATCGTTCACAAGCTGGCCATGCTGTATTTTCGTGCCATGCGACGTCAAGAAACCACGCTCTCGCCACAATCGTCCAAAACTATGCGCTACACCGAAAGCGTACTGGCTATCGGTGTACACATTCACACGTTTTCCTTTCGCTAACACACATGCTCTAGTGAGAGCAATCAGCTCTGCAGCTTGGGCAGAATTCTGATTCAATCTTGCAGTCTCAACAACAGTATTCAATGTTACAACAGCATAAGCAGTAGTCACATCGCCATTCGGCAACTTAAAACATGACCCATCCACATACAGAGTGCCATCCGGGTCTTCCAATGGGGTGTTTTTAAGGTCCACTCGACCTTTTGTTTCCTCTTCTGTCCGCAAGTAACAGTCATGTTCTGCTACTTCATCTGACTCTGCACTAATTGGTAACAAAGTTGCCGGATTTAGGACATTACAACGCTTTATCTGAATATGGCTTGCCAAGAGCGTCAATTCGTACCCAGACAACCTCGCACTCGTCAAGTGCTGAGTTTTCGTACGATTCAACAGAGTATCAACTGCATGCGGAACCATCACCGTAAGCATATTATCCATGACCAATCCTGCTGATTGTCGGATGGAGACCGCAGCTGCCGCAGTTGCTCTCAAACAACTCGGCAATGCTCTAGCTACTGGGTCTAAGGTCGAGGAAAAATATGCACATGGACGTTGCTTACCACCAAAAGGTTGCGTTAGAACACTCAAAGCACAACCTTCCCTCTCGTGAACATATAGCGTAAACGGCTTACTGTAATCAGGGGTACCTAACACAGGAGCCGAACACAATGAATCACGTAATTCAGAAAAACTTTTCTGACATTCTTCCGTCCATGGTAAAGGAGTTGAAACATCCTTGCACGTAAGAGCCACCAATGGTTTCGCTAGCAATGAAAAATTAGGAATCCACTGCCTGCAGTACGACGTGATACCTAGAAAGGCACGCACATCTCTTTGGGTTTGTGGCACAGCCATTCGCGCAATCGCTGCAATTCTCTCAGGGGTCAATCTCCTTCCCTCCTTTGACAATAAGTGACCTAGATAGGTTACTTCTTGACAACAATATTGGAGTTTAGAAGGTGACACCTTGTGATTTAACTCACAGAGATGTTGCAGCAACGACACTGTAGCAATTTTGCAAATGTCCTGAGTATCAGCAGCCACCAATAAGTCGTCGACGTATTGGATTAAAGCCGCACCAACCGGCAACCGAAACGCATCCAGTTGACCCTTCAAGGCTTGACTGTAAATCGATGGACTTTCACAGTAGCCCTGAGGAGCGCGTTTGAACCGGAAGCTACGTCCACCAAGAGAGAAACCGAAAAGGTCCCTGCTCTCTTCGGCAATCGGGATGCTGAAAAACGCATTTTTCAAATCAATCACCGAAAACCATGAAGCAGTAGCTGGAATCAGAGTCAGTAGCGCCGTGATGTCAGGCACAACAGGGAATTGAGGAACCACAATTTTATTTACCTCCCGTAAATCGATAACAAAACGATAAACAGGCGGTTTGGTAGGATCAGTACGTTTAAGAATGGGCAGTACAGGGCTGTTGCACACGTTTCCCCGAGTCTCCTCAATAACATCTTTCTCGATCAAGTCATAGATGATCGCTAACAAAGCTCGCTCACCATCAAGGGAGATACGATATTGGGGAATACGTGGCAATCGCACATTAGCTTTCAACTGAACAACATAAGGGGAGATATCAAGTAGGCCCACGTCATTTGGACCCGTCGCCCACAAAGTCGCAGGAAGAGAACTCAATTCCGGTGGAAGCTTATCGAGAGACAAATACATGGGAGAGACTACTCTCTCTCCTAACGTAAGCTTTACACCCGCAGGAGAACAATACAAAGTTGCATACAAACGTTTAAGCAAATCCAGACCCAAAAGATTTTCACCACAACCAGTGGTCAAAATCAACGGAGCTTCGAGCTCCCGAGGCCCAATTTTAAGGGGCAAAGGGCGCGAAACTGGATTGCTAACGGGGGCGCCAGAGAATCCAACGGAAACATTTGTTAAGCCAGACAAAGGTGCGCCAGGGAGTTTCGAATGCACGATAGAACTTTTCGCTGCACCAGTGTCCAACAGAAAAGGCTCAACGACGCCCGATGTAGCAACTGCGACGTAAGGCCCTCTCTGATCAACCGGAACTGATACCACTCCCTCTCCTTGTCTTTGGCTGTCCTAGTAATTACTGTCGTCAGTTCCCTGATCGACGTAATAATCGTCTACATTGTACTGTGCAGATCGTCCTTGCGATGATCCACGTTGATCAAAACAGTTATTAGAATTTGATGAATGGTCAGAGCGATCATTCTGAGCACCACGACCTCTACCACGTGATGCCTGTTGTGAACCACCACGGCCTCCTTTGGATGAACTACCGCTATTACGTCCATTTAAAGCAGGACAATCAAATTTAATATGTCCCTCCTGTCTACAATAAGCACATTGATTGTACCCTAACGAGGATCTTTGGAAAGAGGAATCATTACGCGGCTGCGATCGATTCGATTGCGACTGCGATCTATTCTGTTGAGGCGCATTCTGATTAGAACGCGGCGGAAACGCTTGTTGTAACAACACTTTAGTTTTTAGTTCTTTCGTCTTTTTGTCAGCACGGTCATTCTCCTCTTTCTCTCTATTCTCATAATATTGCGCCGTAGCCAATATCTGAGCTGAGGTAGAAACGGCCCATGCACTTTCTGAATTCCTTAATTTATTGCTGAGATCGGGCAACAAGTTCGACACAAATTTATCCACAAACAACCGTTGTCCACCCTCAGTACCCATATCTTGCCCACTATGATCAATGAATGCTTCCTCAAACCTCGTAAAGAAGTCTGATACACTCTCATCTTTCTTCTGCTTACAGGCTGACAACTTGTCCCAATTGACTCTCATGGCTGGCATAAGCGTTTTCATTAATGTAATGATTCGCTGAGGAAGAGCAATAATCAATTGTTCAGGCTTAGCACCACCGACTTGCAACCCATCTGACGCTACAATGGCTGCCCAATCACCACCTAGTTCGTTTGCGTGATTTTCCTGACAAATCTTAGCCCATACCGGTTGCGGTACGACATTACCGAACAACATGTCGATATCGGCAAGATTCATTATCGTAGCGTCTACGAGCTGCGATAATTCCTTGTAATACCCTGCAGGATTTTTGCGAGGGTCAGGCAAGGATTGCTTCACCTGTAACACCTCCGATCTTTTCCATGGGAGATGTATCCATACCCGCTGGAAATGCGGCGGAACAATAGGAATGGCAGCAGCATCGCCGGGCATCCACACTGGTGGAACTTCACGCATAGGATATTGGCCAGACTCGTCTTGTTTTTCAATATCCTCAACAAACAAGGCATGAGGTATTGGAGCGGGACGAAGAGATAGCAATCGCTCAATAGCACGTCGGACGTTAGTATCTACTATCAGTCCAGTTGCGAACTGAAGTCGAAGCTCAGACAGGGCGGTCAGCACCTCGTCAGGCGCATCGGCCGCTATCTGATCATGCAGGAACTTGCACATTTCGTCAAACACATATCTCTGAGTCGGTATGTTGAATTGATTAAACGTTTCGAGAACAACACGAGATGGATTTCTAAGAGGGTTTACCATCCAACCCATCGCCATATTATATAGCGCAACACGCTCTCTGTTTCCAGGAAGCTGGCTACGTCTCTGAGGACCATCAGAACCAGCAGACCCAAAAACAGGTCCGAGCGACTGAAAGAAGTTTGTCGCAAGGGGAGAATTACGATTACGAGTAGAGGGAGAAGAGTAAGACACAGGACTAACAAGAGAAGGAGTAGAGACAGTAGCAACAACAGGGGTTAACAACACAGGAGCAGTAGCGGGAGCAGGAGTATGTGGAAGCGGAGGAGCAGTAGGAATAGAAACAGACAAAGGAGCAGGAACAGGCGGAAGAACGGGTGCAGGTTGAGGAACAGGCGGAGGAACGATAGGTGGAAAAACAGGTACGGCAGGGACCACAGGAGCTGCGGTACCCTGTACGTACGGAGGAGGCGACTTCATAAGATAGGACATTAAAGGATCCTCAACTGCCTCTTCCTTCTTATCCGACTCCGTAGGCAAAGCAGGATAACATTTATCTATGGTCATACGCTGTAGCCTCTCAAACACTTCCTTATCCTTATCCTCCTTATCACGCTGAAACTGCTCAGCTTTCTTCACTATAGTAGCAACAGGATCTCGCTGACTACGTTTATTCTGTCTGATCTCTTTCTGTCGGGCTTCTTTGCGCCACAACCGAAAGGCATCAAACATGGCCGGCCTTGATTTACGTTCGAACAACTTTATTTCCAAATTATCTAAGATCGACGCTTCGAAGCTACCGTGAGGTGGCCAACGAAGATCGCCGTCTTTCTTTGTATATTTTATCCAATAATCGTTAAAAGCAATCGGGCCTAGCCCATGTTTGCTATATAAGTCATAAGTAGGAGTTCCAACCGGAGGTATCGGACACGAGTCCTCCAGCAGGGAATCCGCACCACAAGGTCTAAAACAACTGAACAAAGTACTGCGACCAGGCATCTTGCACACTAGCCGAGTTTCACAAACTTCAAGGGTTACGGGATTTACCAAGTCCCAGCAAGAACAAAACCCTCGGTTTTTGGCGGCTGCAGTCGTCAAATAATACAACAACAAAGTACGCTAGCAAAGTGTCACCGACAAAAACACTCACACAGCGTGAACAACAAAAACACTCGCTAAAGTGTCAACAACCAAGAACTCTGGGAGCGACCCACAAATACTTAACTCAAAGATCGATGGCGTCCTCAGGAAGGCCCGTCAATCGTCTCGCTATACCAAGGTCTACGCCAGGCGCCAAAACAGGTCTACAGTCAGGGCAGCAGTCCGTCGCAGCCGTCAGGAGGCGGGAATCTTCGCGGGAAAAGTCTTCGGGCCACTTATTTCGACAACAGGATCGATGAAGCGGGGTGCACCTTCCCTCGGAGATTTCACACGAAGTTCCTCACGATCGTCGGGCTTGGACCGGTACCACTGATGCAGCCCCACGTTGGGCGCCAACTGAAGGACTGGGTTCTTTTGGACCCAGCGGTGCCAGGGCACAACACCTGAAACCTTCGTGGGTAACCTGCTCCGGCGTACAAGTCACAGAGACACGGGACACTTCCTTGGGCGTCAAAGATTCAAGGTTTATTTGCTGCAGGGAACACAGAAGTCACAGGAAGTACATCGAGTGTAGTTCGGGGAGACTGCTTCAAATTGGTTCTGTGGATCGCTCCTTTTATACAGTTTTTACCCATAGGATAACATTGAACACAAAAGTTTACAACCCGGTTCCCACATTTAGCTCCCAGAGGGGTCGCTTTGGTCACTTTGAAACACACAAGGTCCGGAACATAAGTGCGGAAACATTTGGCGGTTCCCAACTGTAAAAACCCATCTTCCCACCATTAGCAAATTCCAATCAGCAGTAAAGTAGATCGAAATAGGAACGAAGACAGGTGCAGAGGAAGACGGAGACAGTGGGGAGATCGGAAAGGGTGTAAAAGGGGAGGTATCGGGAAGCACGAGATACAGGCATCAAAGGGATGTGCCTAATGAGATGCACGGCTGAGACAATAAGCCCGTGCGGCAAGATGAGCCTCAAGCGGCACCATCTGCCTTACAGCCGCATCCCCCTCGTCATAAAGACACTTACAAAGAACATGTGTCTTCCGCAAATATCTTGGGAGTCCCAGGGTCGCGAAGCGGACAGCGTCCGTTCGCTGACTACATGAGGGCAAGAGACAAAATGGATGCCGTATCTAAGATGGAACCCGTGGGTACAGATGAAAAGCCCACATAACAAACGAACGGTTTAAGTTAGCACAGCGAAACTGCGCACACTTACTAAACTCGTCATTTGCGGTTCATAGATACAAGACTCGACCATATTCGTGCGAGTCGAAAACACCACTTACAATTGTCACGGAACCTCAGGGTGGGGACACACCACGAGGTGGTATTCAAAGGACCATGGTTCAGTCTATCGGCGCGGTCCGAAAATGCCGTCAATACTGGCGAAACACAAGGTGGTATTGAGACGACCCCAATTCAGTCTAATGGCATGGTCCGAAGTACTGTCAATGCTAGCGAAACTAAGAACATGAACAACGCAATCAACAATGGATCGTGAAGAGGTCTGGTCTAGTCAGACGATGGCTTCCTAGTATTCGATTACGGAGTGAATCACGTCCCGCAACGAGCTGGAAATCGCAATTTACCTGCATACTAGAGGGTCGAAACGTCGACAACCGTTCGTATTATCAACTCCACGCCCCATTGTTTTCATTTTCTGAACTATGTGGAGTATGCTGTTTTGTGGAAATAATAATTTGAACCTTGTGGTCCCCATCTCTGCACATACTGTGTAGTATGGACAAATGATGCATATTTATTGATTAAATTGTCACTTGAGAATTTTTCCTCCTTCCCTTCACTTTATCCTCACAGGATCACTCCCCCCTCCCTTGTTTCTCCACTATACTTGGGGCACTGCGAAACCACTAATGTGCTTACGTTCTGAGATAAAGTATATATTTGGTATATACATTCACATTGTGATTAAAACAATGTGGACAGATTTGTTTCTTGGTTGATTTATTTTCATTTGTTCTGCAACTTGTTCGTTGATTACTGGGACCCCTTCCTCCCATTACTTTGATAACCCAGGTCCCAATGACACTAGCTGGGTACAACCCCTTATCTATACCCTGTCGGCGTATCTGAGCTGCCACTCTCAGAATCAATGCAAAGGGGGAAAGGCATAATTCATTTGGGAACCCCAATGATGGAGAAATGTGTCAGTCCCCAATGCATTTGGATCCAGACTTTAGCTGTAGAAATGGGGAAGATGAGTATTGAGACCAGAGGCAAAGAGATCTACTGGGCAAGGGCCTTGAATATCCATGATCTCTAGAAACACAGAAGAATGGAGTCTCCAGTCGCTGAAGCCCCTCAGAAACCTGGAGTTCCAGTCTGCCACCTGATTGTTCTTGCCAGGAATGTATTCTGCCACAATCCTGATCTTCTGCGACAGGCAGAAGTGCCAAAATTCCCTTGCAATGTTGACCAGAAGTCGAGATTTCGTCCCTCCTAGGCGATTTATGTAGCGCACCGCCGACACATTGTCCATCCTCAGGAGGATGCAACAATTGCTCTTCAATGGGGAGATTGACATGATGGCAACAGATCCCTCTATCAACTGTACACAGTTGATGTGAAATGTTAACTCTTCTGTGGACCACCGACCGCCAGTGGTATAATCTCCGCATCTTGCGCCCCAGCCCCATCGCCTGGCATCAGACTCGATAATTGCGTCAGGAGGGGATCCAAAAACATATGAGCTAGCCACCATTCCAGCTCCTCTTGCACGTCTAGCGACAGAGTGATCAGATGATCAAACGAGAACCTTTTCTGTAGATAATGAATCTTGAGGTGTTGTGACGCCTTGTAATGGAGAAGCCCTGGGAACATAGCTTGAATCGAGGATGCAAGGAGACCCACAATACTCACCAGGGACCTCAGTGAGACCAACTGCTTCGACAGGGTTGTTTGTATCTCCCTCTTTAGGGATTTGATCTTGGGTGCAGGGAGGAGCAACGGGGCATTCACTGAGTCAATTGAAAACCTAGGAAGTCTACAAGTTGGGACGGGGTAGTCATGGATTTTTTGGTATTGATCACAAAACCCAACTCCTGTAACAGAGAGATCGTCCATTGTAAGTGAGTGCACAACAACGTGGGGTCTTGGGCTAGGAGAAGCATGTCATCGAGATAAACGATCACTCCGACTCCCATCTCTCAAAGCCGAGTGGTCACTGGCTTTAGCAGTTTGGTAAAACCCCACGGTGCTGAGGAGAGGCCGAAGGGAAGGGATAGGTAACGGAACAATTGCCCCTGCCACTGAAATTGGAGATATTTCTGATGAGAGGGACATATGGGGACCGGTAGGTAAGCGCCCTTCAGATCCAGGCGGACCATCCAATCCCTTTCGAGTAGCAAATCCCTTAAAAGATGGATTCCTTCCATCTTGAAATGTCTGAAGACAATGAAAGGATTGAACTCCCTGAGATTTAGCACTAATCTCTGTCCTCCTCCCTTCTTTTGTACCAAGAAGATGTTGCTGCAAAAACCTTCGGTATGAAGGGTGCCAAAAGCTCGTGAAGTTCTGAGTCTATAAAAGATTGTTCTTGTAGGGAAAAGTGGAGAGGAGCAAGGGGTGTTACCTGACAAGGAACATTGATTAACTCTAGTTGATACCCCTGAACAGTGTGAATCATCCAAGCATCTGATCTGATTTTCGTTCAATTGTATAGAAAATGGAGTAGTCTGCCACCCAGAGGATTCATAGGAAGGAGAGGTGGGATTACCTGAGGACTGGGCATTGTTGTTCCTGTAGCCCCAGAAACCCCTGGATATGGTGGGGTAAAAGCTGTCCTGGTCTGGTTCCTGGGTGTATCTCCTATGTCTAGGGGTGAAGCCAAGTTGGGGACTTTGGTGACTGAAGCAGCCCCTGCCACGACCAGCCCTGCCAGAGAGGGGATGAAGCACCCTCTTGAGAGAGGACTGGGACTTATCCAGAGATGTGAATGTGTTGACAAATTTCGCAATGTCCTTTACAAAACATTCTCCATAAAGCTGGCCTTCCGCTAGGGGACATGGTTCCGCAGAGGCTAGTTCCACGAGCTGTGGGTCGATTCGCAGGAGGACTGACTTGTGTCTCTCTGAGGAAAGGGCGCATTTGGCATTGCTGAGGAGGTATATTGCCCTCTGGGTCCAGCCTGCAAGGACCTCCAGGTGGATTGCTGCCCCAGTTTCTTGCTCCTGTAGTGCTAACTCCAAAATCTTGTCCAACGGGCCAGATACATCCAATAATTTGTCCTGAGATGCCCTGAGGGCTCGGTCTATGCCCTTTTTGGGATCCTTCTTATATTTCTTTAAGAATGTCTGCATGGCCATATCTGTCTTAAGGGTCAAGGCAGTTTTATTTGCAAGGTCCGGGCGGGGGCATTCAGACCTCAGGTGGGCTCGGACTTCTTTCTCAAAGATCTTGAGCAGGTTAGTTTGCATGTACTCAGCCACTGCCGGGGCGGGAGCCCAATCTGAGGAGCGGGGATGCACTATACTGGAGGGATCAAAATTGAAAGGAGAAGGTTGGACTGAGGAAAGGGAGTGTTTGCGCTTCTTGGTGTTTCCTGGGAATAATCAGTATCGGTTTCAGTGTCAGACGTGGGGACAGGGACGGAAGAGCCCGGTCAGGGGAAGGGACCAAGGGATTTGTATCATAATCAAATGTATTGGCATTTATATAGCGCACTACTTACCCGTAGGGTCCCAAGGCGCTTCGACCGCTGCGAAACCCTTCCTGGCTTCCCTGAGAGATGGTCCCTTAATGGGTATCTCCAGGGTGAGACCAGGCATCCCCGGCGGTCTGGTGGGGCGGTTAGTGAAGATGAGGCAAGCTAATGCCCAGAGTTGCCGAGTGTGATCGCTGATCAGAGTGGGCACCGAGGCGAGAGAATTATCGAGTCCGCTGACCCTGGTCCAGAAACCTGCCGCGCCGGGAATCGAACCCTGGTCCCGGGCCGTCCTCTGCTCTCGGGTCTGCCGCCTCTAACCAGTGAGCCACACTACTTCACTAATCATGCTGTCTATCTTTCTGAAGCTTGGAATAAACCTGAACATGAGGCCAAGGGAGACCAGGTGGTTCAGGGGGATTAATAGGGGAGGGGGTTAAGAGTACCAGCCGGAGGGGTAGGAGTGGCACCTATTAGTTGGCCAAGGCGAAGAGATATAGGCAGTAAGGTGGAGGAAAGGGCCTTATCTAGCTTCTGATCTAATTTCTTTTTGATAAGAGTGTCCATAGTATCATCATAATAGAAATGTTCGTCCTCTGCAGGACCATAAACAGCCAGTTCCTCCTCATAGACCTCGCAGTCTGACATTTCTAGTGAATATGAGTATATTCAAAGCCAAATCCCCAGTGGGAAGCCACATTTTAGAACCCAGACCCAGCAGTAGGCAAGTGCATCAAATGGGAGTAAATGCTGGAACAGTGAGGCCAAGAAAATGGTACCACCCCCTTGAAAACTGGGACTAATGGAGGGTATTTATTTCCCATTGCCTGATTCAATCAAGGGTTTTCCAAAAATTATTGCAGGAAGAGCTTGAACTCATAGGAAAGGGTTAATGCTCAGACACGCTGCTCAACGTGCTCAAAATATCATACTTGAGCCCCAGTACCGGCCTGAAAACTGTCGAGCAGCTTCCTCCTGTTATGTCAGCCTGGAGTGAGGCGTCTACCAGCGTGCATGAGGGATGCCTGAAAGCGCGTGCTCAGACTCGTGCAGGCTCCCAAGAGGAACAACTCACGCAGCTTGATCGGGCTTCTGTGATCAACCTCACTCCCAGAGGGGTGGGGGGACCAGACTTAGCCGGTAGCACGAGGAGCGCGCTGGTACACAAAATGCGCCTGCCCGAGGCCACGCAGTGGCCATCAAGAGAGCGGGCACCTAGTCAAGGAGGGCGGTCCCGCCCCCAGCTGCATGTCCGGCACATCCGCCTCACCGGTTGGAGGAGGCGGCTTGCCGAGAATCTCGTCCGGGCGGCGGGGAGGGGCTTCATGGGTACTTATGCCACGGTGCCCTTCTCCTGAGCCTCTTTGCCGCCCGGACGCCGTCGTGAACTTGCGGGACACTCTTTTGGACAATCTCGTCGTGTTGAGGTGAGTGAGGCCTTGGGCCTACCCTCTCCCCCCCCTTATCGTAGCCGCCTGCTCCCTCCTTGTGAGGTGTGAGCCTGGCGAGGCGGCCCGCTAGAGCGGGCTGCTGTGGGGGGGGACGTCCGGTTTCCGTTCCGGTCTTTGTCCTCTGGTCAGTGCGGGCCCGGCCTGTACTTGTCGGGCCCCGCTGTATTTGCTATACCGAGTCCCGTTTTCACCTGGATTGGTGACTTTGTGTGAATTCTCCGGCGTCGGGGGGGAGGGTGAGGGTACAGTCGCCGCAAGATGGGGACTGTATTCTCCGTGAGCACAATACCTCCGTTTTCCTCCCCCCTCCCCCTCCCCCCCCCCTCCTTCCCCCCCATCTCAGGATTTCCGGGTGGTCATTTGTGTGGTATTGTGGTTGATCAAGGGGAACTTTTTTCCAGGTTGTGCGTGTGTGCGTAATGTTGTGATTCTCTCGAGGGCTGCAAGGTAGAGGGTATCAGATGCTGAAGCCGGGTGCTTCACGGAGCTCGGTCCACGCGGGCGAGGGACTGCACGTGCGCTCGTTGCTAATTTACCGCGCAGCCCTTTCCTCCACGGATCCAGGCCCACCCTTCCCCCCCCCCCCATTGTCTGGCAGTCGGTCTACGTTCATTCAAAAACGGGATATCCAAGCCTGCTGGCATACCCATGTTTGTATAGTAGTTTCGCCCAGTTTTGGTGCACCATGATGATATATTTTATTTAAAATGTCATATCCATGCTTTATTGAAGATTTCATCCCGAAGTTTTATGCCTCGTGTTTTACATTTACTGAATGCACAGTCGAATGTTTGTCGGGGTGGCGCGGTGTACCAGGTAGCCTGTACGGGCGTTTCTGCGCATTTCTGAAATATTTAAATGCTCGATGCAGTAAGGGGGGGGGGGCGCAGAGCTTGCCGGTGTCCGGTCCACGTGGGCGCGGGATCCGGCGAGCATTTTTGCGTGTCCCCCCTCGACCTGCCATATGCATAGCTCATGTTGTCGATTTGAACTGTTCACATTTGCGCCTTTCGTTCCAGTGGGGGGATGGCTTTGCTCAATTGTGCTACTTTTGCTATGTTATTGCGCGAGTTGTATTTATTGTGCAAGTTTAAGTTTTACAGATGGGCCCTCGTGTCGTCTCTGCCTCATTTAACCTGTTTAGGAGGTAGGGTGCGGAGCGCGTTGCTGGGGTACCCGGTCCACGTGGGCGCGGGACCCGGTGAGCGCCCAGCGAGTCTCTCAACGTGTTTTTGCCTCTTTGTCTCTGCCATATGCGGCTAGCAATGGATAAGGGTTCGTGGTGGGCTACTCTCGTGACGGGATGTTTCTTTCTTAGAGGGGGGGGGAAGGTGGTGCCTGCTCGGGCAGGGGCCCGGGCCTGCGAGGGTGCTGCTGCCTGGCGCCTGCCCCCTCCCTCGAATCGGAAGGGTACTAATTTTTGTGTTTTCTTTCTTAGGAGGCGCCTTCTAGGCTAACTTACTGGCTTTTCTTTCAGTGTGGGTGCGCAGCACCGGCTATTGCGGCCTCGGCGGCGTCCTGTTTAACACGCCTCCTCCTTTTTCTTGCAGAATTCGGCCCTTTCGTGCAATCGCTACCGCACCTAGGCCTTCTGGGGTGTCCGGGTTTGCATCAGTGCATCCCCCCCCCCCCCTCCCCCTATCGTGCCCTCGATTCCTCAGTGCCAGCGCAAGGTATGTTTTCGTGTGCATGAGCGATTAGGTGGTTTTATCAAGGGTTTTTCTCGCTTTCTGCTTTGGTTGTGCCGTATGCCACGGGCCCCCCTTTTCAAGTTGTACATGAATTTTGGTGCTCATTGCGTCCCGATAAGGGCATTTTGTGTTCGCGACAAAGTGTTTTACACCCCCTTTGTTGTTTCAGGAATTTTACCCGGTCAAGGAACAGCATCGGGGCCGTGCATTAGACCAGTCTCGTGAATAATAGCAGAGGTATGTACGTGCAATGGGCGGGCCTACCGTAGGGGGAGTCGGTCGGGAGTCAAGTCTTTACCCTCCACAGGTCCAGTTATAGGGATGTGAGGGGGGATAGCCTACATGGGGTGGGATGTGCCTGCTGGCTTGACAAAAGTCGTTTGAATGCAGTTGCTCACGGTTATCTCTTTTTGCAGGATACATTCGAAGGCAGCATGGAGAGTCAGGGGTCCCCCACTCTTTTTTCACAGACATCCCAGGTTGAGGATTCAGGGCTAGGACCGTCGCAGGACCCTCAGATGAAAGCCCTTTTGGACATGCTAAAGACCAATGGGGTGGCGTGGGCCAGTGGACTTTTACTAGCCAACCCCCCTAAGGCACCAGGGCCGGCCCCCGCCCCACAAATAACTGAAATAGAGGTGGCAGAGGACACAGACACAGTGAGGTCCAAGCGCACGAGGAAGCCAACAGTCAAGGACTTCCCAGCGGAGCCCCCCTCAAAGACCAGGGCGGCTGACCCGGTCAGGAATGTGATAGTGCACGCCCCGGCATCCCCCCCAGCGGTGGTCCGGGTATGCCCCCCCTCGCCCCTTCGCATGGCGGCCTCTAGTGCGGAATTCGCTACCCGGGAAGATCTGGGTAAGATTACAGACTCGCTGGCGTCTTTTATGTCGGAAATAAGAGCCAGTTTGTGCCCTGCCCAGACACGGTCACCTGTTTCTATGCAATCTGGAATTTTGCCACCGCTAGCAGTGGCCCCTTTGTCTTCTGCCGGAGAGGCAGATGTGGTGCAAGTGTGGGGTGGTACTTCTTCCCAAGGGGGGGATAATGCTGGTCCCATCAGTGTTTCTATTGTCCCTACGGTCAGCTCTTCCCCCAGTCTGGTGACTGGAGCTCTTCTCCCACAGGTTTTGCCGCCGGTGCAGAGTGTGCCCCAGGAGGCCCTCTCGCCCGCGGTGGTCTCAGTCCAGCCACAGGTGGGTGCATCTGCCGCTCCTCCACCCTTGCCAGCTGTCAGTGCTGTGGCCCCGCCGACAGCTGTGGTGTCCATCCCCGCGCCCACAGCCCTGATGACTATGGTACCTCTTCTGTCTGGCAAATGTTCCCTGGCCTGGCAAGTTCCTCAGGCGGCTAAGGAAGGCATTTGGCGGAGGGAGTTTATAGACATTTTCTCGCTCCTCATGCTGGGGGCGGATGGGGTGGATGTGAGAAGGATGGGGTCGAAGGATGAAGAAAAGAAAGCACGCTTCCAAACCTGGCCCGAGAAGACAATAAAAAACTGGCGCCAGGCATTTGCCATCTTGGCGGCTGTCATAACTGAGCGTTTCCCAGAACAGGCACAGGGTCTTTTCCAATACAATAGTGTAATAATTAACGAAGCGGAAGCAACATCAGGGATGGGGTGGTACTTGTATGATTGCGAGTTCCGAAAAAAGATGTCTGTCTGCCCGGAGCTGGAATGGGACCAGGTTGAAGTCAGACTGTGGATGGTCCATATGGGCAAAGGAAAAGTAGAGAGTGGTGTCAACAGCGTGGTCCAGGTTAGGAAGACGGATAATGATAAGCAGTTCTCGCAGAAGAAGAGTAATTTTCGTCAGTCCTTTCGAGGGGGGCGAGGGGGGGGCAGTTTTAACAAACAGTACGCCAAGAAGTATGTTTCTCCCTCATGCAGGATGTTCAATGCTGGGAACTGCACCTGGGGGAAAGCCTGTAAGTTCTCCCATGTTTGCTGCAAGTGCGGTGGTTCCCACCCCGAGTCGTCCTGTGAGAAGAGATCCCCCGCCTCCAACGCTGCCAGCAAAGACAAGTAGTATCTCCAGGGACATTCCCCCCCCCCCTTCCCCTGTGCTGAGGTGCCCCAGCAGCCAAACCTACTCCCCCCTCCCCTTTGCCCACCTGTGCTGCCCGTCAGGGACCCCCCCCCCATCTTAGGTCCAAAGGCCCATCACCAATCATTTTACCTAGGCTGCTTGCCCTCCTTCACCAATACCCCAATGTGAAAGATAGGGATGCCCTGTCTCATGGTTTCCTCGAGGGCTTCCAGATCCCCTATCAGGGTCCTAGAGTCAGCAGAGATGCTGAAAACCAAAAATCGGTGAGGGAGCTCCCGGAGGTTGTCGACAAAAAGATCATCAAGGAGGTAGCTTTGGGGAGGGTGGCTGGGCCTTTCCTGTCCCCCCCCCTTCCGGACTTTGTCGTGTCCCCTTTGGGTGTTGTCCCTAAAAAAGAACCTGGGGCTTTCAGGTTGATACACAACTTGTCCTTCCCAGAGGGGAACTCTGTCAATTCCTGGCTGCCTGAAGAGGCCTGCTCTGTCTCCTACTGTTCTCTTGACATGGCCATAGATTTAGTGAGGAGGGCAGGAGAGGGGGCCTGGCTGGCTAAGGCAGATATAGAGGCAGCTTTCCGTTTGTTACCGGTCCATCCTGACAGCCAGCATCTCTTGGGCTTCAAATGGAAAGGGGGATACTACTTCGACAAGTGTATGCCCATTGGTTGCGCTGTCTCGTGTGCCTTCTTTGAAGCTTTCAGCACCTTCCTTCAGTGGGCCCTCACAGAGGAATATAAAGTGGCAGCGGTGTCTCACTACCTAGACGATTTTCTTTTCATTGGGAGGGAGGGCACGCAGGAGTGTCAAGAGGGCCTGGACTGTTTTGTTGAGCTGGCTTCTCGCTTGGGTGTGCCATTGGCGCCAGGTAAGACCGAAGGCCCTGCTCAGGTGCTGACTTTCCTGGGGATTGAGCTTGACACGGTCCAGGGAGTGTCTCGTCTCCCAGCAGAAAAGGTGGTGGCCTTGAGGGGTGACATTCAAGCTTTGCTAGGCAGAGACAAAGCACCTCTGGGGGTCATTCAGAGCCTACTAGGTAAACTAAATTTTGCTGCGAGAGTGATTCCTGTGGGGCGCGTCTTTGCAAGGCGCTTAGCCAAAGCTACTGCTAAGATTAACAAACAGTACCATTTTGTCAGGTTGACCTCTGGTCTCAAGAAGGATCTGCGGATGTGGGATGTTTTCTTGGCAGATTTTAATGGGACCGTGAGGTGGAGGTCCCCGTGGGTGGAGAGTCCTGAGTTGAACATGTACACGGACGCCTCGGGCCGCGAGGGCTTTGGGGCCATTCTGGGAGAGCAGTGGTGCGCGCAGGGTTGGCCCAATTCATGGCGCAAGCGGGGCATTACTTCTAACATTGCTGTCCTGGAACTTTTCCCCATTGTCATTTCCTTACACCTGTGGCCTGAGGTCCTGTCTAACAGAAAGGTCTTGTTTTGGTCAGATAACATGGCAGTGGTGCAGGCGATCAATGGGTTGTCTGCCAGCTGCCCCTTGGTGCTGTCTCTACTCCGGGAACTGGCTAGCAGGTGCCTGTTTTGCAATGTCGAATTTAGAGCCAGACACATTGCAGGGGTCACCAATGTCGCAGCTGACGCTCTCTCTCGTTTGCAGCTGGATCGTTTCCGGGCAGCTTGCCCCCAGGCGAGAGAGGAGATGACCCCCTTTGCGCCAAGGCTTTGGCACATCTTGGAGTGGAGCAGAACATGAGGGAACTAGGAGAGAAATCCTTAGCGTTGAGTACACGTAAGCGCTACTCAAGTCACCATGCTACGTTCACTAAAGTTATCTCTGACCTGGGTTTGCAAACGTTGCCAATAGAGAAGAGAGTTCATGCCTTTATAGTATGGGCCAAGAAGCAGAAGAGATCGCATTCTTGGGTTTGCGGCCACTTAGCGGCCATTGGTCATGAGGCTAGATTGGGTGGGGGGCAGGATCCCACCTCTTCCTTTGTGATTAGGGCTGCCTTGAAGGGTTGGGCGCGGGAGGATCCTAGGGCCCCGGATGACAGGTCTCCCATTGATTTCCCTTCTCTCCAGGCCATGTTGCAGGTGTTGCAGGCAGTTGTGCACTCCGGGTACGAGGCGGCCCTTTTCTCTGCTGCCTTTGTCCTAGCTTTCTTTGGTGCGTTTAGGAGTAGTGAGCTGGTGGCTCGTTCTAAGTCAGATACCTCTATGGATGCCCTGGGTGTGGAGGATATTAATTTCGACAGTGGGTTGTCTATTAAGCTGAGAAGATCTAAGACAGACCAGTCTGGTAAAGGGTCTCTTATTAGACTCTCCCCCCTTGGGGATTTTTGTTGCTGCCCCGTGACAGTGCTACGAGCCTTCCTGGCATTGCGCCCTACTGGGCCGGGTTACCTCCTAGTGCATGCCGACCTCAGCACCTTAACGAAATACCAAATGGACAAGATCATGTTGGCTTGCCTTGACAGGGCTGGCTTGTTGGTTCAAGGGAAGAAGTTCTCTAGTCACTCCTTCCGTATAGGGGCGGCCACATCGGCCTTTCGCGCTGGGATGTCTCCAGGGCAGGTACAGTCGGTTGGGCGTTGGGAATCTGCTTGTTATAGGCGTTATGTTAGGCCTTGATCCCATTTTCAGTTTTGTGTTGATTTTGTTTGCTGTGCTTCGTGATATTTGTATAACATGTGAATTTTGAATAAACACCCTTGAACATATTGCGTCTTTCTTTGACAGGTGCTCGTGTGTGGGTCTTGGGGCACTCTATGGTCAGCAGATTGGCACGATGGGCTGACATCAGGCAGTGGACTGGTACCTTTTCAGAGATAGAATGCGTGTGGTGGGGATTCCCGGGCATGCGCTGGCATAGCCTACTCTTTCGACTGCGGGAGGCCCTTGCCCAGGGTGGACTTCTTCCCCATCATTTAATAATCCACTTGGGTGGCAATGACATTACCTCCGTGGGGAAATCCGCTCTACTTCTCAAAATGAAAACAGACCTGGGTATCATTGGCAGCATGTTGCGTGAATGCGAGGTCTGGTGGTCCGAAATAGTGCCTAGGAGACACTGGCGGGGTGCTAAGTCCAGCGAGGCAATCGAGAGAGCAAGAAGGCGCATAAATGCGGCCATGAAAATATTTACGCAGCGCAGAGGGCTGGGTTTCATTAAACATGACTTGATTCAGGAAAAGGTGAAGGGGTACTTCGAGGAAGATGGTGTTCACCTCACGCCTGTTGGCTTAGACCTCTTCCTGCTGGACTTAAAAGAAGCACTCATGAGCAGAGGTTGCAGGTAGAATAGGTAACAATGGTGGGGGGCCTGTGTGGCAGCGGTTACCACCGCACAGGCTGTGGCGGAGTTACGGGGCGATCCGGAAGAAGAGAGGTGCAAATGATGTACTTCAGCGGGCACATAGGGGTGCCAGAGCCTAACCTGTAACCTCATGGGAGGTGCAGGAATCCGTGTCGGCGCCCCAGTAGTCCTTCGGGCGGTTGTGGGCCTGTGCAGCCGGGGGTTTGCCTAGTCACGCCCAGCAAATGGGTGTGTCAGTAATTAATTCTATTATACAGCAGTTGGGTGGTTCGCCACTGTGCTGTTTGGCTCAAACAGGCGGGCAGGTGGCGAGAATGCGGCCTGTCCTGGATCGCCCGTAAGCTAACCCACCATCTTTACATATGTTGTATGTAAATAAATCCTGCAGCAATTTTTTACCCAAACTTCTAATTGTCTGTGTTTCCTTTGCGGGTTTGGGTATGTGGGGCGGGGGAATGTTATGTAGCCCTGAGGTGACTATGCGCCTGCCCGAGGCCATGCAGTGGCCATCAAGAGGGCGGGCACCTAGTCAAGGAGGGCGGTCCCGCCCCCAGCTGCATGTCCGGCACATCCGCCTCACCGGTTGGAGGAGGCGGCTTGCCGAGAATCTCGTCCGGGCGGCGGGGAGGGGCTTCATGGGTACTTATGCCACGGTGCCCTTCTCCTGAGCCTCTTTGCCGCCCGGACGCCGTCGTGAACTTGCGGGACACTCTTTTCCCTCCCTTCCTCTTACCCAGAGTGTCAGTATTAGGGGTTGGGGGGCGTTTTAATGTGTTTGTTTTTCGTTGCAGGCGGAGTTACGGGGCGATCCGGAAGAAGAGAGGGGCAAATGATGTACTTCAGCGGGCACATAGGGGTGCCAGAGCCTAACCTGTAACCTCATGGGAGGTGCAGGAATCCGTGTCGGCGCCCCAGTAGTCCTTCGGGCGGTTGTGGGCCTGTGCAGCCGGGGGTTTGCCTAGTCACGCCCAGCAAATGGGTGTGTCAGTAATTAATTCTATTATACAGCAGTTGGGTGGTTCGCCACTGTGCTGTTTGGCTCAAACAGGCGGGCAGGTGGCGAGAATGCGGCCTGTCCTGGATCGCCCGTAAGCTAACCCACCATCTTTACATATGTTGTATGTAAATAAATCCTGCAGCAATTTTTTACCCAAACTTCTAATTGTCTGTGTTTCCTTTGCGGGTTTGGGTATGTGGGGCGGGGGAATGTTATGTAGCCCTGAGGTGACTATGCGCACCGCTAGGCACCGCGAGTAAAACCGGCAGGAATAAAATAGGCATATAAAGAATACGACAGCGCAACACGAGCTAAAGAAGGCAAGGAAATCTGGAAATCTATCGCGTGTGCAGCGCAAACGCTACACCGCAAAGCAGCACACAAGTACAGCAGGAATCCCCTTAATATAAACACAGAAACAGTGAATATTTATATTAACCCCTTGACTGCGGAGCAGCAAAGAAAGAGGTAGTCAAGATTGGCGCCTCGCTATTTTGTATACTTTGGACTTGTTCGATTGGTTAATGAAAGCGGCGTGGTTCAAAGCCTCATGGGATTTGTAGTGTTTTACAATGTTTACAGTTTTTTCATTGGTTGCTATTCGAGTAGTAAAGAAATTGAGAAGCATAATCTCAGCTCCCGGTCCTGCCATAGAATTGTAATTTAAGAATGGTTCTTTGCTCAAAAGCTGCAGTCGCTGCTTTAACTAAAACATTAATTCTGAAATCTATTGTTCTTCCCAAACCGTCAGCAAACCAGGAATCTTGCAACTTGCCCCACTTCCAGCCTCATTTCATGTACATTATTTTCCTTGACGTGCACCCACTCATTCGTGGGAACATTTAAATGCCCTTTGGTGGGAAACATAATGTCAGTGTTCTGATGATAATGTGGAAAAATGAATAAAATGGGTAGAAATCAAAACCAAAACATTTTTAAAATCAGTACCACGTGGGGAGGAGGGGGCGCGTTTAGACTTGTATTTATTTATCTTTGAGTTTTGATATAGCGCGTACTTTACACAAAGGCGTCAGAGCGCTTTACAATAGTGCCTTACATAAGGACTTCAGATTACATGAATAACAATAATGTATTGCCCCGCGTCTGCTTTAGTGTGACCTTGGCTAATTTCACAGCGGCTTTGGGGAAACCCAGAGCGACTGTTCAATTCTGATGGATGAAAGATTGATGCCCCTAGCTTCTCGCCACATGCACTCAATTTCCTGTTTTGCCTCACCTCTGCCTGGATTCCTAGCTTGAGGGAGTGATGCATTGAAAGCAGTGACAGTGATAAATCCGACAGAATGCGCTGCGAGGGCACCGAATTCAATATGTCACACAGTGTGTTTTTTTACAGCCCTGGTTGCTTTCTGTCTATTCCAGTGCCGCTGTAATTTAGGAATTATGTGGTTCCCAAGGAGTAACAATCGAAAACGGAGCAAAGGGTTTTAGAGCTCGTGGAAAGGCAGCATGTTGTCACTGGAAGCTCCATGTCCAGTAATAAAAAAAGCCAGGTTTCTGTCATTTTCTTCTAATTTGCAACAACAAGTTGATGGATGGAATGCCTGAATTTATTCAATAGGTGTACAAAACAGTGATGGGTGGAATGCTTGAATTAATCCAATAAGTATACAATACAGTGATGGGTGGAATGCTTGAATTAATCCAATAAGTATACAATACAGTGATGGGTGGAATGCTTGAATTAATCCAATAAGTATACAGAACAGTGATGGGTGGGATCCTTGAATTAAGCCGATAAGTATTCAAAACAGTGATGGGTGGAATGCTTGAATTAATCAAATAAGTATACAAAACAGTGATGGGTGGAATGCTTGAATTAATCCAATAAGTATACAGAACAGTGATGGGTGGGATCCTTGAATTAAGCCGATAAGTATTCAAAACAGTGATGGGTGGAATGCTTCAATGAATCCAATAAGTATACAAAACAGTGATGGGTGGAATGCTTGAATTAATCAAATAAGTATACAAAACAGTGATGGGTGGAATGCTTGAATTAATCCAATAAGTATACAGAATAGTGATGGGTGGGATCCTTGAATTAAGCCGATAAGTATTCAAAACAGTGATGGGTGGAATGCTTCAATGAATCCAATAAGTATACAAAACAGTGATGGGTGGAATGCTTCAATTAATCCAATAAGTATACAAAACAGTGATGGGTGGAATGCTTGAATTAATCCAATAAATATACAAAACAGTGATGGGTGGAATGCTTCAATTAATCCAATAAGTATACAAAACAGTGATGGGTGGAATGCTTGAATTAATCCAATAAGTATACAAAACAGTGATGGGTGGAATGCTTCAATTAATCCAATAAGTATACAGAACAGTGATGGGTGGAATGCTTGAATTAATCCAATAAGTATACAAAACAGGGATGGGTGGAATGCTTCAAATAATCCACTAAGTATACAAAACAGTGATGGGTGGAATGCTTCAATTAATCCAATAAGTATACAAAACAGTGATGGGTGGAATGCTTCAATTAATCCAATAAGTATACAAAACAGTGATGGGTGGAATGCTTGAATTAATCCAATAAGTATACAGAACAGTGATGGGTGGAATGCTTGAATTAATCCAATAAGTATACAAAACAGGGATGGGTGGAATGCTTGAATTAAACCAATAAGTATACAAAACAGTGATGGGTGGGATGCTTGAATTAATCCAATAAATATACAAAACAGTGATGGGTGGGATCCTTAAATTATTCCAATAAGTATACAAAACAGTGATCGGTGGAATGCTTGAAGTAATCCAATAAGTATACAAAACAGTGAAGGGTGGAATGCTTACATTATTCCAATAAGTATACAAAACAGTGATGGGTGGGATGCTTGAATTAATCCAATAAATATACAAAACACATACTAAAGAGGAACCTACGATCCGCTGACCTCGCACTCGCCAAACCCCCACGCAGGAATCTTCTCCTACATTGCGGCCAAGACCTGGAACGAGCTCCGATCAACATCAGATGCACCCCCACCCTGCACATCTTCAGGAAGACCCTTAAGACCAGCCTCTTCGGCTGACTGGAGCTGCTCCCCCCACCCCCAGCAGCTTGAAACCCTCATGGGTGAGTAGCCTGCTTAAACATTCCCTGAATGATTGATTGAACAGGGATGGATGGAATGCTTGAATTAATCCAATAAGTATACAAAACAGTGATGGGTGGGATGCTTGAATTAATCCAATAAGTATACAAAACAGTGATGGGTGGGATGCGGGAATTAATCTCAGCCACTGGGGCAATCACTCTGGACCGCACCACAATCCATTATTATTTTGCACATCACGCCACCTAAATTTGGACCCAGCTACATGCAAAGCAGCCTTGACCCTGCGCCAGAAGGAACAGTCCAGTCAGAAATGCCAAGCTAGGTCCTCCCTGAACTGGAACACAAGCAACTCAGGACGGGTATCGCCTTAGTTATGGGCTCATTAGCCAGGTATAGATTGGTTCTAGTGACACAGTGTGTACGGGACCCACGTGTTGGGTCCAAACTGAGGTGGCATGTTGTGCTAAATAACAATGGATTGAGGTGTGGCCCGAGTGATAACCAGTGGCTGAGATGAATTCATGCATTCCTTTCTGCACTGTTTTGTATACTCTTTGCATTAATCCAAGACACTGGCTCTGGGCTGCTTTCCATCTCAGATGGGTTGGAATGCTACGCAGAGCGATTGCTAGCGTTTACATGTTTTGCAAGCATTCCTCGGAGCACATTTTATGTGATTGATTATAACACCCTATGTGGCCAAGGGTATGGGCAAACGAGGGGTCTATGCTCACTGTGCCGTACGACTCAAGTTATACCTCATTGACGAAGGTCTAAGTAGGCGGAAACTGGTCCGATGTTGCTTGTGGTCTCTATTGGAGGGGACCTTATCTGGCAGTTTATGATGGACTGGTTTTATGAAGAGCAGGTTCGGTACGGATTAGCTTCAGGCGAGCCTCTGTTTAAACTGGCATGGCGGGCGAAAAAAGATTGGTTAGAATTCTACCCTAAGCGAATGGTAGTGGTTAGACTTTTTGCAAGCATTAATCCCATCTCCTTTGGTGTGCATTTTCTTGTAATGTGGCATCACTCAGTGGCAGTACTTTAAGCCTTCCCTCTTCTTACTTTTTCTTATGAAAAATCCTACAAGTTGCAAAGAAAGCGTTTATGAACTTGTACATGTTCGTATGCACACACTATGCATGCACAAGTAACAAAACCACACCAGGGGATTTGAATCAGAGTTCCCACAGACAATGAAGTTTATCTTGTCGCTTTCTATGTGACTGTAGAGTGACGAGCAAAGCCAGACTACTACCTTGATGAAAGATGCAACGAAAAAGAGAAGCTACATAAGTGAGTGCTACTTTCTACCTTCCTATCTTTTTGAGCTTTAATGATGCTCTGACAAAAGTAGCCACAGTGCTGACGGAAGACAGCCTGTAGTCCTCGCAGAAGATTCCGGAAGTGGAGCTCTGCAGCAGTCCAATAAGGAGCTGATTGCATAATGTCAGGGATCCTGAGGAAGTGAGGTCAGGCCCGAAGTTACCATTTCTCGCCTTTATCGCCAAACCAATCCCCAGCCATCGCAACATGTTCACCTGGAATGGAGAATAACATGCGGGACCCAGCATTACCTGCTCCATTACAGCATGACAGTTTGGCATTTTTCTGCACATTTTCCTCCTGCTTCCACATGTAATATGAGCTCAGAGGAGGATTTGGTTATCGCCAGGGGCGTTTCTGCAAAGCTCAGAATTGTGCTAGGTTGTTAGCATGGGGTGTGTGTGTGTGTGTCTGTGTGAGTGAGTGTGTTTTACGTACCATCACGCACCTTGTGAGCACAGCAGTTTTGAATCTTGGCAGCTATGGCCCGTTTGGCTAACTTTTGTTCTACAAGTCTAATTTTCCCAGCATCGCTGCACTGTCACGCGATGAACTTGGCAGGCTAAAGCGAGATTATAAAAACTACAGAAACAAATCCCCCCATTTATCTCATTCAAGGCTAAAAGACTCTCTTGGAGGGTAGGCCGCATTCTGCACAGACTGGCCTTGAGGTTCTGCAACAAATAACAAGTTGAGAAACAACCGTCTCTTTCCCACTTCCTTTGCAATGAAACATTTCCTCTTGTGCTGCTTACCACGAGCCATTCCCACATCCTTTTATCGATATGGGCCGGCTTCCTATTGGCTGTTTCTTGCAGGGAGGCACCTTAATCAGTGTGCTACTAACAAATGGCTCATGTCGAGTTCACTTCATGTTTTTTTTTCCACAAATGGTCTTTCACTTTGCTTGGCATTGAGTCTCCTTGTTATAATTCCTCAGTGCATTTACAGTGTTTGCGTCCATTTCTGGTCTCTTGTGTTTATCTTCTGTCAATGTTTCCCATATTGTAGGTTCGAATGGTTGCATGGGAAGGCTGCAAGAAAACTGCAATTGCTCAAGGGTCAAAGGTGACAAGGGACCTTACACAAAGTGACCTTAACTGCTTCATAAACCCCTCTAGAGACTCGGGGGTAAAAATACTTATGGAATTGGATTGTATTTGCATTTATATATCGAGTCTTCGCCTGGTAAGGAGCTGAAGTGCATTGGCGCACGAGTACCATGATCCTCTGCGGCAGGGCTTTATATGGAAGAGTGTTTGTCATGTGGACTGTGTGAGTAGTGTTTTAATAACTTTGCGTGGAGACGCTTAAGCGTTATTAGATGTTAGTCTACGGGTGGACAGGGTGGGTGCAGAGTGGCATAGGTGGAAAGTGTTCTGGCATTCTACACTGTGCCTGGCATTGCTCAAAGCCCGCCTGAGCAAGCATGTAGTTATGTCTATGCATAGGGAAGCATAAAAGATAAGAATGAATACTGTTTTGAGTGCTTGATGGCACCTTCAGTCCTTACCCGTTTTAGTTTAACACAAGTTTAACCTCTTTGAATGTTGAGCAAAGGAAGTGCCAAGAGGTGAAAAGATATATACCTTGGGGGGGGGGTAGGGGTATGCAATCTTATAGGATGATATACATTGATGAAATAAGTTTGCATACTCATGCTCAGGAGTCCACATAAGAGGAGCAACAGAGGAGCAGCCAGCCATAGTTGGTGCCTGAGAGGAGGGAAGGAGTCTCAAGTCCTCATGCCTGCTTCAGGACGTTGCAGCCTCTCTGTCGCGACGGCAGGCAGTTTTCATGCGTTGAATCTCTAGCGGTTGAAGGGAGATTGGGAACAGCCAGTGTCTTCGACCTGCGCGGCCTCCTTGTGGAACAGGAAATGAGTGCGCAGCTGGCCTTGGTGCAGCGATCCCGGCATCTTCAACAGCTGCAGCCTGCATCTGGACAGGTGCAGACTGATCCAGAGGAAGGTAGTTGCAGTCCATCTCTGAGTGTGGTGGATCATACGGCAAAGCAACTGCCGCCCACATGTGTAGATCGATCCAATGGCAAGGCAGTTGCAGCACCAAATCACAGCCCACAGCAGCAGCCGTGTTGTAGAAAACTGACAGTGGTAGGGACCCAAGTTACCTACAGTCACGGACCAAGTACCCGAGATTGGGGCTAACATAAGTAAGGGACACTTAGTCCCAGGCTGGCAGACAATCAGTGACCAAGCAGTACAGCCACTCCAAAGTTTGGCCCAGCAACAAGATCTATGCCAATTGTCTTTTGGTTCTAGGCACAAAGCAAGCATCTGCGAAGGAGACACAAATAATCAGGGCAAAGCAAACCAAATCTGTAAAACAACGTACAAGGTGATTCTTACCCCCAGATATCACATCAAAGGCCAACATGTTATTTTAAATAGGGCTAATCTACTCAGACTTTTTAAGCACATCCCGTCTCTGAAGGAAATACAGTCAAACGACGTAGTCTGGGTTAAGTTCCTAAACCTAACCAGTGACTCCCATGGTGAATCAACTTCGATTGGGTTGAGCCGACACGCCCAGAGTGGGGGTCGCAACAGACGAAACAGCAAAAATGGCTGCCTGGGGTATTGACATAGCATTTCCCATACCCGAGAAATACGCACATGTATTAGCAGTAACTTCACCAACAAAGGTGAATCAAACAATCAAACAGGGAAAAGCTCAGCCATGGAATCCAAACTTTACAATGCTTACAAGATAATAAGCTCAGCAGAGCAAAGGGCAGTGTTCCACACGGAACCAAAGCATAGCTCAAGGCAAAACACACTGATTGGTCCGGGAGGCTTGAGCCCTCGACGGCACATCTAACAGTAATAAGGCAGCCAGTTATTTGAACAAGAATAGAAGAGTGGGGAATCTCACTCTTCTGTCCATCCTATCGTGGAACGTCGCAGGGTTAAAAAGACTGCATAGCTGTAAAGCAGCATGCATACACCTTCGAGAAAATGACATACTTTGCCTACAAGAGACATGGGCCACTGAACCTCTAATTCTCTCAGGCTACTACGAGATTCACACTGCAGCAATAAAAAGCAACATCTTTGGGAGAGCAGCACGTGGGCTCTCAATTTATATCAATCACATCCTCAAAATAGAGGTAAAATGAATAGAAACCAACTCCCCCAACTTCCAAGCAGTATTGATCGTTGGACTTAAAAGCAACAATAACTCAATTCGACTGCTGATAATCAATTGTTATATAAATCCTGCCATAAGGCAAAAAAAGCAAGCACTAAAATCATTAACCAAATAAATGGACCACCTTATAAACAAATATGCCTCTCATTTCCCAATCATCGTAGGGGACATGAACATCAGGGGCTTGGGAGATGGTACAAGGAAACCTCCAAACATAACAGAATTGGCGCCTCTACATCGGCTGCTTTTCAAGCATAACATGGTTTCCACCCACGCCTCCAAGAAAGCTGTGGACCCCCTATGGCTTCCCTTGCCCAACTTCAGGGATAAGTCAACAATTGATTACATCTTTATCGTCGAAAAATTGCTAACATACTTTAAAGACTTTGAGGTGGGAAACAGGGAGGAAAGTGATCACAGGCCATTGAGGGTCACCCTTGATATAAATGGGTAACCCGCAAAACACCCCGGAACACTGGGTACCTCAACCGAGGAAAAGCACCACACAGTACTGAATAGAATAAAATGGTCCACAAAACTAAGTCCAGTACTCATGGAGTGGGTCACTCATAAAGAGAAGTGTCAAACACTGGCACCTCCCCTGGAGCTCTTGCAGGAATTACTTGAGGAACTAAAATCTGTGCTAGGACAGGTCAGTGGCAACCTCAAAGCTCAGGTCCTCCATTTGCAAAATTACTTATTACAACCAAATCCCAGGGACCTAGAGCAAACCAAACGGAGTCTCTCAAAGGCATTGAAGGCGAGAAGAAAAGGAGTCACAAATCACATCATACTGGAAATAAAAGCTCTTCAAAGAGAACACAGGACAAAAAATATGGGAAACTCGATCAAAGAAAATTGAGGCATAGTGGCTGAAAATATTCAAAATGCTTAAAGAAAAGGGACATACTCGACTCTGGAGACACATCAGACAACTGTGCAACAAAGCAAAGAAAATGGGGTGGCAGCCGCTCAGTGGGTTAAGTATGTAAAGCAACTGTACACAGCAGACCAGGAAAGGACGGACACCCAAGAACAACAATTCCTATCAGCAAACGAAGAAGAGGACAAAAGACTATTTCTCAATACAACAGAGATAACCAACCTGATTAAGAAAATGAGAACAGACAGCGCACCGGGTCCTAACGGAGTGCCAGCGTCGGTGTTCAAAGTGTCACATGGATTCTGGGTGGAGCGATTACTCACACTCTTCAAGTTTGCCTTTGAAACGGCCTCCATTCCTTCATCATGGAAAGGCTCAATACTCTTCCCTATATATAAAAAAGTGAAAGCACAAAAACCTGAAAACTATCGGCTTGTGGCTCTGCTAGACATCGAAGCAAAGGCATTTGCTAGAGTGTTGCTTAAGGAACTAGAAAGCTGGGTAAAGGAGCACAACATCCTCCCATTTTTCCAAACTGGATTTAGACCTCAATGCTCCACCGTAGATAACATACTAGCACTGGGCTATCTGTCCAGACGTGCGACCCAACCCTCTCAACCCTCTTTGTTTAGCTGCTTTGTAGATTATAGTGCAGCATTTGACCGAGTGGATCGTGGCAAATTATGGAGAAAACTTACCAACTGGTGCATCCCCCAAAAGTTGCTAAAGGCGATAATGGCTCTATACGATGGGACCTGGGTACGCATCAAGACCAGCCAAACGTCGTTAACAACTAAGGTCCCAACTAATAACAGCCTCAAACAAGGGTGCGTCCTTGCACCTTTAATCTTTAACATCTACACATCCGACCTAGGTCAAGCCCTGGAGGGGCAAATCTAGTTATTCCAAAGTTGGGGAATGTGTGGCTTCAAATGCTCCAATATGCCGACGATCTTGTAATCTTGGACCATACTAGGACAGGCCTACAGAAAGCCTTAGAAGTGCTACATAGATTTAATAAAAAGAATAATTTACTGGTAAACCAGGAGAAGACCAAGATCCTCATCTTTGGGAAGTACCATCGAAAGCAAACAGCTCAATGGCACCTAGGTGACCATCAAATCAGATCTTGTAAAAACTATAACTATCTGGGTCTCAGGCTAATGGAAGGGGCAAAATCAACAGCTCATTTGAAACACCTAAGAAACAAAGGGGCCGGAATCATTTGCAGCTTGAGAAGACTTAACCAAAAACTACACAGTCCATCCACTGAACCCATTCTGAAAGTCTTAAAAGCAAAAGTAGTGCCCTCAGTCAACTATGGCCACTTAATCTTTCCTGGCGCCCTCACTAAATTTTTCATGAGTTTCCAAATTTCCGTGTACAAGAAAGTATTAGGCATTCCACGACAGGCCAGGAGAGCCAGAGTAAGGCTGGAGCAGGGTCTATCTCGCCCAGATATTTCCTGCCTGGGCGACACTATAAAATACTACATTAGTACACTATGAGCTCCAGCAACAGCCTTGAAAGCGCAAATCAAAACAATCTTCGAAGAAAGCAGATCCCCATGGCAAGCGCAATTGTCAGTAGCCACAAATCTGCTAGAAATAGAGGTGCAAAAACCTGGACAACGCTAATATTTTAATAGCTGCATGGAAAAGAGCTGTGAACAGACAGGTCAAGCACATATCACACGTAAGAGACCTGGAAAGTCTGCATCACCATCCAAATCTTTCTACATTGGATGCCTCCTATAAAGTGGGAAAACCACAGCCCTATCTTGAGCAAACACTATCTGTCCAAACTCGAAAAAAGATCACTTACATGAGGCTCCTCGCATTACCCATCGTGGATTTTAATCAAAGCTGGGCCCGCCCGGATAAATTAGCAGCATGCAGACTTTGCAATTACCATCAGGAATCCTGGCTCCATTTGTTGTGTTGTTGTCCAAAGTTAGTAGTGAGAGGCACCGTTTGGTCACCCCAATCTGCAGAGCTCAGGGCCTCCCACGATGCAGCGAAATCTCTGACTTGTGTTTTTCTTCAACCTCAACTCAAACAGTTGCACGGCTGGGGAAATTCATAGAACTAATTCGAGCTGCACTGTCCGCAAAAATAGAGCCTCATAAAGAAAAGTCAGCCTGGAAGCATGGGTGCCGCGGACATATCTCCCATTTAAAAAACAATCCACTTTGTTCTTAAACTGTATAGCTAGAAAGTGACACTGTTCTTAAGGTTTATGCTCCACTAGTTCGTAGTAACATTCAGGGAAATTAACTTATTTGTTTTTTAGATCATTTTTTATATTGTTAGTATATTGTAATGATTTTAAATAATCGAACAATAAAATACTTTTTCACGTTTCACGTTTCACGCATGCAAAACATTATTAAGTCTTATCTTTTTCCCTTTCCTATGCATAGACATAACCACATGCTTGCTGAGACATGGTTTGAGCAATACCAGGCACAGTGTAAAAGGCCAGAACACTTTCCACCTAGGTTAAACTGAATTCACACATGCTGTCCACCCATAAACTAACATCTAATGCTTAAGCATCTTCACACTTGGAATTAAAACACTACTTATATAGTCCACATGACAAACAGTCTTTCATGTAAAGCACCTGTGCGTGGGAGCATGCTACCCATTCACAAATGCTCTTCACCTCCTTCTTTTCCCTCTCTCAGCGGACAACTCTTGAGAATGGGTACCATTTTAGGAGCAGTTACAAATCACTGATACATACCCTTGCAAGTCACAGAAATGGTACAGCCATTCCGTTGCCACCCTCCTTTCAATTATATTTTGATTTGGATTTAGCACACACAAAGCCTGTAACTTACTGCACTGCAATCTGTGCAAGAGCAAATGCTTTCTTTATTATATGTGTTCCTCTATCCCTTGCCTCACGGCCACTACAGAGAGAAGCACAGTGGATGGAAGTGAGGAATTTATGGCCAAGCACATTTAGTGCACGCTTGAATGTGCCTGTCTCCTTGGTACATCCATAAATTGAATATGTAAATGCTAAGTGGTGCCACTACACTTCTGCTTATGTACACATGTAGGCCACAACACCTGTCAATTGGGAAAAAAGCTTTATTTGTGAAACAGAATCTGTCTGCCTTAATGTGAAAGAGACACATGGCCCTTAAGGCCTATGTTTTCATTATTATGCAGCATACGCGGCAGCTACTCGATGTATTGATGGAAATAATTCAACTGGGCATCACATTTCCACTGCTACAACCATTGTCAACAGCATGAATTGTAATTGTAAGATTGTAGCATTTATGCACTGGCCCATAAAACCCTTTACTATAGGACTGGGGTTTGATTTTGATCTTTTACCTCTAGTTACCGCAAATCTCAATTGGTCCTCTGGTGGATCTTGTTCTGTGCTGAAAGAGACTGGAATATTCGGAGGCTGAGCAATTACCAAGTGAGGACCAGGAATATGATAATTGCTACTCTCACATATTCATCTTTCAACGCTATAGGAAGTCTATTTTCAGATTACAAATGTGTATCAAGCACAGATTATACCCACAATCAAATGATGAGCCAGAATCAGCAGAGTTTAGTTTATATCTCAAAGTTTAGTATTTCATTCAAAGGTAAAAAATATTTAATTGAACGATTTACAATCCTATTTTAAACTAAATTAGGTTTTAATAAAGATAATATCAACCTCTACGAGATTCCAATATGAAGGGATAAATCTTCCTAAACCGAGGGAGATGTAGCATTTGGATTAATAGGAAATCTGTTAAACCTCAATGCAAACTTTTGAGAAGGTTCAGATAGTTCCAAGTCAGCATGTCCAATTCGATAAAGACAAGAGCATCTGTCTCAGTCCATCAAAGCCACAGCAGTATGGCGCGAAACCTTTCAGCCAAGAAGGTTCCACTACGCTACTATACCAGCCTGCAGCAGATTGCAGTATTACGACACAATTCGCCTTGTCTTTAGGTGTACAGGCCGTTAATCTCAAGTGCTGCAAAATGGGTGAGCAAGCGAACCAATCGAACACACGCCTTCCTATCATTCATTTCCAAAATCTGACCAATTATACTTCAGCGGTTAACACCCCTTGATATCATTAAGAAATATTATATCACTCTGTCCTATTGGTTGTCTTCGATTGGATGGAAATGATGTACTAGGTAAAAGTACACAGTCCAGAAGAATTTGGTTATGCAGGTTATGTATCTTCCTTATGCTACTGTAGGTTTTAGTCATTTGAACACTAAGATCATTTCAAAGAGTAAGCCAGATCATGCTTTCAACATTTCTGAGAGCTAGTTCTCAAGCATCTGTTCTAGCATGTAACAGTTTCTGTTTTAAGTTTCGTTGAGCTGTGCTGTGAATGTCAAAGGAAGCAATTGAAAGTTAGAGTACATGTTGCAACTTCACAAAGTTTCCATACGCTTCAGACTATTCAATTCATGAGTTTACGTTTGGGAAAAGAGACTAGATTAGAGGCCTAACTGAAATGCGTCTTACTCACAATAAAATTATGCTAAAATATGAATCTCGCATTGCATAACATGGAATATAAATCTTTTGACTAACTGCATGAAATACACACTTCAATCAATTCGTAATTAATTCATGTAAATTTAGGGTACCCATAAATGTTTGAAAATGTCACTATTACACACATATTGGAATAGTACATGATTATCTACTTTGTACGCAGATTGTTAAGGCGTACATACATTTATAAGCATGTTGGATAAAAGATTCCAAAAGGTTATTTCAACTAAACTCGTGCAACACCTACTTTTCTTTTGCCATTTTGGGTGTACATGTTACACATATAATACTATTCATCTCTATCACATAGAACATTTAAATTTGCATTTAAGATTCTTGATGACTTTATTATTAAATTTTTCTAATCACAAAATCAGAACTATTAAGGTATTAATATTTCACATCGTGATTATGATGTAGACTCATTCTAACCATTCTGCATGCTTTTACGATGCAGTAGCTAAATCGAGTTGCATTGTGTCATTTTCCCACAACATGGAGCTTAACATATTTGGCATCATTTGTGTAACACATTGTCGAGATGTTTACCTTTCTTATTTGTCAAACATTTGTAAGAGAAACCTCTGCCCTATCAATTCCCCCTTTTTATGGTGAATCGAGCCATCCCACTCTTATCTCTTATCTTATCTGATGACACATTTATAGTACTGATGTCTTTATAAGTTTTAGCCTAGGTTGCTCTAAGGCTTTCAGTTCATCATAGCAACTGTGAGAAAGTGGCTCTATATATCCTGGACCAAAGTAAGGTACAGTGTGTATGGAGACCAACATACTCCAGAGGTATAACAGAGGTTAAAGTCAGGGCTGACCTTACTCTCAAAAGTGGTAGCTTGGTCGAGCAGTAAGGCAGTACCAGAGGACTGTGTAAAGCATTTGTTGTACACACTCAGTCAGCAAAAGGTTTCACACACTCAAGGACTGAACTCCAGGCCAATTGTTTTTATATCAAAAGATATAGTTGTTTTATGAAAATATACTTTTCTCAATTATGGGTGATCTCAGGTAATTACTATGCAGAAAGGTAATAACTGGGTAAACACAATAGGTACAGGGGTTGCAGTAGGCAACACAATTTAACATTGAGCTCAATGGGTTTTTCTACAAAAATGCAGTTAATTACTTTGTAGATTACTTTTGTAATTCCATTACTGGATCCTAGATTCAGTCTACGGGTGTAAGCAAAAAACAGTTTAGTAAAAACGTTTTGGTTATTGCAATGCTTTTTAAGGAATATAAAGGTATTTCAAAAGTTCACACTTAGAAACTTTTCAGTGAAAATCTAGCAATGTTATCCAACGGGAGAAAATTCAGGTTACAGTTAAAGTACTTTTTTATTACTTTTGTAATCCAGTACTGGGCTCCTAGGTCCAGCACTGGGATCTCTACTTAAGACAGTTAAGTAATTACGTTTCAGTAGTAGGTACGATTTTTAAGGAATATTTCAAGTTTTCAAAAGTAGATAGAAGAAATTTCATAGAAAAGCAGACAATCGATTCCTATGGAGAAAATTCAGGTTACTAGTAAACCCAGGTAGGATTACATTTGAAGTTCAGTACTGGACTACAAGGTATAGTACTGGCTTCCCTCCTGATCACATGTGAGTACTTCGGAATTCGTTATTCTGCTGATTTTATAGGAATATTTGAGAGTTTCAAAAATTCTAACTTGGAAGATTTTTTGAGTCAAACCAGTCAATGTTAACCTATGGCAGTAAAATGAGTTATCGGTTTCCTGGTGAGGACTCGACCAGTGAAGTTAAGGTTCTGGGCATAGACTCAGGGGTCCCCCAGTGTCAGGTAGGTACAGTTGGTACACCCTCAGCGGCACAGGGGCAGCCAAGGGCAGAGGTAGCTTGGCCCAATCTAATCAAATGAGGAGCAGGGGGCCTTCGGTTGGTGGCTGCTGGCTAGCAGGCCACGCGGCTGTGGTAGCTGGGCTCCTGGTCACTTGCTCAGGGCAAATGGGGAAGTAGGATAGAACACAGGGTGCACGGCCAGAGGCACTCGGGCGGCTGGGTGCAGGGTGCTTTTGAGCCGTCGGGGGCTCACTGTTATTGAATGGGAAAGGTAAAAAGGGAACAAAGGCTGCAGACTCTGGGACGGGGATTCTTCAGGTGCACCCACCACTTCGAGAGGTAAGTTGGGATCCTGGAGAAGCGGTAGGTACCCCAAAGGGAGGCACAGGAGGGACAGGGCACCAGGTGCAGGGGTGTCTTTGGGTGTCGGGAAATCTTACCCTCAGCTGGGCGCGGTTGGAGAAGTCCCTGGTTCTGAGGCTGCAGGCGTCATCTGGTTCATCAAGGGGGGGTCTTTGGGCACTGGACTTTGGGTCCCAGTCACCGGGGGGACGTCCTCGTGGTCTTGGATCACTCGGTCACGGGCCGGGCTCGGCGGGTGTAGAGTGGATTGGTCTTGTGCTTTCTGGCTGGCACCAGAGGTATGGTTGTTGAAGCAGAGCCTCTGCTTATGGGAGTCCCAGTCTTTACGAGGGTCAAGGCAGGCAGGTCCTCCAGGAGTCTCAAGGTTGCGGTCCGCAGTAGCAGGTTCCAGGATCGACAGGCCGGTAGGCCTGGGGCCAAGTCAGTTGGTGTCGTCCTGTTGTTAGCAGCTGCACGGCGGGTTTTCTTTTTCTTGATCTTCTTTCTTCTTTTCCTATCGGGATCTGAGGAAGGAAGGTTCAGAGAGCCCCTAAATACTGAATTTAGGGGTGTTACAGGTAGAACAAGGGCAGGGACCAATAGGTCCTTGTCCTGGAGTGGGTACACCCCCTAGTCTGCTCCTCTCCAATGGGAGGGGGGCAGGAACCTAGCTGTGATTGGGCAGGGCTCCCCATACTCAAGATGGCTGGAGCCCAGGGTCGTGCTTCAACTCGCCTCTCCCACCTGAGGGGTGGGGTTGGCACAGGCTGGCACCCCCCCCCTTCCTGACATAGGATTTCCCGCCAGTCTTCCCGCCAGAGTGGGGGTCATAACCGGTAAGGGCCAGTTGCTGGGTACAGCAAATGGTCTGGAGAAGTTCACAGAGGCCGCAGGCCTTTAAAGTTTCCCCCTGCCCATCCTGGGGGAGGAGACCTAGCACCTCACCCAGGAAGTGCATTGTTGCAGGCCCAGAAGAGCGGGGGGCTCTCCACCCAGGGGTCCAGCAACATGTCTGCTGTGTAGCAGCCTAGGCAGCCTCTCAGTCCAGACATGGATTGTAGGTTAGGTTTCAGGGGGCATCTCTAAGATGCCCTCTGGTGCATTTTATATTAAATCTCACACTGGCATCAGTGCGGGTTTAATGTGCTGAGAAGTTTAATACCAAACTTTTCAGTCTTCAGTGAGACCATCATGGTGCTGTGGAGTTTGTAATGTCGACGTCCCAGCACCCACCTCTTTTATAATACCGATCCCCTAAAACAAACCTTTAGAAACTCTTTCCTCTGTCTTCCCCTCCAAAACTCATTTTTACTCATCCAAAAAATCTTTCACTCTTTTATCCCTCCACTATCTTTTTCAATCGAAATTAACAGACTAACATGTTCACTTCTCAAATTCTATATTAAACTATACTAATATACTACCCAAATGACTGAATAACATATCCACTACTCAAATTACTTCATATTTTTTTTACTATACTAATTTTTAACAGTAATCCTTTATGGGTTCCGGAGTGGCGTGCTACTCACTCAGGGGTAACATGTGCTATATGAATGCAAATCTTTCTTCCTCTTTTATCCCTCCGCTATCCTTCTCACTCTAAGTAACTGACTAATATCCAACACTGAAATTACTTCATATTTCACCACTAATCCTTTGTAAGCTTCCTGAATAGCGTGCGTCAACAGGCGCTATATAAATACAAACCTTTGTCCTCCTCAATCCCTCTGCTATCATTCCAAATCCAAATAACTGACTAACCTATCCACCTCTTAAAATGTACTTGCATGTTTCACTATACTAATTCAACACTAATCCTCTATGGGTCCCGGAGTAGCGTGCTACTCGCCGAAAAAGCACTTTGACGCCTCGTCAGGGGTAATAAGCGCTATATAAATGCAATTACAGTACAATACAATACAATACAATATACTCTTAATGGCAGCACTGCACTTACAGTGCCCAGGAATGGCCAAGGGTACTGTAGGCCAACAGGGCTCATGCAACTGTGCCCACACCACTGGCATAGGGCAACCAGCTAGAGGGGTGACTGAGGTATGCCAGGGCAGTGGGTCTTGTGGGCGTGGCACACAGGGATGTGTGCCATGTCTACTCTTTGTTTAGTTCTGTACTTAGAGACTCAGCCTGCAAAGGCAGTGTGTGTGTGTCAGGATACAGGGCCCCTAAGGGTGGCACAATAAGTGCTGTAGCCCTTAGGGGTCTTCTCTGGTCACCATGCCCTGGGTACCTAGGGTACCATTTACTAGGGGCTGATAGGTGGCCATAGATACCAATTGGGTTTTAGTTTCAACACCGTTTTAGGGACGGAACACAGGCCCTGAGTACCTATTTGGCAGGAGCCCAGGGCACACTTAGTCAAAGCACATCAGCAGTTCAGCAAAAAGTGGGAGCATACCAATGCAAGAAAGATGGCACTTTCTCACAGTAACCAACATCATAAACTTTATTTTGGTCCTCAGACCATAAAAGTGCAAATGCATACAATTCAGACATACAAGGTTATTAAGTACATACAAAAATACATATGTGATCAGCTAAAAGTATTACTCTATTACTTAAAAATTGGATGAGAGAATAAAATGAGACAGAGCGCTAAAAACAGGATTAGCAAGGGCCTATCTCTTAACAAATGTAAACGACATGGCCAGCCATGATGACTTGGTAATGAGAATAGCTCTAAAAAACGAGACCAGTTAAAATCGCCACTTTCAGAGCTAAACAGAGCTTAAATAAACAATTAAGACACCATAAAAAGTACATAAAAGTATTGTGCATTGACAAATATAATGATGTTACAATTGCAGCACAGACTTTCGAATTGCCCACATAATATCAAGAAATGTTTCTACTGCACAGACTACAGGTAAGCTAGAGTCAAATTTTAGAATGCGCAGTGCCTCAAGATGGTATTTAATTCCAAATCATTTACAGATGGGACGAAGCCATTTGGCTCTCTGCAGCTGATACAGTGGGCAGGCAAAAAATATGTGACCAATTGACTCAACAGCAAGGGGACAGCCTGGATAAAATTGTGAAAAAATGTATGGCTGATACCAGTAAGGTAATTCACTGGAAGTGAACCAAATCTAAATTGCATATACAGCTTCATATCTTGGGGAATCGTAATAGCCTCAAGATATTGTTTGATGAGGCGAATAGTTTAAACTCCATAAACTCCATGGTTAAACGACCCCAGGACGAATATGAAAAAGAGGACTGAGCCACCCAGTGCCAATATTGTATCTTTAGCAATTCCTTGCTAGGCAGCCGTGCTGGATCCTTAGGTTCCCACAGCCTTTCTAGACTGATTGCGGTGAGCAGAGATTTCACCTTGCAAAACCATGTAGTTTTCTTAAAGCCATCAAGTACTGTCACTTCAGAGAGGGCAGCAGCGTAAGGAAGCAACTCGTTGGTTGATTTTAAGCGAAGCCAGAATAATAGGGGGCGTAGCTTGGCCTTTTCAATAATGGTGGCTCGGCCCATGTCCAGCCCTAGTGGGTGAACAGGGGTGCCCTGCAGGAGTGAAACTTTCTGAATCTGCACAGTTTCGCACCATACAGTGCTGAGCCTACTGCCTTGCAATCATATATATGGAGAGGAGCTGCTACAAGCTTACTATGGGAGGTCCTATGCTCTTTGGTCCAAAGCCCCAGTTATCTGTCTATGGTGGAGAGTTTGCTTCGATACTTGTGTCTTCCAAGACATGTCGTTTGAGAGAGTGATCCCCAGATAGTTAGTCACTCTCTCCAGCGGGACCCCACCCAGTGTTAACTTCACTTTGTATGTTTTATGAGGGTTCAACATTAGAAGCTTTGTCTTTGAGGTGTTAACCTCTGGTCCTTTGGAATCACAGAAGGCCTTGATGGGGTCTAAGAGCAATTGTGACCCTCTAGGGGCTTTAGAGACTAGCAACGTGTCATCCGCGAACAACAGTGTTACCACTTTGTCACCTCCAAGGGTGGGGGCATCTGCGGGGACCTCAGAAAGGTACTGGACTACTCAATTTATGAATATGAGTGTAGGTGCCAGTGCACAGCCCAGCCGGACCCCCTTGTTGACTTTAATCTGATCCGTGTGCTGTCCTTTATTTCCCCAACGAACGCTTGCATAGCTAGCCTCATGGAGGCGCATTTCAGCTGCTAAGACCATAGGATGGAGGCCCATCTCTTTGAGAACAGTCCAGAGCTTATTTCTTGGAACTACGTCAAAAGCGGACCTTAGGTCAATAAAAGCCACATAGAGGCTACCCTGTCCAATAACCACTGTCTTTCAGGTCAATAAAAGAAATTGTAATACCTGGTTGATGGTGCTTTTTTTTGCCTGAACCCAGCTTCGTATGGGAACAGGATATTGTGGTCAGTAACCCAGCGAACATCTTTTGTACACAATCAATGAGACTAATAGGCCTGCTATTGCCCTTCTTGTATACTGGGATTACCTGCGCTCCCTTCCATGAAGATGGTATTTGGGCCCCTGCTGCATCATAGTAACCACATTGCCTTTCTTCTAGTTCAATTTATGACTTCTTTCTTTTCATTTCTCTAGTTTCTTTCTTTGTTTTCAAGTATTTAAAAAATCTAATAAACATTATTATTAGTAGTATGCAGATAGCAATAGTTAGTATGGCTGTTAGTATTTTTCCAAACATACTACAGCCCATAGTTGCAAACCATGTTCCCACAGAAGAAAACCTTTTCACAATTGATTCCCAAGCTCCATCAGCTATAAATTCAACTACAGTGGAGAGTTTTCGAAATTGGCGAGGGTAGAGAATCACCCCAACCGATTGTATTATTGCACGAATTATATCCCCAATAGTGTCAGCAGCACTAATTCCCCTTCTTAAGCAATTATGCTTACATTTGTTGGTTGATACATTGTTAGAAATACAATTCCCTTATAGCAGCATCCAAACCAATGTGTTGGTAACCTGTAATAGACATCTTCCCCCAAACAGGGCTGGCATTTGGGCGGTGCGAGCGGTGCCACCGCACTGGGTGCCAAGGTCAAGGGGGCACCATTTGTGCTCTGAAATCGGCACCAGTCACATCGCCCAAAAGCCTGCACTGTTAAACACTGTTGTCCCTCTTTCTTTTCTACGATATTAATCTTCGTAGATATGGAAGGGGGATAAACGTGTTTAAATCAGGAGGCACGCCTTTGCCTGCACATGCGTTGCTGTAAATAGTGTCTCAAACCGGTCAATCGCCGACACATAGGGGCAGATTTATGAGGCCGTTGCGCCTCTTTGCGCCGCAATTGCGTCACTTTATTTGACGCAACTGCGGTGCAAACAATGTGCCCTATTTACAACGTGACGCATCTAGGAGATGCGTCACGTTGTAAAGCACTACGCCATAAGGAGGCGTTCCTGCGCAGGGGGGGGCGTTCCTACGCAGGAACGCCTCCTGAAAGTGGCTGAGTGAAATCTATGAGATTTCACTCAGTCACTTTCAGGGCAATATTGCGTCAAAACCCTGTGCCTGCTTGAAGCAGGCGTAGGTCTTGACGCAGCATTGTGTAGATGGGGCACCCCCCCCCCCCCCCCCCCCCCCGAGCCTTGCTGGAGCAGCGTCGCGCTTGCCACGCAACTCCAGCAATGCGCCACATTTCCGGCACAGATGCGTCACGCATCTGTGCCGTTTTTGCACCATGGTGCGCCGCATTATAAATCCAGCGCACCATGGGTGGCGGAGCTGTGGCACACTGTGGCGCACGTTAACTGGCGCATCCCTGGGGATGCGCCAGTTAACATAAATCTGCCCCCCTGTGTTTAGCTCTGGTCCCCAACCTTCAGTTTGGTGGAGTTTCATTAATGTGGGCTGCCTTTATTGTTTTCTTTATTTTAGGCCTCTTGCAGTGCGTGCCCGCCCTCACCCAAATAAACTGCTCAAAATTGCCTTGATTAAATTGAGCTCGAGCGGGTCGCCGGGCTGACTTCAGTGCTAAAAGCCCGGCAACAGCAGTATTAGGCTGGCCCTGGGAACCGAGCAGCCTGCCTTCTGCTGCCCCACGCTACACTTCTATAATTTATAGAAGTGTAGCGTTAATGAGCAATCTCTGCCGCCGGAGGAGCAGTCTTGTCACCGGAGCCTTGGAAGGCCCAGGAATCAGGTTAGGTTTGTTGCAACCGCATACCGCAGTGCAAGTGATGTAGTGCTTGGCACCTTGGCCCGAATAGCACAACCAGTGTTAGGCCTGGGACCGGCAACAGAAGGGACCTGATGCTGGTTTGTGGTCAACGTGCAAGAGGTACTTTATTTTAAATACATATAGCCATGTGAAACACTCTTTTAGTGTTAAAATAGGTGATAAATGTAAAATGAAGAGATAAGTAATTTATTTAAAAGAAAAAAAGTGAAACATTTTATTAAATGAAAGCAGCATTACACAGGGATTGTTTTAAAATAAATAAAATACCTCTTGCAACTTCACTTTACATTTCTTTTCAGCCCACAAAAACGTAAAATGAAGTTCCTGGATCTGGTTTTTTAACACGTTATTTTTAGCACTACAATAAAGATGGAAAATGCAAAGCAAGTGCTTAGGGCGAATTTTGCATGTAAGGAACTTTGCTGGTAATCAAAGTATGTGTCAACCCGTCCTGAGATCACAAAGTGCTGGATATCTGCTTGGAAGCCCGATGGCGGATATTGATATATTTTGTGTGTTATTTAATGTAGGTGTTTGTCTCTCTAACGACCCCCAGACGTTTCTTAAAAGCAAACCAGGCACACTAGCGGTTTGTCACTAAAAACCCAGACAAAGATCGTTTTAGGGGGCTGGAGGAATAGACGACAGTACAATGTGGGTTGAAGTACAGGTGGAGAAGTAGCAACTCTGTGTTACAATTTGCACTGGTCCAGGCGACGGACGGCTGACTAAAGAGCTCTGCAATTCAGATCTCGCAGTTACAACACCATGGCATAAAGCGCACACAATCCGGAACTGTGTTATAATGTGCACCACGGAAATGGCAGAGTTACAGCAGTATGGTATCATGTGCATTGCTCGGGTGGTGGCGTTTATAACATGCACCTGTCTGTTGATTGCCAGAGAACTAATTCAAGGCAGGGCTGCGAAAAGCTTCCTCACTGGCCCTCCAAGGGATCTTGAAGTACTGGGTTTTAGAACCCAGCGGTGCCAGGGAACACACCCGAAGACTTCAAGTCCTTCCTGTTTCAGACTACAGAAACCCAGAGTCTTCTTGGTGAAGTCAAAGATTAAATTTATTGGCTGCAGCCAGTAACAGGTATCCTAGAAGTACAACACGGTGTATATTCTCAGGACACTGCTCAATCTTACAAAGCCAGCCTTCTTCTTTTATACAGAATATTACGCTTCAGGCAACCATTCCTTATTTTACAGTTGACCATTCACATATTTTCACTACAAAGGAAAAGCAGAGTCATGATGACAAGCCCATATTTCAGTTTATCCAGCCTACAATCAATTAACCGGCAAGGCCCAGTATCTTCATCAGATATCGAAGGACCCCCCAATAAAAACGGGCACCTCCTCCTCGTAAAGTAAGTCATAAAGAAAGAAACAGAGACAGGTGTGTGTAAGATTAGGCATGGTTTGTGTGTGATGAAAGGTTTATGACATGTTGCGCCTTGATGCTAATCTCATTCGGCCACTGGGAAAGGAACTGGCCGAACAGGTTTGGCTTTAGGCAGTAGAGTCAGCTTGCCCAGGTCACAGAGGAGTCAGCAAAGGTGTACGTGTCCTTCAGACTCGTTTCTGGCCTGAGTCATTGGCTTATGTGAGGGCAATCACAAAATGGCTGCAGTTCACAAAATGGAACCCGAGGGTTCAGGACGGAAACTCTCATTTCAGGGTGATTTCGTCACCCGAATATGACGGAAATACTTGTGCATAGTATTCTAACCATTTGCGGTCTGCTGATACCAAAATCCTCATGATACGACGAAGTTTATAACACAGGTCCAGAATTTTCAGTACCACAATCTGCTGCTGACCTCTGACTGCAAAGCTTCATATATTCTCCTATTGAGAGTCACCTTAAACTCCCCAGTCTCTAACAGATCACCTTACAATTTATTCAAAACCAGAGCACCAGGAGCTTTTGATGGTTTTATTTCACTGTGACAAAATGTTGGTGTGACCCCTGTTTTTTATGTCGCCTGTAGCCTGTTCTGACGTCAACAGTAGCAAATTCATTTGGTAAACTAAACAAACAGACTGCATCAGGTGCTTGAATGACAGGTGTAAAGGTTACAGGACAGAAAGCACATTATGGGCCTTCTAAGGATGACAGGCAAAGTAGGCCCTGCTTGAATTCAAGCCTGTTCCAGTAGCTCTCTGGGTAGGACCTTAAGCAATTGAGGCATCCTACCAGCCTAGGGCACTCTACATTACACAAAGTTAATTGCAACAGGAACATGTGAATCCTGGGTTGGGTGTTGTACACTTAACAGTGCGTGTGCAGTGTGCAAATCAATGAAGCTGGGCATAGCGGGGGGTCTCTGGGAACAATGCTTGGCCTTTGGTAGCTCCTCAGAATTTTCACTAATCCGAAGTAGCTCTTACTATAAAAAAAATTGGATACCTATTTTGCTTTGCTTAGGAGTCAGAGTCAGAAAAAAAAGAAAAGGTTTCTTGTGAACATTTGGAGATTTTTCATTTAATTAATCTCTGGGCACAGAGAGTTGCTCTCTGCAGCATATGAAAGGTCAGAGTAGGTCAACGTTTTTATCTTAAGCAAAAATTGTCCAGTTAATAATAATATAAATTATAATGTGCAACGTTCTATTTAAAAAATGTGTTCAGACCTTGCCTGTTAATTTCTTTCTTCTTCTGTGTCCTGCACAAGCTGTGTTTTATCATGTATGTTGAACTTCAATTTGTATTTTATTAAAACTCAGTCAAAATAGTTATTTATACTAAGCATTGACAAAACATCAGGATTTGTTTTTATTTGCCTGCACAAAGAGGCACAAATTGGTGCAACATGGCATGGTACACGGACCAGGAAAACACACCCACAAAGACCATTTTCTCCCAAGTCCAACAGATGACCATGCACACAAATCACCAAACATACAGTTATTAAAAAGTGAAAATAGACCAACATTTATACACAAACCTGTGCAACAGGTTGCATACGGGAGGGTGCATCAGTGGCACAAAGTAAGCTGCAGGTTCCATTCCATCAAGCAGGGGGTCTGTCGAAGAGCCAGGTTTTTAGGTTTCTTGCGAAGATGGGGAGCGATGTTGTCTGTCTGAGGTGGAGCGGAAGGGCGTTCCATGCTTTAGCCGCGAGGAAGGAGAAGGCGCGGCCTCCCGATCTGGTCTTTCTGGTGCAGGGGACCTCGATGTAGGAGAGCTGGGCTGATCGTAGGGTCCTTTGGGGTGCGTGGAATTTGAGCCGGCTGTTCAGGTATGCTGGTCCGGTGCCGTGGAGGGCCTTGTGTGCGTGGGTGAGCATCTTAAAGGTGATTCTCGCCTCGACGGGGAGCCAGTGGAGTGTGCGCAGGTGATGGGAGATGTGGCAGTGTTTTAGCAGGTTGAGGACCAGTCTTGTGGCGGCGTTCGGGATGTTCTGTAGCCTGCGGATGAGGTTTTTGTTTATTCCGGCGTAGAGTGCGTTGCCGTAGTCGAGTCTGCTGGTGACCAGGGCGTGAGTGACTGTCTTTCGGTGTTCGAGGGGGATCCATTTGAAGGTCTTACAAAGGAGGCGGAGGGTGTGGAAGCAGGAAGATGAGACAGAATTGATCTGGCAGTTCATTTTGAGCTCGGAGTCCAGGATGATTCCCAGGTTGCGTGCGTGGTTTGTGGGGGTTGGCGGGAGGGCGGTGAGCCACCAGGTGTTGCTCCAGGCGTCGGGGTTTGGGCCCATGATGAGTACTTCTGTTTTGTTGGTGTTTAGTTGTAGGCAGCTGTTTTTCATCCATTTGGCGGCGGCTTCCATGCCTTCTCGAAAGTTGCGTCTGGCGGTGTTGGGCTCGTTGGATAGGGAGAGGATGAGCTGGGTGTCGTCTGCGTATGACACGATGTTGAGTCCGTAGGTTCTGACGATGGGGGCAAGTGGAGCCATGTAGATGTTGAAGAGCGTCGGGCTGAGGGGGGAGCCCTGGGGGGTCTCCGCAGGTGGTAGGTGTGGGGTCTGAGAGGAAAGGGGGGAGTCTGACCCGTTGCGTCCTACCAGAGATGAAGGAGCAGATCCATTCGAGGGCCTTGTCCTGGATTCCTGCGTCGTAGAGTCTGCGTATTAGGGTGCGGTGGGAGACTGTGTCGAACGCCGCTGATAGGTCTAGGAGGATGAGGGCTACTGTTTCTCCTTTGTCCAGTAGGGTGCGGATGTCGTCGGTTAAGTTATGTCTGTGTGCATAAATGGTATCTGTAGTGTGTATTGATTGGAAATTTCACCCATTATTTCATCAGTTCGCGTATCTGGTACAATGTTTATATTTTTTTTAATTGGTACTTCAGAAAACACCAAATCATAATTACAATAGTAGTATTGAAATTGCCCTTTGCAATAAAAAAAGCTTGTTATTACACTACATGAAAATTCCATAAGTAACAGGTATGTGATGGTAGGTCACCCCATCAGAAACAGAAGTAGGTAACTGTATGCCTATGTAACAATCTGGAGCCTCCACAGTATCAACATACGCATACAACAATTTAGCAAAGACATTTAAAGAGAAATCATTAATAGATTTCTCTTGATGCAAAGTTTTGTCAGTTAGTATATTAGATACAGTTCCATCATTCTTCTTTCCATTGGTTTAGTAACAGGAGTAGGGTTAACAGCATTCTTTGTATAGATATGAAGAGGAATATTTAGGATAATAAGTAAGATAACTATAGAGAAAGCAGTCTAGGAACAGATCTCATAGTTTCTATTACATATTTGTAGATAAGGCTTTTATATTTCGTCAGTTATGCAGCAAAATTATGATTGAGCTCCTTTAATGAGTCCTTTTTTTTATTTGCTCACTGTTGGAGTTCACAAGTTTAAGTTATCTGGCATTTCTCAGTGTAGTTTCATCTCTTTAGATTTCATAGACCTTTCCGTTCATTTTCCTGCTTTGACAATGTCCCTTTTTGTTATGACAGTTCCTCACGGTGGTTTTTAGGAGCTTGAATCTTTGAAGCAAAAAGCTGGATATACTTTCTCCCAGTCATTAACTGCTGCTAGATAAATCCATTCAGATATAACGCATCTTTGATTTGTCAACTTGGATCTCTTGAACCTCCTTACTGTTGGTCCATCATTAGTGTCATTCTGTTCTGATTGGCTTGAGACTTCAATAACAGTTGGGGGTACTCTGCCGTCTCTCATATTTTGTCTCAATCTGTCAGTTCTTTTAGGCCTCCACTTATTGCTCACATTTCGGTTGCACACTTCGCATCAACTGGGTCGGTATCTAGATCCCCCTCTCCATGACCCTTGGTACTAATAGGGACTGACTTTCAGACCCTTACTAAAACCAGTGCTTGGAGACCAAGCAGCAGGCGCCCCATCTATTGTTTAACTGACCTGAGTTGGATGTCTCACTGTGACCACCGGTATATCCATTACAGGTACTGCATTTTCAAGGGGACCTGGGATTCGGCGAGTATGGGCAGCATGTACCCATTTAGGCAGACAACCACATTTGACAGCAGTTTCAGTAACAAGGATCACCTGGTATAAAACTGAAAGAATCTAAGTTGTAGGAGTTTCACAACGATGAATGTCAAATCCTGTAACTTTAGCCGGCATGTTTCATTGCCATTCACTCTTATGGGCAATTTCGCCAGGGCTGGGTCATTCGTCGCTATTAACGGACACTGGTGCAATTTTCTTAAAATGACATAAGGGAGCCACAGTCAGTCGTACCAGCTCTCCTTATTACTAGGGGAACTCTAGCCGTGAGATCCTCCTTTCATAGGCATATCCTAAAGAAGACGCACCCTGAGTGCCTCGTCTCGTCCCTCGGTCCCTGTGTGTCTTATTTCAGTTTTATATTGCACTGGGTCTTGTTTTTGTTTTGATAGTCGCAAAGTACATAGGGTGTGTGTTTTTTTTAATCACTTAATCATTCTTTTTGGGACACTTATACGTTTTAGCAAAATGGTTACAGATGATGATAAAAGTGAGCATAGCTGGTGAGTATCAATCAGCAAGCTCGACTGGTGGTGCGCACGTGAGGTGCCATTTTGCTTCTTCACAATTTTTGAGTAATTAAAACACATTTATTAGTGTTTTTTTGGGGTATAGGTAACATTGGTTCCCATCTTTGATTTTTGAAGTGGGATAAAAACACAATTTTACTAAAAGAAGGCAAATAAAGTGGTGGGACACTACCTTGTAAAAGAGTGAGGAGTGACCAACGTAGGTAAATATATAAAAATTCTACGTCCACATTTGTGAATTGAAAAGCCTAAGGGAACAGGTCTTGTGTGTATTTGACACCCACATCTTTGACAAAGCACCTCAACAATTGCCCTGATTAAACCAGGTTTGTCAGAAAAGACACAACATAGCATCCATTCCAAAATGTGCAGGACCATGATAGTTTCTTGCCATAGGTGACAACAAATTATCAGGTAGTAGTGGTCTTCCATCCATGTATACCCACACCTCATCTTCCTGTCTTTGTGTACAACCCGCTTTCATCCACACTTGTCTCTCAGTTTCTGGCACTTCATCCTGCAAGGCTTTTATATCTTCCCATTTGTCCACAGCAGACAACATCAGCCTACATTCTGTGAAATCAGTTTTCTTTTTTTGTGGATCCCCATTAAAGATGTAAGAATTTAGTGCACAATAGTCTCGTCCGCATAGTGGCTTTCGACCATTATGTAATCATTTCCCTGTCGGTGAGCTGAGCACTTGACACCCGCAATTTGGGCGGGCAGTTGTAATGACAACAGTAGATTTTTCATGCTCTCTCTGTTTTGAAGTGGGTGAACCCGGAGAGGTCATGGTGAATCCACGCTGAGACCACAAATGCCCAAAAGCATGGACAACTCCAAAAGCATATTGGCTGTCAGTAAAAATGGTAACTCTCAAGTGTTCAGTAATGCTGCAAGCCTGTGTTAAGGCTACCAACAGGTCGTCAATGTACTGACCCAGCACAGAGTGATTGGGCATTACCAATGACTCTAGGTTCTTTTGCAATATCTGATTGAAGAATTTCCATATTCCCTTATGGATCTCGGCACTATGGCAAGATATGGTGTCCGAACTGGAAAGCAAATGCAAATTGGCTATCCGGGTGCAAGGGAATGGAAAAGAAGGCCTCACACAAATCAATAATAAAAATCCATTCAGCTTCACATGGAATCTGATATAGTATCACAGCTGGATTTGGCACGATTAGACAACATGGAATCAAAATCTGATTAACCTTGCGCAAATCCTGCATGATTCAATAAGTCCCATTTGGTTTCTGAATTCCCATGGTAGGTGAATTACATAGGCTTTTCATACTCTCTCTCAGAATTCCTTGCTCAATCAATGACTCAATTAAGGTGTCATACCTGCAATTGTTTCTGGGCTCAAGTTATATTGTGGGATTAGAGGAAATTCTGCATTTGGCTTCAAAGTGATTCGTGATTGGAGCCACTCTTTTGATCAATCCAAAATCTTTTCCAGTGAAATCCCACACCTCGGGAAGCACAGTGTCTCTTAATTCCCAGGTTAACACCAGATCCTGGGCTGCTAGGGGAATTCACAAGGACATATTATCAAACCCATTATTGCCGTTTTAGCGGCAGTTTCCTGCCGCTAAAGCGGCAATAATTTTATCGCCGTTCTTGATAATATGCCCCTGTATTCCTTTTGGAGTACAATAAGTGGAACAGTTTAGTTTGCACAATAGATCTCATCCCAGTAGGCTTAATGGACTTGAATCACATATCACACATTTGTGCAGGTCTTCAAATGACCCAATTTGTAGCTTAACAGGCTCAGTTACAGGATTTGACATTCATCGTTGTGAAACTCCTACAACTTAGATTCTTTCTTCCGAGAGAGGTAGGTTGGGAACTTCCGCTGTTCTCAAAGTAGAGTGGGTAACACCAGTGTCAATAAAGAATGAAATAGGTGTTCCGTTCACCTTACCATCCTCAGAAGGACTACTCTGGTCTACTTCTAAGGATGCGCCAAGCATGCATTCCATCCCCCTTCTCAGGCACTGTCATTGTGACAAATCAGAATCACAATCATCAATTTTTTCTAAGTATTGCTGAGTAACATTTGATTTCGAATCGGTTGGGTCTTTAGCATGAAAACCCATGTTCACATTATGTTTTTGAACTTGACCATTCATGTGTGACATAGGAGCTTGTGGCATATTAAAATGTTTCTGTTTTTGAGTCTGCAGATTCAGGATCATATCACCTGTTTGGGGCTATGTATTCCTACCCTAAGATACCTGTCCATTCACTTGATTTAATGGATTAAGGGCCAGATGTAGGTCGCCAATTACCGGCCGGTAACGGCAGATTTCGGCCGTTACCGACCGGTATTTGGGATTTGGCATGTAGGGGGCATTTTATTTACAGAATCGGTATATTTACCAATTCGGTAAATCAAGATGTAGGTGGGACTGTAATCTTTGCCACAGGCCCTTACCGAATCGTTATTTACCATGGAATACTATTCCATGGTAAATAACGAATTCCAGTGTACATGCACATCTGTGCATGTACACCTGTGCCATGTGGCACACAGACATGCCCTAAGGGCATGTCTGTGTGTTACATGGCACAGAAGCCAGAAACAGGGGTGCAACAGGGTGTCAAAGTGACACCCTGTCACCCTTGCAAATTCGGTAAATTTACTCAATGGCAAATACCGATTCTGTAATTACAGAATCGGTATTTGCCATTGATTCCTATGAGCTTTAAGGCCCATAGGAATCAATGGCAAATAACGATTCTGTAATTACAGAATCGGTAATTACCGAATCTTACAGATTCAATATTTTTACTGAATATTTTACCTACATAGCAATTACCGAATAGTGAATACCGAATCGGTAAAATTCGGTATTTACCATTCGGTAAATTAGCTATTACCTACATCTAGGCCTAAATCTACACTCGTGCCTCCACGAATTTGCCGCAACTATGGCACAGATTAGTCTTTTTCAACATTTGTGTCAAAGTCCCCTGCCTCTACCCTGACCTGTTACATTCTGTTTTTTTCTACCTACTACTCCCCACATACCTGCATTTGCTTGACCATTTCCTTGTACGACAACAGCGCAATCAGTACCAACTCCCATGTAACCTTTCTTAGCTGCTTTAACCTGCACCAGAATTAATTTTTCCTCTATCTCTTGTGTCTGGAATCTACTTCATCACCATAATATTTTACATACCGAAGAATCTCATCTATGGGTTTGCTCTGCTACAAATAAAATTCTGCTGTATCATGGCACTTATTTCAGGTTTTTATCCATACACAAAATGTCCCATATCTTTTCCAGACACACTTTCCATTCCACTGTACTGCTTGAATGACTGAAAAAGTCGTTTGTAATATGCATGCACTGTCTCCTTTAACTCCTGTGTTGTTCAAGCGATCTTTACCCAATCTGTCTCTTTTAGAAAAATCTTTCCTTTCAAATAAGTGATAACCTGATTATATTTTGTCATTACCTCAGGTGTTGGTGCACCAGTTATCTGGTCTCTAGCAGGTTCTGGGCAAAAATGTCCAGATTTGGGCTAGTGCCATCCTATAGGGCGGTGACTTTAATGCTGTAATGGATGACTACCTGGACCGCTTTGTCCTCTACAAAAGCCTGCACCTACACACCACGACGTCTCTCAACACGATAGCCCATGACAGTTGTATACAAGATATGTGGCGCCTCTTGCACCTCCTCATTTAGGAAGGCTCAGGCTTCTCAGCATTTCATAATGCATGCTCTAGACTGGATTTTTGGTTGCTGTCCAAGGATGTCCAGACCTGAACAACTAGACTGTCCCACATGCTGCGCACCCTCTCAGACCATGCCCGGTCCTACTTGTGCTTCAGATCCCAGAGGTTACCCCTGCGGCTTCACTTGGTGCCAAATGGTAGGGGGCTGCATGCCAGTTGCTTAGAAAATGTGTGATGCCTCTACACCGCCTCGTGCAGGAAGGCGCCTGCCTTTCAGCATTTTAATGCATGGTCTAGACTGGATTTTTGGTTGCTGTCCAAGGATGTTCAGACCTTAACATCTAAACTGTCCCACATGCCGCGCACCCTCCCGGACCATGCCATGCCTAGTGGTGCTTCAGAACCCCTGGCAACCCTGTGCCTTCACTTGGCATCTACCAGTGGGGGGTGCTGTTCTGCAGTATTTTGTGAGGAGGCTCCCAAATAAATCATAGACTACTTCACACAAATGCTTTGGGAGACTTTTAAAGTTGTCATCTGTGGTGCATGTATTGCAAAGCAATCTAGGGTCCTGAGGACCATCTGGGGTACCATAGGCCGGCTGGAGCATGATATCCATACTCAGGAGCTGCGTTACTTCCCTTCTAATAATCCTGGTCCGTATCTATGACAAGCTGTAGCAGTATCAGGAGGAAGACATACCCGAGATCCACTATTTACATTGCGACGCACAAGCTAGATGCTACAGGGAGCGTGATAGGCCAGACAAAACCCTTCCAGGTCTGTTGCAAAACCCAAGTGCATGTTATATAGCTGAACTCCTTGGCTCTGATTCCAGCCCTGTACATTCTACACCTGGGCTATTGAACATGATGTCCTCTTTCAATGCCCAGCTCTACACTGCCACCCTCATTCTCGGCTCATCCAAATTGAGTACTTCGATGTAACAGGACCTGGCTGATTTCTGGGAGCCCCCTGCATTTACATGCTGATACCATGTTTTATGCAATAGGGCACTGTGTAGTGCATGTGGAATGCTAGTATATGGCTTGGTAAAATTGTAAGTGACATGATAGAGATCCCTGCAATAGCTCATGACAGTTTTTAACAACTCCATTTGGCTAGGCAGTTTTTTAGCAGTGAATAGTTGTGGCAGCACCCAAAATAGACAGGGGGTGCGAAGAAGTGCAATAATACATAACTTGTTATTGAACATTGCAGGTGGTTGGTATGGATCCAGGGAAGGTGTCTCTGGTCCTCTGGTGATCGGGGTTTCCCTTTTAACAGTTCAAACAAAGGTTTGCGGTGTAAGTTCAGAATCGTGATTCATACAGTTTGGGACCATGCTGGGGTGTTGATGTGACAGCTGAGAGGTGGTGCACTTGGAGACTTTGTTGTACACCTGTTGGATAAGACCTTGGTTCATTTTGTTCATTCAGAAACATTACATGTGTACTGTGTCAATGATTGTACTGGGGTTCCTGTACTTCCCTTAAGGGTGTTTTCTCCACCCTCCACTGGTTGCAATTTTAGTGGAGCTCCCGAAGGGGGCCCTAGTCAGGGTATCTTTTTGATAATTTAAAATTAAAGGTAGCTTATTGATAATGAGATGGATTGATCTCTTTTATGAGCTATTAAGCCTCCTCCTACCTAATAGGGTACTTAGACAAGAGCAAAATATTTATAGAGTGGTCTTGTGATCACAGGGATAGATTGCATCAGATTTTAGTTAGGGTTCAATGGGTGCCACCAGCTTTCCAAAAACATGTCTCTCCTGGTGTGTGCATGGAGGCGCCGCCGGTGTGGGCTGCATCTTTCAACCTACACGTGTGCTGTATTGTGTGTGTCGCTTTTAAGTGTTGTTGGTGGTTGCAACGAGCCCCAAGATCTTATGTATCTCTCAGTTACCGACATGCCGTGTGCAATGTGACCCTCTCTTTTGGTATCAGATATCTTGACTCCACCCTTTCTCTAGAGACCTCTTTTAGGCTATCTTTGGGCTTCTTTTGTTGATTTTTGGTTGTTTCCCTAGGTCTTGAGCGATCTACTACCTCATTCCACACGAGGGGGGGGGGGCAGAATTTGTTCTGTGGCCCCCATGTACGCCTGATTATGCCATCTTGTGGAGTTCAAAGTTGGTCCTATTGATTTTTCTGGATGGTGAATGTGAGGCTTGGTGCATTGGTTAGTTGCAAGGCCTGATATGGGAATGGCACATTCGGTGTTCTACTCTCGCCTGGAGCTGCAGTGGACACTGGGGATCCCCCTCTCCAAGGTACTCCCCCTCAGACCATGCCCTGCATCCTTTCAGTGCATTTGGATCTGCTATTCCTAGCTTGTGGCTAGGGACATCTGACGGCTGACATGCTTCTGTCGCTATTTCGGAGAGGTATGATACGGAGGTCAGACCTTGGAAATTAGAAAACTTGCTGGGAAGATAAGAACTTGAAGAGCCTGGGCTAAAAGCCTTTTGCCGAAGTCTGCAGAATGATGATGATGAGATTGGACTGCCCCAACAATTCTAGGACACCTGGCTACTCCGGTTTATTTCACCCCCACCTAAGGGCTTGGACTCAACATTATGTGGACACTTTGCCACTTATTGATTCTTGTACGTGTGCTGTGGAGGTTATAGGGTCTTCATTATCCCAGGCGTGTGGTAATCCTGGCTCCCACCAATGGAAGACAGCTTTATTTTACATCTGAATGGCAGCCTCCATTGGGTGGAGATCTATACTTTTTGGAGGCACTGTTGGGGCTAGTAGGTAACTGTGGTCAAGAGATGAATGCCCGAGAATGGGAAACTTTTTGACCTCATAATAGGAACCCATCCCCATTGACTTTGGACACGAGTACCTGAGTCCCTGTTTTTTAAGTACTGTGTAGGAGCCAACCCGCCCCTTGTCAGATTGGCCCCAGTGGGGTGTGGCCAACTAACCTCGCCCTGGGGAATCAGCAGCAGAGTGGGGCCTTGGCTCCCGCAGGTGCCCTTGGTGGTGAACTTTAGTGAGGTTACCTGGTCGACAGAACACATAAAGCAGGCCTGAACCTTTAAACGCAAGTAAAGGCTTGGATTGCCAATGTTATCTCATTGGTCCTTCTTTTGGTTTGTAAAATTTTTGGGAAAGGGGTGATTAGGTTGCTGTCCCATCGATCTCTGCTCATGGTATTCCTTTAACTGGCATCTGTATGCCAGGTGGCCCATCCTGTGGCAATAGTAGCATTCCCTAAGGTCTGGTTGCTGTCATCCTCCCTGGCCTCTGCCGCCATAGCCAGGTTGAAACCCTCTGGGGTTTTGCAGTGGATCTCCCTTTAAGACTGATAGCATTTGCATGCTTGTTGCCAACACAGCTTCCTCCAGGGTGGACTTCTTCAATTTGTATTGGACCAGGTTAGCAGTGTCTCTATGGGCTTGCTCTTGTTTTTCTCTATCCTTCTCTTGCTTCTTTTTGAAGTAATGTAATATATGTGCTTTCATCTCCTGGCAGGGATTGATGTCTAACCCAACCAAACTGTCCAGAGCGCTTTGTATCTTGGTGGGTAGCCCCTTTTTGAGTATATGTTATGTTATATTATGTTATTTATTTATTTGTTGATATTTATAGAGCGCGTACAATTACCCGTAGGCGTCTCGGCGCTAATATGCAATGATATCTCTCCCTAATCAGTTGGCTCAGAAGGTTAATTTACTGATTGAATAACCATGTTTTCAGTTTTTTTCTAAACTGAAGGAGTGAGGGGCTTGTTTTTATGTGGTTTGGGAGGGTATTCCAGATTTTAGGAGCCGCGATTGAAAAGCGGCGGTCAACCCAAGAAACTGTTCTGCTGCGTTGAACCACTAGTTGGTGGAGTGAGGTAGATCGAAGGGTTCTGTGCGGGGTATAGGGAATAAGTTGCTCTTTGAGGAAATGCGGTCCCTGGTCGTGCAGTGTTTTATACACTGTGCACAGTGATTTGAATTTTACCCTGTTTTGTATGGTTAGCCAGTGGAGTCCGAGATGGGTGCAAATTTAGGTTTTTTAGACAGCACGCGTGCCGCTGCATTCTGCACGGTCTGTAGTTTTTTGATAACTCTGTTTTGTGCATTGAGCAGAAGACCGTTACAGTAGTCTAAGGATGTCAAAACCAGGGAGGTGACTAAAGTCTTGGCTGCTGAATCAGGCAGATAAGGTATGATTTTTCTTATCATTTTGAGCTTAAAATGGGCGTTAGCTGCCACCTTATTTGCGTGAGCCATGAAGTTGAGCTGGTCATCGAATGCTACTCCTAAGTTTCTGACCTTAGTAGTGGGACAGGGGGGAGTACCTAGAGCCGATGGCCACCAGGCTGCTGACCAGACTGGCGAAAGGTTACCAAAGATAACCACCTCCGTTTTATCGGAGTTGAGTTTCAGGCAATTTTTTGCCATCCACTCACCGATAGCAATCATCCCACTTTGGAATCTCTCTGCCACCACCTGTCCATCACCTTTTATGGCCAGCACTAGTTGAGTGTCGTCAGCGTATGAGGTTAGGCTCATCCCATATGCTTTGATGACAGTAGCAAGGTCCGACACATATATATTAAATAGTGTCGGACTTAGGGATGAGCCTTGGGGAACCCCACACGGTAGCGACAGATCAGCTGATTGAAAAGGGCCCAGTGTAACCGCCTGGGTTCTGTTGGCTAGAAAGGAAGCAAGTAAGTCCCTAGCTGTGAGCTGAATGCCCATCCTTTCGACACAGTCGACCAAGATCTTGTGGTCAACCGTGTCAAAGGCTGCTGAGAGATCAAGAAGGACAAGCAACGCTGTTATGTTATGCGTTTTATTAGGCGCACAGATGCTCCAGCCAAGGAGCGTCCTGGCGCCCGACAAGGCAGCTGCACAACACAACGAAACAATAAATCAGACAAATTTAAAACTAAGGGAATAAAAAGGTTTTCACCGCACGACGGAAGGAGAGCAGATCCCTCAGGGCACGGATCGCCGGGGGCACGGAGTTCCAAAGCACCGCCGCTCGAACTTGAAAGGAGCGCCCACCGGCCCTACTCCGCTTAAAGCGTGGGACCACAGCCAGTTCTAAGTCAGCCGATCTTAAAGCCCGGGCTGGAATGTAATGGGCCAGAAGAGCAGCAAGGATCATAGCTGGGGACCCTTCAGAATCTTATAGGCGACACAAAGGACCTTAAACTGAATCCGTTGGGCCACCGGGAGCCAATGCAATGAGCGCAAAGTGCTAGAAGTGGGGCACGATCTAGGTAGGCCTACCACCGATCTTGCTGCGGCATTCTGGACCCGTTGTAAACGCCCAATCTCTGCCTGGTTCAGGCCGACCAATAGGGAGCTCGCATAATCCAGCCTAGAGATGACAGAGGCTTGGATCATAAGTTGCCTAGTGGGGGCATCAAAAAACTTGAGCACTGGACGTAGCCCGCGCAGGATACCAAAGCAACAAGCCGCCGTACGTTTGGTATGACAAGCAAACGTAAGGGAAGGGTCCAACCAGACCCCGAGGTTCTTAAGCTCGGCAACTGGGATGGGAACAGGACCCAAATCCCCTGGCCACCATCTCTCTCCCCAAAGTTCCGGTTGTTTGCCAAAAATCATGACCTCGGTCTTACTAGCGTTCAGCTGGAGACAGTTGGACGTCATCCAGCCGGCGACCGCCCGCAGTCCTTGTTGGAACCTGGGGGCATCGACTTCGGCATCCCCGCTGATCGTAACCGCTAGCTGGGTGTCATCGGCGTATGACACCATTGTCATACCCCATTGCCTGGCAACCTCAGCTAGCGGCCTTACGTATAGATTGAACAACGTAGGACTCAGCGAGGAGCCTTGGGGGACCCCCAGGCCCAGGGGATGGAATTTGGACTGGTGAGGCGGGACGGGCACGCTAAAGGCCCGTTTGGCTAAAAAGGACCGGAACCATTGGAGAGCAATACCAGTGACACCAACCTCCTCTAAGCGACGCAGAAGGATCGGGTGCGAGACGGTGTCAAAGGCGGCGCTCAGGTCTAATAGCACCAGCGCTGCCGTTTGCCCCGCATCAAGCACGGAGCGCAGATGCTCCACCATTAGGCGTGGGCGGAAAATCCGTTCCGCTCGCGGATTTTGCGGATTTTCGGGAAATCCGCAATCCGCGAGATTTGCGAATTTCCCGCAAAATCCGCAAATCCGCGAGCAGCGGATTTTGCTCGCACTGCTCGCACTGTTCGCGTGAGTTCGCGCCCCGCGAATAAGTGCAAAATTGCAGAAATACGATCTTAGCAAAACTGAAAGTAACTACTTACCAGGTTCAAAAGTTCAGGCTCATCATTAGTAGCCATTTCCTGGAGTGCTTCCTGAGGGGCCCCTCCAGAGTTCAGTTGCCAGTTGAAACTATTATGTGACCCTGCTCTGAACCTCAGAATAGTTACACATATGCCACAAAGGTCCTGAATTACAGCTAAGGGAGACAAGCAGGAGCCAGGCTGGAAGTTAAAATCCATTAATCAGCCCCTAATTCATTATTGTCAGTTGGGGCAGGGCAGGTGTTGTAACTAATTTTGCAACAATGAAAGCACTTAGCAAGTGCAAAAGATCACTAATCAGGGCGCACTAAGGAAGCAGGTGCCAGCTAAAAAAATATTCTGTGACACATGAATCAGCCCCAAATTAATTCAGGTCACTTGAGGCAGGGAAGGTGTGCTTTGCTTTGCCGAAAATAATGTACACTGGACAACCAGAGGGTGTGGTGATGAAACAGAGGGTGGCATGGGTGGGCCAGAGGGTGGCATGAGTAGTCAGAGAGTGGCAGTGGTGACAGAGAGTGGCAGTGATGAAGAAGAGTGTCCCAAACAGGCTGGACACGTAGAAACAACAAGTTCGCGAAACTTGCGACCCGACAGGTAAGTTCGCAATTTGCGAAAGTGTACAAAACCCTCGCGAACTGGCAGAAACACGGGCGAACACAAAAAAAAAAAAATCCGCAAATTCGCGGGAATTCGCGGATTTTGCGGATTGCGAATCCGCAAATCCGCAAAATTCGCGAACGCGAGATCCGCAAAATTCGCTCATGCTTATCCACCATATACAGCAGAGCCGTCTCCGTGCTATGACCGGCCCTAAACCCATTCTGCGTCACATCGAGGACGTTTGCGTGAAGTAGATGTTCCGAGAGGAACCCGTTGACATGCGCCTCAGTCACCTTAGCGGGCCATGGTAGAAGTGAGATTGGCCGATAACTCTCAGGCTTGCTACCGTCCAAGTTAGGTTTCTTGAGAATAGGACGAACCATGGCTCGCTTCCACTTCAGTGGGACATCGCCTGATGTAAGCGACGTATTGATCAGAGAACATAACGGTGAGATATCGTGTACCGCTAAGTCTTTGAACACAGCTGGGCAAAGCGGATCTTTAGGGGACCCCGACTTCACTTGGCGAGCCAATTTGTCGAGGCTTTCCGGTGTTAAGATAGGAAAGGAATGCAGCCTCTCAGATGTTAACGGCTTAAGAGGTGGATCAGCCAGAGGGGTGGCCGACGGGAAGGCCCGATAAATGGCATTGACCTTTTCCAGAAAGAAATCCGCCAATTTTTTCACAGTGAAAAGAATAGTAAAAGAATGCAACTTGTGGGCCAGTATGACAACTGTCCTGTCTCTTGTCCACATTGCTACCTCATTCTCTATCCAGAAAATTGGTTACACTCTCACATGGCTTCATAGTCTCTGCCATTAACCCTCCGACATCTGGGCAGTCAGGTAATATATCACTCACGGCTGTCCATATCCAGTGCCTGTATGAATTGAATGCAGCCCTGTCATGCTCGATGACTATCTGTGTAATTGCTGGGATGCGAGATTGGGTGACCTCGTTAGTCTGCTCTCCGAGAAGTCTACTTAGCAGAGTCGAGTATTGCCTATAGCTGGGTTTATTCCTGCAGTGTTCTTCTCAAAGCATGAGATCCATTTCCCAGCTCCGTCCAGCAATTGTCCTTACCCCTCATTATCCATCTGAGCCCATGGCACATAGAAGGTCCCTAATGTGCCCTTCTGTAGTAACAGGTACATTCTTATTTCGGGTAGCTGGATGGGTTTTTCTTTTATATGACGTTCCCATCTTTTTAGGCATTCCTGCATGCAGGAGAAGTTCTACTTGGGATCTCCTTGCCCATGTCCGGTGCAATCTTCCACCATGGCAATGTCCATGTTCACGTCCTCCGGTTTGAAGGCTCCTTCCTTCATCCAAGGTCTTTCATACTGGTCTCTTTCCGTGGTCCAATAGGCTAGCTTGGGAATGCAAAGGTCTCACCGTCCTCTCTTGCTACTATCAACATTGGGGTCAGTTTGGAATTCCCTAGCGGTTGGGTGGAGCAGTGTACGTCCTCTTCGCTGCTCCCCTCAAACGTGTACAAAGGTGCCATCTTATTTTTCTTCTTTCTTGGCTGCCTTGGTCTCTTATTTTACGGCCATCCCCTTTCCTAGGTTAAAGAATTGGTGAGGCTCGGATTCCTGCCAGAAGCCTCTCATCTAATTCTACCTCTGATTGTTCTCCGATCAGTGCCCTGTACCTACCCCGCTTTCCTTATATGGGAGGTGTGCTGCTCTGTTTTCTCATTGTGCTTATTGGGTGCCAGCTTTTTTTCCCCTCTCTTATTAGCTTGCACCTTTCTTCCTCATACTGTCTAGGTTGCCTCCTTAAATCTAAGCTCTTCTGGTTGGGCTCCTACAAATTTGCTCTTGGTTGTTTTCTTGGCTACCTGGACTAATCCTGTATCCTCACCCTAGTCATCAGTTCCCGGGGAACTGGGGCACTCTTTCTCACTCCCACTTGCTGTATCACTGTCAAGGACTGCCACAAATCTCCCTGTCACTCGTGTATGTTCACCTGAACCAGTGGGAGTGTGTGTTCTCCATGCTGCTGGGTTTCTCTATGTTCGACGCAAAGGATGGTGGGTTGAGCTTTTGGGGGCTTTTTCACTGGGCGTGGGTTGCACAAAAATTGTCTGGGCATGCTTGCATGTTAGTTTCTCATACATGGGCCTAACTGTTTGTCTGTTGGTGGGGGGCCTGCCGGCTCCGACTATTGGCGGATTGGAATATCATAATGGGAGGTACTGGCGTGAACACCTCCATACCTGCAAATGGTGGAGGAGGTGCTGATGCTTTGCTTGCTATCTGCGGTGTAGGATTATCGGTCTGGGCCTCTTCAAAGATGACCTATAGTTCTAATAATACCTCCCTTTTGTCTTTCTTTTGGCCTGTGTATTTAGTTTGTGGGTTTGTTTTCATGTGTTCATTTGCATTAGTGTCAAAGGTTCTCTCCTTTGGCCAGGGAAATATGTGAAGTAACTAGGCAGGTCTGGCGGAAAGCACAGTAAGGCTGCGCCACTCAATATGAAACAAAACAGATTGCCAGTACTGTGCAGCAGTTCAAAACACCATGAAAAAACGAACTACCAATTGCTCGTTTCCAAATGACCACTCTTTCAGTCAAGGTTTAGAGTAGAAATCTATAAATCTTTTATTTTTGTTTTTTATTTTATTATACTGATTTGAATTGTTTTCGTTTTATTTTTTGTTTTTTTATTATTTTTATTTTCAACTATAAAACATATACATTATTGGGAAATACAGAGGAGTGAAACAAATTTATAAACAGGGGACATATATGAAAAAACTGGTTTGTGCAACATTAAACACAATGATAGACAAGACACGTATACACGAGACAAACAATGATCACAAATCAATAGCTAAGGGGGCGGTGATAGTTGGTGGTATGATTTTCTCAAATAATTAGAGTCACTAGGTTACAATTCAAGGTGGGAATCAAATCCTATTTACAATCTAAAGGATGGTATAATAAGATCGATATGATCAAAACATCAGAAAAAGTAACGTTTGAAAGACAATTTTTTACTTTGTAATTGTCCAGGCAAAAATAATTCAATCTAATCGCGCTATCTATCAATGGATCAAACAATTCAATATGAACATTTCAACAACACAAATAGCAATGCATGTGAAGGGTTGCAACATAGGTCAAAAGTGTAATTGTCAACAAAAACAGTATTGGAACGATATCAACTTTTGGCGTCAAATACAGTTTGTGGGAAATAACAACAAAAATACAAGACTTAGGACAATCTTAAGACCAACTTTTGAACAAAATACAGTTTGCAATAATTAGCAGCATCATAACATCACATATACATTACATCAATCTCAACAAAAACTGACAGAGAAAAATGATGACTTTGTCCTAGCACATGATATCCTGTAATCAGGGGAAGCTCAATGAGGTACACAAAACTAAGGGAGCCTGATTGTCTGCCAATATCGACTCTGGGACAAAGGTAATAGTAATAATTCACAGAAAAAAGGGAATAACTCAAGAACCACAGACCCCACTAACGTCAGAACCTTTTTTCCCTAAATCTCCTAATCACACCCTGTATCACACCCAGGGGCCAAGCGTACCATCTGTGTCACACCTAGCAGAAAAAGCGTACTGTCTGTGTTCTCAATGCTTTTATATACTAACACTGTAAAGAAACCGGTGGCACTGAGAAACCATTTTTGAGATACAAACTCCTTTCAATCAGGATAGCTTTATCACAAAAATAGTATGCTGGGAGCTATGAAGGGCTGTACAATAAATTGTCACCTTTCCTAGCATGCTGACGATCCAAAAAAGTGACTTCTGCAGGATTGCCTCCAAGGTCGCCTTATGACTACTCCACTAGGACATATAAAATAGGTCATATGCCAAATTCGTTCAGTGGCAGGGCATTCAGGTTATCTTTTCTCGCTTCCCCCTAGTTTGCCATATGCCAAATGCTTTACTAAGATTCTGATGTAGTCTCTTAACCTTTGTGACAGATGTCTCAGGAAGGGCCTCCACTCCGCAGATTCAACAGAACCTCCAAATAATTGCAGTGTCTGCTCACCTTTCTTGATGTGCAAATATGAATCCGTTTGGGCGAGTCTACTTTCTTTGGCTGCAGTCGGGTTCGAGATACCAATCAGCTCCGGTGTTGGCTCGCCAAAATGCTGCTTGAACATGAAATACTTTGAAAAAACAAGAGACGTTTGGCAAAACAAGAACAGTTCATTTAATTAAACATTGCAACAGGGAGAACAGTTACAAGCATAGAGTCTGAGGACGTCCTAAACTTACAATCGATCTGAGATGGGTTTATATACAGTTAAGTGAGTGCCATAAACAGTTCTAGAGATCTTTATTTGGTAAGGAATGTGACTTGCTACCTTTTTAGTAATAAACTAATTTATTCGATGGGGAATCCATGTGGGTCACGACCTTGCGTGAACACAATGCAGCTAGTGTGTGACATGTTCAGGTGCCTGGCATGGGGAGCACATGATCACTGCATGTACTCTGTGTCCTGTGTCCTGATTGGCTATATGTTCATAACTTATGTGGCATATGACGTTATGGTTTTTGGGAGTGCATGTACCTCTCTGGCCATGTGCGTTCTATTGGTGCCAATCTCCCTGGACCATTGTGGTATGATCACCAGTGTAACATCTCTAACCCCCGCACTCTGGGTGCCATCTCTCATTTGCCTGGGGCAGAGACATCTTTACCATCCCCAGCAACCTCTTGATAATCATTATTCCTCTCTTTTACCCCTTTACCCTGACCTCCAAGAACACCAACATATGTTTCCAGGGCCCAAGATATGCATCACCAGGCGTAGATATTTAGGAAGAACTCTCCAAGATAAAGCTGAGCTCTTTGGGTCGCTCTGAGACAGCAGAAGTAGTACATGTCTCTTTTCCAGTTTTTCTGTGGGGAAATTGCATACTGTGATAAGCAGGCACAGTCAGCACAGGGGCGGGGTGGGGTGGGAGGAAGTCAGCAGATGGTGGATTAGGTAAAATTAAATAAAAAATTAAATAAAACTACCTACCTTGCGCTTGCCGCATCGCTGACCTCGTTTTATTTATATTTTTATTTATTTTTACTGATCCCGTCATCTGTCAACTCTCACCAGCACCAGAAAATAGGCATTTTTATACCATATCTTCCAGGTGAGTCCATGTAAAAATTCATGACTTTTTCATCCAGTAAGGAATTCATGCTTAAAATTGCACTTGTGAATTTAGCAGATGAGGAAACTGAGGCATGATGAGGTAAAATGACTTGCCCAGGAACATAACATTTGGTTAGGATGCGTTGGGGGCAGTTGGATCCTGAGCCCTGATCTCTTGCATGCAACATGTGTATTAGACCATGTCCATAAGTTTCAAGTTAATATAATAAATTCCGTAAGACTATTTTGCATCATGTAACTGAATTCAGACATTAATGAAATAGTATAGACATTTGTAAGGAAACTTTCCTACAATTCAAGAAATGACTTTTAGACTCTCTTTCCTTAAAATACCACCCCACAGACTGCCGAGGATATGCCAACCCAGAAAATTCGACATCTATATGTAGATCTATTGTTCCCCCTAGAAAAGCAAAACCAGAACCATTTAGGCCCCTAAAGCTTCATAGTTATATAATTACAACATTATGTGTTTATGTTTATGTTTGGGGGATTTATTAAGCGCTCGTTCACCAAAAGGTCTCTTGGCACTATGGGAGGTAGGAAGACCATCCTGAAGTATACTTTAACAGTAGGCTTGGCTGAACAGCCACGCTTTCAGTTGTTTCCTGAAGCCAATGTCATCAGTTGTTACTCTGTTATCAATAGGTAGGGAATTCCAGAGTTTTTGGCAGAGTACAGAGAAACGAGAACCACCCATTCTCTTATGCTTAAATCTAGGGATAGTTAGCATATTCATAGAGGCTGATCTGAGATTCCGTTTGGGAAGGTACTGTGAAATTTTTATGGAAAGAAATGTAGGGCCCGTCTCAATGAGCACGTTGAAAATAATGCAGTCTGTCTTAAACTTTGACCGCTGGATCACAGGAAGCCAGTGACGCGGGCTTAGTATGACAATGTCTCTGTTGCTGGGAAACTAATATGGTCGCCTGATTCTGAATCAGCTGCAATCTATGGGTTTGCTTGCAGGGAGACCTAAATAGGTAGCATTGGCGTAATCCAGCCTGGACATCATCACGGCCAGCATGCTTGCCTCCCTATTGAAAAATCTCCTGATTTTCTTTAAAGTCCTTAGATGATAAATGCACAAGTAAGTGACCATGCTGATCTGTTCATGCATGGATAAGTTGGCGTTGATTTTGATGCCCAGACTTTTGATGGAATTATTAGGGATAGGTGGAGTGTCCAATGCAGTTGGCCAGTGTCCTGGTGTCCGATGATGGAGTCTGTTGTTAAAAATGACTATCTCATGAAACAAGGTGCAGGGAAGAGGTAAGTTATGAGGGATTTGTGTCCTATAATTTACCGCCGCAGGGTGTGGGACCGGGAAGAGCTAAAGGTGGTCTGCTGATACTAATATCCATTCTTCGCCCAATTCTAGTAAAAAAGTATATAACTGTGGGAGATCACGTGCAGATCCTTTGGCTCATCGAGGATAAGGGTCGTAATATCTTATTGATTAATTATTACAATAATATCTTTGACAACAGCAGGGCAAAAGTAGTAACAGACCTGGCAAGTGCCATTGAAAATGTATGTTCAGAAGTGAATATTGCATTTGATTTCATTTGGGTTGGCGATTTTAACATTACTTTAAGCTAATTGTCACCACTAAAGGTCTGTGGAGTCACAAATAATGCCGGATAGGATGACCAGCATTTCGGACATAACAGCTATCGGGAAGCGTTACATAAACTCATGGCTTGCTATGACCTGGAAATTTTGGATTATATCAAAGACGTAAATGGTCTATCCATCCCTACTTTTAAAAATTGGCATACTAGTTCAGTTATTGATCATGTGATTGTCTCTTCTAGTGTTATTTCTTGCTGTGCTCCCCCTAGAATTGATGTAACTTCATTAAGTGACCACAATTGTATAATCCTGGACACTACTTTTTGGGCTGGTAGTTCAGTTAAAGTAGGGACTACAATCACCAACTTAGAACCTCACAGGCCCAATGGTGTTAGATTAAGTTGGGTAGGAAACAAGGCCCATGAACTGATCAGTTCTATTGTCAAGGAGAATCTGGTGGACATTGTCTTCTTCCTCGAAAATAGAGCTGATCACGAGAAGGTTTTATTCTCTTTTAATGGCATTAATAATTTTATTGATGCCAGGTTCACCAAACGTAGCAGCGGACAGCGTAGAAACGGACCTAGTTGGTTCGATCATCTCTGTACCGCTTCATTAACTGACCTGAAACAGGCGCTAGCAAAAAAGCCCAGGGACACTAATTTAATTATTATACTAAGATTAGATTATAAATGTGCACTAAAACAGAGGAAGAGCGAGTTACAGCAGCTGGCCTGAGACTCCCTCAATCAAGCAGCGGAGTTATCGAATAGTACTTTGTTTTGGCCCACGGTTAACTCTACTTTTCTTAAAGATGATAAGACTCCCGAGTTAACCTCTAATGTACCGAGTGATGGATGGATCACCCATTTCTCTAATATCTTTGATTCCAATAGAATTGTAGAAACTGATCTTAATAGGTGGGCTGTCTTGCCGTTGGATATTTCGGTAAGAGAGGTAGAATGTGGCATACGTGCAAGTAAAGGAGGGAAAGCCCAGGGCCCGGATGGGGTGCCTATCGATGTATATAAAGCAGCACCTGAGATGTGGGGACCTCTTTTGGCCACTGTTTTTAATGCAGCTGTGTGTACTGAGGACCCTGCAACCTGGGCAGAATCTATTATAGTGCCGATTTATAAAAAGGGAAGTAGGTGTGATGCTAAAAACTATTGCCCCATTTCCCTTCTCGACTCCTCAGTTAAGATCATGAGTAGAGTCATGCTTGTTAGATTGGAGGAATGGGTCGAGCAAGAGGGCATTCTGGCTGATAGCCAGTATGGATTTAGGAAGGGCTGGGGTACACTCGATCAGTGCATCAATCTTGATTTATTGATCGGGAAATATACTGAAGCTAAACCTGGCTCACTCTACCTCTGCTTTGCAGACCTAAGTAGTGCTTTTGACACGGTAAACCATTCTATTTTATGGCCAACTTTATTGCAGTTAGGAGCACCTGTTGGCCTAATCTTCTTTCTCGCCAGGTTGTATGAGAAATTGCAAACATGTGTGCGCTTTGGATCCTGAGGAGAATGCACCCCAAAATTTAGCGTTAAAAGGGGGCTCAGACAGGGCTGCTTCTAGCCCCCCTCCTTTTTATATTATTTATTAATGGAATTGATGCTATTCTAAAAAAGGTTAATGCAGACGCCCCCCAGATTAAAGGTGCCCCGGTGCCGGTAATATTGTATGCCGATGACGCTGTTCTGCTTTCCAGAACGCCCGTGGGATTACAGCGATTGATTGATAGTTTTTCCTCCTTTATCAAGGATAGAAAATTAGTTATTAATAAAGGGAAAACTCACACAATGACCTGTGGGGCCAAAAGCAAAATTTTAAATGCCTTTTTTATTGACAGTGAAAAGATGCAGCAGGTTGACAAATTTTGCTACCTTGGTATAACCTTCTTCAAAGACAGGAAATGGACTAACGAATTTAATAATATCCGGAATAAAATGGCATAAAATGCCCATGGAGTTTTTAGATTTGCTGCGAAGGTTGGGGACAGACGCACCAGGGATATGCTTAAGATTTATCAGGCAAGATGTGTTACTAGAGCATTGTATGGGACGGGTGTATGGGGCCACAGATGCGACCATAATCTGCAGCTGGAGGAAAATTCTTTCCTAAAAAAGCTCCTGTCTTTACCGACCTCCGCCCCAACCGAACTAATTCATCGAGAATTAGACACTAATTATTTAATCGATCTGTTATCCCTTAGGCTACTCATGATCTGGCGCTCTATTTGGCTTAAGGATGAGAAGTCTTTTAGCAGGTCCATAATCGAGGATTGCCTATTACTGGATAAACATCTAAAGATGGTAGAATATGTTGTTGTCTGCTTCTCAGATATATTTGATTTGAATATTTTATCTGAACCAAGTGCAGGATACCTAAAGCTGAGTTGAAAAGCAAATTCATGGCATTTAGGGAGAGGAAGAGGGCAGTAGCCTACGGATCTTTATCCACTGTCATGTTTTATAACAGATATAGTTTTGTAGAAGGATTCCCTCTTTAGATAACCATGGTGACTAGGCCTTCACATAAGTTTGTGCTTACGAGACTAAGGTTTGGTATGGCACATTATCTAGTGGCCCATCCGAATATTAAAAAACACCTGATTGGGCCATGCATGTGTGATGGCGCTTCTCTTCAGAGCACTTTGCACTTTTTGCTGTTTTGTAAACTGTACATGAACTTTCGTATTACCTTTCTGAAACCTATGTTTGTAAAATATGGTGTACGTACAGTTAAACAGGCTATGAATTTAATTTTTAACCTGCAATCTGCATATATTTGTTTTTATACTGCAACCTTTTTAAATTACTGCATTAATTCCAGGAAAAGTATGTTCTTTTAATGAATTATGTCTGTTAAATTCACTTGTAAAATTTCTTTATGAATGGTTTTATCTGTTATTTTCTATGTTGTTTTTCTTTGTGCTTTTATGGTCATTTTATATGTACCGAATAAAGCTTCATGAATTGAATTGACTATCTCTGTTCTGTCAGAGTTTAATTTAAGATGGTTATGGCTCATCCAGCCTCTAATAAAGAGCATGGTATTTTGAAAGAAGGCCTTAGATTTTTCCATCTCATCTATCGAGAATATCAGCTGCATTTCAGCTGCATACTTATATACTTGTACTCTCCTGCTTTGGAGGGAGTGGATCAGGGACAGATGTAAAGTTTGAATAAGATCTAGGACTTACATTGGGTGCTTAGTGAAATCTGTTGTCTGCTATAAGGGTGAGAACTGAGCTTTTGCACGGGGGCAGCTTAGAGTGAGGGAAGCCAGTCTAGAATGAGGGAGAAGATAGTACCGGCTACAGTCATGAGGACCGTCATAAGGTGGATGGGGCTGGCATCCACCTCATCCATGTACTCAGACTAGGGCAGCAGTGAAATGGCATCAACCGAACCAGAAAGAAGGCAAGACATGGTTTAGGCTCTGGTGCTCGTTTGCCAGTTGTCAGCTGTGGATTGCCTAATATAATGTTGCTCCTATCCCTAAATTGAGCCTGAGGAGGAAGGGACTATCAGTATTTTGGGTGGATTCATTCTGCCACCCCAGGGTTTCTGTTGACCCCACCTCAAGAGCACCTTTTGTTAGGAGGTTGTTGGTATGGCCTCTTTTGTAGTCTCTCCTACTCTGCCGAACTACTGACAACTGATCTCTTTAAAATTGGAGGGAAATTGGGGTTGGATACGTTGCCACTGTTCGAAAGCCAGTTAGCTTTCCCCCCAGAGACGAATACACTGCTCTGGCTTGAGTGGGCACCCACATATACCGTCTGGCTTTCGCTGGCGTTATTCTTATAACGCCAGCTCAGTGATCTTACAGTGCAGCAGGTATCAACCTCCTTGTCTATCCGTTGGTTGGTCCTCTGCAGTGGCCCTCCCTCACCAAGACAAATCCCTCACTAGTCAGATGCCCTAGATCAGGTGTGTCGATTGAGCTGCAGTCTGGAGAGAGGAATAGAGCTCAAAACCACAATAAGAGAAGGAAAACAGTAACATTCAGATCCCCTGGTAGGTAAAGCAGACATGGGTACATGGATACAAGAACTGGCTACCTGTTTTTGTTTGTCCAAAGGAAGTTTCCAAACTGATAAGAGACAGGAAGATGACTGAGTATAAATCAGGAATCCAATGGATATAAGTGTATTCCTGGCCTGGTGGGGATTTCTAGGCCTTGAGAGGAAATGCTGAGCTAAAGAGTTTGATGAACTGGCACCATGTCTGATGCATTCACTGGGTAAAATCGTTGTTTTACAAAAATAAACTCCCAAAGCGGCATTTGTTATTGAACAACAAAAACAATCAATTACTCTATTCACATGAAGCCTTCTAGCAAGAAGCACTTAATGAGACTTCAGAAGACAGGCCTGGTCAGCAGTACACGAAACAAATGTGAACGTTGCTCTTACGAAAATATCACAGAGTAGGGAAATACACAGGGATCTACTTGGGTTGGGGTAAAGACGGTGGTAAAGGGGTTTCTGGAGGCTGGGTGCAGTGGTTTCAAAGCTTGTATTTTACAGATAAGAGGTCTGGCTGTAATGCACAATGCTGAATTAATTGGCAGCATATCTAACGTCCTTAAAATAAAAATGTTAAATGAATGTTCAACACAGCATTGCCTCTGTCTTTTGGTGCTGGGTAAAACAACACATTTACAATGACAATGTTGCTCTCAGAGTATTAACCAGCTCAACCTTGCAGGTCCATCCTTGATTCAAGCATCTCACAAGGAATCATTCCAGTGTACGAAAATAAACAGAGTAGACACAGAACCCCAATAGCAAAAAGATACACTGACCTACATTGCACTTTATTTTCTTTCGTTATGTATCTACAACAAAAGAAGAGCACAGTTGAAAATGCATGTTTTTAATTGCCTTTCAATGCTCTTTGTATTCAAAATTTAACTTACCATACATTTTGTTGCATTAAACACATTTTAAGTATTAGCACATTATCTCCAGAAACAACACACCTTTCTCAAAAGATGACATGGACATGCATATTTGCAGTCTCAGGCAAACAATGAATACTAAAGGTTCAAATATTTCTACACAGTACTAAAGCAATTAAAACATCATGTAATATAAAAAAGTACCTAACAAGTACCTTTTTAATATGGTCCTACATTGCCATCTAGGGGTTCAGATGACTTCCATGAACCACTCGGCCTTTGGCCTCAAGGTATATAAATGTCAATTCAATTCAATTCAATTCAATTCAAAAGTGCTGTCATCAGAACCACTCACTGGCAGTTTAGGCCCATATTACACATTGCCCATTATGTATTCTCTTTCCATTTAAAGATATAGACATATGTATATGTTACAGTTAGATGGTAGGGCAGTAGGATTTAGGAGTACACTCTTGATAGGGTGACTATGAATTTTTAGAGTTAATTTACAATCTTTTTGAGGTTTTGATGTTTATGTGGGATTCATTTCTCATCCCTGAACCGCATTTAGGTTGTTCTCTACATTCGTCCAGTATTTTGTTAGAGCAGTCTAGGACCCGCTCATATGGTAAAATTCAGTGGGTATTTCCACACACCGTGGGCAACTTGAAGTCTGGAGCTACCCAGTTCTGTGCAGTCTGGTTGGAGTGCGATAGGCCCCATAAAGATAATTAATTTGGATCAAGCTCAGTCTGGCAGAGCTAGTGATCACTCGGGAGACCATAAGGGCATCCAGCCAGTCCTCATCCTCCAGGGCTTCCAGCCACTGCTCTCAATCTGCCCATAGGTGATCTAAGGTGGCGAGGGTGTTGTTAATAAGTCAGAGGCGGATCTAGGACACCTCTCCCCTCCCTAGGCCACCCATAAGGAGTTTGGCCTCAAGTGGACTGAACTCAGGAAGCCTGGTGCCAGTAGAAACATGAAGGTTAATGGTGTGTCTGAGCTCTAGGTATTTATAGAACTGAGTGGAGTTAATCAATCAATCAATCAGTCAGTGAATTTGTAAAGCGTGCTACTTACCCGTGAGGGTCTCAAGGCGTTGGGGGGTGCTGCTACTGCTGTAGTTAAGGGACTACAGGCCTTGTAAGTCTTGAATGGAGCGCAGGCGCCCCCGACCAAACATCCCCACGTTGAGTAATACAAATAAGATCCCATTTCCTGAATACCTCCAACGTAGCCACCTCCCTCATCCAGGTGCCATGCCACAAAGGTGTATGAAGTGTGAGTTTAGCATCCCATTGGGTGAATTGAAGCACCGAATGCCATTCAAGGAGGACAGCTCAAGTCACTGCCGTAATACGTGGGAAATCGGAGAGCCATAGAGCATTGCCTGGATCTAAGAGAACACCAGGTTCCCTAAGATGCAGCTGGTAGACTGTATAGGACCATACTCCTGAAAAACAGTCATTAATCACTAGGAGGTGAGCTGCAACATAATAAAGGAAAAGGTTGGTCATCCCCAGCCCACAATCATAGGGGGCCCCTTGGCAATGGGCAAGGGCCTTGTGTGGCCTTGAGTTACCCCAGAGAAATGTTGTTGCCATTTGTCTAGGGAGTGAAACCAATGGTGCAGGGTATGGAGAGGTAGGTTTTGCAGCACATACAAGAATCAGGATCGTACCATCATCTTATACAAGGCGATATTTCCCATGGATTCAAGGAAAGAGACTGCCATTTAAGGTTTTCCTTAGGATTGGGGTACGGTTAAGGGACCAGTTAAGTTCCAGGTGTAGTGCAACCCAGATTCCCAGCTAGAGAAAACTAAGGCATCAGACCGTTATGACAGATTTCCATGCCACACAGACACGAGAAAAGTGAAGGCGTACCAGGATCAATTTAGCCAGGTTTGGCCAAAGACCTGATTATTCCCCAAAAATCTGCAGGATACGGAGGCAACGGAGACCCGTTTGAGTGGGATCTGCTATGAACAGAAGGATATCGTTCACATAAAGAGCGACACGATCTTCATGTGAGTCATTCCGTTGCATCGCATCTGATAAGTCGGGCAAGTGGTTCTATTGCTAGGGCAAAGAGAAGGGGTTTAGGGGCCAGCCTTGCCTTGTTCTCAGACGAATGGGGAAGTCATCAGAGAGGACACCATTGATTAAGACTTGAGCTGACGGGTTGGCGTAGAGCACAAGTATGAGCTCCCAGAGGTGTGGGCCGAAGCCTGCTCAAACCAGCACACCCTCCAAATATAGCCTTTCCACCATATGAAGGGGCTTTCTCGAAGTCTATCAGTAACAAGCCCAAGTAGGGTGGGAGGAGGTGACGATGTGCCAATGCAACATGAAGGCTTTTCAAGCAGTGCCTCGTGCTACAATGGGGCATGAAGCCAAATTGATCGGGGTGTATCAGAGTGGTGAGTATCGATTTAAGATGAGTGGCTAGGACCATGGCATACATTTTAACCTCAGTGTTAATGAGCGAGATCTGTAGAACCGGCTTTTCAATGCCAGTGGTGGAGGGAAAGGAAACGCCTTGATTCTACGGGTCCTTCTTGCATCAATCATACATTACCAAAAGAGACCAGGACAACCAGCCGTGGAGGGAAGAAAGTCATTTATTAGCTCGAGCTAAGGACAGAGGTCCCAGAACGGTACAAAGACAATTCTACGGAGACTGCTGCTTCAATCCGCAGCACACACATATTTATAGTACTGGCAACCCCTCTTACACAATGCAAGTTTCTCATCTGTCCAGTTCCAGTTTGGTCTTGTGCTTCATCAGCCTCGGGTGGCGCACTTGTGGTCAAGGAGCTCACATGGCATAGTCACAGAGCATCTGTTTCTCCTTGCACAACACACACAGCCTCTGTCTTCCGTCACAAGGTGCAGTCACAGAGTGTCTGCTTCTGGTGGCGCAACACACGGCCTTTGTTTTCAGGACACAGATGGTGGTCACAAGTCACAGTCGCTGGTCATGAGAGGCTGAATTACCAACAGCTGACAGGAAGTGGCTGAACCTCTGGTGCAACCGGAAGACAAGGTACACGAGCAGCTTTTCAGGAGGCTCAACCACGAGGAGCAGGGGGTTAAGCAAGGTTCAACAGAGTCACAGAAAGCAATTCCTTACCAGGTTGCCGAGAGCATGGCAGCACAGAATGGAGTCTTGATGGTCATTTTTAAGCACAGTTCAACAGATCGGACAGTGATCCGAGCAGGAGTATGATGGAGGGTGTGCTTTGGGCAGGACTACGATCATGGCCATATCGATGTCCGTCGGAAAGGCACCTTTCTTCACCGCTTCCGCGTATAGAGCATGAATTTGTGGTGTCAAGACAGACCCTCCAGCTTATCGCGATTTCGCGATTTGCAAAAATATCGCGAAATCCGCCGATCTCGGGAAATGCCGCGATATTTGGCAAAAAGCCCGTGAAATTTGCAGTTTCCGCCCGTTCGCCGTCTTTCTGCCCGTTTCTGCCTTAAAAGAGAAGGAGCGAGGCACCCATTTTCCCATTCCCCCCAGGATTGACCCAGGATTGATTCGCGGCGAGAAGAGAAGGAGCCAGGAGGTCGAGGACGGCGGCCGAGCGAGGGAGAAGACCAGCACCACAAGGGGGAGAGAGCACGAAGCGGCAGCAACACGAAGACTCTTCCTCAGAGACCGGGGCTCGGAGCAGGAGGAAAGCCGGCCGGCGAACAGGACACAGGTACGTCCGTCCTTCATGCTGGTGGGGGCCCGCCGCACACATAGGGAGAGAAGCTAGGAAGGCAGGTGTAAAACCAGCTTCATTAATATGGAGCGCTGCCCGGGTGGGAGGGGGGCAGTGGAGATGTGGCCGACCAGCCCCAGGGCTGCGTGTTTAAAGGCCGCGGGTAAAACATCCAGGCTTCTGCCCTAATTGCATCAGACTCGGCAGTGTTATTTTCCATGCTGGCTGTAAGGCTCGGTGCGCTGGGGTTTGTACCTACTTAGCACAATCAATACAAACTCAAGCACCCTAGCAGTCCATGTCGACACATTCAGGTGAGAATAGATGTCAACTTGTTGATGAAGGTGGGAGAGAAGGGGTGGCTCCCCCACTAGGGTGGAGGAGATGCGTCGCCCCACTGCTTTCTGGCAGTTCGAGAAGCAGAAGCATAAAATGGTAATAACTACCGTTTTATATTTCTGCTTTTCGCACTGCGAGAACGCAGAAGTGTTTGGTTGGGGGCGGGCGGGTCTGCTCTAGGGCAAGGAAGGAGAGGCTTGCCCACTGCTGAGGGCACTGACTGTTTGGTCGGCCCTGTGGGGCCGCCCAAACCAGTCATGCGCACTCTGCCCTTTTTCCATGTGGGCTGCAATGCAGCATACATGGAGAAAATGGCCTCCCCATAAGCACCTGGCGCAATCCCGGCCAATCACAATGGGCTAAATTGTAAATAAACAAAATGTACATATCTCCATGTTGTCAAATAACGTGTTGCAAAAAACCCAAAATAAAATGCCGCTAAATGCCGCTAAATTTCCATTTTTGTGCCACTAGATTTTCATTTTTGTGCCGCTAGATTTGTCAATCCATGCCGCTATATCCTTGGGGGTCTGCAAGATATCTTTGAACGCTAAATAGTACTCCACCAGACACGTGTCTGGACCTTGGGTCTTTCCAGCCGTTATTGTTCCAGCAAAAGGAGTTGGTCTAGGAGATGGCCGTCTGCTTCTGAGAATTTAATTAATATTTTAATGTTGTTTAGTGTGAATGTTCCCAATATTTTGGTAGAAACGTTATGTGTTTAATGTTAAATATGTATTCATTTAATTATGTAGTATTTATGTTATTTAAAATGTTTCACATTTTCATATTTATTTAAATTTTTGTAAAAATGTGAATTATTTTTTTTTAAATATCGAATTACATATATTTGGTGTAGATCCACTAAGATTTTTGATTTATATTAATCAGTAATGTAGCTCTTCTTAATTAAGTATTATTATTTTTTAAATATATTTCATTAAAAAAAGATACATAGGGGCCGATTACAATGGCGGACGGACTGGATCCGTCCGCCATCGCGGTGGTGACCGGCACCGTCCGCAATACATGTGGCGGTTCCGCACATCAAATCAGGATGCAACCGTCACCATGGCGGTTGCATTTTAACATTGCAGCGGGTGCTGCTGACAGCAGCACCCGCTCAACATTTAGAAAGCACAAGAGTCAGTTATTGAAATAGACATTCCTGCAGTGGTCTAAATTTGATAAGTGAGGCAGGGCAAAAAAATTTAAATACCGCCCAGGCAGGAGAGCCTTACTAGGAAAAACCCATGTTTGCTGCAATCAGTAAAAGTGCTGCCTCGCGGAAATAATGTGTCTATGTAGCATACTGTAAAAGAACCAACCTGCCTATGTAAACAAAACCAAGGCTCATCGAACAAGAAAAGACAACCAATGCAAACACCTGTTTACGTCGATTTCCAAACACCACTCAACAGAGGGGAAATTCAACAGTTAGCATCACACAGGCCAATCTCTTCATATTACTTACTGTGCATGCAATGCGAAATAAAACCGAACAGCAGGTTATATACATATAACCAGGTCTTTAAAATAAATACACAACTCAGTTTGTAATCTCGGGTGAAACTTTGTAAAACTGTGCATTTCCGATCACTGATCGTGCATATATCAGGGAACTTTGGGTCACCCGACATGGAATAATCTTGCCATCCGCACTGATCAAGAGTAAACAAGGCAGACGTGAGTCATATATACGGAGTCAACAAAGCCCACAGTCGAGAGCCGATGGGTCAGCAATTTTAAGGACTCAAACGCACAACTTCATCTACTTAAGAAACAAAAATGTATGCAATCAAGAACTGCCCACATTCTCAACTAGCTGGACACTAATAAACTTTCTGATAAAGTTAAACGTGTGCTGCAAAGCTTGGGCGCTCGTTTGCAAGAGACACGTTAGCGGCCCTGGTAAAATGGTGGAGTGTGGTGTACCACCAAGTATTAAACACGATGAGCGAGGATCCACAAGTTTTAGCATCCTGGGGCTACAAGAGCAGAGTGACTCCTACTGCAACAAGCATCAGAGAACATAAAAGGAGACACGACCTGGCGGCTGTGAAACTGAAAGTACGGCGGCCAGCTGTGAAAATTAGGGGATGAGAAATGCGCTGGATAAAAGCATCAGAGAGCATAAAAGGAGACACGACCTGGCGGCTGTGAAACTGAAAGTACGGCCGGCCAGCCGTGAATAATTAGGGGATGAGAAATGCACTGGGAGGAGAAATGCAGAGCGCACGCTGAGAAGCTTGTGGGAGGGAGGCTGGGCTGCCTTTGATGTGGTAATGCGAGGCAGGCAGGCAGGCGGCTGGTGGCATTGTGCACGCGCTTTTTTGGGCTTGCGCTTGCGCAATGACCTAAAAAGCGCACATGCACTGCATGGAATCGCCAGTGGTTAAACTCTGGATAAGCCACTATAGAGCTTCGCCAGTTATGTGCAAGCGCATCAGCAGGCGAGTGACGCACAACACTATGTCATGCACTTTATGCACAGTGAACCTGTAGCCCAAAACGCAACATTTTGGCCTGCTTAATTTGTCAGGTTTAAAATAAAAAATAAAAAAATTCTATTTCCTTACTTCCCTCACCCTCCTTTTGACAGCAGGTAGCCTTTGTGGTGATCGGCTATCAATACAACTTACTGTGTCGCTTCTGACACACAGGACCAGAAGGAACAATTCATAAAAGGACAACATGCACAAAAATAGAAAAACACACAAACATTTATTTTCAAAGGAGTTATGCAAAAAACACATACTATTTTTTCAACATACTGCTGACAGGACCCTTTGCTAATGTTATTCAGTGGAATAAACCCACCCTGCATATTTCCTGCATAAGACTAGGGCGGCTATATTAGATATTTGTCGTATACATAATATTAAAGATGCCTGGCGTCAGCTACACCCAAGTCGATCTGGGTATACATATTATTCGGCACCCCACAAATTATGCTCAAGATTAGATATGGCTCTAGTCAGTGATAAGGTATTAGAGACTTGCTCCATGACCCTATGCCCTCGCATTTCCTCTGACCATAACGCTATAATTATATCATTTCCCACACCACACAGCACAGCTCCCCCCAGAATGTTCTCCTTTCCCAGATATCTTATCTCAGATGCATCTTATATTTCGCAGCTGAAAGCACATCTTGCCGAGTTTATTAGTATCAACAAGAACTCGGCCTCCTGTCTTGTTGTATGGGATGCCTGTAAGGCGAGCATAAGGGGTTTCACACAGGCCTATGTGTATAGACAAAATGCCGAACTTAAACAACGCAGAGCTACGATAACATCACAAATAACTAATCAAGAACAGCTACTGGCCCTGGCACTTCGACATAATCTACCAACTGTCACGGATATTAATCTTAAACTTAGTTCTTTAAAAAACAATGCAAAGAAAAGCTTCTATCAGAAACATAGTGCAAATATTCGTAAATATAAAATTGCGCAATACGAGGGGGGGGACAAAATTGGCCGCATTTTGGCTTATAAGGTATCTGAGTCCAGAGCAGGCTCTCTAATCTCTAATATTCGGGGGTCAGATAACAAGATATATAATAAACCACAAGAGATTTTAGAGCTATTTGCTGAGTTCTATAAAACTCTTTATACCCCAGAGAATCAGCCAGATCCGGATCTTATACGGGTCTATATTGAGGAATATGCAATGCGGGCAGCTGATAGCGTAGACCTGAGCTCCCTGTCTGATGATTTAGCCATGATAGAACTACATCAGGCTATTAATCATTTGCCCGTGGGTAAAGCGGCAGGGGAAGATACTATTCCGTTGGAGTTATATAAGGCATGTTTATCCGAATTAGATCTGCTATTATTAGAAGTTATGCAGTCAGTAGGGATGAATAGAAAAGCACCTAAATCATGGAATAGGGCGAAAATAGTTTTTTTTCTAAAGAAAGACAAACCAAAGGAAGAGAGAGGGTCATACAGGCCAATTTCATTGATAAACACAGATGCAAAAATATTTGCTAAACTCCTCGCAATCAGACTGGTACCTATTATGCCTCAACTTGTCAATATCCAGCAACATGGTTTTATTCACGGGAGAGACACTACCTCACATGTAAACACGGCTATAACGGCTTTCGATGTCGCAGAGATAGAATCCACCCCACTAGGCATGATCTTATTAGATGCGGAAAAAGCATTTGATCGAGTGGGGTGGAGCTATCTCTGGAACACGTTGCTTAAAATGGGGTTCAGTGGAAACTTTCTAAGGAGTATACAGGCTCTATATGACAATCCCTATGCCTGCACTAGTTATAATGGTCTAACTTCCTCAGATTTTCCAATTATGCGTGGCACTCGCCAGGGCTGCCCTCTCTCACCCCTCTTATTTGCTCTCTCTTTGGAACCTTTTTTAATGGCTCTTAACTCGCAAAATTTAATCATGCCCTTTAGGTCTGGCTCTCAAGAGCTTAAACTGACTGCATATGCGGATGATATTGCTATCTATACAAACGACATAAATAAGGCCCTAAAAGGAATTAAACTAGAGGCAATTAAATTCGGGAAAGTATCTGGCTATAGGCTTAACATACAGAAGACACAAGTTGTTGCCAACTATTCCCCCTCCGTGGCTACTCCAGAGATTTGCAAGGTAGCTACCTATCTCGGTGTTAAACTCACGGCGAAAATACAAGAAATAAATCATATTAATTATAATGAATTAATCAAATCCACTGCTATACTTTTAAAGAAGTGGCATAGGTTACCTCTGAATATTATCGGCAGAATTAATCTTATTAAGATGAAGGTATTACCTAAGTTCTTATATTTATTTCGATCTATTCCATTGGCATTGAATAATAGGTTTTTCCAACAATTGGATGGGGTTCTAAACAGCTTTATCTGGGGCTATAAAAAAACAAGAAGATCGCTGAAACACCTGAAAAATAACACAAGTGAGGGTGGGCTTAACTTCCCAGATTTTAAGTTGTATTTTTGGTCCTCATTTTTTCTACGATTACGTTCTTTATTTCATAAGGAAGGAACCATATTTTTTCACTATCTTATGTTGAAGCAAGAGTCAAACATGTTTTTGTTTAGAGCAAATGACCCCAATTACTTCAAGAGGGTCAGGTTCAAGACGGCCAGGGATATAACAAAGATATGGAAGAACGTATTGATATATTGCAGGACCTCGTTCTTCCACCCGATGCTACCTCTTTGGGGTAATCCAGGTCTTCCAAGAGCATTTTCTGATAATATCAATAATATATGGGCAGAGAAGGGAGTTAATACCTTGGCTGACCTATATGGCCCACAGGGATTTGTTGATTTTAATCTGCTTAAACTTAAATATGATTTACCGGAAAATGCTAGATATAAACACTTACAGATCCATGATTTCTTAATTAATAAACAAAAGATTCGTAGCATTGCAGACTGTGATATCTGGACTTGTTTATATTCTAAAAAAACTAAATCAGTTATTAGTGGGGCTTATAAACTATTATTAAAATATAAAACAAATGACCTGCCTAAACTAGCGGAGAAATGGGGGATCCAACTTGGCTCTAATGTCACCCCGAAGCAAATAACGAACTCCCTTTCTAACATCAACAAGCTAGTAAGATCATCCAGCCTTAGGCTACAGCAGTTTAGAACAACGTGCATGCTCTACTATACTCCTGAAAGAGACTCCAGATGGTCCCCCAATCCCGATTTCATAGACCGCACAAAATGCCCCAAATGCTCTGGGGTAGCCGTTAATTTAGTTCATATGTTGTTTTCCTGCCCTAAGCTTAAAACCTTCTGGGACGAGATTCAAGATATCTGTAGAATTAAGAATATTTTTATGCCTATTCTTACTGCCCACCTAGTTTTGTTAGATCATCAACCTATCCAAATCCCACATTCTCCTTTGGCAACCATACTTATCTCTTGTGCTAAACTAACTGTTGCAAGAGCCTGGATTGCTATAGATCCACCTACGGCCTGGGATTGGTGGGCTCTAGTAATGGAAATACATTCCATGGAATCTGCCCTAGCTAACCTAAGGGGAGGCCGTTCACTGATAAAATTTGAAAGATATTGGGGAACTTGCTTCTTAACTTGATATTAATTTGTCAAAATTCTATTTCCTTTGACATTGTATGAAATCTATAAACTTATATACCTTTTTTTTAATTTTTTTTTTTTTATTTCCACGTTCAGCAACTTTGGACGTCTATGATCTTTCTTTGCGTTTTGATGATACCGCTTTGTTCCCTCCTTGTTGCAATATTTGCTGTATTATTTAACTATTTCTCTAATGTATTTAATGTCCTGGATATACATATTTGTATTGTATTCTTTTTTCCTGTTAACTTGTTTACAATAAAAAGTTATAAAAAAATAAAATAAAAAAAAAGCAAAGTTATCATTTCTAAAACAAAAACAGTGATATCCTAAACAGATACGTGGTGTCCAATATAGTTCCAGGAAGGCTAATGTGACATCCCTAATATTATTACTGTGAATTGAGAATTAATTTTGACCCTAATTTCCCTAAGCATATTATAGATTTAGCCATCATTAGAGCAAAATCTTACATTTTCCTGTAGTGTTGTACCCTACAATGGTAGAATCAGGATATTGAATTAATATATCCTCGAAAACTCCCCGCGTGGACAGACTTTACATTATTTGTACAGGACAGCAGACACTTCTACAATTCTTTCTCTCAATAAAAGCATCTACATTGTATCCATGCTCCTATGTTATAGGAGCAGCAGGAAAATCCCAAACTGCTAATTTTACAGGCATTCTAGTGGGTACATTTTCTTCAAGAATGTTTTACACGTGGGCATCTTGCCTGCGTTCTACTTTTATTGTTCTAAACTATGCAGACTACTCATCCTCTCATTAAAACATCAGACAGGATGGGCAGTAACTTAGTATATATATATATATATATATATATATATATATATATATACATATATATATATATATATATTCACAGAAAAAAACATAGGTTATAGACCATATATAGTTAGGATTTTGCATTTACAAAACCTTGAAAATTCAATGAAAAAACCATAGGTTATAGACCATATATAGTTAGGGATTAGCATTTAAAAAACCTTATTTTATTTGCACAAAACCATTGAAATTCCATATATAGTTAGTTGCACTAACTATATATCGTGGACCCGCAATCCACTGCTAATGATGTCACATATTACATCATTCATGACATGGTCAGTGACATCACTGATGACATCACTGACATCTCATTTGACATTACTGATTATATCACTGATGATATCATGTATGTGATAATACATCTTCAGACTCTAATATAACCTTAGATACACTCAGTGTAAACAGGCACTCACAGACTGTCACACATCCATGGAGTTACTCACACACCTAGTCAGTCATGCAAAGAATCAATCACATCTCCATTTCCTCAACTATACAGTTATACACACCTTACTTATTCAAACATATACTAACACATATTTACTCTCTTATACAATCCTTGATACAAGTTCACAATGATTCATACAGCCACTCTCACATTCACTGGCTCTTATGTTCACTTATTTATATATGTCAACTCTCACATGGAGTGTGTTTTACATATGTACTTACTTTGACATGTAGCACTGAGATATCCATTCACTCACCAATATACTCATGCACACAGTCAACTGTCCATACAGCTGTTTCTACATGCACTTTTGAACCCATACACCTAGGGAATCAACTGCTCACACATCTATGCACAGAGTTATACACCTCCCAGCCACCCACATACATACTCAGTCTCCCTAACAAATACTTGGGCAACCATTCAATAACCCATATAGTTTCTGATATAGCTACTGATTTAAACATGCAGCAGTTTACAGAACAACATAAATAATGATTGCCAAATTAAGACACTTTAATCACTAACCCATGCACTCAGTGAGACACATTTAATCATTCTCTCATACAGTCAGTCATGCACCTACTAAATCCTTTATCCAGACACTTATACATCCACTCATTCTTCAAAATGTAAGACATATTTTAACTTTACAGAAACATACAGTCACTGGGTGTTGTCATCAGTGATGTCATCAGTGATGTCATTTGAGATGTCATCAGTGATGTCATCAGTGATGTCACTGACCATGTCATGAATGATGTAATATGTGACATCATTAGCAGTGGATTGCGGGTCCGCGATATATAGTTAGTGCAACTAACTATATATGGAATTTCAATGGTTTTGTGCAAATAAAATAAGGTTTTTTAAATGCTAATCCCTAACTATATATGGTCTATAACCTATGGTTTTTTCATTGAATTTTCAAGGTTTTGTAAATGCAAATTCCTAACCATATATGGTCTATAACCTATGGTTTTTTCTGTGAATTTCATTGGTTTTTTAAAAGCTAATATCTATAGCTGTAAAATATATTCTTTATTAAGTGAAGTATCACGTAGCCCGTGAGACGCCTCATGATGCATCGCATAACCGTGACGTATCGTCTCTGCAGCGCAAACCAAACCCAAAACGTAAGCGCGCCAGAACACGCTTAAAGATATATATATATTTTTTTAACCTTAATTAGACAAAATCCACACGTGCACATATCACAAACGTTCAAAAAACACAATATGTCGGACTTAGCTGCCCGGTTAACGTACCAGGAAGCACCTTTACCGCGAAAAATCGAATTTTTTTTTTCTTTTGCCCCGCAGGGAACTTTAATAGCCCCCTCATCAATCCTAGAGGTTCAGGAGGGGTCTGCCTTACCCCTTTCATTCATTTACACCTTTTTTTTTTCCACCTCTTGTCTCTCGATCCCACAGAGAGACAAGATGGCGGCCGCTCCAGACTGTTTACAATGATAACAGCCAATCAGCTTCTCCTCAGACTCCCGTTACACTGCCGGTTAGCTTCCCGGTTAGCTGCCCGGTTCGCGTACCAAGACGCGTCTCTACGGCGAAAAAATCGGATTTTTTTTGTTTTTTTTTTTTGGCCCCGCGTGGCTTTATAATATCCCCCTCATCAATCCTAGGGGGTCAGAAGGGGTCTACCTTGCCCTCTTTCCTTCATTTCCCCCTTTGTTTTGGCCTCCTCTTGTCTCTCGATCCTACCGAGAGACAAGATGGCGGCCGCTCCGGACTGTTTACAATGTTGACAGCCAATCAGCTACTCCTCAGACTCCCGTTACACTGCCGGTTAGCTTCCCGGTTAGCTGCCCAGTTAGCTGCCCGGTTCGCGTACCAAGACGCGTCTCTACAGCGAAAAAATCGGATTTTTTTTTTTTTTTTGGGCCCCGCCTGGCTCTGTAATATCCCCCTCATCAATCCTAAGGGGTCAGAAGGGGTCTACCTTGCCCCCTTTCCTTCATTTCCCCGTTTGTTTTGGCCTCCTCTTGTCTCTCGATCCTACCGAGAGACAAGATGGCGGCCGCTCCGGACTGTTTAGAATGTTGACAGACACCGGAGAGCCAATCAGCTTCGCATCGCAAAGTTCCGTTACGCGAAAAGTACGCGAACCGGAGCGCTGCCCGGAGCGCTGTTACAGATATATATCTTATTTTAAACGTTAATTTCTCAAAATCCACTGAAGCACATATATTGAGACCTAGCAAAGGCACATCGGGCTAACAGTCCCTACAATTTTGCCAAGTTTCGTGCAAATCCATTCAGCCGTTCGAGCTAAAAGTGAGGCCAACCGCCCTATGGAAAAATGAATGGGAAAAACGCGTTTTGGGACCCCCCTTTTTTCTCGGCCCCCCCTTGACGACCCCCCCCCCCAAATTTTCAGAAACAAAATGTGCAACTTTCCTGAAAATTTCAGCCAATTCCGTCCACAAACGCCAAAGTTATTAGACATAGAATTTTCAATAGTTCAATAGAGAAAAAATCCTAACTATATATACCTACTGGCTATCGCCAGTAGGTAATATATATATATATATATATATATATATATATATATATATATATATATATATATATATATATATATATATATATATATATATATATATATATATATATATATATATATATATATATATTCATTTTATTAATGTTAACACTTTTTAAAACAGTATTACTGAATAGCCAATTAAATGTCTCATGGCTATTTCATAGACAGTTTAGACAGGCTCAAAAGAGATTGAGGAAAAGAGAGAGCAACCATATTTTTTCTTACCCTTAATTTGTACAGTGAGCTAGCCTCCGCCCCTCATTTTGACAGTAGGAAACCTGAAACAATTTTCAATTCTGTCAACACTATCAACCCCTATTTGTAGCAACTGGGCATAAACAGACTCTGAGGAAGTAAATAGCATATTCAAGCCATTTAAACAAGTATACTCCCCCCAGCATTTCCCTTAACATCAGGGCTACCTCCTACTCTATGACACGTCCTGGGCCAACAGCTGCGGCGAAAAAAAAAACTCTCATTCCACTGACGGAAGTTCCAGTGAGGCTATGTATAATGCTCCTAGTAACATGGGGATGTATGCTAGTATTTCCCAAAATATTCATATTGGAAAATCAGTTTAATCAGTTTAAATACATTTATAGAAAACAAAAATAAACAAGCATTGCCAAAGCCAGTAGGTTCGAAATTGGAGGTCAGTCGTTTCATTTTTCTTTTTAAATGCATGCCTTCTTCTAGGCACGTTGTTTTTTTTTTTAAAACCATATCAGTGTTGGAGCTGCTGGGCCCTCGCCATTCTAACAAGCTTTGGCAAAAGCAAAAATCGTTTTTGGTCTAAAAAATTACACATTGCCACAGGAATTCTGTGCACTGTGCAAAACTACTTTGTGTGTCAATATGCACATTGTGAAACAGCAGAATACTGTCACTCACTGTGATGCCAGCTGAGAGAGAGAGACAGGCATAATTTTAATATATGCAAAAGGTGCATGCGTACATTTGTGCATGTGAAAATCTAAATCTTTCTACGTTCACTTTTCCTCCAACCACCCCTTTTTTTTAACCCTGGAAGAAGTTTTATGTCTGTCACTGTCAAGAGTATATTTCCAACCCCTCTCATTATGAGAATATTTTAGAAGAATTGGTGCAAACTCCTAAACACGCAAATCGCTAGGTTTGCACAGACTCAAAGTGTTTTTATTAAAACAGCTTTTTAGTGCGCTTACCATTATTTTCATCTGAGATCCTGTCTTGTGATGTCTGCTTTGTACTTACAATGTGCATGTACACCCTGAAAGATAAATTCAAAACGTCTCCTGCAAGGGAAAAATGTTACCTGCTTCACTACTTCTTATATGTGTAGGTACACATACACTATTCTCTAACCCAGGCTCTCCTGCAGTGTATCCACATATCAATTAGTTTATTGATACAGAGAATATTTTTTTAAAACATTCTCTACAGTCCCCTGTCTATTTTAAATGCCAGTCAATGCCCCTTTTATTAATACTATGTGTTAAATACATATTTGCAAGACTTAAGGGTCACTTGCAGCAAGGTAAGTTAGTTATTTAGTTTACATCTTACTTACCAACCGGTGACATCACAGTCCTCCAATATGTCCCACATTCTGACACCATTCTGATGGGAAATACTGGCACCCTCCCAAGAGCACATTAATGAAACTCACCAGACATAGCAGGTTGGCTCAGAAACAGAGTGAAATGTATTTAACGGTACCAAAAGTATGCATCATTGCTAATTAGAAAGGAAGAAGCCAGATCTGCCAACTTAGGGGCTCTCAGACCGCGTCTTTCCAGAGTGACAAGTTTTTATGTACCATACACTTAATGAAAATGCCATTTGAGCGGAACTAGAATAAGGCACCAAGCTAAATATGGCTACCAAGGATGTGCAATGTCTGCGCCATGCTAAACAGCCAGATATGAGCAAACCGGAAAGGCAGGCTCTGCACTGTGTAAGGGGGTACAGAATAGTCACCTGCATTTGATGCAATCCATCATTCATCACTATACCCTCTTCTATTTTCTGATCATCATAATTCTGTGCCTTCTAAATCCCACTCATACGCATTGCTTCGCTTTTTTATTTTTTTTTATTTCCTTCTGTTTGGACTCCTTGCGCCAAACCAGAAAGGAATTAAGCATCGCAGGCCTAACTTTTCTCTGAAACAATTTCTCCTCTAAATTATCTAAACAGGAGGCTCAAAACTACCATATATTGGCCATTGCAATTAAGTATTACCCTTTGTATACTTGTAAAAACATAATCCGGCCAACACCATGTTTAGCATAGACTTCATGATTAAAGGTCCCCAGAGGAGGAATCTGACAAGATTCCTCCAATGTGGAGTGCTGTGTACAACAACAACAATACCATTTCTGGAATTTACTAAGTCCAGGCATCTCTAGATGTTTATCCTGGATCCAAACATCAAAGGGTGCAATCGAATATTTACAGCCTATAACTGTGCTTACCCCTTGGCTTCAGCTTTTGCAAAAGTCGAATCAAAATACCAAAACCAAAATAAAAAAATTCACCACAGAAGTGGGCCACTCCCACTCTTACCTGACCGTTAATCTTCCGTCACACGGCAAGTGTCACAAAGGTCTCGATCTCCAAAGACTAGGAACCAGAACTAGTGCATCAGTCGGGGCCGCAGTCTGGTAGCCCAGTGGAGGGAGGAATCATGCAATCAGAAAACTTGGGCCCACAATGACAATTTTCAGCCAATGCAGTGGCGCGCCTCCCTTAGCGTTCGATCACGGACTCCTCACGACCACCAGGCTCAATGGCGACCACCGAACACGCCCCGAGTTGGGCGCCAAATTGTAGAACCGGTTTTTTGGAGACCCCCACTAGGGGAGTCAAAGCCAGTGGTGCAGGGAAACGCCTTGAATCTACGGGTCCTTCTTGCATCAATCATACATTACCAAAAGAGACCAGGACAACCAGCCGTGGAGGGAAGCAAGTAATTTATTAGCTCGAGCTAAGGACAGAGGTTCCAGAATGGTACAAAGACAATTCTACGGAGACTGCTGCTTCAATCTGCAGCACACACATATTTATCGTACTGGCAACCCCCCTTACACAATGCAAGTTTCTCATCTGTCCAGTTCTAGTTAGGCCTCATGCTTCATCAGACTCGGGTGGCGCACTAGTGGCCAAGGAGCATGTGCCTCAGGTGGCGCAATGTTCATTGGATCTGACTTCCGTGCTCACATGGCATAGTCACAGAGCATCTGTTTCTGCTTGCACAACACACACAGCCTCTGTCTTCCGTCACAAGGTGCAGTCACAGAGCGTCTGCTTCTGGTGGCGCAACATACACTGCCTTTGTTTTCAGGACACAGATGGTGGTCACAAGTCACAGTCGCTGGTCATTGAGAGGCTGAATTACCAACAGCTGACAGGAAGTGGCTGAACCTCTGGTGCAACCGGAGGACAAGGTGCACAAGCAGCTTTTCAGGAGGCTCAACCACGAGGAGCAGGGGGTTAAGCAAGGTTCAACAGATTCACAGAAAGCAATTCCTTACCAGGTTGCTGAGAGCATGGCAACACAGAATGGAGTCCTGATGGTCATTTTTAAGCACAGTTCAACAGATCGGACAGTGATCCGAACAGGAGTATGATGGAGGGTGTGCTTTGGGCAGGACTACGATCATGGCCATATCGATGTCCGTCGGAAAGGCACCTTTCTTCACCGCTTCCGCGTATAGAGCATGAAGTTGTGGTGTCAAGATATCTTTGAACGCTAAATAGTACTCCACCAGATAAGTGTCTGGACCTTGGGTCTTTCCAGCCGTTATGGTGGAGATGGCTGCGCCTATCTCTTCCAGCGAAATGAGTTGGTCTAGGAGATGGCCGTCTGCTTCTGAGAATTTAATTCATATTTTAATGCTGTTTAGTGTGAATGTTCCCAATATTTTGGTAGAAACGTTATGTGTTTAATGTTAAATATGTATTCATTTAATTATGTAGTATTTATGTTATTTAAAATGTTTCACATTTTCATATTTATTTAACATTTTGTAAAATGTGAATTATTTAAAAAAAAAATCGAATTATATATATTTGGTGTAGATTCACTAAGATTTTTGATTTATATTAATTAGTAATGTCGCGCTTTTTAGTTAAGTATTATAATTTTTTTAATATATTTGATTAAAAAAGATACATAGGGGTCGATTACAATGGTGGACGGACTGGATCCGTCCGCCATCGCGGTGGTGACCGGGGCCGTCCGCAATACATGTGGCGGTTCCGCACATCAAATCAGGATGCAACCGTCACCATGGCGGTTGCATTTTAAGATTGCGGCATGTGCTGCTGACAGCAGCACCCGCTGTGAAGTTAAAGTAGCATGTTGTGCACTTCACTGCACTACGTGACAGGCACCACATGGTTCACCCACACCTCACCCTAACACAAGAGGGACCCGCAACAGGCCCCCTACACCAATCTCCACCAGCCTTTCAATGGCAGTTTACCCACCACAGAAAGGCTGACTTGAGACAGCATCGTGATTTGGTGGATCGTACCTGCTAGGCACCTCCACTAATTCATGGATTCAGACCGCTCTGCCAGGCAATCGCAACGATTTCCTGTGGTGGTTCCGTGGCGGGTGGTCTTTGCGTCTGCCGCAGTCCAAACGTGATTGCCCCCACCATCATAATGTGGCAGGGAAAAATTGCGGTCCGATTGAGGAAGGATCGCCATGCATGGCTGGCGGTGGCGGTCCTTCTGCAATCGTAATCGTAACCGGCCCTATAGTTTTTATGTGTAATGTATATGTGTACTGTCAGAACTTAGTTCAATTTCAGTGACATTTGGGATGTGGTTGCATTCACTCCCGTTAATAACAACATAATTTTTTCGAAATAGCCCTCCAATTATATGCACTAGAGCAGTATTTTGCAAATTACCAGTTAACATCCTAGCTCCATGGGCTATCTTTGCTGTAAACTTAGCCCAGGTGCCAGAGAAATTGCTTGCCTTTCTGTGAGGTGATACATCTTGCTCTTTCTGTCATTCTGTATGCAACTAGTTTAATAATGCACTTAAATAAATTGAAATATTATTCATTTTGCTTTGCAAATGCACATAAAGCATTAGGAGAATCGTTTTGTGTTTATACTTCCATATGTGTTGTTTATAATTGCAGTTGTTTTTTCAGTTTTCCATTGAAGGTGTTCTAATGTGGACCAGGTGGCTTATTTTCTGTTGGGGGGGGGGGGGGGGGGGAGGGGCAGTTTTATTAGTTATATTTGAAAAGTTTATTTGCAGGGGTTGAGGGCTTTTAGTATACTTTTTTTATGCTCACGATGTGGTCTGAGTGCACGATTGCGGAATTTAGTTGGTGGGTCTGTAGGTTATTGTACTGCATTTGCCATTTTACAAGTGCTAAATCACATGTTGACCTCGATTCCATGCAATGCTCTGATCTTCCATTTTGTTGCATCGCACTTCCCTTTTGTGCTGCCTTGACCTGGAGTTACACTTCAGCAGTAGCAAACATGTTTTTCACGTAAACCAGTACAAGCAGGTGCGAGGCATCGTAAGGTTATGTTGTACCTTCAGAGTGCTTTCATGCATTCCATACTTATCTCTAGGACAAGGGAGGATGGCCGTACAAGTCTCCAAGGCCGGAGATTGGGAAATGTAATGTAATGTAAATTTGATTTATATTTATATAGCGCATTATCACCAATGGTCTCTAAGCGCTTGCTTTAGGAACCCGTCCTGGTTTTTCCCTGTGAGATAACCTGTACTGGGCACCCCCAAGGTGAAAGCCAGGCATCCCGCCGCGGGGGGGCCATAGTGGAGACTAAGCAAGCTATTGCCCGGAGTTGCAGAGTGTGAACCCATGATTCGAGCAGGCACCGAAGCAAGAATTATCGAGTCCTTGGACATTTTTGGGCTAACGACCCTGCCGCATCGGGAATTGAACCCTGGTCCCGGGTCTGACCTCTTCTTCATGGTCTGCCTCCTCTAACCATTGAGCCACACTTCTCCATGTCTTTTGCCTCGGCACAGCCCAAACAGAATCTGGCCAGGTCTGTCTGGGTGGGTCTGATGCAGAGATGGGGCCAGCACCTGCGAATAGATGGGCGAGAGCGCCTGCTAGAGGCTTCTCGAACATATTGATTTAAACTATAAAAAGCGGTGTCTGTGGAGTGGAGCTCAGGAACTCAGTCTTGGAGTGGACGCACTCGCAGGATAACTTTAGTGCCCGAAGAGATTACTCCCTGAGCCCCGGTCTACGGGTTCCCGACTTGGTTTTCAGTGCTTGGCCCAGGGATGTTGAAGTCTCCGGTGCTGCAAATGAATCTGGTGAGGTGCTTTGTACATTAACTGTTTATATACCTCTAGTCACAGTTTCATATTTATAGATATAGTGTCGTGTATTCATTGTTTATTACCTTTCACTCGGTGCCTAAGAAATTATTAGCTTCAGTGACTTATTGCCTTTGTCTACAATATTAATAAAGCTCATTTTTACCTCCATAGGAGTGTTGGAGTTTCTGTGTGAGTAAGTGGTGTGCGTAAGTTCAGATTACGCAAGTGGGCAAAGCAATACAGTTATCGATGGTGATTCAATTTTTCTGTGGTACCTGAAGTTTTGGTAGATAAATACAAATACTGAGTTTGTTCAGTTTTTTGTAGCATCTTGTTTTTAAATAAGTTACTTTCCACTGTGTCAAAATAAGTGTTTTACTCATTTGTGAAGATAGTTTTTTTCTATGTTGGTTTTCTGTTGGCAATCTCGAAAGAGTTTCATTTTGCAGCTTTAGTGTTTTTTGTATGGTAATTGTTGTAATGTTCTGCTCCATCTATATTGCATTTTAAATAATACATATTTTTATTGGTTGGGGTTTGTTTAGTTTGAATTTTTTTGATCAGTTATTGCCTTTGATGGTTGATGCTAATTATTATTTATGGGCCTGATTCACAGAACTAACTTAAGACAAAATACTAAACTTACAACCATTTTGATATTCATAGAAAGCACTTACTCATTTTGGTAATCACAGAAGGCACTTACTCATTTCGGTATTCACAGAAGTTAGGAGTCTTTTGATTTTGCCTCGCCCCTCAAGGTTTTACCGAGAGCCCAGTATCTATAGTCAAGCCCTAAAAAGTCAACTAGATTCCTTGGAACTCCCTGATAATTCCACACTATTACAATATGTAGATGACCTCCTCATTGCTGCAAATTCTGCCCCAGCATGTAAAGAAGCTACTCTCTGTTTGTTACGCCACCATGCCCTCCACAATCACAAAGTCTCTTTGAAAAAGCTTCATTTTAGTCAAGAGAAGGTGACCTATTTAGGTCATCTCCTCTCGAAGGAGGGAAGGCAGCTCACCGCTGATCGGGCAGCCGTTATCAATGCTATGACTGCCCCACAAACACAGAAGCAGGTACGAGCCTTCATAGGCCTAACATCATACTGTAGATAGTGGATTTCCAATTTTTCGGCCATGGTCAAACCTTTCCTTGCCCTCACCACCAAAGACATTTCAGACAGTTCCTTTCCATGGACTAGAGTGCATGCACATGCTTTCCAAGACTTAAAAAAGGCTCTGTGTACTGCTCCAGTCCTCGGTACTCCTGATTATAACAAACAATTTTTTCTTCTTGTACATGAGACAGATGGCTGTGCATGCGCTGTCTTGACCCAGATGTTCGGAGGTCACCATCGGCCATGTGCCTATTTTTCAGCCCCCTTAAATCCTGATGCAAGAGCTCTCCCAGGATGCCTACGGGCAACCGCTGTGGCCGCCCTCATGGTCCGTCAGAGTGCCGGAATCATCATGAACTCCCCCTGACTCTGATGGTCCCCCATTCTGTAGATTCCCTCCTTAAGAACACCAAGACACAGTACCTAACTAGGCAAGACTCACAGGATATGAACTGACACGCTTTGCCAGCCACATTAACATCAAAAAATGCACTGTACTAAACCCCGCCACATTACTCCCACTGGATACTCAGGATGCCCACTTAGACCCACATGACTGCATTTTAAGGACAGAGGAGGAGACGAAGGGACGGGTTATCTTACAGGACACCCCGATAGCAGAACCAGAAGGTACACTGTATGTAGACGGATCATGCCTCAGAGGGCCAGATGCTAACACCTCAGCTGCCTACGCTCTCACGACATTAGATTGAGTAGTAGAAACAGCTCAGATTCTGCAGTGCTCTGCTCAAGCAGCAGAATTAGTGGCCCTCACTAGAGCTTGTGAGTTAAGCAAAGGGATGACGGTAAATATTTATACTGACAGCCAATATTCCTTCGGGGTGGCCCACAAATTCCGGAGGTTGTGGAAAGAAAGGAATTTCCTTACTTCCCATGGGACTAAAATTCAACATGGCCCCCTAATTCACCAACTGTTAGACTCCCTGACACTCCCCAGAAAGGTGGCCATCATAAAATGTAAGGCCCATAAGAAAGTGAGAGATGATGTTGGGAAAGGAAATACCCTAGCTGACCAGACGGCCAGACAAACAGCCCTTAAAAAAAGCGAAGGAATGTATGTAGGAGGTCCCGCTAGGTGGGTGGGTGACGAGGGCATTGTTGAAAACACAGTATAGAGTATGATTGATATTCAGTCCCATACTACTCCTGAGGAACTAAGGGAGTGGAAGGAGCAATTAGCAAAGGAGGGAATTGATGGTTGTTGGGTCCGTACGACTATGGAAAGACAATGGATTTTACCTGACAGTCACGTGCCACCAGTAGTTACGATGGCCCATGGTCCTGCTCACATCAGTGCAAAAGGGATATGTAAACTGTTGGAACCTACATGGTACAACTATAAGATACCAGCAACTGGTTAAAACATGCATGATTTGCCTAATGTATAACCCAGGAAAAGGCACAGTTACTCTAAGGGAGGATTCTCTCCTCCTACCTTCTCTTTTGAAGTCCTCCAAATGGATTACATCCAGATGGACCGATGTAACAATTTGAAATATGTCCTAGTGGTGGTCTGTACATTCAGCCGATGGGTGGAGGCCTACCCAGTCAAAGACTGCAGCGCTATCACGACCACCAAAGTGCTATTAAAGGAGTACCTCCCACGATTCGGTTTGCCCTGCTTGGTCTGGAGTGACAATGGGACACACTTTACAGCCCAAATTATGGAATATGTCTGTACAGCATTGGGTATAAAACAAAATATTCATGCAGCTAACCACTCCCAGTCAGTAGGTCTAGTGGACGTGTACAATGGCATCCTAAAAACTAAAATGGCCAAAATAGTAGCCGAGACAGGTGTCACTTGGGTTGATGCTCTGGCCTTAGCCCTACTGTCCACAAGAACAACGGCCCACATCAGAATAGGGCTATCTCCCCATGAAATTGTGTTCGGGAGCCCTGTCAATGTATGGGGTGTCCCGCGGCCTAAGAAACTGTCTGATGTCGAATACCCTGTATTAACTGATTATCTGTACAGTCTGACTAATACCTTTCGTACTCTTTATCACCAGGTGCATGAGGCCATACCTGACAAAAGCAAGGGCACAGGACCCAGTCACCATCCTGGTGATTGGGTCCTGGTCCGGAATTTTCAACAGACTAAGAGCCTCAAACCTGGCTGGACACAACCCCGTCAGGTGTTACTAGCCACCCGCACCGAAGTGAAAGTAGAAGGTCGGAAGAATTTGGTGCATTCATCGCACTGCAGGCAGGTGCGTCTGCCCCTCCCCTAGGATCAGTGGGTGAAGGAAGGACTAGGAGACTCGAAACAGGAACAGTCCCGACGTTTGTCCCATTCAGAGATGCCAGACTGGATTCTACATCTACGGAAGCAGGGAGTGACAGCATATTGAAAGGAAGGGTGGAACCCTCTCTTAACTCTGCTCAACACCAAGAACAATTGTTTACCGACCATACTGTCCCTACTTCCGACCAATACAACTTGCGCCCCCGAGGGAAGGCTTGCCCTTGACTTCGACAAGTATCTATACGCTGTAAGGCTGTGATCTTCCTCGGCTGAGAGTAGTGCTGGTGTGTCAGACTAAGGTAATCCATAAGGGCCCTTGGCACCTGTGCCCAGTGAAGCAACCAGCAATCACAGACAGCCACTAGAGGTCCCTGGCTTAGCACAATGGCCGCCGTCCAAAACACCCGAATTCAGAAACATAATGTCAGTCTCTGACATAGTAAATGCTTCATGGTCACCGTGGTGACGCTGTTTGTCTCCTTCATCCTGTCTATCCTTGGTTGGCTGTTACTAATCTACCATCCTGTTACCTCACCAACTCCTACCCCGACTCCTGCAGAACACCAGTATTACACGTTACCAGCCCACGAGTTACCCCGCCGTGCAGAATTCTTCAACAACACCTTCATCCAAATGTTGCATTATCACCAGCTGATCATGAACACTTCCAACTGCTTGGTGTGAGGACTGATGCCGCATTCCATGATACACCCTGTCCCATTCTATCCCTACCCCTTTTCCATCTCTGGGTCTTGTCTTGCATGGTGGATGTTGATGCAGGAGGCCTACACTGTCAATGGTACTGCCAATTCTGCCCTTGGAACATTTCGGGATTACTTCTGGCGGAACAGATCCGGCCATGCCAATGCTCTTTTTTGCCCGACCAACTCATCCACAACGCTACTATCACCAGATGAACTCGGTGAGATGGTAGTATTCAACTCAACTAATCGACGAACATTTTCCATATTCTGCACACGAAGGATACTGCCTGATGAACGAGACACTGTGAATGTCATAAATGTGCAAGGGCGTGTCTGCATTCATGGCCTAGGGACTAAGAAAGTTGGTACCAGTATGTGTGATATGACAAAAACTTTAAACTCTACATCTCCTCCGAAGCTGGTGGCATCCCCCCAACACCTATTTCATCTGTGGCACTGCCGCCTACACTTGGCTCCCCGTAACTGGTCTGGTACCTGCTTCATCCTGGACTCCTCCCTCACGATGACCAAACAAGTCAACGCTGTCTGGTTATCTTGTTTCAACACCCTGAGCATGCTCCGAAAGATCTTCCGGTGGATCCCCACCGAAACCAGAAAGACGGTCACCCAGGCCCTCGTCACCAGCCGACTGGACTAGGGAACACCCTCTATGCTGGAACCACAGCCAAACTACAGAAAAGACTCCAGCGCATACAGAACGCTCCTGCACAACTCATCCTGGACATCCCCCGTCACAGCCACATCTCTGCCCATCTGAAAGACCTGCACTGGCTCCCCGTCAGCAAGAGGATCACGTTCAGACTCCTCACACACGCACACAAGGCTCTCCACGACATGGCCCCCAAATACCTCAACAACCGCCTCACATTCTACACACCCACCCGCCAGCTCCGATCCGCCAGCCTCGCCGTCGCCACCATCCCACGAATTCGCAGAACCACCACCGGAGGAAGATCTTTCTCCTATCTGGCGGCCAAGACATGGAACTCCCTCCCCACCCACCTATGGCTGACCCAGGACCATCTCTCCTTCAAGAAGCAACTCGAAACCTGGCTCTTCGAGCAGTAGCAGCAACCCCCCTCTCCTCCCAGCGCCTTGAGACCCTAGCGGGTGAGTAGCGCGCTCTACAAATGTGTTTGATTTGATTTGATTTGATCTGGCCTTCCTCCTTCCACCAACTTATTCCACCCACGGAGGTTACCACCTGTCAATGAAGGGCGCTATGGGCCGCTCACGTAGGGGCATCATATCAGCCAAGCATACCGCAGGCCAGGAAACTGGGGACTTCTTTAAAGGTTTCCTTCCTTTCTGTGGCCCCATGGCCAACAGTCGGGCTGTACGAGGACTGACCAAGGTCCTTGAAGCCACCATAACAGTAACAGTTGGTGCCCTCTACAACATCACTGCAGAGCTACAGGCGTACTGCCTCGTAACGCTTCAGAACAGAATAGTCATAGACGTCATCCTTGCTGATCGTGGTGGTGTGTGTAAATTGATCGGCTCCAGCTGCTGCGTGCACAGCCCAGACAACGCACCTACAGTGTACGATGCCATCCAACGTCTGCATCGCCTTTCTTCCGAAATTCATCTGGATGAAGGCAACTTGTCCCTCACAGGCTAGATCTGGGGCCTCCTTTCCCAGTGGGGGTGGAGGGTCCTCATCTTCCTTGCCTTGGGAGTAACTGTCCTGGTCTCCTGCTGTTTGTGCTTTCAGTGCCTTCCAGTGTTCTGTACAATGTGTGTCCAGACTATCAAGCCTCCACCCTCTAACATTCATAACACCAATATGATGATGATGCTCCAACAAGAAACAGATGGCCTTATGAATATTGACATTTCATAAAGTATTTGCCACTCAATGGCAAAAGGAGGGTCTAAGGAAAATTGTTCTTCTGATCGGCATCATTTGTACCGGGACTCCATTGCTTTTTCATTGCCATCTCGTGTCAAACACTTCCACACGACCCACCTGGTCATTGCTGTTGATGCCTGAGAAAATTCTAACTGACACAACAAAAACCATCTTGCAGCCTGCATTTCTGCCCAGGAACTGTCGCACACCCAACCCCCCTGTTCTTTGCAGTTCAACTGAAATCGACGAGACACTCACACCTTGAGTAAATGATTTGTTTTCCATCTCCTGCTCCCAGCCTGGTAAACATCCTTGACACCGTGATCAGGTTATCTGGACAATGGTCTGACTGCTGGGCCTTGATCAGGGTGATTAAACAATGACTTGAAAGAACAGGCTTTGATTAAGGCAATTGAACAATGACCTGAAAGACTGAGCCTTGATCAAAGCAGAGTGAACAATGATTTGAGTACCAAGTCTTTGACCAGGTCACCATCTACAAACATTGTCTGCATCTGGTTATCCACTGCAAACATTGCCCTGATTAAACAATGAACTAACAGCCAAAAGACTGGGATGAAAAAGTATAAAAGGCTTGTAAGCTGTATAGTGAAGCAGCAGCCTCCTCTGTCTTGTCTTTGACTAGCTTGGGACTCTGATCCATAGCTCGGGCTATTGAATAAATCTGGGTTCCTCCTGCAGACGAAGGCTCCTGTGTCTCCTTTTACTAAGTATGGAAGGTATGGAAGACTTGGGCGGTTCCCCCGCCGCCGAGACCCAGTAAGTGGGTTTTACTGGTTCTTCAGCATGTTCAAGGGTTTACCTGAAAAGCTTAGGTGAAGATGTAATGTAATGTAATGTAAAAAGTTCTTAAAAAGCGCACTTACACCCAGCAGTTTCATGGCGCTATTGACAGTAGGAAGACCGAAAGGACCAGGCCAGAGCAGAGGAAAGGAAACTAGTTGTGTGCCCTGCGGAACAGGTGTGTTTTCAGGAGAGACCTGAAACGAGGTTATGAAGTGGTGAGCCTAAGCTCAAGAGGGAGTGCGTTCCAAAAAGAGGGGGCAAGAAACGAAAATTTAAGCCCTCCATGTTTCTTGCGTTTGAAAGTTGGAGTTTTAAGTAGGGCAAGATGGGAGGACCGGAGATTCCGAGGGGGGGTGTAATGATGAAGAAGAGAGGAGATGAAAACTGGACCAAGACAAGCCAGTTCTTTAAAGGTGGTGCAGTCCAGTTTAAAGTTGCACCGTTCAGTCACGGGGAGCCAGTGAAGGGCTTTTAACAGTGGGCGGACATATTGGTGTCTGGGCTGTTTGAAGATCAGTCGTGCCGCCTGGTTTTGGACCCGCTGTAAATGATTCAGCTGGTAGGCGGGGATGCTGACATAAAGGGAGTTGGCGTAGTCTAGCCGGGAGATTACTAGGGCCAGAAGAGCCAGGGTGAGTGCCTCTGTTGTAAGAAATCGGGCTATCTTACCGATTTTGCATAAGTAAAAAAAACTAGATGAAACCACCTCGTTAATTTTCGGTTTCATCAACAGATCTTTACAGATGACCACCCCAAAGCTTTTGGCAGAATCAGCGGGGCAGGTAGGGAGACCTAAGCGAGTAGGCCAGAAATTGGAGCTGAATGGATTGGATGTACGCCCGATAAGAACCAATTCGGTCTTATCGGGGTTAAGTTTCAAATAGTTTGCCCCCATCCAGTCACTGATGTGGCACAAAGTGGACTGGAAGTTGAAGATGGAATGGTCCTAGGGATCAGTATCGAGGATCAGTTGAATGTCATCTGCATAGTTAAATGCAGTGACATTACTGCCTCGTAGGGAGCGGATAAGGGGGGCAAGGTACAAATTAAAAAGGAGGGGGGAAAGAGAAGAGCCCTGCGGAACACCACATGTTAAAGCCACTTTGTCGGCAGAGAACTGAGAGAGGTGGACAGCCTGATGACGGTCACTCACAAACGAGCGGACCCAGTCAAGGGCTGATCCCCGAATGCCGGCCTCCTCGACACGGCCGACCAGAATATCATGGTCGACCGTGTCGAAGGCAGCCGACAAGTCGAGGAGCACCAAAGCCTGGCTGATGTTGCAGTCCGTTCCCCTCCGCAGCTCTTCCATCACTGAGAGAATGACCAACTCAGTTGAATGGGCAGGCCGAAACCCGGCCTGTTGGGAGTCAAGAAACTGCGATTGTTCAATAAATGAACTCAGGCAGTGAGTGACACGAGCCTCAAGAACTTTGCTGAGGTTGGGAAGTAGGGAAATAGGGCGAACGTTGTTCATGAGGGAGGGATCCGCATTGGGTTTCTTGAGAATAGGCACCACCACAGCGGTTTTGAAGGAGCTGGGGACTGAGCCTATTTTAAGTGAATTGTTGAGGAGTGTCAACGGAGGAATGGGGCAGGCAGAGAAGGCCTCACGCAGGACATGAGGGGGGCAGCAGTCAATAGGGGAGCCAGAACTCACCTTATTTAATAGAGTAAAAAACTTGTCCTCCGAAATAGGGGGGATCTGTGTGATTTGCTGTGAGTTGTAAACAACAGGAGTGGGGACAAGAGTGGACGGATCAGACGGAGCCAGGCAAGAAATACTATTTTTGATTTTAACAACTTTTTCAATGAAGAAAGAGTTGAGGGAATCACAGAGTGCCTGGGAGGGAGGAGGCTTGATGGTGACCCTATCTGGGTGCGAAAGTTCTTCCACAGTGGAAAAAATATCTTTTGCCTTAGAGGCTGAGTCTATGATTTTCTTAGAAAAATAGGAAGTTTTGCCTTGCAAGATAGCTAGCTTATAATCTTTAAGCAGAGTCGTGAAAGCCAGCTTCTTGTCAGGGGCATAGACTCGGCGCCAGCAGCGCTCGGCCTGTCTGAGTTTAAGTTTCTTTATTTTAAGTTCCTCTGAGAAACATCTTTGCGCATCGTGAGGGCGTTTTAACCTAACCTGTTTGAATCGGGCAACGGCATCGCTAGCAAGCTCGAGCCAGCGCTGCAGACCTAGCACTTGAGTGTCCAACAAGTCCCCCTCCAATGGGGGAGAGGCTCTGAGTAAGGTGACAAAGGAGCCCAAGTCAGCCTTGTTCCAGTTCCTAACAGGGGGATTGCCCTCAGGAGTAGGACTAGCATGAGTAGTAATGGTGAAGGAAAAAGAGATAATAGAGTGGTCTGACCAGGTGCAGGGAAGGACGAGGGGAGGAGAGATATCCAGATTGGAAGTCCACACCTGGTCGAGGATGTGGCCCTTGATGTGAGTTGCTAGGTGAATATGTTGGGAGCAGTTCATCCCCGATAACAGATCGGAAAAGGAGGATGAACATGCACTCTCTCTATCATCAGAGGGCCAGTAGTTAAAGTCTCCTAGAACCAGAATTTTTGAATTATTGATAACCAGCTGGGAAAGCATATCACTAAACAATGATGGGAAATTGTCATAGACTGGGGGGGTCGGTAGACTAAAACACAGGTAAGGGGGACCACTGGGGAATCTAATCTGAGAATAAGGTAGTCGACCAAAGGAATCGTACTTATGGCTAATGAAGAGAATCTAATGGGATGTTTAATAATGGCTGCCATCCCGCCACCCGGCTTACCAGAGGATCTGTTAGCTTGAAGAAAATAATAGCCTGGCGGGACCGCAGCGAGGATGTCTGGAGAGGACTACTCGTTCAGCCATGTCTCTGTGACAAAAAGCATGTCCGGTTTATCCGAGTCCAGAAGCTGGAAAATCTCTAGCTGATGTTTGACGAGCGAGCGGGTGTTCAAATAGCTCACTGTGAAATTGGAACTGGTAGCTTTTTTAATGGGAAGGGGGGGGTAGCTAAGGGAGTCAGTGTGGCAGAGACAGGAGTCACAGCTGGCAGAGGGTCAAACTCCGGGAAAGCTAAACGGGGTCAAAGCAGACCCAATGTGTCTAGTCTGGCCAATGTGGTTAGGCAGAGGGACCGCTGGGGCTGCAGGTGTATCAAATCATGAGAGGAATAAGTGATAATTTGGGCAGAGTGACATGCCCCACACGGGCGGGCGCATACGGGCTTGCCTTTGGCGAACCTTCGGCGCGCCGCCGGCGCGCCCGCTGCGCCCGTCCGCTGCATCTCCGAGGGGGGAGTGCCATTTTATGCTGTGTAGGGTGGGAGGGCCGAGCAAGTAATCTGCTCACCCTCTGACTCACCCAAGATGGCGACGGCGAAAATGACTCAAGCCGGTGCAGCGCCTAATCGGCTGCTGTTGGCCCCAAGTTGCCGTACAGGCGTGCACAGAAATGAGGATGTGGGTGAGTAAGTGCCCAAGAATTAATTTTTTTAAAATACAAGGTACAAGGTTTAAAAAAGCAAAGTGCAAAATGCAAATATTTTTAAAAGTACACTGCACACAATGTTCCCGGCTTCCGCCTCAGGAACCTGATACACGATCTGCCTAAGCTGCGGCGCCTGGAGATAATGAGACTTTTATGCTGTGGAGGGTGGGAGGGCCGAGCAAGTAATCTGCTCGCCCTCTGACTCACCCAAGATGGCAACGGCGAAAATGACTAGAGCCGTTGCAGCGCCTAATCGGCTGCTGTTGGCCCCAAGTTGCCGTACAGGCGTGCACAGAAATGAGGACGTGGGTGAGGAAGTGCCCAAGAATTAATTTTTTAAAATACAAGGTACAAGGTGGGACATCCTGCTGCCCTGACTTTTGTTTGCTTACATAGAGGTCCCACAGAAGGGGGTTGGCTACAGCCCTTTTGAGTTCGCACTGAACGCTGGAGCAGCAAGGCAGACACATCGGATCCGCGGACGCAGTGATCTACTCCCGCCGGGACGATGTATAACTAACTGTTCTAAGAAAAAGGAAACAAAGACCTTCAACGTCTGCCTTGCATGATAAATGATATAACACCATATTACTATGGATTGTGGCTGTCATTCAAAAACTTAGACCTAAGAAATTAATAGATATAATTTCCTGAAACACTCGATATTAATCCTCCGTCCCAGCAATCAAATTACCCATGTGTTTAACTGGATGGAAATGCGCTTTACCATTCCTCTAAACAAGCTCACCATGTCCTGATGTTGATCTAAAATCATATAGATCGAAACGCCGTCGACCCTATCAAGGAAATTCCTTTGCCCCATTGTATATATTTTTGTGGAATATATCCTTGTTTGTGTGACATTTGTATATAGTGTTTATTGTATTTTGCCACTCAGTCACCCTTTGCACTTTGTCACCAATGTGAGCACTTGAAATATATGTTTGCAAATAGAATAAAGTATCTTTTTATATGCTATCCTACAAAAAAAGCCTCTCTCCCAGGATTGATTAATTCAAATAAAATAAATTATATTACATACACACAAGGACCTTTTTAGGCCACCCAAAACCATTGTTTTTCTCTTAAAAAATAAGAGTATATGAACAAGGCATCCAAAAACCTTGAGACGAGCCAGGAACTACAGAAAGCCTGGCATGACCAAAAGGCTGTGCTAACTGTTTACCAGCCAGGACAGAAAGTGTGGGTGTTGGAGCCAGTGGCCCCAGGAGCTCTCCAAGGCAAATGGTCTGGACTCCACACTATTGTTGAGCAAAAGGGAGAGGCAACCTATTTGGTTGATCTTGGAACTCCCAAGAGCCCCCACAGGGTGCTTCATGTCAACAGATTGAAACCATATGTTGACAGGGCAGACATGGGCTTGCTCATGGCTACAGATGAGGGACAGGAGGAGGAGAGTGACCCTCTCCCAGACCTGCTCTCTCAGAACCCTGATGATGGTTCAGTTGATGGAGTAGCCTTGGCAGGCAGCCTCACTGACCAACGGCAACAGGACTGCAGACAAGTTCTACAGTCCTACAGACATATGTTTTCTCTGACTCCAAGTCAGACTACCTGGTGCACTCATTATGTGGACACTGGGGACAGTCTGTCTGTTAAAAGTAAGATTTACAGGCAACCTGATCATGTCAGGGACTGTATCAGGACAGAGGTCCAAAAGATGTTGGAGTTGGGAGTCATTGAGCCCTCAGAGAGCCCTTGGGCCAGTCCAGTAGTCCTGGTGTCTAAACCTCCCACCCAAGATGGTAAAAGAGAGATGAGGTTTTGCATAGATTGCAGAGGCCTCAATGCTGTCACTAGGACAGATGCCCACCCAATACCAAGGGCAGATGAACTCATTGACAGATTGGCATCTGCCAAGTTTTTGAGTACATTTGACTTGACAGCTGAATACTGGCAGATCAGACTAGCTGATGATGCAAAAGCCAAAACAGCATTTTCAATCCCAGTAGAACATTATCCATTTGTGGTAATGCCCTTTGGCTTGAAGAATGCACCTGCCACATTCCAAAGGTTTGTGAACCAAGTCCTCTCAGGTCAGGGTGACTACTCTGCAGCTTATCTTGATAATATTGCTGTCTTTAGCTCTACTTGGGAAGATCACCTGATCCACCTGAAGAATGTTTTGGAGGCCCTGCAGAAGGCAGGCCTAACTATCAAGGCTACTAAGTGCCAGATAGGGCAGAGCAAGGTTGTATACCTGGGCCACCTTGTAGGTGGAGGCCAGGTTCAACCATTGCATAGCAAGATGCAGACCATAAAGGACTAAAATGCTCCCACCACCCAGACACAGGTCACAGCTTTCTTGGGCCTGACTAGGTACTACAGGAAATTTGTCAAGGGTATGGTTCCATAGTGACACCCCTTAATGACTTAACTTCCAAGAAAATGCCAAAGAAAGTTCAGTGGACAGTAAGCTGTCAAAAGGCATTTGATGACCTGAAGCAGGCCATGTGCACTGCTCCTATTCTGCAAAGTCCAGACTACTCCAAATAATTAATTGTTCAAACAGATGCTTCTAAGTTGGGTGTAGGTGCTGCTCTTTCACAACTGAATAAAGATGGTCATGACCAGCCAGTAGCTTTTATTAGCAGAAGGCTGACCTGTGGAAAAAGGTAGGGCTAGGACCTTTCTCAGGATTTGCCCGGCGCTAACCGCCCTTGTACCATTCAAGTTTACCAAGCAATGAGGCAGGCGCCGGAGACCAGAAGGCAGGAAACAGAAGTTTATTCCGACGGAGCAGAACACATCAGATCAGACAACAAGGTATCGTCTCGAGGTGCTCTAACAGCCTCTCGGAGGCCTGGCCTCTTATACACTGGTTTATGGCATGTGACCTTTCTTTATTACAATCAGAACTTTGTAAAGCAAGGAAAAGACATCCCCGTAATCCTCGTGTCAATCCCACCCCCATATACCTTCACAATAGAGGTCCTCAACCTGCTGATAAGAGGAGGGGGTCATCACGCAGCTGAGTGTTCCGTCGAGTCTTAGGATGTGTGCGCCTGATCATATCACAGGGGGTGGGGAGGCCTGGATCAATAGAGGGTCCTTTGAAGGAGAGCGACCTCATACAATAAAGGGCAGTAAATGATATCTCCCGGCTTAGGCAATGGCCTCGGACCTGTGTGGACAGTCGGACACGGGGTGAGGGGCCAACAATAGAGTGGTATTCATGCTGCGTGGACAATCCAGCGCAGGAGGGAGGTTTATCAACAGAGGGGCATTCATGGGAGGAGAGGAGGTGTTGGTCAGGCGCTGGCGTGACTCCCAAGGACAGGGTCATGCAGAAGGGTCATGCTCATAAGGAGGAGGGAGGGGGAGCCAGGGTGCGCGGAGGATGCTTGCTGGGTCAGAGGGGCGCGCTGGCGATCGATCGTGGACAGGGAGACCATGATATCTAAAATGGCTGCCGTGCACGTAGTACATAGGTGACCTAAAATGGCTGCCGTGCACGTAGTACATCGGTGACAAGTTGGCGCAGATGATGTTCAGATCGCAAACTAAAATTCCACAGACCCCTAGAGAGAAACTTTGGTCAGCTGTTGAGAGGGAGTCCTTTGCTGTGGTTTGGGCACTGAAGAAGCTGAGGCCATACGTGTTTGGTACTCACTTCAAGATTCAGACACACCATAAGCCCCTCTTGTGGCTAAATCAGATGAAGGGTGAAAATCTCAAACTGCTTAGGTGGTCCATTTCCCTACAGGGGATGGACTGTACAGTGGAACATAGACCTGGGACTGATCATGCCAATGCAGATGGACTCTCCAGATATTTCCACTTAGAACATGAAGACTCAACTGGTCAAGGTTAGTTTAATAGTTTAATGTCCCTGCGTTTGGGGTGTGGGGGTTTTGTCGGAGAGTAGGGTCTGCTTCCTATGGTCACCCCCACTTTTGCTGTGATTCTCTGGTTTTTCGACTTTAATGTGGTTGTGAGCCAAGCCTGCTCTTAAGGCCCTGCACTGGCTTCCTGTCCGCCAGAGAGTAGAGTTTAAAGCCCTGTGCACCACCCATAAGCTCATCAACGGTGTTGGTCCGGCCGCTCTGAAAGACATGGTTACCCCCTACAAAGCCCCCAGACCCCTTCGCTCCGATGGCGAACATCTGGCCACTGTACCAAAATTCAGGAAGGCTCGCACCGGTGGTCGACGCTTCTCGGTCAAAGCTTCCACAGGATGGAACTCACTTCCACGCAGTCTACGTTTGGAATCCTGTCACGCTCTCTTTCGAAAAAAACTTAAAACCCTCCTGTTCCCCAAATAGTTTCTCCCCTCTTCCCCCTCTCTTGGTCTCCACAGATTTATAGCGCGGGGATGCCTACGGGTCACCAGGCGCTTTACAAATCGCAAAATAAATAAAAAAATAAATAATAAGACTCACAGCCCAGCTGTTCTCTCTCTAAATTGATACCATGTAATTTAGGTACATACCACATTGGGTATTGGGTAAGCCTGAGGTTCCGTGACAATTGTAAGTGGTGTTTTCGACTCGCACGAATATGGTCGAGTCTGGTATCTATGAACCGCAAACGACGAGTTTGGTAAGTGTGCGCAGTTTCGCTGTGCTAACTTAAACCGTTCGTTTGTTATGTGGGTTTTTCATCTGTACCCACGGGTTCCATCTTAGATACGGCATCCATTTTGTCTCTTGCCCTCAAGTAGCCAGCGAACGGACGATGTCCGCTTCGCGACCCTGGGACTCCCAAGATATTTGCGGAAGACACATGTCCTTTGAAAGTGTCTTTATGACGAGGGGGATGCTACTGTAAGGCAGATGGCGCCGCTCGAGGCTCATCTTGCCGCACGGACTTATTGTCTCAGCCGTGCATCTCATTAGGCACGTCCCTTTGATGCCTGTATCTCGTGTTTCTCGATACCTCCCCTTTTACACCCTTTCCGATCTCCCCACTGTCTCCGTCTTCCTCTGCACCTGTCTTTGTCCCTATTTCGATCTGTTTTACTGCCGATTGGAATGCACTAATGGTGGGAAGATGGGTTTTTGGCAGTTGGGAACCGCCAAATGTTTCCGCACTTATGTTCCGGACCTTATGTGTACCAAAGCGACCCCTCTGGGGGATAATGGTGGGAACCGGGTTGTAAACTTTTGTGTGCCATGTTGTCCTATGGGTAAAAACTGTATAAAAGGAGCGATCCACAGAACCAATTTGAAGCAGTCTCCCCGAATTACACTCGATGTACTTCCTGTGATATCTGTGTTCCCTGCAGCAAATAAACCTTGAATCTTTGACGCCGAAGGAAGTGTCCCGTGTCTCTGTGATTCGTACGCCGGAGCAGGTTACCCACGAAGGTTTCAGGTGTTGTGCCCTGGCACCGCTGGGTTCTAAATAACCCAGTCCTTCAGTTGACGCCCAATGTGGGGCTGCATCAGTGGTACCGGTCCAAGCCCGACGATCGTGAGGAACTTCGTGTGAAATCTCCGAGGGAAGGTGCACTCCGCTTCATCGATCCTGTTGTCGAAATAAGTGGCCCGAAGACTTTTCCCGCGAAGATTCCCGCCTCCTGACGGCTGCGACGGACTGCTGCCCTGACTGTAGACCTGTTTTGGCGCCTGGCGTAGACCTTGGTATAGCGAGACGATTGACGGGCCTTCCTGGAGACGCCATCGATCTTTGAGTTAAGTATTTGTGGGTCGCTCCCAGAGTTCTTGGTTGTTGACACTTTAGCGAGTGTTTTTGTTGTTCACGCTGTGTGAGTGTTTTTGTCGGTGACACTTTGCTAGCGTACTTTGTTGTGTTGTTTGACGACTGCAGCCGCCAAAAACCGAGGGTTTTTGTTCTTTGCTGGGACTTGGTAAATCCCGTAACCCTTGAAGTTTGTGAAACTCGGCTAGTGTGCAAGATGCCTGGTCGCAGTACTTTGTTCAGTTGTTTCAGACCTTGTGGTACGGATTCCCGACTGGAGGACTCGTGTCCGATACCTCCAGTTGGAACTCCTACTTATGAACTGTACAGTAAGCATGGGCTAGGCCCAATTACCTTTAACGATTATTGGATTAAATACACGAAGAAGGACGGTGACCTTCGTTGGCCACCTCATGGTAGCTTCGAGGCCCCGATCTTAGATAATCTAGAGGTTAAATTGTTCGAAAAAAAGTCAAGGCCGGCCATGTTTGATGCCTTTCGGTTGTGGCGCAAAGAAGCCCGACAGAAAGAAATCAGACAGAATAAACGTAATCAGCGAGATAATGTTGCTACCATAGTGAAGAAAGCAGAGCAATTTCAGCGTGATAAGGAGGATAAGGATAAGGAAGTGTTTGATAGATTACAGCGCATGACCATAGATAAATGCTATCCTACTTTGCCTACGGAGCCGGAAAAGAAGGATGAGCCAGTTGAGGATCCTTTAATGTCTTATCTTATGAAGTCGCCACCTCCGTACGTACAGGGTACCACAGCCCCTGTGGTCCCTGCCGTACCTATTCTTCCGCCTATTCTTCCTCCGCCTGTTCCTCAACCTGCACCCGCCCTTCCGACTGTTCCCGCTCCTTTGCCTGTTGCAATCCCTACTGCTCCTCCGCTTCCACATACTCCTGCTCCCGCTACTGCTCCTGTTTTGTTAACTCCTGCTGTTGCTACTGTTTCTACTCCTTCTCTTGTTAATCCTGTGTCCTATGCTTCTCCCTCTACTCGCAGTCGTAATTCTCCTCTTGCGGCTAGTTTCTTTCATTCGCTCGGACCTGTTCATGGGTCCGCTGGTTCTGATGGTCCTCAGAGACGTAGTCAGCTTCCTGGAAACAGAGAACGCGTTGCGCTATATAATATGGCAATGGGTTGGATGGTAAATCCACTTAGAAGCCCACCCCGGGTTGTCCTCGAAACATTTTGTCAATTCAATATACCAACCCAAAGATATGTGTTTAATGAAATGTGTAAGTTCCTTCACGATCAGATAGCGGCCGATGCGCCTGACGAGGTGCTGACCGCTTTGTCTGACCTTCAGCTTCAGTTCTCGAATGGACTGATAGTGGATACCAATGTTCGACGTGCTGTTGAACGATTGCTATCTTTTCGTCCCGCTCCGATCCCTCATGCATTGTTTGTCGAGGATGTTGAACAACAGTCAGACGAGTCTGGCCAATATCCCATGCGTGAAGTTCCACCGGTTTGGATACCACCTAATCCTAATGCTCAACCTCCGACGACAGTGGGGCATTTCCAGAGAATATGGATACATCTTCCATGGAAACGCTCGGAAGTGTTACAGGTGAAGCAATCTTTGCCTGACCCGCGCAAAAATCCCACTGGGTATTACAAAGAATTATCGCAGCTCGTAGATGCTACGGTAATGAATCTTGCTGATATCGATATGTTGTTCGGCAATGTCGTACCGCAACCGGTATGGGCTAAGATTCGTCATGAAAACCATCCGAATGAATTAGGGGGTGCTTGGGCTGCCATTGTAGCGGCAGATGCCGGACAAACGGCTGCTGCTAAACCCGACCAGCTGATTGTTGATCTTCCTCAACGAATAATAACATTAATGAAAACTCTTATGCCAGCTATGAGGGTAAATTGGGACAAATTGTCAGCTTGTAAGCAAAAGAAGGACGAGAGTGTTTCCGACTTCTTTACGAGGTTCGAGGAGGCATTCATCGACCATAGTGGTCAGGATATGAGCACTGAGGGTGGTCAAAGGTTGTTTGTGGATAAATTTGTTTCGAACTTATTGCCCGATTTGAGCAATAAATTAAAGAATTCGGAAAGTGCATGGGCCGTTTCTACTTCAGCTCAGATATTGGCTACGGCACAATATTATGAGAATAGAGAGAAAGAAGAGAGCGACCGTGCTGGTAAAAAGACGAAAGAGCTGAAAACTAAAGTGCTGCTTCAGCAAGCGTATCCTCCACGTTCGAATCAGAATAATTCGCAACAAAATAGATCGCAGCCGCAATCAAACCGATCCCAAACTCGTAATGATTCCTCCTCCCAAAGATCATCGTTAGGGTACAATCAATGTGCTTATTGTAGACAGGAGGGACACATTAAATTCAATTGCCCTGTTTTAAACGAACGTAATAGTGGTAACTCATCTAGAGGAGGTCGTGGTGGTTCACAGCAGGCACCACGTGGTAGAGGTCGTGGTGCTCAGAACGATCGCTCAGATAACTCATCGAATTCCGATAATTGTTTCGATCAACGTGGATCGTCGCAAGGACGATCTGCGCAGTACAATGTAGACGATTATTACGTCGATCAGGGAACTGACGACAGTAATTACTAGGACAGCCAAAGACAAGGAGAGGGAGTGGTATCAGTTCCGGTTGATCAGAGAGGGCCTTACGTCGCAGTTGCTACATCGGGCGTCGTTGAGCCTTTTCTGTTGGACACTGGTGCAGCGAAAAGTTCTATCATGCATTCGAAACTCCCTGGCGCACCTTTGTCTGGCTTAACAAATGTTTCCGTTGGATTCTCTGGCGCCCCCGTTAGCAAGCCAGTTTCACGCCCTTTGCCCCTTAAAATTGGGCCACGTGAGCTCGAAGCTCCGTTGATTCTAACCACGGGTTGTGGTGAAAATCTTTTGGGCCTGGATTTGCTTAAACGTTTGTACGCAACTTTGTATTGTTCTCCTGCGGGTGTAAAGCTTACGTTAGGAGAGAGGGTTGTCTCTCCTATGTATTTGTCTCTCGATAGGCTTCCACCGGAATTGAGTTCTCTTCCTGCGTCTTTGTGGGCAGCGGGTCCAAATGACGTGGGCCTACTTGATATCTACCCTTATGTTGTTCAGTTGAAATCTAATGTGCGTTTGCCACGTATTCCCCAATATCGTATCTCTCTTGATGGTGAACGAGCATTGTTAGCGATCATTTATGATCTAATCGAGAAAGATGTTATTGAAGAGACTCGGGGAAACGTGTGCAACAGTCCTGTACTGCCCATTCTTAAACGTACTGATCCTTCAAAACCGCCTGTTTATCGTTTTGTTATCGATTTACGGGAGGTGAATAAAATTGTGGTTCCTCAATTCCCTGTTGTGCCTGACATCACGGCATTACTGACTCTGATTCCAGCTTCTGCATCGTGGTTTTCGGTGATTGACTTGAAGAATGCGTTCTTCAGCATCCCGATTGCAGAAGAGAGCAGAGATCTTTTCGGTTTCTCTCTTGGTGGACGCAGCTTCCGGTTCAAACGCGCTCCTCAGGGCTACTGTGAAAGTCCATCGATTTACAGTCAAGCCTTGAAGGGTCAACTGGATGTGTTTAGGTTGCCGGCTGGTGCGGCCTTAATCCAATACGTCGATGACCTATTGGTGGCTGCTGATACTCAGGACATTTGCAAAATTGCTACGGTGTCGTTGCTGCAACATCTCTGTGAGTTAAATCACAAGGTGTCACCTACTAAACTCCAATATTGTTGTCAAGAAGTAACCTATTTAGGTCACTTATTGTCAAAGGAGGGAAGGAGGTTGACCCCAGAGAGAATTACAGCGATTGCGCGAATGGCTGTGCCAACAACCCAAAGAGATGTGCGTGCCTTTCTAGGTATCACGTCGTACTGCAGGCAATGGATTCCTAATTTTTCATTGCTAGCGAAACCATTAGTGGCTCTTACGTGCAAGGATGTTTCAACTCCTTTACCATGGACGGAAGAATGTCAGAAAAGTTTTTCTGAATTGCGTGATTCATTGTGTTCGGCTCCTGTGTTGGGTACTCCCGACTACAGTAAACCGTTTACATTATATGTTCACGAGAGGGAAGGTTGTGCTTTGAGTGTCTTAACACAACCTTTTGGTGGTAAACAGCGTCCATGCGCATATTTTTCCTCGACCTTGGACCCAGTAGCTAGAGCATTGCCGAGTTGTTTGAGAGCAACTGCGGCAGCTGCGGTCTCTATCCGACAATCAGCAGGATTGGTCATGGATAATATGCTTACGGTGATGGTTCCGCATGCAGTCGACACTCTTTTGAATCGTACGAAAACTCAGCACTTGACGAGTGCGAGGTTGTCTGGGTACGAGTTGACGTTGTTGGCAAGTCATATTCAGATAAAACGTTGTAATGTTCTGAACCCGGCAACTTTGTTACCAATTAGCGCAGAGTCAGATGAAGTAGCAGAACATGATTGCTACTTGAGGACAGAGGAGGAAACAAAAGGTCGAGTGGACCTTAAAAACACCCCATTGGAAGACCCGGACGGTACATTGTATGTGGATGGGTCATGTTTTAAGTTGCCGAATGGCGATGTGACTACTGCTTATGCTGTTGTAACGTTGAATACTGTTGTTGAGACTGCAAGGTTGAATCAGAATTCTGCCCAAGCTGCAGAATTGATTGCTCTCACTAGAGCATGTGTGTTAGCGAAAGGGAAACGTGTGAATGTGTTTACCGACAGCCAATACGCATTTGGCGTCGCACATAGTTTTGGACGATTGTGGAGAGAGAGAGGTTTCTTGACGTCGCATGGTACGAAGATTCAGCATGGCCAGCTTGTGAATGATCTTTTGGATGCACTGACGCTGCCTAAGCAAGTTGCAATTGTTAAATGTAGTGCGCATCGTAAGGTGATGGATGATGTTGGTCGTGGTAATGCGTTTGCGGATGAGATTGCTAAGGAGACTGCCCGGAACCTTAGCACTCGAATGTATGTGACGAGTTCGGTTAGGTGGCCTACAGAATCGAGTATGTGTGAAGACACTATTGAAAGCGTGAAAGAAATTCAGAATGAGGCCACCGAGACTGAAAAGGCGAAGTGGAAAGAAAGCACGGGAAAGTTGGATGCGAGTGGTTGTTGGATTGATTTGTCGGATCAGAAAAGATGGTTGTTGCCTGATGCGTATGTGCTGGCCGTTGTGACAATGGCGCATGGGTTAGCACATATTAGCGTGAAAGGTATTTGTAAGCTGTTGTCTCCTGTGTGGAAGAATGATGGTATTACGAAATGTGCTGAACGTCTGGTGAAGAATTGTATGGTGTGCATGATGTACAATCCTGGCAAAGGAACCCCAACTCCTCCTGGCAGTTTTGCTCCCCCTTCATGTCCCTTTGAGGTGATTCAATTGGACTTCATCCATATGGAGCGATGCAATAACCTGAAGTACGTTTTAGTTGTGGTTTGCGCATTCTCCCGATGGATCGAGGCCTACCCTCTCAAAGACAATACTGCTTTGTCTACTGCGAAAATCCTACTGAAGGAATATTTTCCTCGGTATGGAATGCCTAGAGTCGTGTGGTCAGATAACGGAAGTGAGTTTGTTGGAAGTGTGATGAAGAGTGTGTGTAAGGGCCTTGGAATTAATCAGAAATTCCACAGCGCCAATCATCCCCAGTCAGCTGGATTGGTTGAGGGGTACAACGGCACCCTTAAACTAAAGCTAGCAAAGATTCAGGCTACGACTGGTCTTTCGTGGCCTGACGCTTTACCTTTAGCATTACTGTCAACTAGGGCGACTGTACACTCCCGAGTAGGGCTTAGCCCCTATGAAATAGTGTTCGGCCGTCCTGCGAATGTGTGGGGGGTTCCTAGGCCAGGAATATTCTGTGATCTTGAGTACCCAATGTTGATCGATTATCTTCATGACTTGACTGCTAAACTGAGGTTAATTCACCAACAGGTTTACGACGCATTGCCGACGCAGACGGAGGGTCCAGGCCACCAGCTCCAGCCCGGAGATTGGGTGGTGACGAGAAATTTTTCACGCAAGAATAACCTGGACCCGAGGTTTACTGGACCCTACCAGGTGCTCCTGGCCACGAGGACTGCTGTTCGTCTCGAGGGACGCAAGAATTGGGTGCATGCCACCCATACCAAAAGAGTCCCCATCCCTTTGCCGGCAGACCCGTGGGTGAGGAAAGGCATTGTATCAACTGAAACCGAAACATTGCCGGCGTTCGTACCTTTCAGCGACGCACAGCCTGTTGGAGAATCCTCAGCGCAGCAGAAAGACACTGTTGAACAATTAGCATCAAAAGACTCAAGACCAGAACACTCAACTGATCAGCAGGACGCTGTCTCTTCAACGGATCCTTTGTTTGACGAGCAGACACGTCCTGTGAAAACCCGATACTTTTTGCGATCTCGCACTAAAGACTAATAAAAGATCCTGCTTCGCTGTATTGACAACTGCATTATCCCGTTTTCCGTGATCAGTTTTGAACATTCGTATTACTGTAATTATTCCTGTATATATATATATATATTGAGCTTCATTCCGTATATTTTCGTTTTCACAGCTGAGAGACTTTGTTTTTGCATATATACATATTGTGCATTAAAGGCCGTAGGGCCGCGCGCGTACTTCCTTCTGGATAGTAGGTCTTGACGCTAGGTCAAAGGCCGTCGGTTCCTGGGAACTCCTAGGGATTGACTATTGCTACACAGAACGAAGTGCGTCAAGAAACGTTGTGGACGGTCGTAGGGAATGGCATTCTCGAAGCTGAATGATTTGGAGGGAGCTCAGGTTCACAGATTCAAGCTGCAGCAACTCAGTCGTACCAAATGTTTTATATTCCAATTGTTGGTATTGTTTTTGACTGCTTCTGCATTATTGGCGGGTGGGGTGTATTACACGATGTCTTACTTCTTACCTTCTGCTACACCTACTCCTACTCCTGACCCCAAACTTACCTCTACTGTTTCTCCTCATTCCTTTCACATGTTACCGGAACACGAGCAGGCTAGACGTGTAGAATTCCGCAACAATTCCTTTATTCAGCTCCTTCATCAGCATCAGTTAGTGGTTAACACTACTAATTGTTGGGTGTGTGGGTTGATGCCACATACTACGGATAAGGGAATTCCATATCTGGTGTTACCGTATAGTTCTCAAGGGTCAGCTCGAGCATTTCAGACAATGTTTCGAAGCGCACTGGGTTTCCACCCCATTCGAGAACCACGTTCCCCCTACTCTGGTCCTACCTCGTATCAAAAACCTTTGTCGATAGCCATAGAGGATTTAGATAGCGATATCTATGATCCCTCGCTTATTCCCGAAGAAGAGATGCAGGCTTATAGGGTCCTAAGTAGAGGTGAATATAGTGCGTTCACCAGCGAAAAGCAGCTTAAAAGCTCGCCTCCAATATGGGTCGTACCCCACACTGGTAATCTTTGTCTCATGGGTCGTGGCCGAAGATCGCAAGCCCGACTTGGAGCGAGTGCTTGCACTGAAAATTACATCCTGCCAATGTTCTCGTCCCCTGTGTTTTTGGCTGCCAAGGGTACATACTTTATCTGCTATGATCGTGCATATGCATGGTTGCCCGCTGACTTTATGGGCACCTGTTTCATTGCTAATCTGTTGCCTCCGACGTTCACTGTAGATGCCGATTATCATAAGACTAGAGTTGTACGAGGCGTAATTAGCGAAGAGGATACTGCCGGTCAAGAGGCAGGAGACTTTTTCAAGGGTTTCCTCACGTTTTGGGGACCTATGGTTAATAGTAGGAACCTGAGACAGTTGACTCGAGTGGTAGAATCGACAGCTAATATTACTGCCAGTGCCCTTGGTAATATCACCACAGAACTTCAGGCGGATAGGCTTATGACGTTACAAAACCGTATGGTTTTAGATGTCATCTTAGCAGATCGAGGTGGGGTATGTAAGGTGATCCATTCGAGCTGCTGCATTTTTATTCCAGATAATGCTCCGACTGTCTATCAAGCCATCTCGAGGTTGCATAAGATCTCCGAATCCATACACGTGGATGTAGGGGATTGGACGCTACTTGGATGGTTTTGGGGCCTGATGTCGACTTGGGGTTGGAAGATTCTGATGATCATCGGAGTTGTTGTGGTGTTCCTGTTCACGTGTTGCCTTTGTGTGCAGTGTGGTCCTGCCTTATGTGGCCTCTGTGCTACAACGTGTATGAGACAGCCACCTGTTGCCAATGGGACTCGGTTGGACAGAGCTATGCTACAGCAACATCTCGATGGTCTGATGAATATCGAATATGATTCCGACTAGTGCTTGCCTACATGAGGGCAAAAGGAGCGTCTGAGGTTCCGTGACAATTGTAAGTGGTGTTTTCGACTCGCACGAATATGGTCGAGTCTGGTATCTATGAACCGCAAACGACGAGTTTGGTAAGTGTGCGCAGTTTCGCTGTGCTAACTTAAACCGTTCGTTTGTTATGTGGGTTTTTCATCTGTACCCACGGGTTCCATCTTAGATACGGCATCCATTTTGTCTCTTGCCCTCAAGTAGCCAGCGAACGGACGATGTCCGCTTCGCGACCCTGGGACTCCCAAGATATTTGCGGAAGACACATGTCCTTTGAAAGTGTCTTTATGACGAGGGGGATGCTACTGTAAGGCAGATGGCGCCGCTCGAGGCTCATCTTGCCGCACGGACTTATTGTCTCAGCCGTGCATCTCATTAGGCACGTCCCTTTGATGCCTGTATCTCGTGTTTCTCGATACCTCCCCTTTTACACCCTTTCCGATCTCCCCACTGTCTCCGTCTTCCTCTGCACCTGTCTTTGTCCCTATTTCGATCTGTTTTACTGCCGATTGGAATGCACTAATGGTGGGAAGATGGGTTTTTGGCAGTTGGGAACCACCAAATGTTTCCGCACTTATGTTCCGGACCTTATGTGTACCAAAGCGACCCCTCTGGGGGATAATGGTGGGAACCGGGTTGTAAACTTTTGTGTGCCATGTTGTCCTATGGGTAAAAACTGTATAAAAGGAGCGATCCACAGAACCAATTTGAAGCAGTCTCCCCGAATTACACTCGATGTACTTCCTGTGATATCTGTGTTCCCTGCAGCAAATAAACCTTGAATCTTTGACGCCGAAGGAAGTGTCCCGTGTCTCTGTGATTCGTACGCCGGAGCAGGTTACCCACGAAGGTTTCAGGTGTTGTGCCCTGGCACCGCTGGGTTCTAAATAACCCAGTCCTTCAAGCCTGGGCGGGCAACTTCGCTGCGCCCACAAAGTGTTGCCTACTTCGCCCTTTGCAAAGTAGGCGAAGCAGGCAACACTACGCTCGTGGGCGTAGCGAAGTTGCCCGCCACCCGCCTCCCTCCCGTCCTCCCTATATGCTTCAATGACATTATAAATTAATTATAAAACCCTTCCGTGTCCGCCGGGTCCCCGGGGCTCCCCTCGTCATCGCGCCGCCGGCGGGATGGAGGCGGGTGGCGCGGCGGGAGGGAGTCGGGTGGCGCGTAGTGGGGCTACGCGAAGTGTGTGGGTGGGCGTAGTTTTTTGCCTACTTCACGTAGCTTCGCGAAGCCCCACTACCCCACTACGCCCAGGGTTAGTATTCGGTCACCTCTGTGAGCCCCTGCATAGTGTACCATAGGTTCTCAGGGCATAGGTCCATCCAAGGCCTACCAGGGGCTTCATCATGTTTTATGCCACCACTGGCTGGCGCTCCAAACTGACACCACAGGCTGATCACTCAGCTTGGGTAAGATGGTGTCATCACCCCTTACTTAGATATGGTATACCTGTATCTACCTTTACATATAAACACATATACAACTATAAGTCACTCCTATGGTAGGCCTCGACAATCCTGGAGGCAGAGTGCTTAGTTTTATGTGAGAGGGTGCCCTAGCCCTTATAGCTGTTCTATGATATAGCCATACCATATACTCTTAAGTGCATTATAATCCTCGCTGTTAATGCTAACTTTGGTTTGGCTTTATCAAAACATGTTGTGTAAGGTGTCAAACACTTTGGAATACTACCCCCCTCCGCCAATTCAGGCGGCGGGGGTAGCATTCCACCCTTCTAGAGGGAAAAGACATGTATGTTACTGCTTTACCCGGTTAAAGTTAAACAGGGCCCCAGCACCACAAAATGGATGCTGCAGCCACAGACACAAGTCTGACCTACTGCTGCTGGACGTAACTCCGGCAGGGGAGGCCTGGACAATAGGTTTCCTGTCCAGGGAGGTGCCAGCACCTCCCCAGACAGGCAGATGTGTATTGGGACAGGGAGGGCTACATCAGCAGATGCTTTTGCAGTGGCGCCGGAAGCGCGCCGAAGTCGAGCCAAAGTCAAGCCCGTCTGCGCCATTCCGCGGCCGGACGGGGCTCGGGGCCAGGAATCCTGGTCATCCAAAGCCCCCCAAGGTAGGGTATGGCAGGCAGGAGTTGTTGGATCTTTGTCCCAATGTCACCTTACCCTGTAAGCACACTATGGAGGCGTTAACGCTGCATAGCTGCTCTGTGTGTCCTTTCACGCCTGATGAAGTACCGACCAAAGAGCCCTCTAAAAGGCAGATCAAGACGGGAATGATAAACTGCAGATCTCTCAGTAAACATTGCATACAAATCTATCACTTACTTGAGGATGAGACACTTGATATCATGTTCTTTACTGAGACCTGGCTAGGAGAACATTCAGACCCTGACATAATAGAGGCCATGCCACCTGGCTACTCCCTCTCCAGACTGGATAGGAAGGACGGCAGGGGTGGAGGGATTGCAATTGCGATTAAAGCTCCTATGGAATGTTCCATATCTCCCCTGACGATCGATCATTGTGAAGCAGGCTCTTTTACTATCATAATAGGACCTCAACACTCCCTCTCGGGTATTCTTGTATATCGACCCCCAGGTAGGCTGTATGACTTCAAGGCTAGCCTGATGGAAGCTACAGCACACCTAGCTATAAGAAAGAATAGATTCTTGGTGCTTGGAGACATGAATGTTCATTTTGATGATCTCCATGACAAAGATGCGAAGGACATTAGGTCAGAACTACACTCCCTACAACTTGACCTTAAAAATCATGACCCCTCACATAGACTTGGACATCTGCTGGACCCTATCTTCGGGAACTGGACCGGAGTGCAAGTTCAACCTCCGCAACCGGTACCCTGGTCCGATCACTCCCTTATTCCGTTTCACATAAGTGTATTTGAGACTGATCCAAAAAAAGATTGTGAACATCGTTACCTGTGTCGGAAATGGAAAAACTTCTCTCAAGACACTTTTAACGAAAGACTCGAAACAGGAGGACCTCCAGGAGGTTTAGACTGTGAAACAGCCTATAGTCGACTACAAAACCGTATTTTAACTGCCCTAGAAAGCACTGCCCCTATTCGAGATATGAAAAAATCCAAGAATGTGAGGAAATCCACCCCGTGGTTTACTCCTGAACTCCAGTTAGCTAAATCCGCCTGTAAAAAATTAGAACGGGAATGGCGCATCAATTTCTGTCCGACAATTAAAACGCAATATAAAAAAGCGCAAAAGGATTATAATAAAAAAATACGCACTACTAAAGCCTTGCATTATAAAATTCGCATTGGGGAAGCAGAGAACTCTTCTAAAGAGCTTTTTAAAATCTTCAAGGAAATCTCTGTTCTTACCACTGATAATACGTCCCACATCGACTCTATGGAAACGTGCAACAAAATTGCCAAATACTTTTCTGGTAAAATAACTGACATCTATGCCAACTTTTCTGGAAACTTGACATCTGGTCATGGTTTTATGGAAAGTGAAGGAGTTAGTCTCACAGAGTCATGCCTACAGTGTTTCTCTGTCCCCCCTCCTGAAACTCTTGTGAACATCTGCAAAAATTTCAAGTCGGGTTCCCCCCGTGACCCAGCTCCTCCTAAGGTACTTGGAGCAAGTCTAACAGTATTGGAACCCTACTTTAGACATGTGCTCCAAGTCTCCTTTTCATCTGCCTGTCTTCCTGAAGAGTGGAAGAAAGCAATAGTACTCCCAATTAAAAAGAAACCCAATGTGAGCCAGGACACCCTGGAAAACCTACGACCCATCTCTCTGCTACCTTACCTAGCGAAAGTGGCGGAAAAAATAGCCAATAAACAACTTATGGACCATCTAGAATCTAATGAATTCCTTCATAGCTCTCAATCTGGCTTTCGGACGGGCTATTCCACAGAGACAGCCCTCTTGAGAGCAACCGAAACTCTACGGGCAGGAGCAGATGAGGGTCACACTATGGCACTTATTATGCTGGACCTCAGTGCCGCGTTTGACACTGTAGCACATTCCATCTTGCTACAGTGTCTAAACAAAGCCGGGGTCACCAAGGCGGCACTGGGCTGGTTGAAAGCTTTCCTCACAGACCGCAGCTTTCAGGTTCAGAGAGGTACTTACCTCTCAGACAGCATAGCCTTAGAACAGGGGGTGCCTCAGGGCTCTGCCCTGAGCCCCACCCTGTTCAACCTATACATGGCTCCGTTGGCAGATGTGGTTCAATCGTACGGCGTAGAATTAGTCTCCTACGCCGACGATACCAAACTGCTTATCTCCCTATCCCAAACTCCCACCATAGCAGCTGCCAACTTCAAAACCTGCATGCAGGATCTTGCAGAGTGGATGAACCTACACTGCTTAAAGCTAAACAGCTCTAAAACAGAGGTTCTAGTGATAGGAGGTAATGATGCTAGTTGGACTCAGATATGGTGGCCACCCTGTCTTGGTCCTTTACCCACTCCGTGTAAGGAAGCAAAGAACTTGGGCGTTTGGGTTGATACCAAACTCTCTTTTGATGGACATATCCATAAAGTAGTAGGGAAATGCTTTGGGGTTCTGAAGACCCTTAACCGTACTCTGGACCTTCTTCCTTTAGAGGCCAGACATACCGTGACCCAAGCCTTAGTGACCTCCCGTATTGATTACGGCAATGTGCTACTTTTAGGAACTACGGAAAAGAACATCAGGAGACTGCAGGTTCTCCAGAACACGGCAGCACGACTAGTCCTCAGACTACCCAAAAGAGCAGCCTCAAAACCAACCCTGGCCGCTCTATACTGGCTTCCAATAAAAAAAGAGGATCCTTTTTAAAGCGCTCTTAATGTGTTATAGGATAACCTCGCACAAAGCCCCTGCTTACCTGACAGATCTAGCCATCACCTACGAGCCCAATAGAGCACTACGCTCTAGGGGAACTGGTCTACTTAAAATCCCCGGATAAAAAAAGCCAGAATGGGAGGCCGCTCCTTTCGTGTGTTAGCGGCCAACAAATGGAACTCTCTTCCTATGAATATCAGGCTAGCGGAGACAGAAACTAAATTTAGGAAACTTTTAAAGACCTACCTGTATACCCTCTAGTTTCCATCCTCTCACTCTCATCTGCCTCTCTCTCCACAGCGCGGGGACACGCCGGGATGGCGTCACCATGCGCTTTACAAACCCCTTTATTATTATTATTATTATTTTTGAGACACTGCCTGGGGCATACAAGGTGCTCCATGCATAGTCCGGTTCAAACCAGTTGCTGAGGCAGTCCAGCCCCAGCTCTGGCACGAAACTGGACAAAGGGAAAGGGGTGTAACCACCCCCTTCTCAGGCCCACCCATAGGAGGGACCTAGGCAGGTATTCCAGCCCCTTAGCTTAGTATAAGTATAGGAGCTGTGTCCCCAGACTTTAGATTATCCTGGAAAGAATCTTTGATACAGAACTCTTGGACCTTCGACATTCTATCCTGACTAGAAGATGGAAGACATCTCCCTTGTGGTCAAGGAGTGACCACCCTGTGCAAACAGGCACCATCAGTAACTTGCCAGTCTGCTTTGTCGATGCTCCCGCCGGAACCCGAAGACTCAGCGACACAGGAACTGGACTCCCAGACTTCTCTCACTCCGATCCACATCCACAGCAAAGCTGAGACCCGTGGCGGACACGAGAGACGTGGGACCGGACACCCTGAATATCCTGAATTTTGCTAACAGCTTGACTACCAAGGTACCCTCACAGTTGTGCATTGGGGTACGAGAAGCCCCACACCCGAGCGCCATTTGCACCAAAGCTCAGCCCTCCACACTCCACAAGTGTTGCGTGGGACCTGCTCTTGCATTTTAGCTTGACGCATCTTCCTGGTTCCTTGCCCACTGGCTAGTGAGCCCCCTGAAGACTTTCTTTTTGAACTAAACTTCTTTCCTGGTTGCTCCAGGCTTGCTCCAGCTTCCCTTCAAAGGAGAAGCGCCACAGACCTTGCTGGTCTGCAACAGAGCCAATCTTGTCATCCTGCGTGGGTTGTGGTTGCCAAGGCTTGTTGGGTCCAATCCGGATACCGATTCCGCAGTCAACTAGATCCATTGTGGGACAGCTCGTATCCAGCTCCTGGTCATCGTCGATGCCTCCTGGACTTTGTGGCTGAGGAGACAAACTCACCTTCACCTTCAAGCATGCAACATCGCCTGGTTCCTTCCTGGTCACTGGCTAGTGACCCAGACTCTGTCCCCTCTGCTTTCAGGTTCTTCACTTCAACGATCCACCCTTGGATCCACCCGGACACTTTTCCTCTGGTCGCCTGCAGCACTTCTTTGCAGCTCTCCATAGAAAACGACGACGAAACCCAACATCAAAAGGCACCTATGCACACGGCTACTCCGGTGCTCCTGTGGGTCTTGACTCTCGAAGTGTCCTAGTCTAAAGGGGTTTTACAGTAGTCCATCCGGAAGTTTCCTTAAAGAGTACCTTTGTAACTTCTTCATTTCCCATTATAAGTCAATGGTAACTCGCAACTGTGTTTAGACACTGCACGCGTCACCCGTGGGCCTCCTACTTCCTAACCTTTGGTTGTTTAGTGTAGTCCCAGCGATTCTACAGGCCCTAGGCCTGCTGTCTAACTCTCACGTGGTTCTTATACCACTTCTTTAGTATATGGTTTGTGAGGTCCCTAGGGCATAATTGTATTTGTGCAACTTATCATATGCTAATTGAGTAACTTGTGATGTACTTCGATCTCTGACCTCATAAAGAGTGCAGAGGGGTTGTGTTAGAAATAAATACATATATATTTGATATATACCTTGTGTGGTTTCCTTTCACTTGGTATTCAAGGTATTATAATTGGTAAAACAGCTTGCTTCACATGCTCTCTGAAGTCTTATCCTAAGACTGCTGGTCCATGCTACCACTAGGATAGCTTGTCTATAAGGTAGACTTTACAACCACCATCAATAATGGTCGATTAGACTGGTGCAAGGTGCCCACTAGAATAGTGGACATCATATGCCAGGCTAACTTCTCACACCTCCCGCTACCCTGCTTTCGACCCCCCTCCCTCTCAGGACTCCCCTTTTGTAATTTGTAAAGTGGGTCCTCAGACCCTTGGCACTAGGGCCACCCCTTCACTAAATCTCTTACTTGACAATTACAGGTGCCTTCCCTTCTCCTCTCCTGCTCTTCACTATGGTGAGCTATGCTGACAGCTCCCTGTAGCCTCTGGTACCCAGCACTCTCGGCCCCATCCTTAAAAGTCTATGATTGAAAAGCTGACCTTGCCACCAATGCTGGGACTTGAAATCCTGTCTTATCGAGATCTGTGATACCGAGTGCTGAAAACAATGTTTCTGAGCTGCTGCTCTACTCTACTCTACTCCCGATGCCTCCCCTGCCTCTCACTGCGTGGACGGGCGCCGTGTATCGGTACTGCCCCCACCCAATACAAATTGAAGAGCGGGACAACGTGCGGGGAACGCCTCCGCCGCCATATATTCTGAATACCAGGGGCCGCTCCTTACACCCTCCAGCTGTTATGTTCCTGAAGGTCCGCCCCTGATGTCCCGAGGGACGGACAAGTTGGTCATGTGACCGCCCTATAATAAAAAGAGGTCGAGCACGTGCGAGGGCGTTCAGATAGAGACGCGCCGACCGAGCAAGCAACTATATTCCCAGTGTCTGGCTGAGTTTATTCTAGGGCCACGTGTTAGGCCTAGTCAGGGTTAGATGCCCCTTGAGTGTAGGTCCCAGAGAGATCTCCCTAGGGCTATCCTGTTCCCCCATCACCCGACACAACAATTGGCGACGAGGGTGGTTGTCGATCCCCCGCTTGGGGTGCGTGTGTGTGTCCCTCTTGGGGTGAGGCGGCTGCGGGCACTCCCACGTGTCCGCGGTGCGCGTGCCTTGCCACCACACACCCCCCCCTCTGCCTGCCTGGTGGAAAGACTCTGATCCCTGGCTCTCATCAGGTGAGCGGCGTTGGCTTGCATCTTCCTGCGGCGCACAGGAGTCTGATTGGTCGCGCGAGGCGCTCCCTCCGTGGACCCTCCACGCCTAAGTGCCACGCCGCGCTGGGCTGCACGGGTGTAAACCGCACCGAGATACGCCTGGCCAGGCGCTCCGGTTGCCGCCGGATCATCTCCCGGCTGCCCACGGACATCCTCCAGGGCGTCTAAAGTGATGGCTAACATTCCGCCCATTGAGCCGTTTGTGGTGGAGGGTGCGCCCTCCACTCTCGCACCGAAGTGGAAAGAATGGGTGGACAGGCTCTTCATATTCTTCGAGGCCACCAAGGTCCACAAGGAGCAGAAGCGTGCCATGATTCTCCATCTTGGTGGCAAGGACATTCATTCTATTGCCCGCACCCTTACGGAGGCAACTCCCAAAACCCACCACACACTAATAAACGCACTCAATGCGCACTTCGAACCTATGGCCAACCAAGACTATGAACGCTTCATTTTCAGACAAGCGCGGCAACTGCCCGATGAATCACTGGACGCTTACCACTCCCGGCTAAAGAAACTGGCACTAACGTGTGGATTTCAGGACGTCACGGAGGAAATCAGAGGCCAGATAATTCAGGGTTGCGCCTCTGCTAAACTACGTGAGAGAATTCTCGAGGAGTCGGGGAAACCCCTCCCAGACATTCTCACGCTGGGCCGCACGAAGGAGCTGTCCAAGGCCAGGGCAGCCCACATGGAAGCTGCTCTACAGGCCAACATGAAAGTGGAACCGATTAACAAACTACAAGTCCGCCCACAGCCCAAATGGGTGAAGCGAACAACAACTTCGCAGGGCGGAGCTTCGGCGCAATCATGTGGGTACTGTGGAGGCCCGAGACACCCGGCGCCAGAATGTCCAGCACGGGGCAAGATATGCTCCGGGTGCGGAAAAATGAATCACTTTGAAAAGGTGTGCCGGTCCAAAAAGTTCAGCAAGCCCCGACAGACAATACATACGGTGGCGGAGCCTGAAGGCGCGGAAGGAGGACCCAGCAACAGTGATATGGACGACGACGAGGAGGAGCGGTCCGTACACAAGGTGCACATGATCGGCACGGCCACCCGACGCACCAGGACACTACCACAGTGTGCAATACAAGTGGCTGATCAGGATATCATGGCAACTGTGGACACGGGCGCCTCGATAAATCTCATGAGTGCGTCCCTCTACGGAGACATGGCTACCCCTCCCAGCCTCCGCTCCACTCCGATCACCGTTTTTGCCTACGGCCAGGACGTTCCCCTCCGCATTCGGGGAAAGTTTAAAGCAGCAGTCCGGCACGGAGACAAGATCACGCGTGCCAACATCTTCCTGTCGGAAGAAGGTCAAGGCATGCTCCTGAGTTGTCGGACGGCAGAAGACTTGGGAGTGGTCTCTTTTGCGTTTGGGGTGCATGAGGAATCGGTGCAACAACTGATTGCAGACTTTTCTGACCTGTTTGAAGGGATTGGCTGTTTCAAGGGTCGGGAAATACACCTGCATGTGGACCCCACTGTTCAACCGGTGGCCCTGCGACACCGGCGGGTTGCGTTTCATTTGAGGCCACTGGTCGAGGAAGAACTACAGAAGCTGGAAGCAGCGGGTATCATTGAGAAGGTGTCCGGACCCACCCCCTGGGTATCACCCATCGTGGTCACAAGGAAACCAAAACAGCCTGGAGCGGTCCGGATATGCGTGGACATGCGCCTCCCCAATGCGGCCATCAAAAGGGAACGACATATCACCCCTACGATCGACGACCTGATCGGAGAGATGGCCAGAGCCCGGTGGTTCTCCAAGTTGGATCTCCGGGCGGGGTACCATCAGCTCGTGCTGGATAAAGAATCCCGGAACATTACGACGTTCTCCACCCACATCGGACTGCGCAGGTACACCAGGTTGAGCTTTGGGATATCTAGCGCTGCCGAGGTGTTCCAGAATGTTATCCAAGAGCTCATTACTGGCATACCGGGGGTAATCAATGTCAGTGATGACATCATGGTGCATGCAAGAACAATTCCCGAACACAACCAACGCTTGGCGCAGGTGTTCCGCAGGCTCCGCAGCGCTGGACTCACTCTGCACCGAGACAAATGCGAATTTCTTCAGACCAAACTAGGGTTCTTCGGGTACGTGTTTTCAGCTGATGGCGTCAACCCTGATCCCGACAAGGTCAAGGACATCAAGGATGCACCTCCGCCTACCGCTGTCACGGAAGTCCGAAGTTTTCTCGGGATGGTAAATTACTGTGGTCGCTTCATAAGAGACTTAGCCAACCTGACCCTCCCTCTGCGTGACCTAACCAAAGACTCCACACTATGGAACTGGGGACCTGAGCAGGAAAGGGCATTTCAGAACATCAAGAGTGCGCTGTCCAGCAACACCACATTGGCATTTTTTGACCCAAGACACTCCACTCTCATTGCGGTAGATGCCGGACCGGCGGGATTGGGGGCTGTTCTAATGCAGAGAGCCCGAGACGAGATAGACTGGGCCCCTGTTGCTTTTGCCAGCCGGTCCCTCACGGACACAGAACAAAGGTATTCCCAGATCGAAAAGGAGGCCATTGCGATACATTGGGGATACCGGCACTTCCACTTGTATGTATATGGCAAGCCCTTCACAGTAGTGACGGACCACAAGCCGTTGCTGTCGCTGTTTTCAGGTACCTCCTCCAAGCCACCCCCCAGAATTGAAAAGTGGATATTGCAATTGCAAGAATACAACTGTGCAATCGAGTACCAGCCAGGGGCAAAGAATCCTGCGGACTACCTGTCCCGACACCCCAGGGCGGCCACCCCAGAGGAGATGGAGGAAGCAGAAGAGACGGAGGCCTATGTGCAATGGGTCGTGGCCAGATCATGCCCGCGCCCCATATCCCTGGAAGAGGTTGAGAGCGCCACGGCTCAGGATGCCTGCATACAGCGGGCCAAGGATCTGCTCCGAACGGCCAACTGGCAGAAAGCCAAGGAGAGCTGGAAAGTACTCACGCCAGAGGCCCAGAAAATCATGGACAGTCTGTACCACGTGAGGGCTGAACTGAATGAAGACGCGGCGGGGTGCCTCCTGCGAGGGCATCGCCTGGTGATCCCGACGGCTCTGACAGGACGAGTAGTTCAACTGGCACACGTGGGGCACCAGGGGATGGTCAAGACAAAGGCCCGGCTGCGGACAAAGGTATGGTTCCCGCTCATGGACGATATGGTGGAGAATGTGGTGCGAACATGCACGGCCTGCCAAACCACGGGCGACAGCCCCCGCGAAGCCCCCATCATTGTGGAACCCAGGCCCCGAGGTCCCTGGGAAAGGGTCAGCATGGATTTTGGTAGCCTTCCGGATGGAAGACACACGCTAGTAATGATTGACGACCACTCTAAATATCCTGAGGTCGAAATTGTCACCGGCACCAGTGCAGACTGTGTGATCCCCAAGATAGAAAAAATTATTGCCACCCATGGAGCCATGAGAGAACTCCGAACGGACAATGGACCGCCCTTCCAGGGTCAAGACTTTGCAGAATATCTCTCGTCCCTAGGAACGCGTCACAGGCGCATCACACCGAGGTGGCCTCAAGCCAATGGGGAGGCCGAGAGATTCATGAGGACTTTAAACAAGGTCATCCGCACTGCGCATGATAAGGGACAGTCAGTGGAAATGGCCATTTTCACGTTCCTCCGAAGTTACCGACAGACCCCGCACTCCACAACTGGGGTAGCTCCCGCACACCTCCTCCTAGGACGGGTAATAACTGACTCCATTCCCCATCACCCACAGTGGGCACCTGAAATGATAGATGAACATACAGTGGAGAAGAAGAGACGTTCCGCATGTGACAAGATCAGCAAGAAACGCCGGGCTGTGGCCCCCCACTTCAAAAGAGGTGACCTAGTGCTCATCAAAAATCGGGCAACTGGTGGCAAATTCAAACTCAGTTACGAAAAACGACCATGGCGAGTCAGTGGTGTGAAGGGCACCCGCATTACAGCCACTCGAGGACGAGACAGGGTGACTCGCAACGTGTCTCACTTTAAACTCTATCACCCTTCGAGCAGCGAGCCAAGGCGCCAGCAAGGCGGCGGACAAACCGAAACTGCAACTACGTTGCCGTCTGGTGAATCAACATCTCAGCCCGAGGTCAGGCCACGTGACGAGCATCAGGTTTCTAGTGAAGAAGTGGGCGGTGACACGGAGGTCCTGGATGAGGCCCCAGATCCGGAGGGGGCCGACAGCGAGGCGCCAAGACCCGAGGTGGAAGTTGGAACAGAGCTGATGACTCATCGGGGGTCCCAACGCCAGCTACGTGACAATCCCACCCCCTCCGGCTGGCTGAGAGACTACTTTACGTAAGACTGTTCTCATTTACATATATGCACGTGATGTTTGAACTGAATGCACTGGCATTTGAAAGACGCTGAAGGCCTCGGTCCTGATGTTACTTGAACAAAGATTATGGTTAAAATGTAGTTAATGTTTGCAGTTTGTGCTTTGGTTTTTTTGTTTCCTTATTTTAGGAGGAATGTTATGTTCCTGAAGGTCCGCCCCCGATGTCCCGAGGGACGGACAAGTTGGTCATGTGACCGCCCTATAATAAAAAGAGGTCGAGCACGTGCGAGGGCGTTCAGATAGAGACGCGCCGACCGAGCAAGCAACTATATTCCCAGTGTCTGGCTGAGTTTATTCTAGGGCCACGTGTTAGGCCTAGTCAGGGTTAGATGCCCCTTGAGTGTAGGTCCCAGAGAGATCTCCCTAGGGCTATCCTGTTCCCCCATCACCCGACACAACACCAGCGGCCCCCGGTACCTCTGCCACATTCCCCATGTCCCTTGGTCACAGTGGGGAACAAACCCCCCCCCCCCCCCCCCCCCTCCACCCCCCCCACCACTGCAGCCAACCGTTGCAGGATGATGACTGCGCCAGCAGCACCCATGTGCGGGCCTCTGGAGTAATTAGGTCCACGCACCCTGCCTCCGCAAGCAGGCGCATGGCCTCTTCAACACGTGGGTCGCCCATGACCCGAAAGCACCCCAGAAATGCTTATTTATCCATGAAATACAAAAGTTCTCTCCCAGGCCAGCAGCCTGTCACCGTACTCAAAATGGTGACACGGAGCACAAAATGGCCATACAAATTCCCCGCCTGAAAGCTCTAAAGGTATTGCCTAAAAAGAGTCCAACTGGGCGTGGGCTGCACCATTGGCCCAAAACCCCCGGGGTAGCAAGCCTCCCGAGTGGTTGGCTGCACCCCCTAAAGCCCCATTCCTAACATGCTACTCCATCAGTGACACGCATTGCTCGTATTGTCTCTCCATGTAGCTCAGCTTGGTAGCTGTCTCCACTCTTCATTGGGGTTAAGTTTGTGAGAGCGCAGGATAAACACAATGGGGCATATTATCAAGAACAGCATTAAAATTATCGCCGCTTTAGCGGCAGGAAACTGCCGCTAAAACGGCGATAATGGGCTTGATAATATACCCTTGTGAATTCCCATAGCGGACCAGGTTAACGCCAGAATGTGGGCTGTTATGGGAATTCACATGGACATATTATCAAGCCCATTATCACCATTTTAGCGGCAGTTTCCTGCCGCTAAAGTTGCGATAATTGTATCGCCGTTCTTGATAATATGCCACAGAGTTCAAAGATTTCACCGTAATGTCGTAGGATTTCCATCAAATACAGAGCACACATTTACAATTTAACCTACATATGTGAAAATAAGACATTCTTACAGAACGCTGGGAGCGCGAGGGGTATGCTGGAGGGTAGGGGTGAATAGCTAAAACTGGAGACCTTGATCTCCTGCGCGTGCACCACCAGCAGAGAAATGTGCAGGCGAGAAGGCCCAGCTGGTGTCTGCGCTTCTCTTTCTGTGAATTCCTAGTAAATCACCCCACGTGAGTTTTAACAGTGGCCCACCAGTGAAGAGTATCAGCCATGTGATCAGGGACACGAGATGTGCTTCATGAGACATGCCTGGCTAAAATGAGTACCATTGAGTTGGTTAACAATAAACATCTGTTATTCAGCGCCAAGATTTCCCTTTGGGGGTGAATGTGCGAATGTGCGCTCTACAAATACACGTTATGTTATGACTGACGCCTCAGCTCTCGTTCTTTGGATCTGGGCCGCCTTTCCTACGCCCGAGGACCATTGCTTCCTCGGTAAGTAAAACACAAACCGTAGGACGGTAGCCCTTGAATATTTATTTTGTGAAAACTCGGGCCTTGAATTGTCTGACCTAAGGTTGGCCGCCTGCCCATAGAGGTCTTGTGAGAACAGTGAGCAGGCTCGATGCACAGGCCTCTCCTGGCCTTGGCTGTGGCGTCTGGAGCTGCAGCAGCTGCCTGAGTGAGATCACACGGGCAGACTACAAATCACCAGGGGCACTGGACAGGGAGAGAGATAAGGGCTGGGCCCAGGAGGGAGAAGGTGGCCAGCAGCCTTATGAAGAGAGAGATCAAACGAGCAGGTTGGCCATGAAGACGGATTAACCCGCAGCCCTGGAATGTGGCTGAGAAAAGAATGTTGACATCCCACAATTACTATTCCTACCCCTGGAAGGATAACACGTCTGTATTTCTTTCACCTTGTGATAAGCAACGACAGGTATTGCTTTATTGCACTTGAAAGATGAATGAGCCTGGGCGAAAACCTCTCCCTGGTCACACTGGCTGTGGAACTGGGGGGCTGGCAATAGTATAATGTTTCATTCTTGACTTCTTTGCATGTCAGATTCCGGATGGTCCAGAAGAGAAGTTAAGAGGAAGCTGAAAGAAAGACATTAGATAAAAGAAGAAAAATAGGAGCAGTGGGTAAGAGGGGCACTCGCGGGCAGGAAAAAGAATGCCAGACAGGGAGAAATATGGGGAAAAGGGAGAAGGGGAGAAAGTGAAAAATGAAAAGACGGTATGGGGAAGGAGCAGAATCTCGGGTGGGTACATAAAAAAGAAGTAGAAGCAAAAGAATAACAGTAGTGGAAATGTAACTGGCTTGGTGGGGCTAGAACAGTAGGAAGGAGGTGTTGAGAGGAAGCCTTTTAGTACAATTTGTTTAGGCCTGGCTTCAGGATGCTGAAGGGTCAAGAACATTCATGACCTTTGGGCACAGGTCGTTTGTCGGAACCGCACATGCCTTTACCACGCATGCAGTTACATTACAGGCATTACAATAAATGCGTCTTTACCACGCATTCCTTTATCACGCATATCGTTACTTTAATATGCCTTAGGATAAGCGTTGGACTTTGGAGAGCAGTAATTTACTATTCCAACTCCAGCCTGCGCAACAGTATTGAAAGCGTTGCACTTTGAAGTTCAACATCCTTTCTCTAAGGCATGTCATTGTAATTATATGCGTGGTAAAGACACATTTGTTGTAATGCTTGTGATGTTACGACATGCGTGGTTCGTACCACGTTGTAAATGCTAAATACAAGTAGTGGTTTGGTATAGGTTTGACTGGCGCCACTTAGAAAATCTCACAGTTTATTATTTTAAAAGATGTATTCGACGGTGCTAAAAGGTAGAAGGAACCACTTTTATCCTTCCAAATACGGCATATGCCTTCCAAAAGCTACAACACTCCTTAGCACACGTAAATCACAATAATGCTATGTATACAAGTGTTTCCACCAAATCTTCCAATATAATCACGAAGAGTAGTTATTCTTGGTACATCAAGTTCGAGTTTATTCCCATTCACTGGAAACTTTTCATACAGCCTGTTTCGTGATTATATTGGAAGAATTGGTGGAAACACTTGTATACATAGCATTATTGTGATTTATGTGTGCTAAGGAGTGTTGTAGCACGTTGTAAATGCTGCTTCCCCTATCTGTTGTATTTTGAAACCACAAATGCCTTTCCCACGCATGCTGATACATTGCGGGCATTAAAAAAAATGCATATTGTTACAACAACATGCCTTAGGAAAAGCGTTGGACTTTGGAGAGGTATCATGTACTACTCCAACTCCAGTCTGTGCAACAGTAAGGAAAGCATTGGATTGTGGAAAAACACCTGGGCAAGTGGATAAGAGGATAAGTAGCACCTCATTTAAGGGGTAAAGTTAATGTTAAACACACTAAAGGTGCTTGTAGGAATGCATGCAAATAGTTTAAGTATTGATAATCACTCTGGGTAGCATTCTCCTCATTGTTATTGTGCATGGCATGTCAATTCTGTTAGAGACAGCTCTAAACAAATCAGCCATGTTTCTGCTCCAGAGGGAACCATCCAGCCAGAAATGCCAATCCAGGACCTCTCTGAAATGGAACACAAGCAATCTCAAACCATTCAGCCTATTTGGGCCTCTTCAGACGTGTGCAACTTGGTTCATTTGGTACAGTGAGAACAGGACCCATGTCTGGGCTTACTTTGGCCACTTATGGCATTTCGTCTAACACAAAAAGTGATGGGAGGAATGTTTGCAAACTGTCTGACCACTGGCAATCACTCGAGGTAGCATACCAACCCATATTTTTTTGCCCACCAAGCCACCTCAGATTAGACCTGCCCATATGCAAATCCGTTTTTGTCTTGCTCCAGTAGGAACAGTTCAGACCAATCTGCCAAGACATGCGTTCTCTGAACCAGAACATGAGCAACCCAAGACCAGTTTCGGCATATTTGGGCATCAGCAGTTGGGTGCAGCTTAGTTACACATTTTGTGCGATTACTCCTTTTGTGTGTTTGATTATCATGTCATACCATTATGAGATCCTATTTATGCGATCAAAATTATACTGGTGCAACATCACAAATAAAATTAATTTTAGCTATTCATTTTGGAGTCTTTCATCTAAGCTAACCAAATTTCGCATTGTCTCCTGCCATACACATTTTCTTACAGAGCTGCAGTTTTGGGAACATTGGTCAGGCATTTCCTAGTTTAAATGGGAATTTTTAACTTAAGTGCTTGCATAAACTTCACCATAAAGTCTTCCACGGCCAAATGTCTCAAAAAGAACTAGAGCACAGTGGACTATATCTAATAAAATTCACATTTGATGCAGCGGAGGTGGGTGAAAATGTTACTCATCCGAAATAATATCACTACATTAATACCAACTAGACTCTTTTATGAATTGCAGTTCGGTCCCATAAGAACTCTATAATCCCTTCCAAGTACAGGTCCTCCAATGGATCTTTAAGTAGATCTATCAGGGACTTGGTAATGGAAAGAGGAATAATATTCCCTTCATAAGGACCCTAATGAAGGAAATACCTAACTGTAATAACAACAGTCATAATCTTAACAAAATATAAATCCTTATAAAAATGACGACACACTCTGAAGACTTATCAAGTTACTTTTATCTAAGATATTCAGAATTTGAATGGTCATTACAGGTATACATTAGTAAATGTCATTTGTTTCTTCATAAACAAATGTGACAGATAAATCACAAATTCAAGAACCAATTTGCATAGTACAGTACTATATCAATAACAAGCATTTGAGTGGAGAGTGAGAGAGAGAGAGAGAGAGAGAGAGACAAAGAGAAACATTTAATTGCAAGTTTCAATATGCAATTCGATCTTATATGAACCTAAAGAGTCACTGCATAGCGTGCAAGGAGAAAGGATGCTAACCGATTGGCCAAAAGGTATAGCTAAAGCAACAACATCAGCCGATGAAGTGCAAAGATCTCAGGAAACTCTCAGACACGTTTAGCAAAGTCAGCGGACATCCAGAGTAGCATAGAGAGAAACAGCAGCAAAACTCTCCTCTCATAAAAAGCGCTACTACCCTTAATTCATTTCTGCACAAATATTTATACCCTAAATATTTATGTCCAATCTCCTAAAAGTATCACTTTTCTTCTCATTGGCTTTCAAAATAAGGTGAGCATCTAACCATAGGAGCCCAACAAAGCTCATTTGAAGAAAGTCATTGCTAGTTCCAGTGTGGTCATCCTTCCGCGGAAGTAGGAAAACATCTCGCAATGTTTATCCATGTCCTCGCTAACATGCCACCTGTAGGCAACTTCATTTTAACAAGTTCATTCACAATAAATAAGCAAGAGGAAATTTCTAAAGATTAGAGCAAAGACCGAAGGTCTCCATTGCTCAGTGGACCGATTGCCCCGTCCTCTACCCGAGGGGTTCTGGCCTTTTTAGGTTTCGCTGGGGGGCGGAGCCGTTAGGCTCCTCCTCCAGAGAAATCTATTGAGTACAGTAAGGCACTATGGAACACGCCCCCCGTCCCATTGGCTAGCTCCATAAATGGAGCCTAGCCATTGGACGAGGGGCCTGTCCATCAATGCCGGACCAGACACGGGGGCGTTCCCGAGATTCTTTGGCTTTTGCCGACGTCACGCGACGCCGGGAACGCCCCCGAGTCTGTTCCGGCATTGCCGGCACCTCCTTTCTGGATGAGAGGCGAGCTACAGGCATACGACGTTGTATTTGAACTTAGGATAACATTCTAAATCGTAACCGTACTGACAAGCGCTACTTAGTCTTGTGCATTGGCACTTGTGGGAAGGCGACAAGCCGCTAAGTCTACAATTGGTGCTATTTAATGGATTTGCGCCGTGTACTTTGAATAAAGACCCATCTGACACCACACAAAAAAAAAATCCGTTCGGGTGTGTCACGTGACCCGGAAATAGACGCATCTTAGACCGGAAATGACGCGCATGCTGGCCAGAGGCAGACACAACAAGACAGAGGAGCGGTCCCGGCCACAGCCTCCGGCGCGGAGTGGTGGAGGCGGCGCTGCGGGGTCTCCCGGGGGCGCTGCAGGGGCGCAAGGAGCTCGCGGGCTCGAGAGAGGTAACGGCGCGCGCACGGGGGTTGCAGGCGGCTCGGTAGGGACGGGATGCCTTCAGACATTGTGAGTGGACCGTATCACAACCGGGGGAGGGTGACAGCCAATGGGGAGGGGCTGTCAGTGGGGCGTGCGGTCCACCTGCCAATGAGGAGCCGAGGGCCCATGAGTGTCTGCGGGCAGCAACAAATGACAGGAATTTATGGCCCCTCTATCAGCATGTTTGTTTTGCAGCTCCAGGAGGGAGGGCGCCCAACACCGTTCAGCTAGTCGCACTTGGGTTACTTTCTCCTTAAACCGTATATTCACTCCTTACTCTACTAATGTCCCCAATAACTCATTCACCCAGCATCCTTTTACTTTTCAATCCACCCCCGTAACCAGTCGGTTATTGTCCGGCCTTTGAGGCCTCATCTATTCCTCAGTGTTTCCCATACCCAGTGGTTTATCTCTGCATCCACCAGAGCCCCAGCCCAATCGTTAATCCTCTCGCCTATAAGAACATCTTTCACCTCTTTTCTTGCCATGAACACACAGGTTCATTATGTGTTTAAACAACCATCAGTTCACCCACCTGTCCTTAAGTCCTCCATTTCCTCTTCTCATGAATTTATTTATCAAACTTTCGAACTATAAATACCTGTTGAGGGCAATTCGTTCTATCAGTCCAGAAACTCATCGATTTATCCCTACGTGTGCGTGTATGCTCTTCCATCAGTTTAGCTGCATGTCAATCTGTCCAGCTGTCTGGTCTGCCCATTCGTCCATCCAATCACCGATTGTCCTGCCACATATTACCATAACCATGCAGCGCAAACCAGTCTCACCCACTCCTGTTGGTTAATTTGTCTATTAATCTGTCATTTTATTCGTCAGCCCATCTATTTCATTTGCTTCTTTGTGGAATTGCTTGCTGGATCAGCGCACTCATTGGTATGCCCAAAGGTGTCCTCCTCCTTGCACCAGTGCATTCATTGATTTTGTTGGCTGGTTGCCGGTTTGTTTGCGTGCTCCTTGATTTGTCCTTCTGCTGTTTGTCTCTATGTCAATCACTTCCCTATTCTGTTTGCTGCCCCCCCCCGCCCCCCAGTCTGTCAGGTGGTTTTCTTGTCTGTCCTTTCATTGATATACTTATGTTAGCTAGCTAGTATATACATTGATTCTCAGTGCTCTCTGATTTTTAACCTGCCACCTTTTTAGGTTTCGCTGGGGGGCGGAGCCGTTAGGCTCCTCCTCCAGAGAAATCTATTGAGTACAGTAAGGCACTATGGAACACGCCCCCCGTCCCATTGGCTAGCTCCATAAATGGAGCCTAGCCATTGGACGAGGGGCCTGTCCATCAATGCCGGACCAGACACGGGGGCGTTCCCGAGATTCTTTGGCTTTTGCCGACGTCACGCGACGCCGGGAACGCCCCCGAGTCTGTTCCGGCATTGCCGGCACCTCCCTTGCTGCTCGGGACGGGTCTCCTTATTATGCCCAAGTCTGCAGGTGAGTGACCTTCCCCCTCCCTCCCTTTCTCCCCCTCCCTCCCTCCCCCCCCCTCCCTCCCTCCCTCCCTGCTCGATCCCCGCCCGGGGGTTTCTTCAGCCGGCCGGCCAATCCTAGCGCGGCCGGCCGGAAGTAAACGCCCCCCCCCCCGCCGCCCGGGGGAAGAAGGAAGACGGCGGCCCAGCCTCTACCAGGTGTTGCTGGGAGGCTCGGTGGGGCTCGTCCCCGAGCTGGGCCGGCGGCGGTTCGGCGGTCCGACGACTTCTGCTTCCAAAACTTGTCCCGGAGCTCGGGGAGGGACACCAGCTTTCTGCGGAGAGGTCTCAAGTTACTGGACGTGTCTTCCTCCCTCCGCAGGGAATGGGGAAATCACTCGCAGCCCAACATTATTGCATTTCGCCTCGTGCGGGGTGATGCCATGTTTGCAGAATGCCAAGAGCCGACACGCTACAAAATAAGCAACTTTAGACAAACCGGCTCAGTTTATCCCCCGCCCGCCAACGCCGTGGCCTCCGACTATCATTTACAATAAGTGCAAATGCTGGCGAAACACGCCCTGCATCATCTGGTCGCGGCGGCATAAACTCGGAACTGTCTGCACAATTTCTCGCTTGTCCCTTGTAGTAAACTTTTCAGAGCCAGATGAGTCATTTTCCAAAGCTGAGCGATTGAAGAAGGGCCCTGTGTTTAAATAAACCGTACATCAACGAGGCACTTTCAACCAGGGAGTTACCTGTGAGAGCCGGAGAGCCAAGGGTTCGACACGAGGACACGCTAACCTCGAGGTCAGAGGGACAGAGCGGCCTGCCTGCTGCAGGTGAGTGGGCGTGATGGTGGCCAGGGGGTGTGGGAGCAAGGGCTGAGGCCCTGTGGCAGAACGGGAAGAGGACTGCTTGGAACACGGAATGGAAGAGACGGTCTGTCAACCTCTTCTATGTGACCCAGACACTCTCTCATTTAGACCCATTCCCATTTTTATTCATAAGCGGCCTGCTGTCTTCCTCAAAATATCTCTCCGTTCCAGTGTATTTCCCTGGAAAGTGTCATTATTTATGAATTTTGAGCGGTCTGGATCCCCCCTGCTTCTTCGGGGGGGAGGGGTTTACTTTTATGTTTCTAAGTTGTAGTAATATGTGCATGCTTTTGTGTCATGCAGCGGGAAAATGGGTCCATAACGTGCATGAAGTATTTTTTTAGTAGTATTTGATGCAATAGCCGTGTGTCAACAGGGGCCTCTCTCTTAAGATATGCATTTCTATAATTAACACTGCACCTCTTTGCATTCAGGCAGAATGCTTAGTTGTTTAATATAAAGGACATAGTTTCACCAACGTCTGAACAGATGTGTCAGGAGTGATTTGTGGGCGCTTTATATTTTATCTGTTTAGGTTGGTCCTTTCTTGGTGTGATGTACAATCCTGCAAGGGCTGCGCCAGTGTTTACTTGTATGTTGACAAGTTTGTGTATTTGACCAGTGGTGAAAATCATAGCAGTCACGTGGTCTTTACTTGTAGGCCAAAATAAAACAACGAATGGGCGGTGGCGCAAGGCCTTCATAAATATGGCCCCAAGGTTCTTTAGTAGGCGTGTATTTTTTTGCACTTTGACGTTTTGGGATTTCAGTGCTTCCTTCATTGGTAGTGGACTGGGTTTTCTCCTCCTTCCTGCTCTCTCTCTCCTGCCATCCCTCTCTTTTCTGCCTTCTTACTCCCTCCTGCCCTCCCTTTCCACCTCTCTCTTCTGCTCTCTTTCACCTTCTTGTCCTCCATCTCTCTCCTGTTCTCTCTTTCCTGTCCTCTCCTCCTCTAGCCCTCCTTCTCCTTCCCGCCCTCCCTCTCCTACCTGCCGCCCTCTCCTTTCTGCCCTCTCTCACACACTCCTACCTTCCCTCCTGTCCTCCCACTCCTTCTTGCCCTCCCTCTCCCTTCTGCCTATTTTCCTTCTTGCCTTCCCTCTCTCTCCTGCCCTCTCTTCCTTTTGACCTCTCTTCCTTCTTACTCCTGCCCTCCCTTTCCCTTCTGTCCTCTCTTGCTCTCCCACTATTTTCTGACCTCCCACTCCTTGCATTTTCGCCTTCCTACCCTACCTCTGTATCCTCCCCACTCTTCTTTGCATATGCCTTCTCAACATGCGCTATCACTGCACACAGCCTCTCAACACACGGCCTCTATGCACATGCCTCTCTCCATATGATCTCTCTGCACAGGGCTGTGTGTAGAGAGGGCAAGTGAAGATAAGGCATGTGTAAAGAGGGCGTGTGCAGAGAGGGTGTTTTCCAGAGAGGCACTCCATATGTCTGTGTAAAGTAAAACACATCAACGTTTTACACATAATTCAAAGAAGTTAGAAAAGACCATTTGTCAAAAGCAATACCAAAAGCACAAACTTTAACAAAGGCGAAACCATTGCATTGTAAATGCTTGTTCTACTCTAGGCACCGTAGCAGCGGCAGAATCCGCCCGTAACCTAGGCGTCCTGTTCGGGCCTAGCCTCCAGCTGGATGCCTTCGTCAATAAAACCACGGCGACTTGCATGATACTACTTCGCATGTTACGGAAAATTCTTCCGTTATTTCCCCCCGCGGCAAGGACGGAAGCAGTGCGTAGTATCATCCTCAGTAGATTAGACTACTGTAACGCACTGCTTCTGGGGGCCCCCAATACCCTGGTCGCAAAGCTGCAACGGGTGCAGAATATGGCAGCCAAATTGGCCCTTTTACGACCATGGTCTGCCTCTTCCTCTCTTGCGCTCTCGGATCTTCATTGGCTCCCCGTCCAAAAACGGATCTGCTATAAATCTTCCTGTCTGGTTTTCAGAGCTCTGCACGGGTTGGGTCCAGTGATGTTGCAAGATCTATTCTCCTGGTACTCCACCGCTAGACCTTTGAGATCTTCCTCGGCGTTCCTAGTTACAATCCCCAGGATAAAAAGGGTGAGGATGGGTGGCCGCTCTTTCAGCTTTGCGGCCGCCAAACTATGGAATTCCTTACCGATGTCCCTAAGGTGCAAACAGGATCTTTTGTCTTTTAAAAAGGATCTCAAAAGTCACCTCTTCCCGAGAGTACCGTAGTGTTAAACATCTGTAGGTAATGTTTTTGGTCGAAGCGCTAGGATACCCTCTAGGTGACAGCTGCGCTCCAAAAGTGTGCTTACAATTACAATTACAATTAACTCGTTCACAGCTAAACAAACTATTCATAGAATTATAAACGTGAAGGACAAAACACATTTTCTTTCCAAGGCCTACAGTTCTAAAGAAAAAAAAAGAATATAAGTCAAGCAAGTTTTTGAGGCCTTCATAATGCACTTCACTCTAAAAAAATAAAAGACTTGTACGTTAGCACAATATTTTTCATAAAAGTGCATCATGACATCTGAATCTTCACTCTATAATCTCTAAAAGCTTAATTCTAATTAATCATCGGATTAATTAATATCTCTCTCTTATATTGCATTGATAGAAAATAAGCATCTATGCATAACATTTCGTAAGCATTTTCCCATTATTATTTTCCATTTCTCTCTCTGGTAAATGTCTCAGTTTGCAAAGAGAAAGTTCATTATTATGCTCTCCACACGTTTAATGCTACTTTAATGTTTCTACGCATGTTGTGCTACATTTCATATTCTTACTAACTTCTAATGTGCGCTTTGTTATGCACCTATTTACCATAAATGTATCACCCATGTTAATAATTTCCCACACTTTTTGTCATTGATTTAAGTTAGACAAATAATGAGTATATTTAATCAAGCAGGATTTTTTTTCTCCAAAATCATGCTTCATCGCATTCATTTTAATGAGCTTATATTCTGACAAACCAATGTAGGCTCATTTTAACCAATGCACATGTCGACAATGTGAGGTTCTGTAATTCTCAAGTCTGACTCCATTTTTTTCTGTGCCACCATTTTGTGTTGCCCTCACGTAGGCCTGTGAAGGTAGCCTGGCGAATAAAGTGCCTTCTTAGTTCATGTATACATTAACTAAGGTTTCTTTTTGACTCTGAAATGAACTGTAAGAAACTGACCTCTTCACCTGAAAATGACCTCGCAAAGCCAATTTCCCTGATCGATCTTTTTCTGAGTTTGACAATCAATGTTCAGGACATCGTTAACTTTTAGTTTCCTTGCACATGCCTTATCTTGTTCATCATCTGTTACTGTTTCTTTTTATGTTTCTTCATTACATGGGTTATGCTTTCAATTATAGGTTTGTCCGGCTTTTGGAGGTTGAATTTGGGACATTCTTAATGATTAACTTTTGGGTTGGGATACTGTACATGTAATCATGCCATGCCCTGCAGTGCCATCTAAATCAGATTAACCTTTGTGAACTATATAATTATAATGTTTTGCCCATATCCTGCTAAAACCCCAAAGGCTACTCACCTGCTGACCCTCCAGATTTTCCATTTGTTTCGGAATGTAATTGGTACAACTCCCTTACATGCCTGGGGCAGGATAAAGAGTATATAAGACGTGAAGTAAGACCATTCTAGCAGACTGCCTCATTCAGTTGCCAAGGCTTCTGTGTGACGTAGTCTCACTCATTTGAGGTTAATAAAAATGTACTTTTATATTCCAGCTTCTGTGGCAAGTTCTTCTTTGTGAGTTTAAAAGGACTAAGTATCAGTGGAACCCCTGAGAAGTGGATTTTTGATTTCTACAAATGAAGGCCATCACCTGCACCGTTGCACTAAAGATTGTCCATTTACACCAATGAATGTACATTCACAGAACCAAATGCATATATATACGGCACCTGCAAAACATTTCATTTAAGGAACAAGCAATGTATGTAGAGAAAGTGAAAGGCCATAGTAGACGAAACACAATATAAAAATGAAGTTTTCTAAACAAACATGGAAAGAATACTTATGTGTACTGGCCAACTCCATTGTGTGCACTGCAAACCCTACTTAGTTACTGTACAGCACTTTATACAAATTGCTCAGTGGGATGTTATGGTATAATTTGGACTCTCTGCACTATTTAAATCTCTATATACTTCAAGGGTACTGAAATGTAGCGTGCAAAGTGATGTTAAGAAGCAAACCTTAACAGTTCTATACACAACCTTAACGTATTATGAATGCTCACCAGTTCTCCATAAAACAAGGCATTGTTAAGATATATGTACAACATTATCACCTATTATATTTTAAAGAATGGATGTATTTCAGCATGTCTGCTACTTTTTCTTTTTTGATGTGTTGTAGATTACACCAGATGTAACCTTAACCTCTTCTGAAATAATTTTATTAATTCAACACATTGTGAGTCAGATTTGAATTGGACCGCGCTGCTATGCGTAAGACATGGTTAGCCTTGGGGCGAAATGGAAGATTATTGCTCAGCAGGCGCTGTAAGTGGAAGGAAAACATAAGTATTGTATTCAGATGCAGTCTAAATGAGGCCTCATGGAGCCAGTGTTTGGTTGACCATCACACATGGGGACCATCGTGCAGGGCCCCAATAGCCAGGAATGTTTCCTAGGACAATCGGCACAGTTTTACCAGCACTAAACTTGATGTAACAGTGGCTCAACTATTGCTGAGTGGTCGCAAAATAATGGATCAGTCTCCCTAGAGAGTTAAGTGCAGGCCTGACAGCCTAATGATAATCTTTCCTCAGCACTGGATAACGTCTTGCACCTGAAAGCTCTAATCATATCTGACAAAGGATGTAGATAGACGTTCAAATGTATCAGTGATAGTAAAGAGCCCTGTGGATTTCCAAAAGGGCTGGACTGGCCATAGCGGGAATCAGGCGTTTCCCCAGGAGGCTGGAAGGGTGAGGGCGATTTTGTTATTGGGGTTTTTTGAGCAGTGCTGCTATATCGGTCTCCAGTAACAAAAACAGCAGGTCTGGTTTGGGTTCCCAGTTCGGCCCTAATCGCCAAACTAAATGGTCGAATTTTCACATCTAAAAAGGGGAAATAATGAGTCCGAAAACGTAGCAGCACGTGACTTAATTTAAAAAAAATATATTTTTATTGGTGTTTTTGTTCTTCACTTATACACAACACACAAAATTACTTTGCTATTTGTCAATAATCCACACTCAACGTTTCATTGTTGCCATTTCAACATGAATTATTATACCAGCACTTGGCTTATGATGTTTTTTTTAATGTATTTTTTTATATTTTGTCTATTGGCATTATTCAGAAATCTCACAAACCGCCTGAATGCATCACTACCTTCACTCCACAGTGTCATATCATAGAATGCAAATGCGGTACAGAACATTTAACGAAATGCATCGCCAGCCAATATAAAATGTTGGGTGCTTGAACAGGCATAATATAATAGTCTACCCCCAACCCATCTACAGGTGACAAACCCAGCGGTGAGTTCTCTAGAAGGGAACATCCCCCTATCGTAGCAAGAGGTCTAATGTTCCACCCGCTATAGCACAACAATTATGCTATACAGCCTCCTGTGCTGTATACTGCAATTCCACCCTCATTGCTCTTTGACGGGTACTACCTCTACTCCTGTCCTGCCTCTGTATCTTCCACGCCTTTACCCGCTAAGTATGTCTGGTATGGCCAATTATAGCACCCAACTCCAGGAAAACCCTTTACCAATATTCATGTCTCATGGGACAATACCAGGCATGGTGCACAAACCCGGCTTCATGCCTGTTGTATCGCAAACAGTCTCTATTGTCCCTCAAACCATATGGGAATAATCTCTCTCAAGTATAATAAACACAGTTTATATATTTATAAAGTATTGAACGGCGTATCCCATTCAAAGATATCTCTTTTGTCTGAACAAACAAATATCGCCATACGTTATCATCTATGGCTCTGCCCAGATCTCACTGCCATTCCAGTCCTGCCTTAGTCATGCCTGGACCTGCGTGCTTCCTGTGCACGAGCATAAAGTGCTGTTACTAACTTATCAGGTGTATAAGCATGGGGATTAATTCATTTAAGGACCCTAGAGGCTGGAATCACATATATATTGATTATAGCAGGTTACCTCTAGCACCATTGATTCATACTGTTCTTTCAAAACCAGGACTTTAATTTTCCTACCTGTGATGTTCAATTAATAAACTGGTCTTACTGTATATTCCTTGTCACATGGATCGGTGCACAAACATATCCATATAACATTTTATAAACATACACAATATGTAGTCAATAAACCTACATTTAAAAAGAAATAGATTTTACTTCAAAATAGTTTTCTTTTCTTTTTCCAAATATTTTTTACACTATATTCTTATTTATACTTATAGCTGGATATCCAGTTGTGAAAATAAATTCTCTACAGTGCATAATCAAACAACAAACATATTTGCCATGACATTACATTAGTGCCATAAAGTCCTACTACATTGTCCTTATTTATCAGGATATACACTACTTAGCCTCGATATTTGATCTTTTTTTTTGGTCCAGGTAACAGAGTGAAAAGGGTGTTAAGGTCAGAGAACACTTTTATATTTCTTCTCAAAGTTACAACCACTGTGTGTTGGTTGTACTAACAGTCTCTTTTTCTTTTCGGGAACCGGGAAGACGCGTCAAACTGAAATGCAAAGGTGGGGTCCACGGGACACTCGCGGAGTGTGGGGGCCTGAGTTTCGGTGCAAATGGTGCTCGGGGCTGGGGCTTCTCGTACCCCAATGCACAACTTACTGAGGCTTCAGGAAAGGAGTGCATGTAGCAAAATGCAGGATGTCCAGGGTGTCCAGTCCCACGTCTCTCATGTCCGCCACCGGTCGCAGCTTAGCTGTGGATGTGGGTCGGAGTCAAAGAAATTTGGAAGTCCAGTTCCTGTGTCACAGATTCTTCGGGATCCGGCAGGAGTCTCAAAAATGCAGACAGGCAAAGTTGCTGCTGGTGCCTGTTTGAACAGGGTGGTCACTCCTTGACCAGTCAGAATGGAACGTCACAGGTCCACGATATGTCTTTCAAAGATTCGTCCAGAATAATCTAAAGTCCTAGGGACACAGCTCCTATACTAAGGATGGGGGCTGGGCTACCTGGCTAGGTCCCTCCTATGGGTGGACCTGGGCAGGGGGTGGTTACACCCACTTCCCTTTGTCCAGTTTCACGCCAGAGCTGGGGCTGAGTGCCCCAGCAACTGGTTTGAACCGGGCTATGCATGGAGCACCTTGTGTGCACCAGGCAGTGTCTGGAAAAGCATCTGCTGATGCAGCCTTCCCTGCCCCAATACACAAACCCCAGTCTGGGGAGGTGCTGGCACCTCCCTGGACAGAAAACCTAGGGCCTCTCCAGCCGGAGTTTCGTCCAGCAGCAGGAGGTCAGACTCATGTCAGTGGCAGCAGCCTCCATTTTGTGATGCTGAGGCTCTGTTGAACTTTAACCGGGTAAAGCAGTAACTACATGTCTTCATCCTCTAGAAGGGTGGAATGCAGTATTCCAAAGTGTTTGACACCTTATACAACATGTTTTGATAAAGCCAAACCAAAGTTAGCATTAACTGCAAGGATTATAATGCACTTAAGAGTATATGGTATGGCTATATCATAGAACAGCTATAAGGAGAGGGTTCTGAAAGCTGCAGAGGGGCTCAGCTCATGCTAGGGTGTCCTCTCACATAAAACCAAGCACTCTGCCTCCAGGATTGTCGAGGCCTACCATAGGAGTGGCTTATAGGTGTATATGTGTCTATATATATATATATATATATATATATATATATATATATATATATATATATATATATATATATATATATATATATATATATATATATATATATATATATATATATATATATATATATATATATATATATATATATATATATATATATATATATATGTAGATATAGGGATATTATAACTAAGTAAGGGGTGATTACACCACCTTTACTAGGCTGTGTGAACAGGCCTGCGGTGTCAGTTTGGAAGGAAAACCAGGGGTGGCACATACAAGTATCCAAGATCAACCAAATAGGTGACTTCTCCCTTTTGTTAAACAATAGTGTGGGGTCCACTCCACTTGTCTTGGAGAGCTGCTGGGGCCACAGGCTCCAACATCCACACTTTCTGTCCTGGCTGGTAAACAGTCAGTACAGCCTTTTGGTCATGCCAGGCCTTTTGCAATTCCTGACTAGCCTCAAGGTTTTTGGATGCCTTTTTTCATGTACTGGGCCATTCCGGAGCGGAGACCAAGTACATAGTCCACAATGTCTTGTTTGGGAGGTTTGAGATGTAACTCCCATCCCTCCTTCACCAGACAAAGGGATCCTCCTACAGGATCCCAAAAACAGAAGTTCAAAAGGGCTGTAGCCAACCCCCTTCTGTGGGACCTCTCTGTAAGCAAACAAAAGGCAGGGCAGCAGGATGTCCCATCTCCGTCTGAGCTTTTCAGGGAGACCCTTAATCATGCCCTTTAAGGTCTTGTTGAATCTCTCACCTAGACCTGTGGATGATCAGGTGTGGTGAACTTGTAGTTGCAGGGACTCTGTACCTTCTACATCCCCACTTGTGCTCTTCGCTCCGCAGACCTCCATCTCGCCCGCACCATTAGGGTCGCAGGAGCAGAGCAGGGGGACGATCATTCAAGTCCATGGCTCTGTTGCTCTGGAACTCCATCCCCCCAGAGGTACACGCCACAAAGGACCATCAGTTTGAGTTTGAGTTTGAGTTTAAAAATTCTTATATAGCGCTCTTACACCAGCGGTTTCATGGCGCTGTAACTGGCAGATCTCCACAATAGACAAGGAAGGGAGGTCGGGTAACAGAGGATTAAATGAAAATTTTGCTGAAGAAGTAGGCTTTAAGTTTCTTTCGAAACTGGGAATAAGGGGTTAAAGATCTGAGATCAAGGGGTAATGAGTTCCAAAGGGTTGGGGCAAGGGTCGCAAATTCCAGAAACAAATTAAAACCTGGCTGTTCTCCTCCATTTAAGGATACCCAGCACTCTGAGTGCCGGCCACACTGTTACTTTATGTCCTCCGCTGTGTTCTGTCGTCTGGCCCGTCTGCAAGCGCTGGGACGCCCTGTTGCTGGGGTAGCCATGCGCTATATAAACATACTTAACATAACATAACATAACATAACACACTCCTTCCACATTGCAGTCAGATATCCAGACATAAAATTTTCACCTCTGTCTGAGACAACCTCCTTCAGAAAACGCACTCTTGAGAAAACTCCCATGAGGGCTGTTGCCACAACAGGTGCTGTTGTGGTGCTCAGGGGAACGGCTTCTGGGTATCTGGTGGCATGATCCACTACCACCAGAATAAATCTGTGCCCAGAGGCTGTTTGGAGATCCATTGGTCCTACAATGTCAATCCTTACACATTCAAAGGGAACCCCCACCCCAGGTAGTGGTATAAAGGGGGGCCTTTGTGGTGCCACCTGATTTGCCACTGGCTTGGCAGGTGACACAGGAGCGACACAACTCCTTGGTATCCTCTGACATATGAGGCCAGTGAAAGTGAGGGACAAGCCTGTCCCAAGTCTTGCTCTGGCCAAGATGTCCTGCAAGGGGAATATCATGGGCTAGTGTGAGAAGGAAGCCCCTGAAAGCCAAAGGTATGACCAACCTCCTGGTAGCACCAGGCTTGGGGTTTCTAGCCTCCGAATACAGGAGCCCTTCATCGCAATGAGTCTTTTGGGTCCCACTAGCATTCCCTGCAGCCTCAGCAGCAGCTTGCTGTCTGAGGGGTTCAGGAGAAGGGCAGTCCAAATGCGCCTGCCTCAGATCTGCCCTGGAGGGTCCCCCTGTCCCAAGAAACTCAACCTGATCAGGCTTAAGCTCTTCTAGGACAGTGTCCTCCTGGGTCTCACAATGAGCTTCCTCAGAAGGCTGATCCTCTTCCTGAGGCAAGGGGGAAGGCACTGCCTTAACCCTACTGCTTCTCCTCCTGGTAGGCAACTGGTCCATTGTTCCAGAATCCAGTGCCTGTTCAGTGTTGCAATTTCTGACCTGTGATCTAGTCACAGCAAGGACATGTGCTGATATCCCTAACATTTCTGCATGGGTCCTATACTCCACTTTAGCCCAAGCTGAAGTCTCCAGGTCATTTCCAAGTAAACATTCTACAGGGAGGTCTGAGCTAACCACAACCTTTTTGAGGCCAGTTACCCTTCCCCAGGAGAAATTAACAATTGCCTTACTGTGAGTGGTAGTGACATTGCTAGCATTGGTCACTAGGTAATTTTCACCTACTATGATCTGTCCAGAGTCCACAAAGCCAGGCGTCACCATTGTGACACTAGCACATGTGTCCCTGTAGGCCTGAGTTACTTTGCCATTAATTAAAGGAGTTTGTCTGTACTTGCCTAAGTTATTGAGACTCACAGTAAAGGACAGAATTGTGTCCCCATCACAGATCAAAACAGCTTGAGTTGGTATTCTGACTAAGCCAGAATCCATATCAGTTCCCCGAGCTACCTCATATCTGTTATATATACATGCTTTTGTGAATAATTCTGTCATAGCATAGTTATGTACGCTAACGTCCACAGGTGTTACGAATATATATATCATCTACCTCACAGCGGTTGCTCGCTAACTGTTTATATATATGTTTACACTTTTTCTCTCTTATGTTAAGCGCTCTGATACCCACGGGTCTTGTTCGCGCTATACAAAACTTTATAATAAATAAATAAATAAATAAATAAACCCTACTACACCCTTCTGTTGAGAACCACCACTTGGAGCTGAACTAGGGGAAACAGTTGTCTTAGGGGCAATGGTGGCTGGAGCTGCCTCCTTCTTGCTGCAATCACTGGTCCAGTGAGTATTTACTTTACAAAACTTGCACCATGGTTTCTTTGGGCCTTCTTTCTTTTTAGATTGTTGGGAACCCCCACCAGTAGAAGCTTTTTGGGGACCTTGAGAAGACTTCTGGTCTTTTGCTTTCTCCCCACACTTTTGGTCTTGCTTCTTCTGATCACCACCTTGCTTCTGTACCTTCTGCTTCACCCTGGTTCTGACCCATTTGTCTGCCTTCTTTCCCAATTCTTGGGGAGAGGTCAGATCAGAGTCAACCAAGTACTGATGCAATAACTGGTTTTGACAGTTGTTAAGAATTTGTTCTCTCATAATAAGGTTATACAATCCTGTATAGTCACTTACTTTACTGCCCATCAACCAGCCTTCCAGAGCCTTAGGAGCACAATCTACAAAATCAGTTTGTAGTAAATAGCCTGGAAGCAGTCAGGTGTCTTCAGGTATTTATTGTAAGTTACATGGATAAGGAGCCAGTATCAAGCCAACTGGATCCAACAGTCTTCAGCTCAAGAATGACCCTAAAACATTCTGAAGTAACTAAGCACCACTAGAATGCTCTTTAAGCAATACAACATCATACAACATCACAGCTTACTACATTAACTCCCCTTCTTAAACATAAAAAAAAAAGAAATAAGAAAACAAAGAAACACAAAATTCTGAACCTATAGGTTCAACATCAGAACATGAATAATTATTCTATGAACCTTATGAGTTTGTCAAAAGAGCAATCAATTCAATTCAATTCAAACAATCTTTATTTCGATCGTGAAAGATCATAAAAGAAATAAAAACGAATTACATCAATAAAAAACATTATATAAAAATATTTTAAGAGAAATACCCCCAACTCAAGATTAGAATCAGATTATCTGAAAGAGCATTGTAATTTAAAAAAAGAGGAAGATATTCATGGGGCCTTAGAGTTCCTAAGAATTATTGCAAGTAAGCGCCACATTGCCGTCTAGAATTTCGCCATTGCGAACATGGTTGGTGGCGATAAGTCTGTCTTTAGGACTCTATAAGCCGGGGCATAGGTGCGGAAACCCAAGTTCCTCAGGTAAGGGACCAGCCAGTGTTTTCTGATTCTGCTATAAGCTCTGCAGAACAGGACCACATGGAGATCGCTTTCGAGATTATACTTGCATGCTGGACACTCTCCTGTTTCCAAGTTGCCAGCCCAGGATTTTGTAATAGACCTCAGTGGAAGGGAGCCGTATCTCCATTGCATGAAAATCTTCCGAACAGACACGGGCATCATAGTGTCTAGTACATATTCAGGACTATAGGAGTCTTTTGTTTTAATAAAATTGTCCGTTAGGGATCCATCCCGTATGGAATTCATAGTTTTCTGGAGCATGATGCTATAAAACAGGTTTGAGAGATCCTTTCTGGAAAGCCTTACAGCCTCTGCTTCCGGGTTGGACAATAACTCTGGGACTCCGAGAAAAGTACACATGTCCTTAATGTACTTTAACCACGGGATTTTAGTAGCAAAGGTTGTTCTCAAAAATTCCTGGAGTTCATTTCTGTAGTGTACAAGTTCTTGACTACTCCACAGACGCCTCCAGTAGGTCAGTGGTTTAAGACCCAATTCCTCCGTGATTGGACGCAATGCCAGATCCATTCTTAGGGGAAGTAATGGAGTACTCGGGGGAAGTGCAGCCAATAGTCTTATAAAATTATTTTCTGCAACCTGTATGGTGTGCAGTGGTATATGTCCCCATAGCTCGCCTCCATAAATGATGCCCCCCCGGGCTTGGGCTTTGTAGATGTGAATGGCGGGTGCCAATGGGCAGAGTGGTGATTTTTTGGCAATTCTTATGATGGCACCTGCCCTCTGGGCTAGTTTTGTGGTTGCTTTTATTTTGTGTGGCAGCCAAGTCAGGTTGCAGTTAAGAGTTATACCGAGATATTCTATTTCGTGTACTCTTTCTAGGGATGTAGTTCCTAGATAGGGATTAGGGCAGCTTTTGGGTCTGGGATTAAGGATCATAAATTTAGTTTTCGAAGGGTTTATTTCTAAACCCCTTGCGTTACAAAACCCCAGAAACCCATTCAGAACCCTCTGCAGCCCCATTGGTGAATTTGAGAGCAGCAGGGTGTCGTCCGCGAACATAATCGCAGGCACCCTGCTGCCGTTCAATTGTGGCGCATCGGTGTTAGGGATCCCATTCAGATGCTCTATCACCCCGTTCACAAATAAGCAAAACAGGGTTGGCACCAAAACGCAGCCCTGCCTTACCCCTCTGCGCACGGGGAATTTATCTGTCAATCTGCCACCCTTTCCATATCTCACACGGGCATAATTGTTGGTATGGAGCCTGACTAACACCTGGAGAATATCTCCTGGGATGCCCAATTCCGCAAGCACCGCCCACAATTTAGCTCTAGGAACTAAATAGAAGGCGGTGCGGAGGTTCACAAAGACTGCATACAAAGTCCCACCTTCTGAAAGCACAGTCTTCCAATATATGATATTCAGTCTTAATATTTGGTTGACTGTTGAAACTCCTTTTCTAAAACCCGCCTGGAGGGGGCTCAGAATGTCCATCTCCTCCATCCAACCTAACAACCTATCAAGAACTAATCTACCAAACAGTTTTTGGGACACATCAATGAGGCTGATTGGGCGATAGTTGGCTGGGAGCAGAGGCGACCCCTTTTTGAATATCGGGACCACCTCAGCTCCCAGCCAAGTATCTGGTATTTTCATCCCTCCCAGCACTGCATTGAATAAAACCATAAGGTAAGGTGCCCAAATTCCTGGTTCATGTTTAATAGGTCGCCCGGCACCCCATCGAAGCCCGGTGCCTTTCCAGCGGTAAGTCCTGCTATCGCCTTCCTAATGTCAATTATAGTGAAGGGGTCAGAAGTCTGTCTAAGAGGTGTTATTGGCATTTCTGCTTCTGTGTCCTCATTCTCTATGGAGTACAGTTGCTGGAAATGTTTTTGCCAAACATTTGCAGCAATATTGGGTTCGATTGCGGTGGGTAAATCCCCACAGCCATGATTGATTATTCTCCAGAACCTACGGGAGTCTCTTGTTGCTAGAGACTCCGATAGATTCTCCCAATGCTGTACATCCCATTCTATCTTAGCGTTAGCTGTGAGTGTTTTATAGGCCTTCCTTCTGGCGGTGATCTCCTCCCTCGGGCTACCTGCTTTTAAACTGGATAGTAGATCGCGTTTTGCATCTCGGCAGGCTCTGTTAAACCAAGTGCGTTTGTTCAGGCCCTGGGGTCTAGGCGCTCTGGTACTGAAGAGGTCAGCTTCAAGCTTTCTAATTAAATGTCCATGGACTTGTGCTATGTCCTCGTTGGTCTCCCTTATGGAACCTAAGTTCAATAACTCAAAGGCGTCTTCCAGGATTGGAAAGATTCCAGCATATAAGCTGGCTATCTTATCTTCACTAGAGGCGAGGTTTTCCCATTTAATCCTCTTCCTGTTATTATCCAGGAGGTATCCCTCTCCATGCTTTTGCTCACATGAGGGGCTCTTCCAGACAGGGGATAGCGAAATCTAATTCTAAAGCATTATGGTCGCTCTCCTGTCTGGACGAAACTCTAAAATCCAGGACCCTTTTCCATGCCTGCAACTGAACTAGGAAGTAGTACAGTCTGGATTCTCTGGCCACCCTGTTAAATGTGCATTTGCTTGGAATGTCTGACCTAGTACGGCCGTTACAGGCTCTCAAGCCGTAGGTTAAGTTGAGTGTGTTTATTTGAACGGCCAGCGGGGTCCATGCTCTGGGAGGGGGGGCTTCTGCTAAAGGAACCTGCCAACTTGAATCCTCCTCTAGGGAGGGTCCATCAAGCAGGCCAGGTAACGGTTCAAAATGTGAATTAAAATCCCCCCTACCAGGTATGGTAGACCCTCTGGAATGGTTTCTAGGAACCGGGACAATGCCTCGATGGTTTTGGAGGGGGCAGCTATTGGGACTGGCCTGGAATAGAGGTTTATTACAAGTAACTTATAAAGTTCCGGCCATTCTAGTAAAACAGCCAATATGTCCTCCGAGTCCACTGTGTATCGTGAAGCTGTGCAGCCTAAGTCAGTGGCCACCCAGGTCGCCAGACCTCCAGACGGTCGGCCTCTCCCACCCCAGCTAGCTTGTATCGCGAAGGTCTTAAAACCCCTATACATGGTCTCTTCCCTCGCCCAAGTCTCTTGAAAGAGGCAGATGCTTTTTGAGTTTATTAGTTCAGCCCACGAGTCTGAATCGATTTTATTGGCCAGGCCTGCCAAGTTCCAAGAGAGCAATTTTAAAGATTGAGAGTCATGGAGCCCAGGCCGGAAGTTTATTCGATTAGTCAATTGTGTTTTATGTACTGGTCGGGCTAGCCTCTTTGTCTGCTCATGGTCCACGAATGGACCCTCCAGATTAGTTCCCCTTTCTTCTCTCTGTGATCCTAGCTCCGAGTTAGTGATAAAAGAGTTCTCCTCCCCATTGGTGCAGGTGGGGGTTTTGTGGGTGCCTTTGTCATAACCTGATAATCGCCTCTGTGTCCTTTCAGGGTATGGGCGGTGGCTGAAATTGTCTAGGGGGCCAGGGTGCTTCTCTTCCAAATCCTCCATGGCCCATTCCCCTACCATTAACAGTCTCCCACCCTTGAGGGTCGTCATAAATTTGCAGGTATTCAGGCGATGTTCGCATTAAGTTGTAGGGGATTCTATTTCCTCCCTGATGACCCCCCCAATTTCCCTGTCGGTTCTCTAGGTACCCTCGTCTCTGATTGTTAGTTGCGTGGGTGTTTGCTGGATAGAAGAAAGCAAGGGGGAGTAGATGGATATTACTTCCCTCATCCTCTAAAAAGGAGCCACAAATGTAGGAGACTATTCCTGGTTCTTTAAAGCTCACCAGTATACAGTCACCACTAATTGTTCTGGGTTTCTTTCCTACCCACGAGACTCTTCTGACCATGCGAATTTCACTTGACATACCTCTAGGAAGTGGTCTGTATGTAGATAACCACTTCATTACTTTATTTTTTAGAGAGTCCCTACCTCATATGTGTCTGGTTTTAATTTGGGCACCCCCGCTAAAATAACAGTGTATGGAGCTACCTCAGGTGGTAAATTGGCGGTGACTGTTTTTTGCACTGTTTTATTAGAGTTCTGAAAGTTTTGTTTGTTGGTTAGTCACGATTTAGGTGGGCTTTTATGCTGTATATAAGAATTTATAGAATCAGTGACTGTGTGTGTTTGTTGTACACTGGATGGTTGATTATTGTGAGTCCCTGCTGGGGTCACTGGGATAACTGGGTTGGCTTTCTGGTTTAATCGTTTGTTATTAACTGGTTTAGGATTTTTGGTGCCGATTGTTGTTGTTTCGGCATCAATACCATTGGCCGATCTCAGAGGGTTGGAATTATTTTTGGTTTTCGGGTCACTGTTGGGGGCTGTGGGGCAAGGAGTCCCAGGTTTGCAAAAGTCCATGAACTGTAGTGCAGTTCTCTCTATTTTAATTAATCTTGCTTCCATTTTTATCAAACGGGCTTCCAGGGGATTTATAATTGATTTGAGGAGATTTCCTATGTCTGCTAATGTTATATCTTCTTCAGCTCCCTCACTATTATGTTCTGTTGATGGGACTGGCAGATCGGTAGAATTAATTCTGCCTAGTTCTGGGGGAGGGGCATCTGATGTCGCCAATGGCGGTCTATCCTGTATAGAATTAGCATTCCCTGAAGCATTGTGCTTTGACCCAATCTTTAGTTGTTTAGCCTTACTTTCCTTGGAACTCTGTTTCCCTGTTTTTCTTTTCTGAATTGCACCCTCCCTTTTGCCCCTATCTGTGTTCTGTGGCCCTATAGAATTTGGGACATTTGTTGCAAGAGGAGATTCTTCCCTCAATAGGATAGGGATTTGGGTGGCTGGTTCAGTGTCCTCTCCACTGTTTTGTGTGTTCGGTGGTTGCGTGATTTGTGTCAACGGGAGCGAGAGGAGACTCATGTCTTCCGGGTCAGTTATAGATCCCTCTGAGAGATCTATGCTGGTATGTAAATGAGCCCCTCCTCAGGCTCCAAGTTGAGAAATGTCAGGATGCCGCCTGTCCTCTGGGGTTTTCGCCGTCGCTATGATACCCATCGAGGACCTTCGAACCCACTCTATTTCTTGCGAAATACGTCTTTCTAAAAGGGTGATGTCCTCAATTAACAAAGATCCCGCTTTGAGAAAATAGTTATCTATTTTACCTTGAATGGGAGCGGTCGTTGTAGGTCCCGCAGCCACCACATTGGCATTACTCCTTGTCTCCATTTAGCGCTTTGCAAGCAGAGTAGTTTAGTAATATTGAGGAGATGCTGGGTAAGCGGATGCGGTGGAAGAATTATAATGTAAAGGGGGTGGCCCGTTCCGTTCACTGACGTTCTCGAACGGCCTCAAACGGCCCGCTCTTTGCCCGGTCTTCGCCCCGAGCTTCGTCCCGCGCGCGTCCCGCTGCGCGAGATGAATAGACTGATTATATCCTCCCAAAAGAGCAATCATAAGAATTCTGATTCTTATAGGTTTAACAAAAGAACAGAAAGATTATTCTCTGAACCTAATGGGTTTAACAATTGAACGTGAACTCTTCCTGATGGAATCAGGGACAAACTTCTTATTAGACAGATACTCATTGTTGATCTTAGGTAAAACTTTCTGTTTAGAATAATTAACCTTAGCGACTTTGCTCAAGTTCCACCAAAAACCACCTTCAATTTGAATAGCGTTTCGAACAATTTTCACCACTCTGACAGGATGCTCAAATTTACTTTCACCTTAGTTGACATGAAAAGATTTTCTTATTTTAACAACGTCCCCAACCTTCAAAGTGGTTAATTTTGAACCCTTTTTAGTGTTAAAACTCAACTTTTGCTTCTCTTGGGTGAAATGAAGCACCTTCTTTTACTAAGGACATCAACCTTTCCACATCAGACTCATTCTTAACCCACATGGACATCCATCCTAGACGAAAATAAGTATTAGACTTCCTTCCCCTCATCAACTCAAAGGGAGTTACCTTCGTGGAGGAATGTGGAGTATTTCTATAGAACCAAATCATGCTAATGAGTGATTTTACAATATCACAATTACTGGCCTTTGCCGATTTTACACAATCGCCAACCACCCTATTCATTCTCTCAAAAAGTCCATTTCCCTGAGGATGATAGGGAGAACTTCTACTGTGTTTCACACCATAAATGGACAAGAAATCTTCAAACTCATTTGAAAGAAATTGTTTCCCATTATCAGAAACTAGAGTTTCGGGAAAACCTTCTCTACTCCATACTTCACTCAAAAATTCTATAATGGCTCTAGAGTCAGCCTCCTTAACTAACTTGAATTCAGACCATTATGAAGCATAATCAATCATAACTAATATAAATATAGAACCCCCACTGAGAGTCATAGGGGTTCCCATTACATCTACACCCACCTTTTGCCAAGGATGGTCTGGACACTCCACTGGAATTAAAGGGGGAATGGAGGTTTTGAGAGATTTATCAGATGCTTTACAGATGTAACAATCCATTACAAATTCATCAACCTCAGTATCCATAGCCGGCCACCAAAACGTATCACAGATATGATGTTTAGTAAAAGAAGACCCTAAATGTCCTTCGTGACCTCTGATTAAAATATCTTTCCTAAATACGTGAGGTGGAATACGTTTATCATTACGTAGAAGAATATCATTCTCCACAGACAATTCATCTTCAACTTTTGAAAATGGTTGAAGAGAAGGAGAAAGAACTTTTTCTCTGGGCCACCCAGAACTGATGATGTCACTCACCAGAAAAGACGTTTTGAAGGAGAGAGGTGTCTGTTGCACAGCGCACTTTTGGCGGCATTTGAGGCTTCGAGGCTTCCAGCTAACGACTCGCCGCACCCGCTTCGCGGGTGCCGCTTCGCTGGGGAGCCTTACCTCCAGCATTCTTGAGGGCGGATTCCAGAGGCTGCTAGCAGGAAGGCGGTAAGGGGCGTGAGGCACCAGCGGGGCTGCGAGCGTGCAGGGACTTCATTTCCCAGAAGTCCCTGCGAGATCAAGGAAGAGCTTCCGGTCCGCTCTCCCTGCTGGCCCGCCCACCCGCCCATCTAATGACCATTTAAGCGCACCTGCAACCCTTGTACCGTGGGTCACTCACCAGAGGAGACGTTTTGAAGGAGAGAGGTGTCTGTTGCACAGCGCACTTTTGGCGGCATTTGAGGCTTCGAGGCTTCCAGCTAACGACTCGCCGCACCCGCTTCGCGGGTGCCGCTTCGCTGGGGAGCCTTACCTCCAGCATTCTTGAGGGCGGATTCCAGAGGCTGCTAGCAGGAAGGCGGTAAGGGGCGTGAGGCACCAGCGGGGCTGCGAGCATGCAGGGACTTCATTTCTCAGAAGTCCCTGCGAGACCAAGGAAGAGCTTCCGGTCCGCTCTCCCTGCTGGCCCGCCCACCCGCCCATCTAATGACCATTTAAGCGCACCTGCAACCCTTGTACCGTGGGTCACTCACCAGAGGAGACGTTTTGAAGGAGAGAGGTGTCTGTTGCACAGCGCACTTTTGGCGGCATTTGAGGCTTCGAGGCTTCCAGCTAACCACTCGCCGCACCCGCTTCGCGGGTGCCGCTTCGCGGGTGCCGCTTCGCTGGGGAGCCTTACCTCCAGCATTCTTGAGGGCGGATTCCAGAGGCTGCTAGCAGGAAGGCGGTAAGGGGCGCGAGGCACCAGCGGGGCTGCGAGCGTGCAGGGACTTCATTTCCCAGAAGTCCCTGCGAGACCAAGGAAGAGCTTCACGGCCCGCTCTCCCTGCTGGCCCGCCCACCCGCCCATCTAATGACCATTTAAGCGCACCTGCAACCCTTGTACCGTGGGTCACTCACCAGAGGAGACGTTTTGAAGGAGAGAGGTGTCTGTTGCACAGCGCACTTTTGGCGGCATTTGAGGCTTCGAGGCTTCCAGCTAACGACTCGCCGCACCCGCTTCGCGGGTGCCGCTTCGCTGGGGAGCCTTACCTCCAGCATTCTTGAGGGCGGATTCCAGAGGCTGCTAGCAGGAAGGCGGTAAGGGGCGCGAGGCACCAGCGGGGCTGCGAGCGTGCAGGGACTTCATTTCCCAGAAGTCCCTGCGAGACCAAGGAAGAGCTTCCGGTCCGCTCTCCCTGCTGGCCCGCCCACCCGCCCAAACCGCCACCTACAAAATTTCACCTCATTCCCGCAGCGCGGGACGCAGCGTGGGCGAAGACGGGGCAAAGACTGGGCCGTTTCAGGCCGTTCCAGACCGAATAAGACCGGACCGGGCCATCCCCCTTGGTTGTGGTTTATCCAACACGTAGCAAAACTTGTCTATATTTTAATTTCTTAAGGGCAACATTAGAATCTTTCAACATGTCTGTTCGAGCCACACGAAGCAAAACCACAAAAAACGGTAAAAAGGTTACTGGGACACTTGATGATTTTATTACACTGACAAGCCTGTCTATAGATAACGAGATCACTAAACTCCAGCACAGAGTTTCCTTAGAGCTGGAGTCTGCTAGGAAATTGTCAATAGAACTGGCACTGAAAAAGAAATCATCCTTGGGTCATATTGCAACCTCTAAAACCCCAGAGCGCGTTACTGGCCCTGTCCCCATAATCGCCTTGGCTGAAATACACTCTATCAATGAGGGGGCAGCTTCTGCTGACATCCTAGAAGTAAGCAGTAATGATGTAACTGATAGCATAGTTCCAGAAAACACCTTACCCCCTGAACCCTCTATTGAATCCAACCAGGGGGTCATAGTACTGGAGAGAACTGGCCCAAATGCTACTTGTGACGGTACAGAGCAGGAATATCGTCGCAAAAATATCGACTAACATAAATATCGCTGCAAAAATATCTACAGGAAGAAATATCGATGACAAAAATATCGTCTGACCAAAATATCGACAGACAGGTAAGTAATATCGTTAACATTAATATAGTTGTAATAAATATCGTTTACAAAAACATAGTTTACAATAATATCGTTTTTTAAATAATTATAAGTAATGTAGTGTTTTTTGTGATTATTTTTAGCCAAAGTAGTATTTTTAGTAGTATATTATTATTTAATAATGTATTTTCAGTTGAATTTAGTATTAATAGTTCCGTAGCGGGTTGTGGGTTTATAGGGGAGTAGGGTGGGAAGTAATTTAAATATATTGAAATAATACATTAATTAATGTTTTAAATGAATATAAATAGTGTAATAAATAATAGTTAATTAATTTCAATTAGTTAATTGAATAATAATTATGTAATTAATTATGTTAATTTTTTTTATTATTTTTAGGTGTGTGTACAGGATTTTTTTTGTGAAAATGTTTTTGGGTAAAGGGGTATTTTTAGGGTTCAGGGTCAGTTTTCAGTTTTTGGGTAAAGGGGTATTTTTTGGGTTCAGGGTCAGTTTTCAGTTTTTGGGTAAAGGGGTATTTTTAGGGTTCAGGGTCAGTTTTTAGTTTTTGGGTAAAGGGGTATTTTTAGCGTTCAGGGTCAGTTTTTAGTTTTTGGGTAAAGGGGTATTTTTTGGGTTCAGGGTCAGTTTTCAGTTTTTGGGTAAAAGGGTATTTTTAGGGTTCAGGGTCAGTTTTCAGTTTTTGGGTAAAGGGGTATTTTTAGTGTTCAGGGTCAGTTTTCAGTTTTTGGGTAAAGGGGTTTTTAAATATAATGAAATAATAGATTAATTAATGTTTTAAATAAATATAAATAGTGTAATAAATAATAGTTAATTAATTTTAATTAGTTAATTGAATAATAATTATGTAATTAATTATGTTAATTTTTTAATTAATTTTAGGTGTGTGTACAGGATTTTTTTAGTGAAAATGTTTTTGGGTAAAGGGGTATTTTTAGGGTTCAGGGTCAGTTTTCAGTTTTTGGGTAAAGGGGTATTTTTAGGGTTCAGGGTCAGTTTTGGGTTTTTGGGTAAAGGGGTATTTTAATTATATATATGTATTATTGTTGTTATATAAAGTAATGTGTAAAATTAATTTATATGTCCACATTTATTAAGTTTATAATTAAAAAGTGTAGTAATTTTTTTTGAAATAGTTAAAAAATAAAAGTAATGTAATGTATTTTGTTAATAGTACTTATATTTATTTATTATTTAATGTAATTTTAATTATTTTAAAAAGTCGATATTTTTTACATCTATATTAATTACAACGATATTTTGGAGTCGATATTTATGTACTTACCTGTATAGGGTGTCGATATTTTTGTAAACGATATTTTTGCAACGATATTTATGTCAGCTATATTTTTGTTATCGATATTTTAACACCCTACCCTTGTGACAATGCTAAACCACCACCTAAACGCAAACGCAAAAACCTTTCAGTCTATGCTAGAAAGAAGGCCAAGGTAGCATCAAATCAAACTTTTTCGGGGGGTCTTGAACAGCCGACCACTAGCACAACTGCAGGGACTGATCCTACTGCCCCTATTAACCAATGTAGCACGGACAATACAGGGCTGTCCAACCCGGTACAAAGCACGGATACCCAAATAGAAGAGGGTGAGAATATCTCTACATCTAGGTATTCTACACAAGAGGACAGGGAAGAATTTTTGAAAATAGTGTGGGAAACGCTTAAAGTATTGTTGAGGCCATTAGAAGTCAGGTTAGCTGGTATTGAAAATCAACTACTTGAGGTAGAGAAGAGGGTTATTACGTTAGCAAGTATAAGCCTTAATGGCAATGGTAATGACGGGCCCATACATTTTCAAACTTTACCAGTGGCTGCTACCCCAAATACTAATCCATTTAGTGTTCTAAAACAAAAAGAAGGGGTAGCCAAAAATAAAAATTCTAACTTGAAAGCCACCACCCAAGCAGCACCTACTTCTATAGTTCTGAATGGGCCACTGGCAAACAACACTGCATCTCAGCCTTCTGGGACTGCTCAAAGTAATAAACCACAGCCAGCAAATGCCTCCACAACTAATCCTCTGGCCACTAAATCTTCTGCCCCCCAGAAGCCAGTAGAGATAACCAGACCCCACCAGGGCCCTAAGAAACCCACGCACGATAGGTCCCAAGCACATAGAACTGACTCATACAACCATCAGACAGCGTACCCCAAAAATAACTTCAGGGGAGGATATATTGATTTGCCACCAGATGCCAGTCCATTTGTTATAGTCCTCACTGGTGTCCCCGAATTACAAAATCACAATGAAGAGAACTTTGCTTCACTAAAAAATAAGGTGATTTATTGGTTAAATTCAAATAAACCGATTCCAAATCACATGAGAAGCAAAATTCTGATGGTACGCAGGGTACCATGGGTTGGACAAATGACTAAGTCATTTCCGGGGGACTGTATAGTTGTCTCGTTTGAGGAACCGCATAGTGCGGAACAAATCTGTGCATGGAAATCTTATGGAGACACATTCCCTATTACAGCTAGACCCCTTTCTTTTTTTTACCCTCCTCCCAGAATCCAAAAGCAAGGCCCTGGTTGGAACACCCCTAATCTGTTTCATGGTTATGCACCAAATACAGCCAGACAAGCAGAGCTTAATGCGTGGTCTAGGGTCCCAACGTTCAATAGGTTTAGCTGTTTGGACGCGGTGGACTGACTGGAAACCATGCCTAACTGTATTCCTATGCTCTATGACTTGTACTGCACATTGGGAGTGGGGCAGGATCTTCATAGATCAGGGATAATTAATCCTCATAACCAAATTAGTTCTGAAGGAACTTCAGTCATGCCGATGGAACGTCATGGTGAAATTCCTACTCGCACAATAAGGGCAGTGGAATCCAATGTTGAGAACAAAATAAATAATACACACTTAACTACTACTGCTACACCATCCCTAGTAGTGCCCACAGCTAACTGTGACCCTTCTAACAAACCATTAATTCCTGAACTGAAATTTTTATCCTGGAATATTGCTGGAGTTGGAAAAAACTTGAAGGACCCTGAATGGGCGGACTACATTGACTCTGGTGAAATCTGCCTTTTGCAGGAAACATGGGCCATGGAAACCCCACATAGGATGGGTTTTAAAACTTTCGATAAAGTGGCAACTCAGTCAGAGAGGGGAAGACCTGCGGGCGGTCTTATCATCTGGATTAAAATCACACTATCTATAAAAGCCGAAAGCATAGATACAGGAACTCCGGATATACTAGCCTTAAAGATCACTACTGCAATGGGGCACCAATACTATATTATTAACATTTACAATAGACCCATAGGTCACTCTAGGGTTTCACCCACGCTGGAAATTTTGGATTCATTCCTTAAAACAACAGTAGTCGGTGATGTTCCAGTAATACTGGGGGGTGACTTGAATTGTAATTATGAACCGATTCTTGGCATTACTGAGGCTCTTGAGGATGAAGATCATGCCTATAACATCCCCCAGCTCGAGACTGCTATACACGTCAAGTGCACTACGTTAGCCGCTCAAATTCTAAGGCTAACAGTTGAACATGGTTTACGAGCTTGCAATGGCCGCCTTCCATCTGACCTATCCAAACAACCAACCTTTGTAAAATCTGTAAGTAGGCTTGATTTTATTCTTGTATCACTAAGCATTTGGCACTTTATGATGGACTTCAGAGTATCTAACAGGGTTGAGAGTGACCATTTTCCCCTGGAACTGCACATTGAAGCACGTATGTTTAGTGACTATATGCCCACTGAAGTTGCAGATGCTCCATGCGAGTCTGTTCACGTTAATAATAATAGACGTGCTCTAAAATGGCCGCATCTACTATCAGATGGCACAACTCTTGCAGCTGTTTATTCTCTCTTTGATTCAACCTTTAGCCCCATAGCTGGCACTCCCCTCCTATCTGAGAACTATGCACATTTTGTTGAATTGCACAAAACCTTCTTTGACAAACTCAAGATTCACATGTCTAAAATGCCAAAGAAGAACCAGCAAAATATAAGGATGGGCTGCCATGGGAAGCTTTGGTTTAATCGCTCGTGTAAGATGGCCAAAAGGAGTCTTCTAACTGCAATAAAAGAGGGCTCTAAATTGGATGTCAAACTTGCAAGGGAAGAATACAAGCACGTCTTAAAGGATTCCAAAAAAGCATGGGAAGAGCTTCTTTGGGCAGATATGCTGGCTGCTGCCAAAACAAACGACAATGTTGGTTTTTGGAGGTTGGTTGCTAATGGGGGGCATGCAGGAAGAGCAGTTAATGACACTTTCTTGGATGAACTAACATGGGTAAACCACTTCACATCCCTGTACAAACAATATGACAGTGCTGCTGCTGAGGACACTTGGTCACCTCCACCCCCTGAATGCCTTGATTTCACCTTGGAAGAAACCACGAAGGCAATTAACGACCTAAAAAGCAGTAAAGCCCCCGGTCCGGACAAAATACCTGGCGACCTTTACAAACATGCAATCGAAGTCTGGGCTCCTTACATCAATTATTTATTTAATGTTTTATCTATTGATTGCTCCTTTCCTGAAAGCTGGCGTGCAGCAGAAGTTGTGCTAATTTTTAAAAAGGGTAGTAAATCTGATCCCTCTAATTATAGACCCATTAGCTCAATGGACACCCTGCAGAAACTCTATGCCAAACACTTATTATTTAGAATGAACGATTGGCTGGAGGAGTCAAAAATATTCACTAAATTTCAGGCAGGCTTTAGGTCTAAGACCAGTACACTAGACCAGGTCTTCAGATTCTGTTGTATTTACTGGAAGTACGTACATGTTAGGAAGGGTCATTTGTATGTAGCATTTGTTGACCTTAGAGCTGCATTTGATCTTGTTCCTAGAAAACTGCTCTGGAGTTCCTTAAACAAAGCCGGGATGCCAGGGTGCCTGTTAAGCCAGATAATTGAGTTATATGCTAGAAACCACGCCAACATTAGATGGGGATCAAATGGCGAACTGTCCCGCGATATTCCAATCGAGCGCGGAGTTCGTCAGGGTTGTGTCCTGGCCCCCACTCTATTTTCCATATTTGTTAATGATGTTCCTGAACATCTAAATGCCTGTAACAACGATTCACCTCAGCTGAATGGAGAGAGAGTACCTGCGTTGCTCTTCGCAGATGATACCATCCTCATCTCCCAGACTAAGAGGGGCCTCCAGATACTCTTAAACTCATTCAGTGGTTACTGTGAAAAAAAGGCCTGGAAATAAACACTAACAAAACTAAATGTATGGCATTAAACCCTAGCAGACCAGATAGAGGGATTTTAACTCTTAATGGACAAACTCTTGGGGTCGTTGATAACTTTTCTTATTTGGGGGTGGTAATTGACTCAAAGTTAACATGGAAGGCCCAACTTGAGAAGAGTAGGGTGGTATATGCTCAAAATGTAAAACCCATTATGAGTAAATTGAATGCCAGTGTAAGCAAGAGTGCAACACCTGCTCTTGAACTCTTCAAATTTAAAATCCAATCTGCCACTCTATACGGGGCTGAAATATGGGGTCCCTGGGCCAGAGAGTGTTTCCAAGGATTGGATAATAAATTCATGAGATCTATTGTAAGAGTTCCTACTAGCACCCCCCTAATCCCACTCCAATTTGACCTAAATTTTAAACGAACTGATCACTTTACAATTCTAAGACCCTTGATGTTCTGGATTAGAGTTTGGTCCACCCCAGAATTGTTGGACTATAGGAACTGTCTCCAAGAGGTACTAAACCTCGACACTTTTAATTCCATCCCATGGTATGGGCACATACAAAATTGGTTTAGACTGCTGGGGTTGCATTCCTTTTGGGAACACCCGGAGAACTTGCCACCAACTGCAAAAACCATGGTGAAGAGAGTTTTTTGGTCCTATATGAATAACAAGGTTGTATATGAGAGTAGAACTGGTACTTTAATCAACAAATTTTTATTGTTTAAAGCTGAACCTTGTTTTGAAACATTTCTGGACGAAATTGAGCCTCCTGTGGCTAAGACCCTTTACCTGAAATTCAGATACGGGACTCTTATGTTAACTTCTAACCTTGAACGATGGTCAAAGAAAAATGCTGAATGTACAACTGACAATAACAGAATATGTCCTATGTGCTCTGCTTCCTGTTTGGAGAATGAAATTCACATGCTCTTTGTATGTAACGCTTACACAAAAGCACAGAAAAAATGGTTAAAACCCATGTGTGCTCTCCTAGGAACTAGAAGTTGTCATATTGCATATAGGATTGTCAAAACAAATTCTGATCAGTTCATTGTGTTCAGTATTAGCAGGTTTTTAACTTCAGTTTTCTTTATTCGAAAAAAATTGGGTCAAATGCTTTGAAAATTATGATAGATTGTCCAAAGAGGTATACTCTGTGTGCATTTCTGCTGCTAAATTGAATCGTGCTAAATGAAATGAAATATTTTTGGTGACCCTTTTTAAGGAAAAAGCTTATGCATGTTCTTTATGAATTTTTAATTGGAATTCAAATTGTTTTAATTTCGTGTATGTATATTCATGTGTCTTTTATGGCTATTTTTGCCGAAATAAAGATTTACAACAACTTAAATATCTTTCCTAAGTACATGAGGTGGAATACGTTTATCATTACGTAGAAGAATATCATTCTCCACAGACAATTCATCTTCAACTTTTGAAAATGGTTGAAGAGAAGGAGAAAGAACTTTTTCTCTGGGCCACCCAGAACTGATGATGTTGCAAACCTCTTGAAGAATGCTATAATTAGTAAAAGCTAACCTCCACTCATCTTCAGTGCAAAATTTCAACTCCGGAATGTCTACGCCTGCAACAAGACAATCTTTGCAATCTTCGTTAATAAGGTCAGCAAAGGAAACATCATCATCATGGGAATTTACAGAAGGAAACCTGGAAAGAAAATCGGCTCTCCCATTCTTATCTCCAGAAATGTGTGGAGTGGTGTGGCTCACTGGTTAGAGGTGGCAGACCTGGGAGCAGAAGTCGGCCTGGGACCAGGGTTCAATTCCCGACGCAGCAGGGTTGTGGACCTGGGTCAGCGGACTCGATAATTCTCACTTCGGTGCTTACTCTAACCAGGGGTCCCACTCGGCAACTCTGGGCATTAGCTTGCCTAATCTCCACAATGGCCCCATCAACGCCGGGGATGCCTGGCTCCACCTTGGGGACTCCCAGCAGGGACCATCCCACAGGGAAAGCCAGGACGGGTTCCCCAGCGGTATACAGCGCCAGGACGCCGGCTGGCAACAGTGCGCTTTACAAGTAATACGTTACGTTACAAGTAATACGTTTAACATCAAAATGATATTGCAATAACCTACTAACCATTCGCATAATTCTGGAAGTGCAACATTTGGTAACTGTCCCTCCCAAAAAATTGACCAACGGTTTGTGATCTGTTTGTAACAAAAACTGCTTACCCCACACATAAGAACAAAATTTATCAATAGCCCATGCACATGCCAAAAGGTATTTTTCTATGACAGTATACTGTAATTCTGGATCTCTCAGAACTCTAGACGCAAATCCTGTAGTCCTTTCAACACTATCCTCTACTTGAGTCAAAGTGGCCCCCAAGCCCACATGACTGGCATCGACAGTCAAGCAACAGGGTAGACTTGGGTCAATAGGTTTTAGTAAAGAACTTTCACTTAATTTGTCTTTAACTTCTTTGAAAGCAGACACACATTCGTCACTCCACACAAACTTGCTTCCCTTTTTTAGTAAACTGCTGATGGGGCGAACAATAGTGGCGTAATGAGGTATGAACTTGGAGCAAAACTCACACAGTCGTAAAAGAGACTTCACACCTGTTTTGTCTATGAGAGTGGCAGCATTGGAAATAGCCTCTAAGAGTCCCGCCTGGGTTTGATTCCATCTTGTGTGAGGATATGTCAATCAATCAATCAATCACTGCATTTATAAAGCGCGCTACATACCCATGAGGGTCCCAAAGTGCTGGTGGGGGAGGGGAGCCGCTACTGATCGAAGAGCCAGGTCTTGAGGAGTTTTCTGAAGGCCAGCAGGTCCTGAGTTTGTCGTAGACTGGTGGGGAGAGCGTTCCAGGTCTTGGCGGCGAGGTAGAAGAAGGATTTGCTGCCAGTGGTGGTTTCCCGGATACAAGCAACTGTGGCGAGGTTGGCTGAGCGGAGGTTTTGGGTGGGGGTGTGGAAGCTGAGTCGGTTGTTGAGGTATGTGTGTCCGGTGTTGTGTACGGCTTTGTGTGCATGGATGAGGAGTTTGAACGTGATCCTCTTGTTGACAGGGAGCCAGTGCAGGCCTCTCATGTGGGGTGTGATGTGGCTGTGTCGGGAGACGTCGAGGATCTTTCGTGCCGAGGGGTTCTGGATTTGTTGAAGTCGTCTCAGGAGCTTGGTTGTTGTTCCTGAGTAGTGGGCGTTCCTGTAGGTGAGTCTGCTGGTGATGAGGGCCTGGGTGACGGTTTTTGTCATGTCGGGAGGGATCCATTTGAAGATCCTGCGGAGCATGTGGAGGTGTTGAAGCAGGACACGGAGACGGCGTTGACTTGCCTGGTCATGGAGAGGGTGGAGTCGAGGATGACCCCCAGGTTGCGTGCGCGGTATGTGGGTTCCGGGGCTGTGCCTAGCGATGTGGGCCACCACGCGTCGTCCCAGGCTGATGGGGTGGGTCCAAGGATGAGGACCTCCGTCTTGTCTGAGTTTAGCTTTAGTCTGCTGTCCTTCATCAAATTGGCTACGGCCTTCATTCTTCTGTGGAGGTTGGCTTTGGCGGTGTGGGGGTCTTTGGTGAGGGATATGATCAGCTGGGTGTCGTCGCCTAGGAGATGATGTTGAGGTTATGTTGTCGTGCAACGTGGGCAAGCGGTGCCATATAGATATTGAACAGCGTCGGGCTGAGGGAGGATCCCTGTGGGATGCCGCAGATGCCCTAAATATTCCACTTCTGTGCAAAAGAATTTACACTTCTCCAATTTAAGAACAACACCATGTTCTTGAAAAAGACCTAACACCTTACGTAATATTAAGTCATGTGAATGAGAATCTTTTGCAAAAATGAGCACGTCATCTTGGAATGAATGACCCTAAAACATTCTGAAGTAACTAAGCATCACTAGAATGCTCTTAAAGCAATACACATCATACAACATCACAACAGCACAGCTTACTACGTTATCCAATCCTGAGTCTGTGTCTTTTGGGTATCCCTGAACAGCAACCTGTACTGCTCAGTGGTTAGGCCAAACCCATCTATTAGAGCACTCTTCAGGATCCTGTAGTTGTCAGCATCCTCTTCTCTAACAGTGAGGGGCTTGTCTCTTCCTTTGTTTGCAAAGGAGAGCCACAAAATTGCTGCCCACTGACTTTGGGGCACGTGCTGTACTTTGCAGGCCCTCTCCAAAGCAGTTATCCACTTGTGGATATCATTCCCAATCTAATCGGGAGGGACCATTTTGTTCAGGTTTCTATGGTCATGTGACCTTTCCCTACCACTAGGGTTTTTGCTGCCACCATTGGGCTCTAGCCCACTCAACCTTTTCTCTCTTTCAAGAGCTAGGGTCTCTTTTGCAAGGGCAACTTCTTGCCTCTTGATCCTATGCTGGGCTTCCTTCATCCTAGCCTTATGCTCTCTTCTCTGAGGGTAAGTCATTCTCCTCAGAGCAGAGGCATTGGACCCTACTGATGAGTCAGAATGGTCAGACCCAATGAAAAGGGATCTGCGTCTTCTGAGCCCACCATTATGCCTACTTGGAGGTCTGGAGGGCGGCCTTCAGAGGCCCTCTCCTCCTCTAGATAGTCCTGTGTTTCCCAGGTTAGGTTCATTAAACTCTTCCTGGTCAGCGTCCACATCATCATCAGAGACCAGTGGGGCATCCCCAGTTGGATACTCTTCTGATGAGGGATGGCTCCCCTCCCTACTATCTTGGCTACTTGGGTCTGATGCATTGGCTGCATCATGTACCACTAAGATATCTACCAGCTGGTTAAAGGTTGGACTCTGTCCTTGTCTTCTGACCACACCCAAGCTTCTCAGTTCCTGAAAGGAGAATGTGTCATACTTAGAAGGCAACCTTTGGCTCTCTTCTGGCAGAGGCCCACTAGGCCCTGCTTCCAAGGACATCGCTAGTGAGGTGTGCTGTGTGCACCTACCTACACTACTTGTTTTCCTACTAGAACCTCTCTAGGAGTTGTAGTTAGGGTGTGCTAAGCCCTTACCACCTACAACTGCTAGGTTCAGTAGAACGTATTTATATAAGACTTGATTTATATGTACCTACAGGTACCTTGATATGATCTTTCAGATGATATCTCGAGATTATTTGGTAAAACAATTGCAAGCTCTTATCCCAACCACTGCACACCAATGTGAGAAGTTAGCCTGGCATATGATGTCCACTAGTTCTAGTGGGCACCTTGGACCAGTCTAATCGACCCTTATTGATAGTGGCATGAACCAGCAGTCTTCAGGCTAAGACTTCAGTAGGCGAGTTAAGCAAGTTGTTTTACCAATTATAATCCCTTGAGTACCAAATAAAAGGACACCAACAAGGCATATATCAAATATATATGTATTTAATCTAAACACAACCCCTCTGCACTCTTTCTGAGGTCAGAGGTCAAAATACAATACAAGTCACACAGTTAATATACGATAAGTTACACAGTATACGTTATGCCATAGGGGCCTCACAAACCATATACTAAGAAAGTGGTATAAGTACCACAGGAGAATTAGAAAGCAGGCCTAGGGCCTGTGGAATTGCTGGGGCTAAACTAATCGACCAAAGGTTAGGAAGTAGGAGGCCCACGGGAGCCGCGTGCAGTGTCTAAACACAGGCGCAGGTTACCCATTGACTTTCAATGGAGTTCGTAAAAGTGACAAATATGCAAATTAGGAACACGTCCGGATGGACTAGGATGGAACCCTTTTAAACTAGGACACTTCGAGAGTCAAGACACACGGGAGCACAGGAGTACTTGTGTTACCTCACCCAGGGAAGCCGGGTGCATAGGTGTCTTTTCGTGTCGGGTTTCGTCATCGTTTTCTATGGAGAGCTGCAAAGAAGTGCTGCAGGTGACCAGAGGAAAAGTGTCCGGGTGGATCCAAGGGTGGATCGAACATCTGAAGAACCTAAAAGCAGAAGGGACAGAGTCTGGGTCGCTAGCCAGTGACCAGGAAGGTACCAGGAAGGAACCAGGCGATGTCGGGTGATTTCAGGTGAAGTAGTCAAACTTGTCTCTTCAGCCACAAGGTCCAGGAGGCATCGACGATGACCAGGCGCTGGATTCGAGCTGTCCCACAATAGATCGAAATGACTATGGTGTCAGTTTCTGGATTGGACCCAACAAGCCTTGGCAACTGCAACCCATGCAGGATGTCAAGATTGGCTCTGTTGCAGACCAGCAAGGTCTGTGGCACTTCTCTTTTTCAGGGAAGCTGGAGCAAGCCTGGAGCAACCAGGAAAACAAGTTAGTTTTAAAATGGAGTTGTTAAGGGGCTCACTAGTCAACAGGCAATAAACCAGGAAGACACTTTGAGCTAAAATGCAAATGTGGGGCCCACGGGGCACTCGCGGAGTGTGGGGGCCTGGGCTTCAGTGCAAATGGTGTTAGGGGCTAGGGCTTCTTGTACCCCAATGCAAAACTTACTGAGGTTTCAGGAAAGGAGTGCAGGTAGCAAAATGCAGGATGTCCAGGGTGTCTGGTCCCACGTCTCTCGTGTCTGCCACGGGTCTCAGCTTTGCTGTGGATGTGGATCGGAGTCAGAAAAATCTGGAAGTCCAGTTTCTGTGTCGCAGATTCTTGGGATCTGGCAGGAGCCTCGGAAATGCTATTGGTGCCTGTTTGAACAGGCGGTCACTCCTTGACCACAAGGGAGATATTTTCCATCTTCAAGTCAGAATAGAACGTCAAAGGTCCAGGATATGTCTTTCAAAGATTCATCCAGGGTAATCTAAAGTCCTAGGGACACAGCTCCTATACTTATACTATGGATGGGGGCTGGACTACCTGGCTAGGTCCCTCCTATGGGTGGACCTTGGCAGGGGGTGTTCCCTTTGTCCAGTTTTGTACCAGAGCTGGGGCTTAGTGCCCCAGCAATTGGTTTGAACCGGGCTATGCATGGAGCACCTTGTGTGCCCCAGGCAGTGTCTGGAAAAGCATCTGCTGATGCAGCCCTCCCTGCCCCAATTCACAAAACCCTGTCTGGGGAGGTGCTGGCACCTCCCTTGACAGGAAACCTATTGTCCAGGCCTCTCCTGCCGGAGTTTCATCCAGCAGCAGGAGGTCAGACTCGTGTCTGTGGCAGCAGCATCCATTTTGTGATGCTGAGGCTCTGTTTAATTTTAACTGAGTAAAGCAGTAACTACATGTCTTCTCCCTCTAGAAGGGTGGAATGCTACCCCCGCAGCAAGGACTGGTGGGGGGTAGTATTCCAAAGTGCTTGACACCTTACACAACATGTTTTGATAAAGCCAAACCAAAGTTAGCATTAACCGTGAGGATTTTAATACACTCAAGAGTATATGGTATGGCTATATCATAGCACAATACATGCAGCTGCCCCTGGTAGGCCTAAGGTGCACCTATGCCCTGGATACCTATGGTACAATATACAGGGGCACACAAGGGTGACCCAGTAACCAATTTGGTATGTGCCTAAAGTACCTGGAATCAATTTAGAGAGAGAACAGCTGGGCAGTGGGTCTGATTAGCAGGCCCACAGTCACACTAAAGTCGAAAAACCAGAAAATCACAGCAAAAAGTGAGGATGACCATAGGAAGCAGACCCTACACCTTCACTTCGGACACCACTTGCTGAACCATGCCAAACAATGTTTTAAGATTGGTATTCAAATTGTGGCCTGGAACGAAACCAGGTGCCCTACCCCCAGTAAAATCAGAGCTAGTCTGTTGGCTAGTACTTTGGCAGTTTAGTATCAACATTTAATAAAGACAAAGGCCTATACGAGAAACCTTGATTGGGTTGTTTGCCAGGTTTCAGGAGGGGAACAATCAGGTTTTTGCGCATCGATGAGGGCATTACCTCAGATTGCACCATCTCTTCATACAATTTAGCTAGGTAAGGTATAAAAAGATCATGGTAGGCCTTATAAAAAGCCACCATGGGCCACTTATGCCCGGTGGCACAACATGTATTTCCACAGGATCTAATGATACCATCAATTGCTCCCTGTGCTCCAGATAATCTGCTGTGGCAGTGTCATTTGGGAGTATCTGAAACCGATACAGATCGGCATAGTACCTGCGAAATCTCTCTGCTATTTGATCTGCATTGTGTAGTGGTTGGTCATTTTCATACTAGATTTCCACAATCACTCTGTTTTTTCAACTTGAGGCACACCGACACGGCTAATGTGGCCTCTGGACAGTCATCCTCTCTGTATATCCTTGCAACTGCATTCTTGTCCATGTACTTGACTTCACTGGTGGCTATTTTGTTATATTCTTCTAGCCTAGTCTGAATGTCACATAAGGTTTGATTAGCCTCCAACCTTTGATGCTTCACTTCCAGGTCCGATATTTCTTTTTCTCAAAGTGTTAATCTACCCCAGAGAGACCTGAGTACTCTTGCTTGTTTTGAGATGACCATCCCCTGATGTACACTTTGAAGGTCTCCCATACCGTGGCAAAACTTTCAACTGAACCTATGTTATCAGTGAAAAAGTCTCTTAGGATTTGGTCTAATTCAGCCTTGTAGGCAGAATCCAACAGTGAGTACGGTGGAGACCACCAAATGAAGGCTGAGGTCCAATGATGGCAGAGTTCAAAATCCAATACCACTGGTGACTGGTTGTGGTAGGTGCGTGGTAGCGGTTCAGACCTGGTTACCCCGGGCACCAGGCTTCTAGAAACTAACCAGTAAGATATTTCAGTGTACATGTTATGTACTTTAAATAATGGGTACACTCCCCTCCATTATTAGTGCGATGTTTCTATATGTCCACTAGCCCCATACACTCCATTATGTCTAGAATGGCCTTCGCTGCTGCAGGCGGTCTGCAAGGTGGCTCTATGGATCAATCCTGTGCAGGATCCAGGATGCAATTAAAGTCTCCCCCTAAATCTGGGGAAGGTCACCACCATGCTGTTAACAAGTACTAAGGGGCATATTACCAAGGCGGCGCTATAACATTATCGCCGCTTTTGCGTCCGTTTTCAGCTGAACAGCGGTGGTAATTTTATCGCCTTATCAGCAAAGACACGCTATTGCTTGTTTTGCTGATTTAGCGCCCCTTACAACAACGTCCAGCTTTGCATCTCTAATGAGATGCAAAGTGAGAGTTCCGTGCCAAAAGAACTGGAGAAATGTCGCTAACCGACATTTCTCCAATTGTCAAGCTGCACGCAAACAAGCAGAGCATTAAGAAACGTAGCGCTAACCACAGTTAACGCTACTTTCCTAATGCCTGCTTGTAACCTGACTTAGCCATATAATAAACTGGGAGGTGGATTACATGGCTAAGATCACCCTGCCCCAGCAAGGTGCCGCTGGTTGCAGTGTGATTATCGCTGGATTTCCAGCGATAATCACACTGTTTTCCATCTAACGCATGTATTCCTATTGTTTGGGAGATAAGCGTTGCTGATAAAACGCTATCTCCACAATAGAATCTAGTGTTAACCTGCGATAATTATCCTCGCGCTAAAAGCGCTGAGCGATAATTATCGCAGGACCTTGCTATTATGCTCCTAAGTGAGTTATAGAACTGTGGGTCATCATAATTTGAGCCATAAACCCCCACCAGCAGCACCACCAAGTCCTCCTTGTGGCAGCGAGTTACCACGAATCTACATCCTGGGTCAGTATGCACCTCTTGCAATGTAATGCCCACCCTGTGATCTACCCAAATGAGAACCCCCCTTGCATGTGAGGTGAACCCTGATGAGCAGAACTGACCCTGCACCCTGCGCTGCGTCAATACATTACTATTAGGAGCCAGGTGTGTCTCCTAAGGATCCCCACTTCTACCTTGTGAAGTATGATATATTCCACCACTTTTTGAATTTTTCTATGATAATTTAATCCCCTTACATTCCACATGAGGAATCTAATCTGCAGTCCGGTGGGTTGATTGTTCATTCCTTTACTTGTATCCTCCGAACGCACCCATACTGTCTGTATGTTACGGTCATGTGCAGTCAAGACAATCAACATGTATACTTCTGTTAAACAACAACAGTCCTGCTATTAGCCCCACCCACGCTGCACAATCCCGAATTCTGCATAGCAGTATTACATCACTCCCCCTCCCACCCTTCCATGTACCCCTCGAAAAAATGCAAAAACGCTACAAACTACACATGGTGGTGCACATAGGGGTATATGTTGCCTGCCCACTAACTCCTCCCCAGTCCCAACCATCTTTACAAGATGATATCGCACATTTATTTTCCAAATTTGATTTGGTAATTCAGCATAGTCCCTTTGGAGAGTTTTCACAATTTAGGATAATTGGTAGGGACTGGTGTGCATCGAGCAACCTCTCCCCACAAGAGAGGGAGCCTTCACCCCACAACTGCTCCACTACCAGCACATGTGCTTGGGAAAGTCTGGGTACAATTTGATGCAGTCTTACAAGCGGCCTAAGTATGGGGTCGTATGAGAGGCCAAACTCCCTCGCCTTATTGGGCATGTCTTCAGTGCAGTCACATCTTGGCTGAGGGGGCCACAGTCTGCCAGAGCCACACCTGTCCTGAACCATGTAACTGCCCCCACAACTTTTACCATCCGTAGTAGCAGCAGTATAGCCCTGCTGCATCCCAGGTCACACCCAGTGCTTCATTGCCCAATATCTAGTGTGTCTTCTTCATTGTTGGAAGTATTCTTGGGGGGTTCTTCTTGCAACCTGCTCCCCCCCACTCACTTCTTAAACTGTAGTACCATTATTGGGTCCAGGAAAAAAAATAGCCTTCCCTTCCTACATAACTTGCAGCTTGGCAAGATACATCATACCGTATTCTATTATAAACTCTTGCAGTTTTCTCATCGCTGGTATGAATTAGCGGCGAGCCTCCTGGACCTGCTGTGTGAAGTCGAGGTAAATAGATCACTCAGTGCCCTCAAAATGCAATACCGGTAGTTCCCTAGCCTTTCGCAGAGCCACACCTTAGTACCTGTAGTTTTTGAAGTTTTGCTATTATTAGGTGAGGGTTAGCACCTGGGATTGCTCTCGGTTACAGGGAGAAGTGGGTGTGCTTCCCCACGAAGATTTCTGAAAACATATCCCTGCCCAACATATCCACAAGAATGCGTTCAACAAATTGCTCCATGGTTTCTATGTTGGTGGATTCTGCGATACTCACTATACGTATGTTGTTCCACCAGGATCTCGCTTTCAGATCTTCGGCCTTCGCTTGCAGTGTATGTAGCAATTTGTCCATTCTCTTGCTCTTTGCTGACTCTCATTGATTGTGTCTTTCACATCGGACATTGTCTAATCTATCCGTGTGTTTATCTTGGTTTTCTGACATTCTGTCCATGTAAAATGAGAGGGCTACAATTTTCCCATTAATTTTTGTTAAGCCGCGCTGCATAGCTGCCAGTATTTGTTTTAGGTTTCCATCTGCAGAGGGTTCCCTTATCTTGGGGCACAAGTCTGCAGCGCCAACATCCGCATCTCTGGATTTTGCACCCCAGCGCAGTTCAAACTGCAGCCTAGCTTGTGATTTATCAGCTTTACCCATGTGGGTCACATACTGTAGAGTGTCTCCGGATCCCATGCATGTGTACCAGAACAAAGCAACACGCACTTATTACAATGATGATTATGAAGAAGTTGATGAGACAGGGTCCTACCAAGCATAGGACAGCCAGGAAAGGGGTATTACCAGAGTGCAAATTCCAGTGGATCAAAAGAGCCCGTATGCTCAAATGTCAGTTGGGGGGACGATCAGAATTTTCTTTTGGATACTGGGGCCACCAGGTCTTCTATTGCACGTCTGTCAGTCCCGGAGGCACCCCTTCCTTGCAATATGAATGTCTCTGTGGGTTTTGCAGGAACACCTGGGACCAGCCCTGTCTCTGAGCCCCTTCCTCTCGATATTGGCCCTGCACATATTGATGCTCCCTTGGTTCTTACTACAGGTTGCAGTGAAAACTTGTTAGGCATGGATTTATTGAAAGCTCTGTATGCGACCATATCATGTAGTCCCCAAGGTGTATCCCTAACAATTTCCCCAACCGCAGCTTCCCATATGTATCTATCAGGTCCCTTCCCACCAGAGTTGCAGTCTTTACCTTCCTCCCTCTGGGCATCATCAGACACTGATGTAGGGTGTCTCAACATAGCCCCTCATGTGGTACGCATCCAGCCAGGTGCACTTTTCCCCCGTCTCCAGCAGTATTTACTGCCCGCGGAAAGAGAAATGGCCCTTTTAACAATACTATCTGAATTAATGGATAAGGGAGTAGTATTGGAGACACATGGCAATATCTGTAACAGTCCCATTATTCCCGTTCTTAAAAAGACCAATGGAGATACTCTCTCCCCTAAAATATACAGATCTGTGATTGACCTGAGAGCCCTTAACAAAATAACAATGTCCCAATATCCTGTTGTCCCCGACATTACAGCCCTCTTAACGATGGTCCCTTCTGACGCCACACACTTTTCTGTCATAGACCTGAGGAATGCTTTTTTCCAGCATTCCTATACATACTGACAGCAGACATTTCTTTGGCTTCTCCCTTGGTGGGTGGAGCTTTAGATTCTGCTGCGCCCCTCAATTTTCACCGAGAGCCCCAGTATATATAGTCAAGCCCTAAAAAGTCAACTAGATTCCTTGGAACTCCCTGATAATTCCACACTATTACAATATGTAGATGACCTCCTCATTGCAGCAAATTCTGCCCCAGCATGTAAAGAAGCTACTCTCTGTTTGATACGCCACCTTGCCCTCCATAATCACTAAGTCTCTTTGAAAAAGCTTTAGTTTTGTCAAGAGAAGATGACCTATTAGGTCATCTCCTCTCGAAGGAGGGTAGGCAGCTCACCGCTGATCGTGTAGCCGTTATTAATGCTATGACGGCCCCACAAACACAAAAGCAGGTGCGAGCCTTCATAGGCCTAACCTCATACTGTAGACAGTGGATCTCCAATTTGTCGGCCATGGTCAAACCTCTTTTTCCCCTCACCACTAAAGACATATCAGACAGTTCCTTTCCTTGGACTAGAGAGCATGCACAGGCCTTCCAAGATTTAAAAAAGGCTCTGTGTACTGCTCCTGTCCTCGGTACTCCTGATTATAACAAACAATTTTTTCTTTCTGTACATGAAACAGACGGCTTGGCATGCGCTGTCTTGACCCAGATGTTCGGAGGTCACTATCGGCCATGTGCCTATTTTTCAGCCACCTTAGATCCTGTTATAAGGGCTCTCCCATGATGCCTACGGGCGACCGCTGCGGCTGCCCTCATGGTCCGTCATAGTGCGGGGATCGTCATGAACTCCCCCCTGACTCTGATGGTCCCCCATTCTGTAGATACCCTCCTTACTAACACCAAGACACAGTACCTCACTAGGGCACGACTCACAGGATATGAACTGACACTCTTTGCCAGCCACATTAACATCAAAAGATGCACTGTACTAAACCCCACCACATTCCTCCCACTGGATACTCAGGATGCCCGCTTAGACCCACATGACTGCATATTAAGGACAAAGGAGGAGACGAAGGGATGGGTTGACTTACAGGACACCCCAATAGCAGAACCAGAAGGTGCACTATATGTGGATGGATCATGTCTCAGAGGGCCAGATGGTAACACATCAGCTGCCTACGCCCTCACAACAATTAGGGCGAGTAGTAGAAACAGCTCAGATTCCGCAGTGCTCTGCTCAAACCGTAGAATTAGTGGCCCTCACTAGAGCCTGTGAGTTAAGCAAAGGGATGACGGTAAATATTTATACTGACAGACAATATTCCTTCGGGGTGGCCCACAACTTCGGGAGGTTGTGGAAAGAAAGGAATTTCCTCACTTCCCATGGGATCAAGATTCAACATTGCCCCCTAATTCACCGACTGTTAGACTCCCTGACACTCCCCAGAAAGAGGGCCATCATAAAATGTAAAGCCCATAAGAAAGTAACAGATGATGTTGGGAAAGGCAATTCCCTGGCTGACCAGATGGCCAGACAAACAGCTCTTAAGAAAAGGGAAAGGAATGTATGTAGGAGGTTCCGCTAGGTGGGTGGCAGACGAGGGCATGGTTGAAAACACAGTACAGAGTGTGATCGATATTCAGTCCCATACTACTTCTGAGGAACTAAGGGTGTGGAAGGAGCAAGTAGCAAAGGAGGGAATTGATGGTTGCTGGATCCGTACGACAATGGAAAGATGATGGATGTTACCTGACAGTCACGTGCTACCAGTGGTTACGATGGCCCATGGTTCTGCCCACATCAGTGCAAAAGGGATATGTAAAACTGTTGGAACCTACATGGTACAACTCTAAGATACCAAAATATGCTGAAAAGCTGGTTAAAACATGCATGATTTGCCTAATGTATAACCCAGGAAAAGGCACAGTTACTCCTAAGGGAGGATTCTCTCCTCCTACCTTCCCTTTTGAAGTCCTCCAAATGGATTACATCCAGATGTACCGATATAACAATTTGAAATAGGTCCTAGTGGTGGTCTGTACCTTCAGCCGATGGGTAGAGGCCTACCCCGTCAAAGACTGCACCGCTATCAATACCGCCAAAGTACTATTAAAAGAGTACCTCCCACGATTCGGTTTGCCCCGCTTGGTCTGGAGTGACAACGGGAAACACTTTACGGCCCAAATTATGGAATATGTCTGTACAGCATTGGGTATAAAACAAAAATTTCATGCAGCTAACCACCCCCAGTCAGCAGGTCTAGTGGAGGTGTACAATGGCATCCTAAAAACTAAAATGGCCAAAATAGTAGCCGAGACAGTTGTCACTTGGGTGGATGCTCTGCCCTTAGCCCTACTGTCCACATGAACAATGGCCCACACCAGAATAGGGCTATCTCCCCATGAGATTATGTTCGGGAGGCCTGCCAATGTATGGGGTGTCCTGCGGTCTAAGAAACTGTTTGACATTGAATACCCTGTATTAACTGATTATCCGTACAGTCTGACTAATACCATTCGTACTCTTTATCACCAGGTGGACAAGGCCATACCTAACAAAAGCGAGGGCCCAGGACACATTACCCAACCTGGTGACTGGGTCCTGATCCGGAACTTTCAACGGACTAAGAGCCTCAAGCCTCGCTGAACACAGCCCCGTCAGGTGTTACTGGCCACCCGCACCGCTGTGAAAGTAGAAGGTCAGAAGAATTAGGTACATTCATCGCACTGCAGACGTGTGCCTCTGCCCCTCCCTTATGATCAGTGGGTGAGGGAAGTACTAGGAGACTCAGAATCAGAAGCAGTCCCGACGTTTGTCCCATTCAGCAATACCAGACTGCATTCTACATCTACGGAAGCAGAGAGTGACAGCATACTGAAAGAAAGGGTGGAACCCTCCCTCAACTCTGCTCAACACCAAGAACAATTGTTTCCCGACCATACTGTCTGTACTTCCAACCAATAAAACTTGCGCCCCCGAGGGAAGGCTTGCCCTTGAGTTCGTCAAGTACCTATAGGCTGTAAGGCTGTGATCTTACCTGGCTGAGAGTAGTGCTGGTGTGTCAGACTAAGGTAAGCCATGAGGGCCCTTGGCACCTGTGCCCAGTGAAGCAACCACCAATCACAGACAGCCACTAGAGGTCCCTGGCTTAGCACAATGGCCGCCGTCCAACATAGTAAATGCTTCATGGTCACTGTGGTGATGCTGTTTGTCTCCCTCATCCTGTCTATCCTTGGTTGGCTGTTACTAATCTACCATCCTGTTACCTCACCAACTCCTACCCCGACTCCTGCAGAACACAAGTATTACACGTTACCAGCCCACGAGTTACCCCGCCGTGCAGAATTCTTCAACAACACCTTCATCCAAATTTTACATCATCACCAGCAGATCATGAACACTTCCAACTGCTGGGTGTGTGGACTGATGCTGCATTCCATGATACACCCTGTCCCCCATTCTTTCCCTACCCCTTTTCCATCTCTGGGTCTTGTCTTGCATGGTGGAAGTTGATGCAGGAGGCCTACACTGCCAATGGTACTGCCAATTCTGCCATTGGAACATTTCAGGATGACTTCTGGCTGAACAGATCCGGCCATGCCAATGCTCCTTTTTGCCCGTCCAACTCATCCACAACGCTACTATCACCAGATGAACTCGGTGAGATGGTAGTATTCAACTCAACTAATCGACAAACATTTTCCAGATTCCGCACACAAAGGATACTGCCTGATGAACGAGACACTGTGACTGTCATAAATGTGCAAGGCTGTGTCTGCATTCATGGCCTAGGGACTAAGAAATGTGGTACCAGTACGTGTGATATCACAAAAACGTTAAACTCTACATCTCCTCCGAAGCTGGCACCCCCAACGCCTATTTCATCTGTGGCACTGCCGCCTACACTTGGCTCTCCCATAACTGGTCTTGTACCTGCTATCTGGCTTTCCTCCTTCCACCAACTTATTCCACCCATGGAGGTTACCACCTGTCAATGAAGGGCACTCTGCGCCGCTCATTGTAGGGGCATCATATCAGCCGAGGAAACCACAGGCCAATAAACCGGGGACTTCTATAAAGGTTTCCTTCCTTTCTGGGGCCCCATGGCCAACAGTCGGGCTGTACAAGGACTGACCAGGGTCCTTGAAGCCACCATCACAGTAACAGCTGATGCCCTCTCCAACATCACTGCAGAGCTACAGGCGACCGCCTCATAATGCTTCAGAACAGAATGGTCCTAGACATCATCCTTGCTGATCGTGGTGGTGTGTGTAAATTGATCGGCTCCAGCTGCTGCTTGTACATCCCAGACAACACACCTACAGTGTACAATGCCATCCAACGTCTACATCGCCTTTCTTTCGAAATTCATCTGGATAAAGACAACTGGTCCCTCACAGGCTGGATCTGGGACCTCCTTTTCCAGTGGGGGTGGAAGATCCTCATCTTCCTTGCCTTGGGAGTAACTGTCCTGGTCTCCTGCTGTTTGTGCTTTCAGTGTCTGCCAGTGCTCTGTACAATGTGTGTCCAGACCATCAAGCCTCCACCCTATAACATTCACAACACCAATATGATGATGATGCCCCAACAAGAAACGGATGGTCTTATGAACATTGACATTTCTTAAAGTATTTGACACTCAATGGCAAAAGGATGGTCTGAGGAAAAGTGTTCTTCTAATCTGCATCATTTTTACCGGGACTCCATTGCTTTTTCATTGCCATCTCGTGTCAAACACTTCCACACGACCCACCTGGTCATTTCTGCTGATGCCTGAGGAAATTCTAACCGACACGACAAAAAAGATCTTGCAGCCGGCATTTCTGCCCAGGAACTGTCGCACTCCCAACCCCCCTGTTCTTTGCAGTTCAACTGAAAACCACGAGACACTCACACCCTGACTAAATGATTTGTTTTCCATATCCTGCTCTCAGCCTGGTAAACATCCTTGACACCATGATCAGGTTATCTGGACAATGGTCTGACCTCTGGGCCTTGATCAGGGTGATTAAACAATGACTTGAAAGACCAGGCTTTGATCAAGGCAATTGAACAATGACCTGAAAGACTGAGCCTTGATCAAAGCCGAGTGAACAATGATTTGTGTACCAAGCATTGACCAGTTCACCATCTACAAACATCGTCTGGATCTGGTTATCAACTGCAAACACTTCCCTGATTAAACAGTGAACTAACAGCCAAAAGACTGGGATGAAAAATGTATAAAAGGCTTGTAAGCTGCAGAGTGAAGCAGTAGCCTCCCCTGTCTTGTCTTTGACTAGCTTGGGACTCTGTTCCATAGCCAGGGCTATTGAATAAATCTGGGTTCCTCCTACAGAAGAAGGCTCCCGTGTCTCCTTTTACTAAGTATGGAAGGTAAGGAAGACTTGGGCGATTCCCCCGCCGACTTGCTTCCCCATCTTTCTCATCTATTAATTCACAGTCTCTTCCTGTCTCAATTGTTAGTCCTTTTTCTTTTCTCTTTCTTGTTATATATGTATTTTCTCTTGCCTTCATCATTTACCCCCTTATTTTCATCCCTTCTTTACTTTAATATCTCAACTTCTCTATCTCGTCCTTCCAAACTCCTCAAGCTTTTCTGTGTTCTCATGTTCATAGTGTTTCTCGCTCCTCCTTTAGACCCTATATCCTTCCATAGCACCCTTTCATCCATTTTCACTATGCACTATTCATTCCAAACTTTATATTTAGTGCTGTTGTTTGACATACTGTGAAAAGCTCTCTGTCATACACTGTTTAGATGCCAAGTGTCCCCTTACCATGTGTGATATTATGAGCTAGTTGTAGCTTTGTAACCAGTATCACAATGCACTCTGGATTTGTAGTTTTACATTTTTTTTATTATTATTAATTTGAGTTTAAATGCCCAGTGTGCAAAGTGATTCTGGGTAAAAGTTCATGATTTAGGAATAGCAGAACTGGGAGTGAAACATGACAGAAGTAGATGGCAGCAACTTGATATTGTGGGTGTTCCGCTGAACTCCTTACCCTGTCATGTCATCACTGTGTTTCTGTAGTCATCGTGATTGTCTCAGAAACTGACAGTTGCAGCTCAACTGCCATCTCTTATCACATAACCATAGATACTTGGCAGCAGGGTGATCTGGACATTGGTTTGTTGTTAAATTTCCCCGGCCTTCCATTTAGTTTCCCCAATCGTCGTCCTCAGTCACCACCAATGAAGTCTCGGCTCTATTGTCTGGACTGACTTTGTGTCCTTCAAAGAGCCACTCTTCACATCACTGGGTGACGGTCAGAAGAAGCTGCTGTCCACACAGAGAGCAGCTGGACTTGTAAGCTCAGCAAGCACCAGTGAACAACAGTAGTTCTGGCCAACCCCAGACATGATGGAGGCTTTTCCTGCCAAGAAAAAGGGCAATCTCTTCACAGCCAAGCCAAGCAGTATTCGCACATGGTCTGACGTCACAGCAGTATCCCCCGACCAGCGGATGGGAAGGAAGAGATATTAGCTTATGTTAACAATTATGAGAGTCAGTGCTGCCATTTAGGCCGCTGCGCCATATAATCCTTCTTCTAATTGGCCACCAGCCAGGGCTGAACTGGCCATAGCGGGCACCTGCGTTTACCTGGTAGGCCGGAAGGGTAGGGGTCGGTGGGGTGTTTTTGTTACTGGGGGCTGGTGCAGCAGTAACAAAATCTCAGCAGCAGTTTTCCTGCCAGCCACTCCTCCCCATGCCCCCGTGATCCAACATAATTGCCAGGGCGGGTTTGTGGTCCCAGTCCAGCCCTGTCCATGGAACAAAGTCTGAATATCGCAAAGGAGAGTATCGCCTGTCAGCTGGAGGTTTAGCTGATTTGCGTAATTAATGCCATACGCACGTAAAAAATCGGAGGGGGGAGGGGAGGTCAAGCACTAACCCCTAGCTCCCCCTTTCGGACGCCCATGCCTGCAACTCTGATTTCAGGATTCGTTTTCTCTTATAAGCAGATTGGACGGATAAATCGTAACTCTAACCCCGGGGATGCTCAATTCAAATTAAATTTAAGTGATGGTCAGTGGAACACAGTGGAACTGCATTTTACGGTTTAAATCTGTTTATTGGTATTTTTGTACATATACATCCACCTACACCCATTGGCCAGTGGAGGAAGGCATATATAATGCAAGGTGGGCGAGTAAAGAAAGAAGAGAGAGTTAAGCTTAAGGACAACAACGTTAAGAATATAACGAAAAAGGTAGAAACAGGAAAGGAAAATTGAAAATTCACTTCCCTCCTTACTTTTAAGAGTCGGGTGTTATTGTTAGATATTTTGTCCACCTTGCCCACATTCCTATTGTGTTTCTCATCATAGTCTGCTTTACTACATTCGGTTGGCCCAAATGTATGAGCCGGATGTTGGGTTCTTACCAACTGTCCGCCTACATGGGAGCCAGAGTTCCCGTAAGTATTTTCGGCATGTAAGTTCCTTGAATTCCTGGGACAAGAAAGTGATCCCTGCCCCCCATGTCTCTTTGCATATCTCTACTTTGTGACCTAGAGCAGCCGAGATGCTTTCCATATGGAGGAGTTCACACAGTTTGCGTAACACGTGGTGTTTTCTGGGACTGTGACATACCCCCACAAAGCAGTGATAACTTCCTTGGCGGCACTGAGGTTCCGTGACGATTTGAACCCGTGTTTTCAATATTGTCGGAAATACATAATATCGGTATCGGCGAACCGCAAATGATCCATTTAGCATATCCTGGTGTTTTCGCTATGCTACGAGCAAGAGCACTCCTTTTATGAACACATTTCTGATCTACCCACGGCATCCATCTTAGATCATGGCAGCCATTTTGTGTTTCTTGCCCTCACATACGCAATAACCTCTGATCACTTCATTTCGATTAAGGACACGTAGCCTTAGCCGGAGATTCACCTCTTTCATGACACGTGCACCTTAAACCAGATCACACTGTAGCTGCATGACTCGACAAAGGCTGCCTCCTCTGCCCGAGGCCAGTCCTGCTAAACTGGTCTTCGTGTCCATTGTCCTGATCACGATTAGGCGGCCGAAGCCGGTAGCCTTGCCCATTTACAACCCACAAACATCTCTTATCCCGCTTTCCTATCTTCCACACCTGGCTCCGTTCCTTTCTTTCTGAATCTTTATTAGGGGGAGGTAACGAAATTTACGATGAGGCGGTCCGGTTCTTGAATGCAATATTGACAAGGGATTGTGATGAACTAGTGGGAACCCCTCTTCGTAGATGTTTGGTATCAGATTTTATCGATGGTTCCTGTGTAACGCCAAATATTTATTGTTTTAGACACAAAGGTTTTGAGAATGTATTACATGTAAAGAATTCGCCCCCAGCTTAAAATTTAGTATATAAGGAGCAACCCTCTTTGTACAATTTGAACAGGCTCCTAGACACTGCCCATGCGTGGTTTCTGTGACTTCTGTGTCCCTGCAGTAATAAACCTTTGGTCTTTGACGCCACCATCGAGAAGCCCGTGTTTCTGTTCATTTGCGCACCAAGGCAGGTGGAACTCCGGGGTCTTTGGGTGTTGTTCCCTGACACCTCTGGACGGAACCAAAAAAGTCCAGAACTCCAATTGGCGCCCAACGTGGAGCGACGTCATTCGGTACCGGTCCAAAAGCCTGAAGAGTTCGAGAAGCTTCGTGTGAAGATTCCTGAGGGAGGCGCCCCACTTCATCGATCCCGGCATATCGCAAAAGTGGCCCGAAGTTCTCTTCCACGAGGGTTCCCGTTCAGGACGGCTGCAGTGGGCCGTTGCCTTGACCGTCGCCCTGTCTTGGACCCGAGGTGCAGTCCTTAGTACAGCGAAACGTGACGGGTTTCTCCTTGGTGACGTCTTCAGTGCCTCAGTTAAGTATTTAGTGGTTGCTAGCTGGTTACTTCGTGAGGGTTGTTAAAATCCTTTTTGGTTCTTGGTTTGGTTTGGTTTCGTAAGATTATCACTGGTTGTTCTGGTTACGATAATCTATTTGGTTTAGTTTGGGTATCGATACATCAGTTCGTTTTGGTAGGCCTCAGTTCTTGGTTCAGGTGCACATATCTGTTTCTTGTTTTGTTTGTTTTGTGCTCCGGACTGAAAAATGGTAAGTCGGAGAAACTGTATGTTGTCTTGTTTTGGTTGCAACAGTGACTCACGATTGGAGGACTCGTGTCTGGTTCCTCCGATTGGGACTCCCCTATATGACTTGTACTGTAAACATGGTGTGGGTCCTATATCTTATAATGAGGTGTGGGTCCGATACACTGAGAAAGATGGTGTCCTTAGTTGGCCACTGCATGGTAGTTTTGAACCCGAAATTCTTGACAATTTAGAAGCGAAATTGTTTAGGAAGAAAGCCCGGCCGGCAATGTTTGATTCTTTCCGTTACTGGCGAAAAGAATCCAAACAGAGAGAAATGAAAAGGTTAAAGAAAGAACAGAAAGAGAAAGAAGAGTTGACTCTAGAGCAAGCAACTAAGCAGCTGCAAGATAACGAGTGTGAGAAGGCCATAGAGGTGGCCATTAGAGAGCATAATTTAGCGATTGACAAGTGCTACCCTGCCTTGCCATCGAAAACAGCTAAGATACTGGAGGATTCCGAAAACGATCCTCTGTTGTCTTATCTGTTACGGTCACCTCAACCGTATGCACAAGGTGCTACGGCTCCACTTGTACCGAATGTTCAATTGCCGGTTGCTGGACAACCTGGTATTCCTGCTCCTGCCCCTCAGAATCAAGTTCCCGTACCTCCTGTGGTTAATGTGAATGTTCCTACGGCTCCTCCTCCTCCTGGGTTGCCGACTTCTATGCCTGTATCTGTCTCGCTTACACCTACTGTTCCACAAACTATTTTTCTCGATACTCCTACTGTTCCGCTATCTGTTCCTACCTCTACTGTGTTCTCTACGTCTGCGAGTGTGTTGACTCCACTTTCTGTTCGTCGAAGAATCACTGATTCTGTTTCTAATATTCTGTCTCCTTTCTATATAACCTTAATCAAGACTCCTACTTCTGACTCTGTTCAGAGACGTAGTCAGCTTCCAAGTACTGAGGAACGGGGAATTTTAGATTCCACGGCTCTCAGATGGATTTTGAAGAGTAGGAGATATAGTACAAGAGATGTGCTAGATACATTTATGCAGTGGAAGGAACCAACACAACGGTATGTCTTTGATGAGATGTGCTCGCTGTTACGTGAGGAGATAGAAGAAGATGATGTTGAATCAAATTTAGAAGACTTAATTAAGGTTCAGAAAGAGTTTGCTGCAGGAATGATAGTAGGCCAAAATATAGAAGAAGCGATGGAACTGATTTTAAGTTATAGGAATGATCCATCACTTCGTTCACCGAGAGATTTAGAGAAAAGCAAGACGAAGTTAAGTCGCCAATATCCAATGAGGGAGGTTCCTCCAATTTGGCGCGAAGCTGTACAAGCTGATAATGCCAATGGTATTGTAGCTGCTCCGGCGCAATTCCAAAGGGTGTGGATACACATTCCGTGGAAGCGAGCCGAAGTGCTAGCAGTGAAGCAGGCCTTGCCAGATCCGCGTAAGAATCCTGCTGGATACTATAAGGAATTAACACAGACAGTTGAGGCTTGTATAATGAACTTAGCGGACATCGATATGTTATTTGGAAATGTAGTTCCGCAACCAATTTGGGCTAAAATTCGTAAAGAGAATCATCCAGTTGCCCTAGGTGGTGATTGGGCAGCTATCGTTGCAAGGGATGGTCAGCAAATAGGTGGTGCAAAACCCGAACCCCTAATTGCTAATCTTCCAGGTAGGATAATCGACTTAATGAAGAACCTGATGCCCGCATTGCGTGTTAATTGGGACAAGTTATCTGCATGCAGGCAGAAGAAAGACGAAAGTGTCTCCGACTTTTTCACCAGGTTCGAAGAGACTTTTGTAGATCATAGTGGTCAGGATATGAGCACAGAAGGAGGACAGAGACTGTTTGTCGATAAATTTGTGCATAATTTGTTACCTGAGTTATGCAATAAATTAAAGGATTCAGAGAGTGCGTGGGCTGTTTCTACAACTGCGCAAATACTCGCAACTGCACAGTATTATGAAAACAGGGATAAAGAGGAAAAAGAAAAATCAGACAAGAAAACGAAAGATTTAAAAACTAAAGTTCTTTTGCAACAGGCGTATCCGCCTCGCATGAATCAGACTAATACGCAACAGGGCTCGTATCAAAGACCAGATTATAGTTCACCGAGACCTCAATATCAGTGGAACCAGTGCGCGTACTGTAAGAAAGAGGGTCACTACAAGAATGAATGTCCGATCTTAGCGCAAAATAATGCAGCAGCAGCTCAGAGAGGTCGTGGTGGTTTTGTGCAGAATTCTAGAGGTCGAGGACGAGGTGCTATGCCTCCACAAACGAATGATCGTCCTTCCAATCACTTTGATCAACGAAATGGACAGTCGACTCAGCAAAATAGATCTCAACAATATCTTGTTGAAGACTATTGTGAAGTGGATGAGGGATTTCAGCAAAATGGGTACTAGGACAGCCATGGACAGAGAGAGGGAGTAGTATCAGTTCCAGTGGATCAGAGTGGGCCTTATGTCGCAGTAGCAACATCAGGTGTAGTCGAACCGTTTCTGTTGGATACTGGTGCCGCAAAAAGTTCTATCATTCATGCGAAACTCCCTGGCGCACCTTTGTCCGGCTTAACAAATGTTTCTGTAGGTTTTTCAGGCGCCCCTGTTTACAACCCCATATCTGGTCCTTTGTCTATTTCTGTTGGACCGTGTCAATTGAAAGCACCCCTGATTTTGACGACAGGTTGTAATGAAAATCTGCTTGGTTTAGACTTGTTAAAACGACTATATGCGACATTGTACTGTTCCCCGGAAGGAGTACAGCTTACATTAGGTAAAAGAATCACCTCTCCGATGTACTTGTCAATGGATGCACTCCCGCCAGAGCTGCGTTCACTCCCTGATTCTCTTTGGGCGACTGGTCCTAATGATGTAGGCCTTTTAGAAATACCACCCTATGTAGTAACTTTGAAAGCAAATGTAAAATTTCCAAGAATTCCTCAATACAAAATATCTAGTGAACGTGAGCGTACACTTTTATTGATTGTGCAAGATTTGATTAAGAAAGGTGTGGTTGAAGAAACTAGAGGAAATGTTTGTAACAGTCCTGTATTACCGATTTTGAAACGAACTGATCCTACAAAGCCTCCAGTGTATAGGTTTGTCATCGACCTCAGAGAAGTTAATAAGATTGTGGTCCCGCAGTTTCCTGTGGTTCCAGACATCACCGCCTTGTTAACATTGATTCCTGCTACAGCCACATGGTTTTCAGTCATCGACTTGAAGAATGCCTTTTTCAGCATTCCGATAGCCGAGGAAAGCAGAGATATTTTTGGTTTCTGTCTAGGAGGTCGAAGTTTCAGATTTAAACGAGCTCCACAAGGCTATTGTGAGAGCCCATCTATTTACAGTCAAGCATTAAAAAGCCAGTTAGATTCCTTTGTCCTTCCTCCAGGTTCTGCTCTAGTACAGTATGTAGATGATCTTCTAGTGGCTGCAGATGACAAGGAAACTTGCAAAGCAGCTACGATCTCGTTATTACATCATTTGTCTAATTTGAATCACAAGGTATCACCTTCGAAAATGCAATACTGCTGCCAAGAAGTGACCTACCTAGGTCATCTCTTGTCAAAGGAGGGAAGGAAGTTGACCCCAGAGAGAATAAAAGCAATTACGCAGATGAGTGTTCCTCGCACACAGAGAGAAGTACGTGCCTTTCTAGGTATTACCTCTTACTGTAGGCAGTGGATCCCAAATTTTTCTCTTTTAGCAAAACCGTTGGTAGCTTTGACTGGGAAAAATGTTCCGAGTCCGGTGCCATGGTCTGATGAATGTCAGGAGAGTTTTACTGAATTACGAAAAGCATTGTGTTCAGCTCCTGTTTTGGGTACACCTGATTACAGTAAGCCATTCACGCTCTACGTTCACGAGAGAGAAGGTTGCGCGTTGAGTGTTCTGACACAGAAGTTTGGTGATAAACAACGCCCTTGTGCGTATTTTTCATCAACATTAGATCCAGTAGCTAGAGCGTTGCCTAGTTGTTTGAGAGCTACAGCGGCAGCTGCGGCTTCCATTCGACAATCTGCTGGTTTGGTGATGAACAACATGCTAGTGGTCATGGTTCCTCATGCGGTGGATACACTCATGAACCGAACCAAGACACAACACCTTACCAGTGCGAGACTATCTGGTTACGAGCTGACATTACTAGCGAGTCATATTCAGATCAAAAGATGTAATGTATTGAATCCAGCAACGCTGTTGCCGACTAATCAAGAGTCGAGTGATTCCGAGCCACATGATTGTTGTTTTAGAACGGAGGAAGAGACAAAAGGACGTATTGACTTAAAGGACACTCCATTATCAGATCCAGATGGCACGCTGTATGTGGACGGGTCATGTTTTAAATTGGAGAATGGTGATGTGACTGCTGCTTACGCAGTAACGACTTTGAAGACGATTGTGGAGACTGCAAGAGTGAGTCAGAATTCTGCCCAAGCTGCAGAATTAATAGCTCTAACAAGAGCGTGTGTTTTAGCTAGGGGAAAGAGAGTGAATGTTTTTACAGATAGTCAGTACGCATTTGGCGTGGCCCATAGTTTTGGCCGTTTGTGGAGAGAAAGAGGTTTCATTACGTCCCATGGGACTAAGATTCAACATGGTCAGCTAGTTAACGACTTGTTGGAATCTCTAACCTTGCCGACTGAAGTTGCGATTGTAAAGTGCAGTGCTCATAAAGCAATCACGGATGATGTTGGTCGTGGTAATGCTTTTGCCGATGAGACCGCTAAACAGACAGCTAGAGACGTGATGAGCAGAATGTATGTTGCTACGTCTGCAAGATGGATTGCTGAGTCTGGAATGTGTGAGGATACAATGGAAAGTGTGAAAGAGATTCAGAAAGAGGCAACTGAGGAGGAAAAACGTGTATGGAGAGAAAGTACGGGCAAGTTGGATTCGAATGGGTGTTGGATTGATTTGACAGAACAGCAGCGTTGGATGTTGCCTGATGCCTATGTGCTTGCAGTGGTGACGATGGCGCATGGAGTAGCGCATATAAGTTCTAAAGGAATCTGTAAGATCTTGGCTCCGGTCTGGAAGAATGATGGGATCAGTAAGTGTGCAGAGAGAGTGGTGAAAAATTGTATGGTATGCCTGATGCATAATCCTGGCAAGGGAACTCCAACTCCTGCTGGTCACTTCGCTCCTCCTTCCTGCCCCTTTGAAGTGATTCAGTTAGACTTCATTCACATGGATCGCTGTAATAATCTGAAATACGTCCTGGTGGTAGTCTGTGCTTTTTCCAGGTGGATCGAAGCATACCCACTAAAGGACAATACTGCCCTATCAACTGCCAAAATTCTTCTCAAAGAATATTTCCCTAGATACGGTATGCCACGGATTGTATGGTCAGATAACGGAAGTGAGTTTATAGGGAAAGTTATGCAGAGTGTGTGTGCCGGCCTAGGCCTAAAACAGAAGTTCCACAGTGCGAACCATCCCCAGTCTGCTGGTTTAGTGGAGGGTTACAATGGCACCCTCAAGCTGAAACTAGCTAAAATACAAGCATCCACAGGTTTACCCTGGCCAGACGCACTTCCTTTGGCTTTGTTATCAACGAGAGCAACTGTACATTCTAGAGTGGGGCTTAGCCCCTATGAGATCGTCTTTGGCCGCCCGGCAAATATTTGGGGTGTGCCGAGGCCTAAGGAGTTTTGTTCTCTAGAATATCCTATGTTGATAGACTACCTTTACGACTTGACTGCTAAATTGAGTCTTATTCACCAACAGGTTTTCGATGCATTACCAAAACCTCCGGAGAGTCCAGGGCATCAGCTGAAACCCGGCGATCAAGTTGTAATAAGAAACTTCGCGAGGACGAAGAACCTTCAGCCCAGATACGTCGGCCCCTTCCAGGTCCTGCTTGTGACAAGAACCGCAGTTCGTGTAGCTGGTCGCAAGCATTGGGCGCACGCATCTCACGTCAAACGTGTACCTTTGCCACTTCCTTACGACGACTGGGTGAAGAAGGGAATTGGTGCCTCCGAATTTGAACGCACGCCAAAGTTCATCCCTTTCAGCGATGCCGAATTGATCACCGACACTCCGAAATCTGACTCTCCTCCTGAAAAGACTCCTTTGAACTCTGAGCATTTGTCCCCTGCATCAGAAAAAACTCTGTCATCTGCGAACTTGAACACTGCAACAGCTACCAGTGATACGCTATTTGCCGATCAAACAGTACCTGCGAAGCAAAGATACAATTTACGACCTCGTAATATGGACAAATAAAGCAGGCAACTGCCCATTGTGATATTTTGAAATTTTGAACTTTTGCCTTCAGCCAGGAAGTTTGCTATTGTTTTGTTGTTTTTAAAATTGCCTTGCCGTCTGGGTAGCCGTAGGGTCGTGGCTGTGTGCCTAGTTGAATCTGCGGGGGTCTGACACAAGGTCGATCTTTCTGTTGGTTCTGGGAACTCCCAGGGCTGATAGAGGCATTTTCATCTACGTATACATCATCAGTGGTCGCGAGCGGATTGTAGAAGATGGAGCTTCCTGCGCTGCAACAAGAAAATGTGATTTATGTTCGCAGAAACAGACTTTACAGAATCCTTCACAGCAAATGCTTTTTGATACAATGTGCCATTACATTTTTGATTGTTTTGATAACGTTGGTGGGTGGAATCGTTTTCGGTATGAGTTTGATTTTTGTGCCAGTAACTACAATACCTCCCCTTGATCCTGTTACTTCTACTGTTTCCTCTATACACTCTTTTCACTCGTTTCCTGAACATGAGCAAGCCCGACGCTCAGAATTCATTAATAACACTTTTGTACAGCTCTTGCATCAACACCAACTGGTAGTTAACACTACAGACTGCTGGGTGTGTGGCTTGATACCCCACACTATGGATAAAGGTATTCCTTATCTGGTTTTGCCTTTCAGCTACAATGGATCATTTCAGGCCTTTCAAACCATCTTTGCTTATGCCCTTGAAACCTATCCTCCACGTCCACCACGTTCCACTAAATATAACTCTGCCAACAAAGCTTTAGTCCAGGGAATTATTGACATGATCAAGGACGTCAATAATACTCCATCTTACCCTAGAGACGAATTGCGAGTATATTTGAGTTGGAATTCTTCAGAGTATCGCCTTAGTTTGGGAGAAAGCAAGCGTAAAAGCTCAACTCCAATCTGGGTCGTACCTCACCGAGGTCAGGTCTGTTTGCAAGGTAATGGGAGAAATCCGAGAGCTCAGCTAGGGAGGAGTGAGTGCGTAGAGACTTATGTGTTTCCGGCTAACTCTTCCCCGGCCTTTCTTACTGCTAGGGGTACCTACTTCATCTGTCGAGACAGAGCTTATACATGGTTGCCTGCCGACTTTTCAGGTTCATGTTATATTGCTCGATTGTTACCTCCGACATACACTGCTTCATCTGATTACCACAAGACCAGAGTAGCGAGAGGTATCTTCAGCAAGGAAGATACTGCTGGTCAGGAAGCTGGAGACTTCTTCAAAGGTTTCCTTCCGTTCTGGGGGCCTATGGCCAATAGTAGAAACATACGTCAGCTAACACGGGTAGTTGAATCTACTATTACCGAAACTGCTGGTGCCCTTAGCAATTTGACAGCTGAGCTTCAGGCGGATAGACTCATGACGTTGCAGAACCGTATGGTTCTAGACGTTATACTTGCAGATCGAGGTGGGGTATGCAGAATGATCCAATCGAGCTGCTGTGTCTTTATTCCTAATAATGCTCCAACAGTCTATGAGGCGATCTCTAAGCTACACAAGATTTCCGACTCTATACACGTAGACAAGGGAAACTGGTCCTTCATGGAGTGGTTTTGGACTCTGATCTCAGCGTGGGGATGGAAGGTTCTAATGGTCATTGGTGTCATCTTAGTATTCCTATTCTCATGCTGCCTGATTATCCAGTGTGGTCCTGCTCTGTGTAGTCTTTGTGCTGCAACTTGTTTTAGGAAACCACCTGCGTTTGGAGAAAAGGCACGAGAAAGGATGATGATACAACAGCACGTCACTGACCTGATGAGCATAGAATTAGATTCTGACATAGACTGAGTAATTGCCTATGTAAGGGCAAAAGGAGGGTCTGAGGTTCCGTGACGATTTGAACCCGTGTTTTCAATATTGTCGGAAATACATAATATCGGTATCGGCGAACCGCAAATGATCCATTTAGCATATCCTGGTGTTTTCGCTATGCTACGAGCAAGAGCACTCCTTTTATGAACACATTTCTGATCTACCCACGGCATCCATCTTAGATCATGGCAGCCATTTTGTGTTTCTTGCCCTCACATACGCAATAACCTCTGATCACTTCATTTCGATTAAGGACACGTAGCCTTAGCCGGAGATTCACCTCTTTCATGACACGTGCACCTTAAACCAGATCACGCTGTAGCTGCATGACTCGACAAAGGCTGCCTCCTCTGCCCGAGGCCAGTCCTGCTAAACTGGTCTTCGTGTCCATTGTCCTGATCACGATTAGGCGGCCGAAGCCGGTAGCCTTGCCCATTTACAACCCACAAACATCTCTTATCCCGCTTTCCTATCTTCCACACCTGGCTCCGTTCCTTTCTTTCTGAATCTTTATTAGGGGGAGGTAACGAAATTTACGATGAGGCGGTCCGGTTCTTGAATGCAATATTGACAAGGGATTGTGATGAACTAGTGGGAACCCCTCTTCGTAGATGTTTGGTATCAGATTTTATCGATGGTTCCTGTGTAACGCCAAATATTTATTGTTTTAGACACAAAGGTTTTGAGAATGTATTACATGTAAAGAATTCGCCCCCAGCTTAAATTTTAGTATATAAGGAGCAACCCTCTTTGTACAATTTGAACAGGCTCCTAGACACTGCCCATGCGTGGTTTCTGTGACTTCTGTGTCCCTGCAGTAATAAACCTTTGGTCTTTGACGCCACCATCGAGAAGCCCGTGTTTCTGTTCATTTGCGCACCAAGGCAGGTGGAACTCCGGGGTCTTTGGGTGTTGTTCCCTGACACCTCTGGACGGAACCAAAAAAGTCCAGAACTCCAGCACACAGGCCATCGTTATGGCTTTGCCCTTATGTGATCTGTGGTAAATAAAATTACCCAGACATAATTTCTATACATTAATAAAGAATAAGGATAGCTCATAAAATGAGAGGCAGAGTCCGTGGTGTCCGAGTTAAAAGGGCTTTATTCAATGGCTCGAGCCAGGGGAGAATCGGGTTCCATCACCACTAAGGTTCAGGAAGGGATATCCGAAATTCTGACGTTTTATTCACATAACACATTATATATAGTAAAATCATACAATTGCAGTGAATACAGTAGGCGTAACACTCCAGGCGGAGCAAGTGAAAAGAGAGAGATAAGAACATATGGGCGTAAAAGAAGGCGTGTACGGAGGCGTACACGAGGGTGTGCACCTGATGAGTCATAGGTGTGTCATAGGTGGGTGGCTGCATAGAGGAGATCTGCAGGGTCAGCAGAAACCTTTAACCTACATGTGCGCGCAACTGGTCATGACGTGAAATTGACGTGTAACTGGAGAGAACTGGGGGCTATGACTTTAGCACTAGTAGAGGAGTCTGGAGTCTGGGATGTCAGAACGACCTGCACCTTTGGCACATCTGATATCTTGTGTTTGGAGGATGTATTGTCTGAAGTAAAGGTCTCTCGAGTAAAGGCTGTTCATTACTGAATGCTAGTGTGCACATATATTTCTTCGTGCATTGCGCGGGGGCCATGGGCCTACTATGGCAACGGGTTCAGTAAATCACTTGCATGGAGACAGAAAGGCTAGGCCCTATGCTCTGCAGGCGGAAAATGTTTACCTCTTTCACTTAGACTGGAATGTGTTTTTTGCGGAGGCTGAGCAGATAACTGTAGGCAAAATACCGTCTTGGCAGGTAGGCCAGGCCGGGCACCTCTCGGCTGGGTAGGGAGTGAGGGAGAGGTCAGGGATGCATACCTAAACTGCAGCTTTCAGAGACAGAAGAGGCTCGGAGCCTGAATTCAAGGCCTGGCTCGGCTGTGCCACAAAAACGTGTGCTTCTCGACTTTTAAACGTGTACCATGTAAATGCATTGGCAACGTAGGCCATAATGCAGAATTAACGTTTCATATATGGAGGGCCTAATAACAGACATGTTAACCTTAGACGGAAATGCAGGGGCATGATTATTACAGGCACTGGAAGGGAATTACATGAACATACATAGGGCATAAGTACATGGATAGGGTGCGAGTGGGGTACATACTGACCACATAAAATTTCTATTTCCTCATTCCCTCCTTGTTCCCTACTGCGCCCTTTATGATACATCTATTTTCATGAGACAATCTATCTGTTCATATAGCATCATTTGCTCATCCCTTTTTATACGTGCACGGGAATGAGAACGTGGACGGAGAATACAAGCAGTGGCACACAAGCCGCAAATCGCTGGGCCACATTGCAGACAGAGACAGCAACTGAATACTATGAGCAGTATTATTCCTAGGAACGACAGTACTTTCCATCCCCAGGCTGATATCACACTCCAGAGCCAACCAGACCAAGTCCAGGTGCCTGGATTCTGGTGTATTTGGTGAGCTATCTTATGGAGCCTTGTTATTGCTGCATACACTGACGGTGCGTTATTAGGAATAAACACACAACAACTGGAGCCGATCACTCTACAAGCTCCGCCCCTATCGGCCAGGATGACGTCAAGAACAAGGCGGTTCTGAAAAACAACAAGTCTCATAGCAGACTGCTCTTCGGTCAGGTTACCTGAGGCAGAAGTAGTCTCATTCACTACTGCTTCCAGTGTTCTTGTTAATCTGCGTATTAATTTACTGTTTTGGACGGGGCCTACGAAGAAAAAGAATCCTTTATTGAAATCTGTATATTGCTCCCATGTTGTCTCAGTCTGATCGACAATTGGGGATTCGATCTCCCTCTTGTGTCTTACATGTACGAGTTGGGAATCTCTGTGATAATGGGATGGAGCTAGAAAAACAGGTGGCAGTAGGAACGCAATATAACACGTTCCACCCCAGTCTAAGGGCAGGCGTACATAAGCTGTCTGACCACAAATGAAATAGGAATGGCGGGAAGCTTTGAAAGCAGATTTTCCTTTATCATTGAATTCGACCACAGTATTACAATCACTGTGTCCTTGGTACACTGAACCATTCTTTCTAACGCATAATTCACCTTTTACTGGTAGGACTGTCATAAAAGGTGAACCTGTATTGGTCTCGGTTTGAGCGTTCAGAATCATAAAGTTAAGGGAAGCATTTCCTTGTTCATACACTTCATTTTCTAGATCGGTTCCTTTCCTTTGGGGAAGACCGTCTTCGTCTGGGAAACATGCCTTATTCATAACTGTATTCAGGTCCCCCCATATCCAATCGCCTTGGGAAACTGTGGACTACCTGTCTAATGATGACATTAAAGCAAACCATGCTCCGCACGAACCATTGTGCGAAAACGGATAAGGAAAGAGGGGCAGAACTCCCTTCATTTTCTGATAAGGTGGGAGTCGCCACATACCCAGCAATTCGTTACATTGCTGGTCTGGTGAGTATGGTGTAACATACGAATAAAAGTGTTGTTGCGCAGTGCTAGTCGATATGACAATTCATGGGGTGGCAGGTCACTGAATGTGTGCTCTACAGTGTCATTGAAGGTAGAATGTATATGTGAACTAAGAGGAGGAAAGAAAACATGTAGCGTCAGGCTTATACATATAATCGATATACTTAGAAAAAACATAATGATCAGAGTAACTATGCATCGACTGCGTAAGGATTTGCAGTATTTTTCTTTCATTTTATTCTGTCTATCTCTCTGACTATTTGAGTCTACGATCTCATACATGTCAGGAACCTGTCTAACCGCTTCACCCGAGGGGGACTTAAACAATTAAACGCTGTCTGACTTACTAGATCGTAACTTTTGTCGGTACTCCTGTTGCGGAGTCTTGTTATGGCAGGGTTTTTGGCTTTATTTAGCAGTGATAATAGATCATTATTCTTGCTCGCATCTAGTATAGGCCTTCTTAGCCTGTGTTGGCCCTTTTAAGCCCTTTTTCCAGACCTAGAAGAGGATAGCTGCTTAATATGCCTTTATTCTTGACTTTAACCTGTCTATTGCCTATTGGCTTTGACATATTAGACATATTGGTATGGTTTATGTAGGTATTCTGACAGAGCTAAGGAGCATTTCACCCCTTTCAGGCCTAAAGCTAGAGAGACTCCATCTTGATGGAGGCAGAGAGGCTTTTTAGGGCAAAAGCAATGTTTATAGTTATAACTGTTGTTCGCCCTAAGCGGACCGGAGAGAACCGGCCAGAGCTGAATCTAATCAGGAATTGTTCCCGGGCTCAGTCTCTAGACGAAACAAGCAGACTGGTCACTGTGGGAGCGTCTAGCGCAAGGAGCCTGGTGCATGGGATTGGTCAGAAAAAGCAGCTGGCTGGAACTTTCCATGAGGAAACAGCATTCTATATTTGTGAAGTGCAGAGGCGGAGTCAGTGAGTCGAAGAGCAGTCGAGGAGAGAGTCAGTCAGAGGGAGTCGTGCAGAGGAGAGTCCAGCAGAGAGGAGAGCAGTGGAGTGGAGTTGGCAGAGAGAGAGAGAGGGTTCAATCTGGAGAAGAGCTGAGTTGAATAGTGAGCTGGAACTGAAGGAAGCAGTCAGAAGCAGTTGTTTATCAGGAGGAAGTGTGAATAGCTGGAGTCTGAAGTAATGCCTTTTAGAAGAGATAGAGGAGAGCTCGTGGATTAACCTATGGGAGCAGATGGAATTGGACATTGGCGCAGAGATAGAGCGAATAAGAGAGACAGAATGAACGGTGATCAGAGCGGCAGGAACTATTAAAAGATTGAAGACGCAAGGTGGAGAGACAGTTCGTGTGGGGAAGAGGAGTCCAGAGACAGAGCGATCAGCGCAGAGGTGTACCCAAGAGTGCAGGATAGGAGAGAGAGCATGAGATGAGCCAAGGCACAGACGAGAGAGGAACCCAGATGACAGCTAGAACAAGACTTCACACTAATCAGGTGATATTGTTTTCATCACATTAGCTACACTTAATCTTTTCCCTTTCAGCGGAGTGTTCCTGTTATGTGTAATCTTTTCTCTTTCAAGCGGTGTGTTCTACCTATAGCCTTTGTTAGATTTGTATTAATGTTTATATTACTGTAATAAAATAACACCCCCCCAGTTTATAACTAACTGGCGTGTAGTCCCTATTCTTGTTCACTAAAGGTAAACATAGCTCCTAGGTAATTGCTGCATGAATGGATGAGTAATCCCAATCAGGTGAGTAGTGATCACATAAATAGGGAGTGAGTGGACCTTTGATGCCAAGAACAGGTAATACATTGTAATCTGAAACCATATCCAAAGTCATCATTGTAGTTTCATCCCGAGTAGACATCTGAGATAGTATCCCAATATATATATATATATATGTATAGGTGTTCATAGGAATGTGGTCGTCGTTGATATGCGGCGTTAATGAGAGCGATAGGGGGGATACTATCGTTTAAAGCCACCAGATTGTGGCATAAGATTAATGAGAGCGGTGAGAGGGAGATCACCGTGTAAGTTTCGCAGGATCGCGAACGATTTGGAAAAGGAGAGCACTGGGGCTGCAGACCCACGTGTGTAGACGCACCAGATTGTGTGTCAGATCTGCCCTAGGGTAGAACGGTCTGGGTCAGGGTGGCCGCGAGACCAACTGATGTAAATAAGTGTGGTGTAGGGTATGGATATCCCTAGTAATCAGTGAGTATTCTTAGTATCCCTATAGATTTAGTGGTGTTCTTAATAATATGAGCTTGTATATTGCGAGTTCCCTATCCTCAGGTAGGTACCAGGTGCCTGGATATAGAGGAGTCCTGAGGACGGAAGGTGAGTACGTTTTGGCTGGGTCACAGGGGCCCCTGGGGGCTGATCCCATCTAAACAGAAAATCCAGCCATTACATTTTGGCGTAGTCGGCATCTTACGAACTCTGTGTGCCTGGCCAGGTGCTTAGATTGTCTCCCATGTGTTGTGAGTGAGCGCCAAACATTACATTTTGGCGTAGTCGGCATCTTACGAATCCTGTGTGACCCCATGTGTTGTGAGTAAGCGCCAAACATTACATTTTGGCGTAGTCGGACAGTTTACGAACTCTGTGTGCCTGGCCATGTGTTTAGAGAGTTGCCCATGTGTTCTGAGGGAGTGCCCTGAACGCTAGTTCCATCTGGCGTAATGTTGCAGTTTATGTAGCCTGTTAGACCTATTGGCTTGAACAGTGGCAGCGTGAGGAGATTGTATTTCATCATGACATTTGGTTTATTCAGGGTGGAAGGAATGGTTTTCATCTTGGTGTTTAAACTGTCAGAGTTGAAGGATGACATTACATGAGGAAGCCAGTTACATCTTTGTGATGGTCCAATTGTATAAATGTGTGTAAAAAATGCTTTTAAATTGCCCATTCAATTGCTTGCTGCATCTGCTTATGCTGTGCAATGTGAAATGTGTTCATTGTTCTATGATCTGTGGAGTTTTGTGAATATAGCTCCTTGTAAATATGACTTGTGAATAGCGCCATATTAATGTGACTTGTGAGGTGCAGGTTCTCATGTTGATCTATTGTGTTCCTTGTGCATTGCGCCTTGGAAATGTTGTTTGTGAAAGGCTTGTCTTGTAAATATGACTTGTGAATAGCGCCATATTTTTGTGATTTGTGAGGTGCATGTTCTCATGTTGATCTATTGTGTTCCTTGTGCATTGCGCCTTGGATACATGGTTTGTGAAAAGCTTGTCTTGTAAATATGGCTTGTGAATAGCGCCATGTGGTCATGGCTTGGACAGGGCATGTTATCATTACGTTTTGCAGGAGAGAGCTGGATCTTTCTCGGGTGCTTGGGGATAACGTTTTTGAAAATATGTATGTGTCTTTTGTAAACGTGAAGAAATGTGCTAATGATTTTCCCATGTAAAAATGGACGTTGGGAAATGTTTCCATTTGAGCTGCCAAAGGGTTAATATCTTGAGTTGAGATGGCAGCCTTTATTTTTTACATGCTGTCAACATGCATGGTTATCTGACCTGACTATAAAAGTCAGTGAATTATTTTAAGGATTTTTGATGGTTTGATTTTGACTTTTTTTTTGGTTCCTTGGTCAGCCTACGTGCTTTGTCAGTTTCTTGACGGAAAGGTAACATCTTGTGTTTTGAGAAGAGTTCTGTTCATTTCACATTCCTTTTGAAATGCGTCTACGTATTTGTGTGGGTTCACCTTGGAATTGATGTGGTTATAAATCAACGTTATGGAGAAAGCTATGTTCTTTTAAAATGAGTGAAATGTTAAAAAAGATAGCCCGTTAGAGTGCACGATTAATTATTTCTGTGAGGGGTTTCCATCTAGACAGGAATGTGCTGCTTTAAAAATAATAAATCTTGCCCGACTGTGCATGGTAACATGTGCTTTTAATTAGTGACTGGCAACTATTTGCCTTTGAAATGAAAATGTTAAAATGTAAATGTATGTTTTTATAAATGTGAACTTAAATACAATGTTGAAATGTATTTGCATTTTTATGCTGTTTTACAAATTATTTCTCTTTGACAAATGGACCCTAAATAAGTGAAATGTCTTGCCTTTAGTTGAGTTAGTTGGACAAACGTCTTTTTAAAAAAAATTGGACCTTTTTTAATTGGCAATGCACTGTAACAGAATTGTTTTTGTTAAACTCGAGCTTCTGTTAGTTACAAAATAAGGCAGGAGAAATTTGTTTTTTGACCTTGGCAAGACCAGCTGGTCTGCGCAGACGAACTTTTTTTTCATTCTGCAAGTTTCGATCACGTCCCAGTGTGTTATGATGGGCTACAATCCAATTTTCTTCCGCGCACGGCTTGTTTATTTAAGGGCGGGGTGGCCTGGCTCTTCAGACTCTGACCAGGGAAAATGGGAGGCTTGCAGTGCCCTGCTGATGCTGTCACCATTTGGGCGGTACTCCAAAATTTTTTTTTCACACTGTAGCATGGTTCTTGCCCAGAAGGGTGAGACTGGCTTAGTTAGGATTAGGGTATGTTAGGCCCCACTCAATGTTACTAGAAGTTAAATTTTGAATGTTTTAATTAATTAGGATATTTCCTTTTCAATAATGAAAGGCACCCGGGGTGCTTTTTAAATGGAAAATTTTATTTTACAAGAATAATGATACTTCTTCTCTTGTTTCTAGGATGGCTGCAGTTGGGGTGCGTGCGTGCGTCTGCCCACTCCCTTTATTTGTTTTAGCTTTTTATTTTCATGTTATTATTTTAGTTTATTGTTTTGGATGATGGAACCAGACCAGACCAGACCAGACCGGGTGATGGATGGCCGCATTGGAGGAAGTGCCCAGGATGCAGGGTGGTGGCCTACACTGAAGAATTTGGACATTAAATAATCCCTTGGACAATCAGGCCCCACTTTTAAAGCAAAAAAACGTGTCACCTATTATGACTAAGTTATTTAATTCCCTGGCATGCAATTTTGACATTACTACAAGCAGGCCCCACTTTTAAAAAAAAACGCGTCACCTATTATGACTAAGTTATTTTATTCCCTGGCCTGCAATTTTGACATCGTTACAAGCAGGCCCCACTTTTAAAAGAATATGTCACCTATTATAGTTTTTCCAAATGAAGGACTTTTTTCAATGATGGTGCGCACATGTGTTCCACCGTGTGATTTAAAATGTTTTTTGTTACTGTTCTTACATTTTCACCTTGATTGATTAATGGGTGGTTACCTTAAAATTTGGATTATTATGGGTAGAGTGTCTTTTAGTATGTATTAATGTTTGCCCAGACCTTGCAATTGTATTTTTCAGATTTCACTTTAAATTGACAAATGTCAGCAGGTAGGCCTCATTTAGGCCTATTGTTATTTTCATCTCACATATTACCACCTACACCAATAGTTTCATGAGTCATCATTAGCTTAAGTTGCCTATAGTACGTAAGGCTCATTTAGGCCCTTTCTTGTTTTCTCATTAGAAGTTGAAACACATTTAGTTTTTAAGTTCACAACTGCAGGTAGGCCTCATTTAGCATTAAGTTGTCCGAAGTAGGCCCATTTAGGCCCCTTGCTGTTTTCATTCAACACATAAGTCCCTACATCACTAGATTTCACCAGTTATCATTAGAAGTTGAGGCACATTTAGTTTGAGGATGCTTTGGTTAGTTTCTTTCGTTATCAGATCCAATCTCAGATATGTTTCAGCATTCAAGTCAAGGGTGCTTTGATTTGTTTTTAGGTTTCTATTCCCTACAATTGAGCTTCAGGTGGAATTTTCTTGAGTTGTCATTGTTTTTAGGGAGTTTTTTAGGTTTTGATTTGTTGATAGATTTTGTTGATGTTTGTTTATTTAGATGTTATTGTTTGTCAGATGTTCGCAAGATAAGGATCTAAGGGTGGTTGGCAGAGTTTTTTGGGCTTTATTTAGCAGTGATATAGATCTTAATCTTGCTCACATCTAGGATAGGTATTTTTAGCCTATGTTGGATAGATTATGTTGATGTTTGTTTAGATGGTTGTTGTTGTTTATAAGATGCTCGCAAGATAAGGATCTAGGGTGCAATGTTATGGCAGGGTTTTTGGCTTTATTTAGCAGTGATAATAGATCATTATTCTTGCTCGCATCTAGTATAGGCCTTCTTAGCCTGTGTTGGCCCTTTTAAGCCCTTTTTCCAGACCTAGAAGAGGATAGCTGCTTAATATGCCTTTATTCTTGACTTTAACCTGTCTATTGCCTATTGGCTTTGACATATTAGACATATTGGTATGGTTTATGTAGGTATTCTGACAGAGCTAAGGAGCATTTCACCCCTTTCAGGCCTAAAGCTAGAGAGACTCCATCTTGATGGAGGCAGAGAGGCTTTTTAGGGCAAAAGCAATGTTTATAGTTATAACTGTTGTTCGCCCTAAGCGGACCGGAGAGAACCGGCCAGAGCTGAATCTAATCAGGAATTGTTCCCGGGCTCAGTCTCTAGACGAAACAAGCAGACTGGTCACTGTGGGAGCGTCTAGCGCAAGGAGCCTGGTGCATGGGATTGGTCAGAAAAAGCAGCTGGCTGGAACTTTCCATGAGGAAACAGCATTCTATATTTGTGAAGTGCAGAGGCGGAGTCAGTGAGTCGAAGAGCAGTCGAGGAGAGAGTCAGTCAGAGGGAGTCGTGCAGAGGAGAGTCCAGCAGAGAGGAGAGCAGTGGAGTGGAGTTGGCAGAGAGAGAGAGAGGGTTCAATCTGGAGAAGAGCTGAGTTGAATAGTGAGCTGGAACTGAAGGAAGCAGTCAGAAGCAGTTGTTTATCAGGAGGAAGTGTGAATAGCTGGAGTCTGAAGTAATGCCTTTTAGAAGAGATAGAGGAGAGCTCGTGGATTAACCTATGGGAGCAGATGGAATTGGACATTGGCGCAGAGATAGAGCGAATAAGAGAGACAGAATGAACGGTGATCAGAGCGGCAGGAACTATTAAAAGATTGAAGACGCAAGGTGGAGAGACAGTTCGTGTGGGGAAGAGGAGTCCAGAGACAGAGCGATCAGCGCAGAGGTGTACCCAAGAGTGCAGGAGAGGAGAGAGAGCATGAGATGAGCCAAGGCACAGACGAGAGAGGAACCCAGATGACAGCTAGAACAAGACTTCACACTAATCAGGTGATATTGTTTTCATCACATTAGCTACACTTAATCTTTTCCCTTTCAGCGGAGTGTTCCTGTTATGTGTAATCTTTTCTCTTTCAAGCGGTGTGTTCTACCTATAGCCTTTGTTAGATTTGTATTAATGTTTATATTACTGTAATAAAATAACACCCCCCCAGTTTATAACTAACTGGCGTGTAGTCCCTATTCTTGTTCACTAAAGGTAAACATAGCTCCTAGGTAATTGCTGCATGAATGGATGAGTAATCCCAATCAGGTGAGTAGTGATCACATAAATAGGGAGTGAGTGGACCTTTGATGCCAAGAACAGGTAATACATTGTAATCTGAAACCATATCCAAAGTCATCATTGTAGTTTCATCCCGAGTAGACAGCTGAGATAGTATCCCAATATATATATATATATATGTATAGGTGTTCATAGGAATGTGGTCGTCGTTGATATGCGGCGTTAATGAGAGCGATAGGGGGGATACTATCGTTTAAAGCCACCAGATTGTGGCATAAGATTAATGAGAGCGGTGAGAGGGAGATCACCGTGTAAGTTTCGCAGGATCGCGAACGATTTGGAAAAGGAGAGCACTGGGGCTGCAGACCCACGTGTGTAGACGCACCAGATTGTGTGTCAGATCTGCCCTAGGGTAGAACGGTCTGGGTCAGGGTGGCCGCGAGACCAACTGATGTAAATAAGTGTGGTGTAGGGTATGGATATCCCTAGTAATCAGTGAGTATTCTTAGTATCCCTATAGATTTAGTGGTGTTCTTAATAATATGAGCTTGTATATTGCGAGTTCCCTATCCTCAGGTAGGTACCAGGTGCCTGGATATAGAGGAGTCCTGAGGACGGAAGGTGAGTACGTTTTGGCTGGGTCACAGGGGCCCCTGGGGGCTGATCCCATCTAAACAGAAAATCCAGCCATTACAAGTCTTTTCTAGCAAAGGGGGTTTAAAGTCCGTACTATCTTTAGTACTATCAGCATTGTCCTTTGTCTTTATTACAGTTCCTTGGGTTCCGTGAAATCGCTTACAGTGTTGGGCATGGATCCAGCCCTTGCGTCCTTCCACTTTGATAGCCGTCCTCGTGGTCAGTAGCACAAGCTTCGGCGACTTCCAACGTGTCTCCAGGGGGCTTGATCGGTCAAAATTTCTCACCAGGACTAGGTCTCCAGGGACGATGACGTGGTCCTTAACCTGGGTGTTGTCTGGGAAAGCGGCGGCAACCTGTGAACGACAAGAGAGTAGTGCAGACATCAAGGAAGCCAGGTAATCTGTCAGCATGTTACTGTCAACATCGGTAATTTTACGTGGCATAGGCGTACCCCACATATTTGGCGGTCTACCAAAAACCACCTCGTACGGAGATAGTCCGGTTCTGGAATGAGCTACCATACGCATGTAAAAGAGGGCAACCGGCAAGGCTACCATCCAATCCACGCCTTTTTCTGCACAGACCTTCGCTAGTTTGGTTTTGAGAGTCTGATTGTGTCTCTCTACGAGACCGGCTGCCTCTGGATGTCGTACGCAATGGAATTTCCACTGGTACCCTAACAGGAGAGATACTTGTTTCATAAGCTCAGAAGAGAACGGCTGTCCATTATCTGAGTACACGACACGGGGCAAGCCGTATCGCGGGAAGAATTCTCGGACCAACTGCTTGGCAGTGGTCACAGCAGTGTAATCTGGGACCGGGTACGCTTCTGTCCATCTAGATAGGGCACATACAACTACGAGGACATACTTGAATCCTCGACATCTATCCATCTGAATATAATCCATCTGGAGGACTTCAAAAGGGTGGTCAGGAGGATGAAATCCACCTTGTTCCACGGGAATGCCTTTGCCTGGATTGAACTGACAACAGATCATGCAGGTACGCACTTTCTGTTTCGCTGCTGCATGTAAATGCTTGTTGAACCAGATGTTCTGTATACTGTCTAACATGGCCTTTTCTCCTAAGTGTGCTGGACTATGTGCTGTATTTATGATAGCTTGAACCATGGAGTTGGGAAGAAACCATGTGGCTTTGCCCTTTGTCATCCATCCCTGATCTGTCTGGACCCCTCCTTGTTCTGTCCATTTCTTGATTTCGTCTGGAGTGGCATGTGTCTGTATGTCGAGTACATCTTGTGAGGGATCCCTGACTGTCATGCAATTTGTCAGTGATGGTACTTCAGTCCTTGTCGTGTCAACTGGAAGGTCGGTTTGAGTCTGTGCTGTAAGTTTAGCTGTTCGATCTGCCAGGTCGTTACCCTGGGAAATGGTGTCTGTGATTTTCGTGTGTGCTTTGCACTTCATGATAGCTATGGCTGTAGGCAAGTGTATTGCTTCTAACAGAGCTTGAATGAGGGGACCATGCTGTATTTTGGCTCCATGGGAGGTCAGAAAACCTCTCTCTTGCCAAAGGACTCCAAAGTCGTGAACGACTCCGAATGCTTATTGTGAATCTGTGTATATGTTTATTTTCAGGTTCTTGGCTCGTATACAGGCTTGGGTCAGAGCGATGAGCTCTGCTGCTTGAGCAGACAGAATGTCAATTCGTTGTGTTTCTATAACTTCAGTACCAGTGGTCACTGCATATGCGGCCACTAACTCTCCTGTGCTTGTTCTCATGCATGAACCATCCACATAAAGTGTCAGGTCTGGGTCGGGTAATGCAATGTCTGTCAAGTCTTGTCTTGGTTTCGTCACTGTGTTAATCACCTCCACACAGTCATGTGGTGTAGGGTCTGCTGTGCTCGAGGGTAAAAGTGTAGCAGGGTTCAGGTTATTGCAACGTCTGATTTCTATGTGTGGCTGAAATAATGTCAGTTCATATCCTGTCAGTCTCGCTATAGTCAGGTGCTGTGTCTGTGTCCTGTTCAAGAGAACTTCCACTGAGTGTGGAACCTGTACTGTCAGGGGATGTCCTAACACTATGGAGTCGCTTTGTCTGATTGCTAGAGCTGTTGCTGCAACTGATTTGAGGCACGCAGGCAGAGCCTGGGCCACTGGATCCAATGTACTAGAAAAGTAAGCAAAAGGCTTGTGTTTTCCTGCCTGGTCTTGTGTGAGAACAGATAATGCTGTGCCATCGCGTTCAGTGACAAAAAGTGTAAAAGGTTTGCTGTAACATGGTGTCACTAAAACTGGTGCTTGACATAGAGCTTTCTTCAATTCATCGAATGCAAGCGTATGTTCCTGAGTCCAATGGAGGACAGTCGAAGTCGCTGCCTCCTGTGTTGTCAACTGTATGAGTGGTTTGGCTAGATATGCGTACTGAGAAATCCATTGTCTGCAGTAAGAAGTGAGGCCAATGAAGGCCCGTACTTCCTTTTGTGTCTTGGGCTGTGGAAGATGTGCTATTAACTGAATGCGGTCAGGTGTCAACTGTCTACCCCTCTTGGACAGCAAGTGTCCAAGGTATACCACTTGCTGGGCACAGAATTGTAGCTTTGAAGGGGACACTTTGTGCCCCTTTTCAGCCAGGAAGTATAAGACTGTCAGTGATGCACGTTCGCAGTCTCGTTCTGTCCGTGCTGTGATCAAAAGATCATCAACGTATTGGAGCAGTGCGGTGTTAGTAGGCATGTGAATACTGTCTAGTTGTCTTTTTAATGCTTGACTGTAAATACTAGGATTTCTGTGAACCCTTGAGGAGCTCTCGTAAATTTGAAGCTTCGGCCATTTAAACAGAATCCGAAGAGATATTGGCTCTCCGGATGGATGGGGACACTAAAGAAGGCGTTCTTGAGATCAATTACATTGAAGAACGTCGCTTCAGAATCAATAGCAGTCAATAATGAAGAAATGTCTGGGACCACTGGATACTGTGGTATTATGCATTTGTTCAATTCTCGGAGGTCAATCACTAGTCTGTATACCGGTGGTGCATTTGGGTCAGTTTGTTTAAGAATCGGAATGATAGGAGAATTACAAACATTGGAGTCAGTTTCTACAACCACTCCCTGCGCAATGAGTTCGTCAACAATTTTCAGTAATGCAATTACAGCATCAGGTGGTAACTTGTATTGTCGAATTCGTGGCAGTACAACTCCTTGCTTGAGTGTGACACGGTGTGGTGTAATGTGCATGTAACCTACATCAGTCGGACCTTGCGCCCATAAGTGCTGTGGTACATTCTGAAGTCTGGGATCAAAATCTCTTAACACATAATGTCCTTTAAAATCACGTAAAAACAATCTCACTCCTTCCGGAGAACAACAAATCACTGCTCCTAGTTCTTTCAATGTTTTTATACCAAGCAAGTTTTCTGGACATGATTTCGTAAGCAACAAGTCTGTAGTGCGGGACAATGGACCAACTCCTAGGGAAACTGGCTTTGACACTTCGTTAACAATAGGCTTTCCTGAAAATCCCAGGGAAATATTCTGTGAGACTGAGAGGGGTGCCCCTGGAACCTCGTCATGACTGATGGTGGTTCTGCTCGCCCCTATGTCAATCAGAAATTTTCTGTCTTTTCCCAATACACGACTATGTACATAGGGACCCTCTTGATCTACAGGAACCTCAATAAGGGGCAAGCCAACCTCCCTCTCTAGGCTGTTTCATGAGTACTGTTGATAATCTGGGTAGTCTGACTGTGCATACTGGTACATTTGTTGCGTGACATGTTGTGTGGCAGCAATGGGTTGGGGTACGGATACTGTCTGTTGCGCGTTCTGTCGAGTTTGCGGGTTCTGCGGGATGTTATCCTGTCCAGGAGGAAGCGGTCTTTCTTTCGTCTTGCCTGTGGCTATATTGTGTTTCAGGACAGCACATTCATTTATATAGTGACCTGGCTGTTTACAGTAGTTACAGTTCCCTTTGACAGGTGCCACGCCCTTTTTATGACCATCGGCTGGAACTGATTGGGCAACTAGTACTTTCATTTTCGTATCTTTCATGCGTCTCTTTTCGTGTTCCTGTTCTTCTCTAATTCTGTTCTGGTGATACTGTAACATTTGCAACATTTGGGAAGGGCTATTTGCTTGCCAGGTACTCTCAACCTTCAGTACTCTATTTTTGATCTGGGGTGAGGAATTTTCTACTAATTTGGTTACAAAAAGATGTGGGTACGATTCACTACTTGTCTTCAGGCCAATATTAATAAGAAAACATTTTTCGAATCTAGAATAAAAATCACTAGTGTCTTCATCTTGTTTCTGTTTGCAGGCTGAAATAGCATCCCAATCTTCCTTTTTAGTAGTCAATAATCTCGGCAAAACCTGTATCAATAGCTCGGGTAATTCTTTAGCTTTGTCCCGAGACCAATACCTGGGGCTCGTGTTTTATCTTCGTCTTCTAATTCTGTCCAGTTAATCTTTTTCTCTCCCACCTCCCATTCTTTCTCTTTAAGTTTTTCATAAATGCCTGCTGGCAATAGTACTTTCAACATTTTAATGATATCAGCGTATGTATACTCCCCCATGCGGAGCATGTCTTTTAGTTCACGGTGGAACCCTGCTGGGTCCTTATCATGACAGGGCAGTAATTTTTTCATTTCCAATAATTCCATTTTCGTCAATGGTGTGTAAACGAATACTCGTTGAAGCACACCTGCGTTAGTTCTAACGGGATGAACCACTCGTAAGGGATTCTGTCTGTCTATGTAAAAGGTCTTTCTTTCTCGATGTGGGGCAGGAACAACGTGCGAGGTCAGAAAAGTCAAGTACTTATGTCGTTGATCTAAAATGACATTAATTATTTCGGTACCTAGGCCTCTCCATCTTTCCAGGAGTAAGTCGTCCAGTATTTTATACAAGGGACCTGGATCAGAATGTTGACTCTCATACAAACTGATGAGATGCTGGGTCATGTAAATACCAGCTAAACGCTGTTCTTCCGGAGGAAGACTTAAAAATGTTTGTGCTATTATGTCATATTTATATATGTTAGGATTAAAAGCCCATTGAACTGCTGACCGGGCTAGTTCCTGTTCATGCATAGTACTAAGTTCACTACTACCTACTCGTTTTTTCAGTGCTTGCTCAGTAGCTTGGAACAGATGCTCAAGAGAATATCGTTCTGGTATTGGAGAGAGGGAACGTTTATTATAATCTAGGCGAATGGGTCTATCAAACGGTCTTGCCCTACCTACATAATGTATTTTATTCATTTCCCCTGTTACTATATCATCGTCCTCTGAGACTTCATCATCCTCCTTCTTGGCTTCCTTTTCGGCCTGTTCTTGCTTGTGTATATCAAGAATTTCTTTACGAATTTTCTTGAACATGCTTTCTACTTGCTTCTGTGTATCATGTTTACCCACAGCTATATTGTCACTCCAGTTCATCATACCTTTAGTTACTTCTTTATCTGGCTGGTCTCGTTCCCTGATCAAACAATTAACCAAAAACTGTAAGAGCATGCGTTGAAGCTCCACTTTTCTATATGCCATGGCCTCATGGATACTTTCTGGTCCCTCCCCGTTCTAATGAAGTGGTAGATTTTGTCTAAGTGGTCTTTCATGTCTGGTAAAGTAATCAAATAGTCTGCAACGCATCTTAAACGTATTGAGTATATGAGCATTGCGCCCTCACCTGGTACTGGATCATATATACAATCAGTGAGGGACTGCCTAAGGGTTGCTAGTGTCGCTGGTTTTGGCGTGTGTTGTAGTGCTAAATCTCGTAGTGTTCGTTTCATTGGTGGTGGGGTGTGCAGTAGACTAGAGGGCCCCCCTCCCGATGCTCCTAGACTCGAGTCGCCTTGGCTTGAGTCGGCTTTTGCTGCCAGCACTGCCGCTGGTAATGCGGATTGATCTTGTGTTACGGGTGGTTGCGTTTGAAAAGGATTGGTAGGGACGGTGGTGGCAGGAGCATTGACCGGGTTGGGAGGAGGGTCTACATTTACATATTCTGGAGCAGCGTCGTCTAAATAGGAGGAAAGAAAAATGTCCGCTGCGGTCTGTTTATGGTTACGGGTTTTAGTTGGGATCAGTGGTGGCGGTAAGTTACTGGGTACTTCCGGGGTCACTCTAGGTAGGCCCTCGGCGAGAAGGGGGTACATGCCTTTAATAAGGGCATTTCTTTGTCTGTCTAACTGTTCTGCCTTAACCCGTTCACCTTCTTCTTTGAGCTCTTTTTCTTTTGCTTTTTCTGATGCTTCTCTACTTCTCTCTGCTTTGTGCATTTCTTTTTCTGTTCTTCTATGCGCTTCTTTACGCCACAATTCTATGGCATCTTTCTGGGATTGTCTAGCTTTCCTTTTCCATAGTGCTTCCTCTACTCTCATGATGCAATCAGCATCCCATGTCCCTGAGACAGGCCATCTATATTTCTCTTCCAGATCCTTCGTGTAATCTACCCATAAATCTAAGTACAGTATGGCATCTAAGCCATGCTTGTGATACATAAAGTGTCCAGGAGTGTCCCTAGGCGGGACGGGAACTGCCTCTTCGAGTATCCCTTTCCTGGTTCCTATCTGACGTAATTTCGAAAACAACGGTATGTTTGAACTAGCTTGAGCGAAAATACAATAAGCACAATAATAGACTGTAAACAATCATTCATACCACGACATTAAAACATTAGAAACAGATACTAGCTAATACATGGAATAACACAATTCTAAGAATCCTAAAATAAACCTCGTTTACTGGATGCACTGCTAAAACAGTAGAGTCATACCGGTCTCATAAAGAGACACGTCTTTACCGCATCCACTTAAATGGACACGTCTGGACCGGATCTGTGTACCCAGACCCGTCTTGACCGGGCTCAAATAAATGAACCCGTCTAAATGCGTTCCCAACAACGGTACTCACCGGGAAGCAAAACACTGAAGGCCTCGGAAACTGGATACTGGACTGGACTGCTACGGCTTCTTGCTGCGCATGCGCCTCGGAACAGGTGGGCCTCGGGATACCTCGGACCTTGCTCTCTCGGCTTGGGCTCTGGTCGGGATGGTCCGCAATCCTCACCGCCTCGTGTGGATGCCTCGTCGCAGTCTCCGTCTCCTCCGTGGGCCTGAGGGAGTTAGCAGGAAAACCCGCGGATGTGCACAGAATGGGTCCGTCACGGCTGCAGAAGGGGTCAGGGGCTGCGGTTACATCGCCGGCGTGTGGGGAAGGGGACTAGTCCCTATTCGGGCGCCAGATTTATGTGGTAAATAAAATTACCCAGACATAATTTCTATACATTAATAAAGAATAAGGATAGCTCATAAAATGAGAGGCAGAGTCCGTGGTGTCCGAGTTAAAAGGGCTTTATTCAATGGCTCGAGCCAGGGGAGAATCGGGTTCCATCACCACTAAGGTTCAGGAAGGGATATCCGAAATTCTGACGTTTTATTCACATTACACATTATATATAGTAAAATCATACAATTGCAGTGAATACAGTAGGCGTAACACTCCAGGCGGAGCAAGTGAAAAGAGAGAGATAAGAACATATGGGCGTAAAAGAAGGCGTGTACGGAGGCGTACACGAGGGTGTGCACCTGATGAGTCATAGGTGTGTCATAGGTGGGTGGCTGCATAGAGGAGGTCTGCAGGGTCAGCAGAAACCTTTAACCTACATGTGCGCGCAACTGGTCATGACGTGAAATTGACGTGTAACTGGAGAGAACTGGGGGCTATGACTTTAGCACTAGTAGAGGAGTCTGGAGTCTGGGATGTCAGAACGACCTGCACCTTTGGCACATCTGATATCTTGTGTTTGGAGGATGTATTGTCTGAAGTAAAGGTCTCTCGAGTAAAGGCTGTTCATTACTGAATGCTAGTGTGCACATATATTTCTTCGTGCATTGCGCGGGGGCCATGGGCCTACTATGGCAACGGGTTCAGTTAATCACTTGCATGGAGACAGAAAGGCTAGGCCCTATGCTCTGCAGGCGGAAAATGTTTACCTCTTTCACTTAGACTGGAATGTGTTTTTTGCGGAGGCTGAGCAGATAACTGTAGGCAAAATACCGTCTTGGCAGGCAGGCCAGGCCGGGCACCTCTCGGCTGGGTAGGGAGTGAGGGAGAGGTTAGGGATGCATACCTAAACTGCAGCTTTCAGAGACAGAAGAGGCTCGGAGCCTGAATTCAGGGCCTGGCTCGGCTGTGCCACAAAAACGTGTGCTTCTCGACTTTTAAACGTGTACCAAGTAAATGCATTGGCAACGTAGGCCATAATGCAGAATTAACGTTTCATACATGGAGGGCCTAATAACAGACGTGTTAACCTTAGACGGAAATGCAGGGGCATTATTATTACAGGCACTGGAAGGGAATTACATGAACATACATAGGGCATAAGTACATGGATAGGGTGCGAGTGGGGGACATACTGACCACATAAAATTTCTATTTTCCTCAGATCTTAGGGGGTACGTTTGTTGTGCCCCTTCAGTTCTGCCAACGGTATCCTGATTTTGAGAAATGCCATATATACATGCATACAGGGGTTCTCTGTTTTTATATATGCTGGTGTATAATACCATAATCGTGTGCTTTTCAGCTTCATTGCGCACAGTACTTGTTGAGGATAATCGGATTCTGATCAATATGTCATACCATTCTTTATCTGAGAGCGTGAATTTAAATGCTACCCCCCATGGGTTTTTTCCCTGGGGTGACCACTCATTTCTCAGTGGGCGTCAAGAGTCTGCTAGCAAACGAATTAATAGTGGATGGGTGGGGTACCCAGTGTGTCATGTGTAGAAACCTCTTCACCTCTCTCAGTGATTCCAAACACCTTCTAATCTGTTTCAAGGTCTGTATCGCTTCGGAATTGTGTAAAATGCATTTTGACACGGCTAACATCACAGAACCTCAAGCCAGGTCACGCATGTGACCTCCAAAAAACAAGAATTTGCAATGCAATAGGTCTCGCATTAGGAAAGTTTGAGCTATTGGTATTGTAAATGACACATTTTTTATTTATGTTTTGTTTTTGAAAATAGCGAAATGAATAGCTTTGTCATTTACAATGCCAATAGTTATAACTTTCGCAAATGTGACACCTATACCATTTGTAATGCAATATGTGTTGTATTTACGTGACTTACATGTATTGATATTACAAATAACAATGGCTTTTAATTTTTTTAAATAATGAATACTTAAATAAAAGTTATTGTAATTTATAATTGCAATAGCTTAAACTTTTGTAAATAACATTTGTGAAGATTATGTTCAGTGTATTTTATTGTGACGAAAATCCAAGAACAGAAGTGAAATATTAACATCTTTTTGTTACATTTGTAATGAAGCTTGACCACAGGGCGCTTGTAACAAACTCTTGGCATTGCTGTGGGGGGGCGGGGCCGGAGCGCATTGCTTACATTGCTTACATTGAAGTCTGGTGTGAGGCTGATGGGCTTGACGTGCACGTGCATCTCACACAAGTGCATCACATGAACTGGACGTAATCCGCACTTGGTAGGGATTTTGTTTTGCCTACTATATACTCGCCTATTAATCCCTGCGGGATATAATAGGCGAGACCTAAAGAGTGGGACCTGTGACCAACGGAACAAGCCCAAAGCCCAAAAGACTCAATACACTGAACAATTCCATCAACCTTACACAGGGGCGATCAACAACTACAAAGTTGAGCATCAGTTCAAGAGCTAGCTTAAAATAGCATTCCAAGGTAAAATTATGTGTCAGACCCAAATCCTAGATTGGCTTGTGTGGCAGAGACGCTCTAAAGTTCAATACAGAATAGGTACAGCGCAGGCAAGATACGTTACGAATGGTCTTACTGAACTAAGAAAATAACACACACCAATACTAAGATGTCTGTTCTTATTTAATTCAAATTGTTATTTACTTTTTTCTTTGGAATACAAAACCCTTCACAAGTTACTTTAGCTATAGGTGTACTAGGTGTCTTAATCGCATTGTGATAGGAGCTTTTATCCTCCGCACTTTGTGGGTCTTGGTCGCAGGATTCCCATTGCTGCTTTTTGGTGGACTGCAAAGGGATACACTAAAAACTGTTTTAGCCCTGCTGGATTCATGACTTTCCCCAGACATTTATAATAGCCAAAGTCAATACTGTTTGTTGTGCAAGTGAAGAACATTTGACATTTCGGCAGCGAGCGCAAAATCAATTTTAATTTATTTCCTAGGAGCAAATTCAGTCTCTACAGATCAGGTTGCAACTTATAAAGTGCTGCAGGAGAAAGATACAGTGGAAAGATATGGAGCAGGCATATGAAAGAAGTCGTGGTAGCAGCATCCGCTTTTGAAACAGCCGTGGCCCGTGCAGGAATAACGGTGAGACAGTGGAGCCGGGTGGTGGGATTTCGATGGAGGATGGCGAGGGAAAATTAAATAAATAATTAATTTTCCCTCGTCGTCGTCGTCTGTTGAAATCGGCCCAACCGCCCCACCTCTCTTACCTGCATGGGCCGCGGATGCTTTTAAAACAACAGAAATCGTTTTTTTTTACAACTTTAAAATTGTGAGGAAAGAGTGTATTCGCTAAAGCTTCCAAAAAGGTTGCATGCGTTTTGCTTCCTGGTCTTACAGGTCTCAGATTGGGAGATCTGTTTCGTGGGTCAGATAGATAAGTCCTTCATTCATATTGCCCAGTGAAATCTGGGGAACAGTGTACTAGTAAAATCGGCGACTGGGAGTGTCACAAGTCCCGATTATGAAGAAAACAGAGACTGACGTTTATACAGAGATGACAGAATCCCAGGTATTATAAAGCTCTAATGCTCCTGTTCAAATAAGAATGTCGATGATATCCAAGTGCCAATTTGTCTCTAAGCATTAGGTCAAATTATTGTCCAGCCAGTTTCTGATGCTGAAGAAGCCGTCCTTAACTTGAGCCAGTAGTTTCCGGGCTCTGGACTAGCACTTAATTGGTTTCGAGTGCTGGGCTCCAGCACTTAATTGTCACCACACTCAAGACACTCTGCCACATGGTGCTGCTGCTCGTCTAATTTTGGAATGAGCAGAACAACGGTTGTTTATTAATACAATATACATTAAAAAATACTAATACCTGCCTCCACATTCCATTCCTTTAGTTTTGGTGAACTGGAATAATCTGAACTATCGTACTTGCGGCGACAAAGATGGTTAGTAGTTGTTTTGGTACCGTCACTGGCAGTGATGACAAGGCAATGGTTGGTGTAAGCTGCAGTGGCCTTCTGTCCGAGGCCCTGGCATTTATTATTTTACAAATTAAGCACTGTAAAGTGGGGCTCTCACCTTTACCTCCACTAACTGGTCTGTGGTTTAACAGGGTTCCTTATGTTTTAAATATCTGCCATGAATTTTGTCAACACAAATCTCGACAAAGAGCCAGAGCAGGACCTCTGCAACTTAAAGTTTTTGTCCTATCGTGATTACATTGAAGAATAAACCGGTCACTTCTGCAGAACATAATCGCTCAGTGTTTTAGATTATTAACAAAAGACATCAGAACTATACTATTATAAGTTATAACAGTCGAGTTCTGACAGCCTACGTGAACACAGATTAGGTCACAGAGCAGATCAGGTCAATTGAAGCAGCTTTTTAAAGCAAGGCAAACTGAACCATGATTGACTTTTTCTGCTCTGTTTTAATAGCTTGCAATGACAGGCAGAGAGAATGGGGCCGATTCACAGAAGTAACTTAAGACAAAATTCTAAGCTTACTACTTTTGGTATTCACAGAAGTTAGGATTTGTCTTAAGTTTGTCTTAAAACAGACTTAAGACAGACTTAAGTTAGGATTTTGTCTTAAGTCTGTCTTAAGTCTGTCATAAAACAAACTTAAGACAAAATCCTAACTTCTGGGAATACCAAAAGTAGTAAGTTTAGGATTTTGTCTTAAGTTAGTTCTGTAAATCAGGCCCTATATGTTTACTTTTTGCACTCCTTAGATAGGGGAAAAGCTAGAATCTTTCCATGTTTCTACACATTCCGAGCTAATGCAGCTGTTTTTTTTTGTAAAACTGACTTGCATTGAACTTTTTCTAATATCTGTTTGCCACAAATATCTAACAGGCTTTTGATGTGTTTAATTTTGCACAAGAGGGTTTATTTTCACTCTTCATGTTTGCAAACATGCTCGCTGTTTGATATGAAAGAGTGTAGTGTAGTTCCTAGTTTCCCACTAGGCCCTGCGCATTGGAATAACATAAACAGTAGTATCGACGTGGAACTGCTTATATTCCAGGCCTCCACTGACTATGCTAAACTTAATTGGGTTGTGTTACCAACTAGCTCAGAGGTCACTGGAAACTTTCTTCTCTGCATAGGAAGTGATCAGCTTCCTTGGCACAGACAAGAAGGGATTCAATTTTCCAACAACCGTGCAACATGACAACTTTGCTCCTCAGATCAAGAGTCAATCTCTAGGGTCGTGTGAAACAATAGACATGTATTTCACTCAGTCAGTCTAGTGCAGTTTACTTTCACGAGATGTAGAGAATAGAGAGACGGGCGTGTATCAATAAAGGGTTAACATTTATTGAACAGTCTTTCTTCTCGTACAAGAGAAATGTATTGCCACAATTGCAATAATTGTTATTATAAAAAGTACGTACAGTAAGATAAGTATTGCGAAATAGAACTGTAAAAGCATTGATATGGTTTCTTAGCCATACAATGGTTTAAAAGTAATAAAACATATATACAGTCATATATACATTAGGCTAACATACTCAACTGGTGCTTCTAACTAAGCCTACCCCAGTGTGCCTGACCTAAGCCTAACACGTGAAAGGGGAGCGAGTAAGTAGCTTTAAGTTAAGTTGGTTTTGCCAAGGTTTGTTTCAGAATTCTCGTCTAAGGGTTTAGTCAACACCATACCTCTGAATAGAATGATGGAGGATTGGTATCTCCTTCAGGGGTCTCTCTCGATATCCCAGTCACCCGCGAGGGTAAACCGGAAGCGCCGGGACTGGATTTCTCTGCACGAGAAAGGCAGCGGCTTCTCTTCAGCGCGTCGAGGAAGGAGGGGGGACAGCGTCCGCGGGCAGCTGGAATCTGCTGGATGTCTTCGCAGAGGGACGTCTGTTCAGCTCCTTAAGCGTACTGCACCATAGTTCGCGCTATAGCGGCGATAATGGTATCTGCAGCTTCACCACCACAGGATAGCAGGCTGCTTCGACAGAGTGCTAGATTTACCAACACAGGGTCATGCGGGCAGCCAGCATCAGTAGCTCGCAGCTCACAACAGCTCACAGGCTTAAGGCAACGTTGGTAATATTTATACCTGACAGGTGCCGGGTTTGACGCAAGTTTGCTGGACATAAGACGTCAATTAAAGATGTCACTAGGAAGTGATAGTTATCAGTTGCTCATTAGAGTTCCATTACTAATCAAAACATAGCAAGCGGGGATTTCCAGGTTTGCTAAGTTTTTATCTTGTTGAAGAACTCGGAGTGTTATCTAGGAATATCAGATAGTGACTACTGCTCTGTCATTGCACTAATTGGTCGCAAAGGAAGTGGCAGAGGGAACTATGCTGGAATGTGGCTCTGTTCGTGTGAGGCCAGAGATGACTTTTCAGAAAATCGCACTTGAACGGTTATGCCAATATAGGGAATAAATGGCTTTATAGCCGAATAGGGGCAAAAGGTCACAGTATTGATCAGGAACCTAGATAAACACGCAACAGTGTGATGCAGGCCAGTTTGTAAATACATCTACCTTCCATGGGAAGCCAGTTGAGGGAGTTGAGAGCTGGTGTGATGTGATCAAATCTTTTTACACTAGTAATGAGTCGCGCTGCCATGTTGAGGACTGACCCTAGCGGGCTAGGTGAGCTCCCTGTTAGGATGGCGTTCCCATAGTCCAGTTTGGAGAGGACTATAGATTGTATTATTGTCTTGAGATCATCTCAGGGAATGAAAGGTTTAATTTTCTTGAGGTGTTTTAGTGAGTAAAGCGCACCTTTTGCAGAGGTTTTGATGTGGTCTTTCATTGATAAGTTCTTGTCCAGGGTAATGCCTAGTGACTTAATTGGATAGGACGAGGGAGCAGTTTAGGGCATCAAGATTCTTGCCCCAGTCTTGGATTGGTCAGTGGTTACTTTTTGGAGAGAACAGTATTAGTTCTGTTTAGTCTGGGTTCAGCTTTAAGTGATGTGCATTGAACCAAGATTGGATCTTGGTTAGTGTGAAATTGAGGTGACGGATGTCGCTGGAAGATTTGATTTGTAGTAAATTTGAGTGTCATCTGGATACAGGTGATATTTAACTCCTGCTTGTTTCAGAATGATTGTCAGGGGTTCGATGAAGAGATTGAAGAGGGATGGTGAGATGATTGATCCTTGCGGGACCCCAAGAGTGTCTTGTGTTGGACTCAAGAGAGAGGAGTTGATTTTAATTTGTGGCGAACGGTGCTGAAGGAAGGAGGTTGTGGTAAATAATTATTATTACCTTATCTTAGAATTTCTATATTATCAAATACCTTAATTTAAGTAAAGAGAGGAGTCTGTGGTATTCGAGTAAAGAAGGATTTATTCAATAACTCGTGTTAAGGGAGAGCTCCAGCACCAAGCAGGTATAGGAGTGGTCTAAAGCTTTATTCACACAGCAGAATATTGATACAGATTCAGTCAGTAGGCAAAAAGAAAAGAAAAAAAGAAGTGACAAGAAAAAGGGAAGTGACAAGCAGTAATTTCCAATCAGATGTGTCAAGGTATGGGCGTTTCTTGTGTCTCGTGAGAGTGCATGTGATGTGTTGAAATATGCACTTTTCAGTTGAAGGTCCTTCCTCATCTGGGGGGTTTATCTCTGGCTTTCAGTCAAGAACAGGAACTATTTCTTAAAACAGGAACTATCTGCTCTCTGGCTTGCAGTCAAGAACAGGAAATTTTGCCATATCGGTCTGAATGAAAGGAACCAGGTCATGTTTAGATCTCTCAGCCTGACCAATCCAAGGACGTTAGTTATCCTGTCCCGGTAGCGCATTGCTAGGATTGTCTCTTCCATTCCCATGGGAGCTATGTCTGAGCCGAGGCTTGCCATAACGTAGCAGGAGGGTCAAAAATAGAATCCCTGCGACGAGTCCCAAAAATAATAGTATGCCGCCAAAAATGGAGTGCACAAAATTAGGAAAGATTCCCAAAATTGCCTGGAAGGGTGTTAGCAGTCCCGTAAAGACTGTCTTAAATATGCCTGGGATGCTTGTTGCACTAGACATGTTAAGGAGTTGGCTGAACATTTCTACAAAATGCACGGGGCAATTTGTTGATAAAAGGTCATGAACCTCAGTAGCCGTCCTTGCGACTAGAAGATCATACGTCTCTTTAGATGACGTTATAGGCACTGTTGTCTGTAAAAGTACAGATTTCATTTTGCTTAATGTATCAATTCGTATATAATAGAGATTCAGACGTGGCCAGATGGGAGTCACTATGTCTGGAGGCCCACTCGGAAACAATGCTTGCATACAACATTTGACCATGGACGTTACTTGTACTAGATAACTTTTCCCTGGCGTCAGGCCACAACATCTGTGATCCGTTCTAAGAATGTAACTCCCGTTTGGCGAGTTGCATAAAGAAGGGCTCTATCTGAGTTGCAGGTGTGACTAGCTGGTGGCATGAAAGGTTGTTTGAATTTCCATCACATGCTCCGTGTAAATTAATTCCCTGACACAAAAGTATACCGCTTAGTGAATGTTTACAGTTATCACCACTAAGAAATACATTTTTGTCGCTGCCACTATAGCAAGAATGAGTGTATGGTAATTTCCATTCAGATTTTACATATCCTTTACCCAATTGTTCATACTGGCCAGCAGGTATGTATTCAAGGCACTTTTTAAATCGGAAAGTTGTTATCGGAATAGTGATAATTCCGTGTATTATCCATTCAATGACAGGACTCTCTGACATTGTCAACGGTAATCTCTCGAGTTTTTCGATGCTCAGGATTGTATAGTCTGCTCCTTTCTGTGCCAAACTGATCTGTTTATCAGTAAGGTTAAAACTGGAAAATAATGACGTTGTGTTGATTAAACGCCAAGGCACATAGCCTGAACGAAGATTTTGCAGCGTCCAGCCTAATTCTATAATAGAGCGTAATTGAGACTGGCCCTGTTGTAACATAAGCAAATCTCTGTCTATCACATCAAAGGCAGAGGATACAATATTGTCCAACGAATATATTCTGGAAGACAGAGTCATTAACCCATTGTCTACCACAGAAAGTGATTTCTCCAAATTAATACGATCAATTTCTCGTATTTTTTCAGCAGTTTCAATTTGCTTTACTTTCCAAGCCTCGTTGTAAGCAGCATAGATGCTGGTCGCTATGAAACGCTTTTGACGCTGTTTGCGTGGTCCAAGAATGAAATCGCGCAAATCAGCACCATCTTTTAGCAAAGACAAGTGTTGCTTAATTTCAGCCTGTGTGGATGTTTTTAGCCATTCAAGGCAGAGCTTCCCTACACTGTATGTTGTTATTATTCCTGGATGTTGTCTCTGGGAATATCTTGAGTCTAATCTGGTCAGTTTTAAACCCTGTGTTTTGTCCAGGAATCTATCTTGACAGCTATTTGTGTCTGTAGGCCAGATTAACCACTTTTTCCAATCAGGATGTGTTCTGTTGAAATGTAAAATTTGTGACACGTCTAACTCAATATCTGTGGTTGTATTCTCAGGTATTGGCTTTGGTATAGATGGTGTTCTAAGGTCTTTGATCTTAGCTAGGCCAAGACAAGATGTTTGGTGTACTGTGTCATTTAAAAATAACATTTGTTCTGGTATCATGCAGGTTCTAAATAGTGCTTCTATGCCTTGCACCTGCCAATCTTTTGTACCCCAAATTGTTTTCGTTTCAATATTATTTTTCCAATAATCAAAACCAAATGTCATCATTTTGTCATAAAATGCTTCTGAATATATCAATTTAGAATTTGTCAGCATTGTTTTCATTCCTGTTTTATCTAACAGTTTATAATAAAACGTTTCTGCATTACTTGTGTTAAACCCTGAGCAGTATTTGAATTTCTCAAAAAATGCTTTAGAACTGCTTTTAGGTGGTGTAGAACAATGTTCCCATTGATTATACATAAAAACATTTCTAGGCTGTGCAGATTTATGCAAGTAATGATCCCCATAGTGGGTGTAACAGAATAATTGCTCATAACTAGATGAACCTTGTAAATAATCATGATCTGTGAATCTAGCTGACATTACTAAATCAGACATCATGTCATTAATACTGTTAAAGTCCCAATCATCAGAGAATGTACTTGGTGTCACAAAGTCACTTAAGGAAACCTTTAGTTGATGAGGATACTTCAGGATTTCGACCGGACCATAGATCTCATAGTCTGTTTTCTCCCATACTACCCCACCAGGTATTGGAATTGCTGTGACATTTACTGTTGACAGTTCTCTTTTCTTCACGTGGGATGATCTGTGTGGTTTCAGGACTAGGTTGATGTTCTGACTTGCTGTGTCCATTGTAATATATTTTCCTTCAATGAATTTTCCCAAACATAGTACCATGATGAGCCAAAGCAGGAGGAAAAATACACCTAGACCGAACCAGAACTCTAGCCAAGGGGAAATGAGGTAGATTTCCTTCAGTTGATGAAAGAGTTCCGTTGCTTTTTCTTTCAAAGTCTTTTTTGTTTCTGGCATCACTTCGGGGTCGTTTTGATCTTTAGAGAAGTTGTCGAAGTTGATGAAATACCCAGAGGCAGTTCTGTCAATTGATGGGATTGTTCTTTCAATCTGTCTCTCGGTAGCACTTTCTGATGCCACGTTAGTGTAGACTGGTGTTGTTTCTTGACGAACTGTTTCAATTTGTGTTTCAAGAGGCACGAGTTCCATGGCATTATTGCATAGTCCTTCATTGTGCACTGCAGGCTGATCGAATGTGATGAGTCTTTCAGTTTGAACCTCTTGGATTGTTGCAAGTTTGGGTATTCTGTTGTTTCTTGGGAGTCCACTGGGCCTACTGTTGATTATAGGCCACATGCTTGTGGTTTTACCAGATCTATGGACACAACTCTGTTCTCCTTTTTACCAGCAAGGGGCGGTAGCACAACTGATCTTGTTCCGGTGACTGCCAAGACAGGTACTGCTTTTCTGTAAGAAGGCCCAAATTCCTTCTTCACCGCGATCCTTTCTCTGACTAGATCCCCAATCTTTGGAATCCAGACAGGCCTTGCTGGAGCTGTTGCGGGTGGTGCCTCGTCAGTGGTACTTGGCTGTTGCTTTAACTTTATGTTGCTTAATGATTTTCTTGTTTCATTCAGTTCCTGTAAAACAGCCAAACGATCCTTTACATCAAAAGTGCGTTGTTTCTTCTTGTACCACTGACATCTGACTATCGAGGTCCTGAACTCGCATTCTAATTCCGAACAATAGTTCGTATGGGCTGAAACCTTTTAGAGAATTTCTTGGCATGTTGTTAAGACTAGTCTGGACACTTATTAAATGTTTGACCCACCCAGCGCCTGAACCTAATACCTTCGCTGTTATAGATTGCTTTATGCCCCGGTTTTTTCTTTCTATCACACTATTCCCTTCCGGGGTATGACGGACAAGAATACCACAACCCAATTCCCATGCTGGCCATGGCCTCCCTATAAGCTCGAGAGCTGAAAGCAGGACCCTGGTCAGAATGGAACGTGGTAATTGCGTATGTGCCGATATGGACTCGCAAATCTTTTATAACCGTTCTAGCGTCAGCCGAGCGCTGGTGGCCTCATTATTTAAGTGCATTTCGTCTTAACTATTAATAGGACGCAGGATGGGGTGTAGGCAGCGTTACGCTCTTTCTGATTGGTAGCCGGTAGCAAGGTTCGCTACTGCGATCCCTATTACAGTTTTCACAGTTGTTTGCATATATTTGGTGTTCTACACTCATTCCCGGCCACCAGAATACTGATTGTAATTCAGTCAGTGATTCCTTGATCTCTCTGTGCCTAGGACCCAAACCCATATGTGCGTCTGCTATTAAAAATATTCTCCTGTTCGTGTTTGGAATTACTCTGTCCCCCACTCCAGGGATTCGAGCAAAAGGAACGGAGTTTGCATCGATTATGTATGCATAATTGAGTGGATAGTTTACGGGTAGTGCTGCACAGTCGCCTTTTACGGTCGTTTTTACTGCCAGCATGGTTTCCCCGTCTATATACTTATCTGTACGCTTTTTTGTGGCTACGGAAGCCGGTTTAGTTGCTTCCGCGGTGGCTGTATTAGCCAATGAATTCCCTGCAACGTGAACGCCATCACGTCGAAGACTCTGTGCGTGAATCACGTGAGTCTTTTGTAGTTCTTTGTGTAAAAGAGCTACTTGTTCCCAGAGCATTTTATGCTTTATTGTGGCACCTGTGTCATCTTTGTAGTCGTTTTCGATCCAACTCTGCAGTTTATTGTTGTAAGAGTTGACGCAAAAATGAGAATCGCACACTATAAGTGTCGGGAATTCGCGTTCTGCATTTTCGAGCGCCATCTTTAAAGATCTGATTTCAGTTCTCTGAACCGAACAGTTTCTTACAGATTCAGTTTTTGTTACTTTCGGTCTGAATTTACCGCACAGCCAACGACCTTTAATGATCGCACATGCTGCATCGTAGGATTTTTTCTCTACGTTGAAATGCTGTACAAAGCTATCTGTATATATTATACAGGGGTATTGTGGGAGAGGTAGAATTTCGATCGGCAGAGGATATTCTTCTTCATATTCTAAATCATTCAGTTCTTCAAATTGCGGGGCGAAATAGTATTTCACATCTTCCGCTCCTAGAGAATCTATACACTGTATCCATTTCGGATCCAGTGACACTGTTGGCAGGTTTACTGGGCTGAATAGCGCTTCGAAGGCGGATTCCGCTGTGAGGATATTAATCCTTTTGCCGTGTGCTAGTTCTCGTTCATTTGCTAATGCGATTTGCACTGCGTTCACAGTTCTTTCTGTGTGACTGAATGCTTTTTCTGCTTGTGTGTACAAGTGAGATTTAATTGAAATTGGTACCTTTTCTCCCTCATTAGAGGTCAGGTACGTGAATCCGCATCTTCCTGTGATGACTCGGATTACAAGATCGATCGTGTTGTCACGTGTATCTAATTTTGTTTTTGCTAACATGTCTGTTTGCAGTGATCTCAAAATTTCTGTGTGTTTTTGAGTCCAATTGATTTGTTTTAAATCAGGTTTAATTAGTTTGTAGAGAGGTTTAACCCTCTCTGCGTAATTTAGGATGTAAGTTCTTCCGAAATTCAGAAAACCTAGAATGGATTGTAAATTCTTCAGCGTTTTTGGAGCTTGGAGTACAGCGCACTTCTCTAAGAAGTTGTCCGCTAGGCTTTTCCCTTCACTTGATAATTCGTACCCTAAAAACAGTACTGTCAGATGGGCAATTCGGGACTTTTTAAAGTTGAATTTGTAACCCTCTGCTGCGAACCCAAGTATAATGGTGTTTACTCTTTTCAAGTGAGTATCCAAGTCGTCATCTGTAAGATAAATATCATCTACGTAAGATAATGCTTCATCATCATAGATTTGTAGTAACTCTGTTACCCTAGCTGAGAATAGTCCTGGGCTGTTCTTGAACCCCTGTGGGAGTCGACAGAATTTTCTGCGACCCAAATGCGGAGAAAACGGTCAAATATCTGCTTTCTGGTGCAATGTTTTGACAAAAGAAACCATTAGAAATATCTAATGTCGTTTTATATTTTTTCCTAACTATATTATTCATTAGGGCTGCACTATGCGAGTTTTGTACTGCAAAAGTTTTGCAACATGTATTAAGATGTCTGTAGTCCAAAACTAGACGATATGAATTGTCTGGCTTGGAGACAGGAAACAAAGGATTGTTCATTTGAGAGGTGCATGTTTCAATCACCCCCTGGTATTCAAGTTGATCTAAGATCTCCCTGACCTGTTTTTTTAGCTTCTTGCTTTATGGGATACTGCCGTTGGGCAGTTGGTTCATTTTCTAGTTGGATTTTGTGAGGAGGTGAATCCTCATCCCATCCTACATGATTCTTATACAATGCAGGTGCCTGGGCCACTGCCCATTTCCTTGCATATGTGTATTTTTTGTGAATCGGTATGTGATTCGAGAAGGCAGGCATAATCACTTCTTCGCCACGAGGGCACTCCCTGACAAACTCTGGGGGCCAATCTTTTTCAGCTACAGAATATCATAGCCTTTTGAGAGCTTATCCCAAAATAGACCCTTAATTTTCCTAGTCTTATCACCCTCTATACGCAATGTTATTTCGTATATTTTATGGGGCTCGCTAAGTCTGGCGTCGGCAGTTTCAACCTGAATGTATTCATTCGTGTCCACTGTCTCCAGATGACTCATCAAGATCTTGCGCGCTATACTGATTTCTGCTGCACTGTCCAACATTGTCAATGCCCACTCCCCGTTTTTCAACTGTGTCCTCAGTATTCTCGGCATGGTTGATTACTCTAATACTGGCTACCTTCTTTGTCTGAAATTGAGATTTCTTATTTTGAGCAGGTTCCTTGTCTTTGGACTTGGTGTGCTCTCCTGGGTCTGACCGTCCTCTTCTTTCCGAATTCTGTGGAAGAGATCGAGAGGGACGTGTATCAATACTTTGATATCTATCAGGTTTTTTCAGATTATCCCTATTTCTAAGGTTATATCTTTTCTCAGAGGGCTCCCGTTGGGGAGACTGGCGTTCTCGAGTCGGAGTTCTTTCCCTCCGTCGAGGAGACCTTCCTCTGGACTGGAAAACTTTTTCCTTGGGAGTGGGTTGTTTATTTCCATCCCAGCTCTTTTTAGGAGTGTTTAAATTATTTTTAATAAATAATTTTTCAGGATTTTCGAGCAGTTGGGGCTTTACCGGTTTCCCGCCCAAGCTGTCTCTACCTAATTCTTCATAGCATTTTTCTATGATTTTTGCAAGCTCAACAGGATCTTTTATATCTGTTTCCTTCAACTTCTGGCGGATCGCCACAGATGCTGCTTCTCCTCTTATATTGGCTAACAATATAGCCGAGACCTGCTTGAAGTCTTTCAGTAATTTCATACCTAGATTTAAAGCGGGCTCTGGACCGAATTCATTTTGAATCTGTTTTAGCACTTCTGGTATTACCGCCATAGACGGAACACCGTGTGTTTTTGTGTAAATGGAAGCAAAGACTGTACCCCAAGTGTCGCAGTCCTCCACGTGTGGTGCGATTCCCATAGGAAGGCAGATGGTCAAGATTCTGTGTTTCTCAATAGGGGTAGTATCAGGAAATACTGCCTCTATTTGAGTGATTTTCTGTGCTAACCAGAAAGGAATTTGTTCCCGTTTTACGGGTGTTTTACCAAGTCATGACTGTATGTTCTGTGGTGTAATTTTATTAGTGTTCCCCTGATGAGGGGTCAGCTGTGGTGTATTAACAGCTGGCTGGACTGTTGCAGTCCGCATTACATATTGGACTAATTGCCTATGTATTTTAATTAATGTGTTTAGCTGTACTAACAGCTCATCTCTAGACATTTTTACAATGTCAGGATGTGGTGTGTAGCTGGCTAGAACCGGCCACGTGGCTCCTGGTCTACCTAGTGGACCGAGCCTAGTTATGTGATCATTGTGTTTTAGGGCGCCATTAAACCAGAGCAGGTGCTCTTGAAATTTAAGTGGAATTTCAATCTCCTCGAAAGGAGCGTACTCTTCCGGAGGTTTCTCTATTTTGTAATAGTGAAACTCTTTTGTTATAGCGTTTACCGCTGGAAAGTTTATCCATGAATAGAATACCTCTGTCTGCCGATACTCGTGAGCCTCTATCACGAATACTACTGTACCACCTAGAGGTGTCAGTCCGTTTTCTATAAGTTTTAACGTTATAGATCTTCTTAAGTGTGCCGGGATGATGATAGCATCCGGGTCTGTGTATTCGGGACCTTGCTGAGTCGCATCTGCTGCGCCCCCAGTGGTTCCGTTATTTTCTGGCATTGTAAAAATGCGAGGTTTGCAGAGTAGGTCTCCAAGGAGACAAAGATTAGGTGCACAATATTTTGGAACACTGTATCCTTCAACGTTGAATAAACCAGAGCTTTACATAGGAATCTCTTCCTACTAAGGTCGGGCGGATTTTAACCTTTCACCCACTCCAGACGTCTATTGGAGTATTTACGGGAGAAAGGGGTGTGAAATATGCACGACTGAGTTACTCTATAAGTCTTGCGTTAGTTTATCGCCTTACCAAACGTTTGGGCGCCATGTAGTGTAGTTCCTAGTTTCCCACTAGGCCCTGCGCATTGGAATAACATAAACAGTAGTATCGACGTGGAACTGCTTATATTCCAGGCCTCCACTGACTATGCTAAACTTAATTGGGTTGTGTTACCAACTAGCTCAGAGGTCACTGGAAACTTTCTTCTCTGCATAGGAAGTGATCAGCTTCCTTGGCACAGACAAGAAGGGATTCAGTTTTCCAACAACCGTGCAACATGACAACTTTGCTCCTCAGATCAAGAGTCAATCTCTAGGGTCGTGTGAAACAATAGACATGTATTTCACTCAGTCAGTCTAGTGCAGTTTACTTTCACGAGATGTAGAGAATAGAGAGACGGGCGTGTATCAATAAAGGGTTAACATTTATTGAACAGTCTTTCTTCTCGTACAAGAGAAATGTATTGCCACAATTGCAATAATTGTTATTATAAAAAGTACGTACAGTAAGATAAGTATTGCGAAATAGAACTGTAAAAGCATTGATATGGTTTCTTAGCCATACAATGGTTTAAAAGTAATAAAACATATATACAGTCATATATACATTAGGCTAACATACTCAACTGGTGCTTCTAACTAAGCCTACCCCAGTGTGCCTGACCTAAGCCTAACACGTGAAAGGGGAGTAAGTAAGTAGCTTTAAGTTAAGTTGGTTTTGCCAAGGTTTGTTTCAAGAATTCTCGTCTAAGGGTTTAGTCAGCACCATACCTCTGAATAGAATGATGGAGGATTGGTATCTCCTTCAGGGGTCTCTCTCGATATCCCAGTCACCTGCGAGGGTAAACCGAAACGCTGTAGCTGGATTTCTCTGCACGAGAAAGGCAGCAGCTTCTCTTCAGCGCGTCGAGGAAGGAGGGGGGACAGCGTCCGCGGGCAGCTGGAATCTGCTGGATGTCTTCACAGAGGGACGTCTGTTCAGCTCCTTAAGCGTACTGCACCATAGTTCACGCTGTAGCGGCGATAATGGTAATCAGCAGCTTCACCACCACAGGATAGCAGGCTGCAGCGACAGAGTGCTAGATTTACCAACACAGGGTCATGCAGGCAGCCAGCATCAGTAGCTCGCAGCTCACAACAGCTCACAGTCGGGAGACAGGCTATTGCTTAAGACAATGTTGGTAATATTTATACCTGACAGGTGCCGGGTTTGACGCAAGTTTGCTGGACATAAGACGTCAATTAAAGATGTCACTAGGAAGTGATAGTTATCAGTTGCTCATTAGAGTTCCATTACTAATCAAAAGATAGCAAGCGGGGATTTCCAGGTTTGCTAAGTTTTTATCTTGTTGAAGAACTCGGAGTGTTATCTAGGAATATCAGATAGTGACTACTGCTCTGTCATTGCACTAATTGGTCGCAAAGGAAGTGGCAGAGGGAACTATGCTGGAATGTGGCTCTGTTCGTGTGAGGCCAGAGATGACTTTTCAGAAAATCGCACTTGAACTGTTATGCCAATATAGGGAATAAATGGATTTATAGCCGAATAGGGGCATAAGGTCACAGTATCGATCAGGAACCTAGATAAACACGCAACAAGAGCTGCGCAGTAAGATTTTAAGTGGTATGTGGGAAAGGTGATGTTGTGACCATTATAAGGGAAACAATACACCCTAGTGTACATGATAAGGACGTTGCAGGTCATAGGGGAGTTCTATAACCTGATAGAGGAACTCAGCCACTGGCCTTGTTCCGCTATCTGTTTATGGACCTCCTCAGTGATGTGCAATATACTTATAATGTACCTCAGGGGGCCCTTTATCCCTTATATTACATGCAGTATGATCAAACCTAAGCTGCCCCAGACTTAAGTTTGTTATCAGTATATGTTTGAAAAGGACATTGTGTACAGGTGAGGACCAAACTCTTACCTAAAACAGCATTACTTTAAAGCAATTTTTAATATTGCTACATCATAAAAATGAAAGTACATGGACAGAATGGGAGCCTTGGAAGCAACTCAAGAAGCCAACATAAGAAGTTTTCCAGGACAGTCATTCTTGAGCAGTTAGCAAAGTCATTGAACTTGTTGACATACATGGCTACTGTTAAATTTCCCCATTTTCAATCTTACGTGTCCAAAAATCAATCTCTCTATAATTTTAGATGATTATTTAGTTAATTAATGTTTGGTTCATTGATGAATTGCCTTGCCTGTAAATCTTCTTCACCACAATCTCCTGTTTCTTTGTTGCATCTCCTAAACCCTGATCATTTTTTAAGGTGACAGAAACTCTGTGACTTGAAATTAATTATTTTCAAAAGGGGGGTGTCTGGTGAGTACATATTTATTTAGTAAATGTGTTCACATGGAATACTTGAACAGTTCTGTAACAAGGGTTCTGCCTTCATCTGCAATGAATCAGGCTTATGTACCCAAAATAGAAGAGCAGTGTTACAAAATATATATGAATGTCCATATAAATTCATGTGTATGCACTTCAAAAGATATCATGCTTAGATAGATCACATTAACATGACGCCTGGAGCTCAAAAGGGCTTCCTATCTGACCTTGACTGGACAAGCTTCACCAAGCTATTCTGTACCCCCTTTGAGGTCACTTTGCTTGTCCTAACTACATGATATTTCTTATTCTGGTTGTGCAAGTTGCTTACACAGTGCCGAGCCAGCCTTTCTGGTCTGCCCATATCTGGCGTTTATAATTTGCATGGTGCAGAGATTGCACATCCTTGTTAGCCTTATTTGACTTGGTGCCTTATTCTATTTCAGCTGATATGGCATTCCATACTGTATATAACACCTAGAAACTTGTCACTCTGGGAAGAAGCGGTGTGAGAGCCCCTAAGGTGGCAGATCTGACTTCTCCCCTTGCTAATTAGCAATGATGCATGCTTTTGGTACCAATAAATACATTTCACTCTGTTTCTGAGCAAACCTACTATGACTAGTGAGATTCATTCATTTGCTCCTGGGAGGGTGCCAGTATTTCCCCATCAAGCGGAGTACATGTGACTCTGTGTAACCTATTGAACTATAGTCTTCCTTAAACAAAGGTAAGGAAATCCTCATAATTCGATTTAATCATTAGTTAGGTACTGTATAGCTCCCACTCGACCTTTGATATGTCTAAACATACAACATTTATTTTACAGATAAATTCTCCTGGAATTGTTTGCTTAACCTTGTCCTTCCCTAGAATATTTTAACTATTGCAAACAAGCACCCTTTTTTTTCGATCCAAACTTACCACACCCCTCATCACATGCAACTGTGGTTACTCTACCTTTGAGCAACCATATGTAGTCAAATGGTTTTCCTTATCAAACCCGGCACATAAGACCTGTGCCTTTAAGAGAATGCCAGTATTTCAAGGTAGGAGTCTGCAGCCTCAATTACCAAGCAGCATGGTATGTTGGGGGCAGGTGTTCTGAAATGTATGAAGCTGCCTCAAACTCAATGTGCAATTCAAAGATCCTACTTCAATGTCTTGTATCTGTTGTCTCTTTGCATGCCTCTCCTTCCTTTCTGGCGGGACTTTGTTTCCAGCAGAATCTCCCGAATCCAGTTATTCTGTTTGTCACCTCCACATATCTGACTTTTTTGGTTGGAACTGCTGAGTTAGTAATATCTAATGGAGGACCATTTCGCTGCTACCAGGTATTGTGTGCTGCCTCTCCTTACTGCTTTGCTCTCTGCACTCATATTTAGACTATATCAAGACTGTGTCCTTGATGTAATAGTACCGTCTCCACCAACACTAAGTTTTAGAAGACTGCTATTCTTCGTTAGTACAGCAACTGCATGGATTCTCCAGGAATTGCTTCTACATACTATTATTGTATTAAAACCGCTTTGGAGTCCTTCAACAATATACTTGATGGTTACATGAGCCCAGGGACTCAGAGATGTTAAAGGATTTCGTCAGAGACCTACCACTACCTTCTCTCTCAGATGCCCAACTGCCTAGCCAGGAAGGCAAGGTCGCTAATGAAGAATTGATTGAAGTCTCATCCCAGCTTCAGGAGGGAGAGGGGGGGGGTCAGAATCACTAGACCACAATGGTCTCTCGATGTAGTTTTTCAAACTCACAGCCTCACATTCCATTCCCGTGTTCAGGGATGCTCAGCGAGTCACAGGAGATTGGTACTCTGCCGCGCGATCTGCGACTTAGGGACACTGTGATGTTCCCCAAGCCGGGGAATCCTCTAGACTGAGTAAGTCTCTTTTTTTTATTAATAAACATCATTACAATCTTTAGAGCAAGGACAGCTGTAATCACAGCACTTCATAAGATCAGTTAGAAAAATATATAAATAGATCAAATAAGGAATACCACTAAAATGGCATCACTTTCAACAGACATGATACTACTATTGTAAGTAAATTAGGGATAACATGCTGCACTAGAACATTGATACCACATAAACACGATCCTAAAAGTAGACTTTCTGTTGTTGGTAATTATCATAGTTCCCATGGGCATTTCCTTACTGCCAAGATAACTCCATGTTTGCACAAAATCGTTGCCTTTAGGATTTTTTTTAAATCCACATCTATAAAGATCCTCTTCTGTTTAGGAAAGCCTTAAAAACCTTACTGTTTTAATTGGTAACTGTGCATTTTCTGCCTTTTTGCTGTAAGCGCCGGTACACTTCCGAGTAGCTGTGCGCTGTATAAATTAAAATAAGATAACATAACATAACATAAAGTGACTGTATGCTTATTTCGCCATACTGTTAACAGTGTTAAAATAAATTATAACATTTCCCAATGCCCATTACGTTTAATACAGAATTGTTGAAGTGCCTCTGAACAGTAAAGTGCTTATGTGCAGTGCCTTAATGCTAACCCAAACTGTAAACATTATATTTCAATCAGTAGGTAGGATGTCTATAAAGTGCTTCTGATTCTTCTGGTAATTCATGTTCTCTATTTAATTCAGAGTTTAATTTATATCTGCTATAAGGATAAGCTTGCCAAATTGTCCCTGGACTGGTGTCCAGTCATACTGCCATTTCACTTATGAACGTAGAGGTGAATCTTTTAGCCAAAGTTCTGGTGACACATGTTTTAACAGTGATCAGCTCTTTGATCGACGGGGACCAGTGTGGGTTTATTTCATGAGGAGGCCTACTAGTCATAGCATCCGTAGACTCCACAACACACTGGTCCTGTTAAACAGGTTACAAGGTCCCCTTCGAAAAAGCGTTCAAGTTGGTATTCTTGGACTATCTAGTCAAGAAAGTGTTTCAAAAGATAGCTTTGGAAACACCTCTGTTGTCTATGTCCATCTTCACTACAAGGACATGGGGGCTAGGAACCGGATTGGCTCTGAGTTCTCCATGGAGTACTCTATCAGGAGGGAGACGAGCATGGCTGTCCACTTTGACCCCCTGCAGTCACAAATGAACACCTTGTGGCCTGGCTCGTTGTACGCAGATGATCTATTGCTTTTCCTACAAAACCCTCATGAATCAGGATCCAGGGCCCTTCAAATTCTATGTATATTTAGCTAATTTACTTGGCTCCCAATGAATCTGTCTGAATCTGAAGTGTATTCCATTTGGGAGAACCCGTAAGTTCTGGGTTGGGTCTTGGCGCTTATGGTTTCCCTGGATGGTTTTAAATACCTCCACGTTTATATAACTACTGATGAAAGTAGCTCGTGGGAACGTAACATCCTGCCACAAGTTTCCAATCTGCAGGCTGATTTCTCTCTCTGGTGCCTCCTACCCCTCTCTCTTATGGGTCAGGCAGCCTTCTTTAGAATCGTGTCTCTACCATTCTCAACCAACTGCACCACTACCCCTACAAGATACCTCAGATCTTTTTTAAATGTATCACATCTCTGCCCAGGGGCTTCCTCTCGGTTGGAAAGGTCTCTAGAATAGCTATGAACAAATGTTGCAAGTCTCCTTTTGATGGAGGTTTGGATGATATACCGTCATACTTTAGGGCTGTGCACCTCGCAGTGATGGCTTTTTGGAAACGAGCGATGGGGTATCAGCTCAGTACATATTTTTCATTACCTATATGAGACCGCCGCCACTTCCTCCTGCAATGGGGAGTGCACTGGAGCTCAAGGGATGACCCTTAAGGGCCTAATTTGGCATAAGCGACTAACCAGGGAGACCTTTGGTTGGCATCATGCTTGGAGACGTTTTCGTTCTTAAAGGCCTCCATAGCGGGACCTCATCAGTATCTCTATGCTAGGAGATGTGATGATGGACACCTATATGGTCTCCTTTGACCACCTGCAGTCCTCCTTTCACCTATGTAACCATCAGTTCTTCCACTACCTCCAACTCCGTCATGCCCTTCACTCTTACATTGCTCATTCTGACTCCAATCAGGCCAGTGGGACTTGACAGGTGAAGATGGGTGCAAACATATATCGTTGGTGTACTACCCCATTTTCCACATTTTCCCTAATTTTCCTGTTGCTTTCAACTCTCTGTGGGTGGCCTGGGCGAGAGATCTTGGGGAAATCTCAGATGAGGACTGGAGGAATGCCAAGATGGGCCCCAGAACAGTTGCCATCGCCATGTAATTCAGGATGATACAGTTGTGAATACAAGCTGTTTCTCAAATTCAAAATGATTGACTCAGTGCAGTTGTTGTCGAAGAGATTCCTACAGAGAGGACAAACACTGCTGGTCTTTTAAAAATTGAATGTGGGGAAGTTTTACACAGGACGATTGATCTGAATAGACGTAAATTGATTAAATGCAATATTTGATCAAGGAAGCAGCTAAATGTGTAAATGAGGCATATTACAAGCTAATATAATTGGCTGAAAAGATGAACTAAAGAAATTGGGTTTAATGACTTTATGTGTACCTAATAAATATTTAATAAAAGAGTGGAATGATCTAAAGAAACACAGAGAATGATGTAATAGCCGGGTGACAAATGAACAGAAAGATACAGAGACAGGAAAAAAGGTGACGTGATTCAACAGTGATTCAGAACCAGGAATAGTTACAGAGTTTCCATTAAGGAAGGAACAATGACGGAATTATATCCATGTTCCCTGTTCAAGAGATGATCTTTAAAGCGACTGCGTGGATCAGTAATAAAACACTTCTTAATCAGGTCACAGAATATCTCTCAGTTTAAATATGGCCAATGGACAATATTTATCAGTTCATTCTACGTGATTCAGGTCCTGTGAATTTATTGGGCAGAGAGTTGCAGTGCAGGATGTTCTGTGTCATTCATTGCGCAATGGATGGTGTTGCAATTGAAACTCAAGATGAAGTCTCTGTGTTTCAAATTAAATCACAACATTTAAGAGTTTCTGACTGTTCCCAGTCCTAACTAAAGATGATTTACTCTGGATTTAGGACATGCTGTCAAAGAAGGGGTGTGGGATATCTATACTACTATAATAAAGAGAGAGCCCAAACCTTTGAGGCGGGTAATCTCAGGAACCACAGCACCAATCACAACACCCAACACCCAATACAGTTGCAGCAGAAGGACATAGGCTATGCAGACGCCCACCATAGACATTTAAAAGGCAAAAGAACCATGCCAGCAAAGCAGTCCCTTGTGGGTGTGTCTGCGTTGTGCTGTGGGCGTGTGCTGGGGCGTGACAAATGCTGGGGGCGTGTGGTACGTAACAACCTTCCTGCCATGTCTAATATTGTGTGCTAATCTCACCCTGCTCCCTTTAAATACCCCTGCACCCCATGATCATAACACACCCTTACTCCTTAAATTACCCCAACACCCTTAAACACTAACCCATCTTAATCCCTATAAATATACCCTATACCCCAAAAACCAAACCTATCCCTAAAAATACCCCTGTACCCCAAAACTAGCCTTGAACCCTATAAATACCCCTGTACCTCAAACCCCAAACCTAACCCTGAACCCTATAAATACCCCTGTACCTCAAACCCCAAACCTACCCCTGAACCCTAAAAATACCCCTGTACCCCAAAACACAAACCTAGCCAGGAACCCTAAAAATACCACTGTACCCCAAACCCCAAACCTACCCCTGAACCCTAAAATACCCATGTACCCCAAAACCCAAACCTACCCCTGAACCCTAAACATACCCCTGTACCCCGAACCCCAAACCTAGCCCGAACCCTAAAAATAACCCTGTACCCCAAAACCCAAACCTAGCCCTGAACCCTTCAAATACCCCTGTACCCCAAAACTCAAACCTACACCTGTACCCTAAAAATACTCCTATACCCCAAAACCCAAGCCTAGCCCTGAACCCTAAAAATACCGCTGTACCCCAAAACCCATACCTATCCCTAAACCCTAAAACTACCCCTGTGCCCAATAGCCCAAAACTATATCTGAACTCTTAAAATACCCAAACACCCCAAAACATATACCTCAGGACCCCAACACATATACCCCTATACCCATACTTACCTTATCCAAACATTAAAAAAAGCATGCTTTTACCATTCATGCATTTGCAACGAATTTCGTTGTAAATGTATGAGTGGTAAAAGCATATAAAATGTCATGCCATGCGTTATAGAGGCATTGCGGAGTCATGGTACTTTCGTAATGAAAGTATGCGGAGTGATGGCATGCGGAAAGAAAGTTGCGGAATAATGGGTGTTTACCCTCCCCTGGTAAGTACATTGGTGGCACGGTGGCGCACATCTCCAGGAACATACTCATATTTTTTCACCACCTATTTGAAAAATGCACAGGTCTCTCTCATTGATGGCCAGCACCGACATACACTGTTAGACACACCTCCCGCCACAAGTTCTAGAATTGCGAACTTTAGAGCTGGGGAGCTCCGTTCGAATCTTGGCATCAGCTCAACATCCTGTGATTCTAGGCAAATCGTTTTGCCTCCCCGTGCCTACCACAAATGTATATATTCTTCTGTAATGTATATTGTGCTCATGCCACGTTGTCGAGTTCGCGCTATATAATATTGCAAGGAAAAATAAAGTAGGGAAACTCGAGTTCACACACTACTGAACGCGCACTCTTAAGTGCATCAGCAGTGCACTGTGAATCGGAGCGTTTCACAGGCCTGTCACAGATAAGAAATGCTATCAAAACAAAATCCTACAAAACAATATACTACTGGCCGGCAGCAATTCATACCCGGACAACGTCGGGATGGGCTGCTAGTCTCTAGTAAAGAGATGGGAGTTTAAAACATTTTTGTTTTGTTTTATATAGCGCGAACTAGACCTGAGACATCGGGTATCAGAGCGCTTTACATGAGCACCAGTTTCGTTACATGAGGACTCATTAATTTGTGTTAGGCACGGGGAGATTAAGTAATTTGCCCAGAATCACTGGATGTTGAGCGTCGTTTCCGAGACTTGAACCCTATTCCTCAGCTTCGAGGTCGATTGCTCTAGCCGTAAGGCTACATCCTCTCCCCAGTTATAAAAAAAGTTACAAAAAGTGTCAAGCCTGTGAAGAATAATGTAAAACAAAATGCTTTTCCCCCATAACTAAACACTACAGTCTTTCATAAGAAGCAGAAGAATAAATGACTCCTGTTTTTGAAACAATTATTTAGCAGAAAATTATTCGGGAAGTGCTTGGTAGTCCTTAAAATAGAGGTGAATTAAGAAACGAAGTTGAAAATGGAGAATAATGTAGGATTTAAGAAAAATAAATACAATTGTGATCCCATGCTATCCATCCAGGGGTACCAAATCCAGCAGTAATTCTGTTCCAAATTCCAACAAATGCAGAATGGTATATAGTCACTGACTTATGCCTAGTGTTCTTCTCCATTCCTCTCCACATTCACTGGATATGACGCCTAGTCTCAGGGGGTCCAGTTGTGCCATTTTGGAGCATCATAATTTGCAATGACTGCAAAAACCATCATGCCTTGCACTAAACACACCTCCTCAGGCAAAACACATTGCACACCTGTGACTAGGCAGTTCCTGAGAGGGAAAGGAAAAGTACAGGCAAAATTGCCAAACTGGAGCTACACATATACATTTGCAAATAGTCACAGCCAGTACATGAGCTCCACACACAACTACACTCACTCATCCACCTTCACAGTACATAGACAGGGAAAGCTCAGTCACAGGTGTGCTCAATGTGAATTCTGGGGAGGTGCGTGAACGGTGATGGATCAAGCCCTGATCTTTGGACTGGGTAGGAGTGTTCTGCTTAATTCAGATACTCTGTCCATCACCACCCCCTTTTCTGAATCAGGCCCAAAGCGAGACTGCAACAAAAAGTACCACTGAAAGTTATTCACATGTGTGCAATGTGCAGAAAAATATCAACACAAATATGTTTCTTCCCATTGTATACGTCTCCAAAGCATGCGAATACAACACGTGCCAAACTTGTGTTGCGATGTCTTGCCATGTAAAAATGTGTTTGTTGCAACAAACGCCACTCTAACACATGCGTTGTGACGCATGTGATGTTATTACTGTTTCACACCAACACATTCTTCAAAGTAAAACATAGTAATTGCTGACAGATATAGGAGAGTGGGTATGTATGTGTCCACAGCAATGTGACTGTTGTAAACATGCACAGACGCAAACACTCATACACAAATCCTGCTAAACATCAGATTTGAAAGAGTACATTTGTCATTGTAGATACAGATGTTTGAAATTACAATACACCTGTGTATTGCACAGGGTGTCACTTGACAGTCAATGTCTATGTACAGTCAAGCTTACAACACATACACATACATGCACAGAGCTGGACATGCTCTGATAAGCACATCTTGACTAAGTCACAATGTACTATGAACAAATAGTCCAGTGTCTGTGACAAATGATGAGTATGGATTGTTAGAAAAACACATTCAATGTACTATATCTCTAATTTCTTTGTATTATATGTTGACATGTGTAAATACAATACTAGCAATGTATATCTTTTCTACCCACAGGGGATCCTGATGTGAGTCTAGACACTGATCAGGTATTTGAGGACAGGCTACGGATGACACTGAGACCTCTGGTGGGTCTGTCTCGACGTCTTCTTCAGACGATGACGAACAACCTGGCATCTCCGGTGTGGGTCAGCATGCAGCACCGGCACCAGTAACAACTGCAGCCCCAGCGACTATACATGCAACATCTGTGGACATCCAGATCCCCAGGACCTGCATGGACCTACCAAGACCACCAAACCCTGGAAGAACAGCAACACAGGCCACCCCAGAGTTGTCAGGAAACATCAGCCCAGACAACAATGAAGGAGGAGCCATCCTGTCAGTGCCTGCCATGCCAGGTTCTGTTTGTGCAGTTAGGGTTAGGTGTGGTGTGAGGGTGCGTGGTGGGAGGACATTATCTCCAGCTGGTGCTGATGACGGAGAGGACCCCCAGCTGACTCACTTTTTCCATCCGTACTGAGAATGCACCGGAGACTTTGGCTAGGTTGTTGGGATGCTCAAGAAAATCAAACAACAGCAGCCTGCCCATTTTGACTGGATGGACCAATATATGGAACGTATGGAGTCCAACTGGTCAAAACTAGATGACCTCACTGAGGTGCATAAGGACGTACTCACCAGCATCTGTCAGATAGCTACCAACATGACCCCACCTCTCTGTGTGCCAACTACATCTGTTGCCCCAACATCTGCAACTGCCACAGGGAGGGCTGAGGGCAGTGGCGATGTGTCCCCTACAAGGCAGAAGCCTGCAACTGAGGGTACCCCTCCTCCGAAGAAGAGGGGATGTCTGTGGAATAGGGATAAGAGACACTGATGTACATGCATACCCCAGGAAGGAGAGAAATGAAACGAATATCCTCCTCTGTGTGCAAAGCATATACTCTGTTGGCAGTCACTGGACTCCCCAACTTGGGATGGATGGTCTAATTTGGACTATTTCTTAAAATTACTGTGGACTCTGCTCAGAACGTTTTTCATCTATCGCAAATTCCAACTCATATGTGAACTTTGGATTACTAATTAGTACAGCACTTACCCTTGTTTGTAACATTAATCACATGCACTTAAATAAATTCACTTTCACACTATACATGAATCATTCGTCAATTAAAGACTGTTCAGGCAATAGAACTGATGATCAGTATTACATGGCATTGTCAACAAATGGACTGCAGAAGTTTAGCTACCGTCTACTACTAAAACTTTCACATGACCCATATGAGGGATACATACGACAAGGTGAACACAAGACACCTAGTACATGCCAAATATAATCATTGCCTCCACTGTTGTAAGATGGAACAATTGAACTGCACGAACACTAATAATTGTGCCATGGAATTAACATCAGGGTATATTGTTACATTTCATATCGGTACCCTAATATAGGTCCAGGGAACATCGTACACTTTCCCTATATCAGCTCCCTTCATTTCATATGAACGAGCTTTATAAGGACATAACTCCAAATAAGGAAAGACTGCCTTGTATGGACATTACGCCTTATAAGGTCTACATCCTTTTATGGACTAAACCTTTCACCTAGTTCATGACGAGGGTGGAACTTCTACCCGATCCATACTGCTAAGATGTCATCCTTAGCACATATGAATAATTAATGAGTACACTCACCAGGAGGTACACTTCACCTCTCCCATCGACGCACAAGGTTTAATCCCCAAACATCATCCTCATACTGAACAATGGGTAACACACATACATAGACTGTATAAATACAGCACCTCTTGCTATCAGTAAGCAGGAGGGACCCGAGACTTCAAGGCTAACACACTGACCAGAGACGCTGCAGCTCCGACATGACATCGCTCCAGCTGACAGTGGTCTGATGATCACTTGCGGGGCGTCCAGCTCAAGTCCAGGACGAAGTCCCACACTCTCACTATTCAGGTATGGGGTTTGACTAAAGCCTCATGGGATTCTTGGCTCTTAGGCTTAGGCTATATAACACCTACTCAAATGCTAGGTACACTTAGGTACATCTAGTCAGGCATCTTAGGAGTACGCACTTTATTTTATAAATGCATTCTATATTCATGTATAGGTGCATGACCATTGCAAAATGGTAGAACAATACCATTTGTGGGACACCCCCGCGCCGCACGGCCACCAGCTGCTGCGTGTGCCCCTGCCTGCCCTCTGCCTCGCTGCTGCCTCGTTTGCCGGCTGTCGCCGCTGCGAGTGTTTTTTCCCTTGTTTTGCCTGTTTTTTGTGCTTGCTTTGTGGAATCTTTGTGTAACTCTCTTTTTCCCCGTTTTTGCGGTAATTTGTGCCTGTTTTAGCATTTATTTCCGTGTTAGCTCTCCTTCCTTGTTGTCCGCCTACCGCGCCGCCCCCCGCCCTCCCTTCCCGCCACCGCCGCTTGTCCCCGCCCCTTTTGTCTTCTGTATCCCTCCCCGCTCCCGCCTCCCAGCTGCCCCGCCCACCCGCGCACTTGGCCTTAAATGGCGACCGTGCGACGCAGGTGAGTGTGACCCACTTGTGGGACACCCCCGCGCCGCACGGCCACCAGCTGCTGCGTGTGCCCCTGCCTGCCCTCTGCCTCGCTGCTGCCTCGTTTGCCGGCTGCCGCCGCTGCGAGTGTTTTTTCCCTTGTTTTGCCTGTTTTTTGTGCTTGCTTTGTGGAATCTTTGTGTAACTCTCTTTTTCCCCGTTTTTGCGGTAATTTGTGCCTGTTTTAGCATTTATTTCCGTGTTAGCTCTCCTTCCTTGTTGTCCGCCTACCGCGCCGCCCCCCGCCCTCCCTTCCCGCCACCGCCGCTTGTCCCCGCCCCTTTTGTCTTCTGTATCCCTCCCCACTCCCGCCTCCCAGCTGCCCCGCCCACCCGCGCACTTCGCCTTAAATGGCGACCGTGCGAACGCGCAGCGGTCACGCGCAGCGGGCACGCCGATTGTGCGCCGAAGGCGCGCCAAAGGTAAGCCCGTCTGCGCCCGTCCGCGACCGGATCGCGACCAGCGCCAGGACCCCTGCACCTCGCAGATCTCGACCGACCCGCCTGACGTACTCATCCGCCACCCTCATCGCTCTCAACACCGGCCGACTCCCAGAATGCCACCAAGCCACTCCAAGACGCACCCACGGCCCGTTCAGCTGCCACGCCTGCAAGTTCTCCTGCACCTGGACCAGCCCCGCACCAGCACCCGCCAAGTCGAAGTCCAGCAGCACCCACCTCAAGTGCATCCTGCTCAACACCCGCTCCGTCCACAGACACGCCATCGAACTCTGGAACCTCCTAGACGCCACAGCCCCTGACGTTGCCTTCCTCACGGAGACCTGGATGAACGCCTCTTCAGCTCCCGACATCGCCATCGCTATCCCAGAGGGCTACAAGATCGTCCGGAGGGACCGAAACGCCAACCAGATGGGAGGAGGCATCGCCATCATCAACAGGAACACCATCCGTCTCACGACCAGCACCGACAACACCCTGACCAGCGCCGAACACCTGCATTTCCAGATCCACACCAACCCGAACACCACCCTCAGAGGCACCCTGATCTACCGACCCCCTGGACCACGCACGCAATTCAGCGAGGACATCGCCGACTTCATCAGCCCGCATGCCCTCCCCTCCGCTGACTACATCCTCCTGGGAGACCTCAACTTCCATCTGGAGAACAACAACGACCGCAACACCAGCACCCTGCTCGACAACCTCGCCAACCTGGGACTCAAGCAACTGGTGTCCACCCCCACCCACCTCGCCGGACACACACTCGACGCCGTCTTCTCATCCAGCACAGACATCGACTTCAGCCACGCCACAGAGCTTCAATGGACGGACCACAGCTGCGTCCACTTCACCTTCAAGAGAACGACGACCCACCAACACCAGCAACACACCGCCCGCAGAAGCTGGAACAAGATCACAGCAGACCAGCTCGCCACCTCCTTGAGCCAACACCCTCCTGCCAGCTCGGCGAACCCTAGCCAGGCCGCCGATAACATCACGAAGTGGATCAGCAACTGCGCGGACGAACTCGCCCCGCTGAGGACCCCGCCTAGCAGACCCGGCAGCAAGAAGGCCCCATGGTTCACCGACGAACTCAAGAGCTCCAAGAAGACCTGCCGAGCCCTCGAGAAAGTCTGGAAAAGGGAACCGACACCGGACAACAGGACCTCCTACAAACTTGCCACCCGGAAACACCACCAGCTAATCCGCGCCGCCAAGAGAACAGCATTCAAGGACCGGTTGGACAACAACGCACACAACAGCAAGGAACTCTTCAACATCGTGAAAGAGCTCTCCAACCCCAGCGCAGGAAACAACGACATCACCCCATCGCAAGACCTCTGTAACTCCCTCGCCTCATACTTCCACAACAAGATCACGGACATACACAGCAGTTTCAACAACCAACCAACGCACACCACGACCGACCAGCCACCCCCCCCCACCACCACCCTCCACGCCTGGACCCCGATCAGCACCGAAGACACCATCCGCACGATGAACTCCATCCACTCCGGATCACCAACCGACCCCTGCCCTCACCACGTCTTCAACAAGGCCGACACTGTCATCGCACCCCACCTGCGAGACATCATCAACACATCCTTCGACACCGCCATCTTCCCTGAAAGCTGGAAACACGCCGAACTCAGCGCTCTACTCAAGAAACCAACAGCGGACCCCACCGACCTCAAGAATTACCGCCCCATCTCGCTTCTCCCGTTTCCAGCCAAAGTCATCGAGAAGACCGTCAACAAGCAGATGGCCGCCTTCCTCGAGACGAACGGATCCCTCGACCCCTCACAGTCCGGCTTCCGAGCCAAACACAGCACCGAGACCGCCCTCATCGCCGCCACCGATGACATCCGAGCCCTGATGGACAATGGAGAAACAGCGGCCCTCATCCTCCTAGACCTCTCCGCGGCATTCGACACGGTCTGCCACCGCACCCTAATACGGCGCCTCAGCAACATCGGAATCCAGGACAAGGCGCTGGAATGGATCATCTCCTTCCTCGACGGAAGAACACAGCGAGTCCGCCTACCACCGTACAAGTCAGAGGCCTCCAAAGTCATCTGCGGCTCCCCCAAGGATCATCCCTGAGCCCCACCCTCTTCAACGTCTACATGAGCCCCCTCGCGGCCATCGTACGCAAACACCACCTCAGCATCATCTCCTACGCCGACGACACCCAGCTGATCCTCTCCCTGACCAACGACCCCGCCGCCGCCAGAGCCAACCTGCACGAAGGGATGAAAGAGGTATCCGAGTGGATGACGACCAGCCGCCTGAAACTGAACTCGGACAAGACGGAGGTCCTCATCCTGGGCTCCTCACCCTCCGCCTGGGACGACTCCTGGTGGCCTCCCGCCCTGGGCACCGCACCCAAACCGACAGACCATGCACGAAACCTGGGCTTCATCCTGGACTCCTCCCTCTCCATGACCAGGCAAGTCAACAGCGTCTCCTCGGCGTGCTTCAACATCCTACGCATGCTATGGAAGATCTTCTGGTGGATCCCCACAGAGACCAGGAAGACCGTCACCCAGGCCCTCGTCACCAGCCGACTGGACTACGGCAACGCCCTCTACGCCGGGACCACCGCCAAGCTCCAGAAGAGACTCCAGCGGATCCAAAACGCCTCAGCCAGACTCATCCTCGACATCCCACGATCCAGCCACATCTCCGGACATCTGAGAGACCTTCACTGGCTCCCCATCAACAAGAGAATCACCTTCCGCCTCCTCACCCACGTACACAAAGCCCTACACGACCAAGGCCCGAGCTACCTCAACAGCCGAGTCAACTTCTACGCTCCCAAACGCCACCTCCGATCAGCCAACCACGCCCTCGCCGCCGTCCCCCGCATCCGAAGAGCGACTACAGGAGGAAGGTCCTTCTCCTACCTGGCCGCCAAGACCTGGAACTCCCTCCCGTCCGACCTGCGCCTGACCCAAGACCACCTCTCCTTCAGGAAGAAGCTGAAGACCTGGCTGTTCGAGCAGTAGCGGCACCCCCCCCCCCCCCCCCCCAAGCGCCTTGAGACCCTACGGGTATGTAGCGCGCTTTACAAGTGTCACTGATTGATTGATTGATTGATTGAACAATACTATTTCTTCTTATTCACTGTACTGCTAGTTCTATATCTCTGTCACTGTTTTACAGTCGTAACAGTGCACTTATTCTACGTGAGAAGAACTACTGTATAATAAATTCTTATTGTAAACACGTTTAACTGTTTCTTCTTTGTATGTCTCTGAGAGCAAAAACAAGCAAGCACAAGCAATTGGGTGAAAAGTAATATATTGTTTCCACGAGTCTGAGGTTATTGCGTTTTAAAGCTGCAAAAATGAATCTCTCTGATAACAGGAGATTCTAGTGGCACTGCGAGCTAGCTAATGTGAATCCTAGGCTAATATATGCAACAGGGATGTACAGAGTCAGTCTGCCACCAGACACACAGCATATGTTATCTGTAATCGTCGTAGGTCCTGCATGACATGGTACTTTTGGGGACTACACTACAATATGTACATGTCATGAAATCATGTTGGATGTGTGGAAACAGACAAGGCACACTCTATGTGGCTCACAGGTTTATTACGCATCCACAAGCAGTAGCCTTCAAACAAGCCAGAGCAGATGACAGGGTCAATGACCAGGATGAACCAAAAACATTTAGAAAAGCAAATTACAGAACAGAGTGTGTATTATTGATTCATGATCCAATTGATTTTACAATATTGCAACTGCATTGTGTGTCTCCAAGCTCACACCTATCCACACAACAGCCAAACGAGCCTGTGCAAGAGAGACATAGAATAGTCGTAAATACTACATCCCGTTTAAGACATCTGCCAAAATTGTTACACTATTATCCATTGTAACATTTCAACAACAGCTAGGAGTAATGCCAACACTGTACTGTGATCCTCATGACTCAATATACACTGTCCAGTGTGGCAGAAAGGGGATATGTAAACCTGAGCAATACAGATGTGGCATGGAAGGGGATTTCATGTTTGTGACATAGTGCAGACTTAAACCATGTGATTCACTGGCCCGGTAACAATTGTTAGTACAGACTGTTTTTGCGGATGTGCGAGTGGCACAGTGTTTCACATTGAAAGAAAGGGATGATGCACTATTTCAACTTGTCTGTTTTCCTTCATTCAGACCATCAGAGCATTGACGTTCAGAACATGTGCCCACCTTGATGTCTGGTGATGGTAATATATTCAACATGACAACTTTAATATCAGTCCATCCCATTTGCTGTGTCACTTTTCAGTCTCCCCTAAATGAGAAGAGTGATGTTTGTAATGACACATAACACTCATGTGCATTACAGATCAGGCCAGGGTGGGAAAGTTGGAGATAGGGCGATAGTTGTTTAGGTCCGTGGGGTCAGCGGTGGGTTTCTTAAGGATGGGAGAAACCTGCCCCACCTTTAGGGAGTCAGGTAAGCCACCTTGTAGAAGTGAACTGTTTATGATTTTGGTCCAGAGAGGTAGTAGTAAAGGGGTAAGATCTTTAACTAGATTTGTGGGGAGAGGGTCACTGAGGTGATTGGAAGGCTTCAGAGCATTGAGAAATATGCCAATAGCGTCTTCAGAATAGGTGTAAAAATATGACCATGCCGCGTCATTTTTTAGAGCAAACCTAGACGGGATTTGTTGTGTTGAGATAGTGGGTGGAGAAGTTTTGGTGAGCGGGCAGGCGTGAGAGTTTAGAGCATTGATGAGATCTTTCTTGATGTTCTCAGTTTTTGTATTAAAGTAGTTAGAAAAGTCTTCACATGTGGGTTGAGGTTGAGTTAGATCTTGTTAGCGTTGAGGTTGGTCCTTAGATTGAGTTTTGATTAATCCAAAAAGTTTTTGGGATGGTTTCTTGCCTGGTCAAGTTGTTGGCTGAAGAAGACTGCTTTGGTCCGCTTGACTTTTCGATAGTAGGAATTTCTCTTTTTTTTTAGAGTCATGAGGAGCTTGGCCGATGGTACCGATCTCCAGTTGCGTTCAGCAGTTCTAAGAGAGCGTCTGTCCTAGTTACAAAGATCATTGAACCAGGGTTTAGAGACTTTAGTGGACACTCTTTTTAGTTGCAGGGGAGCAAATTAATTAATAATCGAGGTCATAGAATTGAGGTAGTGTTTGGTGAGATCACGTACATTGGAGGACCCAGTGGGGGGGTAGAAGTAGATTCTGGCTTGAAGTAGGTAATGTGTTTGGGTTGAGTTTTTTCCAGTCTCGTTTCCATACTTTAGGTTTTGTGGATTGGGCTGCGTTAAGTTTGACTGTTTCATTGATGAAGAAGGTGATGATGTGATGGTTTGACCAATCGCAGGGGAGGATCAACTCCAAGTGAGTGGACTCGCTCTTAGAGATTATTAAGTCCAGAGTAGCGCCTTTATTATGTGTAGGGCTGTTGCAAATTTGGTTGAGGTCTAAGGCGTTCTGGAAGTTCTTAAGACTATTAAATAAAGCATTTTTTTATTTGAGCTTTTCATTTTGTGTTCCTAAGTCTGTGAATTATATTAATAAAATTGCAGTTGAATTGTTTGTTCGTGACAATAATGATTGGGCAATGTGATGGTCCGCATGTTGTCGATGGTATATGTGTCCTATTAACGTATGTATCAAAGTTAGCATTGACTGCTATTGCCCGCCCACTAACATTAGGTGCACAACGCTTGAACTCCACAAAATTGGAGTCACTTCCTGCCAAAATTGCAACCTCACCCTTACTATTTGCGAACCACATCCTGACTACGGGAGGAGGCACAGGAAACGCAAACAGCCCCGTAATGTTAAGGCACAAGAATACCTGTTCTACAGTACCAACTGCCGCTCACTACCGAAACACAAACTAGATATCTTCAATCTCCTACTGGAAGACAGACCTAGCGCCCTCTTCCTGACAGAAACGTGGCTACACGAAAGTGCTGGCCCGGACGTTGCCACTGCCCTCCCTGCCAACTATGCAATCACTAGGATAGATAGAAATAAACAACTTGGTGGTGGAATTGCAATCATTTTCAATAGAGACTTGAAATGTACGTTAGATCCAGTCGACATCCCTGACTGTGAAGCCGGCTCTTTCAAAATATCTTTGAACACAAACTTTACAATGTCTAGCCTATTGATATACCGGCCCCCCGGCAATTCACCCCAATGGCCGTCAAATCTAGCCAATCATATTACCCCGCATTACCTAACTTCTAAAAACTTTTCAATTATCGGGGACCTCAACTTACATCTTGACGACCCTTCTATCCCCTCTTGCTCAAACTTGTTAGAGGATCTGACGGCCCTTAACCTGACGTTGGTCAATTCAGGACCCACTCATAAAGCGGGCCACGTGCTCGACCCCATCATTTCTAACATTAACGATTTAAAATGGCATGAAACCACCCCTATCTGTTGGTCTGATCACTACTTAGTAAAATTCAGCATCAATCTTCCACCTCCCACTACTGCGCAACCTGCTTTTCTAGCCGCATCCAGGAAAAACTGGAAATTACTGGACATGGCAAAACTTAATTCAGCGCTCCACGAAAATCCTCCTAGAACAGGTCACAACATCGATAGCCTAGTAGTAGCCACTCAACAATGGCTCAGTGACGCTGCTAACCACTGCTTACCTACTTCTCTTGCCAAAGGAAATAGACACTGTCACCCTGCCCCATGGTTTAATGACAGTTTTAAAATTGAAAAATCGAAATGCAAGGCACTGGAGAGTCAATGGCGTAAAGACTACGCCCCTGACACAAAAAAGACCTACCATGAAGCCAGAAACATATACCACACTGCTTGTGCGAAGGCACAAGCCTTGTTTGTTTCAAACACCATCAGGAAAGCAACCAATAAGCCCAAAACTCTGTTCAATAAGGTTAGAGAACTTGCGGGTGCACAATCCACAGCCACGGCTCCCCCCTTAAATACTCAACAATGCCAAGATCTAGCCTGTTTCTTTACCGATAAAATCGAGACAATTATCAGGGACATCAAAACAAACATCAATGTACCACCTCCATTGGCTGACACGGAGGATGTTCCCCCTACTGAGAATACTTTAGAATCCTGGCCCTCCATCACGGTTAACACATTGAAAACCATCTTTAAGATCATCAAATCCGGTTCCCCCGGGACCCGATTCCCATCAAAGTACTCAAACAACTGGACGATCGCTCCCTGGAAATCATGGTGGATATGCTCAATTCCTCGTTTGAATTTTCCACAGTCCCGGCCCTCTGGAAACACGCCATGATAACGCCATTGCTAAAAAAGCCCACAGCAGACCCGGAAACTCCAGCAAACTATAGACCTATATCTCTACTCCCTGCATTCTCCAAATGCTTAGAGAGACACGTCCATTCAGTTCTATCCACCTTTGCTGAAAACTATTCACTCCTGCACCCTTCGCAATCTGGTTTCTGGGCTGGGTTCTCGACAGAATCCACCCTTCTAGGAGTTACGGAACATCTCCGGAACCTCCTTGATAATGGTCAAACGGTCGCGCTCGTACTTTTAGATCTGAGCGCGGCCTTTGACACCATCTCTCACAAAACACTCATCAAGGTGTTACACAGGAACGGTGTCCATGGGAAAGCACTCGAATGGATTCAGTCCTTGGCTCAACGGACCTTCCAAATAACATCGTCCTTGGCCTGTTCCGACAACTTTGAAGCCCCTCACGGAGTGCCACAAGGATCCATTTTGAGCCCCCTGTTTTTTAACCTTTACCTCAGATCCTTGGCTGACCTAGCGGAGAGATCTGGTCTCACCCTCATAACCTACGCCGACGATTCTCAAATTATTTTCTCCCTGTCTGAATCGAACCCACTATCTCCATCCCTTCTCAAATTAGGGCTTCAAAACATCCTTAATTGGATGACAAGAAATCAATTAAAGCTAAACGGAGACAAAACAGAGATTCTTCTACTAGGGAAACAACAAGACCTTTGGAACCCCTCACACTGGCCCAACCAGATGGGAAATTTTCCCACCCCAGTTACTCAAGTACGTAATCTGGGAGTCATCATGGATAGTTCTCTCTCCATGAAGCAACAGGCCAGCAAAGCTGTCGGCCTGTGCCTCACCATTATCAAATGGTTGAGGAAAATCCTTTGGATGCTGCCCTCCGCCACTCAAAAAACCCTAGTCAATGCCCTCATAACATCTCGGCTTGACTACGGCAATATTCTGTACTTTGGTTCCAACAAAGCGGTAGTCAGTCGGCTGCAGCTTGCCCAAAACGCAGCTGTTCGTTTACTGTGCAGAATCCCCCAAAATTCCGGAGTCTCGAGCTACCGTCGTGAGCTCCATTGGCTCAGGGTTGAAAACAGAATCCGCTTCAAAGCCCTGAACTATATGTTCAGAATCAAAGCAGGAATCGCATAAGGATGAGCTTTGGCTCATCCTTATGCTCCCAAGCGAAACCTTCGATCGCAATCAGCCGCCAACTTCTGCATGCCCAGATTTAAACTAGCTAGAATGGGTGGCAGATCCTTTGCCCATCTAGGACCATCCCTCTGGAACGCACTCCCTCTCTATATTCGAAAGGAGGAAAATCATGCTAGGTTCAGAAAGCACGTCAAGACCTGGTTATTTGATTAATATCCTGATTAACCAGTAATCCCCTGCCATCTTAATGATTTGTCTCAGCACTGGGAAACCCTTTTTGGGTAGCTATCGCGCCTTATAAGTTTAAAAAATAAATAAATAAATAAATTGCAGTTTGTTAAGCTCCACAATGTTTTCTACATGGAATGTGACATGCTTTTGAGACACACCCATATTTGACTTACACTTTGGCACATAGGTCATGCTAAACATTAGTACACATAGTACCATTTATTTTATGTACAACCATCTACGATTGACATGCAGGATAGCGCTTTGCTGATTGACTACACACATGTACAGAAGCTGATAGAAACAAAGTGTTCCGTGTGTTGTGATATTTGGATCCATGCCCGTTTGTAATTCTGACATGGTGGACCCCTGCCATGGCTCAGCATGACACAGCTGAGCTTCCAGATCTGGTAAATCTTCTCATGGCACTCTGTTTTCTCTGTGGCATATCCGGGGCCCATGGTGTGTGTCATGTTAGCATTTGTCCCGGTGTTCAAGTCCCATTTCAGACCAAGACTGTAGTCCCTGCAGAATGTTAATGTTTGAAAATCTTGCTGTGTGCTGAGTAGGCCAGTTTTTTCTTGGCCTATTTGACTTACAGTGTCTGTGATGTGTGTGCCCAAGTACAATGTGCTCATTGTGGGGTCATCCATGGTTGATTTGAGATGTGAGCCTGAACTGTGTGTAAACTCTCATTTGACACATTTAGGGGCCCATTAGGATGGCGGGCGGATTGCCCCCGCCGGGCTGGCGGTGGTCACGTTGGCCCGGCTGGGGCAATCCGCCTGCCATCCCTTTTGGAAAGACCCCCACCATAATATTATGGCTGGGGGGTCTGCAGCGGACGGAAAGACCGTCTGCCGCATTTCATCCCCGGTCGACTTGTGACCGGGTGGAAAAGGCTGCAATATGGTGGCGGGGTCTGTTTGACACCGCCAGCCATATTACAATGTGCTTTGAGGAATGCCTTTCCGTTGCGGCATTGCCACCACGGAAAAGCATGCGGAGTCTGCTAGGGGGGCCTGTTGCAGGTCCCCAAGGACTCTGGGGGTTGGGGGGTGCACATAGTGGGGATACCATGCAGGATTTCCCCCACCAGGCGGCGGGGGGGAATCCACCCGCCATCCTAATGGACCCCTAAATGAGTCAAATGAGAGTTTACACACAGTGCAGGCCCACATCTCACGCGGAGGCACCGCGCTGTGCCTGCTATTTTGTGCATGGAAGTGCACAACATGCCTCCCTAACATTGTGGCGCGCGCTGCTGAGTGCACAGCCCGCCACAATGTTAGGGATGCAGGATGCGCCGGCCACTGTGGCGGGCGCATCCTAATAGCACCCACGGTGCCCCCGCCCTAATGTCGGGTGGTCCTTTTTGGACAACGGGATGGCGGGTGGACATCCTAATGGGCCCCTTAGTATTCTCTGAGTCACCTGTGTGCTAGCAAATTCAGCGTGTAGTTGATCTGTAATCTATTTTATTTGAGCTTGGCTGTTTGTCTTCGTGCATCTTCAGTCACGTAGTTCTACTAGCTTTTGTGTGGCATGTGGTGTATGTTTGTAAGTTTTCATTTTCTGTACTGGCCCTGGGACTCATGCATCTTCAGTCTGCACATGAGTTGTAATGTTTAGTCAAATTGCCATAGCTGCCAGAGTGTGGAACTGGATCTCAGCAATAAGGTAGTGTCAGATGTGCCCCGTTGTATTTGTGTCTAGCTGATGTAAATGAAGGAGTGTGTTAATGCTTTTTGATGGTCACTTCTTACATTGTCCATTTAAAGTTTAGCGGAAGTGTTAGCCCCCAATGGCAATAGTTGTCTGCACAGGACTGAGGGTATTTTTACACACACTGCAATGTAAGCCTATGGTTGTTTGGCACCCAACCAGTAATTTGTAACAACATCGGTTGTGTGTTTGGGCACAAAGACACACATAATTGTTTAAACATGCTAGGGGTGTGAGACCTACATTCACCTTGGTGTCACTAAACTGATGGTGGTGTTAGACCCCATACTACCAATGTGATTGATTATGCTGGGGGATTTAACCCCACACTCACCTCTTTGTGACTACAGTGAGGGGGGTTATACCTCATTCCACCTATGTGATTAATGATGCTGGAGGATTGACCCTACAGTCACATCTTTGTCACTACAGTGAGGGGGGTTATACCCCATTCCACCTATGTGATTAATGATGATGGGGGATTGACCCCACACTCAACTCTATGTCACTACTGTGATGGATGTTTGTCAAATATTGATTGTCATGTGTAAATTGTAGTGTCAGTTTACACACATACACACTATTTCGGCAGATCTAACGTGGAGGAGTGGACTCCCTCCACTCCTTATGTGGCGGAGATTGCATGAGGGTGCTAGTCATCCACCCCCTATGGTGAGGATATGCTGGGAGTGATATACATCCCCCCTATGAGATGGGGATTGCATGGGAGTGATAGGCATCCACCCCCCTAAGGGGTAGAGATCTCTGGGAAGATAAACAACCACCCCTCTATGGGGTGAGGATTGCATGGGAGTGATAGGCATCCACCCCGTATGGAGTGGAGAATGCTGTTAATGATATGCATCCACCCCCCTATGGTGAGGATATGCTTGGAGTGATAGGCATCCACCCCCCCCCCCCCCAATGGGGTGAGGATATGCTTGGAGTGATAGGCATCCACCCCCTATGCAGTGGAGAATGCTGTTAGTGATATGCATCTACCCCCCTATGGTGACGATATGCTTGGAGTGATAGGCATCCACCCCTCTATAGGGTGGAGAATGCTGTTAGTGATATGCATCCACCCCCCCATGGTAAGGATATGCTGGGAGTGATAGGCATTCACCCCCCTATGAGGTGAAGAATGCTGTTAGTGATATGTATCCACCCCCCAATGGTGGAGATATGCTTAGAGTGATTGGCATCCAATCCCCCTATGGGATGGGGATAGCATGAGAATGCTAGGCATCCACCTCCCTATGGTGTGGAGAATGCTGTTAGTGATATGCATCCACCCACTGTGGTGAGGATATGCTTGAAGTGATAGGTATCCACCCCCCTATGGTGAGGATATTCTGGGGGTGATAGGCATCCACATCCATTTGGTGCTGTTGCCTTTCGCCTGCTCGTGACGTTTTGGTGTGTGGTAGGTATCTGACAAACTGTCTCTGACAACAGCGTCGGTTACAGTGGAGTCAACCACAGATGTACAGTATTGGGATCACCTGCGCCATTTGATACATGGCAGCTCCGTCTCGTCCCCGTTGATCGTATTTTGGCATGAGTCAGAGCATCTTAACGTCATGTCCGAATATTCTGACGTGCTGGATTCTGAACCCTGTATAACGCGTTTGGATTACGCATCGTACTTGAGTATCTGGTAACAGCTTGTGACGTGAGTCCGGAAGACTCGATTTACACGATGACTGAGCCCGTTCATTTGTAAAATGTTGCAGGATTACGACCGAACGTGGCGGTCAGAAATTGGACACCTATTCGCATCATACTTCGTCGTTTGGATTTTCTGTCTCAGAATACGAGTCGGTTGTGAGGTAAGCCTACGGATGGCATTGGGACGGCCTTTTTAGCAACATCGGAATCGACCCTTAGGGTTGACTTTTGTAGATGTCTCCATAGACATTGATTAAAATTGTAATAGCAACCCTGGATTGCTGTATGTGGGTAGCATTTTAGTATAGTATTGATCATGGTATGCTCAAAATCAATAATTATTTTCTGAGGAAAATAATTATTGGTTTTATCTTTTATTTGGTTTAAAATTTCAAGATAGGTAGCTTGTTGATTATTGGGGAGTAGGGTATAGACAAATGGAATATTAGTATTTTGGGGAAAAACAAGCATTGTGTATTATTGATAAAATGGTTTGGGACAAATTTTAAAGGTCCCATCCATCATCGAAGTGTTACATTGTTGTAATTTAGGTAAATTGTTTCCAGTAGCAAATAAAATAATTGGTTTGTCTTTGCATTTATTGTCAAATATTATAAATGGTTCATTGCTTTGTGTTAAACTTAGCTCAGGGGGACTCTACCTCTTGAAAGGTTTTAGGAGCAGGTGTACTAGTTGTAGTGGCTTTCTCTTGTCTAGCTATTTAAGCTTTTTAAAGAATCAATAGATGGTAATTGACTATATGCATGTTGGGTTACTGTTAGTAACTGCTCTTACAGTATTTCAGTGGTAGGTCTACCTGTAGTAGTGCTAGCTTCTTTTATTGTTTGAAGAACACCTCTTATTTCAATCTATGTTACATTTATGGTTTAACTCTTTTATTGAAATTTCAGATAAGACAAAACAAAAGGCCCCCAGTTGCCCCATCAGGCTGAGCAAGACAAGCTCCAGTGCAATAAAGACAGACATACCCGGTGGCTGAAGGCGTTGATCAGCAATACAGGTCACAGAAAACATCCCAAAGGAAAGCATCATGGCCCACCCTCCTCCTTCTCCCCTCTGTCCGGAACTCAAAAGAGGGACCCGCTAAGGAAAAGGGGGAAAGGTGATCTAGTCAAAAGTACGTGGCTTTCGTTTGCGCGTCGGTGCCTTCAGTTCTGGGATTGGGGTATCTGCCAAACGAAGAAGGCGTAGGTATATTGGGCAACTCACCTCACGGAACTCCCCTGTGAGCAGTGTCAAAAAGGGCCGCCACAATTCCAGAAATTCTTCCCCCTCCCGGCCAGCACAAGGGATAACTTCTCCATGCCGAGCACCATCCACAACCTGTGCAGCCAGCCCGTGTGTGGGGGGGCCTGTGAGGTCCTCCAGTGTGCTAGGATGTTTTGCATAGCTGCTCCTAGAGCGATAGTAATAAGGCGGCCCCTCCGTGACTTCAAGGGATACATCAAGGCGTTGGGTAGCCCTAGTAGAATGTATGCTGAGAACCGGGGAAGTTGGGTGTCTAGATGGGAGTCTATGTCATCTAGGATGGAACTCCAGTACCCCTGTAGGCGGTCGCAACTCCACAGCAGATGTTCCAGCATGTCACACTCCCCACACCCTCTCCAGCAGTGGTCGCTAATGTGGGGGTCGAATTGATGAAGGGGTTCAGGAGTATGGTACCAGTATGTGGCCACCTTTGTCAGAGTTTCGGTCAGACCTGTGTGATATGCGGAGTGTCGAGCTCTGCGGTATATGCCATGCCATTCTTTGGGTGCGAGTGTCCTCCCCAACTCCTGCTCCCACCGACACCTACCAGCATTGTATGTGTAAATGTTCGTTGTAAGGAGGTGTTGGTATAGGTCAGAAATCAATTTTTTGTCGGACGTGTGAGTGACTAGCCACTTCTCGTAGGGAGTAAGATGGCGTTGCGCTCCCGGCTGAACCTGCGGGTGAAGAGTCCAATGACGCACCTGTAAGTAGGATAATCTATCGCCCTCATGATTGCCATAGTCTTCTTTCATCTGTTGAAAGGAGAGGATACCGTTCAGATTAAAAAGATGTCCCAGGGCCCTACAAGGGGAGCGCCGTCACATCGTAAATGCCTTAGGATCGAGGCCCGGGGTCAGGATTCAGGATTGGCAAATAGCGGCGTCAGAGGGGAGGGGAAGGATGTTAGCTCAGGTCCCAGATCACTGGTACCTCTATGACCGTGCCAGTGATCTGGGACGCGTAAAGGTTGAGCGGCCGATGGGGCTTGGGGAGAAAAGGGATCCCCTGTACTGGCATACCCGCAACTGCTTGGTCCTGGAAGAGCCAATTCTTGCCAGATTCTAGTTGGTGGCATTCCACTAGGCTACGGAGCTGTGTCGCATAAAAGTAGAGTTGTAGATCAGGTACCCCTACAATACCATGTTTAGGCGGAAGGATTGCGATGGCATGCTTAAAGCGCGGACATCGGCCTTGCCAGATGAAAAGCGCAAGCTCAGACTGTGTCTGTTGGATTCAACCGGCCGGTGGACGGACAGGAAGGATTTGAAGCAGATAAAGGATCTGTGGCAGGAGTGTCATTTTAGTGGCAGCTATCCTCCCTAACTTGGAGAGGGAGTGGAGCTTCCATCTCCGGAGTTCTCCGCGGAGCTGTGTGCGAAGCCTAGCGTAGTTTGCCTCCATGGCAGCTGGGATGGAGGGGCGGAGGAGGACACCCAAGTAGGAGACCGTGGTGCTAGACCACTGTATAGAATGTTCCTCTTGCACCTCGGCCAATGTCTCAGGTGACAGGGAGATATTGAGGGCAATAGACTTGTCAGTGTTGATCTTGAACCCAGAGGCGAGACCGAAGCTGTGCAATTCCATATAAAGCGCACAAAGAGATTGGATGGGGTCGGTGAGGGAGAGTAAAATATCATCAGCGTACAGGCTGATCTTGTGTATGTCCCCCCCAAATTTGATTCCTTTGATTAGGTGGTGGTGCTGGATCCTGTGCGCTAATGGCTCCATGTAAAGGGCAAACAGGATCGAAGAGAGCGGGCACCCCTGCCTGGTCCCCCTGCCAATCGGGAAGCGAGAAGAGGTGTGTCCATTTATTTATTTATGAAATTTGTAAAGCGCAACAAAGGGTGTCCCGGCGATGTGAACGTGGCAGAAAAGGGGGGAAGGTTATTGTTTAAACAGCAAAGTTTTGATTTTTCTCCTGAAAGCTAGCAGAGTGGAGCTGGACCTGATGTCCAGGTCGAGGGAGTTCCAGAGTTTGGCTGTGGAAACCGTAACGCGACGATCGCCCCAGGAGGCCGTTTTAGTGCATGGCACTGACATCAGGAGGGCGTTAGTTGATCCTAGAGATCGGTTGGGAACATAAAAAGCTAAGGAGTTAAAGAGGAAACGGGGTCCTTGCTTGCATGAGGGTCTGTAGGCAATACAAAGCGCCTTGAATATGATACGGTTTTTAACGGCTAGTCAATGGTAGCTTTTGATGACATGGGCTATGGGTTTAAACTTGGGAGTACCTGAAAGCATTCTTGCAGCCGCGTCCTGCACCGACTGTAGTTACGGATGACTTGTTGCTGGGCATTCATGAAGAGTCCGTTGCAGTAGTCGAAGGAGGAAATTACAAATGCGGTGACCAGAGTTTTTCCTGAGTTGGAGGGGATGTAAGGGAGGATTCTTTTAATGGATTTTAATTTGTAAAAGGAGGATGAAACAATGGTGTTTGCATGAGCGGCAAAGGTGAGTTTGTTGTCAAGTAGTATACCTAGGTTTCTAACCTTGGTGACTGGGTTAGGCGGGAGACCTAGTTCAATGGGCCACCAGGAAGTGGACCAGGTCGGGCTGAGCTTGCCAAAGATCATAACTTCCGTCTTCTCGGATTTCAGTTTTAAACAGTTTATAGCCATCCCGTTGCTGATGGCGTTCATGCCTAGCTGGAAATTGGCCGCTACTTTCTGTCCATTGTTTTTTATGGCCAGGACCAACTGAGTATCGTCTGCATAGGATGTGAAGCTCATCCCATGAGACTTGATGACTCTTGCTAAGTCCGTTACGTAAACGTTAAATACCGTGGGGCTCATGGATGAGCCCTGTGGGACGCCGCACGGAAGTGTCATCTGGGCGGAGCTAAAGTTGCCCAGCATGACTGTCTGGGTGGGGTTGGAAAGAAATGAAGAAAGAAGGTCGCTGGCTGCATCCTGAATGCCTATACTATTAACACGGTCGATCAAGGTGGTGTGGTCGACCGTGTCAAACGCGGCAGATAGATCTAACAGGATGAGCACCACCTTACCTCCTTGGTCTAAAATAGTTCTTATTTCATCTGTCGCTTTGATCAGGGCTGTCTCCGTGCTATGATTCTTACGGAAACCAAATTGTGTGTCATCCAGAAGGTGGTGAGCATCGATATACTGTGAAATTTGTGCATTCATAAGTTTTTCCACCACTTTGGCTGCAAATGGCAGACTAGCAATTGGTCTATAGTTTCTGGTGTCATCAGCGTCTAAATGTGATTTTTTAAGGAGAGGTTTAACTAGAGTATCCTTCCAAATATCAGGAAAGATGCCAGTACAAAACATAGAGTTTAAAATGTCTGCTAATGGGGGGGGCTATAATATCAACCACCGGAAGGAGAATGGCGGGTGGGCATGGATCATTTGCAGAGCCTGATTTGACAGTGGTCATGGCTTGAATACCCTCAGTGGTTGTGATCCCATGGAACTGTAAGAAAGTAGGCCTTCTGTCGCTTATGGGTTGAGGAAGTGGAGGTTCTTTAATGCGGTCAGAGAAATTACTATATATGTTATTGACTTTATCAAAAAAGTAGGTGGCTAGGTTATTACAGAAAGCTTGTGAAGGTACTGGGGTGGACTGGGGGGAAGACGTGATAGTTTGGACACAACCTGAAAAAGTTGTTTATTAGAGTTTTTGGAGTTTTCGATCAGGGTAGAGTAGTAAAGGTTTTTTTCCTGGTGGATCATGGCTTTATATTTACTAAGTTCTTGTTTATAGAGGAGTTTCATATCCTCGGCTTATGATTTTCTCCAGTGTCTCTCTCGATTTCTACAGAGCTGTTTTTGTTCCATGAGATCATTAGTGAACCAGGGGGCTGAGGGTGAGTTGCGATTTTTGGAGTGAGATTTCATTGGAACTAGTTGATCCATAGCGGTGGCTAGCCAGTGTGTGTAGTCTGTGGCAGCTATATTTGGATCAGGGAGAATTTCAGGTTTTAACAGAGGCAGGTGATTCTTGAGTTGCTGATTATCAAGATCTTTCCTTTTTTTTTCTTCTTTTTTTTTATTAACAACTCCAATACAACAAACAATAAGCTTTTCAAATACACCCAAAACAGGATCATAGAAACCTCATAACAGAGAGGGACAACAATCAAAGAAAAGAAGAAAAAAAGGAACATGATAATAAATGCAAAAGCCAGAAAATACAAAATTGTCTAAAGCTTCATATACTGTTGTATGTTCATTTTGACTAAATAGTATTTTAGACATTTATTTTGAATTATTATTAAGAATTAGCTGCAGCTGCCCAAGCTGTGTTAGGGGACCAGATTTTTTCGCCTCATCTCTTAGATTTAAAACCCCTGGTGGCAAAGATTGCTGTTTCATAATTGTAAACACCCAGAAAGCGTGCAAGCCACATTTGGAAGCTCGGGGAGTCACTATCCTTCCACCATGCAGCCAATGTAATTCGATATACAGCAGCTCAAATGAAAAGAATAGCTTCTTCACTGGGGCTCAAATTTAATGTGCTATCATATCCAAGCAAGCAGATAGTGGGTGACTCAGGCAAGGCTCGACCAAAAACCTCCTCCCAAAATTCCCATATCATTTTTCTATATAACGTCAGCTTATTGCACTCGTAGAACATACGTAGAAGTGTGGCGGGTCCATCGTTACACCTGGGGAGTGATCATTGCTACTTTTACCCCATGAGTACAGTTTTGCTGGGGTATAATAAAGATTGAATATTGTTTTATAAAGTTGTGCTTTTAGATTGGTAGAGAGTAATAGTTGCAACATTTCAAGCCTATTATCAAGCCTATTTGTCCATGATATTTCTGTATGTTCTATATCATCGGGTGATTTTTGATTTAGGGAAGTATAAATTGAGCCAATTCTGGTCGAAGGCCTCATGATATCTTCAATAAGGGGTATTCTACTTCAATTTATACCTGACAGCTTGGGATTTATAATAGTTCTTACCTGATAGTACTTTAAATAATCTGTGGCGGATATATTAACTTTATTCTGAAGGGTGACGAAATTAGCCTTCATATCTGTACCAAGGAGGTCAAAAAGGGAAATAATTCCCAATCTTTCAAAGCTAGGTGAAATCATATTGTTCACATTCTGAGGAAGCAGAGATGAGTGCCAAAGTGGGGTGTACCGGGTTAGTTTGGGAATTAGAATATGTTTGCTAATTTCTGACCATACTTTCCATGTCCCAATGACAGTTTTAAATTTAACTTTTTTTAAATAACTAGGTTCAAGTGACCTTAAGAGTAGTCCTCTAGCTTTGTGACCAAGGGATAATTCATATATTGACGGTATTCCCGATTCCTCCCCGTTTATTGCTGGATTAATCAAGGGAGCGAATTGTTGTAAAAAGGCTGCCCAAAAATATAAAAGTAGATTTGGTATTGCAAGACCCCCTCTGTCAAACGGCAGGGATAAGATTTTAAGCGACCTCCTAATCTTGCCATGTTGCCATATAAATTTGGAAATCTGGGAGTCGAGAATTTTAATATATTTGTCTTCGACTAATAAGGGGATTGCCCTGAATAAATATAACATTTTTGGAAAGATAGTCATTTTTATATAATTTACTCGCCCTATGATCGATAAATGAAGGCTATTCACTCTGGTTAGGTCCTGTTTAATAGAATTAATAAGTGGTTTGTAATTAATTTTAGTAATACTATCAACCTTAGCAGATATACAGACCCCTAAATATGTCGCTTTACTTGTTCTTCTGGCATCAATCAAGTTAATATTTTCTGTACATAATATGATAGTTTTACTTTTATTGAGAGAGTAGCCTGAATATGACCCAAACTGATGGGTGATAGCCTCTATCTCAATTATAGCTGTATCTGGGTCTGGAGTTAAAATTGCTACGTCGTCTGCATAGGCTAAGACTTTTGTTTCAAAAAGTCCTGTCACCACTGGATTGATTCTAGTGTTATCAAGTTTTTTCAATATCAGAGGGTTGATTTAAAGGGCAAATAATATCGGGGAACATGGGCAGCCCTGTCTTGTTCCCCTGGAGATAATGATAATACCTGATTCGCCCCCCATGATTTGGAGTTTAGCCTTTGGGTCAATATACATCGCTTTAATTGACTTAATAAAACTATGTCCAAAGTTGTAGTGTTCTAATATAGCCCACAAGAATTCCTACGACACTCTATCGAATGCCTTCTCGGCATCAAGAAGGATCATTGACATCTGGCCGCCCGTTACTGACATAATATCAAAAAGTGAGATTGCTCTACGAATATGTTCGGTGGTACCCTTCCCTGGAATGAAACCATGTTGCCACGGGCTAGCCAGATGCGCAATGATCCCCCTTAGCCAATTGGCCAAAACCTTTGCATATAATTTTGAATCTGAATTGATCAATGAGATTGGACGGTATGATGACGGGGAATCGGTAGGTTTTCCCTTTTTGGCAAAAATGATAATATTAGTATCTTTCCCAGACGCGGGAGTAATACCTTTCCACTGTACCCCCTGGAATAGATCTAATAGCAGTGGTAATATAATATTGCCTAAAATTTGGTATAGTTCCAGGGGTATCTTGTCGGGGCCTGCTCCTTTCCCCGGGGCTAGTTCTGCAAGTGCAAGTTCAAGTTCTGACATAAAAATTTCTTTTTCCAGATCATTTTTTGTAGTACTGTCTAAGCTATTATCAGGAGAGGTTAGGAAATCTTTGAGAAATTTCTTTGTATCTTCTTTGTTTTGGGCGATATCGTTCTTATATAATTTCTGATAATAATCTTGAAAAATCTCCACTATTTCTTCCCTTTGTGTATATTCTTGACCGTTCATTTTTATAGATGAGATTGCATTGCGAGTCGCCTTTTGTCTTGTTCGTAAAGCTAATTGTTTTCCAACCTTTTCCCCATTCTCGTAAAGGTCTTTTTGATAAGTTCTAAATGTTTCGGCAGACTTCTGAGTTAGTCCTTTATTTAGGTCAGTTTTGAGGATTAGGATCTGGTGAAGTAAGTTAGACCCATCAGTTTTTTGAACAATTGTTGTTGTATGAGCAGCTTCTAACCTAGCTAAGTCAGCTACTTTATTGTTATATTCAGTAGCCTGCTGTTTTTTCAGTCTAGCTACATAGGTAATGGTCTCTCCCCTGAGTGCAGATTTAAAACAATCCCATACGACGTTTCTTGGAGCACTGTAGCAATTTATATCGAAGTAGCCCTGAGCCCAATTCCTAATGAAGTTAATATACTCTCTATTTACCAGAAGTTTTCTATCGAATGTCCATACTGAGGGTTTTTTTAGTGGTGCTGGTTAAATTTATAGTGAGAACCAGGGCATTATGGTCAGAAATTTGCTTTGGGTACTTGATAATGGTTGATAGGGCCGAAATGTCTTTGGTAGTAAAAATGTAATCGATTCTGGTGTATTTACTATGGGGATATGAGTAGAATGTGTACCCTGGTTCCCCTTGATGTTTAAGAGACCAGATATCAACAAGATTGTGGCTAGTTATAAGTGAATTAATTGCCTTGAATACCCTGGGTTTACGACCTGAGTAGTTATGATTTATTGGATCGCTAAAGATAGGGTCGAGTGTAATATTAAAGTCCCCAGCAAAGATCAATGGGCCGGGCCAACCTGCCAGTTCCAATTCTAGACTCTCAAACAACAATGGTTCGTCAAGATTTGAGCCATAGACTGAGCAAAGGGTGAGCCCAAGCGCTAGCTCTACAATTACCCATCTACTGTGTTGGTGTAAGGCATGACGTATGGGTTTCCCTATATAGTTCTTACCTAGTATGACTACCCCCCGGTTATTTGTTGTTTGAGTTGTGGCTGCGAGAACGTTACACCCCTGAATTTTAAGTAGGCTTTGGTTTACCCTAGGTAGATGAGTCTCTTGAAGACATCATCTGCCTGATTCATCATTCATATTTGCGCTCGCAAAGGGCCAGATTCTGAGAATCTGGCCCTTTGCGAGTGCGATTTTTGCATTTGGGATTCAACATCCCAAATGCAAAAATCGCTATTTGCTAATTCGCATATTTGCGAGGATTTACATTTAAGGAATCTCTATTTGAGATTCCTTAAATGTAATTCATCATCCATTTTACAATTGCCAAATCGCAATTTCGGGCCGCAATTTACCGCTAGGTTAAACCTTGTGGTAAATTGCGAAAACTCAGAAAAATGCATTTAAATGCATTTTTCTGAGTTGCACGTTACACACACACATGTCCTTTGGACATGTGTGTGTGCAACACCTGTGTTAATTTCCATTGCAGGGGTGCTACAGGGTGTCCTTTGGACACCCCTGGCACCCTTGTACTCGGAATCTCATTTGCGATTAGCTAATTGCTAATCGCAAATGAGGAATGACTCCCCATGCATTCCTATGGGCCTTTTGGCCCATAGGAATGCATGGGGAGTTATTCCTTATTTGCGATTAGCAATTAGCTAATGCAAATAAGGAATCAATGGGCATCGCATTTAATATTGCAATTCCTACATGAATACCGGTTTGCGAGTATCAAATAGCGATTCCTTATGATTCACTATTTGAGCCTCGCAAAACGGCCCGTTCATGAATCAGGCTGATAATGTCTAAAGAATTCCGCTTGACTATCTCAGAAAGCCGCCCACGCTTATCTCTGTCATGTAACCCTGCGACATTCCAGCTGCAGATAGTTATCCTCCCCATATATCTACAAAGTGTGTTCCCTTGCTTCTGCTGATATTTATAATTGTATTAGAAGGCATATTTTTGTCAATCATTACTTTTGTTCGGGTTCTTTGATATGGAGTTGTTTGCTTTTTTAGAATTTTATTCCCCTTCCCACCCGACCCCCCCCTGCCTGACCCGCCCCTTCCCTCCCCCTTCCCCCAAATTAAGGCAAAAAGACTCTATTAGAGTCTAAAAAGTGATGGAAGTGCTACACGTTACCTGGTCCTAACCAATACGCTTGAGGTTAGAAAATAAAAAGAAGAACAAAAAAAAAAGAACTTAAGGAGCTCATTTCTAGAGCAGATAGCACATATTGTGGTACATGCTACAAGGTGCTTCTCATTCCGGTTAGAAAATGCCTATCTTACCGCCTCTGTACTAGTGACCATCACCATATGCTAGTGCAAAAACATTTCTAAAGACCCACCGACCCCCCCATGGTGACATCATCAACAAGGTGAAGAGTGTTGATATAACTCCGTATAGTTCGGTGATCACAGATGGACAGATTAAAGTCAAATTCAGTTTATCCAATATTCCAACTGCACTCTGTCTTTGTAGAGTTATTTTAGGCTCTCAAGATATTCTTGTGCGGCGATCTCGGAGACAAAGAACCTTGTCTCACCCCCATATGTTACCTTGAGCCGTGTTGGATTATTGAGATACACTGTTTCCTTTTTGTCTTGGAAGGGTTTTATAAGTTGGCGCAACCTCCACCTTCTCTCAACAGTGGTATGGCAGAAATCGGGGCGTGAAAAGTAAGTAATATCTTTAGAGGTTCGTTTAGCTTCGGGCCAGGCCTTCTCAAACACAGCCTGTCTAAGAAGAAAATTACCAAAGTTGATTAGGATGGCCCTAGGATATGCTCCGGGTTTTGCGGGGTTTTTTAGAGTGAGTGGCATGCGATGGGCGCGCTGTATTTCACTATCCCAGTTCCAGTTTGACAGCTTTGGCAGGGAGTCGCAGAGGAGGTTTATCACAAAAGTACGGGTGTCATGCCCCTCTGATTTTTCAGGTACCCCCAAAATGCGCAAGTTGTTCCTGCAGTGCCGATTTTCAAAATCCTCCAATTTCGATCTTATATCACCAATTTGTGCTTCATTTGATTTAACCCGCTCCTCAATGGCCACAAGTTTGACCTCGTTGGAGAGGGTTCTTGCCTCCACCTCAGTGAGTCAGTCTCCAAAAGAGCTACAAGTTTTTACCAACTTCCGCACTACGCCTTGTACTTTGCGGAGAGCTGCTTGCGCCCTGCGCCCGTCCTGCGAGGTCTCTTTCCGATGTGCGGCTATTGCCTGTAAACTGCATCGATGGATGCAGGTGCTGGGGTCATTGGAATTGTTGGGGTTAGCGGTTCCGTATGTGTATGGTCCCAATCTAGACCTACCCCATGAGGCTTGCTCCCCTGTTTTTTGGCAATTTTTTGTTTTGGTTTTACAGTAGCCGGTTCATCTCCAGCATCGGTCAGGCTGTCCGATTCATCGGTTAGATATGAGGCTGAGGAGTCCCCCCATTCTGCTTCCAATTCTGCCTCATCAGAAAAAGAGAAAAAATCACTGGCTTCTTTTTCCTGATCACTATGTATAGTGCTAGCTTTGGCTGGGACGAGTGGAACGTTAGTTGTTAACCCTCCCTTGGCGTTGGTACTGGGCATATCCTGGTTAGTAGTTATACCCCCAGACAGGTTTGGAATATCCTGCTCGCTTGTTCCCAGACCAGTCTGTGATAGTGTTTGGTCGCTTGTTGGGCCACCTTTTGTGACTGTGCCTGTGCCAGCATCAAAATTAGCGTCAAAGCCGAGATCCCCCGCTGTTGTGGGGGGTATCTCATTCTCATACATCTCAACAATATTGCTATTAACACTGAGTATTGTTACAGAGCTCACCTTCATAGCAGCGGGTGTCTGTGATATAGTCAAACTGCCTGCAGCATTGTCGTTCATCCTGGGAGTTTCTGCTTCAGTAGTTGTGTTTCCAATCTCCCTTGTTAGGGAGACAGAGCTACTCAGAGCGGGGCTGCTCGCGCTGCCGGTATGGTATACCGGACGCTTCTTCTCTGGGCCCGGAAGCGTACTGGAGCATCACGGCATCAGTTCCACAACGGATGGCCCTGCAGCGCCCTTCCGTGTGTCTTTCTTCCGGGTCACAGCCCCAGCTTAGGAGAGTCGGGTGCTGTGGAGGTCTCGTGCCTGTGTAGTCGTGCAGGTTTATCGGCCCTCTCTGCCCTCTCCTGCGTGGCTGCTGATCTCTCCATTCCACGGCGCTCCGCTGCCGCGCGTTGTGCTTGCCTTGCTGCTCTCGCCCGGGCGGCTGGCAACAGGATGGGTGGAGCGGAGACCATGGAAGCTTTCTCCATTTGAGCCGGAGCCGGCGCTGAGGCCTGCATCTCTGCGCGCTGGATCACCGTGGCCACTGTGAGGTGAGTGCAGGTGACTTCTGAGTCCGGTTTGCTTAGGGGCGCTGCTGGGTTTCGCAGGATATGTTTGATGACTACGCAGCCAATGTAGGAATAGCAAGCCCAGATCACTTGTCGTGGAGAGGGGGTGAGATCCATTAGGATTAAAGCAGTTACGATGGTTATACTGCACCAATGTTTTTTAATTGTCTAAAGACCGGTCCCGCATGTCTCGGATCCTTCAGGGGTACTTCTGGTACTTTGGGTGCTTTAAAATGTGGTCTTAATAATCTACGTTGTAGCTGCTTCTTTGCTGCTGATCATCATATTAGCGCCATCAGAGCTCCTTCAGCGTGACTGGTCAGGAAGCGGGTACGTGAGCACTGCAATCCAAGTCAGATCACCATCTTGCCTCTCAAGATCTTTCCAGGATTAACGCACACCGAGGCATTAGGGAATCTGTAGCAATTTAAGATACGAGTGCAGAGAACTTCCCCCAGACCAAAGAGGTGTAATACCTTGTCGCAGGGTTTCCGTTCTCCCACAGAACTGTGCACAGAGATCTAGAACCTGGGTGAGTTAGGATGACCCAAAACTCACCTTTGTTTCAGAAATCCCCTTACCAAGCTAGCTACAGTGTCTCATCGGTAGTAATAACTTACCAATGACTTAGACAATCCAGAACATGAACTTAGGGTACCTCAGGTATCGTGGAACACATGAACACTCTTTCGTTATATAATCATTACAAACCGAAACTGGGAGGCAAAGAACACACGTGCAAGTTTGAAATGTTTATTTCTCAATGCAGCATTCTCAAACGCAGTATCTTGTATAATATTAACATACATATTATAAAAATCAGAGTCAGCAGCATAGTCACTAATCCATAATAGGCAAAAGGTGATAGCATGTTATGATGCAAAAATCTATAGAATTCTGTATCACCTATATTTCGCGCTCCCTATTCAGTATATTATATTATATCTAAGAAGGTCTCATCTGGGTTCTAGCAGGGCGGGCCCAAACCTCTAATTCTCAGTAGGAGGAGATCACATCAACAGCTACCAGCTCTCTGCATGTGAAGCATCAAGTGTGTGTTTTCATTCCCTGTAACTCTATCTTAAGCCCGCGTAGAGCCCAATGTTGGCAGCAACATTATTTGTGTTATGTCTAATGTAGTGCGAGGATCAGGCTTTCAGCAACCTTGTGTTAGGTTATTCTTAGAGGGTGCAGTTCTCAGTGTGCAGACAGTTGTACCAAACACGACTGATATCAGAGCAATAACATATTATTCTCAAATAAATCACATCTTTCGTCTAGGTTGAAAGCTACAATAACAATTAGGTGTCGTGTGCAAACTGAAGCTGATGGAAAATATGGCGTTTAAACATTTAATAAACTCATGCTAACTTAACACAATATATAGAAACGCAGTAACCATATGACTCCCCCCCAATGATCCGAGGACGGTAAAAAAAAAGAAGAAAATATAAGCCAATACTATATGAGAGGCCAAACATGAAACCAGAGTTCAACAATTTTGAGCCAAGCTAAATGTATGTAAGTGTATATATTTTTTCAATAATAATACAAAATTTATGAATGCCTATAGTGGCCACACAAAAATATAAAAATTCGAACTTAAGGCCAGCTCCAAGTACATAAGCCTAGAACAAATGAAAGTCGAATGTTCGTAATAAAAAAGGCACCATTCAGAATTACTAAAAAGTCACGTGCCATGATAATGAAAGTCGTCAAAGTCACTCATGGGTTGAATGAATATGCAAAATAGGTAGCTACAGCCTCCAACATGAAATCACTGTCATCATCCGAAAACAGTTCAGCCATCCAATTAAGCAATGGGAAAGAACATACGTGCTCCTCCAACACCGATTCCTCTAGCAACATCAGAGGACAACTCAGTGGGTTCTCGAGTACGCTATGTGCCAGAAAGTCATGCGCCGCTGCGAATATGTCCCACTGACCCATTAGTCCATGCATCGCTGCCACAGCCATAACCCTTTCGCCAGAACAAACCAACTCGTGAGCAACTACGGGGCTCATCAGCTGATCAAAATTGACGTCAGGAGAAGTCGGTAAGCAGAGACACAAATCAATGGCCCAGTCGAAATCACAGCTCAGGCAATGAAACACGGGCTGGACACATGTGAAATAGGAAAATCTGAACGATAATCCAAAAGCCGTGCTTAAAGTCGCAAGCGGCAAAGAGCCATAGTAATCAAGCATCCGGTTGCGAAACTGCATCAGTAGGGGCTGAGCGTTTCCTTGCACAGGATGGGCATCCATGTTTTAGAAAGCAAAATATCACCAGAACGCCTGCAGCCAAAGCCAGCAAAACAGGAAATCCGCCAAACAAGCTTGAGAATATAGAATGAAAGAACGCAGGGATAATACCAAATACTTTTTCAAATGTAGTCACGAGACCACTGCTAACCAATTTAAAAAAATGAGCCAGGCCTGTTGTGGAGGAGGCATTAAAGATTTGATGAACCAGCTCGGAGAAATGAAACGGCAAATCAGTACTTAAAAGTGCTTGCACCTCTGTGCGTGTGTTAGCTATGTGAAGGACATGAGTTTCGCAGGAAGAGCTCAGGGCCACCTGTTTTTGAGACAATAGGGCTCTTATACGGCTTAAACCATTGAACTCGGCTTTCAAGGCTGGCATTCGTGGCCAAATTGAAACATCTAAATTCCCATGCGTGGGTGGATATAACACATTCTTGCAACAAACCACCCTCTCTGAAACGGTTACCACATAAGCGATACCGACCTGTAACCCACAACACAGATCGTTATTCAAAAGTAAATAACTACCGTTGGACAATAAAGTGAACGTGGGAACTATTGCAGGAACCGGTGTCCCTTTCAAAACACAGGCCAAATTAGGCTTGTCCTGATTACAAGAACCATGCAACTGGATGTGTCTGCATATCAGTGAGCGGTCAGACGACTGTGTACATTCTTCACCATTCAGATTCACTTCATTCCCCTCTTTTAGGCATCTGTAAGTGTATGGTAAAGACCATGTCTCATGGAGGAAAGTACTGCCTAATGGTTCATATCGCCCTATAGCCATATATTTCATACAATTAGTGAATTTATACAGAGCAAAAGGTACGGTAATAACACCATGGATAAGCCATGTAGCAGCAGTTACCTCAGCCACAGAAAAGGGCAAGGGTTCCAATTTTTCAATGTGTAACATAGAAAATGATGCATCTCTCATTGAAAGCATGCGCTGTTTTTCAGTCAAATTAAATGGGGCAAATAGTGATGAGAGGTTCATATAACTCCAAGGCACTCGACCAGACTTCAGAGTCTGTAGTGTCCAAGCAAACTGCATCACAGAACGCAATTGATTTTGACCATGATATAATACGGACACTTCATCATGTACAATGTCAACAACAGAAGACACAATATTGTTCAACGTGTAAATTCGGGAAGAAAGCGTGTTAATACTGTTATCGACAACTGCAAGCACTTTTTCTAAATTAGCTTGATCAATAGCTCTCAGGCGCTTAGCAGCCTCAATTTGAGTTCCTTTCCAAAACTCGTAGCCATCTACAGCCAACCTGTCTAGAAAGGACTTCGAATACAGCAATTTTGTATCGGTAAGTCTAACTTTGGACATGGACTTTTGTGTCATTTTGAAATAAAATGACTCAGGATTTGATTGATTAAAGTCTGTGAAATAAGTGTATCTTTTCAGAAATGTACTGGAGCTGCCACCCAATGGAGCAGGGCAATGTTCCCATTGTGTATAATTTACAGCAACCCTCCTGGAATTTGTCTTATGTAAAAAATGATTACCATAATGTTGAAAACAAAACAAATCACCATAATTAATAGAATCTAAATACAGATCCTCAGCATCGAAGGCAGCATAATATTTCAAATCAGAGAATAATGCTTCTACGGCCTGAATATCCCAATCATCAGAATGTATAGTTTGTTTAATCACATCTCCCATGTTTACTCTAAGCACATTCGGAACATTAATCACTTCAGTAGGCCCATGTATCTGAAACCTAACCGCATCCCACACAATCCCATCAAGGACAGGCCAAGCAGTAATGTTAACTCTATTTAAGTTTCGTTTCAGTCTGTGCGCTGAATGTGAAGAGGAAAGAGGGGCCAATGTTCCATTTAGGTACCGAATTCCTGTTCTTTCTTTAACGTAGTGACCATCGATCAGGCGTAAAAAATAAAACACAAAACCAATTGACATAAAAAGGTAAAATCAAAATAGAATCAACCAAATGTATGTCCAAGGGGGAATTAAAAAATGTTTTTTAAACAACGTGGCATATTTTGCAATAGTTGAGGGTTTCTTTGAAGGTTCCGAAACAGAGTCAAAAGAGAATCTGGACTGGTTGGCCAAACGAGTCTGCAAATCAGGCATCGATAAATCAGCAGGATAGGTGTAGTTCAACTCATCAATGTTAGTTACAGGAATAGTATTTAATAAAGGACTGGATATGGCAGGCATCTCGAGGGACACCTCCTGTTCTGCACCAGATGTAATAGCCAGCACAGAGTGCCTCACCATGGAAGGACAGGATACAGCCGGTGTCATGCTATGAAGAATCGGCCACCCTGTGTGTCTTGACATTGTCAATAGAAATAAATCTTTTTTCCTTACGACCTGGAAGTGGTGGTAAAATGACTGTTCTTGTGCCCTTTACTCCAAGAACTCGAACCGGTGCACGATATGAGGGACCAAACTCTTTCTTGTTATCGATCTTCTCTCGAACCAGTTCTCCAACTTGGGGTAGCCAGCCAACTACCGGGATCTGCAGTGCATCATCCGATGTGGAGGGCAAATGTTCCTTTGCAAGACTGTCTCTGGTCTTTTGTAGATTCTGTAAAACATTGCAATGTTCATCTACGTCAAAGGCCGTGGCCTGGGCCTTGCAGTCTAGCCCATCGAGGTCAGGGACATACATCTTGATACCAAAGAGCATTTCGTACGGGGTACGCCCACCCAGAGACCTTCTAGGGAGATTATTAAGCGCACGCTGCACGCCCATGAGGTGGGCTAACCAGTTTCTGCCAGTGCCTATAACTCGAGCTGTCAAAGATTGCTTTAAGTCGCGGTTCATTCGTTCAACTACACTATTGCCCTCGGGCCTGTAGGGACTCGAAAATTTGACTTGGACCCCCATCGAAACCATAGCATCCTTATACGCCTTAGAGGCGAAAGCCGGACCCTGATCCGAATGGAAGGTACCACAGGCAAAAATTCCCACAAAGACTAGCAAATCCTTAATGACAGTACGTGAATCAGCGCTCCGATGTGGCCATACCCACACAAAGCGTGTGCATGAGTCAACTGCTACTAAGATATATTTGTATGCAGTATCAGAAGAAAATGGACCGCAGTGATCCAAATAAACGCATCCAAGCAGTTTATTCGAGATGTACAACTGTGTCTGAGGCGGACGCGCAGCAGTTGAAGGCTTAATCTGCTGGCAAATGTCACATTGAAGAACATAATCGCGCGTCTGTTTGTACAGTCCCCGCCACCAGAACCTTTGTTGTAGCTGAGTTACAGTGGCTGAGACGCCCGCATGCGCAGACGCCACACCTTCATGAGCCGCTGTAATCAAAGCAGCCCTGTGATCCGAGTTGGGAACTAGACGTTCACCAACATCAGGGATTTTCACATAAGGAACCTTATCAGGACTTAAGTGGTATGTGTATTTAGAAGGGAACCCCGCAGGATATTTACTTCCCTTCTCTGTTGCAGCAACTGCTGCCAATATGTCATCATCTATTTTGCTTTTGGACCTCGTGACCGCTGCAACTAAGTATTTTGATACCGCTGACTTCGCTGCTTCATCAGCAAGCGAATTGCCAACAGCGTGGACCCCCACGCGCTGATGACCGAGAGTATGAATCACAAACACGAGCGGCAGTTTCTCTTTAAGTTCCGCCACTCGGACCCAGATCATTTTATGTTTTATTGTGCTACCTTTGGAGTCACAAAATTCATTCTGGATCCAAAAGAACAAGTTCTCATTGTAAGACTGGACACAGTAGTAAGAATCACTTACGATCAAAGTTGTCACACTAGGATCTGCGTACTCCAATGCAAGCATCAGAGCACGAAGCTCTGCTAATTGTGCGGTGCAGTCCCCAAGCGTCTGCATGTGCACGACACTGGACTTGAACTCATCGTTCACCATGGCACCGACCACAATGGCGCAAGCGGAAACGTAGGCATGTTTAGAGCCATGCGCAACCTGAGCCGAACCATCAGTGTAAATGATGCAATGAAAGTCCTCCAACGGCTGCATTGCTAATGGAGCAGGATGAACAAATTCATACTGTAAATACTCCTGCGACCGTAAAGTGGCGTCAAAAATAAACGTGACATCCTGGGACGTCAAGGACGCAGCCCATTGAATCCACCGAGGGTGCAAAGCTTTGGAATTAGGTACACTGGCTTTCGTAACCGCCTCTAAGGCAGGACACAGGGTAACAACCAACATGCGTTTTCCTTGTGACAGGGCACGTTCTTTAAGAATCGCCATCTGCACAGCCGTTAAAACTTTCTCCACAGTGGAAAAACGCAGTTCCGCCGATGTGTACAAGTGTGACTTGTAAGCAATAGGTACTGTATCTCCTTCATTAAAAGTCAGGTACGTGAAACCCACCGCCCCAGGGATAATTCTTATCACCAGGTTGGTTTGGTTATCAGGAGTCTGCAAGTATTCAGAAGCGAGCAAATCAGCCTGCAAAGACTGTAAAATGGCTGAATGCTCAGGCAGCCAGCATGATTTGGAAAAAGATGGTTGTATCAAAGCATATAAAGGCTTGATACGCTGGGCATATTCCGGAATGTAAGTCCTCCCGAAATTCAAAAAGCCCAGTAGAGATTGTAATTTTTTCAGTGTTGTCAGAGAGCGCAACTGTGCACACTTCTCCAGGAAGTGGGGTGCTAAACCCTTCCCCTCGTTGTTAAGCTCGTAACCTAGAAACAACACTGTGTACTCTGCAATGTGCGACTTTGCAAAGTTAAACTTGTAACCTATGTCAGCAAAGTTACAAATTATGCTATTTACTCGACACAGATGCTCCCAAAGATCGTCGTCTGTCAGATAAATGTCATCCACATACGAACAAGCAACTGGGTCGATGCCCTCCAAAAGAGAGACAATGCGGGCGGAGAATACTCCAGGGCTGTTCTTATAGCCCATTGGGAGACGCCGAAACATTTTTTGCACACCGCCGCATGTAAAACTGGTCCATTGGGAACTTAGACCGTCTAATCTATGGGCATAAAAACCATTGGAAATGTCAAGCGTGGTTTTGAACCGTTTACGCTCAAGACTATTTACTAACGCAGAGCCATGAGTATTCTGTACTGCGCAGTTACGGCAATGCGAGTTCAAATGCCTATAATCCAAAACCAAACGATATGAGCCGTCCGGCTTGTTTACAGTAAAAAGGGGGTTATTCATCGGTGACACACACGTTTCAATTACACCTTGATATTCCAATTGTTCAAGGATAGCCGCGACTGAAGCTTTGGCTTCACGCCGTATGGGATATTGAGGTTGAGGCTGCGGCTGAGACCGTAAAGGAATCTCGTGGCTTTGTGACAATTTATCCCAGCCACACTGATTGCGGTACACAGCCGGCGCAAGCGCCAGAGCCCACTCTTCTGCAAAATGCAGGGCTTCCACTCTCGGTACAGTGTGCGCGAAACTGGGTAGGATTACCTCCTCCCCTCGCGGAGCTGCGAGAACAAAAGGTGGGGGCCAGTCAGCCTCCGAAAGCAAAATGTCATACGTAGACGAGAGATTTTCCCAAAATACCCCTTTTACAGTTCACTGCATGTCACCTTCAATTAACAGGACAATTTCAAAAAGACGTTCAGGGGGAGCAACATGCGTATCAGCAGTTTCAATCACAACATAAGTATCAGTTGCTGTCACCTTCAACAGTGGACGGAGGGCCTCTCTCACTATGGTAATCTCTGCTGCGCTGTCCAGCAAGGTCAGAGCCCACGTCAGATTCTGAAGCCGCGTTCTCACTATCTGGGGCATAACGATGCGCTGTCAGGGCGGCGACTTTCTTCGTGGCAAACTGTGATCTCTTGGGCGTAGAGGCTTCCTGCTGCTCTCCACTGTTACGCGGGCGGGGCTGACCACGTCCTTGCTGCCCACCCCGGCCCCTGCCGCTCCCTCCACCACCGGTTGACGGAGTCGATGAGTCCTGAAAGGAACGAGGAGAGCGTTTAGCCTGAAACCTCTCAGGCGATGTAATCATCGCGCGGTCGCGCAAATCATAAACTCGTTCCGACTGCGCAGGCAACGGAGACGCAGGAGAAGAAACCTGTGTTTGTTGTTGCTTACCCTGATTCTGCTTTTTAGGCCAATTTTGTTTCTTGGACTTTTGTTGACCACTAGTTTCCGATGTCTGACCCTGGGGCTGCTTTTTCTCTTTATCAGGAAAAGCTTTAAGCCCCTTCGCATTGCGGCCAACCGTTTTATAAGCTGCCACAATTATCCTTGTCAACCGTCGGGGTCTTTCGGCCTCGGGAACCAACGCCAATGCGTTAGCAACCTGAAAGTTCACTGCATCCCCCTTGACATTCGCAAGGATCAGATCGCAAACTACATCAAAGGTGCCACACAGGCGCATACCCAATTCAACCGCCGACTCCGGTCCGTGTTCGTCTTGAACACGTTTAAGGACCGCACCCAGATTGGTCACAGACGGGGTTCCATAGCACCTCGAATAGACCGCTGCAAAAGTCTTACCCCAGGTCTCACAGTCAACAAGTTCAGGTGCCAAATCTTTCGGTAAACTTAGTGTAAGAATCCGGTGTTTATCACCCGGACTCATGTTGGGAAAAACAGCTTCCAGCTGGCCGAATTTCTCAGCAAGCCAGAACGGAAAATCATCCTTGTCCTGGGGCTTTTTACCCATCACGGAATTCACCATGACCGGATTGATTTTCAGACCAGCATGTTCTGCATGAAGCTGTGCACCCCTAGGGGCTACGTCCTGAACATTACGGCTAGTCTAATGAACAAGTGCTCTAATCACTTCCACCGCGACTTCATGAAGCCGCTGCAGATCTGCCACGTTACAAGTGGCGCGTTGAGGGTGAGGAGTGAATCCAGCCAAAGCGGGCCAAGGTGTGCCCGGAATGGACAAAGGACCTAACCTCAGAGCGGTTAAAGCGTGTGGTAGGGCGCCACCAAACCAAACTCCATGCTGCCAAGCATCTAGAGGAACCTCCTGTGCTCTGTACGGAGCATACGCAGCCGGTACAGCTGAAGCAGTGTAAGAATGGAACACTCCAGAATTAGCGTCCACTGGCGGAAATGTCACCCACGAGTAAAACAGTTCGTACGGGTAAGCATGTTCCGCACTCACTACCAGAACGACAGCCAAGCCTTCCACAGGAACATCATAAGCCCGCAAATGGTCACGCACCACAATGCGACTATGCTGCGGGTTGTCCACGGCTTGTGCCATGTCAGCACAGGAAAGTGAAAAAACAAAGATTACTTTGTAGCACAACTGGGTAGTAATTCAAAGAAACCTTTTACAGATAGATTCAAGCTTGAAAAGACCTATTTCAAAAATAGGTAGGTTTTTCCGACACTGCCGTTTTCCGGAAACGGGAATGAAGGCGTTAAGGTTTGAATGATATACTACTTGAGTGTCATGATATAAGGCCAACAACGTATGGGCGCCATGTCGCAGGGTTTCGGTTCTACCACAGAACTGTGCACAGAGATCTAGAACCTGGGTGAGTTAGGATGACCCAAAACTCACCTTTGTTTCAGAAATCCCCTTACCAAGCTAGCTACAGTGTCTCATCGGTAGTAATAACTTACCAATGACTTAGACAATACAGAACATGAACTTAGGGTACCTCAGGTATCGTGGAACACATGAACACTCTTTCGTTATATAATCATTACAAACCGAAACTGGGAGGCAAAGAACACACGTGCAAGTTTGAAATGTTTATTTCTCAATGCAGCATTCTCAAACGCAGTATCTTGTATAATATTAACATACATATTATAAAAATCAGAGTCAGCAGCATAGTCACTAATCCATAATAAGCAAAAGGTGATAGCATGTTATGATGCAAAAATCTATAGAATTCTGTATCACCTATATTTCGCGCACCCTATTCAGTATATTATATTATATCTAAGAAGGTCTCATCTGGGTTCTAGCAGGGCGGGCCCATACCTCTAATTCTCAGTAGGAGGAGATCACATCAACAGCTACCAGCTCTCTGCATGCGAAGCATCAAGTGTGTGTTTTCATTCCCTGTAACTCTATCTTAAACCCGCGTAGAGCCCAATGTTGGCTGCAACATTATTTGTGTTATGTCTAATGTAGTGCGAGGATCAGGCTTTCAGCAACCTTGTGTTAGGTTATTCTTAGTCAAGTCAAGTCACAGAATTTGTATAGCGCACTACATACCCAGAGGGTTTCAAGGCGCTTAGGAAGGGGAAGAGGATTATTTGTCAAATATCCACGTTTTAAGCTGCTTTCTGAACGCTAGGTGGTTCTGGGTGAGGCGAAGGTAAGCGGGGAGTGAGTTCCATGTTTTAGCAGCCAGGTATGAAAAGGATCTGCCTCCCATGGTGGTCTTGTTGATGCGAGGTACAGTAGCGAAGGCTTGGTTGGAAGAGCGAAGTTGGCGGGAGGGGGAGTAGAAGGACAGTCGAGAGTTGAGGCAATCTGGTCCGATGTCGTAGAGTGATTTGTGTGCGTGGGTAAGCAGTCGGAAAGTGATCCTCTTATTGACGGGTAGCCAGTGGAGATCTTTAAGGTGACCAGAGATGTGTTCGTTGCGTGGGATGTCTAATATGAGCCTGGCTGAGGCGTTTTGGATTCGTTGTAGTTTCTTCTGGAGTTTAGCGGTGGTACCTGCTTAGAGGGTGTTTCCGTAGTCCAGTCGGCTCGTGACTAGAGCGTGGGTGACTGTTTTCCTTGTTTCGGAGGGGATCCAGCGAAATGTTTTTCTGAGCATGCGAAGAATATTAAAGCAGGAAGAGGATACGGCGTTGACCTGTCTGTTCATTGAGAGTGAAGAATCCAGGATGACGCCAAGGTTCCGTGCGTGGTCTGTCGGGATGGGTGCTTTTCCGAGGGCTTCCGGCCACCAGGAGTCGTCCCATGCAGAGGGGGATGTACCTAAGATGAGGACTTCTGTTTTGTCTGAGTTCAGTTTCAGACGGCTTTGTTTCATCCATTCGGCGACTTCTTTCATTCCTTCGTGTAAGTTAGTCTTGGCGGTGCTGGGGTCCTTGGTGAGAGAAAGGATCAGTTGAGTGTCATCCGCGTAAGATGATGTTGAGGTTGTGTTGGCGGGCGATGTCCGCGAGGGGGCTCATGTATACGTTGAAGAGGGTGGGACTGAGTGAGGATCCTTGAGGTACGCCGCAGATGACTTCAGAGGCCTCGGACTTGAATGGTGGGAGGCGGACTCTCTGGGTTCTTCCGGTGAGGAACGAGGTGATCCAATCAAGTGCTTTTCCTTGGATTCCGATGTTATTGAGGCGTTGTAGAAGGGTGCTGTGGCAGACTGTGTCGAATGCTGCAGAGAGGTCAAGGAGGATGAGGGCGACTGTGTCACCATTGTCCAGTAGAGTTCGAATGTCGTCTGTTGCTGCGATGAGGGCGGTCTCAGTGCTGTGTTTGGCTCGGAAGCCAGATTGTGAGGGGTCGAGGGATTTGTTGGCTTCGAGGAAGGCGGCGAGCTGGTTGTTGACGGCTTTCGCGATGACTTTGGCCGGGAATGGAAGAAGCGAGATGGGGCGGTAGTTTTTGAGTTCGGTGGGGTCCGCTGTTGGTTTTTTCAGAAGGGCGGTGAGTTCAGCGTGTTTCCAGTCTTCTGGGAAGGTAGCGGAGTTAAAGGAGCAGTTGATGACGTCTCGGAGGTGCGGTGCTATGACGGAGTCTGCTTTGTTGAAGATGTGGTGAGGGCATGGGTCTGTGGGGGATCCAGAGTGGATGGAATTCATCAGGCGGATGGTGTCCTCAGTGGAGATTGGGTTCCAGGCGTTAAGGGTGTTTACGGGGGGAAGATGGTCAGCAGATGGTAGGGTGGGTTGGCTTCCGGGTTGGTTATCAAAGCTGTTGTGGATGTCAGCAATCTTGTTGTGGAAGAATGAGGCTAGGGAGTCGCAGAGGGCTTGAGAGGGGGTGATGTCGTTGGAGTTGGCCGAGGGGTTGGAAAATTCCTTGACGATGTTGAAAAGTTCCTTGCTGTTGTGGGCGTTGTTGTCAAGTCGATCCTTGAATGCTGTTTTCTTGGCTTTTCGGATCAGTTGGTGGTGAGTGCGGGTGGCGCTTTTGAGGGCGTCCTTGTTGCTGATGGATGGGTCTTTTTTCCAGGCCTTTTCAAGGGAGCGGCATAGTTTCTTGGATTTCTTGAGATCATCGTTGAACCATGAGGCCTTCTTGTTGACAAGTTTGTGTTGATGTTTTTTCAGTGGTGCTAAGGTGTCGGCGGTGTTGGATAACCAAAGGGTGAAGTTGGAGGCGGCTTCGTTGGCGTTAGAAGAGAGGGCTGGGGAGGTTCGAAGGAGCGATGCGGAGATCTGATCCGTGGTGATTTTGTTCCAGTTTCTTTGTAGAGTTGGTTGGAGGTGGATGATGGGTTTCGGCTTGTTGTAGGTGAAGTGAACGCAGCTGTGGTCAGTCCAGAGGAGATCCGTAGTGTGGCTGAAGGAGACATGATTGCTGGAGGTGAAGATGGGGTCGAGTGTGTGACCTGCGATGTGGGTGGGGGAAGTGACCAGTTGTTTAAGTCCGAGGTTGGCGAGGTTGTCTAAGAGGGTGGCGGAGTTGCGGTCGTTGATCTTTTCGAGGTGAAAGTTGAGGTCTCCCAGAAGGATGTAGTCTTTGGAGGGGAGCGCGTGTGGGGTGATGAAGTCCGTGATGTCTTCACTGAATTTTGCGCGGGGTCCTGGTGGTCTGTAGAGGAGGGTGCCTCTGAGAGTTGTCTTAGGGTCGATGTGGATCTGGAAGTGAAGGTGTTCGGAGTTAGCGAGGTTGGCGTCAGAGCTGGTAGAGATGCGGATGGATTTCTTATGGACGTTAGCGATTCCTCCTCCTGTATGGTCGGTGCGGTCCTTGCGTGTGATCTTATAGTCATCAGGGATAGCGATGGTGATGTCAGGGGCGGAGGAAGCGTTCCTCCATGTTTCCGTTAGGAAGGCGACGTCTGGAGAGATGGTGTCTAGTAGATTCCATAGGTCAATGGCGTGTCTGTGGATCGAGCGGGTGTTGAGAAGGATGCATTGTAGGAGATTGGGGTCGGGAATCTGTGGTGTGGTTGTAGCGGAGATGTTGTCGGTGCCGCTAAATTTGCAGGAGAAGCAGGAGAAAGGTCCATGGGTGTGTCCAGGAGCGGCTTGGACGCAGTTGGGGGCGCGACCGAGGTTGAGGGCTAGGAGGGCGGCGGCATCGTAGGTAATGCGGGGGGCTGGGCAGTGCGAGGGGCAGGGGGTCTGGCGCTGGGCGCGGTCCAGGCGCGGACGGGCGTAGACGGGCTTACCTTTGGCGCACCTTCGGCGCGGATTGGGCGCGGACGCTGCGCGTGGACGCTGCGCGCGGGAACTCCTGTCATATATGGATGGTGGAGGGGGAGGGGCGAGGGCGACTCAGCTGGGAGGCGGGGCGGGCTTACCAACAAACAACAACCAACAAAATGGAGGAGGGGGGAGCACAACAGAGCGCTTGGGGACAACGCGCTAAACAGCTGAAAAGAGCAAATCAAAGGCAATGCGCGTTATATTCAAAGCGGCAGCCAGGCAGGGCAATACGAGGCACAGAGGAAGCAAAATATATGGAAGCGCTGCACTAACGATACCAGTCCACGCCAGGGAGCACTGGGAGCGACTGATATCAAAGCAATAACATATTATTCTCAAATAAATCACATCTTTCGTCTAGGTTGAAAGCTACAATAACAATTAGGTGTCGTGTGCAAACTGAAGCCGAAGGAAAATATGGCGTTTAAACATTTAATAAACTCATGCTAACTTAACACAATATATAGAAACGCAGTAACCATATGACAACCTGTTCCAAGTAGGGCCAGTGCACCCTGTCAAAGGCCTTTTCGGCATCTATGGCAAGTAGCATGTAGTCTGGTCGTGTACACGACTCAGCTTCGATGAGGTGGAGGACTAGTCTTGTATTGTCGCTGGCTTGGCGCTGAGGTATGAAGCCGGCCTGGTCCGGTTCCACCAGCTGAGGCATATAGGGTGCTAACCGGTTTGCCAGAATGCCTGTGTATAATTTGAAATCGATGTTTAAAAGCGAGATCGGTCGGTACGAGCTGCAGCGGGTTGCGTCTCGTCCAGGTTTCGGTATAACCAAAATTGCGGCTTCTAAAAGTTCTGCCGGGATTTCGCCGGGCTGGTCAAAGGAGTTAAAAAGATCCCGCAACAGGGGGGCTACCTGATGGCAAACTGTTTTGTAAAAACTTGAAAGGTACCCATCTGGGTCGGGAGATTTCCCAAGTTTCAGACGGGAGATCTCTGACACTACCTCCTCGAGGCCAATGGGTCTGTCCAGAAAATCTGCCTGTGCCGGGTTCAGGGAGGGGAGGCACGTCCCCTGTAGGTACCCCTGACCAGCATGTTGGTCAAGGGTGTCACCAGTGTAGAGGGACTCATAAAAGGCTCCAAAGGTCTCCGCTATTGTTGCTTTGTCTGACACCAAGTTACCCCGGGTGGTCTGTATGGCCTGTACTCCTCGTCTCTGGTGTTGCTCCCGCAGCTTGTTTGCTAATAGGCGGTCGCATCTGTCCCCCCCCCATGTAGTAGGCCTGCCGAAGGCGGAGGGCCGCATATTCCGCTCTGTCCTGATCTAAAGCAGCCAGCAGTTTCCGCTCCGCACAAAGTTGACGCTAGGCCCTTGCTGCTCCCGTACATTGATGCATTTGCTCCAGCTCGGCCACTCGTTGCTCTATTTCGGCCCGCTTCTGCTCTCGCTCTTTGTTGTTGGCCGTGGTGATAGATATAAATTCACCACGGAGGACTGCTTTAAGAGCAGCCCACTGTGTTGCCCTTGCAGTGTCGGTATTGTCATTGTGGGATAAGCAATGTGAAATGGCGGACTTGATCCATTCTACCGTCAATGGGGTCTGATGGGGGGTTTCTCTAAGGCACCAGTGCCGCAGGAAAAAGGAAAGTGGCCACCATCGGGGAATGGTCTGACAGGGACGCCAGCATGATGACTACTTCCTGTGTTCGTGGCACTAGTGGGGAGGTACAAAGAAAGTAATCGAGCCTAGCGTAGGACTTATGGGCCCCTGAGTGATAGGTGTAGGAGGTGCTACGTGGTTGTAGGTGTCTCCACAGATCAATAAGGCCTAAGTCCCGGAGGTGCGCCAGTCCAGACTTGGAAAAAGCCCCCACCTGACCTGACCTGTGGCAGCGGTCAGCCGTGCGGTGAAAGACTAAGTTAAGATCGCCCACCAATAGTAAAATTTGTTCAGTGTTAGCTGTGGCTGCGGCAAGTGCTTGCTGGAGAAAGGCTTCTTGTCCCTCATTGGGAGCATATATAGAGCCCACCACTATTGTCTGGCCTGCTAGTAGAAAGCGATACACCAGCAGTCGCCCATTTATCACCGCCTCTCGCTGAAGGACCTTGCCCAGGAACGATCTGGACAAGTATTTCTACCCCTGCTGCCTTCTTGGAGGAGGACGAGAAAAGCTGTGTGGGGAAGGCACGGGATTTGAGTCGATGCTGGTCTTTGGGAAGCAAATGAGTTTTCTGTAGGAGGCAGAGGTCAGCTGTGGAATCCTCTAAAAGAGACAGGACCGCTCGCCTTTTAATGGGGTTATTTAGGCCTCGCACATTGAGGGTAAGAATCGTAAGTCTGGAGTGGGCCATCGTCTCCCAGTGTGGACTCAAGGGCGCTGTGTAGCCTGTGGGCAAAGGAACAGAAAAAAAACCCGAAAAATTGTAAATTGTTGTGTCTTGTAAAGCGCACTGCTACCCGGAGGCCTCGTAGCGCTATAGACCGCTGGGGAACCCGTCCTGGCTTTCCCTGTGAGATAGTCCCTCCTGGGGGTCTCCAAGGTGAAACCAGGCATCCCCGGCGTTTGTGTGGGGCCGTTGTGGAGATGAGGCAAGCTAATGCCCAGAGTTGCCGAGTGTGCTCCCTGGTCGGAGTAGGCACCGATGCGAGAATTATCAGTCCGCTGATCCTGGTCCAAGACCCTGCCGCGTCGGGAATCGAACCCTGGTCCCGGGCCGTTCTCTGCACTCGGGTCTGCCACCTCTAACCAGTGAGCCACACCTCTCCACAAAAAAAGGCGGACAGAGGGTTGCCCTCCCTGCAAAAAATCCCCCCCCCCGCCCGGGAACAACCAGAACTACCCCCTCCCACAGACCCCCCCCTCGCCAACCCCTCCCACCCCCAGCCACGTCCCCACACCCCCATCTCGACCAAGAAGTCTAAAATGCAAGTCAGTGACACAGACCTGTCGAGGTCCCCCCCCCCAACTATGGGCAGACCTCTCCCTCGCCCCCCACCCTCCTCTCTAACCCCAACAAGAAACATCCCATAACAAGCCATAGTCCCAGACCTGTAAAGAGATAGTACAGGTCTGTGGTAGTCTTACGTTGAGGTGCGCATGGCTGTGGCGACCCTGACGGCCCCCCACCCGAACTCCCATCTGACCCGCTTGTTACCAGTGTAATGTCGTAACCCCCTTTCTTGCTGCATCAGTGTAACGACGATGTGTCCTTGAAAACTTCTTGGACCGCCTGGGATTGTTCCTGGGCCATTGTTGCTGGGTCTGGTTTAAGATGTGTCTTGGGCGAATATCTGCGGCTTACTCGTTGCCAGCCATCACGCGGGGGTCGCGGTGTTCCCTCCTGTGAAGATCGAGTAGATGCCTCATGCATCTGTGGGTCCTCCTCGCAATCAATGCCCAACAGGGTGCACGTATCTTGTAGCGACCTGAGTTGATGTAGGGCCCCATTCCATTTAAAAATCAGCCGAAAGGGGTGTCCCCAAGAATATGGGATCCCCTTGTCACGTAGGAACGATGTGGCTCTCCTGAAGGACTTCCTTTTGTCCAGGGTGATAGCTGAGAGGTCCTGGAATAGCGCCACCTGATAACCATGATGGTGGAGAGGCTGTTTCTGGCGGGCCACTCTCAGAATTCGCTCTTTAAGCGGGAAGTCCGGTAGGTAGGCCAGGATGTCGGGTGGGGGGGGCAGGCACGCGGCGCATCAGACCTACCCTGTGCGCCCAGTCGATACGTATCTCAAAGTCATCTGTTTCCCCCAGAATCTCCCGAAACATGCCCTGGAGGTAGCTGGTGATGTTGTCTCCTTCCGCTTTGAATGGCACTCCCCGGTCCCGTATGTTGTTCCTCGGAGAGCGATTCTCGGGGTCTTCTGCATGTGCCTGAAGGTCCACTTGTTGTTCCCGAAGGAGGAGGATCTCTTGCTGCAAGTGTTCCATCTCCTTGCTCCGGTTTTGTTCCGCATCATCCATTGTCACCACGTGTTCCCCCAAGCTATCCACGTCGCGGCGCAGTTCACGATGCTCCCCGGCCATATCTTGTTTAAGTATCAGGAAGTCTTCCTGCAGGGAGTTAAACAGGGTCTCTAGAAAGGATTTAGTGATGGGGGTCCCTCCATCGTCCTGGCCCGTGGCGTCTTTCACTGCTGCTGAGGAGGGGGGACCCTTCTCTCCCTTGGAGGCACCCTTCGCTAGCATGTCTGTAATGGTGCGTCCTCCCCTGCACCCTGTATGGGCCATGTTGTGTTGTCTAGGCCGACCCGGGGGGGCCAGGCTCGTTTGACGTCTCGGGGTGGGGGGGAGACACGCCCCGGTGTCTGCGGGCCCCTTAGAGACGCAGGGATTACCCGTCAATATCTGACTGTCTAGTTGTCCACCTCTCCCCACCAGCGCAGGGTGGTCGCGGCGTCGAATTCTCTGGGTTGGGGGTGGTGCTATGCGGGCCCCTTCCGCGCTCCACTCACCGGCTCAACAGTATCGACCAGGGCCCTTCCCCACTGGGTATTCAGGTCTGGGGCAAGGTCCCGTGGAACCCCGGTATCCGGTCACCCCACCAGGGAAGCATTGTTGGCGCTAGCCCAGCACCTCTGCTCTCTCTGCACCGCTCTACACCCTCTAGCCTCCTCCAGCCGGGCCGATGCGGTCAGACGGTTGGCCTGTCCCACAGGCGCGTCGCAATGGGGCCCCTCGTTGCTCCAGATCAGTCTCCTTTATCTCCCATCAGTGGAGAGCCTGGGCGCCAGCCAGTCGATGTAGGCCCCAAAGTCTGGGGCTCGATTTTCAGCCTGCCCCACCGCAGTAGATTGCTTCCCTGAGGCTCTGGGGCTCCGCAGGTGACAGTTGTCCTCGGGCTCCGTAGTGTGCAGGGCCCCCGCGGGGCCAACTCCCGGCGCCGCAGCGAGTCGGTTCTCTCCCTGCTGGCAAGAGGTCTGGAGGGGGCGGGCGCCCCGCCTGAGATAAGCCTCACAGCCGGGGCTCGATTTATGTGTCTCCCTAGATGGGTGCACCCGCTAGCAGGGCCTGCTCCCTCTGTTTCTCCTCTGCTCGGTGGCTGCAGTCGCCACTCGCTGTCTCGCCGACCTGCGGGGGCCGAGCGCACCCGTGTGGTGGCGGCCCCAGAACTGGTCCCCCGGGCGAGCATGCACGCCGGCGCAGGCTGCTCCGTCCGCTTCTCACCTGGCTCAGCCACTCTCTCTTTCGCCGGCCCTTTCATCGCAGCCCCCAACCAAGCCCTATCAGATGCCAGGCGTGCGGGAGCTCTGTGTTGTAGGGAGCTGTCGCCGGTTATCTTGTCGTTCCGGCCGCCATCTTCTACCGCACTCTTCAGCGATCCACTCTGCGGGGGAAAGGGGTGGCACAGCGGGCCGGCACCGCAACTGTCGCCTTTCCAAACACGTGGGCACCAGCAGCGCTATCGTAGTCAGGTTCGGTGCCCACTTTCACGGGGGTTATAGCTATTTAAGGGCCTCAACGGTGGTCCGGGCTGAGGAGCTGCACCACTACACGACTGCTCGGGCCACCATCTTGACCACGCCCTCCTCTGTTACCTTTAGTGGGTGGTTATGTTCTTTAACAGATATAACAGTGTCTTCCTGTGTAATGGCTCTTCCATAGCATTTATTTGAATCATATTTACTACATTTCCAAAACACTTTTAACCCCTTAAGTGCGGGGAACGTTCAGCGGTCGTCGCGTGCACTACCTCGCCAGTGCTGCGCACGTCCGCTGAACGTTCCAATCTCATTCGCTCAATGGAACGTTCCGCACTAGCGCGGAATTTTCGGCGCAGGCAACGGGTTAAACTACTTTCTTTTTCTTGTGTGTATACATAACCCATATAACTCAACAACATTTTCCCTTTTTGTTACGTTATAAATTGGGCTCCTTCAGTCATGGTGGTCCTTTTAGTTCTAAGGAAAATATTTATAAATATTAATTAAAATAATACAGTACAGTTTTTAGTAAAAATACATATGCATGGTGTTGCATATACTTACAATGTTGCTGTTGATGTCAGTGAAGATGGTGTTGATTATTTTGAAAACTTCTGTTTTTGTTTTCTTGAATATGTTTCTGTTGGTAAGCAGAAATATAATGTAAACATTTTTGTTCTATTAACTGATAGGTGATGGGGAGATTGTGGATAAGTGGGTTTTTGGGTGGGCATTTTAGGGAATTGTTGAATATAAAATAGAAATATACTTACTTATTTAGTAACTTTTATATTGATGCAGCAGATGTAGTTTTGGTGTTTTTTAGAAGGTATCTGTAGAGGAGATATAATTTTAAGAGAGAAATATGAGTAAATTATATTTTGATATATTTTTTAGTGAAGACTATAAGTAGTGTTCTATTCCAACTGGAGTCTTACTTACTTACTTAGTGCTATTGTAAAGTTTCTTTCTGAAATGAAATTCTCAAAGTAATCCGGCAGAGTCTCCTCTTCTTTTTGATGTAGAGTTGTAGTCTATATCATAAGGAAAATGTTGTTGTTTATATAGTGCTTGTTTAATTGATGGATTTATTTCATTGGTGTATTTGATTAGTGTGAGGTTTTCATTCGTTGTTCTTTATTTTGTTAGTTTCTGGCAGTTAGTTTCCATATATGGAAAATGCTAGTTAAGAAATTGTTGGTGCTAATTATTTTTTTTAACATATTTATTTACTTATGTATGTTTTATATGGTTTATGATGTTTAATTTCGTATGTGTTATGTGTAATAATATTTTATGTTAAGTATAATAGTGTGATTTTTATAATAGTGTGATTTTTAAAATGTTGATGTTTTTATAAGTTTATATGTTATAATAAGGTTATATAATAGTTATAATGTGTGTAATTATTGTTTATATAGTGAAATTACATTTTTGGGACAAGATATCTTCATTTTAGTTATTTTTAAAATGTCGATATTTATATAAAATCAATAAAATTGTTGTCTACATTTTAGTTTTTGATATTTAGGACATTTTAATATTTATTAAAGAAGGTTCAGTAGTTTATTTAACGATAATGTTGTATACGATATTTTTTATTGACAATAATATTGTTTCTATATTTGGGTAATTTGTTAAATAAGTATTGGTAGTAGATAATAGTGTTATCGATAATTTTGTGCTGATATTTTTGCATTTCGATATTGTGCTCGTCGACATTATGTCAGTGATTCCTATTATATGAGTGTACTGGGTGATGCAGTTGGTGTGAAGAGAGTGAAACGTGGATTTGGACAAAGAGTATTAGATATATTAGGTGCTATTATTGCTCCTATAGGAGTAACTATGAATGATGTGAAAAATGTCTGGTCTACACTTGGTAGCTGGAGCTCTAACTCAAATTAATTCTGAGTTAATCAGGGTGCGGCCAACGATTATGAAAAACCGAAAGCACTTAATATTCTTCTTGTGAAGGAAGGCGGTGCTTGCAAGGTACTGCAGTGATGCACTTTCAAACTGATAACATCAGGATTATTAATGCATATATTCAAAATTTAACTAATATCCAGAGTGAATTTCAAGCTTTAGAAGTACATAGCATGTGGGAAATTGTAATTTCCTGGGTTAGTGATATAGAGAGGGGGTTTAGCAAGGTTGATGACTAGATTCATTGCTTGGAAATGGGAACTTGGAGTCAAATCTTAACACCTGTAATAATTATAATGATTTGTGCAATTGGTCTGTTCTCTTGTTCATTTTCTCTGCGTGTCTGTTTAAAAATGGTGAGTTTAAGGGTGAAATCATTGAAACGGAAGTGAGAAGAAGAAATCAAAATAGAGACTGTGACAGGTCGTGTTTATAAGCGGCTTAAGTTAATGGAGGCGAACACTGGAAAGATGCAAAAAGTGTTTAGACCATGTTATAATTTCCTGACTAATAAATTCTTATTAATTGTGTTTTTTAGTGATTATAGAATAATCCGAGGGGACATTTGTAAAACATTTTTATGAACATATGTTTGTACATTATTAATGTTGAACAAAATGCAATCTCATGCTTGATATCACATTTATAGACATATGTAGTGCAATTGCTTTTGAAAATGTGTTCTATGATGTGTGGAAGTGTAATTTTCTAATATATGTTAACTAGGCCACATTTTATGGTACAACACTATCTTGACTAAGATTGAAGTCTTCTCTGTGACTCATTCTGTACTGCTGCCCCTGCACACAACTCTCCCCACAAGCTCCGCAGCACAGTTCAAGCTGAAATGTATTAGAATATATTAACTGATATGTTCTGCTCACAATGAACCTACCCCAGAAACTTGCAACATGCTGCCATGTCTTTCGCTTGTTTACTGAGACCTATTCATTCACATAACACATTATTGTTTTGGTGCCACACTTTACTTTCACTCGGAACCTGCATATATAATTTCTTCTTCTGTTCTTTTCCTCAGATTTAGTCTAAACACCACAGACAGGATCAAACAACAATACTCCTTGTTATTCTCTCTGGTCAGGCAAAAGCACTTAGACATAACACAAGAACACAGTTGCTGTTTGTGAGAACACGTCTTGTGATAGCACAAGTGTTTAAGCACATACACTGAGCAAGGGTTTTTAGACAAGAGTGCTACGTCAGCTGAGATGCAGACTATCGATCTTTGTATGCTAAGATACAGGGTCCACCACAAGTCCCAGAGATCTTTGTTATATGGTCATTTAGCTTCAGTAGAAAGGGGAGGTTAGGCTAATCCGTCTTATTTCATGACAAGGCTTCTCACAGTATACAGATCAATAGCCATGCTAACTGGGTTTTTAATATGCTCCTGTCTTTTAATTGTGCATAAATACTGCATTCAGGACCCAATAGTGTGAATAAATATTCTAAACTTCCTTTGTGTCTTTCGTTTTTTTTATTGTGGATGAGTATGAGTGAGAGAGCGAAAGGGTGTGTCATGTTACCACAATCCCAAAGAGAGTAGAGTGTGTTCAGTTTTGGGGAGCCAATTCCCTTGTTTCTCTGGTAAGGTTGGGAGGGTAAATGAGGCACTAAATCTAGTTGGACTCAGGCTCATAGGTACTGAGGTAGTATGGTAACTCAGTCCCTCCATACTGATGTTGTATGGTTGCAAGTATAGCTCTTTTCCTGAGCAGAAGCGCTGCACCAATATTGTCATAGAGGGTGCTGAATTATTATTCATGTAGTGGGTTAGTGCTGAGTTGTTAAAGTAATGTAAGGGTTTTTTTTCGTACGCTTTAATTTGCTGAGGAAATGATATATTCACTTTTTTGTGGGTGAGCCAAGACTTTCCTATTCTACGAGGGTTGTTGTTCGATTCTTTTCCTGATTTTGCTGCCCATTTCGTCTTACGATATTTTCTGATTTTTATATACTCTGTGTACCACAATTATTCAGTGGGCCTGATTAATTACTTAATTGTATTTTTCTTGATTTTGATGTTATGGGAGGTGATGTAAACCGGGGGCACATTGCCTCATTAAATTGTAATTTAAAACTGGATCCAGTAAATGTGGGAAGTCTGTTAGAGGTAAACATTTTGGATGTTCAGAGTTTGGGGTACTCTTTTGCTCCCACATATACCTGACGGTAACATACAGTAAAATCCCCAAAAGCCATCTGACCATCAAATTTAAATAGAGAAAACGGTCTGATGGCTTACTTTAGATGACACCTACCCCATGGAGCTGTCAAAGGAAGTTTTACACGGACAGAGTAAAGTTTATTCCATCTGCATAAAGCTTGCAGTCCACCCAACGCCAAATCAGGGTGGCAGACCTTGGGTTTGGTGGACATGGCACTATGTCACCAACGTGGCACAGTACTTGTCCGCCAAACTCCAAATCAGCCTCACAGGCCCACCTAATGAAAATCAGTACTGACCCTTCTCCTCATGTAGACAGTCCATCGTGAAACATGGTGAACTCACACAGTCACCCTGTGGCCAAATACTGTTTAGTTGTGAAATTTGAGATTCACCTCCCCTCTTCTCTCGCCAAATCTCATGGACTAAGTTACACCCCTGGAAATGTGTCATTTTGTTGAAGTGAAGTGTGGGAATATTACGCAACATAACACTTAGCTTTTTTGTGCCTAATTTAATTTGGTGGAAGAATTTTATGCAAATCCAGCTCATGCTACAATAGTAGTTATGCATTTGTGGTAAATCCTACTATGTCTAAATTGATCCTGCTATGTTACAGTCTGTTTGTATATGTTATCAGTGGGTTGACACTCCGCATTGCTAAGCAATTTTTTACACTGCATGTGAAAGTTGAGCATCAATTAAAATAATGTGAGTGCATGTTCAAAATGTTAGAAAATTAGGAGTCAAAATATCTAACAGAAGCATGAGAACCAGACAGAAATAGACTTGATTACTATTATTATTTATTTATGGTTGTGAAGGTCACTTTATGAAAATTTCCCATCTTCATGAACGTAGATTTAGCAGGTTAACTACTAAAAGATTTTTATTGAAAGGCACAAACTCGTGACCCTTTCTACTCCTAGATGTCACAAACACACCAGACCCTGAGCAAAATCTTCAATAATCTTTTTTTTTCTTTATTGATTTCCAAAAATAAGGCAATACAAACCGATGGAAATACATTGCTTGCAAACACAACTCCAGGGTGTCATCAAGCATGTTAATGCACAAAAATATATTATTAAGATAACCAAATGCATCAAAAATATAAATAGAGAATGCGTGGAATGCCCAGATCAGTGAGCAGAATTATGGAAAAACAGAAGTATGAAAAACAAGGGGATGGCAATGTTTTATGGACCGGCAGTAGCAGGGCCTTGGGATGGGGAGTGTAGGAGAGTAGGGTCTGCTTCTTATAGTTACCCCCACTTTTTGCTGATGTTTCACTGTTTTCGACTTAGTCTGGCTGGGATCCTGCTATTCAGGACCCCAGCCTAGCTGCTTTGCATGTACTTTAGGTACACTCCAGATTGGATTTTGGGGTACCATGAGAAGTCCCTAGCATATGGTATACTTTATACTCAGGGCATAGGTACCTCAGAGGCCTCCCAGGGGCTGCAGCATGTATTATGCCACCCCTGAGAGGCCACTCAAGTTGACACCACAGGTCTGCTACTGCAACCTGGGTAAGGTGGTGCATGCACCCCTTACTTAGGTATAGGTTCAGTATAGCTACCTTATCACGGCACATATATACCCATCAGTCACCTCTATGGCAGGACTTATCAATCCTGAAGGCAGGGTGCGGGTTTTATGTGCGAGGGTGCCCATGCATGAACACAGCCCCTCTGCAGCCTTCGGAATCTATTCTATGGGGATGTTATGTGATGCAGTCATACCATATACTCTTAAGTGCATTATAACCTAGCGGTAAAGGGCAACTTTAAAACGGATGCACAGAAAACTGTTGTGTTTGTTGTCAAACACCTTGGAATCGTACCTCCACACCAGTACCTGGTGTGGAAGGTTTGTGTCCACCCTCCTAGGAGGAGAAATATGGCAGCACTGGTGCACCCGGTACCAGCTTTCTCGACCCTTGCATCACAAGATGGATGCTGCCAGTCACAGACACAAGTCTGCCCTTCTGCTGCTGGACGAAACTCTGGCAGGGGAGGGCTGGAAATAGGTTTCCTGTCACAGAGAGGTGTAACCACCTCCCAGACAGGCTTTAGTGTATTTGGGCTGGGTGCGTGCACTCCAAGAGTGCTTTGATGTCTGCACTGGGGGCACATTTGCTGTCCCTGTACATAGTCCAGCTCAAACCGGTTGCAGGGGCTACCAGCCCCTGCTCTGGCATGAAACTGGACAAAGGATATGGGTGTAGCCAACCCTCTGTCCTGACCCTCCCATAGGTGGTTTCTCAGAGTTTGTCCCACTCCTTCCTTGGGTATAAAGTTAGCACCCCTGGCTACAGAACTTTAGATTTACCTGGACGAAACTATGTTACAGAAACCAAGTACTTTGATGATCTCCACTGCACTAGATGACTGAAGGATCTCCCTTGGAGTGAAGGAATTACTCCCCTGCTAAGCAGGCACCAAAGACGCAGCTAACCGGTTAGCAACTCCAAAGCTCCTGAGGACTCCGAAGACTTTTGCAACACAGGAGGTGGGGTCACAAGCGTTCCTGAGGTTGACTAGTATGGTCAGCAAACCTGAGACCTGTATGCCTCATGGGGACCGTGCAACCCGAACCCCTTGGCATTGTGTCCATTTGCAGAAGCATCAGGCAACCCCTGAAGCTGGGCTTTAGGCTACTTGTAGTCCAGACCCTGAGCAGTGTTTTCACTGAAGATTACCAGCTTACACTCCACGAATATTACGTAGGCTGGTATTTTGTGATTCCTCTCGAGGTCCCTTCGCGATCCCTTGTCTGTTGGCCTGTGGGTCCCTGTGAAGGCAACTTTAAAATTCAATGGGCTTATCTGGTTGCTCCCAATGTGCCCTGACTCTCCATCGCTTGGGGAGTCCCCAGGATCTTGCTGGTCCTCATCGAAGCATCTTTTCTCTGACCCCATGGGTTGCAGACAGTTGCCACGGCTTGTTGGTCTTCAATCCGAACACCGACCCTCCCCCCCCTCCCCCCCAGCACTCAACATCCTTTGTGGGACAGCATGTCTGCAGACTTTGGTCATCTTCAACATCTCCTGGTCCCCGTGGGTGCAGAGTCAAGCTTCACCTCTTCTCACTTGAAGCACCCAGCATTGGTGGGCATTTGTCTACAGAGCTCCTGGTCACTGGCAAGTGACCCAGACTTTCTTCCTTCTGCTTGCAGGTTCTTTTAAGCTTCGATCCAGGCTTGTATTACACCAGACACTTTTCCTCTTCACGGCAGCAGCGCTTTTCAGCATCTTGCCATTGAAAACAACGAAGATTCCAGACACCTAGACACTTATGCACCCGGCTTTCCTGGGGTGGGTAACACGAGTACTAGTGTGCTCACATAGGTGCTGGCCTTAGAACCTTCTAAGTTTGAAAGGGTTTGCTCAAAGTCCTCTCCTAAGTGTTCTTAATCTTTAAAATCCCAACCACGACTTTCCCATAGGATTGTACGGAGCTTGCGGCTGTGTTCTCACACTGCACGCGTCCCCAGTGGGTGCCCTGTGTTACTACCTAGGGTGGTTCATTGGGGTCCCAGCGATTCTACGTGCTCTAGGCACTGTGTCTAGTCAAGTTGTGGTTGTTCTACCACTTTCTTAATATATGGTTTGGTCTCCCCCTTTGTATTGTGCTATTTACTATCGTTCTAGTACTGTAATATTTTGTGCCTTCTTCTCTAATCTCATAAAGAGGTTAGTACAGTGTTTAGTAATAAATACATATATTTTATATATACCTTGTGTGGTTCTCCTTTCATTTGGTCATTCAGGAAGTTATAGACTGGTAAAACAAGCTGCTTTACATTCCTTCGAGACTGAGCCTGAAGGCTTCTCTCCATAGCTACCACTAGGATAGCTTTCAATTAAGGTTGTCTTTACCCTAATCATCAATAAGGGTTGTTTGGACTGGCACAAGGCGCCCACTATAACTAGTAGACAGCATATAGCAGGCCAACTTCTCACAGGGAGTCTGGATCTACTGTGCAGAGTTAATCACACAGTGGCCCCTAGATATTTTTAGGACGAGTAGAGGAAGGTCTGCGTAATCTTTGTTAACAGTTTCACAGAATGACATGCGTTTGTGCCAGGTGTGAGTAGAGGGAGCAACAGTGCCGCCCAAATGGAGCGCTATCTCTTGCTTAGCCAAGAGGAAGTACATGGAAACAAAGTGGCACAGGGAGTGTGGTATGTGTATCCCAAGAGTGCTAGAAGAGGGCCCAGGGATAGCTACATATCAGCCATTGCAGAGACGTTCCCAAAAACAAAGGCTAGTACCTGTGTATCACAAAACAGGTCCAAGGTAGATGTACAAAGTCAGCATCAGGGGCATGGCATTTGACACATATATCAGATCTGGTGGGGTCCAATTTAGCAATATCCAAGGGTGAAAAATAAATGCGATAGATACATTTAAAATGCAATAATTTGTGTCTGTGATTGCACAAAATACTCTTGATTTGTGAACAGCAATATGCCCATTTATCCATGAGAGGGACGTCCAGCTCCTCAGCCCACCCCTCTCAAACCCTGGCGGTGGTATCAGGTTTGAGTGAGATGCAAGTGAGATGTAGTCATGAGACTAAGTGAGCACCATCCTCATTAGCTGCAACAAGCGTCAAAGGGAGAATCTTCAGGGGAGCAGAGAATGTAAAGTATTATGAAGTCTCAGAATAATGAACCGGTCCAGGAAGGGTCAATTGTGTAGGGGAGGACCCACAGTGGGACATGACTGCCCGGGATTAAATTCCCCAGCGTGGAAAGGTTTTGACGGCAGAGCTTCTTTTTGGCCACAGCTTATCAGCCAGGAGGAGAGCAGGGGACCTAGTAGCTGCTGCAATGTACCCCGCACCCAAAAAGTCGTGGACACGGTCTGGTTATCTGTGATGACAAATGAGATGCCCTTCGGCAATATTAGGGTGAATAGGAGAGCACTCAGCTGGGACCGCTCTGGTCTCAGATAGGGGATGCGAGCATCTGGATGATACCACTGATAGGAGTACTGGAATTGAGCAACTAGGTGGTACAAGTAGAGATTGGTGACCCAGAGCCTGCAGCACTCTTAAGAGAGAGTGAGAGCATCATAGAAGTCATGCGGATGACACCAGCCCACACAAAGCAAAGGAGGAAACCAAGCAGTGAGCGGAAAAAAGTCTGTGTAGTGGGAGAGGTATGTTAAAAAATAAATAGAAAAAAAGTGGGAGTAACACCATTTCTATGATCGATATATGATCAGCAATGGATAGAGGCAGCTTGATCCATCGGTCAACCTGTGAAGCAAGTTTGGCAACTTGATCCCTTTCCCTAAGAAGGCATATGCCCAGATCACCTCCTGTACCAAGGGGGATACGTTTTTAGACAGGTGTCGAATAAAAAGCAAAATGTAATCCAGATATAGGGATAAGAGCAGACCATGGGTAAGTTGAGGGCTGTGATGCAAATGACGGTCTTGCATGTAGTGGACCAGGGGATCCATAGCAGTGATAAAGAAGGCCAAAATGGGCAACCCTGCCTGGTCCCCCTCCTGATAGGGAGCGTCTCAAAAATCGAGCCATGACACAAAGGCGAGCCACAGGGTCGGCGTACAAAAGCATAATAAGTGAAACAAAAGTCAGAGGAATGCCCAGTTTACCAAGGACAGTTCTGGAGAAGGGCCACTCGAGAGAGTCGAAGGCTTTCTCCGCATCCAACAAGGCCGCAACCGCAGGGGTGGATATTAAGATATTGTTAAGGACGGGAAAGATGGTGTGGAGATTGAGGGAGGTGGAACTCCCACCTCCCTCAATCTGACAGCCTGCTCTTTCCTGAGGCGGAAGCCAGGAAAGCTAGTGACCGCATTTTTAATGTTCTGATTTTTAAAGTTGCGGTTTTAAAGCTGTATTACTTTGTTGTGACTCCTGCATGAGCCTGCTTACCTCATTGCTGCATTTTGACCCCTCGCAGCTGATTAGGCGCTGCCGCAGGGTACATCGAGTGTTAGCTGCCATCTTGGGGGAAGTTTCCGGGTTGCGGTCCAGTAGTTTGGCCCCTCCCACCCTCACCTGCACATAAGTTGCGACAGGACCCTTACGCGCTGACTTGACAGCCTGCTCTTTCCTGAGGCGGAAGCCAGGAAAGCTAGTGGCCGCATTCTTAATGTTCTGATTTTTAAACTTGCGTTTTTAAATCTGTATTACTTTGTTGTGACTCCTGCATGAGCCGGCTTGCCTCATTGCTACATTTTGACCCCTCGCAGCCGATTAGGCGCTGCCGCCGGGTACATCGAGGGTTAGCCTCCATCTTGGGGGAAGTTTCCGGGTTGCGGTCCAGTAGCTTGGTCCCTCCCACCCTCACCTGCACATAAGTTGCGACAGTACCCTGACGCGCTGACTTGACAGCCTGCTCTTTCCTGAGGCGGAAGCCAGGAAAGCTAGTGGCCGCATTCTTAATGTTCTGATTTTTAAACTTGCATTTTTAAAACTGTATTACTTTGTTGTGACTCCTGCATGAGCCTTCTTACCTCATTGCTGCATTTTGACCCCTCGCAGCTGATTAGGCGCTGCCGCGGGGTACATCGAGGGTTAGCCGCCATCTTGGGGGAAGTTTCCGGGTGGCTGTCTAGTAGCTTGGCCCCTCCCACCCTCACCTGCATGAAGTGGGCATCATTACCCGGCCACGCAGCGGAGAGCGTGAAGCGGACGCACGCAGCGAGCGCGCCGAAGGCGCACCAAAGGCAAGCCCGTCTGCACCCATCCGCGCCACTCCGGGCCCAGGGGCCACGTCCCCTGGTCAAAAACCAGTGTTGTGTTCCACCTACTCCTCATCTCAACTTCATACTCTGAGACGCCAGGTGAATCATGACTGCAGCATTTTACATGTGGATCTTAAGGGCCCCAGTCTTTGCACAAACTGCACTTTTTTCTGGACACTCCCCAGTTATGTCATCGCTATGCTTCTAGTAGCAAGTCTCCCCCCTGTTTCAAGTTTCTCACTTTAAACTGTCGGTCACTACCGAAGCACAAAAGGAATATTTACAATCTCTTAAATGATGAACTGCCCGACGCATTGTTTATTACTAAGACTTGGCTCCATGATAGCTCGGGTCCGGACATTGCCGAAGCCCTGCCTTCCAATTATGCCATTGTCAGGGTTGTTAGACCTAATAAAATTGGGGGGGGCATCGCTATAATTTTTAATGGCAACTTTCAGTGTATGCTTGAACCCATAACTTTGGAAAGCTGCGAGGCTGCCCTTTTTAAACTATCCCTTCACCCGAATTTCACCCTCACTGGCCTTTTAGTCTACCGACCTCCCGGTTGTGCTAACGCATGGGCGACCCAATTCTCAGGACATTATAGCCTCGTTACTTGTGAATTCCAGTAACTTTCTGATTTTGGGAGACCTCAATATACATTTCAACGATTCTAAAAACACTGCAGGCAAAAACCTTACAGCCGATCTCGCGGCCATGAACATCATATTACATAACCGTGGTCCCACGCATAGAGGTGGCCACATTCTTGACCCTATATTTTTGTAACCTTCCCTACATACACTGTTTTCCTGCACTACCCCTTCACTGGTCGGATCATTTGTTGTCCAAATTCAATCTCATCCTCCCTGTTGCCCTGACCCCTGCAAGCTCGAAACCAAATATTTGCAAAAGAGACTGGAAAAAACTAGACGTTGACTCCCTCGAACATGTCCTAGATACTCATCTTCCCACAGACTTTAGTGATATAGACGATGTGGAAGTTGCATCCACCATGATAAACACTTGGCTCACTGAGGCCATTGATATTTGTCTTCCCCGGTCTTACAAAAAATTGAAAGCTCACAAATCTCCAGCACTCTGGTTTAATGAATTGCTAAAATCTGAGAAATCCAAATGCAAAAGGTTGGAACTTACCTGGAGAAAAGATTATTCCCTGGAAGCTGGTGCTGCTTACAGGAAAGAATTGAAGCTTTACCATAAGTCTTGCACCCTGACAAGGGCCAACTATATTGAAAGGACTATTGCAGAAGCAACCAACAAATCCAAAACACTCTTTGGCCTAGTGAAAGACTTAGCGGGCTCTCAGACCATAGCCAAACCTCTCCCCCTGAATAACAACCAATGTGAAGAACTAGCGCAGTTTTTCACAAGGAAAATAGAAAACATCTTTCAAGACATATTGAAACAGAATTGCAATAATCCCCAGCTGCCGCAAGCTATTAACCCGGAAAGCATACATGATCGTACTGCCGACCATCCACTTTTAACTTATGATTCTCTAACCTCCTGGCCAGACATCAATCCAGAAGCACTTGTTCAGATTCTAGGTAAAGTGAAATCGGGCTCACCAGCAGACCCACTTCCCGTTTCAATATTCAAATTGCTGGACACTCCGCAGCTTTCTACAATTTGTAAAGCCCTCAATCTCTCGATAAGAAATGCAACTGTACCGGCAAGCTGGAAACATGCCATGGTGACTCACCTTTTGAAAAAACCTACTGCTGATCCTAAAGTTCTTTCTAACTTCAGTCTGATTTCTCTGCTGCTGGCCTTCTCCAAATGTTTGGAGAGGCATATTCATTTCCACCTTGCCCAATTCTTCACAGCAAATGATTTACTTCACCCTTCCCAATCTGGTTTCCGCCCGGGGTTCTCCACTGAAACAACTCTGCTGGGTGTTACAGAAAACCTCCGGCATCTTTTGGATAGAGGAGATACAGCTGCGCAGATTCTGCTTGATCTCAGCGCAGCTTTTGACTCCATCTCTCACACCATACTCATCTAATCCCTTGCTTCTATGGGCATCGGTGGGTTGGCTCTGGATTGGCTGACATCTTTTCCCGCTAACCGGACCTTCCACATTTTCTCCAATACTGCCACTTCTAACATCCATGCGTCCCCTCATGGAGTTCCCTAGGGCTCGGTTCTTAGTCCCCTTCTATTTAATCTATATGTCACACCTCTAGCACACATTGCGGAAAAAGAAGGTCTTAATCTATTTACATATGCTGATGATTCCCAGATTGTCTTCTCCCTATCTCATTCGGATCAAGCTTCCACCTCCCTCCTCCAGTCAGGCCTAAAGAAAATATCTAACTGGATGAATCAAAACTTGCTTAAATTGAATGGAGGAAAAACTGAAGTCTTAGTTCTCAGTCAAAAAAAGACCTCTGGAGCTCTAAGCATTGGCCATTAGAGATGGGTGCCCTCCCGCTTCCCTCTGAACACATGCGCAACCTGGGGGTTACCATCGACAATGGCCTAACTATGCAGTGTCAAGTAAACAAGGTGGCAGCCACCTGTTTCACCATTCTGCGTTGGTTAAAAAAAATTATCTGCATGCTGATAATCTTCACTTTTTCCTTTTCGCACTTTTTGCACTCGTTTTCCCCTCCGCTGCTGCCCTCGCGACGCCTCCTTCCCAGCGCGACCAGCCCAAGCCACTTCCCCTCCCTGCTCCCGCCTCCCAGCTGTCCAGCCCTCCCTGACCCCTACTTAATGGCACCCGCTGCGGGGACAGGCGAGCAAGACCACTGACTCATTGTCAGTGAAATTGCTCTCCCACACGCGCAGCTCCACCACTAAGTGAGGCCCTCCTGAGCCACTGCCTCGGGATCTGACATCGAAATCGCCATTCCCCAAGTTTACAAAATCTCCCAGAAGACCTGCCCCACCCGCCCTGGATGAGTAATCACCATCATCCACAAATCTACCCTCTGGCTGAGCACACTCCCCGACAAGCCCACAGACTTGATGGAACACCTACACTTCAAGATACAGGCCAGCCCTACCACCACCCTCTCACCAACCCTCATATACTGACCCACCGGACCCCGCGGACCATTCACCAACTCGATCGTGGACATCATCTCCCCGCAGGTCATTGCATCTACCAACTACACCTTGCTGGGAGACCTCAACCTCCACCTCGACAGCCAACTAGACCCCAACACCACATCCCTCCTAGACAACCTCCACAACATTGGACTCTGCCAGATCGTGACAGAACCCACACACTCAGCTGGCCACACCCTCGCCCCCCTCTTCACAACAGGAAACACCATCACTTTCAGCCACACCACCGAACTCCCAGGAACAGACCATCGATGCATCCACTTCACCTTCAGAACACCCACCATCAACAGATCCCAGCACCTGCTCCCACGAAGAAACTGGACCAAAATCACTGACGACCAACTCACCGCCTCACTCTGCAACTCCACCCCAACCATCGCGGAAGACGACGACCCAAACACTGCAGCCCAAACTCTGCACAGATGGATCTCCGACATTGCCAACACCATAGCCTCCCTGAACAAGAACAACAACACACATGCCAAGAAAGCCAGATGGTTTACCAACAAACTTTCAGAGTCCAGACGCATATGCTCCCGCTTCGAAAAGGCCTGGAAGAACTCCAAATCTACAGAAACCCACAGCAACTTCAGAGCTGCCACCAACGACCACCACCAACTCATCAGAAATACGAGAAAAACAGCGATCAATGAGGGAATCTCCACACACGCACACAGCAGCAAAGAGCTTTTCAGCATCATCAAGGAGGTCACCGAACCCACCAGTGAGTCTACGGACATCCCTCCATCACAAGACCTCTGCGACAAACTCAGCTCCTTCTTCCACCACAAAATCAAGAACATTTACGACAACTTCGAGGAAGACAGCCAACACACTGAACTTTCAACAATCTCCCCGACACCCTGAAGCCAACGATTGACAGCTGGACAGCCCTCAACAACGAAGACACACTGAGGACGATGAAGTCAATCTACTCTGGGGCACCCACAGACCCCTGCCCCCACCACATCTTCAACAGAGTCACTGACACCATCGCACCTATGCTTCACCACACCATCAACTGCTCCCTAGTGAACGCCTCCTTCCCCCCCCAACTGGAAGCACGCCAAGTTCTACCCCCTCTTGAAGAAACCCTCAGTGGACCCCACCGACCTTAAAACCTACAGACCCATTTCCCTGCTCCGCTTCCCAGCGAAAGTCATTGAGAAAGCCATGAACAGCCAACTCGCCACCTTCATCAAAGAGCACAACATCCTCGAGTCCTCCCAATCCGGCTTCAGAAAAAAACACAGCACAGAGACTGCCTTCCTCACCATTACAGACGACATCCGCTCCCTCCTGGACAGAGTAGAAACAGTAGCCCTCATCCTCCTGGACCTCTCAGCGGCCTTCGATACAGTCTCTCAATGCACCCTAACACGCAGACTTTGCGATGCAGGGATCAGGGACAAGGCCCTTAACTGGATCAACTCTATCCTGTCTAGCAGAATGCAGCAGGTCAGACTCCCTCCCTTTCTCTCGGACCCTGAGCCAACCACTTGCGGAGTCCCCCAGGGATCCACCCTCAGCCCCACACTGTTCAACGTCTACATGGCTCTGCTCGCCCCCACCGGACTCAACATTGTTTCATACGCAGACAACACTCAACTCATCCTCTCCCTATCCAACGAACCCAACTCTGCCAAACACAACTTTCAAGAAGGCATGGAAGCAGTTGCCAAATGGATGAAAAGCAAACCAACAAAGATATGTGCCAATACTGATGATTAATTCAAATCCTTCATTACAGGTATACAAAGACTATCAAACAATGCAACCTTAGGCTTATCAATTGCCTTTATTTCAATATCAAAATGAGTTAAATTGATATATACAAAACAGATCAGGGAAAAGATTTTTTTTGAAAAACCAAAATGACAAGCAATTCACATTACATCACATCCCTACAAACACTCCCGCAATTTTGCTCAAATTTTCACTTTCATTCTGCATTCATTCAACCCTCATACACACACGCAAAGTCCTACAGGTCACCGTGACTTCTTTATACAGTAGCTCTTGCTCACACCCAAACCGTAATGATCAAAAGGAATTGTTTCCAACTTTTTATAATGCACGTAACATATAAATCAACTGCTTGCAGTACATTGTTATAATGAATTGCAACCAAGCATCAGGCAAATGCAAATAAAAAAGACTTGTTTTGGTGTTGAGAAGAAAAGGTCAAAGGTCTACGCGTTTCAAGCCCCCGCTGGTTCGGGGTTCTCATCAGGACCAAACATAGCTAAAAAGAAAAGAAAAAACTGTGTGTCATGACTTTCATGAAGAACCATTTTGTTCAAAGAGCTGACTACCACCTAGCACCTCAGCCTCCACTTACCTAACTCTGAGAGATCACATCCGTGGACTTCTCAGTAGTTGGGCTGTACAATGTGAATCTGAAAAAATAATATATAACGGAAAAAAACAAATTGTCAGCTGTTATGGCTTAAAAGAGATTCAACAGATGGAAATAGTATCCAGGTGGAAAACACTGCTTACTTTTTAGCAGCCAAAGAGTAGAAACCTTGTGTGAATCTTGTGCTCGAAGTCTTCCCAGAAGGAAGAGACGGATGAAAAGCAGCAGCCTACAACTCAACACTGACAAAACAAAAGTACACATCATGGGCTCACACCCCAATGCCTGGAGCGACACCTGGTGCATGCAAACTCGGAATCATCCGGGACTCCGAACTCAAAATTGACCGCCAGATCAACTCCGTTGCATCTTCCTGCTTCCACACCCTCCGCAAGACCTTCAAATGGATTCCTCCCCCCGAACACAGAAAGACCGTCACTCACGCCCTCATCACCAGCAAACTTGATCACGGCAACACACTCTATGCCAGAATAAAGACAACCCTCACCCGCAAGCTACAAAACATCCAGAATGCCACTGCAAGACTGGTCTTTAACCCCTTAGCTGCGGCGGGAGGGGGGCCGCGCGGCGCTCCCGTGCTCATGACGGAATTGCTTTGTCACGAGCCTCGGGTGGGCTGTGCTTGTGACGGAACGGTTCCGTCACGGCCCCGCCCGCTTAATAGAACATGACGCGCATACGCGAAATCAGCGCCGCACAGGCGCGGAGACCGAGGCCGTGATGGAACCGTTCCGTCACCAGCACAGCCCACCCGAGGCTCGTGACGGAACGGTTCCGTCACGAGCACACAATGGGTTAACCTGCCAAAACACTGCCACACTACACTGGCTCACCATTGAGGCTAGAATAACTTTCAAGAGTCTCACCCATGCACACAAAGCCCTCCACAACACTGGACCAGCATACCTGAACAGCCGACTCGAATTCCACGCACCCCAAAGGACCCTACGATCAGCCCAGCTTTCCTACGCCATGGTCCCCCGTGCGAGGAAGTCAAGATCGGGAGGCCGCTCCTTCTCCTTCCTCGCGGCCAGAGCCTACCGCTCCACCTCAGACAGATGACATCACTCTGCATCTTCACGAGAAACTTCAAATCCTGGCTCTTCGATAGACCTCCTCCGTGAAGGACTGAAACCTGCAACTCCACCCATTCCCCAGCACCTTGAGACCCTTACGGGTGAGTAGTTGCGCTCAACAAAACCATGATTGATTGATTAAGCAAATGTCTCCTAAAATTCCCATGTGCTTGGAGATACACACTCCATGGATAAAGGCCTTACATGCTCCCCAAACTATGGCCTGTGACCCCACCGATCCCACATTTAGCTCAAAATATTCAGAGATAGCAGCAGCCACTTTACCGCAGAACACCGGATCTCGAAGGGACTCGCTAGAGAGTCTCTATGCACTGCAGCCATATGTGGCCTGCAGGTAAATAACAAGCATTTGCAATGCAATAGGTCTCGCATTAGGAAAGTTTGAGCTATTGGTCTTGTAAATGACAATTCTTTTATTTATGTGTTGGTTTTGAAAATAGCTAAATTAATAGCTTTGTTATTTACAATGCCAATAGTTATAACTTTCGCAAATGTGACACCTATAACCTGGGGTTGCGCTGAGTGATGCTGTGGTGATGCTGAGTGGTGCTGTGGAAATGCTTAGTAGTGCTGTGGTGGTGCTGAGTGGTGCTGCGGTGGTGCTGAGTGGTTCTGTGGTGGTGATGAGTGGTGCTGAGTGATGCTGTGGTGGTGCTGAGTGGTGCTGTGGTAGTGCTGAGTGGTGCTGTGGTGGTGCTGAGTGATAATGTGGTGGTACTGTGGTGGTGCTGAGTGGTGCTGTGGTGGTGCTGTGGTGGTGCTGAGTGATAATGTGGTGGTGCTGAGTGATAATGTGGTGGTGCTAAGTGATGCTGGGGTGCCGCTGAGTGGTGCTGTAGTGGTGCTGAGTGATGCTGGGGTGGTGCTGAGTGATGCTGTGGTGGTGCTGAGTGGTGCTGTGGTGGTGCTGAGTGATGCGGGGTTGCGCTGAGTGGTTCTGTGTTAGTGCTGAGTGGTGCTGTGGTGGCGCTGAGTGGTGCTGTGGTGGTGCTGAGTGGTGGTGCTGAGTGGTGATGTGGTGGTGCTGAGTGATAATGTGGTGGTGCTGAGTGATAATGTGGTGGTGCTGAGTGATAATGTGGTGGCGCTGAGTGAAATGGAGTGTAAATATGTGTATTGGTATGTTGTCTGTTATGACAGACTGTGTCGAAGGCTGCGGAGAGGTCGAGGAGGATGAGGGCGACTGTGTCTCCATTGTCCAGTAGAGTTCGGATGTCGTCTGTTGCTGCGATGAGTGCGGTCTCAGTACTGTGTTTGGCTCGGAAGCCGGACTGTGAGGAGTCGAGGGATTTGTTGGCTTCGAGGAAGGCGGCGAGCTGGCTGTTGACAGCTTTCTCGATGACTTTGGCCGGGAAGGGAAGGAGCGAGATGGGGCGGTAGTTTTTGAGTTCGGTGGGGTCAGCTGTGGGTTTTTTCAGAAGGGCGCTGAGTTCGGCGTGTTTCCAACTTTCTGGAAAGGTGCCGGAGTTGAGGGAGCAGTTGATGACGTCTCGGAGGTGTGGTGCTATGATGGAGTCTGCTTTGTTGAAGATGTGGTGAGGGCATGGGTCTGTGGGGGATCCTGAGTGGATTGAGTTCATCAGGCGGATGGTGTCCTCAGTGGAGATTGGGTTCCAGTCATTAAGGATGTTCAAGGGGGGTGAAGGTACGGCAGAGGGTTGGGTGGGTTGGTTGTCGAAGCTGTTGTGGATGTCTGCGATTTTGTCGTGGATGAACGAAGCTAGGGAGTCACAAAGGGTTTGAGAGGGGGTGATGTCGTTGGAGTTGGCAGTGGAGTTGGTAAACTCTTTGACGATGTTGAATAATTCCTTGCTGTTGTGGGCGTTTTTGTCTAGTCGGTCTTTGAATGTGGTTTTCTTGGCAGTCCGGATCAATTGGTGGTGTATGCGGGTGGCGTTTTTGAAGGCGTACCTGGTGTAGGTGTTTGGGTCTTTTTTCCAAGCCTTCTCAAGAGAGCGACAGAGTTTCTTGGATTTTTTGAGATCATCGTTAAACCAAGGGGCGTTTTTGCTGCCTAGTTTGGTTTGAAGTTTTTTCAAAGGTGCTAGGTTGTCGGCGGTGTTGGTTAGCCACTGAGTGAGGTTAATGGCTGCTTGGTTAGGGTTCGATGAGTGGGCAGGGGGGTTTTGAAGAAGCGATGAGGAGATCTAGTCGATGGTGATTTTGTTCCAGTTTCTTTGTAGGGTAGGTTGAAGATTGTTGTGGGTTGTGGTCTTATTGTAAACAAAGTGAACGCAGCTGTGGTCCGTCCATTGGAGAACTGTGGTGTGACTGAAGGAAATATGTTTGCTGGAGGTGAAGATAGGGTCGAGTGTGTGTCCTGCGTGGTGTGTGGGGGTATTAACAAGCTGTTTGAGTCCGAGGTTGGCGAGATTGTCCAGAAGAGTGTTGGTGTTGTTGTCGTTGCTCTTTTCCAGGTGAAAATTGAGGTCTCCCAATAGAATGTAGTCCTCGGAGGGGAGGGCGTGTGGGGTGATAAAGTGAGGTTCCGTGACAATTGTAAGTGGTGTTTTCGACTCGCACGAATATGGTCGAGTCTGGTATCTATGAACCGCAAATGACGAGTTTAGTAAGTGTGCGCAGTTTCGCTGTGCTAACTTAAACCGTTCGTTTGTTATGTGGGTTTTTCATCTGTACCCACGGGTTCCATCTTAGATACGGCATCCATTTTGTCTCTTGCCCTCAAGTAGCCAGCGAACGGACGCTGTCCGCTTCGCGACCCTGGGACTCCCAAGATATTTGCGGAAGACACATGTCCTTTGTAAGTGTCTTTATGACGAGGGGGATGATACTGTAAGGCAGATGGCCCCGCTCGAGGCTCATCTCGCCGTGTCGGTTTATTGTCTCAGCCGTGCATCTCATTAGGCACGTACCTTTGATGCCTGTATCTCGTGTTTCCCGATACCTCCCCTTTTACACCCTTTCCGATCTCCCCACTGTCTCCGTCTTCCTCTGCACCTGTCTTTGTTCCTATTTCGATCTGTTTTACTGCCGATTGGAATGCACTAATGTTGGGAAGATGGGTTTTTACAGTTGGGAACCGCCAAATGTTTCCGCACTTATGTTCCGGACCTTATGTGTATCAAAGTGACCAAAGCGACCCCTCTGGGGGATAATGGTGGGAACCGGGTTGTAAACCTTTGTGTACCATGTTGTCCTATGGGTAAAAACTGTATAAAAGGAGCGATCCACAGAACCAATTTGAAGCAGTCTCCTCAAGTTGCACGAGTTGTACTTGTCGTGATATCTGTGTTCCCTGCAGCAAATAAACCTTGAATCTTTGACGCCGAAGGAAGTGTCCCGTGTCTCGTACGCCGGAGCAGGTTACCCACAAAGGTTTCAGGTGTTGTGCCCTGGCACCGCTGGGTCTTAAAGAACCCAGTCCTTCAAAAGTCAGTGATGTCTTCACTGAATTGTGCACGGGGTCCTGGTGGCCTGTAGAGGAGGGTGCCTCTGAGTGTGGTCTTGGGGTCGGTGTGGATCTGGAAGTGAAGGTGTTCGGCGCTAGAGAAGTTGACGTCCGAGCTGGTTGAGATGCGGATGGAGTTCTTATGGACGATGACGATGGCGATGCCTTCTCCTGTTTGGTTGATGCGATCTTTTCGGATGATCTTGTAGCCTTCCGGGATGGCTATGGTGATGTCTGGGGCTGAAGAGGCGTTCATCCAAGTTTCTGTTAGGAAGGCGACGTCTGGAGAGATGGTGTCTAGTAGAATCCAAAGGTTGATGGCATGGCTGTGGACCGATCGGGTGTTGAGTAGGATGCATTTTTGGTGGTTGATGTCAGATCTATGTTTGGTGTTAGTGGATGAGGGTTTGGTTTTTGTGCAGTCAAACTTGCAGGAGTTGCATGTGAAGGGTCCATGGGTGTGTCCAGGTGCGGCTTGGGCGCAGTTGGGGAGTCGGCCGGGGTTTAGTGCAAGGAGGGAGGAGGAATCGTATGTAATGCGGGTGGGCTGGGACTTAAGGGAACCAGGGGGTCTGGCGCTGGGTGCGATCCAGGCGCAGACGGGCGTAGACGGGCTTACCTTTGGCGCACCTTCGGCGCGGCCGTAGCGCGTGGACGCTGCGCGTAGGACCATCCGTACTTAAATGGTTAGTGGGGGGGGGGCGGAGCATGGGAGGGTCGGCTGGGAGGCGGGAGCGGGGAGGAGACACGGGGCCCAGGTAAACACAAAACAACAGCAAGATGGTGGTGGGGTATCCCAATACAAAGCAGGGGCACAGTCGCCGGTCAAAATGCCAAAAAACTGCACGCGCGCTGATTAATTAATTAAATTATCGTAATGCGGCAGCAAAGAGCAATGAATAATAGACAGGTATGCCAATAAACTGCACGAGCGCTGATTAATTATTTATATTATCGTAATGCAGCAACAAATAGTAATGATTGATAGACAGCCTATAAATATCGATACCAGGCGCTCCAGGCGCTATGCTGTCGTAGAGGCGCTCTCTCGGGACAGGCAGGGATCGAGGGGGAGCGAGTGGGAGCGACCGCTGACCAGAAGATCCAGACGGTCACAGGGTCAGAGGGGGACGGGTTTTCCAGAGCGGTCCTAGTGTGTGGGAGGGTCGGCTGGGAGGCGGGAGCGGGGAGGAGACACGGGGCCCAGGTAAACACACAACAACAGCAAGATGGCGGTGGGGTATCCCAATACAAAGCAGGGGCACAGTCGCCGGTCAAAATGCCAAAAAACTGCACGAGCGCTGATTAATTAATTAAATTATCGTAATGCGGCAGCAAAGAGCAATGAATAATAGACAGGTATGCCAATAAACTGCAGGCGCTATGCTGTCGTAGAGGCGCTCTCTCGGGACAGGCAGGGATCGAGGGGGAGCGAGTGGGAGCGACCGCTGACCAGAAGATCCAGAAGTTACCTGACAGAAACCGCCACATTTCCCAAAAATAAACAAAGATCCTGGAGATGCTGTCAGCCAGAGTACTTAAATGAAGGGGTTCAGGTGATATTACAATTTGAATGCAGCTCTTTAAACCATCCCGTGCCCATGACTTTGAAAAGAAATAACTTTTTAAACATAATTTAGGTGGCGAATGCAGATTTAATGAATAAATCTTCAGCAACATTTCAAATGTTTAAAAATGCAAACTAGATTTCTTGAAATAGGATTAGAACTCAGACATAGAAAGTGCACAGTAATCTAAATACAAAGTGTTGATCTGCTAGTGTGCTGGGTTTATGATAGGCCTGGTAACGTTACATGTGAAGTTTAATGGCCCACTGTCACTGAAGGAGGGTGGAGTAGCAGAGGCAGCAATGAATCTCGGCAGGGAGCTCATTTATGGAAAGAAGCAACCTAACACAGTAAAGAAGCACCGCTCGGCAGGTGCTCATGTGAGAAAATAGCTGTTGTGTGTGAAAAGTGTGGCACGGCAGAAAGAAAACAGAGGAGCAGGACAGCATGTCAGGTCGGTTACGTGGGGAAAGTGCATGGAGCAGAGATGCACACTGGCGAGACAGCCATAAAAGCACAGCTGAGGAGGAATGAGCAGCAGTAGGGAGGCAGCTGAAACAGCCCTGCCGCTGCGCATCGGGGTTGAACTAACGCCATTAAGTCATTTCCCCCTCATTCTAGTACAAAGAAACATTGAGCAATAAATCTTACAGGCTATAAATAAATGAATAGTTCGCTAAACACAAAACATGTACAACAAAAAGCACCCGTAAATGTGGCCTGAAAATAAAGTGCCCGTTGTGTTTCAAAATCGGAATGTTGCTAAAAGAAAGCACTGCTTTGATCATGTGCACAAGCACAGTGGAACACAATAATGGATGCAGACTGCAAATAAACAGCGTGCTGCGTGGTGAAATTTTGAAGAGGCAAATGCTTTCAAGGAATACGAACCGCTGCAGTGGTGTGGCCAAGGTGCCCTGGTTAGCCTCGGTCGGGGGCATACACGGGTGCACCATTAAAGACCCCGGCAGTGTGGGCTGACGCGCTCCCTGGAGTTAAAGTGCAGCAGCAGTAACCTGAAAAGTGTGAGGAAGAGCAGCTACGTGCGCAGGCACACAAGAGGTTTTTCGTGCAGCTGGGGCCCGGAGCATGCAACGCCTGAGGAGCCGGACCAAGTACTAGGAGATTGAAAAGAAGTGGCACAGCAGGCCGCCCATGCACAGCATTTCGCTCGACTCCTCTAAGTAAAAACATTATCAAATAATAAAGTGCTATGAAGCCCTTCGACCGGCCGTGTCCGGAAAGTAAAAACATTGGCAAATAGTAAAGTGCTGTGAAGCGCTGCGACCGGCTGGCCGTGAAGCTGGCGAGGCTGGGCTTGGGTAATGCAGGGATAAGGGGAAGCAGAAGTTACAGGAGCCTGGACTGCCCCCGACCCCACCCCTCGAATGCACGCTACCTCCCTGTCTCATCGGTATGTGCTGCCTCTTACACCAACATGCCCCTCTTTCTTTCGGCAACCAACCCCCAAGTCTCTTCAGCATGTACCCTCCAATCTGCACGACCTTTCTCCCCTCATCTCCATACTTCGATTTCCACAGCTTGAAGTCATCGGGGATGGGAGGTAACGCGGGTCCCTGCAGCGCAGGGCCCCTAGACGTGGTTTAACGGCTAGAACGGCCGACCCTAAATCTCGGAAAGTAACAACACATCATCGAAGATTAAAATGCTGTGACGCCCCGCGACCAGCCGTGCTCAGAAAGTAAAAACATTATTTCTATAAAGTCAGGGCACAAGTCCTAAAAAAAGAAGTGGGGGGACTCTCCAAGGTAGGCGTGGTCACAGGAAGTGACATCACAACAGGAAGTGACACCACGACAGGAAGTGACATCACAACAGGAAGTGACATCACAACAGGAAGTGACATCACATGTAAGGCAGATTTGAAAAATCATTGAGAAAGCAGTGTGCACCAACTTTTTACTTTCAATCAGCCTGGGACAATTTCGCCCACTTCTTTGAAATGCAATAGGTCTCAGATTTGCAAGAGTTTAAGCTATTGGCATTGTAAATGACAATGTCTTTTATTTCTCTGTTTTGATAATTAACACAAATAAAATGCATTGTCATTTACATAAAAAATTGAAAAATGGCACAATGGTGCAACCAGTTGTGTCACTCGGCTGGTTTGTACATGCATTATAATGCGCATACCAGTGGAATGACGCAGGTGCTATTTTGTTTGTCTTTTCTTTATCAATTGAAGATTGCGGATACCACTTGAACCTAGAAATAAAGAAATGAATATTGCTTTCCCTGAAAGTACACATAGTGTACGCATAGTATGCATAGCCAATAGGCCTCACCTTTGGGACCTTATAAGTGTTTAGCCATGCAACAGTTAATGTTGCAGTAAGGATATTGTTCTGCATAACTAAACACTTATAAACCCAAAAGCGAGGCCTATTGGCTATGCCAATGCTTGTTATGCTTGTTATGGATGGGGTAAATATGGCACCTCTCCAGCTGTGTTGGTTTGTATTGAAAGTTGGTTTCAGCAGTAATGAGACGCAGCCAGTTCTTGGATAGCAGAAGAGGTGCTTCCAGACAGGAGCATGCTCCAGCAAGCATAGTCTCCTGATCCCTATGGAGTCTTGCGTAGGATCAGGCAAAGGGGAAACAGTGTTGCCATCTTGGTAGAATGCAAGGACTGCCAGGTCCATCTAGTTGGCCAATATTCATGTTGGCAGTAACAGCTAAAAGTCGACTAAGTTGCCGGCTCTTACTTGGCTTGCATGCTGCAGCTAAATAGATATAGATGTCATTTAAGGACGGCCATTCTCACATTACCTCTTAACTATGTACTCTATCTGTAGTTGAATCGATCTGTGCTCTCGTATAATACATACAGATATTGGCATTGGTCCTGCTAGGTGTCAGCAGGTTGCACTGAGCAGCAGTGCTAACTATGTTCAAAAACCCAACTTCCTCCTCCCCCACCCCACTCCTCAAACACAGCCCCTTTTGTTCAACCTAACCACTGCCACTTTGCATTCCTTTCACTAGATGGGTATTTTGACATTTGTTCGCAGATGGTAAATCCAGGGCTTTATATACAGTAGAAAGTTTATCGGAAAATCCTCGCGCGGTTCATAGCATTAACTCATCCATCCTAAATGCTCATCCATCCTAAATGGCTGATTTTGCGCTGCGTTAAAGACATGTTCCGTGTAGGTGGGAGAAGCCTGAGTGAAAAGGCAATGCCAGCAGATGTGGAGTGTGTAAAGGGCCAGCTGAACAGTCTTAAAGCCTTTGAGCAGTTCTGCTGGATTGATGATGAGACGGAGATTGGGAGGTTTATGTTTAAAGAGATCGTCCCTTTGTGACTCTTTGCGTATTGTTCTAGGTGTGTCAGTCAACTCACCTGTATAAGCAGCCTATGAGTGAACCAGCAGGGCTCTTCCTGCTTTTATCATTGCATACCGCCCCATTGCCTTGAAAGTGGACTGAAACTTACCTGTTGTCAGCTCTGGCCTGCTGATGGAACACAGGTGGCCGTTTTAGCACTGGCATACCGTAAACACCTACTAGACAAGTGCACCCTTGACTTGTATAAATGTTAACACTACTTTAAATGACTTTTTCTTCAAATTTGATTTTGCACCGTGTTAAAATTGTGCATGCCAGTTCGAATATCTCTTTAAATTTTAAGGCATATAGCACCATATCCCTCTCTTTCACTGTAGTGTGTGTGCATGTATGCAATACTCAGAACTCAGACAGAGAAGAGACGGAGGGAGACATAGAAGAGACGGAGGGAGACAGAGAAGAGACGGAGGGAGACAGAGAAGAGACGGAGGGAGACAGAAGTTTTCAACACGTTCTTACCATAAACCGTTTCCCTACGAGCAGGCAGCAGGCGAGACCGGGAGAGGAGTCTCGCCTGCTGCATGAGGGTGGGACTGCCGAGTTGCAGACCCACCCATCCATTGGTTGAAGATCTCGGCGTCTATTGGGTACCCTGGCAACGGTGAATTTGGTAGGTGCGGGGGCGTGGTGACCAGCGTGGTGCCCTGCGGCAGTCCGAGAAACCTCCGGATTCAGCTGGCAGTCACCCGGAAATGCATTGTTTTCTTTGTGCGCCCTCCTATTTTGAAAGGGCGGACGCAGTCTTGATGGAAAAGGGTGGACGGCGTTTTCATTGAGCAGGGTGGACGGCGTCCACCCTGGAAAACCCTAAAAAATAAGTGGGGGGATGCCGTCCACCCGCGTGGTACCCCGACTCGTGCCCTGTATAAAGTGCCGTGAGGCGATGCAACCGGCCGTGCTCGGACATTAAAAACATTATTAAATAATAAAGTGCTGTGAATTCCCGCGACCGGCTGTGCTCAGAAAGTAAAAACATTGGCAAATAATAAAGTGCTGTGAAGCTCTACGACCGGCCGGCCGTGAAGCTGGCGGAGGAGGCGAGGCTGGGCTTGGGTAATGCAGCGATAAGGGGCAGCAGAGGTTACAGGAGCCTGGACTGCCCCCGACCCCCACCCCTCGAATGCATGCTACCTCCCTGTCTCATCGGTATGTGCTGCCTCTCACACCAACATGCCCCTCTTTCTTTCGCCAACCCCCACGTCTCATCAGCATGTACCCTCCAATCTGCATGACCTTTATCCCTTTCTCTCCAAACTCGGAAAGTAAACACATTATGAAAGAATAAAGTGCTGCGAAGACCTGGGAAACATCGCGCACAAAACACGCGGATCGCAAAGCCTGCAAAAGCAAAAACCCTCTCCAGCCTGAGGCCACCTTGACCCGATGAAGCCTGGGCTCTCTGCCCGTCACACCGACCCAACTTTGGATTCGCCGGTGTTCGCTCTCTTTAGGAGCTCAACCTCCCAAGTCTGCTTCCACCTCAACGTCAGCCCCAGGAAACACCTAGGCGGCGCCCCCTCTTTCTTTCGCCAACCCCCACGTCTCATCAGCATGTACCCTCCAATCTGCATGACCTTTATCCCTTTCTCTCCAAACTCGGAAAGTAAACACATTATGCAAGAATAAAGTGCTGCAAAGACCTGGGAAACATCACGCACAAAACACGCAGATCGCAAAGCCTGCAAAAGCAAAAACCCTCTCCAGCCTGAGGCCACCTAAGCATGGGCGGATTTTGCGGATCCACGATCCGCGGATTTTGCGGATTTGCGGATCCGCGGATTTGGGGCGGGGCTTCCATGCGAGTGCACATGCTTCTTGTGTGTATAAAAGGTCAGAGAAAGATCAGTTCAGCAGATGAAGAGAAATAAGCTCCTGGTCACAGAAACAGCACGGGTATTGTGCTCGTGAAAGTCAAGGATGCAAAGGCCTCTATCCAGCATCACAGCTCATTTTCCACGGTAGAGTTGGGAAGAAGGCACACCTGTCCAGCCTCGACGACGCTCACGATTGTTTTTGGGCTAATGAATGAGTCACTGAATTTGAGCATCAACTAGTTCGAGCGACCATGTGTGTGTTACTATGCAATCGCCCCGAAGGGCGCAGGGGTCCCTTGAGTGAGCTGTCCATTGAGGTTCCGTGACGGTTCCGTGACAATTTGAACCCGTGTTTTCAAATTTGTCGGAAATACATAATATTGGTATCAGCGAACCGCAAATGATCCATTTAGTATATCCTGGTGTTTTCGCTACGCTACAAGCAAGAGCACTCCTTCTATGGACATATTTCTGATCTACCCACGGCATCCATCTTAGATCATGGCCGCCATTTTGTGATTCTTGCCCTCACATACGCAATAACCTCTGATCACTCCACTTTGATTAAGGACACGTAGCCTTAGCCGGAGATTCACCTCTTACATGACACGTACACCTTAAACCAGATCACGCTGTAGCTGCATGACTCGACAAAGGCTGCCTCCTCTGCCCGAGGCCAGCCCTGCCAAACTGGTCTTCGTGTCCATTGTACCTGATCATGATTAGGCGGCCGAAGCCGGTAGCCTTGCCCATTTACAACCCACAAACATCCCTTATCCCACTTTTCTATCTTCCACACCTGGCTCTGTTTCTTTCTTTCTGAATCTTTATTAGGGGGAGGTAACGAACTTTACGATGAGGCGGTCCGAGTCCTGAATGCAATATTGACAGGGAATTGTGACAAACTAGTGGGAACCCCTCTTTTCGCAATGTTTGGCCTCAGATATTATCGACGGTTCCTGTGTAACGCCAAATATTTATTGTTTTAGACACAAAGGTTTTGGGAATGTATTACATGTAAAGAATTTGCCCCTAGCATAAAAAACAGTATATAAGGAGCAGCCCTCTTTGTACAAATCGAACAGGCTCCTGGTTACTGCCCGTGTGTAGTATCTGTGACTTCTGTGTCCCTGCAGTAATAAACCTTTGGTCTTTGACGCCACCATCGAGAAGCCCGTGTTTCTGTTCATTTGCGCACCAAGGCAGGTGGGAACTCCGGGGTCTTTGGGTGTTGTTCCCTGACACCTCTGGACGGAACCAAAAAGTCCAGAACTCCAATTGGCGCCCAACGTGGGGGCGACGTCATTCGGTACCGGTCCAAAAGCCTGAAGAGTTCGAGAAGCTTCGTGTGAAGATTCCTGAGGGAGGCGCCCCACTTCATCGATCCCGGCATATCGCAAAAGTGGCCCGAAGTTCTCTTCCACGAGGGTTTCCCATTCAGGACGGCTGCAGTGGGCCGTTGCCTTGACCGTCGCCCTGTCTTGGACCCGTAGTGCAGTCCTTAGTACGGCGAAACGTGACGGGTTTCTCCTTGGTGACGTCTTCAGTGACTCAGTTAAGTATTTAGTGATAGCTAGCTGGTTACTTTTGTGAGGATTGTTAAAATCCTTGATCGGTTCTTGGTTTGGTTTAGTCTTATAAAATTATCACTGGTTGTTCTAGTTACGATAATCTTTTTGGTTTAGTTTGGGTATCGATACATCAGTTCGTTTTGGTAGGCCTAAGTTCTTGGTTCGAGTGCACACATTTGTTCCGTGTTTGTTTGTTTTGTGTTCCGGACTGAAAATGGTAAGTCGGAAAATGTTGTCTTGTTTTAGTTGCAACAGTGACTCACGATTGGAGGACTCTTGTCTGGTTCCTCCGATTGGGACTCCCCTATATGATTTATATTGTAAGCATGGCGTGGGTCCTATATCCTATAATGAGGTATGGGTCCGTTACTGTAAGAAGGATGGTGTCCTTAGTTGGCCACTGCATGGTAGTTTTGAACCAGAGATTCTCGACAACTTAGAAGCGAAATTGTTTAAGAAGAAAGCCCGGCCGGCAATGTTTGATTCTTTCCGTTATTGGCGAAAAGAATCCAAACAGAGAGAAATGAAAAGGTTGAAGAAAGAACAGAACGAACAAGAAGAGTTAACTCTAGAGCAAGCGGCTAAACAGTTGCAGGCTAACGAGTGTGAGAAGGCCATAGATGTAGCAATTAGAGAGCATAACTTAGCGATCGACAAGTGCTATCCTGCCTTGCCATCGAAAATGGCTAAGATACTGGAGGATTCCGAAAACGATCCTCTGTTATCTTATCTGTTACGGTCACCTCCACCGTATGCACAAGGTGCTGCGGCTCCACTCGTCCCGAATGTTCAATTACCGGTTGCTGGACTACCTGGTGTTCCTGCTCCTGTCCCCCAGAATCAAGTTCCCGTACCTCCTGTGATGAATGTGAATGTTCCTACAGCTCCTCCTCTTCCTACACTGCCAGCCTCTATACCTACATCCGTACCTACTGTTCCTCAAACTATTTTTCTCGATACTCCTACTGTTCCGTTATCTATTCCTACCTCTACTGCATTCTCTACGTCTGCGAGTGTGCTAACTCCACTTTCTGTTCGTCGAAGAATCACTGATTCTGTTACTAATATGCTGTCTCCTATATATAAAACTTTGATTAAGACTCCTACTCCTGATTCAGTTCAGAGACGTAGTCAGCTACCAAGTACTGAGGAACGGGGAATTTTAGATTCCACGGCTCTCAGATGGATTTCGAAGAGTAGAAGGTATAGTACGAGAGATGTGTTAGACACATTTATGCAGTGGAAGGAACCAACGCAACGGTACGTCTTTGATGAGATGTGCTCGTTGTTACGTGAAGAAATAGAAGAAGACGATGTCGAATCAGATTTGGAAGATTTAATTAGAGTTCAAAAAGAGTTTGCTGCTGGAATGATAGTGGGTGAGAATATAAAGGAAGCGATGGAACTTATTTTAAGTTTTAGGAATGATCCATCTCTTCGTTCACCGAGAGATTTAGAAAAAGGTAAAGTGAAGCTAAGTCGCCAATATCCTATGAGGGAGGTTCCTCCAATTTGGCGCGAAGCAATACAACGTGATGATAATGCAGGTATTGCAGCTGCTCCAGCACAGTTCCAACGAGTGTGGATACACATTCCATGGAAGCGAGCAGAAGTGCTAGCGGTGAAACAGGCCTTGCCAGACCCACGTAAAAATCCAGCTGGATATTACAAGGAATTAACACAGACAGTTGAGGCTTGTATAATGAACTTAGCCGACATCGATATGTTGTTTGGTAACGTAGTTCCGCAACCAGTGTGGGCTAAAATTCGTAGAGAGGATCATCAAGCTGCTTTAGGTGGTGATTGGGCAGCTATCACTGCAGCAGATGGTCAGCAAATAGGTGGTGCGAAACCCGAACCTCTAATTGCTAATCTGCCAGGTAGAATAATTGATCTAATGAAGACTCTGATGCCAGCATTGCGTGTTAATTGGGACAAGCTGTCAGCATGCAGGCAGAAGAAAGACGAAAGTGTCTCCGACTTCTTCACGAGGTTTGAAGAGACTTTTGTAGATCATAGTGGTCAGGACATGAGTACAGAAGGAGGACAGAGATTGTTTGTCGATAAATTTGTGCATAATTTGTTACCTGAATTATGCAATAAATTAAAAGACTCAGAAAGTGCGTGGGCTGTATCTACGACAGCGCAAATACTTGCGACTGCACAGTACTACGAAAATAGGGATAAAGAGGAAAAGGAAAAATCAGAAAAGAAAACAAAAGATTTAAAAACTAAAGTTCTTTTGCAACAGGCGTATCCGCCTCGCACGAATCAGACTAATACGCAGCAAGGTTCGTACCAAAGGACAGATTATGGTTCATCAAGACCTCAATATCAGTGGAATCAGTGTGCGTACTGTAAGAAAGAGGGTCACTATAAAAATGAATGTCCGATCTTAGCGCAAAATAATGCAGCAGCAGCTCAGAGAGGTCGTGGTGGTTTTGTGCAGAATTCTAGAGGTCGAGGACGAGGTGCTATGCCTCCACAAACGAATGATCGTCCCTCCAATCACTTTGATCAACGAAATGGACAATCTACTCAGCAAAATAGATCTCAACAATATCTTGTCGAGGACTATAATGAAGTAGATGAGGGTTATCAACAAAATGGGTACTAGGACAGCTATGGACAGAGAGAGGGAGTAGTATCAGTTCCAGTGGATCAGAGTGGGCCTTATGTCGCAGTAGCAACATCAGGTGTAGTCGAACCGTTTCTGTTGGATACTGGTGCCGCAAAAAGTTCTATCATTCATGCGAAACTCCCTGGCGCACCTTTGTCTGGCTCAACAAATGTTTCCGTAGGTTTTTCAGGCGCCCCTGTTTACAACCCGATATCTGGTCCTTTGTCTATTTCTGTTGGACCGTGCCAATTGAAAGCACCCCTGATTTTGACGACAGGTTGTAATGAAAACCTGCTTGGTTTAGATTTGTTAAAACGACTATATGCGACATTGTACTGTTCTCCGGAAGGAGTACAGCTTACATTGGGTAAAAATATCACCTCTCCGATGTACTTGTCAATGGACGCACTCCCGCCGGAGCTACGTTCACTCCCTGATTCTCTTTGGGCGACTGGTCCTAATGATGTAGGTCTCCTAGAAATTCCACCGTATGTGGTAACTTTGAAAGCGAATGTAAAATTTCCAAGAATTCCCCAATATAAAATATCTAGTGAAGGAGAGCGTGCACTTTTATTGATTGTGCAAGATTTGATTAAGAAAGGTGTGGTTGAAGAAACTAGAGGAAATGTCTGTAACAGTCCTGTATTGCCGATCCTGAAACGAACTGATCCTACAAAACCTCCAGTTTATAGGTTTGTCATAGACCTTAGAGAAGTTAATAAGATTGTAGTCCCGCAGTTTCCTGTAGTGCCAGACATTACTGCCTTGTTAACATTGATTCCTGCCACAGCCACATGGTTCTCAGTTATTGACCTAAAGAATGCCTTTTTCAGCATTCCGATAGCTGAAGAAAGTAGGGATATTTTCGGCTTCTGTCTAGGAGGTCGCAGTTTCAGATTTAAACGCGCTCCACAAGGCTATTGTGAGAGTCCATCAATTTATAGTCAAGCATTAAAAAGCCAGTTAGATTCTTTTGTCCTTCCTCCAGGTTCTGCCCTAGTACAGTACGTAGACGATCTTTTAGTGGCTGCCGATGACAAGGAAACTTGCAAAGCAGCTACAATTTCCCTATTGCATCATTTGTCTAATTTGAATCACAAGGTGTCTCCTTCGAAAATGCAATACTGCTGCCAAGAAGTGACCTACCTAGGTCATCTCTTGTCAAAGGAGGGAAGGAAGTTGACCCCAGAAAGAATAAAAGCAATTACACAGATGAGTGTTCCACGCACACAGAGAGAAGTGCGTGCCTTCCTAGGCATTACCTCTTACTGTAGGCAGTGGATTCCAAATTTTTCTGTGTTAGCGAAACCATTGGTAGCTTTGACTGGGAAAAATGTTCCGAGTCCGGTGCCATGGTCTGATGAATGTCAAGAGAGTTTTATTGAATTACGAAAAGCATTGTGTTCAGCTCCTGTATTGGGTACACCTGATTACAGTAAGCCATTCACGTTTACGTTCACGAAAGGGGAGGTTGCGCGTTGAGTGTTCTGACACAGAAGTTTGGTGATAAACAACGCCCTTGTGCGTATTTCTCATCAACATTAGATCCGGTAGCCAGAGCGTTGCCTAGTTGTTTGAGAGCTACAGCGGCAGCTGCAGCTTCCATTCGACAATCTGCTGGTTTGGTGATGAACAATATGCTAGTGGTCATGGTTCCTCATGCAGTGGATACACTCATGAACCGAACGAAGACACAACACCTTACTAGTGCGAGATTATCTGGTTACGAGCTGACATTACTAGCGAGTCATATTCAGATCAAAAGATGCAATGTATTAAATCCAGCAACACTGTTGCCGACTGATCAAGAGTCGAGTGATTCCGAGCCACATGATTGCTGTTTCAAAACGGAGGAAGAGACAAAAGGACGCATTGATTTAAAAGATACTCCGCTATCAGATCCGGATGGTACGCTGTATGTGGACGGGTCATGTTTTAAATTGGAGAATGGTGATGTGACTGCTGCTTACGCGGTAACGACTTTGAAGACGATTGTGGAGACTGCAAGAGTGAGTCAGAATTCTGCCCAAGCTGCAGAATTAATAGCTCTAACGAGAGCGTGTGTTTTAGCTTAGGGAAAGAGAGTGAATGTGTTTACAGATAGTCAGTACGCATTTGGCGTGGCCCATAGTTTTGGCCGGTTGTGGAGAGAAAGAGGTTTCATTACGTCCCATGGGACTAAGATCCAACATGGTCAGCTAGTTAACGACTTGTTGGAATCTCTAACCTTGCCGACTGAAGTTGCGATTGTGAAGTGCAGTGCTCATAAAGCAATCACGGATGATGTTGGTCGTGGGAATGCTTTTGCTGATGAAATTGCTAAACAGACAGCTAGAGACACGATGAGCAGAATGTATGTTGCTACGTCTGCAAGATGGATTGCTGAGTCCGGAATGTGTGAAGACACTATGGAAAGTGTGAAAGAGATTCAGAAAGAAGCAACTGAGGAAGAGAAACGTGTATGGAGAGAAAGTACGGGCAAGTTGGACTCGAATGGATGTTGGATGGATTTGACAGAACAGCAGCGTTGGATGTTGCCCGATGCATATGTGCTTGCAGTAGTGACGATGGCGCATGGAGTAGCGCATATAAGTTCTAAAGGGATATGTAAGATGTTGGCTCCGGTCTGGAAGAATGAGGGAATCAGTAAGTGTGCAGAGAGAGTGGTGAAAAATTGTATGGTGTGCTTGATGCATAATCCTGGCAAGGGAACTCCAACTCCAGCTGGTCATTTCGCTCCTCCTTCCTGTCCCTTTGAAGTAATTCAGTTAGACTTCATTCACATGGAACGCTGCAACAATTTGAAGTATGTCCTGGTGGTAGTTTGTGCTTTTTCCAGGTGGATAGAAGCATACCCACTAAAGGACAACACTGCCCTATCTACTGCCAAAATTCTTCTCAAGGAATTTTTCCCTAGATATGGAATGCCACGGATTGTATGGTCAGATAACGGAAGTGAGTTTATAGGGAAAGTTATGCAGAGTGTGTGTGCCGGCTTAGGATTGAAACAGAAATTTCACAGTGCAAACCATCCCCAGTCTGCTGGTTTAGTCGAGGGTTACAATGGCACCCTCAAGCTGAAAATAGCCAAAATACAAGCATCCACAGGTTTAGCCTGGCCAGACGCACTTCCTTTGGCCTTGTTATCAACGAGAGCAACAGTACATTCTAGAATAGGGCTTAGTCCTTACGAGATAGTCTTTGGTCGCCCGGCAAATGTCTGGGGTGTGCCAAGGCCTAAACAATTTTGCTCCATTGAATATCCTATGTTGATAGACTACCTTTACGACTTGACTGCTAAATTGAGTCTTATTCATCAACAGGTTTTCGATGCTTTGCCAAAACCTCCGGAGAGTCCAGGGCATCAGCTGAAACCAGGAGATCTGGTTGTCATCAAGAACTTCGCGAGGACGAAGAACCTTCAGCCGAGATTTGTGGGGCCTTTTCAGATCTTACTGGCAACGAGGACAGCAGTTCGTGTAGCTGGCCGTAAACACTGGATACACGCTTCTCATGTTAAGCGTGTTCCTTTGCCGCTCCCTTACGACGACTGGGTGAAAAAGGGAATTGGTGCCTCCGAATCTGAAAGCACACCGAAGTTCATCTCTTTCAGCGATGCCGAATTGATTACTGACACTTCAAAACCTGACTCTCCTCCTGAAAAGACTCCTTTGAACACTGAACATTTGTCTCCAGCATCAGAAGAAACTCTGCTATCTGCGAACTTGAACTCTGCAACAGCTGCTAGTGATACGCTATTTTCCGATCAGACAGTACCAGCGAAGCAGAGATACAACCTAAGAAGCCGTAAAATGGACAAATAAAGCAGGCAACTGCATATTGTGATTTTGATATATATATATTGAACTTTTGCCTTCAGCCAGGAAGTTTACTATTGTTTATTGTTTTTAAAATTGCCTTGCCGTCTGGGTAGCCGTAGGGTCGTGGCTGTGTGCCTAGTTTGAATTTGCAGGGGTCTGACACAAGGTCGATCTTTCTGTTGGTTCTGGGAACTCCCAGGGCTGATAGAGGCATTTTCATCTACGTACACATCATCAGTGGTCGCGAGCGGATTGTAGAAGATGGAGCTTCCTGCGCTGCAACGAGAAAATGTGATTTATGTTCGCAGAAACAGACTTAATAGAATTCTTCATAGCAAATGCTTTCTGATGCAATGTGCCATTACATTTTTGATTGTTTTAGCAACATTGGTGGGTGGAATTGTCTTTAGTATAAATTTGATTTTTGTGCCAGTTACTACAGTACCTCCCCTTGATCCTGCTATTTCTACTGTTTCTTCTATACACTCTTTTCACTCGTTTCCAGAACATGAGCAAGCCCGACGCTCAGAATTCATCAACAACACTTTTGTACAGCTCTTGCACCAACACCAACTGGTAGTTAACACTACAGACTGCTGGGTGTGTGGCTTGATACCCCACACTATGGATAAAGGTATTCCCTATCTGGTTTTGCCTTACAGCTATAATGGATCATTTCAGGCCTTCCAAACCATCTTTGCTTATGCCCTTGAAACTTATCCTCCACGTCCACCGCGTTCCGCTAAATATAACTCTGCCAACAAAGCTTTAGTCCAGGGAATTATTGACATGGTCAAGGACGTCAATAATACTCCATCTTACCCTAGAGACGAATTGCGAGTATATTTAAGTTGGAATACTTCAGAGTATCGCCTTAGTTTAGGAGAAAGCAAGCGTAAAAGCTCAACTCCAATCTGGGTCGTACCTCACCGAGGTCAGGTCTGTTTGCAAGGTAACGGGAGAAATCCGAGAGCTCAGCTAGGGAGGAGTGAGTGCGTAGAGACTTACGTGTTTCCGGCTAACTCTTCCCCTGCCTTTCTCACTGCTAGGGGTACCTACTTCATTTGTCGAGACAGAGCTTATACATGGTTGCCTGCCGACTTTTCAGGATCATGTTATATTGCTCGATTACTGCCTCCGACATACACTGCTTCACCTGATTACCACAGAACCAGAGTAGCGAGAGGTGTCTTCAGCAAGGAAGATACCGCTGGTCAGGAAGCTGGAGACTTCTTCAAAGGCTTCCTTCCGTTCTGGGGGCCTATGGCCAATAGTAGAAACATACGTCAGCTAACACGGGTAGTTGAATCTACTATTACCGAAACTGCTGGTGCCCTTAGCAATCTGACAGCTGAGCTTCAGGCGGATAGGCTCATGACGTTGCAGAATCGTATGGTTCTAGACGTTATACTTGCAGATCGAGGTGGGGTATGCAGAATGATCCAATCGAGCTGCTGTGTCTTTATTCCTAATAATGCTCCAACAGTCTATGAGGCGATCTCTAAGTTGCACAAGATTTCAGACTCCATACATGTAGACAAGGGAAACTGGTCCTTCATGGAGTGGTTTTGGACTCTGATATCAGCGTGGGGATGGAAGGTTCTAATGGTCATTGGTGTCATCTTAGTATTCCTATTCTCATGTTGTCTGATTATCCAGTGTGGTCCTGCTCTGTGTAGTCTTTGTGCTGCAACTTGTCTCAGAAAACCACCTGCGTTTGGAGAAAAGACACGAGAAAGGATGATGATACAACAGCATGTCACTGACCTGATGAGCATAGAACTAGATTCAGACATAGACTGAGTAATTGCCTATGTAAGGGCAAAAGGAGGGTCTGAGGTTCCGTGACGGTTCCGTGACAATTTGAACCCGTGTTTTCAAATTTGTCGGAAATACATAATATTGGTATCAGCGAACCGCAAATGATCCATTTAGTATATCCTGGTGTTTTCGCTACGCTACAAGCAAGAGCACTCCTTCTATGGACATATTTCTGATCTACCCACGGCATCCATCTTAGATCATGGCCGCCATTTTGTGATTCTTGCCCTCACATACGCAATAACCTCTGATCACTCCACTTTGATTAAGGACACGTAGCCTTAGCCGGAGATTCACCTCTTACATGACACGTACACCTTAAACCAGATCACGCTGTAGCTGCATGACTCGACAAAGGCTGCCTCCTCTGCCCGAGGCCAGCCCTGCCAAACTGGTCTTCGTGTCCATTGTACCTGATCATGATTAGGCGGCCGAAGCCGGTAGCCTTGCCCATTTACAACCCACAAACATCCCTTATCCCACTTTTCTATCTTCCACACCTGGCTCTGTTTCTTTCTTTCTGAATCTTTATTAGGGGGAGGTAACGAACTTTACGATGAGGCGGTCCGAGTCCTGAATGCAATATTGACAGGGAATTGTGACAAACTAGTGGGAACCCCTCTTTTCGCAATGTTTGGCCTCAGATATTATCGACGGTTCCTGTGTAACGCCAAATATTTATTGTTTTAGACACAAAGGTTTTGGGAATGTATTACATGTAAAGAATTTGGCCCTAGCATAAAAAACAGTATATAAGGAGCAGCCCTCTTTGTACAAATCGAACAGGCTCCTGGTTACTGCCCGTGTGTAGTATCTGTGACTTCTGTGTCCCTGCAGTAATAAACCTTTGGTCTTTGACGCCACCATCGAGAAGCCCGTGTTTCTGTTCATTTGCGCACCAAGGCAGGTGGGAACTCCGGGGTCTTTGGGTGTTGTTCCCTGACACCTCTGGACGGAACCAAAAAGTCCAGAACTCCACCATCATAGTGGGTAAATGGCGGGAAGACGGTGCAAACCACGAGTGTGTGGGCGGGGCCAAACGGGCAGGGCTACCATGCGAGTTCACACATGCTTCTTGTGTGAATAAAAGGTCAGAGAAAGATCAGTTCAGCAGATGTAGAGAAATAAGCTCCTGGTCACAGAAACAGCACGGGTATTGCGCTCGTGAAAGTCACGGATGCAAAAGCCTCTATCCAGCATCACAGCTGATTTTCCACGGTAGATTTGTGAAGAAGGCACACCTGCCTCGACGACGCTCACAATTGTTTTTGGGCTGATGAATGAGTCACAGGAAGGGCATGTTGTAAATATTTTAGGATGGCGCCGGCAAGCTGCCAGCGCCATCCTAAAATACTTACTAACTTAGCTTCAACAGGAAGCTCTAATAGATAAAATCGAGCACCTGCTCGATTTTATCTATTAGAGTCTGCTTCCACCTCAACGTCAGCCCCGGGAAATACCTAGGCGGCGCCCGTGCACGCGCCCTGGGCGTACTGACGTCAGCGCTGTAGTAGATCAGAAGAAACAAGCGTGAGGGAAGCCCCGCGTATGGTGATGGACCGAAGAAAACACCAGAGGAGTGCGGAGCCTGGAGAGCATAGCGAGGCGACGTGACAAAAGACAGACCCCCCAGTATATAGCGGCATGGATTAGCAAATTTAGCGGCACAAAAATGGAAATTTAGCGGCACAAATATGGAAATTTAGCGGCAATTTTGCGGCATTTTATGTGGCCATTTTTCCTACAACAAACACAGATATCTTAGTTTTTTTAGTTATTTAACAACATGAAGCTATGTATATTTGGTTTCTTTACAATGTAGACACTTTGGGGCAGATTTTCAAGCCCCTTGCGCTGCTTTTACGCCGCCGTTGCGTCACTTTTGTGACGCAGCGGCGGCGCAAAAGATGCACCATGGTGCGGGGTATTTACTACGTGACGAATCTCCCAGATGTGTCACGTTGCAAAGCCCTGCGCCAGAAGAGGCGTACCATTGCAGGTCAGTTTGTGTCTTGCAATAGCCTTAGAGCTTGGTGCCACTGTACCTGCTGCACTAATGAAGGCTATACCTATCGCCCCTTTTATTAGTAAGCACGTTAAATAGTATAGTGTATTTTGAACACGACCTGATATCCCACCGGATGCCCGTTCGACAGACCTAACCACTAGAGAAAGAGCAGTCAAAACCGCCAAGTGGTCACTTGTTAAACAGTAGCGAACTGCATGTTGGTACTTGTAGTTTCGTTGCAAAATGTCAGCCTGCAAATCGTCTCCGATTTAAAAGCGGGGACTGGTTGAAGTTGACACCCATGACATGGGGCCACTTGACGCCCGTGTTAAATTTCTCGCCTCTAGGATTTTTCCCATGGCTCACTCCCAGGGGGACATGGTCTGCAATAGGTGAGCTCAACCCTTTGACTTCATCCCTTGTCCAGCGCGCCTCTGCAGATACCCCGTCCCGTGTGCGCCTCAGCTCTCTCGGCTGAGTGGTTCTGTCTGTTTATCTTGAGGGACAGACATCTCTGCACGGCGCTCCGTCTCCAAGCCAGCGAATAGGGTGACCAACTGGCATTGGTGCAAATTCAGGACGGTTAGTGTAAAAATTCAGGACAAAGGGTCAAAATTCAGGACACAAATTCAGGACAGGAGCTCAAAATTCAGGACAAAACTTCAGGACAATAGGTATGTTTTACAGACACATCAGAGGTCGCGCAATAGTATATAAGTAAGCCCAGCCATTTCCAAACATATTCAACCGTTTGCAAACCTATCCATCATGTATCCTTCCATCTATCATTTCACTCATCCATCCCTTCATCCATCCCCTCATCCATCCTTTCACTCATCTCCATTATCCATCCACCCTTTCACCCTATCCATCTGTACACTTATCCATCCACTCTTCATCCCATCCATCAATTCACTAATCCATTCAGCCATTTACCCTTTCACCAATCCAGCCATCCTTTCACTTACTAATCCTTCCACCCATCCACTATTTTAGTCATCCATCCATCCTCCCTTTCTCTCTCCATCGACCCTTTCACTTAGCCATCCTTCCTTCCATCCATCCTTTCACCCACCCATCATACATCCATCCATCCATCTGTCCTTCCCCTCATCATCCATCCTTCCCCTCATCACCCATCCATCCTTTTCCCTCATCATCCATCCATCCATCCTTTTCCCTCATCATCCATCCATCCATCTACCCACCCACTCTTCATCCATCCATCCTTCCCCTCATCATCCATCCATCCTTCCCCTCATCATCCATCCATCCTTTCACCCGCCCCCTCATCATCCATCCATTCCCTCATCATCCATCCATCCACCCTTCCCCTCATCATCCATCCTTTCACCCACCCCCTCATCAACCATCCATCCATCCATCCCCTCATCATCCATCCATCCTTTCACCCACCCATCCATCCATCCTTCCCCTCTATCCATCCCCTCACCCATCCATCCTTCCTCTCATCCATCCTTCCCCTCATCCATCCATCCTTCCCCTCGTCCATCCTTCCTTTCATCCATCATCCATCCTTCCCCTCACCCATCCATCCATCCATCCTTCTCCTCATCCATCCATCCTTCCCCTCCATCCATCCATCCATCTCCTCATCCATCATCCTTCCCCTCATCCATCTTTAACCTCATCCATCATCCAGCTACCCTTCCACCCATACATCCAGCTTTTTACATTTTCTCTCCATCCTTCCCCTCTCATCAATCCATCCATCCTCTCTCATTATCCATTTATTCAATCTTTCATTCATCTATTCACCCTTTCACTAATTCATCCAGCCATTCACCCATCCCTTCACTTACTTACTCGCCGACCTTTCCATATTAATTTTGAGCTGAGCCCTTTTGAGAAGAGGCCCATCAAGAACTTCACCCTCACTGCAGGGGGCGTTCCAGGACTGGGACAGAAGCCACCCAGGGCGGACACAGGATCCACCACAGGGGGGGACAAGAGCCATCACAGGTGTAGGTGGACTGGAGCCACAACATGGGGGGACAGGAGCCATCACAGGCGGGGGGTGGACTGGAGCCACCACATGGGGGGGACAGGAGCCATCACTGAGGGGAGGGCAGGAGCCATCACAGGAGGGGGAACAGGATCCACCAGGGTGGGCACAGGGGTGGGCATGCAGTATTCTAGTATCATCTTGGACTCCTCGCCCCCTCCTGCACAAGACAACGAGAAGATAGGCTCTCTGTCCAAAATGCCATCCCCCACTGTGATGTACAGTACTTACAGGAGATACTCTAAGAGAACTGATTGAACTGATTGTCCTCCATACTCTGTTAATCAGTGTGGGTGCGATTGTGCCATTTCTGTATTTTCTTAAATTATAGACTGCATGTTTGAAGAACCGAGGTTTGCTTACAATTTAGTGACAGTAATTACGCTCTGTGAAGAGAACCACGTGCTGCCTCGGTGTAATCAGGTGTGTAATCTGGCCGAGTCTCGGATGTTTGGGGCCCTGGGTAGAAATGGAATGTGTGAGCCCCCCTCTAAATAGCAGAGACATGACACATTCAGGGCTGTTTGCATGTGAATAGATGTCGCAGCTCCTGAACCTGCAGCCCCTCCCTCTCAGTCACCGTCGAAGCACCTCTTAACAGGTCATCAAGGGCTGGAGGTGTGAGGTTTGCCATCCCGCTGTGACGCTTCAATGCTGCTGAGTATCTGAGGAGCTTTGGTGCAGCATCGGAGTGAAGAAGGGAGGTGGGTGCAAACTGTGCCGGCTTTTCACAGGCGATAGCTACATAAAGCAGACCCCCCAGGATATAGCGAAAAATGCCGCGATTTCTAAAAAAATGCCGATTTCGCAGGCATTTTTGTAAAAATCGCGGCATTTTTAAAAAAGTGCCGATTTCGCGGCAAGTTGCGAAATCGCGATATCCTGGAGGGTCTGAAAAGAGCAGGGTGAGTGGAGGGGGGACATGTGTGTGTGTCTGTGTGCGTGTGTATGTGTGCGCGAGAGCCCGTGAGAGGAGGGGGAGGGGGGTGTACGCGTGTGTCTGTGTGTGTCTGTGCGTGTGTCTGTCTCTGTGCGCGGGGGTCTGTTTAAGGGGGGGTGCGTGTGTGTATGCAGTGTGTGTGTGCCTGTGTATGCGTGTGGCTGTGTATGTGCGCATGCGTGAGTGTGGCTGTGTGAGTGTCTTTGCGCATGGGAATATGAGGCACGAGAGGGGCATGGCGCCGTGCGCGCCCACGAGGTGAAATCTGCGGTTGTGCCCCTCTCGTGTCTACATTCTCAAACACAGGCAGCAATAGGTCTCGTGCAGACTATGTCTGCTCGACCTAAAAACTGGGCTATGGTCTGAAAATGTGGTGTCTGCTTCCATCAGATTGGGAGGTAGTATCTATGACAGTTTTCATATGCCCAAAGGTCAGCCTGCGTTGTTTGGGATCTGTGTGGCCCATCGCTGGGGGGAGTAGGGCCCCAACCGGGAAAGTGGCCGTGCAGCAGTGAAGCCTCGGGTGCAGTGCAGAGGGGGGGCCTTAACCAAGACCCGGGTTGGGTGCTCACAGCAATGGGATAGAGGAGGCCCAGCCCCAAAACGGTTTAGAAGGCAGGACCGCCAGCTTCATGATCAGGGCACCACATTAATTTAAATGCCTCCCAAAGGCCACCATAACCCTCACCGCAACAGGTCTCTTTCTCAGGTGTGGCAGGTGTCCAGCATCCGGGTCCTACACGGGTTAATGGTGATATACTTTTGAACGGAACATTTGGTGCAGATGTTTCAACCGGGACCAATGCTATAAGCTATCAAATAAACCCTTTATTGTATTGAAACAAGCATTGATAAAGCCAATAGGTCTGTCATCAGCGTATGCCTTTGTCAGTGCTTGATTTTTTAACAAGGTGTTTGCAAAATGTTTTTGAGGAGGGATTGTTGGACACTCACCAACATGAAAAACAAACACTGGCTAAACACAAAAGCACCATGTGACAGAGTGCAATGCCATCACTCACGGTTAAGTTATCTATAGTTGAATTGGGCAGGGCCATGGCCCCATGCTGTAAGCTGCAGTGAGTGGAAGACGAATCTGAATAACACAACAAACCAATTGATGAAGAGGGCTGACTGAACATCCCTATAAGTAAGCATACCATAAGTTTAATGTTGGTAAATTCAAAATGTCTTGGCTAATGCCAGACCTAAGAAGAGAGCTACAGTGTATTAAGGAAATGAAACCTGAAATCTAAGAAACTACAAATGCAAGGCTTCAATGGTTCTTTCAGGTTCATTTGAAAGGACTTTCTACTTTGTAATGGAGAGATGTCGGTTAAGTATAGCCACGATACTTATAGTACATATGTGGATGCCAATTCACAAGCTGTCATTGGCTGTGAACAAATTCTGCCATATAAACTGAACTTTGCCATTCAGATTATGGAAGTCCACATGAAATGCTGAAAACAAAGCTACCCCTTCTAACGGAAAATATTTTCAAGTGGTGAATCAGGTCGTGCCTTTTTAAACAGAATGTGGCACTAGTTATTTGCGATTCTATTTCCACAACAAAAAACACGAGAATCACTGGGGACCTGGGGTAATAACTATAACAAAAAACCCACTGGTCCCTAGTAACAATACTTTAGATGCAAAAAACTAATTGAATAAAATGTAATCACACATAGCGGCACAATGTATAATAAAAGATCCTAAGTGCTCTTTTTAGAGGTGATACACTCAAATGGTGAATCGTGATCAAACAGTGTATCAACAAACACAAGAACACCACAGCTCTTTACCCCAAATTTGCTGCACCAAGCATGTTTATTTTTCACCAATATTCAATGTGTCACTATGTGTCTTCAAATTGCTTCTCATAAACTCATTCGAATACATTTTATTAGCCATTTGGTTCTTTGTATGTAAAGTATTGCTACTAGGGAACAGTGTATTTTTTTGTTATACTAGTTATTTGTAGACATCACACTGCTTAATGAAGAATTTTTAGAAGGAACTCATTAGGTCTTGCATGGAACAGCGCTTACAGTGGCACTTGCAAAAGTCTTTCCTTACTTAAAAAACCTGAAAGGCTTTGGTCCTGCCCATTTCATACCATTGGTTGGCTTCATTGTCATTAATTTCTTACGTCTCGGCTAGCGAAAGCAGCTCTTGCTATTGCGAGTACCTTTTGCAACCAATTCTGGCGAGGGCTTTCGTGCACGCCTCTGCATGGACAAACATGGCTGCTGTTGCCATTTGTCTATAGCAGACAGCATGCGCCTGTCCGTACGGACTGTGGACAGTCCGACGCCATCTTGCTGCATTTTCGTTGCTATGACAACGAAAGCTTCTCTACTTGTCATAGCAATGAAAATGCCGCAAGATGGCGTGTGCTCTTAATTAACGCTGCTGCGCTGAGACATATACTAACAGTTTGCGGCCTTGTCCTGGATACTGCAGAGTCTCGACCCATTCCAACCTTGTTTTTGATGTGACAGATACCCAGTAGCATTGAAAGGCATGTTGTTTATACATCTGGGAGATGCGTCGTAAGAGAGACTGTAGGGGTGGCCAATAAGAATGCACCATATGCGTGCAAGCGGTTTGTGATAACGCACTGTGCACACTTGCCCTCACATGAAGCAGATGTCTGCATTTGGGTTTAGTGAGTAGAATAATAGTGCTCTCGGTCCTTTTCATAGGCTCTCCTCTTGTTGGTATAGGGCATGAAATGATATTGGAGTAAAATCCATCGGGTAAACTTTAACCCAGATTCAGATCTAAATAGAGTAGAGATTTGTTCTTCGTTGTGGAAAGTAACGTACTGTTGCTCTCGAGCGCCCAATGTGTGTTTTAAATTTTCTTGACTTGTGCTATGAATTTACCCGAAGTGTGCTTAAAATTCACTCAATATATGCTCTATATTTATGCAATGTGTGTGTTCTGAATTTAGTCCGCGTGCGCTACTAATTACTCAACTCCTTCCAAAAATTCTCTACTTGTGTTTGCCATGTACAACCAACACAAATTAACCTTCTCTAAACTGGGTTTACTCAGCCCTGCCCAGATCCAAAGGATGTACGCACTCCTACTATGGCAGAGAGTCAAAACAAAAATGCATGCACTTTTGAAATAAACACAACAGGTCACAACATCATGGGGTGCACTTTCAAACATGACTCTATTTACATCACGATAACCAGGGCACAAGTCCTAAAACGAGCATTTGCAATGCAATATGTTTCGCTGTTGCACAACTTTAAGCTATAAAGAACCAGGTTTTAGAACCCAGCGGCGCCAGGGGCACGCCGAAAGACTTCGGGTTCACCTGTCTTAGAATACAGAGACACGGGATACTTCTTGGTGGCGTCAAAGATCGAGTTTATTGGCTGCAGCCAGAAACAGAAGTCTACGGAGTACAACATAGTGTATATTCATAGGAGACTGCTCAAATTCGTAGGGCTAGTCATCCTCTTTTATGCCAAAAATCACATTCTGGACAAACACCCACTGTTAACAATTTGTCCAATCATAGGTAACATTGCAAAAGGTATCGCATGAAGACAAACCCACTTTTCAGTTGTCCGGCCCACCATTAGTTATACAGACAAGCCCAACATTCCTTCTTGCACAAGCCGGACAAACCCATAATAAAAGACAACAACCCATATCGTAAACAGGCCATAAAAGAAGTAACAGAAACAGATGAGAAGTAGGATAAAGGGTGTGTATGTGCATACCAAACTTTACAATCTCCTTTGCTCTGATCCTTAATCTTGATCAGCTACTGGGCAAGGAACTGGCCTAACAAGGTCAGCTTCAGGCAACAGGGTCAGTTCACTTAGGTCATCCAAAAGTCAGCTAACATGTACTTGTTCGGCCGTAGTCAACGGCCTATGTGAGGGCAACCACAAAATGGCTGCCATACACAAAATGGAACCCAAGGGTTCCGAACGAAATCCCTAAATACATAGTGAATCCATTGGTCTAACATGACGAAAACACTCATACTTGCCGCACTCACTAGTTACGGTTCGCTACTATCAAATTTGTAACGAAACCATGACCTTTATGAAACGTGTACAGAAATCATGGAACCTCAGCTATTGGCATTGTAAATGACAATGCCTTTTATTTTGTTTTAAAAACCGAAACATAAATATAAGGCATTGTCATCTACAATGGCAATAGCTCAAACTTGCGTAAATGCGAGACCTATTGCATTGCAAATGCTTGTTCTTTGTTCTCATTGGTGAGCGCGTGTCAGCTTCAGTTTGTCTTTGTGTGTTTGTCTCTTCCCTGGAGCATGGACAGAGAACTGGTTGAGTTCTGAGGATCACAGGAAACATGCAGATTAGGTAATGCTGACCTGAACAAGTCTAAGATTAGTCTGAAGACACTGTCAAATGATTGCTCAGCAAGGTCATCAACAAGACAAAGATGCAGCGGGTAGTACAAGGAAGGCGGGAGGCTACTTGGACAAAGGCAACAGCACTAGTACAAAGAAAACAACAGTCACATGGAAGGAACAATAATTTGTGAGCCAACTTGTAGTCTATAAAAAGGGAGGGACACAAGGCTTTTCCTCCTACTTTTTCTCGATTTAGCAGATTATTATTTTTTTGATTTACTGCATTGTACTGTGAGCCAACATTGCTAATATACGTGATTGTCTAGCTATTGGTTTTATTAAAGGTATACTACAACAGCTATGTGTGTTGCTCCTTACTGGGTGTCCTTACTGATTTGTACCCGATACAGACAGCTTGGGGTGGTTGCAGGCAACCAGTTCAACACATGTGCAAATTACATTATATCATAAGGTGCGCAAACAAGTAATAACTCGCGTTAAGATTTAAAGTAACTTTCATGCTATTTTGTCTCGGGCCATGAGTTTGGAAACATAAACCTTTTGAAAATACTGCGTATTTGGTAATGAATAAAACATACTCTTAGCTATAAAATAGGTAATCCACAAACATACATCTTGTCCACCTGCCCCTTTTAGTGATTACGAAGCTATAAACATACTTTCTTCCTTTAGGACTGTTGCCAGAAAGTATGTGTATTTTCAGAAATTAACATTTGCCAGCTGTGCCAGCTGTGATACATTTACTTATTTGTAAGTTACCTGTTTATTATTTAGCGGATGTTTTATTTGTCATCAAATATGAGGTGTTTTCAAAAGTTTTGGGGTTTACCCTTCCCTCCATACACCTCTAAAATCACTCTTACTTCCCTTTACCCCTGCTCACCCCTGAGCCCTAAAATCACCCTTACCTCCATTGACGTCTACCCACCCCTCAACCATAAATTCACCCTTATCTCCCTTACTTCTAACCACCCCAAAAGCCAAATTCATTCTTACCTCTCTTTATCTCTACCCACCCCTGACCTTAAATTCACCATTAATTTCCTTTAGCTCTACCAATCCCTGAACCCTAAAATCACAGTTACTTCCCTTTACGGCTACCCATCCCTGAACCCTAGAATATATTGTTTTCTGTGGGTTGTCTTCAAAGTGTTACTACCTGAGTGTTATATGGTTTTACCTTTAATTATATGCTGCTTCTGCTCAAATAACGGAAGAAATCTAACCACTTGCATAAAAATCTATCAATTAGATTAAATTAGTTCCTTTTGAATATTATCTCTGCTTGAATAGCAATTCCCCAGTTCACAAGGACATTTCGGTTGCTCTTGTTTTTTGTGAGATGCCTAAATGTTTTGGGGGCACTGTCAGTTGTCTTATGCCCTTTGCTATGTTTGGAGGGCACCTTCAGCTCGTTGACAGTTGTCCATCCTTCCTGTTTCCCAATGCCCTATATCTTACCTGAGAGAATGCATGTGCTGTCACTTGCAAGACATTTGGGGGCAGATTTACAAGCCCTTTACAACACTTTTACGCCGCTTTGCATCACTTTTTTGATGCAGCAGCAGCATAAACCATGCGCCACGTTGCGCCTTATTTACAACGTGACACATCTAGGGAGATGCGTCACGTTGTAAAGCACTGCTCCACATGAAACCTGCGCCAGGTTTCATGTGGGCGTTCCGGCGCCGAAACGCCACGTAAAAGTGACGCCGTGAAAGCTACAAGATTTCACTGCGTCACTTTTACGGCCATGTTGTGTCAAAACCCTGTGCCTGCTTGAAGCAGGCGTATGGAGTGATGCACCATTTTGTGGATAGGCCAGGTTGGAACAGTGCTGGAGTTGCGTTGTGACTGTGACACAACTCCAGCACTGCGCCAACCTTACGCCAGCAGATGCAACACCCATCTGTTTATCCATGCGCCATGATGCGCCCCATTGTAAATGCGGCGCATCAGTGGTGGCGCAAGGGTAAATTTGCATCCCACATCTGTCCTGGCGCTTCCAGGCTGATATGCAGGGATGCGCCAGAAGTTGTAAATCAGCCCCTTGGTGTCCTTACAGAGGTTTAAAGCCTGCCCATTGCTTACTATTAGTTGTCTTATGCCCTCTGGTATGTTTGGAGGGCACCTTCGCCTCATTGACAGTTGTCCATCCTTTCCTTTCCCCAATGCACTAGGTCTGGCCTGAGAGAGTGCATGCACTGTCAATTGCAAAGACATTTGGTGTTCTTACAGGGGTTTAAAGTCTGCCCATTGCTTACCATTAGGTGGCTTCATCGTCACTCTCACTTCCTTGCTTCTTTTTGGTCAGCGCATGATGGTTTTACTTAATATTCATGCATTTGTCTCTACCCTGAAGCACACTGCTTCCCTTTCCCAGTATCCTTTAACTGCTCACCACGTTCAGAGGTACCTTTTTAGGTCGAGCTAGAACAGCGCTTGCGCTGTTGCTTGCTCGATCTATAGTAAATGGGCTTTTCAAAGTGCGATCCAATGGCCTACAGCTTGCGTTCATGTGGCCTAGAGCTTGCGTTCACGTGCACATGAACGCAAGCTTTAGGCCACATGAACGCGCGCAGACGCCATCTGCCTTAAACAGCCTGCCCATTTGGCAAAAGCCTCTTCCAGCTACAGTAAAACTTGCCCCCCTTCCCTCCTCCCCCACCACAGAGCCCATCTCGCAGCTTGTTCTATGTGTTTTTAGGTCGAGCAATTTATTGCTCTGAACCTATTACATGTGGCCAAACTCTCTTGAACAAGCGGATTTCTCACAATGCATGTTGTGCACTGGAGCGTGAAGCTTCCCCAGGCGCGCGCTTGGCCTCACTCACACCCCATATGCCTGCTCCCCCTCCCCGCCCCCCAAGCCTCGCACCAGACTCCCCCGTCGCTTGCCATATGCTCATTCCCTCCCACTGGCAGCCTGCGGCCACTGCCAAGAAGCTTGTTTTAGGTGATCCCTACGATGCTTGGAAATCATGCTTTATCTCCTTTCATTTACTGTGCATTTAAAGATCCAGCCCAAATGTTACCAGTAGTTTTGGAGTGGCCTCTTCCCTAGTACAGCTTTTGGGTCTTTAAAGCGCACTGCTGTCAGAGTAAACTTCCTGCAAGGAAAGAACACTGCCTCAGCTGTGGGAGCGCGTGAACGTCAATGTTCACTTATTATTTACCGGAGCACTTCACAGAAGTTCCTGCGCTGCTGTTAAATCCTGGCTGAAAGCTCTGGTTGTGTGCGCGCACACACGTCTGCTAGCGTGGCATGGGCCATGTACCTTATAAATGATTGCATTTTCCCAGGCCTTCCGATCTAACACAACCTGGAAACACGCACTCATTCTGCCGTTGATTAAGAAGCCTCTGCTTGACCCCCTGCAATGGGCTAACTACCGACCGATCTCCCTCCTCCCTGCTCTGGCGAAGGTGTTGGAGAAACATGTTCAGCATACTCTATCCACCTTTATTGAGAACAACAATCTGCTGCATGACTCCCAGTCCGGCTTTCGTGCAAACTACAGCACGGAGACCGCTATGGTAGAGGTTACCGACGCCATCAGGGAGACACTCGATCATGGGGGAAAGGCGATGTTAGTCTTGTTGGACCTATCGGCGGCGTTCGACACCGTCCCACACGCAGGCCTTCTCTCAAGACTCAAGGAGATTGGTCTGCGAGGGACGGTGCTGGACTGGTTTCAATCCTTTCTTGCCGACAGGTGATCTGGGCTCCGCCGTTCTCGGCCGAAATGCCTTCGCTGGAGGTGGGGGTGCCTCAAGGTTCTATCTTGAGCCCCACCATTTTCAACATATATATGGCCCCTCTAGCGGAGGTAGCGGAGGCGTTTGGGGCCCGGGTCATCTCATACGCTGATGACACCCAGCTCTTGTTCACCTGCAGGAAGGGAGAGGTCTTCAACGGCGGCAGAATCAAGGACTGTCTGAGCGCAGTCTTTGCGTGGTTTCAGCGGCACAGCCTGAAATGCAACTCAGACAAGTCAGAGCTGCTCTTTTTCGGCTGTACCCCAGACCCGGGCTGGAAGACATGGTGGCCCCAGGACATGTTCCCCCCAGAGGCACCATCTGCTCAGGTAAAAAATCTCGGAGTGGTGTTTGACGATGATCTTTCTTTTCGTCCACACATCCTGGGATTAGCAGGGAAATTTTTCAGCATCCTCAAGATGCTTAGGAAATTTCTACCTCTGCTTTCACTGCAGTACCGTAGGAATGTAGTTCAGGCGTTGGTGGGATCACGCCTGGACTATGCAAATGCGTTCTTTGCGGGCCTACCTAAGTATCTGTTATCTAGGCTGCAGATTGTACAGAACTCGGCGGCCAGAGCCATCTATGGCCTGCCCAGGAGAGCCAGTGCCTCAGCGCTCTTAGCTAGGCTGCACTGGCTGCCAATCGCTGGGAGAATTAGATTCAAACTCCTCACTCTGGCGTTTAAGGCTCTCCATGCGATTGGTCCCTGCTATCTGAGGAAGCGTACTGCTTTCTATGTGCCACGGAGGTCTTTGCGGTCGGCGGAACTGGCCAAAATGGAGGTGCCTGTGGTCAAGCGTGTCCGGATGGGAGGTCGCTCCTTCCAACACGTGACAGCCTGCCTGTGGAACGAGCTCCCACTTTCCCTTCGGAAAGCGAACAACCTCCTGACTTTCAGGAAGGAGCTGAAGACTTTGCTCTTCACCAAGTAACCCGCGATAACTGTAGTGTGCTTGCCTTTGGTTTTTTTCTGTTTCTAGGGGCCTCTTTGCTAAAGCGCCGGGACACCCTTTGGGGTAGCCGTGCGCTCAAAAAGTTCGGCTTACATTAACATTAACATTAACCTCCTCCCCCACACCCTCCGCTGGGTATTTACTTGAGTCACCACCAGTCCCTCCCTTCTTTCTCTCACGCCTCTGCTTTTAACTCCCGCCCGGTCTCCTGTGTGTTGCTGCTCATTAACGCCCCCCCTCTCTGCTACTACCCCGCCCTTGTTGCTTTATACCGAGCAGGTAGGCATGGGCGGAAAATCCGTTCCGCTCGCGGATTTTGCGGATATTCGGGAAATCCGCAATCCGCGAGATTTGCGAATCTCCCGCAAAATCCGCAAATCCGCGAGCAGCGGATTTTGCTCGCACTGCTCGCACTGTTCGCGTGAGTTCGCGTGAGTTCGCGCCCCGCGAATAAGTGCAAAATTGCAGAAATACGATTTTAGCAAAACTGAAAGTAACTACTTACCAGGTTCAAAAGTTCAGGCTCATCATTAGTAGCCATTTCCTGTAGTGCTTCCTGAGGGGCCCCTCCAGAGTTCAGTTGCCAGTTGAAACTATTATGTGACCCTGCTCTGAACCTCAGAATAGTTACACATATGCCACAAAGGTCCTGAATTACAGCTAAGGGAGACAAGCAGGAGCCAGGCTGGAAGTTAAAATCCATTAATCAGCCCCTAATTCATTATTGTCAGTTGGGGCAGGGCAGGTGTTGTAACTAATTTTGCAACAATGAAAGCACTTAGCAAGTGCAAAAGATCACTAATCAGGGCGCACTAAGGAAGCAGGTGCCAGCTAAAAAAATATTCTGTGACACATTAATCAGCCCCAAATTAATTCAGGTCACTTGAGGCAGGGAAGGTGTGCTTTGCTTTGCCGAAAATAATGTACACTGGACAACCAGAGGGTGTGGTGATGAAACAGAGGGTGGCATGGGTGGGCCAGAGGGTGGCATGAGTAGTCAGAGAGTGGCAGTGGTGACAGAGAGTGGCAGTGATGAAGAAGAGTGTCCCAAACAGGCTGGACACGTAGAAACAACAAGTTCGCGAAACTTGCGACCCGACAGGTAAGTTCGCAATTTGCGAAAGTGTACAAAACCCTCGCGAACTGGCAGAAACACGGGCGAACACAAAAAAAAAAAAATCCGCAAATTCGCGGGAATTCGCGGATTTTGCGGATTGCGAATCCGCAAATCCGCAAAATTCGCGAACGCGAGATCCGCAAAATTCGCTCATGCTTACGAGCAGGTCATTGCATTTGAACGTTAACAGATGCTGTAAAATAAACAGTTTTTCGACATGCCATTACGTTTATCTTAAGAGCATCTTTTCTGCTTGTTTTACGTGGCTCATCTAGAGAGATCGTACCACGCCCACTGTGGAGTTTGTACTGAGGCTTTTAGCAGGAGAAGATTCTCAGAGATCTGCCCCCAAAGAATCGCATGCTAAGAAACCCTGCAGTGTTCATGCAGGGGCATGCGAACATGAAAGCCAGGGGATGCAAAAATGTATTTATTTGTATGTAGGTTGTAACCAAAATGTGCCACGGGCCTACAAATCACAGTTAGGAAGCAGCAGTATTCATACATGTAGATATGTCAGGGCCCGGAGTTAATGTGAGGGTTCAATAACAAGGACATTCCAGGGCTTCTCCATTGTAGTTACAGCTCCTGTCTGGCTCCATTCCACAGCGATGAATGGTGCCACCGAGGAAATCAAGCACAGTACTCCTTAATACTTAATATTGTAAAAATTCCCATCCATCCCCCCACTCCATTCCCCCACTCCATCCATCCCCCATCCATCCAGCCCCCATCCATCCATTCCCCCATCCACCCCCCCACTCCATCCATCCTCCCATCCATCCATACCCCCCACTCCATACCCCATCCATCCATCCATACCCCCACTTCATCCATCCATCCATCCATCCATTCCCCCCACTCCTTCCTTGATCCCCCCACTCCATCCATCCATCCATCCCCCACTCCATCCATCCATCCATCCATCCCCGACTCCATCCATCCATCCATCCATTCCCCTGACTCTATCCATCCATCCAGCCCTCCCCGCCCCACACTCTATCCCTCCCCGCCCCACACTCCATCCCTCGCCCAACCTCCATCCCTCGCCCACACTCCATCCCTCACCCACACTCCATCCATTGCCCTCCCTCTATCCCTCGCCCTCCCTCTATCTCTCACCCTCCCTCTATTTCTCGCCCTCCCTATATCTCTCGCCCTCCCTCTATCTATCTTTCGCCCTCCCTCTATCTATCTATCGCCCTGACTATCTATCGCATCACCACAGCATCACTCGTCACCACCACAGCATCACTCAGGGGCACCACAACATCACTATGCACTACCACAGCATCACTGAACACCACAGCATCACTCGTCGCCACCACAACATCATTCAGAGCCACCACAGCATCAATCTGTGCAACCATTCAACAACAACTGATTCAAATATGTTCTCTCAATGTTTCAAGCTTTATTACAAATGTCACAAAAACTATGTTGATATTTCACTTCTGTTCTTGGATTTTGTCACAATAAAATACACTGAACATAATCTTTACAAAAGTTATTTACAAAAGTTTAAGCTATTAAGCTATTGCCATTATAAATTACAATACCTTTTATTTACGTTTTAATTATTTAAAAAAATTAAAAGCCATTGTTATTTGTAATATCAATACATCTAAGTCACTTAAATACAACACATATTGCATTACAAATGCTATAGGTGTCACATTTGCGAAAGTTAAAACTATTGGCATTGTAAATGACAAAGCTATATATGTGGATATGTCAGGGCCCGGAGTTAATGAGAGGGTTCAATAACAAGGACATTCCAGGGCTTCTCCATTTTAGTTACAGCTCCTGTCTGGCTCCATTCCCCAGCGATGAATGGTGCCACCGAGGAAATCAAGCACAGTACTCCTTAATACTTAATATTGGATACATTCCCATCCATCCCCCCACTCCATCTCCCACATCCATCCATCCCCCATCCATCCTTTCCCCCCACTCCATCCTTCCCCCTCATCCATCCCCCCACTCCACCCCCCACTCCATCTCCCCCATCCATCCATCTCCCCATCCATCCATCCATCCCCCCATCCATCCATCCCCCCACTCCATCCATCCCCCCATCCATCCCTCCCATCCATCCATCCCCCCATCCATCCACCCCCACTCCATCCTTCCTCCTCATCCATCCCCCCACTCCCCCCCCCACTCCATCTCCCCCTTCCATCCATCTCCCCCATCCATCCATCTCCCCCATCCATCCATCCCCCAATCCATCCATCCCCCCACACCATCCATCCCCCCATCCATCCCCATCCATCCCTCCCATCCATCCATCCCCCCATCCATCCATCTCCCCACCCCATCTCCCCCTTCCATCCATCTCCCCCATCCATCCATCTCCCCCATCCATCCCCCCATCCATCCATCCCCCCATCCATCCATCCCCCCACTCCATCCATCCCCCCATCCATCCCCCACTCCATCCCCCCATTCATCCACCCCCCACTCCATCCATCTCCCCCATCTATTCATCTCCCCCATCCATCCATCCATCTCCCCCATCCATCTATCCCCCCACTCCATCCATCCCCCCACTCCATCCCCTCATTCATCCACCCCCACTCCATCCATCTCCCCCATCCATCCATCTCCCCCATCCATCCATCTCCCCATCCATCCATCTCCCCCATCCATCCATCCCCCCATCCATCCATCCCCCCACTTCATCCATCCCCCATCCATACCCCCATTCATCCATCTATGCAAGACTTGTTCTAGTCGTCGTCTAAATTGAACGGCCTCACACTCAGCATGTCTCTGCAAAGCACCCGGCTGCTCAGCAAAAAGAAATGTGCCTGCCAAGCTCAGCATTATCCAAAATGTTTATTTACAATGTACTACTTGCATGGTAAGAATTTCTGCCTCAAGACTATAGTGTATTCCGGAATATTATTTCTTTGACCTGATTTCGCTGCCGACACCCGGTTACGTTAAATTCACAACTTCTACATTGTAATGTTGCATGGCGGAATCGCCTTTTTCCAAAAATCATGTAATTCACAGTTCCTGACCCCAATTAAAATGTAGCCTGTAAGGTTCCCCGTTTCCCTGAGGAGTGCTTCCATGTATTTGCTTTAAAAAAACAAGTACTGGCAACCTGATTGCTGTGCAAATTAAAAAAATCATGCATACGTTTTATAATCTTATTCATGGGTGTTTTATGAATCTTTCAGCTTGACTTGATCCACTGTTTGAGAAAACCTTGTCCCACCACTTGCGTTATTTTAATGATATAAGGTTTAACAGTGCTCTTCATCGTCCATTTCCGTTTTCGAAACACCACATTAGCAGACGTGGTCATACTGATTATGTAGTGTTTTATTGTCTCTATTATTTAATAGCAGGTCCTTCCGTTAAACCACGTGTCTGCTGTTTTTATGCATTTAAAGCTGTAGGGTGAGCGCTTCCCTCACACAGCTGTTCACATATAGAGGGTTCACAAACTTCAAACTTCCAGATTTCAGGAGAGATGAAGAGAAAGCTGACACTTGGCTTACACTCCTGGGGGCCGATCTGCAGAATAAACAACTGGCCTTCAAAATCCCAGCACATCATTAAATCACGGCGCCTACTTCCTCCATTCCCCACCCTGCTGTGGCTGCAATGCCTCCCACTACACCTGGAGGCTGAGCCCTGGAGGGTCTCAATCAGAATGGGTCGAAATGCCACCCGCTGAGACCCCGTCCCTCGCCGCCCGAGCCCAAGCTGGACAAACCCATAATTGAAAGCATAACCCGTGTAATGAAGAAACATAAAAACGAAACAGTAACAGATGCTGAACAAGATAAGGCATGTGCAAGGAAACTAAAAGTTAACGATGTCCTGAACATTGATTGGCAATCTCAGACAAAGATCGATCAGGGAAATTGGCTTTGCGAGGTCAGTTTTAGGTGAAGAGGTCAGTTTCTTACAGTTCATTTCAGAGTCAAAAAGAAACCCATTTAATGTATATATGAACTAAGAAGGCCAGGCCACTTTGTTCGCCAGGCTACCTTCACAGGCCTACGTGAGGGCAACACAAAATGGTGGCACAGAACAAAATGGAGTCAGACTCGAGAATTACAAAACCTCACTTCCCTGCGAGAACCCAGCTTCCCTACAAGTTTTAGATTGTGCTGACGCGCATCTCTCCTGCAGCAAATTGACACCTTCCTGATCTTAGGTTTCTGCACCTAGTCCCTGATTTCAAACAGTATCTATCCCTGCATTTAAAGCTACTCTCCTCTGCAAATCATGCTTAATGTATCCATCCCAAAATTCAAAGGAAACGGCTGCCTACACCACAACGCGAGTCAGCTAGTCACTGGAGGCATTTAAAGGGGTTTATACACATGCCGTTACTGGGTTAATACTAATATTTAAAGGGGTTTTAAATACAATTTCACTGTAACGAGCATTTCTTTCTCTGAGTAGGGTATTGCCCCCCCCCCCCCCCCCCCCCACTCGAATGTGAGATTCTCAACATGTAATAAGGGCCAGATGTATCAAAGGGTTTTGCCCATTCTATGTCTATGGGGAAATGTGTGGCCCAGATGCAAGTTTAAGCCAATGCCTGCAGCTCTACCCATTTTGTCTTCAGACCTAAACCTGGTTACTAGCGCAATGTGCTATAGGCGGCATGCTGAATCTTAATAAGCTCAACCGGCTTCTGAGTACGCAGTTTGGCGTTTTACTATTTTGGAAGCCTGTCATCTGTCGTCAGGGCGTATCTGAAATATACCCGTATAACCAGTGCTTTAAATGGGCCGGTACTCACCGACACTGAGTACCAGCACTTCTCTGCTGCCAAGTAGAGTACCAGTACTCATCAAAGGTAGGCTCATTGTCGCTTTGGTTCACGCGCACGAACGAGGCTGTCCGACAGCCAAAGTGCCTCTGTAGCCCAAGTGGAGCCACCTTCAAACTATTCAGCAGGGCTCATCTGCATAATGTTGGGTGTTCATGGTGTGTATCTGTGCACACACTGAATGCAGGCATCCGGCTGACAGCAGCAATAGCCGCAATTAAGAAAGCCACAGGGGAAAAGGGGTGTAAATGGCCTCTGTCCCACCTGAGTGTTTTATGTGGCTGTCTGTCTGCTTGTGTCTGGGTATTTGCCTGCTTGTGTGCGCATGTTTGTGTGTGTAAGAGAAAAGCGAGTGAAAGAGGGAGAGGATCCAGACATTAGGGAGGGATTTTAAAGCACATTCTGATATGTTTTGTGTGAGCATTGCTGCTTGTTGCTGTGAGTGCGCAATCAAGAATATATAAGTATTCTGCCACCTAGTAAAAGTGCCTTATATGTCTTGTCCTTAGCCCCGCCCCTACCCCGCCCACTTGCTACACTCATAGCTCATTTTAAGAGTACCTGTACTTATTTTTTCCCATTTAAAGCACTGCGTATGACAGTTAGTGCAGAGCTCGTGGAGTAGTAGGTACAATAGTTGGGTTTTCATGTCAAAAATGGATGTAGCACCAGCCTGATGTACTTGGGGGATTGCGATTCCACAACTAGTATTTGGAGGGTCAAATGTCCCCCCTCCACTTTAAAACAAGCAATGGCATAGCCAATAGGTCTCGCCTTTGGGACCTTATACATGTTTAACCATGCAACAGTTAATGTTGTTGCACAAAGGATATTGTGCTGCATAACTAAATACTTATAAATTCCCAAAGGCGAGACCTATTGGCTATGCCAATGCTTGTTCCTTTTACTTGCACCCTCCTCCTTTCTCCCCTGCCTCCATTGTTGCTCGCTCTGTCTCCCTAAGCCCCCTCCTGCATTTTTGAATGCTTGGTCCACCACTGCCACCTCCCCTGTTGTTGCTTGCCCCATTTTATAATTGTTGATACGAATTTGAGTGAGTGTGTTTAGAGTGTTTGGGAAGTATGTCAGAGAATGAAACTTTCGCTTACAGCGAAGACCATATAAAAAATCTGCTAGCGGATCCACCCCTCTTTGCATTGGCCTCTTTAAGTGTGCCTGCACAAAATCAAAACGAAACAGATAAACTGCTAAGATTAAGGAAAAAACAGATCCGGACAGACCTACACGGACATTTCCTCCTTCAACATCTAAGAGCTGGAACCATCCCAGGAGGTCTACAAATCAAGAACATACCAGTGATATTCACGGATGACCCCATTTACAAAAAGGGATATAGTTTCATTGAAACAAAGTGTAGTCGGGACCTCATGGTCCTGACTATTGAGACAGCACATAGACTATCAAAAGTGCAACTGGAAGAAATTGATAAATTACAAACAAGCATTTCTACTAACGAACTGATTACTGACGCAAAAGGACTATTGGACAAAGCAGATAAAGAAATTAGTGAGTTTAAGGACTACACCGTCAACCAAAAAACGAACCAATTCGACAAAGATCAAAAGAGTTTTAACATAGAAAAGGTGTACCCCTATCTCCAACAGGACTTCTACTCACGGCCAGACTCCCGAAGATATTTACAAGAGAATCAGGGAAGATCATTTCAAAAATATATTACGTTCTCAGATACATCTTCATCAAGTGGTAACAGTGAGGGAGATAACACAGAACAAAGAAGAACTACCAACAGGAGAGGTTCTTTCCAACAAAACCAACAGGGTTCTTTTTTAGGAAGAGGCCAAACAAAACCATGAGGGAAGCCGAGATACAATCAACCATGGGAGATGTCGACTCGACGTCAGAATTACAAAAACTGACGCCCTCACTGATTTTTAATATCTCCAAGAAAGTCCTAACGAAAGACGAAGAAAATATACTCCAGAAAGGTCTTACTTTTGTCCCTTCCATAAGGACTGACTTTGTTAAACTAAAAACGGAAACTATTGAATTCTCCCGAAAAATGAGGTTAAAAACCTACTTCTCAGAAAATCCGACAACGACCAATATGGAAATCACTGGACTGCACAATAAATCCACCCTTTGCCCTCCGAATTATAAAACACCAAAGGAATTGCTAACTTTTGAAAGAACCATTCTGTCAGCAATAGGCGAAATGGAAAAAAAGACTAAGTGGGTGAAATACAACACCACAAAATCGGAGTCCTTAGCATTAACAAATTTAACTAAAGATACGTCTGTAATAATCAAGCAGGCAGATAAGGGCGGAGCAATCGTGATATGGGACCGCCAACTCTATTTGGATGAAGTCAAAAAACAACTAAGTGACATCAAATGTTACCGCAAACTGAACAAAGACCCCACAACGGAATTAAAACACCAACTACATTCCATTATTGATGAAGCCCACCGAAACGGATTTCTCGGAAAAAAAGAGTTCGAATATCTGAAAATAAAACATCCCAGAATTCCACTCTTTTATGTACTCCCAAAAGTACATAAGAACGCCAGCGCCCCACCCGGACGACCCATAGTATCCGGGTGTGAATCCTTGATGGAGCCAATTTCCAAATTTGTGGACTTTTTTCTGAAGCCATTTGTCCCTGGTGTTAAATCTTACATCAGGGATACAACAGACTTCATTAATAGACTACAAAATGTTGAATTCGACCAAAAAAGTGAGTGGTTGGTTACTATGGATATAACATCCTTATATACCCAAATCCCACAGGATGAAGGAATAAAGGCTCTCAAATACTTTTTGGACACACGAGAGAAACCAGAACATGTCCCAACGGAATTCATCACAAAGTTGGCACAGTTTGCTCTAAAGAACAACTATTTCCTCTTTGATGGAGAGTTTTACCTCCAAATAGGCGGAGTGGCTATGGGCTGTCCATTCGCCCCTGAGTTAGCCATCCTCTTCATGTCCATTTATGAAGAAAAATTCGTTTACCACAACAATCCTTACGAACATGCCATCAAACATTGGAGTCGTTTCATAGACGACGTCTTTTTTATATGGTCTGACACTGAGGACGAACTAAAACAGTTCAATCAATGGCTTAACAACAGATCTCAAGAGATCAAATTCAGCCTTGTATACTCTAGAAACAAAATTCCATTTTTGGATGTAGAGATATACCCTTCGGACGATGGAGTTCTAAAAACCACCCTCCACAAAAAAGAAACAGACCGCAACAGATTGTTGCACTTCACCAGTAATCATCCCCGCAGTCTAAAAGAGAATTTGCCCTATGGCCAATATCTCAAGATCCGGAGAAATTGCCAAGATAAAGAAGAATATGAGAAACATGCGGAAAACCTGACTAATAGTCTTATAGACCGAGGGTACCCCAAAAAACTTGTACACCGTTCCAAAAAGAGAGCTTGGTGGACTCCAAGAGAACACTTGCTAACTAAAAAAACAAAAAAGACACTGGATCGAATAGCCCTAGTGACCACCTATTGCCCCAATTCGAACATGCTCAAAACAGACCCTCCAGCATTTCGCGATTTCGCGATTCACGAAAAAATCGCGAAATCGGCAGATTACCGCGATGACCGCGATTTTTGCTGATTTGGCCGCTAAAAAGTGTCTTCCCTGAACAAAGGAAATAATTAAGGCTTCCTATTGGGTGCCATGGAGCGCACACGTCACTAGGTGTCACCGTGCAGCCGTAAAATAGCTGCTGCCTAATGGGATGAGTTCAATTCCTAACTTTTGCAAATCTTTTCGGTCTTCAACTAGGGGGGTGACGGTTCCACCTTCACTCCACCCCCCCACCCCCTGGCGTGCTTCTGCTGACTCGATGGGAGCACTTTGTCAAAAATCTAATGCCCGGCAGACTGACTTGTTACTGTGTCACACGCAGCCTATTTTTAGTTAAGCAAAACAAAACTTGCAAGTGGGGTGTCAAGTGGGGTGTCGAGAGAACAAAAAAATCAGTTTCTTCCTGGCAAGTGGCAAGTGGAACCTATTGATGACTTCGTTTGCACCCTGTGGCTGCCAAGCTTCGCAGTAAATGTCAGAACAGAGGGGCACCTAGAGTCAAATTTCGGTGGGGGTCTGATTCTGCAAGCAAAAGGCCGAGTGGAGCTGCAGGGGCCCTAAGAAGGGGTAACAACCATCAAAGCCTCATCAACAAATAAAAGGTCTTTAAAAGACATGTAGAGTGCTCGGGTGCGGCTGTGTCTGCGCCCGGGAAACTGTCTCATCCCGGCTGACACACACAAGGGGGTGGGGAGGGGGGGCTGAAGCCCTTTGAATCCAATGGGCGTGACACACCTGTTTCAGAAGGTTCTACTTAAATAGAAAAGGCTTTCCAATATTCTTAGAAAGCCACTTGATAGTGAATTTGCCACCACCCATAACTGCAAAGCAGGCTGCAGGTTCTGCCATCAGAAAACACCTTTTTTGAGGCACTGCTTGGCCACGAAGATGCTGGCTACTCTATTACGAATATCTGAAGGCTATTTTCTTCTACTTTACCCCGAGGCAATAACTGGGTGATACCCCAATACACAGCTGTGGGAACAATAGTTTTTCCATAAGGGGCATTGATTCTGGCCTTGCAGTGACAAGATGCTCATTGCTTAACCTAATTTGGACAGTGACTTGTTATGTATGACTTCCCGCATCCCATCCAATGGAACTGATGTCAATGGAGTGCTCTCAGCTGATCACCTCTGAGGGTGCCACAGTGCGTCCACCCCTCCTCTCAGTGCCAATATTCTGAAAGTGTTGGTCTCAGCACAATACAAGTGGTACCGGACGACTCCTTTAGATAGTTGTGAGGGAAATTAGGAAGTGGTGCGGGATGGTCAGCACTGTTTGAGATGGATGAGGAACTGTGGCTCGGCCCCCTCCCCCAACCAGTTTATATCACTGTGCCTTTTTGGCTCTGCCGACTTACCTGTTGTGTCAAGACTGAAAATACCAAAGACTGAGAGTCCTCCCCAAAACTGGAACTCTTCTCCCTTTTTAAGGATGGGTTTACGTGTCCCAGCGCGCAGAGGGTGGAAGTAATTACAAAAAACACAGGGCTTGCTGAACGTGAAACTGGTGCCAGCAGGTTGGCAGCACCTCTCTTAATAATTGCACAGGAATAATTTAAACAGGCAGAGATAAAAAGAAATAGCCTTTTATGTCTAACCATGTGTTTATTGGAAAGGTCGGTTCTATCTTCCAGGTGAAAGTTGAGGTCGCTGAGAAGTATGAAGGCTCTGGAGTTGATTGTAAGCGGGAGCAATGAAGTCCGTGATGAGGCTGGTGAAGGTAGATCGTGGTCCGGGTGGTCGGTAGACAAGGCTTCGATTTACAATTAAGTTTTAGGAGATTTGTAGATTAAAGTGCAGATGAGTCCATGGGTGGGGTGGTGCTTTCAATGGACGTTGAGCACCTGATGGAGCATTTGAAGAAGTTATTAATATGCTCTACCCTTTTTTAAAGGTGAAGATTGCACCTGATAATGTACATTTACACAAATTAGAGAAATAACCAGAAAGCAAGAGGTGACCTCCCTATGCAGTCTGTCTTACTTATTTTGATCAGCCACTACGATCCTGTGCCCTAGGGTGCCTGAGGAAGAGGTGTCCTGCCTCACAGATCCGGGAGGCAGCAGTGCCCCAGCAAGGGTACACACATGGGCACTAGAACATCCTAGGGCGAAATCCAGCCCCCTCCCGCGAGGTTAGGACTGGAGCTGTGTTTCTGTAGAGCTGCAGACATGCCTATTGCAAAGTGGAATATTCTGCTGAAACAGTTTCCATTGATTTCAGACTGAAAATGAAGGATTATGAGTAAAATAAAGTGCTGCAGAAATGCCGCTAAATTTCCATATTTGTGCCGCTAAATTTCCATATTTGTGCCGCTAAATTTGCTAATCCATGCCGCAATATCCTGGGGGGTCTGACTAAGAGAGGGAGAATTGGGAGGCAGGAAGAGTGTAAGGAAGGACGGGTGACGGATGGGGTCACTGGAGGCCGCTTTATCAAGGTCCAGGGCCAAATAAAATGCCGCAAAATTGCCGCTAAATTTCCATTTTTGTGCCGCTAAATTTCCATTTTTGTGCCGCTAAATTTGCTAATCCATGCCGCTATATCCTGGGGGGTCTGTCAAAAAGGTCATAAACAACAATTGGCATTTGGTTAAAAATCTGAGTGAAGATTTTAAAAACCCCCCACTATTCACGTTTAGAAAAGAGTCAAATTTGGCCAATAAATTGGTGAGAGCTGCGTTACCAACAAAACCACCCTCTGATTTAAGAAGCATGATGGGCCTACCCCCAGTGATGGGGCATCATAAATGTGGTGGGTGTAATTGTTGCGATTCTACTGAAGAAGGAACAGTCTTCAAACACAATGGATTGACGTGGAAGCATGAACAATTTACAAATTGTAAAACAAAATACGTGATCTATGGGATTAAATGCCCATGCAACCTCCTATATATTGGGAAAACCAATCAGGAGGTGCGCTCCCGCATCCAGCAACATAGATCCAGGATTAAAAGGAAGGTACCCAACGCCCCACTAGTCAGTCATTGGCAATCGAAAAATCATGAGGATAATGACTTTCGATGGACTGTATAACTCAAGGTGGAACAAGATTTTAGAGGAGGTGACATAGACACCAAACTGTCCACAAGAGAAGCGTCATTGATTGTCAGATTTGATACAGCAACCAATGGATTAAACGAATTGTCCGAGATGTTTAAATTATAAGGACATTAAGAGATCCTTTATATTGGCCCCCGATCATGAATGCCTCCCACGGAGATACCACTTTTTGACCCAACAATGAATCCGCTCAAACTCGATATCCACACGCATCCAGACTATAAATTTTAAGGAATATTGGTCTTTCCTCCTAAAAAAATCTTAAGGGAACATTGGACCAGTGCGCGAATAATTACACCAATAACCGACATCCACAAGTGATTCACGAATATATGTCAGCAATACAATTCACCACACAAACATGGCGACCGCAAAACAGGAACGAGTCATGTGACTTGTAAAACCAGGAAGTCAAAATACCATCGGGCGCTGGATTCCGAGATCGGAAGACGGGACCTCAATGGAGCCACACGCGAACTAACGGTACGTCCGGATACTTGCAGAGGGGGGAGTCCTGAATGTCCCTCTCACACGCGAGGATATATTACTAAACAACCCCGTTTTCTAAATCTTACAGACGTGACCTGAAGCCCCGCCTGATTAATCTCCGGCGTGTAACAGACTTACATTGGTAAGATCTCCTAAACCACCTCCATGCATATTTGCAATACGCGTGAATGCACAAGAAAATACTAAGAATTGTATCACCCATTGGCCCCCACAGATGCCTTGTGAGTACCACCCAGAACAGATCGTAATTACGGTGCCCTCCACCAAAACATATGGTAAGAACCGGCATAATTTGATTATTAATCAGCGTCCTATTCAAAAATCACTAGATAAAACACTGACAGAGCCCTTCCCCCCTTTTTTTTCATATAGAACTGGAGTGAAAGAGAACACGCAAGCAGAGAGTACCAGGTTGAGCTTACTTGTTTTGAATTGTTGATATTAGAAGGTCATACCAACTAGGTGTACTTTTGTCACGTAGGTGGTCCCGCTCCGTGAACTTGATGAATTATTTGAGGCACATCTAACTCTACTTAGAGAGGTAAGAAGCAGGGAAGTGGGTGTTGAACCACTAGCGGTACATATAGATACAGTGCCCTTAATAACTGAGGTCCCCGTTTTCTTGTCATTCACAGCTTTCGGTCCTGACGAGAACTCCAAATTTGAGGAGTTTGAAACGCGTAGACCCCTGTATATAACGTTTCTTACGTGGAAACCATAAGAGAATTGAACTAATTGTTTGATCAAATTAATTCTGAGTTAAAAAACGTATATCTATGGTTTCTTCTTCATGAAATGTATATAATTGTATAAAAATGTACTCCCTCCCAGATTGTTAGCAGTGTGATTGTGTGTATAGTGTGTTTGCAATGTCTTTTGGTATGAATGGTGTATAAAAGCAAGTAGGAATATGTTTATTGTTTGTATTGTGTAAATTCTTTTGTGCTTCAAAAAATTGTGATAAAACAGAAAAATGTTTTGAAAAATACAAAAAGAAGAATATTGCAAATAAAATGCAAATTGAAATGGATTAAGCTTGTGATAAGATTCCTTGATGCATAGAGTTCTGATCATGTGCAGAGTATAGGACTGTGAATTTATGTGGCAGTATTGGCATTGATTTTGGTAATTGCCCAATTTACCCAGCATAGCCTCCTTCCTTTCCTTACATCGCGTCCAACCTGCAGTCTCGCCAGAAAAAAAGCACTCAAAAGTCATGCCAACAGGTTTCAAGATGCTACAAAGATGCAGATGGTGCTGTGCTCTCTGCTCTGCCTGGCCTTTTTTGGTGCTGTCTTCATGCGGGGCCAATATGGCAAACGTTAGGTTGGAGGTAAAATAATTAAACAAGTTAGCTTTTTCCTTAAATGCATTTTATACATTTGTGAGTTTCAGATGTCATAGCTATGCCATGATCAGTATCACTTTTAACAACTTCAGACCACTTTCATAAAATTGCAGCCCTAGCACACATTTATGGATGCAGTTATCATTTATTTTTATTACTGAATAATTTGTTCTTTGTCCGGTACCCTCAGCCTCCAGCCACCATTAAAAAAAAAGATTCGTGCCTAAATGTGTATTTTAATTTCTTGTTGGTTTAGGTTTGCAGATAAGGTGTTATTGTCATTTGTTCCTGAAAATGTTTTTTTGTGAAGGCAGAGAATAATCCCATACTAAAAAAACGGACCACTGCCCCTCGGGGTTAGCACTGGCTGCATCAATGTGCTTTATTTTTTTTCACTTTTTTTTTTAATAAGTTTCAGCCATGTTGCTGTACAACATGGCTAAAAGACATTGGCAAAGCCAATAGCTCTTGCCTAGAGCTATTATCTTTATCAATGTTCTTTTATTAAAAATTCGTACCAACAATACTGGCTGTTTGAATGGTGTCTACAGTAACGAGCCTCCAAAAGATGATATAATGTACGCCCAAGTTCATTACCTCCACGTCAGCCTTCTTCCTGCCAGGACCAGGGGGGCAGGACTCTCAGCCCCAAGCTGCACCACGCTACCAGTGCCACCCGCAGCGCCAGGAGGCACGAGTTAAAAGCCATTGCGGGCTCCCGCAGCGCGGGACACCCGAGTTTATTTTCCTCCACGTCAGCCTTCTTCTTCCTGCCAGGACCTAGGGGCCAGGACTCTCAGCCCCATGCTGCATCTCGCTACCAGCACCACCCACAGCACCAGGAGGCACAAGTTAAGAGCCGCTGCAGGCTCCTGCAGCGCGGGACGCCCGAGTTTATTACCTCCTTGTCAGCCTTCTTCCTGCCAGGACCAGGTGGCCAGGACTCTCACTCCAGGCTGCACTGCGCTACCAGCGCAACCCACAGTGCCAGGAGGTGCCAGTTCAAAGCTGTTGCAAGCTCCTACAGTGCGGGATGCCCGAGTTCATTACCTTCACATCAGCCTTCTTCCTGCCAGGACAAGGGGGGCGGGTTTCTCAGCCCCAGGCTACACCGTGCTACCAGCACCACCTGCAGTGCCAAGAGGCGCAAGTTTAAAGCTGTTGCAGGCTCCCACAGTGTGGCACGCGCCCAGACAAAGCCCGGGCCAAGGGCGGGCCCATCCTTACCCATCATCGTCCGGCAGAGGCTGGGCTGGGCCAACCGCCTAACATCACTAGCTCAGGGACCTGGGTTGTGAACTTTAAAGGTACTGTTCGACATCTTGATCCCTATCTACTAATTGACCTATATTCACATTGCTCTTTACCCCCATACCACCCCCTACAGATCTGACCTGCTGACCTATTGCCTGTTCTATTGCCTATCTGCCATTGGGAAAATGAAGGGGATAGAGGTCGGGCTGGGTGGTGCAACTAAGAAGAGATCTAAGAAACGGTCCCAGCCTCCAGGGCATGAAACTGGGAATGAAGGGGTGTTGGGAGAGAAAGTGGTAGATCGCATTGAGACCATTATTGCTGATTGCGAGGGGTTGCTCACATCACCTGCTCTAGCTATAGATACCCATACCCTTGAAACCATCCCTAAGCCTTCCCCCCCCTACACATGTCGATTTGGTCAAATAGCTCTGAGTTAAGAAAGTGGCTAACAAAATATTGCCAACACTAATTCAACGCCAGCTCTAGAAGTTTCAACAGATCGTAACCCTTGTTAAAGCACTTTTTTTAAGGGTAAGTAAGATGGACACACATAAAGGCTTCAAGAGTGGCTCTTTATTGCCAATGAACTGCAGTTGAGACAATTTGCAAGTAGGACTGCAAAGAGATCTGATGTACAGAAAGGAAACCTGTCCTTATATACATTTTTCAGAACCTAGACACATTAATCATTAACATCAACATCATGGTGTGAGTATTTTACAAATATGTCCACGTGTACATTTGCTTTATATATGACGCACATGACTATGCTAAGATTAGCCAATCTCTTACGCTACTGCCCCCTGACCTAGAGCCTAAGTCTGTTATCTTGTTTTTGTCAAACATGCACTGTTTGATGTAGTCAGCAGATGCTCGTGGTCTCTGCTTTCTACGCACATTTGTCCTAAGCAAACACTTTACCCAAGCAGGGGCAGAGCAGATTGACATGTCCCAGTTCAGAGAGTCAGTTCTAGGAATTAACTCTCTGAACCAGCTCCTGTACACAGATGAAGGCCAGTGAACCATTACCCATGTCTGAGTTACAACAGAAGGGACACGTACTCTTTCATTTGCAATCCATTTGGTTTTAGCTGAATTTCAGACAATTTAGTTTAACCATTTGTGCGGCATGGAGCTATCTTCCATTATGATGAGTGGGTTCATATTATTTGCAAGCAGGTGAAAGACAGAAATTAATGTAAAACTACGGTTCACTTTAATGTATCCTTTATACAAAGGGCTAATTCATTTTTCTTCTTTTACACCCTTTGTGTCCCTCCAGTGAAGTGAGTGAGGTGTGCCCTTCCGAGATTGCAATACTGGCTGACCTCCCCCTGATTAATCGCTTTGCCCTTCTCGCAGATAATCGCAGATAATCGGGCGATAAGCAACACACTTGATGATAATGACCTGGATTACACAAGCACATCCAACATAAGGCTAAATACACAATCTTCTCAGGGAACAAGGGAGTCTGTCAAATAATCTACATCTTTTAACTCTAATCTCCAAAAGGAAATAGCTGTCTTAAAAGGTTCTATTGAGACCTTGACTACTCTAGTGTCAAAAGCCTATCTTAAATTAGAAGAATGTACCAGACCTCAGCCCTCCTCACCTGTGCCAACCTCACTCAACCACGCCAAACTGTGGACGGGGCCTGTATCGTCCCTTCCCAAGCAAACCGGGCACAATGCCCAGATTTAGAACACTGCCCTCCAGTTTGGCTTATTTGACTGTAATGGCAAGACCCCTGACAACCCACCATCTGTCTATTGCAGACTTCAGGAGGATCAGGGGGGAAATATAGGGGCACATCTCGGACCTAGTTGGGCATGGGACGCCGATAAAGCAAGCGCCCCAGAGTTTGAATAGAATCTGCAGTAAGGCGACTTTTCCCCTCTATCTTTCCCAACTACCTCACCCTTTTCACACCACTCCCCGCCTACACCTATTTACATGATCAATATTCCCAAGGAGGAAAACAACAACTCTAAATATGACAATAGAGAAACCCTTAAAATCAAAGCTATACATTGGCAGAGGCATACCAATGGCTGTAGAACTATAATAAGGGACGACATTGTCCAGGCAAAAAGATGTGTCCTCAAACACAGCTCAACCGATGCTATAGAGCTGATCTTAGTTAGTGATCACTTGGTACATAATCTTGTGGCCCTGGAAGCTAGATCCTTTCCACCACTTCACAAATATTCAGCTGAAGCTAGACATCCCTTCCACAACTGAACAAGTCAAAACTGCTGCCTTGCTTCTTGAGGATTCATCTGTTTCAACACTATCTCAGAATGATTGACTTCTTCTTTCACCTTCTGCTAGGGATCCCATGCACATTTCTAGCACAGACTCTGAGCGTACATCCCCCTACCTCACACTTATCAAGAGGGCTCCCCAAGAGATCATGAACATGTCTTCATATTCACAGACAGTCCCAGATATTGTCACAGTGCCAGGGTTGAGCGATCATGTGCAGGCCTGTGGTCCAGCCACACTGGCTACTCTTTAATTAAACTGTCTCATAAAAATATCCCACTACCTCCTCATGCTCACTATCCAACGTCTAATGGCAGGACACTGATAATAGCGTCATGGAATGTGGCAGGCATAAGGGGGAAACTGGATAGCCCCCACTGGCTCGATTTCATCAACCAACATGAGATCTGCCTTCTGCAGGAAACATGGAGCCAGACACCCACATACATCCCTGGGTTTATGACTTTTCATAGACCAACATTTCCTCTAAATATATCCGGCCATCAGGTGGGTTGCTTACCCTAATTAACATCACATTAAACTGTGATACTAAGGTGTTAGACACCAACAGCTCAGATATTCTAGGGATTAGGATCACTAGTGGAAAGGGCAAGGGCACTCTCTGCATACATCAGCGATGAAGTGCCCACAGTGGATAGATGAAAGTAACACAAAGTTGTTTCAGCGAAACAGCTGTATCAAATGAAAAAGAGACAAAGAAAAGTCTACAACCTCATGTTCTGACAAGGGCCACCGTATAAATCTATTTCATTACAATCTAGACATGACTTACTATATATCACAAAGAAAGTGCTTCTCTATTGCCAGTGTAGAAAAACAGAGGTTTGATAGCACTGTGTTGGATCATTAGAGGGACCTAAGTTTCATTTTCCCAGGGGAAGGAACTGGAACATTAGCTGAGATTACAGCATGTGGTGTAGCAGCCAGTGGTAGAGTTAAAATCTGTGTACTACTTTGGCTTTTGTGTATTGCTCATACTCCTGGTGTTGTGTCCCATGCCTGACTATCACCCAAGTAATTTCTTGTTCTTCCTATAGATTTTTCTTTTGCCGCCCCCCCGATCGATGTCGCATTGTGCCTAGTTATTGGGGATTTTAGCTGTGTCCTTGTCCCATTTTCTTTTCCTGTATTCCTTTCACCTGTCAGCCCTTTTATTATTGTTGGTGTATTGTTCAAGTTCACACTCCCAGACTGCAGTGATGTACTAGGAACCGCCATATTATGTATAATTCCCTTTTTGTATGACTAGGTTGTTTTTCGAGAATTTTCTCCATGCCCACTTTGTTGTTTTCCAGTCTGACTATCAGGGTAGTGATGGACTAGTTAACTGACTCAATAAGATCTTTTACTATAGTAGACAAGTTTTCCACCTCAATAGGGGATACCTTACGTTCATTTTTTTTAACATGACCTATTTTAATGCCTATTTTAGTTTGTTTTACCCTTTTGTCCCTGCTGTTTCGATTTTCGGTGGGATCAGATGTGTTCTAATAATGGAAATACCTGGACTCTCTAGTCCTTGTCTTTTGTTTCCACATTTTGATCATTAGCCTGTGTATTCATAGTGCACTTGATGAACAATTATAATCTGCATCATGCATTTTTCCTTTTGAGATGTTCTAGAAGAGGAATGTAGGAACACACAGATGTAGTAATTCAAAAGATGTTGACCCAATTTGACAATGCCACTATGTGTGAGGACCTGCATTCAGATAGAATTCCCATGTAGCTATCTACCCTTAGATGGCAGAGGATATGCTCTCACATTGAAGTTAGTGAGGATAATGAAGAGTACCCAATTGAAGAGACTAGAAGTACTGCCTTTGCCTTTGTATCCCTTGAGAGTGACAGGGCATTCTAGACCAGAGTAGTCCCATTGCATCTGGCCACTCCCATGAAGATTGCAGGCCACCTGCTTGCAGTCCCATTGTTAAATACAATAAATTGTTGTTGCGCTAATTTGAAGGAAACTAACATCTGTGTCACATTTCCTACATCACTAGGTTCTGCAGGATCTTCCAGAGTAAAAGGAATAGTCATAATAACCTGCCGAACGGTGATAAAGATGAGTCCTAATTCCCATCAGTGACAGCTACAGATGAAGGGCGGACATCTTGGACCTACTGTCCTAGCACCCAGAAAATAGCACGCCTGGACAGCGATCACCAGCACGTCATCAATGACATTTCCAAAGCATTGTGTTTGCTTCATCAGACGGCGTTGGACATCAGAGAAGAAGGAGGAGCTGGATCCCTGTTTGCCACAGAACAAGAATTTTAATTCAAAGGAGCAAAAAAGAAGGATCCCTGTTGTTGACGGCAGGGCTGGTTTGAAGCTTCAGTTTTCTACCTGTCATGTGCTGGTAACCTCTGACAGCGCACAGTTCTTCGAGCCCCTTGGCCTAAGTTTTGGCCACACCCCCTCCTTTCCTTTGCTCCAACAGAAGGACAGTGCACTGGAGGATCCAAGATTGGCAAAAGGCACTACATTTGTGATACCTATGTTGAAAGGAAAATTAAAATGAAAGAGCAGCCCGAGCGTCCTCTGACACGGAATAACAAGTGTTGGAGCCTGAGAGTGTTGCTGAACGTGAAAGTCTGTTGCTCTTTCCTGATTACCAGTACTTGGGTCTGCACGATATGATCTGCGCCCACGACCACCGAAGAGCATGGTATCTGTAGTGCCTGCCGCAGAGGAGAGACAGTGGTGCACTGCCTTGAGACATTGAGCATGAAAAGCAATGTAACAGTATGGGTGGGACAAAGTGCCTGTGCCTATGATCAAGAGACAGAGGTCCAGGAAATGATGGACATTGACCTAGACGACGATTGATTGTTGCCTCTGCATGGCAAAAGGAGGGACTGTTGAACTGTATTTTAAAATGACCCACGTGACTCCATTTTGTGTTGCCATGCTCTCGGCAACCTGGTGAAGAATTGCTTTCCACGTCCCTGTTGAAACTTGCACAACCCTCCCCGCTCTTAGTGCTCGAGCCGATTACAAGAAGCTGCCTGTGTGCCTCACCCCCCCAGTTGTGCCAGAGACTCAGCCACATCCTGTCCATTGTTGGCAACTCAGCCTGTCACGACCAACTGCTCTGTGACCACACCAACTGATAGAGGAAGCACGAGGCTGTGCCCTGTGACCACACCAACTGATAGAGGAAGCCTGAGGCTGTGCTCTGTGACCACACCAACTGATAGAGGAAACCCGAGGCTGTGCTCCATGACCACACCAGTTGCGCAAGGAAGCACAGGGCTGCGTACATTGTGCAATCAGAGACAGATGTCCCCTGGCCACGATTGCACCACACAAGACTGACGAAGTACTTGTCAGATGAGGAACTTATCTGAATAAGGAACTTGTACTGTGCAAATGGACATGGCTAGCGCTATAAATATGTGTAGGCTGCGGAGTAAAGCACCAGTCTCCGTAGAATTGTCTTTGTACCATTCTGGGACCCTGTCCTTAGCTTGAGCTAATAAATAACTTGTCCTCCCTCCACGGCTGGTTGTCCTGGTCTCTTTGGTAATTTATGATTTATGCAAGAAGAACCCGTAGATTCTAAGGTGTCCCCTGCACCGCTGGCTTTGACTCTCCTAGTGGGGAGGGGTCTCCAAAAGCTGGTTCTACACTAGCACTCCATAAACATGCACTTTTTCATTTGGTGACCACACGACCAAGTGAGAGCCGCAACTTGCTATATCTTGGCGTTGGATCGTCTCCCCAAATGTGTAGAAGGCATAACTTCGCCGTGTCAGGGGCCCCTACACCCATGACCTCCCCCATAATCATCTGCTACTCCATCCAATACGTTTTCACAACCAGACATGACCACAGAATATGAAAGAAGGTGCCCCTTTCACCAGAGCCCCAAAGGCAGAGGTCCGTCTGACAGCGGCCCATGGCCCAGACTGCAGTGTGGGAGTAATATGAGCAATGTAGGATGCGTAGATGGATCAGGAAAAACCTTTCATTAAAGGCCACCTCTTGAAAGGCTACCAGCGCCTACTCCCTCTTCCCGTCTGCGTACTTGACTAAGGGAATCACTGCACCATAATGGGGTCATTTCGGTGGGCCTCTCCCTCCAGCCCAGGATGATGTGGCCATTCTCCAAACCCGGGCCGCAGTGAGACTCTAGGGCAGAAAATTCTCGGCTCCATTCAAGCTATAGAGCAACCCCAGGTATCCCCCATTCTCCATCGCAAACCTCTCTAGCCTGAAGGTGGTATCGTCCCAGGAGTCAAATGCCCAGTCATTGGCCAATGCTAATTGTCGTCCAGTAGTATTTCCGGATGTCAGGGAGACCGATGCCTTCATCACACAGCCTGCGCACTAACTAGGAGAGGGCTAAGCTTGGTGGGGCTGTGTTCCACAGGAGAAAACGGAGAAGGGATTCTGTTTCACAAAAGAACTTGTCAGGAAGTCAGTGAGGGGTGTTTTGCAGCGCATGGATCATATGAGGCAGTGTCATCATCTTGTACATTGCCGCTCTTCCCAATAGGAAGAGCAGGAGAGCCCTCCAGTCTGATGCAAAACGCTCCAGGATGGAAACCAGGTTGAGTTTATAAAAGAGGAGGGGGGTCCATGGTGACATGAATCACTAAATATTTAGAGCTCCTGGTGGACAGGGGAGACAGATGTCTCAGGGTAGCATGGGCATAGTACACGTTATCAGATGCATAAGGGAGAGGATGTCGTTTTATGGCTAGAGCGGTCGACCACGAAGCTGGGAAACCGGGTTCGAGGCTCGGCACTGACGCTCAACATCTTGTGATTCTGGGCAAATCTCTCTTAATCTTCCCGTGCCTAGCAAAAATAAATGTGTCCAAATGTAACAAACCTGGTGCTCATATAAAGTGTTCTGATACCGGATGTCTCGGGTCTAGTTTGTGCTATATAAAACAAAAAAATTTAAACAACTATTGCCAGAATAAGAAATCTCACCCCCAAGGGATGTCCTTCCTGTTTATGTCCACAGGAATCTATAGGACATGTCTTTTTCGTCTGCACAGCCTATGCAAAACCAACGTGCAAATGGTTAACTCCTGTGTGCAGGCAACTAGGGACCCGAAGCTCCAAAGATGCTTTACGCATATTAAAGTCAGATGCTAGACCCCTTTTTGCCTGCGCCACTGTGAAATTCCTGGGCCAATCTTGGGCGATTAGAAGGAGGGTGCAGCTGTCACCGTTGTCTTGCCTTGATTGAATAATGGAGATTGTGCTGACCAGCCATGGGTGTCTTAATCCCCAATGAGATATTTTTATATTGTAAATAGCTGGTTGTACTTCAATATTTTATGTATTTTAAATTTTGTCTATTTAGAACATGGGGATTATCTAGGTATAAGGGGCAACTAGCCCTCGTGGTTTAATGTATGGGCTGTAACTCTGGCAATTGATTTGTACAATATTTGCTAATGCACCAGCACTTTAACCTTTTAACTTTGTGGCCTCATAGCCTTGGCTCGCTTTGTCAGAGTGTTCTCAACTATGTATTATCAGGGAAACTAATTAATCTTGTCTTTTCTACACTGGTTTGGCATGTCAATTTGTGCTTTTTCATCTATTTATGGTCCTTTTGTCCCCTGAATGCTCCCTTTAGCTCAGTATGTAGTGATTGTGATCAGTGTGATTGTTTTTCTTTTATGGTTTTATCAACCGAAATAAAGAGAATTTGATTGATTGACATAATTTACAGGTTATTCATTTCTGGTGAGCAGTTTGTATCTTTAAGACAATGTAGTGCATTCTCACGAATGGGAAAGAAACTACTATTCCTTTACAGGTTTCTGAAAGCTCAAATCTTTTTTTTTAACAACAGATTTGATTGATTTTCTGTAGAACCAGATGGGCCAAGCCCGACAAGAAACATATGGATGTAAGGCATACTGTAAAAGCTTTAGGTACTGCAAAATTTCCTCCCAGCAGGTCTGCAGAACATCAGACCAACAACCACCCCCATCCCCTCCCCCAACTGTGCGCCATACATACCGTCACCAACATAGCACATACAGATCGAATGGAATTCCGTCTACAGTTACATGAGTCCCTCACATTAACCCGGTAAATCATTTACCACCAGTCGTTCTAGAGGATCTTGAGTCACGGGTCGTGACATGAAGGACAAATCAGTACCCCGATATTTGGCCCACTTGGCCCAGATCTTCCCATGCTTTTGCGGGCAGCTCCTCGCCTGAAACAACGCTACCTCGGCTGACATACATCTATCCATGAAAAACAATTGGTCCTTCAAACATTACAATTCAATTGACGACAAATATAGACCAGAATCAGTACTATATTATATTTAGGATGTCCAACTGGACACTTATTTTAATGAATCAAAGTAATTAGTAGTGATCAAACACAAAGTGATCGAGTGGGACACAGTCCTGTATCCTTCAAAAACAAACAAAAGACATTCACAAGTAAACACACATCTTTCAGGCAAAACAGGGAAAAGCTTTTAGCCAATACAAATAATCAGGGCAAGCTTTTTGAGTCAACAGCTGTTGCACTGGTTTTAACATATCAGTTTAACGTGCAAGCTGTTAAAAATGTCAACGACTTTTCGATCCATGACTAGATACATGGATCATCATCAGGAAAAGGAGATTTGCAAGCCTGAAGTAATATGCTGCCGAAGTGAATTGACAAGGTTGCTTGGTACATGCAGAGTAGGCGCCGCCATGCAATGATGGCCGGGTGGCGTCTGATTTAAACAAAGCGCAGGCTTGGTGCGGATCACACTCCCAGACGGTAGCGTGAGTTGATCACAAGCAGAATCACCATGGTAAACAACGTCGACTTTTTTAACAGCTTGCACGGTAAACTGATATGTTAAAACCATTGCAACAGCTGTTGAACACCTTCTGCTGCATGGTTAATACAGGATATAATATCTTTGTGCCACTTTCGATATTTCAGTTTACAGCCTTCATGAAACATTTCCCTGTGGGTAGATATGAACCCCTCTGAGGCCGCTTCATTAATTAATTATGGTCCCACCCATTTTCTTATCATTGTGAACATGGGAACAAGGAGGTATTCCTTACTGGAAAGGAATGTGACTCTTCTGTAAGACATTACCTTATTTGTAAACATGTTACCATTCATGGCGCTTGTAACGTTTCGTAGCAAATTTGGCCTGTTTTCTGAAAGGAATTCCAATTCCGTCAATAGCCACCATATTCAAGTTCTTTCAAATGAACGCTTATTTACTGTTATATGATCACTCGGATCCCATATATTTTATTGTTTTCCCAGATACCAACCTGCTGCAACAACGCCCTTTTCCCCCTCCGCAAGGAGGTTATGATAGCTGGTGGTCGCCTATTCCAACTTTGAAGCAGATTTTAATAAGCTAAGCAGACTCAAAGCACTATTGTTTCAGAAAGATCTAGCACTAACATCTGTTTGTGAAACATTTTAATTGCAAGTTGCAAGGACATCAAGTGAAATACAGTACTTGTTAAACACAAACCTCCCCATACATTTTGGCGAATTAGTTAATCGCATTTTTAATGCATCAAATACTGCCGGCCTTGCATAGTTTGTTAAAGCTCTCGACTCCGGGATTGTCAGCTCATTCCAGAAAATATTTGGTATAATAAAATTCATTCCCTTTTCAGGTCTCGCCTACGCAGCGCGCATGCGCTGCATAGGAGGAGACCTTTAGCCATTGGTCCCCTTTTTAAGCAACAACAGTGCACGCGTTTCATTGCCCTCAATGGCAACGCGTGCGAGTGTGACTATTCCTTTGCGGGCTCGAGCGCTGACACCATATGTTTGTAATTAAATTGCAAACATATGGTGTCAGTGCTCGTTCCCGTAAGGGAAGCAAGCGCAGGCCCCCTCCTCTCTCCCTCCCCCCTGCTGTAAGTGCGAGGCTCAGCACACTTGTTTTTTATGTCAGTTCCCCCATTGCACAAACAGGCATCCATTTCTGTCTTTTTGCTGTGATCAGCTGTAATGACAGAAGTGCTGCTTGTGCCCCGGGGGAACTGCAGGACTTCAGACACAGCTGCACATGCACAAACAACATAAGTGCGTGCATGCCTGTCATGTAAATAATTAATAATAATTTCCAGCTCTCTTGTTGTAGTGCGCAATTGTTCACTTAAAAATGTTGGTATTACATTCCCTGGTCCTTTTTCTATTATCTTTTTCTGTATCCAGGTCCTTCATCACTTATGGTGGTCCCTGCCCAGTCATTGACCACAGCACACGTTAATTTCACCACTCTCAGTTCCTTTACCACACTGATCAAATCTTCAGCCAGTCCTGCCAGAAAAGGCTGTTAATTAACCTTTCTCTCCATTAAAAGTGTGTGACAGAGGAAGAGGGGTGTGGTCTTTGCCCATGCTTTATCTTTGAATGATATCTCTCTGCCTTCTAGTCATTTGCAGTAAACTCTCCCGGCTTGTGTCAACCAGTTGTCCCTCTGCTACCTGTACGACCCTTCTTTCCTCTTACGTATACACCCCTGACAAGGTGTGGGCAGCATGCGGTGGTTGCACGCGGTCCTCCTGCTCCGCGGGGCTGTGACGGGTGGACACCAGACCTCACCGGCAGCAGGGCTCCCAGCCTGCCAGGTCTGCGGCGCCGGTAGCAGAAGCAGCGTCGGCAGTGCCGGGGAAGGGCTGTACTCAGCAGGATGGACGCAGGAGGGACCGCCGCACAGCTCCTCTGTCAGGTAAGGGGAGTGAGTAGATGAGAGTTTGTTGAGCCATCGCCCGCTGACATGTACTCAGGCAGAGGAGGCTGCCGGGCTCCCCGTGTGCGCCGCTCATGGTACTTCCGATGGGTGTGTAATAACTTCTGCACAGTTTCCAGTAATAGCTAATTCAACTAAAATGAGCATTGTGAGTTGGTCTCAGACTTGCCGAAACTGCAGGCAGGGCAATCCTTGGTCATGGACGAGCTGGGCCCCGGGATCCCTAGGTTTAGGTGAGCACTCACATTAAAAAGCAGGGAGGTCATTTATTATTATTGGAGACTGCAGTACTCATTTGCTTCATATATGTCCCCAATCTTTTCGTTTGTCTCCCTCGCGTTCTTCTTCCAGCTTCCGCCCCTTGTACAGCCTCTCACCTCCACTTTCCTGGATTATTGTATCAGTTTTCTGGACAAGGGATGATATTTGTGTCCAAAGGCCTAAGTATTCTCGTGTGTGATTGGTTTGTGCGCTTTTTTGATCACATAGATTTATAGGGCGAATACATCCCCAGATTTTGTATTGGACGTTTTGTGTATATATTGAGAAAGTTGAGGACTTGGTTATGGTAGTCTGTTCTTCTTCATTTGAAGACATGTGTAAAAGCAAGAAACTGCCGACACATGTTTTGCCCAAGGGCCAGCAGGCCAAGGCTTTCTCAAGGTGGTAAATCCTCTTTTAATAGGTTGTATTTCAATTAAGTGAAGAGCCCACCAGTTACAAAGATTACCTACTCACTGTTAAGGTTGTTCACTCAAGACCGGACTGGTATGTGATCACAAACGGCCCCACCCACTAAGACCAACTGAGTAGGAAGGGGTTAGCCAAGGCAGGGAAGGTGGCAGGGCACAGACCATCCATAACTCTGAATGTTGTCCTGTTCTCCTAAAGACTCGCTCCACAGCTTATGCTGCTAAGGATCTTCTGACTAAAGGTAATGGCAACAGCCAGAATAGCAGCAATAAAAATGTTACTCATGAATGAATGATATTCATAAGCACATAGTTATTCTCAGGAGGGTTTTCTGTTGCTACGTTGACGTGATGGGTACAACATACAACCACATCAGACAGCAGAGCAGGCTTTTCATAGCTGCCAAGGTTTCAGATTTCTTATGTGTCACGTTTTCATAATTTCAGTGTAATTATGAGTGACATTCAACGACTCAGTGACTACTTTCTCACAAGCAAAAATCAAGCAATCAAGACGAGGAAACATATAAATATCAGAAATTGCCCCACTTTGAGCAACTAGATACTCTAAGAAGATCTTAAAACTGCTGCAATGCACCAGAAATGGAAAGGCAGTAACAGACATGACACACAGACTTATTTTCCCCCCAATCAACACATAGCACAAAAGCAGCATAGTTATGTTGTCATAATAAACGTTATTGTATACAGCACCTAGTAAAGGCAGAGGTGTAACAGTGAGAGAGGGAAACAATTGAAAGAGGATTAGAAAAGGTGCCAAATTTGCCCAGGGTGCTTTTTGAGCAAAGGCTGCCCCGACTATAGGCATTGACATCGAGTCACAATAAACCAAGTGTAATTTGCCAACGAAAATGGTATTGTGTGCCATCTGACGGCATGCGACATCACAGGGTCAACTTCTTTATTAACATTTAGTTTCTCAAGAGTCCCAAAAGTGGAAACTATTTTTAAAAGGTAGGTCTTGTAGCTCTTCGACTGAGTGGACATTGCTAACAGTGGTTGGAAGTGCACACTTTGAAGCTTAGTAGTTTGTCCTTAGTACTGTAGAGTAAAGCGTGACATGAGTTTTAGGTATTTACAACAAGGGGTGGTGAGGGACAGAGTCTCTGAATTAAGCAGAAAGCTCTCACCCAGTCAAGAGATCAGGGCTAGATCCAACACCGTTTTTTAGCTCACTGCACCATCCCAGTTTCAGAACCTGGCTGTATGCAAATTAGTCTGTTCCTGTCCCAGTGCATGATGGGAACAGGGCAAACCAAACTACAAAAGCCAATTCTTACACTGGGAAGGAAACAAGCTCCCGGGGACCGGTTTCTGGCATTACAGCCGTCTTCGGCCCAGTTTGCTTGAATCCTGATGGTGCAATGAGCAAGGGTCTCACATCTGAGAATACCCTTCCACGCTTAGGGTGGACAAAAATATTTACAACAAGGAGTTTTAGGTATTGCATACTTAGCATGTGGCATGTTTTCTTCTTGAATTTTTGTTTGAATAGTTAATGTCTACTCAGCAGCCATGCTTGAGTCGGGCCAATGTTAATGCTTCAAAGGCTGTTCAGATTCCTACGTAAGCTCGTTGTTGCCAAGTTTTTGGGTGAAGTGTCCTAGACAGCACAAGCGGTCTAGTTGCAAAACGTCTATTGTGAATTAACTCGGGGCTTATATTGAATCCATTGCTTACCGTTTGTTGGCTTATCTCATTTTCTTGTTTCTTATTTGATGGCTTTTCTTCCATTTTACGTTCCTTTTGATTTACTGCCTTGTATCCTTCCAATGCTCACATTTTGGTTACTATTTTCTTTCTTTTTCATTCAGCACTCAACGAAAGTGCCTGTGCTTTCTAGTTCTCTCGCCTTACGCTGGTAAACAGTTGTCAATGTATAGCTTTGTGGTACTGTTGGATGTGCCTGCTAATCCTCCAATATTTTGAAATGTTTTCATTTCTAATACTTTTTAAACAATAATGTAGAGATTTGCAGGTCTGCACCCACGTTTGAAAGGAGAGGCCTGTTAGCTTTACTAGTAGTTGCCAACTCTTATGGGTAGTCCGAGAGAAAAAGAAGCGAGCATGGGCTGCATTATTGATAGTTGTATAAATGCAGGAATATTTGTACACAAACCTATTTACTTAATAGTACTGCATGGCACAAGTGCACCTGAAATATCCTTTCATTTAATGCAAAGTAGCATAAATAATGTGGTTGTCTTGTGTTATTTACAGTGACCTCAAAAACATACCTGCACGTTAGGCATACAAATTGCAGGGGGGGGGGGTGCGGGGGCCTTGGGTTGTCAGTTGTTATAAGTGATTAGTAGAGGAAAAATCCAGACTTTCAAATCTTTGAGGCACCAAGATACTCAGAAGTTTTTCATAGAGAAATAGGAAGGGAGTAACTCATTAATGCTGGGACAAAGGAAAAAGGTGTACCTTCAGTTAATCATCATCATTATTTTATTGTTTGATTAATAAAAATCTTTACAATATTCGAGTAAGATAAAAACGGAAAAGAAGAAGAGAGAGAAGAAGGTAAAAGTAAAATGACCTGTTTTCAGGACGATAAAGAGTCAAAAAGTTCTGTCCCAGAAAAGGACCTCCCTTGACATATTTCTTTCGTTAAAACACAATGTATATTTCCGTGGCGGAGTTTTCGCTAAATGACCTTTCTACCACCATGTTCTTCCTTCCCTTAACCACTGTGTGTACTAGGTGGTAGGTGCCTTTATCTGTTCAGTTCTTGTATCAGTTTTGTTACCTTGGCCATGAATTTGACTCGCCGGCATAACAGAATAGAAGAGGCCCCTCCTAGCATGCTTATTACCGCTTGCCTGCAGGTGCGGATCTTTAGTGTGATGAAAATTGCCCATAGATGCCTTCTTCTTAAAGCCAGTAAGGCCGGACACGCACATAACAAGTGCGTCAGTGTTTCCTTCTGGTGTCCGCATAGTCTACAGTTGGAGCTTTCGGTTTGCGTTTTCCAAGAGGGCCTTAGATCTTTTGAATGATGCATCCCCATTCGGTACGCTATAAAAGCTCTTTTTAGATGTTGGCTATAATGCAAAGCTAGATATCCTTGTGGTTTTTGGTTGGTGTATGAGTTAACTACTGTCCAAGCATGTCACCGTTTGGTTAAGGTAGTTTTGTCTTTTAGCAAGGAAATCCTTTTTGCTAGTCCATTTACTACTTTACAAAATTGAACATGGTCGGTTTTTTTCCATACTTCATGTGGGGCCAATGTGGTCAAACTTGCACTAAGGTATTTTCCCCATTGAGTGGTGTTGGGCTGGACTTCCTGATAGTTTATTTCCTTCCAGCAGAAGTTGTCCATTGACTCGCTTTGGGCGGAACGGAGCTTGTGACACAGTTTTGCAAACGTGGACATAGACCGGATTTCTTGGTTCTAACTGGGATATTGCGCCGGGCAGCCGCAATGATTAGTGCTTTTAGCAAATTTGGCACGCAGCAGCATCTAGTTCAAATTCACAAATCTGCAGCAGTCTTGCACCACCTACATATCTACAGCATAAATGGGCTGTCCTTGGACAGAACTCTTTACCCCGAACTCCCCCAATGGCGAATCTCTGATTTTCTGATTTATAGCAGCTAATACAATGCAGAGAAAATTGTCCAAACTCTCAAAACATGTCAAGCCTACAGGTTAAGAGAGATGGGGGTTCTGGTGTCTCTAAAGATATCCTGTCATCCCTTTTTAGGTCTCGCCTAGCGATGCAGCGCCATGTGCTGACCGCATAAGCGAGTCCTATTGACGCCGCTTTGTTTAGCGATGTGGGACAAGATAGGTGCACGCGCTCCAAAGACATCAGCTGTGAACGCGTACGACAGCTTTAGCTAAAGTGACAGGAAGGTCCACGTGCACGCTCACGGCGTCTCTTTCAGACAGCCGATGTGCACTCTCATGACCTCTCCTTCAGCGTGCGCATTACAGACAGGTCTCACCGGTCTGCAGGTTCCCTGTCCATCTCCTGGCACACCATGGGGCTCTCCTCACCACTCAGGAGCCCTGTCTTGCCTCTGGTGTCATCCATGCTGTCTGCCTCGCTCTTCGCCCGGTCCCTCTGATGGGGCCGGGACATCAGCATGGAGCCTGCAGGGTTCTGGACGTCCTCTCCGGCGGTTGCTTCTTGTCTGTTTGGCAGGCCCACCCACGTCCCAACGAAGGCTGCCTGACCTCCGGTTTCATTGTCATCTGCACTCCTCCCTGTACCAGAATAGCACAGTGCCGGGACATCAGCATGGAGCCTGCAGGGTTCTGGACGTCCTCTCCGGCGGTTGCTTCCTGTCTGTTTGGCAGGCCCACCCACGTCCCAACGAAGGCTGCCTGACCTCCGGTTTCATTGTCATCTGCACTCCTCCCTGTACCAGAATAGCACAGTGAGGTGAGAACTTAACTTGCCCTTTCCTGTGAGCAGTAGGATGGAGTTTAAGGGCAGTATGATACATTTTAAATACCTGCATTTTGGGGAGGTTTCGAGCCACTTCCAATAAACACAGAAAAGCTGTGATGAGGATGTTTTTTTCTAATCTTTTCTAACCCGCTGCGGCAACTTGTAGGACTGGTTCGAGCTGGAAGTTGAACGTGGTACCGCAAGTTTTAGTCTTTCTCAGACACACCAGCGTGTAATATATGCACTTGTGTGCCGTCTGTAGGGCGGGGAGGAAGCGGCGTCCATGAAACTGAGCCAAGTCTGTGAAAACAGAAGTGCAGGGACACCAACGTTTGCCCAATACCAAGGCTGCCTCACTTTGATTCCCACCCTTGTCTCCCACCACCCTACACTTCGGCCCGCTTATCTTATCCTTGCAGATTCTTTTTCACCCCCGTTTTCTCCATGTTTCTTTTCCCATATTTCTTTCCCTCCTCCTGGTACATTTATTTCTCGTGCTCAGGGTCAAAATCTAAAGATGAAAATGAAATGCCAGACCCCAAAAACGAGTGAGGGAGCCCGCCTACCGCAACCAACGGCTGAAACTAAGCATTGCCTTTAACCATTCCCCCATTGCTTCATGGTTAACGCAGTCCCTGCATTTCAATCATAATGGCATTCAAAGCACACTCCCTATTCGTGCACTCTCGAGACAAGGGAGACAGTTCGTGAACACGTGGCTGCACACTTGTCATACAACGCTCGAGTCAATGTGCCGCCACATTTTAAACCCTGTAAGGCGACTATCGGTCTGTGAGGCAGAGGTAGGGGTCAAGCTGCAAGGGCATGTGGTGCGCGCACAGACCCAAAGCGGAGTTCTGTTGCTTGTCTTACCTGGACTACCACGGCAGGCAGGACGGTTTTTGTTGCAGCAACCCCAAGACAGATTTACCTATGACTGTCTTTGTCTAGAGTGGCAAGGTCTGCAAAAATGGTGGAACCACTGCATCCCAAGTAGTCATTGTTTTTTTTTTGTAAGACCTTTATTCCTTTATTATGATATAAGATGAATACACTGCCAGGAGCCTACAACCCGGAGGCCGGCTGCGGAAATTCAAGCAGTGCAGTGAAAAAAAAAATGATTGTACACAGCCGTGTTGCCGAAAACACAGGGTCCGGCGGCGTTACGCAAGGAACTTAGGTCTTTTTTTGTAGTTTTTTGTCAAGTGCAACAAGATAACATAAATTAACAAAGAACAAACCAAAGTATGAGACCATCATGCACTACCAGTCTAATATAGAAGTGTTGAATGCTTTTTGGCATACCTGCGTGAACAGATCCAGTGGACCCAGAGTCACCGTACCTCACATTCAACCATTCGGAACACCATCACATTTTAATCTTCAGTGGCCGCTTCTAGGTTACGCATATATTCAGTGAAGTATATCCAAAAATCTTTCGGCCTGGATCTCATCGGTAACTCTTCCTCATATGTCAGGAGTTTATCCTTACAGCTGGACACATCTAGTAGCCATTTGGTTATAGTAGGTACTTTAGTACTGTGCCAGTATTGGGAGATTTGCCTCTTAGCAAGCAATAAAGACACTGCACAAAATTTACGTTGGTGGATTTGAGCTGCGAAACAACTCCCAATAAGCATACAGTATTCGTACATGTCAGATCAACTCCAATCATGGCTGAGATTGTGTTAGTGACCTTGAACCAATAGTCATGGATTCTATAGCAGGCCCAGGCTAAATGTGTGAAGTCCGCTTCCTCTATTCCACAACGTTTGCACCTGTCATCGTCTTGTAAACCATATTTATGCATTTGTGTGGGCGTGTAATATGCCTGATGTAGGAACTTGTAATGAATCAACCTGAGATTACCATTGAGAGTGAGAATTTGTGTCAATGCGCAGGACTGCTGCCATTCTTGCTCTGTTAATGGCTCCGGTAGTACCGAGTCCAACCTGGCTTTGGCCCTTTCTGTGGTGTGATGTGTTTCCGCCTGTGCAACGGTGTATAGTCGCGACACCAAGTGCGATAAGTCCTGCATTGTGATTATTAACTGTAATGTGTGAAGACTCTCCGGTTCTTCTGGAAAGCAAGGATATAGTTCCATCAGGGCCTGTTTCAGCCTGTAGTGTGTAAAGTTGAATAGTGGTGATTTATTTTGGATATATGTCAGATCGGCGAGTTCTATACATTTCCCGTCCTTGAACAGATCGCCCATACGTGTCAGTTCCACCTGTTGTAAAAGTGACATTCCCACCTTCTCTCCCGTGACCGACAGAGCATGATGATCTCGCAGGGGCATGTCTGGAGCGTATAGAGGGGTCTTGTGTGCTAGTTGGTCAAGTGCTCTCCATGCTTTCACTGTAGTGTCTATTGTATTGATGTCCTGAGCATGAAGGGGCTGTCTCTTGTGTGACATAATAGTTACTAACGGGACGGGGCTCGCATCCCCCTCCTCTATTGCCGTGTGTGTGGGGTACGGTACTGCGTGAAACCAGTAAGCTGCATATTTAGCCTGTGCACGTAAGTAGTATAATTTAAAATCCGGTACCCCCAATCCTCCTCTGGCGCACGGCAATGTCAAGGTTTGGAGATCTATCCATGCCTGTTTGCCCGCCCAGATGAGTTGTATAATGAGTGCTTTTATTCGGCGGAACACTTCGCCCGGGGGAGTGATTGGAATATTATTAAACAGATATAACAATTTGGGTAAGATGTTCATTTTTATTATCGCAACGCGATCTGTGAGTGACAATGGCAGCTGAATCCAGCGCTTCACTTTGTCTTCTAATTTGGATATGATGGAGCCATAATTTGCACGGATAACCACCTCCGGGTCTCTATGATACATCACCCCCAGATACCTAATCGGTTCAGATTGCCACTCTAATGGGTACTTGGTGTGCAGGGGGGATGTTGTGTCAGTGAGAGGGATAATGTATGATTTGGACCAGTTAATGGCTAGACCTGAGTGACCCCCGAACTTGATGTATTCCCTCAGGAGCTGGTTTAAGTGAACCTCAGGGTCGCGCACATAGAGCAACATGTCATCTGCGTACAGAGATATGTGTAGTGGTCTGGAAGGGAATTGTAGTGCGGATGATTTGTGATTTTGGCAGATCAAGCAGGCTAAAGGTTCGAGGGCTATGGCGAATAGGAGGGGCGATAGAGGGCATCCCTGCCTAGTGCCCCGCTCTATGACAAAACTCTCAGACAGGTACCCATTGACTCGGACCCTGGCACATGGTTTGGTGTAAATTAGAGATATCCATTGGACAAATCTTTTGGGGAATCCTATGCGGTGTAGAATAGCAATCAAGTAGCTCCATTCGATAGAATCGAACGCCTTGGCGGAGTCTAGCATTACCGCAATCGCTTTCGTGTGGGGTTGAAGGTAATGGGACAGGGCGAATAGGGTTCTAGTGTTGTGGGATGTGGATCTGGTAGGAATAAACCCCGCCTGGTCGGGTAGTACCAGATTGGTCATCAGTGGCGTGAGTCGCACCGCTAAAAGCTTGGCGAGTATTTTGGAGTCTATATTGATCATCGACAGAGGTCTGTAGGAATTGCAGTAGTCCGGGTCCTTAGAAGGTTTCAGAAGGGCGATCACCACAGCCTCCCTGAGTGTCGGAGGCAGTTCTGCCTGGTCTAATGCGGCCCATACATCTCGGCTAAGTATGGAGCCAGTGTGTCAACGTAATGTTTATAGAATTCATTTGTGAACCCATCTGGGCCTGGCGCTTTCCCATTCGGTAATGATTTAATCACTTCCGTGACTTCCTCAACCGCTATGGGTGCAGCTAAATATTCTCTTTGGCCATCTGAAAGCCAAGCAAGCCACATCTCTTAAGTAGCTTTCAATTTCTTCGGTCGCCGCAATTGGGTGGGATCTATATAGCGCCCCGTACGTGTCGACAAAACATTTCAGAATGTCAGTGGGTTGCGTATGGAGCGTCCCATCTTCTGATTTAACGCGTAAAATGACTGTGTGACTCCTGCCTTCGCATATTTTCGCTGCTAGCACCCGTCCCGGACGGCCCCCCTCACCATAGGCCCTAGCGGAATGTTTCATGGCTAAATATTTTATCTCGTCATCGACCAGTGTTTGATGTTCCGTTTGTGCCTGTCTCAGCCTGCCCAAAATTGTAACATCGTGTGTGACCTCAAAAGCTTGTTCCATTTCTCTCATGCATTTTTCACAAGTACGTATTTGCTGCCGAAGATCCCGTAATATGCCCACCGTAGTGCTCATACATACACCACGTAGTGTCGCCTTGAAGGCTTCCCACAGGAGACATGGGTCCTCCACTACTGGCTCATTTATCTGAAAATAGTCTCTAATCGCCGTGTTGATGGTGTCGGCGTAGATTAAATTAGTTAGGGCGCGTGAGTTAAACCGCCATTGGAAAGGGGGTGGAGTGTAGTCTGCTATGGTGAGCTTACATAGCACAGGGTTATGGTCTGAGAGTGTCCCTGGGAGGACCTGTAAGTCTTGCGTCCATAGTGTGATGTTATCCGTGCCCAGCCAGTAGTCCAGGCGTGACCAACTATTGTGAATAGCGGATATGTGCGTAGCGCCCGGCGAATTAGGGTGTTTGTGTCTCCAGAGATCCGTTAACGATAAGTCCTGTAACATGTGGAGAAGTTTGGTTCTAGCCTGTTTGTGTGGTTCAAGGGATTGTGTGGAGCGATCTATATCGTCAGCAAATGTCACATTCCAGTCCCCTCCACATATGATGTGTGTGTCTGTCAACTGCTGTAGATGTCCCCATAGTTCCTGAAAGAAACCCGGTGTATCCACATTCGGGCCGTAAACATTAAGAATTGTTATTTTACGCCCGCGTAGAAGACCCGTTACGATAACGCATCTGCCATTTGAGTCTTGGATTACCTTGTGTGTAGTAAAGTTTAGACCCTTACGCATCAGCGTCATCACCCCTCTAGAGTAGGAGGAGTATGTAGCAGAGTGCACCGTTTCAGCCCAGCGTGTACCCATGGATAGATGTGTGTTGGGTGCGATGTGTGTCTCCTGCAGCAAGGCGATATCTATGTTACATCTTGTGAGATAGGCAAACACCTGTCTAATTTTCTTTGGTCTCGCCAGGCCCCTGACATTCCACGTGAGGAGATTCCCATGATTACTTCGTGTAATATGTACTCTCTGTGTCATTGATGAGGTAGAGGCGATAACTCATGTGACATAGTGCAATCGTGTATCAGAGCTAAAGTAGTCATTGTTGGTTGAGGTTTATTTCAAGGTTTTTACTCATCACCTTTCTATGTCTAGATCAAACACACAAAGAACACCCCACCCACCAAATACCTCTGTAGCTGTCATTTGCATTTTTCTCTGATGCACCACAGCATGGGTCAGCCACTAACTTGTAACCTTTTTTTTTTCCGGAGGTTTATATAGCGCAAATTTGATCCAAAGGTATCGGAGCGCTTTACATGAGCACCAGTTGCATTACAGAAGACAAGCATTTGCAATGCAATAGGTCACGCATTTAAGCAAGTTTGAGCTATTGACATTGCAAATAACAATGCCTTTTAATTTTGTTTTTGTTTTAAAAACATAAATAAAAGGCATTGTCATTTACAATGAAAATAGCTTAAACCCGTGTAACTGCAAGACCTAGTGCATTGCAAATGCTTGTTTCTAGTGTGTAATGTCAAAGCCCTATGGAACTACCAATGCTCCAGCTGTGTCATGAATGCATGCTGAGGTTCTTCGGAATGTTACTACTCCAGGAACTAGACCTTGACTGGTCACTGACATTCAGACCTATCTAGTTTACCTGCATTCAACCTGAGTTCCATTTCCTGTGGTGCTTCTAGGAATGGGCACTGGGCATTTACCTGGCTCTTCAAACACTGGTCCCTGTGGACATAAACCTGTTGAGTCCTTTAGAGAGTCATTTACAAAGTTGTCCCATTGGCCTATGGCTGCTGCACAATGCACGTTATGATCCCCTTCCTTCAGAGGGAATGAGTGCTTCAGCACATGACTAATTTCACTTTGTTTCCAATAAACCGGATGCAGGCTGCGTGGGTATTTCCTTAGCGTCGGCTGATAACAAGGATCATGTGTTCTCTCTGGATGACTAAAATTGGGCCTTGGCAGATTCATCGTCTGCAGAGATGGAGTCCATCTTGGATGCATTTAGTCTTGAACTCTAGTGAGACATTGTAGATCCCTCGAACACAATTTAATCTGGCCAAGATTCCAAATTCACACATTATGCTTTTTAATAGTATTAGCTTGCTTTTTTCGTATAACCTGCACAGAGGCAATCTATTGACTGTGATTAGCTTGTGCTTTTTGATCCTACTTAGTCGATACGTTACTTACCTGACCAAAGGTGGGGGTGTCAGGAGTTCCCTTTTAGGGCCCACTTAGTTTTCCCTTATTTTACCCTAACTGCAACCCGCTTTGCTTTGTACATGTTACACACAGCATGTTGTTTTTGTGCCAAAATATTATTTTTGAAATGCATTGCACATTTTCTTTTACTTGGTTCTTTTCCCTGGGACTTTGTCTGAACACTTCACACATAACAGACAACCACATCTGCTGTTTTTGAACTCAACACCTCCTATCATATACCTAAGACTTGTGCTTTACAGACTGAGGGGAACTTCTTGCAGATGGAAAGGTCCTAAGACAAACGCGCCAGCTTTGCGCAACTTGAGATGCAGATTGCCTAATTACAAATGCCAGACATGGGAGCTGGTCCTAATCCCAGGGATCTCTGATATGTCATGGTGCCCCTGAATTGAGGATAAGCCAGGGGAGATATATCAGTTGCCATGGTATGACTTCTTCTTATATATAGTTTACGTTTCATGCAAACTACTTAACTAGCATGCATATGTTTTCTAGTTGCAGCACAGTTGTTTTTATAATAGAGCTCGATAGCTTCAACAAATATTGTAAACCTTCTTTGTGTCTTTCTGTTGTTTATTATGAACATGCGTGAGTGAGAAAACGAAAGGTGACAATCTGTTTCCAGGGTTTCCCCGGGGGCTAAAGAGTAGTATCCTGGTGTGAAAACCCACCTGTTACTTTAAACCATGCTGCACAGCACCACTGCTGATGTGCAACATCTTTTAAGAAGAAGAAAAAAGATTGACAACACTACATATAAAAACATTTGAAAAAGACAAAGACTTTTTGAAATTTCTACAGCCAACCCTGCCTAAAGCACTAGGGTGATCACTGTTTAGAATCTTGCATAGGGTGGCCACTAATGTAACCCTGTCTGATATGCTAATATTAATTTATGATTTTAGCCGCTACTTATACTGTCTATACAAAGTGCACTTCTGTAGTACCAGCTTTAACAACTTAATACAGCAATTTGGACTGAGAGGGCCTCCCATTGCACTGGACCACATGCAATGGGAGGCCCTTTTGGTCATTGCTTAGTAACCTTTGAACCATTTGAGCTAGAATGTTTTATTTTTTGTTGATCCCTACACAGTAATCAGCACCTTATGGTTAGACAGCAATTCTATAATTATGCCGAAAATGCTGCAGATGCGCATAATTCCAGTGGCTCTGCCTATATTCAGGATGATTTGTACGTCAATAACTGTATATTCTAAGTAAAGAGCATGCTACTGATATGTGTGTGCAACCCTCAGACCATATGACTTTTTAAAAGTTTTAGAAAGACTTTATAGATTATAGTTCTATGAAATATAAGATATTAAATATTCTATAATGAACAACTGAATTTTGCTTTAATATAGAATGTAGAGTAAAATGGAACATCCCATTGAAAATAATACATTTAGACCTATGAGAAATTCAAAACATTAACAAAAGGAATGTATACAAAAATCAATGTATGATCAATAAGCAATTTAGAAAGGGAAAGTAAAAAGAAAAGAGAACAAAGAGAAAAGGACTGAATAGTAGTGAATTATTAAAAATGAGAACTTTTAAGCAGTTAATGAGTAATAACAAACATGGAGCATTCTAAAGAAAACAACCATTGAGAATAATCATGTTATAAATTATATGTATGCATATACATATTATATAGTTTATAAAAAAATTTGGCAATGCATTATAAATTGTACATAGTGACAGAATTAATAAAGATGTTCAAGGGGGTTTAGGCACTTCTTAATCAAAGGTTGATGTGAAGCATACGAAAATGCAGAAGTATTTAGAGGAATTGTAACAGGAGACCATAGAGCTTCCCTTTTCATAGCTAGCAAGAAAGGTGCAATATAAGCTATATCTAGTCTACCAATATAACATATTCCATACCACCAAGTTTGAAACAAAATGTTTTTTTAATTTCTTCCAGCTTTTGGTAGTTTGTTGTACTTCAAGTGCTTACATAAGGTCACATATTTTACCATTTAACATACAATCACCCCAGCCTTCTAATAAGCTGCCTAGGAACAGATTGCCATGGGAGAAAAGGAACATTTGATTGAAATACAGAATGTATCTGTTCACAAACCTTAATCCAAAACTGGTATAACAACAACTAAGGCATCCATTAGAATGGCGGGCGGATTACTCCCGCCAGGCTGGCGGTAGCCACCGCCAACCTGGCGGGGACAATCCGCCCGCCATCCTTCCCTGTATTCCCCTGCCATATTAGTATGGCGGGGGGGGAACCACGGCGGAAGAAAACACCGCCCGCCACTTTTGCGCTCCGAGCGCCTTGCGGCCGGGGCAGAAAATGTTTAATATGGTGGCGGTGTCTATTACACACCGCCAGCCATATTACGATGGCAAGAGTGCAATGTCTTTCCGTGGCGGCAATGCCGCCACGAAAAGGCAGGCGGTCTTCACTCTGCGGCACCCTGTGGTACCCCCCTTTATTTTCATTTCCAAAGCGGCAGGCACTGTGCGGTGCCTGCCGCTTTGCAAATGAAAATGCTGTGATGTATTGTCAGCATTGTGGCGGGCGGTGCAGAGAGCACCGCATGCCACAATGCTGAGAATACAGGATGTGCCCGCCACTGTGGCACCCCCGGGACCCCCGCCCTTAAGGCGGGCGGTCCCGTTTTCCGATAGGGTGTCGGGCGGGCAAAGCCAGCCAGCCATCCTAATGAGGACCTAAATATTAAATGTCACTGGTCTGCTTTACATTCATCACCTTTTCCAGCATGTGCTAGGTATGTCAGGAGTTATTTTAGATAAAATTTAAGGATTTACAAGTCGTCTATTATATACAAAAATCAAGGATTGGGTAGTGTTCACTGCTCTTGAGAATTTCCAAATCTTTATCTAAGTTTATTCCACTGTTTAACAGACCAGTTAACATTGAGATCTTCTTCCTACTTCAGGTGCACCTTTGATGTTTTCCTCTCAGTATCAGATCTAATAATTTTACATAGTGTGGTTGATGATGGGCTTGAAACAAGAGTATCAAAAAGGTGATTATCTGATGTCGATACTGCAATAATGTTTGGTATTTTAGTATATACAGCAGATACAATTTGTGCTGAAGAGTTAAATGAATTTGGAAACTGAAATATATGTTGTGCATCGTAGAAAGATAGTACTGCATTGTGCTTAATTGATGAACCTATATTAAATATTTCTCTCTACACAGTTGCCCAAAACATCTTCTAGTTTTAATAAGTTTATCATGCCAGATAGATGAATGTAAGAAATTATCTTTATCATTGCGGCATGGAAATAGTATAGAATACAATAACTGGTATGTGTTTTTATGGATGGTATACATGATGGCAGTAAGGAAAAATATATCAATCTTTTAAACTAAAAAGGAGAAATACAAAATGTTCTACCTGAGCCAATAGAGGACAATCCTCATCAATGTTATCTAAATGCCAATAAGTGGATAAATAGATGGTTTTAAACAAAAAGTATTGTGATATCTTTGAACATCTGGAAAGTTAACTCCACAATGTTGTGTATCCTTCAAGAAAAGATGGAAGTGACAGTTGGGTTAGAAAAGAATAAGAGTATGCATACACAGATAATTTGATTCTCACCATAAATGAAACTTGTATATAATAATTTTTTTCCTATTCAGATAAAAAAAGGTTCAATGGCCAATATAAGTAATATAGAAGATAAAGGACAGCCTTGTATAACTCCTCTTTCTAACTTAAAAGGTGAGGACATTTTAACATTAGCGAATACAGAGGCGTGTGGTGAGGAATACAAAAGTGATATTAAACTGATTAGTTTGGTACCAAAGCTAAACCAATTCAAAACCTGAAAAATGAAAGGCCAATTCATACAAAGGCTTTTTCAGTTCAACTGCTGCTAACGAAGACCTAAAACTATTGTTTTTTCTTAAAATATTAAAACATTACCTTGTATCATCAGAGATAAATCTAGCTTTTAACAAAACCAGTTTGTTCAAAAGATCTGGCAGGAGTGGATCCAATCACAAAGCAATCATTTTGTAAAGATCTTAAAATCAATATTACCAGGGATATTGGTTAGAATCTAGGATCTCCGTCTCCTTAATGAATCAAACACATCAATGCATCTTGAAAGGTACTCTGAGCCGTCCTTGTTTTATATAAGTAATTAAACAAATCATGTAATTTTGATATTGAAATGTGAGGGAAATAAATAAAATGCAATTGAAAACCAATTTGGACCAGCTGCTTTGCCGTTTTAAATTAAATGAAGTACTTTAGTAATCTTTTCACAAGAAACATAATTTTCCAAATAATGAAAATGGATATCAAGTCAAGTCAAGTCAAGTCAAAGAATTTATATAGCGCGCTACATACCCAGAGGGTCTCAAGGCGCTTGAGGAGGGGTGGGGAATTACTTGTCAAATATCCACGTTTTAAGTTGCTTTCTGAATGCTAGGTGGTTCTGGGTAAGGCGAAGGTAAGTGGGAAGTGAGTTCCAGGTTTTAGCTGCCAGGTAGGAGAAGGATCTGCCTCCCATGGTGGTTTTGTTGATGCGAGGTACCGTGGCGAGGGCTTGGTTGGATGATCGTAGCTGGCGGGAGGGGATGTAGAAGGACAGTTGTGTGTTGAGGCATTCTGGTCCGATTTCGTAGAGTGATTTGTGTGCGTGGGTTAGGAGTCGGAAAGTGATCCTCTTATTGACGGGAAGCCAGTGGAGGTTTTTCAGGTGACCAGAGATATGTGCTTTACGTGGGATGTCTAATATGAGCCTGGCTGAGGCGTTCTGGATTCGTTGGAGTTTTTTCATGAGTTTAGCGGTAGTACCGGCGTAGAGGGTGTTTCCATAGTCTAGTCGGCTCGTGACCAGAGCGTGGGTGACCGTTTTCCTAGTTTCGGTGGGGATCCAACGAAATGTTTTTTTGAGCATGCGAAGTATGTTGAAGCAGGATGAAGAGACGGCGTTGACTTGTCTGTTCATCGAAAGTGAGGAATCCAGGATGACGCCCAGGTTCCGTGCGTGGTCTGTCGGGATGGGTGCTTTTCCAAGGGCTTCTGGCCACCATGAGTCGTCCCATGCAGAGGGGGAGGTACCTAAGATGAGGACTTCTGTTTTGTCTGAGTTCAGTTTCAGACGGCTGTGTTTCATCCATTCGGCTACTTCTTTCATTCCTTCGTGTAGGTTAGTTTTGGCGGTGCTAGGGTCATTGGTGAGAGATAGGATCAGTTGAGTGTCATCCGCGTAGGAGATGATGTTGAGGTTGTGTTGGCGTGCGATGGCCGCGAGGGGGCTCATGTATACGTTGAAAAGGGTGGGGCTGAGTGAAGATCCTTGTGGTACGCCGCAGATGACTTCAGTGGCCTCTGACTTGAATGGTGGAAGGCGGACTCTCTGGGTTCTTCCGGTGAGGAACGAGGTGATCCATTCCAGTGCTTTTCCTTGGATTCCGATGTTACTGAGGCGTTGTAACAGGGTGCTATGACAGACTGTGTCGAAGGCTGCGGAGAGGTCGAGTAGGATGAGGGCGACTGTGTCTCCATTGTCCAGTAGAGTTCGAATGTCGTCCGTTGCTGCGATGAGGGCGGTCTCCGTGCTGTGTTTTGCTCGGAAGCCGGACTGTGAGGAGTCGAGGGATTTGTTGGCTTCGAGGAAGGCGGCGAGCTGGTTGTTGACAGCTTTCTCGATGACTTTGGCCGGGAATGGAAGGAGCGAGATGGGACGGTAGTTTTTGAGTTCGGTGGGGTCCGCTGTGGGGTTTTTCAGAAGGGCGCTGAGTTCCGCGTGTTTCCAGCTTTCCGGGAAGGTGGCGGAGTTGAGGGAGCAGTTGATGATGTCTCGGAGGTGCGGTGCTATGATGGAGTCTGCTTTGTTGAAGATGTGGTGAGGGCATGGGTCTGTAGGGGATCCTGAGTGGATAGAGTTCATCAGGCGGATGGTGTCCTCAGTGGAGATTGGGTTCCAGTCGTTAAGGGTGTTCGAGGGGGGTGAAGGTCCAGCATGTGGTTCGGTGGGTTGGTCTCCGGGTTGGTTGTCGAAGCTGTTGTGGATGTCTGCAATTTTGTTGTGGAAGAATGAGGCTAGGGAGTCGCAGAGGGCTTGAGAGGGGGTGATGTCGTTAGAGTTGGCCGAGGGATTGGTAAATTCCTTGACGATGTTGAAAAGTTCCTTGCTGTTGTGGGCGTTACTATCTAATCGGTCCTTGAAGGCGGTTTTCTTGGCCTTTCGGATCAGTTGGTGGTGTATGCGGGTGGCGTTTTTGAAGGAGTCCTTACCAGTGTTTGGTTGTATGTAGGCAAACATTCCACAATTTGCTCATGTTGTAGTATATGTTCAAAAGTGCATAAAGTATTAAAAAATTGGTCAAATTCATTTAACATACCATCATCCTTAAATATAGGGTCTTTAAATTCCTTCTTGGTTCGTTCTTTTTTAATTTTAAGATAGTTTGCCAAATGTTTTCCAACTTTATTCTGTCCACCATGATATTTCACACTTGACCTAAGATGATCAGAAGAAGCATTTTATAGTGGGAATTGGGATTTGGATTTTATCATTTCATCTAACCATGATTTGGATTTAGATGATTAATGCGGATCCTCTATTTATTTTTAATATCATGGATAATATACAATTCTCTATTTTGCACACTTATTTGATACAGAAGTGATTATGAACATTCTAGCTGCCTGCTTGAAAAAGAGCCAAACCACTTGTATAGAAACATCACTCGTAGAGTTAAGATTGAAGAAATCAAAAGCAAATAGCTGAATGGTATGTATGAAGATTCATCCATTAAACCAACATTGTTAAATCTCCATCCTCTGTTTGCATTTGGAGCACATAATAAAATAAGATCAATACTGATATGAGCATGATTGGATATTAGAACTGTGCCAATCTTAGCACTGATTAAGGTTTGTGATGAATGTTTTGATACAAATATTTGATCAATGCTAAACTTGTAATGATGAGCTGAAGAGGAAAATGCGTACTGCCTTAAAGTAGGATGACACAGTCTCTATAAATCAAAAAATGACCACCGGCATATTGCACTTACAAATTGTTTATGCATTTCACTGGGGATTAAAGGTAAGTTTAGAATTTCTGTCAGGCAAATGATCAGTTATCTGGTTACAGTCTCTATCAAGTATTAAATTGTCAATAGAATATTCCATTCGCTTTTGAGAAATTTTACACTAATAGTAATTGGCAATTTGAGTTGGACCATATACATTGAAAATAGTTAAAGCAACCTTCCTAATAAGTAACTTAACCGCCTCCCATCTTCCCTCATCATCACTCACTTGAGATAGGAGTTGGATGTCAAGATATTTATCATGTAGAACATTTACTCAGTTTCTTTCCAGACTGTGTCACCTCATGGTAACACTGCAGCACCAAGAAGGGCCTCTGGAATGGGTCTCGTTGCCACACTTCCAGTCGCTTTCACCCAGTGGTCATCACAGTTCTTAAAGAAGCTGCTGGATAGAGCATCATAGTGCTTTGTGAATGTCCAAAGTTGGCAACACTTAGCTTCAGAACTCTAGTCACAAATATCCTAGGATCATGACCGGAGACTACTTAATCTCTCACTGACTTGCGTTGTGGAATTAATAAGGACAGTGCCAAGGGGAGTGGACTGTCACAGCAGTTACAGTTGAAGAACCGGGTTTTAGAACCCAGCGGCGCCAGGGCAAACGCCCGATGTCTTCGAGTTCACCTGTCTTGGCATACAGAGACACGGGATACTTCTCGGTGACGTCAAAGACCAAATGTATTGGCTGCAACCAGGAACAGAGGTTTACGAAGCACAACACGGGTGGTTCGTCAGAGACTGTACAATTGTAGCATTGCGAGACATCGTCTTTTATGGCAAAAATCACATTCCTGACTAGCATCAATTATTTACGAACTGTCCAATCACACAGTGACATTTCAAAAGGTATCGCATAACGACAAGCCCACTTTCAGTTGTCCAGCCCACCATAAATGACAAGGCAAAATCCAACATTCTTGCTCGGACAGGCCGGACAAAACCCATAATAAAAGGAACTCAACCCAAACCATTAATAGGCCATAAAAGAAGGAACAGAAACAGATGAAAAGCAAGATAGAAGGGTGTGTGCGTGTCCATAAACTCAGCAATGTCCTGCTCTTCGATCTCTATCTGACCAGCTGCCGAACAAGGAACTGGCTCAACAAGGTCAGCTTCGGGCAATAGAGTCAGTTTGTTCAGGTCAAACAGAAGTCAGCTAAAGGTGTACGTGTCCCAAAGACTCATTCGGCCATAGTCATCGGCCTATGTGAGGGCAACCACAAAATGGCTGCCGTACACAAAATGAAACCCGGAGGTTCGGAACAAAATCCCTGAATACACAGTGTATCCATCAATCGAACATGACGAAAACACTCGTACATACCGCACTCATCATTTGCGGTCCGCTGATACCAAAATCGTCTCGATATGACGACCTTTATTGAACGGGTTCTGAATCACGGAACCTCACAGTTTTCATAAGATAAAGTAGGCAAACATTTAGAAAGCCTTTCACCTTTCATCGGTAGGGAGTGAGAGCGCTCCATGTAGTGGCATGCTGCCCTCAGCCCTCCCAGAAAAGAAAACGAAACCCTTTCTACAGAAGATACTCAGTTTACCACGGTGTCACTGAAAGTAAGCTATACCTGGCTTAATAGCCCATAATTAGGGTGAAACAGGTCCTGGGTTACCTGTATTCTGGTTCAAGGAGGACCTGGCTTGGTAGTTCAGGCTGGACTGTTCCATTGGAGCAAGGTCAAGACTGATTTGCATATGGCAGGGTCCAAACTGAGGTGGCATGGTGGGTGAAAAACGATGGTTAAGGACTCATCCAGATCGACTGCCAATGGCTTATATTAATTCAAGAATTCCATCTATCACCTTGTCGTTGTAAAAAACCATGAAGGCAGAGGAGTGGTCAAGAACCAGGTGGAAAAGACAGATTTCATATACCTCTGGATGCCTGGAAATATCCTACTGAAACTACTGTCCAAAGACTCTAAACGGCCTACACTGTATGATAACATATCCATCATAAATTCATGACATTGATAAACAAAGCAAAGTAAAATTTAATTAGAGGTGAAGACGAGAGGTTGGAAAGAAGATGAGAAAGGAAGCTAGAAAAAAAGAGAAGGAAGGATAAAGAGAAGCAGTAAACACAAGAATAAAAGGCAAATAGCTACAGAAAAAGCAAAAGGCCGAAGGTGGTGAGGCTACATGTAGAAGACAAAAACAGTGATGAATAGAATGCTTGAACTAATCCCAGCCACAGGTAATTACTCAGGCCATATCCATTGTTATTTTTCATGCCGTGTCACCTGAGTGTGGACCCAGCTATATGCAAATAAGTATTGATGCTATTCCCGAAGCTGCCAAGCCAGGTCCTACCTGAACTGGAACACAAGCAATCCAGAACCGGTATTGCCCTTGGCTCATCAGATCAATGCACTCCATGCCTGTACTACAAAATCAGGATGTGACCATATATGATAGACAAAGACACAGTGACAAAGACTGAAATCAGATGCAAGAATAAATGAGAAAATAACCATTTGCATGCACGTGTGTGAACAGAATGCATACAACTATCAGTAAATAGCTTTCAGTCAGTGAGAAACTTTGAAAGTATCCATGTATTCTTCTTTACGGTCATCCAAAAATGTACTTCTTTAGATAGGATCTCCATATGTTGCTGTCTTGTTTTTATATGTAACTTCAAGTAGGCATGGATAAAATAGACCAATCTAGCTTTAGGAGCTCTGAGTTTTGGTCGCATTTCTACGAACTGCTTTCATCTGCTGGCAGTGGCTTTAGCAATATCTTGAGAGAAATAGAAGTTCTGGCCAGACCACGAAACTTGTTTCTTTGTCTTCGCATCCATAATGACCATGAGCAAGTCAGTATATTTGAGAAAAAGAATAACAACACTTCTGGATCTATTAGATGGAGTAGCAAACATTGGTTTATTCCCAATCTATATGCTCTTTGAATATTCAAAGAAACTGACAATGGCAAGTCTTTCACCTTAGGTATAATGGTTTGAAAAAACTGAATCAGATCACTCCTTTTTAATCCATCAGGCAGGCCCTAAATTCTAAGATTATTCCTCCTGTTGAGATTTTCCAAATCTTCAGCTTGTTTTTGAAAAATAGATATTTGAGACTGCATTTTGTTGTTCTTTGCATTAAGTCCCCTAGGTTGCTCACCTGTTGCTCAATACAAGTCACTCTTTTTTCCAAGTGAGTCCATTTGTCATCCAGTGTTTGTAATCTCTTCTTAGTTTTTCAATACGTGGTTGCAAAGCTATGCTCTCTTCTAGGAGCAATTTATTTGATATGGAGGAAGGTGTTTTAACTAGTGACGAAGTATCATTTTTAGGCTGCTTGTGTGTAGAGCTGCTAGGGCAGATGTCTTCAAACTTTTGTAGGTTAAGCCCCCCCAGCCGAATTTTTTTAGATGTTGGGGCACCCCCACCACCTGAAAGAAATTTCTGGACTCAACCACTACAGTTTTGTGAGTGGCTGTGGTGAAATGACAGAGGCTTATTATTTATTTATTTACTGACATTTATAGAGCGTGAACGAATACCCGTAGGCGTCGCGCTAGACTACAATAATGTCCGTCCCCAGTGGTTGAAAGCTCATGCAGAATGGTGTGCTATGTTATTTGTTGAATAACCACGTCTTCAGTCTTTTTCGAAACTGCAGGAGTGAAGGGCTGGTTTTTATGTGGTGTGGCAGAGTATTCCAGATTTTAGGAGCCGCAACTAAGAAGCGGCGGTCGACCCAGGAGACTGTTCTGGCACATGGGACCACTAGTTGATTAAGGGATGTAGATCGGAGCTGTCTGACCGGGTTATAAGGAGTTAGCTGGTCTTTAAAAAAGCGAGGTCCTTGATCCTGCAATACTTTATAAACTGTGCACAGGGATTTAAACTTTATCCTGTTTTGGATGGTCAACCAATGGTAAGTCCTCATGGTGTCAGAGATGGGCGCGAATTTAGGCGTTTTAGACAACAGGCGTGCAGCCGCGTTCTGTACAGTCGGCAGCTTTTTTATGACTCGAGATTGTGCATTAAGAAAGAGTCCATTACAGTAGTCTAAGGATGTTAAAACCAATGAAGTAACCAAGGTCTTGGCGGCCGTGTCCGGCAGAAAAGGAATGATTTTTCTTATCATTCTGAGTTTGAAGTGGGCAGAGGCCGCTACCTCATTTGCATGTGCCGTAAAATTGAGCTGGTCATCGAAAGTTACTCCTAGGTTTCTGACCTTAGAGGTAGGGCAAGGTGGAATGCCAAAAGCTGATGGCCACCAAGTTGCAGGCCAGGCTGGCGAGAGAGTTCCAAAAATGACCACCTCCTTTTTATCGGAATTGAGCTTCAGGCAGTTTCTCGCCATCCACTCTCCAATAGTAATCATTCCATTTTGGAACCGTTCTGCTACCTCCTGCCCATCACCCTTGATGGCCAACACCAACTGCGTGTCATCAGCGTATGAGGTTAGGCTCATCCCATGTGCTTTGATGACACTAGCAAGGTCCGACACATATATGTTAAATAGTGTCGGACTTAGGGATGAGCCTTGAGGAACCCCACACGGTAATGACAATTTGGCCGATTGGTATGGTCCTAATGTGACCGCCTGTGTTCTGTTGGCCAGGAAGGAGGCAAGCAGGTCTCTCGCAGTGAGCTGAATACCCATCTTTCCGACACGGTCGACCAAGATCTTGTGGTCGACCGTGTCGAAGGCTGCCGAGAGATCTAGGAGTACCAGCAGTGCTGTTCCTCCTTGGTCGCGGATGATTCTAATATCGTCCGCTGCTTTGATGAGAGCGGTTTCCGTACCATGGTATTTACGGAAACCAAAATGAGTGTCATCAAGCAGATTATTTTTTTCTATATGTTCAGATAACTGCTGATTCATGGCCTTTTCCGTCACTTTCACTAAAAAAGGGAGACTCGCTATAGGCCGATAATTTTTCCTCCTTGTCTAGATTTGGTTTTTTGAGCAGAGGTTTGGTCAGCGTGTTTTTTTAGAGAGTCAGGATAGGTCCCAGAACTCAATATCGTGTTGCAGACATGAGTAATAATCGGAATAGTTGTATCTAATAACATGGAGAGTACAGAGGTGGGACAGGGGTCCAGGGCTGATCCTGATTTGATGGACCTCACAATGGCCTTTGTTTGATCAATGGTTAGGGTTTTAAAACTAGTCATGGTGTTTCTCAAGATGGTCGGGAAGTAGAAGCACTACTGATGTTGGATTCTAAAGTAAAAGCTTGATATATGTTGTTTACTTTAGAGAAGAAAAACTCGGACAAAGCGTTGCATAATAGTTGTGACGGGGCGGATTTAGGTCCGGTGTGTTACCAGATAGGGTTTTACACAGGTATTACACAGCTCAGAATACCACTTTCCAAGATAAAATGTGTGCAAATTGTTTTTACAAGGATGCTTTGTTTTACACATGACCTGGGTTGATAATAACACCACCAACATAAATGTGACAGGTGTGCCTGTTTTTCAGAGATGGTCAAACTGTGGATGGATTTTTGCTACTGCCATCCTCCGGTTGCGCTCCACATCCAGTCTTTTACGGTACTTAGTCTTTAATACCGCAAGTTCTGAGAACCCAATCTCACATAAATAGAACGAGCTGAAAGGCAGGGACTGTAAGGGAGACAGTGTTGTCAGATGTTTCGAGCACTCCCTCGCTCAGAGCTGGTACACGAGAAACAATTCTTCTCTAGAAATCATTAACAAATGTTTTAGGCAGCATTATAATGGGATAATTGCCCACCTACCAGTTATGGATCTGAAGACAGTTGAAAGTCCACAGAGAAGGCGCTGAACAAACACATCATTGAGAATTCCTTAGTGGTACGATAAGTTGCTTGCCTGAAGTAGTGGGGGGCTGGGACACATCAGGCTTATGTTTAAAAGGAAATAGAACTAATAATAAATTCATGATGTTGTCTAGTTTACTTCAGAGTAATGTTGTCTGACAGACTTTGTGATGGCAGGGACATGTTAGGGATTTTTCAGTGCCATGGGCCAAAACTATTTTGGGGGCCCCTGTTCAGTACAGGTTTCAGTTTAAATTATTTATTTTCAGCTCTGCCATACCCTATTTAGCCAGGCTACTAACGGTGCACAGGCACTGTAGTCGAAATTCTAAAAGCATTTAGATCTAATATTCAGAGATAGTGATGTGTTTTCACTTTTGTAACAAAGCAGCCGCCCACTAATTTTACAGTGAATAATACCTATGATATCCTCCAATTTCTTATATGTGAGGACCCGCTTGGATCTAACTTTTTTATGGTTAACTTTTTTATGGTTATTGCATGAAACAAACACATTTCTCTACAAATAGTAATAGACTCCCTCACATCAATTACATTAAAAAGAAATTAAACCTAACTGTATTTGCAAGAATCTGTTTAGGAATTATTCCAGTCCATCAGGGCAAAAATGGAATGGAATGGAATGAGGATTTGTAAATTGCGTTGGCTACCCAGGGGCTTCCCAGCGCTGCAAAGAGATTGAGTTGGGCCAGAGGGCTGGAATGAGTGGAGCTGAGTGAAGATTTAAACCGAGGTTTTGCTGAAAAGCCAAGTTTTGAGAAGTTTACGGAAGGTGAAGAGATTGGGTTCTGATCTTATTGGGAGGGGAAGAGAGTTCCAAGTCTTGGCTAGGTTGTAAGAAAGCGAGCGGCCTCCACACCTGGCCCTTCTAATGCGAGGAACTGAGGCGAGGTGGGAGGTCGCGGATCTGAGGGGGCGGGTAGGATGATAGGCTTTCATCAAGGGGGAATTGATGGAGGGACCTGTTCCCCAGTAAGAGCAGTGTGCGATGCACATACTCTTGACTTCGATTCTGGATCTCACCGGGAGCCAGTGGAGGTCCCTCAATCTGGCTCTGACTGAGGTTCGGCGGGGAATATTCAGGAGGATTCTTGCCGCACAATTTTGAATAACCTTGAGTTTATTGAGTGTGGACTGTGGGGCCCCAAGATATAGGGCATTTCCACAGTCCAGGCGAGAGAGAACAGAACTGTCTCTATCAAGGGGCCCCTGGAAGGCTGGATTGTAGTGCATTTAGATGTCTCCTTTTGTAATTTAGGACGAAAACCTTATTGGGGCACGACATGCCCATACTTGTGTACAGGGGTGAGTGAGGCTACCATATTAATGTGGGTGCCCATGTTAGTGCAGAGTGGGACGAATGAATGTATGGCTATTGGTGGGCTTATTGGAGTAAGATTGCAAGTTGAGCAGTGAGGGGGGCAGGTGAGTGAAGTGTCATGAGTGCAGGCTGAGTAGTGTGCTTGTGTGACTGCAGCGTGAACAGGGCAAGTGCATTGTGAGTGCAGAGTAATCACTGTGAGTGGAGGGTAAGTGGGTGAATGGTGTGAGTGCATGGTGATCAGTGTGAGTGCAGGGTGAGTGGGTGAATGGTGTAAGTGCATGGTGATCAGGGTGAGTGCATTGTGATAGCTGTGAGTGCAGAGTGATCACTGTGAGTGGAGGGTAAGTGCGTGAATGGTGTAAGTGCATTGGGATCAGTGTGAGGGCTGGGTGAGAGTGAAATTGAAGGGCGAGAATGAGGAGTGAGTGGTCTGAATGCAGGGTGCATTCCCAGACACTTGAAGTAACTCAGCATGTTATGGACAGCAGCGTAGGGTTTCAAATGTGTTAAACTTTTGCTATTATGGCAGTAACGCGGGATCAGGGTGGAGGAAATAAATAATGTGCTGATCCCTCAACAAACTTCCAGTCTTATGATTAGGGTTGCCAGCTCATTATTTTGATGTCACAGATGGTATACAAATAAGCAGTCACCTAAAGTTGAATTTTCAGCACTTGTCTGTATATACTTTGAACAGCAAATATAAATAGAAATAACTTTTAATTGTTTTCTACAGCTGCATGAATGATCCATGACTGATAATAAAAGGGAACAAAGATAGAAAAGTCACATTACAAATGAATACATACTTCTTATTTATAACCATAGTTAGCAATTTGCAAGCTGTTTAAACAACACATGGCTGGCTGGCATTTTGCGGGCATGCCTGTGTAATTTTAAAAGAAACTTTCAGGGATGTTTTAAGAATTTTGGGGCCTGTGGGCCAAATGTATTTTTGGGGCCCCTGTTCGGACCAGCTTAGATTTTATGATCCAGTCTCAGCTCTTTCATGCCTTCTTTGGTCAAATACTAAATGTGTGTACATCGGATATTCAGGGATAGTGATGCGTGTTTTCAGTATGTAACACAACAGCAGTTCACTAATATTAGGGCAAATAATATGTCACATCCTTCCATTTCTCATATGTGAGGTCATGTATTGACCTAAAATAAACTTTTTATATGGATGTCACATGATGCATAAACACATTTTGTTTGCAAAATGTCTTTAATAGACTTTTACACATTAAAAATGAATGATAGAAAAAAGCGATTTACAACACAGTGTTTAAAAATGATTCAAGGTAATGATGCAAGACTGTACAACAGAGCTGGCTATTTCAACCCCCCCTCCCACTCCCACCCCCTTTGAATGGCTGGGGCCCTGAGCCAGAGCCCGCTTTGCCCATGCCTTAAACTTCTCTGGACACTTTGTCTCCATCCTGGGAAGAGCTAACTCTCCCAGGAGGAGGTTAATTCATAGAGGTGAAATGCTTCAGCTGCAGTAGGAGGCAAAGGGTTTCCTCTGCTGAAAGCGTGTCTGTTTGTTTGCTTTCGGTTTTAGCAGAGGAGTCTCCTTGCCGCCCACTGCAGCTGTAGCTGTAAGCTCTATGATTTAGCCCCTTCCTGGGAGAGTTAACCAGACAAAAGAACAGTCAAGTCGTGCCCCATCTACTACGCAGGGAACAAAGGTCAGATTGAGTGGAGTGCGCGCCCCCTCCTCGACCTCTCGACTTTATGAGGTTCTTCCGTATTTTCAGGAGAAAATCCTCCTGAGTTCAAAGTATTTCCAGAAGATTGAGAAGAACAAGTAGTGTTAGTTAATTTCTATTTTCTCATTTTGCCCATGCAGAAAACTGGCTGACAAAATAATGGTAAAAATCTCAGAATTTGAGGAACCGCTGGGTCGAATGACAAATGATATCTCCGTTGGAACTAAAGTAATTTGAAAGTAATGTCTAGAAACTTGTTGGTATTAACAGCTCTCACTGAGCCTGCGCCATCCACATGAATAAAGGTGTTTGTAAGTAAGCAAAAAAAGAAAGAACGTAATTCCTCATACAAAAGATGAATGACATGCTAACTGAAGATAAAAGGAGTATTTGGCATTTGTAATTCTTTAAACTTGCTAGAAAGGGCAAATAAGAGGAACAAAATTATGTTTAAAAATATATCTTTCATTTTGGGACACTTTGCTTGTGTACACATAAATAAAATGCCATGTTACCAGCCAAAAAGCAAAAATACATTCCCAGTCAAAAAGCAAAGGACTGTAGCAAATATGTGAAGTGTAACCCATTTCAAAAGGCAGCTGGACACTCCAGGAGCTGACTGTTAAATTGCATTCATTTGTTTCTAGTTGATTTTTCAGTATAAACTCATTGCAATTTGTGTTTAATTTGAAGCTGCTGTTGGAGATTTATGGCCTGCCTGTGACCTTTAGTCTACAGCTTGTGAAGATTACTATTTGTTCTCTGTTGTATTTGCCTTTTAATTAGACAGCACATTAATATAAGCACTGTCCAGCTTTTAATGTGCATGCCTAAAGCAAACAAAGTAGGTGAAAAAGGAAATGTTTCAAAGAACCAAGTCAGAAATATATTGGCAAGCTTCCTATGCCTCATAACAGAACCTAAAGAGACAGCTAGTTGCTTCATGCAAAAGGTATTTCACATAGCAGCAGCACTGAAAAACAGTTGCAAAATTAAACAAGTATTTGCAATGCATCTCACATTAATAAAATTGTGATCTATTGGCGTGCATATACATATGTATTTTTTTTTTTAATTAAAAATATTCTAGTAGTAGCATAAGTAATAGTAAATGAAATTCCAAGAATGAAGTAAAGGGCGCAGTACCAAAGGCTGTTACTAGGTGTCCCTGTGGAATTAAACGGACTGCTGCACCCTTAATTGAATTATAAAGAGTCAAATTGCTGGTTAGCATACCTTTTCATTTGTTTTTTATGACAAATTAGATTTTTGTTAGCTTGCGTTTTAAAAATGCACCATTGTTGTTTATTTTATTTTTGTGTGAAATAAAGCTAAATAAACAACGGTGCATTTTTTAAACGTAAGCTGACAAAAATGTTACACCCAATAAAAACAAATGAAAAAGTATGCTCACCTAGCAGAGACCTAAAAATAATATGAATATAGGCAGCTACTTTGGGTATCAACGGGCTTGGGCAAACTCTGAGGTGGGTTAGTCAGAGGGAAGTTCATGGACGAGTTAGCAACTTCAAGAATCTCCTGCCTAGGCTACTGAGTGTATACTAACCCTGACCACAGATTAGGAAGGTTGAAACCTATGTGGGGCATTCTTTCATGTGCTATTTATTAATTTAGCTAATTTTGTGGAAATGGTCTTTCACAGGGTCAATTGTCTCTTTAAGTAGAGCGGTTTGTTCTGCACAAACAATGCGCCTAATATCCCCAAAATGACTATGACCTTCCCGGGAGCAGCACTCTAGGCTGAACCCGGCCCCCCTGGTTGTGTTTGCTTCCTTGCCTCTGTTGACATTTCCCCCCCAAGGCCTTCTCCAGATGATGTTACAAGTGGACAAAGCACTACAGCAAGTGGTTGTGTGTATGTAACACACCCTCTGTGGAGGCCACAGCGTTGTATCCTTCTTATGGTGCCTGGGGAAAGTGTACACAACCACAACCATGGATTTGCTAGCTTTTCAGAAAGGAGTAGATTAACTTTGAAACCGGCCCAAAACTCAAATTAATTCACTGCACCACGTTTACAGTGCACTGAGCGCGAGTATTTATTTTATCCACCAGAGACACCTTCATGCATAAACGGGATGAAACCACATGGAACGTATTGCAGGTCAATAAATATTGGATGAACTTGACAACGAGTTGGGACCTATTTTGACCACATATGGTACTGCACCCTACAACAAAGCTAGGGAAAGAATATGGCGCAGAAGTGAGAACTGAAGACTGGGGAGCTGGGGATCCCGTTTTGAGTCTGCTGTCGGCTCAAAATGCTGTGATAATGGGCTGATTATTTGATTTCGGTCCCCATAACTAAGTGCTTTATTAATAAAAGCGACTATGCAAAATAACATAGCAGTTTAATTAACCATTCTCTGCCCTTGGAAGGGTGGTGTATGCAGGGGAAATGAAGGGACCGAAGCAGTGTTGTTGGAAGCACAGGAGATAAAGGGACAGGACGGCAGGCAAACATTTAAGAGGCAAGACAACTAAAAAAAGAGTTCTCTCCAAGTATAAGTTACCTGACCAGCAAGAACACATGTAAGAGGTCCGGTCCTCGTGGGAGGATACAAAATTTCAAAAGGAGGGACTACTAAGTGTATTCACCAATCAGCATTCCTAAAGGACAGCAAGGGGAACCAATGAAAAAGATGGGTGTTTTTTAAGACCATATCCCAAATCCAGCAGGTCTCGAAGAGACAGAGCAGGCGCGCCCTAGGGGAGACCTTAAAAAGGAATGACTATTATGTTGTAATCTTCTAGTTTTGGTATGTACTTAAAATAAATGCACTTCTGTAATAGTCCAATTCATTCCTGGCTGTTATGGAGGTGAATCTGCAGGCAACCATGTTCTCTTGGTGTCGAGCCTCACCCCCTTCCCCCCAGACCATACATTCTAACCTTCTTGCTCATTTGTCCTTTCGAACCGGAGATTGATATATTGAGGATCTTGTGTTACTTACATACATCTCTGAACTTTTTAACTGGATAGACAATATGATAGATAATTACTGACAGATAGCTCATTGATCTGAACGTTTGCTGACAAATGCGGTGTTCTGAGGGCATGGTGTGAAAATCTGAAATAAATTCCGTTAGCATCAGCTGAAGCCATTATGGTTGTGGCATCCATTTCGTTAGATATGTAATTCTGCTGTCTTCACTGTTGCTTGCCCTTCTATTCTGCTCGAGTCATCAGCTTTCGTTAACTCCTTCTGTCCTGGGGCAAAGCAATGTATGTGCTGAGCAAAGGCCTGTGGTAGCTGAAATAAACCTGGTTAAAGATGTAACTCTCAACTATTTTCTGCTGTTGTAAACAGTTCTGTTCTCCCTCCCACTGTGCTGACTAAGTGATCTCCCATTTGCCCATGTTTATCGGTAACTATTCCTGTGTAGGCCTATACCTTCTATTTGTATCTACATGCTTACTCTGCAACAAAGTGTATATATAACAACCATGGTCTGTGTATTCAATGTACTACCTCCTGGAACACTTGAAGGTGTTGTATGGACGTGGTCCCACTCATGAGTGATTAATAAACTTGTTATTTGAATTCCAGCTTCAGTGCCAATCTCTATTTTGTTGGACTACGGACACGTGGGCAGAGAATTGTGACCAGTGTGCTCATTAAAAGTCACATTTCCACAGTAGGCGCCCGACATATGGGTCCTCATCGGAGACCCATGTCTTTGCAGACCGAAGAGACTTTTCCGTTTAACCCTAGATTGCCCACAAGAACAAGCACGGTCTGCTTTCACTTTGTGCATCGCAAAAGGTTTCTTGTCTTTATGCGGCCATGTGCTTGAAACACATGACCCCATAAAGATAAGAAAGCTTTCACAGCAAAAGGAAGGCAAACGAGCCCGTCCAATTGGGCCGTCTGTAAAAGAGAAAAGCCCACGTCGCAAAAAGCTCTTTCCCAATGGCTGGCCACCGTTTAGCATAAACGGTGACGCTGGCCAATGGGAAAGAGGGGCAGGGCCAGTTACTGAAAGCCCTCTAAATAATTAAATCTCGCTAGCTAGACTGCGCATGTGCGCAGGCCGTGCAAGCCGAGACCTAATAAAGATCCTGATCTACAATGGCCAGTGAATGGGTCATTTGAATTTAAGAAGATTCAATATGTAGAACGGTGTTTGTTTAAAAGGAAAAGTCGACAAGAAATGTTTGATTGTGTACGAATGTGGGAGAAAGAAGTGCAAGAGAGAGTGAGGAAAGAAGAACCTATAGCAGAAAAACAGCAAAAAAAAGATATATTAAAAAGCGTTGGAAATTTAAAAAAAAAGAGAGATGAAGGCAATAAAAGAAAAAGAGGAAAGGGAGCGTTGTTTAGAGGTAACTGGCCGGTACTCTATTAGGCACCCCATTTATCCCATACTTAATAAACCTCAGAATGATTCCATCTTGTTAGATCAGCCTTCGCACTCATATACGTTTCCGTCTGCCCTGAGAATGATCTTTCTGAAGCAAAGCATTTTTCTTCAGATGATAAAGACATAGATAAGCAAGACGGGCGGTAGACTCGTTCTACTTTGACTATTGGTCAAAAGGCCACTATCAGATCCACTGCTCGCAAAGTAGCTCATGGGACTACTTCTGCTCTAGACCTTATAGCAATGGTTCAGCAGTGGAAGGATTTAGAGCAGTTATATTTTGCAGAGAAGTTCACCTGGGAGGTAATACTTGGTTTTAGAAACGTTCTCAAAACTTAGAGCCTTCTGATATCAATTCTGATTATAAACAGTTAAGTGATGGAACTTTCCTTTTTTCAAACATACCCGATCTAATTTGGAGACTAGTTACATTAAGACATGATACGCTAAGTTTAAAAGCGGATCAAAAATCAGCTAGTTAAGTTAAAACTGCGCAAAACAGTTCAGACCCCAGCCCAAAAAGAAGTAGAATCAGCCAATGACCCTAGTGATTCTATAGTTACTATGAAACCAATGCATGAAGCTGCCCCTTTGTATGTTACTCCGAAGAGTGCGGGAACAAGTGCCGATAAAGATTCAGATAATGCAAATGATATTTTGTTTATAATTGGGTCTATACTCCTTGGAGTGGAGCAAACATTATGGCTCTAAAGGCTGCTTTGCCCGATCCGCAGAAAAATCCAGCCGCTTTCAATGAAGAAGTGGAAGGGGCCATTCAGTTCCTGCACTATGACCTTGCCCGATATTGATATTTTTGTTGGTCTTATTTTGCCCCCTGATATGTGGAGAACAATTCTGAAAATAGATGATAATGTAGCATATGTTGATACTTGGGTGCATTTAGAAGAAATAAATGCGGCTAGGGACCTGAGCAGAAACCACAGAGGAGATATTAGATCTTCCCAAAGCTATTGTGAATAAGTTGAAAACTCTCATACCTTCTAAGAAAATAGATTGGACAATGTTAGCGTCTTGTAAACAGAAAGCAGATGAGTCAGTTTCTGATTTCTTTACACGATTTGAAGAGACATTCATGACTTTAGTGGGCAGTCATTGACGGTTAACATGGGTAAGCATCTGTTCGTCAACAAATTTATCGCTAACATGTTGCCAGAAATAAGAGCGAGAGGTCATGGACTACGTCTTCCCCAGTCTCCCTATGGACTATGGCCCAGTATTATGAGCGTCAGGAATTAGAAGTAAAAGGCAAAGAGGATAAGAAGGTTAAGGATTTAAAGACAAAAGTTATGTTGGCTCAAGTATATGATCCACCATTCACAGGAGGTGGTAGAGGCGGGCGTGCAGTATATACCCCTGGTGTACTTCTTTTCTCTCGATCAACTTGGTCTTCTGATCAGTGTGCTTATTGTAAAGAGTTTGGACATTAGCGTTCTGAGTGCCCCCTTTTGTGAGGTCAGCATTGTCAATGGGGTAGAGGAAGTATGAGAGGATGCCCAGGGAATTCAGGACATAGGGGAGGAATAAGAAATCATACCAGATTTGAGGCAATTGAACACAGACCAAATTATTCTAATACCTTTGATAGACTGAATCAACATCAAATGTCAGATTATTCAGCTGATGGTCTTGGGGATTCTGACTATGCATAGGAATGCCTAGGATGGGGTAAGGAACCGGTTGAGGTCTCAGTAGATCATAAAGGTCCTTATGTTGATGCAAATGTCTTGGGCTCTACCGATCAGTTTCTGGTTGATACAGGAGCTACTCATAGGGCTCTTTCTAAAGAAAAGGTTCCTAGGGCTCCCCTGTCTGGTGCAATGATAACATCGATAGGATTCAATGGAACACCTACATCTAGCCCACTGTCAAAGCCACTTGCATTTAGTCTTGATAAATTCACTGCAGCATGTCCGTTTTTGCTTTCCCCTACTACGCCAGATAATATCGTGGGCATTGATCTGCCTAAATATTTTTGTGCTACAATACGTTGTTCCCCAGAAGGTGTCCGTGTTATCTTAAATGAAAACTATGCAATGGTTGAGAGGTCTTGTCTCATGAAAGAAGATATTGCTCTGGCATCGTTACCTAGTACTTTGTGGGCTACATCAGATACTGATGTGGGACAAATGGGTATTCCACTAGTGCATATTCTAGTGAAGGAAGGGGCTTCCTTGCCTCGGCTGCCCCAATATAAAATATCTCGGGAAGGTGAAGAAGCATTGACACACATTGTTCAGAATTTGATAAAGGTGGGGGTTGTGGAAGTAGTCCCTTATAACATTTGTAATAGCCCTAACCTTCCAATTCTGAAAAAAGACACGGATACTAACATTTACAGATTCAATTTTGATTTACGAGAGGTTAACAAACTTGTGGTGCCCGTAGTCTCTGACATCACAAAACTTCTTACTATGGTTGCCACTACATTTAGTGTAATTGATTTGTAAAATGCATTTTTTTCAATACCTATTCACCCTGACGGACATTATTTTTCGGGCTTCACTTTGAATAATAGATCATACAGATTCTGTAGAGCTCCCCAAGAGTATTCAGAGAGTCCTAGCATTTACAGTCAGGCATTGAAAAGGCAGCTTGATTCTTTTCCTGTGCCGGAAGGTGTGGCTCTAATTCAATTTTTCGACATCTTGTTGGCAGCCGATACCCCTGAACAGTGTAAAAAAGGAACACTGTCATTATTATCATTTCTTGCCTCTCATCATTACAAAGTCTCGCTGAATAAATTGCAATTTTGTAGACTGCAGGTTACCTATTTAGGTCAACTCCTGTCTAAGGAGGGACGTGCACTTACACCAGATCACATTCAGACCATTTTAGTTACTCCTGTGCGCTAGGATGTTCGTGCATTGATTGGCCTTACTTCTTTCTGTAGGCAGTGGATCCCTAGCTTTTCGTACATTATTAAACCCTTGTTAGCTCTTTTGACTAAAGCCTCTCCAATTGACTACTGAATGCCAGAATATCTTCCAACAGCTACGTCAAGCTCTTTCTTCTGCACTAATATTAAGAACTCCAGACTACACTAACACAAACACACGGTTTTAACACAAACACGCGATGATAAACAAAGACCTTGTGCATATTTTTCAGCTGTCCTTGATCCAGTTGACCGGTCGCTGCCTGGTTATTTTTGAGTGGCAGCGGCTGTGTGCATGCGTCAGAGTGAGGGAATAGTCTTGTCACACAGATGGTTTGTGTTAGTACCTCATTCAGTCAATGCGTTGTTAAATCAAACAAAGACACAACATCTGACTAGTGCCCGCCTGACAGGATATGAATTGACACTTTTGTCCCCTCATATCACGTTGAAAAGATATTTGACTTTGAATTCTGCTACATTATTGCCACATCCAGCTACTCAGACTCAGTCACAAGAGCTACACGATTGAATATCCCTTACTTAAGAACATAGAAAGGGTTGTGTTGACCTACAAGATACACCTCTTTCTAGTGTTGATAGAGAATTGTGGGTCGATGGATCTTGCCTGAAGTTGCCTGATGGCAGAACATCTGCTGCTTATGCAATTACCACTCTTCAGACAGTGGTTGAGACAGCTTGTATCCCACAGAAGTCAGCTCAAGCAGCAGAGTTGATACCACTAACAAGAGCATGTGAGCTTAGTATATATTTGCTTGTTAACATTTACACTGATAGCCGATATGTCTTCGGCGTGGCACATATCTACGGACAGCTTTGGAAAGAAAGGCTTTCTCACTTCACATGGGACACAAATAGTGCACAGGGAATTAGTACATAATCTCCTAAATGCATTGACCTATCCTAAGAAAGTGGCAATTGTTAAATGTAGCACACACAAGAAAGTGATCGATAAAATAGAAGCAGGCAATGTCTTTGCAGATTATACCGCTCGGGAGACCGCAATGTAGCGAAGTACCACATCAATGTATGTAGTTAAATCACAGGATGAACAGGATGAACATTGGCATGATGCCAGGGAAGAGGTCCTGGACATGCAACAATATGCCTCTGTTGATGAATTAGACCAATGTTCCAAGGAGGGAGCATTGGATGAGGAGGGCTGTTGGAGGAATAAAGAAATGACAAAATGGAAGATACCCACAGCCTATTTACAGCCTATGATTCATATGATCCCCTTCGCATGGCAAACTGAGCTGGAGAGTACTTCCACCCTGGTCTAGGCTGTCTGTGGAGAACTTGACACGTAGTCTGGAGGGCTCGCGCCCGTCGCTAGCGAAGGACCCGGTATTGGCGGAAGCAGATTTCTGCAGATGGATGTCCAATACACTCGACTCCGTCCTCCCCATAAGATCAGCAGGAGAAAAGAACCTGCTCCGCTCCCTGGTATACGCCAGAGCTGAGAGCTATGCGGAGGGCCTGTAAAAAACTGGAACGTGCCTGGAGGAGGAATTGGGAAGTAGCTTATAAGACCGAATATCGAGCAGCGATAAGGAATTACAAACTCACCATCCGGTGTGCTAAAACTCAGTTCCTGGAGAAGAGAATTAGCAACGCCTCCAACTCCTCCAGAGAAACATTTCTAGTGGTCAAGGAACTTCTGAGGGTTCCGGCACTGCCTGCTTCCACTGATAACTTGGAAGAAAAATGTAATGATTTAGCAGAGTATTTCCATACTAAAATCGAAAAAATTCTGACTACCCTGCCCCAAATTAACATAGGAGCTGAGCCCATCGAGGACGGAGGGAGACCCCTGCAGACCCCTGAGTCTCTCGGACCAGTATCTGAGGACGAGGTTCTTAAGGTCCTGGTGACAGTTAAGAGTGGTTCTCCCCGTGATGTAGTCCCCATGAGGATTCTCAAACTGGTTGCCCCTTCCATTGTGGAACCAATTACCGAGGTCATTAATGCCTCGTTGGGTTCCGGGGTGGTGCCACCCAACTAGAAGGGTGCAATAGTAAAAGCCCTCCTAAAAAAACCTAGCCTCGATCCCCTCGACATGGCGAACTATAGGCCCATTTCGTTACTTCCGGGACTCAGTAAAATCACAGAAAAATTGGTTAATTTCCAGCTATCCAATTTCCTTGAGCCCAACGGCTTATTGAGAGGTTCTCAAACGGGCTTTCGCCCGGGTCAAGGCACCGACACCGCCTTGCTGGCAGTCGTTGAAGAAGCACGTTGCATTTTGGATTCAGGAGGATCAGTGGCAGTGATCCTCCTGGACCTTAGTGCAGCGTTTGACACCGTTAACCATCAAGTGTTACTTCAACGGCTGTCAGATGTCGGAGTGTGAGGGATTGTGCTGAAATGGCTGAGGTCATTTCTAAGCGATCAGACTTTTCAGGTCTGGGAAGGTGGCGCAAGATCGGCATCCACCCACCTCCATTGCGGAGTGCCGCAGGGCTCCTCCTTGAGCCCCACATTATTCAATGTGTACATGGCCCCCTTGGAGGATGTGGTGGATCCATTTAACATCAAAATCGTGAGCTATGCCGATGACACCCAGCTGGTGTTTGCCCTTTCCCAGGCCATGGAAAATCCCCAGGTGCTGCACTCCTGCCTATCCAAAGTCCATACTTGGATGGGGGAATCAGCACTAAAGCTGAACGGTTCAAAGACCGAAATAATGCTTACGGGGAAGGATCCCCTCCCAAACCCAAGGCTGAGATCAAGAGCCTTGGTATTTGGCTGAAGCAAGATCTCTCCTTTAGGACCCAGGCTACTAAACTGGCAGGTGTCTGTTTCGGCCTTCTCCGATCGGTGCGCAAAGTGCTGCCCCTGCTTCCATTTCCATCTCGGAAGCTTCTGATCCAGAGACTGATTATATCAAGATTGGATTTCAGCAATGCAATCTATCTGGGGGCCCCTGAGGTCACTGTGAACAAACTACAGCAAGTTCATCATGCGGCGGCACGAATGCTTAACAACATCTCTATGTCACGATTGGCCAAACCCGCATTGAGGGCTCTGCATTGGTTACCGGTGCGAGAAAGGGTGAAATCTCTCTGCCTGGCACACAAAATCTTGCAAGGCAAAGGCCCCCCGTACTATAAAAGCTGGTGACTCCCTACAAGGCAAGTAGAACACTAACAGACCAAAAACATCTACTTAAGATCCCTAGGGTTAAAAAGTCCCGTTCAGGAGGGAGGAGATTCTCCGTAAAGGTGGCAACCCTTTGGAACTCACTCCCCCTAAGTCTGCGCTCAGAGCCTTGCCTTTTGCGCTTTCGTAAACACCTGAAAACTTTTCTATTTTGTTAGACCGCTGTTCCTCCCACTCATTTATACATTATTCTGTTTGGTTAAGCGCTGGGATGCTCCAGGGTAACCACGCGCTATACAAGACTGTCTTAATAATAATAATAATATGGCACATGGGCCGGCACATGTTGAAGCATCCTCAATAGCAAAGCAACTTATGCAAGTTTGGGATCATCCAGAGATTGTCGGTACGACTAAGAAAATAGTCCAGTCTTGTCTGATCTGTCTCCAGTATAATCCTGGAATCTACCTCACACCATATGAGGTGGTTTTGGGAAGTCCAATGAATATTTGGGGGATTTCTAAGCCACGCCCTATACATGATGTAGCCTGTGTATTGATGAATGACTATTTGTCCGAGTTAACTGACAGTTTCGCTTTTATTCATCAACAAGGTCGGAGACTCTTCCAAACAGGTTGCAAGGTGAGGGCCGCTGCCTGCGTCCTGGTGACTACATGGTGATTAAATCCTTCCAGAGGCCCAGCTCCCAAGCACCGAGGTGGCGAGGCACCAAACAAGTGCTGCTGGCTACGAACCGGAAAAACTGGGTCCATGCGACACATTGTCGAAAAGTGTTGCAAGACCTAGTGAGCCCAGCTGTGTTGGTAGATCACTGCGATACCCTGGTCACCGAGAAAGGACAAGATGTGTTGCCTGAAGGATTGAGGAAGTCTTCCCAGACCACACGATTACTGATACATCCCGATATCAGCTGTGACCTTGGAAGAAAGACACTTTGTTGCTGAAAAAGACTGTTTGAGCCACTTTCCTGGGTGGTTAAAGACTAACTTCAAAGGGGAGTAGCCTTTTGGTGACTATTCATCTCAATGTTAGTGAAGAAACCAACGCATACCCAGGCCCTTAGGGCACCATCTGTTTTGTTGTTTGTCGACAAAATTAATATGCCTAAGGAAAAGAAACCAACTGTCTCAAGAGTTTGTAGCGAAAGAACAATGATTCTTACTGGACTTACTTTGACTTGTTATTATTGCTATGATATCATGGGTTGTAGAGGAAGTAGCTCCTGTCTGAAATCTACTTACTGCTACTACTCATGTCCCCATTGAACACCATTACTTCACTCTTCGTTATGCGGAAAAACATAGAATGTCCTACCTCAATAACACTTTCATTCAGATGTTGCACCATACACACAAGGCCACAAACATTACCAACTGCTGGGTATGTGGAACAATGCCAGCTCATCAGAAAAAGAGAGGAACGCCTTTTATTCCCTTGCCATTTTCACATAATGGCTCCTGCAGAGCGTGGTTTGCATTGTTGTGGGCTTCTAAAATTGCTAATATTACTTATGCTGATGTAGGACTAAATGCTCAGCTGAATAAAGTTTGTTTCCCTGATAAGGAAGTAGATCCACAAGCTAAAGGAACTGTATGGGAAATGGAGGAGTATCGTCAAGGAAATTCCTCAGCGCACTATGTTTTCCCTAACACTTGAACAACCAAGAGAACTGGGCCTCCTGTTATCGCTGTTACTAGAGCTCGAGCGGATCGATCTCTGCGTGAGCAGTATTGGCAATATTCCTGTGGGTAAAAGTGACTGTACTTCCGTGTTAAATATTACTGGAATGAACAATAGCAGTTTCTTGTCCTCACATAATACCCATTTAATTTGTGGAACTAAAGGTTATCATCTACCTATTGGTTGGTCAGGTAGCTGCTATGTGTCCTTTTTGCTCCCGCCTGTGTTTTTGGCACCTGTATCCTACCTTAAAGACTATTCAATATATAATAACATTTCCAAGACCAGATTCAAGAGGACAATAAATAATGATGAGGTGGATCAAACGGATACTGCACTACAGCAGTATATTGACTTTAATTTGCGACTATTCTTCTTTGTTGGTGCGGCCTTAAACATTAGAAAGACCAGAAGCTTGACACGTGCTGTCGAGGCTGTAAGAATCAGACAGCAATTGCGCTTGGAAACATCACAGAAGAACTACAAATTGCGAGAATTGTGACTCTCTAAAATAGAATGGTCCTTGACATCATTGTGGCTGACCTTGGTGGAGCACGTCACATCATCAGGAGCAGCTGCTACATTTACAGCCCTGACCACAACCCTTCTGTTTTTTCAAGATGCATAAAATAGCCTCTGAAATCCATCAGGATTCTGGCACGTGGACTTTGACTGGATGTCTATGGAACATGTTTACTGTATAGGCTTGGAAACTATTGTCAACCCCATGGCCTATGTATTCAATGTGGCCCGATGCTTTGTTCCCTTTGTGTTTCTACTTGTACCTTGTGTATACCGACTAAACAAAGTGTTTAGAATGTAAATGCCCAACTAGCAAGTGATCAAGAAATTAATGAAATGATACAGTTCGATATAAACTATATTTTTCGTATTCCCTCAAAAGCATATGAAAATGTCTTCACCATATGCTAAAAGGGTAGTCTGTGGAAATCTGAAATAATTTCTGTTAGCATAAGCTGAAGCCATTATGGTTGTGGAATCCATTTTGTTAGCTATGTAATTCTTCCGTCTTCACTGTTGCTTGCCCTTCTATTCTGCTTGAGTCATCAGCTTTAGTCAACTCCTTCTGTACTGGGTCAAAGCAATGTATGTGCTGAGAAAAGGCCTGTAGCTGCTGAAATGCACCTGGTCAACTAATACCTGCTGTTAAGTAATTTTGTATTGCTCAGTTAGATAAAACTATTGCAATCAGCTACATATAGTATATATAAATACTCCTAAAATACAAATTTATATGAATGAATTTGTTAACATTTCGTAAAAGAAAAACAGAGCAAAATTTCATGAGGCTAAAAACACCGTCAAGTGGGTAGAACAGTCAAAAAGCTGGGCCTTCGAGGGTGTCTTATGGCTGGTTGCGGGCAGGTCTGCAATTTTGTAGCATTGTAACCGGTCCACTGTGACGGAGGTGTGCCGCCATACTTACAAGAGGAGGAGTTTGATATTTTTTCTTGAATTAAAATGGGCACTGCCTGAGTGTCCGGACGCGCAGCTTGTACTATTTAGTGACGAATGTCATTTCTTGCGAGGTTTTAATGTTGAGGTGGTTGTTCCTTGTTGTTGCCGAGTGGGGCAATAGGACTAAAATACCGATTGGGTTTGCTTCGTCCAATCTTTCCCTTCTGGCATTTTGCTTTTTTTCCGCTTTTTCCAGAAAATTAACAAGATGACTTGCTAATTGGATGTTTTTCTCATCAAAGAATGCTTTGACCACCTCCAGACATGCTCTTACTCAGAGTTTCTTTAGTGTTGGTTTTAGATGATATCTGCGCTCCATTACCAGACCTTTGCACATGCATATTAGGTGGAGGATATCCTCTTTTGGGTCCCCGTATAACCGGCAACTTGTTGTCGTTTGGGGTCATTTCCACGGGGGAAGGTGGTATAGTGATGGAAGAATGCCTGCCCAACCTTAGTTGTATAAACTTCTCCTTTGTGATCCGTGTGAAACCGACTCCTAGGTAGTTTTGACAGGCGCTGCTAGTGTAATTTTGGATGACGGTCCAGGCATGAGCCCTGTTGGCTAATGTTGCTTTGTACTAGACTAGCGAGATTATCCTTACAGATTTTCTGCTGTTGTAAGCAGTTCTGTTCCCCCTCCCACTTTGCTGACTAAGTGATCTCCCATGTTTGTCGGTAGCTATTCCTGTGTAGGCCTGTACCTTCTATTTGTATCTACATGCTCACTCTGCATCAAAGTGTGCATATAAGCACCATGGTCTGTGTATTCAATGTACTACCTCCTGGAACACATGAGGGTGTTGTATGGACTTGGTCCCACTCATGAGTGATTAATAAACTGGTTATTTGAATTCCAGCTTCAGTGCCAATGTCTATTTTGTTGGTCTGCAAACCCGTGGACAGAGAAGGGTGACCCCTGCACCAGTCTGCTCATTAAAAGGCACATTTCCACAATGGTCGCCGGAGAACTGGGAACCCTCTCTGAACCAACCAAGAAAGTGAAGAATCACTGGGTTACGGTGGATAATAGACTCACTTTTGGGGACCAGATAAGTGGGGTTGTCTCTGCATGTTTCTTCCTTCTTAGGGAAAATAAAGGTTTTTTCCGAAAGACAGCCTTAGGACAGCAGTCACAGCACTCATTAGGTCACGATTAGACGATTGTAATAGAATCCATTTAAACATTTAAAAAAAACATAAATAGGCTCCAAATCGTGCAAAATGCAGCACCCAGATTGTGGACGTGAACACCTAGGTTGTCTCTGTTTAGAAAGAACTAAAGCGTCTGCAATGGCTGCCAGTCAAGCAATGGGCTCAATTTAAAGCCCTGTGTGCGATCTACAAGGCCCTAAAAGGAGTGACCCCGACTATTTGAAACAACGGTTTCAATGGCACATTCCCAGAAGGACCCTTCGTTCTTTAGGGACAAAATAAGCGATAGTCCCCCCAGTTAAAAAAGCTAGCTGGGGCGGTGGGAGCTTTATCACATGTGCAGCAAAGGCCTGGAACAAACTACCACTTCACCTCAGATGCACAACTGAGCTCCTTTCTTTTAGGAAAGGACTGAGAACTTGGTTATAATTTTCTAAAGTCACTCAAACCACAGCAACCTATTAGGCAGTGCTTACCACTAGGACACCCTTGGGTAACAGTTGCACGTTAACAGTTAAACTAACATAACAATAGGTTGTTGGGAGCACAGATGCGTTGTAAATAATTTCTCTGTGCGCCTTTCAGAGTGCCTTGAAAAAGGCTTCCACACGGACACAGCTGAAAGTTCTCCTGGATGGAAGGACAACTCAGAGAGCACATTTACTGTTTCCAGAAAAGAGAAACGAAGTGTCCTACACCATCCCAGGGGAGAGAAATAATAAACAATGCCGGCGGGTGTGGGGATTTGTTAGAAATAATAGCAGTCTGGAGTAGCTTCAAAAACAAGGTCAGGGGTGTTTAAAAAAAAACAATGGAGCACAAGAGAATGGCAGTGTTTAAAAATAACAGAGGTTGGGGAGGACTTTAAAAACAACTGAGAGTAGGAGAAGGACTGCAGACGCATGCCTTCTCGGAGAATGCATGCAGAAAAGTAAAAAAAATAGAAAAAACCAGCAGCCAGTGAAAGGACACTGGCCACAGGAAACAGTACTTGGTTCATGCTCCAAGGCATGGATAAGGACTTGAAGCCTAGGAGGAAGCTGGAGTTTAGGAGGACTTGCTGATCTATAGGAAGCAAGGAAACAAGAATGATGTGGGAGTCAACCAGTGGCAAGTAAAAATAAGTAACGGGTGGAATTTAAGCCTCGTTTGAGTGCTTTTTTTTATTTACAAGAGATTTCGAAGCGCTGTACAGGGGAAGCCTAATAATGGTCTGTTTGGATATAAATTTGCTGTTGAAACTATTAAACATAAAACACTTTCACACCGAACTAAAGGGACAAACTAGGAACAACATGTTCATTCTGCTCCATGTTCGCTGTAAATCGATCTGTCCGTTTTTGCTGTGACAGGGAACACAATTTGCTACAGGAACTTAGAAACAGGGTAAAGAAACACCAAAATAAGTCACAATTGTATCTACAACGTTTGCTGGTTTAAAAAATCTAGACTATAGTACAGAATCTTCTGTGTAGATTTTCACTTGATCCTTTATTGGATTTGGATTGGTTGACATAAGCAGCCAACACGTGTTATGCCCCATACTGGCTTATAGAACAGGGGCGTTTTGAAGGCAGCATAGTGCTAAAAAAAGGTAAAGGACAACTCAATTCAAGACATTTTACAAGGAATATCAGCACAGGAATTAGCACACCAAATGTGGCTGTGCTTATAGGACTGCAGCACACTTTATTCATTCATTTAAATTCTTTATTTCGGCTAAAATGCCATAAAAGACAGTTTATACAATACATTGCATTTCATTAAAAGTTATTAAAACATGTTATCACTAAGTTACAAAAACACAGTACATAAAAAGTACAATACAGTACAGTACAATACAAGTTGGAGGATAAATTGAGCGGAAACATACGTTCTTAGAACATGGGATAGACCATCATGTCATTCTCAAGCAATCAGTTCAGTTACAATTGTAGCCCTATTTTTTTCCTTTGATAAAAGATAGAAAGTAAAAATCTACTAACACTAAATATTATGTTCTGAGATGTATTTGTGGTTAGGATTCTCAGAGCCTGCGAGCATGACCTCAAACCTAGAAGTAGGCATATTGGTTTAATCCACTTCTTCCTGGCCTGCAGATAGAAGGGACAAAAAAATAAAATATGCTGTTCATTTTCGGTCTGGTTGAGGTCACACATAGGACAAGTTTCATTCAATACTGCAGCTTCTGATTCACGATTCCTAGCCCATCTTGCCAACGTCGTTTTAATTAATAAATTCCCATACCGAAATTTTAAAAACAAGGTTTTGGCAAGTGGCGGCTCTATCTCGTCCATAAATGTCTCGTAGAGCGGTTCATCCTTAAAGTTTAGGAATCTTGCAACCAAGATACCATTGGTCATATTGTTTACAGTCTTACTTAGCATAAAACTCCAGAAGGCCCTTTTTAGGATTATTTTGGGGTTTGCTGGTAATTGCTCTGGGTTCTCCCAAAAATGCTGTAATCCTATATTGTTTAGCCATGTCTTGATATGTCTTAGCACACTTTATTGATTTCAACGGCTTTTCTTAAAGCAACATTATATATTGGCTGCTTGTATCTCTATAGGAAAGATAGTCCTGCTTTCATGTCATTGTCAGCCAGCTGAACCCTGAAAAATACCAGATGTATCCCCATATCCAGGAAAGTGGACAGCAAAGTAGCACTCTGCCTGGGAACGGGGAGGGAAACTTACTTTTCCACACGTTGTGTCCACTCACTCTGCTAGAAAAGTAAGAGGAGCACAGGCCATTGCCACGTTTAAACCAACCAAAAAATGATTTTTCTTTTCAGCTTCATCTGTTTTTGTACCAAGTTGGTTTTTCCAGCCATATAACTAAACTGAAAGTCACACGGAAAGGTGCTGAATCTGCTCCTGTGTCAGAAGCACATCTATGATGCCTATTATGAAAATATCGTAATTTAATCAAATTGCTCAAGAATAGAATTATTGGCTAAAATCCTCCAAACAATTGCGGGCAACTAGGAAGGAGGAGGCGTATGAGCGGACAGACAGAAGACCATACCACCTTTAAAATGGCACTCAACCAGTACCACCGCCTCCTGAGAGACACAAAAAGAGCGCTTTAGCAGATAGCATAAAAGCCAGCACAAACAACACCATAATGAAGGAGTTCTGCAACCTCGCAGTCACAGGATTGACATCACCCCTCCCAACGACAGTGTGACACTGTGGCGGACTTCTTTCACAACCAGATTTCAGCCATCTACGAGAACTTCAAACCCAAACTCCCTGTCACTGACAGCATCAGCCTGCTCAAACCCATGAACACAAAACTCGCACACCTGCTTACCCATTGGGACCATCTCAAACATAAATGTAAATGTAAATGAATTTATATAGCGCAAATCACAGAGCGGTTTCTAAGCGCTTGCTTAGGGAGCCCGTCCTGGTATTCCCCTGTGAGATAACCCAGGCAGGGTATCCGCAAGGTGAAAGCCAGGCATCCCGCCGCGAGGGGCCGTTGTGGAGATTAAGCAGGCTATTTCCCAGAGTCACAGAGTGTGAACCTGTGAATCAAGTAGGCACCGGAGCGAGAATTGTCGAGTCCATGGACATTTTCGGACTCAAGACCCCGCCGAGCCGGGAATTGAACCCTGGTCCCGGGCTGACCTCTGCTTCCAGGTCTGCCTCCTCTAACCAGTGAGCCACACTTCTCCACTTCTCCATCAAGCCACAATCTCAATCACGAGCTCTGTACACTCAGGAGCACCCACGAAACCATATCCCCACCACATCTTCAACCTCAATAGCAAGAAGATTGGTGAGGAGCTCAAGAAAGTCCTCAATACCTGCATCACTACGGCCTCCTTCCCTGAGGACTTGAAACACACTGAAGTAAAGTCCCTCCTGAAGAAACCATTCACTGACCCAGCAGATCCAAATATCTACCAGTCCATCTATCTGCTCCCCTTCCTAGCAAAGGTTCTCGAAAGGGCAATCAACCAGCAACTCATAAAACACTTGGAACACCACACCCCTCTAAATACAGATTCTGAGCCAACCACAGCACAGGCTCAGCCCTGATAGCAGTCACTAATGACACCAGGGCCATCCTAGACCATGGCAAAATACCAGCCATCATCCTGTACCTGTAAGCCCTTTCGACAGTCTCCAACCACATCTTGATAAACAGACTCCACCAGATCGGAAATCAGGGAGAAGCCCTCAAATGGATCACCTCATACTTCATCAGAAGAACCCAGGGAATTCTTCTCCTACCATTCACCTCAGAACTCAAACGGAACACCTGTAGTGTCCCACAAGGATCGTCCCTCAGCCCCATCCTCTTCCACATGTACATGACTCACCTTGCCAGCACCGTCAGATTGTATGGACTCAACATTATCTACCATGCAGTCGACACAACACCAAGCTCATCTTCTCACAGTCACAACACCCCTCCCCCACCAGAACCAACTTTCACAGATGTATGATGAAAGTCACCGTCTGCATGAACGATAACGGTCTCAAGCTCAAATCTGACAAGACGGAAGTCCTCATCTTAAGGAACAACACTTCATCATGGAACGGTACTTGGTAGTCTGCTGAACTCTGCCATTCCCCTGCACCGAAAGACGACAGCCGCAGCCTTGGCATCATCTTGGACAGCAAGATATCTATGCAGAAACAGGTAAATGTGGTCTTGATCTCCTGCTTCCACACCCTACGCATGCTCTGAAAGATCCTCAGGTGGCTCTCAATTGACATCAGAGGCACCATTACTCAAGCCCTGTCACCAGTAGGCTGAACTACTGTAACACTCTTTAGGTAGGAATTACTGCAGGCCTCCTAAAGTGACTACAGACCATACAAAATGCGGTGGTAAGACTCATCCTGGACCTCCGTAGATGGACTTACATCACCCAGGACCTCAAGAAGCTACGGTGGCTGCTGATTCAGAAGAGATGAGATGAGAGTCAAGATGCTGCCCCACACATGTAAAGCCCTGCAAGACGAAGGACTAGCATACATCAACAAACGAATGACCTTCCACCAACCAACCAGACACCTGTAATCTGCCTCACTTTTCCTCACAGACACCCCCAGACCCACTGATGCGCCTTCTCTTACCAGGCAGACAAAGCCTGGCACGACCTTTCCCTGCACCTCAGGGACACTGCATATCTTGGAGAATTCATAAATTGACAATGTACTTTGACTGCCTAAAACCGCAGAACTCTCGCCGTGGGGGACCTTATTTGCCTAGTTGCACACTTTTGCTTGCTGCACTACATCTTTTAATTACGTTGTTTCAAGTCATTTTAAGTTGAGGAACTTTTATACTTTTGTGTAATTGAATGTAATTGTAGGTTTTAACGCTGGTCATTAGGGCCACTTACCTGTCCTCTAGTCCGCTCCTCCCTGGTCCACCGCAGCTATTTTGAGCTGTTTGAGTGGAGGGAGAACCAGATAACTGCTGCCTCACTTTTGTTTTCCGCCACTATCTGGTGGCTATCTTAGTCATATGACGCACTAGTCTTCTTCCTTGGACACTTTTCACCGGGCTATATATTTCGCTGATTTTGCGGTGACGCGCCACAGTTGCGCCGAAGCCGCACCTAAGACAAGCCAGTCTGTGCCCGTCCGCAGCTATATGTCAATGTCAATGTGTAAAGTTCTTATAGAGCGCACTTATTACCGCAAGGTCTCAAGGCGCTGTGCAGCAAAGGACAACAACCAGAAATCAAGGTAGCTACAGATTCTTATTTAGGAAAAAGCCAAGTTTTTAATTTTTTCCGGAAAGACATATGACCATAGATAAGCAACAGATGGGGCGGGAGTTTATTCCACAGATGAGGGGCAAGATAAGAAAAAGCCCGTTCTCCATTGCGTACGGTACGCACACGAGGTTGAATTAAAAGGGATTGAGAGGAGGATTTTAGTAATCTTTGAGGCCGATACCATGCCAGTTTTTTTAGCAAGGTAGATAGGGCCGGTGCCATAAAGTAATTTATGAGTCAAGCTCAATACTTTGAAGTGAATTCTCTGCCGAACAGGTAGCCAGTGCAGTTTTTTCAAATTAGGCGCGGAGGCTGACCCGGCAGGGAGATCTAGGATCAGTCTAGTCTATACAGCCTCTCAACTGAACAAGGTTAGGCATCTTGCAACAGCATGCCCTACTACATTCACCTCAGTGGCTCTGGAAGGACCTTTTTCAGGTAAACTTTTTTCATAGCTGGTGGGATAGTTGCTTCTTGTCAGAATTAGGGGATCGCTATGTTAACCAGGATACCCAGGCAGGCTCAGATCTGCCCTCTCGTAACCGAGGGAATCCCCTCGAACATGACCTGCAATGGATTTTTAGCAAATGTCCGATCACTCTTAAACATGCCACTGAATTGTGGGATTTGCTGAACTCAGACTCCCCTGACTTAGGTTTCTTAACGGAGACATGGCTTAAGCTTCACTCACTACCTGATATTGCTCTGGCCCTTCCTGATAAATAGCGGTTCCATAGATTGGGTAGAGTAGTAAAAGTGGGAGGAGGTGTTGTCATTGCGCCTAAAGATGGGTTGAAAGTCTTCGTTATGGACTCCATCTCCAAAACTGAAATGGAAGTCTGTATTTTTAAAATTGATTTAACCAACCAGAAAAGTCTAATGGGTGCTCTTATATACTGCCCTCCTGGGCCGCTTAAAGATTTTAATCTAAAAATGATGGAAAAGATTGCCCCTCATATGATTACCTCTCAACACTTTTGGTTACGGGGGGATTTTAGGTTCTATGGCGAAGACAATGAAAATGGAGATATAGCCAGTTTCCTTGCCGACATGGAGGCATTGGGCCTTGTAAAGATCAATACAGGCCCTAGCCATTCGGCAGGTCACACGTTGGACATTTTGCTCACCCTATATATTTGCCGATCCCCCTCGCCCTGTGACTTGGTCTAACCATTCTTTGATTCCATTTCAGATTAAGGGATGTTTTAGTACTCAAGCCCCTGCATACTACCAACACCATCATAAAAGACATTGGCATAGAGTAACTCTTGACGGCTTTAACAAAAACTTTTAGCCCCCTACATTTGATGAGCATATGGACATTGAAAAAAAGCTTAGGGTCTTTATTAAGGCCTTAACCACTGTGATAGATACTCTTGCCCCCATGAAATTACAACAAACTAATAGTCAAAGAATGTGCAGCTTGGTGCACCCAAGACTTGGAGAAACTCTGGTTGAAATACTCTGCCCGAGGAACTGCGCAAATGTCCCAGTCTTCTCCGATTCAGGAAACTCCTGAAGACTGAATTATTCCAGGACTGATTTGAGCTGAACCTGTACATTGTCATCTCTGCAGCGTAGAGATACCCCATTCGGGGGTCATCGCGGCACTCTACAAATTCCTTTAGAAATTACAAAAGGACTCAAGATATAATGGTTTGTCTGAACAGAGCACCTCGAAGCAACTCCAGTGCCTTGAGGACCTCACCGGTAATTTGGCGTGCTTTATAAATCTGGATTGTTGCCAAAAATGCATATACTTAGAAAAGCAAGTCCTCAAATGGTTTGTTTAGATAAAGTTTATTTCAAGTGTAAAAAAACACATCTCAACATTTTCATCAATTACATATTACAAATTATATTTAATTTAAATAATATACACCTAAACTTTCAGTAGAAAACATGAACAAAGAAAACTGGACAGAGAGTCATAATTAAACTCAGGTTAAAACAAACTGCGGGTTCCCATATTTCCACTAGATATGCTAGCAAATCACACTGAAAATATTGTGAACACTGGCGCAGCATGAAGTTAAACATTTAATGCATTAACCTCCGAGCACGAAAACACTCAAATTCCGATGCTCGATTGAAAAATTGGTTGAGTAAAATGCTATAACTGTGTTATTCAAGTAAGAAACAGTGCAAACACTGAAGAACTGTAGTTTGTATACAATTTTGCCAACACACAGATTTGCACGTCATTTCTGTGAACATATACACCTCTAAAACTGCGACATTCTTCCATTTGGAGATGGTTTTACAGGCTCGTCTCTTTCTTGCATTTTCATACGGGGGCAAGTGAATCAACATAATAATTCCGCAGCATAATCGCGAGGAACAAAGTAGCGTCCTGCACAAAATATTGACTCCAGGATATCAACTACCACAAAATCTAAGTAAGCACATATAGGCAGGTATAGATTTAGTATTCTGATGTGCACATCTGAATACCTTTAGGAACTACACATTGTCACATTACATAGATGTGGAGTGAAGAACAGAACATATGTATTTATCTTAAAATACTTACCTTAATGACATAGTAGCAGTCGATATTCTGGAGTCAATATTTTTGCACAATAGTTAAACTTGATACTTTGGGGGGGACCCCTAGTCACAACTCGTGTCCTTCACGGAACTTGTTAAAAACGTACTATCCGATGAGGAATGCCAGATTAGTGCCTAGATTTCTCACATTTGCATTAATTTTGGTTTTGGAATTCTTAAGAAAAAAAAGTAATGTATTCTCTTTTTCACAGTCTTTGCGTGCCACACAACATACAATACACTTCCCATCTCCATAAGGAGGAATTTACTAATATGCATGCTCAAGACTGGAGCAAAGAGCTTTCTAACTTCGACAATAATATTGGTGCCTTGTAGATGGAGTCAGCAGCTGTCTAAGACGCCAAGGGCCGAATTTTGTTCTCCTCTGGGATATAAAGAAGATCCTTTCACCCGGGTGTTTTTTTCCAGACTACTGACTGATTGCTGAAGTGACATTGATACATAAGTTAGTTTGAACTTAGTTTTCCTCCTTTGCAAATGTACGCCAGTTGAAACTTCAGCATCTGGTAACGATCTGCAACCGAAGGAGAAATAAACGGTGAAAATGTCAGCTTTTGAGTCATATGGCTTGGTTTTCTTTATACGATATGCTTGCCTTTGAATGTGTACAGCAATCACTGCCTTTCGGGGTAGGCTAGCAGTGTACAAATAGTATATGCAAACAATCTCTCTAAATTGACTTAAGGCGCTTAAATAAAAGTGTGTTTTACGAGCTAAATATTATTTCAACATTAATATACGCTGAGCAATATTATACATATATTGACAAACTTATTTCATGGCATATCACAAAATACAAATATAATTACAGTTGTAGGCCACAGAATAACTGACATATTATACATATACATGTTTAAGTGAGTTGTATCTTAAGAATGCAACCATGGACTAAAGAACTAGACTGGCGCAGGCCAAAGCATATAATAGTGCCGAAAATACTGAAAGCATGGAGAGTATGCGGCTTAAATTGTATTGAAAATTTCACCTTGCCAAAACTTGATCACAGTTGATTGCTGGTATGTGCAAGTCCACCATGATAGTCACATGAGATCCAAGTTTGAATGTTTTAATAGAATGTATGTATTATATATTCACAAAAAAAAAAATAGGTTTCAGGGACGTTATAGTTAGTTGAACATTTGACTCATTTTATAAACGGCTTCTGTGTGTCCCGGCCTCCACCTCCAACTTTGCAGTTCACGAGGAACTAGGAGTGGGGTATTTGAGCGATATCCTGTCCCTAAGACCTCTGTTATGCTGGTTGAAAATGTGGTTATGCGAAGATATTCCCCTAACACATCTAATTGTCAATGACTTTATGGCTCATGACAATGCATTAGGCACTCCCTGGTTGAAGTACCTAAAAACTTGCTTTTTTGAGATGGGTCGTCCTGATCTGTTTGAAGACCCATCAAGAATTGGCAAGGCGGACATTGATCTAGTCAAGCAGGCGTTTCTTCTACGCAAGAAGGCTGTGAGGGAGGGTGTCGGGTTACAAAAAGTAAGTGTTAGGAAATTTATTATGGTTAAAACCTGTTTGACAACAGAGCCTTACCTACTCGGCACTTTCAGCACTCACGACAAGTTCTTACTAACTAGATTTAGATTTAACCTGTTCCAACATCTGCTTATTAGACCTAAAAAGGAGAGTTTCTGTAAAAATCCAATATCCTGTGGCTGCGACGGAAAGTCTCCACAGGATATGTTGCACTTTATGTTTTTATGCAGATTTTATGAATTCCCTCGTAAACGCTTTTTAATTGCTTTTTTAAAAAAAATGAATTTTAAACAGATACGACCAGCCTTTTTATATTTACAATTGCTGCACAGTGATCGTGTCCTTCAAGTTCTTGAATTTTTAAAACTGTCTCTTAAATTGCGTATTTGTTTGGACCAATGAATGAATTAATGGATCTAATGTAATTAGTCTTTTTAGTACCTGCAACTGTATTTTATCTAATGACATTTGATGTATGTACTGTAGGTTTTATGCACTTTTATGGTTGAAATACACCGAATGAAGTCTCTTTTGAATTTGAATTTGACTCATATAAAACCAGAAAAAAGCGCCTGTTATAGTTAGTTGAGCTAACTATAACTCACGTGTCCGCAATGCACTGGTGATGATGTCACATATTACATCACACATGACATGGTCAGTGACATCACTGATGACATCACAAATGACATCATCCCCGCGGGGAAATCTGATCCATATACTGATGCCCCAATATAAACTTTGAAACACACACTCTAAAATACAGACTATTATTTTTGAAACCATACACACAACAATGCCAGATACTACATACCACCCACTATTTCCTAGGTCTATACACACATCCAGTCACTTATGCATGCAGTTACTCATCAATACAGTACTATAATATGCACTCATACACCTACACATATGCGTACACAAGCCCAGCCCACTTTGTGTACGTATAAATAGGATAAAGACGACGCCACAGGTCCCAGTTCTTCCACACTGCCTCAAGTGATATGGTCACATCCACCTCACATATCACAATGAGCAATAAAAAAAGGGATCCATGAGGTATACACCATCTTAGCAATCAACACTGGCTCTAAATTGTGAACCCTACAGCCCGTCATGTTTCAAAAGGAATCCATGAGGTGTACACCATCCTGCAATCAACACTGGAACTGAATTGTGAACACTGCTGCCCATAGTGTTTGCACAAACAACAATGACAGCAGGAGAGCAGTGAGGCCTGGGTGCACAGCGGCTCCAATTGAGCAAGGGCTGCGGGAGGGGTGGGCTGCATCAGCCTGAGTGCGCAGGTGTGAACAAGCAAAGTTGCCCTGCGTAAATATGTGATCTCTGACCTCATTCAGTCACATCTCGATCTCATTTTAAAGACCTGCTGGACCGTACTGTAGGCCTGAGCTAGCGGGCAGCGCTGACCTACAGACACTTGTTGAGCACAGTGCTGTGGGAGTGGTCGGGTGCATCAGCCTGAGTGCGCAGGTGTGAACAAGCAAAGTTGCCCTGCGTAAATATGTGATCTCTGACCTCATTCAGTCACATGTCTGTCTCATTTTAAGGACCTGCTGGACAGTACTGTAGGCCTGAGCCAGAGGGCAGCGATGCCCTACAGACATGTGGTGTTGGCTTTTAGGGCACTTTAGTGAGCTCATTACTTAGTGTACATGCACACAGGCTTCCCCCACTGCATTACACACGCACATTATGCTTCTAGCATGCGTTCTGTTCCTTTGTATGTGAACATTGGTATGTTATGTTAGGTTAGGTGCACTTCTAAAGCGCGCAAGTCACCAGGAGGCATCTCGGCGCTAACCTAGCGAGGTGGGAAAAATAAGCTGGTACGTTAAGAGTAAGTTAAAACAGGAAGGTTTTCAATTGTTTCCTAAAAGCGGCATACGTAGGGCATTTTCATAGGGCAACAGTGAGCTGGTTCCAGTACCGCGGAGAGAGGTACGAGAAGGATCTCCCACCAGTGCGGTGAGAGGGATGCGAGAGTTGGACCTTAAGTTACAGAGTGGGGCTTGCTTCAATCATTTCTTCTGAAGGTACACAACGCCTTGCCATTCATGGCATTAAAGGTAAGACAGCAGATCTTGAAAAAGTATCGCTTCTTAATAGGTAGCCAATGTAGCTGTCTCACCAAAGGAGCGGAGGGGGCGCCTGGGAAGGCGGTTTAAAATCATCCTAGCCGCGGAGTTTTGATTTACCTGCAATTTAGCAAGCAATGCCTCTCCTACTTCCGCCAGCAATGCGTTATCATAATTTAGGCGACTCATCACCATGGCTTGAACCAAGGTTCTCCAGGAGTCGGTTAACAGATAGGGGAGTATCCTGCGTAGGAGACGTAGACTGTAGTAGCAGGAGCTAGACATAGCTGCCACATGATCCTTCATGGATAATGTTGGGTCCAGTTTTATTCCAAGATTTTTTACTGCTTGGGTCGGGATGGGGGCAGTACCCAGCTTATCTGGCCACCAATCAGGTGTCCAAATCGTTGAGGCTTTACCCATGAGCATAATTTCAGTCTTGCTCGGATTCAATTGAAGGCAGTTCCCTGTCATCCAGTTTGCTACTGCAAACAGAGGTTTCTCATCCTAGAGATCGATACCCAGTGAAAACATCAACTGTATATCATCAGCGTAGGAGATTATATCGAAACCAAATGGTTCGATAATTTTTGCTAAGGGTGCCATATAGACATTAAATAATGTCGGACTCAGGCAAGATCCCTGAGGGACGCCCTTGTCCAAGCAGGTTTTCTGTTAAAGATACGGACCAGCATAATCCTTTGCCATCTATCGGACAGAAAATTATTGATCCATTTCAAGGCTGATCCTCGAATCCCAAATGTGTGTAGTCTCTCCGCAAGCATAGAATGAGAGATGGTATTGAATGCTGCAGAGAGATCTAACAAAATCAGAACCCTGAATCTCCCAGCATCTAGCACTTGCCTAAGCTTGTCAGTTACTGCAAGAATGGCAGTCTCAGTGCTGAAGGATGGCCTGAATCCCGACTATGTTAGATTCTAAAAATGCGCTCAATTGCCTATTTATAATGGTTTCTAGTTGTTTGGCCAGCAGAGGTAGAAGGGATATAGGCCAATAGTTTCTAAGCGTTCGGGTGTCAGCTGTAGATTTTTTCAATATTGGCCTTACATATGCCTTTTTCCAATCAGTGGGGATGATGCCAGATTGGATCTAACAGTTAAAAATTTTAAGAATTTCTGGGGCCCAGCTAGAGGATATAAGGGCCATGATTTCAGGGGGGCACAGGTCACCCGGCGAATCCGATTTTGATAGAGATAATAGGTTGGAGACTTCTTTCAAGGTGGTAGGTGCGAACTGATCCAAGATGTTAGTTACTGGAATTTCAGATTCTTCTTGACGAGTTGAAAGGGCCAGATTAAGGGGTTCTCTATTGGGAAAGTTTGCATAGATTGTCAAGATCTTTTCCTGAAAATAGATTGCTAAAGCATCGCAGAGTTCTTGCGATTCATCCGGGATTTGCCTGCAGGCTAGAGGTGAAACAAAATCTTTCACTATGTTACAAAGGGCTTTGGCTGAGTTGCTAGCCCGATCAATTTGGCCCTTGATATAGATACATCTGGCAACTTTAATGCTCTTATGATAGCCCAACAGGGCTCTTTTGTAGGTCTGTTGCTTCAATGGATCTTTGCTATTTTTCCATCGTCACTCCAGGGCCTTACATTTTGATTTCTCAATTTTTAGTTTGGGTGTAAACCAAGGTGCCGAATGGCGTGGCTGAACAGTGCTGTGTAGGCTTTGGGGGCCAGCAAACCTTGTCTGAGGTCGCTGGGACCTTCTATGGTCTGCTAGTGGTTGGCACGTGTGTACACCGATTGGTGGTTCTATCTGGTGTTTCTATTGGGTTAGGGTTAATGTCCTCATTGGTTGGGTATTTGAGGGTTCTGATTGGTTTCTCGGTCTGTGATTCAATCATTGTAGGGTTGGGACTAGGGCTAGGGTTAGGATTTCTATTGGAAGTAGGGACTAGGGCTTCCTATGTTATTGGTTGTTGCGAGTAGGGTGGGACTAGGGTTAGACCTTTAATTGGAAGTAGCTATTTAGGGCTTCTGGTGCGATTGGTTGTTGGAGCAGTTGTGGGACTAAAAGTAGAGTTAGGCTTTCTATTGGAAGTACTGACTAGGACTACCTGTACCATTGGCTGCTAGGACTTGGGTTGGGACTAGTGGTAGGGCTAAGGCCTTTATTGGACGTAGAGATCAGGGTTTTTGAACTGATTGGGTGCAAGGTCCTGGTCTCCTATTGGTTCTAGATGTTAGGGCTAGTGTTCTGATTGGATAGTGTTTGGGTTAGGGTTCCCATTGGCTGAAGGGGTCATCGGATTACTAGGGCTACAAAAATGGCCAGGCTTAAGGCGTCTCAGCCCGGGCGGCGAGGCTAAGGGCGGAGAGGACAAGGGTAGTTGCCTGTTTGAGCCTGTTCGAGACTGGTCGGGACTAGGCCAAGAAATGCTGCCCTTTTTCTCATTTACCAATACACAGCCCACACCATCCACACCCACAAACAGAGCAACACACTCACACCAAATATACACCACGAACAACACTAAGTACAGATTAATGTAACAGCATGCACCACCAACCCAACCAAACCACATCTACATACCCTACTATCCCAACTACCACACATATCCACCATCACCCACAAACAGTACACAACTCTATCCTATACCACTAACCAAAACACCCATCACTAACACAACGCCAATCAACACCATACATAACTACATCCCACTCAGACACACTCTCCCTGCTGTAATTACACCCAACAGTCCACCTTTTATCACTAAAACATATAATGATCCTTCCATCAGCTGTCCAACAACCACCCTCCTCTCCCTTCTACCATAATAACACTAACACACAACACACACACTGCACACCACCAAACTTTGTAACTCTTGAAACAAACCAGTCTAAGATAAACACTCTCACCTCTACTTCATTCCCTCCTACACACAACATACACTCTACTCATAAACACATCACCACCCCCTCTACGTCACAACCTCCTCTCACAAACAATACTACACAACTAAATCAGGTGCATGAAACATATACATTAGCACCCCTTTTCACCACACCTCAAAAGCAAAACTTATCACACACACCAGCACAACAAGATCTTCGGAGCGCAACACCTCATAATATTTACCATCACAAAATACATACATATACCTTTCAAAGCACAAAAAAGGAACAAACTCCAATGCCAAGCTTTCACTCTTCCACCACACCTAACACAGATACAGCAATACAACACCTCTTTTCTAACCGCCTCTCATCCATTGGACAATTTAGAACATTTAGAACATTACTTTATAAAACATATAAACTAATTATGTTTTTAAGAGAAAATAAAAAATATAATAATAATAATAATAATAATAATAATAATAATAATAATAATAATAATAATAATAATAATATTCATCAATAAATAAAAATCATCTTTGGTCTACATGTACATACTTCCATTGTGAAAAAGCATATCCAATGCACTACCCTATTTCTCCTACTGTGCCTCTATAAATATATGTAATCTAAATATACTTACTTCATGTATCTTTGTACTTTCAATGTACTTATGGATCTATATATTTATCACTTTCTTCTAATTTAGCATTTCCAATGCACTAGCCTATTTCTCAGCCTATACTTCGCTCTATATATCTTCTAGCCGAACCTTCTGACTCATCTCAAACTTCTTTCTACTACTCCTTCTAATGCACTACCCTATCTCTCATCCTAGACATCTATCAAAATATCCTCTACATCCACTCTCATTTATCCCAAACCCCATACCACTACTATAATCGCCAAAATAACCCTTTCTAGACGCTCTACCCCTCCTTGCATCATCTGACACCTCTTTTTACTACACCGATCCCCTAAAACAAACCTTTCTAAACTCTCCCCTCTTACTCCTTCCCTCCAAAACTCCTTTTTACTCATCCAAAAGTCTATTCCTACTGCTAAGACCTTAAAATAATCCTTCATTTTTATCCCTCCACTATCTTTTTCAATCAAAATTAACAGACTAACATGTTCACTTATCAAATTCCATACTAATATACTGCCCAAATAACTGAATAACATATCTACTACTCAAATTACTTCATATTTATACTATACAAATTTTCAACACTAATCCTTTATGGCTTCCGGAGTGGCGTGCTACTTGCCAGAAAAGCGCTTCAACACCCATCAGGGGTAACAAGTGCTATATGAATGCAAATCTTTCTTCCCCTTTTATCCATCCGCTATCCTTCTCACTCCAAGTAACAGACTAATATCCAACACTGAAATTACCTCATATTTCACCATATTAATTCACCACTAATCCTTTATAGGCTTCCTGAATTGCATGCGTCAACAAGCGAGCGATAAATAAATACAAACCTTTGTCCTCCTCTATCCTTCTGCTATCATTTCAAATCCAAATAACTGACTAACCTATCCACCACTAGAAATTTACTTGCATGTTTCCCTATAGTAATACAACACTAATCCTCTATGGGTCCCGGAGTAGCGTGCTACCCGCCGAAAAAGCGCTTCGACGCCTCGTCAGGGGTAGTAAGCACTATATAAATGCAATTACAATACAATACAATATTAGTAAAAATTAAATTAAGGGCATGGCCAGCACAATGAGTGGGAACCTGCCCTCTTTGTGAAAGGCCTATTACACTAAGGCTGTTTACGAGCTGGCTGACTTCTGGGTTATGAAGATCCTCGCCGTGGAAATTTAAATCTCCCAATAGAATAAATTTGGAGGAGGCGAGAACCTGAGTAGCTATTTGTTCTATAAGGTAGGTGGAAAAATTGGCTCTCGGACCAGACTGTCGGTACAATAAAGCTCCATTCCAGCTCTCTGATGCAGATATTTCAGTTTTGAAGATGCCTAGTTTTAAACTATTGTTACCGAGGGTAGAGGTCCATTGTACTTTCAGATGGTCCTTGAAAGCCATAGCAATGTCACCTCCTGTTTTACCTATTCTGTCCAGATGAATACATTTATAACCTGCCAGGATTGCCAGATGAATGGACGGATGGCTGGTTGGAGTAAGCCAAGTTTCTGTAAAGAAACAGATCTCCGGGGAATGGGAGGAGATCATATCCCAAATTTCAATGGGGTGTTTGGCTAGGGACCGCACATTACAAAGGATGTATTCTGGGCTGGGGAAACATCATCCGACTTCATTTGTGGGTCAGGTCGACTGTCGAAATCCAAATTACATTGAAAATGACAAAACCTGCAGGATACAGCGCCTTCCCGAGCCATGGGGAATTTTGCTGCACAACAAGTGTATAATAGAGAGTTACTGAGCCATGTAGTCCTAATATTATACAAGGTTTTAGAGGAAAACCTTAGGCAGTCCAAGGTCCGCACAGTGGTCGTAATTTGGACAACATTTCCTGCCTCTGTGCTCTGTCGGGCGCAGACGGGCACAGACAGGCTTGCCTTCGGCGTACCAGAGGCGCACGCGCTGTGCGTACGAGTCAGGTTGGTCATTTTATGTTTAAGAAGGGGAGACAACGAGTGCACGAGCCAAATTCACCCCCAACATGGCGGAATTCACTATTGCTGAGTCCCTCCACCGGTCAGCTCCTCATCAACTGAGAGCGGTGCATGGGTATGGATAGGTATGGCCCCTAGCACCCTAAGAGCATGGTGGCAAAGTTAAAACACAATTGTGGTACAAGAAAGAAAGAAAAGATTTGCGTGCTTGTTTTTAAAAAATAACACTATTTAACCTTGTGTATTCTCGTGCACTCCAACTCCTCTTTGAACCACAATTACCACTAACAGTTGGTAGATAGCAATTAAAAAATGAAGGATGCACTCAACTGGTGGTTTCTATTAAGCTTGAAATAAACCTTCATTTACCTCCACACATTTCCAGCATCAAATTGTTTCTCCCTTTTCAGACACTGAATTAATTGACCGAAAATGGGCGGAGCAGATGCTCACCCCATAATGATGCCCTGGGCATTCTGACGTCTTCCATAGTGGTATCAAGACACCATCCCCAACCAAAGACCTGCTCTCCCAACCTACAAAAGTACCCCGGACTCGGAGCTTGCACCGGCACGTCCTTGGACACACCGATGGTGGCAGGTGAGGCCTCGGTAAGCAGGACCTACAATTGAGCACAGTGCGTGGGAAGGTGCTGTGGTACAGCACCCTGGGTGCACAGGTGCAGGCAAGTGATGTTCCCATATCTAATAATGTAATCTCTGACCTCATTCATATGTTTCAATTTTAAGGACTTGCTGGACCACACTGTTTCTTGCGGACCCCAGCGCCCTAGACAAACTGGGTGACGGGAGGTAAACACTGAGGTACAGTAGGCCGACGCTCTGCCACCTCCTCCCTCTGTTCTTTTGACTGTCCATCCCCTTCTCCCTTCCACCCACTCCCACTCCCTCCCATTGTCGCTATCTTCCTTTCTTTTGGACTACCATTCTTTTCCTCTTCCACATAACGCACATACTTCTGTTTCATTTTTGTCTTGCAGGTTTTATACGCTGCTACCACAGGAGTCCCACCCACGTATTTCATGTTATACTGTTTGTTCTAATAAACTTGCGTTTCCATTTATTTGTATTGTCTAAATAAAGGTTATTTTTTTCCAATAAATAAGTGAGTGTATAGGTCTTTTTCTGACAACACTGGTCTGTAGTTTATTGTGAAAATCGTCTGTTTATAGGAGGTGTTCGAATCAGCTGGTCTCTAGTTGGCAGAGGTATACACTTCTGACAAATAGGGACCCACCTCCTCTAGTCAGGGAAAGGGGATCACACACTCAGATAACCACTGCTCACCCCCTTGGTAGCTTGGCAGAGCAGACAGGCTTATCTCAGAGGCTGTGTGTTAAGCATTTATGACCACATACAGTAATAAAGTGAATACACCACAAATGGACACAACAGAGAAGGTATTATAAAAATAAGGATGTTTATATAAGGCTTAGCACAAGACCAAATAACGACAAAAATATACCACAATCTCAATAAATACTCTTTGGAAGGAAAAATAATAATTCAGGTAAAGTTTCTTCTTAGTAAATAGTTTTTAGCAACAAAGGTAACTCTTCTTCTCTAAAGCACAGTTCTTGGCAACAATGTAACCCCCACAGGAGTCACACAACGTCGAGGCAAAGTTATTCCAAAGGTTCGGCGTCGACCGCCAGGAGCGCTACGTCGAACCCTGAGTCGAAACAGACCCCACAACACAGTACCTTTTGGAATGAAGAAAACTATGATCCACGGCGTCGAGAAGTGTCGGCGTCGAGGTCGATCGAGCTTCGGAGACGGGGCGATCCGCAGTGGCGTCGAGAGATGTTGGGCTGGAGCAGCACTTATGGTGGCGAAGCAGGATACGGCGTCGTTGTCGATGTCGTTGTTGCAAGAGTGAGCAGCGCTCACGGCGTCGAGATGGGCTGCGATGTCAAGGCGATCGGTAGCGGCGTCGCTACTGGGGTCGATCGGGCCCGGCTGCCGGCGTCGAAGGTGCGGGACACTGGAGTCGGACTCTCGATGTCGAGCTGGATTCGGCGGCATCGTGATTGCTGGTTTCTTTAGAGGTGCTGGGCTCCCACGTTGCAGCAACAGGCAATTTTGGCAGATGGTGAAGTCCTTTAGCCCTGTGACTTCAACAGGAGACTGGCACTCTTCCAGCCCTTGGAGATTTTCTTGGCAACACGAGAGTACACTCTCAGTTCCTCTCTCCTTGTTCCTTGGCAAAAATAAAGAAACAACTGCAGGATTCCCCCCAGCAAACAGCACTCTGGCACAAGAGGTAGGCAAGTCCTTGGATCAGCAGGCTTCTTGCCCTGGGTGTAGGTTTCCTTGTCAGAAGTGATCTAAATTCCTTGGTTCAGGGGTCCTTCTCTTATACCCTTTTTCTGCTTTGATCCCTTTGTCCATGCAGGGGAATTTCCCCTATCCTGGGTTTGTTGTGGGTGTTGCCAGGCCGAGGCACCTGGTCTATTCCCTGTGCAGGGAAGGGTCCTCAGCCGCTCGGCAGGAGGTGTAGCCAGCATTGTCACTGGCAGGGGCAGGGCCATCAGTCGCCCGGCAGGAGGTGGAGCCAGTATTGTGTCAGGCAGGGCAGTCTATCAGGAACTACTCTTCCCCCACTCTAAACGCAAATGCCTCGTTCACCCCACACTGACTCATTCAGACCTCTGGAGCCACCCAGCCCCTGTCACACACACACACCAAACCAGCAGAGACCGGTAAATAGTTAGACAAGAAACTAGTCACTTTCTAAAAGTGCTAGTTTCAAACTCAGAATCTATAAACCATCCATCCTAAAGGATGTGTTATCAAATTCTGAGTTCAGGGGTACTAAACTCGACTTTCCACCATGCTCTCCGAGTCTGTTAGGATTATATAGTGTAATAATTCCAGCAGCCCAGTCTGGCCTAAGGAGAGCAGGTAGGCTTACAATAGTGAAAAACAAAAATGGGTATAATTCACTATTAGGACATGCCACACACGTCAGGGCTTGTCCTACCTTATGCTTAAAATGCACCCTGCCTTTGGGCCAACCATAGGGGTGACTAACATCGTTGTTGTTTCTCTGCCGCCATCTTATTGATTGTTGTGGTGCCTCAGAGCCCGTCCCCCACAGCCCGCCCCGCCTCTCAGCTGACCCTCCCTCGCCCCGCCCACTCCAACATCCATATATGACTGATGCTCCCGCGCGCAGCGGTCGCGCCAAAGGTAAGCCCGTCTACGCCCGTCCGCGCCTGGACCGCGCCCAGTGCCTGTCCCCCTGGTTCTCGCTGCTCCCAACCCACTAGAGTCACATATGATGCCGCTACTCTCCTCGCCCTCAACCCAGGACGCACACCACAATGCTGCAAAGTCACCCCAGGACGTACCCACGGCCCATTCGCCTGCCTCTCCTGCAAGTTCAACTGCTTCAGGACTCTCACCAAATCCAATTCCTCCATACACAGCTCCGACTCCAGTCGCCTGAAGTGCATCCTGCTGAACACCCGCTCGGTCCACAGACACGCAACTGAACTCTGGGACCTACTCGACACTGCGTCACCGGACATCGCCTTCCTTACAGAAACATGGATGAACACATCATCAGCACCTGACATCGCCATAGCCATACCGGACGCTTACAAGATTATCAGAAAAGACCGCACCAATCAAATAGGAGGAGGCATCGCCATCATCCATAGGAACACCATCAAAATCACGACCAGCTCCGACGACAATCTTGCATCCGCCGAACATCTCCACTTTCAGATCCACTCCAACCCTAGGACCACACTTAGAGGCACCCTCATCTACAGGCCTCCAGGTACCCGCACTCAATTCAGCGATGACATCACTGACTTCGTCAGCCCACATGCCCTCGCCTCCGAGAACTACATTCTTTTAGGAGACCTCAACTACCACCTTGAAAACAAACACAACAGCAACACCTCCACCCTCCTGGACAACCTGGCCAGTCTCGGACTCAAACAACTTGTTGACACCCCCACCCATGTAGCCGGACACACGCTCGACCCTATCTTCACCTCCAGCAAGCACATTTCCTTCGATCGCACCACAGCCCTCCACTGGATGGACCACAGCTGTGTTCACTTCAGCTACAAAACCACCCTGACCCACAACCGCCCACAACCTATTCCTCGGAGAAACTGGAACAAAATCACCTCCGGCCAACTCCTCACATCACTCAACCAAAACCCTCCCACCCTCTCATTGGACCCAAACCAAGCGGCCACCAATCTCAAGCAATGGATCACCCACAGTGCTGACGAATTAGCACCCCTGAAAAAGCACCAGATCAAATCAGCCAGCAAAAAGGCTCCCTGGTTCAATGATGACCTTAAAAAATCCAAGAAACTATGCCGCACCCTGGAGAAAACATGGAGAAAATACCCAACCACTGACAACATGGCCACCCTCAAGGCAGCCGCCCGCAAACACCACCAACTGATTCGATCCGCCAAGAAATCAGCATTCAAGGATCATCTCGACAACAACACTCACAACAGCAAAGAACTTTTCAACATCGTCAAAGAATTCACCAACCCCACCGCAGCATCTAACAACATCACTCCCTCCCAAGACCTCTGCGATGCGTTATCCTCCTTCTTCTACAACAAAATTGCCGACATCCACAACAGCTTCGACAATACTCCCAGCGATCAACCCTCCCCACCCCCCGCATATCCTACTCCGCCAACTAACAACCTTAGCGCCTGGAACCCAATCACCACTGAAGACACCATCCGCCTAATGAACTCAATCCACTCTGGCTCGCCAACCGACCCCTGCCCCCACCACATCTTCAACAAAGCTGACTCCATCATCGCACCCCATCTCCGTGATGTCATCAACTGCTCGTTTAACTCTGCCACCTTCCCGGAAAGCTGGAAACACGCCGAACTCAGCGCCCTTTTGAAGAAACCCACAGCAGACCCCTCTGAACTTAAAAACTACCGACCCATATCCCTCCTCCCATTCCCGGCCAAAGTCATTGAGAAAGCCGTCAACAGCCAGCTTGCCGCCTTCCTTGAATCCAACAACTCCCTCGATCCATCTCAATCCGGGTTTCGAGCCAAACACAGCACCGAAACCGCCCTCATTGCAGCGACAGACGACATCCGAACACTACTGGATAATGGAGAAACAGCGGCCCTCATTCTACTCGACCTCTCCGCCGCTTTCGACACAGTCTGCCACAGTACCCTTATACAACGCCTCAGCAACATCGGCATACAAGGAAAAGCCTTGGACTGGATCACCTCGTTCCTAGCTGGGAGAACCCAGAGAGTCCGACTTCCCCCATTCAACTCAGAGGCCACTGAAGTCATCTGTGGAGTACCACAAGGATCATCACTCAGCCCCACCCTCTTCAACGTTTACATGAGCCCACTCGCATCCATCGTGCGCCAACACAACCTCAACATCATCTCTTATGCCAACACCCAATTACTCCTTTCCCTCACCAAAGACCCTAACACCGCCAAAACCAATCTTCACGAAGGCATGAAAGAAGTAGCCGAATGGATGAAACGGCCGCCTAAAACTCAACTCAAACAAAACGGAGGTGCTCATCCTAGGATCTTCCCCATCTGCCTGGGATGACTCTTGGTGGCCTTCCGCTCTGAGCACAGCACCCACACCCACAGACCATGCACGTAACCGTGGCTTCATCCTAGACTCCTCTCTCTCGATGTCCAGACAAGTCAATGCAGTCTCATCCTCCTGCTTCAACGTACTTCGCATTCTCAAAAAGATCTTCCGCTGGATCCCCCTCGAGACAAGAAAGACTGTCACCCACGCACTGGTCACGAGTCGACTGGATTATGGTAACACACTATACTCCGGAATCACAGCAAAATTACAGAAAAAACTCACACGCATCCAAAATGCTTCAGCGAGACTCATATTGGACATCCCTCGCCAAGATCACATCACCGGGCACCTAAAAGACCTCCACTGGCTTCCCGTCAACAAAAGAATTACATTCCGTCTTCTTACCCACGCACACAAGGCCCTCTACAATCTAGGACCCGAATGCCTCAACACTCGACTGTCCTTCTACAAAACCACCCGCCAACTAAGATCGTCCAATCAAGCCCTCGCCGCAGTCCCGCTCATCCGAAAATCCACCATGGGTGGCAGATCCTTCTCCTTCCTGGCTGCAAAGACCTGGAACTCACTCCCCACTCACCTCCGCCTTACTCAAAACCACATCTCCTTCAGAAAAGAATGAACCCCTTCCCCAAGCGCCTTGAGACCCTCTGGGTGAGTAGTGCGCTATATAAATGCCCGAACTTTAACTTGAACTTAACATGAAGTTAAGGGAAGGTTTTAGGGACTGGCAAGTAGGTGTACTAGCGCAGTCAGCATGGCAGTACCAGACTGCACGCAGGTTCTGCAGTGGCAGACCTTAGACATATTTTACTAGGCCGCTTCCATGGGTAGCACAACCAGTGTTGCAAGCCCACCAGCAGCATTTGTCTTTACAAGCCCTGGCACTCCTCGTGCACTATACTAGGGTCTGACAGTAAACCAAATAAGCCAAACATGGAATCCAATTAATGTACCAATTTAACATAGGGAGCACTTGCACTGTGCCACTGATCAGCAGTGGCACAGTGCCCACAGCAATATTCCAGTAAAACATTGTAAACCGAGGAGGCAAACAGAAAAAAATGGAGGAGAGACTCATGCCAATGATGCCAGGTCTAACACGTGTCCCCTCCAGCTGAAATGTGGGGAGAACTACCCTTCACCTAGGGAGTCCTCTTCACTAAGGCGGAAAAAACTGGATAGGCCATCAGCATTTGAGTGATCTGTACCCGGGCGGTGCTCCACCGTGAAATCCATCCCCTGTAGGGAAATGGACCACCACAACAGCTTTGGGTTCTCACCCCTCATCTGCATCAACCATCTGAGGGGCCTGGTCTGTCTGAACCCGGAAGTGAGTCCCAAACAGGTGGGGTCTTAGCTTCTTCAGCGCCCAGACCACAGCAAATGTTACTCGCTCTATCGCACTCCACCTCTGTTCCCTGGGCAGTAACCTCCTACTGATGAAGGCTACAGGTAAGTCTCTGCCCTCTTCATTCATCTGTGCTAGAACAGCCCCCACGCCATGCTCTGAAGCGTACGTTTGGACAATAAATTCCTTTGAAAAGTCGGGGGCCTGGAGTATTGGTGCTGTACACATTGCAGTCTTCAGGGTGTCAAAGGCCGTCTGACAGGCGTCAGTCCAGATCACAAGTCTTGGCTGCTTCCTGGAAGTCAGCGAAGTCAAGGGGTGCACAATGTTGCCATACCCCTTGACAAACCTCCTGTGGTAACCTGTGAGACCTAAGAAGGCTCCGACCCGAGCCGCTCCCTACTTGGTGCCCCAAGTACACCACTGAACCTTGCCCAATCTGTCATTTACTGGCCTTGATTGTGAGGCCCGCTCTGCCCAGGGCCAACAACACTTCCTGGAGGTGGCGCAAGTGTTCCTCCCAGCTGGCGCTGAACACTGCTATGTCATCCAGGTAGGCGGCGCTGAAATCCTCCAGTCCAGCCAAGAACTGGTTGACCAACCTCTGGAAGGTGGCAGGGGCATTCTTCATCCCAAAGGGCATAACCCGGAACTGGTAGTGCCCATCTGGTGTGGAGAATGCCGAACTCTTTTGCCTCATCAGTCAAGGCGATCTGCCAGTACCCAGACGTTAGATCAAACGTACTAAGGTACCGGGCAGCCCCCAACCGATCTATGAGCTCATCAGCTCTGGGGATGGGGTGCGCGTCTGTCTTGGTGACTGAATTGAGTCCTCGGTAATCCACACAGAACCGAAGTTCTGGTGAAGCTCCAGGCGCTGCAGCCTTTGGGACCAAGACCACTGGGCTGTCCCAAGGACTGCTAGAGGACTCAACCACCCCTAAGGCAAACATCTTGGAGACATCCTCCTTGATGTAGGCTCTGACCTTATCAGTCAGTCTGTAAGCCTTGTGCTTCAAAGGACGTCTGTCCCCGGTGTCCACATCATGGACACACCACCGAGTGACACCTGGGGTTAAGGAGAACAGATCAGGGAATTGTCCCAACAGTTGGCGACAATCTTGCTGCTGCTCAGGGGTCAGTGTGTCAGAGAGGACAACACCATCCACTGACCCATCTTGCTCTTTTGCATACAGGAAGTCAGGAAGAGGCTCACTCTCCTCCTCCATTCCAGCATCTGTAGCTAGGAATATGCCCACTTCGGACCTTTCTAAGTGGGGCTTTAACCGGTTGACATGCAGGACCCTCAAGGGGTTCCTGGGAGACGTAAAGTCCACCAGGTAGGTGACATCGCACTTTTACTCCACAACCGCAAATGGTCCAGTCCACCTGTCCTTGAGCGCACAAGGCTCTACAGGGGACATGACCCACACTTTCTGACCAGGTTGAAGCTCCACCAGAGTGGCATTCCGGTCGTACCACCGCTTCATCTCTTCCTGGCTGACCTCCAGATTTGCCTGAGCAAGATCTCTGAAGCACTGAGTCTGGTTCCTAAAGGCCAGCATGTAACTGTATACATCCTGGGGAGGTTTCCTGGGAGATTGCTCCCAGCCTTCTTTGACCAGACTCAAAGGTCCTCTTACCGGGTGTCCATACAAAAGCTCAAAGGGGCTGAACCCTAGAGACTTTTGTGGCACCTCACGGTAAGCGACCAGCAGGCATGGTAAGAGGACGCCCCATTTACGCCTTATTGGTTCTTCAAGACCCATGATCATGCCTTTGAGGGTCCGATTGAATCTCTCAACCAGCCCAATACCTTGTGGGTGGTAAGGAGTGGTAGGTTACCCCATACTCCTTCCACAGGGACTTCATGTAATTGGAAATGAAGTTGGTGCCCCGGTCTGACACCACCTCTCTGGGGAACCCTATGAGGGAGAAAACACCCATCAGTGCCTGTCCCACCATGGGGGCCGTCACTGTGCGGAGAGGGATGGCTTCCGGCTGGCATGGTCCACCAAGACTAGGATAAACCTGTTGCCCAAGGTTGTCTTGGGGTCCAGTGGCCCCACAATGTCAATCCCCACCCGATCAAAGGGGGTACTGACGACGGGAAAAGGTTGGAGGGGAGCCTTCTGCTTCCGCCCGCTTTTCCCACTTGCCTGGCAAGATTGGCAGGTTTTACAATGAATGTCTACATCCCTTCTCATCTGGGGCCAATAAAAATGGGTGACAAGCCTATCATAGGTCTTGTCCTGCCCCAGATGTCCAGCTAAGGTAACGTCATGAGCCAAACCCAGTAGGAGGGCTCTGAAGCGCTGGGGTCCCACCAGCACACGGGCTGACCGAGGCTCAGCAGCCTTAGGCTCGCTATACAGGAGGTCGTTCTCCCAGTAGACCAAATGTGATCCTGACTGATCACCTGTTTCGTCTGAGGCCTGCTGCCTCATACCCACACGAGAAGGGCACACTTTCTGTTCAGCACAAAATTTTTCCCTGGAGGGACCACCATCCTACTGCCAGTGGGTCAGCTCGGGCAGGTCTCCCAGTTCAGCAACGTGTTCCCCTGTAGGTTCCAGGGCATTCCCCTCAAGGTTTGCCTTATCCTGGACCGTGGGAACTATGGGGGACGGTTTCCCGTGCCCCCTGCCTCTTCTCGTCACAGCTGGGTCCTGGGCCATACTTTCAGGCTCCAGAACCCCATCAACACCCTTACTAGCTGTCATGGACCGAGTGGTTGCACATACCCACTCTGGCACACCCAACATTTTCAAATGTGTCTCTCGCTCCACCTTAGCCCAAGGGTAGTCCTCCAAATCATTGCCCAGGAGACAGTCAACCTGAAGAGTACCCGAGACCCCCTCCCCCCCCATTCAAAGGGAACCTGAGCTACCTCACACTCTCTCTGGGAGTTGTCAGCAGCTACAACCGTGTAGAATGCATGAGGGGCCACCTGCTCTCTGGACACCAAGTGACACCTGTCACACTCGCTCCGGTGTCTCTGAGAGCTTCCACCCTATGGCCATTGATGGTCACCCACTGCCTATATTTCTTAGTGTTACTAGGCAGAGGGGGGGACCATTTCCATGTCTCCTAAAGAGACCAGGGACATCTCTTATTATTAAGGGAATTTTGTAAAGCGCCTGGTTACGCTCAGATGGTGTGTCCCCGCGCTATGGCAAGTGGAGTCAGCAAGCTGGGCCGCAGGGTCTGCTCGGTTTACAGTGTGTAAAGGTGGGTTTTTAGCTTCTTCCTGAAGCCAAGTTCAGATGGCTCCATGCGAAGGTCCAGAGGTAAGGCATTCCAGCTTTTCGCCACCAGGTATTGGAAAGATCTACCTCCCATGCGAGCCTTTCTTATCCTGGGGACCTTTAATAGGCCTCCGTAGGAGGAGCGCAGGGCGCGCGTGGGCGCCTATCTGGTGACCAGACTCTGAAGCGGCGCTGGTGCCTTCCCAGTAAGGATTCGATGGCAAGTACAAAGGGCCTTAAACTCGACCCTGCTCCTTACTGGGAGCCAGTGAAGGGTCTGAAGGGCTGCTTTGAAAGCAGATCTCTTGGGAAATTTCAGAATCAGGCGGGCTGCCGCATTCTGCAACATTTGGAGGCGGTTTAATGCCTTGCTGGTGGCTCCCAGGTACAGCAGATTGCCGCAGTCCAGGCGCGATGTGACGAGGGCATGCACCAGCGTCCTACGGGCTGACGTAGGAAGGAGATCTACAACCTTCCGCAGACTTTTTAGGACGCTGAAGTAGACACCCACCACGCGGCCTATCTGAGGTCCGCGTCAAGCTAAACTCTGAGGTTCATGGCTTCTTGACAGGGTGTTGGAACCTCGCCTAAGCAAGAAGGCCACCATGCCGACGACCAAACAGATGGGCTCCCCCACACCACGAGCACCTCGGTCTTGCTGCCATTTAGTTTGAGGCAGTTGGTGGACATCCAGGTTGCTAGCTCTTGCATGCAAGCTCTGAATCTGTCCACCGCAAGACCGGGCGCGTGTGAAAGGGAGATGACCAACTGCGTGTCGTCAGCATAGGACACTATGCGCAGACCATGGCTTTCAACGATAGGTGCCACCGGGGAGACAAATAGATTAAATAGGGTGGGGCTCAGGGACGAGCCCTGGGGCACGCCCTGGCCCAAACCTTTTTCCCTAGAATAACATTCTCCCTGGCGGACCTGAAAGCCTCTCCCTGTCAGGAAGGACTGGTTCCATTCGAGTGCAGCACCAGATATCCCGCCACTATTCAGACACTGTAGCAAAGTGGTGTGAGCTACAGTGTCGAATGCTGCACTCAGGTCCAATAGGATGAGGGTCATGGTCTGACCCTCATCCACCCCCTGACGTAGGGTCTCCACAGCCATCAGAAGCGCTGATTCAGGTGAGTGGCGGGGAAGGAAACCAAACTGTGTGTCGTGCAGGAGGGCAGCCTCTTCCACGAAATCCATCAGTTGTATGTTCACCGCCTGTTTCCAGTCACTGGGCACGGTCTTAGTCCTAAATGACACGTCCAGCAGGTATCTGATGTACAGTTCCAGCACTGGCAAGCTATCAGCTAGCCGTTTCGGCGTGGTGGGGTCCCGTGGGGAGCCTGACTTAACGGATTTGCAGATCTTTAAGAGGGCCTCCGGGGACGGGGTGGCAAAGTTGGTCAGTATGTGTCTATCCCCCCATTACCTCGAGCTTGCCACAAACTCCGTCCCTGCGGTGGGGTGACTCAGGAACGGCGAGTACATTTTCGCTACTTTCTCGGCAAAAAAGTCTGCAATCCTATCGCAGGATTCCACCGAACAATCATCTGGGGCAATGGCTGGTTTCCCACCCGAGAGAGTTTTATAGAGCAAACACAATTCCTTTGTGGAATTGCCAGCTTCACTAATCCTGGTGGCATAGTATGCTGCTTTGGACTTCCTGATTAGCCCATGATAGGCTCGCCTCTCAGTTAGGTAAATCTCCTTAGCATCCGTGGCAAAAGCCCCTTGCCACTGCCTTTCAGCTCGCTTCAGTGCTGCTTTCGCAACTCGAAGCTCATCACTATACCACGGGGCTGTTTTTTTAGTGCGGCCACCCGATTTGGCGTGGGAGAGTGGGGCCGTGCAATCAAGCGCCTCGGTGATGCGTTTACAAAGGTTGGTGTTAGCAGTATCCGCATCATCCCCCCCAGGGCTCCCCCCTCTGGTTAGTGCCGCACAGAAGTTAGCCTGGGAGAAGGTGGCCCATCTCCGCCTAGGGTGGTACAGTGGTGCTGGCTCCGGCGATTTTGCCCCTGGAATGCGTATGGAGAATGGTACCAGATGATGATCCGACCAGGGGATAGGAGTGGGAGTCATGACTTCTACTTCCCCCCCAGTTGACGAACATGGGGTCTAGCAAGTGGCCCAGCTGGTGAGTGGGACCACTTACTATCTGATTCAGCTGGAGGGCTCCCAGCGCCTGGCAGAAGTCCCTGGCAGCGTTGTCCATGGGGTCATTCAGGTGTAAATTAAGATCCCCCAGTACCAGGAACTTGTCTCTGCGCAACGCAGCCTCCATAATGCCTTCTACCAGACTCTCCCCAAACCTGGCCATAGGGCCTGGGGGTCTATAGATCAAAAGACCCTTCAGCGTGCAGCCCTCCTTTACTCTGATGGTAAAGTTCCCTGCCTCACTGTCCAGGATGGGGGAGTAGTCTAATTGGCATCGTAGGCTTTGCTTGGCTACAATAGCGATACCCCCTCCTCTACCAGTAGGTCTATCTTGCCTAAGCATTATGTAGCCTTCTGGTAGCGCCTCTAAGGCATCAAGGGTAGAGCATTCATCTAACCACGTCTCTGCGAGAAACACAAGATCCCACTGTTTCTCAGTGAGTAGATCGTAGCAATCTAGCTTATGATTCCCCAGGGAACGTACGTTGAGCAGGCCACAGGCCAGGTTGTGGTCTCTAGAAGCCACATCCCTGCCAGAGTCATAGGAGAAGTGGCAGTGCTCACAGTCCATGTTGTCCTCCACTCGCATGTTATGCAAACATGGGTTGGCAATGCTGCTGCGGAGAGCCTTCAGCTCCTGCCTGCTCCACCGTATGTGCCCCGCCAATGGGACATAGGGTCTGGCCCTGGACCGCGTACGATCTCGGACGGGCGCAGACGGGCTTGACTTAAGCGCGACTTTGGCGCGCCTTTGGCGCTCCCGCTGCACTCGTCCGCTGCGCTCCCGGGAAGGCATCCGCCTTAAGTATCCCGCAGCCCGTCAGCGTGGAAAACACTAGACCGCTGATCGGCCTCCCGTGCACCGGAAGTGGCTGTCTTTACCTTCCGCGCCCTCCGCACAAAGGTGCTAACCACCCCGTCGGACCGGGGCGGGAAGGATAGATGATAGATCAGCCCCCCCGGTGTGCGTCCTCTGTCAGGTAGGTCTTCCGGACTCTGTGCTAAGGAGGCACCTGGACGGGAAGCCTAACTCGCTAACCCGCCGTCTGCACCAGCACAAGTACAATTAAAAGAGAATTTTAAAAGCAGAATGGCAAACAGTTAAAACAAATGTACACTGGCGCTTACACAAGCAGCAATGGGCTCTGCCACAACCCACTCACCACAAATGCAGGCGAAACTTCCAGTGCCTTAAGTATCCCGCAGCCCGTCAGCCTGGAAAACACTAGACCGCTGATCAGCCTCCCTGGCACCGGAAGTGGCTGTCTTTACCTTCCGCGCCCTCCGCACAAAGGTGCTAACCACCGCGTCGGACCGGGGCGGGAAGGATGGATGACAGATCAGCCCCCCGGTGTGCGTCTTCTGTCAGGTAGGTCTTCCGGACTCTGTACTAAGGGGGCGCCTGGACAGGAAGCCTAACTCGCTAACCTGCCGTCTGCACCAGCACAAGTACAATTAAAAGAGAATTTTAAAAGCAGAATGGCAAACAGTTAAAACGAATGCGCACTGGCGCTTACACAAGCAGCAATGGGCTCTGCCACAACCCACTTCCCACCAGGGGCAACCATCTCCTCCCCTCCCAGGGCTACACTCGCCATCTGGCGAGGGGTGCACGTGGTGGTGCATTAGAGTTCTTCATGGGACACTGGGGATCATAATAACGGTGTCCCACCTGCTTACAAGCTTAGCAGGTCATGGGGTCCCTAGGGACAGGTTTACCTGTTGGGGCCTCTGGCTTCTTTACTGGGGGAGGCTGGGAACCCTTCCCTTGGTTCCCTTGGGGATTACTTTGGGGCCCTTTCTGAAACTCCCTCTGTTTACCCCTGTCCCCCCCCACTCTTCTGCTGGGGACCCTGCCAACCTTTGGCTGAGTCTCCCACTGGACCCTTGTGGACCCTAGTACTGGCCCAGCGGTCCGCCTCCACAGAAAGTTTTCTAGGACTAGATATCTTGCTATCAAGAAGGTGCTGGCGTAGCTCTGGAAAACAGTTATTAGACACGTGCTCCCAAGCAAACAAATCATAAAAAGCATCATAACTTTCCACTTTGCTACCCTTTATCCAACCATCCATGGCTGTGCAAAAAAAGGACACATATTCAACCCACGTAGTACGGCAATTTCTTACATTCTCTAAAGGCTTGTCGGTACTTTTCTGGAGTTAGGCCATACCTTAACATTAAAGCATCTTTCATATGAGTATAAGACATCCTATCCTCAACAGGCATGTCCAATAAGGTATCTCTCCCCTCATTGACTAAGCGACCCCACAACCCCGCTCCCCAATCCTTCTCAGGGACCCGGTGGGCCAACAATGCTAACTCATATGCTTTGAACCATTGGCCAATATCTTCATTCTTATGGAAATATTTTATCACATCTTTGGGAAAATAAAACTTACTTTCTGCAGGCCCAGATGGAATGCTGCCACCAGAGGGATTCAATTCTAAACTCTTAGTTTTGAGCTCCATCTCCCTCACCATTTTCTCACGTTCAAATGCTAATTTTTCTCTTCCAAAATCTAACCTTTTGCTCTCCATGTCAGCATCTCTCCTGCTTCTTGCATTCTCTAACTCCAACTGCCCTCCTATTTTAAGTTTTGCCATTTCTAACTGGTGCTCTCGTTCCTTCGCCCTGTCTGCCAATTCTTCAGTAGACAGACCCTTGGAGGAAACGCTGCTGCCGGGGGATGTCACTGGGCCATTCACGGGCTCTTCCCCCCCCCCCTTCCTCAGGCGGTACCACCACCGGATAAGAGGGATCTCTGGCTTCTAACCAGGCCTCCAATGCTTTGAGAAATTCTTCCATATTTTTGAGGCCTGTTGTAGGAACTTTCAACTGCTTGCAGAAGTGCTGCAACTGCTTTTTCTTGTAGTTCTTAATCAAATTTGTATCAAATTCCCCCACAACAACAGGGGTAGTGACTCCAGCATCACTCATGGTCAAAATTGGCAGTGTTAAAAAAACAAGCTCCAGGAAAGCGGAGAACAAAAATAGAATATCCTACCAAAATAGATTGTGGCTGCGCTATGGTCTGCTCTCACTATGTAGTGTACACTAAATCACTGCACATGAGTCATAAATGCAAAGTTTAAATCCTCACCGCTGACCAACAATGTTAGAATCAGCTGGTCTCTAGTTGGCAGAGGTATACACTTCTGACAAATAGGGACCCACCTCCTCTAGTCAGGGCAAGGAGATCACACACTCAGATAACCCCTGCTCACCCCCTTGGTAGCTTGGCAGAGCAGACAGGCTTATCTCAGAGGCAGTGTGTTAAGCATTTATGACCACATACAGTAATAAAGTGAATACACCACAAATGGACACAATACAGAAGGCATTATAAAAATAAGGATGTTTATTAAGCATGGGTGAAATTTGTGAATTCGCGTTCCGTGAAATCGCGGATTTCCCCGCAAAAGCGGAAAAAATCCGCGAAATCGCGAATTTTCCCACAAAATCGGGTTTTTGCGATTTGCCCTGGAGTACTTTCTACTGGCTAATCCAAAAAGTGCTCCCTCATTGGGTAAATGTATAGTGCTTTTACTAAACTGCAGCTGCGTAAAGGGCCAGAAGATGTGTCTCCAGTGACCAAGTGTGCCTGTAACACAGGCACAGGTACACATGGTCACTGTGGCAGATTTACAAGCCGCTTGCACCTCTTTTGCGCCACAGTTGCGTCACTTTTGTGACACAGCGGCAGTACAAAAGATGCGCCATGGTGCTGGGTATTTTTAACGTGACGCATCTGAGAGAGCAATCCCGTTGTAAAGCCCTGCGCTATCAGGAGGCGTTCCGGTGCAGGGGAGGGTGTTCCTGCACAGAAACGGCTCCTAAAAGTGGCTGAGTCAAATCTACAAGATTTCACTCAGTCACTTTTAGGCCAATGCTGCGTCAAAGCCCTGCGCCTGCTTGAAGCAGGCGCAAGACTTGATGCAGCATTGGGGAGATAGGGCCCCCCAAAGCATTGCTGGAGCTGCGTTGCGCTTGCGACGCAGCTCCAGCAATGCGCTGCTTGTAAGGCACAGATGCGTGACGCATCTGTACCGTTTTTGCCACATTGTTCGCCTCATTGTAAATGCGGCGGACCATGGGTGGCGGAGCTACGGCGCACAATAACTGGCGCATCCCTGGGGATGCGCCAGTTATTGTAAATCTGCCCCTATACATTTAGCCAACGAGGGAGCACTTACTGATTAGACAGTAGAAAGTACTCCAGTTGAGGAGAGGTATTGCACAAAACGGTGGCATCTTCGTGGACAAATACGCAGGGCGGGATTCATTCTGCCCCCCGTTAGACTCGTTTTTTGTGCCCTTCTGCCCTCTGTTAGACTCATTTTCCCCTTGTTTTTCTGCCCTTCTGCCCCCTGTTAGACTCGTTTTTGTGCCTTTCTGCCCTCTGTTAGACTAGTTTTTTGTGCCCTTCTGCCCTCTGTTAGACTCGTTTTTCCCTTGTTTTTCTGCCCTTCTGCCCTCTGTTAGACTGCTTTTTGTGCCTTTCTGCCCTCTGCATCACCACATCACTCAGCACCACCACATTATCACTCAGCACCACCACATTACCACTCAGCACCACCACATTACCACTCAGCACCACCACATTACCACTCAGCATCACCACAGCACCACCACAGCACCACCACAGCACCACCACAGCACCACCACAGCATCACTCAGCACCACCACAGCATCACTCAGCACCACCACAGCATCACTCAGCACGACCACAGCACGACCACAGCACTCCTGAGCACGACCACAGCACCCCTGAGCACGACCACAGCATCACTCAGCACCACCACAGCATCACTCAGCACCACTACAGCATCACTCAGATTTTACCGCGATTTCTCGAGATTCGCGGATCGCGAAATCGCAGAAAATCCGCAAATACCAGAAGCGGAACGAATTTTCAGCCCATGCTTAATTTTTATATAAGGCTTAGCACAAGACCAAATAACGACAAAAATATACCACAATCTCGGCTTAGCACAAGACCAAATAACGACAAAAATATACCACAATCTCAATAAATACTCTTTGGAAGGAAAAATAATAGTTCAGGTAAAGTTTCTTCTTAGTAAATAGTCTTTAGCAACAAAGGTAACTCTTCTTCTCTAAAGCACAGTTCTTGGCAACAATGTAACCCCGACAGGAGTCACACGACGTCGAGGCAAAGTTATTCCAAAGGTTCGGCGTCGACCGCGAGGAGCGCTTAGTCGAGCCCGGAGTCGAAACAGACCCCACAACACAGTACCTTTTAGAATGAAGAAAACGATGAAACACAGCGTCGAGAAGTGTTGGCGTCTCGGCGTAGATCGAGCTTCGGAGACTGGGCGATCCGCAGCGGCGTCAAGAGATGCGGGCCGGAGCAGCGCTCACGGTGGCATGGCAGGATACGGCGTAGTTGTCAATGTCGTTGTTGCATGAGTAAGCAGCGCTCACGGCGTCGAGAGGGGCTGTGATGTCGAGGCGATTGGTAGCGGCGTTGCTACTGGCGTCGATCGGGCCCGGCTGCCTGCGTCGATGGTGCGGGCCACTGGAGTCGTACACACTATGTCGAGCTGGATTCGGCGTCGTCGTGATTGCTGGTTTCTTTACAGGTGCTGGACTCCCACGTTCCAGCAACAGGCAATTTTGGCAGATGGTGAAGTCCTTTAGCCCTGTGACTTCAACAGGAGACTGGCACTCTTCCAGCCCTTGGAGATTTTCTTGGCAAAGCTTGAGAGTACACACTCAGTTCCTCTCTCCTTGTTCCTTGGCAAAAATAAAGCAGCAACTGCAGGATTCCCCCCAGCAAACAGCACTCTGGCAGAAGGGGTAGACAAGTCCTTGGATCAGCAGGATTCTTGTCCTTGGTGTAGGTTTCCTTGTCAGAAGTGATCTAAATTCCTTGGTTCAGGGATCCTTCTCTTATAACCCTTTTCTGCTTTGATCCCTTTGTCCATGCAGGGGAATTTCCCCCATCCTGGGTTTGTGGTGGGTGTTGCCAGGCTGAGGCACCTGGTCTATTCACTGTGCAGCGGTACAAAAGGGGGTGGTGATGGACGGAGCATGTGAATCAATCAAACACTCAAACCGAGTCAAAAGATCTGGGTTTAATCCATCACCGTTCTTTAGCCCACTCTGCCACCCCAGTTCAGACATGGCTATATGCAAATCAGTCTAACCCTGTGCCTCATGGGAACAGTCCAGCCCGAACTGCCAAGCCATGTCTTCCCTGGACCGGAAACAAGCTTCCGAGGACCGGTTTCTGGCATTCCAGCCATCTTCAGCCCGGCTTGCTTGAATCCAGTGGCAAAGTGAGCAAGGGACTCATGTCTGAGCATACCCTGCCACACTTATGGCGGCCAAAAGCGGTACAAAAGGGGGTGGTGATGGACGGAGCATCTGAATCAATCAAACACTCAAACCCAGTCAAAAGATCTGGGTTTAATCCATCACCGTTCTTTAGCCCAATCTGCCACCCCAGTTCAGACATGGCTATATGCAAATCAAATCATGGGAACAGTCCAGCCCGAACTGCCAAGCCATGTCTTCCCTGGACCGGAAACAAGCTTCCGAGGACCGGTTTCTGGCATTCCAGCTGTCTTCAGTCCGGCTTGCTTGAATCCAGTGGCAAAGTGAGCAAGGGACTCACATCTGAGCATACCCTGCCACACTTATGGCGGCCAAAAGCGGTACAAAAGGGGGTGGTGATGGACGGAGCAGGGCAGAGTCCTCAGCCGCCCGGCAGGAGGTTGAGCCAGCAATGTCACTGACATGGACAGGGCCATCAGTCGCCCGGCAGGAGGTGGAGCCAGTATTGTGTCAGGCAGGGCAGGCTATCAGGAACCACTCTTCCCCCACTCTAAACGAAAATGCCTCATTCTCTCCACACTGACTCATTCAGACCTCTGGAGCCACCCAGCCCCTGTCACACACACACCAAACCAGCAGAGACCGGTAAATAGACAAGAAACTAGTCACTTTCTAAAAGTGCTAGTTTCAAACTCAGAATCTAAAAACCATCCATCCTAAAGGATGTGTTATCAAATTCTGAGTTCAGGGATACTAAACTCGACTTTCCACCATGCTCTCCGAGTCTGTTAGGATTATATAGTGTAATAATTCTAGCAGCCCAGTCTGGCCTAAGGAGAGCAGGTAGCCTTATAATAGTGAAAAACAAAAATGGCTGTAATTCACTATTAGGACATGCCACACACGTCAGGGCTTGTCCTACCTTATGCTTACAATGCACCCTGCCCTTGGACCTACCATAGGAGTGACTAACATGAAGTTAAGGGAAGGTTTAAGGGACTGGCAAGTAGGTGTATTTGCGCAGTCAGCATGGCAGTACCAGTCTGCACGCAGGTTCTGCAGCGGCAGACCTTAGACATATTTTACAAGGCCGCTTCCGTGGGTGGCACAACCAGTGCTGCAAGCCAACCAGCAGCATTTGTATTTACAAGCCCTGGCACTCCTGGTGCACTATACTAGGGACTGACAGTAAACCAAATAAGCCAAACATGGAATCCAATTAATGTACCAATTTAACATAGGGAGCATTTGCACTGTGGCACTGATCAGCAGTGGCACAGTGCCCACAGCAATATTCCAGCAAAACATCGTAAACAGAGGAGGCAAACAGAAAAAATGGAGGAGAGACTCATGCCAATGATGCCAGGTCTAACAGGAGGTTATGAGGGAAAACATTTGTAATTTTGCGGTGTACCTACCAAATATAATCCAACAGACTATTACATAAATGAAGCCTGCGTAATTCTACAACTGCAAGGGCTCTATGCGTTTATCATTTTACAACACCACGAGTACTGCCTGTGTGATTACAGAACCAATAAGGCACTGCCTAGGACCACCGAGGCTTCAGGGACTGCCGAGGCCCACACTGCATATTTACGTAAAGCCCCAGAGGGTGGCGATCCCCTGACTTCAGTTGGCCTCGAAGCCCCCTGAACAATTAGTAAACAATACCTGGGAAGGTGGCGATCCCCTAGGCTGAGAAACGTCTCTGTGCCCTCCCGCGCCTAATTTACATGTGACATTAAGATCCCCAGTCCTACAGAGACCCCGTAATATAATAGGATTGGCCACGGAGCATTACCCACCAGGGGCCTCATTCAAATGAACGGGTGAGACCCGGCTTTTTTATTTCTCCATTTTTACAATCCGGATCCGCGCTATTAAAGCGATACAAGGTTTTCCTCCTCTCGCTTCACCTAGTCAAACAAGGATTTGCTATTACAGGGTAGAAGACATGCACCGCCCTCTAATAGCAAACATAAATGTCCTGCGGATGCACACCCTGGTACATTGTATGAGCTGCGCCTGGGAAGTCGCGCTCCGTAGGACCATGATGCATTGGTTAGTATACACGCATACTAACACTACTTACACATGTGTAGTACAGCGACCAGAGTGTAGTGAAGAGGCAGAGGAAGTGCAATATCTAAAAATATAAATCCTACCAGAGGTCGGATGACAGTTCACTGAGCCGACGACCCTGGGATGAGTAGAAATGGCTACACGAAGAAAACAGGTCTTTAGCACAACACAAGCAACTTTGAAATATTGGCGAGTGCTGCCTTCTTTTTACCTTCTCCTGCTCGTTGCCAAATGTATGTAGTGAAGAGGAAGACAGCAGTGGATCCGATAAGTAAATTTATTGCAGGAAAACAAGACACCTTAAACACCGACCAAAAGGAGCAGACAACAAGGCAACCGTCTTCTCCAGCACCGTGTACAAACTCTCCAAGGTTCCCCTCATGACAGCCCTACATTCTAACATTACATACTTACATTCTAGTAGAATTACATACTAACATTCTACTATGACTTACATTGGAATACTACACAGAGCACATTACTTCACAGCATTGAGCTCATGGTTTCATCCAGGAGTCTTGAGACCGGTAGAGGCGAGTAGTTCGCTTCCCACTCCCTGTATTATATAAACGCAAACTAACACTACTTCCACAGGTATACTACAGCGCCCAGAGCACATCACTTTACAGCAATGAGCTCACGATTTAGGCTCACAGTTTAATCCCAGTTTCTTCAGACCAGTAGGAGAAAGTAGTTCGCTACCCACTCCCTATATATTATAAACGCATACTAACACTACTTACACAGTTATACTACAGCGGCTAGTATCCTACAGTGCCCAGAGCCCATCACTTTACAGCAATCAGCTAGGTTTGATCCCAGAGTCTTCACACCGGTAGGCATGAGTACTTTGCTTCCCGCTTTCAGTAGTTCACTTCCCACTCCCTGTATTGTATAAACACCTACTAACACTACTTACACACATATACTACAGTGCCCAGAGCCCATCCCTTTACAGCAATCACCTCGGTTTGATCCCCAAGTCTTCACACCGGTAGGCGTGAGTACTTCGCTTCCCGTATAGTATTAGCGCACGATAGCAGTCAGTAGTTTGCTTCCCACTCCCTGAATGGTATAAATGCCTACTAACACTACTTGCACACGTATGCTACAAACACCAGAGCACATCACTTTACAGCAATGAGCTCACGGTTTAGGCTCTCGGTTTCATACCAGAATCTAGCAGCATATCATCTCAGCACCAGGTCACTCTGAGCAACGCCGCACTTTCAGACCGGCAGGAGTGACTACTTCGCTTCATACTCCCCCAAAGAGGTTACAGTGCTCCTGCCTGCCTTTCCTACTTTTTTCGCCCTGTTTCCCCTTTCTCGCTTCAATGTGATCGCAAAATGGCGGCCAACACTTCCTAGTAGCAACAGCTCGCAACCAATAAGCAGCAAGCTTGTGCTCGTAACCAGAGGCGCAACTAGAGCCAAATTTCGGGGGGGGGGGGGGCTAAGAAAAAAATTCGAGGGGGGATAAACCTTTAATCAGTAGGCAGAGTGGAGCTGCAGGGGCTCTTAGAAGGAGTGAAATAACTGCAAGGCCTAATTAACATTCAAATGTTCTTTTAAACACCTGTGAAACGTTCGGGTCCGGCTCTGTGTGTGCCAGGGATCTGTCTCATCCCAGGCTGCCACACACGACAGGGGAGGCTGAAGCCCGGTGAGTCCAATGGGTGTTGCGCGCCTGCTCGTAACGTCTCAGCCAATCAGATGGCAGAATTCCCAAATATCGATATCTGTAAATTTATATTTTTCTCCAAAACTACTGAACAGATTCACACCAAATAAACAAAAGCGTGCTTTCTAGACCAATACCCTTCTTCCTGCCATATTTGGGGCAATTCCGTTCACCCGTTCGACCTGTAGCCTTGTCCAAAGTTTCCTATGGGAATTAACATGGAAAAAACACATTTTGGGTGCCCCCTTTTATCACGGCCCCTCTTGGCCAATCACCCCCAAACTTTCAACATAGGAGCTGATATGAACAAAGAATTAGTTTTGAAAATTCATGAAGATTCATCAAACGACGCCAAAGTTATAAGCAAAACAAAAAAATGCTCTTCCTATGGAAACTTGGTCCTAACTAGAACTACCTACTGGCGACCACCAGTAGGTCATACATGTGAACAAGCCCAGTGAGGTGAGCAAAACGCATCATTCTGCCATCCTATCTCTAATAAATTAATTCTAACAGCACTAAGTGGAGTCCGTGTCCCCGTTTCCTGTGAAGGAGAGCAGTGGGGATTTTTCATTTGAATATATATATATATATATATATATATATATATATATATATATATATATATATATATATACACACATATACATACAGAGAATCCGTCCAAATGCTAAGGAAAGCGGCACACCGATTCCATCCACAAGTGTTTATTTGTGCAAAGCCAACGCGTTTCGGCCCGAACAGCCTTTGTCAAGTTAGCACGTCAAACCCAACGTACCCAATAAATACACAAGATGTCATCATGAACGTAGAAGAAATCTCTCCATGGAATAAAAAAAAACATTAAATATTTCCTAGTACATATTTGTCTATTTAATTGTTTAACCATAATTAAAATGATTACTGTAAATACAAAAATATAGTCACTAAATTGCATAATTTTTACAATTACTTTCTCTTTCAACAATGGACATAGTAAAAAGACTCTACATTTTGTCTCCTTGACTGATATTTACAGCGTGTATGTCATTCATTTTAGTCGTAATCGGTGGGATCATGTGTAGCCAACAAATTCATGTTTTTTAATCTATAAAGTGCATTAAGGGACAAAATCATAACCACAAATTGGACAGTATCCCAAAATTATTTATATTAGTCTATCCATGTATAGCTCAATGGAAAATAAGGTTCATCATCCCTATTTTTCATATATATAGAGTCCCTATACAAAAGATTGAGAAATTCATTTATCTAATCTCAAAAAAATGTCCCAATAGAGATGATGGATAGTAATTCATCATGGAAAGATTACTGTATTTCGAATATCGGGCAAGTGCCCATATAATTTGTCCAAATATTGGGCAAGTGCCCCTAAATGACCATTTTTCAATCATAATGAGTTGTGGTGTCTATTCAATATTCTCATACAAATGAATTGCAAGAAAAAACAAAACAAAATAAAAGTATTAATCTCATTAAAAGCTAATAGCATTATTGTTAATACTGGGTAATCAGAGAGAATTATACGCCAATGTGTGTAGCCAATTCCTCCTCCCTGTTCATGCTAAAATGCATCCTGGTATGTAAATCAATTATGTAAAGTGAATCAAGAATGCATAGCTGTTTTCCCCTATCTCCTCCCCGTATCAGTTTCATTATGCGATCTACTCCAAAGTATTTGAGGAGTTTGTTGTCACTGTTGTGTGTGTTGTAGAAATGTCTATCTACAACGTAACTGAAACCCAGATTAGTTATGGCCCTTTGGGGCTCCAAGATACATGTAAATTACAAATTTGTTAGTGCAAGTAATAAACTTACCGATTTGTCAGTCTTTTCCATCTTGTGTCTTCTTGCTTCTACAATTGTAACTGTTTTACATGAGTTACATTTATAGAATCCCTCCCATGCTCATAACCAAGTTGTGGGGGGCTCCGTGGTCTCAAAACTGTGTGCTAGTTTGTCCTTAATCGAGCTTGCTCTACTGTAAGTAACCATAGGGACAATTTCTAAGCTATTTCCAATCACAGGGTCAGCTTGAATCACACCCCAATGTTTTTTCAAGATTGTCTTGAATTTATTTGATCCTCCATTGAAAGTAGTTATCATCCTAGGAATGCCCAAAGATTCTTTCTTCACAAAATTCTGCCTACCTTTAAACAGGACATCCTCTTGCTAACTTGTTCCTAGCTTGAGAAAGAATTTTGTCAGAATGCCCTCTCTTCTTAAATCTTTGCATCATGTGGTTTTGTTCTTTGCTGAAACTCTCCTCCTAGCTGCAATTTCTGCGAGCTCGCAGCAATTTTTCATATGGAAGGCTGTTGATGATTGAGGTAGGGTGATGACTGTGCATATAGTCGTACTGTTTCCTTTCTAAAGACTAGTGACTAACTTGTTATTCTAAACAGTATTGGCAACATCTAGAAATTCACAGGATTGCTCGCTGATTTTGTGGGTGAAGCTCAAATTTAAATTGTTACAGGATAGTCTCAAATTCCCAAACTATATCTTTCTCCATTGGAAATAAGAAAAAGGTTGTCAATATACCTTATCCATAAGGGTACATGGTCTGTATATTTTTCATTAGATTCTACTCATACCATCTGATCCTCCCACCAGCCCAGGAACAAGTTAGCCAGGTTGGGGTAAAACAGGTGCACATAACAGTTCATGATCATTGCTGATGCAAAGTTTTATTAAGCACACAGATAATCTATTGCAATCAATATAGCATCATTTGCTGACGCAAATTTGTGTGGTCTAACATGGTAATCGATCTACTTTATAAAAAATGCATTCAAGCCTCTACTCCTTTCCTTTGATTGATACAAGTATATAAAGAACAAATATCTAAGGATATCATCAGAAACTTTATTCCCACTTAATGTCAGGAATTCATTTTACAAAAATCAGTGCTGTCTTTACAGTATGATCTGACACTGATAAAGGGTCCCAAAAAGTAATCTAGAAAAATTGAAGTATTTTCCAACAGACCCCTTTGGAAGATACAATAGGCCTCTCTGGTGATTTGGTGGGATGTTTATATACCTTAGTTAAGAGGTATAGGCATGGTAATCGTGGGTTGTCAGTCTTTAAAAATAGATATTCATCATCGCAGAGAAGGCCTTCCCAGCATGTGAGCAGTGCTGGGATTAGGAGCTGGGAGCCTGCACAGTGTGCACCAGGCTCCTGACAAGGATGCAGGGATCAGAGGAAGGCGGCCATTGGAGCAGGTATGTGAAATTTTATATATTTTGTAAAAAAAAAATGTGTACCCCAGCACCAACACTTCACAGTATGAGCGGCTGCTCCTGCTAGTGCTAAAGTTTGTTCAGAAGCCCATAGCCAGCGCGTTTAAATGTAGGTGCACTAAATGCATAATCTTGAATAAGCATGGGCGGAAAATCTTCGGTAAATTCGCAACCCGCGAGATTCACGTATTTCCCGCAAAATCCGCAAGCGGAACGGATTGGGTCAAAAGTTCAAGCTGACTTTTGTAACTCTTTTAGAATGGCGCCGGCAAGCTGCCAGAGCCATTCTAAAATAGTTACCAAAGTCAGCTTCAACAGGAAGCTCTAATAGATAAAGTAAAGCAGGTGCTGCTCAAATTCAGTTACACAATCATTAATCACCCCAAACTTGGGGTGATTAATGATTATGTAACTTAATTTTACCTTCAATTCCAGCACCTGCTTTACTTTATCTATTAGTGCTTCCTGTTGAAGCTATTTGCAGCTATTTTAGAATGGCGCTGGCAGCTTGCTGACGCCATTCTAAGTGGGGCTGAGGGCAGAAGGGCACAAAAGTGGGACAGAGGGCAGAAGGGGACAAAAATGAGTGGGGCAGAAGGGCACAGAAACGAGTGGTACAGAGGGCAGATGGGCATAAAAAACGAGAGGGTGGCAGTGATTAACCAGCAAAAAAAAACCCTGCGAAAACGCAAAGTGCCCCGAGAACACCCGCGAACTCGCAAAAATAAAAAAATCTGCAAATTCGTGAATTTTGCGGATTGCGAATTCGCAAATCCGCAAATTGCAAATTCGCAAAATTCGCCCATGCTTAATCTTGAATACCCCTCAAGCCTCCTTAACACTACCAGACACACACTGCCCTTTTAGTTCATTCTTGCAGGCTCCTGTTTTCTTTCTTTGTGACAGGTTGTCAGTCTTTTTTCTCATTTTTTACCCTTGGTGTGTTTTGCCTCACTTGGTCAATGCCGGCTTGGGGTCCCCGGGGACAAAATTGGCACAGGATTGGAGACAGCGTTCCGCTCCCCCCCTTCAGAATGATGCCTGGCCCCAGGGGCTGAAATTGGCCCAGCAAGGGGGGGCAGGGTGCCCCCTTTAAAATTGCACCAGTAGCTGGGGATGGGGTCCCCGGGGCTGAAATCAGTCTGGGAGGGCAGGTTACATGCCCCCTCCTCAAAACAATTGTGGCTGGTCCCAGGGAATGGGGTCGTCAAGGCTGAAATTGGCTTGGGGAAGGGGACAGTGTGCCCCCTCCTCATAAAGATTACACCGGGAGATGGGAGCCCCGGAGCCAAAGTTGGTCTGGGGTGAGTGGCCATGTGGGACCCTTGTCCCTTTAATTAAATAAATACATTTAAAAAACAGCCATATGACCAGCCTTCCACTGCACATTGCTGAAGGCCATGTGCAGCATGGGTTTGGTTGTAATGGGTGTTGGAGGCAGGGCCGGCCCTCATGCATGGCCCGGCAGTGAACCCCATGCTGCACATGGCTGAAGGCCGTGCACAAGGGTGGACTGCATATACATATGGTAATTAAATATTACTTTACGTTACAAAAAAACCTAGAAATTAACTGAAAAAACAGATTAAAGTAACGTTATAATTAGGCAAATTTGACAGTGACATTAAAAATTTGAAGAAAAAAACCGAAATAGAAATTCAACAGTTATAGTGTGTAGCGCTAACCATAACATGCATCCATGCCATGCACTTTTTATGACCTCACATACAACATCACACATGACATTTTCTATAATCTCAAATGACTAAGGATTAGCAAATTGCCATCCATGCCAAGCTAGAAAGCAGGTCTTTTGTAGGGGTGGCGGAAGTCCCGTAAGGGACTTTTGCGGAGAGGCACGGAGATTGATTCAATCTCCGTGCCTCTCCGCATATATCCATTACGCGATGCCCACCCGCCCGCAGGCCTCCCACTTTCCGCCCGCCTCCGGCGCGCCATATTAAATTATATTTAAAAGCCTAAAATGAAACTTAAATAAAACTTACATTATTGTGGCTGCATCCTTCATCTGGAAACTGCGCATGAGCGGGAGCCTGTGCATACGCATTCCTCGCCAGGACTGCGCATGCACAGGCTCCCATGCATGCGCAGTTTCCAGATGAAGGGGAAGGATGCGGCCGCAATAAGGTACGTTTTATCTAAGTTTAATTTTAGACTTTTGTTTTAAGTATAATTTAATACGGTGGGCGGGAGGCCAACTTCCGTTCTGCCCCCGAATGTGCGGAGATTTGCCCAAATCTCTGCCTTCTATGCGGAAGGGCAAATGTCCACCCACCCCTAGTCTTTTGCCATTTTTACAGCAAAGTATAGGATTAGCTAACCATATCAAGTTGAAAGATGCCAAACAGCACTCCAGGCACAGTATTACACTATTACTTGGATTGGAATAATACCATCCAAGCCAACACTGTAGCACACTACACTCTATGCCACTCCACTCGCCACTTCACTTTATGCTAAGCTACTCTATGCCACTCCACTTCACTGTACAACACTCAACTCCATCCCATTCTGTACCACTCAACTATACAACACTACACTGTAAAGTGTTCTAAGTTCACTTTACTCTGCTTCTCCACAAAGCTCACCTATACTCTACAACAGCTCACTTTATGACACCCTCCTTTATTGAACTGTGCCACACTCCACTTAACACTCCACTCAAAGACCGTAAACTCTAAGATTTCATCAATTTTATGCAAAATAAAAAACCATTGGAATTCAATGAAAAAAACAAAGATTATATCTTTGTCCTAATTAGGAAAAACGTATTTATTCTTTCTATACAAATCATACTTACTAGAAATACTTCAGTTATAGTTATACCTTAAATTTATCATGTACTCAACACTTTTACATTTATATAACTATATCTATTCTTTAGCTACAAGCAACTAGCTATAACAAAGGTTTAACGTTTGGTTTATTTTCATAGTTTTTTTATATAGATGTGTGTTTTCAGATAAAGCGGTTTGCGTACATACAGATTACTCACTGAATATTGAATATTCAATAATTATGGTTATGTGAAGGTGGACCACTTTGTTTTCTTTGTTTTACATAAATGTATAAAGCAATACTAAAAAAAACGAAATCACTGAAATTCACCAGTTATGATTAACAGAATTAACTAGAACTTGCACACTCGTCAGGAAGAGCGATGTTATTAATGATGTCATTTCTGATGCTATCACTGATGTCATATAACATATCATGAGTGATGTAATGGGAGTTCATAAGCAGTACATGTAGGAATTTCAAAATCCTTATATACTCAGAATGATGTAATTTTCCATAATTTGCAGAATTTACATTGTGTAAATAAATTATGGTTTTCACCCTATAGGAAGCTAGACTAAGTCAGATTTGCTTCTCACCGGTCAATTAGTTTCTATGTATGGAAATGTACCAGTATTTATAGAGCAATAAAACCCTGCCGAAAATGAACAGTGCCCTTTGTTTAATCTGCTTTTTCCAATAAAAGGTAAATTAAACCTGAAAATAATATTCCAAACGGTTAATTTTTAGCTAAACATTGTAGAATGACTCACCACTACAGATAAATCTTCTCCTTAGCACAACAAACAGGCACAACTTTTATGATTTTGCACATGATGCGTTGATTTCTTCAAACCAATTTTCGGCAGATTATTCACTTGGAAAAACAGTTATTTGAGGGGAGTTAAAAATAGGGATTGATTTATGAATTAAACATCTAGCCTTACTGGTATTGTATGTAAAAAAAAAACCATGACTAGTTATTGAACTTCGAACACGTTTGTATAAGTTCATAAATCCATCTAATACAAACTAATTATTTCCAAGATACACAGGAAAGTACAACTAAAATATTAATATCAAACATGACTTTCGGGGTGTGCAACTAAATAAAAACAGTCAGTTAAACCATCAAGCCCAAGGCACGCCACGTCAACTTTTCAAGAACTCGTGCTGATCAAAGTCAAGTATTCGTATGCAGCAACATACAAAATAACAGTCATGCACACACGTCTAGGTCAAAATATGCCTACAGATGTAGATTCACTAGAAAACATGAAGGTATTCCATGCCTTGTAAAACGCATGCATACGCAAGCATCTGACATTGTTGCCTCTATTTATGTTTTTATGCAATTTTATACTGGATATTGCAAAGAGTAATTTGAACTCTTTATATATGAAGTGGCATGTTACACGTAAGTTTGCAGTTACATAATCATTACATATGGAGTAGCGAGTTACATAGGAGTACAAAGTCGCACATGTTTTTCATATTGTAAAAGGTTGGGGATATGCTAAGTAAACTAGGAACAAGGCATCCAATTAGACAGCAATAATGTACCGTTAGTCACATCAAAAGAGAAGGGCAGAAAATGCTTCCACAAGGTCAGCAAGAGTGGACTGTAATCAGTAGAGAATATCTGACAGTTTGACTTCTATGTCACGTGGCAACAGGCAGAAGGAAGACAGGTGAAAAAGGTACATATCCGAGTCAGGATGTTATGTTATGTTATGTTAGGAGGTTTTTGTAAAGCGCGCTATCACCGTAGGTTTCCTGGCGCTGATTGGGATACTGAGAGAGGCAGATTAGAGTTTATCCAGATTGGGGGAAGAGCCAGGTTTTAAGGGACTTACGGAAAAGGATAAGTGATGTGACAGATTTGAGAGAAAAGGGAAGAGAATTCCAGAATGTAGGGGCAAGATATGAGAAGCTTCGGCCTCCCATCCTTGTAAGCTTGAAGGGTGGGATGACCAGGAGGTGAAGATGGGAGGATCTGAGAGTGCAGGGGGGGGGCAGTAGGGGGTGGTAAGAGATTTCAGAAAGCTAGGTGAAGGACCAGTAAGGGACTTTAATACTAGGCAGCCGATCTTAAAGGCTGCCCTGAGATTGATAGGGAGCCAATGCAGTTTAGCAAGGAGGGGCTTGGCCGACTGCCATTTGGGGGTCCTAAATACAAGACGCGCCGCTTGGTTCTGCACGACCTGTAGCCTGTGAAGCAGGGTTTTTGGCAGGCCATGATAAAGAGAATTAGAAAAGTCCAAACGGGACAGGACTAAGGCCAGAGTGACTTGAAGTAGGACTGCGGGGGACAGGAGGTAAGCAACCTTCCTGATCCTGCGGATCTGATACATGCAGGAAGAGACCACTGCCCCCACCTGGGCCTTGAGGGAGAGTTCGGAGTCAATAATGACACCCAAGCTCTTCACAGATGTCACAGGGACAGGGGGAGGACCGAGTCCAGAAGGCCAGAAGTGTGGACCCCAATGGATGGAGCTCCTACCCGGAAGAAGGAGCTCTGTCTTTCCGGGATTCAGCTTAAGCTGATTTTGGCTCATCCAGAGAAGAATATGAGACATAACAGAATGGAAATTAGAGACAGCAGAAGGGGTGGAGAGAGGAAAGATGAGTTGTAGGTCGTCAGCGTAGTTGAAGACGGTGACGTCCCACTGCCTCAGAGAAAGAAGAAGGGGGCGAAGATAGAGATTGAAAAGGAGGGGGGACAGAGAAGAACCCTGGGGGACACCGCAAGTGGAGGAGACTTTGGGTCCACGAAAGGTACCCAGACTGACCGTCTGAGACCTACCAGATAGAAAGGAGTGGATCCAAGCCAGCGCCGGGCCCTGGAGGCCGGCCTGCTCGACACGGCGGATAAGGATGTCATGATCCACCGTGTCGAACGCGGCCGACAGATCTAACAAGACCACGGCCTGGGGGATGCCCTTGTCAGCATTGTCTCTCAGAGTGTCGAGCACGGCTAAGATGACTGCCTCCGTGGAGTGGCCGGGTCGGAAACCGGCTTGGTTGGGCTCCAGGAAGTTCGAGTTTGACAAACTGTGAGAGGCTAGCCGTAACATGGGCTTCCAGGATTTTGGAGAGATAGGGAAGGAGGGAAATAGGTCGGTAATTGGCAGGGACCGATGGGTCGGCCCCTGGCTTCTTCAGGAGAGGAACTAGAACGGCCTCCTTAAAAGAGCCAGGCACCGTGCCCGAGGACAGAGACGAGTTCAGCAATGAAAGAATGCTTTCGGGAAGAGAGAGACAGATGTCTCGCAGTATAGACGGGGGGCAACAGTCATCCGGGGAACCAGACTTGACCCGGGTAGCTAGTTTTGCTAGGGTGGTCGAGTCAAGAATAGGGAAGTGTAAAAGTGAGGAAGAGTTATGGGGGACCGGAGTGGTAACAGCGTCAGGAGAGGGGGTGGTGATAGAGTCCTTAATCATAACAATTTTTTCAACAAAAAAGGAGCTAAGGGCATTGCAAGATTCCTGGGTAGGGGCCTGGGTAGGGAGGGTCCTGGTGTCAGTGGTTAGTTCCCCAATCACTTTGAAGATTTCTTTGGATTGAATGGGTGCAGAGAGAATTCTTTCCGCGATGTATGCAGATTTGGCCGCAATGATGGCTTTCTTATACTTGTTGCGCGCAACCAAGTAAGACTCCCTGCTTGAGGTGTGATAGTCCCTTCTCCAGGATCAAAGCCTAGCTAGATATTCAAGGTGTCTAGTAGAAGCAATCCAGAAAAGCGTAAGTCGAGGAAATATCAGGATGAGGGCCTGTTGGCTAGGATATGCACTTTAGCGAGGCAGACCCCAACACTCTAGTCAGGGTAAAGGAGTTACACACCCAAGATAACCCCTGCTCAACCCCTTGGTAGCTTGGTAGAGCAGTCACGCTTATCCCAGAGGCATTGTGTAAAGAATTTGCGTAACACAAACACCAGTGACACATTAGGCACAGAACAGACTCCACATAAGGTTATATAAAAAATATCCTTTGTATTACACACAAAACACATTAGACCTCAATCACAGCACATAAATCACTTAGCCAACCAGGCGATTGTCATAACTAAGCCTGGCTGGAGTTTGCTGAGTTCTGCTACCCGGAACTCAGCGAAGTGCAGAAAAAAACTCTGCCACGCCATTTGTAGCTCCGCAAGTGGTGGAGCTTTGCAAGTGGCAGAGTGCGTTAGATGAATGCTGTTCGCATGGATTTTTAGTACCAGGTGCTTGTATGCACCGTGCAATCATCACGAGCATCGCCATGCACAGCACAAGCGGGCACTGCTTCCTTTCTGCCACTCGAGTAGATTTCTACTTGAGCGGCAGCTTTCTAAACGTAAACGGGCAGTTTCTCAACACGAGCTGTTGGGAGCATTCTCAACCACTTTATTTATAATCAAAAAGTCTTTATTTGAAGTACCCAAGAACAAACTTCATAAGTGTATAACACACCCACTCAATTCCCAGCCCTAGCTCCAGACACACTACAGTGTATTAGGACAATTCTAAACATAGCAACCATGGCCACTCTAACCCATTCATATCAGAAATTACCACTCGAACACATCAGGGAATTCCCAATGAAAACCTAGAGGCGCATCCTCAAAGCAGTGAGAACATTAATAGGCTGTTTGTCACTACCAGGACAAGCCACACAACAAAGGCACATGTCCTACCCTTTACCTACACAGCACCCTGCCAAAGGGCTACCTAGGGCCTACCTTATGGGTTATCTATATGTAGTAAAAGGGGAGTTTCAGAATGGCAAACATTTTAAATGTCACGTCACTGTGGCAGTAAATGGTGCATGCAGGCCCTGCAGAGGCCTGAGACAGGTTTGAAAGGCTACTTCTGTGGGTGGCGGAAGCAGCTCTGAAGGCACCCTAGTAGCATTTTATTTACTAGCCCTTTGTATGTAGGATACTACTGTACAAGGGACCTACAGGTTAATTAAATATGCCAAACAGACACTGTTCCCAATAAGCCGTGAGCTAGGGCGCGTGCTCACGGAAGTCAAACCAAGCACGCAGTGTGCCATATTTAACACGCACACAACATCAGATCCTGCTAGACCGTATTCATGTTAATTGCAGTGCAAACGTGCGCTGCATTTAACATGAATACTAATTCAAAGGCCTACAATCAGCCCCGCAGGCGTTGAAGTGACAGACAGTAGACCGGAGTGTGGCCGTCCTGTGGGAGCCCAGACCACTGGCAGCAGAGACCGGACCGCGCTTCATTGAAGGTATTGGCACTCAGGCGCCAGCCCGGCCCCCACACTGCATCATTCAAGTTAGAGAGAAGGAAGAAGGGTGCCGAAATGTCCGACCTGCCCTGCCTTCTCAGCTGGTCTTTATGGGCTGGCAGATCATCTGCAGTAGAGTGGGACATGTTTAAAGAAGGTTCGAACAGTGAGGAACGCCCCATGGCCGAGGATTTTTAATTGTGAATTCTCATTCATTCATAGCCAAGTGTGCATTCGATTTTATATTAGTTTCTCTTTAAAATTATAAAAACATTACCCGTGTCATGCTGCTTACAGTGCATTCGGTTTATAAATATCAAGCAGCAACAATACATTGTGGTGCGTGGCCATTGTGCAGCAGGTGCAGTGACACCAGAGGGGACCCAAGAGTGCGAGCAGCCCACTTTCCGGCGATTACGACTGCCTTATACTTTTACAAGGGGGCATTTTCCAAGCTTGCATTATGGTAAGTGACACCCTTGATATGCGTAAATTGTTACAAACCTTTCCATTTTCAAGTACCGTAAATCTTTTTCACAGCATCTTACATTTCACGCTGTTAAACGTCACGACCATAAAATGATCTTGTCTCTGGTGTGGTAATTGAGAACTTCCTAACTGCAGGACTGGCTCACATCCACGCCCTCCCTCGCCTGGCCTTCTGCAGACAGGAGTCCCTTCCCTTTGTAATGCAGCGGCGAGGACTGCTCTTTTCCAGATGTGACCCTCATAAAACGGGGCCCTGAATGGGGCTGATGATTACCCTGAATGAGCAGCTGACGCTTGGCAGCTATGTGAATGGAATGGGTTGTGCTAACACTTAAAGCTGCATCCCGTGACTCACACCAAGAGGCATTTAAAGAGACACTTTCTCACCATGCAAGGAAAAAAATTTGAAACTAGCGCCTAAGGCCAAATTAACTGTACCCCATCTCTTCACCATAAAAGTGACATTTGTATACCGTTCTTGGTACTTAAATGGTTAAGTAACAACAATGATTAAACTCGATAACTTTTTTTCTTCAAAAAAGATAAACGTAATATTTACGGGAACATTTCAAAAGAAATGAATGTAAGAATTGGAGTTTTTTGGACAGTCAGAGACATCTTAAGGATTTGGGGGGGGTGCAGAGGCTGGTCTAAGCGTATTTTCTGGGCCCCTGTTCAGAACAGCTTTGAATTTCTGATCCAATTTCAGCTCTTACATTTCCTCTTTGGCCTGGTCACTGACGGTGCAAAGCCAATCTAGTCCAAATTCTAAATGTGTTCCACCTAATATTCAGGGATAGTGGTGTGCATTTTTAGTATTATAATACAGTAGCAGCTAACTAATATTAATTGCAAATAACATTTGGGACCTCTCCCTTTTCTCATATGTGAGGCCCTATTTTGATCGAAAGTAATTTTTTTAATGGATGTTGCATGGTGCTGAAAAACAGAAGCATTACTCTGCAAAATGTCTGCAATAGACTACACCACCCACACTAAAGTAAGTTAAAGGGGAAAGATATTTAAAACAATCTGTTAAAGAGTTATTTAAGGCCATTAAGGCAAGAATCTCTACTTAGGCAGGCTCAATCTGGGGGACCCCTGAAAGGCTGGGACCCTGGGCCAGGGCCCACTTTGCCCATGTCCTAAAACGTCTCTACTCAGTTTAGTCAAGAGCAAATAGCTCCAGCATTGGCATAGCCAATAAGTCTGTTTCGCCTTTCGGACCTTTTAAGTGTTTAGCCATGCAATAGTTGATGTTGTTGCACCAAGGATATTGTGATGGATACCGAAACACTTATAAGGCCCCAAATGTGAGACCTATTGACTATGCCAATGCTTGCTTTCTTTTCATAGCAGTGCACACTCAAAATACGCCTAAGTGGAATATTATTAGAAAGTACTCTTTCACGTAATATGATGGGCCCCTTTTGGAATGAAGTCTTAACAGTTTTGCAAAAGAGGGCTAGTTTAAAATCAATGGACTCAAAAGGCACTCTGGTCAATTTGCATAGCAATTTAGTGATTAATGGCCACACAGAGTTTAAAATTCATTAGGCCACTTTTGGCACCACAAATTGGTGGTGCTGTAAACACATTGTAAGGGAGAACACCATCCCCTCCGTAGACATCGCAGCAAGCAACGCTCCTGCAGGAGTACTAATCCGGTCCTAGAATAGTAACGCACGCCCTCCAGTATCACAACCAAACTAAAATCTCCCTATACCTCCCACCTTTTGCTCCTTCTCTTTCTCTTTTCCTGGCACTGAGGGGGTGGACAATCAATGGCCGCAAAAGGGACAATCTCAACGGCCACACGAAGGTATACATAGCCCGATAGCAAATGCAGGGAGGGCGGGAAGGACGGGGCAGAAAGCCGAGATGTAACCCACAAGAAGACACTAACAACAGGACACAATGCCAGGGCTACGCAGCCAGTCAGAAATGCCAAATGCCAATGTTATGTTATGTGATATTGTTACTTGTGTGCCCCCACCCGGGGACGTCTCTTCTGCCTCTCGTCTAATTGCTACCCATGTAAGTGTAATGCACCGTGTATATATAATTTCAATAAAAAATTTCACTGAAATAAAAAAAAATTAAAATGATGTTTTGTACTGGATTTTTGCTTTTGTTGGCCTTAGGACTCTGCAGTTTGCCACTGCTAACAGTGCTAAAGTTCTTGTGCTCACTCAGCTAAACATGGTTTAATAGGCATGCAGTTAATTGGGAATGTTTAGTTTACTTATAGCCAATAGCGATTTCCCAAGACAGACTAATAATAGTTGCATTTAGTCAAATGTTTTTGGTCAAGTTAGAATCCAGCCCTCTGCATATAAACTGGCAAGGAGAGGGTAAAAGGACAGACACACTGGCTTCTACGAGAGAAAATCAGGCAGTCCGTGGTGGTTCAAAGAGAGAGAGCGAGAGTAAAGATGCCAATCGCAATGTTTAAGTAACCAAACACTAATTCTGGAGCGTGGGTTAGAAGAACGTTCTGTGATACCAGCCCCAGTTCTCCATCAGAGATGTTTTCACTTACTAACAAGAAGGCAGCAGGTTGATTCTTTATAAAACACACTTTTCTGTAGGTTTTTTTCCAAGAAGAGAGCGCATTGCATTGTTTAGACCAGCTGCCATAGCACAAAAAAAGAATGTTAATTGTACCAAAGGCAATCTCTGAGCCTGTGAATTTATAAGCTCTGACACTGGAGGGGGAGGATTTCTGCACTCGGGAGTCTGGGAACTGTGGTCCACAGGGCACTAGAAGCCAAATGTTCACATTCTGTCAACAGTAGTTCACTGAGATTGTTGTTGAAAGAAAATGTAGGCAAATATGGTCCGAATTTTAAAATGTCATAATTTAAATGTAAAGAAAGTGCAAATGTGTAACCAATTCATGTTATGGCATATGTATATAATTTGAAAACCTGCTTTAAGACCATTCATGTGGCGCTGCATGTGTGGAAATGCACTCTCTTTTCACTTCTTTAAGCAAAAGTTTGGAATGATATTTGGCCCTGCACCCCCCAGGGCGCGGTCTGGGTACTGGTGCACATAGTCTTGGTTGCAGTTCACAGAGACCATACACTGCCGCACACAGGGGAAAAAAATTAGAGGGAACATTGCAAACAGGTGTAGGTCAATCTTACCAAGTTTACAGGAGAGAGCACATGCAGTTTAGCACTGATCAGCAGTGGTAAAGTGCCCAGAGTCAAACACCCAACAAGAACAGGTCGGAAAAAATACAGGAGGAAGGCAAAACGTTCTGGGATAACCCTGTAAAAAGGGCCAGGTGCAACAGAGCCTAATTGGAAATATCTGTGGAACAGAAGATCTTTCAGTTCAGCCTTGAAAAATGAAGTGGATGTGGACCTGTGGGAAAAGAGTTCCAAATTCTAGTAGCACTGCCCAAAAAGGATTGTCTTTGTGCAACCCTTTGTAAATGTGGAGGGCCAATAAAGCAAGGGTGTATATATTATCCTTGTGAACAAAATACAAAATATATATGTATATACGTATGCCTCCTATATGCAACTTATTGTTACTGATACTTCTTTGCCTGGAATAAATGTGAGCGATCTGTCAAGGTAAAGCTATTCTAATGCACACACTCATCAATCATGAGAGGTACTGGATGGGATTATGGTCAAGAGATGTGAGGGGAAAGTTGGTGTTATTTGAAGATTGTGTGGCACACTCAAGCTTTTAACTCAAACGTTTTGCAACACATCTGCTCTTTAACCAGTTCTAAAATAAAATTGAAAATTGGTAGAGGAATTGTAGGTGATGTGAAGTAATTGCAACCCACTAAACACAAAAGAGAAAAATGTTTACTTGTTTTTATAATTTTTCATTCATGCTAGGTCCTTTTACCATTGCAGTAAATTATCCATGACTTAAGTTATACCACTTTTCATCCACTGTAATTGATATTCATGCCTCAATTTTTGTGAACAGCTATATCCATTCATATGTTACTTCTCCTTGCCTTGTCGGGTTTCGTAAAATACAGAGGAAAAAAACGTAACAAATTACAGTGACAATTATTGATTGTCGTATGTTATGCCAGTATTGCAAATTGGCTGCTTTCATGTTGGGTATAAAGTGTTTAACCACCAGAAAAAGTGAGTGATATCTGAATAAAGGATATATGCTCCAACTGGTCAATTTAAAAAAGATTTATTAATCTGCATTGTGTGCCCACAACCTGAGCAATAAGTGGTACAGCCATTATAGGGCTCTGTATCTTGAAAATGTATTTTAAAAAAATGGGGCAGGAAGAGCACACACTGACTTAACATGAGGTCTTACGGCCAATTCCTGCTGTACATGGCCAAAAGCTGTGCACAGAATGATTTGGGTACCAGTGGAGGGTTGGTCACAGGGCCTGATCGAGGCCAGAGCCTGCAGCCAACCCAGGGGGGGGTGGGGGTCACCACTAGGCCAATTTAGAATACGATTTAAAAAAGTACAGAAATTAACTGGAAAAACCAAATATTTAAGTGCGGCTGTATTCGGGTGCTGAAATAAGACAACTTAAGTTTAAAAACCACTGAAATATGGTAGTTACGGTTTAGTTAATTACATCATTGAGGATATTATCCAATAGATTTAAATAACAATATTGTTCAGATTGCCAGTGAGTACTGCGGTCCCCAAGGTAATATGTGAAGTAATTGTAGGAATTGGGTTCGGTGTGATAATTGTAGGAATTGGGTTCGGTGTGATGCCGAGCACATTCAAGAATTGTGGTAGCATGGTCATCTGATACAAGGCTCTTGTACCCTGTAAGGAAAGTGGGAGCTAACAGAACTGAAGGGCAAGCAATGGCGTACTCTGCTCTGCAAGGCCTTTCCCCTCCGATAATGTGTGAGGAATGCAATTAGTAGACAACCGACCAACATTCTTGTGAACCCAACAGGGAGAAGATAACTGCTTTTTCGACAAACTGCAACAAAACAGATGGAACAGTGTGAAGTCTTCCCGACCAAGATTCCCACGTTCAGTTTCGTTCACTAATGGAAACGTAGAGGGTCCGGTTATTTAACTTCAGTGCCCAAAAGTAAACAAACAGTGGCACTTGGAGTTTTATTTAAAAAAAAATAATAATAATACACGGCTTCCCCATGATTACAACTTGTGACTTTGAGATGAAGCATTTGTCAGTGGCAATTATTCCACCCTCTAAAATATCGTACCAGCTAATATATAATAATAAAAAAAAACAAGCATTAAAAAAGACCTACATAGTTGTCAGGTGAAGGACAGCACCTACACTGAAACAAACAGTAAATTGAATCCAAGGTGTAAAAAAATTATTCCTCAACTAAATGAGAATTTGTATTGCCCATCAATGGGTTTCAAGAAGCAGGTTTTCACCTCAACTCATTTTTAGGTCTCGCCTGTCGATGCGCATGCGCATCGAGCAAGGCGAGAGTATTGCGAGTTATCCACACTTTATCTGCACTGCAAGGAATCGTGGCGATTCTTTGCAGTGCCCGTGACTTTTAAGGTCAATGCGCATGCGCATTAAGCTTATGCGCATGCGCATTGACCTTAAAAGTCACGGGCGCGTGCACGTCCGTGTTTGTTTACCCTTGCCTACTCTCTCTCTCCCCTCTCCGCCCCCGTTCCGCCCCCTCCCCTTCCCGCCGTGTCGCATTTCTCCTCCCCCCTCCCCTCTCTTCCCTAAGGCTTGTTTGTTTATTTTACCCGCCGTGTCTCTGCTGCTTCCCCCTGTCCTGTCTCTCCTCCTCTCTCTCTCTATACCCTCCCCCTCCTCCCCACCACTCCCATCAAGTCCCTCTGGCCCTTCCCTCCTCCCCGGACCCCTCCTCCCCGGACCCCTCCACCCTTTCTTGTTTTTATCCTGTCAGTTGTCTTCCTTGCCCATGTCTGGGGTAATGGAGAGTCTCTGGAGACCCGTGACGCAAGACCAGCAGAGTTGAGGCAAGTGTCCAGCCAGCAAGTTCTTTGAAAGAGGAACGGACCGTTAATAGACCCAGCCACCCCGGCTATACTGCCTCCGCCGGTCTGTGAAACTCCAGCCTGGCTCCGTCACGCTACAGGGCCGTCGCCACACTTAGTTGCGGGGTCCACCTCTTCATGCGCCCGCAACAGAAACGGAACAAGGCCGCGTCAATAAGCCCATATCACTACGCAGGTGCTCACATCACCAGACACTGCTCCGTCCTCCATTGCCACTACTTAAGGACTCCGATTTTCAAAGGGGCCAGTCAAATAAGGAACCAACAATGCCTCACTGTCTAGGGGTAGGTCCACCGCCAGCCAAGCGAGTGTAGGCACAGAGTGCGCCAGCGACAGCAGACCGGAGGGGTACACTTGACCACAAGCGCTCCCGGCACTTCCTTCCCTGCACTTGTCAATGGTTATCGAGTGTGGTCTCTTAAATATCCAGGGCACGTCTATGAACAGTTGAGGCCATGCAAGATATACACAGCAATCTCTCCTCAAAGCCTGGGGCTGGACTGTGAGCAATACAGGATCAGACCAGGACAGCGCTCGCCTCCTTAGGCTCCTGTGTCTTCACCACCGCTCCCGGGTCACACACGATATCTCTTCACGGGGTGCAGGCCACCACCTAGGCTTCACGCTGCGTCCCCGCTCTCCAGCCGCCTTGGTCACACTATCCTCCCGTCTCTGGCCGAACGGAAGCAGCGAACGCCAGCGCCAAGCCTCCGCCACCTCACACATACCGGGACAGGGCCTCCCCAGCCACCGCACATCGCGTCACGCCGCCCAGCCCCTTGAACAACAGTGGGCCGGGGATTCGCGGCCTAGTCCGTCTCCTCCCGCTGCAATTTAGCACTTTACCGCGGGACCAGCACTCCCCAGGGTCACCAAAATATCTCCGGCAGTCCTGCGGCTATTTTCTATCGCACATGCACCTCAGCGGCATGATAATTAATCGGATATGTGCATGAATTCGGCGGAGCTCCGGGTCTAGGTGGCCATTGCGTTCCCGAGAAAGTTCCGCCCCCCTGTATGCCTTAATTTACTGTTGTACAACTCTATAATTTACCCAGCCACGATTAACGTCACTCAAAAGAGACCACAATGCAACACTAGTGGTTTACAAGCCTATGTGAGATACATAAGAAGCCAAGTAATTGAACGTATGCTACATAGAAACTGCAACATAACTGACTTATATACCTCAAATGTCCAACACAAATACCACCAGTCAACATTTTCAAAACCTAATTACCATCATTTCAGTTTTGCTTTGTGAGGAATCAGGCTTTTGCAGGTTTCACCCCCACTATTTCCCCCATTTTTTCTACTGGGCCTGAAATGCTTTAATCAAGATTTAGTGCATATGGTCTGACCCTTAAAATAGTGTATGGCTGATTGGCTTAAACAAAATTGGAAAAGCCAAATTTCCTTGTATGTTCCTATTATATGGTACCAGGAAGTACCTAGGGCCTGTAAGTTAAAGTGTACCCTCGGGGGCTGCAGCTCTTGTTGTACCACCCTGAGTGGGATAAGGTAAAACGTGACTCCCAGTCTGCCACTGCATACTGGAAGGGGTGTTTTAAACTGCTAACTCGACCTTGTTATTCTAAGCAATGGCAAAGACCAAACTCCCCTTCTAATGTGTGTAACTCACCCCCACAGCAGTCTTATGTATTAAGCCTATAGAGTCTTATGTCAGGGTGCAGCATATTAGTATAGTCGAACATGTTTAACATATTCTAGCATTAAAAGTCTGCAATTGTCGTTTTTACTGGGAGATTTTTAGCCCCATAAGCGAGTACAGAGTTACACGCTGAACACCTCAGCTGTGGTAACTTCTGAATGGGACTACCAAACTTGGTAATTCAAGGTATCAAACCACTTCTGAGACTCCCATCAAGTCCCTCTGGCCCTTCCCTCCTCCCCGGACCCCTCCTCCCCTGCCCCCTCCACCCTTTCTTGTTTTTATCCTGTCAGTTGTCGTAAAGTCACGCCGTCATTTTCGTAGGTCTGCTTTGCATCAGTGTTTAGCGCTTCATTCCCTCGAGGACACATCGAATCGCATGCTCTGCAATAGTCTTCTTTACCTCTATATTAAAACTATCGCCGCATGTGAGACGAACTCGTCAAGGTTATTGAATTAGTTCAGTCATATCTAGCGGAGCAAGATGCCTCAGTTGCCTCATGGCGCTAGAGACAGAACTGTAACAGAGGGGCGACGCGCTATGGAATTCTTTTTATACTTGAGCCTCAATTATGTATGAGCCCATAGACGGCACAATTTCACGTGTATTTGTGTTCACTGAAATCAACCCCCCCCCTCCCATACTGGGATTTGTGTATAATAAACATGCATTTTTTTCCATAACCACACTTTGCCTGTGATTGTTGCTTACACCGCTCCCCGGTTATGTTCCGGGGGGGGGGGGAGCTGTCTAATGCTTTTCAGCCCCCAGTGAACACAAAGGGCGTCCCATTCCTTCCCTTACTGCAGACGCTCCCTCGTGCTGCTCCTGGCTCCCTCCCTGCCGCCCAGTGGTCCTGCTCCGGGGGTCTGGTGGGCGGGGTGTCTTTGTCCAGGCGGCAGCAGGGCCGGACTCCCTGTGAATTAAAGAAACAGCCCCCGGGTCCTGTTTCCCACACTGGCGTGATTCACACTCCCATCAAGTCCCTCTGGCCCTTCCCTCCTCCCCGGACCCCTCCTCCCCTGCCCCCTCCACCCTTTCTTGTTTTTATCCTGTCAGTTGTCGTAAAGTCACGCCGTCATTTTCGTAGGTCTGCTTTGCATCAGTGTTTAGCGCTTCATTCCCTCGAGGACACATCGAATCGCATGTCACGCCGTCATTTTCGTAGGTCTGCTTTGCATCAGTGTTTAGCGCTTCATTCCCTCGAGGACACATCGAATCGCATGCTCTGCAATAGTCTTCTTTACCTCTATATTAAAACTATCGCCGCATGTGAGACGAACTCGTCAAGGTTATTGAATTAGTTCAGTCATATCTAGCGGAGCAAGATGCCTCAGTTGCCTCATGGCGCTAGAGACAGAACTGTAACAGAGGGGCGACGCGCTATGGAATTCTTTTTATACTTGAGCCTCAATTATGTATGAGCCCATAGACGGCACAATTTCACGTGTATTTGTGTTCACTGAAATCCACCCCCCCCCTCCCATCCTGGGATTTGTGTATAATAAACATGCATTTTTTTCCATAACCACACTTTGCCTGTGATTGTTGCTTACACCGCTCCCCGGTTATGTTCCGGGGGGGGGAGCTGTCTAATGCTTTTCAGCCCCCAGTGAACACAAAGGGCGTCCCATTCCTTCCCTTACTGCAGACGCTCCCTCGTGCTGCTCCTGGCTCCCTCCCTGCCGCCCAGTGGTCCTGCTCCGGGGGTCTGGTGGGCGGGGTGTCTTTGTCCAGGCGGCAGCAGGGCCGGACTCCCTGTGAATGAAAGAAACAGCCCCCGGGTCCGGTTTCCCTCAACACTTCACCCTAAACACCTCACTCATCCTCAACGCCTCCCCCTCCCCCTCACTCACCCTCACTCACCCTCAACACCTCACCATCACTAACACTCAACACCTCACCCTCACTAACTCTCAATCCCACAATCACCCTTCCCCTCACTCACCCTCAATACCTCACCCTCACTAACACTAAAACACTCAATCACCCTCACTCTTACTCTCACTCACACTCTACACCTCAGCCTCACGCTCAATGACACACCCTCAAGACCTCACCCTCACCCCCTCAACACCTCACCCCCTCAACATCACTCGCCCTCACCCTCAAACACTCACCCTCAACACCTCACACCCTCACCCTCAAATCCTCACCCTCAACACCTCAACCTCACTCACTCTCAACACCTCACCCTCACTCACTCACCCTCAACACCTCACCCTCACTCACTCACACTCAATAACACTCAACACCTCACCCTCAACACCTCACCCTCAACACCTCACCCTCAACACCTCACCCTCAACACCTCACCCTCAACACCTCACCCTCAACACCTCACCCTCAACACCTCACCCTCAACACCTCACCCTCAACACCTCACCCTCAACACCTCACCCTCAACACCTAACCCTCAACACCTCACCCACAACACCTCACCCTCACTCACTCTGACTCACCCTCACTCACCCTCACTCATCCTCACTCACAATAACTCACCCTCACTCACCCTCACTCACCCTCACTCACCCTCGACCCCACACTCACCCTCACTCATCCTCAACACCTCACCCTCACCCTCATCCACCCTCAACCCCTCACCCTAACTCACAATAACACTCTCACCCTCACCCTCACTCACTCTCACTCACACTCACCCTCAACACCTCACTCAAACTCAACTCCTCACTCACCCCCACCCTCACTCACCCTCAACCCCTCACCCTCACACAGTGCAATAGGTCTCGCAGGATTTTTAGTTAAAGCTTTTACATTTGCTTATTGCTTTTTTGATTTGTAATTCTTTTGCATTGCCTACAAAAAAATAAAATGCAAAAGATTTACAACAAAAAACCTATTAACAATTCTAAAAGCACTAACTCTAATGCTGCGAGACCTATTGCATTTCTAATGCTTGTTTAATAGGATTCCTCACATGAAATAGACAAAGAGGACGAATTAAGTCGGCGGCTAGCTGCTGGAAACAAGGACAGTTCTGGGTAGGTGGGAGGAGCTATTTCTAGCACGTTTCCGCAGGGAAGTCATGATCTAATGTGTGCCAAGGGTAACGGAAGTGACAACACCGCCCCCTCCTTCAAAGACAGGCGTCAAAGTCCTTCTCCCTTCCTTAGATCAGCTTCGCCTACTATTTGCAGCCAAGGAGGGGAAGGTCTAGGAGGGGAAGATAAACACAATTTACCCGAGTTCATGAAGATGCTGCCTTTATGGCCCCCCTATCCACCGAGACTGGGGGTTGATCGGTACAGCAGCTGCAAGCACTGAGCTGCTTTAAAATAGACCAGCAAGCAACAAGTTTACTTTCGTGGGAAGGACAAACGAGGAAAACATCCCATATTTTGCCATTTGTCGAAAAACAGCACAGAGCAAAATAACTTCAACAAGGAAATGACATCTCGTTGGAGGAGGCATTCGTTACCCCTCCAGGAAAGAGTATAAAGCCCAAGAAAGATGTACAGCAAAACTAAAAAAAAAAATATCTTACGTGTTGTGAAACTACCGAATTTTAAATTCTACGAAAATAGCGGAAGCATTCTCTTCGGCCAGGATGCAGTTTTAACTTATAGACCAGGAAACAGTTCTACATTAGTAAATTCTCAGCCGGAACAGAGTTCTACATTATGGGCGAGGTGGAATTCAGTCCTCTCAGATGAAGATTAGATTCCTTTTTGTGAAACTACTTTTGCAAAGGCAAGCTATAGAGAACCTGGAACTATGGATGGGGTCTCTTATCAATTTAAAATGTAAGCGTGTGAAGGCTAATAATCATGCAAGAACTAGAATAATACAGAATAAGGCAAGGTCCAATACTTTGTTGTCGTTTGCGCTCTCTCCTCTGATGAGTCATCTCAGCCAGCCATCTTCCCCTCCCAATAAATGTCAGGTAGACCACTCTATAGCTTAGTCTGAGTTAATGCTGTAAATACTTTTCAGTTCAAGTATATCCTAGGGTTCCCTGGCACTTGTAAATCAGTTGGGAGATGCACATGACAATCTGAAAGAAGACCCTGATCTTTATGGCCTTATAAAACTATTGATAAGAGTCCGAGCATGATGCTGCTGATGTAGTTCATTTGAGCAGATCTGAATGGTTGACTGAGGTCATGGGATATCTAATTACAAAGTTAGAAAGTATTCTTTTGAGAATTCTAATTTCGTACAAGCATAATCTGATGACTTAATCTGAAACGTACGTGAGATATTCGCTTCCTAAAAGGAAGAATTGCTAAAGGGACGAAGGGGGTTAGCGAAAAAGTGCACATGGTTGGCCATCAGTTGCAGAGTAAATAAGCGATAAGTAGCACTGGCACCTATAAACAGACCAGCTTTGAGAATGATTGTCCAGTGGCCTGCACGGAGAAGCCTGCTGTACTACCACATGACAAAACACATAGGTGGTTAAGACTTTATTGCAGAACAGGAGCTACAAGGGTGTGATTCCATGGTCTCTCAAGATACAAACCCCATCTTAACCTAGAATACATCTCCTTCTTTTCCATATCAAAACAGAAATAAAGAAATGTAACGTTTGTAAAACTTAAAAATGAAACCCATAAACCAGACAAACATGTTGGGAAAGAAAACAGCAAATTCCACAATGGATTCAAATAATTGTAATTGGTGAAGAAAACAGTGTACAATCACACAGTTTGCACAATAACTATGGTAGGCAACATTTTAACAGTGAATGTATGTCTACAGCAATGTCTTTAGAAGGTTACGACAGAATAGTGGGAAACAGGCCTTTCAGAAAGTGCACCAACAGATAATCAGGTAACCTCGCACTACTTTGTACCAAACTGATGGGTCCCAACAAGTTCCTCCTTATGACATTGCCCCCTCTCTGCCTCCTATACCTTATTCATGAAAACTTACTCCTACCACAATACTCCCAGTCCTTCATTAAAATCAACCAGCTGCATCCATCTTCCACACTCGCACAACTTATTGTTATCTCCTATGCACTACCCTGCTGATACAAAGCTACTCTTTTCGTAGTCCAACTCTAAACCCACCATTGCTGGCACCTTAAACTTCAAAATACACTGTCTTAATAGTCTTGACTTTACCATGACCCAATTCCCTTTGTTAATACTTTCTTTTCATACCTTTCCACAACTTAATTCCCTTCTCCAACCAGAACACTCTTTAGCTAATGCAGTACAAATCTTGTACTGGCCTCCCTGCCTCTCATCACCACAAATTAAATGCCATTGACAATACACCCAGACTTATCTTCCAAGACCCTATCCAAATACAAACCGCACTTGCTTGCTACCTCAGCCAAACTCATGATGGTGTGAGTCAGTGTGAGAAATTGGGGTGCTGGTTGAAGGGGGTGACCCCTGCTCAAGTAACGGCAACAATCACACTCAGGGTAAACAGCAAAAGGTCTTAAATTAACCTGTGCTTAACCCTCTGATAGCTTGGTACAAAAGCAGTCAGGCTTAATTTAGAGGTTATGTGTAAAGTATTTATGCAGCACACAAACCGTAATAAAATGAAAACACAAAAGAAAAATCCCACACAATTTAGAAAATAGAGTAAATGAAAAAATTATTTGACAACAAAACATCCAATCAGTAGAGTGGGAAATATGAATCTTTAAAGTTTTATGTACAATCTAGTGCCTAAAAGCTCCAACCCTGGTCATCTAGTTGCAAAACACTAGGTCAAAGTCGAAAAATATGGCTGGCCGCGATGGAGTCATTGCAGATACCAAGATTGAATTGGGTCTGGTCAGCACTTACCTTCAGACTTAAAAGAAATTCTGAGAATAATGTTATGAGAAGGTAATGTTCAGTTGGGCAAGCCTGTAGGCGATGTCAAAGGAGGGAGTGCCACTGTTGGGGAGCCACTGGACGAAGTTGTGGTGAATATTTCTACATTTGGACTTAGTCACTTTTTTGGAAGTCGAAAATCTCAAGTAGGGGCAAAGCAGGAGCCTGTAGCTGACGAGAGTTGCACCATGACAGATAACTCTTTGGCGCAGGATGGCTGAACATTATTTGCTCTAGCAGAGAAGAAGGTAGCAGGAGCTGATCGGCCCTGCACCTTGGCCCGATAGATAAGCAGGTTGGTCCCAGTCGTCCCGCAATTTTCAGAGCAGTTCTTAACCAAAATCCAATACTTCGGACGGAACACTTTTTTTGGCTATCTGAGCATCTTTAGCACCATCACCAAGGGTCCCGGACTGGAGATGCACCACTTGGAGGGATTAGGACTCACTCAGTCTGTGTCCAGGTCCGGGTTCAAGATGAAGGGAGCCTTTTCTGTCTCTGAGGCTCTGAACAGGAGAGCAGCAAACTAGCCCTTGAAGACACTCCGGTAGTCCTGGGTGCAAGTGATAAAGCAGGGCTCAACAGCAGGGTAGGCCTCAGAGGGTTCAATGCAGGCAGCAAAGTAATCCTATCAGGTGTAGCAAAGAAGTCTTGTGAGTACACAGCAGGTCACAACAACAGGCAGTCCTTTAAAAGTCCTTCTGCAGGTGCACAGTGAACTGAAGGATGAGTCAGAGGATCCCCTGTTTTACAATACGACTTCTTTGAAGTAGGAAAAGTTTCTAGAGCATTCCCTTTGAAATTCTTGAAGTTTCCCTGGCTCTCTTGAACTAGCTCCAAGCTGGTTGCATGAACAATGCAGGGGTGACAAATGCTTTGTGGGAAGGCATAGCACAGCCTATTAAATTGCAGGTGGGACTGTGCCCAGCTCTGTCCACCTCCTGCCAGTTGATGCCATCCAGGCACACCTAACACCTCTATTATGTGACAGTTGGGGAGGAATAAAAGTCCAACTACACCCAGTCACGTGACTTAGCATAGGCTGAAAGCACCAAATAGTTTATTGCCGGAAAATGCCAACTTTCTAAAAGTTTCTTTTCGAAATTGTAACTTAAAATCTTTTGAATTTTGTAATAAAATCCTTAAAAATGTATTCCTTTGATCCAAACCTCAAATTCTGAGTAGCCCCTTTATTTAATTAACTGTAATTTGGGATATTTTGATGTGTTGGGAGATGCCTTCCCTCTGGGACTCATTTCCTCATGAAAGTGAGGTTTAACAGTCTCAGATTCATCTGTCTGTCGGGCATTCTTTTGAGGTAAGTTTTAGGGTGCAAGAACTGCCCCACACAGGCCCAATAAAGTTCAAGGCTACCATAAAAAATGGACAAAACGTGGCCTGCAATTGTCGTTTACTGACACCACACACCTTCAACCGCTTACACTCTTTTAAAGCACACAAATGTACGAACACCACAACCTCCTCATGTATTCTGAGCACCAGATGTTTTAATTTACCCTTTTCTATGTCAACACTTGTCATGGATTTCCTCTGTGAACCAGAACTACAACATGTCTACTTAAGCTTTCAGGAGTAACAATTCTCTTGCCACACACTACCACAGTCTCACCATCCATGGATAAGTCAACTAAAACATTGAAATATGGCCCGAGTGCCACATCAACACAACTCTCTCTCTTGCCGCCTTTCATTTATTTTATTATATTTATGCGATATTTAAAGCGCGCAAATACCCGTACGGGTGTCTCGGCGCTAGCGTTTACAGAACTCACTTCTTGAGATGTAGGGGAGTTAGAATGAAAACAACCATGTTTTGAGACTCTTTCTGAAATTTAAAAGCGTGGGGCGGTTTTGATGCGGAATGGTAGTGTGTTCCACAATTTGGCAGTTGCTATGGTAAAGCATCTATCTCCCCAGTTGGTCTTTCTTGTCCGTGGAACCTTCAGCAAATGGGCTGAAGATGATCGTAAGGTCCTAGAATGTTCCAGCGGGCAGAGAGCTTTTTTTAGGTACTGTGGGCCAGGATTATTGATAGCTTTGTAGGCTATACATAGAGCCTTGAATTTGATCCGACTCCTAATTGGGAGCCTATGCAGCTCTATGATGTAGGGAGAAGTCGAAGTGAATTTGGGGATGGATAATAGAATTCTGGCCGCGGCGTTTTGCACCGTCTGTAGCTTATTGAGTACCTTTTCCTGAGCATTCAGAAGGAGGGCATTGCAGTAGTCTGTTCTCGAGAACACCAAGGTGCTGATTAGGGGTTTGCCCGCGGCCGGCGGTAAGTAAGGGAGTAGTTTTTTTAATCCTTTTTAGGATATAGAAGGAGGAAGATACCACTGCGTTGGCATGTTGGAGGAAAGTCATCTTGCTGTCAAATATGACTCCCAGATTACGCACCTTGACTACCGGTTGGGGGGGGGCCCCCAGCTGAGATGGCCACCACTGAGGGGACCAGGCAAGCTGCAAGTTCCCGAATGTCATCACCTCCATCTTATTGGAGTTTAGTTTGAGACAGTTTGATGACATCCAGAAACTTATCGCCTTCATACCCTCTTGGAAGTTGGCTGCGACTAGAGTACCATCGTTGTGTACCGATAACACTAGTTGGGTGTCATCTGCGTACGTTGTTAGGGCAATTCCGTAGGATTTTATCACCCTCGCTAAGTCCGATACATAAATGTTAAAAAGCGTCAGACTTAGTGAGGAGCCCTGTGGTACTCCGCAAGGGAGAGAAAAGGTCTGGGAGGTGTAGTTACCCATCTTGACTGTCTGGGGGCGGTTTGCCAGAAATGAGGCGATAAGATCTTTGGCTTTGCCTCTTATTCCTAAAGCCGAGACACGGTCGATCAATGTGACATGATCGACCGTGTAAAAGGCAGCGGAGAGATCCAAAAGTATTAGAACCGCCGATCCTCCCCTTATTTCATCTGCTGCTTTGAGTAGTGCTGTCTCCGTTCCATGACCCTGTCTGAAACCGAACTGGGTGTCATCGAGTAGGTCGTTCTCGTTAATAAATTTCGAGAGTTGGGTGTTCATTATTCTTTCGAAGATCTTGGCTGGGAAGGGGAGACAGGCAATTGATCTATAGCTGACAGGGAGAAGGGGGTCCAGTGTTGGCTTTTTTAGAAGTGGCTTAATAATAGCCTTCTTCCAAACTGATGGATAGGTGCCTGTTAGAAACATGATCAGGTTTCTCACCCCATTCAATACTGTTTCCACAGACTCTACTTTAAGCCAAACTCCCAAGGATTTTGAAATCATCTAGACTGTGCCAAATATTCTCTACAACATTTAGACGTTCCAGTGTTTAGATTACCCTCACTGGCTCACCTGGTTGCAATGACAGACAATTGGCACACTTATTATTCCACCTGGGAACATATATTCAAAACTCTAATTCTGCAATGTTGCGGTTTATCGAGCTAAGTTAGGTGACACCTTTAAGGTTCTACCAGGCAGCAGCACGTTCAACAGTGGCCTGTGATCAGTCCTCGGAGTCACCTTTAAATCCAGCACAATGATGCATAAATACTCCAGGGTCCAGGTGGCAAGCAATGCTCCCGCTGTATTAAAGAGTACTTTTTTGCAGTAGCGGTCACAGTGCAGGAAGTAAAAGCTACTGCCTTGTCCCTTCCCCCATGATTTTGTAACAACACTGCTAAAATCCCAAGGGCACTGACATCCACCTTTTACCATAAAATGGTGTCAAAATGCCTGCCTCACAAATCTCTCTCTTCAATCACACAAAGGAATCTTCCTGCTTACATACCCTCTCAAAAGGTTAGAAGTCCCTCTTTTGTCATAAAAAGTGTATACAAAATATTCCACCAATCCCATAAATCAGGGGTCTCCAAACCGGTCCTGGAGGGCCAGATCCATGCCAGATTTTAAAAATTACTACATGCATCTCAATGGGGGTATCCAAAAAATCTTGCATGGATCCGGCCCTCCCATGCTAACATAGCAATGTGTGCAAGCAGAGCCCTGTCTTCACTACACCCTCCCCTGATCGGAACACGTACAAGAAGGGAGGCTTAGTTCTAGTTCGAGTGAGACAGAATCAAGTAAAAAATGTGCCAAACTGGGTAATTGGAAGTAATAAGTTCGAAATAGTAAGGAAAATATTAAAAAACCAATAAGAGGCAGTATACTGCCCAATATGGAAATGGAAAAAAAAATTGTTCGAGCACAGGACGCAGAAGATGGACAAATGCCAAGTTAATCCATCAGCTTAAAGGCACAGTATGTTGCAGCAGCATCCATTGTTCTCGTCTGCAAACGATTCAGCCATCCAAATTAATAAAGAGAATTAACATACATGTTCTTCAATAGCCGGAGGCTTTAGCACCATAAGAGGACAACTTGCATGTTCTTCCACGTAACTTTGTGCCAGGAATTCATGGGCTGCAGCCCATATCCCAATTACCCAGAACACTGTGCGCAGCTGCTAAGGCCATAATCAAGAATCCAAAACAGTCCAACTCATGAGCTACTAAGGGACTCATCAGTCTATCATAATCCGGGTCAGGAGACACCGCATTGCAGAGACACAAATCTAGAGCCCATTCAAAACAGCAATCCAGGCAATGGAAAACAGGTTGCACGCATGTAAATAGGAGAACCGCAGGGGCGGCTGGTCCATAGGGGCGTCGGGGCAGCGCCCCACTAGGCAGATTCAACAAGCAAAACTGCCCACGGACAGCAGGAAATGTAAACAGACGGCAGACGAAATTCGTCTGTTTACATTTCCTGCCTGCAGCTGCTTCACAGATTCAACTGCGCATGAGCACAGTCAGTCGTCATTCCACTACAAACGTGCACCAGGCGAGAGCAGCAGGAGTCCAGCAGACTCCGACTGCGCAACTGCAAGGGGCGCTCTTAATTTCAGCCCCCCCCGCTCCATTGACATTACATTAGGCATGCTGCGCATGCCTAATGTAGTACAGGAGCCTGAAGATAGCATCCTGCACGGGCGGTGACGTATGGCCGCCCCATGCCCTGTCAACAGGCAGGATACAGTTGAGTAGCTGCCCTTGAGTCACATCCAGTCTCATGATTTGCCACTTGCCATGAGAGGACTCGGAGACGGGATGCGCGGCGGGACCGGCAGAGGAGATTCCTCACCCTGGTAAGTTTATTTGTTTGTAAAAATGTAATTAAATACACCCCCCCCCCCCCTCGCGCGCGTACCACCCGGATTCATGCCGGCCGTGACTCTCTACACATTTGTGGTGACTGAAAGGAACACGTCTGAAACATTTTGAAGTTATCTACTCTGCCACCAGATCCATTATTTTAATCCTGCAATAATGTTTTAAAAAATAACTACTACAGAAGTAATGTGTGCTGTGTTTACACTTCGTGAAGTTCTTGTATTGGAATCGCCGGAGGGTCTTCCTTATCGTGACAGAATCTCAGTGTGATGGATTCAGCGTCCTAGAGTGTGTTCAGTTGAACAAACGTCTAGATGTTTTTACAATGTTTACAGGAATGTTATTTACGTGCCTGAAAACTAAATCAAGTCCCCCTAAGTCAGTTGTTTTGGGGGACTTGTTGGATGGATGGATGGGTGGATGGATGGATGGATGGATGCCTGAATGATGTATGGATGGATGCTTGCATGATGGTTGGATGCATGATGGATGGATGGATGGATGCATGGATGAATGATGTATGGATGCAGGATGGGTGGGTGGATGGATGGATGGATGGGTGGATGCATGAATGATGTATGGATGGATGCATGAATGATGTATGGATGGATGCATGATGGGTGGATGCATGATGGGTGGATGGATGGATGGGTGGGTGCATGAATGAATGAATGATGTATGGATGCAGGATGGTTGGGTGGATGGATGGGTGGATGCATGAATGATGGATGGGTGGATGCATACATGATGGGCGGATGCATGATGGGCGGATGGATGGGTGGATGCATGAATAAATGATGTATGCAGGGTGGGTGGGTGGATCGATGGGTGGATGCATGGATGCATGCATGATGGGTGGATGCATGATGTATGATGGATGGATGGGTGGATGGGTGGGTGCATGAATGATGGATGGGTGGGTGCATGAATGATGGATGGGTGGATGTATGAATGATGTATGATGTATGGATGCATGCATGCATGATGGGTGGATGCATGATGGATGGGTGCATGAATGAATGACGTATGCAGGGTGGGTGGGTGGATGGATGGATGGGCGGATGCATGGATGCATGCATGATGGGTGGATGCATGATGCATGATGGATGGATGGATGGATGCATGAATGAATGATGTATGGATGCAGGATGGGTGGGTGGATGGATGGATGGATGGGTGGGTGGGTGGATGGATGGATGGATGGGGGATGCATGAATGATGTATGGATGGATGGATGCATGCATGCATGATGGGTGGATGCTTGATGGGTGGATGGATGGGTGGGTGGGTGCATGAATGAATGATGTATGGATGCAGGATGGATGGGTGGATGCATGAATGATGTATGGATGCATGCATACATGATGGGCGGATGCATGATGGATGGATGGGTGGATGCATGAATGAATGATGTATGCAGGGTGGGTGGGTGGATGGATGGATGGGTGGATGCATGGATGCATGCATGCATGATGGGTGGATGCATGATGCATAATGGATGGGTGGGTGCATGAATGATGTATGGATGCAGGATGGGTGGGTGGATGCATGGGTGGATGTATGAATGATGTATGGATGCATGCATGCATGCATGATGGGTGGATGCATGATGGATGGATGGGTGGATGCATGAATGATGTATGGATGGTGGGTGGGTGGATAGATGGGTGGATGCATGAATGATGTATGGATGGATGCAAGGTGGTTCGGGCTCGCTCGCTGCGCTCAATCGCTGTGGTGCAATATGCAAATTAGTTTACGCCCCACCACTTTCAAATGTCACCAGCCGCCCCTGGAGAACCGGCAGGAGAATCCATATGCGACGCTCAAGGTGGCCAGGGGTAGCGACCCGTAGTATTCAAGCATCCGGCTGCGAAGGTGGTGCAGCCGGAGCATGCCATTTTGTGACGCAAACTGTGCAGCCATTTTTGAGCATGAAAATTAACAGTAGCACACCAGCAGACAAGGCTAGAATTAATGGTACCTCGACGAAGATGCTGAAAAAAATAGAGTAAAAAAATACCAGTCTCACACCAAATATAGTTTGGAATGAAGTCAAAAAGCCAGAGCTTACTACTTAAAGAAAATAAGCCAAGCCACTTGATGATGAGGTATTGAATATTGTGTGAATCAAAGTACCGAAGTGAAGTGGAAGATCAGTATTTAAAAGCTCATCACAGCCACACTCGTTTCAATAGAACGCTCAGCACAGCAGGGGAATTATCCCCGCACCTGAGCGTTCTAACGGCCGTGACTAGCTCAGCTCGTCATGAGCACACGAGAACCGTGGCTCATGACGAGCTCAGCTCGTCATGAGCATGGGAGGGGTTAAAATACAAAGCATCAGGATTGATTAAGTAACCTAATTGTAGATCTTTCTTTAACATAATGTCCATTTACTAGATGAAAAAAATACGACTACAAATCCAATTGACATGAATTAAAACAATTGAAATAAGCACCAGCCAAATGTAAGTCCAAGGGGGTATCAAAAATATCTTTTAAACCAGACAGCAAATATAGAAATTGATGATGTCATTTGAGATGTCATCAGTGATGTCACCGACCATGTCATAAATTATCTAATATGTGACATCATCAGCAGTGGATTGCGGGAGCGCGAAATATAGTTAGTACAACTAACTATATAGGAGCAATTTCAATGGTTTTGTATGAGTGAAATGTCCAGCTAACTATAACCCCCCTAAAACTTATAATTTTTCCAAAGAATTTCAAAGGTTTTTTTAAATGCTAATTCCTAACTATATAAGGCCTGAAACCTATGGTTTATTCAGTGAATTTCAAAAGTTCCACACATTTGTTTTTCTGCTTTCCTGTGCCTCAGTCTACAGAGGCACAAGAAGGCTGCCAAAAATTTCTGTTTTGGAGTGTTGACAGACATTGGCAGCCAATCAGCATGCAGCTCGCGCACGCAAAGGTCCGCGCACGTACGAGTACCGTGCGCGCACGGTACGCGCCTATAGATATATACATTTTTTCAAATTCAATTTTCTCAACAACTACTAGAGGGATTTACACAATTTAGACAAAAGGGCGTACTGCGTACCAGTCCCTACCATTTTGCCAAGTTTGGTGTAATTCCGTTCAGCGGTTCGGGCTGTAGCCGTGTCTAATCATCCTATGGAAAATAACATAGGGAAAACACGTTTTGGGACCCCCCTTTTTTCAAATCCCCCACTTGACGAATCCCCTCAAAACTTTCAGGGAAGGAGCGGAGCGTAACGGGCCATCTTCTTTGAGAAATTCACGAAGATTCATCAATCGACGTCAAAGTTATTCCCAATAGAATGTTGCGGATTTCGTATGGAAACTAGGTCCTAACTATATATACCTACTGGTGACTGCCAGTAGGTAATATATATATATATGATGTGAACAAGGCTACAGTGACGTAGCCGAAACGCGTCATGCTGGAGACGATGGGACAATAAACCACCTTTTGCATAGGATTTAAGCGTTTTCTTGTGGTCTGTACATGTGTCGACGTTGGCATCCAGGACCAACAGGCAGGAGTGAGTTGGAATCGAATATATATATGTTCTTATATAGCGCTCGATGTACCCTTGGGCATCTCGGCGCTTGCCTTGGGAACCCGTCCTGGTTTTTCCCTGTGAGATCACCCGTGCTGGGCATCCCCAAGGTGAAAGCCAGGCATCCCGCCGCGGGGGGGCCGTTGTGGAGATTAAGCAAGCTTGTTGGCCAGAGCTGCATAGTGTGAGCTCGTGCTTAGAGTGGGCACAGAAGCGAGAATTATCGAGTCCGTGGACACTTGGGTTCAGGACCCTGCCGCGTCGGGAATCGAACCCTGGTCCCGGGTCTGACCTCAGCTTCAGGGTATGCCTCCTCTAACCAGTGAGCCACCCTATCTCTCTTGAACACCAGTCCAACTTTCTACTTCCAAAAGAAGGCGCGGACTTCGTGGATACTTCAGAGTAAGAATAGTTTTATTCACCAATTATCTGCTCAGACGCGTTTCGGTGGACAGAACCACCTTGCTCACTACATCTGATCTCAATGCAGTAACACTCATATAGATCAAAAGCTTGACATGCTAGAACTTGTTTGGTCGTCATGGCAACCCTGTGACACCATTCTAAACAACATAGATGAGTTATTGCCTAGTCACTCTCTGAAACTGTTGGCATGTTGCTATTTTCAACATTGTGTACAAGCCTGTACTAGGTTACATATGTTTTGTAAAACTATGACTGAGTACATTTCCAAATATCGGAAGAGAAAAAGTAAATGATGAAAGCATAATGTGACATGTAAATGCAAACTGTGAAAATATATACAGTGATTATTTACAAACACAAAACCAACAATGCAGATTATGTTTCTGGTGTGAGCAAACTGCTAGGTTGAAACGTACGTGTTACTATGTGAATCTGTGGCTCTTTATGTAAGATGGCAGGCAATCCCAGCTAATTACTGTCACATATATGTGTGTGTGTGTAGCGAAAACCCCTGGTTTCAACTCCTATAATGTGGTGGAGTTTTATGTGCGCGCGAGGCCTAGGTATATATATATATATATATATATATATATATACACACATACACATATACACATACACATATATATACACACATATATATACATACATAAACATACACATATATATATATATTCCACAAACAGTCGTTCTCCTTTCTCTCCAAAGAACGATGTCCAGGCCACAGCTCGATTCAGAAAAGTGTTTTATTCATAAACGCACTCGACGTGTTTCGGGAACTGGGTTCCCTTGTTCACGAGTGTTAGTGCATAATGACAATACAGTTTAAATGCAAATCATGTGACTTGTACATTTCACAAAAAAAAATTGGGGTGGAAAAAGAGGCCAACGCCTAAGTTAGCACAATGGGTTAGCAACCAGATTCCAGAGATAAATAATCAAAAGGGGCTTTAAGAACTGGGATTCATGGACAGGAAGACTAAGGAATGATCTCTTTTTGCATGATCACACCAGCTCCCACCCCTCCCAGGTCTTGGACTGATGCTGCTGGTTTTCCACTTAGTTGCACTAGGGTCTTGCTAACCAGGCCTAGTGCATGTGCTTTAGCCCATAAAATGTGTACAATTGGCTAATCTTTCATTGGCATATTTAACTTACATTGTATGTTCTGAGTATATTGTCCTGTGGTTATGCTGGGCCTCAAAGTTAAAGATCACTAGATCTACAACACCTATTGTGCCACCACTAAAATGACCAAGCAAACATCTTCATCCTGCCCCTACAGTCTGAGTGTGCAGTTTCAAAACTGTAAATTCAACCTGACAAAATACACCCTTTGCGCGGCCTAAACCTTACCTTTTAATACTGATATGTCACCACTAAGTTAGGCCCTATAGGCCCATAGGGCAAGGTGCATGGTATGCCTAAAAAGGGCATGTGCATTTAAGATTTACATGTCCTGGAAGAGAAAAATCTCCAGTCATTTTTCTCTGTGGCAAGGCAGTCTCTCCTATAAACAAGCATTTGCAATGCAATAGGTCTTGCATTAGAAAAGTTTGAGCTTTTAGTATTGTAAATGGCAATGTTTTTTTTTATGCAGTAGTTAAGTTGTGATTGTATGAAAATGAGCACCTTGAAGGAGTGATGGATTTCAAACTCCGTCTTCCTCTGAATCATCCTTTACTTCACCCAGCTCTACTTTCTTCATTACTGTACTCCACTTCCTTCGCCACAGTCCATACTACTGCTCACCATCCTCCACCTGTCCCTCATTATTTACCACAATTTCTGCAGCTCCATTTCCACATCACAGGCCAGCCAATTCCTGGCCTGCTCGTCAAACTGAATTGCTCTCTCTCTCTCTCCACTTTATCCCTGTACTGTGACCCATCCCTTGTATTGATCCTTACCTGGTATGCATATTGCACTTCTTATTCCCATCCACTCAGGTCACTGTACCCAATGTTGTCCCCTACCAGTTCCTCCACCAGTTTACTGTCTTGCATGGGTGTGCATCTCTTCCCCATTCATGTAACCATCTTCTGAATGGATAAGGAAACGTTTCCAGAGCAGAGGTGCTGAAATCAAATGTGTGACAGCAAATCATATGCCAGAAGTAATGGGACTGAAGAGCTGTGAGGCTGGGGTGACCTGGACATCTTATGTTCTGCTACTGTGCAGCATCCTCTTCCTCTGGTCTATGCACCAATCTTCCTAGGCCAAGCATTTCTACCCTACTCCCTTCTCCCCATAACTGCAACCCCGTCAGTCAGTATCTAGTACCCGTCTTTATTGCCCCAGACCATTTAACCCTTTTTCCTCCATTGTTCATGTAGCCGCAGACTTTTCCCAAGAGACGTACACACATGCTTCTCCTTTTCCCAATCCCACTCTTCTTACTATTATGGTTTATGTAGCTCTTACCCTCATTCCACTGAACCCCACCACATTCAGAGCACACACCTCACTACATAGATGTCAACTAATCCCAAATCATAAACATGCTAGTCCGCCAGTGCTTAATTTCAGACAACAGCACTAATCATACAGGGACTTGTGGACACATAAATGTAATGGGAAATGTAACGAAATGCCTTGGCACGGCTACTCCTATTTGCTGTGGGAACAAGACAGGCTGAAACTCCCCACCTGAGTGTATTCGTTTAACAGCTGTGTCATTTATACTTCTTCTAGTTCTGATACTCCCTTCCCTCGTATCTCAGTTACCGCACCACTCTTCCTTCTGCCCAGTAGGTTTACCAAGTACCACTTCTCATGCTTAGACATTTACGTCCATGCTAATAATTGAGGAAGTGAAACTGCAAGCAAAAGAATGCAAAGTGGTGTTGATTAAAAAGTCAGGAAGTGCGAAGTATTACACGACAGACACGTGGTCATTTCCAATTCTTCCATCGCAATCAAACCACTCCGTCACCAACCCACCTCTCCTCCTGTCTAGCTCTGCCCCCCAACTCTCCTCCTCGGTGCATCAACCCCTTTTCTCTTCAACCGTTTGAGCCCGTATCCGTCGTCAAATTTCTACCTCGGGCAACGTGTCCCTCATTCTCCTCTATATACTCCCCTCTCTCTTCCAGTTCCAGTGCATGGACCTTCTCTTTCAATTACCCTCTTCGTGGACCCCAGTCCACGTGTCCGTGTCTCCAATTAATTTATCCATGCGCCGCTACAGCCCTTCTCCTGTTCTTGTCTCCCGGCTCCGCATCTCAACAACCAGAAGCATAAGCCCCTCCTCTTTCCGCCTCCTTCCTCGGAGGGCCTCCTCCCCAGTCCCTGCCCCGGCCTCGGCCCTTGCTTCAGACACAGACACATGGCCGAGCATCCCCTCCCTTGCTGCTCAGATTAGATAAGGAACTAGATTATTACTCACGAGCAGACCTCTCTTCCGGAAGGTCCATCCAGTAGCGCACTAGGCGCAGGGCGGGTGCCAGAACACACCGACGGGTTTGTACTAATGCACGAGCGCCATGAGTGCGTTTATTCTGCTGAGCGTACGTAGGCAGGGAACACAGGTTCACTAACGGCGTGCGTCTTTTAGAAAACTTCACGCACGCCAAGTGGAGACAGCGTGGTAAACACGCAGCATGTGCTTGCAACTACGGTACAGCTACCATGCCGAGACAAAAGTGTATTACTAGTATGCAAACCACGTTGTAATAAGGCAGGTGCATGCACACCGTGTATATGGTAGTAAATACATGCCATAGTGCGTTCCAAGTACGTACACTGTGTTTACACTGTGGGACACACACTGTGCCTAATACAATGCACACGCAAAATCAGAGTGTATATATAGAGTGTGTATTGTGATGGACTCATGCCATGCGGCGAAACGGGTGCAGAGACACAGGTGTAGCTACACCGTGTTTATATTACTGTATGCAAACCAAGAACACCGCCGCTCTCATAACCTGTATTCGGATCTAGGAGGAAGTGCAGGATAACTATAGAGGTTCTCTTCTACCTAGATGCCCATTCGCATACACGTTTGCTGTCTTGACTCTGCCATATTTTGGGCTGAGCTGCATTTGAAGTCAGGCTGATGTAGGCAGTTCAGGAAGGCCACGGTTAAAAAGAGCGCAGGCACACAGGAGCATTCCCCGTAAAGGTTTTTGTTGATGAACGTGAACTTGTAGGGCCTCTCTTAAATTGTTATCAAGGGTGATGTAAACCTCATTTGAGAATGTAAGGGCCCATGGGTGAAAGGAACTCTCGTGATGTATTTTGTTTCCTTTGGACAATTGAAAAAGACAAAAATCACACACTCAGTTAATACTCATAAACACACACTAGGTTGTAAGAATGTGTACGCATTATTTCGGCACTCCAGTGAAGAAAAAGGTGAACATGTATGACCATGTTAATGTACATACAAACTCGCACATACACTGTATTAAATATATAAAGCGTTAAATACACACCAGGCAATAACAGGAGCACACGTACACTCTGTAAATATTATGGTATTCAGAGACACAAAGGTCATGCAAAAACAGATTCATACGACGGGTTATATTATAAATCCAAAACACAGGATCATCCACCTTGTGTGCCCCGGTGCCGAAGGAGGGAGGAAGAGTCCTGCTGCCGGGCCCTGCAGCTGCCGATGAGGAGAGCCGCCGCACCAAGGAAGACGCCAGCCTGCGACCAGGAAGTCAGGCAGGCCGGGCGGGACAACCGGAAACAGGAAGTAGGAGGGCGGGAGCCTACCCCGCCTCCCACGGAAGAGCCGCGGCTGTTTGGAGCACTGGAGCAGGCAGGAGCCTACCCTGCGCCCCGGTGCCGAAGGAGGGAGGAAGAGTCCTGCTGCCGGGCCCTGCAGCTGCTGATGAGGAGAGCCGCCGCACCAAGGAAGCCGGTGAGTGGGGCTTCGCCTTGTTGCTGAGCTGCGAGGGGCATGTGTGTGTGCGCGGGTGCGGCGGCGGGGGGCTGTGTATGTGTGTGAGCGTGCGTGTGTGCATGTGTCTTGGAGTCTGTGTGTATGCGTGTGTGACTGTGGGGCGGGTGGGGGTGTGTGTGTAGGTGCGGCGGCGATAGAGGGGGTGTGTGCCTGTGTATGCGTGTGGCTGTGCGCATGCGTGAATGTGGGTGCGCGTGCACGCAGTTAAATCCAGCCGCAGAGAAGCGCGTGGCACTTTCTTGTCCTTCATTCCCCCGAGTCAGCTAGCTATAAGTCTCCAACCTGGACGCATCCTTCGGATGCGAATTCCAGGCGAGACCTAAAAAGCACAACTTCAGTTTGGCAATAGCTATAATTATGGTTCAAGGACTCCAGTTAATAGGAATTTAAATCCAATCTGATGGTCAAGATTATTTAAATTCCTCTCTCAGAAAGTTGGCATTTTCCTGCCGAAAGCCTCCAGTAGCCTCTTTTCAGAGTTAATCTCCAACTTTCATACCTGCCATCCTGCTGAGAGGTATGAATGGCTCCCCGAAAATGGAAAAAAGGGCCTGATAGAATGACCTGTGGGGTGTGACCACCAACTCCACAAGCTTCAAAGGGTCATCCCACAGGCAAATATGTAAGTCACACCTCAGCCGCCCCCTCCAATTGTCCAAGTTGCCAGAGTGTCACCAATCTCAGTGTTGGGGGGGGGGGGGGGGGGGAAGAGGGGCTGCTCCTGAAATGGTTTACTGAGGGAGTTCCTGTTGGACAGGCCACATGAAGGGCCACTCTCCCCCGGCCCGACCAGGCCCGAGCCCGGTCACGCAGGTACCACCCACCACCATTACACGCCCTCCGTCCCCTCCGGGACCCCTACCCTCGAACATGTCGACCTCGTGGGCCTGATCCACTGCCGGCCTGCGCGTCCATCCTGGGCGCCATCTTGGACACTCCACCACGAGGCCGCCTGGCCCCAGATCGACCTCAACCCTGGGCCTGGCCAGGTCTCAGACATCCCGGCACCACCATCCACCCAGGAGGTGAGCGGGCTACTTGGCAAGTCACTGGGGGAAAGAGGTGTCGATGGCTCTCCCCCGCCAGGTGCCGCTCGCCCATCGCCTCCCCGGGCGCTGGCTCCACCCCCCTGCTGGGTGTCTGGACTCCCTCATCCCGGACCTCCCGACCTCCAAGTGCGAGGGTCCGGACATCAAAGGGCACCAGCCCTATAACTGGGGCAGCTCCAGAGCAGGAAGGCAGTTGTATCTTGGAGTCGAGAGACGCAGAGAAGAACTCATCCTTGACGGACTACTGGCGCTGCCATAGCTCTGTCTCGTGCACCATCGTCTTGCCTGTTGGCGCTGCCGCAACCTTCGTAACCTTCATATCCTTCATCGTCGTCGGGACCTGCTGGCGTGGCCGCGGACCGTTTGCATTCACCATCTTCACCGGGACCTGCTGGCTCCGCCGCGGACCGTTGTTTCCTTCGTCCATCTCGGGACCTGCTGGCTCCGCCGCGGCCCGATCATCTAGAACGCCGAGCTCGAGGATTGAGAGCTAGTTTCATCTTTTGGTAACAAGACTGTCCCGCTACCCTTTTCCCAAGCCAGAGACCAGAATCGAGGGGACCCCTGAGTCCAGACCTCCTTGTACCATTCCATTGTAACCTTAAAGAATTGCCTATAAAGTCTCGTTGAACTTTACCCTTGTGTGGTGTCCGTCTGTGGGGGGGAAGTTACTTGTCTGTACGATCGCTGGAGACGGCTCTCCCCGGAGACCTCTCCCCTTATCCTCGGCCGGCCCTCCCGGTCCGTCTAACATTGGTGGCCAGCGGCGCGATCCGAATCACCGCATAACCGTACAGAGAGTAGCTCACCCCACGGCGAATCACGATGTCAACTAAAGAAAGCGGATCAACGGAGAAATTCCAGATGGAGAAATTGGACGAGTACAACCATCGTGAACTAAAACAGTTCTGCATCGAACTAGGTATCGCTACCACCGGACTAAGTACCAAAGACGATTTTAAGCAGGCCCTAGAATCTTGGGCAGAAACCGGGGCTGCCGGAACCTCGGATCAAAGCATCGCAGCAAAAACCACCACGGCCCCCGAGGAGCAAAGAAAGGGTCTCTCGCAAGACGAGATCCAGGAACGAGAGAAAACCCGACTACACGAGCTGGAAATGGCCCGGCTCAAAATGGACATCGAACTTAAATTGGCCGAACAAAAAATCAACTTAGAGCACCTGCATCTCCGAGAAGAAACAGAGACAAAGGGAGCTCGAGGAAAAGAAACTGGCATATGAGCATGAGCGGAAACTAGCTGAGATCGACCTACGCAAGCAGAATAAAGAAGTAGGGGTGTCCGAGCAACCCCACACCCCAGGGGCAACAGAGAAAAAGGTACACATCCCCAAGGATGTCGTCCGAGAGTACTTCCGAGAGGACGACATCCAGCAATGGTTTAAAGCCTATGAAATCGCTATGACTGCACACCGGATCGATAGAAGCGATTGGGGAGCCGGTCTATGGGGGAGATTCCTCAATGAGGGCCGCGACGCCCTGCTGCAACTCCCGGACCACCAGATGACCTCCTATGACCATATGAAAGCTGCACTCCTCACCCGCTATGGCCTCACACCCGAGATGTACCGTCAGAGGTTCCGAGACTGCACCCGCATCCCGGGTACAACTTGGGTGGACTATGTAAACTACTTTAGCCGAGCCTTCGAAGGCTGGATCAAAGGAAGCAAGGTCACAACCTACGAACAACTGTTCAATCTTATGGTCTGGGAGCATCTGTCGAACAATTGCTTCATTGAACTCCGCCAGCACCTCCTCGACAGCAAGTTAACGGATCCCCGGCAGCTAGCAGCCGAAGCTGACCGGTGGGAAATCACCAGAGTGGGTCGAAATGGGTCCTACGAACAAAATCGGAACAACAGTGGTCAACACCGTCCCCGAGGAGGAGGAGGAGGCCAAGGACGCGGAAGAGACAACGTTCCGGTCGCCCCCGCTACCAGCACCACCCCCCCGGCCAACCGGGGCAGCACCCCGGCGCGACCGGGATATCGAGCCAATGTTACGTGCCATCGATGCCAACGAATCGGACACTATGCAAACGACCCAAACTGCCCCCAGTACCAGAGCCCAAGACCCCGCCAAGTGGCCGCTGCTGCTCTGGGGGAGGAGCAGATCTCAGAAGAACAAGAGGAATATGAACAGGAACACCAAGAATGGGAGCCAGCCGCCATGGCTCTAGCCTGCTTAGGGGGGAGAGACATGGTTCCGTGGGTCCCCCTACCCGCTAACACCCAGAAGTACAGCCAATGGGTGAGCATCAATGGACGCCGGGCCGAAGCCCTTCGTGACACTGGGGCCAGTGTAACAGCCGTCCGCTGTCACCTGGTGACCCCAGAACAATATCTACCGAACATTCTCTGCCCTGTACGTTCAGCCGATAACTCGGAAAGTCTTTGTCGGATGGCCTGCGTCCCCTTCGAATGGGGAGGGGTCTCCGGCATGTTAAAGGTAACGGTCCGAGACGATGCCCCCGTAGACTGCCTCCTGGGGAATGACCTTGAAAGCTCTCCGTGGGCAGCCGTAAAGCGAAGAGAACACCTGGGGATGTTAGGCGTCCCGGACTGGGCGTGCGTCACCACCCGGTCCATGGCCGCCCGTGCCAACCCCCGCCCAGAGGAACCCGAATGGCCGGCGCCACCGCCTCCGGTCGCCCCAGCCGAAACCACCGACCGTGACGTCCCCCCAGAACCAGCTCAACCTCCAGACCTCGCTAACATCGACATGGAATCTCCTCGGAACCCCCTCCGGGTCCTCCACGCTAACAGACTGAAACCCCACTTTGTGCGTTCAGAACTCAGCCTCCTGATGGCCACAGACAATGGGGCTGAAGAGGACTCCGAGCCCCTCCCTGACCTCCTACGGACTCAGGAGAAAGACGGCTCCGTGGATGGGGTCCGACTCTCGGAGGCCCTCACCCAAGAACAACACCAGGAGTGTCGAGTCCTCCTGTCACAGTTCGCCAGCCTGTTCTCCCTCGCCCCAGGTGTCACTTCCTGGTGTGTGCACGATGTGGACACAGGGGACAGCCCCCCTATCCGCCACCGGGCCTACCGCGTGCCAGATCGGGTACGGGCCTGTATCCAGGAAGAGGTGGCAAGAATGCTCACGCTCGGGGTCATCGAGCCCTCAGACAGCCCCTGGGCCAGCCCTGTAGTACTGGTCCCCAAAGCAGCCGCTCCCGGCACCACGCCCGAACTCCGGTTCTGCGTCGACTACCGGGGCTTGAATGCGGTCACCCGAACAGACGCACATCCTATCCCCCGGGCAGATGAACTAATCGACCGCATGGGAGCTGCTCGCTACCTCAGTATTTTCGACCTGACGGCGGGCTACTGGCAAATCGGCCTCACACCCCGGGCCCAAGAACGTTCTGCCTTTTCCACCCCCGATGGCCATTACCATTTCAAGGTCATGCCCTTTGGCATGAAGAATGCCCCGGCAACCTTTCAGCGGCTCGTCAATCAAGTCCTGGCGGGGCTCGAAGGGTTCAGCGCCGCCTACCTAGATGACATCGCTGTATACAGCCACCATTGGACCGAGCACCTCCGCCACCTCCGAGCCGTGCTACAAGCCCTTCAGCGAGCTGGCCTCACGATCAAGGCCAGCAAATGTCAAATTGGTCAAGGGTCTGTAACCTACCTCGGACACCAGGTGGGAAGCGGCCTGGTGGCCCCGCTGCAGCTCAAAATTGCCGCCATCCAGTCCTGGCAGCCCCCCATCACCCAGACCGAGGTACGAGCCTTCCTGGGCCTCACGGGCTACTACCGAAGGTTCGTGAAAGACTATGGTACTATAGTGGGTCCCCTCACGGAACTCACGTCAAAAAATCAACCCAAGGCAGTCAACTGGACCCCAGAGTGTCAAACAGCCTTCGAACAGTTGAAAGCCGCCATGTGTTCCGCCCCCGTGCTCCAGGCCCCCGACTACAGCCGGGAGTTCGTCGTCCAGACGGATGCCTCCGACCATGGCATCGGGGCAGTCCTGTCTCAAGTGAACACCGAAGGCCTTGATCAGCCAGTGGCCTTCATCAGCAGGCGACTCCTACCACGAGAACAACGCTGGAGCACCATTGAGAGGGAGGCCTTCGCCGTGGTATGGGCCCTCAAGAAACTCCGGCCCTACCTCTTTGGCACACACTTTCGGGTGCAGACCGACCACCGACCCCTGCAGTGGCTGATGCAGATGCGGGGAGAAAACCCGAAGTTACTACGTTGGTCCATCTCCCTCCAAGGGATGGACTTCACAGTTGAACATCGGCCTGGGCCAGATCACGCCAACGCGGATGGCCTGTCCCGGTTCTTCCGCCTCGACGAGGAGAGTCCCCAAGAGGATGGGTAACTCTCCCCGCCTTCAGCTGGGGGGGACGCATGTTGGACAGGCCACATGAAGGGCCACTCTCCCCCGGCCCGACCAGGCCCGAGCCCGGTCACGCAGGTACCACCCACCACCATTACACGCCCTCCGTCCCCTCCGGGACCCCTACCCTCGAACATGTCGACCTCGTGGGCCTGATCCACTGCCGGCCTGCGCGTCCATCCTGGGCGCCATCTTGGACACTCCACCACGAGGCCGCCTGGCCCCAGATCGACCTCAACCCTGGGCCTGGCCAGGTCTCAGACATCCCGGCATCACCATCCACCCAGGAGGTGAGCGGGCTACTTGGCAAGTCACTGGGGGAAAGAGGTGTCGATGGCTCTCCCCCGCCAGGTGCCGCTCGCCCATCGCCTCCCCGGGCGCTGGCTCCACCCCCCTGCTGGGTGTCTGGACTCCCTCATCCCGGACCTCCCGACCTCCAAGTGCGAGGGTCCGGACATCAAAGGGCACCAGCCCTATAACTGGGGCAGCTCCAGAGCAGGAAGGCAGTTGTATCTTGGAGTCGAGAGACGCAGAGAAGAACTCATCCTTGACGGACTACTGGCGCTGCCATAGCTCTGTCTCGTGCACCATCGTCTTGCCTGTTGGCGCTGCCGCAACCTTCGTAACCTTCATATCCTTCATCGTCGTCGGGACCTGCTGGCGTGGCCGCGGACCGTTTGCATTCACCATCTTCACCGGGACCTGCTGGCTCCGCCGCGGACCGTCGTTTCCTTCGTCCATCTCGGGACCTGCTGGCTCCGCCGCGGCCCGATCATCTAGAACGCCGAGCTCGAGGATTGAGAGCTAGTTTCATCTTTTGGTAACAAGACTGTCCCGCTACCCTTTTCCCAAGCCAGAGACCAGAATCGAGGGGACCCCTGAGTCCAGACCTCCTTGTACCATTCCATCGTAACCTTAAAGAATTGCCTATAAAGTCTCGTTGAACTTTACCCTTGTGTGGTGTCCGTCTGTGGGGGGGAAGTTACTTGTCTGTACGATCGCTGGAGACGGCTCTCCCCGGAGACCTCTCCCCTTATCCTCGGCCGACCCTCCCGGTCCGTCTAACAGTTCCTCATTGCCATAGCCACACCTCCAGAGTATGACCAGATATCTGACCAGAGGAAGAAAGATTCTGCAATGTTGGATTTTTGCAGAGCAGGCAACTGTGGGATTGTTTAGGGGCAAACCCAAAGGAAGTCATCTCAAAAGGGGTAGGGTTGCCCCTTGGAACTTTTTCCCTACTAGACAGGGAGTATTCCCAAACCACAAGCTAGTGCAGAGATAAAAGAAAAAACTCTGAATACGTTCAAGTACACTACTGGGCCTGAGGAAGACAGAAGACTGAACCTGCTGAACCCATTTGAACTTCGGGTTAAAAAAGGACACCTGCTGTAACCTGTGGATAAAGACGAATAGGTTTGACTTGCTCCCACTTGAATCCGGGACAGAAAAGCTAGATATCTAGCCTCATGTTAAACTTTAGAGACATAAACCTGCATGAAATCCACCTTCCTGAAGAGCACGGTTGCTCAGTTCCAACTAGACTTGCCCGACCGTGGTAGTGGTTTTCCTTCCAAGGAGTCCTGCCCCACATGGTGATCCTGGGCCCTTGGATAAGTAAACACATAAATGATCTGTGCAATCCCTTGCATAATCACTGTAAACTGTTTTGTAACTAGGTTGGTTGTCAACCAGGTTTCACTCACAGATCCGAAGTGTCTTCAATATTTGCCAATAAACCACTGACCAAGGCTAGTAAAGTATCCCCCTGTGCTCCTTTATGTCCCTAGCGGGATTCAACAGTTTCAACAATCAAATAATCAAAGGTAAAACGTTTTTCAAAGTCTTTTTTCAATGTTCACTTTTTTCATTCATCAGATAATATTAATAGTAGATTACATCTGAACAATCCGTTCATAAATCCTCATCCTCAAATCCTTAATACATTTGCCAGATACATCCTTCAGGAGCTAAATTTGGGCTTAATTTCTCAGATACTTAACCAAGGGAAACCGCTTAACTCTACTGCTAAATTTACACTGCCAAAGAAAAGAAAACAATTATTCAAATATTGTTCATTAGTCTTATGGCTGTGTGAATATTTTAGGGTCAAATAATATCATGATCATGTCAATAGGCAATAGGACATTTGGACCTAGATGTAGGTAATTTTATTTTACCACTTCTTAAATACCGAATTTTACCGATTCGGTATTTAAGAAGTGGTAAAATTGAGGGGGGGGGATGTAGGTATTACAGAATCGGTAAATACCGAATTGTTAAGATTCGGTTTTTACCGATTCTTTAAATACCAATTCGGTAATGCCCATTGATTCCTATGCGCATTGAAGCCCATAGGGACCAATGGGCATTACCGAATCGATATTTACCGATTCGGTAAATACCGATTCCAGCAAGGGTGCAGGGGGTGTCACTTTGACACCCTCTAGCACCCCAAATACAGGCATGTGTGCCATGTGGCACACAGACATGCCCTAAGGGCATGTCTGTCTGTCACATGGCATAGGTGTGCTTGCACACATGTGCATGCACACCTGGATTCAGTATTTTACCACCCAATTGAATTGGGTGGTAAAATACCGAATCTGAAAGGTCTTTGGGACTCAGAAGAGTCCCACCTACATCAAGAAGTTACCGAATCGGTAAAAATACCGATTCGGTATTTTACTGATTTGGTAAATTTACAGATTCGGTAAAATTGGCCCCCTACATCCCAAAAACCCATTTACCGGTCGGTAACGGACGAAATCGGCCGTTACCGGACGGTAAATGGCCACCTACATCTGGCCCTTAGTCCTTGTATGATGCAATTGTAAGCAAGTGGATCTGATGTATAAACACACTCCACGTTACTCCTAATTCTCAACATGTATAATCAACCCAGTGCCAAAAAAGACAGTTTACACTGGATAAAATGCAGAAACATAATTTTGCTGAAAACGTCTGATTACAAAGCGATTATACTAAGTTTGTGTATGTGATCTACATGCGACTCAACCTAAAATTTACATGAAAATAATACAAAAAATGATGTTTCAGCTGGGGCGTGGTCAGGCAGCCGACCGTAATGGCACTGAAGCTCTGCCAGGTTAACCTAAAAGCCTGCCTCATCCGCTCATCCACTCACGCAAAAGTAACGGCTCAACATCCCATCGCCATGCATGAAGACAGAGGCTGTATGCGGAGGAGGCCGCCAGTCTCACAACGCCGGTTTTAAAGAAGAGAAAATGCTGAAGACTACGTTGCCCTCTGCCGCACTTACTCTAGCTTGGTGTGGCCTGTTCTGGAGCTGCAAACCAGAGAGCCCTTCCCTGCCTGGGGGCCAGCCATCCGGCAGGGTGGGCCGACTCTAAGGGGGGGGGGGGGGCACCGGTGACCAGCTCTTAAACGGCCACACTCCTGGGAGTGGCGGCGCGGCTGTAGCAACCAAGTCAGCAGCCTCCTGCAGGGTAGGGGACACCCTGTTCCCCAAGACAACTAGGCCTTTAGAACAAATTGAGCTACCACCTGAGGGAAATACCCCACGTGCGGTAGGGCGCCAGTATCTGGGGTTCTAGTTGGTGCAGCATCCTGGCTCGCACATCATAGGACTCGGTGTAGCGGTGGGACACAGTTGTGGCTTCTGGGCACCTTTCCGGTAGAACAAACCAGGCTGGTACTGGCGGACGTGGCATCCGTGACTCCCTAGTGAAGGGAAGCGAGCATACCGCACTGTGCACTTTTTGGATCCCTGGAAACGTTGCTGCTAGGCACCTGCACTTTGGAGTGGACCCCTTGGACACACAGGAGGAGGGGCCACTGGACGATTAAGAACAGTGCAGCGGTCACTGGAAGTGGGAAGCGAGAATACTGCACTCTGCACTTTTTTTGGATCCCTGGAAACTTTGCTGCTAGGCACCTGCACTTTGGCGTGGACCCCTTGGAGATCCAGGAGGAGGGGCCACCGGCTACCGTACACTTAAGAACAGCGCGGTGGTCACAGCGTGGGATGCACGCGGGCTCGGCCCGGGCAAAGACCGGGCCAAGACGGGCCCGTCATAGACCGGATGAGGCCAGGCTCGGCTGTTTCTCTTGATCCATCTGCGCAGTAAGAGACTGTTAATTATAGTTCTTCTCTCATTGTTTGTATATGCGTTTGTTTACGCGTGCTAAGTGGCTAAGATTGACTTTTAAAAGCCCTGGCACGGTCAATACTTATGAACTTGTGATATCTGGAAGTTATTTATTTTGAGTGGCCCTGTCCAGCCCGGTCTGGTTGGGGAGGTTTGACTTTTGAATTTCTGCGATACGAATTTTGTGTGTATACTGTGCATTGTTTTATTTGCTCAAAATGGGGAAAAGGAAGGCACAGTGTATACCTAAAATAAGTTGGGGAAAAAGGCCCTAGGCAGACTTTGTTAAATTATCTGACTGCTGCCATGGGGGCTATAGAAAAACAAATTAGCTCAGTGGAGGAAGTCATCAACACAGAGAAACTAGTACTGATGGAGTTAATGTGGCTTAGCTAGAAGTAGGCCTGTCTATATGTTTTCCCACTCCACTACTCCCTCACACAAGCCCAACAATAAGAGAAGTTATAACAAATGGTTGCATACTTGATATATCCGACCAAATACTCGGGTAGTGACCAGGACAGTGCACTACAGTCACCAGGCAAGTGTCAAAGGAAAGTTAAACCCTCCTATGCCCCCATTATAGACCTTGCCTCTGAGGCGTCAATCCCTAGCCCCAAACCTTGTATCAAAATTGTAAAAAAAAGGTAAGCTTCAACCCAAAGCGAAACAAAATATTAGAGAAACTCCAGCAAGGGAGAGTGGAAATGACATTAAATAAGATTTAGAATCTGTGAAACTCACATTAGAAACCTTAGCCAAGTTTATCTGAAATTTTACGTCCTCTATTTCCACCAAATTGGACGTCTTGGTGTCATCCTTGGCAAGGTGGGAGGAGTCTACCTATGACGTTAGTCTGCCTAATGGATCCGTCGCCTTGAGGGGGAAATCTACTACGAGGGTTTATCCAGGAGATAGAATCCCAAGACAAAACCCTGTACAGCCTGATGCCTTGCCTAAACCCCAAGTCTATTCCTCCACCCCTGCCTGACCCTCATAGTTTCGACACCACAAACCACCATCAAAAATATACATTAACTGAAGGGCTAGCCCTCGGCACACAATCCACGATAGCCGTAGATAAGGGAAATCTGGGGGTGCATATCAAACAGACTAACCAGACAATCCCACACCAAGCTACTACATTAGACCTCCCTCCGCGGCTACGCCACATACTGTGATTCTAGCCAATGTACTGACATTGCCTCTTGGGGCTCAAGAATCCTGGGTTTCACTAAGAAATAAAAGCCTTGGCTGGCTAGGCACTAGGATAGGCTATTCTGAGAAGTTATTTGCTGAAATTAAGATGGTGAGAAAGATAAGATGGGTTGGGCGGGGGCAAAAAAGGTAAGTGATGACTGTGTGGCATTATCATTTGCCGACCCACGGTTGGTACAAATGATTTTGTATAGGGGTGGAGCTCAGTCCATTTCTCAAGTTAGAATAAACATTCTTCCCCTGGGATGTTTCTATCTAGTGTATGATCATTTCTCGGTTGTACATACAGCCCCTCACCCAGTAAACCAGAAACAATACTATAATGTCCAGGTCCTCTTCGCAAACTAGAAGAGGTAGATTGACTGCATGTATACAACCCTGGGAAGCAGGTCTCCCTGCCTATTCTTATTAGCCACAACCTTGAAAGGATCTCGATACCTGTACAGGCAAAAATCATAGAGGTCTTAAATAGGCCTAGCAGGGGACAGAACCGCGGATATAACAAGGGTGCCATTGTGGGAGTTGGAAACCTTAACACTAGTTCCTCTACTACTGATATATCTGACACACCATGGAATGCACAGTCCCCACAGCCTACTCTCCTGAGAGCTAAAGTCTGTGCGTCAGTAAAGGCAAAGAGGATTGATAGGAGGAATTGTTGTCAGATTTGCTTTTGGAATGTGCCTGGGTTGAAAACAAAGGTGATTGAACATACCTGAAAAGACTTTGTGAAAGAATACAATGTACTTGCTGTTCAGGAGACTTGGACTCAGGAACCCATGTATATAATTGGCTACAGATCCTTCCGTACCCCAGCTATTCCATTATCTCATGGGAGAGCTAAAGGGGTCTATGCATTTATGTGTCGAACCTTTTGAACTTGGAAAAAACTGTCCTGATCAGCAATGACATCTATTATCAGGTTCTGAAGATTGACATAGATAGGTCATTATGTCTGCTGGTGGTTAATTTTTATAATAATATTCCACCCAATAGGTTTGAAGAGGTAGTGAGATCTATAAATATTATTATACATAATACCCAGGCTGCATCCCCGAGAGAAGTATGCATTGTATGGGGGGTAGGGGAGGGCGGGAACTTTAATTTTAATATTTGTATGCAGACAGTGGGTGCTGTGGTATTTAATGTGACAAGGATCACCCCATCCAGCACTTTGTACATAACAAATGTGGGTATACCTTAAATGAAATTATGTTTGACGCAGACCTGGGATTTGCGTGCCTTTTAGCACTACTTATAATGGGCATAGAAAACCTCCAACTATAGATTTTATTTTGATATCTTGCAAGTATGCTACTAGAGTGGAGGATTTTTATACCCACGAAATTTCAGTAAGTGATAATTTCTCTTTGAGCATATCCCTTTGGTTAAATGGAAATACCACTGATCAGACATCCTTAACCATTGGGAATCTTACCGTTACTAGGCAAAATGGATATACCCTAAAATGGGATAAATTCGACCCTGGTATATTTACAGGGAAGGTCATTACGAATTGGATAAAGGCGGTAAACGTGTGTTTAGATGAAAGTACCTCATATAAAGACATCATTGATGGTTTTCTGGTAATTACAAAGTACATTAAGCAGGACTTGCTAAGGAAACCTAGCAATAACAAAAAACCTAAGTCAGGTTGGTTTGACGCAACATGTTCTAAGGCCCATGCCAAGCTTAAGCAAGCATTACACATAGAGCCCAGGGTCGTGGAGGAAGTTAGGCTTGCTCGCAGAGTACAATGCAGGATGAAAGTTAAGGAAAACAACTCTCAAAAATGAAGCATGGCGGGATTTGAATATAGCATTGAAGCTAAAGGACTCCTCTGCTTTCTGGAAGGCTGTCAATGCGCCCTTTTCGATAGAGAAAGATAGGGCTATGATTGAGATAGCTATTAGTGAGGCAGAATGGATGGAGCATTTTGAAAAATTATATAGTAACTCTGTTCCCATATGAGAGTTAGAGCCAGTGGCCGACGTGACCTTGGCCACTAGACAAGGAACTGAGGGTAACAATTTGAGATTCGAGTTGAGTGAAAACCTTTTAGCTATTGAATCGAGCATGGGAGGAAAGGCACCGGGACCGGATGGTATCCCTGCCGATCTTTTTAAATATAATATTTTATTATGGGGGTCCTCTTTTAATTTAAGTCTTAAATTTATGCAGTGCAACTGGCCTTTTACCTTCCTGGTACGAATCAATTGTGGTTCCCATTTTTAAACAAGCATTTACTATGCAATGGTTTCGCCTTTGGAAAAGTTAGAGCTATTGGCATTGCTCATGACATTTCTTTTTTTTTTTTTACTTATAAATAAATGGCATTGTTATTTACATTGCCAACAGCTCTCTCAGCTCTCTTAGCCCACACAGCCCACACAGCCCACACAGCTCTCACAGCCCACACAGCTCTCACAGCCCACACAGCTCTCACAGCCCGACACAGCTCTCACAGCCCGACACAGCTCTCACAGCCAGACACAGCTCTCACAGCCCGACACAGCTCTCACAGCCCGACACAGCTCTCACAGCCCGACACAGCTCTCACAGCCCGACACAGCTCTCACAGCCCGACACAGCTCACAGCCCACACAGCCCTCACAGCTCTCACAGCCCTCACAGCCCACACAGCTCTCACAGCCCATACAGCTCTCACACCAACACAGCCCACACAGCTCTCATAGCGCACACTATGCTGCTGTCTCTAAGAGAAGCACTTCCCAAATTCAAAACAGATCTCAGTTTCAGAGATTCATTCCCCAAATGCAACTACAGACATGTGCTTTCCCAAGGAAATATACTGCAAAAATAAAACAAGCATTTACAAGTGGGGTCGGAGACACGGACAGCGGGAAGGGGGGGGCAGGAACGGGCACACGGACAGCTGGAGGGGGGGCGGGCACAGGCACCATCAAAAGACAGAAGGCAAGAAAAAACAAAACAAAGTTGTATCTGTTATTTTGGTGCAGGCTAGAACCCACTTGCATGAGCTAGCTGCACAAAGGCGGAGTCTCATTTCAGGCCTGGAGGGACTCCCTGCACAGTAAGGGAGACTGGGGACAGGCCTGAAGGGTCTCACAGCACACAGAGGGAGACTGAGGACAGGCCTGGAGGGACTCACTGCACACAGAGGAGACTGAGGACAAGTCTTGAGGGACTCACTGCACAGAGAGGGAGACGGAGGACAAGTCTTGAGGGACTCACTGCACAGAGAGGGAGACGGAGGACAAGCATGGGGATGACTCACTGCACACAGAGTGAGACTGAGGACAAGTCTTGAGGGACTCACTGCACAGAGAAGGAGACTGAAGACAAGCCTGGAGGGACTCACTGCACAAAGAGGGAGACTGAGGACAGGCCTGGAGGGACTCACTGCACACAGAGGGAGACTGAGGACAAGCCTGAAGGGACTCACTGCACACAGAGGGAGACTGAGGACAGGCCTGGAGGGACTCACTGCACACAGAGGGAGACTGAGGACAAGCCAGGAGGGACTCACTGCACACAGAGGGAGACGGAGGACAAGCCTGGAGGTTTAGAAATGGTTAGAAACTGCGCAGAGTATCTCTCACGGACTTCTGTGTAACTGGAGCTTCGCAAAAAATGGGCAACATAGGAAAGCAAACATTAGCAAAGCCAATCCATCTAGCGTTGGGTTCCAGGCTTTGGGTTTGGTTAATAGTTGTTCTGTATTGCCATCGATTGCATAAAACGCCGCCGTGGAAGTTGCCAGGCCTTCACTAATATTTTAAAAAAATATTAACACAGATTTTTTCTCTAAACAAACACAATGTCAAAGTGGCCCCTGAGGGGGTGCTACTTTGTGTGTGGATGTGTTCATTTTGACAGGGTTTGCTTTTGCCCTCACTCAGGATGCAGTAAGCCAATGGCTGAAGTGGGCTGGGCCAGGGGGTTCAAAGCAGCGAGCAGAAGAGAAGTGTGAATGGCACAACAGCAGACCAATGGGTGAAGAGGGCTGCCTGAACGCCCTATAAGTAAGAGCGAAATATATGATATTACTAGAACGAGAAGATCTTGGTTCACACCACACCTGAAAAACAAACAATAGATGAGGCTTCCTCAAATATGGTAGTCCAAAATCGTCGCAATGTATCCTCTTCCGACGACCTGCAACTACTACAATTGATGTGCCCTACAGAGACGTGTCAGCATCGACCCTTGCACTGCAAATGAAACCCTGCTAGCTGCACGAATAATGCACGCGCTCAGCGTACTCTAAATGCGGAGTACACTCTTGTACTCCCTCGCTGCACTGTACACCCCCTACGGCACTCCTCAATTGCACTTTACTACATCACCGGAGCACAAGAGGTGCCTGCTGCGTTCGAAAATCATGCACCCATGCTGCACTTTACATACTGCACCCTCAAACATTATTTGTTGCACTTTAAATGGACTCATTGTCTCTCTGGGTGAGGACCTGGCTCCCTTCTCATAGCACTTTACTCGAATACACCCTTTTGCACTTAAGGGCACCTATGTCAGCTGCGCGTTATTCAGTAACGTATTTTAACCTACACCCTGCAGCACGTTCAAAGCACATTACTCATTTGATTTTCACTTTAAATTCACACACTAATTCAATTTAAGCTTGTGCACAATCACTGGAATTTAAATCCATATACCCGGGTCATTTTGTGTGTACAGATGTCGCCTACACTTTAACTCATTCCAACCGTAAATACTATACTGGACAACACCGCTGCACTTCGGATGAACACGTTAGCGCACATTACGCGGTACGCTTATAGTGTGAAGCCGAAGTGCAAGGAATCCCTTTCCTTCCACTGCACTTTAAAGGACATTTTTTTGACTAAAGTCTCCTAAACGTTCCCGTGGCATTTCGAGATCACACCCATCTGCACTTTGCTATTTATTAGTAGGTTACCGAATGTATTTAAGGATTAACCGCCCCAACTTTTTTATCAGCTCCACTTTCACTTATTTATTTCCCCTCTTCATTTTTTTTTTAGTGGTGGGGGGGATTGGGGAGGAGGGGTAGCCTAACGGCCAAAACTGTCGACTTTGAATCTGAAGAACCGTGTTGGAGTCTCAGCGTTGGCACAGCATCCTGTGATTCTGGGCAAAACACTCACTCTCCCTGTAGCTACAAAAAATGAATGTGTCCTTGACTGTGTAATGTAGTTCATGCTTTATAAACCTGCAACAAAAAAACAGTTCTTGCAGCGAGACTTTGGACACCACTTCTCTGCTATGCAGGGAATACAAGCTTCAGGTCACACTCAACATCCAGACCCTTCCACGTTACATTTTACATTGCACTTTCAATGACTATCCCCGCCCCATGCACTTTACAGCAGTAGTTACGGGTGGCACTTTGAAGGGATATACCCGGGACCTCCACAGAGCTTTGCACTGGTGGTTACAGGTGGCACAGAATGGACATCGCCGCACAACCCTCCAACTCCAAAGACACAGCACTTCACTCCAGTAGTTATGGCGGCACTTTGAATATTGCTGCTGTTAAAGCTTTGACTCCGCCCTTCAGACCTGAACTTTGACGTCACACTCCACTCCACAGCACTCTGGGTCGTGCTCCCTTTACTTCTCCCGAATTATAAATACAAGAAAAGGACGGCGCAGCCGACAACACCAATAAAACCCCACAAAGGAAGCAGTAAATTAAAGGCTCCGACCCAAGTGAAAATCTGACCTGAAGGCGCCTAGAACCCCATCTGACCCACCCTAAATGACACAAACAGAAAATGATTCACTGCAACAATAAAAGCATTTTAAAAACAAAAATAAAGCAATGCCAAGATAACAGACAAACGGAAAGGGAATATCAGCGTATTTAAGAAAGACAACTGAAAAATTAATTTCGGAAAAGACAACTAGTGACTCAAGCGCTCACGCGCGTGTGCACCCGAAACACAAACATACCCCGTCTCCGTTTCCAAGCCTCTCTACACCCCCCCAGCCCCCTACACTGCTCAGCTTATCTTCCTCTCCTCTGTGCCTCCGTCCCTCACTGTCTCTCTCCCTGTCTTCTTTCGGCCCCCGCTCTCTTTTCGCTCACCTTTCTCCCTCATTTTCGACATCTCAAACTTTCCCACTTCTCCTCTCCTTTTCGCCCCCTCTCTCTAGGACGTGAAATGGGCAGTCTGACCTCAGTAAGGCGCTTGCCATCCTCAGCGGTCATCTCTCCAGGTGTCCAGGGTCACACAGGGTGTGCTGCAGATGCGGATCTCTCCGGGTGCCCAGGGTCACACAGGGCGTGCTGCGGATCTCTCCGGGTGTCCAGGGTCACAAAGGGCGTGCTGCAGATGTGGATCCCTGAGTGCCGGCGCCGCCTGCGCTCCCTGCAGTCCGTCTCGTCTCTGGATGCCGCAGCGGCTCTCTCCCCCTCTCCGTCCCTCCCTCCCTCCTTGTGCTCCAATAATCCCGCACGGCCCTATTACTGCTCCGAGTTACACCTCCGGTGCTGGAGCCAGCAGCATCACCCGGGCATTGTGGGAGACACCCAGTGGGAGGGAGGGGGGGCAGGAACGGGCTCACGGACAGCGGGAGGGGGGGCGGGAACAGAGAGCGGGACATCGCGCAACCTAACCCTGAAGACAACACTTCAAAAATGGCAAAAACAAAGCTTGAAAAACAAAAAATAGCACACACCCACCGCCGCGATGACGATGCGAAAAGGGTGGATAGGGAAGAAATTGCGGGAACGCCCACGAATCTGGTCCGGCCATGACGGACAGATCTCTGTTCCAATGGCTAGCCTCCATTTATGGAGCTAGCCAATGCAACAGAGAGGCAGTGACCAAGCCACATACTGTTCTCATTAGGTTTTCACCTTCGTGAAAAGCTGCGTGCGCAGCTTTCACCTAGGTTAAACCTAAAAAGGGGACAGTGAAGAACCGGGATTTAAACCCAGCGGCGCCAGGGGCATGCCCAAATTCTTCGGGTTCACCTGTCTTAGAATACAGAGACACGGGATACTTCTTGGTGGCCTCAAAGATCAAATTTATTAGCTGCAGCCAGTAACAGAGGTCCTAGAAGTACAACACGGTGTATGTTCTCAGGAGACTGCTCAACTTTACAAAGCAAGCCATCCCTTTTTATACAAATAATTGTGCTTCAGGCAAACATTCCTTATTTACAGTTTGACCACTCACATGTTTCCACGACAAAAATCATTGCATGATAACAAACCCATTTTTCAGTTTGTCCAGCCCATAATTAATCATTAAACACACCCAAGATAAACATTCTTCTTTAGACAAATCGGACAAACCCATAATAAAAAGGACCACAACCCACCTCATAAATAGGCCATAAAGAAGGAAACCGAAACAGATAGAAGTAGGATAAGGCATGTCTGTGTGTGGTAAAACTTTACGATGTCCTGTGCTCTGATTCTTAATCTTGATCAGCTAAAGGGCAAGAACTGGTTTGGCAACGTCAGCTTCAGGCAACAGGGTCAGTTCACTCAGGTCAAACAGAAGTCAGCACAAGCTCAAGCTAAGGTGTATGTGTCCAAAAGACTCGTTTGGCCACAGTCATCAGCCTATGTGAGGGCAACCACAAAATGGCTGCCATGCACAAAATGGAACCCGAGGGTACAGAACGAAATCTTCAAATACACAGGGAATCCATCGGTGTAACATGACGAAAACACTAATACTTGCTGAATTGGCCATTTCTCACATTGTGGATTTATGCAAAATCCAACCGGTACTCTTGTGGCACAGGATCTGGACCTCAGAATCGCTGGAGCTTAATAGACAGATACTTGGAGACTGTGGGAGACTGTGGTCAATTGGATGGGGCTCTAAACAATTAGATGGCTCGCGTACATTAAAAACTTTGTAATCTCAGCGACCCTGAATATTTTTTGGAGCCCCTTAGCCTACAAGATGTCAACAGGAAAGAACTTGCATCTAGCTGTTTAAACTTTTTAGAAAACAAGAGAGAAATATGGAACTGGAAACAATTTCAGTACAAGCACACCAGCTAATATCCCCAATTGATAGACTTCAGCCTTACTTAGGTTGGTTTACAAGAGATTATAATAGATTGTTGTTGACCCGTTTGAGATTGGGTATTTTTCGCAGGCTTGTTTCTTTCCCCACTCAGAATGATTGGTCAAAGGAGTTGTGGAAATGGTCATGTGACGATGTGTCTACTCAATCGACTATCCATGTTCTGTTCTTTTTTTTAAATGTTACTCTTGTAATAGGAAAAGGTGGATTTTGCCTATTTAAATTTTTTTTTTAAAACTGTTTAAGACAGTGCCGCCCCGCTTTTTTGTTTCTACAAATATTAGGAAAAGAACAGTTGACTGTTTTAGCTTTAATATTCTTAAAGTATGTTTAAAAATGCAGGAATTCAATCATGGTGTAATCAAAATCTTTTAAATTTTATTGGACCTGGAATGCACTGATATTATATGATTTTTTCTAAATGAATACAGGTATATATTGTGCTTCTATGATTATTACACTTAATCGAATAAAGCTGATTAAATTGACTCCCTAGTGGGCCAGGGATCACTAAATAGGCTACTCCCCTGGTACACACAAACACACGGGAGGCGACCCAACGATCATACACACCGATATCGAAGGGATGGATCGAAAGGTCCTGAAACAAATGTTGCTGCAATTCCTTAAACCTGCTGAGCTACCCACAAATGTTGACAGTGTCATGGTGAAGGGTGGAGTTGAGACATCGGGCCCTAGTGATACTGCTGCTGGATCTGGTGCGCTTTTGCAGGAGCGACGAGCCGGCTTCAGGGCACTAGACAGCCGCTTCGATGCCCTTGATAAAAGGCTGGACACCATGGGGCACAGGGTCAAGAATGTTTCGCATAGTGAGCAAAAAAACGATGCATTTAGGCCCAGATCTCTGTACTGGGGTGAATGTATGACATTGTTCTGCATTCTGTCCAACTGTTGTTTTTGCATTTCTCACCCCAAGTGGGATGGGTATGCTCAGACGTGAGTCCCGGGCTCTCCATGCCACTGGAATCAATATATTCTGGCTGAGGGCTTAAAGCCCGAAACCGCTCCTAGGATGCTTATTTCCAGTCCAGGGAGGCTGGCTTGGCAGTTCGGGCAGGACTGTTCCCATGGTCCACAGGGTCAATACTGATTTGCATATGGCTGGGTTCAAACCGGAATGGCATGGTGAGCAAAAACACAATGGATTTAGGCCCAGATCTCTGTACTGGGGTGAATGTATGGCATTGTTCTGCATTCTGTCCATCAACTGCTTTTTTTGCATTGGACACCATGGGAGCCAATGATAAGCATCCATAATAAGCGTCTAGACAATGCTGAGGGCAGAGTTTCTGACCTGGAGGAAGGGGCAGCCCAATCCACTAAGTGCCTAGACAAAATAGAAAGGATCCTGAAAGATGTAGCCAAAAAAAAAAGAGGATTTAGAAGTATGCAGCAGGCGTAACGTACAAATTCTTGGTGTTCCGGAATCCACCAACACCAGCTGCATGGACTTTTTTGTCGAGACTCTACTATCTGACCTTTACGGCAAAGAGGCCTTCACTGCTTCTGTTCTTGTAGAACGTGCCCACCACTAACTCTGACCAAGACCCAATCCTAGCTGTCCACCGAAACCCATCATAGCCCATCAATTAAATTTCCGGTGTTGCATTTCTATTTAGGACCCTAATTCGATATTCCCAATTCATGCCCTTATGTGGTTATAATAAATAATATCCTTATAAAGGCATAAGAATCATTTCCATATTTAGTAATAGCCCATGCAGTCCAAAGCACGGCAAGGCTACTCCCATAGACTCCTAGAAAGCACAACACGTTCTTTAAACAAACCAAGCCTCCAGCAGCCCGGGTAAAACCCCTGCTTTTATTTTGATTTGCACAAGAACTCCTGGAGTCCAGAAAGAACTGTTAGTTCTCAGTGACGTCTTATGTCCAACCTTACGTCAAACCTGGCATCTTTCAGGTATAAATATACCAACGTTGCCTTAAGCAAACACACGGTGGTGGGGAGCAGAGCAACGTTCTACTTGTCCGAGAGCCCAGCTGTTGCCAAAGCCGAAGGAAGCCGCCCCCCCCAGTTTTTGACGAGCTGGAGAAGCTGCCTTTTCTCGTGACGAGAAATCCAGCTCCGGTGTTCCCGAGTTACCCTCACGGGTTGCTGGGAGATTGAGTCCTGAGAAGCGAGATACGAGACCTCCTTCATTCTATAACGAAGGTACGGAGCTGATTAAAACCTTAGAGAGAATTCTTGATTCCGATCCTTGGCAAAAACCTAACTTTAACTTAAAACTGCTACTTACTTACTCCTTCCCACGAATTAGGCTTAGGTCAGGTACACTGGGGTAGGCGTATCTTAGAAGCATCAGTTGAGTCTGTTAGTCAATGTTTCTATGTATGTATATATTTTATCCATTTTAAAGTATCATATGGCTAAGAAACCATATCAATGCTTTTGCAGTATTATTTCATAATACTACTTTTACTGTACGCACTTTACTTTATCATAAGTATTGCAATTGTGGCAATTCATTTCTCTTGCATGAGAAAGAAGACTGCTCATTAAAATAACATCTTTTTATTGAAAACGCCAGTCTCTCTATTTCTCTGCATTCTGGTGGAAATAAGCATGCACGATTGACTGAGTGAAATAGCTGTCTATTGTTTTCACACGACTCTAGAGATACACTCTTTATTCTGAGGGAGCAAAGTTGTCATGTTTATGCGGTTGTCAGAAACTAATCCCTTCTTGTCTAAATCAGGATGGTTAACTCTTTCCTGAACATTCGAGAAAGCTTCTAGTGACCTCTGAGCTAGCTGGCAAAACTAATTAAGTCTAACATAGTCAGTAGAGCCCTAGATGACATCAGTCCTACGTCTACACAGCTGTTTATGTTATTCCAATGCGCGGAGCCTATTGGGAATATAGGAACTACACTACATGGCGCCAAACGTTTGGTAAGGCGATAATCTAACTCAAGACACTAGAGTAACTCAGTCGTGCTTTTCACACAGAACCCTTTCTCCTGTAAAAACTCCAATAGACGTCTGGAGTGGGTGAAAGGTTAATATCCGCCGGAACTTAGTAGGATGAGAATCCAATGTATTAGTTTTTGGTTTAGTCAACGTTGAAGGATACAGTGTTCCAAAATATTGTGCACCTAATGTTTGTTTCCTTGAAACTTGATCTGCAACAAAAAAACTTTTTCAATAAAATGATTGATAGTGAAGAAGAAAGAGAAAGAGAAGCCTTAGCAACTCGACTCTTAGAGGAAGACACAAGTCTCCAGCAAGGTGACCTGGATGCTATAATCATTCCGGTCAATATGAGAAAAACTATAACTCTTAAACTTATAGAAAATGGACTATCACCAAGAGGTGGTACAGTCATATTTGTGATAGAGGCACATGAGTTTCGGCAGACAGAGGTATTTTATTCATGGATACATTTTCCAGCAGCACACGCAGTGACAAAAGATTTCCACTTTTACAAAATAGAGGAACTTCTGGATGCTCAGCTGGCTACCATCAATAACTGGCTGACCCAGGCGGGCGACGAATTCGCCCCCTTGAGGCGAATCACGGTCAAGCGAGCCCACGCTGCTAACCGCTGGTTCACCTTAGACCTTAAGGAGAAGAAACTGGCCGCACGGAGGGCCGAGCGAGCATGGAGAAGAGCGTATTGCCCTGTTCTAAAAGCCACTTATTTATCTGTTCTTAAGATATACAAACAAGGCATTCTTGATGCCAAAACTGAATTCTATTCTAATAGGATACTGGCAGCGGAGTCCCAATCAAAAGAAATTTTTGCCACTGTGCATGAACTGGCCTCATCTGATAGGGCTACGATTCCCCCCTCCCAATCCCTCTGCGATTCGCTCAACGATTTCTTCGTTGAAAAGGTCGCAAAGATTAAAACCAGCATCTCTCCTCCATCCTCCACATTCATCAATCCCTCCCCCCCCTTCCACCATTTCCAAATTAACTATCATTCCCCTCCTGACCAAAGCCACACTCCTCCCCCTGCTTCAAAGGGTGAAGTCGGGCTCCCCCCTGGACTTTGCCCCTGCCCATATCCTTAGAGAAATCTTCCTAGATTGTCCTACCCCGCCCCTCACACTCCTTAACGATTCACTCAGCAATGGGGTTGTCCCTACCCCCTATAAATTCGCGGCCGTCATCCCTATTTTAAAAAAGGCCGGCGCCGACCCATCATCCCCTTCTAACTATCGCCCCATCTCTCTCCTGCCTTACTTGGGTAAGGTTTTAGAAACCCATGTGACTAGCACCCTGAGCACCCACGTGGAGACAAATCACTGCCTCTCCCCTTTCCAGGCGGGCTCTCAGTGATGGACGGGCTACGTGAAGGCATTGACACCAACCTCCCGCAAGCCCTCATCCTTTTAGATCTGTCTGCCGCTTTTGACACGGTGGACCACTCCATCCTTCTCACCCATGTCAGGGCGGCGGGCATAGAGGGCCTAGCCTTCTCGTGGCTCGAGTCCTTCCTGAGCGAGAGGGCTCAGGCGGTCCACCTTGCCGGTTTCACTGCCGCCTCCCGCAAGGTAGTGTGTGGTGTTCCCCAGGGATCTTCACTTTTCCCTCTTCTGTTTAATTTATACATCTACCCCCTCATTTTTATGTTGCAGCAGCTCGAGGTCACTGTGTTTAATTACGCCGAAGACCTCCAGCTAATCTTTAACCTCTCCCATTCTCCCTCATCCGCCCAGAATGTCCAAACTGTCATGTTGTTCATTCAGGACTGGATGAATTGCAACCACCTCAAACTCAATCCGGACAAGACAGAGCTGGTCTTGACCGGAGGTGGTTGCAGCCCCTGTTCTCCGTCCCATTGGCCCCCTTCACTTGGTGTTCTCCCACTCCCAGTTCCCAAAGTCAGAAGAAGAAGGCTGGTGGAACAAAATTTGCTGTCCTCGCCCCAGCTTTCTGGAACGCCCTCCCTGTGGGACTTCACACTTCACCTTCCTACACAGAGTTCCAGAAAAGCCTTAAAACCTTGCTTTTCTCCCAAGTTTTTGCTGCCTAATCTCCCCTTGCCACTGTTGTTGTTCGCAATCTGAAAAGCGCCATGAAACCGCTTGGTAAAAGCGCGCTTAATAAATGTTTTTAAATTCAAATTCAAATACACTCCTTTCAAGGACATTGAAATCCCACTAACATACCAAGAGCGCCTGCTCTGGTTTAAAGGTGCCCTAAAACATCAAAATCACATCACCAGGCATGGTCCACTAGGTAGACCAGGAGCCACGTGGCCGGTTCCAGCCAGCTACACAACACACCCAGACATTGAAACAATGTCAAGCGAAGAACTCCTAGTTAAACTAAAAGAATTAACAAAGGCATATAGAGAATCAGTTCAATTGGCAAGGGATGATATAAAGTACCTCCAGAAATTGAAGGAGACAGATAGAACAGACCAACCATTTGAACTCTCCAGAATCTTAGAAAAATCCTATGAAGAACTAAGAAGAGATAGTTTGGGTGGGAAACCAATAAACCCCCAACTAAATGAAAATCCTGAAAAAACATTTATTAAAAATAATCTAAATACTCCAAAAAAGAGTTGGGATGGTAATAAACAATCCACTCCCAAGGAAAAAAGATACCAGTCCAGAGGAAGGTCTCCTCAACGGAGAGAAAGATCTCCTGGCCGAGGAGGCAAGTCTCCCCAAAGGGAATCCTCTGAGAGAAGATACAATCTTAGAGTTAGGGATAAATTGAGAAAACCTGATAGATATCAAGATATTGATACAAGTCCCTCTTGCTCTTTTCAGACTTCCTCACAGAAATCGGAAAGAAGAGGACGGTCAGAACACAAGGAAGAGCACGTCAAGTCCAAAGACAAAGAACCTGCTCATCAAAGTAAATATCACAATTTCCCAGAAAGAAGGTAGCAAGTATTAAAATTAAACATGCCGAGGATTCTGAGGACACAACTGAAAACGGAGAGTGGGCCCAGACAATGCTAGACAGAGCAGCAGAAGTGGCCATAGCTCGCAAGATCCTGATGAATCTTCTGGAGACAGTGGACACGAATGAATACATTCAGGTGGAAACTGCAGACACACAAGTTAGCGTGCCCCATAAACTATATGAAATAACATTACGTATAGAGGGGGATAAAACTAGGAAAATAAAAGGTCTCTTTTGGGAGAAACTTTCTAAAGGTTATGACATCCTGTTAGCTGAAAAAGACTGGCCACCAACCAGAGTTTGTCAGAGAATGCCCTCATGGCGAAGAAATGATTATGCCTGCCTTCTCAAATCATATTCCGATTCATAAAAAAACACATTTGCAAGAAAATTAGCAATGGCCCAAGCGCCCGCATTATACAAAAATCATGTAGGATGGGATGAGGACTCTCCTCCCCACAAAATCCAGTTAAAAACATCAACCAACTGCACAAAGGCAGTACCCAGTTAAACAAGAAGCCAAAAAGCAAGTCAGGGAGATCTTAGATCAACTTGAATACCAAGGGGTGATTGAAACATGCACCTCACAAATGAACAATTCTTTGTTTCCTGTCTCCAAGCCAAACAATTCATATTGTCTAGTTTTGGACTACAGACATTTAAACTCCTGCTGCAAAACTTTTGCAGTACAAAATTCACACAGTGCAGCACTAATGAACAACATCGTGTGCAAAAAATATAAAACGACATTAGATATCTCTAATGGATTCTTCTGTCAAAACATTGCACGTGAAAGCAGGTATTTGACTGCTTTCTCAATAATGGGATCGCAAAAACAATTTTGCCGACTCCCACAGGGATTCAATAATAGCCCAGGATTATTCTCAGCAAGGGTAACAGAGTTACTACAAATATATGACGATGAGGCATTATCATATATCGATGACATCTATCTTACGGACGATGACCTGGAGACTCACTTAAAAAGTGTGAACACCATAATTCTTGGGTTCGCATCAGAGGGTTACAAATTCAACTTTAAAAAGTAAAGAATTGCCCATCTAACAGTCCTATTTTTAGGATATGATTTAACAAGTGAAGGCAAAAGCCTGGCAGACAACTTCTTAGAGAAGTGTGCAGTACTCCAAGCACCGAAAACGGTGAAAAATTTACAATCAATACTAGGCTTCCTGAATTTCGGTAGAACATACATTCTAAATTATGTGGAGAGGGTTAAACCTCTCTTTGAATTAATAAAACCTGATTTCAAACCAATACATTGGATTCAATAACACACAGAAATTGTGAGATCATTGCAAACAGACATGTTAACTAAAACAAAATTGCAAACTCGCGACAACGTACACAACCTTGTAATCCGAGTAATCCCAGGAAAATGCAGATTCACATACCTGACCTCCAATGAGGGAGAAACGGTACCTATAGCTTACAAATCACACTTGTACACTCAAGCTGAATACTGGTGGTCGGGGATGAGCTTACAAATTTACAAATTTGCAATGGATTGTCCTGACTGCAACAGAGATCGCAGTTGTGAACCAGACCAGACACCTGCCCAGACACCACTATTGGATAGCATCAGGCTATCTATGCGCAAAAGTCCCACCGGACAAATGCTGTCCCATAATTTTTAAGACTTGATTCACGAAAAATGTAGACCCCAGCGCTCGGCTGGTGCCAGAACTGTTATAGAAGATTTGCGAGTCTTTATCGGCACATACTCAATTGGCATGCTACATTCTGACCAGGGTCCTGCGTTTAGCTCTCGAGCTTACAAAAAGGCCATGACCAGCATGGGCATTGCATTGCGGTACTCTTCTCCATTCCATCCTGAGGGAAATGCGGTAGTGGAAAGAAAAAAATGTGACATAAAGCAATCTATAACGGCGAGGGTATTAGATTCCGGGGATGGGTAGGTCAAACATCTAATAAGTGTCCAACGTATTCTTAATAACATGCCAAGAAATTCTCTAGGAGGTATCAGTCCATACGAACTTTTGTTTGGTACTAGAATGATTATCCAGGATCTGGATCGTCAAACTTCAGTGGTACAAGAAAAATCTTTTGATATCAAAGATCGTTTGGCAGTTTTACAGGACTTGAATGAAACAAGAAAGAGTCTAAGTAACATAAAGAGTAAGCCAAGACCCACTGAAGAACCACCTGTCCCAGCAAGACCTGTCTGGATTCCAAAAATTGGGGATCTGGTCAGAAAAAAGATTGCGGTGAAGAAGGAATTTGGGCCTTCTTACAGAAAAGCAGTACCTGTTTTAGCTGTCAGCGGAACAAGATCAGTAGTACTACCGCCACTTGCTGGTAAAAAAAGGAAAACAGAATTGTTTCCATCGACCTGGTGAAACCACAAACATGTGGCCGATAATAAATAGCAGGCCCAGTGGACTACCAAGAAATAGCAGAAGACCAAACTTTGTCGAGTGAGAAAGATCGAGAGGGACGTGTATCAATATCTTGATATCTATCAGGTTTTCTCAATTTATCCCTATCTCTAAGATTGTATCTTCTCTCAGAGGGTTCTCTTTGGGGAGACTTGCCTCCTCAGCCAGGAGATCTTTCTCTCCGTTGAGGAGACCTTCCTCTGGACTGGAATAGTTTTTCCTTGGGAGTGGATTGTTTATTACCATCCTAACTCTTTTTTGGAGTATTTAGATTATTTTTAATAAATGTTTTTTCAGGACTTTCAGTTAGTTGGGATTTTATTGGTTTCCCACCCAAACTATCTCTTCCTAGTTCTTCATAGGATTTTTCTATGATTCTGGCAAGTTCAAATGGTTGGTCTGTTATATCTGTGCCGCTCGAGAGAGAAACTTGGTGTTTGGAAGTCCTCCCTGCTCGCTACAGGAGTAGCTGGGAGCTTTCACCCTGTGGGCTGTTTTCCTGCTGTTCCCGGAGGTCCTGGCCGCAGTGGAGGTGAGAGGCACGGTGAGCGGGGCTGCGAGGACCAGCATTCCTGCATAACACCGCCAGCTGGTTCCTCTTCCCGCCCGCGCCGCGCCCCCTCCCAGTGCCACGCCCCCCCCGCCTGGGCGTTCTTTACCTCTTGCGGCCCCCGCTTCGCGGGAGCCGCTCGAGAGAGAAACTTGGTGTTTGGAAGTCCGCCCTGCTCGCTACAGGAGTAGCTGGGAGCTTTCACCCTGTGGGCTGTTTTCCTGCTGTTCCCGGAAGTCCTGGCCGCAGTGGAGGTGAGAGGCACGGTGAGCGGGACTGCGAGGACCAGCATTCCTGCATAACACGGCCAGCTGGTTCCTCTTCCCGCCCGCGCCGCGCCCCCTCCCAGTGCCACGCCCCCCCGCCTGAGCGTTCTTTACCTCTCGCGGCCCCCGCTTCGCGGGAGCCGCTCGAGAGAGAAACTTGGTGTTTGGAAGTCCGCCCTGCTCGCTACAGGAGTAGCTGGGAGCTTTCACCCTGTGGGCTGTTTTCCTGCTGTTCCCGGAGGTCCTGGCTGCAGTGGAGGTGAGAGGCACGGTGAGCGGGACTGCGAGGACCAGCATTCCTGCATAACACCGCCAGCTGGTCCCTCTTCCCGCCCGCGCCGCGCCCCCTCCCAGTGCCACGCCCCCCTGTCATACATAGGAGCCCCTGGATACGCGCATCTCGGGACGCGCGCGGGGCGGTCCCCGGGGCGAAGACCGGGCAAAGAGCAGGCCGTTTTAGGCCGTTAGAGGCCGGCAGAGACCGGACCGGGCCACCCCTCTAACGTTGTGCCTGTCCCTAGGCTCTTCCCCTCGCCTCACTAGCCTGCGCTTCTGATTGTTCCCTCGACATGGCCACCAGAGTATCCAGGAGCAAGGCCGCCCTACAGTGCTCTAGTACATTGGAAAAATTCTTTCCCAAGGCCAGTGCTGCGGTCAACAAAGGTCACACAGTGCCGGACACTCTACCTGAGGTGTTCACAGAAAATGCGTCAGTGGCCCCCTCTGATTCCTCTTCAATTGATGTTAGTACTCCAATACCCCTTGACGCTACCCATTTATCGCTCATGGATAGTATTGACCAGACAATTGAGTCAGTCCTCCAACAACTCAGGACCCCGTCAAACGTACAGAGGGATAGTGAGTCCTTGCGCCTCTCCAGGGTTGTGGAGTCCACTCCCTTTGTGAACGCGGAAATGACTAAGTCGCAGGATGAGGGCCAAATTGTAGTGCTAACGGAATCCGTAGGCAGTAGAGTGGACCATCCTCCGAAAAGGAAAAGGTCAAGGAAGCCAAGAGGGGCAAAAAGGGCCAAAGTGGATAAAACCAATCCAACATTGGATGTCAGCTCGGACATTTCGGCTTCTCCCGAGGTCACTTCCCCGGGAATTGGGTCTGATCAAACAGGCTCGCCATTAGTCACAGCTGTACCAGGGTGTTCTGGGCCGTTTATATTTGGTGGAAACCCTCCTAATATGTCAGATGCTCTAATTGGCTCTCTTACGGACATACTTAAGAACCTGCTGGAACCCTTGTCTGCAAAACTAGATGCTATAGACACTAGACTCATGGCTATAGAAAATGCATTCAACAGAAATAGTCCTAGTAGGGGTTTGGGCCCAAGTGCACAGACGGTTACCCGGGTATCTGCAGGGAATAGACCTCCTACTGTTGACACAAGCATTGAGGCCCGATTGAGCCACAACACAGTACCACAGGCAGTCACGTCCCCCTACTGCCCACTTCACAATCGTCCAGGCCCCCTGTCCCTGCACCTAGAAGATCTAAGCAACCGACACCATCCCATCCAACGAGCGAAGTGCGTGCTACCACTGAACAAACTGGTCGTCCCTTCAGCCCTAATACTAGGCGTAGGGCGGTCAATCTGCCCCCTGAGGCAGTGCCTTACACAGCGATTATGGTGGGAGTTCCTGAGCTCACTGGTGACACTAGAGAGCCACAGGACTCGCTCCGTAATAAAGTAATTAGCTGGCTTAACACTAACAGGCCCCTCCCTCCCAATATCAAAGGAGATGTGTTGATGGTTAGAAGGATCCCATGGATTGGAGTTACCCCCAAGAACAGGGTGTGAAGGACTGGGTTATTTAAGACCCAGCGGTGCCAGGGGACAACACCTGAAACCTTCGTGGGTAACCTGCTCCGGCGTACGAATGACAGAGACACGGGACACTTCCTTCGGCGTCAAAGATTCAAGGTTTATTTTCTGCAGGGAAACACAGAAGTCACAGGAAGTACAACGAGTGTAGTTCGGGGAGACTGCTTCAAATTGGTTCTGTGGAACGCTCCTTTTATACACGATTCTCCCATAGGTTTACATGGTACACAAAGTTTTACGACTTGGTTCCCACAATTATCCCCGAGAGGGGTCACTTTGGCCACTTTGATACCTTCAAGGTCCGGAACATAAGTGCAGAAAACATTTGGCGGTTCCCAACTGTAAAAACCCATCTTCCCACCATTAGTACATTCCAATCGGCAGTAAAACAGATCGAAGAAGGAACAAGAACAGGTGCAGAGGAAAATGGAAACAGTGAGGAGATTGGAAAGGGTGTAAAAGAGGAGGTATCGGGAAACACGAGCTACAGGCATCAAAGGGACGTGCCTAATGAGATGCACGGCTGAGACAATAAACCGGCACGGCAAGATGAGCCTCGAGCGGGGCCATCTGCCTTACAGTATCTTCCCCCTCGTCATAAAGACACTTTCAAAGGACATGTGTCTTCCGCAGATCTCTTGGGAATCCCAGGGTCGCGAAGCGGACAACGTCCGTTCGCTGGCTACCTGAGGGCAAGAAACAAAATGGATGCCGTATCTAAGATGGAACCCGTGGGTACAGATGAAAAACCCACGTAACAAACGAACGGTTTAAGTTAGCACAGCGAAACTGCGCACACTTACTAAACTCGTCATTTGTGGTTCATAGATACCAGACTCGACCATATTCGTGCGAGTCGAAAACACCACTTACAATTGTCACGGAACCTCAGACGCTCCTTTTGCCCTCATGTAGGCAAGCACTAGTCAGAATCATACTCGATATTCATCAGACCATCTAGATGTTGCTGTAACATAGCTCTGTCCAACCGAGTCCCCTTGGTAACAGGTGGCTGTCTTATACACGTTGTAGCACAAAGGCCACATAAGGCAGGACCACACTGTACACAAAGGCAACACGTGAACAGGAACGCCACAACAACTCCGATAATCATCAGAATCTTCCAACCCCAAGTCGACATCAGGCCCCAAAACCACCCAAGTAGCGTCCAATCCCCTACATCCACGTGTATGGATTCAGAGATTTTATGCAACTTTGAGATGGCTTGATAGACGGTCGGAGCATTATCTGGAATGAAAATACAGCAGCTCGAATGGATCACCTTACATACCCCACCTCGATCTGCTAAGATCACGTCTAAAACCATACGGTTTTGTAACGTCATAAGTCTATCCGCCTGAAGTTCTGTGGTGATATTACCAAGGGCACTGGCAGTAATGTTAGCTGTCGATTCTACCACTCGAGTCAACTGTCTCAGGTTCCTACTATTAACCATAGGCCCCCAAAACGGGAGGAAACCCTTGAAAAAGTCTCCTGCCTCTTGACCGGCGGTGTCCTCTTCGCTAAGTACGCCTCTCACAACTCTAGTTTTGTGATAGTCTGCGTCTACAGTGAACGTCGGAGGCAACAGATTTGCGATAAAACATGAGCCCACAAAGTCGGAGGGCAACCATGCATACGCACGATCATGGCAGACAAAGTACGTACCCTTGGCAGCCAGAAACACAGGGGACGAGACCATCGGCAGAATGTAATTTTCGGTGCAAGCACTCTCTCCAAGTCGGGCTTTCGATCTTCGGCCACGACCCATTAGACAAAAATTACCAATGTGGGGTACGACCCATATCGGAGGCGAGCCTTTCAGCTGTTTATCACTCGTGAGCGCACTGTACTCGGCCTTACTCAGGACCCTATAGGCTTGTACCTCTTCCTCTGGGATGAGCGACGGCTCATAGATATCTCTATCTAAATCTTCTATCGCTATGGACAAAGGCTTATAGTACGAGCCAAGGCCAAGGTAGGGAGAACGTGGCTCTCGAATGGGGTGAGAATCTAGTGCGCTTCGAAACATTGTTTGGAATGCTCGAGCTGAACCCTGGGAACTATATGGTAATACCAAATATGGAATTCCCTTATCCGTGGTATGTGGCATTAATCCACACACCCAACAATTAGTAGTATTCACCACTAACTGGTGCTGGTGAAGGAGCTGAATAAAGGAATTATTGCGGAATTCTGCACGTCTAGCCTGCTCGTGTTCGGGTAAGATATGAAAAGAATGAGGAGATGCAGTGGAGGTAAGTGTAGGGTCAGAAGTAGGAGTAGGTATGGCAGAAAGTAAGAAGTACGACATCATATAATACACCCCACCCGCCAATAGTGCTGAAACAATCAGAAGCAGTACAAATATTTGAAACATAAAACATTTGGTATGAGTAAGTTGTTGTAACTTGAACCTTTGCGCCTGAGCTTCTTCCAAATCCATCAGCTTTGAAAACGCCATCCCCTATGACCGTCCGTAACGTTTCTTGACGCACTTCGTTCTGTGTAGCAGTAGTCAATCCCTAGGAGTTCCCAGGAACAGACGGTCTTTAACCTAGCGTCAAGACCTGCTAACCAGAAGGAAGTACACGCGCGGCCCTACGGCCTTTATTCACAATGCATATGATAAATGTCTCTCAGCTGTGGAAGCAAAAACACATATGGAACGAAACTCAATATATATACAAAAATAATTACAATGATACGGGTGTTCGGACTGATCGTGGAAAACGGGATAATGCAATTATAAAGGGGCAGAACAGGATTTTTTTATTTGTCCTTAGTACTGGAACGCAAAAAGTATCGAGTTTTCCCAGGACGTGTATGTTCATCAAACAAAGGATCCGATGAAGGAACAGAGTCCTGTTGATCAGCCGAATGTTCTGGTCTCGAGTCTTTTGATAACAAATGTTCAACAATGTCTTTCTGCTGCACTGAGGATTCTCCGACAGGTTGTGCGTCGCTAAAAGGTACAAACGCCGGCAATCCTTCTGATTCTGATGAAGCAATGCCCCTCCTCACCCACGAGTCTGCCGGTAAAGGAATAGGAACTTTCTTCGTATGGGTGGCATGCACCCAATTCTTCCGGCCTTCTAAACGAACGGCAGTTCTCGTGGCAAGGAGGACCTGGTAGGGTCCAGTAAACCGTGGTTCCAAGTTCTTCTTGCGGGCAAAATTTCTGGTGACCACCCAGTCGCCGGGCTGGAGCTGGTGGCCTGGACCCTCCGTCTGCGTCGGCAATGCTTCGTAAACCTGCTGGTGAATTAACCTCAGTTTAGCAGTCAGATCATAAAGATAATCAATCAACATTGGGTACTCAAGATTACAGAACACACCCGGTCTAGGGACCCCCCACACATTCGCAGGACGACCGAACACTATTTCATAGGGGCTAAGCCCTACTCGGGAGTGTACGGTTGCCCTAGTTGACAACAAAGCTAAGGGTAAAGCATCAGGCCACGACAGACCAGTCGTAGCCTGAATCTTCGCTAGCTTCAGTTTAAGGGTACCATTATACCCTTCAACCAAACCAGCTGACTGGGGATGATTGGCGCTGTGGAATTTTTGATTAATTCCAAGGCCCTTACACACACTCTTCATCACACTCCCCACAAACTCACTTCCGTTATCCGACCATACAATCCGAGGCATTCCATACCGAGGAAAGTATTCCTTCAGTAGGATTTTCGCAGTCGACAAAGCAGTATTGTCTTTGAGGGGATAGGCTTCAATCCATCGGGAGAACGCGCAAACCACAACTAAAACGTATTTCAGGTTATTGCATCGCTCCATATGGATGAAGTCTAATTGGATCACCTCAAAGGGACATGAAGGGGGAGCAAAACTACCAGGAGGAGTTGGGGTTCCCTTACCAGGATTGTACAACATACATACCATACAATTCTTAACCAATCGTTCAGCACATTTCGTGATACCATCATTCTTCCACACAGGGGACAGCAACTTACAAATACCTTTCACGCTAATATGTGCAAACCCATGTGCCATTGTCACAACAGCTAACACATACGCATCTGGTAACATCCATCTCTTTTGTTCCGACAAATCAATCCAACAACCATTGGCTTCCAACTTTCCCGTACTTTCTTTCCACTTCGTCTTTTCAGTCTCGGTGGCCTCATTCTGAATTGCTTTCACACTCTCGATAGTGTCCTCACACATACTCGATTCTGTAGGCCACCTAACCGAACTCGTCACATACATTCTAGTGCAAAGATTCCGGGCAGTCTCCTTAGCAGTCTCATCCGCAAAGGCATTACCACGACCAACATCATCCGTCACCTTACGATGCGCACTACATTTGACAATCGCCACCTGCTTAGGCAACGTAAGTGCATCCAAAAGATCATTCACGAGCTGTCCATGCTGAATCTTCGTACCATGCGATGTCATAAAACCTCTCTCTCTCCACAACCGTCCAAAGCTATGGGCGACGCCAAAAGCGTATTGGCTGTCGGTAAACACATTCACGCGTTTCCCTTTCGCTAACACACACGCTCTAGTTAGAGCGATCAGCTCTGCAGCCTGGGCAGAGTTCTGATTCAATCTCGCAGTTTCCACTACAGTATTCAAAGTCACAACAGCATACGCAGTGGTCACATCACCATTCAGCAATTTAAAACATGAACCATCCACATACAACGTTCCATCTGGATCTTCCAAAGGAGTGTTTTTAAGGTCCACTCGACCTTTTGTTTCCTCTTCAGTTTTCAGATAGCAGTCATGGGCTGCTATTTCATCTGACTCTGTGCTAATGGGTAACAAAGTTGCCGGGTTCAGGACATTACAACGTTTTATCTGGATGTGGCTTGCCAACAACGTCAACTCGTACCCAGACAACCTCGCACTCGTCAAGTGCTGAGTTTTCGTACGATTCAAAAGAGTGTCAACTGCATGCGGAACCATCACCGTAAGCATATTATCTTTGACCAATCCTGCTGATTGTCGGATGGACACCGCAGCTGCCGCTGTTGCTCTCAAACAACTCGGCAATGCTCTAGCTACCGGGTCCAAGGTCGAGGAAAAATATGCACATGGACGTTGCTTACCACCAAAAGGTTGCGTTAAGACACTCAAAGCACAACCTTCCCTCTCGTGAACATATAGTGTAAACGGCTTGCTATAGTCAAGGGTACCTAACACAGGAGCCGAACACAATGAGTCACGTAATTCAGAAAAACTTTTCTGACATTCTTCCGTCCATGGTAAAGGAGTTGAAACATCCTTGCACGTAAGAGCCACCAATGGTTTCGCTAGCAATGAAAAATTTGGAATCCATTGCCTGCAATACGACGTGATACCTAGAAAGGCACGCACATCTCTTTGGGTTGTTGGCACAGCCATTCGCGCAATTGCTGCAATTCTCTCTGGGGTCAACCGTCTTCCCTCCTTTGACAATAAGTGACCTAGATAGGTGACTTCTTGACAACAATATTGGAGTTTAGAAGGTGACACCTTGTGATGTAAGTCACAGAGATGTTGCAGCAACGACACCGTAGCAATTTTGCAAATGTCCTGAGTATCTGCAGCCACCAACAAGTCATCGACATATTGGATTAAGGCCGCACCAGCCGGCAATGAAAACGCATCCAGTTGACCCTTCAAGGCTTGACTGTAAAACAAATGGACTCTCACAGTAGCCCTGAGGAGCGCGTTTAAACCGGAAGCTGCGTCCACCAAGGGAGAAACCGAAAAGGTCTCTGCTCTCTTCTGCAATTGGAATGCTGAAAAAGGCATTCTTCAAATCGATCACCGAAAACCACGATGCAGAAGCTGGAATCAGAGTCAGTAGCGCCGTGATGTCAGGCACAACAGGAAACTGAGGAATCACAATTTTATTGACCTCCCGTAAATCGATAACAAAACGATAAACAGGTGGTTTTGAGGGATCAGTACGTTTTAGAATAGGCAGTACAGGACTGTTGCACACGTTTCCCCGCGTTTCTTCAATAACATCTTTCTCGATCAGATCATAAATGATCGCTAACAGTGCTCGTTCACCATCAAGAGAGATACGATACTGGGGAATACGTGGCAACCGCACATTAGATTTTAGCTGAACAACATAAGGGGAGATGTCAAGCAGGCCCACGTCGTAGGGACCTGTTGCCCACAAAGATGCAGGAAGAGAACTCAATTCCGGTGGAAGCTTATCGAGAGACAAGTACATAGGAGAGACAACCCTCTCTCCTAACGTAAGCTTTACACCCGCAGGAGAACAATACAGAGTTGCATACAAACGTTTTAGCAAATCCAGGCCCAAAAGATTTTCACCACAACCCGTAGTCAAAATCAACGGAGCTTGAAGCTCACGAGGCCCAATTGTAAGGGGCAAAGGGCGTGAAACTGGATTGCTAACAGGGGCGCCAGAGAATCCAACAGAAACATTTGTTAAGCCAGACAAAGGTGCGCCAGGGAGTTTCGAATGCATTATGGAACTTTTCGCTGCACCAGTGTCCAACAGAAAAGGCTCAACGACGCCCGATGTAGCAACCGCGACGTAAGGCCCTCTCTGATCAACCGGAACTGATACCACTCCCTCTCCTTGTCTATGGCTGTCCTAGTAATTACTGTCGTCATTTTCCTGATCGACGTAATAATCATCTACATTGTACTGCGCAGATCGTCCTTGCGACGATCCACGTTGATCGAAACAATTATTGGAATTTGATGAGTTATCTGCACGGTCATTTTGAACACCGCGACCTCTACCACGTGGTGCCTGCTGAGAACCACCACGACCTCCTCTAGGTGAGTTACCACTGTTACGATCGTTTAAAACGGGACAGTTAAATTTTAAATGACCCTCCTGTCTACAATAGGCACACTGATTGTACCCTAATGAAGATCTCTGGGAAGAGGAGTCATTTCGAGGTTGTGACCTATTTGATTGCGACTGCGGTCTATTCTGCTGCGAAGCATTCTGATTCGAACGCGGGGGATACGCCTGCTGCAACAACACTTTAGTTTTAAGTTCTTTCGTCTTTTTATCAGCGCGGTCGTTCTCCTCTTTTTCTCTGTTCTCATAATACTGTGCTGTAGCCAGTATTTGAGCCGAGGTAGAAACGGCCAAAGCACTCTCAGAATTTTTCAATTTATTGCTCAAATCGGGCAATAAGTTAGAGACAAATTTGTCCACGAACAACCGTTGTCCACCCTCAGTGCTCATATCCTGACCACTGTGATCGATGAATGCCTCCTCAAATCTCGTAAAGAAATCGGAGACACTCTCGTCCTTTTTCTGTTTACAAGCTGACAATTTGTCCCAGTTCACCCTCATAGCTGGCATAAGAGTTTTCATTAAGGTAATTATTCTTTGAGGGAGAGCAGTAATGAGCTGTTCAGGCTTAGCCCCACCAACTTGTCGCGTATCGGCCGCAGTAAGAGTAGCCCAATCACCACCTAATTCGTTTGCATGATCTTCGTGCCGAATCTTAGCCCATACCGGTTGCGGTACGATATTGCCGAACAACATGTCGATATCCGCAAGATTCATTATCGTAGCATCTACGAGCTGCGACAATTCTTTATAGTACCCTGCAGGATTTTTGCGAGGGTCAGGCAAAGATTGCTTCACCTGTAAAACTTCTGATCGTTTCCATGGGAGATGTATCCATACTCTCTGAAAGAACGGCAAGATCGGTGGAGCGTGATTAGGATCACCTGGCATCCACACTGGTGGAACTTCACGCATAGGAAACTGACCGGACGCATCTAACTGCCTCTCAACGTCCTCAACAAACAAAGCTTGAGGTATAGGAGCGGGACGGAAAGATAACAATCGTTCAACGGCACGTCGAACATTAGTATCCACTATCAGTCCATTTGAGAACTGAAGCTGTAGATCAGACAAGGCGGTCAACACCTCGTCAGGTGCATCGGCCGATATCTGATCACGCAGAACTTTGCACATTTCTTCGAACACGTACCTTTGTGTCGGTACATTGAATTGGCAAAACGTATCAAGTACAACGCGTGGAGGATTTCTAAGAGGGTGCGTCATCCAACCCATCGCCATATTGTATAGTGAAGCACGCTCCCTGTTACCGGGAAGCTGACTACGTCTTTGAGGACCTTCTGAACCAGCGGACCCAAGAACAGGCCCAAGAGAATGAAAGAAACTAGCCGCAACAGGAGGAGTACGACTACGAGTAGACGGAGAAGTATAGCACAAAGGACTAACAAGAGAAGGGGTAGAAACAGAAGAAACAACAGGAGTAAGCAGAGTAGGAGCAGTAGCGGGAGCAGGAGTATGTGGAAGCGGAGGAGCAGTAGGAATAGCAATAGGCAAAGGAGCAGGAACAGTCGGAAGAACGGGTGCAGGTTGAGGAACAGGCTGAGGAACAGGTACAGGGGGGACCACAGGAGCCGCGGTACCCTGTACGTACGGAGGTGGTGACTTCATAAGATAAGACATTAGGGAATCCTCAACTGATTCTTCTTTCTTATCCGACTCCGTAGGCAAAACAGGATAGCACTTATCTATAGACATACGCTGTAGCCTATCAAACACTTCCTTTTCCTTAACCTCCTTATCACGCTGAAACTGCTCGGCTTTCTTTACAATGGTAGCAACACCATCTCTCTGATTACGTTTAGTCTGTCTGATCTCTTTCTGTCGGGCTTCTTTACGCCACAACCGAAAGGCATCAAACATGGCCGGCCTGGACTTTCTCTCAAACAATTTAGTCTCAAGATTATCTAAAATCGTTGTCTTAAAACTACCATGAGGTGGCCAACTAAGGGCACCATCTTTCCTAGTATAACGGATCCAGTAATCATTAAAAGTAATCGGGCCTAGCCCGTGTTTGCTGTAGAGCTCATAAGTGGGAGTTCCAACCGGAGGTATCGGACACGAGTCCTCCAGTCGGGAATCCGTACCACAACGCCTGAAACAACTGAACAAAGTACTGCGACCAGGCATCTTGCACACTAGCAGAGTTTCACAAACGTCAAGGGTTACAGGATTTACCAAGTCCCAGCAAAGAGCAAAAACCCTCGGTTTTTGGCGACTACAGACGTCAAATATCACAACAAAGTACCAAGAACCACAAATGCAATGGAACCATGCAACAACTAAGCAACCACAACCAAGAACTCTGGGAGCGACCCACAAATACTTAACTCAAAGATCGATGGCGTCACCAGGAAGGCCCGTCAATCGTCTCGCTATACCAAGGTCTACGCCAGGCGCCAAAACAGGTCTACAGTCAGGGCAGCAGTCCGTCACAGCCGTCAGGAGGCGGGAATCTTCGCGGGAAAAGTCTTCGGGCCACTTGTTTCGACAACAGGATCGATGAAGCGGAGTGCACCTTCCCTCGGAGATTTCACACGAAGTTCCTCACGATCGTCGGGCTTGGACCGGTACCACTGATGCAGCCCCACGTTGGGCGCCAACTGAAGGACTGGGTTATTTAAGACCCAGCGGTGCCAGGGGACAACACCTGAAACCTTCGTGGGTAACCTGCTCCGGCGTACGAATGACAGAGACACGGGACACTTCCTTCGGCGTCAAAGATTCAAGGTTTATTTACTGCAGGGAAACACAGAAGTCACAGGAAGTACAACGAGTGTAGTTCGGGGAGACTGCTTCAAATTGGTTCTGTGGATCGCTCCTTTTATACACGATTCTCCCATAGGTTTACATGGTACACAAAGGTTTACGACTTGGTTCCCACAATTATCCCCGAGAGGGGTCGCTTTGGCCACTTTGATACCTTCAAGGTCCGGAACATAAGTGCAGAAAACATTTGGCGGTTCCCAACTGTAAAAACCCATCTTCCCACCATTAGTACATTCCAATCGGCAGTAAAACAGATCGAAGAAGGAACAAGAACAGGTGCAGAGGAAGATGGAAACAGTGAGGAGATTGGAAAGGGTGTAAAAGAGGAGGTATCGGGAAACACGAGCTACAGGCATCAAAGGGACGTGCCTAATGAGATGCACGGCTGAGACAATAAACCGGCACGGCAAGATGAGCCTCGAGCGGGGCCATCTGCCTTACAGTATCTTCCCCCTCGTCATAAAGACACTTTCAAAGGACATGTGTCTTCCGCAGATCTCTTGGGAATCCCAGGGTCGCGAAGTGGACAACGTCCGTTCGCTGGCTACCTGAGGGCAAGAAACAAAATGGATGCCGTATCTAAGATGGAACCCGTGGGTACAGATGAAAAACCCACGTAACAAACGAACGGTTTAAGTTAGCACAGCGAAACTGCGCACACTTACTAAACTCGTCATTTGCGGTTCATAGATACCAGACTCGACCATATTCGTGCGAGTCGAAAACACCACTTACAATTGTCACGGAACCTCAGGTGGGGGACTGTATCATAATCAGCTTTAAAAGCCCATTGGTTGCTCCATATATCTGAAACTGGCTGGTAAGGCCGGATAAGTCCAACATTGAATTAGTGTCCCTCTCATACTTCTACCCAAATGTCTCCAATCTAGTTGTGGGGAGGGAACAGAGCTGGACTAGAGTGGGCTTTGCAGTAGATGGTTCACGGTACAGACCCAAGCACATAACACTCCCCGTTCATGGCAATTTTGTTCATCAGAATAGATTCTCCTGCCTGGACCAAGTAGATTGACCAAAAAGGGGAGATACACTACAACACCCAGAAAAATCTGCCCTTGGGTCCCCAGACAGGGGGGAAGGTACATCTGTTCCCGTAACTCACAAAAGGATCCTGGCCCTTGTCAATGTGGGGGGGACTTCCTTGGGAAGCATCCAAGTTCAAGCGGAGGATTCATCAAGCACACTCATTGCTCCATTAATGCAATCAGTGGAGCTTGCTGTATTACCCCCCCCGGTGTCCACCATAACTGTTTTGGGTGACCCGGGGAATCCTGCACTTGATATTCCGCCTGCATCAAGTGAAGCAGGTCCACAACTTCCTGGTACAGGGTTGAGTATTCTCTCCTGGAATGTGGCAGGCATTTCAAGTAAGGTGGGCACTCCGGAGTGGGAAACACTGGTTAATAAAAGTGACATTGTCCTTTTCCAGGAGACGTGGGCAAGGGAACCACAGCTTAGGAGGGGGTATGACATTTCTGAAATCCCGGCAAAGTGGAATGGGAGGGGGAGACCCTCGGGTGGTCTAGCAATTTGGGTGGCGAGCCATATCGGGTGCCAGGTGGAAAGGATGAACACACTATCACAGGACATTCAGTGCGTGCTCCTCAGATGGCCCGGTAAAAGAACATGGGCCATTGTTAACGTCTACTCACGACCAGTCGCTGGGGGCAATGAATCTCCCACTCTAGTTGATCTCTCATCCTTTCTAGGACAATTGCCAGGTGACCTGAAAATAGTGATGGGAGGGGACTTCAACTGCCACTTCGAACCCCTGGAGGGCCTAATGGAGGGTGCCTTTACTGCCGAGGATGATCACTGGGGAGTTCCACCTTCCTCCTCACCTCACCCCAAAGCTTGGTCCCCGCTGGCAGTACAACTTACTTCCCTCACCTTGAACTTTGCACTAAGGGCGTGCAACGGACGCACCCCTTCTGACACTCCATCGGTGTGTACTTTCAACAAGAAGGGCCATGAGTCAAGGCTGGACTACATATTCATAGACATTTCCCTGTGGCCCAAAGTTCAAGATTTTAGAGTGGTCCCGAGGTCGGATAGTGACCACAATGCCCTTTTGCTGGAGATTCAGCATCCAGCCCCTGCAGTAGGGCTGTCATCTACTGTCTCCGGAGTAGACCAGGGAGTCTTACTCCTCACTACAAGTAGGCGTCGGGTGAAATGGGGGAAGCTGGTTGACAAAGAAGATGCTATAAATAAGCTATATGGCATAGCACTCCCCAGGTTCCAGGAGGTGGATGCTCTCATTAACCAACTAAGACCCTCCGACTACAATGAGAGACTATCTGGCATTCACCAGGCCCTAGTGAGGGACCTTGCAGATGTCTTCAATCCGGCGGTGCCCACCAGAAGGAAGAAGACTCGCACCCCGACCTGGTACACCTCTACCTGCAGGAAAACTAAATCGGAGTTACTTTCCGCTATTAAAGAGGGTAGTGATAAGGTGAAGGTGGCAGCCCTTAGGAGGGAGTATAAGTCAGTACTGGCCAATGCAAGGGCAGAGTGAGATTGGAACCACTGGCATGAACTGACTGATGCCCTTAAATCCAAAGATTCTAGGAAATTCTGGGCCCTGGTAAATAATGGAACAGGGGATCTGACAACTGCAGTAGAACCCAATATTGCCCCTTCTATCTGGGAGGCCCACTTTGGAACACTATACCAAGAAACCACTCTTTGGCCCGAAGGGATGGAGGTGGAGTCCCCCTGTCCTCCAGACATGGCCTTGGAATTCTCTCTAGGTGAGGTGAAGCTAGCACTGGAGCGCTTAGCGCTGGGGAAGGCACCGGGGTTGGACAAGCTACCCGGTGACCTTTTCAGACACCATCCTGACATCTGGGGCCCGTACCTTCTTATTCTCTTTAACGCTATATTGGGAGGTATGGCGGTCCCCTCCTCTTGGCTAGGGGCCGAAATAGTTCCGATCTACAAGAAAGGGTCCCCCCTGAGTCCGGCAAACTATAGGCCAATTAGCCTTATAGATGTCCCCCAAAACCTTTTTGCGCGTCTCATTTTGAACCACCTTTTAGACTGGGTAGAGGATAATGACATCATGAGTCCCTTGCAGGCTGGCTTCAGGAAAAACACGTTGACCATGGACCAGATCTTCTGCCTCGTCCTCCTCTACTGGAAGACGGTGAGGATCGAGGGGGGGGAGATTGTACATGGTCTTCTTGGATCTGAGGTCAGCCTTTGACCTAGTCCCGCGCAGGAAACTGTGGGAGGTACTGGAAAAGTTAGGAGTTCCCGCCCAGCTACTTAACATCTTAGCCAGGCTGCATGAAAACAACTATGCGCAGGTCAGGTGTGGGAGAGATGGCAATCTCTCATCCAGGTTCCCTGTCCGTCGAGGTGTGAGACAGGGTTGTGTCTTGGCACCGACCCTGTTCTGTCTATTCATCAATAACGTCATCTCACACCTGGAAAACGTCAAGGACAACGACGCCCCATGTTTGGCAGGTAGGAAGGTACCGGCAATCATGTTTGCCGACGACACCCTCCTCCTTTCCAAATCCCCCATGGGGATCCAGAGGATCCTGGATGGATTTGGTCTTTTCTGTCGCCAGCACGGGTTGGAGGTGAACACGGAAAAGTCCAAGTTCATGATCTTTAACCCACCAAACAAAACTAGGCCCAATCCAACTCTGGGGACTGCTAGCCTTGAGAGGGTGTCTACTTTTATATATCTGGGGGTAACATTGCAGGAAAATCTATCATGGGACCGCCACATAGTACGATTCAGGGCCAAACTGTCCCAACTGTCGGGCGCAATTTTGAAGGTGGCCAATACTTCTTCCTTCAAGCCCATAAGTCCGGCCCTTGAAACTTACAGGACCCAGGCCAAGGCAGCGGCCATGTATGGCAGTGAGTTATGGGGGTATAAAGCGGTGAAGGACTTATCAACAGTTGAAAATAGTTTTCTAAGGCGCCTATTAGCTCTCCCACGTGCTACGCCGCTCCAGCCTCTGAGAATGGACATGGGCCTCCCCCCTATCGCAGAGGAGCTTGTGTCAAAGCCAGTGAAGTTTTGGCACAGGCTTTGGTCCACGGATGAACTTCACCATTATAGGGAGGATCTTACCCATGTTATGAGTTTAAACTGCAGTGGCAACATCCCCTGGCTCGCCTTTGTGAAAAACGAACTGTCTGTCATGAATCTCCGCGACCTTTGGGAGGACCCTGCGCGGGGCGGTCAAACAATCTCGCGCAAAGCCCTGTCACAAATCTACAAAGACAGGACCCTTGCACACTTGATGGACGCTCAAAATAGCGGCACCCTAACCTTGCGATTTTTAGAATCCAAAAATTCATATGCTTTTGAACCTTTTATGGATTTTATTTATCCCATCCTGGTGAGGAAACTGTTTGTTCAATGGAGGCTCGGCACACTCCCCATCAACTCATACACCTGCAAGTGGACAAATGGGGGCGATAAAACATGTCCCTGCTGTAATAATCATGTGGAAGATGACCTCCACATCCTGTTTGTGTGCCCCGCATATCAAAGGCCCAGGAAATATTGGATAGCGCCGCTATGTAAGAACCTGGGGTTTAGAGAGTATGCACAGGCATATAGGATCATGAAAACCAGCACCCTGGGCCACATTGTGTTCGCTGTTTCCAAATTTCTTATGGCTATATGGCTGATCAGGAAGAAAAGAGCCTCTGAAGCCCCCTGAACTTGCTAGTGCTATCATAAATCCTTCCTCGCTGGGAGAGTGATTTTATTTAATGTATTTTAAATGTATTTTAATGTATGTAACGTTTGTATTGTATCTTTTATGGTCTATATGGCCGAAATAAAGAATTTTTGGATTGGATTGGATATATCTGTTTCCTTCAATTTCTGGAGGTGTTTTATATCATCCCTTGCCAATTGAACTAATTCTCTATATGCCTTTGTTAATTATTTTAGTTTAACTAAGAGTTCTTCACTTGACATCATTTCAATGTCTGGGTGTGGTGTGTAGCTGGCTAGAACCGGCCACGTGGCTCCTGGTCTACCTAGTGGACCATGCCTGGTGATGTGATGTTGATGTTTTAGGGTGCCATTAAACCAGAGCAGGTGCTCTTGGTAAGTTAGTGGGATTTCAATGTCCTCGAAAGGAGTGTATACATCCGGAGGTTCCTCTATTTTGTATTTGTGGAAATCTTTTGTCACAGCGTGTGCTGCTGTAAAATGTATCCATGAATAGAATACCTCTGTCTGCCGATATTCATGTGCTTCTATTACGAATATGACTGTACCACCTCTTGGTGATAGTCCATTTTCTATAAGTTTAAGAATTATAGTTTTTCTTATATTGACCGGAATGACTATAGCATTCGGGTCTTCTTGCTGGAGACTTGTGTCTTCCTTTAAGAGTCGAGCTGCTAAGGCTTCTCTCTCTCTTTCTTCTTCACTATCCGTCATTTTATTGAAAGAAAGTTTTTTGTTGTTGCAGATCAAGTTTCAAGGAAACAAAGATTAGGTGCACAATATTTTGGAACACTGTATCCTTCAACGCTGACTAAACCAAGAACTAATACATTGGATTCGCATCCTACTAAGTTCCGGCGGATATTAACCTTGTACCCACTCCAGACGTCTATTGGAGTTTTTACGGGAGAATGGGGTCTGTGTGAAAAGCACGACTGAGTTACTCTAGTGTCTTGTGTTAGATTATCGCCTTACCAAACGTTGGGCGCCATGTAGTGTAGTTCCTATATTCCCAATAGGCTCTGCGCATTGGAATAACAAACAGCAGTTTAGACGTAGGACTGATGTCATCTAGGGCTCTACTGACTATGTTAGACTTAATTAGTTTTGCCAGCTAGCTCAGAGGTCACTAGAAACTTTCTCGAATGTTCAGGAAAGGGTTAACCGTCCTGATTTAGACAAAAAGGGATTCGTTTCTGACAACCGCATAAACATGACAACTTTGCTCCCCCAGAATAAAGAGTGTATCTCTAGAGTCGTGTCATCACAATAGACAGCTATTTCACTCAGTCAATCCTGCATGCTTAATTTCACAAGAGTGCAGAGAAATAGAGATACTGGCGTTGTCAATAAAAGGTGTTATTTTATTGAGCAGTCTTCTTTCTTTCTCATGCAAGAGAAATGAATTGCCACAATTGCAATACTTATTATAAAATAAAGTGCATACAGTAAAAGTAGTATTATGAAATAATACTGTAAAAGCATTGATATGGTTTCTTAGCCCTATGATACTTTAAAATGGATAAAATATGTACATACATAAAAACATTGACTAACAGACTCAACTGATGCTTCTAAGATACGCCTACCCCGGTGTACCTGACCTAAGCCTAATACGTGGGAAGGAGTAAGTAAGTTGCAGTTTTAAGTTAAGTTAGGTTTTTTGCCAAGTATCGGAACCAAGAAATATCTCTAAGGTTCTAATCAGCTCCGTACCTTGGTTATAGAATGAAGGACGTCTTGTATCTCGCTTCTCAGGACTCAATCTCCCAGCAACCCGCGAGGGTGACTTGGACACGCCGGAGCTGGATTTCTCGGCGTGAGAAAGGCAGCTTCTCCGGTGCGTCAAAAAGGGAGGGGCGGCTTCCTTCGGCTCCGGCAACAGCTGGGCTCTCGGACAAGTAGAACGTCGTTCTGCTCCCCACCACCGTGTGTTTGCTTAAGGCAACGTTGGTATATTTATACCTGAAAGGTGCCGGGTTTGACGTAAGGTTGGACATAAGATTTCACTAAGAACTAACAGTTCTTTCTGGACTCCAGGAGTTCTTGTGCAAATCAAAACAAAAGCAGGGGGAATTTCTGGGCTGCTGGAGGCTTGGTTTGTTTAAAGAATGCGTTGTGCTTTCTAGGAGTCTATGGGAGTAGCCTTGCCGTGCTTTGGACTGCATGGGCTATTGCTAAATATGGATATGATTCTTATGCCTTTATAAGGATATTATTTATTATAACCACATAAGGGCTTGAATCGGGAATATCGAATTAGGGTCCTAGATAGAAATACAACAAGGGACCTAGCATTGATGAGCATGCCCAGGAAAGTTATAATTTCTGCGAATTCTAGGTTATGTTTAGTAAGAGCCCTAGCATTGATGAGCATGCCCAGGAAAGTTATAATTTCTGCGAATTTTAGGTTATGTTTAGTAAGGGACCTAGCATTGATGAGCATACCCAGGAAAGTTATAATTTCTCTGAATTCTAGGTTATGTTTATCAAGGGACCTAGCATTGATGAGCATGCCCAGGAACGTCTTGGGAGAGGGTGACTGTTGGGGATTTACCTGCCTGACACTAGTGCAAGCTCTCGTTTTCCTAAACTGCAAGAATGACAAATAATAAATGATGCACTCACCTAAATAAGGGTACACCATTATCTTTTTGTCCTCCAGAATACCCACTAAGTAATACCCACTGAAGGCGCCTTCAGAATACACATTGAGAGCACCAAAGGCTGAAACAATGAACTCAAACTGATAAGGACTCACTTTAGTGCAGATAAACCTTGTGAACTGATACATGCAGATAAGCATGCCCAACAGAGGGAGTCGCAAAGCTTTTCAGTCACCCAAAAAGTTATTTGGGTTGTCTCTCTGGTAAAGTGAATCTATTTGATACACTTATAGTTTTCAGAGTGCTAGCCAGTCTCAGGCTCCCCACCCCTTCTATTACCACAGAAAGGCAGTAAAGAAAATTGCCTCATTTGTCTATACAGGGCGCATCTCACCAGTGAGACCTGAATGAGGTGCCGTAGGGCAAACATTCAGTAAGGACAGTGGAGTCATGAAGCATAAAGAACATTGGAATCATGAGGATATCAAGAGAATGCAAGAAAGAAGCTCCTTAATATTTCTTCCGGGACTCAATTACCAAAAGACTGCTGCCACATGTCATAGGAAAATCTGAAGTGCTCTGCTACTAGCGAAGCAGGGTCGAATTTAACCATATAATGCCCCAGGCCCATTCTGTCCACACCTGCAGACAGAGTCTCAACGACCTCTGATCATGCTAAATTGTTCACACTGCCCTATGTATCTATCCCTTTTGTAACCTCAGATGAATCTCTCCTGTAAAGGCCAATAACCGCAGGTCACTGCCTTACTGATAAACAAGTCCTGACCCCCTGTTCTCTGTGCTCACATCTTACTGTATGTTATTGAGACCATGAAGACAAACAGGATGCATCTGTCTTCCAGAAAAACAAGATGTGCTAAGAGTAGAGGTGGGGGCCAACCACAACTTCGCAACTGATGTTCTGCTAGCTTTTAAAGCGACGACCGCTACGTGGCTCAAAATAACACGTAACCTTTGATGAACTTTTGTACCTTTTGTAACTTCTGCTTTCTTATATTCCAAGAAGTGATGTAAATTGTTTTCAGTAAGTTGCCCAGTTTGTGTTATGATCTGCGGTCAAACACTTGCTAATGTTTTGATTCTGCAGTCACCAGTTCCTCATTAACACTGTATACAAGGACTGTCCAGGATATGGTAATACTGTCTCATTGCATTAAACTATTCAATTGCTCTCTCTCTGAATTACCATGATTTAATCTTTGCTGTATTGCGTGTTTTTACTCTTGACTATGACGAGGCGTTGACACTTGTTACTTACTAGTCTTAACAAAGTGCCACTCCTGACTCAATCCCTGCCTCTCAGAGGGTAGCTTGTCATTCCAGATAAAACATTAAATGTCAGTTCCTGCTTGGTAACAAAAACACACTAACACTAGTTGAAGACAGCAGTCTAGCTCAGCACAGCCAGAGTAGTGGGAGGAAGGAGTAAAGTCTAAATGTGGATAAACAAACTGAAGTAAAAGAAAGAAGGAAAGAAGGCAAGGAAGGAAAGGCAAAAAAGAACATATTTAAAGAAAAGACAAATGAAAAAGCAAAAGAAAGAAGGAAAGAAGGTAAAAAGTAAAGAAAAGGATAAAAGAAGGAAGGAAGGTAAAAAAAGAAGGAAGGAAAGAAAAAGGAAAGTCAAGTCAAGAATAAAATGTATTTAGACCATTTGTTCTGTAAACCATGTAAAAACTAAAAGTACATCAACCTACACCATTATGGAGCCTGATTTTCATGTATTTCCTCTCAATTTTCCACAGTGCTCCATGCTTAAGTCATACTCACACCCATATATCCACATTAATAATCTAAAAAATAGTAAAAGTCCTATTTTTAAATATTTTTCAAAGATATATAAATGAAATTTCCCTAAAATCCCTATACAGCATAACTTCAACCTAGCTTACAGCCAACCATTTTATATTCCCTAAAAAAAACTTTACAGCCTGCATATACTTCGCAATGACCATTGTAATTTCAAGATTTGTCATATCAGTAAGGCGTTCAATGGCTTGTGCACTCAACCTAGTACCATATTTTAAAAAGATACAGCGTAAAAACTCCTTCCGCAGAGCTAACAACTTTTTGGTAGTCTATTAGGATAGGTTAACTATCGCATTTCATATCCAACTCACATGTGCATTTACCATCAGATCGCATCAGTTCTGTTTTTTATTTCCCATTTGACATAGCAGGATTGATACCAATTCTCAACCTTGGTACTTCCAATCTAAGCCATTGGTTAGGTAGTGTATCTAGATGGGGGTACTAGATTTCTTTCACACAGCTATTTCTCAGAAACTTCAGATTCTTTCTTTCTTTCGCAGGTACTCCATGTCGTCCAACCGAGACATTTCTTTCCCTAAAGTTCTGAGTACGCTCTTTGTCGCTTCTATATGAAGTGTCTGCAGATCAATTTTCACATCTAAATTTTCACGGAGAGTGTAGAGTTTCTTTCTGGCTGCTTGGGCCCATTTTATTTCACTATGCTGAATCTCATGCTTACACCACTGTGACACTTTCGTATCTTCTCCTGTCCTCAATCGTTTCCAAAATATTAATAAGCCCACTAGCACCTGTACCTTCTATGAGGTCATGCCCAACTCCAATCTAATTGCCTGAATCATAGATGAGCTAGGCAATGACATTAAACATGTTATGCATTTTCCTTCCTAAATATCCCAGTTGCTTTTACAGCCTAAGCAGAGAATTTCTGCTCCATACTGTAATTGCAGAGGTATCAGTGCGTTGTAGGCATTTAACAATGGTCTATGAGGCATGTCACCATAACTGCGATTACATTTTTTCAGCCCACACACAGATGGGCTGAAATCCCATCTGTGCCTCCAAGTGCACGCACCACTTTATAAACTTGTCCAACCAGATCCCAAGGTATTTGTACTCATTAACAATCTCTAATTTAGTTTGTCCCAAATACCAATTAAATTTCTGGTCTCTCTTCCCAATACACAGGATTTTGTTTGTTCCATGTCTTCTGTTAGTAATTTTGCCAAACAATATATGCTAAATGCGTTTAGCTTCCTTTTCAGGCCCATCTCTGTCTGATCGAGAATTACTAAATCATCGGCATACAGTAAACAGAATAATTGCTTCCCATTCACTTTTGGGCTAGCAGTTCTATCTGCCGCCAGGATAGATGGCAGATCTGCTAAGAATATGGCCAAAAGTAGCGGGCCAGTATCCAACCCTGTCTTAGGTTATTATTAATCTCTATTTCAGGTGTCAAACTCCCACCGTATCCTGAATAACCTAGGCCCAATTCGGACTATGCAGATCCTGTATTACTATTAGGAGATTTTCAGGAACATCACACCTTCTCTGGGTCTCCCATAGGCAAATCCTATCCACCAGGTCAAAGGCCACTCGGAAGTCTACAATGCAGCAATACAGCCTCCCTTGCTGCTCCATAGACTTCTGCGCCACTGCCCATAGGGTAAAGCAGTGGTCAATCGTAGAGTTTCCCTCCTAAATCCTCCATGTTCCCCTGGCACAACCGACTGCTGCTCTACCCATTCCTTCAATCTGCCCAGGATTATTTTGGCAAAAACCTTCTCACCAACATCCAGCAGATTGATCAATCTGTAAGGGCCTTCCTATCATCTTTCTTATGTATAGGTCTAATTACTGCACCCCTCCAGGATTTGAGAATATGACCAGAGTCTAATGTGGCTGAGAACATATGGGATAAGAATTTAGCCCACCAAATTAGCGGTAATGTAATTATGATAGAGGGTAAATTGTTGGGTCCTGCTGCACAACTTAAATTTAACTTCCCCATTATATCCTTTACTTTTTCTACTGTAAAGGATGTTTTAGGCTCTTCTACAGCCCCTCCCCAGTGATTTTGTTTTAACTTATTAAGGGCACTTTTCTTGCTGCAAATAATTCTCCTAAATACTCCTCCCATGCTGCTTTATCCACTACCCAACTCATGGTCCCCTGGATCTGACCGAAAGCATCCTATATCAGCTTCCAAAACCCTCTTAAATGTTTTGCTTCAATTGTTTCTAGCAAGTTTTCCCAACATTTTTCTTTAAAAATACTCTTCTGATTCGGGACTAATCTTTTGTATTCTTTTTTCAGTTTAATCAGGTTAGCCAGTCTACCCTGGTCACACCTTATCCTCAGATCTCTTTTCTCTCCATTTTAAAATGTTATTGTTCTTATACTCTAGATTAAACCACCTTAATTGCCTTCCTTGTAAAGATTGCATGTCTGTGGTGCCAACTTTCTTGCTTTTTAGTTCTACTCTAAGGCATTGTACAACCTGTTCTATTTTTTCCACAAACCATGCTACTTTCTGATCCTTAGGCCATTCCATATTTAATTTCTGTTAAAAACTTGCCAGTTTCTCTAAATACTCATCTGTTTCGTAGACAAGCGTTTAGGGTATATCATTTTTTGGGGAAGGACTATTTTGCAATGACTTAATGGCTACCTTAATAAATCACAGTACAGGGCATTATGATCGCTATCTTTTCGTTGAGTTACCTGAAACCCTTTTACTAAGGCATAGTTCCAGGCATGTATAAACATATAGTCAATTGGGCAGTATTGGGTACCTATCCCTAAAGGTCTGTTTGGCTGGGCGGTGGATTCCATCCTGCCATTCAAGCTAAAAAAAAAACTTTGATCCTAGGTACTTCCCAAGTTCATCTTGTCTAGTGAGAGTGAAAATGGGGAAGTCAGCTGGCAATATATCGAATGAGCTCAGTATTTCTTTCAACCAGGGATCTAGTTTTTTGGGGTTTAGTTTGTGATTGAAATCTCCCATTATGACAATCAGATCATTCTCATACTTTTTACACAAAACATTCATGTCGTCCTTGAAATGCCCCATTTCCATCTCATACTCCACTAGGGAACCCCATTGTTTATAAACATTCATGAGTATCAGGTGAACATTTTTCATTTCTGTAACCAGTAGGGATACCTTGCAAACCAACAACCATTTACATGATGTTTTCATTAACTTACTTTTTTCTTAGTCCTGGTTGAGGTAAGTGTCATGCGCTGGGGCAAACAGACTCGTTCCGATCCCACTGAGGTGAGCCCAGATAGCTACAGATTTTACTAGGCTCTGAGCTCTTGACCGCTATATTGATATTTACTATTTCCCTGCATGCCTCGGCTATAAGTCTTACTTGCCTTTTCCCTAAGCCTGTATGGCATTTTAAAAAGGTACTACCTTGTTGATTACCCCCCTTCAATTCCACTTCTGGCATTATCCTCATCCCTTCTTTTAATATCTCCTTTTCAGCTTTTTTATTGCTGCTTTTACCAGCCCTGAATAGACTTGGACCTTGGTGATTTGCTCGCTTTTGTTATTGCGGCTGAATCCTACCTACCTCAGATCTTTTGTCCCAATTTCTCTCAGTCTTGGGCATTTTGAAAATGAACATCAGAGCTGGGATTGATTTAAAGGGCGATCTTTCTTGATTTTTTTCTCTCCTTCTCTATTTCGGAGGGTTCAAAGTATAGCCACAATTTACCACTGGCTTCTATTGCTTATGTAACTAAGTTTTCTCTTCCCAGCTTATTCTTCTTATTGGTTATTATTTTTGATGTTCTTCTCTCAACTAGATTCCTAAGGCTTCCCCCCCCCACGGATTTTCGCATATTTTCATGGTTTTATCCTTCCTATAAACCTTAGCTGTGTTGGAGAACATCTTCAACAAACCCCTTTACCTCGAGCCAATAGCTGATAATCTTAGGGCACTCTAAAAACATGTGGAGATCATCCGCTGCCAAGTGATTACATCTAGGGCAATAGTAAACTGACCCCAACGCCTTGGCTAGTTTCCCTGGGGTCCAATAAACCCTATAAACTGTGAAAAGTTGATTTCTCTTAAGAGCGTCTGGTTTTACTACAGACTGCAGCATGGTGAAAGAATCCCTCCAAAGATCGTTTAAATTATGTGTACCCAGGCCAAGGCTATTCCCCCATAGACACTGGATTTTAGAAGCCAGCAGCCTTTCATCAGCCAACAAAGCCCAATACCAGAAAGAAGTTTCTTGCTTCTAGCTGCCCTCTCTGGAAACCATGTCAAACTTAGCACTCAGATTGTCGTGGTCCCAGGACTGTGTTGCCCACCACCCGGAGAGTTGGTAGTATTTAAATCTGGTGAGCGTACCCCCTATGATGTTCTCCAACAACAGGTGGAGATTAATCTTAGGACAATCTTTTTTGGCCTAACCCCAGACTACTGCTTAAGAGATCCAGCCTCCAAATTTATTTTTTATGTGGATATCTTGGCCAGGAGAGAGATTTGTAGATCATGGAAATCCCCAAATCCCGGACCTTTGCAGAGTGTCTGTCACATATAATTAAGCATGGGTGAATTTTGCGAATCTGGCGTTCGCGAATTTGCGTATTTGCAAACTCGCAATCCGCAAAATCAGCGAATTCTCGTGAATTAGTGGATTGTTTTTGTGTTTGCAAAGGTTTCTGCCAGTTTGCGAGGGTTTTGTACCAGTTCGCAATTGCGAACTTACTTGTCGGCTCGCAACGGTCGCGACTTTGTTGTTTCTACGTCTGGTTCATCATCACAGGTTCACAGCACCCTCTGTTTCACCACTGCCACCCTCTGATTCACCCATGCCACCCTCTGGTACATCACTGCCACCCTCTGATTCATCACTGTAGATTATGGGGGGGGGGGAGCAAGCACACCTGCCCTGCTTCAACTGACATGAATTAATTTGGGGTTGATTAACGTGTCACTGAATTTAAACTTCCTGTCTGGCACCTGCTTCCTTATCTGTAATTTGCTTTCTGTTGCAGTGTAATTCTTTTCCCAGGACCTTTGTGGCCTACTTGTAGCTATTCTATGAGCCTGCTGTGAGGGTCAGAGCAGGTTCATAGAATAGTTGCAAGTAGGCAACTGAACTCTGGAGGGGCCCCTCAGGAAGCACTACAGGGAATGGTTACTAATGATGAGTGAACTTTTGCACCTGCTGAGTGCTTTCAGTTTAGCAAAACTCGTTTTTCTGAAGAACAGCAACTGTAATGCCCCAAACAAACTTACTTGTGAAAGTTGATTTCTAATCCAAAAGTGATCCAAAGAAAGTCAAAAAGGCCTCAAATCCAAAAAAGTGCAGGCAAATGTCAAGGAGTTATTCTGATAAAAATCATCATTTTCAGAAGGTTTATGCTACTTGCTAGTGGATTTCTTGTGCAGAATTGCAAATTTTGTAATTTCGCGAGTGCGAGATTGTTGTTGCCCGCCGCATCTACATGTTCGCAATTGCGAACTCTCGCGATGCGTCGCCAAACTCCCGCGGGATCCTGCAGCAAGATTCAAAATGGCGCAGCACTCGCAAAATATCGAGAAAAAGAACTTGGCAAACGTTGAATGACGGTAAGTGAACGCCGCACGTCGCAATATTGTATCACCAAGCAAAAAAATCCGCTGCGTGCGAATTTGCGGATTTTCGGTAAATTTGTGAGAGTTCGCGGATTGCGAATTTACCAAAAATCCGCAAAATCCGCGAGCGGAACGGATTTTCCGCCCATGCTTACATATAATATTTACCAGCCAGTCAGACATGGTGTGTGACATTACCAGTTTGAATAATGTTTGGTTGGCCTTGGCGGCTTGGCATAATAAGTAAAGTGGTCCTGTGATTTAACCTGGGTACAGTTGGCTCTTTGTTCTTCTTAGTAACACATGGCTCGGGAGCCATGGTGAAAAGGACTGGATAAAGGAAACAGTTATGACTTGAGGGAACCTCATCTCGCTATCATTGCTGGCCCAACACATGGCGGGAACGAATAAGCCAGACGAGAAGAGAAGGAGGATGCCCTTTATGAATGACCAATATGGTGTATGAGGACAAAAAAAAACGTGCGGTCTTTTCTTTTTAGCCTTTTACCCCCCTTGTTCAACTGATGCCATATTTGAAGAGCTCTTTAATTTCGTTACCTCAAGAGCACACCAAAACAACACAAAACTAATTAATCAAATGCTACTCAGCTAAGGTTTTGCGCGAGCACCACATCTTCGATACTCTTTAAATTCCCCATTACCCTCCAACTTTTTAAGGGTATTCATCTCTTTTGAGGTGTTGCTCGATGTAAGGCCCAATTACCCCTTCCTTTCTTTAAATCCTTTTGTTTCTCCTGTTGCTGCACTAATCTTCCTATATTTTTCCAGGGATTATAGCGCCTATACCAAGTGTTATCTTCCTGTCTCCTAATCAACATTGGACATCTAGAAATATAGACATCTTGCAGATTATTCACTTGCTCAGGGTCCCTAGCATTACCCTGAATAGAGTAACCAATGATGGCATTAGGCCCCTCATCCCTTGCAATTCGCCTACAATTTTTTAAAATTGAATTTCATGGGTCTTTAGTGCATTATTATTTAACATTGTTACTTCTAGAAGACCTTGCAAGGTTTTTTGCAGCATCAACAATATCTCTAACATGGAGGCCAAAGGTATTGCAGATATATCTAAGCCCAATTTGATATTGAGCACCGACTCTTCAGAGGGCTCAGATCCTTGACTTTCAGATTGTCCCGTGCTCTTATTGATCATAGACTTTGTAGCCAAGTCCATGTTGTCTCTCTGACCCCTCCTTGATTCATGTAAAGCATTCCCCTCATATTCAGATTCTTCTGCACCAGTCATAGAGGATATCCGTGGAGATGAGGAAAGTCTCGGTTCGAGAATGGGATCAATTTGGCTTAGGTTACTTTGGTTAAGAAATAATTCATCTTGATTTAGGGCACTATGTTCAGTAACCTCCTGTTCATTTAACTGACCTTTATTTAGGTCTCGAGTTCACACGGGCGTATGCATCCTCTTGAAGTGCTTGCCCACAAAGTCCTTTATTGATTTTGACACTAGCGCCCCCCCCCCCTTTACACTGGAATGAGATTTGTAGGTTACAATTTTCTTCATTGCGTCTCTCTTTGAAGCCCTCTTTGCATTCTTCTCAGGGCCATCCATACTCTCTGCTAAGGTCCCATTTTCGACCGTAGAATCATTGATCAGTGTTGGGTGGTGTTTAGGTACTTTACTTATTTTGGGCTTCCTCAGGGCCATCTTTCGAGGTCACCTTCTGTGTCCTGTATGATTGTAGAGTTAGTTGGGGTTAGGGTGTAAGGCAGTTTAAGTCGAGGATATGAGTATTTAGCTCCCTTACCCCCAATAAGTTACTCCACTATTTTGTTTCCACCACCCTTGCCACTTTGAGACTAATACTTGGCGAAACTAATGGCTGATGGCTTTTAGACATAAATAATAATCTGTTGTGCAAAATCGAAAGCACTCAGAGGCGCAACTAGATCCAAATTTCGGGGGGGGGGCGCTACGAAAACATTTCGGGGGGGGGGGCTGAACCTTTAATCAGTAGGATTGTGAAATGTTCGGGTGTGGCTGTGTGTGTGCCCGGGATCTGTCTCCTCCCAGGCTGCCACACACAACGGGGGGTGGGGGGGGGCTGAAGCCCGGTGAGTTCAATGGGTGTTGCACGCCTGAAAGCTTTTACTTCTTCTGTGGGATAGCTGGCTGACCGTGATTTGAAACTGGAACGTTGGAGGCACTTCGAGCCTCAGATTGGTTTCTAATCCTTCAGAATTTCACCTTTTTTGCATCTTTTCACCCGTTTATGGACTTCCAGGGTGCCAGGATGTCGCCAACACTAGACCTTCTATCTGCATCAGTGCCTTACGTGTGGGTTGGTCCCTTACTGAGGCTGCTAGGCTTGGGCTGCTGATAAATGTTTCTGGCGATAGGCTTTGCCACTGGCGCGGGGGAAGAGAGTGGGCTAGTTCTACCTTGAACCGGGGACTTTTAGCCCCTACACCTCCCTGGTTTTGTAGGGCGCCTTCCGTTTACCCCCTGCGGAGCCCCCAACAACAGGAGGGTGCTCCCTGCCAAACAACAAACACCAGTCGATCCCCCGCGTTGTTGTAAGAGGTCACTTGGTAAATTTTCCACTTCTGCGCTAGCTGCACTCGCGGAGTTTTGCCGGACAGCCTTTCGGCAGTTTGGCATCTCTCATCATGTTTCAGGAAGTGAGCTTGTGACGTGGACACAAGAGCGCAGTATGGGAATCTGACGATCGACGCATTGCACGGCAGTCCATCAGCAGAGGAAAGAAAAAAGGAAAGAAAGAAAGAATAAATGAAGATGAAAAGAAGGAAGTAAAAAGGGTTCACAGTATAAAATATTGGATACAAAAACTCAAATTACACCCAGCCTTTGTTTATATAAAACTGTTAGAAGACTGCTACAAATGAACAACAACAATGTGTGGGTTTCTTTCTGGGCAAAGTTTCTCAAACATGCTCAAATCTATTGGGATTTACCAACTCCAGGAACACAATAGGGTATGCTGTGCAATAGTAGCAATCCACTTCAAAAGGAATTTACAACAGCATTCCAAGGACACAGAAACTAATAAGGCTGGAATGTGCCCTGTGCTGACTTCAGATGCATCCTACTATCACATCGGGCAAAACTAGCACTAAAAGGGAATTCTTGTATGTGAATATACACCTTGTGAAAGAGCTCAATGCAGTCACTCAAAGTGAACTTAACCAGACACTTAAGTAGGCTAAACCATTGCCCCGTATGGTATACTGTAGTGGGCAGAAGCAAAATGAGAATGACAACAGACCAATGGGTGAAGAGAGGAGGCTGAAAGCCCCTTCAGTTATTACACATTATGTTGGTAAAATCAAAAGGTCTTGGCTAACGCCAGATCTAACAAATAAAATACTATACTTTGGCAATTTTCTCCATTTACTCCAGGGGAAACCACTAACCCTGGGTTCCCTTACAATCCCCAACATGTGGGAAACCAGCATTGGTGAGGCCAATAGGTCTTGCCTTTTAAACGTATTACTCAGATTTCTTTTTTTTAGCTAATGCAACACAGAAACAGCCCCAACAAACAATACAATGGGCACAGATGCGTCATCACACAACTGTATGCCTTGTTTTTTATGAACTTCAAAAATTATTACATCAGCAAAAATGATGGCCTTTCAAATTGTAGTATAATTTTTTTAAGGAATCATCCACTAAATAATTAGAAAATATAGAGCAGAGAAACTTGACTTTGTATCACACTTTCCCTCTAGATCACACACTGTCAAAGTGAACTGTGATTATTTCCTTGAGTATCACTTCCGGTATCTTCTAGAAAGGGGCACTCAGAAACAGGAAACACACACAAGTATGGAGAGGTATAATCAAACCGGAGATTTAATTATTTTTCCGTGAAAAATGCATGAACTGGAACACTAAAGCCAAGTGTCAACACTTCTCGTCAAAAGCCCTAAAATCCAGTTTCGAAAATACATCCCAATCTTAGGATACCTCAAACATTTTCGTGCATATCGAATGTCAATTGGTACAACCAAACTACTTCCCTGCAAAAAACAATTTTGATACATTTTGATAATTTCTTAGGCCAGTACTTCCCACCATAGAGCTCACATTGTAAAGCAATTGTCTCCATTTGACCCTGGGAGAAAGCAAAAAAATTCGGACAGAAAAACAGTGCTATTATGTTGCACTTGCAATGTTTTCAGAATATCCTTTCACTCAGCCGTGTAATTGACTTGCAATGTGGGAGCAGCCGGCCAAGAAGCGATTTTATGACTGTTTACAAAGGCTGAATGGAACCATTTGCGTGCTTCCCACAGATGGCTGGTACAGGGTCTCATTTGAAACAAGCTGGTTGTCTCCAAAGGGGGTGCCTGCCCCTGCAGTGTTATTCCTCTCCTGGTAGGTACCAAGAAAATACTTTAATTCCCATCACCCTGTTTTACCTTAGACTGCTGCCACTACACTGTCGAGTCTTTTTAAAAAAAGTTGAATTAGTAAAATGCCAATTTACAATACAATTTTGAAAATGGAGGAGAGTCAATCAAGTGAATCGGCTGCCCTGACGGAAAGTCATTTAACATACAATTTCTCCGCATCAGGAGAAATTGTAGTCAAACACAGGACTATCAGTTGGAGGCTACCATACTGTCGACTAATTTGGAGAAACGTCAGTACCCCAAACATAGCGTCAAAACATGTATGAAACGGGCCCGCAACAATCACCGTGAGGGCCTCCTTGAAATTAAAGAAAAAGTCCCCGACAATACACTGACCTGTGTGACCACTTTTACACCACGTTTACAAATGATAAAAAAAAAGCAATGAACAAGAAACTGGGGAATTTTGAATACAGGGGACCTGGATATACAGAGACCTAGGTTTGCTTTCAAGAGGACAAACAACCTAAAGGATTTGCTAATACATACTAGACCCAACACCAGACTGGTCGCCACGCAGAGACGCTTATGGGACCTCCCTCCAGTTACAGGGCACTTCCCCTGCGGATCTTGCGTGGGTTGCCCCCAAACAAGACCAACAAAAGACAACTGACAACTTCTCATGGAGAATGACGAGGCACACTAATTGTAATACCAGCCGCAGTATCTATATTGACATGCCCATGTAACAAACACTATGTTGGGATGACCATGAGAACAGCCAAAACAAGAATAACGGAACACAAGAGCAATATCTGTTGCCTCAAAACTAACACCAGACTCTACACACACTATTTGGAGAACAGACATCCCCCAGAAAGTTCAAAATGGGTAATCCTAGAAGCACACCCAAACATCATACAAGTAGCTTTGTTTAGGCTAGAACAAAGTTGGGTGCATTGTCTATAACACAGCACATTGTGGCCTCAACGACAACATTCCCTGGGTTTCCCTGAACAAATAATCTCGATACCCATTTTTTGTATAAGTCTGGGTCATGTTAAGGAGATTATCGCTACGAAACACTGAATTTGCCAATTGCTGATTATGTCCATTGAAGCACCCCGACTTTTACTTTACAATAAGACTAATTGCCTAAAATAACAATATGAACAGCACCCGCTGCTATATTGCATTAGGCCAAACGCTATGATATCAAAGACTTTTGAGTATGCAATAAAATTGCTCATCAACCTCAGAAGCATCCTCCAATACAATGTGAACCCTTATATTACTCTACACGATATGGCAATTACTACATGAACCACAACAAACGACATCAATTAAGTTTGTCCCCAACCACTGCTTTTACCTTGTGACAAACCTGAAGATAAGCAAGCCTGACTACAAAAAGTGTTTTCACTACATGACCTCTGTTCAATATGAACGCTATCACCACATCAAATGAGTATTTTTACTTCTTAATAATTGCCCTTGGTAGGATATTTTGGAAGTGTAGAATTACAGGATCAAACAAATACATGAAACCCAAGTCATTTCCTCTACTCCCCCTACACTCCAAGATGGCCGATATTACCACGGGTCACATGACCACACATACAAACTCACGCATCACCTGATGTTGAAACCACACCCCCGCTCCGATCCGAACCCGCAAACCGATGGAGGATACTTAAAGCCTCGCTGGACGTGGCTAGAGCACCTTCCTGGAAGCAGCGGATTGGTGTAGGTTGTTAAACGGGTTCCCAATACGGAACAGGTAAGTGAATCATGGCGTGTTAGATGTACTTCGCTGGCTTTCGCTCACAAGTGGCTTTCAGAGAACTCAGTCTCTGTGTTGTGTCAATGCCTCGAATGGACGCAGTCAGTCCCACTGTCATCTTTTCCACCCGGGGGGCCCCTTTTGCAATACCGCCTCAACTGCTGGGCTTAGTCTGTGGCGGTCTCTGTGGTGTGATTGACGGTATACCTCACTGGGCAAAGTTTACAGACAGTGAAAATTTTCCGGTCCACAAAGCCTCTGTTACCCTCGAGACGGGCGGCACTTAGGTACAGGCATGCCCACGTGCAATCGAGCAACGGGCTGTCGCATACCATACCCGAATTACCATTGCAATAACCAAGACGCTGACATTTATGTGTCTCCACCAATGCGCATACCAGATTGAAACTATATTTAAACTTCAAGAACCAACGCTTATTACTGTGTGTATGTATCCTTTCTACGTTTTGCAGAGACACCAACTTTGGGTGTTTAAATCCACTGCACCTGATGAGGCATAATTCAAAACTTTATTAGGTGAGTCTCACTACACTCACCTTTTGGGTGCTGTCACCAATTGTTTTAAATGGAATCTTCCTTAAACAAGTCACGCTGAGTTTTCTTTGGTGTCATCAATAATTATGATGTGCTTTATGGGACACAGCTTTTACCTTAAAACCGAGTATTATGAACACCCCTCCATGGCCAAATGTGTTACATACGTGGAATACTGTGTGTTCCTCTTCTTTTTAATTACAGGTTGCCAGATTCCCCTAGAGGATGGATTCCTAGGGCACAGCCAGTGGTAGAAAGCAAAGCACCTTACCACCCACTTGTAGATAGTTTTTTCTTTATTTATTATTTTTTGCACGGTCCTGAAGAATCGCCGTTTTACTGACTATTATAGGGCGAGAAACATGTTGACCTTTAGGGAGTAGAGTACGCAGTTTGTCTCATTAAGAACAATTCTAAGTACCCCTCCCTTTTCATTTTACTTAGGCAGGGTCCCTCACAGAATAAAGCAGCAGCATTAGAGGACACCCTCACCTATATTAGAACACTTTAACACACATCTACACGTAACTAGACTCCACACACCGCCATGCACCCTTACGGCAAGGAACAGAATATCTCAAAAAAAGAGCCCCTTTAACGGTGCCCGTCGGGCATTGGAGGGCCTGCCCGACGAGGAGCAGACTCAAATGATGGAGCATGACACCTATCAATCAATCAATCAAAGCATTTGTATAGCGCACTACTCACCCGGAGGGTCTCAAGGCGAGGCCACTACTCACCCGGAGGGTCTCAAGGTGAGGCCACACCACCCTGGGTTAGACACTGGCTATATGCAAATCAGCTCTGACCCTGTGCCTAATGGGAACAGTCCAGTCCGAACTACCAAGCAATCCAGGCTGATGAAGGCTGATAGCCAGAATCCGGTCCTTGGATGCTTGATTCCGGTCTGGGAAAGACATGGCTTGGTAGTTCGGACTGGACTGTTCCCATGAGGCCCAGATCCTTGTACTGGGGTGAATGTATGACATTGTTCTACATTCTGTCCATCAACTGTGTTTTTTGCAATTTTCACCCAGACTGTGCTGGGTATACTCAGACGTGAGTCCCAGGCTCTCCACACCACTGGAGTCAAGCTATCCAGGCTGATGAAGGCTGATAGCCAGAAACTGGTCCTTGGATGCTTGATTCCGGTCTGGGAAAGACATGGCTTGGTAGTTCGGACTGGACTGTTCCCATGAGGCACAGGGTCAGAGCTGATTTGCATATAGCCAGTGTCTAACCCAGGGTGGTGTGGAGTGCAAGAAAACGATGGATTTAGGCCCAGATCCTTGTACTGGGGTGAATGTATGACATTGTTCTACATTCTGTCCATCAATTGTGTGTTTTTTGCAATTTTCACCCCGACTGTGCTGGGTATACTCAGACGTGAGTCCCAGGCTCTCCACACCACTGGAGTCAAGCTATCCAGGCTGATGAAGGGTGATAGCCAGAAACCGGTCCTTGGATGCTTGATTCCGGTCTGGGAAAGACATGGCTTGGTAGTTCGGACTGGACTGTTCCCATGATGCACAGGGTCAGAGCTGATTTGCATATAGCCAGTGTCTAACCCAGGGTGGTGTGAAGTGCAAAAAAACGATGGATTTAGGCCCAGATCCTTGTACTGGGGTGAATGTATGACATTGTTCTACATTCTGTCCATCAACTGTGTGTTTTTTGCAATTTTCACCCCAAGTGTGCTGGGTATACTAAGACGTGAGTCCCAGGCTCTCCACACCACTGGAGTCAAGCTATCCAGGCTGATGAAGGCTGATAGCCAGAAACCGGTCCTTGGATGCTTGATTCCGGTCTGGGAAAGACATGGCTTGGTAGTTCGGACTAGACTGTTCCCATGAGGCACAGGGTCAGAGCTGATTTGCATATAGCCAGTGTCTAACCCAGGGTGGTGTGGAGTGCAAAAAAACGATGGATTTAGGCCCAGATCCTTGTACTGGGGTGAATGTATGACATTGTTCTACATTCTGTCCATCAACTGTGTTTTTTGCTAATTCGGAAAGTAGAATTCCCCCTCCTTCACTTCCTGTAAATTACTTATCCGACTTAACTAAGTATGACATTTTTAGTGTGATTAATCACTACACCAAGGAACTTCATACTCCTTTCTTTGTTAAGCATTTAACATGCAAGATCAGTAACAAAGAGGTGGTGTAAATGGAGGTGCCCTTGATGAGCATTAATGTGTCACCAGCCTCCAGGGACGTATTGTTTGATTAAGACAGAGCCAGCTAATCCTTGGTGCACTACTGAACTCCACTAGCGGGCTTGTGTGCTGGACTCAACATCAAAGGCCTGGGATTTTCCACCAGCTGACAGGCCTAGAGCGGCACAGTACTATAACGCTCTGTGCAAAGGGCTGTTTCTTGGGAGTCGGGGGCAGTAGTGGGCAACAGGGCGAATATTGGGGGAGGCTGAAGAGGGGGACTTGAGGAAGGACATTTATTTCAGTGGGGAATTAGAACTCAAGGAAGACAGGAAAAAAATATGCTGAAAAAAATGAAAAAAGTAGTTCCCCAAAGGCGAGCAGTTGAAGTATAGAAGCCAGCCAATCAGAGAGAAAGTAAAGAGGCCATGTAGCAGAGAAGGGACAAACACAAATGGACAAGCTGAAACAAGAAAAGCCATCGAGTAAGAAGCAAGCGAGAATGACAAAGCCAGCTAGTGGTAAGTGATGGGTAGGCTATAGGCCCAGGTTAGCTCTTGGTAAGCCCACAATATGTGTTTTTGCAACAAGACAGAGTGGCTGCCTGGTAGGCTCAAGCTACAAAGGATGCAAAATGTTGGCTGCATAGCTTTTGTGAGGAGAATTTCTGAAGGATTAAGGGCAAAGTGCCTCAAAACACAAAAAAATGGCTCAGGACTGGGGGGTTGGGAGAAGGTTTTGCAGCTACGGATAGATAAGAAAAATATTTTGTATAACACGAGAAGCAACAAGTTTAATACATTACCATGAACATCATTTTCAGAAGCTCATTAGCTGGACAACGAGATACATTTTGATTGTTGAAAACTGGAATGAACAGTAAAAAGTCAGACGTAAAAACCATGTTACCTTAAATATATGACTGGTCTACTCTTCTTTTCTTTAGCGGCAAGTGTGCTTCCACATTTTCATTACTGCTCTTGAGACCTATAAAATATCAAATGAATGCCAATGTAGATAATGATCCTTACCAAGTACTTGCCAAATTAACTAGGATTCAACAGAGAAAGATAAATGTATCATTTCAATCTCACGCCTATAGTTTCAAAGTTCGTCCTCCTCAAAACTTAAAAGCGCATCTTAAAGCATATTACTTAAGAAATGGAAATATCAACATGTGTCACATACTTCATATCTAGCATGCACTTACTGTATAAAACGATTTAGTGAATGCAACAATTTGTAAAAATATTTGTCAAAAGCGCAATAGAGAGTCTTACAAAATCTCAGAAAACAAGAATCGTTAATGTTCAATTTCTGTTCTGCACTAGGAGCTCAAGACTACAAGACCAACTCTTGAAAGGTGTTTCCTAAATATTGCGTGGGATACATTTGATTGGGTCCCATCTAGTTCTTTCATCTCGGCATCATGGCCCTGTCGCAGTACACTATCAGTTTTCAGCAGGTAACATATAGGAGACTGTAACCACCATAAAGGCGCATCTTGGTATATGCAAACATATTGCCTTCTGCTTACCTCCTTACTTCGACTTTGCAATGATGCTTTCCACTGGGATGAGAGAATACAACGGGTTGTCTGAATCCCTGCCACCCAAATTATTATTATTTTTTTAAATCATGGAGTTCCAAGTATTACTTCAGGTTTAGAGGGTCTGCACAAGCCAGATTGATGCTAAAAGTCACAAGGTGATCTACTGAAGCTCCGTTCTCATCAATCATCGATCTCCTTCAGTACCACTCCTACACCACCTTGAAGTAAATGAAGTAAAATCTGAATATTGACTAAACCACTCAAGTCATTGACAGAACTATGAAGTCCAAAGAGAACATCCTAGCACACAAAAAACACAACTAATGAGCCCACCACAATTAAGAAATGGATGAGTAAATACCCAGATGAACGAAAAACCCAACACCGCCATAGCCAAACCAACCCATTGCTAAAATTGCACCACCTAGGATATGAACAAGTGATCAAACGCTATTGAAATACCCAATTATATAAAAGGGTAAGTAAGCAGACATGGATACAAATAAAGCTGGGAAAAATATTCCTTTATCACATGAATTCGTTTTAAAACACCTCTTGTTTAGGCTGATGAATGTTTTGGGTAGGATGCCTTCTTGTAAGATTGCTATTGAGGAGACAAAATAAGGTATTTACTGTTCAGGCAATTACAACTAACCTTTTTCTCCCATTCAACCAGTGTTGACAAATTCACATCTGATCTAAGAAGATTGCTTATGTTATTTAGATGGGCACAATTACCCATTCTATAGTCTACTGGCAAGAGTAGAAAGCGTATTGAAGGCCAGAAAAAGAGGTAGATTAAGCCTCAATGGATGAGGTGGTTGAGCATATTTTGTTTTTTTGTAACCCTCTAAAGGGATAGATTGGCAAGTCTATTTTATCATTTATATGTAAAGGTAAATATAAAACCACTGTACAGAGTCGATAAGGATGTTACCTTGAATTTTGTAAATATTTTTGCTGATTAAGAGGTTGCATTTTTTATGATTATCTATATTTATTTCTAACAACTCAAAAAGCCTTATTTCTACGATGGACAAACACAGGTCGGTTGGTCTGTGAAGAACCTTCTCGTGAACAAAGTTTAATCAGTCCAAAGGAGCACACTGTCACCCACATCTTTATTCATTTTATGTGGTTTCTCCCTGAAGCTAGAGACCCTTATTTCTTCCATGGAGACAGCTTAAGGTTGCGATCTGAAGGAGACAGCCAACATCTTCTGCAAAACCACCAAGAAAGACCACACTGCAGCACCAGCATGCCAAACTTCAACTTTATGGCTAATGGAAACTCTTGACAGTATTTGACATGTTCATTCATAAATCTACAATGAACATACTGGTAAGGTCACATTAGATTTGCAGGTCAAACATCTAAATAGGTTGCCACTAACAGAAGTAGCTCTCTGTCACAAATCTGTAAGGATTCCTTACCCCTTTGTCAATGGCAGATGGAGCAAGGATTTGCACGTGAAGCCACTTGCTTGTATTCATGAACCTCGAATAACGTTAATAGATTAACCAACGTTTGTTTTACTAATATCACATTTTTCATAAACATTTGGGTGTCCGAGTGAAGCTTGCTTATGTCTTTTACTAACTGTAATACGTTTGCATCTAAGATGACTGCTGCTACGCGAGGGTTTCTTCTGCGCATTGTCTGTCATACTCACGTGACATGACATTCTTTGCTTTGGAGGGAAACGGTTGCTTCTGCGCACTAGAACTAAGATGGCTGTTCTGGGTTCTCACATGTGAGAAGCTTGCACTGCTGCTTTTACTAAGCTGTACGTTTTGCCTAATCCTAATGCTGTAGTTAAATATAAAATAATGGGTTTAGAGTAGAGATGCATGGTATACAGTGTATTCATTTATTCTGTGTTCTAAAATTATTTCTCTTCTACTTTTCATGTATCGTAATCTTTGGGCCTGGGAGGTGTTATTACTCCATCTTGAAAATCAATCTGCGCATGTCAAAACTCCAGAGGGAGCTGAAATCATTTGTAATTGAATTCGAGCCAAGGACAGTCTCAGCCAAGATGCGCCTGGGAAGTTCAACTAATGACCCCACTAGAGGAAGACTAAATGATATACAATGCATTTACCAATAGAACATTCATTGTTAGGTGGAATAAAATGTCATGTGAAAATAAAATTGATAGGCGGGAACATAAAATTAATATTCAACACCGAGGTATTAGAATTTGGTGTGCTGTGATGACCTCTCCTCCTCCTTGACCAATAGAAATTGGGAATCCTTACACTTGCAACATTGGGGGGTGGTACACTGACCTGGAAAATAGTATAACTAGGGTAAGCTTAGTTAGTTTAATTTAGGTAAATATAAAATCTGTGTGGGTTTGTCATCGTATATCTTGTTTCTTCTCTCAACCCTCCCTATACATGAAAGTTTTGATTATAAATATATGTTCCTTTTTTACCCCACCCTATGGTTAAAATCTTTTAGAAAATTCTTGAATAGCATGTTCCTTTTTTCTTACCCATCCTATTAGTAAACAATCAATTCGTTTTGATTTAATAGTGTTCCATTTTCTTACCTTCCCTGTAGTTGAATGATACAATTGTTTTACATAGCGTGTTCCTTTTTCTTACCCTCCCTTTAACTCCTTCCACGCTCATGACAAGCCCAGCTCGTCATGCAGTAGCCTGCTGCTACACTCATGACGAGCTGAGCTCGGCATGAACTAATGGAAAAGGGCCAAAGTCAGCGCAGCAGGGGAATTCCCATAGCATTGAAGGTGTTAAATTGACTGCTAAAATCGTTTGATTATATAGCATGTTCCTTTTTCCTTACCTTCCTTTATTGTTGAATGATTAGCATAACATATCTTTTGCATAGTTATACATTAATTCGGATTTTCATCATTAAGAACCTTTTGGTGTTTAATCTCTGGATCATGAGCAGTTATGAAATTTAGATAGAGTTTTAAAACTTCCCAAGTCTGTAGTTATTATATGAGTGCAAATTATATATTTTTTTAACCATCTTTAAAACGAACTCCCTGATCTAATAGGTTACAGGTACCATCGACAAGGATTGGTAAGTCAATGGTATAGGACCTAGTAGGTAAAAATATCTAGTAGTAGAGCGAAGGTTATCTGATTAGGTAAATGAGTTATTGATTATGGGCCCAGGTGAGTATGGTAAAATTATAGTCGGGTGACCTGCTCGCTCTATCAGTATATTCTTTTGGTAGCAGGAGGATGGTTAGGGTTTAGTTAAGATAGGTAGTTAGTTATGTACAGAATATTGATCGATCAAATGTGATATTATTGAAATATTATTGACATTTTATTGATTCTATTGATGCTGTATTGATTTTATATATTAACCATAGTTGTTAGTACCTGTTATATGTTTTGTCTGAAACCCCCGGGGCAGAATAGCGGGTGGTAAATGGAAGCCACACTGCAGTGAGGTCACTTACCTAGAGGAAGTTAGTGCATGGTTGAGTAAAACCGGAAGCACTAATTAGGATTTTCTGTATGAATGTGTGAATAGATTATAGCAAAGAGTTTGCTAGCAAAACTTTTGTTGTGACATCACCTAGAAAGGGTCACATGGAAGGAATAGCAGGTTCATCTGAGCTTGATTGATAGCAAAGGGGTTGGCTGGTGAAACTTTGGTCTTAGTATATATCCCGGAGTGGATAAGTCTGAAGGAGTAACACTTTCTCTAATGCTTGCATGAAGGGTAGGAGGAAGGGATCTACTCGTAGTATATGAAGAGTAAACGGAAGGAATTTACTCTTAGTAAATGAAATTCATCTATCCTTTGAATTAGTCACTCGGGTACAGTGGCAAATGTTTTTATGTTGTTGAATAATAAAATCTGCACTTTAAAGAGAAAAAGAAAAAGGAGGGAGTCAGTTGCGGTGCTGTGCTGACATCACTCAGAGCCGGGCTGGTATTGGTTGAAACAGCAGGCGTGTAGCTGAGATAGTATTGTAAAGGAGGGGTGAGCACAGGAGCGTGGGAACTTGTCTCATGAGAAAAGTCACCCACTCATTGGTTAGCATTATTTGAAACTACAGTGTTGATTGGTTGAAGAAAAATAAGAAACGCACTGGTATTGGAAGTACTTTAAGTAAACAAATGAGCATAACTGAAAAACAAGAAACCTGGTGAAATATATATGTGGCAGATAGGTCCCTTTGAAGGAAACAGACCTGATAGGAGATAATTAAGTTTTTCTAGAGAACCGATGATGAGAGGCAGACCTTATACTATGTACGGAGGTTAAAGACAAATGTCGTTTGTTAATAAAGTTAAGAATTTCTTTAAAAAAGATAAACCAATTAAAACTAGAGAAGGAATTATCATTCCACCACCGAATACTCCTACATCATATATGATGTTTGACAGGGGCTACCACACTTGTGTATGGTTAGAAAATTGGGTGGAATACACTAAAGATGACAGAGTTTTGGCATTTCCCCAAAATGGTACTTTTAATGGCAGAGTTCTGTTCAATTTAAGGACACGTATGAATGATTTAAATCCCAGACCTAGACTAACGCAGTATAAGGCATTAGAAGAATGGGATATTGAGGCTTTTGAGCGAGACAGACCCAGAAGTGACAAAGGGTTCAGTAAATTCTACCCTAAGTATCCACGAGAAACTAGAGATAAACAAATGAAAAACATTGGTGACAGAACAGGATAGTGGAAGGACTATATCCTGTATTAACTTTAGAAGAGCCCACAGGTAGTAAAAGGACTGAGAAAACAAAACATGTAATGACTTGTGGTGAGTCAGCCAACGATTATATGGAGAATTTGTTAATGAAAAATCCACCTCCTTATAATGAAGAACCAAACACTGTAAATCCAAATGCACCGTTTCTGAAACCACCTCTGATTCCGCAAGTGGTACATGAGACTTCAATAGAAAACGTATTACAAGATAGAGGAAGAGAAGCATTAAATAAACAGAGAAGTGAATTGATCCAGAAAATTTACCAATTAAATACAAGTCCCGAAGCCCTGACTATGCCAGTAACCATTGGTCCAGTTGTATGGAGACAAACAAGCTAGTCCTACGACTCTCGTTTTGACTACACCGGTAGTGCTGCCAAGAAAAGAACCTATGGTAATAGATGATCAGGCAAGTGAATGTGAATCAGTAATCTCTTTAATGGGTTTACCAATAAGAGAACCAGAAAGCAGTTCGATTAGGAAAACCACACTTCAAAATTTGAGAGAAGTACAGATGGAGACATCTTCAGGTACAAGAAGTGCCACAGTAGTGACCCCAGAGGAAATAGAAAGATGGACACGAGAAATAGAGAAACAAAATCACAGCCAAAGCCATTGGATATATATAAATTAAGAATTGAATTAGAGGAAATGATGGCTGGAAATGTGGGATTGGAAAGGTTGAATACATTTAGTGAAGATGAATTATATTTATATGTAAAAGCATTACCAGAAATACAAAAGTGTTTCATGAAAAATTAATGGACACAGCAGCTAGTATGGGAATTGATAATGGCAAATCTAAAGTATTACAAAAACCATATTGAGTTGAATTTTCTGACAAAGATTTAGAAAATATGAATGTGTCAGTTAAAAAGGTACAAATCAGAGTGCTGATGACATTATTGCAAAATTAGGGAGAGCTAGAAAAATGGAAAACCAGATGGGCAAAGAAAAAGGAAGACGTTCGAGCAAGACAAATTGCTTCTGAATATGTATTAAAAGAGACAGAAAAAGCGGGAAAATTATGTCCTATAAGAGAGGTACCAGGTGGAGTTTATGTACATGTCCCATGGTCCCGACAGGATATCTTGTCATTTACAAATGATTTCCCAAAACTTCGTGAGAAACCTGTAGAATGGTACAGACAAGTCAAAAGATTTGTGAAGGTTTCAAAATGTCTATTAAAAGATTTAGATGGATTATTTGATATTGTTGTACCTGTAGGTTTGTGGACAGAATGTAAAATTGCTGTTGATTGGCCTAGTGAGAAGTATCCTAGAGATCCAAAGACAGGGACACCTTCCGAAGAAGTTATGAAAAAATATAACCAAGTAATACTCTACCTCAAAGGGAAGGTGCTGCAAAAGAGACAGATTGGACTAGAATTCATAGAACTACACAGAATAAAGATGAATCAGTGCATGCATACTATGAAAGATTATTACAAGTGTTTATACAGTATAGTAGTCTGGACAACATTGATATGAATGGACATGACATTTCATTTATCGGTTTGTATCAGGATTAAGGCCAGAAATTTCACAATGGATTAAGGACCATAACATTTGTTGGCAGGCAAAACCTATAGATGAAATCCTTAAATATGCTAAATATTGCGAAGATGAGCTTGACAATAAACGAAAAGAGTTAAAAGAAAAAGTAATGTGGGCACAAGTAAAATTAGCAGAGCAACAAGAACTCCAGTTAAATCAATTAAATAGTAACCAAAATCAAGGTGATGGAAATGGAGGAAAGCCAAGGGGAAAATTCAATAGAGAGGAGGCAAAACGGAAATTTCCTTGTCATGGGTGTGGCAAGGTGGGGCACTGGAAGAAAGAGTGTAAGGCGGTACAAAATGGTAATGTGCAAAATAGTGATTTGAATCCACAGATGCAGAATGAGGTGCCGCGGAAGACACAGCAGCAGGTAATACAAAACCAGCTACCCCCCGCACCTATGCCAAATTACAGGAGCAAAGCACAACAGAGTGTAGATACCACAAATTGGGAGGGAAGTGAAAGGAGAGATACAGCAACTTCACAATTTCTTTTATGTGATACATTTTTCAGTGAAGATCCTTACTGACGGTGCCTACGAGGGGAGGACTAGGAGTGCGTGCTTGGCACCTCCTTGCTGGTAGACCAGTCAGGTCCATACATTGAAGGAAAGGTTGAAGGAAATGATGTCACCTTTCTATTGGCTACTGGTGCTACCCATTCTACTGTGAGAACAGCAGACATTCCAAACCTACCCCTCTCGGGAGAAGCGATCCAAGTAGTGGGCGTTTCTAATAAACAAATTAGTACCCCAAATACAGAACCAATGGAAGTTAGAATAGGGAATTTTAAAGAAATGCATAGATTTGTCGTATGTGATTCAAGTCCAGTAAATTTGTTGGGTCGGACTTATTATTATTATTTAGCGATTTATATAGCGCCTGGTGACCCGGAGGCATCCCCGCGCTGTAACATTTGTGGAGACCAGAGGGGAAAGGGGACTTTATTTTGGGAACAGCAGAGTTTTCAACTTTTTCCCGAAAATGAGATGGCTGGGTTCCAGCCGCAGGGGGCGAGGAAGTGAGTTCCATCCAGAGGATGCTTTTACAGAAAAGCGACGACCGCCGGTGCGTGCCTTCCTATATCTGGGGACGTTGGCCAGACGCTCATTGTCCGAGCGTAGGGACCTGGGAGCCTTGTATGGAGTGACAATGTCTCTCAGGATAGCAGGGCCAAGACCGTTGAGAAGTTTGTGTGCGGTGCACAAGGCCTTGAATTCTACCCTTTGACGTATTGGAAGCCAGTGGAGGGCCTTGATCGCTGGTCTGGCTGAGACTCTGGAGGGGAGGTTCATAAGGAGCCGGGCGGCTGCGTTTTGCGTACGCTGAAGTTTAGCCATAGTGGCTTCAGGAGCTCCCAGATAGACCATGTTACTGTAGTCTAGCCGCGCCAGGATCAGACCTTGGACCAGGAGTCTCCTAGATAGGGGCGGAAGTAGTGGGAGGATCCTGCGGATGGAGCGCATGAGACCAAAACAGGTGCCTGCTGTTTTGGCCGCTTGAGTTTTCAGCGACAGCTCGGGTTCCAGCCAGACTCCTAAGGTCTTAATTTATTGTTTCGGGGTGGGAACTTCCCCGAAAACGTCTGGCCAGACCGATGGAGGGATGGTGGTCCATTGCTTGCCCAAAAGCATGACTTCTGTCTTTGATCCGTTTAGTTTGAGCGATGACTCGCACATCCAGTGGTGAATTTCCTGGAGGCAATTCAGCAGATTGTCTGGGTGGTTGTCCAGATGTGAGAGTGAGACGACCAGTTGCGTGTCGTCCGCGTAGCTCACTATCTTGATCTCGAAGGGGGCGACGACATCCTCGAGGGGGGCCATGTATGCATTAAATAAAGTGGGGCTTAGTGATGACCCCTGGGGGACTCCGCTCTTGAGGGGGAGGGAGGCAGAGTGGGAGTTGCCATCCCATACCTGGAACGAGCGCCCTGAAAGGAAGGATTCTATCCATCTGAGCGCCGAACCTGCGAGCCCTGCCACGGCCAGCTGATGGAGTAGGACACGGTGGTTAACCGTGTCAAAGGCTGCACTGAGGTCCAGGAGGATCACTGCCACTGACCCTCCTGAATCCAGAATGCACCTTGCCTCCTCGATGACAGCGAGAAGGGCGGTATCTGTGCCGTGGCCCGGGCGGAACCCAGTTTGGGACTGCCGCAGAAGGTTGTTTGATTCTAGAAACTGTGACAGTTGCCCATTGACCAGTTTCTCGGCCATTTTAGCTTGCTTAATCTCCACAACGGCCCCTCGCGGCGGGATGCCTGGCTTTCACCTTGTGGATACCCTGCCGGGGTATCTCACAGGGGAATTCCAGGACGGGTTCCCTAAGCAAGCGCATAGATGCCTGCGATGTGGGCGATTTGCGCTATATAAATACATGTACATTTACATTTACATTTACATTTTGCAGACGCATGGGAGGAGTGAGATTGGCCGGTAGTTCGCCATGTCGGCAGGGTCCAGATGAGGTTTTTTTTAGGAGTGCCTTGACTACTGCACACTCTTCCAGCTGGGGGGGACCGAGCCTTGAGAGAGCGAGATGTTTATCAGCTCCGTGATCGTAGGCACGATGACAGGGGCTACTGTTTTCAGGAATCTAATGGGGGCGGGATCCAGAGGGGATCCGCTTTTCATTTTGGCCATGGTTGTGCCTACTTCGTCCAGTGTTACTGCCCTAAAAGCGGTCAGCTGAGGATGCATGATGTTTCCTGTGAGGTTGGTAGATGCATCATTGTCCATGTGGTTCGGCAGGCAGGGGGGGGGGGAAGACTAGAATACGGGCGATTTTGGAGTTAAAGTAGGTAGCCAGTTCGTCACTTCTGTCCGCAGGGGGTGTGTTGGAGGAGGGGGGAGCTGGTATTTTCAATAGCTCTTTGGCGATGAGAAAGGATTCTCTTGCCGAGTTGGTGGAGTTTTTTATTCTAGTGTCGTAGTGTGCGACTTTAGTGAGCTTCAAGGTTGCTTTGTAGATTCTCACCGACCTCGGATAGGCTTCCTTGCTGGCGTGCAGCCAGTCTTTCCTCCATAGTCGCTCTGCTTTTTTGCAGTCTTTGCGGAGAGTCCGGAGTTCCGGGGTGTGCCATGGGGCAGATCCTAGTTTTCCGTTTTTATCCTCCCGGGTTTTTATGGGGAGGATGGAGTCCAGTGACGTGGAGATCCACTCCCTGAATTTCCTGTCAGCGATGACCGGATCTTCCGAAGAGGTAGGGGTAGTAGAGTTCAGGGTTCTGGCCCAATCCTCTGCGGAGAGTCTGGACCATGCCCTGTCCCTGGTATAGGTAGTGGGTTTGTGGAGTTTATGGAAGGCTCCTGGTAGGCGGAGAGGGACCATGAAGTGGTCCGTCCATGGGAGGGGGAGGGACTCTTTGGCTTGAAGGGTGGGGATGTTGGTAAACACCGGGTCAAGCAAATGACCTTTAGTGTGTGTGGCTCCGGAATTGGAGAGGTGGAGACCGTAGGCAGCCAGTTCTGCGATCAAGTCGACTGCCCCTGTGTCTAGGGGGTCATCGAAGTGGATGTTGAGGTCTCCTAGTATCGAAAAGTTAGTAGTGGAGTGGGCCTGAGACGCTATGGCTTCTAAGAGAGCGCTAGAAAAAGGGCCGGAATGGCCAGGGGGGCGATAAACTAGGAGGCCTGACAATGAGCTATTCGGCGCTAACTGGATGGTGAAATAAAGACTTTCGGAGTCCAGGATATGAGCGTCGTTGGTTCTACAGGAGAGGTAGTCCCGGTAGATGATGGCCAGTCCTCCTCCTCTGCCTGATGGTCGAGGTTGGGACTGGATAAGGAAGCCCGGAGGGAGGGCTAGAACAACGTCTGAATCCGAATGGTCAGTAAGCCACGTTTCAGAGAGGAACAGAATGTCGAGCTCATGGTCTTCTATTAGGTGATTAATGAGCAGCGCATGCATAGGGAGTGAGCGACAGTTCAGAGTGGCCATTTTAAGAGCCGAAGGCATGGCGGGTCGGCTGGGGAGTTGTAGCTGAACTGGGCGGCAGAGTGTACAACTGGTAAATGGTCCGTCGAGATCGTGAACATAGTTGCATGAGCTGTCATTGGTGGGTCTGAGACTGAGGAGGTCCCGGCGCGAGTAGCTTACCCTAGGGGAAGCTGGGTCCGGCATGGGCTCTGGCCCTGAGCCCGGCCGAGTGCGGACGGGCGCAGACGAGCTTGCCTTAGGCGCTCCCGCTGCGCTCGTCCGCTGCGCTGGTAAGGCCGACACATTTGAGGCGTGGGACATGGCCGTGGCCTCGTTGTGGGCGTGGCTACGCCTTCGAGCCGCGATGGCGGTTTGAGGGTTTTCCCTGTGTCAGCGCTAGGTTCCGCTGTGTCAGGGGATGTCAGGAGGGCTGCTCGGCGCGTTTAGGCAAGCGCTTCTGAATGCAGGTGAGATGGTTTTTAAAAGCAGTGCGAGTGATAAGTAGGTTTTAAAAACACAGAGCAAAATACAGTCCTCCAGCTTTCCGCCTCAGAGGTCAGCAAAAGAATAATGCAGGGCGCTTTTTAATCAGCGTTTAAGTAGTCTTACAAGTGGGCGTGGCCTCATTGTGGGCGTGGCTACGCCTTCGAGCCGCGATGGCGGTTTGAGGGTTTTCCTTGTGTCAGCGCTAGGTTCCGCTGTGTTGGGGGATGTCAAGAGGGCTGCTCGGCGCGTTTAGGCAAGCGCTTCTGAATGCAGGTGAGATGGTTTTTAAAAACAGTGCGAGTGATAAGTAGGTTTTAAAAACACTGAGCAAAATACAGTCCTCTGGCTTTCCGCCTCAGAGGTCAACAAAAGAATAATGCAGGGCGCTTTCAATCAGCGTTTAAGTAGTCTTACAAGTGGGCGTGGCCACGTTGTGGGCGTGGCTACGCCTTCGAGCCGCGATGGCGGTTTGAAGGTTTTCCCTGTGTCAGCGCTAGGTTCCGCTGTGTCAGGGGATGTCAGGAGGGCTGCTCGGCGCGTTTAGGCAAGCGCTTCTGAATGCAGGTGAGATGGTTTTTAAAAGCAGTGCGAGTGATAAGTAGGTTTTAAAAACACAGAGCAAAATACAGTCCTCCGGCTTTCCGCTTCAGAGGTCAACAAAAGAATAATGCAGGGCGCTTTCAATCAGCGTTTAAGAAGTCTTACAAGTGGGCGTGGCCTCGTTGTGGGCGTGGCTACGCCTTCGAGCCGCGATGACGGTTTGAGGGTTTTAGAAACAACAAAAAACCTGACAGTCTATAATTAAGCTGAGTCTAAGATGTTCTCACCGAAAAGAAATCATCAGAACTGGACATGCACTAGACAAGCCCTATAGTAGTCAAGAGACACTATTGATGTAAACAAAGTCCTATCAGCCCACCCTCGTGGCGGAGCATCTTCATTTAGGATATGTGAAACCTGGCTGGTGTCTCCATGCCTAGATGAATTGGCGGGATGACACGTGCCAAAGGTTCAATGAATGATAGTGTCCTCGCCTCGGAGGTGCTGATAAAGTGCAGTGCAGTAAGTGTGGTGAGTGAAATTAAAATGACTATCCAGACAAAAAAATGTTTTATTTGGTATTCACCTAGACGTCAATTAAAAGCGAGTGAGAGAACAGTGTGAAAAAATCACTGTATTCTTTGCTAATTGGTCAAACAGGCCAACATGTTTCTGCCTTGAGGTGAAAAGTCCACCGGCATTCTTCAGGGCCAAAGATGTGATTCTGCTACTGCAAAGTTTATACTCAAACTAGAAGTGCAAAGTAAACGTAAAGTGAAAAATAATATATGATGACTGGTATCGTCAATTAGACGATCCTACCGTATCCTTGTCAATTATATGGTTTGGAGTGAATACATTCCTGTAAGGGAAGAGAAACAAGTAAACACACTCACTAAATATTATGTAAATGTGTATATGCAGTACCAGGAAACATAGGGGTCCTGGATCAAATCATTAAGTAAGAAACAAAGTGACTCAGCTTAGCCAAACTTCAATTAAGTGGCCAGTGGTATACAAAATATCAGTTGCCCAAAAGGTCAAACAGCATCTTATGATTATAAAGAATTAGTCAATAAGTTGACTTACCCAGTAAGTTGTGGGAGTATAGCCTCACCTCACTCGGCAACGACTCGGAGTGATGAGGCCCCGCTCTGTGCACAAAAATAAATGTAACAGGTACATTTGAGAAGCCTAATAAGTATCTTATACCATAGGTATCTACTAGTATGTGCAAATAACTTGTTCGTAATCTGCCCGCAATAATCACTAAGCCATGGAAACCAAGGTTAGTGAAGCATCCGAAAAAAGGGTTTATGGTGTGTTAGTAAAGCAGGAACTATATAAGTCCTGTTGGGTGACGTGGGAGTACCACTCACAAATCTATCTTGGTCCATGTAGTGGAGAGATGTGATGTAATTATACAGCTCTTTATAATCGAAGACAGACCTGTGCTCTAACTTGCTTGGAAGTCAATAACCCCCCTCACTATTATCTTAAAAGAAATGTTGGAGGATTAGTGTCTCTGCTATTCAACAAGGGCAGCCTGCAATCTGCTGTTTTTTTAAAAAAGATTAAGCAATGTCAGGTCAAAGTGTAACGAGGCAAAGCAGTCTAAACTAGCAGGGGCCTCAAGGAAAAATAGAAAAGTAAGTTACTAATGGATCATAGCAACCCGCATCACACTCACCTCTCCGTCGGTGCCCCTCGGCCAAGTCCTGAGTCGAAGAGGAGGCGCCGACGAGAGGCGGGAGGAGTGTTTAAATACCCGCATTTAATTGGGGAAAAGGGAAGGTGATTGAACACACCTGTTGGGATCTCCGGTGTCAGCCCGTTTTGCATCCGGGCATTGACTCAAATGCGCATGCGCGTAAGTGAAACCCAGAACGGGAACTGCGTCCTGGGAACCTGGGCATGCGCAGTTGAAGCCTCGTGTTTACGTGTAGTTCGAGGGCAATTCGTGTCAGTGTGATGACGAACGCGCATGCGCAATAGCTTTTCACTATAAGATTTACTGCGGCGCTTGCGAGGTCACTGATACATCTATTCTGAGCATCTTGTGGTGTATGATATAATCGTGGCTATTGGAGTTTCACAGGAAGGCCAAAGAATATATAGTGGAAAAGATCCAGGCCTCCGTGGTTGATGCCCCAACTGTGTATGTAATCCCCATGCAAAGTGGGAGTATGGTAGCGAACGCGCATGCGCAGCAGATTGTCACACCGTGATTGATTACGGTGCATGCGCAATTGCTGGTACACCATTTCTAAGCATCTAAGGGTGAATAATAGAAACGTGGCTTCATGAGCTACACAGGGAGGTCGAAAAAGGCAAAAAAGAGGGAAATTCAGCCAAACACCCAAGTTCACGACCAGGGATCAAGGTCAGACAGGGGCAGAACCAGTATGAAGTTCTTTACAACATGTTAACCCAATGCGTGTTATAGACTAAGAATATACACCCCGAGGGCAAGGGTCATTAAGATAGTGCTTATGAGCTCCCATAATGAATCTACAAAGTGATGAATATTTAATCCCTGCGATGAAGGGTAGCCTGACTGTGTGGTCAATTATAGAAATCGACCGCACCAGACTGTCGACTGTGCGACCGTATTAGGTTGAACTATTCCGGTTGGCAAGTGTGCTGGTCAGATAGACACCCATGGGATATTGTCATTCAGCCCTACCACATCCGTTTTTAGTTTGAAAATCCAGCGTTGTTCTTTAACAAACAGAAAACGGGAAACATCAGTGATGTGCGCAGGGATGAACGGCTGGTCAAGAACCACCCACCTTAGATCATCTGCTTTATGTTTTGCTGCCAGGAAGTGATTGGTTAAGCACGTAGATTGTTTATTACAGCGAATAGTGCTCTTGTGTTCGCTTATACGTGTTTTGACTTTCCTGGTGGTGTGCCCTATATATGCCAACTTGCACGGACACATGATCATATATATCAATTTGTCAGAGTTGCAGTTGGTATGGGTGTTTAGTTGCCAGGGTCTGGATGTTCCGATATCTATGGACAGAGTCTTCTGGGTCTGAGGACAGATGGTACATCCACCACAGGGGTAATGTCCTCGTACTGGAGGCATGTTCCAAATGGTGTTAACAGTAGTTGCAGGTGCTCTGCGCATAGAGATCGGTCTAGTGTGGACTAGACTGTCCCTGATACTCGGCCCTCTTTTGAAGGCAAAAAGAGGTCTGGGTATCTCACCAGAGGCTGTGTTTAAGATCTTCCAGTGTTTCAACACTGTTTTCTTAACCACATTGGATAAAGTGCTGAACGTGTGTACCATCGTCAATCGATCTGAGGTAGTCTTGCTCCCCCGATGTTCTATTCGCTGTAATAAACAATCTACGTGCTTAACCAATCACTTCCTGGCAGCAAAACATAAAGCAGATGATCTAAGGTGGGTGGTTCTTGACCAGCCGTTCATCCCTGCGCACATCACTGATGTTTCCCGTTTTCTGTTTGTTAAAGAACAACGCTGGATTTTCAAACTAAAAACGGATGTGGTAGGGCTGAATGACAATATCCCATGGGTGTCTATCTGACCAGCACACTTGCCAACCGGAATAGTTCAACCTAATACGGTCGCACAGTCGACAGTCTGGTGCGGTCGATTTCTATAATTGACCACACAGTCAGGCTACCCTTCATCGCAGGGATTAAATATTCATCACTTTGTAGATTCATTATGGGAGCTCATAAGCACTATCTTAATGACCCTTGCCCTCGGGGTGTATATTCTTAGTCTATAACACGCATTGGGTTAACATGTTGTAAAGAACTTCATACTGGTTCTGCCCCTGTCTGACCTTGATCCCTGGTCGTGAACTTGGGTGTTTGGCTGAATTTCCCTCTTTTTTGCCTTTTTCGACCTCCCTGTGTAGCTCATGAAGCCACGTTTCTATAATTCACCCTTAGATGCTTAGAAATGGTGTACCAGCAATTGCGCATGCACCGTAATCAATCACGGTGTGACAATCTGCTGCGCATGCGCGTTCGCTACCATACTCCCACTTTGCATAGGGATTACATACACAGTTGGGGCATCAACTACGGAGGCCTGGATCTTTTCCACTATATATTCTTTGGCCTTCCTGTGAAACTCCAATAGCCACGATTATATCATACACCACAAGATGCTCAGAATAGATGTATCAGTGACCTCGCAAGCGCCGCAGTAAATCTTATAGTGAAAAGCTATTGCGCATGCGCGTTCGTCATCACACTGACACGAATTGCCTTCGAACTACACGTAAACACGAGGCTTCAACTGCGCATGCCCAGGTTCCCAGGACGCAGTTCCCGTTCTGGGTTTCACTTACGCGCATGCGCATTTGAGTCAATGCCCGGATGCAAAACGGGCTGACACCGGAGATCCCAACAGGTGTGTTCAATCACCTTCCCTTTTCCCCAATTAAATGCGGGTATTTAAACACTCCTCCCGCCTCTCGTCGGCGCCTCCTCTTCGACTCAGGACTTGGCCGAGGGGCACAGACGGAGAGGTGAGTGTGATGCGGGTTGCTATGATCCATTAGTAACTTACTTTTCTATTTTTCCTTGAGGCCCCTTCTAGTTTAGACTACTTTGCCTCGTTACACTTTGACCTGACATTGCTTAATCTTTTTTAAAAAAACAGCAGATTGCAGGCTGCCCTTGTTGAATAGCAGAGACACTAATCCTCCAACATTTCTTTTAAGATAATAGTGAGGGGGGTTATTGACTTCCAAGCAAGTTAGAGCACAGGTCTGTCTTCGATTATAAAGAGCTGTAGAATTACATCACATCTCTCCACTACATGGACCAAGATAGATTTGTGAGTGGTACTCCCACGTCACCCAACAGGACTTATATAGTTCCTGCTTTACTAACACACCATAAACCCTTTTTTCGGATGCTTCACTAACCTTGGTTTCCATGGCTTAGTGATTATTGCGGGCAGATTACGAACAAGTTATTTGCACATACTAGTAGATACCTATGGTATAAGATACTTATTAGGCTTCTCAAATGTACCTGTTACATTTATTTTTGTGCACAGAGCGGGGCCTCATCACTCCGAGTCGTTGCCGAGTGAGGTGAGGCTATACTCCCACAACTTACTGGGTAAGTCAACTTATTGACTAATTCTTTATAATCATAAGATGCTGTTTGACCTTTTGGGCAACTGATATTTTGTATACCACTGGCCACTTAATTGAAGTTTGGCTAAGCTGAGTCACTTTGTTTCTTACTTAATAATTTGATCCAGGACCCCTATGTTTCCTGGTACTGCATATACACATTTACATAATATTTAGTGAGTGTGTTTCCTTGTTTCTCTTCCCTTACAGGAATGTATCCACTCCAAACCATATAATTGACAAGGATACGGTAGGATCGTCCAATTGACGATACCAGTCATCATATATTATTTTTCACTTTACGTTTACTTTGCACTTCTAGTTTGAGTATAAACTTTGCAGTAGCAGAATCACATCTTTGGCCCTGAAGAATGCCGGTGGACTTTTCACCTCAAGGCAGAAACATGTTGGCCTGTTTGACCAATTAGCAAAGAATACAGTGATTTTTTCACACTGTTCTCTCACTCGCTTTTAATTGACGTCTAGGTGAATACCAAATAAAACATTTTTTTGTCTGGATAGTCATTTTAATTTCCCTCACCACACTTACTGCACTGCACTTTATCAGCACCTCCGAGAAGAGGACACTATCATTCATTGAACCTTTGGCACGTGTCATCCCGCCAATTCATCTAGGCATGGAGACACCAGCCAGGTTTCACATATCCTAAATGAAGATGCTCCGCCACGAGGGTGGGCTGATAGGACTTTGTTTACATCAATAGTGTCTTTTGACTACTATAGGGCTGGTCTAGTGCATGTCCAGTTCTGATGATTTCTTTTCGGTGAGAACATCTTAGACTCAGCTTAATTATAGACTGTCAGGTTTTTTGTTGTTTCTAGTAGCTTGAGTAGGGGTATTGACTTCGACGGTCTTTAAACTACTTACCCTTGACCCTCCTCTAAAATTTATTGTTTTCTATGGTTTGAGGGTTTTCCCTGTGTCAGCGCTAGGTTCCGCTGTGTCAGGGGATGTCAGGAGGGCTGCTCGGCGCGTTTAGGCAAGCGCTTCTGAATGCAGGTGAGATGGTTTTTAAAAGCAGTGCGAGTGATAAGTAGGTTTTAAAAACACAGAGCAAAATACAGTCCTCCGGCTTTCCGCCTCAGAGGTCAAAATTAATTGCACTATTTTCTGCACCCCAAGAGGTGATGAAATCCAAACCCCAGACGAAGATGGAGTTTATAAACTGATGTTAGCAAAACAAGAGACAGAGACTTATATGCTGACAATAGAAGACTTACCAGAAGAACTACAACAGACTGTAAAACCTATTGCATGGGATTTTACTGGAAAAGATGTAGGATTAATGGCAAATGTTGATCCAATAAAAGTGACAGTAAAAGGAGCAGTTTATCTAAATACTCAACAGTACAAAATGAGCCCAGAGATAAAAACAGGTGTTGCAGCAGAAATAAAACGTTTGGTTGAAGCAGGCATTTTACAAGAAATAATGAGCAGTCCTTGTAATTCACCCATAATTGGTATAAAGAAAGCGAGTGGCAAGTACAGGGTTGTACAAGACCTCCGCAAAATTAACAAGATTGTTGTCTCATGTTGTCCAATCGTGTCAAATTCTGCAGTAATTCTGTATCAGATACCATGGGAAGCTGGATGGTTTACTGTCATTGACCTATGTCCCGCATTTTTCTCGATTCCATTGCACCCAGATAGCAAATGTATTTTTCATTTGAATTTGACAGTCGTGTTTATGTCTGGAATCGTGTCTCTCAGGGGTACACAGAGAGCCCCTCGATTAATTATCAGATTTTGAAAAAGTGCCTTGAGTCTTTAAAACTGCCTGGACAGTCAGTCCTGGTCTAGTAGATAGACAACCTACTGGTGGCGTCTAAAACTCGAAATGACTGTTGTCGATACCATTGCTTTACTGAATCATTTAGGTGAAGGAGGACAAAGTGTTGCCAGAGAAATTACAATTCTGCACCACGTCAGTGAAATATCTGGGGCACCAGATAGAAGAGGCGTCAGAAGGGTTACCTCAGAAAGAATCAGAATAATTAGAAACATGAATTTGCCTCAAACTTAGAAAGAGATCAGAATTTTTCTTGGAGTTGTTGGATACTGCAGACAATGGATTGTGGGATTTGCAGTTCTAGCAAAGCCATTGATACAAATGACAAAGAAAAGAGCAAAAGACCCAGTAGAGTGGGATGACGAAAGCATGACTGCTTTTGTAAAATTACGAGAATGTCTTTGTACAGCACCAGCATTAGGGATGCCTGACTATTCAAAGGATTTTGCACTTTTCAGTGACACATGAGATAATTGTGCACTTTCAGTTTTAACTCAAATTCACGGTTTGATGAGACGCCCAGTGGCATATTTTTCTTTCACATTAGACCCAGTGGCATCTGCTTTGCCCCGATGTCTAAAAGCAGTGGCTGCAACTTGCATGAGTCTGGAACAGAGTGAGTCCATTATTATGGGGCATCCTGTGACCGTGTATGTTCCACATGCAGTTGTAATTTTGTTAACAGAAATAAGACCCCAGTATCTCACACCTAGTCGGCTGACTAAGTGAGAGAATCCTTGTAGGTGCAGGAAATGTAACCATTGCTAGGTGTAATATTCTGAACCCAGCAACACTGCTACCTAACTCACATTTTGCAGAAGTAAAAGGAGAAATTGAATGTGACTGTATTGAATTGACTGAATATAGTACTAAACCACGACCAGACATAAGAGAAGAACCTTTAATTGATTCAGAATATGAGCTGTTTCTAGATGGCTCATGTATGAGACATGAGGAAGGAGGTCTAACTGCTGCTTATGCCGTATGCACGCTGGGAGGTCCAATTGAAGCATCCTATTTGCCTGGAGTCAAGTCTGCACAAATAGCAGAATTGGTTGCATTAGCAAAAGCCTGCAAATTTCGGAAAAATTGAAAGGTAACCATAGATACTGACAGCCAGTATGGTTACGGGGTTGTGCACGACTATGGCCAACTATGGATGCAAAGAGAGTCCCTGACTTCTTCAGGTACTCCAATTAAAAATGGTCATTATGTAAAGGATTTACTTGAAGCAATCCAGTTGCTAAAAGAAGTGGCTGTGGTTAAATGTGCTGCTCACAAATCTGGAAATGACAGCTGGTAATCAATATGCTGACCAGTTAGCCCAACATTGTGCAAAATATAAAATGGCTGTTAATAAGAAAGTTGAGGTGGGCGGAAACAGCTGCCAACTTTTGTTGTTAGAAGGTGTGAATATGTGGGAGGAAGTGAGAGATTTGCAGAATGGAGCAGAACCAAAGGAAAAGGAAGAATGGAGGAAGATAGGTTGTCAGAGAAGGGCTGAAGATGGTGTCATTGTATATCTTGATGGGAGGCCAGTGTTACAAGGGAAACATCCTTTACGACGCAACTTTTACCACACAGTACCTTTACAACGCAAGTTTTTCAACGCAAGTCATTACAACGACTTGCGCTGGGGGGCGCTCGAGGATAGGTAATAGTTTAATTTACTATCCAACACCTTCCCTATTATCCACGGGGACTGGAGTTGGAATAGTAAATTAAACTATTCACTATCTAGCATCCGCCAACGCAAGTCGTTGTAACGACTTGCGTTGAAAAACCTGCGTTGTAAAGGCATGCGTGGTAAAAGCATGCGTTGTAACAACGTACATCCGGGTTACCAGACTGTATGCTTGCTCCTATGGCTAGGATGGTGCATGGAGATTCACATTTGGGAAGAGATGCTATGATACGTCTATTCAGACAGTCATGGTTCAATTCGAGATTCAGAAACATAGCAGAGGCACTTTGCCAAAGATGTCTGGTTTGTCAACAAATGAACCCAGGAAAGAAAACAGTAGTGCTACCAGGAAAGATTGGAAAGGCAGAAGGTCCCTTTATACGATTGCAAATTGATTTCATTCAGTTACCCCCTTGTCGAGGACTAAAATACATCCTTGTCATTGTCTGCCTATTTTCGAAATGGGTGGGAGTTTACCCCACATGCAGAAATGATAGCATCACTGTAGCCAAACTCCTACTTAGAGAGCTTATACCACGTTTCGGTTTTCCAGTAACAAATGAATCAGACCGAGGCTGCCATTTTATATTAATAATGAAATAATTGGTCTAATTTGTTTAGCATACAATATTAAGCAAAAAGCTGCACTGTGCATATCGCCCAGAGGCTTCTGGAGTGGTAGAAAAATTGAATGGCACCATCAAGGCAAGACTGGGAAAGATGTATGAATCTACCCGATTGGAGTGGCCAGATGCTTTGCCACTTGTTTTGATGGGACTCAGAAGTATTCCAGACAGGAACACAGGCTTGAGTCCCCATGAAATACTTATGGGAAGAGCAATGAGGCTAGCATGGGTGCCAGGACACAAACTAATAATCATATCTGATGATTTAGTACTGCAGTACTGCAAATAACTGGCTGACCAAGTGCGTTCTATCTCTCACCAGGTTGGGGAAGACGCTGTCGCCAGGTGAGCAACACCAGCACATGACCTGAACCCAGGTGACTGTGTAGTACTAAAGAAACATACTCGAAAATCTTGCCTTGCACCAAGGTGGGGAAAACCACATCAAGTGATTTTAGTTACCACCACAGTTGTAAAGTGTGCAGGAGTTCACACTGGATTCATGCCAGTCATACAAAAAGAGTGACTGAAGCTTAAGAAACTGAAGCTGAAGGTTGTGCAGCTGAGGGGTCTCAAAATATCGATCCTGAAGTAGCTGCAGAGGAACAACCGAGCACGAGTCAAGATGATTGGATTCCAGTAATTAACATACCTGCAGAATATGTGCGAACCAGAAGTCAAACTTATCTAGATAGACAAAGTGATAGTGAGGATGAGACACGTTTAGAAGTAGGTACTCAGATCATGAAAATACAAGTCAAAAGTGATTCTGAGGAGGAGCAGATAGGGAGAGATCAGATAATCAACACTCCACCAAGAACTCCAGAGTTTGAAAAGGGACAGATAGTAATTAGGGCAGAGGGTCAAGCAGAAGAAAATCAAGAGTTCGAAGAGGACCAGACAGTGGTAGAAAATTGCGTTCAGGGAGAAGGTGAATCAAACAAAAGTCAAACTCAGACCATACCTGAACAAAGCCAGATTAGTAACCAGACAGAAGAAACAGAAATAAGACCTGGATCTAGTCAGATAGAGAGGGATACGGAAGACAGCATTGAAATAGATGTGCCACAACTGAATGAAAATAAAAGAGCGTTGGAAGAAGGCTAAAGCACAGTGCCAGCCAAAAGACTCAGAAAAGGAGATAAGTGGCCTAGATTTGTCAAAAGACAGACTACGTTTAAAAACAATTGATGAAGCACCTGAACAAGTGAAAGAAATAACAAGTCAAGCTGACCAACCTGTGATGCAAACAAGAAGGAGAAGTCCACGAGAGACTGAATAATAAATACAACGGCCCTGAATGGACCTACTCAGTGTTGGAAGATTTTGAAAACTTGCAAATAAGTGACGAAAGTGATGAAGATTTGATTGCAGATCAAACTGACGAAGAAGTGAGACCAACCTGAAATTCTCACAGGGTAAAAGGCTGTGTAAAAGTTACAAAGAGGAGTTGAAACTCCTTAGCCAAAAATGGCTGATCGTACTGTTAATGGAAGACCGAAAATAAATTGTTTAAAAACATGCTGTAGAGTATGTGTATGTAGTATAGCAGTAGTATTCATAGTTTGGATAGGACTGACAATAGCTATCCCTTACATAATGAGTAGAGATATGAATAATGATACTAATAAGCAACCACTAGTAGATACAGATGAGCTACAAACGACAGATACACCTGCAAGAATAGATACACAGGAGAAAACACTTAGAGTTGGACAACTGAAGGTAGACTTAGAAGCATCACATGAGGAAGAATGACAGTATACTAGAATTAAAATCCCAACTCATTTAAATGTATTTGCAAACCTATTAGTATACTATGTAGAAGCGATGGAAATAGAAGACTTATGTCTGTATGAAGTTACCTACTTCGGTTGCTGAAGGTGTGACCTACCACCATTTGCCACTAACATATGGAATTTCATGTAGTGTTTTAGCTAGTTTATTCTATAAGAAAGGACTTTTACAGTATTACTATTCTAATTCAGATGTGATATTTTCAGAACTTCCTATACGTAGTAACCTGAATCCTGTACATACTAAAAGTGAAATAACACGTTATATTGGTGAATATTTTCTAATAGGTACAATAGAAATAGCTGAAGCACACAAGAATAATTTAACATGCTTATTACAAGAAAAAGAGAAAATATTTTTGAATATGATTGAGAAAATGAGAGAGAATTTCCTAAGAAAGGCTAATGATAAGAATCATAAAATTCCTAAATGGGCTGAAAGTGTAGGGTTCACCTCGAATGGTAAAACCCATGCTGCTATGTTGCTGTATTTCGAAAAGAAGGGGAAACTGTCTCCACAAAGAAAGAACTAGTTATTATAACAATATATTCATAGGTTCCAGTGAATGTGAACACAATTATAAGGTAATTGGGGGCTGGGGTTTCAAAGATGGAACTAAATCTGTGTTTCCTGGAATTTATTTTATATGTAGAAACAAGGCTTATTACAAATTGCCAGATCACTGGTATGAGAGTTGTTATTTTGGAATAGTTTCCCAAAAATATATCATGAAGACAAAATCACTGGAAACAATGAAGAAACTAATTGATTAGTATGTAGTAAAAGAGCTAGTTTTGGTGAAAAAGTAGGGGATATATTTAGTGCATTGATACCTACAGTGGGAGAGGCTCTAAATACACACAGAATATGCAAATTGTCAACAGTAGTGGATCAGTTATCAACTGACACTGCTGGAGAGTTCTTAATGGTCAATACTGAGTTGGTTGCGATCAGATCAATGGTTTTACAAAATTGACTTGCTCTTCATACATTATTGGCAAAAGAGGACAGAGTCTGTAGAATGTTGAAAGCACAACATTGTTGCACTTACATACCTGACAAATTAAAAGGTATGTAGAGATTATTACTAATTTGGAAAAAGAGCTTAAACCACTGGAGGTTGATAGTGCATGGAAGAGACTTACTGATGGTCTCTCCTATATAGGTAGTTGGCTTTTTAATGTAGGAAAAAGTTTTGTAGGTAGAAAACTGATGCCAATGGTGGGAATAGGCTTACTAGTTTTAGGAATAATAATTTGTTTTAGTAATACCACATTTTACATAAACATTTGGGTGTCCGAGTAAAGCTTGCTTATGTGTTTTACTAATTGTAATACGCTTGCATCTAAGATGGCTGCTGCTCCGCGAGGGTTTCTACTGCGCATGCGTCTGTCATACTCACGTTACATGACGTATTCTTTGCTTTGGAGGGAATCTGCCGCTTCTGCGCACTAGAACTAAGATGGCTGTTCTGTGTTCTCACATGCGAGAAGCTTGCACGGCTGCTTTTGCTAAGCTGTTCGTTTTGCCTAATCCTAACGCTATAGTTAAATATAAAATAATGGGTTTAGAGTAGAGATGCATGGTATACAGTGTATTCATTTATTCTGTGTTCTAAAAATATTTCTCTTCTACTTTTCATGTATCGTAATCTTTGGGCCTGGGAGGTGTTATTACTCCATCTTGAAAATCAATCTGCGCATGTCAAGACTCCAGAGGGAGCTGAAATCATTTGTCATTGAATTCGAGCCAAGGACAGTCTCAGCCAAGATGCGCCTGGGAAGATCAACTAATGACCCCACGAGAGGGAGACTAAATGATATACAATGTATTTACCAATAGAACATTAATTGTTAGGTGGAATAAAATGTCATGTGAAAATAAAATTGATAGGCGGGAACATGAAATTAATATTCAACACTGAGGTATCAAAATTTGGTGTGCTGTGATGAACTCTCCTCCTCCTTGACCAATCGAAATTGGGAATCCTTACACTTGCAACATTGGGGGTGGTACACTGACCTGGAAAATAGTATAACTAGGGTAGGCTTAGTTAGTTAATTTGTCCGACTTGTCCCAATAGCTGACCTGTCACTGACCCAACGCACTCAATAGGTGACTAAGAGCAGAGAGCTGCAAAGCACTCTGTCAGAAGATTCGCTGAAAACAATCGGGGTTCTGGGAAGCTGAGGTGCAGGCGAATCACTTTGACAGTGAAATCGATAACCCAATCAGGGTTCTGGCTGTTAGCTGTAGAGAGGGAGTAGCGCAGGCGTAGCAACTGAACTGCTGGTGCCAGGCCTAACCTTTGGGGGTCCTGTCCTGATCCAAATCTGGTTTCCCTGCCCTAATGCTGATCTGCACCTACTGGCGACTGCAACTTTTGGGGTTCTCCTGTCTTTCAACTGACCCGTGGCCAGGGTTGGTCTTCACACCATTTTAGGGTAATCTAAAATCAGTGTGGGTTTGTCATCGTATATCTTGTTCCTTCTCTTTACCCTCTCTATACATGAAAGTTTTGATTATATATATATGTTCCTTTTTTACCCCACCCTATGGTTAAAATCTTTTAGAAAATTCTTGAATAGCATGTTCCTTTTTTCTTACCCATCCTATTAGTAAACGCTCAATTCGTTTTGATTTAATAGTGTTCCATTTTCTTACCTTCCCTGTAGTTGAATGATACAATTGTTTTACATAGCGTGTTCCTTTTTCTTACCCTCCCTTTAAATTGACTGCTAAAATCTTTGATTATATAGCATGTTCCTTTTTCCTTACCTTCCTTTATTGTTGAATGATTAGCATAATATATCTTTTGCATAGTTATACATTAATTCGGATTTTCATCATTAAGAACCTTTTAGTGTTTAATCTCTGGATCATGACAATTCATCAAATTTAGATAAAGAGTTTTAAAACTTCCCGAGTCTGTGGTTATTATATGAGTGCAAATGCTATTGTTTATTGAACTATCTTTAAAACTAACTCCCTGATCCTATAGGTTACAGGTACCAGCGACAAGGATTGGCAAGTCAATGGTATAGGACCTAGTAGGTAAAAATATCTGGTAGTAGAGCGAAGGTTACCTGATTAAGTAAATGAGTTATTGATTGTGGGCCCAGGTGAGTATGGTAAAATTATAGTCGGGTGACCTGCGCGCTCAATCAGCAGCAAGAGGACGGTTTATCCATCAACAGTGACGTCCATAGCTAAATATGCATAGCTGAGAAAAATCAGACAGGTTCTATCCAGAATAAAATACTACGACAGCTGATGAAGAAAATGACTTCATTGCCAGGATCCCTGTATCTGCTCTGCCCAGCAAAGGGTGTTCTATACTCTACTGCCACGCTCAAAGCAGTATGATATTATTAGCTACAAGGTAGGAATCATCTTGACGATCTGCTAAATCAGTGATGCATTACTTGTAAGGCAATTTATCCTAGCTGAAAAATGAATCACCTTAGGAAGATAACACAATAAAACTGGGCATAATATTTGTCAGAATACAAATAAAGAAAGTCTAGTTCAAGCTGCTCTCCGATGCTTAGAAGGCACTATGCAACAAACTCAACAAACAAGTGAATTTCCACCAACCTGCTCAGGAACTCCAGTTAAAGAGCCCTCTTCTTAGCAGCTACCCAGCACATCCACAGTGCTAACAGGGGAGGCCGCTCCTTATCCCACCTGGCAGCGAAGACCTGGAACACCCTCACCTTGCATCTCAGAGCATCACTATCGCTCCAACAGATCAGGAAGGACCTAGATCTTCAACCAATTGGTAAAGACAACGTGATCCCTCAGCAGGACCCCACAGCGCCTCGAGACCATCATGGGTGAAGCAGCACCCTGGATTGATTGATAGGAAGATGTAACTAGCAGATAAGGCTTCACAATCTATATGACCAGAATCTGAAACAATATCGCACTGCAAATAAGGCTCACCACATACCGCCTGAAGTCCATTAAGCTGCCTTCACCACCTTTGTGCAGGGTTGTGAATAGAGCCTTATGCCTAATTCCCTTGTGACAGAGTAGATCTGCACTATAGTACATTGTCCCAGGACTCCATGGTTCCCTAGCTAGCTTTGTGCTTTATCTGTACCTTCAACATAAGAGAAACTCAATAAAAGGAATATATAAATGTGAGAATGCTATAAATATATCCAACTTTAACATCGCTCATGTCTTTTCCGTTTCCGTGCTGTGTTTGCTGACTGACTCTGTAGTAAGAAGGGGGTTAACACTTTTACCATGAGGCTGTAGACTCTGTATGTGGCTTAGATGTGCAGATATAACCGCCTCAGTTCTTGAGGAGTAGGAAACAATGCAGGGATCAAAAAAGAGGACCGCCAAACTAATCTTGGTTAAACAGACAACCATGGTGGCCTATTAAAAGCATCCACCCAGTAAATGTGGTTTTCAACAAAGAAAGCAAACTAAATAGAGTAGACAGACCATCTACATTTATGGGCAAATGAGGTAAACCTTCCCTTTCCACAGTTTTTAATGGCTTGTTAAAATAAAAATCGCTAATTCTGAGAAGCAGGCCCAACAACCACATGCTGGCCACAGGTCTTTCCTCTTGTACCAATCCTGTAGTTTCTGAGAACTGTGTCAGTGCTAGCGCCCTAACTTGGCAAGGCACTTCTTAAGGTCTTTGCCAATCCCAGGGGCTCACGTTAGGTGCAATACCCCATTCTCAACTGGAAACAGTCCAGAGGATTGATAAGTCGAATAATGACATGTACCAATCCATTCATACTTCCTGGAACTGAAGTGGAACATGAAGCAATATCTACTGTTTCAGGTTCACATTCCCTGGGAAGAAAGAAAGGTTGATTGAAACCTTATCAAAACAGTAATGGGTATTAGTAACAGTTTATTGTTTACCTTGATTCTGGACTTAAAGGGGTCTAGCATGCACATTTATATCAGATGTTGGAAGTGCAGTGTCTTAGAGTGCTCTCTGCATGGGCCATGTCCTATGGTCATGCACTGTACCCAGTCCCTGTGTACTAAACATCTGGAGTGTAGAAGCATACAGCTGCATGCAGCTCTCACAAGGCACAGAAAATGGCCTTAAGCCACTCCCTCCACCTCAGTACCAATGCCCCTAGGGCCCACGGTTCACAGGACCTCAAGAGAGGATCATGAACATGTGGCATGGCGATCATCTATGCACGTCATACTGGCCCCTGAAAGAACTGTACATGCCTCTGTTCATGTGCACTGAGCTCTGGGCACCTGTGGAAACACCATGCACCCAGCCACCATGCTCCCTAGCCTCCTGCACATGTCCTTCAGCAATACACCGCATGCTCTATGGGCTCAACCATCATTTAATTTCTTTATATTTACTTATTTATTTGACAAAATACACTGCTACCATAAATGATTTCATGGCGCTAAGAGGAGCAAAACAGGTTTGAAATAAAAGAAAAATGGACATAAAAAGCTGCGAGGTAACAAAAACTGGATCAACATTCTTGCAGAATAAGAGGTGGCTTTCCATGTTTTGTATTCTTTGAGCTATCCAGTTCCAGAGTCTAAGAGTCAGGTGGCTAAAAAGAGCACCCACAGATGTGTTATTTGTATATTTGGGGTATTTCTAAAATAGGACGAGAAGTAGACTGCAAAGCGTGCAGATGGGCATGCTTGAATATTAGCCTAGAAAGCCCAGATTTTTCATTGGTCTTAGAATTTGCCTCAGAGCTCTAAAAGTATCACTCTCACCAAGATTCCCTCATTCAGAATGGTTTTGACTTCATGTAGAGCAACAAACAAGGAGGATTCAGTGACATGACAATGGGGAACCCTGTTGACCTGAGGTAGAGAAACTTGTGCTGTTCCCAGTAAATGACAGCCCGTTTAGCTATCACTTTCCAGCAATTTGTCAAGGATATAGACCTATAATGGTCTATACTCGAGTGAAGAGTAGGTGACAAGATGATTTTTTTTTATTTGTGGACAATCGTTTTGGAGTTAAGGATGAGATTGATAATCTTGGTTACTCCTCTTTCGTCAGGTGGATAAAATTCAGGTTAGTCAGTGGTCATGGAATCCCTAACGGAGTAGCAGATCCTTTCAAACTTTCCCTGAAAGAACGTTGCCAGATCATTCAATACCATCTTGGAACTTGGAATAGTACTAGCTGTACAGCCCAGGTTATAGAAAGAGTGAAGGCTTCAAACAGGTATCAAGACAGTTTGCCAGGTTTTGTTTTCCCGCAAAAACAATAGGATTTAATCTACCAATGTGCTTTGCTATATTGGATCACTGGATTTTGTAGGACTCTTTCCTTTCAAAGGGGTAGTTATTCTTACAGGCAGGGACTCCCAAAATTACGTGTTCTGTGGTTTTACTATCCTCAGGTGACTAGACTCCTTGGACACGTATTTGTTCAAACATTTCTGATAGTTTTGACTTGAACTGGGCAAGGAAACTGTCTGGATAATTAGACGTGGGTCCCTATGGGACTCAATTGTGGAGGAGGTTCACTTTTCCCCATTTTCTCTTGTAAATGAAGATTACTTTGAGCTATTTTGCGGGGTGAAAGCTTGGGTGAAGAAGCTGAACTCGATTCTATAGAGATTTGGCCAGGCCAGAAGTGTTATGGAAATAATCTGTAGAATAAAGTCAAGAGACAATAACCAGTAAAAGGTGTGTTCCTTCCTATATGGCCTTAATGAACATGATAGTTCGGTCTCTCAACTAGCTACACTACCTTGAGGTCCCCTCTATCATGATACTGGGCCCAGCATAAGAACCAACATCTCCCACTTGCATGAATCTTGACACTCCAGTCTTAGTGGGTTGCTTCACATTTGAGTAATACCAATCTCTTTACCTTTCCATATATGATTACATTATCATTTTTAGTATCAGTTAAAAGGCCTTTACCCTCATGTTTGAGAGGTACGCCATATTTATGTAATTACATATATGTATTCCTTCATCTAATGTAATCGAGAAATATCTCTATGCTTATGTTTCTTTATCAGTCCAATGTGCTTTACCCTCGTGTCGGAGAGGTACGCCATATTTATGCAAATTTGTTATGTCACAAAATAATTTTTGTTTGCGATATCTGACCCCATGGTCCCAATTAGACTTTGTCCGATCATGAACCTACACCATTAAGTGCACTACCTCATTACGTACTCAGGTTACTGGTTTCATTTTAATTCACTTTATTTAATGTACTGCGATGCTGGTGAACGCATTGTTGATATTACACAATTTATGATCTACTTATGCGCTGCCCTCCTCACATTCATAAATACCCTTGAATTTGGTTGGCGGTATGAGTATTGTAACCAATTCCAATTACTCCCATAGTCTTTTTTCGAGTTCTATTGTCCGCCCTGACACCACGTGACACCATTACCATGGTGATATTACCAATCAGGAAATCTGGCTCGCGTCGTTGTCCTCGCACGGAGCCATCCGATTCACTCGGCATTAGTAAGTAGTTTATACTTCCCCACACTGGTTCATCCTTGCCTTTGAATCGTTCCTTTGGTCACCTCTTAATTAGTTCCCGTTTTTCCTTTTCGATCCATTAGACTTAACTGTTGATTCATCTCCCGCGTTCCCGACGCTGCATGAAATACTGCCCAGCACCGCATAAGCGTTTTCCTGTTTATCGGTAAGTCTCATCATGTAGAACCCGGCATACCCGTACCGCACACAAGCTGCTCATTGTTCGGTATGCTTCGGTGCTAACTAGTCCCCATATGTTATTTTCAGGTGCTGTCCGGCCACCGGCCACGCCATCAATAAATTAATGACCAATTTGAGGATTCTTACCCAGAGGTAAGCTCGCTCCTCTCTTACACTACCGTGACGGTTCTGTACTTATTGACCAATATCAGTTTGTAATATATATGTGTTATGTTGCAGACACTTCCCAGAGTATAATTGCTTTCCATCGAACTTAGTCTATCCAGTTCCACCTTAAATCCATCTCAGGTATTCTAGCCAGAGTACTTTTTAGGTGTGTCTTGCCTTGACTCAGTGTCGCCTCCACCCAACGTGCCAGTTATCTCAATTCGTGGACTCATATCTTAGACCCTTTGTACAAAACTTACCCTCTCATATTGAGGACACCAAACATGTTCTCAATATATTGAATGATGTAGTGTGGGATAACGATATGATTCTTGCTACCTTAGATGTAGTATCCTTATATTCGAATATAGACCATGAGAAAGGAATTTTAGCTATTGAGAGTTTCTTGAATAATAGACCTGCGGAATATCTGGATCACACATCTATGCTATTGGAGATGACAAGGATGGTATTGGAAAACAATTACTTTCTTTTTGAATCTACCTGGTATAAACAAAAGACTGGGACTGCGATGGGGTCCAAATTTGCTCCGTCCTTCGCGAACCTCTTTGTGGGGAGACTGGAGGCAGAGTGTATTTGGGGCCCCAGAGGCAGTCAATGGATAGATCACATATATTACTGGGGTAGGTTCATTGATGACTGCTTGTTATTCTGGAGAGGTACTACAGATGAGTTGGAGTCCTTTTTCAACTATCTCAATACGAATGATTTGAATATGTCATTTACTACCCACTATGATAAAGAGAAACTGACTTTTCTTGATATTGAATTATTTGTTGAAGATAACAAGCTGTGCAGCCGTATGTTTCGTAAGGAAACCAGCTGTAATGCACTATTACGAGCAGACAGTTGCCACCCCAAAAGCCAAATCAATTCCATCCCCTATGGGGAAATGATTAGAGCAAGAAGGAATTGTTCTAAAGATGCTGACTTTCATGCAAATATCAAAGATATGACTATGAGATTCAAAAATAGAGGATATGCGAATAATATTGTTAACAAGGCTGTTAACAGAGTACAGAAATTAAAGCGAGATGTTACATTGAGGCCCAAGGTCAAGAGTGATACATCGAATAACAGCCAGATGATCAGAATGATTACGAATTTTGGTAGAGGTAGCCACAAACTTTTCAGTATCATGAAGAAATATTGGCATATGCTTTATTCTGACAAAGATTTGAAACCTTTTTTAGCGGATAGACCAAGCATTACCTTTAGGAAGGGAATGTCTATTGCTAATATTGTGAGCCCGAGTTATCCAAAACCCATTTCATATTCGGGTCAAAGTGACTGGTTACGTACTCGCCCCAAAGGTTTTTATCACTGTGGAAATTGCAGCTCATGTTGGTGGGCAATGAATGAATGAATGAATAGCGTTTTTATACCGCGCAAAACTTAGCCCCGAGGGGCATCAAGGCGCAATACGAACAGACATGGAAAGTCCAGACTCCAGATAACTAGACCAGACGCCATTGGGAGAGCAAGAATCTAATATGCTTGAGAAAAAAGCCAGGTTTTGAGAAGTTTTTTGAAGATTGTCAAGGAGGACTGACTGGTAAGCTCAAGGGGAAGGGAGTTCCACAGTTTGGGAGCCAAGGTGGAAAAGGCTCTACCTCCCCATCTAACCTTAGCAAACCTAGGGACTACCAGCCTATTCTTTGAAGATGAACGAAGCGTTCTAGTGGGGGTGTAGGCACACAGAAGAGATCTAATGCTTTCAGATCCTGAGCCATGGATAGCACCATGGGCCAGACAGAGAATTTTGAAGGAGATCCTAGATGGAATTGGGAGCCAATGAAGGTCCCTTCTGGCCATTGTTGCAGACGTCCTCCTAGGGAGGCTAAGAACCAATCTGGCTGCAGCATTTTGCACCATTTGGAGGCGATGGATAGAGCCTATATTGATGCCACCGTAAAGGGCATTACAATAATCTAGCCTCGATAGTACTAGGCCAGTTATTGCTTGTTTCCGGGCTGCCAAGGACAGGTAAGGGGCAATTTTCTTTAAGATTCTAATGGTGCCACAACAAGTAGACACTGTCCTATTTACCTGGGGGTCGAAGGAAAGGGCGGGATCAATTTGTACTCCAAGGTTCTTAGCAATAGGAGTGGGAGTTGGGCAATCGCCCAGGGATGGAGGCCACCAGTCCTTTGACCAGAGATCTTGGCTCCCTCCGAAGACCATAACTTCGGTTTTTTCACCGTTCAATTTTAGGAAGTTACATGTCATCCAATTGGAGACTGCCTCCATACAAGCTCTAAACTTGGAGGCGATCTCACAAACTGGCTGGGTGATGGATACCAAGATCTATGTGTCGTCAGCATATGACAGCACGTCCAGGCCAAAGGATCTTACTACCTGTGCAAGTGGGGTAACATAGGTGTTAAACAGTAAAGGGCTCAATGAAGAGCCCTGGGGAACCCCACATTGCACCTTTTGGGGATCGGAGAGGAAGTTGCCCATTTACTCTCTGCTCCCTGTGATGGAGAAAGGAGGAGAGCAGACTGAGGGCAGAACCTCCTAATCCGATATCTTTGAGCCTGGAGATCAGTATTGACGGGGACAGGGTGTCAAAAGCTGCTGTGAGATCTAACAACACAAGCAGCGAAGGGTGTCCCTTGTCAACCTCAGATCGGATTTTTTTGTCACAACAGTGAGTGCAGACTCAGTGCTGTGAGCTGATCGAAAACCGTGCTGGGAGCTATCAAGCATGTTGGAATTTTCAATATAAGTAGACAGATGTTGATTTATGTGAGATTCCAGAATCTTGGCTGGGGCCGGGAGTAAGGAAATAGGGTGGTAATTCTTCAAGATCCCTGGGTCTAAGGAAGGTTTTTTAAGCAGAGGCCTAACAATAGCGGTTTTCCAGGAAGAGGGAAAAATACCCTCTTGGATCGCCAAGTTCATAACTTCCAGTAGCGGGGGAAGCACCAACCCTCTGCAAGTTTTTAAGATTTTTAGCGGGCAGGGGTCAAGAGGCGAGCAGGACTTTGTGGCATCAAGTAAAAGATTGAGATCTTCTGTAGATAAAGTGGGAAAACATGTAAATAAAGGTTTCAGCAAAACATCAGTCTTTTCATTTCTGTCAGGGATGGAAAGGGAGGATTCTGGTGCCTTAGCGTTAAGCTCTTGGTTTCTAATTTCTAGCACACTATAGATATCCGCAATCTTATCATGGAAAAAACTCGCTAAGCTGTTACAGAGTTCCTGAGTTTCGATGGTAGGGTCAGCCGGTCTAGGTGCCGAAAGAGTGTCTATGTTAAAAAGGTCTCTAGGGGATTTTAGGGATGTAGTCAGGTTAGTGAAATAATGCCCTTTTTCTTCCATTATCGCTTTCTTATAATCTCTGAGAAGGGATTTATGCAGGGCTTTCCCCCGTGGATCAGGATGAGCAATCCAGGACCAGCAATGAGAAAGGTTCAAAAGTTTGAGTATAATAATACAGGTACTTTCTACATTGATTCCTTTATTAACTGTGAAACTACCTTTGTGATTTATGTTATTGCCTGCCTATGCGGAAAGATTTATGTTGGGAGTACAGTAAGAAGGCTTAAAGACCGGATGGTGGAACACTATCGGGCACTCAAGAATGGAGACACGAGGTACCCTATAGCTTCACACTCTATCCAAAACAGAAATGACTCTGAGAATCATAATTTTTTTTATCATGGTATTGAACAAGTGGTTCTGGATAGACGTGGAGGAGACAGATTACTAAAATTAAGACGTAGAGAGGCAAGATGGATTATGGTCCTTCGGGCTGTAGAAGATGGACTCAATATTGATACAGAACTGCAATATTTTCTGGGATAATAGTTATATCCTGGACTTTGTTGTGGGCTGTTGTACTTAACTGTATGTGGTTTGGCTTTTTCTTTAATAGAAGATTGCAGAATACTTGTTGAAGGACTATTGAGATGATACTTGGGCACTTCTAATGCTAATGCCATGACTCTTTCAGTTATTGTTGAGAAATATATTAATGATGTGGATGATAACATTGGAGTGATGTTGGACGCTCGATGCACTGTTACTACTAGCTGACCCTACAGCGAAAAGCTGTGTGAAATCTTTACTTTTTACATTTTTTACTAGTCCACAAAACTTTTACTAATTTAACTTTACTTCTAGCTGATCTCATTTGATGGAGTTAATACACACCTGCTCATAGAAATTAATATTGGTGAAAATATTCGCCTGTCCATGTCTAATACATATCAAAATATCCTTTATCTGACTAGATTTATTGGTGTCTATACACGCCTGTCTATAAATGTTGGTGTTAACATGCGACTGTTCTTGTTAACGATATAATAATATTATTAGAATTACCCGCTCTAATATGGCCGTACTTATCCTTGCCAACGATGTAATTCTTTTATTCTTTCAACCGCACCTGTTCTTGCCAACAACGTATTACTATCACTAGAATCACCCGTTCCAATATGGCCGTTTCAGAACGCGGTGGATATCTTTAAAAAATTTTGCTTGGTAAGAAGTAGATATTCGTCATTTGTGATAGGTACGTGACAAACTAACATTTCTTCCGCAGGACTTAGTATCACTGATTCTCGATATCACAGTATTTTAAACATTTACCTCTAATGTGTGTTCACTGTCCACTCTAAGATGGCGGCGACATAATATGCCGTGTTAGTCCTTGAAATTTGCTTAAAGAAAATATAGACCGTAAACTTTAATTTGACTTTATCCCTTATATAATTTTCTTTTTATTTTTGCAATTGCCCAGAAAACTCGGGTTTAATTGCAAACGATCCTATCCGCAGTTGTCTTTGTAGGATTTAGTTCAGAGGTACAGTACTTAAGTAAGATGGCTACCAAGGTACACGCCGACAAGCCGAACTCGGCAGGAATGAGCACGAGATATATGAGACTTTGCAGAGAAATATAGGTAAGGGATATTCGGCCCATTCGTAAATGGAAGCTATAATAGATAATTAATCAAGTAAGATTCTGATCTTGTGGTTTTTCATAATAGATTCTGCAAATTTGATACCAAATAAGATGTCGTTAATTTGACATTGTAGAAGTGGAGCACTGGAGAGGTAACAGAGCTTTACTTAAGTAATATATAAATGATGGCTCGTGTTTACGTTCTGATAATAGACTTTCACAGTAACACTGTGATGATGGTTTGCGTTTTACGATGGCTCGTGCTTACTAATGATGGAGATAGAGTATCGTAGTAACATCGTGATGATGGTTCGCGTTTATGATGGCTCGAGTTTTTGAATAATTAAAAGAACAGTATGTTTAAATACCGACATAGGTTGCACTCATTATGAGGTTCGTGTTAGTAAATGCATTTAATTTAAATATTGACCTTGTTTGAACACTAAATGAGGTGCATATTAATGTGACAGACGTTTTTTCAGTAGAGAAGGAATTGGCGACTTTATAGTTCTTTAACTATGATAATTTTTTATCAGGACGATTTCCATTTAACACAGTAACATGTGGTGACAGAGCTAAGAGCCTCCTTATATCATTCCAGATACTGTTATTTACTCTTGATAAATATCCCCTGGAAGAAATTCAACATAGATGGAAAACTTATTGAAATTCAGGTAATACATTAATGCTATTTACGTTTGGCGAAATATCTGAATGTTTTGTTGTTTGTTACACTTGACACCGGGAGTCACATAGAATGTATTTGAATTTTTATATTTTGTCACTTAAATTTGGGTACTATGTCTTTCTTTCACTTAGGTGGTGATTTAATTAATAATAATAACTTTTTCCAATAAACTGTAATAGTTTATTGTTGCTGGTATATTATACCATATTCTTATTATTTTGGCTTGCAGCCCTGAGGAAGTTGTTTTGGCATGAGATCGATGCCCAACGAAACACGTGTTGGCTGCAGAGAATGTTTTGAACTTTGAACTTTGAAATCTGGAATAAAAATACGGATCATTGCACTACAAGACTCTGGTGTCTGACTGGCTATTGGACGATATTTTGGACTCTTTGTCTATACTTACTACATGAACTCTGAGAAATATTACATTTGGTTTATAGATTGCTCGGCAGGAGTATTGATATAATCTTATACCCTGAAATTGTTCAGGAAAATTTGGGAAGTTAGGTAACCTTCCTTTCCTGCCTAGTAGCAATCACTAATGATATGTTGATTTCTTACTTTTAGCCATACTCTCAGCTGTGCGCCCTTTCCCTGTTACCTACCTTGTTTGTACTAACTGTATGTGATTTGATTTTATTGTTCTAGACTATTGGGCATTAGTATCTATATGTCCATTTCAATGGAAACCCTACCTAGACATGATCAAAGTCATTCGTGACGCACTATACCCTTACTTTTAGGGTTATAATTGGATGCAATCATGATTAGATTAATCTCACTATGACCCTTAACTAATGATAGTATATACACTGTGTCTCCATTGATATCTACCGATGTGATTACTTATGAGGCTGGAAATATACCCCTCTAGTAACTTCAGTTCCTTGTACCCACTTTTATTAGGTTGCCTGCCCCTACCCCTTGGTCCTGATGAAGATCCCGCAGCAAGGATGTAAACATTCCCTGCATTGATAAGAGGGTCGAAACGTCGACAATTGTTTCTCCTGTGTCAACTTCACGCCACCATTGTTTAGATTAATTGTATTCTGTGAAGTATGTCTTTTCCAATGATGGTGTCAGGTTTAGTCAGAAGGTTTGTAGCCACATATAGACACACTAGCCACTAACCTTAACTTGTCTTGCCTGCAGGGACCACGGCTTGAAGAGAGCCCTCCCAGTTCCCTTAAGCGCCCACTTCCCCGCAGTGATGCACACCACTAGGAAAGAACGCACTCCAGGGAAAAGGAAATGGGATAAAACAATAGAAGTCTGGTCGGGACACCCCTCTAGGTCTGGTCTCAGGTGAACGGCCTCCGTACCCAGTACAGCTATTGAGGAAAATAAAGAAGGGTTTGTTTACCACACACTGTGAGGTATCGATGCCTCAAGATACAGTAACAATCCAAAGTGCACTTACTCGAGGTCCCGCTCTTTGGGAACCTTATTCCTGCATAAGCGACCGCGTCTCTGAGATTCGATATCCCACGAACTGTTGAAATCACAGTTCGTCTTCAGATATGGTAATGTGACGATTTAAGTCTCAGACTCAGTTAAGTGTAAACAAATACTGCGGAAGGGTTCTCGTAGTTGACATCACTACAGTCCCAAATACAAATATCTACTGTGGGGGTCAGACACTGTTTGTTTCAACACAATGCTACCAAAGTCTCGCTAGCACAGCTGAGCGATACCCCTACCTCAATCCAGCGGGCAGGCAAGCATCCGCGACCCTCAGCGGCGTCCTCTAATGCGGGAAGGCAAGCGTCCGCGACCCTCAGTGGCGTCCTCCAATGCGGGAAGGCAAGCGTCCGCGACCCTCAGCGGCGTCCTCCAAATGCGGGAAGGCAAGCGTCCGCGACTCTCCCACGGCGTTCAGCCCATGCGGAACACACTCTTGCACTAGGCTTGTTTCGGGAAACAGGAAGGATTGACAAGCACCCTCCCCTTCCTGGGAGGTGCTTATGTAGCCCAGCCGCCACTGATCTCCGGACCGCCTGAGCCCAGGGGTTTCTGGCAGATGTAGTGCAGCTGTGTGCCTGACGCCCGTTCGTACTTGCAGAAATCGCTACAGATGGTTGCCATTACTTTTTTGGCTATCTTGGCTATATAACTAATTGCCAATTTTGTTATAAATGTTTGATTTTACTGTCACACATTCCTACCACTTCCACATCCTCACCTTGATCACTTCCTCCCTGGGGCACTGTATGATCTTAAATACATTTGACCGTGTGCTTTGTATATTCATTAAACTTGATCCCTCAGTGAATCACAACTTTGCGGATTTAATTGTTGTTTTATGATTAATTCTTTGAATTGTGTATATTGTTCCTTGTCTACACCAGGACCCTGGGAAATCATGCCTATTGAATTGCCGAATATATGCCCATAATCTGTAAAAAAAAGAAAATAATGTGCATTTGCAATTTCAGGAAGCCAACTCTAACATTTCATTGGACTCGAAATGCATTGGGTATAATTTCATTGAGCCTACTTTGTAATATGGTTGACCAAACGTGCTACTGTTGAAAGAATGGATGGGCAGCCGTAGGCATTTAAAACTGGCAAATAAAATATTCAGGTACAACCATACTGTCTCCGTGGTGATTAAAACAAGTGAGAAGATTAACAAACCGTTGAAAAATTGTGGTATACTACCTCAAACATGGTGAATTCAGAAGAAATGTGTTCACTTTGAGGGGTTATTCCCCATTCAGCAGTGCAACAGAAAGGTGCGTAAGTGAAGCGCCCATTTTGCGAGTCTCACATTGTACTCTGGCATTAAATTTCCTTACTGCGCAAAGCAATCTAAAGAGCCACAACTAGAAGGCGGTGCACTCATACTGCTGTCCTTGGTATGGCCGTACCTCTATCTCCCAAATAGATTGTGGTGAGGTAGCTTTGGTGGCTACCACTTCTTCCACTGCCACATGAAGCACTATTTAACATTACAAAAACTCAAAATTTGAGTTTACATTGAAGAGCACAACTAAATAGTCCTTCTCATTTCTAATCACTGAAGGACTTCAACAGCCCTTTTATTAAGCAAAAAACATTTCTTTTAATAGAAATATCTGTCAAATGTTCAATTAAATGTTTATATTCATTTTTTATATTTTACCAAATTGTAGTTATCGAAAGGGCACAATCAAATGCTAGTTGAGCTCATAAGGATTCCTGTTGCTCCTGCATATTTCAGACACTATTTTCTGTCACACATTCATAGTTCTCAAATTTTTTGTTGCACATATGAAAAATGCTAGCGTGTAGTCGGGTATGCACATTCTAGAACAATGAATGTTGTCAATGCGATTGACAATATTCATGTACATGGTTCTCAAACATGCATCTTCATCAAGATCAAATCAAAGAACATTTGTAGAGCGCACAGCTACCTCCAAAAGAGGTGTTCCGGTGCTGAGGCAGATCCTGCAGAGTAGGAGGAGGGAGATGGACTACAGACGAGGGGCAGGTGAATAGCCAGGTCTTCAACGCTTTCCAAAATGCTTGTTCAGTCTCTGCCTTACGAAGGTGGTCAGGCATGGAGTTCCACAAGGATGTGGTTCTCACTGAGAAAGCTCTAAAACCAATCCTTGTTTTAGAGAAGCGGGGGATCCGGAGAGGTTTCTGATGATGGATCTCAAGGTTCTCGTTTGGTAATATTTCCAGTCTCTGTCTCAGGTAAACTGGGCCCATATCCCTGGATGCTCTATAGGCGATGGTGAGTGCCTTGAACTCTATCCTCTTTTGGACAGGCAGCCAATGAAGGCTCCACAGGTGGGGGAGATGCGATGACGAAACAGCACATTTCCATTGAGTCTGGCCGCTGCATTCCGAATAACCTGTAGTCTTTAAGTCACATTGGTAGGAAGACCCAAGTACAAGCTTTTAGCATAGTACAACCTCGGTGTTACCATGGCTCGGAACACAGTCTTCTGACAGTTCATTGGAATAAAATGCAAAAATTTTCGCAAAGCTTTTAATTTCCAGAAACAAGCTGAAGAGTCTTGACAGATGTGGGCTTAACTAGAGAGGCGCGTATCGAATTTGAAATCAAGATTCCTAGCCGCATTGACTGGAGTAGGTGGAGGGTTAAGCTCTAATTAAAAAACAACACCTCTGTTTTATCAGTATTTAATTTAAGTCAACAATCAGTCACCAGGTCGAGATTTTGACCAGACCGTTCTTACAATTGTTGAATGCTGCTTCTAAGTGCTCTTTGAAAGTGAACACCAGTGTTATCAACATAGGAAACAGCGTTCCCTCCCCATTGTTCAACAGGAGAAGCCAGCGGGCCAGATAAACATTGAACAGAGTGGGGGCCAGGGCAGAGCCTGGGGCACCCCACACACCAGGTATTTAGGTGCGGAAACATGGGGGCGGAGAAATACTTGCTGGGACCGGCCGTCTCAGAAGCCCGCCAACACAGTACCCATCACTCCCAGGTGCTCAAGTCTCTACAGTAAGATTTGGTAAGGCACTGTGTCAAATGCTGTGGAGAGATCCAACAGCACAAGCATGGCAGAGCTATCCAGGTCTGAGGTAAGACGTACAGTTTCCGTCACTTCCAGGAGGGCAGTCTCTGTACTATAGCCTGATCTGAAGCCTGATTGGGAGTCATGCAAACAGTTATTAGACTCAAGGAAGTTAAATTATTTCTTCTGCAGTTCCTTCAAGGATTTTGGTCGTGACAGGCAGGATGGAGATAGGCCTAAAATTCTTGAGCTCCATAGGATCGGCGTCCACTTTTTTCAGGATAGGGAAGATGTAGGCCACTTTCTAGGGGGAAGGGTAGATGCTCGTCATCAGGGAACATTTCTAAATAGGGTTTAGTTGCCAATTGAACCCATCAGCCAGCAGTTTAAAAATCTTTGCCGGGCAAGGATCACCGGCTGAACATGATCTGAGTTTGCTCAGTTCTAGCAAGGATGAAGCAGGGCTAAACAGGCTGAACTCGGACCACAGTCTAGGTAGGTCAAGAGTAGGTTTTGGAATGATAGGAGACCCAGCTAAGGATAAAGAGGAGGAGATGGATTGCATTTTCTCCTGAAAAAAAGAGATAGGTCCTAACAAAGGAGAGCTGAAGGAACGATCGTGCTAACCAAAACCCTAGGTGTGATAAAGCCATGGACAATCTTAAAGGCTTCTTTAAGTGAGTTGTTGGAGGACTTAATTTGGCTGGCCATAAAGTCTCTGATTGCATGATGTTTTAGCTTGTGGAATTTTTTTAAAGCTGTTCTGTAGCCACACTTTGCCTAAGAGTCGTAGGCATGAGTACTCCAGCTTCTTATATGTGCTTTTCTCTACCAGAAGATTAGAAGTAAACCAGGGGGCAGAAGGTTTCCTCCTGGCCCTTTCAAATTCTTGATCAGAGCAACTTTGTCCAAGGCTGATGTGACCCAGGAATTGAAGGAAAATGCATCCCTGCAAGGGTCACCTGACAGCTCAAGTGGGTCTGACTGTAACAAGGGACCCATAGTCCCAGGAGAGATCTTTCTCCAATCTCTCCTTTCTTCATACAAGGATCTAGCTTCATTTAACCATGTAGTGCTGGTCCAGCTAAAAGGGACTAACCAAGTAAGAGGAAGTGGAGCCTCCACTTTCAGAGTGAGATCATTTGTAAAAATAAGATCTAGCAAGTGTTCGGCTTTACGGGTGGGTGCGCACACCTTCTGAGCTATATTCATGCCCTTAAGAGTGTCTGCCAACTAAAAGGCCCAGGAGCAGATGCTATTGTCCATATGGACATTGAAGTCTCCAAGGACAATAAAATCGGGACGCCTCAGAGACAGGCCTGCAATAGTACCACACACCTCAAGCAGGTGGCTGGTGGGAGTATCCGGGTGTCTATAGACCAGCAACCCTACTATGGATGATGCAGGGGAAGTTTTAATGCAGAAAACAGGACCTCAATCATCCCTGAGCCATTACTAGAGTCTTACTAGAGATTTCCCAGTCATCTCTCAAAATTACAGCGAGCCCAACCCCAATCTGTTGCCAACTCGATTGGAAGTGACAACCCGAAAACCCCCTGGTATCGCCAGGAAAATATCGGGATTGGAACTGTCTTTTAACCACGTTTCAGTTAAGAACACAAGGTTCAAAGTGTTGGACTCCAATGCAAGCCAGACCTCATCAGCATGCTTTGATAGAGATCTACAATTTATCAGGCAGGCCTTAAGTTCAATGCTTGAGGCTACATGATGCACTGAGGGTGCCTTGGGGGAGGGGGGGGGGTGGAGGAGGAGGATGGGGTACAGCTGTTTTTCCACCCATCTGTGTGCCTCAAAGAATAGGTAGGGCCGTTATAGTGAAGTGTTTGACCTAGCCTATCCTGGCAGTCCACATTGGTATGAAGGACGATGCAAGGAGACCTAAGACACCTTGTTGTATTCATACTTCAAAGCTGCTCCCTAGACCAGGCTAATCTGTCTGCTGGGATGCAAGATGCAGCATGGACGGCGCTGGCCACGTTCCAGGCACGGACGGCTTGCCTTAGGCTCGCCAGCGTCGCTTCCGCCACATGTGTGCCAATAAATAGAAGATCTTGAAGTCAAGCGGAAACAAGACTGCCGATCCAAGATGGCGCTTGTAAGTGTCCAACCCAGGGAACTAAAAATGGCTGCAACACAATGCGAGGATTGTAACTTTACTAGCGAACGTGGAGAAGGGGCAGAACAAAACCCACCGCCCAGAGGAATGCTCCCTAATGCACGTTTGCAAATGTAACCCAGTGGTTCTTGAAGGATTGCGATCATGCGTACATATTTAAGCTGCAATCCAAGACGTAGATTTGAGAACTGCTGTGTTGTAGTCCTTGCATGTGTGCTGAAGAACTGGGAAGAGGACACTTGAGAGCTATTTCTATTCTTGGTTTCAATTTTCACCCTCTGCATTTTGTGCCACAAGACAAGTCAAGGAATGGAAGTTGTCCAGTTTTATATTCATGCAAGCATTCGGCAACCTAGCATGCTTATTCAATTTATTTCTACATTTTTCTTTCTATTTCTCCCCACTTACATTTTTTCACATAAAACAAAATCATAAAAAATAAACCCTTAAAATCAACAGAAAATTAAAAACTGATGAATGCACCTAAAACTCAAATATCTTCGTACGCATAAAGCAATAGGTAATACCTTTGCAAGTTGTGAACAATTAACTGTACTATTTTTGCATGTCTAGGCGTATTTTAAGCAGCTAAAACGGATATAACCATTCCGATAGCTTATAATTGTTCAATAACAAAAATATTTGTTTAGCTCCTGCATTCAGTAATCAGCATGTGCAGTGAGAGCTTGGCATGGAGCATGACATTTGGCTGTGCTTTCAATCCACTTCTCACACCCCCAAAGCCCGCAGTGCACAACCTTCACGGGTACACAGGACCACTGGCGCCAGGCCACATCCTTTAATCAGTCCACTTGGCCCATTAACCTACCGTGAAAGAACATCAGCAGTACTCACCACACACTGGGCGCAGGACGTGACCAAAGACCAAACTCAAAAGTAGTTGCCTCTGACAATCATAATAATGTTCATTTTCAAAATCAGCTCTCAAAGTGTTCACAATGCATAACATAATAATCTTCTAAGCCCACCCTTGGAATGCAAATTTCTCAAAACGTACAGAACTGATTAACACAAAATCACAAAAGGTCCAATTTTAATGTAATTCTGATCAGTGATTTTTTGCTGTTACAGAGGGTACAAATTATCAAGGCCCTTAGAAAATTAGACATTTATACCAAAACAATACTTTGCCCGCCCTCAATTATGGCCCATCACTGAAGGCCAAGGGATAGTGCCCCTCATCTTTTTCGGACACAGGAGTGTGTTTCAGGCTGAGCACAGGTTTGCCTGTCAGACACTCAATATGTTTGGGTCAGAGTGCCAGTTGCTGTGCATGCACTAAATGCGTAGGCACCTTTCTGCCTGAGCTGAAATTTGTCTGGCTGAAGATTCCACAGGCTGGTGGGCATGACGAGGGGTAGCGTTAATTATAGATTCAGACCTGTGAGCTTCAGTCTTAAGCCTTGAAATGTCCAGGGTCGATTGTCCATCAGTGGTGCTGGTTACGGCGTGTGGTGGTGGCCAGCCACTTCATCCCACTCGGACGAAGTAAGGCCAGTCCTCCTTTTATTGACTGAACTTTTTAAGGTCAGCCAAAGAGAGGAGGGAACGGATTTACCTTCCGTCCCTTCCTTACCTACAGCCTCCAGGAAATGGAGGCTGCCATCGGAGATCATCGCAGCACCCTAGTAAGTTTTTTTCAAAGATTTAATGTTGGTGCCTGAATGTGCGTATATATGCATGTTTGTGCATGCGTGCTGTGAATAAGAGTGCGTTGGTGTGATTTCGCTATCCATGCTGCCAATTAAGAGCAGGAACTACCCTCCATTAAGCTTCATACACAAAATGTGAAATTGAGAAATGGACATGAATGTGCCACACATCTAACCAATTATATGCAGAATAGGAAACTAGCACCAAAGTTATCCCCACATCTATCAAATCCAAATCCTGGCGAAGTCACAACTTGACCATAAATAAAGTCGTAATGGCAGACTCTATGAGATAGATTTCATAACTGTACAAGTGTGCTATATTTATTCCAAACAGGGGACTTTGCGAATGGTCAAGAAAAGTTACTATGAGTGGAGTTGTAGGTCAAAAGGAAGACAGAGATACCATCCCTTTATGAGGGCTCTGACCATTGCCAACAAAGTTTAAATGCTAATGTCATATGTTCTGCAGCACCTACGCTTTAATTAGCAGAGAAGTCCAAAAGAACAGTACCAAAAGATGTATAGAAAAAATAAAAGCAAGCTAGCTCGGTCTTCTGCTTCCACTTATAATCCCCATTTGAGAGAATCCTTAAAGTGGAGGCCACAGTTCGGAGGGGGACAACATATGGCCCTAACCACTAAATCCAGGTGTCCGCTATCCAGTCTATAAATAAGATTAGGAGAATATGAATCACTGGCAATCACTTGGAGCTGCATCCAGGTTAAGGTATTTCCGCCCACTATGCCACTCTAGATCGAGACCAGCAAAAACCAAAGTTCTTGGCCCTGCTCCAATGAGAACAATCCAACCCAAACTGCCAGGCCAGGTTCCCTCCAAGCAGGAGCAGAAGCAACCTAAGCTCAGTTTCACACTACTTAGGTCTTGTTACTGATCTATAGGTGTATTCCGTGAAAGGGTGAGTACGGCATCGATGTCTGTGACCCAGGAAAGGTCTAGAAAGAGGAAGAAGAAAAAGCACTGGACAAAAAGGCAATAAATAAATACATTTAAAACAAAGGATGCCACACACCTCAGCCAAGACCACACCTAACAGTCTGGGTATGTTCAAGGTCTTTTATAGAGTGCACTGGATGCAGCTGGGCCACTTACGCTTTAATCAGCAGAACAATAAACTCATTTTATAAAGATGGATATTTCATAAAGTGACAACTTGTGCTCATGCGATTTCTAGGTCTGAAAATGACTTGGTAACCTTACATTAAAGTCTCAAACATAAAAGTTAAGAGAATTCATTAACCAAATATTTTTTAACCACAGGCAGCAAATCACATTTGCTCTGCAAACTGCAAACTGGCAGAAACATTTGTAAATAAGCAGCTTACAGCATTCATGGAAGGAAACAATATACTACATACTAACCAAGCGGGTTTTAGAGCCCAGCATTCCACTGAGTCTGCCCTTTTGCTTACTACTGAAATGTTACAAGCTGCCAATGATCAGGGCAAGAAGGCTGGCCTGATCCTTTTATATTTATCAGCAGCCTTCAATACGGTATCCCATGCTATCCTTTTAGATCGTTTGACAACAGTTGGTATAGCAGAAACCGTATTGGAATGGCTCAAGAACTTCCTGATGCATAGGCGTCATTAACCCCTTAAGTGCTGCCTCGGTGCATTGGCCGACGGCAGCACTACCTCCCCAGTGCTGCGCACGACCATTGGACGTCCATTCAGCACTAGTTCCAATGGACAGCGCAGCACTGGGGAGGAATGTTTAATAGCATCTATGAGGTTAACTACCTTAGGGCAGTTTTGCTCGGGTGAAAACGTACTGACGACAGGGGTACCACAGGGCTCAAGTTTGAGCCCAACGCTTTTCAATCTTTACATGCTCCCCCTGATAAATCTAATCTCGTCCTTTAACATCAGCACTAAGCATGGCGGAAAATCCGTTCCGCTCACGGATTTTCCGTAAATTCGGCAATCCGCGAATTTCCCGCAAAATCCGCGAGCGGAACGGATTGGGTCAAAAGTTCAAGCTGACTTTTTGTAACTATTTTAGAATGGCGCCGGCAAGCTGGCAGAGATTCTAAAATAGTTACAAAAGTCAGCTTCAACAGCATGCACTAATAGATAAAGTAAAGCAGGTGCTAGAGTTGAAGCTCAAATTCAGTTACACAATCATTAATCACCCCAAACTAGGGGTGATTAATGACTGTGTAACTTAATTTGACCTTCAACTCGAGCACCTGCTTTACTTTATCTATTAGTGCTTCCTGTAGAAGCTGACTTATGGCTGAGGGCAGAAGGGCACAAAGTGGGACAGAGGGCATGAGTTAGGCAGAGGGCAGAAAGGCACAAAAACAAGTGGTACAGAGGGCAGAAGGGCATAAAAAACGAGAGGGTGGCAGTGATGAACCAGGCAAAAAAAAACGCCAACACGCAAAGCGACCCGCGAACACGCAAAGCTCCCCGCAAACACACAAAAATAAAAAATCCGTAAATTCGCACGAACTCACGAATTTTGCGGATTGCGAATTCGCAGAATTCGCCCATACTTAATCAGCACTATTGCTTATGCTGATGACACACAGCTTATCCTAGTCCTAGACAAGGATATAGCGAATGCAGAACAAAATCTTAAAAACTGTATCAGCAACGTTCACGTGGATAAGAAATAATCACCTGAAGTGCAACTCCGGTAAAACGGAAATTTTGCCATTTGGAACTCATCATTTATTCTCTCTTCAGAAATGGTGGCCAGAGGATGCGGAAGCCCCTCCAAGCACAATTAGGGCGGCACGGAATTTAGGGATCAAGCTTTCAAACAACAAGCGGTGGCGATAGCAGGCACCTGCTTTAACATCATAAAGAGCCTGAGGAAATTTTTCGATCTGCTTCCCCTGGCAGCCAGGCGCACGAAGGTTGTGGCATTAATTACATCAAGACTGGACTACTGCAATAGCTTATATGCAGGGTCGAATAAAGCGGCCCTTCACAGCCTGGTGCTTAGATGACCCAGGAAGTCTTCTGCCTCTGCTGCACTAGATGCCCTTCATTGGCTCCCCATCCATAAACGCATCTTGTTTAAGGTCCTAATTATCACTTTTAGGGCCTTTCACACTCAGGGCCCGACATACCTCCAGAAAATCTTTACCCGTTACCATCCTTCTCGAAATCTTAGGTCGGCCACAGCTAACCTGCTCACTGTTCCTAAATTTAGGCTTACCGCCAATGGAGGCACATCCCTGGCAGTGATTGGCTCTAGGGCGTGGAACAAACTTCCCCCCCACCTACGTCTGATCACATCAGAAAAATGGTTTAGGAAATCTCTTAAGACCTGGATATACAGTCTCTCGGATACAGAGTGCAATGCATTAGTGTGATTTCTGCGCCTTCTTTTTTTTTTGGACAGCACAGTTGCGGGTCACCATCTCATCGGGGTGAGCCAAAGCACCAAGATGCTCCTTGGAGTGATAGTGCGCTATAGAAATATTATGTCACATCACACATCACATCACATCACATCACATTTCCTGTTTCAATGTGTAATTCAGTATCTAAAAACCAGACCTAATGCATATCATTTGATACTTTGTATTGAAATATCATTGGGGTTCCAGATGAATTCAGATCGGCAACCATATTTTCAGAAACGATATGTATATGGATTCATGAACTAGAGGTATTAGAACGGAGGCCGAGATCCTACGCCTAGACGCGGATATCTCTCGAACCCCGGACCCTAACACTCCGCACCAACGTGACATTAAACAACAGGATTACAAACAACTGCTCCTAGAAGACGCCAATAGACGTGCTCTTGCCACCCAACATCGTATATACGAACAAGGGGAACGCACAGGCAAGATACTGGTGTGGCTGGAAAGGAAGGAGCAATCTTAGCAGTGGGTGCGGTCTATTAAGGGATCTAACAATGTTCTCATTACGAAGCCTCGGGGCATCACTGAGGCTTTTGCAAGCCACTATACGACAGTATATGATTGCCCACAAGAATCTCAAGCTGCGTATGTGGCAGAACTCCTGACCACTATTAGAGCGACTAGCCTCTCGGAGCAAGATAGGGAGGCATTGGAAGCGAACTTGTCAGTGGAGGAAATACAGAAGGCAATACAGGATATTCAGGCAGGTAAGGCAATGGTCCCAAATGGTCTCCCAATCGAACTATTCAAACCCATGGCTTCCAAAACTAGCACCACATACTGAACCGATACAATGAAAGTTATGATAATGCCCTCCTCCCGGCTGATATCCAGGAGGCCACCATTGTAGTCATCCACAAACCCAGTAAGCCGGTAGATGAGTGTGCCTCGTATAGGCCCATTTCCTTAATAACAGTCGAGACCAAGATTCTAGCCAAACTTTTGGCGAACCGCCTACTCCCCTATCTCACGGACCTGATCCATCCGGATCAGTCAGGATTAATGCCAGGGCGGAATACTGCTCGCAATCTGTGTTGTGTACATGGGGCACTGGGCCCAGTACACACACTGCAAGAAGTGATTCTATTGGCTCGTGCGCCAAAATGGGGTTTGATACTAAAGCATGGGAATACTTGTTCGCAGCTCTTGGCTGTTTCGGGTTTGGGCCCAAATTTATGGGATTGGTTAAATTGCTTTACACAACCCATGGCCCATGTCTCGGTAAACAATCATTGTTCCACTCAGTTTCCCTGTGTCGGGGCACATGGCAAGGCTGCCCGTTGTCGCCACTCCTTTTTTTACTGTAGAGGTGTGGCATGGAGCGCAGAGGCGTATGGGACGGCAGGGCCGTATTACAAAAGCTACCCCTTTATGGGAATCGGATATTCTCGGTCAACTCAGTACCTGTGCTGGCTTTGATAAGTGGGATATGATCGGGATCTCCACGGTGGGCGATTTGTGGGTTAAGGGCAAGAAGGCAACATTCTCTAATCTTCAAACTAAATACCAGTTAGCGCTGACAGAGAGATTTCGCTATCTTCAGATCAGTCACGCCATTGACTCCACCCTTCCTAAAGATACTCCCCTCCCAGATTACCCTCCCCTGGAGGACAGGCTCTTGCTCGATCCTATGCTCCGCAAGGCCATCTACCTCACATACAAAAAGTTCATTAATAACAACGCCGATCCAATGTTGAAACTGAGGGTGTCCTGGGCGGCTGAGCTGGGGAACTACCCGACGAAGACTGGCTGGAGGCATTGCATTTGCCCCGGGATGTGGCCATCCTGATGCGGTTTCGCCTGGTGCAGCTTAAAATTCTTCACAAGTATATTTTGATGCCACACTATAATACAGACTAGGCAGATGATCTGATGATCGCTGCCTCCTACACTGTGACCAGAAAGGGACGTTCCTGCATATTATTTGGGACTGCCCGCACATACAACAATACTGGAAGGAAGTCACCAGACAGTTGACTAGAACCTGTGATAAACCTATTCTGCCAACCCCTACACTGTGTCTCCTAAATGTCTGGGAAGCAATGGACCTCAAGCAAGCCAAACAGTTATGGGCCCCGATGGCGTGGAGTTTAGCGAAACGAAACATTGCTCAGAAATTAGGTGTGGACACTGTACCACTGCTAAGGGATTGGGCTATGGATATGGACCACGCCATGATTGCCGAAAAAACAGTAAATAAAGGACAGGGGTGCCCACGTAAATGAGATCACAAGTGGGGTGCTGGAACAAATATAGAGGGGAGATGTGTCTTGCCGACAATAGAACTGAGGAGGGAAAGATTCCTGAGACTAGTAGGGGATGTGGATGAGGTATTAGCGATAGATGTGATAGATTAGAGATAGATGTGTATAGCTGAAGTTTCCTGACCCGAGAGCATGTGAGTGGCCCACCAGTAGTTTATTATGTTACTATTTGAATGTACTGTCCTGTACCTCTGCCGGTTTGACGATGGGTGAATAATGTTGTAATCTTATAACCACCTGTATATGAACTGTCAGTGCAATGTCCTTGCTGCTGCTTTTGTTTCTAATAAAAATTGTTTTTAAAAAAAGAAGAAGAAAATGGCCTCAAACAGGGATGGTTTGGTTATTTGACTGGGGTACGCACATGTTGTGCCCCCATACATCTTCACTGTCGTGCATGCACTGTGTGACATGCATGATGTAGTGCATGTCAGCAGTGCACCCTTGACAGTACAGGCACTGCTGGGCTGCTGCACTGGCTTCAAGCTCACCCAATGAGCCAAAGCCTGAAGACAGCCCAAGACTACGGTTGGCACAACCCCGGCCCAAAGCATGCAGACAGTCCAAGACTGCAGCTGGCACAGCGCCGGCCCGAAGCATGCCGACAGCCCCAGACTGCGGCTGGCACACCGCCGGCCCGCAACATGCAGACAGCCCAAGAGTGCAGCTGGCACACTGCGGGCCCGGCACTCCAGTCATCGTAATGTGGCGGTCTCAAGACCGCCTGTTATAGAAAACAATGGTCCCTATTTTCAGAGGAAGCATCACTTATATACAATAATCATACTCTAAATAGGTAGTATGTCTTTTGTCCAGCGGACAAGAATTTATTTTGCAAATATATATAAAATTAAATTGTTAGAAACGTTCAATGACAAGTGGGCACAGCCGTGACCCACGAAACAGTGAGACAACAAAACGAAGTACAGAATGGCGAAAGGGCAAAGTGAAATAAGTCTGTACACTCCTATTTGAAAGTTTTAACAGCCTAAGATCATTTTCTTATACACCATTGCACATTACAATATTGCATAGTCATATTGCATATGGTGTTTTTTGGTGTCAACGACGTTTCGATGCCACCACTAGATACTGGGCATCATTCTCAGGACAACATAATATTTCATTGTTGTCTTTATGAATTTACAATTGCACTATGCCTAAATCACATTACTGTACAATTACATGACACAGGGGAGAAATTGGGAAAGAAACAAAAAGGAACATGAATTTGTAAACAGGAATTAGGCATGTAAAAATGTGACTGTTGGGAGTTTAAAATCGGTGAGATGTGTGGAACAACGAGTGGGGGAGAAAGGTTTGGCGTGACTGAGTGCCTTTTGTGCGTGGTCAAAGAGGTGAGACCACTCTCTGCCGATCAATCTATACAGAATACACTGTGATAAAGTGAAAGGGAGGACGGCGCAGTGATTGGTATTGTACGGCTGCTGAGAGACCACATTTGAGTTGGTTATGCATTAATTTAAATGCGAATGCAATCTAGTGTCGTGACGTGAACATTTATGCGTAAGGTGCAGCAGTCAGTGTGTTTAAACAATGACAGGACCACAATCACAGGGTTCATGCATTAGATCGTGTGAGCATGAAGGTGGTAATGAAATGAAAAAGTGGAGAAAAAAACAGTGCAGTGATTGGTAGGACACATTCGATAAAGCATGTGTCAAGAACAGAAAGATGATGATGAGACCTGTAGGTGAGTTGGCGCTATAGAAACCTAAGTTAACAATAACAATAACAATGATGTCTCCTGCCGTGATTACAGCACTAGTAATTATTGCGCAGTGGTTGGTGTGACGGCATAGAAAAGGGATCATGCAATAATATTGAGCTGACACAAGGTCGGAAAGGCTAATTAGGACGTGAAGTAGGTACTAAGGCGGGCTTGTGAGAGGATACCCGCAAGTTGGATCAGAAGCGGGCGCAATAGCTCGGGGTCACAAGGGGCAATTAGCCAGCTGATAGGGATCTAGAGGCAAAGGGAGGACAGAATTACTATCACTCAAGCCATTGTGACGAGGCTTGTGGCACATCTGTGGGATGAAAAGCCGGAGAGCTGCAATTACCGTTTAAGTTCGGGAGTCCACTTGGATAGTCGAGATAGGGATTCCTTACAAGTGCGCAGTCGCACAGTCTGAAAAAGAGGGGTTTTTAAAAAAATAAATTGCGTTGCGACTAGATTTTCCAATTGAGGTGAGCTGGAAATGGTCTCTAGTTCCTGGAATGGGAACTAACTTACTTCAAGATCAGGAGCTCGATGGCTGGTCCGGCTTCAGAATAGAGGGTGGCAGCCATCTTGGGAAGCCCTGTTGTAGGCAAGGATGGGCGTGGACAGAGAGGAAGGACTGAGGGGTGGGCGTGGAGACAGAAGGACTGAGGTTCAGTGGAAATAATGAGGAATTGGAGTGGCCATTTTGAAATTGAGTGCATAGGACAGAATAATGTGGTGAATGGTATTATTCTAGTCGATAGGGAGAGTGAGAGCGACGCAGGTGACTTAAAATTGCAGTACAATTAATTATTGATTATTATACAGGATTACACATTAGAGCAGGGAGGTCCAGTCTTCAAGGCGATTCAATCCAGTGCGGAAACTGTTGGTCTTGAGGATCCAGTGCAGTTCCTCTTTGTTAAGTAGCATAGAGACATCTGCTCCCCTAGGTGGAGGTTTGATCAATGTTATTACAGTCCAGATCAGATCTTTTTCAGTGTGTCCTTTCTCTGTGAAATGATCCATGAGGGGGCGTTCGCCGTTTTACAGTGGATCTTGCTGCGGTGTTGTCCAATCCTGAGTTTTATCTTCTGGGTGGTTTGACCTATGTAAATCAACATGAAGGGACAGAAGATAGCGTATACCACGTTTATTGAATTACAGTTTGAAAAGTATTTCCTGTCCAATTTGATTGTACCGAATTCAAAACTTTTTCCTTCTATGGTTGATTCACAACACACACAGCTACCGCATTTGGCATGACCTGTCAATGTAGGGAGACCCCATGCGTCATTGAGTGTTGTTTTAAGTGGTTGTTGGGGTAGAGAGGCACACACTAAATGGTCCTTTATATTTTTTTCTCTTTTAAAGGCGAACATTGGGCGTTCCAGTTTGAGTTGTCCAGAATTAAGTATGGGCCAGTGTTTCAACACACTTTTCCTGATGGCATTGGAAGCTGGAAAAAAGGTGGTAACACAGATTAGCCTATCTTGGTCCTTTTGGGGTTTTGGTTCAAGGAGGGTCTCCCTTGGGCAATACCAAGCTCGTTTTAGGGAGCGGCGCACAAGTTTGCGTGGGTACCCCCTATTTCTGAGTTTATGGCTTAGGACTTTGGCCTCAGTGAAGTAGTGCTCTTCAAAGTAGCAGTTTCTCCTAATGCGTAAATACTGTGAAAAGGGAAGGGAGTCTCTCAATGCCCGTGGATGGTGACTGCTGTAGTTCAGTGGAGTATTTCTCTCTGTGGGTTTGCGATGAAGGCTGGTGGTAAGTCGGCCTTCTGTGTGTTTGATTTGAGGAAATAGAAATTTTACGTGGCCAGTGTGTCCCCCACTCGCACCCTATCTATGTACCTATGCCCCATGTATGTCCATGTCATCATGTAATTCCCTTCTCATGCCTGTAATAGTAATGCCTCTGCATTTCCGTCCAATGTTAGCATGTCAGTTATTAGGCCCTCCATGAATGAAACGTTAATTCTGCATTGAGGCCTATGTTGCCAATGCATTTACATGGTACGCGTTTAAAAGTCGAGATGCACACGTTTTTGTGGCACAGCTGAGCCAGGACCCGAATTCCGGCTCCGAGCCTCCTGATACTCTGTAAGCTGCAGTTTAGTTATGTATCCCTGACCTCTCACTTACTTCCTGCTCAGCCGAGAGGTGCCCAGCCTGGCCTGCCAAAGACAGTATTTTGCCTACAGTTATCTGCTCAGCTCCACAGAAAACACATTCCAGTCTAGTGAAAGGGGTAAACATATTCCGCCTGCAGAAGATAGGGCCTTGCCTTTCTGTCTCCATTCAAGTGATTTACTGAACCCGTTTCCATAGAAGGCCCATGGCCCCCACGCAATGCACGAAGAAATATATGCACACACTAGCATTTAGTGATGAGCAGACTTTGCTCGAGCGACCTTTACTTCAGACAATACATCCTCCAAACACAAGATATCAGATAATGCCAAAGGTGCAGGTCGTTCTGACATCCCAGACTCTCCTACTAGCACTAAAGTCAGCTCCACCCAGCTCTCCCCAGTTACACGTCAATTCCACGTCATGACCAGTTTTGCGCGCACAAGTAGGGTAAAGGTTCCTGCTGACCATGCAGACCCCCTCTATGCATCCACCCACCTATGACACACCTATGACTCATCAAGTAAACACCCACGTGTACGCCTCCTTACACGCCTTCTTTCACGCCCATGTGTTCTTATCTCTCTCTTTCACTTGCTCCGCCTTCTCTATCCAATGCAATGTATGGTTTAACTATATATAATGTGTTATGTGAATAAAGATTTAGATGACGATCCTTCCTGAACCTTAGTGGTGATGGAACCCGATTCTCCAGTAGCTCGAGCTATTGCATTAAAGCCCTTTTGAATCGGATACCACAGACTCTGCCTCTCATTTTATGAGCAATCCTTATTAATGTATAGAAATTCCGACAGGGTAATTAATTATTTACCACATCAATCTGGCGCCCGAATAGGTACCAGTCCCCTTCCCCACGCGCCGGCGATGTAGGTCCAGCCCCCTACCCCTTCTATAGCCGTGACGGACTTCAAGTGTACACGACAGCGGGACTTCCTGCCTACTCCCTCAGGCCCACGGAGGAGACGGAGACTGCGACCAGGCATCCACACGAGGCGGTGAGGATTGCGGACCATCCCGACCAGAGCCCAAGCTGAGAGAGCAAGGTCTGAGGTATCCCGAGGCCCACCTGTTCCGAGGCGCATGCGCAGCAGCAGAAGCAGCAGCAGCAGTCCAGTCCAGTATCGAGTTTCCGAGGCCTTCAGTTTTGCTTCCCGGTGAGTACCGTTATTGGGAATGCATAGAGACGGGTTCATTTATTTGAGCCCGGTAAAGACGGATCTGGGTACACAGATCCGGTAAAGACGTGTCCATTTAGGTGGATGCGGTAAGGACGTGTCTCTTTACGGGACCGGTATGGTTGTACTGCTTTGCAGTGCATAAAGTAAACAAGTTTTTCAGGATTGTGTTTTTTTTTATGTACTAGTTCGGATGTATCTGTTTTTAATGTTTTACTGTTGTGGTATGAATGATTGTTTCCAGTCTATTTTTGTGTATATTGTGTTTTCGTTCAAATTAGCTCCAACATGCCACTGTTTCCGAAATTACGTCAGATAGGGACCAGGAAAGGGATACTCGAAGAGGCAGTCCCCGTCCCGCCTAGGGACACTCCTGGCCATTTTATGTACCAAAAGCACGGGTTAGATGCCATACTGTTTTTAGACTTATGGGTAGATTACACGAAGGATCTGGAAGAGAAATATAGATGGCCTGTCTCAGGGACATGGGATGCTGATTGCATCATGAGAGTAGAGGAAGCATTATGGAAAAAGAAAGCTAGACAGTCCCAGAAAGATGCCATTGAGTTATGGCGTAAAGAAGCGCATAGGAGAACAGAGAAAGAAATCAACAAAGCAGAGAGAAGTAGAGAAGCAGCAGAAAAAGCCAGAGAAAAAGAGCTAAAGGAAGAAGGTGAACGGGTTAAGGCAGAACAAGTAGATAGACAAAGAAATGCCCTTATTAAAGGCATGTATCCCATCCTCGCCGAAGGACTACCTAAAGTGACCCCGGAAGTACCCAGTAATTTGCCGCCACCATTGATCCCGACCAAAGTACATGGTCATAAACAGACAGCAGCAGACATTTTTCTTTCCTCCTATTTAGAAGACGCCGCTCCAGATTATGTTAATGCAAGCTTTCCTCCCCCTCCTCCTCCTGGCAACAATCCTAACAATCCTTTTCGCCATCCGCCCGTACCACAGGATCAACCCACACCAGTAGTGACACTGACAGTGAAAGACAACTCAAGTCAAGGGGCAATGGGAGGGGGGCCCACCACAGACATACTGCACACACCACCACCATCACGAACACTACAAGAATTAGCACTACAACGAACGCCAAAAATGACAGCAACACCACTTAAACAAAATGTAACGATTACATATTGTATATATGATCCAGTACCAGGTGTAGGCTCGATGCTCATGTACTCAGTACGATTAAGACGCGTTGCAGACTATTTGATCACATTACCAGGCATGAAGGGCCATTTAGACAAAATATACCACTTCATTAGAACGGGGGAGGGACCCGAGAGTATACATGAGGCCATGGCACAAAGAAAGGTAGAGATTCAATGCATGCTTTTACGTTTTTTGATTAATTGTCTGATCAGGGAACAAGACCAGCCAAATAAAGAAGTAACTAAAGGTATGATTGATTGGAGTGACAACATAGCTGCTGGTAAACATGATACAATGTCAAAGATAGAATGTATGTACAGGAAAATTCGTAAAGAAATTCTGAACTTACACAGGAATGAGTCAGACGCACACAGGAAAGAGCAAGACGAGAAAGAGGACGGCGTAGCCTCTGGAGAGGATGAGCCAGAAACAGAGGAAGTGGATAAAATGAATTACGTAAGTAGAGCAAGACAGTTTGACAGGCCAAAAGCCCTAGATTACAGTAAACATGGCCCTCCCATACCAGAAAGATATTCCCTCGAACCCCTATTCCAAGCTACTGAGAATGCACTGAAAAGACGAGTAGGGGGCGGTGAACCTCACACTATGCATGAACAGGAACTAGCCCGGTCAGCCGTTCAATGGGCTTGTAATTCTAACATATATAATGATGACGTAGTAGCGCAAACATTTTTAAGCCTCCCTCTGGAAGAACAGCATTTAGCTGGTATTTACATGGTTCAACATCTAATCACATTGTACGAGAGCCAGCATTCTGATCCAGGTCCCTTGTATAAATTACTGGACGATTTACTCTTGGAGAGATGGAGAGGCCTAGGTACCGAATTAATTAATGTCATTCTAGATCAACGACATAAGTACTTGACTTTTCTGACCACGCACTTGATTCCTGCCCCACACCGCGACAGAAAGACCTTCCACATAGACAGACAGAACCCCCTACGAGAGGTACATCCCGTTAGAAATACAGCGAATTAGCTTCAACGAGTATACGTTTACAAACCCTTGACGAAAATAGAGATACTGGAAATGAAAAAATTACTGCCCTGTCATGATAAAGACCCGGGGGGGTTCCATCGTGAATTAAAAGACATTCTCCGCATAGGGGATTACACATACGCTGACATCATTAAATTGTTAAAAGTACTATTACCAGCAGGCATTTATGAAAAGCTTAAAGAAAAAGATTGGGAGGTGGGAGAGAAAAAGATCAGTTGGACAGAATTGGAAGATGAGGATAAACTTCGAGGCCCTGGTGTTGGTCTTGGGGAAAAAGATAAAGCACTACCTGAACTATTGATACAGGTCTTGCCGAGAATATTGGTTACTGAAAAGGAAGATTGGGATGCTATTTCAGCCTGTAAACAGAAACCAGATGAAGACACCAGTGATTTTTATTCGAGATTCAAAAAATGTTTTATTATTAATAGTGGCCTTAAGACAAATAGTGAATCGTACCCACATCTTTTTGTGAGCAAATTAGTAGAGAATTCCTTACCCCCGATCAACAATAGAGTACAGAAGGTTGAGAGTACCTGGCAAGCAAATAGCCCTTCCCAAATGTTACAAATGTTACAATATCACCAAAACCGAATTAGAGAGGAACAGGAACACGAAAAGAGACGCATGAAAGATACAAAAATGAAAGTACTAGTTGCACAATCAGTACCTGCTGATGGCCATAAAAAGGGCACAGCACCTGTTAAAGGGAACTGTAATTATTGCAAGCAACCAGGTCACTATGTGAATGAATGTGCTGTCCTGAAACACAATATAGCTACAGGCAAGACGAAAGAAAGACCGCGTCCTCCTAGACAGGATAACACCCCTCAGAACACGCAAACGCCACAGAACTCACAACAGACAGTAGCTACACCGCAACCCATTGCTGCCACACAACATGTCACGCAACAAATGTACCAGTACGCACAGTCAGACTATCCAGAATATCAACAGTACTCATGAAAAAGCCTAGAGAGGGAGGTTGGCTTGCCCCTTATGGAGGTTCCTGTAGATCAAGAGGGTCCCTATGTACATAGTCGTGTATTGGGAAAAAGACAGAAAATTTCTGATTGACACAGGGGCGAGCAGAACTACCATCAGTCATGACGAGGTTCCAGGGGCACCCCTCTCGGGCTCACAGAATATTTCCCTGGGATTTTCAGGAAAGCCTATTGTTAATGAAGTGTCAAAGCCAGTTTCCTTAGGAGTCGGTCCATTGTCCCGTACTACAGACTTGTTACTTACTAAGTCATGTCCAGAAAATTTGCTTGGTATAAAGACATTGAAAGAACTAGGAGCAGTGATTTGTTGTTCTCCGGAAGGAGTGAGATTGTTTTTACGTGATTTTAAAGGACATTATGTGTTGAGAGATTTTGATCCCAGACTCCAGAATGTACCACAGCATTTATGGGCGCAAGGTCCGACTGATGTAGGTTACATGCACATTACGCCACACCGTGTCACCCTCAAGCAAGGAGTTGTACTGCCACGAATCCGACAATACAAGTTACCACCTGATGCCGTAGTAGCATTACTGAAAATTGTTGACGAACTCATTGCACAGGGAGTGGTTGTAGAAACTGACTCCAATGTATGTAATTCTCCGATCATCCCCATTCTTAAACGAACTGATCCAAATGCACCACCAGTCTACAGACTTGTGATTGACCTCCGAGAACTGAACAAATGCATAATACCCCAGTACCCAGTGGTCCCAGACATTTCTTCATTACTGACTGCAATTGATTCTTAAGCGACGTTCTTTACTGTAATCGATCTCAAGAAGGCCTTCTTTAGTGTCCCAATACATCCAGAAAGCCAGTACCTCTTCGGATTCTGTTTAAATGGATGCAGCTTTAAATTTACGAGGGCTCCTCAAGGATTCACAGAAAGTCCTAGTATTTACAGTCAAGCATTGAAAAGACAACTAGACAGTATTCACATGCCTACCGACACCGCATTACTCCAATATGTGGACGATCTCTTGATTACAGCACGAACAGAACGAGACTGAGAACGTGGATCACTGACAGTCTTATACTTTCTGGCGGACAAGGGCCACAAAGTGTCCCCTTCTAAGTTGCAATTCTGTGCACAGCAAGTGGTGTACCTTGGACACTTGCTGTCCAAGAGGGGTAGACAGCTGACACCAGACCGCATTCAGTTAATTGCAAATCTTCCACAGCCCAAGACACAAAAGGAGGTACGGGCCTTCATTGGCCTCACTTCTTACTGCAGACAATGGATTCCCCAGTACGCATATCTAGCCAAACCACTCATACAGTTGACAACACAGGAGGCAGCGTCTTCGACTGTCCTCCCTTGGACTCAAGAACATACACTTGCATTTGATGAATTGAAACAAGCTCTATGTCAAGCACCAGTTTTAGCGACTCCATGTTACAGCAAGCCTTTTACACTTTTTGTCACTGAACGCGAAGGTACAGCATTATCTGTCCTTACACAAGATCAAGCAGGAAAACACAAGCCTTGTGTTTATTTTTCTAGTACATTGGATCCAGTGGCCCAGGCTCTGCCTGCGTGCCTGAAATCAGTTGCAGCAACAGCCCTAGCAATCGGACAGAGTGACTCCATAGTGTTAGGACACCCCCTGACAGTACAGGTTCCACACTCAGTGGAAGTTCTCTTGAACAAGACTCAGACTCAACACCTGACTATAGCAAGACTGACAGGATATGAACTGACATTGTTCCAGCCACACATAGAGATCAGACGATGCAACACCCTGAACCCTGCTACACTCTTGCCCTCAAGCACAGCAGACACTGCACCACATGACTGTGTGGAAGTAGTTAATACCGTAACGAAGCCAAGACAAGACTTGACAGACATTGCACTACCAGACCCAGACCTGACACTTTATGTAGATGGTTCATGCATGAGAACAAGCACAGGAGAGTTAGTGGCCGCATATGTCGTGACCACTGATACTGAAGTCATAGAGACACATCGAATTGACACATTGTCAGCCCAAGCAGCAGAGCTCCTCGCTCTGACCCAAGCCTGCATACGAGCCAAGAACTTGAAAGTAAACATATACACAGATTCACAGTATGCCTTCGGAGTCGTTCACGACTTTGGAGTCCTGTGGCAGGAGAGAGGTTTTCTGACCTCTCATGGGGCCAAGATTCAGCATGGTCCCCTCATTCAAGCTCTGTTAGATGCAATACACTTGCCTACAGCCATAGCAATCATGAAGTGCAAAGCACATACCAAAGTCACAGACACCCTTTCCCAGGGTAACGACCTGGCAGATCGAACAGCTAAACTTACAGCCCAGACTCCAACAGACATTCCCACAGACACGACAAAGACAGAAGTACCATCACTGACAAACTGCATGATAGTCAGGGATCCCTCACAAGATGTACTTGACATACAGACACATGCCACTCGAGACAAAATCAAGAAATGGACTGAACTAGGAGGGGTCCAGACTGACCAGGGTTGGATGACAAAAGGCAAAGCCACATGGTTTCTCCCTGACTCCATGGTTCAAGTTATCATAAATACAGCACATAGTCCAGCACACTTAGGAGAAAAGGCTATGTTAGACAGTTTACAGAATATCTGGTTCAACAAGCACCTGCGTGCAGCAGCAAAACAGAAAGTGCGTACCTGCATGATCTGTTGTCAGTTCAATCCAGGCAAAGGCATTCCCGTGGAACAAGGTGGATTCCATCCTCCTGACCACCCTTTTGAAGTCCTCCAGATGGATTATATTCAGATGGACAGATGTCGAGGATACAAGTACGTCCTCGTAGTTGTATGTGCACTATCTAGATGGACAGAAGCGTACCCAGTCCCAGATTACACTGCTGTGACCACTGCCAGGCAGTTGGTCTGAGAATTCTTTCCGCGATATGGCTTGCCCCGTGTCGTGTACTCAGATAACGGTCAGCCATTCTCCTCTGAATTAATGAAACAAGTATCTCTTCTGTTAGGGTACCAGTGGAGATTCCATTGCGTACGACATCCAGAGGCAGCAGGTCTCGTCGAGAGACACAATCAGACACTCAAGACAAAATTAGCGAAAGTCTGTGCAGAAAAAGGCGTGGATAGGATGGTAGCCTTGCCGGTTGCCCTCTTTTACATGCGTATGGTAGCTCATTCCAGAACAGGACTGTCCCCGTACGAGGTGGTTTTTGGTAGACCGCCGAATATGTGGGGTACGCCTATGCCAAAAAGAATTACCGATGTCGACAGTAATATGCTGACAGATTACCTGGCTTCCTTGATGTCTGCACTCCTTTCTTGTCGTTCACAGGTTGCAGCTGCCTTCCCCGACAACACCCAGGTGAAAGAACACTCGATTGTCCCTGGGGATCTCGTTTTCGTTCGAAACTTTGATGGTTCAAGTCCTCCCGAGCCCCGCTGGCGTTCACCGAAGCTGGTACTACTAACAACGAGGACCGCCGTCAAGGTCGAGGGAAGAAAGGGCTGGATTCATGCCCACCACGTAAAACGCTTCCATGGACTTGGATCAGTAAACGAAATTAAGGACTGCCCAGATATCAGTGACTCGAAACTCCCTTTGCTAGAAAAGACTTCGCAACAGGAGTACAAACTGAAGCTACGGTCTAGTAAGTCAGACAGCGTTTAATTGTTTAAGTCCCCCTCGGGTGAAGCGGTTAGACAGGTTCCTGACATGTATAAGATCGTAGACCCGAATAGACAGAGAGATAGACAGAGAGATAAAAAAGAAAAATATTGCAAAACCTTACGCAGCAGATGCATAGTAACTCTGATCATTATGTTTTTTCTAAGTATATCGATTATATGTATAAGCTTGACGCTACATGTGTTCTTTCCTCCTCTTGGTTCACATATACATTCTTCCTTCAATGACACCGTAGAGCACACATTCAGTGATCTGCCACCCCATGAATTGTCATATCGACTAGCACTGCGCAACAATACTTTTATTCGCATGTTACACCATTCTCACCAGACCAGCAATGTAACGAATTGCTGGGTATGTGGCCGACTCCCACCCTATCAGAAAACGAAGGGAGTTCTGCCCCTGTTTCCTTATCCGTTCTCACACAATGGTTCGTGCGGAGCATGGTTTGCTTTATTGTCATCAACACAAGACAGAAAGTTCACAGATTCCCAGAGTGGATGGATTTGGGGGGATTTGAATATAGTAATGAATAAGGCATGTTTCCCCGACAAAGATGGTTTCCCCCAAAGGAAAGGAACAGATCTAGAAAATGAAGTGTACGAACTAGGAAATGTTTCCCTTAACCTTATGATTCTGAATGTCCAGTCCGAGACAAATATAGGTTCACCGTTCATAACAGTTTTACCAGTCAAAGGTGAATTATGCGTTAGAAAGAATGGTTCAGTGCACTTAGGACACAGTGATTGTAATACTGTGGTCGAATTCAATGATAAAGGAAAGTCTACTTTTAAAGCTTCCCGCCATTCCTATTTCATTTGTGGTCAGACAGCCTATGTACGTCTGCCTTTAGACTGGGGTGGGACGTGTTATATAGCGTTCCTACTGCCACCTGTTTTTCTAGCCCCATCCCATTATCATCGAGACTCACGACTAGTACATGTTAGACACAAGAGGGAGACCGATTCCCCAGTTGTCGATCAGACAGACAGCATTGGAGCAATATACAGACTTTAATAAAGGATTCTTTTTCTTCATAGGTCCCGTCCAAAACAGTAAATTAATACGCAGATTGACAAGAACTTTGGAAGCAGTAGTGAATGAGACTACTTCTGCTTTAGGTAACTTGACCGAGGAGCAGTCCGCTATGAGACTCCTTGTTCTTCAGAACCGCCTTGTTCTTGACATCATCCTGGCAGATAGGGGCGGGGCTTGTAGAGTGATCGGCTCCAGTTGTTGCGTGTTTATTCCAAATAACGCGCCATCCGTGTATGCAGCAATAACAAGGCTCCATAAGATAGCTCACGAGATACACCAGAATCCAGGCACCTGGACTTGGTCCGGTTGGCTCTGGAGTGTGATATCAGCCTGGGGATGGAAAGTACTGTCATTCCTAGGAATAATACTACTAGTTATATTCAGTTGCTGTCTCTGTCTGCAATGTGGCCCAGCGATTTGCGGCTTGTGTGCCACTGCCTGTATTCCCCGTCCACGTCCACGTTCACGTGCGCAAATGAAAAAAGATGAACAAATGATGCTGTATGAACAAATAGATGGTCTTATGAATATAGACGTGTCCTAAAGGGCACAGTAGGGGACAAGGAGGAAATGAGGAAATAGAAATTTTACGTGGCCAGTGTGTCCCCCACTCGCACCCTATCTATGTACCTATGCCCCATGTATGTCCATGTCATCATGTAATTCCCTTCTCATGCCTGTAATAGTAATGCCTCTGCATTTCCGTCCAATGTTAGCATGTCAGTTATTAGGCCCTCCATGAATGAAACGTTAATTCTGCACTGAGGCCTATGTTGCCAATGCATTTACATGGTACGCGTTTAAAAGTCGAGATGCACACGTTTTTGTGGCACAGCCGAGCCAGGACCCGAATTCCGGCTCCGAGCCTCCTGATACTCTGTAAGCTGCAGTTTAGTTATGTATCCCTGACCTCTCACTTACTTCCTGCTTAGCCGAGAGGTGCCCAGCCTGGCCTGCCAAAGACAGTATTTTGCCTACAGTTATCTGCTCAGCTCCACAGAAAACACATTCCAGTCTAGTGAAAGGGGTAAACATATTCCGCCTGCAGAAGATAGGGCCTAGCATTTCTGTCTCCATTCAAGTGATTTACTGAACCCGTTTCCATAGAAGGCCCATGGCCCCCACGCAATGCACGAAGAAATATAGGCACACACTAGCATTTAGTGATGAGTAGCCTTTGCTCAAGCGACCTTTACTTCAGACAATACATCCTCCAAACACAAGATATCCGATAATGCCAAAGGTGCAGGTCGTTCTGACATCCCAGACTCTCCTACTAGCACTAAAGTCAGCTCCCCCCAGCTCTCCCCAGTTACACGTCAATTCCACGTCATGACCAGTTTTGCGCGCACAAGTAGGGTGAAGGTTCCTGCTGACCATGCAGACCCCCTCTATGCATCCACCCACCTATGACACACCTATGACTCATCAAGTAAACACCCACGTGTACACCTCCTTACACGCCTTCTTTCACGCCCATGTGTTCTTATCTCTCTCTTTCACTTGCTCCGCCTGGAGCGCTCCGCCTTCTCTATCCAATGCAATGTATGGTTTAACTATATATAATGTGTTATGTGAATAAAGATTTAGATGACGATCCTTCCTGAACCTTAGTGGTGATGGAACCAGATTCTCCAGTAGCTCGAGCTATTGCATTAAAGCCCTTTTGAATCGGACACCACGGACTCTGCCTCTCATTTTATGAGCAATCCTTATTAATGTATAGAAATTCCGACAGGGTAATTAATTATTTACCACAGATTTCCAGATCTAAAAAGGGAAAGGATTCTTTACTGGTGGACAGTGTGTACTTGAGGCCTCCGCTATTATTGTTGAGCCAATGATGAAACTGCACTAGGGTGTCAGGGGATTCATTCCAGAGAAGGAAAATATAGTCTATATAACGCTTCCACAAGGCGATGCCATTGTGAAAAGGGTTAGATGAATCAAGGATGCAAGATGTCTCTAGATTGTCCATGTACAGGATAGCCAGATTCGGGGCAAAAATAGCTCCCATGGAGGTACCCCGTACCTGGCCATAGAATTGACCATCAAAAAGGAAAGTTTTTTGTGAGGCAAATCTCAAAAAGTTGGAGAATAAAAATGGATGGCACATTTTGAGGGTGTGGGCGTGTCTCTAGGATTTTCTCAATGACCCGAAGGGACTCGAACTGGGGAATGTTGGTGTAGAGTGATTCCACATCCAACGTACGCTTAGTGTTGGATGTGGGATCAAACGGGTGGTCCTCTATGAGATTGATCATGGCCCTGCTGTCCCTGATGTAACATGATGTCTCAGGGACAAATGGTTTTATAAAAAAGTCTATGTAGTGTCCCAGGGGTTCCAGTATAGAGCCACATCCAGATACGATGGGGCGACCGGGGGGTGGGATTCATGGTTTTTGTGAATTTTAAGGAGACAGTAAATGACCAGTATCCGTGGAGATTTAACGTTGAGGAATTCGTATTCCTTTTTGGAAAGGAAACCAGAGTCAAGTGCATCAGTGATAACTTGTGAGATAAGTTTCTGAATCTCACTGGTGGGGTTGCCTGGCAATTTACAATAATGTTCAGTGTTACTGAGTTGGCGTTGTATTTTCTCTTATGTACTTATCCCGGTCTTGGATCACTATGCCTCCACCTTTGTCAGCCGGTTTTATAACAAGTGACTGATTGTTTTTGAGGGTGGATATGGCTATTTTCTTGTGTATAGTGATGTTGTAAGGTACAAAGGTCCTTTTACTTTCAAGGTCGGTAAAGTCATTGAGGACCAACTTTTCGAAGGTAGGTATTTCTGGGGGTATCATTCCTGCAGTGGGGGAGAATTTAGAAGGTGGTTTGAAGGGCGTGTTTAAATGCTTGGGTGGAGAGGGATTGAGAATAAAAAAAACTGTGTAGACGTATTTTTCTGAAAAATCTTAGGAGTTCTGTTTGGGCATCCAAAAAGTTGGGCCGTATCGTAGGGACAAAGGATAAGCCTTTGTTGAGAGGTGATAACTCGTCAGCCGATAAGGTATGTTGGGTAAGGTTGAAAATTGGTAGGAGACCATTCTCTTGAACAGGGACCATATCTGTTCCTGTGAGGTTTTGTGTTTTACTACCAACGGCAGTGTTGGCGACGAGTGAACCGTTCGCCTGGTGGGTTCGGTGGGTTGGGCCATCTCTGCGGTTGTTTTCCTCTTCCAGGCCCCTGTGGTTCTGAATGTCCACGGCCTCTCCCTAAAAAATTCCTATGTGAAGGACCTGGGCTGTTGCCTTGATCTAACTGGTCAGATGAGTCGGCAGAGCTGTAAGTGAAACTTACAAACTGTTGTCTTCTGTTGTATCTGCCCCAAGGCCTCTGGTTTTGTGGGACGTTATAGGGGCGGTTGGTATAAAAGTCTTTGGAGAGGTAAGGGTATGCTCTTTCCTGATTGAAACCTTTTATGTCCTTTCGGACGTTGATTTTTTTTTTTGTTTAATTCGAATTTGGGAAAGTCTTCAATGGTTTTTTGTATTTGTTCCAGAAGTTTTTTAGATTCTGTATTGGTGTTTTTATCTTTGATTTGTTTTTCTAGGCGACAAATTTCTGTATTTAATTTTTTAAGTTCCTCGGTGGCAATATCTATCCCGAGGACCATCCAATTTCGAGAACAGGCGGTACTGATGTAGCTAAATCCGTTTAGATATTTGGGGTTGCTAGTAAATACCCCAGGGATATTGCGTACTTGCAGGCCTACAGGGATTATGTTGGCTTTTAAGTAGTCAGTCAATAGTTTAATCATAAGTATTAACCGTACCTCTTTTTTCTTAAGTTTTTCTAGGTCATCAACCAACGAGGGGCTAGTTTCTGAGGGGGGTTCAGCAGAGTCTGAGAGAAGAGAGGGACCTCCCAGACTTTTATTAATATATTCAAGATTGAAGGGGGGGGGGGTCAGACATGCCTAGCAGGGGAGTGTTTGTGAAGTCAAAACAATTCTAGGGGCAGACAAGGGAGAACAGGGGGGAATACGGGGTGGACCCACTTGAGGAAGGGGTGAGGATTATCACAATCCCATGCAATCCGGCGATTGCGCTAATTGCTGTTACAAAAAACAAGGGAACCCAAAAGGTATATGGACCTTGGGCAGGATCATGTTATAGAAAACAATGGTCCCTATTTTCAGAGAAAGCATCACTTATATACAATAATCATACTCTAAATAGGTAGTATGTCTTTTGTCCATGATCTTAGTCTGTTAAAACTTTCAAATAGGAGTGTACAGACGTATTTCACTTTGCCCTTTGGCCATTCTGTGCTTCGTTTTGTTGTCTCACTGTTTCGTGGGTCACGGCTGTGCCCACTTTTCATTGAATGTTTCTAACAATTTAATTTTATATATATTTTCAAAATAAATTTTTGTCCGGCTGGACAAAAGACATACTACCTATTTAGAGTATGATTATTGTATATAAGTGATGCTTCCTCTGAAAATAGGGACCATTGTTTTCTATAACATGATACTGCCCAAGGTCCCTATACTATACCTTTGGGTTCCCTTGTTTTTTGTAACAACAGCTCTCAAGACTGCCGGCATTGCAGTCTGATGGCGTTTGCGGACGCCAAAGTTATAATCAGGCCCCAAACCTCTTAATTTGACGAATAGCGAAGGAGCCTCGTTATACATGGAATGTTATGTAGTAAAAACTTTCCTAAAAAAGGGAATTCACCTGCCACTGAGCTGCAAAGCTGCAGCTTGACATCTGCAGATCGTGTAACAGTTAGCTGGCATTTCGGCCGTATTTTTCGGTATGATTTACGCTCTCTTAGCCTGGTTTTCCATGTGTCACTTGTGAGATGAGGAGTTTTAAACGCAAACGTGTTCAAATAAAATATATTCGATTCCTTTGATGGTTTTGCCGAAAGAAAAGCCTTCTGCCAATCTGTCGTGACTTTATCTGAACTGATCGGATCTTTAGCCAATTTAACACATTTGTCCTGAAGAACCATCTTCGACTTGAACTCGTCGTCATTCAAGAAGCCACATGGTTTGTACTTTCGTGGGTTTGCTGATTTTTGCTGGCAAGTTTCAACAGATGTATCTATTGCTTCTGCTGATTTAAGGCACTTAAACATATTCTCTCCCAAGCAGGCTTGATGCGACTCTGCACTGCTTTTTCTTTTCAAGCAAGTATGAATTTTCTTTTTATGATCAGGTTTGCTTGGTTTCAATTTGTCTCCATGTGTTTCCTTTTCAGCTTTCTCTAGCTGTGTCTTCTGATGCTGCCTATATTCATGTATTGTTACAATACGTTTTTTATATTGATCGAAACGTCCTTTACCACTCTTTGAATTACACATTTTAGTGACACTAGACTCTTGAAACTGGGGACTATTGGCTACCTCTACTTCTGATGAGCAAGCTTCCTGTGCTTCAAAAGGTTTTTCCTTTTGCCGTTCCTGTTTCCCTAGAGGTTTTTCTAAAACTGACACTTTGGTCTCAGGTTTGCTGCTAGAAGACCCATTTTCAGTTTTTGAATGCAAGCGCTTTGACATGGACCTAAGCATATATTTCTTAGCATGTCCAATTCCATTTGTAGATGTTTTTTTATATTTCTTTGTGTTGTCAGTTACATTGGCACCGGCTACTGTGGAATCCATATTTTGAGCTCCATCTGGTACTTTTGATAATCTTAAAAGGTCTATTTTCACAACCAGACGTTCAGTTGTCGGTCTTTTGTCTTCATCAATTCCATCGGTTACGAAACCTTTGTGAGTGTCAGGACAATGGAACTTTCTAATAGGTATAGCTTTACATGTGATATCTGTTGGAGAATTTCTATCTTTAAACTTAAATACAAGTTTACAGTCATCTGAAGGAGGTGCATTAACTTTGTAGTGTTTTTCATTGCTCAGGTTTCTTAGCGTTTTAGAGTTATAGTTTTCTATTTTACCAGACATTTCCTCATTGGAAAGATGGAATCGGTCTCTTCCAACTAGGTTCTGTCCTGCAGTCGCAGTACTATTTCTGCGCTCCACTTTTTTCTTTTTGACACCATCACTCTGAGCAAAGTAATTCTCACTGTTTCTGCATTTGTCCTCTGAAACTGAACGGGATAGGTTGTTTGATGGTATATTTGGCTGAATATTTTCTTTTAAGCACCTAAAATGAAATTTCCCCCTTAATGAACTATTTGTTGCACAAGCAGAAGGTCTTATGGAGCAATCTATTTCACTGCATTCATCTTCCTCCGAGTTTAAAGATCTCTGGTTTTTGTTCTCCTGGTTAAGTGAGCAGTGGTTCGCGGAGGACAAGGAAGATTTCGAATAAAGCCTGTGCTGGTCTGAAAATAGGAAATTGGTTTCTTTTCCTTGAAATAAAGGAAAACTGGTGTTTCCAGGTTCAAAAATGGGCACTGTTTCAGAAGTTGGTGGTTCCTTTTCAGGCTGGCTTGCGTTTGGACTGCATTTCATATTGTCCTCAATGGCAAACTGTGCGGCGGTCTCAGGAAACAAGGCATGCATTTGGTCAGTACCTAGCAGTGTAATTGTTATGTTATTTATGAGGTCTTCACTTTCATTATCACTGAAGTCTACTGGCGAAATATCCAGATCACTACCAATTAGTGGCTGTTCGCCTTTATTTATGCCGTTCCCTAAGCTTATATTTGTGGAATTTTGCTTCATATTGATCCAAAGTTTGGGGCATTTTTCTTTCGACTGTTGCTCTACCTTTCCATTTGCACAATAACCCTTGTCAAGATCTTGATTTTCAGAACTTAAATGACCTACGGGAAACATTTTGCTTGGTTCATGAGGCGGCAGCTCTCGCTGTTCTACTAAATCCCTTCTGACAGAGAGCGGATTGCTCACATCTTGAGCAGATACTGTATCATTAGCAACATTATTTTCCTTGTGTATTTGATTCGTCATGAAGGGAATACATTCTTCAACATGTTGGGCTTCGACACCTTCCAAAAGTAGGGAGCCTACAAAATTGCCAGCAATAGTGTTTGGTTTGTTTCCACCACATAGATGATCTTGAACATTTTTCTCTTTTCTTAAAGAGCAATTACATTCCCACTTAGTATTAGGTTTAGTCAATGGACAGAAGTCTACACGGTTTTCTTCCGTTGGTTTATCACCTGAAAAGGGCAGGTATGCTTCAGGATGGTTTTCTTTATTGCGAGAGATGCCTTTACCACATTGACCGGTTACAATCTTACATGTACCATCTTTATGTATTTGCTTGTTTGTTACTGAGATGGTTTCATTGTATTCTTTAGCTGTAAAAGAACAGTCATCATTGCTTAAAGCTTTTGTCTTCAATAAATGGGTATCAACATATATTTGGCCATTTGCAAAAGGCAAACAAAGTGTGCGATTAGTTTCATTACTGGTAGAGCGTGGATCTTTTTCATTAGGGGATTCTTGGGTATCTGAATCTTTTATCTGGGAGGAGTAAGCTTTTGTGGAAGGGATAGCATCAACTATTTTAGCAATCTGTGGATCAAAAAATGCACTACCTTCCACAAGTGTGCAGATATAAGAAATGTGTAGCTCATTGGCTTGATCGGTACCATTCCTAGTATTGTCCGCTCCACACACGGATTGCAAACCTGGATGTTCAGGTGCTCTATGATGCTGGAACGCTAGACTGTTTGGATGGAGAGAACACTCATTTTCCATTTCAGGGTAGCTTGCTTCTTCCACAACTTGCAGAGACAGATCGATTTCCCTTTGCTTCACAACTCCACAATAGAAACTTCCAGCGGCTAGAACATTTTCTCTGCTTCCAGTACATCCTGTAGATGAATTATATTCTAATTTGCCAACAGATAAATTACTTTTAGGCAAAGGCAAATAATGTGTTACTGCCGCTCCATCAAAGTCTGATGAAGTATCCAAAATCATTTTCGGTTTATTTTCTTTTAAATAATCACGTTCTATATGGAGATTATCTTTTGGAATGCCATTAGCCTCATTAGCCTGATCTATACAGATAATTTCTGACTCTGAAACTATCATGGGATTTACAACAGCAATCTGAGGTGCGCCGGCTTTCACAGAGGTAAAAGCTGAATTGGGTATACTAGTAGAAGCCATTTGATCTTTTTTCACAGTAGTTGCACGGCTGACATCACAACGATTTTGTTCTGCAGTTGTGCTAGGTAGGGGTTTTGTATCACTGTCACCATTTGAGGGGGAATATTTGAGCATGACAAGACATGGGTCCAGTGCTTCCTCAGTGTCCGTGCTCATTTTGGGAAAAGTGCCTTCAATTTCCGTAGATTTGACTGCAATTGCTTCTAATCGCAATGCTGGTAAATTGGGAACATTGTTTGGAGGAGGAATAATCGTGGCAGAATTGGCCGGGTTAATGGGTTGAGACACCACTAAAAAGCTCTTCTTGTTTGGGTGATGATCATTTGGATTGTGACTAGAAAGGGAAACTTTACTAGTTGTCTTCAAGGATTGGCCAACACTTGCACTAATACTACAGCCTTGCACTTTAGGGACAACATTTAGTTCATCTTTCCTGGTACTTTTTTGTAGTTTAGTAACAGGCCAGCAGTTGGCATAGTTTGATTTCCATCTTCACTGTAAGGACTTGAGGCTGTGTGAAAGTTAGTTTTTTCTTGAAAGTGTTCCACCACATTAGCTGGACTGGTCTGCACATTTACTTTAGCATGTTCGGAGGTAACAGGGGTGGAATTAACAGTTCTATCAGCTTTCAGCTTAGATGGTGAAGAGATCTCATTTCCATAACTGACCCAGTCATTTGAAGATTTTAATCGACTCTTATCGCACTGATCAAAAGACGAGACCACAGTTGACTCTGTGGATATTTGCTGAACATGTTCAGGCTTGTTCACACTTTGAAAGTCGAATATGGGTGCAAGGTCCATGCAGTTTGTTTCATTGATGCTGTATCTCCAGAAGCTTTGTGGAGATGCCACTCTATCTGATCCCAGTGCCTCCGGACACTGAGGGTCTGCAGAATCATGGGGAGAAAGGGATTTATTAAATAAGCTACAGCTGCCACCCATACTATTCAGATAAACACTTGAGTCATTCATACTAGGTGACGGCATGGCTGTGCAATAATTCGGGGAGTGTGGTGAACATTGTAAATCACACTCTCTTGCAATGCATGAGGGGTTTGGACAAGAAACTCCATTTTCTTTACTCATTTCAGACAAGTCTTTGTGGACCACACCCGTTTCTGGATGTGACAGACTAGCTGTAGAATTCACAGGATGAACGAGAGGTTTGCTGACACTGTCGGGTATGCCAAGAGGGCTTCCCAACATTTGGCTCTCAGCTGCCGGTATTCCAAGAAGAGAATCTGCACATTTCTGCACATGATCACTCTTCATACTATAGATTTGTTGGGCATTTTGAAAATTGTTTCCCATTGTACCTTCTGTAAATTCGTATGAAGCATTTGCATCTCTCCTGTTAAAACTGAAAGAAGCATTTCCGCCTGAATACTGGGATGATTCAGTGTATGAGGCATCCAGGTTATAAGGCTTTCCAGTCAGCTGCCAGTTTCCGGTGGTAATTTCCGTAGGTTGGTGGGCACTGAAATAAGAACCATTTATAACGAATACAGGTGCATGCTGACTTTGCATAGTTTGTGCTGCATTCCCGGAAGGTTCTTCAAGTTGCACTCGCTGGTGCAGCTGCCAGGGCCTTTGGGGCTGCAATGGCTGCTCATGTGGCTGCAATGGCTTCTCGTGTGGCTGCAATGGCTGCTGAGGTTGCAATAATTGTTGCAGCAGGAATTGCTGGTGTGGTATAAAATGTGTCACTAACTGCTGAGGACAATGGAGTCTCACTGGCTCTTGAAGCTGCCAAGGGCCTGCGAACTGTGCCGGCTGCAGGGTAGGCATTACGGGCTGGAGCTGCAGAGACCACTGGCCCTGCAGTGACTGCTGGGGCTGCATAAACACCTGGGACTGTGCCACTTGCTCGAGCTGTGCTGTGTGCTGGTATTGCAACTGGCTTTGCCTTTGTTGTGTAACAAACAGGGGTGCTAAATTTTGTAACTGAAGATGAGAGTTTGGGGTTGAAATATTTATATGCAGTGCTTGTGGACCTGTGCACGCGGCTTGGTTGGGGGTATTCTGAATGGCTAACCCTTGCTGATGTTTCGGGTGAAGTTTTCTAATCCGTTTGGGGACAATTTTTGGCAAACAATTCAATGGAACTCTGCAGTTCTCCCTCGGTCTTTGTTGGAGGCACATTTCATTTGAAGGTGTGCTGTATTCTTGGTTAGCCAGGGAAAGCCCTGATGTTTCTGTCAACTGGTGTTGCTTGCCAAGCACATGTTGGTTATCACGAATAGGGCCATTTTGGTTTCCAAACTGATGTGATGAACCACATCGCACATTTTCAGCATTTCTTCTCTCAGCTGAAGCAGACAATCTGCCCATAACAGAAATATGCTGAATCGGAGAACTGGGCAATGCAGACCTTTGCATGGAGTCCACTTTGGAGCCAGGAATATTCATAGGGCTTTGCTGATAGCCAACTCTTGCAGAGTTCTGTAGATCACCGAAACCAGGGGTTCTATAGAGAGAAGGCGCTGACGCGGATGGCTGACTCGTATCGGATCCTTCTGTACTCAGTATATACCGGAATGCATCCTGGTCGATTGTCGAGAAATCAGAAATATTCCTAGCGGAAATGGGTGACTGGTGGTTTTGCTGAAGTGCATTTCCGGGTGGGGTTGGGGGAGACTGCACACTTTGAAAATTCGCATTGCCAGTGGACAAAGACGGCTTACTACTTGTGGAACCAGGCTCATTTGAAGAAATGTGCAAGCGAGAACTCTGCAAGGAGTCTAGTTCACAAACAGGAGTAAGTGCAGGTCTTTGTTGATTGCTGTCACTTGCAAAATATTGTGGGTCACTGCAATCAGAAGCAGAGGTTCGGGAGGGAGATGGGACTGCTGGTGGTGGCTGCTGCATGCAGTCTCCCTGCTCACTCACTATATGGGAATGTCCATCAGTCCTCCTATTGTTAGAGCCCTGGACTTCATGTGGTTTATTCGTGGAACAGTTCACTTGGTCAATGTCATAGGTTATCACACGCGTGTCCAGCTCCATCTCTGTTCCTATAAGGCTTGGTCTCTTTTCCCCTTGCAGGTCAATCATTTAGAAATCTGAAATTATAAAGACAAAGAGAACTTAATCAAAAAGTGTTCTTGGTATGTAAGTGTGCAATACACAATGAGCTGTAACCTTTGATAAGTGAACGTCAGTGTGGCACAGATTAGAATAATGGGATCCCCTTGCCTAAGGAGTGTAATGGCATAAGTAACGAATCAAAAAAACAGGCAGGAGGAAGATGTGAGTGCACAGAGTGGGACGGCAACACTATGAGAATAGCGTAACATCACAAGTGTGCGCCACATTCCACCTCGGCTACAGCCTCTCTTTCAATCGACAGCTACTGAAATTGTGATTCTGCTGCCACTGCATCTCTGCCCACCTGTGGATTTTTCTCAAATGCCACACAATCCACCAATGGGTAAACAAGATTTATAAAATAAACCATTATAAAACTACATTTTCAACGGGGTCTAATATATTTTAGTGTGCTGACCTTGTCCAATTTGGGGTGGGAGGATGAGGTTAGCAGAGGGCAATGAGTGGCATAGAAAACGGCTGTACTTCATGGCTGTGTATGCACTGGTTAAACTTGAAATTTTACATATTTGTATTGTTATAAACATTTTCATAATGTCTGTGTATGGCAAGTACAAAAAATACTTTCAAAGAAGTTTGGTCGTGATTGTGCAAATGTTTCCAAGTTGTAAGCTTGTTAAATCAGTTCAATGAAATGAAACACAAGTGGCCCCGTCGTGTCATCTTGTCATATAGTTACTGCTCACCTATATACCGTGTTAAGTTAGCATGAGCTTATTAAATGTTTAAACACCATTTTACCTTTTGCTGCTTCTGCACACGACACATAATTGTTGCTTTAGCTTTCAGCCTAGAAGAGCGTTGTGATTTATACGAGAATAATATGTTATTGCTCTGATAACATTGCTCAGTATACGGTGTCTGTACAGTGAGTGCTGAAGCCTTGAAGGATAAGTAAACACGGTGTTATTGTAAGGTCTGATTTTCGCACTTTCCTAGACATAACATAAATGCAGCTGCTGCCAAATCTGGCTTTAGGGGCGTTTTATATTGCTTTGCAAAGAACACATAATCACACTTGATGGAGCTTCGCATGCAGAGAGCTGGTGGAAGATGATGTGATCCTCTGCCACTGAGAGATTGAGGTATGGGGTCGTCCTGCTAAAGCCCAAAGAGACTTTCTTAGATATAATATAATATGCTAGATAGGGAGGGTGAGAATTAGGTGTTCTTAACTCCTATTCATTTCAAAATTTTAGCATGTTGTCACCTTTTGCCTTTTATGGACTAATAACTATGCTGATAACTTTGCTTCTTATAATATGTTTGCTTGCGTTATCTAAGATACTGGGTTTGAGAACCCTGCATTATTAAATAAATATTTCAAATATGCACGAGTCCTCATTTACTCCACGTTTTGGTTTGAAATGATTATATAACGAAAGAGTGTCTATGTGTTCCACGTGACCTGAGGTATTCTAAGTTCATGTTCTGGTTTGTCTAAACATTGGGAGTTTGTTATGACCAATGAGACACTGTAGCTAGCTTGGTAAGGGGATTTTGGGTACTGAGGTGAGTTTTGGGCCATCCTAATTCACTGAGGTTCCAAATGCCTATGCACAGTTCTGTAGTAGAATGGAATCCCTGCTACATGGTGCCCAATCATTGGTGGTATTATATCATGACACTTGAGTAGTATATGATTCATTCCTTAACCCCTTCACTGTTGTTTCCGGAAAACGGTGGTGTCGGAAAAACCTACCTGTTTGTGAAATAGGTCCTTTTCAAGCTTGATTCTTACTAAACTGTTTCCTTGAATTACTACCCAGTTGTGCTACAAAGTTTACTTTGTTCCTTTCTCTTTCTGTGCCGTCATGGCTGCCGTGGACATTCCGCAGTATAGTTGCATTGCGGTGCGCAATCATTTGCTGAATTACAATGTCCCAGTAGATGGCATGGCATGGCCGTGATAATGGTGGTGAGTGCGGAGACAGCTTACCCTTACGAAATCTTTTATTTGGTGACGTGTCCGGCTGTGGACGGCACTTCGGGTGTGTTCCACACTTACACTCCCTCTCCTGTACCGAATGAATATACGCCGTACAGGGCACAGGAAGTACCTGCTGATGTTTGGCAGCATAGAGTGTGGTTTGGTGGCGCCCTTCCCCATTCTTTGACTGCTCCGAGGTAAGATCCTTTGTCCATTCCAGGTGCTAATTGGCCTGTTTTGGCTGGATTTAAGCCTCATCCTCTGCACGGTGCATGTAACGTAGCAGAGTTAAGAAGACTACATTTAGTCCCCATTAGCGTTATTCAAGCTTTGGTGCAGTACATAACCCGCAACCTTCCGGGTGGGGCCCCGGGGGGTGCCGCGGGTCCGGCTGGACAGAGCGGTATGAAGCTCAGTCCCGTAATGGTCAACACTGTGATGGGCAAGTGTCCCCAGGATAAGGATGATTTTCCTTTCTGGTTTTCCGAGAAGTTTAACCAGCTGGAAGCAGTATTTCCTAATACGTCTCCTGGTGAAAAACACAGGATTATGACGATTAGTTTGCCCAAAGACATGACCCCTGAAATCGGTGGCTGTGAATCCTGGGGTAAAACATTTGCGGCGGTCTATGCGAGGTGTTACCGCACTCCGTCTATGGCTGTCCTGCCTACGGTCCTTAAGCGTGTTCAAGATGACCACGGACCTGAGACTGCGGTTGAATTGGGTATGCTCCTGTGTGGCACCTTTGATGTGGTTTGCGATCTCATTCTTGCTAATGTCAAGGGGGATGCAGTGAACTTTCAGGTGGCCAATGCTTTGGCGGCGCTTCCCGATGCCGAGAAACCCCGTCAGTTAGCAAAGATTATTGTGGCGGCTTATAAAACCGTGGGTCGCAATAGTAGGGGACTAAAACCATTTTCGACTAAAGAAAAAACGCAACCCCAAGGGCAGAAGTCTGAAACGGACGTTCAGCCCAAAGTCCAAAAAATAAAATAGGCCTAAAAAACAGAAACAGGGAAAGCAATAGCAACAGAAACAGGAGTCTCGTCCTGCGTCTCCATTGCCTGCGCCTACAGAACGTGTTTATGACTTGCCCGATCATGCGGCGATTAAATCACATGATCGATTTCAGGTTTCTGATCAACGCTCTCCTCGTTCCTTTCAGGACTCATTGGCCTCGGCGTCCGGTGGAGGAGGAGGCGGAAGGGGTTGGGGTGGCCATCAAGGACGTGATCAGCCCCGCCCAAAAGAAGGTGCAGGAAAGCAGGACGGCTCTACGCCGAAAAGACCGCAGTTTCAAAAGAAAAGAGTCGCCGCCTTGGCAGCGAAATATGCCACAGATAGTGAGAACGCGGCTTCGGAATCTGACATGGGCTCTGACCTTGCTGGACAGCACGGCATAGATTACCATAGTGCGGGAGGCCCTGCGTCCACTACTGAAGGTGACAGCGACTGATCGTTATGTTGTGATTGAAACAGCTGATACTAGAGTTGATCCCCCGACAGACTTTATGAAATAGTCCTGCTTATTGAAGGTGACATACAACGTACCATAAAAGGGGTATTTTGGGAAAATCTTTCGTCTACATATGACATTTTGCTTTCGGAGGTTGACTGGCCCCCACCTTTTGTTCTCGCAGCTCAGCGAGGGGAGGAGGTGTTCCTCCCCAGTTTCATGCACACAGTCTCGAAGGAGCATGCGCTGAATTTTGCAGAAGAGTGGGCTAAGGCACTAGCGCCGGCTCTGTACTGTACACATTGTGGTTGGGATAAATGTTCACCGAGTCACGAGATTCCGTTATGGTCTCAGCCTCAACGGCAATATCCTATTCGCCGTGAAGCAAAAGATTCCGTTGCGGCAATCCTTGAACAATTGGAATATCAAGGTGTAATTGAAACATGTGTGTCACCTATGAATAACCCTCTTTTTACTGTAACCAAGCCAGATGGTTCATATCGTTTGGTATTGGATTACCGGCATTTAAACTCGCATTACCATACCTGTGCAGTACAAAATACTCACGGCTCTGCTTTGGTGGATAGTCTTGTGCGTAAGCGTTTTAAGACCACGCTTGACATTTCCAATGGTTTTTATGCCCATCGATTGGATAGTCTAAGTTCCCAATGGACCTCCTTTACTTGCGCCGGTGTGCAAAAACAGTTTCGACGTTTATCTATGGGCTATAAGAATAGTCCCGGGATTTTTACTGCCCGCATTGTCTATCTTCTAGAGAGAGTAGACCCGGATGCATGCTCGTATGTGGATGACATTTATCTCACAGACCACGAACTTTGGGAGCATCTGTGTCGCGTTGATCGCTTGATTTGTAGCTTTGCAGACATGGGTTACAAATTCAATTTTGCAAAATCGCACATTGCAGAATATGCAGTGTTGTTCTTGGGCTACGAGCTCAATGACGAAGGTAGAGGTTTGGCTCCTCACTTCCTGGAGAAATGCGCACAACTGCGCGCTCCGACACCTCTGTAAAAATTACAGTCTTTACTGGGTTTTCTAAGTTTCGGGAGAACATACATTCCGGAATATGCCCAGCGTATCAAGCTTTTATATGCTTTGATACAACCAACTTTTTCCAAATGTAAATGTAAATGTAAATGTAGTTGAGCTTATATAGCGCACAGCTACCCGCAGTGGGTGTCCCGGCGCTTGCTTAGGGAACCCGTCCTGATATTCCCCTGTGTGATAGCCCCAGCGGGTATCCACAAGGTGAAAGTCAGGCATCCCGCCACGAGGGGCCGTTGTGGAGATTAAGCAAGCTATTGCCCAGAGTCACAGAGTGTGAACCCGTGAGTCGAGGAGGCACCGGAGCGAGAATTATCGAGTCCGTGGAATTTTTAGCCCAAGACCCGCCTAGGCGGGGAATTGAACACTGGTCCAGGACCGATCTCAGCTTCCGGGTCTGCCGCCTCTAACCCCTGAGCCACACTTCTCCAAATCAGGCTGGCTATTCTGCAATCTTTGCAGGCTGATCTGCTCGCTTCTAAATTTTTACTGACTCGTGATAACCACACCAACCTGGTGATAAGAATCATCCCTGAGACGGTGGGTTTCACGTACCTTACTTTTAATGAAGGAGACACAGTACCTATTGCTTATAAGTCACACTTGTACACTTCGGCTGAAATGCGATTTTCCACTGTGGCGAAAGTTTTGACAGCTGTACAGATGGAGATTCTTAAGGAACGTGCTCTGTCACAGGGAAAACGCATGTTGGTTGTTACCCCGTGTCCTGCCTTGGAGGCAGTTAAGAAAGCCAGTGTACCAAATTCGAAAGCTTTGCACCCTCGGTGGATACAATTGGCTGCTTCCTTGACGTCCTCGGATGTCATGTTTATTTTTGCCGCCTCGTTATGGTCGCAGGAGTATTTACAGTATGAATTTGTTCATCCAGCTCCTTTAACTATGCGGCCTTTGGAGGATTTCCATTGCATCATTTACACTGATGGTTCGGCGCAGGTTGCGCATGGCTCTAAACATGCCTACGTTTCCGCATGCGCCATTGTGGTCGGTGCCATGGTGAACGATGAGTTCAAGTCCAGAGCCTCTAGGGGACTGCACTGCACAATTGGCAGAACTACGGGATCTTTTGCTTGCATTAGAGTACGCGGATCCTAGTGTGACAACTCTTATTGTGAGTGATTCCTATTACTGTGTCCAGTCTTACAATGAGTACTTGTTCTTTTGGATTTAGAATGACTTTCGCGATTCCAAGGGTAGCACAATAAAACATAAAATGATCTGGGTCTGAGTGGCTGAGCTTAAAGAGCGGATGCCACTTGTGTTTGTAATTCATACTCTTGGCCACCAGCGTGTTGGAGTTCACGCTGTGGGTAACCCGCTTGCTGATGAAGCGGCAAAATCAGCGGTATCTACATATTTAGTTGCAGCAGTTACACGGTCCAAAAGTAAGATAGATGATGACATCTTGGCGGCGGTGGCTGCCACTGAGAAGGGAGGTAAATGTCCTACGGGTTTCCCTTCGAAGTACACATACCACTTAAGTCCCTATAAGGTTCCTTATGTGAAACTTCCTGGAGTCGGGGATCGGTTGATTCCCAAATCTGACAGCAGGAATGCACGGATTACAGCGGCACATGAAGGTGTGGCGTCTGCGCATGCGGGCGTCTCTGCCACTGTGTCACAGTTACAAGAACGTTTCTGGTGGCGGGGACTGTACAAATAGACGCGCGATTATGTCCTTCAATGTGACATTTGCCAACAGATTAAGCCTTCCACTACAGCGCGTCCGCCACAGACACAGTTGTACATATCTAATAAACCATTAGGTTGCATTTATTTAGATCACTGCGGTCCTTTTTCCTCTGATACTGCGTATAAGTACATCTTAGTAGCAGTTGATTCATGCACACGCTTTGTGTGGGTCTGGCCCCATCGCAGTGCTGATTCACGGACTGTCATAAGAGATTTGCATGCCTTTGTAGGGATTTTTGCCTGTGGTACCTTCCATTCGGATCAGGGTCCGGCTTTCGCCTCTAAGGCGTACAAGGATGCCATGATTTCGATGGGAGTCCAAGTCAAGTTTTCGTCTCCATACAGACCGGAGGGTAATAGTGTAGTGGAACAAATGAACCGTGACTTAAAGCAATCATTGACAGCTCGAGTTATAGGCACTGGCAGAAACTGGCTGGCCCATCTCAATGACATGCAGCGTGCTCTTAATAATCTCCCTAGAAGATCTCTGGGTGGGTGAACCCCATATGAGATGCTGTTTGGTATCAAGATGTATGTCCCGGACCTTGACTGTCTAGACTGCGTGGCCCAAGCCACAGCCTTTGACGTAGATGAACATTGCAATGTTTTACAGGATCTACAAAAGACGAGAGACAGTCTTGCAAAGGAACACTTGCCCTCCACATCGGATGATGCGTTGCAGATCCCAGTAGTTGGCTGGCTACCCCTAGTTGGAGAACTGGTTCGAGAGAAGATCGATAACAAGAAAGAATTTGGTCCTTCATATCGGCTCCGATTCCAGTGCTTGGAGTGAAGGGCACAAGAACAGTAATTTTACCACCACCTCCAGGTGGTAAAGAAAACAGGTTTATCTCAATTAACAATGTCAAGATACACAGAGTGGCCGATTCTTCTTAGCATAACACCGGCGGTCTCCTGTCCTTCGATTGTGAGAAATTCTGCTTTGGCCACTGCTTCTAATCCTGAGCCAGAGGTGGCCATCGAGATGCCTACAATTTCCAGTCCTTTATTAAGTACTTTGCCTGGTACTAACGTTGATGAACTTGATTACACATACTTAACTGACTTATCTATGCCTGATTTGCAAACACTTTTGGCTACAGAATCCAGGTTTTCTTTTGACACTGTTTCGCATAACTCAAAGAATCCCTCACGTTTTGCAATTTATGCCAGTTTATTTAAAAAACACTTTTTGATTCCCCCTTACACATATATTTGGCTGGTGCTTTTTTCGATTTACCTTTTTATGTCAATTGGTTTGTAATTTATTTATTTCGAATTGTCAATGGACACTATGTCGAGGAGCGTACATGCATTCGGCATCTAATAGGAACTTTGGCCCCTCTTTCCTCATCGCATTCCGCACATCGACTGAAGAGAAACTTTACTTTTGCTAACATTACTGCTTGGCCTGTCCTTGATGGGATTGTGTGGGATGCGGTTAAAAATTTCAAATCCATGGCCCGACTGAAGTTGTTAATGTCCCTAATGTGCTCAGAGTGAACATGGGGGATGTGGTGAAATAAAACATACGTTCTGATGATTGGGATATTCAGGCCGTAGAAGCGTTGTTTTCTGATTTGAAATATTATGCTGCTTTTGATGCTGAAGATTTGTACTTAGAATCAGCTAATGATGGTGATTTATTTTGCTTCCAACATTTTGGTAATCATTATTTGCCTAAAACAAGTTCCAGACGAAGTTCTGTTAATTATACACAGTGGGAACATTGCCCGGCTCCTTTACAAGGCAGTTCGGGTACTTTTTTGAAAAAGTACACTTATTTTACTGACTTTAATCAGTCCAATCCCGAGTCCTTTTATTTTAAAATGACACAGAAGGCCATGTCCAAGGTTAGACTTACCAATACTAAATTGTTGTATTCAAAGTCCTTTCTAGACAAGTTGGCTGTAGAAGGCTACGAGTTATGGAAGGAAACCATTGACCTTAAATCAGTTTGGGGTTCTAAAAGTTGGCAGGTACAAGGCACTGAGGCTTTGCACCGTGCATGTCTCATCCCAAATCATGTGTTGTTTTTAAACTCTACCATTTTTCAAACCACATGCTTTGGACTGGCTACTTCTAAAAAGTTACATTCTCCTGCCCGACCTGATTTGGAAGAATTTTCTGGTTGGAGTTATACTACTGACTTTTCAATTGGAGAATGACATACTTTTTATCAAAATTCGTCATTTAATATATCCAGTTTGAACCCAAAGGGTTGGCTAGTGTGGAACAGAAGTGCAGATTCCTGCCAACGTCGTTTTCTAGGTTTAGCTGATGGCTTTACTCAAGTTAGACCAGATCCTCGTTTTGAAACTGACCATTCTGTCACCACTTATTCAGTCAGCAAATTATGTCAGATTTGGCTCAAATATTCTACTTTAGCATCGGTTAAACTGCATCTATCCAGATTGACAGATGATGTAGATTTGAATGATTTCATAAAACGCCCGGCTAGTGGTAGATCAAAAAGATGGATATATGCGATTTATATTGAAATCTGGAAAACTTCATAGATTGAGGCGGCAAAACGCCTTAGGGCAATTGATCAGGCTAATTTGGAAAAAGTACTTGCAGTTGTAGATATTAGCATTAACATGCTTTCTTCCCGCATTTACACGTTAGATAATATTGTGTCTTCTGTTGTTGATATTGTGCCAGATGAATTATCTGTGTTGTATCATGGTCAAAATCAATTGCGTTCCATTATGCAATTTGCATGGACCCTGCAGACACTTAAGTCTGGAAAAGTGCCTTGGAATCACATGAACGTGTCCTCCCTCTTTGCCCCTTTTAATTTGACTGAAAAGCAACGTTTAATTTCAATGAGGGAATCATCTTTTTCTATGTTACACATTGAGAGGCTGGAGTCCTTACCGTTTTCTGTGGCAGAAGCCACTGCTGCAACGTGGCTTATCCACGGGTTGACCACACCACCATTTGCTCTATTTAAATTTACAAATTGTATGCGATATATCGCAATAGACCGATACGAACCACTTGGTAGTGCATTTCTGCACGAGGCCTGGTCACTTCCCTTTACATACAGATGTCTAAAAGATGGGAAGGAGGTTTATCTTAAAGGTGAGGAGTGCAACGAAATACCAGATCACTCATTAATGTGTAGACATATCCAACTACATGGTTCTTGCAACCAAGAACGTCCTAATTTGGCCTGCGTTTTGAAAGGTACACCGGCTCCCGCAATCGTTCCAACTTTCACATTACTGGCAAACGGTAGTCATTTACTTTTAAATAATGAAGATTGTTGTGGGTTAATCCGAGGCATTGCTTATGTGGTGAGTATCTGAACGTGTGGTGTGTTGCAAAAACGTTCTGTATCCTCCTCCACATGGGATTTCAGATGTTTCCATCTGGCCGCGAATTCCAACCTTGATGGCAGAGTTCAATGGAATGAGTAGAATAAGAGCCCTTTTGTCTCAAAACGAAGTGGCCCTGAGTTCGGCTCGTGAAACATTTGTCCTTCACGTCTCCAACACCCGCACAGAAGTGCAAGCGCTATTAAATACTGACTTGCCATTGCGTTTCAGCGAGCTGATTCATTCAATCTTCCACTTCTGGCCTCGCACATTTTTTTTAAGATAGTTAGCAGTGGTCTTGCGCCTTCCTTTGAAAAGATATTTGGAGTCATTCCTGCTTTCTTCCATTCAATATTCTCAATATTCTACCGGGAGGACCCCCAGAAATCCTTGGGGATTAGCCTGTTTGAGTTACTCTACGGTCATGCCGTCCGGGGGCCCCTCAGCCTGGTCAAAGAAGAGTGGGAGACGGCGCCCCGAGATCCCCCGCAAGATGTGTTTCGGTACATTTTGACCCTCGGAAACCAGACTCGGAAGTTCCGAGAGCTGGCCGAGACCAACCTCAAGGCGAGCCAGGAAGAAAGGAAGCGCTGGTACGACCAGAAGGCCACTCTGCTCGAGTTCCAGCCGGGCCAGCTGGTATGGGTCATGGCCCCAGTGAAACCTTGCGCCCTCCAAGACAAATGGACAGGGCCCTTCAAAGTCATAGAGCGGAAGAGCCAAGTCACGTACTTGGTGGACGTCCAGTCCCCTCGGGGCCCCTTTTGGGTCCTACACGTGAACTGCCTCAAACCTCACTTCGTGCGGATGGAGTTGAATCTACTGCTGGCCACAGATGACGGGGGCAGAACGGGAGACGGAGCCTCTCCCTGACCTCCTGTGTAACAAGGAGAAGGATGGCTCCGTGGAAGGAGTGAACCTCTCTCCCTCCCTCACTCTCCAGCAATGCGAGGACTGCCGCCAGCTCTTGGGGCAGTTCTCTGACCTGTTTTCCCTTGTTCCCAAGGTCACCGACTGGTGTGTCCATGACGTGGACACCGGAGACAGTGCGCCGGTGCGACACAGAGCCTACCGAGTCCCCGATCGAGTCTGGTACTGCAGCCAGGCCGAGGTCTCAAAGATGTTAGCATTGGGGGTGGTCGAACCCTCAGACAGCCCCTAGGCCAGCCCAGTGGTGCTGATCCCAAAAGCAGCTGCCCCTGGCGTCGCCCCGGAACTAAGGTTCTAGGTGGACTACCGGGGGCTCAATGAAGTCACCCGAGCCGACGCTCACCCCATTCCCCGCGCAGATGAGCTCATTGACCGTCTCGGGTCTGCTCATTTCCTCAGTACCTTCGATTTGCCCTGCGGATACTGGCAAATAGCGCTCACAAAGGGAGCCAAGGAGCGGTCCGCCTTCTCCACCCCGGATGGGCACTATAGCTCTCGCATGATGCCCTTCGGGATGAAAATTGCCCCGGCCACCTTTCAGCGACTGGTAAATAGAGTCCTGGCTGGGGTAGAAGAGTTCAGCTCCGTATATCTGGACGATATAGCGGTTTTCAGTTCAGAATGGAGCGAGCACCTCTGGCACTTCCGGAGAGTGTTGATGGCCCTGCGCCAGGCAGGACTCACAGTAAAAGCCAGCATGTAGCCAGATCAGGCAAGAATCAGTGGTCTACCTGGGGCACCAGGTAGGAAGCGGGCATGTTGCCCCTCTGCAGCCTAAGAATGTGCCATATTAGCCTGGGAACCACCCACCACCCAAACAGAGGTCCAAGCCTTTCTGGGCCTTACCGGTTACTACCGGAGGTTCATTCGAGGGTATGGCAGCCTCGTCGGTCCCCTCACAGAATTCACGTCCAAAAAGCAGCCCAAGAAGGTGCAGTGGACCCCTGCCTGCCAAGAGGTGTTCGACGCCCTGAAAACGGCCATGTGTACCGCCCATGTGCTCCATGCCCCCGACTACTCCAAAGAGTTTGTGGTGCAAACCGATGCTTCCAAGCATGGCATTGGAGCAGTCCTCTCACAGATTAACAACAAAGGCCTAGACCAGCCCGTAGCCTTCATCAGCCGAAGGTTACTACCCCAAGAGCAAAGATGGAGCACCATTGAACACGAGGCGTCCGCTGTAGTCTGGGCCCTAAAGAAACTACGACCCTACCTGTTTGGAACCCATTCAGAGTCCAAACCGACCATCGCCCCTTACAATGGCTCATGCAGATGCGAGGAGAAAAACCCAAACTGCTACGATGGTCAATCTCCCTCCAGGGGATGGATTTCACAGTAGAGCATCGCCCTGGTACTGACCACGCCAATACTGACGGCCTCTCCAGATTTTTCCGCCTCAGCGAAGAGAACCCCCAAGAGGATGGATAGTTCTCTCCGGCCTTCAGCTGGGGGGGCGCGTGTTAGACCCAGCCTCGTGGCGTGGTCCTCCCTGACCCGTAGCAACACACCCTGACCCTTGCACCCCACCCGACCCAGGGGTACCCCGGACTAGCCAACCCTTCCCTCCATGACACACACACACACCCGACCCCGGACTTCCCCGTACCCTCCATCTTCCCGGCCCCATAAGGCCTGGGTGCCCACTTCCCTGCACCTAAGATGGCCACCCAGCCCCAGCGCGACCTAGGCCCAGAGGCGCCACCCTGGCTGGAGGACAGTGCGCTCCCAGTGAGTGAGAGAAGGAGGAGCAGTTTCTATCGCTCCTTCGACCTCCTCGTGAGAGATGGGTTTCGATCGCTCCTCCGGCCTCCCTGAGGGCTGGCTCCACGTCTGGGACTCCTCCCGAACCTGACTTTAAAGGATCAAAGGGCCGCGTGGCACGAAGCCCCAACAAGCGACCCCCAGGTGCTAAGACCCCTGCCTGCGAGGACTCCGGACATCAAAGAGGAGTCTACCTATAACAAGGGGTGCTCGGGGACCATCGGGTAGATTCGATTCCGGAACGACAAGAGCCCTGCTGATGTGGTCGCGGCTCCCCTGGCATAGAAGGACTTCTGCTCGAACCATCTGAGCCTTGCTGAGTGACTCGCGGCTCCCTTGCAACCTTGGAGCACTTGAGCCCTGCTGAGTGACTCGCGGCTCCCCTGAAGATCGTAAGACCTCCGACATCTTGCTTGAGCCCTGCTGAGTGACTCGCGGCTCCCCTGAAGATCGTAAGACCTCCGACATCTTGCTTGAGCCCTGCTGAGTGACTCGCGGCTCCCCTGAAGATCGTAAGACCTCCGACATCTTGCTTGAGCCCTGCTGAGTGACTCGCAGCTCTCCTGAAGATCGTAAGACCTCCGAACACTTGCTTGAGCCCTGCTGAGTGACTCGCGGCTCCTAAGACTCTCTCGGTCTGGCTGGACCCCAAAGACCGCATCGTATCCCCCGGCTCGAGGATTGAGAGTTGTGCGCCGGATACGCATCTGTATTGACTCTGATCCGCAAAGACTGTCCCCCTACCCCTATCAAGACCCTTTGAGCCCTTGGTCTACTTGTATATACCAATCCTGCTGATCATAAAGATCTCCCGAAATTGCTAGATAATGATCCGTTCTTATGGGCCTACCGTGTGGTGTCTTTGTCCAGTGGTGCTTGTGCAGCGCGTGCGATTCTAGATACAAAACTCTTCCCCTGAGGAGTCTCCCGCCAGTGTTCAGCTACATTACTAAGGAGGTGGGTCCCAGGGTGGTCAGGCACACTTCCTGCCTCCCTTGGGGTCGCCTTCTAACACATACGTAACTTGTGTTAATGAAATTGTGTAAATTTTGCTGCTGTTTAACAGTAGAACAATCCCCTCCCCATTGAAGTCCAAACCCCTTCCCACATCTTATTGTGGTGAGCTCAAAACTACCCAGCCCAATGCTCGAGGTGCCTGTCACCCTCGCACATCTAGTCGCTGAACCACCCTAAAGGTTACAGAACTGAAAAAAGGGTTTGGGGAGAGCCATGGCCCACCACAAAGCCATTCACACAATCACATCAACCGGGTCACCACAGAAACGACCACCTCCTCCAGTTCCCCTGCAGTGGCAGAGGACTCTCCATTGGACGTGTCTTTGTCAGCATCTTTGTCTGCCTCCAAATTCAACGTCGGTTTCCTGATGCCCAGGTACAGCAACCCTGGATTTCAGCCACCACTCTTGCCCGGTCTATTTCAGCCTTGGACTTGGTGGGGGCAGCCCTCGGTCCCCGCTGCTTTCCTATTTTTCACCTCTGCATTGTCTAGTTCCTCTTATCATCTGACTCTGGTCATTTCAGCACCAGGTGTTCTTTTGCCTCTAGCCAAGCCCAGACATCCACCTCAGTCCCAAAGAAATGGGAGCCCTCTGAGTCCGTGATACGGAGCTTAGCAGGAAACATCAGTGCATATTTAAGGTCCAGAGACCATAGCGGTTCCTTGACCTCAAAATAAGACTCTGTCACTGGACCTTGGATGTAAAATTCAGACAGATATTAAACGATCCGCCCTCCAGCTGTCAACGCCCCCGACCTCGGTCACCTGCAGGATGCGGTCCCAGTCTCGAAAATTCAAGAGCCGCACCATTATGGCCTTTGGGGGCATCCGAGGCCGGGGGGCGGGGGCTTCAGGGCACCCTGTGCACTCTTGACAGTAAATAACCATGAGAGTTTCCCTTCCAACACCACCTTGCCCAGCCAGTCCTCAATGTATAACTCAGTCGACGGGCCTTCTGTCCGGTCGGGAACCCCATCAGGCGAATATTATTGCAGTGGTAGCAGCCCTCCAAGTCATGCAGTTTCTTGACAATTGTAGGATTTTCCAACTCCAACTTGTCTAGTCGGTCATGTGCGTCCCCAAAGCAGGGTGAGGGTATTTTCAGTAGTACTTGGTCTCGCTGCCATCTTTCTGTGGTCAGCCCGTAGCAACCCCAGGTCCCGGGCCACTGTATCAATGACTTGGTGACACTAATAGCTTCCAGAATAGCCGCTTTGTGTGCCCCCAGGCTCTACCGCATTCAGTGGGCGGACCCCTATGCCCCCCCAGGAGGTGCTCCGGTTCCACCTGGCACCATTGTTTTGCGCCTTTAGCTCTCGCATCGTGGAATTACTATACACCTTTCTACCTTTATCGATTGTCTGAGAAAGCCCCACCATCCAGGTATCTAGCCATACTAGACTCTGCAATCGGACTCCAAGAAGTCAAGATCCTGTCTGAATTCCTGTTATTAGGAAACGGTATAAAAAAAGTCTTTGGAAAAAGCAAAAAGAGACCCGGATGAACAAAGGTGGAAGTGGCTACCATCTTCCGTAACCCCCCGGCTGGAGGATTGAGAGCTGTGCGCAGGGTACGCTACGTACTGGCCTATGAGACTGAGACTGTCCCGCTACCCCCTCCCTGAAGCCTTGAGACTTTTGCGTTCCCTCGATCGTTGTATATAAGCGGGCTAATTCTTTTACGTAATTATAAAGAAGTTGATATCGAAAACCCACGGTGTGGTGTCTGTTCATAAGTATGGTGTGGTCCTCGTGTGTACAATTCACTACTTGAGGTCTTCCCCAGCGGAGATCTCGCGTTAAGGCTCGGCATTATTGGTGGGAGAGGCGGGTCACGGAAGAGTCGGGTAGACATAACCTGGCCTCTGGGACCGCCCTTCTAACATTGGTGGCAGCGACGGGATCAGAGCCTACGTCTAAGAATCGTACAGTAAAGCGACTGACACCACCCGAACAAGGGCAACCATGAGTATCACCGGAACCAGCGAAAAGACCGCATTTCAGAAAGAAAACCTGGAAGATTATACCCACAAAGAATTAAAACAATTCTTTAAAGATTTCCACATCGCTACCACTGGGTTGAGCACCAAAGACGACTTCCAGAAAGCCCTGACAGCCTGGGTAGAAACTGGGGCCCCCCTCCCCACGACAGAAAGAAATGGTGGAGAAGAGGAGCCGCCGACCGAAAATGACGGCCTGAGGGAAGAGGGAGCAGACTCCCTACCACGGAGTGCCAGCACGGAAAGAGGTCTGTCGATAGAAGAAATGGCAGACCGAGAGCGCAACCGAAACCACGAGCTAGAACTGGCCCGACTGAAAATCGAATGAGAAATAAAGCTGGCGGAAAAGAAACTAGCCCTAGAGCAATTACGGCTGCAAGGAGAATTGGAGGAGAAGAAGCTCTAGCGGGAGCTGGAAGAAAAGAAGCTCCAGCGGGAGCTGGAAGAAAAGAAGCTCTAGCGGGAGCTGGAAGAAAAGAAGCTCCAGCGGGAGCTGGAAGAAAAGAAGCTCCAGCGGGAGCTGGAAGAAAAGAAGCTCCAGCGGGAGCACGAAGGGAAGAAACTCCAACTCGAACACGAGCGCAGCTTGAAAGAGCTCAAAATTAAAGCCCGGAACGAAGAAACCCGACCCCTGGGGAACAGAGACCCTGCTCCCCCGGTCGAACCAAAAGTACACATCCCCAAGGATGTAGTGAAAGAATATTATAAAAATGACGACATCCAGCAGTGGTTCAAAGCGTACGAGGTCGCCATGACCGCCCACCGAGTACCTGAGGAGGATTGGGGGGGCCGGATTATGGGGCCGCTTCCTCAGCGAGGGAAGAGACACCCTGCTGGATCTGCCCTACACCCATATGAAGGACGCCCTCATGGCTCAATATGGGCTCACCCCGGAGATGTACCGGCAGAGATTTAGAGACTGCAAAAAGATCCCCGGCACCACATGGGTAGAATATGTGAATTTCTACAGCTGGGCCTTGGAAGGGTGGATCAAGGGCAGCAAGGTGACCACCTTCGAAGGGCTTGTAGACCTCATCGCCTATGAGCACCTATCCGACAATTACTTTGTGTTCATCACAACCCCCTTTTCTGAATCGTTTTTGGCCACTATAGGTGTGGCAGGGTATACTCAGACATGAGTCCCTTTCTCACTGCACCATCAGGATTCAAGCAAGCCGGGCCGAAGACGGCTGAAATGCCAGAAACCGGTCCCCGGTAGCTTGTCTCCTTTCTGGTGAAGAATTGGCTTGGTAGTTTAGTCTGCCCTGTTCCCATGATGCACTGGGCCAGGGACAGACTGATTATCATATAGCCAGGTTCTGAGCTGGGATGGTGCAGTGAGATAAATAACGGTGATGGATCAAGCCCTGATCTTTGGACTGGGTAAGAGTGGTCTGCTTAATTCAGACACTCTGTTCATCACCACCCCCTTTTCTGAATCGTTTGTGGAACTGAGGCAGCACCTTCTGGATAGCAAGTTGGCCGACCCCCGGAAGTTGGCTGTCGAGGCTGATCGATGGGTAAACACACGAGTCCCACAAGGTCCCGTGGGAGACTATGGCAGAAACGAACAAGGATCTTCACGTCAGAGGGGCGCAGGGAATCAGAATAGACAGAGGGGTTCCCAGGCAGGGCCTCCCTGCAGCCCCCCCAGGGACCCCCCGCCAGACGCAAGGGCCGGATTCCCCCAATTAGACTAGGACCCAGAATAAGCACAGCCTGCTACCGATGTAAAATAGGGCACTATGGCAATTACCCCAACTGCCCCCTGCTCAAGAAAACCCCTGCTGCGAATCCCCCTGCGTGCCACCTCGCCAACGTAGCCCTAGAAGAAGAAAAGATAGAGGACCCCGAGGGGTGGGACCCAGAAGCCATGACCTTAGTCTCCCTGGGGGATAGAGAGATGGTCCCCGGAACCTTCCTGCCAGACAACACAGAGAAATACCGACAGCAGGTGACTGTCAACGGGCACCACATTGGAGCCCTCCAAGATACCGGGGCCAGTATCACTGCTGTGAAGGAGCACCTAGTCACCCCGGACCAGATAGTACCCCATGCCTCCTGCAGGGTGATCTCCGCTGACAACTCCATCCGCACCTGTAGAATAGCTCAGGTCCCATTCGAGTGGGAGGGTGTCTCCGGAGAGTTACGAGTAGCAGTCCACACCAACATGCCCGTGGACTGTCTCCTCGGTAACGATCTAGAAAGCTCTCCCTGGAAGCAAGTAGAGCGAAAGACTCACCTCGAGATGGTGGGCCTACCCGAGTGGGCCTGCGAGACCACCCGATCCATGACGGCCTGGGTGTCCGCCCCCGAGGAGGTGGTACCCGAAAACCCTTGCCCCGTCTCCGCCGAGCCAGAGGGCAGCGGGCCGGCAGAAGGCCTTGACCTCTTTCCCGGCGAAAGCAGCGACCCCGACCCAGGTCCCCTGGACCAAGCTGGTGAGCCAGCCCCGAGCACGGAAGATCTCCCCGAGTTGGCCCAGTGGCGCCAGGAGGGGGGCCCTCCGAGAGTTCTGCCTGGATCAGACTTCCTGTCCCTCTCAAGTGGGGCCGCGGCAGCAGGCCGCCACCCAGGCCGCTGGTGACCAGTCCGGCTCCCACCACGTCTATTGGGAAAATGGCCTGTTATATAGTGAGCAAAAGTCCGCCGAACTAGGGTCAGCCCGCGTGCTGGCGGTACCCCTACGTTTCCGCGGCTTTCTACTGAACCTGGCCCACGGTTTGCCCTTGGCGGGACACTTGGGTCGAGACAAAACGTACCACCGTTTGGTCACCCATTCCTACTGGCCTCACATGCGCGCTGATGTGGAGGCCCACTGCAGATCCTGCCCCACGTGTCAGGCCAGCGGAAAGAGCGGAGGAAGGCGCAAGGCCCCCCTCCATCCCTTCCCCGTGGTCAGTACCCCCTTTGAGCGGGTGGGAATCGATATCGTGGGGCCACTTAACTCCCGAACGTCCTTAGGACACCGGTTCATTCTGGTCCTGGTGGACCTCGCCACCCGATATCCCGAGGCCATCCCCCTCCGAACGGCGACGGCCCCCGTAGTGGGGCGGGCCCTCATGGGGATCTACTCCCGGGTGGGATTCTAGCAAGAAGTAGTGAGCGACAGAGGAACGAACTACATCTCGAAGTATATGAAGTCTCTCTGGCAACAGTGCGGGGTGACGTACAAGTTCACCACCCCATACCACCCCCAAGGTAACGGCCTGGTCGAGCGGTTCAACCGCACCCTCAAGGGGATGATCATGGCTCTCGAGGAATCCCTGAGGCGCAAGTGGGACGTCCTCCTCCCCTGCCTCCTGTTCGCGTACCGCGAAGTCCACCAGAAGTCCCTGGGGTTTAGCCCCTTCGAGCTGCTCTACGGGCACCCCGTCCGAGGACCTCTCAGCCTGGTCAAGGAAGGGTGGGAGACGACGTCCTTGGAGCCCCCACCAGAGGTGTTTCGATACATTCTGGCTCTTTAAAAAGAGACTCGGAAGTTACGAGAGCTGGCCGAGGCAAACCTCGAGGCCAGTCAAGAAGAAATGCAGAGGTGGTATGACCAGAATGCCACTCTGGTCGAGTTTCAGCCCGGACAACAGGTCTGGGTGATGGCCCCTGTGGAACCCTGGGCCCTGCAGGACAAGTGGACAGGTCCCTTCAAAGTGGTGGAACGAAAGAGCCAGGTTACCTACCTCATCGATGTGCAATCCCCCAGGAACCCCTTGCGGGTTCTCCATGTGAACCGCCTCAAACCCCACTTCGTGCGGTCCGAGTTGAGTTTACTCCTCGCCACCGACGACGGAGCAGAAGAAGAGACGGATCCTCTCCCCGATCTCTTGTGTACGAAGGAAAAAGATGGCTCCGTAGAGGGAGTGAGTCTCGCCCCCTCCCTTACCCCCGAGCAGCGCGAGGACTGTCGCCAGTTATTGGGACAGTTCTGTGACCTTTTCTCCCTCGTCCCCGGAGTCACCAGTTGGTGCGTCCATGATGTGGACACCGGGGACAGCCCTCCGGTACGGCTTTGTGTGTGTGTGGCTTTGTGTGCGTCTGGTTTTGTGTGCGTCTGGTTTTGTGTGCGTCTGGTTTTGTGTGCGTCTGGTTTTGTGTGCGTCTGGTTTTGTGTGCGTCTGGTTTTGTGTGCGTCTGGTTTTGTGTGCGTCTGGTTTTGTGTGCGTCTGGTTTTGTGTGCGTCTTGTGCGTGTCTGGTTTTGTGCGTGTCTGGTTTTGTGCGTGTCTAGTTTTGTGCGTGTCTGGTTTTGTGCGTGTCTAGTTTTGTGCGTGTCTGGTTGTGCGTGTCTGGTTGTGCGTGTCTGGTTGTGCGTGTCTGGTTGTGCGTGTCTGGTTGTGCGTGTGTGGTTGTGCGTGTGTGGTTGTGCGTGTGTGGTTGTGCGTGTGTGGTTGTGCGTGTGTGTGTCTGTGCTTGTGTGAGTGTGTCTGTGTGCTTGTGTGAGTGTGTGTGGGTATGTGTGTGGTTGTGTGTGGTTATGTGGGTGTGTGGTTATGTGGGTGTGGTGTGTGTAGTTTTGTGTGTGGTTTTGTGTGTGTGTGGTTTTGTGTGTGTGTGGTTTTGTGTGTGTGTGGTTTTGTGTGTGTGTGGCTTTGTGTGTGTGTGGCTTTGTGCGTGGTTTTGTGTGTGTGGTTTTGTGTGTGTCATTTTGTGTGTGGCTTTGTGTGTGGTTTTGTGTGTGTGTGGTTTTGGGTGTGTGTGTGGTTTTGTGTGTGTGTGTGGTTTTGTGTGTGTGTGGTTTTGTGTGTGTGTCTGTGGTTGGGGTGTGGTTGGGGGTGTGGTTTTGTGCGTGCGTGGTTTTGTGCGTGTGTGGTTTTGTGCATGTGTGGTTTTGTGTATGTGTGGTTGTGGTTGTGTGGTTGTGTATGTGTGGTTGTGTGTGTGTGGTTGTGTGTGTGTGGTTGTGTGTGTGTGGTTGTGTGTGGTTGTGTGTGTGTGTGTGGTTGTGTGTGTGTGGTTGGGGGTGTGGTTGGGGGTGTGGTTGGGGGTGTGGTTGGGGGTGTGGTTGGGGGTGTGGTTGGGGGTGTGGTTGGGGGTGTGGTTGGGGGTGTGGTTGGGGGTGTGGTTGGGGGTGTGGTTGGGGATGTGGTTTTGTGTGTGTGTGGTTTTGTGCGTGTGTGGTTTTGTGCGTGTGTAATTTTGTGCATGTGTGGTTGTGGTTTTGTTATTGTGGTTGAGTGTGTGGTTATGTGCGTGTGAATATGTGTGTGTGAATATGTGTGTGTGGCTTTGTGTGTGTGTGGCTTTGTGTGTGTGTGGCTTTGTGTGTGTGTGGCCTTGTGTGTGTGTGGCCTTGTGTGTGTGTGGCCTTGTGTGTGTGTGGCCTTGTGTGTGTGTGGCCTTGTGTGTGTGTGGCCTTGTGTGTGTGTGGCCTTGTGTGTGTGTGGCCTTGTGTGTGTGTGGCCTTGTGTGTGTGGCCTTGTGTGTGTGGCCTTGTGTGTGTGTGGCCTTGTGTGTGTGTGACTTTGTGTGTGTGTGACTTTGTGTGTGTGTGGCTTTGTGTGTGTGTGGCTTTGTGTGTTTGTGGCTTTGTGTGTGTGTGGTTGTGTGTGTGTGGTTTTGTGTGTGTGTGGTTTTGTGTGTGTGTGTGGTTTTGTGTGTGTGTGGTTTTGTGTGTGTGTGGTTTTGTGTGTGTGTGTGGTTTTGTGTGTGTGGTTGTTTGTGTGTGTGGTTGTGTGTGTGGTTGTGTGTGTGTGGTTGTGTGTGTGTGTATGTCTGGTTGTTTTTTATGTGTGGTTGGGTGTGTGTGTGGGCGGGGTATGGTTGGGGTGCGGTTGGGGGTGTGGTTGGGGATGTGGTTGGGGGTGTGGTTGGGGGTGTGTGGTTGTGTGTGTGTGGTTGTGTGTGTGTGGTTGTGTGCGTGTGGTTGTGTGTGTGGTTTTGTGTCTGGTTTTGTGTTTGTGTGGTTTTGTGTTTGTGTGGTTTTGTGTTTGTGTGGGTTTGTGTGTGTGGTTTTGTGTGTGTGGTTTTGTGTGTGTGGTTTTGTGTGTGTGTGGTTGTGGGGTTGTGTTTGTGTATGTCTGTGGTTGTTTTTTATGTGTGGTGTGTGTGTCTGTGGTTGTGTGGTTGGGGGTGTGGTTGGAGGGTTGGTTGGGGGTGTGGTTGTGTGTGTGTGGTTGTGTGTGTGTGTGTGTGCGTGTGCGTGTGTGTGTGTGTGTGGGGGGGTGTGCGTGTGTGTGTGATTGTGGTTGTGGTTGTGTGGGTGTGGTTGGGTGTGTGTGTGTGTGTGGGTGTGTGTGGTTTTGGGAGGTTGGGTGGGTGGTTGTGGGTGTGTGTGTGGTTGTAATTGTGTGTTTGCGCGCGCATGGTTGTGTGTGTGTTGTTGTGTTTGTGGTTTTGTGTGTGGATGTGTGGTTGCATCAAGTTTGTGGAAAGAGAAAGCACGTTGAGGCAGCAATGGAAGAGAAATGTAAGGTGGGTGTGATATTGACTGACGGAGATGCACCCACTGGGAGAATCTTGAACGCTTGTAAGCGCAAAGGCGGGTGGGGGCGCGGAGGTAGGGAGCAAGTAAGAGGAAAGACAGATGGCGCTGAAGGCTGGCGGTTTGCATGTGCACGCTCGCGTGAACGCAAGCTTGTCGCCAGCCAGCAGCACTTTGAAAACTCACCTACTGAAGTCCCTCCGAGCAGCGCATGCCGGCTGACTCAGCGAGACCTAATAACTATATATCCGTCTAAGTGGTCTGATCACTTTTAAGAAATTATTCCATGATGGACCTAGGATTCCAACTGAGGTTACTTCTCTGTCTATTATTTCTCAGAGCAGCAGCACGCCAATGTTTGATTTATCTGATTTTCTAGAATCTTTTAATGCTATCAAGGGAGGTAGGGCTGCTGGCCCAGATGCCATACCAGTCGGCAAATTCCTCCATGATATTTAAGCATGGTCAAAATGTTTACTTGTCCTCGCTAATGCCATAGCAAAGGGAGCATCGATTCCTGGAAGGTTGCTTCCTTGCTCCCAATCTATAACAAGCATTTACAATGCAATAGGTCTCGCAGCATTAAAGTTTGAGTTATTGGCATTGTGTATGACAATGCGTTGCATCAAATTTTTAGCAAACTTTGAATTGATGAGCAGTGTGAGTGTGTGCAAGAGTATGCTGTTCTTGAAAGCAGTGTGGTAGAGAGTGCAGGAATTTGGGTGACCTGAGCAATGTGGATTATGCACCTCACGCACGGGGCTGACAGTTATCATTCACACAGCTCTGATGCACCTCAGGTACGGGCTCACAGCTGTTATTATTCACACAACTTTGATGATGCACCTCACGCACAGGGCTGACGCCTCCTGAAAGTGCCTGTATCTCTGAGCCTCCCTTGAAACTCGAAAGAGGCAAATAAGTGATGCACCTCATGCACAGGCTCACAGCTGTTATTATTCACACAGCTCTGATGATGCATATTAGGCACGGGGCTTACAGCTGTTATTATTCACACAGCTCTGATGATGCACCTCACGCACGGGCTCACAGCGGTTATTATTCACACAGCTCCGATGATGCACCTCACGCACGGGGCTGACGCAGTTTTTATTCACACAGCTCTGATGATGCACCTTAGGCACGGGCTCACAGCTGTTATTATTCACACAGCTCTGATGATGTACCTCACGCACGGGGCTGACAGTTATTATTCACACAGCTCTGATGATGCACCTCAGGCACAGGCTCACAGCTGTTATTATTCACACAGCTCTGATGATGCACCTCTGGCACAGGCTTACAGCTGTTATTATTCACACAGCTCTGATGATGCACTCACGCACGGGCTCACAGATGTTATTATTCACACAGATCTGATGATGCACCTCACGCACGGGGCTGACGCAGTTATTATTCACACAGCTCTGATGATGCACCTTAGGCACGGGCTCACAGCTGGTATTCACACAGCTCTGATGATGCACCTCTAGCACGGGCTTACAGCTATTATTCACACAGCTCTGATGATGCACCTCAGCACGGGGCTCACAGCTGTTATTATTCACACAGCTCTGATGATTCACCTCCTGCACGGCCTCACAGCGGTTATTATTCACACACCGTGATGACCCTGGGGGCAGCCTGCACCTTCCTACGCTACTGTCTCTGCATATCACAATAAGTCTGGTAATGGGCAAACTGTCTTGGTTGGCATGACATGAGGAAGTCTGGTAATGGGCAAACTGTCCTGATTGGCATGACATGAGTAGGGAATTTTTAAGGAAAAAAAGGCGAAATTCATTTTCACAACCTCTTCCTTGAACTTTGCCAAGCAAACTATTTTAAAAAGACCCATGAAGACGCCCGCCTGATTTTTCCACTATGTGCTAGCAACATATGGGGGAAAGGCTTAAACGAAGGGCCACAGCTAAAGTGCACTCATTGGATTCAAAACAGAGTTGGTAAGATCCTGGCATCTGACACATTTACACTTCTTAAAACGGCACCAGGGACACAAACATCCAACAATATCCAGTTTGCTTAATATTCGAAGGGAAAATGATGGCTTATTCTCACAGCAATTTAAATGTTACTGCATGCAAAATGAAGGGGGAAAATACATGTACTGTATGCAGCCTATGCAGTAAAATCAGAAACATTGACCATAGTAATTCCCCCACAGCGAGTTATCAGATGCTTTCATTACAAATCCAGATTGCAATTTAACTTCATTTTAAAACACATCAGCACTGCAATATGGTGGCTCGTGAACAGGTAGGTGTACAGTAGGCTTCCAGGAGTTGTGCTTTAAGGGGTAACGTTGGCGCCTCCTGGATCCAGCGGTCACTGGACGGTGATGCGGGCCCTACAGTCATGTCAGAGGCACTGCAGGAGCAGATGGTTATTACATGAGGTCTTGGTAGCTGAGGTGACGAGCATGCCGACTCTTGCACCACCGCGGCCTGCCTCGTCCTCTCAGAGGTCACCCGGGAAGCGGCCGAGCAGTCAAGAAAGACATCAGGTAAAGCTTTTGTTTCAGTTTGTTGTCACAGCAGAAGAAAATAAAGCGGTACACAAAAATATGGCAAATGGAGTCTGAACCTCGGCTACATTCAGTACCCCTTAGTATTGCAATCATTATGATATTTTCTCTACTCGAGGTGAGCAAGTGGCAGGCACACTGCGCAGGGTTTCTAACTGACCCTACTACAATAACTGACTTTGCTGACATTTGCAGAAACGTTCTTTTGTTTGCAGTGGTGCAGCATGGACTTTCAATGAGAGGGGTGCACATCGGAGTCCTCGTTTCTTATTAACAGTAAGATCAGTTTAGGAGGGCAGTAGGGCTTCAGGTTGCAGATATGTATGACTTCCCAGACTTTATTGCTTGATTTTGCTTCCGAAAAAGTATCACTCATAGCCGCTGAAATGTCACTCATAATTACTAACCCTGGGCGGAGTTCGCGGAGTGGGGCTTCGCGGAGCTACGCGAAGTGGGCGAGAAACTACGCCCACCTCCGCACTCCGCGTAGCCCCACTCCGCAAAACCACTGGCCGCCAGCCCCGCCACCCGCCTCCCTCCCGCCCTCCCTAAATACTTTAAAATAAAGGAATGCAATAATTTTAAAAGCACTTACCTTGCCGCCGCTGCCCGCCGCGTCCCCGGGGCTCGCTATCTTCCGTCTTCTTCAATAATGCGCATGCGCGGGCGGCCGCGCATGCGCATTTTCTCGTGAAAATGCGCATGCTCGGCCGCCCGCGCATGCGCATTACTGAAAAAGACCGAAGACGGAAGATAACGAGCCCCGGGGAACGCGGCGGCCAGCGGCGGCAAGGTAAGTGCTTTTAAAATTATTGCATTTCTTTATTTTAAAGTATTTAGGGAGGGCGGGAGGGAGGCGGGTGGCGGCCAGCTACGCTCCGTCTGCGGAGCGTGCGTAGTGCCGCCTGGCTCCGCCAGCTCCGCAAAATGCGGAGTAGGCGGCACTACGCACACTCCGCAGACGGAGCGTAGCTGGCCGCCCACTGTTAATAATTACACAAAAATTATGAAAACATCACACATAGCAATCTGAAATCTTGGCAGCTATGAAGGTCTACGTGCTCTTTCGAGACAGTTAACCACTTTCAACAACACTCCATCTCCCCCAGACTCACCCCAAGCCGGGCCCCCTGTGCATGTTAACGGTGCGGCCTTACCTTGCTGTAGAGCTAAGAGGCGGACATCGCGGCGCCTCGTGCCCCCTCCTCACAGGGTGCACCGGATGGATGGGACTGGAAGCGTCTAGGCCGACTCCTCGCAGGTGGCCTGTCCTGAACCCTAGAAAGACCTCCCCCGAGCCCGGCTCCCTGCACTTAAGCCCACCCTCCCTCGGCACCCCGCCTGGCCTCGCTTTGGTGCTGCATGTTGCCGGGCCTGGCCTGGATGCGCCGGACACCTGCGGGCATTCAGTGATTAACTGGGGCCGCTCGGGGAAACAAGCAGGAGAAATTCATTAAGAGGAAAAACACATACCCGCCCCAAATAGTGAAGAGCAACCAGGCACAAACGTCCACCGGACACGTCATGAGCGGGACCTCTTGCTCAGCGCCCAAAACTGAAAGCGCTTTGAGAGCGAGACGACGTGAGCCTGCTCAATAGAGCGCGCGTTCACGTGCGCGTGGCCCGCTCCATTCCCCAGCGCGCGGCCAGCTCCTGTCCCCTTTCCTGGAAAGAAGACTCGCTTTGCGCGGCTAATGCCTACGAGACCTAAAAAGGGCGACAGGACCCAATCAGCAAATAGTAGGCCCATAAGCCTAAAATAGATCACATACAAAAAGGTTTTTAGCCACTGTATACTATTCAGAAGTTAGGATTGTGTAGATACAAATGTTGCCCTGAGCCCCTTTCAATCTGTGTTCCAGGGAAGAGTATCTACCATCTTCCAAGTTTTCTGCTTTCTGTTAATCCATTGGAAGACAGTAGTAAATCAGCAAAGGCAACCTCTAAGTTGCCTTTATCTATCTAGAATATGCGTTAGGCTTGGTCTCTTGCGCAAAATTATGTAAAGTTCTCCATGAAATGGGCTTGCCCCTGATATTCTGTCAATAGTAATACGCCTTCATGAAAACACCCATGCCAGAATACGCTGGGGCAGACAGGACCAGCGGTCTGAAAAGATTCTGGTCTCCTAAGGCGTCTCTCAGAGTTGCTTATTATCCCAAACTTTGTTCTCGCTGTACTTAAATGATACTGTATACTTTCTATCTCAATCCCACACAGACGCCCCCTCACTAGCTAATGTGAATATCCTTTTTCTCCTCTTTGCTGGCGATACTTTGTTGATCTCCAAGATCCTGAGTAGGCTCCAAAAACCTCTGGTTGCTTTGACAAGTTTTGCTATATTCGAGGGCTGCAAATTAGGCCCATGCGGTAAATTCCGTTCCGCTCGCGGAATTTCGGTAATTTTGTGTTCCACGGAGAACGCGTAATTGCCCAAAATTTTGCGGTTGCTTGGAGTTCCTTGCTTGTTCGCGCTTGCAAAATGCGTGTTCGCAAGATATTTTTCCCTGAGCACGCAAACATTGTTCACGAACAGGAAAAAAAGTATTGCAAACGGGCGGAACAAGCAATTCTGTGTGTTTGCGGAACTGTGCGCTCGCGGAGCTTTGAGACTACGCAAATTCCGCCCACCCTAAATCAGCACAGCAAAAGCGAAACTTATGATTTTTTTTTGCCAGCACAAAGCGCACAAAGGGAGCTTAGTGTTTGGGGGGGGGAATTACCTTAGGGAAGGGGGACTCTTTAACCTACCTGAGTGTCGCTCTTTCTGCTAATAGGTCATGGAATTCACACATTAGTAAGGTAGTTGTTCAGCACAAACAGATAGTTGGGGTCACTCCAAAGAGCATCTAGCTTTCTTCAGCAAACCTGTAGCACCTGCCTTCCAAAGCTTTGATGCGAAGGCACTAGGCTCTACACTCCACAAGGCGGAGCTCTGGGGCTTCATTAACATCGATGGACTGATTCGATCGGAGAACACATTTTTGAGAACTGTTGTCATCCTACCGCCCAGCACTCCTCCTTACCCTGAGATATTGGACATGGGTTATATAACAAGCATTTGCAATTCAATAGGTCTCGCATTTGCGCGCGTTTAAGCTATTGGCATTGTAAATGGCAATGCGTTTTATTTAGGTTTTAAAAAACAAAACATAAATAAAAGGCATTGTCATTTACAATGAAAATAGCTCAAACTCGCGTAAGTGCGAGACATATTGCATTGCAAATGGTAGGCATCCAACAGGAGGGAGGGAGGCGGGCATTTGAAGTTGGGAGCAGGCACGGACAACAGGAGGGAGGGGGTTAAGAAGGCATGACAATGGGAGGGGAGGTAAAAAGATAGACAACGGGGGGGAGGGCAGGGGTCAACAAGTACCAAAGCAAGGCGTACCTGCAGTAAGGGAAACTGAATAAAGAAAATAGTGCTCACGGTCTAAATAACATGTCCCACATAACAACCGCCGTAAAGGGGCCAGCCGCCATTGCAAGTGACAAATGAAGAGGAGGCGGTACTCAGTAGAGACTAACAAGCCTATTTATGAATCAGACCCAGCATTTAGGCCGGACAATGACATAAGCCAATGGCAAGTATGGGTGGAGAGTGGGTGGGGGGCTTCTATTCCCTACTCCACTACAACAAGTCTCCAAGAGCAGCACATGCACGCTGGCTCTAGGCTACATGCATGCTAGGCTCAACCTAAAATGGGTAGAAGGTAAAACCAGGTTGCGCCCAGTGCTGTATTGGAGGAGATTATGGTCTACCCCTGAGCTTACTCATTATGCCACTGCCTTACAGGATGTCATTAAGTTAGATCACTTTAATAAAATCACCTGGCTCCAACACATCAAAAAGACACTTACCTCCTTTTGCCTGGTTGACCTACGAGAGAAGCCGTTGAATGGCCACATCCCCTGAAAGGAGTCTTTGAAAAGCTCTATTGAGCAAAAGCAATGTCTAAAGATGCCCGTAAAGCTGCCATGGCTACCTTGTCAGGCAAGTTGCTGGATTTTAAGTTCTTTGTGTCTTTGAGTTTTTTTGGGACATAATTACTGTGCCGATGAATAGGAAGTTGTACTCACAGTTTAGAGTGGGAACGTTACTTCTGAAATCATTTACCTCTAAATTGCTGGCACCAGAATCTCCGGTTTGCCCAGCGTGCAACTTCCTTAAAGAAACTGTTCCCTGCCCCCTTTCTGCTTGCCCTGGCTATACACGTGTACTCTCTCTTTGGTTTTCACCTATTTGCAGGCAGCTAGGTACAATAAGGCATAGCATTGCGCTTTGCATACTTATAACTGACTGGCAGCCGCTACACAACTGTGCGGTTGCAAAATATGCCCTCTCCCTTCACTTGTGACAATGTGTTCCTTTATATCCTTTTTGTTGCACTGTTTATTTTAAGTGATTGATTGGCTCTTCCACAACCCTATGCAAGATTTTATCTTAGTTGCTACTTACATGAAATATTGTTTTCATTTACAAATTATGTTTTTTTGTAATATGTATTGCTTTAGTCATTAATAATGACTTTTAATTTGTCTTGTTAATACTTTTATGGCCTTGGTTGCTGAAATAAAGTTATTTTGACTTGAATCTTTGTATGTTGTGATTACCACTAGAGTTGCTGAATTCCTATGAGATTTTCGCAAATTTGGGCTGTCATCTTGGGAGCAGTACTATTTAAACCATGTCCAAGCCTGTGCTTTGCCTTAAAGGGTTGTTAAGAGAAGGCTCTCCTCTCACTTACCTGCTGATTTCGGAAAGCACAGCGCCTTCGCCCGTCTGCTGATAACTTTGAGCACGCTCTCTAGTGACCTTTACCCTGAAAGAAAAGGACAAAACAAACAGTAAGCACTTACCACCGCATCGATTCATCCAATGAAGCCGGTTTATTGTTACTGACCAACATCATCAGAGTTCATGGATTACACATCTCCTATGCAGACGACACACAGCTTATCCTCTAACTTTCAAAACCTACAACCACAAGAACCAACTTCCACAGGTGCATGACGAGCATCGCTGACTGGATGAGGTACAACTGCCTGAAGCTCTACATGGACAAAACAGAAGGGGTGATCTTTGGCAACACCACCACCCCTTGACATGACTCCTCGGGGCCCTCTGTACTTGGACGCTCACCCAAATTGACAGACTACGCTGGAAACCTAAGCATAATCTTGGACAGCAAACAATCCATGAAATCCCAGATCAACGCAGTCTCCTCTGCCTGCTTTCTCACTCTTTGCATGCAACGTAAAATCTTTGAATGGCTCTCCATCAACACCAAACAAACTGTCACTCAAGCCCTAGTCACCAGCTGACTGGGTTACGGTAAAACACTGGACCCAGGAATCATCGCACACCTTCTGCAGAGATTCCAATCTATAAAGAACTTCGCTGTCAGATTCATCCTTGACCTCCCCAGGAGAACCCTCATCACCCCTCACGTCAGGAAACTACACAGGGAACTGCACAACCAAGGCCTGGTCTACATCAACCACTGACTTAACTTCCACCAACCATCCAGACTCCTGCTTTCCACATCCCTCCCTATCGACCACACCCCCACATCCACTGATGCTACAGCGGAGGACGATCCTTCTCCTACCTCCCAGCTAAATCCTGGAACTACCTCCCCTTGTAAACTCAGACCTCCACCGCTCTCCTGGAATTCTGGAAGGCACTCAAGGCTTGGCTGTTCAACTGATTCCATCATTAACCAACATGACCCACAGCACCTGCATATCCTCCTGGGTGATGAGCCGGGCTCTACAGATCCACTGATTGACAGACAACTATAGCCTCCAAAGGAGACTAGCTTCCGGGAATAGGAGTGGTTGTAAACTCCTTGAGGATCCCATGGACCATAATTCTTAACCGAACCTTGTAAGTGGGCATTTTAGTGCCAAGGAGAAACATTGAAAGAATACTAAACAGTGGTTTACAGTGAAGAATAGAAATGAGACTTATTGGAGGTTTACTTTAGACAAGAAGATTAACAGTTCAGAAGACTTCGGCACTACATACATTCCCCTGAAAACCCAAGACAAACAAAGATTCAAAGAAGTATTAGGATTCTTCAACATTTGCGCTGCATCCTCTACTCTCCAGTTATTTGCGGGCATTCAATAGTTATGTACATGCTTAGGGACTTAGGGGATGCTGGGGAATCTTAGCACCAACACCAAGGGCATTAAGCAATCAAGCCTCATCTTTTATTTTTTATTTTCGATAACAGGCATGAGATGCAGAAACAGCACAACACAAGACCCCCCTCCCTGGGCTTGACCATCTTTCGGGTAGTAGTTCTGTATCTCTCAAATGAAAGGTAGGGAATAAAGGAGGTGGATCCAGATCATCTCAGCAAAGCCGCGGGACAAGTTAAATAATGTAAGACTTGTTACATTAAGTTTGTCAAAAGCTTAGCAATCACAATATATAGTTTAGGACCTGTTGTCTTTACTCCCTGCTTATTTGTTGAGCTTCCACTTCTTTCAATCATACCATTTTCTTAATCATTGCTTTCCTATATCCCTTAATCCTCATTTTTACTGAGTGTTGCCATCCTTTCCACACTTCTAGTTCCTAGTTCCACCGCTTTGTTCCTTCCTATTCTGGTTGCCTCCATTCTCTTTTTTCCCTTCCTTCCTATTAAGAACTATTCCTCTCTAGCTCCTGGTCTACCCTGGCTGTGCATGAAGTTCCTCCACCTTTACTGTGACTGCTTTGCAAATTCTCTGATTGTGGACACAACTGTCAATCTAGGCAGTGGTCTTCATTCCCTTTATTGTTTTACATTACCTTTTATATCACTGAAGTAGTCTACTTCACTGTCTCTACACTTTCATGTATGGCCTTTATGTGGATATTTAGCAAACAGTAACTTTGTCACACACCATAGCTCTTTGATACTAAGCTTGTATTTTAACTTGTGGATCTCACAAGTGCTTTCCCCTACATCCTCATTACTATTTAAATGGTTATCTGATTGTTTTGCATGCCCTGGATGTTAGTTATATATTGAATGGAGAAATTAGTGTCTATAGGCACTGGAAGCAGGGGTGTTGGGGGTTTCTCAGCACCCCAGAAATAATCATGCTGAAGTTCAGAATGTGAATGAACAATAAAGATGCCTTTCAATTTTGAGTGTATTCTGTCACATTTACTGCCCATTGAAAGACAAAATGTCAAACACCAGGCTACATCTTCCAACAAAGTGCTGCTAATTCGAAAACTTGAGAGTACTTTTACTTCCCTGCTTACAAAAGGAAAGGCTGTAGCATGTCAATTTTTTCCTAACACAACAATATTTAGTTATCGGGTATTGAACTGTACACATTCCAAATTGTATCAGCAATTATCAAAGTACAAAAATGAATTATTTTTCTTTGTAATTCTGAAGTGTGATAAAACAAAGATTTTAATAGGATCAATAGAAAGCATGACACTTTACTTGAGGATGCACAAGTGATACATGTTAACTGAAACTAATGCCCTTGCAGCGTAATGAGCACATTATTCTGTTTTTCCCGGGCACCCCTCTCGCCTCTACCCTGATTCCAGGATGGAGGGAGAATGGGTTGTTGTGCCCTCTGGCGATACCCATAAGGGTGATCCCTCGTCACTCTCTCAATAGACCTCTCGAGAGGTAAAAACTTGTCACTTGTTTCTCTACCTTCTCAGTCTCTTCATTGATTCTCTTCATCCCTTTTCCTTCCCTTCGTCATTATTTGGAACAGCTGTGTTTTTAGGTCGAGGGACGTAGCTCTCACTGCGAAGCAGTGAGGGGCGGAGTCCAGATGAATTAATGTTTTGGAGTTAGGGGCTTGAACCCGCCCCTCTTCTCCATTGGCTGGCCTAGTGAATGCTGGCCAGCCATTGGAGGAGAGGGGCGTCCCTCTGTCCAAGCCCCGTCTTTTTCGGATTCGGGGGCGTTTTTTTAAGCTTCTTTCTTGTTTTCTTTCTCTCCTCTTCCCATTGGCTGGAATTTTACCTTTCGGCCAATGGGAAGAGGAGAGAACGAAAACCACGCCCCCGAATCTGAAAAAGACGCTGGTTTATCCGAGGCATTCCTGCCTTGCCTCGGAGAAACGTGGATGTGTGGAGGCACCTCTCCTGAGTGGCAGTTGCATTTCCGCTCTACTACAGTCCGTGTTGAGAGCGTGTGGGCCTAAGCGAGTGCGTGAGGTAAGAGGGAGCTACCGTCTTTTAGAAAACCAAGTAAAACGATGCTAATGGTGCAGATGGAGTGACCAGACCGAGGTAACAATTCCCCCCCATCCCCCCCCCCCTCCTCCGAATATTCTTGGATTACATCGGCACAGATGACACGTTTAGCTTTAGAAAGCAATCCCGGATCATCCAGATTGGTTTCGTGGTGAGCTATTGTACGGGCAGGGATCGCAATGGTCACCAGCCAATAAATAGGGCACCAGTTCGTGGCTGCGCATTTGCCGAGAGCCTCGGTTTACAGTTCTCCTTTCAGAGCGTGGTTCCGACGTGGTCGTTCGTGCTTGTTGCAGTTTACCAGCCGTTTACCAGACGTAAACACCGAGCACCGAGGGGTGGAGGGGGGGGGGGATCAAGTACACAACTTACTCCAGGTAAGTTTTTTTATTTTGTTCTCGCTCGCCTGGTCCCAGAGTTGCGATGGAGTCCTGGCAGTGCGCCCATTTAACCCAGACTTCGCCCCTCCCCTCGGCCTCATCTCCTATGCTGCCATCGACCCCCGGAGTGCCGATTACCAGGCTGACTGCCTTCCACCGAGAGCCGAGCCTCCGGGCTGTCCGTCTGTCCTAACCCCAACAGATTACCAGCAAGCGAACGGCTTGTGTGCTCACAGGCAGTCGTAAACTGCACGGCGAACTCGCTAACACACACACACACCTACCGCCCACCTCCTCCCTCCACGCTTCTGCCCTTGAACAGCACTTGGGGTCCTAGACTGATGTGAAAGGCGCAGGGCACACAAACCGGATTTTTTTTCGGAGTAATCATTGTTATTATTGTGAAATCTAATTCAGCGGGAGAAGGAGATAAAAGCTGCCAGGCCTAATTATTTCTCATTATTTGAAACAACGGCCGCTCGCCTCGTGCTTCCAAGGCTGGCAGAGTGGGGGGCGGGGGGGACACGATTAAGAACAGGCAATTTTAGGAAAATAAGAACATATTCACAAAAAACAAGGCCTTCCCAGAGGCCACACAGCTGTTAGCCTGCAGCACAATCGTTGTGCCTTGCAACGAAGCAGTCATGCTCTAGGTTATCTTCAGCGTTCTTGGTCAAGGAAGGAACGTTTTGCGATGCCATTTGCAAACACAAAAAAGTGGGCATTTATTCTTTTGAACTGTGCCAAGCAGATGTCGCTGCTCTGACTGCCTGTAACAGAACGGGTTGTCAGCTGGAGGCGGAATGATTGTGCATAAACCTGTGTTCCCTAAATAATGGAGAGCGTGATTGGCAATACGCAAAGCAGAGTGGACTATTCGAGAACGCTGCAGTGGATGCAGTAGTCCACTGAGCTGTCTTACTAACAAAGGTATATCCGACGTGTTCTTGCGCTTGCCTCCTCTCTTTTTGGTAGAATTAATAAAGCGTGTGTTTTTTTTTCGTTTTTGTTTTTTAAATCACCCTTTCAAGATGTACCTCCCTCAGGTGTTGGTGAGCTGTCGTATTTAGTTCACCTTTCCTGTGTTCCATAATATATCTTGCCGATGCTCCAGGTATTGTCTGGCAGCAGATCACTGCTCTCATTCAGCCCTGGGAGCAGCTCCAGGTTTGACTTGGTTTGATAGCGTCTAACCTACAGCGCAAACTAACTCGTTTCTAGGCACAGTAGAGCTAAAGGAAGTACTAGGCACAGGACAGGAGAGACACCAAGCGATACAGAAAGGTCCTAAACACCGACAGATTGGAAAGCAGACAAGTGTAAAGCAGTGTGAGCTTGAACACCCCTGCCGTCTCGGCAGTCAGTCTAATTCCGCACATTCTCACATGTTCCAGAGATGGAGTTCAGCGGGTCTCGTGCGTCGCGTTTCCGATAAAGTGGCACCTGCCCCTTTAAACACTAAAAGCTACGGCTGGGAATTTCTGTATTTGAAGTCCAAAGTTCTTGTTTTCATTTTTTTTTCTTTACACAAGGGCGATACACAACGTGTATTTTCCAGACCCGAAAAGAAAACTGGGCCAAACATCTAGCGGGGATTACTCTATTGATTCCACTCTCGGTGCACTCGAATGAGACATCTTTAAAGCACTGATCCTTGGCATCTCCTTCCTCGCCCTAGCGGGCTTCATTTCAATAGCACTGCATATCTCTTTGATATAACGCTCTGTAGCACTGTTTGATATTTCTATGAGCTGTGAATAGCAGGTGCTTCTGTTACTGAATTTAATAAGTCAGTCTATGGACCTCAGGGGTGATACAACATGAGTTGGCCTTCCAAGGTTGGAAGTCAAGACTTGCAGCCCACCCCAGATTTTAACAAGCATTGGCAAAGCAAAAGGCTCTTGCCATTAAGAGCTATTGGCTCTGGTAGTGTTTTGCAGCCATGTTGTGCAACAGCGCAGATGCGCTGGAGAGTGGCTAAAACTCATTTTATAAAGCACTGTAAAAAGGCAACACTTTTGCCTTGTGTTTAGCGCTATGTGTGTGGGGCTCTGTGTGTGCGTGGGGCTCTGTGTGTGTGGGGGGCTCTGTGTGTGTGTGTGTGGTGGGGGTCTGTGTGTGTGTGTGGGGGGCTGTGTGTGTGTGGGGGGGGCTGTGTGTGTGTGTGGCTCTGTGTGTTGGCTCTGTGTGTGTGTCTGTGGCTCTGTGTGGGTGGCTCTGTATGTGTGTGTGGGTGGCTTTGTGTGTGTGTACATGCAATAGGTCATGCATTTGCGAGCTATTAAGCTATTGGCATTATAAATGACAATGCCATTTAATTAACGATTAAGCTATTGGCAATGTAAATGACAATGCCATTTATTTATGATTTTTAAAAAAAATGTCATGAGCAATGCCAATAGCTCTACCTTTAATAATGCCGAGACCATTGCATTGTAAATGCTTGTTTTATTTCGTGGTTAATACAAGCGATCGGAATTGCATGCTAAGGCAGTTGTTTGTAACTGTTCAGGTTGAAGAGGTTGAGTATAATGTCCTCTGCAAGTTTGGGTTGTCGATGTGAGTGTGGGGAGGAAAAAGGATCAGTTTGAATCAGTACATAGAGCCCAATAAAGGCAGAAATGCATTGCAGTCACTAGGATACCCACACACACAAGGCCAGCTTACGCCCACTACAATCCAATAGCCCGAATGCAGAGAATGCTTGAATGACAGAGTCCCAAAATCTAGATATACGCTTTATAAAATATAATGTACGGGGACTAGGGAATCCACACAAATGTAGACGAATCCTGGCCTTCCTAGATAGGTAGGGTGCCCAAATTGCAATGCTACAGGAAACCCACCTCAATCTCAAGGGGGCCCAGAGATTCACTGCCCGATGGGAGGAGCATACATGCTTCGCATCATATTCTACATACTCAAGAGGCACGGCAATACTGGTCAAAAGAAACGCATCGTATTTACCTATGGGGACATGACAGGACCCGCAGGGCTGATACAGTATCTTGTGAGGCAAGCTTGTCTCTCACTCTGTTACATTGGTCAGTTGCTATGGGCCCGACATGGACGACCCACTATTTTTCCCGCTAATTTATGGGGTGTAATAATGGCCATTGATTCGACCTATTTGATTTGGGAAGGTAATTTCAACACGACTGAGCCAGCACTGGATAAATCACATCCCCAGTCACATTACTACACCAATACCAAACAGCAAGATCAAGACATTTTCACTGAGAAATGCCTCTTGGCGACATTTGCTCCTGTGGTTCTGTGATTCTGTGGGTCTGTGGTTCTATGGTTCCGTAGATTCTGAACCCGTTCAATAAAGGTTGTCTGATATAGACGATTTTGGTGTCAGCGGACCGCAAATGACGAGTGTGGTACGTACGAGTGTTTTTCGTCACAACCGATCAATGAGAACACTGCGTATTCATGGATTTTGTTCGAACTTTCAGGTTCCATTTTGTGTACGGCAGCCATTTTGCGTGGTTGCCCTCACATAGGCCAATGACTACGGCCGAACGAGTCTTTGGGACACGTACACCTTAGCTGACTTCTATGTGACCTGAACGAGCTGGCTCCCTTGCCCAAGGATGACTTCGTTGAGCCAATTCCTTGTTAAGCAGCTGGTCAGATAGAGATCAAAGAGCAGGACATTGCTGAGTTTATGGTACATGCACACACCTTTCTATCTTACTTCTCATCTGCTTCTGTTCCTTCCTTTATGGCTTAATTATTGATTTGGGCTGAGGTCTTTATGATGGGTCCGTCCGGCCCGTTCGAACAGGAATGTTGGATTTTGCTTGGTCATTTCTGGTGGGCTGGACAACGGAAAGTGGGATTGTCGTCATGCGATATGTTTGAAATGTCACCCTACGATTGGTCAGTTTGTATGTAATTGATGCTAGCCAGGAATGTGATTTTTAGCATAAAAGACGATGCTCCGCTCTATGAATGTGTGCAGTCTCTAGCGGACCACCCCTTTTGTGCTTCGTAGACCTCTGTTCCTGGTTGCAGCCAATAAATTTGGTCTTTGACATCATCAAGAAGTTTCCTGTGTCTCTGTTTGCCAAGGCAGGGGAATCCGAAGACATCGGGCGTTATCCCTGGCGCCGCTGGGTTCTAAAACCCGGTTCTTCAGTTGGCGCCCAACATGGGGCGACTTCAGCGGTACCGGTCCAAGCCTGAAGATCGTGAGGAGCTTCGTGTGAAAATTCTGGAGGAAGGCCTGCCACTTCATCGACCACTGTATGTCGTCGTGGTCCGAAAGTCTTTGCTGCGAGGTTCCCCGCTTTCCGACGGCTATGAAGGACTGCTGCCCTGACTGTCGCCCTGTTTTGGAGCCATTAGACGATTTGTAGAGAGAGACGATAGACGGATCTTCTGGTGACGCCATCGACATTTCAGTTAAGTATGAGTGGTATCCTTCGGGATCGCTTTGATTTGGTACCTGCAGGCCCCAAAGCCGAGGGACTCGTGTATTCACAAGACTATCGTTTTGAGATTTCCCTTGAAGTTTGAAGCTAGACTAGTGAGCGAAGATGCCTGGTCTTAGCAGACTTGGAAAGATATTTGGTTGTGGTTGTATTAGGGATTCCCGGTTGGAGGATTCGTGTCTGGTTCCTCCGATTGGAACTCCGACCTATGAGCTCTACGTAAAACATGGTGTGGGTCCTATCGCGTATAATGAAGTATGGATCAAATATACTAGAAAAGACGGTGTCATACAGTGGCCACGTTATGGTAGCTTTGAAACAGAGATTTTAGACAATCTCAAAGTTAAACTGTTCAAGAAGAAAGCCCGGCCGGCGATGTTTGACTCTTTCCGCTTATGGCGAAAGGAAGCCAAACAGAAAGAAATTAAGTTAGCGAAGAAAAATAAACGAGAACGAGGTATGTCAATGGTGCAAGCTGCTATACAGTTTAGGGATAATGAAGAAGAACAAGAAAGCGAACAGATGATTAGGCAGCATAAACTAGCGGTAGACAAATGCTATCCAGCTTTGCCGCCCCAACAGCAAGAAGAGAAGAAAGATCTTGGAAAATATCCTTTAATGTTGCATCTATTGAGTTCGCCACCCCCTTATGTGCACAGTGCTACGGCACCGCCACAAGTTGTAGTTGCGCAACCTCCGGTTGCTTTGCCTCCTGTGATTCCTCAACAACCGACTCCTCTTCCGTTGGCTCCTATTCCTTTGGTGCAGCCTTCTCAAGGGCCGCCGACTTTGCTACCTCCTTCGTCTGCTACTCATACGCCTGTCTTGTTTACTCCTCCTGTTACTGTCCCGACTTTGGTTTCTTCTCATTCTGCTCAGTCTCCTGTCCTTTTATCAACTTCTCCTTCTGCTCGACAGAGAATGACTGATGCTGTTCTCCTGGTCTCTTTTCTCCTCTTTTTGCTTCATTGGGTATGTCTCCTGTTGTAGAGCGTAAGCTATTGCGTAGTCAGTTGCCTGGTCCTGATGAATGGACAGTGTTAGATCACTTAGCGCATAAATGGGTTACGTATCCTTCGCTTTATGATCTCGAGGGTGTTATGGATGTTTTCCATCAATGGGAAGCACCAAAACAAAGATATGTTTTTGATATGATGTGTTCCTTCCTTCGCGAACAATGGGAAGATGGTGAAGTAGGGCAAACTCCGCCTGAGTTGTACCGTATACGTTCTGAGTTTGCGAAAGGGACTGTTGTGGGTCTTGGGGTTGTGAAAGCAGTTGCGACGTTGTTGTCGTTTAGGAGTGAATCTCCTTCTCAGCGACTGTTTGAGCCCGATTCGTCAGTTAAGAGAAAGGGGCGTCAATATCCGATGCGAGAGGTTCCCCCAGTTTGGAGACCTGGTGATGCAGCTGCTAATCCAGCTATTCAGCCACACTTTCAGCGAGTTTGGGTACATGTTCCATGGAAACATGCTGAAGTTTTAGCCCTTAAGCAGACTTTGCCTGATCCACGTAAAAATCCAGCAGGGTACTATAAGGAGCTATCTCAAACTGCGGATTCAAGTATTATGAATCTAGCTGACATAGACATGTTGTTTGGGAATGTTGTTCCACTCCCCATGTGGGGAAGATTCGTCACGCGGATCATGGGCATGAATTAGGTGATACATGGGATAATCTTAGAGCTGCAGATACTAGACAAGTAGGTGGTGCTAAACCTGAGGATGTGATTGCTGAACTCACTGGTAGAATTATTGATTATATGAAGACTTTGATGCCTGCTTTGCGTGTTAATTGGATAAGTTGTCTGCATGCAAGCAGAAGAAAGACGAGACTGTGTCTGACTTTTTCACGCGGTTCGAAGAGACCTTTGTAGACCACAGTGGTCAGGATATGAGTACAGAAGGTGGTCAACGGTTGTTAGTTGACAAATTTGTTCATAATTTGCTTCCCGAATTGTGCACTAGGTTGAAGGATTCCGAGAGTGCTTGGGCTGTTTCTACGTCAGCGCAAAGTTTGGCTACTGCCCAGTACTATGAGAATAGGAATAAGGATGAGATAGAGAAAGCGGACAGGAAGACTAAGGAATTGAAGACTAAAGTTCTTCTACAGCAAGCTTATCCGCCTCGTAATAATCAGCACGATTATCAGCAACCTCAGCAATATCAGAGAAACTCGCAAAGGTTCGAGTCTTCTCAACAGCATTTTCCCGTAGGTCCTAATCACTGGCTCCCCGTCAACAAAAGAATCACCTTCCGCCTCCTCACCCACGCACACAAAGCCCTACACGACCAAGGCCCGAGCTACCCCAACAGCCGACTCAACTTCTACGCTCCCAAACGCCACCTCCGATCAGCCAACCACGCCCTCGCCGCCGTCCCCCGCATCCGACGAGCGACTACAGGAGGAAGGTCCTTCTCCTACCTGGCCGCCAAGACCTGGAACTCCCTCCCTCCCGACCTGCGCCTGACCCAAGACCACCTCTCCTTCAGGAAGAAGCTGAAGACCTGGCTGTTCGAGCAGTAGCGGCACCCCCCCCCAGCGCCTTGAGACCCTACGGGTATGTAGCGCGCTTTATAAGTGTCATTGATTGAGTGATTGATTGTGCGTATTGCAAAGAAGAGGGCCATTTCCAGAGTAGTTGTCCGGTTCTGTTACAGCGCACAAATGGTGCTTCTGGTGTGAGAGGTCGAGGTGTTCAACAAGCTCCTAGAGGTAGAGGACGTGGTGTGTTTCCTCAGAATGCTATGAATAGCTTTGATCAGCAGAATGGTGCGTCTGGTAGGACGGCACAGTACTATGCGGACGACTACTATGTCGAAGGTGAGAATGTAGATGGTAATAATTGCTAGGACAGCCATAGACAAAGAGAGGCAGTTGTTTCAGTTCCAGTAGATCAGAGTGGACCCTATGTTGAAGTGATTGCATCAGGTGTGTCAGAGCCTTTTCTGTTGGATACTGGTGCTGCGAAGAGTTCTATCATGCACTCTAAACTCCCTGGCGCACCTTTGTCTGGCTTAACGAATGTTTCAGTAGGTTTTTCTGGCGCCCCGGTTACGAACCCAATTTCTAATCCGTTGTCTATTTCTGTTGGACCTTGTGAATTCGAAGCACCCCTCATTCTAAAGACTGGTTGTGGTGAGAACTTGTTGGGATTGGACTTGTTGAAGAGATTGTATGCAACGCTATATTGTTCTCCTTTGGGAGTACATCTTACATTGGGTAAGAGAGTGATCTCTCTGATGTACTTGTCTAAAGATAGACTTCCACCTGAATTGTCTTCTCTTCCCTGATTCTCTTTGGGCTCTTGGTCCGAACGATGTGGGTCTCTTAGAGATTCCGCCATATGTTGTGACGCTGAAAGCGAATGCTAGATTGCCACGTATTCCGCAATATCGAATTTCCAGTGATGGTGAAAGAGCACTTTTGGTGATCATTTCTGATCTGATTAAGAAAGGTGTGATTGAGGAAACGAGGGGTAATGTGTGCAATAGTCCGGTTTTGCCTGTTCTGAAAAGAACTGATTCTTCACAACCTCCTGTATATAGGTTTGTGATCGATCTCCGCAAGGTGAATAAGATTGTAGTTCCGCAATTTCCTGTTGTGCCGGATATCACCGCTTTACTGACTTTGATCCCGGCTACAGCCACGTGGTTTTCGGTGATTGATTTGAAGAATGCTTTCTTCAGCATCCCGATTGCCGTGGAAAGTAGAGATATTTTTGGCTTCTCTTTAGGAGGATGAAGTTTCCGGTTTAAACGCGCTCCTCAAGGCTACTGTGAGAGTCCATCAATCTATAGTCAAGCTTTGAAGACGCAACTTGATTTGCTTGTTTTACCTGATGGTGCTGCTCTTATTCAGTATGTTGACGATCTGTTAGTTGCTGCTGACAATGAAGAGATCTGTAGAGAGGCTTCTTTGTCGTTGTTACGTCATCTGTCTGATTTCCATCATAAGGTTTCTCTATCAAAGTTGCAATATTGTCGACAAGAAGTTACCTATTTAGGTCACCTCTTATCGAAGGAGGGAAGGAAACTGACCCCAGAAAGAATTCAAGCGATTGCGAAAATGAGTGCGCCTACGACACAGAGAGAAGTACGTGCTTTTCTAGGTATTACGTCGTATTGTAGACAATGGATCCCTAATTTTTTCGTTGCTCGCAAAACCTTTGATAGCTCTTACTGTTAAGGATACTCCAAATCCTATTCCTTGGACTGACGAATGTCAGAAGAGCTTTTCAGAATTGCGTGATGCTTTGTGTTCGGCTCCTGTGTTGGGTACCCCCGACTACAGTAAGCCTTTCACATTGTATGTCCATGAGAGAGAGGGATGTGCATTGTCAGTTTTGACTCAACAGTTTGGCGATAAGCAGCGTCCATGTGATTATTTTTCGTCGACTTTGGATCCGGTGGCTAGAGCGTTGCAGAGTTGCTTGAGAGCTACAGCGGCAGCGGCTGATTCGATTCGACAGACTGCTGGTTTGGTAATGGACAATACACGGATTGTGATGGTTCCACATGCAGTGGATACCTTGTTGAATCGTACAAAGACACAGCACTTAACTAGTGCTCGGTTGTCGGGTTACGAATTGACCTTGTTAGCGAGTCATGTGCATATAAGGAGATGCAACACATTGAATCCAGCTACGTTGTTGCCGATTTCAACTGAGACAGATGTTACTGAACAGCATGATTGCTTCCTTAAGACAGAGGAAGAAACGAAAGGGAGGATAGATCTTAGGGATACTCCTCTTCCAGAGTGTGATGGTACCTTATGGGTTGAGGGTTCGATCTTTAAGCTTCCGAATGGTGATATGACTGCGGCATATGCTGTTACGACTTTGCATACGATTGTTGAAGCTGCACGTATCCCACATTATTCAGCGCAAGCAGCGGAGTTGATTGCATTAACGAGAGCATGTGTGTTGGCAAAAGGAAAACGAGTGACTGTGTATACAGATAGCCAGTATGCGTTCGGTGTGGCTCGTAGTTTTGGACGTTTGTGGAGAGAGCGTGGGTTCCTGAATTTGCATGGAACAAAGATCCAACATGGTCAGTTGGTGAATGAACTTCTTGAATCTCTTACTTTGCCGTTGCAAGTTGCAAATGTGAAATTCAGTGCGCATAAGAAAGTTACGGATGATGTTGGTCGTGGTAATGCGTTAGCAGATGAAGTCGCGAAAGAAACTGCGAGAAATGTGATGAGTCGAATGTATGTTGTAGGTCCGGCGAGATGGGTTCCGAATGGAAGTTCTTTGTCTTACTCACCGTGCTTTGTATGCCGGCGGATCAGAAGATCTCAAATCCTTGTGAACACCCTATATACCTGGTAGGGTCCTTCGATCTGCCAACAAAAATATTCTTGTGATCCCCAGAATCTACAAAGCCAGTTGGGGCGGGAGGTTTTTCCACTCCCTTGTCCCCAAGATCTGGAATACTCTTCCGGCGGATATTAAAGGTCAGTCTGCTTACTCTCTCTTTCGAAAGGCCCTGAAGACCTGGCTCTTCAGGGAGATTTATCTGTAATTCCTTCCCCCTACCTCACAGCCTATACCATCGTTAGCGCCTTGACGCCTATGGGCAATGTCGCGCTGGATAAATCCCTATTCAATTGCTCGAATCCCTGGAGTGGCTGATAGGGCAATTCCAAACATGGAACATAGGTTAGGACTGATCTTAGCAGCACACGAAGAACTGGCATCTGCACACGCAGGAATTTCCGCCACAGTATCATTATTAAAACAAAGATATTGGTGGCCGCGCATGAGGAAGCAAACTAGAAACTATGTTCTAGAATGTGAAATCTGCCAAAAAATAAAAAAGTTTCAACAGTGAAACGACCTGCACAGACGCCCTTCTTGATTTCAGATAAACCACTAGCGTGTGTTTATCTGGACCACTGTGGTCCCTTACAAATGGATGGCAACTATACATATATCATGGTCGCAGTAGATTCCTGCACAAGATTTATTTAGATGTGGCCCCAGCGCTCGGCTGACGCCGGAACTGTTATAAAGGATCTGCGAGTCTTTATCGGCACCTACGCCATCATCACGCTACATCCTGACCAGGGTCGTGCGTTTAGCTCTAGAGCTTACAAAGAGGCCTTGGCTAGCTTGGGCATTGCATTGTGGTATTTCAGTCGCTTCCATCCTGAGGGTAATGCGGTAGTGGAAAAAAAAAACCGTGACATAAAGCAATCCATAACAGCTAAGGTATTAGGTTCAGGTGATGGGTGGGGCAAACCTCTAAGAAGTGTCCAACGTAGTCTAAATAATCTGCCAAGAAATTCTCTGGGTGGAATCACTCCATATGAATTACTGTTTGGTACTAGAATAATGATCGAAGACCTCGATTGTCAAACTTCAATTGTGGAACAAAAACCCTTTGATATCAAAGATCGTTTGGCTGTTTTACAGGACTTAAATGAAACAAGAAGAAGTCTGAGTAACACAATACAGAAGCAAACGACTACTGAAGAAAAACCCACTGTCCCAGCAAGAATGTCTGAATTCCAAAGGTTGGGGATCTAGTCAGGGAAAAGATCGCGGTAAAGAAGGAATTTGGGCCTTCTGACAGAAAAGCAGTACCTGTCTTAGCTATCCACGGAACAAGATCAGTATTACTCCGGCCCCTAGCTGGCAAAAGGGAGAACAGAGTTGTGTCCATCATGTGGCCGATAAAAAGTAGTAGGCCCAGTGGACTCCCAAGATACAGCAGACGACCAAATCTTGCTACAATCAAACTGAAAGACTTATCACCTTTGATAAACCTGCAGTAAGAAAAGAAGAACTATGCAACAAAGCCATGGAACTTGTGCCTCTGGATACCCAAATAACAGTTCATCAAGAAACACCCGTCTACAATGATATTGCGACTGACTATACAAACATGGAAAAAGAAGAAACAGCTCCAGCTATTTCAAGTAATCCGAATGCAATTCCAACAATTGACAGAACTGCCTCTGGCTATTTTATCAACTTTGATACATTTTCTGGGGATCCCAGTGAACCTGAAAATACGCCAGAAAATAAAACTTTCAAAGAAAAAAATAACAGAACTCTTTTATCAACTTGAAAAAACATATCTGGTTTTACCATAGGTTAAATTTTGGATTGTGTTAGGTGTACTTTTCCTCCTGCTCTGGCTCATACTGGTGTTAAGTTTGGGAAGGATGATAGATAGAAAATACAGTACAATGGACACAGCACAATTTTATAAAACTATTTTCTCACTATATCACACCCCTAATAAGCTATCTAAATGGAGTACTGGTAAAGGGACTTCATGCCCCAGATGTATGATGCCAGAAGTAGACTTAATACATATGTTTGCTACATGTGGGGCTTTATGCACTATTAGTTGTGAGATCTATATCTTTCTCTCTGAAATACTGGAGACACAAATAGAAATTACAACAGCAGAAATAGTTTTGGGGCTAGACAGCGTGAACCATCCGGATAACATAAAGGGATTTCTCTTTGTCTCTATGGCAGTGCTTCGAATTTGTCTAGCCTCTGTGTGGCTGGACAATGTACCCCCATCCTTTCAACAATGGCAGGCCCGATTACTCTCGACCTATAGCCTGGAGAAAGCAATATATAGCAGGAAGGTATTAAAAAAAAAAAAATTTAAAAAAGGGTCTAGAAATTTGGCACCCACTAACGCACTGGATTGAAGGTCTAGGATAGATCGCTTTCTGTACTTTTCTATTGTAAATATTACTGGTCTTGTTTTCTGGATTTAACTACTTGCTACGTTTAGTTTATTTGATGTTAGTCGATATGGATATTCATATTGTTTAATAATGCCTGTATTGGAGTGGGTGGAGGGGGGGAAGGGTGTCAAAAACAAAATGAAAATTTCGACAATTTTGCAATAAAGAATTGTTTAAAAAAAAACAATGGACACAGCAAGTAAGAAAATCTTGGTACTGAAACCTCACAAATCATCTCATCGTGAAAGAAGAGACCTGTCATCAGTAAACATCACAGCCTTTCCTATACCTGGTGGTGTAGCATGGGACAGAACTGATTAGGACATTTATGGCCCGGTGGAACTGCTGAAGATTCCACACCAGTTTAAGGTTTATTTAAGTGACGCTGTCGCACCCAGCACTTTCTGCAGCAACCGGCTTGAGAGAAGCCAGGGAGTCTGATGGAATAGCGATGCCCATCGATGATCGCAGCAGAATATCTTCTTGTCAAACAGCTTAGCCCAGTAAGTCCAGCAAATGTTAGCAGATGTCAGCAAGAAAATTGCCACACTACTCCACACTACTCCACACTACTCCACACTACTCCACACTACTCCACACTACTCCACAATACTCCACAATACTCCACAATACTCCACAATACTCCACAATACTCCACAATACTCCACAATACTCCACAATACTCCACAATACTCCACAATACTCCACAATACTCCACAATACTCCACAATACTCCACAATACTCCACAATACTCCACAATACTCCACAATACTCCACAATACTCCACAATACTCCACAATACTCCACAATACTCCACAATACTCCACAATACCCCACAATACCCCACAATACCCCACAATACTCCAAAGATGCTCCTAGCTTCTTTTTTGGGTCTTTCCGTCCCTGAATCCTTGAGTCCTTTCGGGTATGCACTCAGGTACACTCGGTAGACTGGCTCTGGTTCTGACCGCGTGTAATGGCCGGATTTTCTGAGTAGGTGGGATCAGCCCCCAGGGGCCCCTCCAACCCAGCCAGAACGTAATCACATCCCTCCTCAGGACCAACTATCCAGGCACCTGGTACCTACCTGAAGATGGGGAACTCGCAATATACAAGCTCATATTATTAAAAACACCACTAAATCTATAGGGATACTAAGAATACTCACTGATTACTAGGGATATCCATACCCTACACCACACTTATTCACATCAGTTGGTCTCGCGGCCACCCTGACCCAGACCGTTCTACCCTAGGGCAGATATGACACACAATCCGGTGCGTCTACACACGGGCCTGCAGAACCCAATGCTCTCTTTTCCAAACTGTTTGCAATCCTGCAAAACTACACGCTAGTTCGACCTCCTAGCGCTCTCATTTATTCAAGCCACAATCTAGTGGGTATACACACTGATCTCCTACTCAGTGCTCTCATTAACGCCGCATATCAACGACGACCACATTCCTATGAACACCTATACATATATATATATATATATATATATATATATATATATTGGGAAGTCTCTTCACTAAGGGTCTGCTACTACAATAATATTATGGGATGGTGTACTAACTTAGTCCCTTAGTTGCAAGTCTCCTCTCTCCCTCACTATTACTTACCTGATCAGGGGTAGCATCTGTTCAAACAGCAATACCTACCAGGAAAGATTACCCTCACTGTATGGGGACAAAGATATACACACTATGTGATTGAGTTATTTCTTGATTTAAGCGCTCCTACTCCCTTTTGATCTATCAGTGGCTCAACAGCAACTGGCTTGAAGCCAGGATAACTTTATCATAAAAGAACTCATGCACACTAATTCACTAATTAATGGGGTCATTTATTATTAGTACAATATAAACCTTTACACAGAACTGACAAAGACTATAGGTAGAACACACCGCTGAAAGAGAAGGATTAAACATAACAGGAACACTCCGCTGAAAGGGAAAAGATTAGACATAAAGTGTAAGTGTAACTAATTCAGACTACCTAACCTATTAGAAGGAAGATTTCTCTCTCTGCCTCTGGTGGGATTAGGGCTCTCTCTCTGCCTCTGGTGGGATTAGGGCTCTCTCTGTCTCTCCCTCCTTCACCACATCACCACGCCTCTGGTTCAGTTGCTCCAGCTGACAGCCTTCTTTGATGCTCTCTGCACTGCTTTCTCTCTCCTCATCTTCAGCAATCGTCTGCCTTCTTTCTCCATTTAAGAACTGCACTCTATTCTGCAGCTCCAGCAGACATTCTCTCTCTCTCTGCAAGCTGTTCTGAGCTCCCAGCTGTTCTGAGCTCCCAGCTGTTCTGTGCTCCAAGCTGTTCTGAGCACCACGCTGAACTGCACACCATGCTGAGCTGCACTCCAAACTGAACTGACCACCCCTCCTCTCCTGTAGCTCACTAATATGGAAGCTTGTCCTTTCATGGAAAGTTACGGCCAGTAACCTGCCGCCCACCAAATTCTTGTACCTCCCCGTACCAAGGACACGTTCCCAGCTGGCCAGCCTGAAGTTGTGTCTTCGGAGTGGAGAAAAATACATTCCTTCAATAGGGGCCAGCCCGAGCCGGTTCTCTCCAAGCGAACAACAGCCTTAACTATAAACTTTGCCTTTGCCCTGAAAAGCCTCTCAGCTTCATCAAGATGGAGTCCCTCTAGCTCTAGGCCTGTAGGCCTGAAAGGGGTGAAATGCTCCTTAGCTCTGTCAGAATACCTACATAAACCATACCAATAGGTCTAATATGTCAAAGCCAATAGGCAATAGACAGGTTAAAGTCAAGAATAAAGGCATATTAAGCAGCTATCCTCTTCTAGGTCTGGAAAAAGGGCTTAAAAGGGCCAACACAGGCTAAGAATACCTATACTAGATGCGAGCAAGATTAATGATCTATATCACTGCTAAATAAAGCCAAAAACTCTGCCATTACACCGCGAATGCAAGCCTTCCAGAAAAGTACTACACTTCCGCAGTTACAGCCGGGAACATTGAGCAAACCACAGGCTGGGTGAACATTGTGACATATTCGGTCAAGAGAACCAAAAAAACTGTGCATATTCAGTTGTTCATCAATTGCTCGGCCACCTCCAGTTTTCAGACTTCCAGAGTGAAACCAGTGCGACCGCTCAAGCCGGCGCCATTTTCTGATGATTGGGACTTTGAAACTGTTAACAACATGATGACAGAATTAGAAATGTCTGCTAAATTTACAGAACGTGAATACCTAGAAGGTTCATCAGATTATGAACAAATGTATTGTTTTAATCATCATGGTCACCATTATTTGCATAAATCTACAAACCCTAGAAATATTTTTACTTATAATCAATGGGAACATTGTCCAATGCCACCTAGGGGTAGCTCAAAAACATTTTATGAAAAATGTCTGTGGTTCTCAGGGATTAATGTTACAAATCCAGAAACATTTTATTTTAGAAATATAAATAAGACAGGAATGAAAACAATGTAGACCAATACTAAACAAATGTATTCTGCAAACTTTTATGCTCTACGGTCTAAATTAGGGTTTGACTTTTCGAAAGACAACATTGAGACAAAAACTGTCTGGGGCACAAAAGATTGGCAGGTTCAAGGTTTAGACGCCTTATTCAGAGCCTGCATCATCCCAGAACAAATAATGTTTTTAAATGACACTGTTCAAACAAACGTCTTGTCTTGGCCTGGCTAAGATAAAAGATTTAAACAAACTGTCTATACCTAAGCCCACATCTGACAGTAATGACACTACAGAAGAGGAGGTACACATACCCTATATTTTTAAACAAAACAGAACTAATCCGGATTGGAAACAATGGTTAATCTGGCCCACACACACGAATAATTGTCAAGATAGATTCCTGAACAAAACGCAGGGGTTCACAGTGAATAGGCCAGATCCAAAATAGTCCCAGAGACAACATCCAGGGATAGTGACTACTTACAGTGTAGGAAAGCTATGCCTTGAGTGCCTACATAAATCTACACTTCCAGAAATCAAACAACACTTATCTTTACTTCAAGAAGGCAATGATTTGTGAGATTTCTTAATGTGGCCTCCAAACCACGTCACAAACGTTTCATATACGCCGGTATATACGCTGCTTACAATGAAGCATGGAAAATAACGCAAATGGAAACTGCAGAAAGAATACGAGAAATTGATTGTATTAATTTAGAGAAAAGCAATGGGTGAACGACTCTGTCCTCCAGAATTTATTCTTTTGACAGCATCGTATCATCTGCAATTGACATAATAGAGCAAGATTTGCTAATGTTACCACATGGCCAGTCTCAATTACGTTCTATAATGCTGCTAGGCTGGACGTTACAAAATCTCCGTTCGGGCTACGTGCCATGGCGTCTAATCAATACTTAGTTATTATTTACTGTGTTTAACCTGTTTAATAAATCTCTTTGGCACAAAGAGGAGCATAGTATACGGTGCTGAGCATTGAGAAACTGGAAAGATTACCATTGACAGTTTCCGAGAAGCCGGTCATTGAATAGATAATACATGGCACCATCACGATACCAGTGACGATTTTCCAATTTCAGTATTGTCTACAGCATATACCAGCGGGCCTGTATGAAAGGTTGGGTAAAGAATACATTAAGTATACCTGGAATTTACCCTATACACACAAAAGTTGGAATGGGGAAAAGGAGGCATTCCTTAGTGGTAAAAATTGTAAGAACTCACTAATTGGTACGCTTTTGTGCCAAAGTATTAATTTACAGGGAGCCTGCGAAGGTTCTGCACATAACCTCTCTTGCCACTTGCACGGTTCACCCTCCACAGTGATAGAACCAATTTTCAGGCGTCTATCCAATGGCAGCTACGTTATGCTCAATGATAACAGCTGTTGTGCCATATTGCCAGGAAGAGCATATCTAGTTAGTGTGTCATCCGAAGTCACTTGTTGTATGCAAGTATTATATCCAAAAAGTGAGACAGAAAGGGAGACGGCGTTATGGCCTTCACTGAATATCTCTTCTCTACGAATTGATACTGTAAGCAGAGTGAAAGTAATTATTTTACAAAAAAATGTGCCACTGACCTCGTCTTGCGAAACGTATGATCTGCAAGTTGCAAGGACGTCTGGAGAGATACATGCATTATTATCAACAAACTGCCCTGTACATTTGGCAGAAATGTTAAGTCAAATCTTAAATAGGTCTGATACCAGTGGTATTGCACATGTATTGAAGATTTTTTGTCGGGACTGTTGGCACCATTTGAAGCAGTCCTCTGCATTTTTCCTAATTTCGTGCATTCTGTGTTCGGCGGCCTGCCTCTCATCTTGGGACTCGTAGCAGGAAATCTGTTTTTATTCCTTCTGCTACAATATGGCAAGTCCAGTGACCGGCGATACCCAGACTACCATGAAAGAAGCCCATCTTGCCATGAGATATCGTGAGAGAATTACACAGATTCTTGGCTTGGCTTGATTAAGAGATCTGAACACAACTTCATTCCTTTCGTTCAGACCAATCTGGTAAGATTGCATCTTACCTGTTCTGCTATGCCTTCTTTGCAGAGAATGCGTGTTGGATGTTTGTCTTACATTCCCATCAGTCCTGCCATCGGATGTTGACGCTTTGCTAGGTCCGGTAACGACTCATGCATCGTGTTGCCCCCAACGGCTGCCTATTCTGATGATGGCATTCATTGGGGTCTCACCGGCAAGTCTAACTGAGGGTGAGATACGTGACACTACAGGCACACAGGTATCACCTACTGTGGACATTGCTAATGCATCAAACGCTGACGGTGATGATCCTAATCTATGCACATTTGACCTGCTAATTGAAGTGGTTCCACTTTCGCCTACTATGGTAGACGGTTTCTTTGCCAGCCTGGACGATCTGATGTTTTCTCCTGACACAGAGAATAACTTTTGACTAATTCGGCCTTCGTTTTCAAAACAAACAGTCTAACAAATTTGAACTTTTTCCAAAATAGAACTTGTTGGCACAAAGTAATCTGCTTAAAGTAGAACTATTCTTAGAGAACAAGATTTCTTTTGAAAACTTCCAAATGACAATATTTGGCCTTGTCCTAAAAAACGAAACAGTTTACATATTATGCTATGGGATAGTCTCGATTTTTTTTATCTGTTCCTTAAAGAGACATTTCATGAATGTAATTTTGTCTTTCATAAATGTTAGAATGTATGCTCTCATACAATGCTTCATATCGGTTGAGACCTATTTTTTCATAAAGTTACACTCATCTCATGTGAACAAACCTTTCAAATGCAATTTGTATTTTGGGTGGGTTTGTGAACACTTGCCTTAGATATGTTCAGTGCTTATACATTTAGTTTTATTGAACTTAATATCGTGGAGTCAGTGTTGTGTAGGATTCTAGGACCCTAGTGTAATTTTCCCGATTCATGCCCAAATATAGGTATAAATTACCTGATCCTTATAGGCGTAGAAATCATTACCATATTAGACTGAGCCTATGCAGCCCAAATACGGCATGGCTACTTCCATTAAGTTCTGAGAATCAACGATTTCTTAGAAAAACCCGCCTTCAGCAGCTAGGGACTTCCCCTTGCCTGAATACTAATTTATCTAGGAAATCATGGAGTTTTCAAAGAACTGAGTCTTTGATGAAGTTATTATGTCCAATTATACGTCAAACTTGGCACTTTCAAGGTATAAATATGCCTACATTTGCCCAGACAAAGACACAGTGGTTTGGAGCAGTTCAACTATCTACTTGCCTGACGCGCCCTGATGCAGCAAGTGCCGAAGGAAGCCGACCCTCCAGCTGACACACTGAGAGACGCTGTCTTCTCTCCTGTCGAGAAATCCAGCTCCAGTGTTTCCAGGCTACCCTTGTGGGTTGCTGGGAAATCAAGTCCTGAGAGAGATACAAGACCTCCTTCATTCTAAAACCAAGGTACAGAGCCGATTAAACTTAGAGAATGCTTGGAATAGATTCTTGGCAAATAATACTAAACTTAAACTACACCTCACTTACTTCTTCCGTTGTACTAGACTTAGGTTAGGTACACCGGGGTAGGCGTATTTTAGAAGCACCAGTTGAGTACTTTTAGCCATTATTTATCACTGTATGTATTTATGTATTTTAGGTATTTTATGGCTTAGAAACAATATCATGCTTTTACAGTACTATTTTATATTACTCTTCGTATTATGTACTTTATAACCAGTATTACAATTGTAGTAGTACATTTCTTACGCTTGAGAAAGAAGACTGCTCAATAAATACTTTTCATTGAAAACACCCGGCTCTCTATTTCTCAGCACCTCTGGTGAAACGAAGCATGCACAAATGAGTAAAATAGCCATCTATTGTTACCGCGACTCTAGAGATAGATTTCTTATTCTTGGGAAACAAAGTTTTCATGTTTATGCGGTGAAACTAAGCATGCACGAATGACTGAGTAAAATAGCTATCTATTGTTTCCGTGACTCTAGAGAATAATTTCTTATTCTTGGGGAAATAAAGTTGTCATCTTTATGCGGTTGTCAGAAACTAATCCCTTCTTCTGAATTTAAGAAAGTTTTTAGTGACCTCTGAGCTAGCTGGCACTCACAATTAAGTTTAATATATTCGGTAGAGGCCTAGTCGACCTCTGTCCTATGTCTAAACTACAGGATATATTATTCCAATGCGCAGAGCCTATTGGGAATATAGGAACTACACTACACCGCCATTTCAAGTGATTTTCTAGAAGGACAAGGACATATTACATATGCCTAGGTAGACTTTTTAATATACCAGCCATGTCTTTTGCCAAGCACATCTCGGCCAAAGGTCGAACTGCCTTAGGCAAGGTGTTTTTACAGTTTTTATATCAAACAGTGCATACAGCCTGACTAAATGATTATTTTCTGCTCAAGCCTGGGCAAATTCTTTTAAATATGTGTGGTAATTTGGGAAATTGCGTTACATGAAATAAAAAAATTATGCCATTATGCCGCTTTGAATATCATGTGGCGTCTGTAATAAACCTTTACAAGGAATGGCATCATTTGAAATAAATATTCACAATTGAATGCACAGGAACAACACAATGCAAGCAGCTTCTGTTCATTGTGCTTTTGTTTAAATGTGGACCAGTGACAAAAATAAGTGCAAAATGATAGATTTGTATTTCACGCAATTTTGCAGAACTACACAAAAGGTAATTCTGTGAATTTTAAACACCCCTACTTCTGCGCTTATTCCGGGGAAAAATAAGTGAATTCTCAACTGCTTCTTTAGGGTGGACATTTCCACAGGCCACTTATGGCCATATCCATTCCTTAGTGCATTCTGCAGTGAATGCACTTGTCATTACGAAAGATGAAGTTTCCCACTATGCTTCACTCAGGGGCAACATGTGAAAAAAAATGTAATGTCCCCTTCATACTTTTATTAGGAAGTCAAACTTTGGGATTTTTTTTTTTTTTTAACAAGATTCAACATCTTGTCTTTAGCATTTTACCATATCTCCTCAGTGACATAATTTCCATGGATGATTAGATAGTTCTTCAATACATGTAACCACATCCGAAACAATCCCATCAGAATCATACCCATTATTGTTGGTAGATGTGACAAACAATCTGCAAATTGCTTCCTGCACACTGGTACATATGATATCTCCGAAAACCTTGAAGTGTAGAACATAATGTAGCAAAACGGGACATTAAGGTCAACTCACCTCTAAACCCTGAACAACAGAATTATGGTCGTTTCAAGATGCATTTGCTTCTTCCAACAAAATGTCCCAAGTAGTTAATGGTCCACATAGAGGTAAGTACTTCCCGGTCAAATGCTGAATATCGCTTCTCCATTTAGCAGTTTGCTTGATGCATAAGGCACGACCCACTCACAACCGACTCACTCATCCCTGGCCCTTGAAACAAAACATGCCCCAATCCATAAGCCCTTTATCATGCACCATTTTCCAATGTGAGAGGTCGTTGGGTTGGGGGGCGCAACAATTTTTATTCTTTATGTTGTCAAAGGCATCTTGTTGTGCAGTTTCCTAAAGAAATCTTCCCCTTCATGCAATAGTTTCAGCAATGTCAACATGAGGATTGCAAATTCCTCACAAACTTACAATAGTACTCTTTCATTAAAGATGTTTTTTATTTCAAAAGATTTTATTAGAAAAACGTTTATATATACAGTACAGATATAGTGAAGGCAATACTGGTATCGTCATACGCCGTTGTGGTTACAGTAGGCATATCGCTGACGTGATTGGTCATGTGTACAATAGGTAGGTAATCACGATTATGGCGTATGCTGCAATTGGTGGTCTTTTGTATTACCCTCGAAGGGAGGAAGCGAAGGTGGGAAAAGAGAGAAAGGAAAAGAGGACAGGATGGGTAGCGCGGTTGTTAGCCACCATACTTCCAGAATTTACAATTTGAAGAGGCTGGGTGTGAGGAAAGCAAGCCCTATTGGCCTGCCTAAGGAGGTTTGTGCGAGCCTAGGTAGTTGTCCAAGGAGTACCACATCTCGCCCTTTGGGGTGGGGCTGGGTGAGCATTTTGATGTTATGTTGTCTGCCCATCTTAGGAAGGTGACCCAGTTGGACCACCTTTTGAAGGATGCCCTCCCTGTGTCTTTCCAGTTCGCTAGGATTGTTTTAACGGCCACTGTGAGCAGGAGGTCAATCAGATCGCTATCGTTTTTGGATTAAATTCCTTTTTGGACTGAATTCCTGAGGCCATGAAGGCGGTCACTACCCCTAGGAAGTCTGGATGTAATGTGTATCCCATTATGGTGTTTATGAAATCTCTTATTTTACCCCAGAATGTCTTGACCTTGGGGCAGTAAAAGATCAGGTGTGCTAGGTCTCCTTTTTGTTTATGGCAGTTCCAGCATAGGTCGCTATCCCGGAGTCCGACAGCCGCCAGGCGGGCTGGGGTCCAGTACGCTTTATGGAGGAGCCAGTATTTAGTTGGGGCTAGGATTGGGGTGACTTTATTTTTGGCTGTTGAGTTCCACAGGCAAAGCTTTTCTTTCTCCCTGAATCGCCTAGTGTTTTGGGTTTCCCAGTATTCTAATGTTTTGGCATTTAGTCTCGTCGTTTCCGGGCAAAGGAGTTTGTATAGGTGGGATGTTTGGTGGCCAATCTTGTTCAGGTTGGCCATCTATTGCTTAATTGTTGGGACCTCCTTGCTAAGATTTGCTCTCGTGAGCGCCGCCCTTATTCTTAGAAAGCTATAGAGTTCAATGTCTGGCAGATTGTGTAGATGCTTTAGGGTGTCAAATGTGAGAGGGGTACCGAGCCTTTCTAGTTGGTTGGGGGTGGAGATGCCCAGTTCATACCAGGAGTTATTGTTCAGAATCTTGTCTTTGTATTTTATTTTTGTGTTGAACCAGATTGATTCCCATCTTGTGTTTTTAATGCTACTTTCCATTCTTTTGTCGACCCTGAGGAGGGCGTTCTTGGTGTTTTTGAGTATGATGTTGTTGGCCTCGGGGTGTTTATTAGTTGTGAGTAGGGCTAAGGGATCGAGACCTTTTAGGATTACTCTCTCTAGTGTCAGCCATACTGGTGTGTAGTCTTGCTCTGGTGAGAGCCAGTGTATCCCTTGTTTGGGTAGGCATGCTGTCTGGAATGTTTTGAAGTTGGTGAGGTTAAGTCCCCTAGGTTTTTGTTTAGTTGTAATTTCTGTAGGCTTATCCTGGGTTTCTTATCTCTCCAGAGGAATTTATTTGTCAGGATATCCAGCTGTTTGTGGAAGTCCTTTGTGGTTATGAGTGGGAGCATACTGAGCATGTAGTTAACCATGGGTGTTAGCATCATTTTTATTAACTCCACCCTGCCCCACCAGCTGATAAACTTTGGTGACCATGAGTCCAGTTTCTCTTTCAGCTTGTTTAGTATTATTATTTTGTTGTAGTCGAGTGTTGCCTTGAAGGCCCTACCGAAGTATACACCCAGATATTTCAGGATTTTTTTCTGCCAGGCCAACCCTGAATCTCCTAAGACTGCCCTAGTTGTGTGCACATTCAGAGGTTTGCATTCAGACTTGTCCCTGTTGAATTTATAGCCCGAAACCTGTGCGTATTTCTCAATGGTGGTCATTAGGGCTGCTATCGAGGGGCCAGGGTTCTCTGTTGTAATGAGTATGTCATCGGCATATGCAGCTAGTTTAACCGTATTCCCCATGATTGGGATTCCTTTTATCTCAGTGTTATTCCTGATCATGGAGAGTAGTGGTTCCAGGGCAAGTAGGAAAAGTGCTGGGGAAAGTGGGCACCCTTGTCTCGTACCTCTTCCCAGGGATAGCGGTTCAGAGCTGCCCCCGTTGACTACCACACGGGTTCTTGGTTTGTTATAGAGCACCATCCCCATCCTTCTATAGTTTTCTCCTAGACCGAATTTTTGCATGCATTGGTCAAGGAAGGGACGTGAAAAAAGCCTTCTTGGTGTCAAGTGCGATCATGACTGCTGGGTCATTGTTGGTGGAGGCGGGATTTATTAAGTGGCATAGGAGTCTCATATTATCTTGTGACATCCTGTTTTTGAGGAAACCCACCTGAGAGTTGTGGGTTAGGTTTGGGAGCTGTGCGTGAAGTCTCGCTGCTAGGACTTTTGCATAGATCTTGCAGTCATCGTTAATTAGGGAAATAGGACGGTAGTTTTGTGGATGTTGTGGGTCTTTTCCCTCTTTTGAGATTAATATTATGTTGGCCTTTGCCATTGAGCTTGTCATTTTCCCCTTTTGGATACAGTGCATGAAGACCTCTACCATTGTGGGCTTGATTAGGCGGAGGAAGTGCTGATAGAACCCTGCTTTGTACCCGTCAGGACCAGGTGCTTAGTTATCCTTGAGGGCTGCTACAGCTTTCTCTATTTCTGCCCCAGTTATGTCTTGTTCTAGCAATGATCTTTGGTCGTCTGACAGCTTGGGTAGGGTTAGCTTGCCTAGGAGACTGGCTCCCCCGTCTGCTTTAAGGCTTTTGTCCTCCTTGTAAAGGCACTCGTAGACATCCTTAAAGACCTTGAAGATTTCTTTGTTTGACTTTTGCGAATTCTCATTAGTGCCTGTTAATGCAGCAATCGTGTGTTGCCTCTGCTTGCTTTTGAGGTATAAGGTTAGTGCTTTCCCTGCTTTGTTCGCTGTGCATAGGTTTATCGCTTTATATTTGTTTATCCACGTACCCGCCCTCTCACTTAAAATCTTGTGGAGTTCATATTTCTTCCTAGTTAGGTCTGTGATGGTGTTCCTGTCTGCTAGGTTGGCACTATGGCCCCTTTCGAGGTCTTTAATCTGCACTTCGAGCTCTAATACTTTTTTATTTCTTTCTTTGTTCATTCTGGACTTGATGCTGAGAATTTTGGCCCTAACTGTGGCCTTCATGGCGTCCCAAAGGGTGCCTATGTCGGTGTCCGGTTTATCATTGAATTCTAGATATTCTTTAATGGTCTCCTCTATTTCGGCTATAGTAGCAGGGTTTTTAAGGATGTCGCTGTTGAGTCTCCACCTGCGGCTTGGGTGCTCGTTATGTTTCCCACTAAGTGTTAGACTAATATGCGAATGGTCTGATATTGTTCTCAGGGCGATTTCTGTTTGTTCTAGAAGATGTGTGTGCGAGGCTGACATGAGGATATAATCGATCCTGCTCTAGGAGTTATGTGGATGCGAGTAGAAGGTGTAGTCCCTGGCGTCTGGGTGTTGGAGTCTCCAGGGGTCTCTAAGTTAGAGTTTGGTGCACAGATTCTTCAGGGTGTTCTGCCCCTGAGAACGATGCCTGATTCTTTGCGGGTGCCTGTCTGTAGCCTGGTCTAGTACCAGGTTGTGGTCACCAGCTACAGCTACCAGCTATCAGGAGGTCATCTTGGGGGAACTTACCCAGTCTGTTCTCTACCTCTCCCCAAAATACATTGTCGTCTGTGTTGGGCCCATAAATATTGGCAACGTGGATCATCTCCTCCCTCCTTTTGAGGCTGGTTATTAGGATTCTCCCTTCCTCGTCTGCGTAGCTCAAGTCTGGCTTTCTTGTTTATCAGTGTTATGACTCCTCTCTTTTTGTGCACTGCTGGCGAGCAAAGTGATTGCCCTGTCCAGTTTGCCCTCAGCCGTTGTGCGTCCTCTGCTGACAGTTTTGTTTCTTGGAGCAAGCACACATCGCTCTTTAGCTTGGTTAGGTACTCTATCACTTTCCTTCTCTTGATCGGGTGGTTGAGCCCTTTAACATTTAATGATACTACTTTGATGTTTGAGAGTAGCTGATTTTGCGTTGGGCGTGTCATCCTTTAAAATGAGTGTCGCTCGTTAGTTGGGTGCCCTTGTGAGTGACCCGCTGCCCTGCGTATGTCCTCAGCCCCTCCTTTGTCATTGCCTCCCCGTGGTGCATGCATGGTCACGCTGGCTGGCTTAGTATTCGTTTGCATCTGTCCCTGAAGAAGGAGGAGAATATAGAGCAAGAGAAAGAAAAAGGAAAGAAGGAAAGCCTAGAAAACAAAGAAAACTGTACTTGGAGGTCCCCCCCCAACCCACCCGGCCCCCCACCCTACCTTCCCCCCTCCTCCAAATAATTGCTATATGAGCGTGGAACAGCAAGGTTCCCTCCCACCCCTCCCCCCGAGGGATGCGTTGAGCTTAGTCCCAGAGCCTCTTTAGAGGTGTCCATTTTTTGGCACAGGTTGTTGTTGCTGGGGGTTTCCTTTGTCACCGCTTGGCATTAAAAAACCTGTGTGCCCTCTTGGCAATAAGAAAACTGGCGAGCTCAAAAGCACTTAAAGGATATGTAAAAGTTCCTGCACTGTAGACGTTCCCTTTGGTCGTGCGCTTGTTCTGTTTGGCGTGATTGGCCGCAGGGCCACTTCTCCCTTGCCGTTAGTTGTCCTCAGCCCCTCCAGCCTCCGTGTTATCTGCCGGTGCCCTCCTTTTTGCCGTTCCTGGGCTTTGGGCTTCCATGTCTTCTGATGCTGGGCCTTGCAGGTACCTTCTCAGCTCGCTAGGGTCATCAAAAACCAGTGTTCGCCATTTGTCTTTGATCCTCACTCTTGCTGGAACCGCAAAGCTGAATATGATGTTATCTTTCCGCAATCTTTCCCCTAGTGCTAGGAATCCCTTTCTGGTCTCCACTGTTTGTCTTGAGAAGTCTTGCGTAATTATTATTTTGTTGCCGTTCCATCTCAGGTTCGGGTTTTTCCATGCAACTGCAAAGATAGCCTCGGTTTGATTTGATCTTAGGGGCTTGCAGATGAATGGACGTGGGCCGCAACCTTGTTGCGGTTTAACTGCTGGCACTCTGTACGCTTTGTCTACCTGAAATTACTTGTCAAAATGGATTCCTGTCAGTAGTGGTATTAGTTCTTCTATTAGGGATATGCCGGATCCAGGTTGGTCTTCTTCCCCTTCGGGAATCCCCAGCAGTCTTATGTTCCCTCTTCTGTTGCGGTCGTCTTGTTCAGCTAGCTGTTTCTGGAGGGTGCGGAGGCCTTGGCGATGGAATGCAGAGATTTATTTGACTGGGCATTGTCATCCTCTATGTCACTGATACGCTTTTCTGCAGCGTCTATCCTGCTGTTCATTTTGTGCTGGTCCGCCCTTATGGCTGCTAGTTCTAGTTGCATATTGTCTATTGTCTGTTTAGCTGATTTGGCCAGCTAGTTTCCTTTGTTTATTCTTTTAGGATCGTGTCCAGAGTTATCTCGTTTCTTAGCTCGTTTCTTAGCTTTGATGGTGAGTCAGCGGAGTCCTTTTTGTACTTCTTACTCTCGCTGGCTAGTTTGCCGTCTTGACCTGCCATCGTTGCGAAGCCTCTTCTGGCTAGGTATATAACAATCAACAAGGGGACCCCAAGCAAGTCAGCACAGGACCTCGGGGAACATATTATTTCAAAAACAACAGTGGTCCCATGCATGCGGAATACTCAAGCAAAATAAATATAGCCACAGTCGGTTCTATATTCAATTCGACATGTCCAGCCGGACAGAGGTCTCAACCTTTACTTATTAGAAGATACACGGAAAAGGGATTCCTTCAGCAGTTCACCGTAGTGGGGCACAACCTGTACCCAAGCGCATACAGATCAGTACAGTGAGCGGAGCAAAGAACAAAACAGGGCTTTTAGGCAAAAGCAGCAATTTTCTATAATTTTACAAATACACAGAAATCTCAAAAAAATACTTTCACATATTCACAATACATAACTTTTTGGGACGGTGAGGGCTACCCTAGTGAGAGAAGACAAGGAGTTTCGATGGCACCTCCGGCCTCCCCTGAGAGACTGGTTTCTGTCACACCTCTGGTCTTCCCCTGGGGGCCAGTTTCGATTGCACCCCTGGCCTCCCCGAGTGCTGGCTCCAGACCTGCTGGGCGTCTGAGGATTCCCGGACGCATCCTCAAAGGGATCAAAGGACCAACCGCCGGACCTCACCCACGAGCCGCCCCAAAGCCTCGGACCTCCGCCTGCGAGGGTCCGGACATCAAAGGGCCACTGGACTATATCAAGGCCCACCCCTGAACTAGCGGGCAGTTGTATCTTGGACAAGGAAGCCCTGCTGATCTGATCGCGGCTGAACTGAACCTCGTAACTCTTCGAGCCCTGCTGACGCTGTTGCGGCTCATTCTTGGAATTGGAACATCGGAGCCCTGCTAACATCGGAGCCCTGCTGACCTCGTCGCGGCTCAAGCTTGAACCCTAAAGATCTACACCGAACCTTCTGAGCCCTGCTGACGTGTTCGCGGCTCCCCACGAACTGCCCTCCGAAGCGAGCCCTGCTGACATCGTTGCAGCTCGAGGAGTACTATAGTCCGGCTGGACTATCGGCGATACCAACACGAGTTGAGTCATCCTCAAGTGAGTAGGATCACCAGTGCAGCTACCTTCTACCGTAACCCCCCGGCTCGAGGATTGAGAGCTGTGCGCAGGGTCCGCTACGTACTGGCCTATGAGACAGACTGTCCCGCTACCCCCTCCCTGAAGCCTTGAGACTTTTGCGATCCCTCGATCGTTTTATATAAGAGTGCTAATTCTTTTACGTGATTATAAAGAAGTTGATATCGAAAACCCATGGTGTGGTGTCTGTTCATAAGTGTGGTGTGGTCCTCGTGTGTACGATTCAATACTTGAGGTCTTCCCCGGCGGGGATCTCTCGTTAAGGCTCGGCATTATTGGTGGGAGAGGTGGGTCCCTGAGGAGTCGGGTAGACATAACCTGGCCTCTGGGATCGCCCCTTCTAACACGGATGAGTAGATCAAGAAAATTTGTGAAGGCCCTTCCTTATTTACTGACCAAGAAGAACATGCCACAACTGGCAGTTTGAATGTTTGAGGATTTAGAGAAACAAAAGAAAAAGTATGTCCGCCTGGAACTGATGACTCTAATGCTTACTGAATATTTAAGATCTAATACCATTCCATTGGGATTACAGGTTAGGAATATCCCAGGGGTTTTCACCGATAATCCCAAATATATCACTAACTTCAGCCATATAGGGACCACATGCTCCAGACATTGGCTGGTCCTAGGTATAGAAAAAGCTGCAGAAGAGCTTAAAAAACTGGCTGGTCTAATTAAAGATTTGGAGAAACAGATAAATGAAAGTAGTACTGTCCCAGACGCAAAAAAACTTCTAGAAAAGGTTGAAAAAACGGTTCTTGAATTCCACCGTATTGAACATAATAAGAAATCTAACAAAGTTAAGAAAAACATTAAGTCATTTACACCGGAACGTACCTATCCCTATCTCAACAAGGATTTTTATACTAATTGTAATTTCAACCACAACCCACAAAATCCAAGACCGTGGGGTAGATTTAATAGAAGGAACAATGTGGTAGGCTTTACTGACTCCTCAGCTGAATCATCGGATAATTCAGACTCTGGCGAAGGCCCTAGTGCCCCCGCACGAAATCAAACTGCTCATTTTTTATCGAGAGGCAACTCGGAACCTCCCAAAAGAGGTCGAGTGAAAAAACAACAGAGGTGGTACAATCCCCTGCGAGAGAGACAAACCAGACAGAAATTCTACCAGTGATAACCAAAACTGATAATTCAGACATGACCATTCCCCTGTTTAATTTGTCCAACCATAACCTCTCTAGTCAGGAAATCTCTATCTTAAGCAAAGGCTTATTCTTTGTCCCTACCACATACCCGAAATTTCTGGATCTTCAATCAGAACTACAGAGTTTATTCCGTAAGATTAGACTCCGGGCATTTTTTGAATTAAACCCTTCTGAACCCAAAACAGTCATTACACCCTTCAGACCCCCTTCTACCTTTTCCCCTACAGCAAATATGATTCCAAAAGAAATCATCACCTTTGAAAAGGTTATCTTGAAGGAAACCACTGATATGGCTAAATCGCACCTCTTTATCCCTTATAATATTTCTTTGGAAGAAAATTATCCATCTCCTCACTTAGGAAAAACAATAGCCTTGTCATCAAGCTTGCTGACGAAGGCGGTGGTATTGTGCTATAAAATATGGACGCTTATAAAACAGAGGTTACAAGACAAGTCTCTAATACAGATCACTACTGCAGACTCCCAACCAATCCCAGCCGAGGCCTGCAGACTCATTAACCCCTTCCCTGCTCATGACGAGCTCAGCTCGTCATGAGGCACACTGGAGCTGTGCTTATGACGAGCTGAGCTCGTCATGAATAAAGAAGAATAGCAATTTCCAGCACAGGATGGAAATTGCCTTAGCAGCCAAGGTGTTAAACAAATCACTACTGAGGCATTTGATACCGGGTTCCTGAGCAAACATGAGCTTCATTTCCTAAATGTGACCAACCCAAGGATCCCGGTAATCTATACCCTCCCAAAGATTTATAAAAGACTGGATAGTCCCCCAGGTCGACCGATTGGGTCGGGCTGTGGGTCGGTCCTTGAACCACTGGGACATTATGTTAACTTCTTTTTAAGAGACTTTGTGCCCAACACCATTTGTTTCGTCAGGGATAGCATGCACATGATCAACTTAATTGAGAACCACCATTTCGACCCTGAGAGAGAGACTCTATGCACTTTGGACGTAGAGTCTCTTTACACCAACATACCGCAAAGAGAGTTACTCTTGGTGATGGAGGCCATACTCAAAAGACCATGACCACATATAGTACCTACTTTATTTATTGTACAACTGCTTGAAATTTGTCTGACAGAATTTCTTTATGTTTGATAATAACTACTAACAGGTCTGTGGTACATCCATGGGTGCGATTTTCACACCGACTCTAGCCATTCTGTATATGGGATTGGTTAGAATGTAATACAATCCTCAATGATACAAACCCATTCCACTCTGGGCTATTAACGTGGAAGAGGTATATAGACAATATTTTCCTCATCTGGGGAGGTTCAGAGGATGCCCTCCCAGCCATGTTACACTGGCTTAACAACAACTGTAATGGCCTCACTTTTACATTGACACATAGCAGGACTAGTATTCCATTCCTAGACCTCTGCATACAGCATAAGGATGGACTGCTCTTTACATCTTTATTTCGGAAACCAACAGAAAGAAATATGTTACTGAGCTATAATAGCTGCCATCCCAGGGCCCTGAAAGATAGTCTCCCCTGTTCTCAATTCCTGACATTGAGAAGAAACTGCTTTAAAAAAATGACTATTTTACTGAGGCGAACATCCTCTTAGCTAAACTCAGATCCAGGGGTTACCCGCGCCGCCTGGTTAAGAATGCAATGAAGAGGGCTTGGTACTGCCCTCGTGAGACCTTATTAGAGCCTAAACCCAAGAAACCATCCGAGAAACTAGTATGCGTCACAACCTACTCCACCATTTCCAACAGAGTAAGATAAAGTATAAAGAAAAACTGGCACATTCTTAACTCTGGACCACTTAACTGGGAGGCTCCCTTATTTGCATTCAAAAAGAATAAAAATTTGAAAGACCAGCAAGTGAGGGCAGCTCTCCCCCGACTACTACCACTAATACAACTATAAATGATCTCTGGGGTTTTCCACCTTTGAAAGGCCATTTTAAATGTGGCGCATGTGTGGTCTGTGACCTGCGTATTGATTGCACGGAATTTGTATTCAATGATGTGAAAAATGAGCTCAAGACTTTCACTAATTGTAACAGCTGCAACATTGTTTATGCAATCTTTTGTCCTTGTAATCGTATTCATGTGGGCCTGACTAAACAAAAAATCAAACTGAGAATCTCACAGCACCGGAGCCGGATTAAGTGCAGAACGGCCAATGCCCCTCTGGTGGAACATTTCATTGACAAGGGGCATAATGAAAACGAATTTCGATGGACTGTGATCAGTCAAGTGACTTTACCCCCAAGAGGTGGTGACCTGGCAAAAATGCTCAACCGGGAAGAGTTAAAATGGGTACTAAAAACGGACAGTTTGAATTCTAGCTTAAAACTTCAAGAAGACTGGACCAGTTTGATTTAAAACCATTGATTGCTTGTTTTGGTCACTTTTCATGATACAATGTTAATTGGGAATTGTCAGTCTAAAATGCTCTTGTATATATGATGTTCATATGAAATGTACTTCATTTTAATTGTTTTACAAACACTTCACTAATAGGCAAAATCACTTATAATTCTTTCACTTCCTTCTCTATCCATGCTCTGTCCCCCTTAGTGTACTGTCGTTGATGTTCATGCCCTAACCTACCCTCGTACCTCCTTTATTTCCATGCCCTCAGCATGACCAATCAGATCCCACTTCCTCAAACATAACGTAGCTCCTCTCCGCAATCCTGGATGCATTGCACAGGAAGTTACCACAGCCGACTAAACCGGTAAGAGCCCATGAGCAGTCTCCGGTCCACCCCTCGCCTTACTCGAGTGAATAGGGGCTTATACCTTTCTGTCCTTTCCTTCCATACAGGCACTTCCAAATTACAGCGCCTCGATCCGCGACTCTTCGCGGTACAGATCTGCACCCGATTGTGGTAAGAATTCGATTTGAGGGCTCCCTTAGTTTCAATCGTGTATGGTGGTATCCTAATTGTTAAAACTATCTCCCCCTAGGGTTGCTTAATTTTTAACCCAACAATCTACCTAAACGAGGCACATGTCCGGCTCAACCTGAGCCTTTCCGGAGAATCTATCCTCGGTATGCACCATTGTTGTGCGCCAGCCGCGCCTTGCTCTAATTACTCCGTCTGCATGGTATTTTAAACCACATTCTCCAATAATGTGCCGTTTTTAACTTAGCTTTCACTGCGTCGTCCGCACGGTTTCCACTTAGCTTTCACTGTGTCGTCCGCACTGTCTTCACTTCTTAAAGGATCCCGACACAACGTGTAATAGTCACATAACTATCCCTGTGATACGGACTCTGCCTTGAGACCGTTTACCTTACTCCCCTATACGCTGTCATATATTTTCAGGCTCTCTCCTTATCCTTCATACCACTAGACCTCTCTTTGTGGCTTAGTGACGCTTTGTGATTACGGGCAATGGTTTAATCTAATTTAATCACAACGTAGCCTCACCGTGTGATGTTAACATGGGGTCACTGCAAGTGCCTTTATACCGTGTGCACAACCTACTTTTAGACCATTCCTATAGAGTCACTTGATTAATCTGTGCGTTTGTAGTGTTTTCTATTTCATGTACCAATTTTTTCCTTCTTTTTCTTTCTTCCTCCCCCATAAGCAATAGAGGCTTTCTATCCTTAGGCTTTTATACAATGTCCTGATGATGGTCCCCATGATCTAAAAAGTGGTACCGAAACTCTGTCGACCCTTTAAACACTTTATGCATAAAAAATTTCTGTATTGTGAATATGTGAAAGTGTTTTTTTTTTAGATTTCTGTGTATTTGTAAAATTACAGAAAATTGCTGCTTTTGCCTAAAAGCCCTGTTTTGTTCTTTGCTCCGCTCACTGTACTGATCTGTATGTGCTTGGGTACAGGCTTGTGCCCCACTACGGTGAACTGCTGAAGGAATCCCTTTTCCGTGTATCTTCTAATTAGTAAAGATTGAGACCTCTGTCCGGCTGGACATGTCGAATTGAATATAGAACCGACTGTGGCTATATTTATTTTGCTTGAGTATTCCGCATGCATGGGACCACTGTTTTTTAAATAAATCTTCTGGCTAGGTAGCTATGTAGTCTTCCGTCCTTCTGCTGTTTGGGTAGGGCCTTAGATGTATCTCCTCCTGATTCTGGCTGCCCTCTGCCTGTGATTTGGTGGTCTAGTCTGTATCTGCTTGGCTCCTGGATGGACCTTGTCCTGGTCAGGAGATGATCCACATTGCCAATATTTAAGGCCCAACCCAGAGGACAATGTATTTTGGGGAGAGGTAGAGAACAGACTGGGTAAGCTCCCCCAGCTCCGCACTTGTGTCGTCACTCTGTTCCGATGTACCTTCTACCGCCGGCTAGCAACCAGCATTTGTCTACTATGGCCACTTCCTACGGCAGTGCTACGCTCTGGTAGCGCTCCTCGTTGTTTGATGAGAGGGCGAGATCACGCTGCGGCGTAAAGGGTGTTTCCGTAGTCCAGTCGGCTTGTGACTAGTGCATGGGTGACCGTCTTTCTTGTTTCGGTGGGGATCCAATGGAAGATTTTTTTGAGCATATGTAGGATGTTGAAGCATGATGATGAGACGGCGTGGACTTGTCTGGTCATTGAGAGGGAGGAGTCCAGGATGAAGCCCAGGTTACGTGCGTGGTCCGTTGGTTTAGGTGCGTTTCCCAGGGCTGGTGGCCACCATGAGTCATTCCAGGCGGAAGGGGATGAGCCTAAGATAAGGACTTCCGTTTTGTCAGAGTTAAGTTTTAAACGGCTGTTCTTCATCCACTCGGCTACTTCTTTCATCCCTTCGTGTAGGTTTGTTTTGGCGGTGTTGGGGTCTTTGGTGAGGGAGAGGATCAGCTGGGTGTCGTCTGCGTAGGAGATGATGTTGATGTTGAGGTTGTGTTGGCAAGCGATGGATGCGAGGGGACTCATGTATACGTTGAAGAGGGTGGGACTGAGTGATGATCCTTGTGGTACGCCGCAGAGGACTTCGGTGGCCTCTGATCTAAAAGGGGGGAGGCGGACTCTCTGGGTTCTTCCGGCGAGGAACGAGATGATCCAGTCCAATGCTTTTCCTTGTATTCCGACGTTGCTGAGGCGTTGTATAAGGGTGTTATGACAAACTGTGTCGAAGGCTGCAGAGAGGTCAAGTAGGATGAGGGCAGCTGTTTCTCCGTTGTCCAGAAGAGTTCGAATGTCGTCTGTTGCTGCGATGAGGGCGGTTTCGGTGCTGTGTTTGGCTCGGAAGCCGGACTGCGAAGGGTCGAGGGATTTGTTGGATTCGAGGAAGGCGGCAAGTTGACTGTGGACGGCTTTCTCAATGACTTTGGCAGGGAATGGGAGGAGCGAAATGGGGCGGTAGTTCTTAAGTCCAGTGGGGTCAGCTGTGGGTTTCTTCAGGAGGGCGCTGAGTTCTGCATGTTTCCAGGTTTCCGGGAAGGTAGCGGAGTTTAGGGAGCAGTTGATGACATCTCGGAGATGGGATGTGATAATGGAGTCTGCTTTGTTGAAAATGTGGTGGGGATATGGGTCGGTTGGTGATCCTGAGTGGATGGAGTTCATCAGGCGGATGGTGTCTTCAGTGGTGATTGGGTTCCAGGCGCAAAGGTTGTTGGAAGGGTGTTTTAGTTTGGAGGTGGGTGGGGTAGGCTGGTCGCCAAAGCTGTTATGTATGTCAGCTATTTTGTTGTGGAAGAACGAGGCTAGAGAGTCGCAGAGGTCTTGGGAGGGAGTGATGTCGTTGGTGCCTGCGGTGGGGTTGGTAAATTCTTTGACGATGTTGAATAGTTCTTTGCTGTTGTGGGCGTTGTTGTCGAGTCGATCCTTGAATGCTGATTTCTTGGTGGATTGGATCAGTTGGTGGTGTCTACGGGTGGCGTTCTTGATGGTGGCCAGGTTGTCGGTGCTTGGGTTTTTTCGCCAGGTCTTCTCGAGGGTGAGACAGAGCTTCTTGGATTTCTTAAGGTCATAATTGAACCAGAGGGCTTTTTTTGCTACCTAGCTTGATTTGATGGTTTTTCAAGGGTGCTAATTCATCAGCGCTGTGGGTGATCCATTGTGTGAGGTTGGTGGCTGCTTGGTTTGGGTCCGATGATTTGGCGGGAGTGTTTTAGTGAAGTGAAGTGAAGAGATGGTCGGTGGTAATTTTGTTCCAGTTTCTGCGGGGAATTGGTTGTGGGTGGTTGTGCGTCGTAGTCTTTTTGTAGTTGAAGTGTCTGCCGCTGTGTGCTGTGCCGTGTGTGGGGAGCGGAGTTGCTGTATGCAAGGTCGCTGCGGTGTGTAGCGAGGGCTTCTCTGCAGCCACCTCGAAAAGCCACAGAAAGGCACCCCCTAGCAAGTCGAGCCGAGCGGAGCTACCCCCAGCGCTAGGCACTGCGTGTGATACGTACGCAGGAATCTGGTGTCACTCCCGGAGTGGCAGGAGCCGTGTGTAATACTCCCGCAATGGCAGGAGCCGCAAGTCTCTCCCGCAGTGGCAGGAGCCGCGTGTAATACCCCCGCAGTGGCAGTAGCTGCATGAGATACACCCGCAGCGGTAGGAGCCACAAGAGTTGTTCCACAATGGCAGGAGCCGTGCAGGGCAGGCAGGAGCCCTGGGAACCACCCAACAGTGGTAGCCTCCCTGCAGAGCCTCCACAGCCCTCTCACAGTGGTGGGAGCAGCGGCAAAAAACCCTTCAGCAACAGCAAGAGCCCTGGTGAGCACCCAGCTGTGGAGTTGGCCCGGGGTGGTTACAGAGTTCTCTCATGTGCCCGCTGCACTTTTTGTTGACCAAGATATAATCCACATCCACCCCTAAGAAGCATTTACCTGACCACTTTCAACGTTACGAGAGAGAGGTTTTTTTGTAACAAAAAACATTTGCTGATTAACCAGTGCCAATTAACCGGTGTCCATTAACCAGTGCCTTTAAAACTAAACTAAACAAAACAAACAAAAGCACTAGCCACTGCCTCACCTGAATAGATACTGTTTCACCAGAACCAATCAAGGAAATCAACAAATTGTTTGCTCCCTGTACGGCATAGTCGAGCCACGATTCCCTGGGAGATGCCTCCTGGCGTACGGACCATTTTAAGCAGCCCAAGCAGCTCGGTCAGCGGGGCGTGCGAGGGTCATCCCTTACCCCTACCCCCCCGACATCCCCCAGCAATGAGAACCGGGAAAACCAGGAAAGCTCCATCTAATCTTTCAAAAATATATATTAAAAAAGAAGGCTCCTAACGAAATAGCAGCAGATTAATTGCTACTTGAAAACCCGGCAAAATCGTCAGATTCACAGTTACAACCGTGTATCGCTACAGACATAGCCACAGACTCAGCTACGGATACTGCACCCAAGTTACAACCCCCGCAGTCTTTATCTCAAGTCCAGCCTTCCCTCGTTCAAACAAACAGAGCGGTTGGAGCCTATGTGCTCAACGAAAATCAAGCCCACAAAGACACACATCTGAGATCTTCAGCCTGCTCAGTTTCGTCAAGGGAAAAAATGTCTTAAAGGGACTATTTCAGAAGCTCTCTACTCTCTACTCTGCACTCTCTACTCTGCACTCTCTACTCTGCACTCTCTACTCTGCACTCTCTACTCTGCACTCTCTACTCTGCACTCTCTACTCTGCACTCTCTACTCTGCACTCTCTACTCTGCACTCTCTACTCTGCACTCTCTACTCTGCACTCTCTACTCTGCACTCTCTACTCTGCACTCTCTACTCTGCACTCTCTACTCTGCACTCTCTACTCTGCACTCACTACTCGCTACTCACTACTCGCTACTCACTACTCGCTACTGACTACTCACTACTCACTACTCACTACTCACTACTCACTACTCACTACTGACTACTCACTACTGACTACTCACTACTGACTACTCACAACTCTGCCCTCACTACTCTGCCCTCACTACTCACTACTGACTACTCACTACTGACTACTCACTACTGACTACTCACTACTGACTACTCACTACTGACTACTCACTACTCTGCCCTCACTACTCTGCCCTCACTACTCTGCCCTCACTACTCTGCCCTCACTACTCTGCCCTCACTACTCTGCCCTCACTACTCTGCCCTCACTACTCTGCCCTCACTACTCTGCCCTCACTACTCTGCCCTCACTACTCTGCCCTCACTACTCTGCCCTCACTACTCTGCCCTCACTACTCTGCCCTCACTACTCTGCACTCACACGGACAAACAGTTGTACGGCAACACTCTCCGTAGAAACCTTCTTTTAAAGATAAATATATTTTATTTCATGTTAAGAAGTATATATAAATAAAACAAATATTGTTATTACAAAATATGTGAATAACTTTTAGTCAATGTAAGTATTTCTTTAAAAAACATTACATTATTTTAAATAAATTCTATACGTAAACTTTAAGATGCATGCAGAGGGGTGGGGGCAAACCTGAATTTGTCAATATTTGTGAAGCACAGCTTCGGCGTTTCCTCGGCACTGGGAGGGGTCAGAATTAAGGGTATGGAAAAAGTTTTGGTTTTTTTTTTTGCACAGGCTACTTTTGCCAAGTGTCTGGATTCCGACATTCAAGTTGGAGAAGTTCCTCAGTTTAATTGCATCTTTGCCCGTGTAAATATGAGCCACAGGTCAAGATCATTTCCAACCTGATCGAAACAGCCAAGATGGAAATTGTACACAGAGCTTTTCTTTGCAGTTGTTTTTTAATGCACAAAAGCACATTAAGCAACTGCCTCTCCAAGTTTAGCTTCTGAGACACATTGTCCCATATTTATAAGGGAAAAGCATAAAAACTTCACAACATCGTAAAACTGCCAAGGTTTCCAAAGACGTTGGCTTCATGCAATGCCTGTTTCTGCAGCGAGTTCTGGATGTCTGCTACCAACGTGTAGCATTTCCAGTGTTCTCTCCACTCTCAATGTCCTTAAATTCTATTTTTTACTGAATGTCTTCGGTGAATGAAGTACCAAGTCGCCATTTTGAGAATGAAAGCTTCGACACTCCTTAACACTATTCCATTGCCAGGAAGCCCATTAAGGAATTTCCATATGGTTCATGGCATCATCTCACGTTGCTGAGATACCATCGAAGCCCAGCATGCAGGGGCTGAAACATTTTGCACTAACAGTGTTAAGGCACTAGGATTGCGAAGGGTGCGGCGGGCAGAGAGCCGGAGCGTTAATGCACCACACTGTGCTGCAGAGTCGATAGGAACCCACTCTACATTCTGACCATTTCTCTACAGAGAACATGCCCATCCTCAAAGAAAACACGTGCACTTGTCAGTGGCCAGACGAGAACAAGACATGACCATCCAACTTGAGCACTGACATTTCAACAAGGTGCCGTGCCCCCCTGAGTGAGGATGGCTGCAGAGCTAACATTGCCTATCGTGTTTCGACGCAATCACAAACTTTTTAATTCCATGGTGACCAATAACTGGAACTATACATGCCTGGCTATTGTAGGCTCACAAGGCTGAGACGGGTCGCCACTTATATAACTTGCCTTGAAATTCCAAGGGTCAGGGTGCCAGAACAGGAACAGTGATGGGCAAGTGCCTGGCATAGGAATTCTAGCAGACGAATTAGCTGACATTGTAACTTTGATGCTTAGATTTACTTACATACAAATTGTGACTATTATAGTCCCCGGCACAAGAATGTCGAGCACAATATGTAGTTGTCAACAGCGCTGTTGCGATGCAAAGCTCGAGTGATGACCACCCAGACAGGTAGGTTCAGAGGATCTCGGATGTTCCCTCCTTAGTTAGTGGCTATTCCATGATCGCTCCTGTGTTAGGAAGTATTTCTACTAAGCTTCGTCAATGGGACAGGTATTCTGAGGAGCGGATTGGTTGGCATCTGAATTCTATAGGACCATCAATGGAACAGGTATTCAGACGGCATATTCAAAAAGCGCCGGGATTGTGATGGGCGGGGGTAGAAGTACAGAAGCTCAAGATGTCCTGACAAAGCAGTTCAGATGGGAATGTTCTAATAGCACGGAAACCCACCAGAAGGGAATGTTTACCGGCTCAAATTTTGCCTGCGTGGCTTTTAATGGACTCATTCAGCACTATTGAGCTGTGTTCAGCCTCTTCCCTACTGAATTAATTAAGACATTTCACCGGCTTATCAGACCGCAAAAGTGCTCGATGTTCCCCAATCATTACGAGTGACCCTGCCTCGCGTGTGATTTTGCTTTTGAAAACCAAGGACAACGACTGTTGCAGGTTTATTTCCAAAGGTCAGAGCCATGACGATCAGGCGAGCTAATTATCTGAAATTCACCTCTTGGGAATTTAAGAATCACTGTATTGATTACCTCTTATATTGTTATCAATACAGTATTTGCACCCGTGACGAGAAGCCAGCTGGGGTGAGACCAAGTAGGATGCACTATTAACAGCGTTTAAACAAGACAAAAATAGTGCAGTGCAGCCAGCGTGCGAGGAAAAGAAGGAAATGGCGCCCTTTGGAAATGAGACTCTTCAGGAAACACAAGAACTACAGTGTGTACGAGCTTGTATGAGTCATCTTCTGTGAGCCTCGCCTGCTGCCTCTCGTCATTTAACATTGAACGCGCTCACCGCTGTGAACGCGCTCGCATCATCTGGATTGCATTACACGGCCACTCTGACAGCTCCTAATTAAGATGAATCACTCTCCCGTGCTCGTTCGCGAACAGAAAATGCCAACTCGGGCACGCGTACATTGCATACAGCCTATCACGTCAACGCTACTGAATACACAGCACAGCGAAGACGAATCACTAGGCAGATGCCAAAAAAATCTAAGGAATGTCCCAGCCGGAGTCCTTTCTGAAACTTTTTTTTCTAAATACTAAAGAGCTCGCAAGCTCCTCCTACACTCCGTGTAGGGGAGGCCCGAGCCCTAAAAACTGAGTCACTACAAGCCCCAAGGCACACCTCATACTCAACATCTCAGGGTAAAATCGGGGACAATGGAAAAAAGCAATTAGAAGCCAATGAAAAGCCAACAATTGTCACCAGGTTACTTATAGCCACGCCTCCCCTAAAGTGTCTACCAACCACCGAATCGTCTTCCCCACTTCCACTGATGATCAAGAGCCAAGGCCCACAATGTGCAGCCAATCTCGCCAAAGAACTGGACCACCAGTTTCCGGCAATTCAACCCAGTCAACTTTCTTTGGCATGTATGTGCAAAATAGTTGCTACCTCAGCATCAATCAAGCTAGTGAGCAAGCCCCTCCTAAGCACAGTACATCAATTTCTCAACGATCGCTAGAGGACAAGCTTAGGTCACCAGAGTCCATACCCGCTGAAATCCAAACCCCGGCCATAGACACCAATGAAACCAAAACTACTGATAACACCAGATTATACCTCTCCAGGCCCACACGACATTAAACCACAGGAACATAATCCGGCTCTTCAAATCGTATCTGGACCTGTGCAAGCTGGAATCAAAAGACATCCTTGCTATTGACTTTAAGCCTCTGACCTCACACGGGAGAATCAACTCTAAGCACATTAGCATCTAAAGCTATGAGGGAACTGGTTCAATCTAAAGCTGACCAATTGAAAAACTGGGTAATAATTAACGCCCCGAGTTCCCAGATATCCATCAATACTCGCTCCTAGTAAGGTCCCAGCTTCAAGCACAAGCCACACCCCCTTTTCAATTTAAAGTCAGCCAGAAGTCGCTCCCCAGACGGCAATGACGAGTGCAGTGAAGTCCAGCAAACCATCAGAAGTGCAGATTGGTCATGGCTGCCAGCAGCCCTTTCCCAAAGTAGGATCAATTGAAACAACTCAGAACATGGTCTAACAATCTGTTCCTGGAACATCAATAGTCTTTCATCAAAACTGCAACCTCCGGACACACTCAGATTCTTTAAAAAACACAACATACTTTTTATCCAGGAAACTTGGCTATCAACAAGCAACCCACTCGAAGGGTATCTGGAATTTACATTAACAGCCACAAGACAAAGCAAGTATGGCAGACAGTGTGGTGGGCTGTCTATCTACGTGGCTACCAGACTGTCAGCACATATCAGGAAGCTAAAATTTGATCTTGACTGGGTCACAGGCATTGTGGCCGATAATTTCTCGTCAGAGAGCAAGCTACTACTACTACTTAACGTTTACATCTCTCCATGCGCCAGCGAGAAAAAATCCAAACTGGGCTGCCTGATTGAAATTCTATGCAAAATCTTAAGTACATACGGCAGCATACCATGTCTAATCTCTGGAGATTTTAATACGAACCTCTTTTATAACCAGTTTGAAGACCTATTGATCATTCTTCAAGCGGTCCCCTCACACCTCGACAAGCAAACATTACCGCGTGGACTCAGACCATCTAAATTGGGCGAATGTGCAGTCTTCCAACTTAGCAGAGTAGGCTATATAGTAATAAACGGTCGCTCACCCACAGATAACCCCCGACCTGGACAAGAACCAACGGATGCAAACAGCGAAATGCTCACCCTAATTGAGTGCCATCACATCGCAGCACTGTGGGAAAGTGATCATCGACCCCAAATAATAACATTATCCTCAGGGCTCAATTTTAAGCCCAACCCTATTCAATGTCTACGTATCACCACTGGCCAAAATAATTAGGGACTTCGGCTTCGACACACTGTCGTACGCCGATGACACCCAAATTCTCATAACTCTTGGCTCTGATCCAGCAGAGACCAAAGTAAGATTTAGGAATTGTATGCTAGAAATAAAGGGCTGGATGACCAACAATTACCTAATGCTCAATGCAGGCAAATCCGAAATAATGCTTTTCGGTGCGTCCAAATCCATCTGGTCCCAAGAGTGGTGGCCAACGGAACTTGGACCCTGCCCATCCCCTAAAGATACTGTTCGGAATCTGGGCTTCACCCTTGATGACGAGCTGTCCATGGTCCCCCATACGAACAAATTAGTACACACCTGCATAGGTCTTATGAGGACCTTAAGGAAAATATTTAAATGGCTACCCCTGTGCTATCGCAAACCATTGATTCAAGGCTTAATTACTAGCCGCCTTGATTATGGCAATGCACTCCTTGCTGATGCAAACGAGGGCACACTAAGTAAACTGCAGACACTCCAAAATGCAGCAGCCAGACTGACCCTCGACCTACCCCCATGCACCTCCTCTGCCGCTTGCCTGAAGAAACTGCACTGGCTTCCAGTCAGAAAGCGCATAAGGTTTAAGATCTGTTGCCTAGTGCACAAATCACTAAATGGACATGGCCCGAAATACTTAAAAAACAAACTTCAGGAATATTGCCCAGAAAGAACATTTCGATCTTCAAACAAATATACAAAGAGTTCGTACTGTTAGAAATGGAGACAGGAGTTTCTCAAAGGTTGGCCCTTTGGCATGGAACTCCCTGCCCACAGCTCTAAGATCCAATCAGAATCACAAAATCTTCCGGAGAGAACTTAAAACACTACTATTCAAGGCAACAGCATAACAACAACCTCTCCCTTTCGCATCTCCCATACCCTCTGCCAGCGCTATGAGACCTAATGGTGAAATGTGCGCTCTACAAAAACAAATACATACATACATACATACATACCTCACCATCACTCAGTTGCCCACACGATATCAGACAGTCACACGGAGAATCTACGATGAATGAAAAGGTAGTCAAGCATTGTCCCCACTGTCATGGAGAAATGTAGTCATCTTCTACATCCACAAGGTGAAAAAGACATGCCTAATATCAACAGATGGGAAGCGCTTGTGAACAGTTTATTAAATGAATATCCATCCAAATCTCATCCCGGCCCGATCCTCCACAACTTCGGATCTCTCCTGCAACAAAAACGTTAAAATTACTAAGAAACGCTTCTGTGTGCCGGACCAGAAAAAGCCCGGGAAACTTAATTTCACTTCTCCATTACAAGCAAGCTCAAAATGCTTTCAAGGCATGTATAGAGGTAAACAATCAGCGTCAGACCAGTTCTGGCTGAAGTTAGTCTACGCCAGCAAAAAGTCCAATACAAAGCTATTCTGGGCCCTTGTGAACTGAGGTCCACTAGGAGGCAGAGGACATATCATTGCAAACATAAGTGCTGACAACTGGACTAACTTTCTATTCAATCACTTTAGAGAAAAATAAAGTGGCCACAGCCCCCTAGTCCCCATTCGACATCCAAGTTCCAGCCACCACTCACTGATGACCACTCCACAGGCAACACTGGGTCTACTACTAAAGTTGAAGGCATTTTGGATACACCCATATTCGAGAAGTCACGAAACGACTCAACCCCAGGGATGCTGACGACACAGAATTTTAATAAACACCTTTGCCCGGACTATTAGGAAGGGTAGGTCAGATGGAGCACCCGGCCCCAACTGACTACATCAGGCCTTGTTTAACTCAGACGAAACGTTGTGGTCAGGTCTCCTTGTACCACTGTTCTCACACTGCAGGCTCAACGACCACATCCCGGATTCCTGGAAAGGTGCCATCATTCATCCCATCTATAAAAGTAGTAAAAGAGATGACTCAAAAAGTAACAGAATGATTGCCCTCCTTGATATTGAATTCAAATATTACGCCACCATCTTATTAGAAGAACTGACAACCTGGGTTGAATCAACACAGCGTCTCCCCTTCAACCAGACCGGCTTCGTAGCCAAGTCAGGCATTACCAGTAACCTATTGACAATATCTGTATTGATGGAGGAGGCCGATGTCTGTCGCATGCAACTATATTGCTGCTTCGTCGACTTCAAGGCGGCTTTTGATCGAGTGCCACGCGGCAGTCTATGGCAAAAATTAGGTCGCTGGATATATCCCTAGCCCTCTTGCAAGATATCATCCAACTCCACACACAGACCTGGATAAGGATAAAGTTGGGAGACAGGTCCCATGTCTCAAAAAAGATCCAAACAGGAAGCAGTGTTAAACAAGGCTTCTTCTTGGCGCCCCTTCTTTTTAACCTGTTTATCTCTGACCTATCCCTAATACTTGGCAAGGTTAACTCCCATCCGCCCCAAGTGGACGGGACTCGCATCAGCAAACTGCTATACTCTGACAACCTTGTGTTATTGAGCCACACAAAGGTAGGCCTGCAGAGGATTCTTGAGGAACACCTTCCCTACACATTTGAAAACGCTCTCGAATTGAACCGGTCAAAAAAAACTCATTTTAGCAAACAGAAGCAGCGGAAAAGCAGGTGGTTTTTTAACAACAGAAGCATCGACACAGTGCCACATTGTAAATATTTGGGAATTTTCTTTCACCAAATAAAAAGACGCCATCAAGGCTAAAGCAATGTCGCTGGAGGTTGCATCGGCAAAACTCTCAAAACATCTACTAGGACCAAGCCTAACTCCTCTGCTCAAGGTGAGAAGGCCAAGATCACAAATTCCTTATCGTATAATCACAAGATTATGAACAAATATCGTATTAGATAAATCAACCACCAGAATCTTCAAGCAAGCATGGCGTCTGCCAAGGTCTTCATCTCCGACACAAGTCAGATTAGAACTCGGCCTGCTAGATCACAATGGTGTTGAAGCTGGTGCTTTTATTAAGTTCTGCAACAGACTGCGCAACTCCCGGGACGACAGTCTTGAGATCAAACTCTGGCACGAAATATCAACCAGCGCATCTATCCAAAAATATCGACACCACTTGGACCACTCCCTACAGCTCCTCGGAGTTTCAGAATATTGGGGAACAAATCCACCACAACAGGCATTGAAGATCGTAATCAAGCGAAGCGCTCGGCTCTGGTCTTTCCACTCTGACAAATCAAAATTATCCAGAAGGAAGCACGCTTGGGCCGTTGTCTCCGAGTACAAACCGGGGGTGGAGTAATCCTATTTATCAAGTACTTATTCACTCTTCTGGAAGGTCAAACTCATGGCCCTAAGGCTAGGCAAATGGCCCTTTTTAAAGTATTTGCCACAATGGTGGCGCCTTAAGTCACAAAATCAAATGCAGGGAATGTGGCTACCACCCCGAAAGCTTGGAGCACATAGCCTGCGCATGCCCAGCTCTGCTACATGACAGAAATACCTCATTGAGAGTGGAGTGGATCAAACTAGGCGCTCACACATGTCGTCAGGCCATAATGGCAGCCATGAATCAAGAAAATACAAAGCTGAACATCCGGTTCACCAAATTTGTTGCCAGAGCTGTAAAAAAGCTGGGGAAATAAAAGGCATCAATTATTTTGCTGGCTGGTCCAGCCAGCTCCTTGCAACAAAAACTCTAGCGGCCGCCGGCCCCCTTCAGCTAGGCCTACATGGACACCGTTCTCAGCATTTTAAAACCAGCGGTCATACTTACTTGTCCCTCTTTTTAGACTTTCTTAAAAGCACTCTGTGACTGTAATGTTACTTAACAAGCTTGATCCGTAAAAGAAAAATGCATATTCGGACAATTTTTTTATTTTACCTATTTTTATTGCAAGATTATTGCACTGTCGTTGCACTAACTAAAGTCCTATTTTGCTTTAAAAAATGTTGTACATGTATTCATGAGTCATATTTTTAACATTTTGTTTTGAATTTTAGCAAACAAACAATAAATTTGAATTCGGTGCACAACCATTTCCCACGGGCAAACATTCAGTTTGCAGCACATCCTGTTTGTCTCACTGCAAACTATCCTACAGTGTACCATTCCAGGAAAAATCTAATATGGTAAAGTAGTTCTGCGCCCAGGAGAGCTGGTGGGAGTGTTTAAGGTAATGAAAAGATCCTCCTCATTTAGCGACTCCAACTGGTTTTGGGTCCGGCTCTCTCCTTCACTGAAACTAAAGCCAGGAGTTGAACATGTGTTTTGGATACAAAAGATACCTTTCCCCCTCCAGCTTCCCTTTTCTTTCCTCTATAAAACTACAAGTATTCCTCTGGTCCCTTTTAAGTTAGTGAAGTTCAGTGGCGCTCCTAAATTGCCCTGTATAGGCAGGCACGGACTGGGAAGCCAAAGCAGCCTTAGCAATTCTGTCGGACCAGCCCCCACACACTGTGTAGTGAGCATGTCTGACCACTACAGGAGAATTTTAGTGAAAGTGTGAAGCACTGGGTGGCCCCTGGAGGCTGAAGACAAAAGTGAGTGAATTATGCTTGAGTCGAACGCTGAGAGCAGAGAGCAAGCTGTGTCGAGGGAGATGGTAGCTGGGAGCCCCGGGAGTAGTGCTGCAGGAGTGCCGTACCCGCTTCCATCGTGCCGGGCCGTGCCGAGCCGTGCTGCTGGGCAGGGTGAGCTCCAGCGAGCAGCTGTAGAGTGGGAACCAGGAGCCACGGCATATCCTGGAGCTCTGTGCCAGGAACCGTGAGCCGTGAGCAGTGTGCCGCCACCGCCATTGAGGAGACGGAAGGCAGCTGGGAGCGGAGGCGAAGCGAGCGACCGCACCAGCATTAGCACCACACCAGAGGCACCGGGAGCCGGGGGCCGGATTGCCAGAGTGCCCAGAGCGCCTGAGAGAGCCCGTGTACTGAGCTCAAGGACACGCTGTGTTGTGTGACGCGGGAAGCGACAAGCGTCCATTTAAAACCTTGGGGAGCTCAATGCAGTTAGGGCGGAACCCGCTGCAATCCAAAACGCGGCAGGACCCGCTCGACAAAATAACACACCCATAGAAAGCACACCCCAAAAACCCCACAGCGGCAGGAGCCGCGGACATCTTAATGTAGGCAGTGGTCGCTTTCGGGGTACGCTCATTTGTGTCAATCCAACGAGCAAGTGAGTATGATCCAGTCCGGACCCTACACGCTGCAGAACAGCTGAGCTCAAAGCTAAGCCTGCGGCTTTGGCAGTGCGGAACTGTGTGAGCACCGAGCGCTAATGTAAAGTTGACGGCGGATGGCGGCAACCGAGAGCGGTAAGAGGACCAGAGTTAGTGGAGGAGTGGGAGGATCCGGAGTTAGATAACCTTCAGGGGTCGGGTTGTACGGCTGGCTACACCCCCTACTCCCTGCACCCCTAGCCGGCCGGGCCTTTCGCTCTTCCGTTCATTATCTAGATTTTGCCAAATCCCTGCCCCAGCCTATGCCGGTCTTTGCCGAAGATAACCTCTAACAAGGCAGGAGAAGATGAGACCCACTGGGGGTCGGTTGAAGCTGAAGCCGCAGCCGCATGAAAAGAGGCAGTAGTGGCAGCAGAGGAGGCAGTGGCATTGGGGGCAGAGGGAGCGGTGGCAGCAGAGGCAGCAGTAGTGCCGCAGTACGAACCAAAGGCACAGCGACCAGATTCTTTTGGCCACCGCTCCTTAACCAACAAACCAGACTCACAGCAAAGATTAATATAAGTGCTAGAAAACTGAAAGGCCCATTAACGGCCGCCAGTAAGCGGCAGGAACTTATTTATCATACAAGAGACAAAAATTCCCCTTTTTACTCATATGACCAGATTCTTAAGCAGGACTGAAAGGATCACAAGGACCAGACTGTGGAAATGAGATCAGGAAAATGCGCCAACCTGTGGAAAGTAAAAAAAAAAAAAAAAAAAAAAAAAAAAAATCGAGGAAGTCAACTGCGGAAGTTAAATCGCCATCGGAAACAGGGACCGGGCCAAATCCCAGGGAGAGGTTGGTATCAGCGCCAACCCCTGAGCTAACATTAGACTCCAGACGGAAAACCGGACTTCTAAAATTCTTCTACCTAAAGGATCCAATGGCGACGATCTACGCACCAACAGCTGAGGCTTGCAAACTGCCAAGCTCCATCGCGCCGCTGAATGTACCTTCCTCATGGGCCAATAGCCTGCAGAACATGATGAGCACCGAACCAGGGTTTTCTCCATCGCGTCTGGGTCCCTCTCCCCAAGGTAAACTGGTGTTAGTAACCGCCCAGGTGCATCGTCCCAACACTCCTGTAGCCTCCAACGAAAACAAGGGAGGTGGAGCTGTAAAGGACATCACAGACAACCCCCTCGCAAAGGATAACCGGTTGAGCCAGAGCAAAAGTGCGACAATCACGGAGCTCGTTGAAGCCAGTGACCACACAAAGGCAACTAAGGGTTCCAAGGAGGGAAACACAGGCCATAGAAACGTATCCATTTCATCCAGACAAGAAGGGGACCCATGGTTAAAGCCCCTTTTTCTATCAAACGATTCCCAACTCGAGGAACTTACTGAGAGAATAACGAAGTATATCGATTCCCAAGGGAGAGCACCACGAACAGAATATGGTTTTGATGACCGTCATTCGAGTTCGAGCATGCTGGTCTCAACCCCTCGCTGCCCGAAGGCAAAAAGAGACCAACAAAAAATATCCATAAATGACAGTATCATCATGCCGATAAATCAACTTCATCCTAACCATTCTGCACCGATCACAATCTCATCGGGGAGCACGATGGACTCCGAGCACAAGGATTTAAGCAAAATCCAAAAAGACCAGCCCTCTACTTCATGGACCCAATCCCTGTTAAGCACTCTAGAGCAAGCAATAAGGGTGCTGAATTACCAATCAAACAAAATGGAAGTCAAGATCGACCTCATCACGTTAGTGGCTGGTCACATTTCAGGTATAAATGCAAAACTGGACTCCCTATCATCGCTCTTAACAACTCCGGGGAAATCAGAGGCTTATACCAGCTTGAGTAAACAACAGTGCAATTGCAGATGCAGAAGTATAATTGAAAAGCTAGCAAGCCTCCCGGCCATTCTGATGGATATTTTAGGGGAGGTTAAACAATCCCGTAGCCACAGTCAGGCGATAGAAACTAAACCTAGCCGGATAAGCTACAAACAGTCAAGAGAAAGTATACCAATGGCCCTACAAGAAGTAAACAAACAAAAGATCAAGAACAAGCTTCAAAGGAAGTCGGTTTAGGAAAAACAGTCTCAGACATGGAAGAAGCACAACTTATCCAAAAATTCTTTATCGAGGACAAACCAACAAAGAGGCAAAGGAAAAGGCCAAGAAAGGTCAGGCTCAAGTACAAAAAACAACTAAATACAGATCCTGGCAACATCTTTCCCATATTTAAAACCAACATCTAAATCACTGAATGGGCCACCAGAGGATGAGGAGATACTTGCTGATCCACCTGATAAGACAACGTTATCAAATACATCAAGGGACGAAGGCTCCAGGACCTGAGCCAAAAACACCCCTACTGACCTACACAGAAACATGAGTCCATCCCCACCCATAGGTTACAACTGTCAAATGGACATAAGATCGGACCAGCAAACAAAAGCGCAAGAGCCAGGACGAGAAAAAATGAAGCTCAAACATGTGGTCGGTTAGGGAGGATGCGAGCAAATTGAACCGACACTAGCCCTGGCAAAAAACAGTATGGGTACAAAATGCATTCCCAAAGAGGGATCCAACCACGGCACAAAAGTTAGTAGTGCGCAGCAAACACTTACAACTTTTGAAAGAAACCCATACGAAATCCATGGACCAATAGCAATATCGGAAATCAAAACTGTGCCAACCCCATGCGAATCACAGTTTTTGAAAAGGAACGTAAATGTTCGCTAATGCAAAGGGAGTCAAGTACGGTTCCAACTAAGTTAACTAACACAGCTCCAACACAGAAAAAAGCAAATACAATTGAGGCAGTACAGAAAGAGCAAGCACAACAATTGACCTACACCTTGCGCGATAGCATTTATTATTTATTTATTGAGTTTTTGAGTGCGACAGCTACCCACAAGGGTTTCCCGGTGCTGAGATAATGCAACTAGCAACAGTTCCAAGAGGCCACTCAGTTATTGATTAAAAAGCCAGATTTTGACGGCGCTGCGAAAGAGAGTATAACAGTCCTCTGCACGAATATAGGGAGGGAGTTCCAAAGCCTTGGCCCCAGGACGGCGAAGGATTTGCCGCCCATTCTGGAGAGTCTGAACTTAGGGACAGTGAAAAGAATTTGGAAAGAGGAGCGAAGAGAGCGGGCAGGGGAATAGGAATTCACCAAGGTTTGCAAGTAGCTGGCAATCAATTCCACGACCTGTCATCTCGCAAAGCAGCCTGAACACAAAAGGAGCCAAGCAAACATCCAGAACCGTTTGACCTAAAACTAACTTTTATCCCCAAATATCCAACAAGGGGGACGGAGGACATTCTCAATCAAGGTAACCTGCTAAAATTATTCAATGAAACATCAGCTCTAAAAGAAATCACTTCCCAGGACCTTTACTCCGTTGAATTTCAATCAGACGTAAGCAATGCAGACATTGAGTAAACAGTTACAACTTGAGCCTCAAAGAACCTGATAGAAAAGATATATTCTGCAAGACCCCAGTTAGAACCATGGGGCATCTCCATTACACGACAAGCGCCCAAGGTATCCCTATCCTTTACAAATCAGTACATGTGACCAAACAAGGGGCAAGGGAACAGAGGACAACATACCTCTTGTCTGCGTGGCGCTTGGGCCTCCTCGCCAGCGCCATCAAACGCAAACCGCAAACAACTGGTGAATGGATTGGTCTTGGATACCCAATGTCCTGAGTAGTAAAGCTACCTAACCCAGACCCAAACTTCTCCATGACCATGTGGAACAAGAAGCTCCCCCAGAATTTAAAAAAGCAATCAAATGTTTCATTTTGTTCATGCAATGTGCATGGCTTCCGAGAAATGGCGCACGACCACGAAACGCATGCTTTCTTCCAAAGACAAGACATAATCCTGATCCAGGAGTCATGGAAATTATAACCGACCTCAATCCCAGGATTCAAAGAACACCATATATTTACAGAAAGCTTCTCAACGCATGGGCATCCCCGCGGTGGATTATCAACATATGTAACCCCAAAACATAATTGGGTATCAGAAGAGCTGGACGTGGGTCTGAATTGGGCCCAAGTGACCAGAATCACCGAAGCCCGGCCATCAGGGACTGTACCATGGAAACTCTTAATATTCAATGTTTATATCCATCCTGACAAAGTCACAAAAAGAAAAACACATGAGCCTGCTGTCACTGATCAAAGTAATGCAAAGAACCCACTCGCAATGCCCATTGGTTATTTCCGGGGACTTCAACAACGATCTTATTGCTCAAAACAAGGCGAAGACGACATCAAATAGTGGCGGAAAAAAGTTAGCATCAAGCTTAAAGTCAAGTCAAAGATCTTTATTCGGAATCAAACATCCATAAAAGTACATAACAAATACAATGGCAAAAAATACAAGAATAAACAACCAAGATTTAGTCTATCTAGTTCTACAACAATGCAGGTACATATTAAAAGAGGACAATATATGTAATTAAAAAATTTTAGATCATTTAAAAATAGCGACGGCTATGGAATGTAGAAAAAAGACAAAAGTAAAAGCAGGACAGATATATGTGCAAATTACAGATGTGCAAATTGGTAAGCGATACAAAGTGCAAAGTGCGATGTGCAAATTTTATCAGTCAATGTGCAAAGTAGCTCGCGAGCGAACTGCAGCTTTGAAGAAACAACTCACTCTAAATATTATTTCATCTGATTCTAACATTAATAAATTCCTCAATGCTATCTTAAAATCCAACAGGTCATGTTTCTGACAGTATGGCCTTAAATAATGGACAGTAAACAATTTATAAAAATCCCAAAAAAACATAAAGTGCATGAGACTTTGTTTCTTGATCGGGTTACACGGATAACTTAAGGTTTCCAAATGTTTATTATAACCCAAAGGGAAGTTTAGCAGATTTACTATGCTCCCGTCCCGAAAACGGAACAGTAAACTCCTGTTCCATCTACCAAGATTTAAACGTAGATATTTCTGGGGCGGGGCAGGGTAACTAGCAGGGGGCTCCAAATGGCCCATATACTTTGCGACCGTACACTTTGGGAAATTATTCCTTTCCCGCTCTTTTCTGTAGAGGTTATACAGAGCCCTTTGAATCAGAATCTTATGTGAGCGGTCTATGAGATTGGGAGATGTAAACAAGTGTCCTTGCCCTACACTTATTAGACATTCGTTCACGGCTTTCAACCAAGGTATACAATCTGCCCTGTCACATTTTAAGCAATCTGAAATAATGTCATGTGTCAATGTGGCTGCAGGGTTCTGCCATATCTTTAACCAGAAAAGGGCCGGCCTTGATCTGACAAAGTCCTCTATATAAAGGATATTTAATTCACTGTGGCATATATAGTTTGAGGCACAAATAACCCCACCTAGCACCTTCCGACACAATCTATTTTCTTCTGTCTGGATATGGAGACAATTTGTAAGTCCCCATACCTCTGTGCCATAGGTACCTGTAGGGATGCATTGGGTTTCATATATCTTTAGTAAGGGCGTGATCACATCAGCATGAGTAGGTTGGCACAGAGAAATTATTGAATTGATCGCTTTACCCAATTTATTCCTTGCATAGGAAACATGTGGTTGCCAAGAACCAGTGTTAGAGAACAACAGCCCCAAGTATGGAAAAGTGCAGGTGCTTTTTAAAACGTTTTCCCTGACATAATCTCAATAATTTTATACTATTTTGGACCACAGGTCATAATAAGGGATTTTTTAAAATTTGTGGTTAAACCTAAGTCAGCCATAAAGCTAACAAAACCTGAAATTAAGATACGCAGTGCCTTTGGGGTGCGGCCCATTAGGACTGCATCGTCTGCGTAAAGGAGGGTGGGTATGGGAGTGCCATTTACATACGGTACATCTTTTGTTAGGGTACTCAGGGAACTACTCAGCTCATTAATGTATAAAATAAAAAGCAGAGGGGCCAGAACACAACCCTGTCTGACCCCCCTGCCGATTAAAATATCACTAGAAACTTTGCCAGTGTGGTTAATACGCACACGGGCTCTTAGGTCGCTATGGAGGCAAGATAAAAAGTAAACTAAATAATCTAAACCATAGTTAAGTAGGACGGACCATAAACGGGAGCGATTTACAAAATCAAAGGCAGAACTCAAATCCATGAAACCAAAATATAAGGGGGATTTTTTAGCAATGGTATATTTAGCCATTATTAAATTCAGGTTCAGACATTGTTCTACTGTGCCCACATTACTACGGAAACCTAGCTGGCTCGGGTGCAGGATGGTACTTTCTTCCGCCCAAGTTCTAATTCTTTTAAAAATTACCCTACCTAAGACTTTCAGGGTGTTATCAATTAATGATATTGGGCGGTAGCACCCAGGATCCAGCCTGCTGGACCATGTTTCAGGGATAGATTCATATGTTAGGTTGTTAAAAACATTACACAGCAACGGGGCCCAAAAGTTAATTTCACATTTTAGTTGGTCAATAGAAAGGCCGTCAGGGCCAGGGGCTTTATTACCGGCACTTTCTGCGATGGCATCCTCTACCTCAAGCAATGTAATATTCAAAGGAGTTGGAGGGGGAAGGGTTACTGCGGGGTTGCCAGATACAGCATAGATCTTCGAGAAGTGGTCAACCCACACAGGCCCTATGATGTTACAATTAATTGATGTTATGTTTGAACCAAGGGATCTTAGGTTCTTAACCTCCCTCCAAAACCCTGGGGTGTCCTTTAGGGCAGCCGTGCGTACAAGGGATTCCCAGTGATCTTTAACTAATTCATTGGATCTTGTACGTAAGGTGGGTTTGCACCTTGTTCTCAAGAACCTTACCCGGGAAATATCCCGCGGTTTGGCCATGAGAGCAGCCCTTAAGTACCGGTTTGCTTTTGAGCAAGAGGCATCAAACCAACTTGGGGCTTCCTCAGTTTTCCTAGATGCTGGTTTAGAGATCTCGCTTTTTATTGCGGAGCAGAGTTCACAGAATGATTTAATCATGTTGCCCCCGCAGCTATCAATACCAAGACAGTCCGAGATCAATACAGGATGTTTCTTAATCACACTGGCCAAAACACCCTTGTTGTCTACCCCCCTCCAAACAACCCTTAATCTATCCGTCGAGCCCTTAATCTATCCATCGAGGCTTCCAGGTTTGTTGCCCCAATTACACTATGTGATATTTTTCCCCCTAATGATTTCAGGTAAATCACAATTGGGTAGTGATCACTGTATACGTTACACACTACCTCTGCCTTTAATAAAACATCAGCAAGGGAGGGAGAGACAAATATATAGTCGATCGTTGTTGCGCTCCCATGACCGATGTAGGTGGGGACCGGGGCAGTGCTTGTACCAGTACCGGCAAACTCCATGGTGTTTACGAGTTCTCTGGTTGCAAGGAGATCAGATAGTTCTACACCTCTCTTACAAGGGGGATTTCTTAAATGAATGTGTGCATTGAAATCCCCTCCTAGGCAAATACCATCAAACTTCCCATATTTCCGTCCCTCCATTATTTCATCAATAAAATTGAACAAGTTTAAGAAATTACAATTAGGGTGGGATATAAAATCATTGTTGTAGAAATTAATTAGACATAGTTTTACCCTTCTTGTGTATATCAGTGCCATAAAACTTGGGTCATTAATTTGTAATACTTCTGTTTTTACCTCTGCGGTTATCTTTACCCAAATCGATAATCCCCCACTAGGGCGGCCTAAGGGAGGGGCCGGTACAATCCTATTGTGACAACTATACCCTTCAAGTAGCAAATGGGTTGTACACCAAGTTTCTTGAAACATTAGGACATCATAGTGGTTTACCCAATCTTTCCAGGCTTTAATTTCCATTTTTGCCTTCAGCCCAGCAATGTTCCAGCTTATAATAGACAAGTCCTCATCGGGCAGTGGGCAAACATCCTTGACAGACACCTGGGCAATGGCTGTTTGGTTGGCCAATGGATCACATTGTACGTTAGGAGGCAGGGGAAAGTCAGATGGTATCAAAAACCCCTCAGACTCTGCTCTCTGAGAAAGTTCAGCATCGGACACCGCTGCAGCTGGATCTTCCTGGATGGCTGGCAGTCAGTCCAAGGTGCCCTGATCAGAAAGTGCCGAGAATCTATTATGTAACGGAAACAAGGGGGGTGGTTGCAACATTCTATGTGGGGGTCTGTAAAAGTAACTCAGAGGTAAGGGGGTCACCACAGTAGCTGGGCCGTGCTGAATGTAGTTCTTGTTTAATAAGAATTTTGCTGTACCCGGGTTCCTGAAGTTGATTGTAATACAGTCTCCGTTGATGTTTTTATACAGAGGTCCAACCCAGGTCACCCAGCGTTTTGAAAGAATTTCATTGGATATGTCATAGCCGACCCCCTTATGTTTGGTTAACCAGTCAATGCATTTGTTATGTAACTGGACCCAGGATTCTCCTTGACCCTCCCTAAGCAGTGGTATACCAGCCAAAACCAAGACGTAAGGGCAAGCCTCAGGGGGGAAGATGTAAAGCAGGACCTTGATGTTTTATCGGCCTGTTGTCCTCCGGTTGTCCCCTGTGCTGGCCAAGGTTGGGAGATACCTTCTGCTTGGCTGTGCCTCCGGGAGGATTACTCTTCTGGGTATTATTGATGGATTTTGTTGTGCTAGGTAGACCGGAGGGTGGCAAAGGAATGGATGGCGGAGTTGAAGCAGAATGGTTTTGCCTTATATTTACTTCCACCGGCGGTAAAGTAGGTATAGAGGGGGTACTAGCGTTAGGTGCCCCTTTAGACCCTTTAGCTATAGCTGGATTACAGTTTATGGTGGGACCTCCACTAGATAGGGCACTAGTGATAGTCTCTAAATCTTTTAACAGGCGTTCGCCTCCAATTTGGTCTAGGCAGACCATACCTTTCCTCTTAGCTTCATCGTTTTTCACGAGGGATTCCAGTCTATCAAGTCTCTTAAAAATAATATTAAATTGTTTGATCTTTTGACCTTCTAGTTGCTTAAAAATTGTATCGGCAATGGTCTCTATAAGGTTTCCCTTGGGTTTAGATTGGAGGGTACTTTCATTAGGGAAGTCAGTCTGTGTACAGATGAAATTTATATCCTCATTTGGTACAGCAATACCACAGAACATACTGTTTGGACCCCTGTTTGTTGTTTCTTCCCCCTAGTCCACATACTCTGTGGAGTTGGCTGGTCGTTACTCCTAAGGGGCTGCTTCCTCTTGTTTATTGTTGTCTTTGCTGGACCCCTTTTACGTTTTGCTCCGGTGGTCTCGGTGTTCATAGTTGTGGGGGGTGGCGCGAGTTGCGACGCGGGATCAAGATGAATATCAGTAGCTATATCAGGGGTGTTTACCTCTTGTGGTGATTCACATAAACTGACCCCAGGGGTAGGTTTCACCACAATAACTTCTGGGAGTAGAGGCATGGTGTGTTTGGGACTGACTGTGATAGTAGGTTGGCTGATGTTAAAGGAACCCAATGACAACCTCCTCTCAGTCTCTGCAATCTCGTTAAAGGCATTATCCAATAAACTCTCAAAGGAGAGTTGGGAAGATGCAGGATCTGCGGTGGCCTGTGTATGTGTGCTGGTAGAAGTAATAGTAGTGTTACGTTTCCCCATGATTGGAACAACAGGCTCACCTTTGGATGGAAGTTAGATGGGTGGCCCGCCCGACCACTGTTGACCTCTGAGGGCCTCAGAGGGCCCGCCCTTTGCCCGGGCTTCGCGTGTCCCGCGACGCGGGAAGTGATGCCCCTTTTTGAGCACCTCCTGGCGCGCTGAGCCTCGACGCGACTTCCGGTCTGGTCGCGGAGGCTTCTGGGAGCTGTAGTCTCTGACTCCCCCACTCAGCGGCAGCATAGGTGGACAGAGGCTGCGGCGGGGGAGGAGACCGGCGATGGTGAGGCAGCGTACTGGGCAGGCAGGCAGCAGCACCGGCAAAGGAGACCGGCGGTGGCATGGCAGCGTCCCGGGCAGCAGCAGCGGCAATCTGGTGAGGGACTCCGTGTGGCCGAATCATCAAGCTTAAAAGAATTTGGACTGTCAATCCTGAATGGCAATACAAAGGGGGATAGGACGGCAGCCGTCACATATCTGAGCGGCAGGGTCCATTCAACTATCGACTACACTATTGTAAGTGATTAGCTAATTCCCAGCATTGAATCATTTAGAATAGAACATAGAGTAGAAAGTGATCACTTCCCCCCAAATAATAAGTCTGAATATCGTAGCTAGCACGGCACCAAGAACGACCTCTCTTCTTCACCTCGCATCAAAGTTCAATCTAAAAAAATTAAAATGGCGTGGTGAAGGGTTGGGCAAAATCACGGACTCAGTTAAAGCCCAGATGGCCAACCTTGGGACCCAAAAAGAAGAGGAGCGAGTATCCAACTGGGAGCAAATGATTCAGGACCTATTGCAAAAGTTCCCAGCAAGGCCAGGGAACCAGAGTAATTTCAACCTTAGCCTTGGTTTAACATGGACCCAAGATCAAAAAAAAGAAAGGTCGCCAAGGAGGTCAGTGATAAACAAATCTAACCTGAAGGGAGCCAGGAGCATCTATAGGAAGGCACTGAGGGTCGCTAAGTCCTCGTAAAAAGAAACAATCTGGAATAAACAGCTAACTGCGGGTAAACATCTTAATAGTCGGGACTTCTGGGGTATTATAAATGACCTAAATCAATGGGTAAAACTCCAACGGGAAGCAGGGGTTGGGGCAGAAACCTAGACCAGACATGTGCAAACTCTATACTGCAACACAGATTCAGGTCCCGCTAACGGTTTAGGGGCATACAGGAAAACAAGGAGAAACTAAAAGGAGCTAAGAACAAGGAAAATAGAGACTCCAAGTTGGAAGAAGTTCCAAAGGGGCCAACAGAACTGGTTGATTTAACCACCAAAAAAGAACTGAAGATGATTATATCAAGACTAAAGTCAGAAGGTGCAGCAGGCCCAAATGGGCTGCCAAACGCGATCTTCAAGCACGATCCGGACCTGTGGTCAGAGACCCTATTGCCTCTATTTAACCAAATATACAAACAAGCAGAGCTCCCCGCCTCCTGGAAAGGCAGTATCATTCATCCGATATTCAAGCATGGAGACCATCGTAATCCCACAAACTTCAGATTGATATCTTTAATAGCTCTATGCCTCTTGCATTCTACTTGAACTACAAGCCTGGATAGTAGACACAAAGATAATGCCTAAGTATCAATCAGGATTCAGGCAAGGAATGGGAACAATAACAAACTTAACTTGTCTGTCCATCCTAATGGATCTAGTGGTAGCAAAGGGAGCCCGCTTGGACGCCTGTTTGATCGACATCAAGTCTGCCTTCGATCGGGTGAACAGAGCGCACTTGTGGGGAAAATTAAAGAGCTGGGGGTTGCCACACCAACTCTTAATAGCTATCAAAGCCCTGCATCAGCATCCTTGGGCAAGAGTGAAACTGGGTAATGGAGGCAGTACAACCATGAGTATTCCAACGCACCAAGGCCTAAAACAAGGCTGCGTATTAGCCCCTACCCTTTTTAATCTTTTTCTCTCCGACCTCAGAAGCGCGCTGGAATCTGCAGATAGCCACCCACCATCATTGGCCAACAACCCAATACACTTCCTACAATATGCCGACGATATTGTATTGCTGAGTAAAACACCAATCGGCCTACAAAGAGCAATAAATAAATTAACATCTTACTTGGAACGGGAAAGGCTGGAACTAAACAAAGAAAAAACAAAAGTGGTCCGTCTAGTAGACCGCAAAAGCTAAAGTACAAATGGATGGCGCATGGGGCAACAGTGAAAGAACAAGGGTATTACAAGTACCTGGGAATAACAATAACAAAAGGTGTAAACTACAAGGACCACAAAACAGCATTACAAGCAAAAGCACAATCTTTAATCTTTGTGTATCGTTCTTTAAAAGTAAAAATGGATTGCCCTAACTTTTAAAAGTAATGGCAGCCAGATTATGCCCACCTTATCTTATGGCCTGGTTACTTGGTGTGGCAAGGAGGCAGATCTTTTAAATGACCTACAGATTAAAATCTACAAAGCGGTCTTCAATCTTCCAAAATCCGCCTCAGCTTCACAAGTCAGGCTCGAATTTGGACTGCAAAATCAGAAGTTCCGGAGAATGAGCGGCTTCGTGAAACTCTGTCATGAACTTCGATCTGCAGACCCAGACACATTGGACTGGCTGAGCTGGGAGGAAATCAAAAAACGGGCGTATACCGAAACCCCAAACACCTGGGGAAAGTATCTGAAATTCTGTTTGGAAAAGTTGGAGCTGGAACCGGCCTGGAAATCTGGGACAGACAAAGCAAGTCTAAGCAGATTAGTCAACGCGGCAGCAAAAAGGAAATCCTTTTTGGAGGATAAACATACACTTGCAAAACGTCCGCATGGCTGGATCATTATTAACTCCTTTACAACATCAAAACCTCTTGCATACCTTTTATCCTACTTTAGTGGTTACCTAAAAAAGGCATTTACAGATTATCGGATGGGGATGCACGTCTCGAAGGACTTACTACCGTTCTGGAAATTCTCCTACCAGACGGAGCAATGTCGTCTCTGTGGGTATAAAACTGAAACCCTAGCCCACCTTTTCTGTGTATCTCCGGCTCTGATAGGACAGAGACGACAATTTTTGAAACCCATCTTCAACAAGCTAAACATTCGTTCCTGCAGACAAGCAGTCATAAGCTGGCTCGGAGGTTCCTCCACAATCCTGGCATGCTGTGGAGTCAAATTCCTGGCAGAAGTAAGAAAATGCTTAGGACAAATTGAGCAGGGGGAACACCCAGGCGGTGGGCCATCAGGGACACCCTAACCTCAGGGTCTTACATGTATTGTCCCCAATTTTATTAGATGCCGAGAGTCAATAATTCCAGAATTTTATAATTCTTGCACTGTTATTTTATCATGCGAATTTTGTAACAATTTTAATTAATTATGCAAATAAAACCTTTTGAATTATGCTTGTTGCTTATGTTACTGGGGGCAGATGCAAACCCGTCTCCCAGTAACAAAGCCAGTCCCCTCCCTTCCAGCCTCCCGGGGAAATACCCGGTACAGCCTGTGTAAAGGTTAAGCTGGGTCGCATTCCAGCCCAAACTATTCTCTCTGCTTGGAGAGCATTATTTCACACCTCAAAGTAGCACCTACATGCCAGCAGTATGCAGGCCAATGCGGATTAGCCTGCAGTAGCTTCAGGCAGTGAATGTAGATCTTCTTAAAAGTTACTTTTGCAATATGTTTAAGAAAAGAAAACGTAACCCTTGAACTCTATTCTTTAAAAAATCTTTAAAATCAGTGGTTAAACCATTTCTGAACTTTACTCCAAATCCAAGACAAGGGTTTAACATATTAACTTTACATTAGCTTTTTTGATACAATCAGATACAGCCCTAATAACAATGTTTGGCAGCATGTCACTGTAGGAATATGAAATGTTCATATGTTCCACTTTCAAAAACCAGACATCTTACGTTGTGGACTACAGGGACTAATTAGGGGTGACAATGTTTAAAAGTAGGGGTTCTCTCAACAAAAAAGTTTATTTTTGGGAACCAGAATTGGCTTTAACTACAAATTCTGCCCCAAACACCAATAGTGCACACAGTGGCAGGCTAACTTCATTCTCATCATCAATACAGGTGAACCACGAGAACCAGGTTCCTTGATTCTATTTCTACAGTGTCATCTTTTCCTTTCCTTGCTCTATGCCTAAAAGATGCTCTACCATCACATGTACCACCCTGGCCCCGTTGGTCGTTGTGTCCAAAATGTCCACCTATGCCATTTCTGTTTACAGTAGGGCACCCACTGAATGCTACCTTGTGTGATGCATTTTCCTATCTGTAAAAACCTACTTTGATTTTTAATTGGCTCACTCTTACTTTTCTTGCCACTAACATAACAAATTTCACTTCATCTTATTAATTTGATTGACTTCGATTATTACCCATGTTAGTGATTGCTCAAGGGTTATGGCAGTCTTAACTACGTATTGCAGTGCTGGATAACCTAAAATGGTGGTCTTTCTTGGATCCGTTTATTATTTGTATTTAACATCAACTAGTCAGTAATTATGCCATAATTGTAAGGGGGCGATAACATTCTCAGCAGAGTCAGAAATGTGTCGAAGGTTTCATTCCCCTTTTGTCTTGTTGTATAAAATGGTAGCTTTCTAATATTTTTATAATATATTTATAGTGCACTTGAAATACTTCTCACGCCTTACCATAGCATAATCTGCATACCTTTCGGGGGCCATGGCTTTGGATATGGTTCTAAATATTTCTTGACCCTTGGATCCCAAAGAATGGAGGAGGATTCCTTTTTTCCTCGCACTGGTATTGTGTAATGCATAAATTACCACCAAATACTTCAAAAATTATTCCTTCAACTTCTTCCCGGGAATTGGTTGTTCACCTTTAATCTACAAAAGCTTACAGAGGTTCTTAATGCATTTTGCGCACTCAGTTCTCTGTTCAACATGTGCAGAGTAGGATGAAAAAGTGAAAGGTGTGAAACAGTAAACATGGCAAAATGATAATTTAGCCCCAACTTGAAAACAGTTGTAAAACGTTCTTCAGCAGATATAATGCTGAGATAACCACAAAGTTCTAGAGATGGACAGCTTGATTTAGAGGTTTGCAGGCAGACATTTGTTAGTCTGTTTCAGAGTAACTGATTGTAGGACGCTGGCTCTGTATACACTATACGAAAATGAGGTATAGTGTGCACAGAGTCCAGTGGAACCCCAAAGGTTGGCAGAGGTAAAAGTATATAGCACCTACCTTACTCCCCATTTGTGGTAGTGTCGGCGAGCAGTACGGCTGTATCAGAGGGTAGTGATGCATTTGTTGTACACATTCAATCAGCAAATGATGTCACACACTCAAAGACTGATCTCAGACCAATTTTATTTGTATACAAATATTATTTCGTTATTTTATTTCTGTAACCAAGCCAAGCCTGGCACAGGCAAGCTAAATAAATGTTTTGCAATATATTATGCAGTGTTTACAAGTGAATGCAAGTTCAAATGCTATTGTTTAAAATACAGGTAAATCAAGGTATCATTGAAATTACCGTACAGATTGCTTTTTAGTTCTTTTTCAGATTACTTTTTAGATAATTTTTTTCTAGTTGGTGCGATATGCCTACATATCACACAGTGCAATTTCGAGCTCAGCTCAATCCACTCCAAAAAGGAAAAGTCGGAGTTAAAAATGTATCTCCTGAACTGCAGATCACTCCCCAAACACCACATAGAAATCTATATGCTCCTAGAAGATCTCTGTCCAGATGCCCTCTTCTTAACAGAAACCTGGCTAACCATAGAATCGGAACCAGATCTGGTGCAAGGCCTCCCCCCCAAGGATATCAGATATTACGGGAAGATAGTTCAAACGGGAAGGGGGCGGCCTGGCAATTATTTACAAGGTCCGCTATACCTGCCGTAGCTCTTCTGATCCAATCCCAGACTGTGAAAGTCTCTTTTTCTATTGACTTCTCCCCCAACAGCAGCTTCTCCAGAACACTTATTTACCGCCCACCTGGAACCCTAAAACAGTTTCACAATGCTCTACCTTCCATCGTTGCCGACCTAGCTAGTAGCCCATCTATTACACTCTGCTGGGGGACATTAACATTCATTTTGACTACAACTCAGATCATTCCGCCTCGGAATTGACAGCCAGTCTTTCTGCACTACAATTAAAACAACTTGTTCTTTCCCCTATCCATACCAAAGGCCACCCTCTTGACCCTGTCTTTAGTAACTGCGCAGACCTCAAGGTGGGCTCCCCTTCCTCCCACCTGTGGACCGATCTTTTCCTGATCCCCCTCATCTGGAACACCCAAACCCCCCTCCTCTCGATCACAACCACACGTAAATCACGCAATTGGTCAAACTCCCCCTAGAGAACTGGATAACAGCCTTAGAAACTTCCAGACCCTCAAAAATTCAGGATCCCACTCTAGCTAATGAAAACTACAATAACTGGATCTCGAACTCACTGGACTCTATACTTCCTATATGCAGCATTAAGTCTAAGCGGAATTTAAAAACTGCACCTTGGTACTCCCCCGGACTTCGGGAGATGAAACGCCAGTGCAAAAAACTGGAAAGGAAGTGGCAACTAGACTACTCCCCGTCAAGTAAAATCATCCACAGGGAAGCAATAAGGTCTTAGAAAAACGAGATCAAAACCACACAATCATCTTTTTATACAGAAAAAATCAGCGCAGCCTCATTCAAGCCAAAAAATTTATATCAGATCGTAAAAAGCCTCAGTAAGCCCCCTCAACCCCCCCCCCCCCTCCTCATAACACACAAATTTGTTGCAACGACCTGGCAGAATTTTTCTTCCTTTCTTTCCCCCACCGACAGTGACTCCGATTGCACACCCGCGTTTCCATCGGAATCTGGGCGGCAACCCCCAAACACTCTTGAAAAACTTCCACCCCTGGTCCCAGAGACCTTCGACCTCATTATGCACCAAGTAAAGTCTGATTACCCTGTGACCCGGCACCCCCACGTACCTTGGTTTCTGCCACCTACAGCATCCTCCCCACCATTCTGGACTTGCTCAACGCCTCCCTTTCCACAGGCATTGTTCCACCCCCTTGGAAACTAGCAATGGTCAGAGCACTTCTCAAAAAATCAAATCTAGACCCCAACAACCCTGCAACTATCGCCCCATCTCCCTGCTCCCCTGGATGAGTAAAATCTTGGAGAGACACGTCAATAAGTTGAGTTTCTCGAGATCAACCATCTACTCGATCCCTCTCAGACGGGTTTCCATCCCATGCATGGGACCGAAACCGCCCTGGTCGCAGTGACGGAAGAAGTCAGGGGGATCTTGGATCGGGGAGGATGGGTGGCAGTCATCCTCCTCGATCTAAGCGCCGCCTTTGACACGGTGAACCACAGAATTCTATTGCATCAACTCCTCAGTTTGGGAGTCTCAGGGACAGCAATTTCCTGGATTAAATCTTTTCTGGACGACCGGTCATTCCAGGTCTTTGATGGTGATATTATCTCCCCCAGCAATCCCCTGGGCTGTGGGGTGCCGCAGGGCTCTTCTCCGAGCCCGACGCTATTTAATGTTTACATGAGTCCACTAGCTGATATAGTCCGTCCGTTCGGGATAAAAATCATTACATATGCCGATGACACTAAGCTAGTGGTATCCCTCAATCAGCTAGATACTCACAAAGCACAGGTCAACCTGAGGGGCTGTCTAGAAGAAGTCAACAACTGGATGATCTCCTCATGCCTTAAATTAAATAGAGACAAGACGGAGCTAATGCTCCTCGGTAACACCCCTGCCTCCACGATCGATTCACTCTGGCCTGCTTGCCTTGGCCCTCCCCCTACACCCAAAGACACTATAAAAAGCCTTGGCGTCTGGCTGGACAAATCACTTAGTTTGGCTGCCTGACAGTTGAAGCTATCAGCTACCTGCTTTGGGCTTCTCAGGCTTCTCTGGAAGATCCTCCCCCTCCTGCCCTATGGGGCAAGACAGACCATAGTCCAAGGCCTTATTCAGTCCCGTCTTGATTTTGGTAACGCCCTTTACCTTGGTGCCCCCCAAAATACCCTACGGAAGCTCCAGATAATACAAATCTGTGCTGCTCGAATTCTGCTTCAGCTTCCCCGTCGTCTATCAGCCAAGCCTAGTCTGAGAAGCCTTCACTGGCTTCCTGTCAGGGAGAGAATTAATTTCAAGACTCTCTGCATCTCCCATCGAGCATTCTGGAAAACAGGTGCTGCCATTAACCACTCCTTGATGACCCCCCTACCACCCTACCAAACAGCTCCACTTTCCACACTCATTCCTCGTCACAGTCTCTAGGATCAAGAGATCAAGATGCGGGGGCCGGTTATTTTCCTACAACGCGGCCAAACTGTGGAACTCCCTCCCTCTCCATCTGAGATCCGAGCCCAACTTACTCCTATTCCGCAAACACCTAAAAACCTTCCTTTTCAAGAAATCTGAATAAAATCTTGTTAGCAGTTTTACCTGAAAGCACCACTCATCTTGTCGCTAGAACGCCTCAGGGAAGCTACTGCACTTTATAAATTCTCTTTTCATTTCATTTCACTGGGATATTTCCTAGAGAAAAGTCAAGTAAATCAGCTTTGCACAATTGTAACTTTTCAGGTTTCCTATACAAATTAACTCCACACACACAACATTTTCAGAGAAAAACAGTCAATATGTTCCTATGGAGAGAAATAAAGTTAACGGTTACCAGATAAGCAATCAGTCTTTGGAGTGGAGGTTCTGAGGCTAGAACAAGGTTTCCCCCGAGGTAAGTGATGCACTCTTGTCACACCCTCAGCTGCACTAGGGCGGCCGGGTGCCGAGTACTAAGGCCCAACCAATGTTATCCAAAAGGGCTAGGGGCCTCCGGTTAGTGGCTGCTTACGAGCAGGCCACTGGGTTGTGGGAGCAAAGCTTCTGGTGTTAGGCTCAGGGCAAAGGGCAATCCTGTTAAGCACAAAAAGTGCATCCTCAGCGGCACAGGGGCGGCTGGGTGCAGGGTGCTTTTTTGGTGTTTGGGTGTCCTGTTGATTGCAATGGGGATTCTCCGGTATCAACAAAGACTGCAGGCTTGGGGACGAAGACCTTCTGGAGGTGACCACCGGTTGGAGAGGCAAGTTGGGATGCCTGGGGATGCTGGGACAGGTTGTTGGTGGTACCACTTTCGACCTCTGAAATTATTGTATGGATGGAGAAAGTCTTCCAGTCTATTTCATTTATCATAGAGGTCAAATCATTGCTATTATGGCATTCGGTCTGGATAAAACAAGAGCCCCAATTTACCCAAGAAACACTCGGGGATTGTAGGATATTGGATCAAGCCCATAAAATGCCATGGTTATCCCAAGTCAATGAGTGCCTTCAAATTATAGTAGTTAAGGATAGGAACTTGTGGGAGATGCCAGAAAATATTTCACAATTCCCCAGAATCACACCAAAGCAATATTTTTGTATTAAATGTAGGGAGGACTCTAAAGGTACTTCGATGACTTATTTATCATATCATAGTTATCCAGGCTTAGAGTTATCAGAGAAGGGTCGGAAATGTTCACCATAGATTTCTTCTGATAAGATTTTGATTTTCCATAATACATTATTTGGTAGCCTTTCAAACGTAACAAAGCGGGTACCAAATGCTATCACATATCAATACAATCAACTATGCATGCAACCCTTTTTTGTAGATTCTATCTTGAATGTAGAAAAAAATACTTGAAGCCTATTTTTTAATGTGAAAGTCTATATAATTATTAAAAAGAATATCAAAATTTGATGGATATGGGCGATATTTAGGTTAGTAATGCCTAAGCAAATTTTTTTGCAAATGTAATAAGAATAAGGTAAGGACTGTAGGAAAACTGATAGCACTTTGCTGTTGTGCGTAGGTAATTTCCCTTCTCAGCTTGGTTTACTTCTGATTTCGAAATGCAAAAATCAATTGTTAAGAATGAGATCGAGGTTTCCTCGTTGTTTGCATTTTAACTGGAAACTTCATTTGGGAAACTGCAAATTTTAAGAATGAGATTGTTTTTATTTTACTATTTGCACCTTATCCAGGAATAACCTATTTAAAGATGATGGTTTTAAAGTTTTAGGATTTCCTTGGAGTGGAGCCATTACTAAATGGGAATGGAGATTTTTTTTTTTTTTATCTCAACTATGATGGGTTGTGTAAAGATTTAGTGCTTTTATGGTTTATTTATACTATGAACCGAATAAAGTTTCGATGATGAGGATACACTTGTTTGTTTCCTAGGGCAGTGATTTTGTCAGAGAAAAGGGAGGAGAATTCTTCGTCTGATATTAGGGATTTCTTAGAAGTTTTAGCCAGTTTGTTGGATTGGTGTGTGACCATTTTAAAAAGCTTGCAAGGTCTGTTCTTGGCGTTCCCCAGTTCAGATCTGAAGAATTCATTTTTTGAGTTGAGGATATTATAGGTGATTCTGGACTGGTGGAGAAGTTTTAAATGTATGCTGAGGGGTGCCATCTCCAAATTCTTTCTGCCTGCCGGAGGGCTCTCCTCTCGTCGTTGAGGGCTCTGTTGAACCAGGGGTTTCTGTCTTTGATTTGGGTTCTTTTTAGTTTTGGCAGAGCAACATCATCAAGAATGTTAGATATAGTTGTGGAGTAATGATCATTGAGGTCATGAACTGTTGTGATATGAGGGGGGGAGGGGTCAGACTTACAGCAAGCAGCCAATTCCCCATGATCAAGGTTCTTGGTGTCTCTGACCCAACATTTCGGAATCAGTTTGCGGTGCCCAAGTCTTACGGGTGCCAGGTAGTAGGAAAGTGATAGCGTGGTGGTCAGACCAATTGCATGGGTCTATAGATATAAGCTTGATCATTGACTCCATAGCAATGATCCAGTCTAGTGTGGCGCCTTTCGAGTGTGTTGGGAGTGAGCAGGCTTGGGTAAGGGATTGGTTGGCCAGGAGGTCTTTGATGGCATTGACCTGAGGGTCCTTTAAGTCGTTCCAGTACAGATTGAAATCACCAAGGAAATTAGAATTGGGGGAAACCTTGGCTGTGATGATTTCCATGAGGTGGTCAGTGAAGGTGTCATTCATGCCTGGGGGGTGGTAAAAGATGTGCATTCTACAGAGTTGGGTGCGTTGATGCATATGAAAAGTGCAGGGTATTCGCAGGAGTCTGTGGAATTTGCCTGAACTTCAGTGACGAGGAGGTTAGAGCGGTAGATGCAGTCCTTGCCTCCCCCCTTTTTTATTGGATTGCCGGTCCAGTGTTGCGATGTTGTAGTTGGGAGGGACTAGGAGGTCTAGGCAGGGAGAGGAGGATTCATGGAGCCATGATTCAGTCAAGATTGCTAGGTCGAGATTTTGGATCAGGATGAGATCGGCAATATCCGCGGCATGCTTAGCTGCTGAGCTGCAGTTGATTAGGAGGCTGGACAGAGTGGTGAGGGGTCAGAGAGAGGGTCGTGAGTTGGGGTAGACGAAGGTACTAGCGTTAGGTTGCTATCAACCACCCCTCTTTTGCGGAGTAAGCTGATCTGTTGGGGTTGATTGCAACCGTGCAGATAGTATGTTCGTCACTCACATCTGGTAGATTTGTGGTTACCAGGGCAGGGTTGTAAGTAAGGAGGATGGCTAGAAAGTCCTTCTGTGAGGTCTAGTGAGCTTGGGGTTATAGGGAAACAGTTGTAAGTAAGGAGGAGAGCTAGTATTTCCTCTTCCGATAGGTGGCAGGGCTGCTTGCAAGGGCGAAAGTGTCTCAAGGATAGCAGTAACGGGTGATGGGGTGCTCTGTGACAGGGAATGGGGGCAGGGGACAGAGGTGAAGGGGAGTAGAGTTCAGCTCTAGTTTGAAATTAGAGAAGGAGAGTTCGGTGTTATGTGAAGGAGGTTCTTTGGTTCCAGAATGGATGCTCCGAGGTTTTTTTCTTTTTTTTTTAAACCTTTATTAAGGGAAAAGAGCTTGCACTTCGAGTATAGATGCTCCAAGTTAGTTTAGCTCTCTGTGGTGCAGATTTTCGATATCCATGTAAGAAGGAAGAGCTCGCGGGCCCCAGGTCAATGTTTCGGGGTGATTCTGTTATGCGCTGGTAGTGTGGAAGTGGGGCTAGGTTGACCTGTGTCATAGGTCTTTGGATGGGTTTTAGTATCCAAGGTGGAGGGAAGAGCTAGCGGGCAGGAGGACCATGATTTGGGAACTAATCTGTTGTCAAGTGCAGGTGGCTTGGTGATGGGTCTAGGTTGACCTGAATGGAGAACACTGAGAGGAGTAGTTAGTGAGTGACTAGACGCGCTTGGCGGATTGGTCGGGAAATCGTTGGGGCGGGTGTTTGCTACCTTGCAGGTGTCACGCATATGATTCACTATGTGGGTGGGGATGAACAATGAGTGGAGGAGAGCGGCGGCAGCTGGATCTTCTTGAGGGATGGGAGGAGGTAGTTGGAGGTGGGAGGGGAATCCCAAGGGGAATTATGGGAGACATTCTCAAAAGCCGTTTAAGGTGGGGAGCGGCCAGGGATGGGTTGGTCTGATCAGCATCTTTGGAGGGGTGGGGAGGAGTTGTGGGGGCTCTGATAAGACTAACTGGGGGGCTATTGTCCTTACCCCTGGGGCTGCCTTGAACGGGCGAGAGAGGGGATCAGGTGGAGACAGTTGGTGTTGAGGGAGCAAGGTAGATGCCGGTCATGTACATGTGTGAGGAGTGTAAAAAGGTCCTTGAATTTGTTGAGGTTTTTGGTTGTAGCTTGAATCAGGACGATGCGGTTTTTGTATAGGGTGATGGAGAGTTCTGCTTGCAAGATTGAGGAGGGCGCAATCGTGAGCTTAGTGCCGTACGGAATGTTCCTGGTTTTGTGCACGTTAAGGAGGTTCAACATGGTTTTGCACCATAGGGATGTTTTTCTAGAGTAGAAGATGAGGTAATTGATGACTGTGCCCTTCTCTGGGCTAAAATCGAAGGTCAGAGATCAGGGTCTCCAGGTATTTTTTCAGGATGGAATGTTTGAAGGTTTTCGCAGCAGATTTGGAGGATAGGCAAGGGTGTAGGAGTTGACCTCTTAGCAGTCAGGCAAGACCCTGCCATGCTAGTGAGGGTGGGGCAATTTTAGGTTCAAGAGAGGCTGATGGAAGTTGCAGGTGATGTTTGAGTGGTGCGGGTCACTACTCGTGGGTGCATTCAAGGAGGGCCACGGTGGAGCAGGGATCTGGCTATGAGGGAGACTGCTCCGGCCTAGGCAAAAAGACGTCCACAGAGTAGCAGGGCGTCAATGTGCAGGCATAAGAGTATATAAAACGTGAGCGGATGACTAGACCATAATTTGAGTTCAGGTGTAGTCAAAGCCCTCGACAGGACTGGTGGCAAGTGAACAACATTTTGTACCGCTTTAGTGTGCACTTTAGTGAGTCCCTTGCTCACTTTGCCACTGGATTCAAGCAAGCCGGACTGAAGAAGGCTGGAATAACAGAAACCGGTCCTCTGTAGCTTGTTTCCGGTCCACGGAAGGCATGGCTTGGCAGTTCGGGCTGGAATGTTCTCATGAGGCACAGGGTCAGACAGTGCTTGTATTGTCAACACTCCGTCCATCATTTCCTTTGGTTTTTCTAAGTAGATTTTGGGGCCATGATTGCTCCTAAGATTTGTCTGCCAAGTATGGAATAAATTTAATCTTCATTAGCCAGATATGAACAGGGCACAAGTAAAATAAAGAGGGGGAACAGAGGGATTTTGAAATCCAACTGAAGTTTCAACCTTAGTAGTTCCATGGTGAAGCCGTAATTACCCCTTGCACCCTACGCAAGCTCATTCCTGAAAGCATGTGTGCACTACACCTGATCGGTAAAGTAAAATCCTTAGGGGGTCACTGGTCATGGTGTCTAGGAGTGGATGTTTACCACTGTACTGTACCAGATGGAGCCGATTTGAGAACAGTGAATATGTGCCAGAAAATGTATTGCTGATGATCTTAACAGGAGGTGTCTAGGGACTGATGCTCATCACTCCCTTTACAAGATGGAGCGAGTCGGATTTTATGGTCCTGGAAGAAAGCTTTAAACAATTAAAGGAGGCTTTGTTGCAAGAGAGTTCCTGAAATGCTGCTAAGACTGTGCAATTTCATTGACCTTGTCTGCAGCCTTTTCTAGCTACACCTCAGATTTCGCACAGAGAGAGTTTAGTGCACAGCAATATGAAGCTGTACCATTTCACAAGTCCACATTGGCCTGCTTATATGGACGTATAATTCCACGATGCATCCGGCGCTGCAGGTCTTCGGGCTGCCCCCGGGAGGCTAGAGGAACACAGAGTGCCGGAGGCCGAGGGGGTGAGGCTGCAGCGGGACAAGAACAGTGGCCGTCCCCAGGTGCGTGACTGCAGCGGGACGGGCCAAGCCAGTGCCTCAGGCCCCAAGGTACATCAAGAACAGGAAATCTGGGACCCAGCGGGAGTCAGGCATGCACCAGCCCTGAATGGAGTGGTGATACCCCGCTCCCAGGACCTTCCAGTCACTCTAGATGAGGATAAAGTGGTCAGGGATATTTGCTTATACTTTTCCACCTCTCCCTCTCATTCCCTTTCTGGTTTGGAGACTCAGGCAAACGTCTCTCACCATGATCCTAGTAGCTCCCACTTGAGAGTATCAGATCTGCTTCACAACACTGCTGGAACTCTCAATTGTTCCTCACGAGAAGCGCCTCTTCAGGCCAGACCATCTCACTCAGAATCAAGGACAAATCCGACACCCACATCCCAAAGCTCTCAATTTAGTAATTTGGCTCCTAAGGTGATAGAGTTTGGTTAGCTCAATGTACCTGAAGAATGTATGAACATTCTTAAACAAGCACGTAAACCTTGAAGTAGAGTATGCTATGCCGCAAAGTGGAAACATTTTATTTAATACTGCAAACCTAAACAAATTGATTCAATGAAAGCCACTGTGCAAGACATTATCTGCTACCTACTTTGTTTACAAAAGGCTAATTTAGCCTATACTTATATTAGATTGCATCTTGTCATAGTGCCTGCCCATCTCCAAAACAGCTAGCATCTCCGACTGTTCAAAATCCCAGTCATTAAGGCTTTTATGGATGGTCTAAAAAGAGTAATTTCTCCTTGGGTTCCTCCTGTACGCTCTTGGAACCTTAACATTGATCTAACTTGACTCATGGGCCTCTCTTTTTAGTGTCTTCACTCATTTCCCCATCAATTTCTTTCATGGAAAGGGACATTCATAGTAACCATTACTTCACTCAGACGTGTCAGTGAGCTTTAGGCTTTAATCGTAGAAGAACCATTCTTCCAAATACATTAAGACAAACTGGTTTTTCAAACAAATAAAAAATTCAGACACTACCTTAGGTGGTAATTTAGTATCAATCAATCCATTGAGCTCCCAGTTTTTTCCCCCAACCACTGATTCAGTAGCAGAAAAAACTTTACATAATATAGAGGTAAAAAGAGCACTCATGAGATAGATAGATAGATAGATAGATAGGATAGATAGGATAGATAGGATAGATAGGATAGATAGGATAGATAGGATAGATAGGATAGATAGGATAGATAGGATAGATAGGATAGATAGGATAGATAGATATAGAACTACAATTTCAGAAACACAAAGCAACTCTTTGTAGCTTTTTCTTCACCTCATAAAGGCAACCTATATCCAAATCAGGCATAGCCAGATCGATTGTCAAATTATTCAGATTTGGTACAATAAGACAAAAATACTTCATCAGTTACTCCCCGAGCACACTCCACCCGTAAAAAAGGAGCTACTATGGCCTTTTCAGTGAATATTGCCGTAGCTGACATTTGTAAGGCCGCTACATGGACTAACGTACTCACATTTACCAAACACTATTGTGTGGATGTTTTAACACGCCAACAGACCAATGTAGGTCAGGCAGTGCAACGTACCCTTATCCAAACGACTGCAACAAGCTAGCCACCGTTTCGAAGGAGGGGACTGCTTTACAGTCTATGCAGAGCATGTGTATTTACAGTCACACAAGCAATCGAATGGATGTTACTTACCCTGTAAGCATCTGTTTGTAGCAAGTAGTGCTGGAGATTTACATGCACTCTCCATGCTCCCTGAATGCCTGTGGCCGCTGCAGATACATTGTATACTTATAAGATACATTTAGCATTGACATCTTTGTTCTTACACACTCCTTTCTCACCCACCTGTGGGAAAACACTGACAAAGGTGTCAATGCTCATGTGCCTTGTCGCCGAGAGGGAGGGGGTCGTCCAATCTTGTGGCTTGGGGAAGGGGGGGGGGGGCTATTCAGGGAGGGACAACTTGCACAACTCCAGAGCCAACATTGGGTGGCAGGAGTGTGCAGAGCATGTGGGTCTACAGCACTACATGCCATGAACAGATGCTTATGGGGTAACACACAATATATATATATATATATATTCACTGAAAAAACCATAGGTTTCACACCAGTTATAGTTAGCTGGAAATGTTACTGACATAAAACCATTGAAATTTCCACGTTATAGTTAGTTGGACTCACTATAACTTGCGCGCCTGCAATGCACTGCTGATGACGTCACATATTACATCACTCATGACATGGTCAGTGACATCACTCATGACATCACTGATGACACCATCCAGTGAATGTGTGTCTTTCTGAAAAATAAATATGTTTTATATATGTATTTGTAAAGGTCGATGGAAGAATAAATGTTTAAATAAGTGTGTAAATGGATGTTTTTTAAATAAAATATTGATTGGTTAACTGACTTATTAAGTGTATCTTAGTGAATACATATATTAGCGAGTAATTTTTAAATATTTAAATATATGTATCAGTGTTTCACTTTGTGTATAAGTGGCTGCATGGGTTGGTGAGTAGCTACATGTGTGTGTATATGGGTTATTAGATGTTTTTTTAGTATCAGTACGAGTGTCTGTATGGTTTGGTGGGGGTATTACTTAGCACATAGATGCTTCAATAACTGACTCACTGTTAGTATGTGTTTTGAAGACAGCATATGTGCAGAATTGTAAGGGTGGTTGAGTGTGTATAAGTGTGTGTTAGTGAGTGAATGACTGTCTCACTGGTGTCTTTATCAGTAACGACATATGTTTTGATCTAGTATATGTGAGTATTGATGTATATAAGTGAGTATATGTGAGAGTGAGAGATTGTAAGAGTTCCTGTTTAAATAATTACGTGTTTCTATAAGTGATTGTTTAAGAGAGTAAGTATGTGTAAGTTTCCTTAGAAGTAAGGTGGTAGTGTGTGTATAGCTGTATATGCAAATAAATGGATGTTCAATAGTTTATTTGCATGTGTGAGTATGTGTGTGAGTAACTTTTGGATGACTGTCGGTGTGTAACAGGATATATAGGTGTATCACTACCTGTGATGAGTGAGTATATGTATGAGTGACTATAGAACTGTTGGTGAATGAATGGATGTGTATATAGATGGTGGAATTACTGAATTGGTTGTAACTGGGATGGGTATCTCCATTTTTTTGAAAATGTTAGTTTCTATTTTTGAATATGTGTTTCAAGGGTTACATTACACTGAAAGGAGGTCTGTCACTGTCACAAGGATGGTGTCATCAGTGATGTCATGAGTGATGTCACTGACCAGGTCATGAGTGATGTAATATGCGACATCATCAGCAGTGCATTGCAGGCGCGCAAGTTATAGTGAGTCCAACTAACTATAACGTGGGAATTTCAATGGTTTTATGTCAGTAAAATTTCCAGCTAACTATAACTGGTGTGAAACCTATGGTTTTTTCAGTGAATTTCATAGTTTTTTTAACACCTTGGGTGCTAGGTGTTTTCCCCTCCTGTGCTGGAAATTGCCATTTTGCTGGTGTCATGACGAGCTCAGCTCGTCATCAGCACAGCTCAACTGTGCATCATGACGAGCTGAGCTCGTCATGAGCATCGAAAGGGTTAAATGCTAATTCCTAACTACATATAGGGCCTCAAACCTATGAAATGTAATATTTTTTATAATGAATCCTATATTGTACATTTATATAATACTTTTTTTTTCTTCTTTTTTTGCCCTGGTGCACTCCCGGTGCGTGCCCCGGTGTGCGCACCGGAAAGCGCACTTTTCCGGCGCGCGCACCGGTGAGTGTCCTGCTAGCGCTATTGCCGCGAACGAAAACATCCTCATGACGTGCCGCATCCGCGTGATACGCACGGCGTAAGCGCACCCGGAAGCACTCGAGCGAATACGATCGCGCAACATAAGAATCCGACGCGCTTACGCGACGCGCCTCTGGGCGCGCCCCGGGGCGCGCAACGTAAGCGTGTTGGGTCATGTGACCTAAAAACAACACTTTTTATTGGTTCAGGACAGTTTTGTTTTCCAAATTATGAAAGCCCTGGTCATGTGACCTTAAAATAACTTTTCATTGGTTGTTATCAGTTTTTTTTTTTACAACTAATGAAAACCCCACCCATTTCCTTCATTTCTTCTTTCACTTTGGAGAAAGCAAGACCTGTTTTTTTCTGTCCTACCATTTTGTGGAAAGAATGGCAGCTAGACCATCCAGCAGTAGTGAGGACTCAGATGGCTTCATTCAGGAAGAGCCTCCTCAGCCCAAGATCAAGGAGCATTTTATTTGGAAAAAATTTTCAATACCTATAGGATTAACAAAGGTGAATGCTCCCAAAGTAGAATGCAAAATCTGCCAAACTGTGCTTTCCCGAGGAGACCCAAAAAGGAAGTACAGTTTTGGCAATTCGACAATGATTCCCCACGTCCAACGCAGGCACTCCCAGAACTATGCCCGGGAGAGTGTCCGAGACCTGGGATGGTGCCTCTACATTTACAGGAGGAGCCACAACATCAGGGAGAGGACGTGCAGCGGAATTGGAGATGATTCCGAACATTCAACCTGTTTTTAGTGACATTACTATAAAGTGCAAGCAATGCGGTGAACTGCTTTGCTATGGTGAGCAGAGCATCAAGCTCATTGCACGCAAGAGGCAAGAACACCGCTGCCTTCCCCAGCCCTAATTTGTCCCCTTTTTTTGCTCCTGTTGAGCAGTTTTGCATTCCCTGTTTTTGTTCTGAAAAAAACATTAAAAAAAGAAGAAAAAAACAGTTCTTTTTAGAACTACCTCCAGTTCTCAAAAAAGAGCTATATTCTTATCAAATTCAAAATGAGTAACTGAAGTGGAGTGCAGTGAGAGAGGAGAGGAAATGAAAAGGAGTGAGAAAGCAAAGAAAGGGACGAGAGGGGAAGTGAAGTAGGGGGACTGAAAGAAGGTGAGTGTGGGGAACGAGAGTGAGGAGAAGTAGAGTGAACATGGGGAATGTGGATAAGTGAAGAAAATGTAGTAAAAGAACGGTGGTGTGGAAGGGTAAGAAAAGACTGACGCAAGCCCTTTCACCAGGTGTAATGTATGCAAAGGGGGCATATTGACGCAAGAAAGGGTCGTAGAAGTGACGCAGTGATATCTATGAGATTTCACTGTGTCACTTTTAGGACACCATTGCGTCAAAATCTTGCGCCTGCCTCACAGCAGGCGTAAGACTGATGCAGGCCTTTTCACATGGGGCTGGCCCCGTGTGAAAGGATGCATTGCTGGAGTTGAATCACTTTTGTGACACACTCCAGCAATGCATCACTACCTCTAAGCACTTTAAATTATTATTTTACTGTTTCACTGGGTTTTTAACATGGTACGCTCCCCGGTGCGTGTATCGGGCGCTCCCCCCGCGCAAATCGGGAAAAAAAAATGTTTTGCCCCGCGGGGCCCTTTTATGGCCCCCACATCAAACCTAGGGGATCAGGGGGGGTCTTCTCTGCCCCCTTATGGTCATTTCCCCCTTTGTTTTTGCCTCCTCTTGTGTCTCGATCTTACCGAGACAAGATGGCGGCCGCTCCGGACTGTTTCGAATGTTTACAGACACCCGAGAGCCAATCAGCTTTCCGCGCGCAAGTCGCGTAGCGCGCCCGGAGCGCTCCCCGGTGCGCGGCCATAGATATATATATTTTTTTTAACCTAAATTACTCAAAATCCACTGGAGCACATATCTTGAGACATAGCAAAGGCACATCGGGCTACCAGTCCCTACAATTTTGCCAAGTTTGGTGGAAATCCATTCAGCCGTTCGGGCTAAAAGTGAGGTTGACCGCCCTATGGAAATTAACATGGGGAAAACACGTTTTGGGACCCCCCTTTTATCTCGGCCCCCGCTTCACGAATCCCCCCTAAACTTTCAGGGAAGGACCGGAGCGTGGCGAGTCAAATTTGAGGAAATTTTCAGGCAGATTCCTCAACCGACGCCAAAGTTATTCACAATAGAATGTTGAGATTTTGCATTGAAAATAATCCTAACTATAACTACCTACTGGCGACCGCCAGTAGGTAATTATATATATATATATATATATATATATATATATATATATATATATATATATATATATATATATATATATATTACCTACTGGCGGTCGCCAGTAGGTATATATAGTTAGGATTTTTTCTCTATGGAACTTTTAAAAATTCGATGTCTAATAACTTTGGCGTTTGTGGACGGAATCGGCTGAAATTGTCAGGAAAATGGCACATTTTGTTTCTGAGCAGACCCTGAAAATTTGGGGGGGTTCCGTCAAGGGAGGGCCGAGAAAAAAGGGGGGTCCCAAAACGCGTTTTTCCCATTCATTTTTCCATAGGGCCTTTGGCCTCACTTTTAGCTCGAACGGCTGAATGGATTTACACGAAACTTGGCAAAATTATAGGGACTGTTAGCCCGATGTGCCTTTGCTGGGTCTCAATATATGTGCTCCAGTGGATTTTGAGAAATTAACGTTTAAAAAAACAGATATCTGTGACAGCGTCCCAGATAGCGCACCAGATCACGTACTTTTCGCGTAACGGAGCTTTGCGTAGCGAAGCTGATTGGCTCTCCGGTGTCTGTCAACATTCTAAACAGTCCGGTGCGGCCGCCATCTTGTCTCTCGGTAGGATCGAGAGACAAGAGGAGGAGAAAAACGAAGGGGGAATTTAATGAAAGGGGGCAAGGTAGATCCTTCTTGACCCCCTAGGAATGATGGGGTTATTAAAGGGTCCCGTGGGGCAAATAATAAAAATTTTATTTTTCGCGGTAGAAGCGCTTCTCGGTTCGCGAACCGGGTCGCAAACTGGTAGCGAAACGTGAATTCGCCATTTTGTGTTTCGATTTAATTAAATTACTAGGTATAAGGGGGTACGGGAGACTTATCCTGACCCCTTATGTTTTCTGAGGGTGGCTGAGGAGGCTCATATATGTTGATACATGTCTTCCAGCGGCTGTGCGTGAGCGTTTTTTTTTTTTTGCTGCGTGACGTCTGTTAACGTTCGATTCGATGGAAATCAGGAACTGTTGACCGCCATTTTGTCACTGCGAGTAAATATTTTGTTAAAAATAATTGTTATAAATTAATCTTTATTGATAAACATTGTCTGCGCCATCTTGCCTTTTTTGCAATGCCACACTTTTGTTGAGCACGGCAGCCATTTTAGATGCCTTGACCAGACCTACTCTCTGCACGCCGCCGATCCTCAGCATGGCTCCCCACCCTCGCAAGCATCTCCCCCACGCACTGGTCACCCCCGCTCTCTCTCTCATGCATGAGCCAGAAACCTCCTCCCATCTGCGCTGTTCTTCTCTGAGAATCACACCCTGTGCCCGCCCGACACCTCCCTTTCACCCTATTCACTACCGCACCCTCTGACACTCCTCTTCCTCTGTGTCCGATTGTCCAGGCCGGTCCCAGGCTATCACCTAGCCCTGCAGGTGTAGTTTATGGCCCCAGCTGTAGAGAATCACCCCTCTTCAAAGGAGTTACAGTAGATCAAGGCCCCCACCCGATGAGATCCGTCACACCACACGTGTTCCTACTATCTGATAACCATCCTGTATTGTGCTTGGGGAGGGGATTCTCACTGTGAGGGTGTGTGGGTCCGAGCCTGAAGCGGAAGATTACAGGGATGCCTCTTTGTACATCAAAGTTTTTACAATTATGTGTCACATTAAAAATATATAGCACTCCAACAAAGTAGTAGGATTATAACATTTTAATAACTTATAAATATATACAACGCAACAAAAACAGTAAATACATTTAAACATTTTTTTTAAAAAGAAGCAACAATGGTCAGTAGCTGTGTTTTGTGCGAATAGTCCCAAGGCAGCACAACATGCTGAGTTCTGGACGGCACCCAGGTGATGTTACCTGGGTGCCGCACTGGTTTTTGGTATCCTACAATGCAGCTCCGAAAAACGGCGTGGGGCGTCCCGGGTGGTGCGGGGGGAGGCCTCGTCAGTAGCGGTCTGTTGTGCGAATAGTCCCAAGGCAGCAGAACGCGCTGAGATGTGGATGGCAACCAGGTGATGTCCAGTAAGTTGCCGCACTGGTTTTGGCATCCTACAATGCTGCTCCGAAAAACGGCGTGGGGCGCCCCGGGGGGAGGGGGGGAGGCGGCGTGAACGGGCCTCCCCAGGTGGAGGCTCGTCTGCTGTACTGGGGCGCCCCTTTACCGTTTCAGTTGCCATTCCGCCCGCTTTTGCTACACTGTGCCTCATCCTCCATTCAGCTGTTTATCGCCCGCTCTTGCGGCTACAGCGTCTCGCTCACCATGTAGTTGAATTGCGCCCACTCTTGCGGTGCAGCGATAGGCGGCTGCCACAGGACTCTTAAAATGGCGGACGGCTCTTCGGATTTGGGCCTGGTCCACTAAAATGGCCCTGGGACACCTTGGAACTCGGATGTCCCCTGAGCCTTGAAGATTTTACAAAAGTCTTGGGGGCCCCCGACTCCTGCAGGCTTCCGGTGGGGAGCGGCTGCCATGATTGCTCGCGGAATGACCACGACGGAGCCACGAGATGGTGGTGCTCTCATGCTGACGCCAGCTTCAGTCTGAAACATCCAGAAACAAGGTGGGGCTTTCATCGTTTGGGAAAAAAAAATGTTTTAATCCAATGAAAAGTGTTATTTTTAGGTCATATGATCAAGCCTTCTATCATTAGGAAACCAAAAGTAAAATGAACCAATGAAAAGTTTTATAAACAAGTCACATGACCTGTTATGCTTACGTTACGCGCTGCTATAAAAAGCGTAGAAAATCCGTTGGCACGTGAGGCGGCGTCCGTAGCGGACCGATGTGCGAATAGGCCGAAGGCAGCACAACGCGCCAAGATCCGGATGGCACCGAGGTGGTGTTCAGCAAGTTGCCGCACTGGTGTGGCCATCCTACAATGCTGCGCCGAAAGTCGGCGTGGGGCGGCCCATTGGCCTGTGAGGTCGCGTCAGTCAGTGGGGGCTGTTTGAGGATCTGACTGCATTGGAAAGCAATGTGATGCTGTGCGTCGCCCCCAAGATGGAGGCTCCTCGGCTGCAGTGGGGCGCCCCTTGGTGTTTCACTCGCTATCCAGCTGAGTTGCGTCCGCACTTGCGGCTACAGTAGGCCGAAGGCAGCACAACGCGCCGAGATCTGGATGGCACCGAGGTGGTGTCTAGCAAGTTGCCGCACTGGTGTGGCCATCCTACAATGCTGCGCGGAAAGTCGGCGTGGGGTGCCCCGTTGGCTTATGAGGTGGTGTCAGTAGCGGACCGATGTGTGAATAGGTCGGAACCAGCACAAGGCGCCAAGATCCGGATGGCAAGTCCTGGATGTTGGGTGCCATAGTTGAGAGTTCTGAGCAGTGCTTGTAACACTGTCTGAAGCTTATTTGCACCTGCTGCAGCCTCACTATTGCCCTGGTGTGGCCAAAGATCGCCCATGACCTAGGCGGCCGGCTCCCGAGGTCCGGCGGAACTTTTTTCCTTTTCCTTTCTGCATCTTGTCCCACAATCCGTTTGACCTGAAGACACGACCAGGTCCCTGAATGTGTGCAGGGGGACGCTATTGATTGAATCAAAATGGCGGCTTCACACAAAGCTGACTCAAGCGTTGCTGGTGATGCTATACAGACAAAAACTGGTTTTCAGTTTGTACATTCTTCAGGATTTTTCCATCCAAGGCTGGTTGAGAGTTTGTAGAACAATGGCTTTAGATCTTGCCCTCCCCTCTTTTGACTGTTGGTTCTTGTTGCCTATCTCTTCTGTGGTCATTTAACTGAACCTTTTTTGACTGCCGAAAGGGGTTCTGGTCCGACCGCTGGTTGGTGGAGACATTTTGACTATATCCTGGACCTGCCCGGCCTCGCCCAAAATGGCGCCGGTATAAATGGGACTCGTAACTCCTTGTTGTGTACTGGTTGCACATCCTTGTTATCACGAGATACGTATGCAGTTTTGAAGCACATGGCGGGCGGGGACGAGAATTGATTGAATATTTCGACATCCTTATTGATATTAAGTTCTGATGTGTTATTGATTACTGTACTATTGTAAGTTCGAATTAACGTCACCCATGGTACTTGCCCGCAAATGTATATCTAGAATATTTTATTGTAAGTGGCCCTGTCGTATTTGAATTACAAAATGTACGTCCACCGATTCCGCAACTGTTAGGCACCTTAGTTCTTGCAACCTAATGGCCCGCACGTTACGTTCCTCTACAGTGTAAATGTCTCCTCATCATATACGATTCTAGTTTGCTTCGTGGCCGGCCCACGTGGTTATAGGCCCGTATTTGTATACTGACATTTTCACAATAAAGGTTTTTAAAACAAAACATGGTAGTAGTATTTACATTGGCAAAGTTTTTAATTTTAGTCACTGTTTTCGAATCAGTAAAAGGCAAGTGAAATAAAGCAGTCCAATTACATGACGGATAAAAGGTATAATACGCAGGAACGCAGTTAAGATACATGGTCAAGGGCTGTTGTGTTTTTTACTCCTGCAACATAAAGTGATCGATAAGAATCTGATATTCAGGCGTATCGGCGACTAAGACAGCAGGCCGAGCATCTTTTGCTCAACGGCTCCGTCATGGGACGAAGAAACGCCCTTTTGCTAGAAAAAGGAATATATTTTACTTGCAGGACAGTTGTAAATTTTCCGGGAAAGTACATTAGCCTGGAACATTATAACATATATGTTTAAGAAAAAATAATGTTCGAAAGCAATAAAAAGCATAATTTTTAGGTCATATGACCAAGCCTTTCATCATTAGAATAACAAAAGTAAAATGAACCAATGAAAAGTTTTATAAACAAGTCACATGACCTGTTATGCTTACGTTACGCGCCGCGCCGCGCCCCGGATCGCTTCCGGGAAGCTGCGCTTCGCGCACCGGAGCACTTCCGGGTGCGCTAGCGCGGCGTGTCATATAACGCATTACGCGACAACGTAGGTCCAGAATATAGTCAAAATGTCTCCACCAACCAGCGGTCGAAACACAACCCCTTTCAGCAGTCTAAAAAGTTCTGTTAAATGATAACAGAAGGGACAGGCAACAAGAACCATCAGTCAAAGAGGGGAGGGCAAGTTCTTCCCTACCAGGTCACGTTGGGGCGCTACAGGAACTGATCGAATTGGTAGTCTACAGTGTTTCTGGATGTTTCAGATTGAAGCTGGCGTCAGCATGAGAGCACCACCATCTCGTAGCTCAGTCGTGGCCATTCCACGAGCAATCATGGCAGCCGCTCCCCACCAGAAGCCTGCGGGAGTCGGGGGCCCCCAAGACTTTTGTAGAATCTTCAAGGCTCAGGGGACGCTTTCGAGAATGGGGCCCAATCCCTAGCAGACAAGCGTCCGAGTTCCAAGGTGTCCCAGGGCCATTTTAGTGGATCACGCCCAAATCTGAAGAGCAGGCCGCCATTTTGAGAGTCCTGTGGCAGCCGCCTATCGCTGCATCGCAAGAGCGGGAGCAACTCAACTACATGGTGAGCGAGACGCTGTAGTCGCAAGAGCGGGCGGTAAACAGCTGAATGGCGGAAGAGGCACAGTGTAGCAAAAGCGGGCGGAATGGCAACTGAAACGGTAAAGGGGCGCCCCACTACAGCGTGTCTTCAGGTCAAACGGATTGTGGGACAAGGTCCAGAATGGAAGAGTCATCAAAAGGCAAAAAGTTCCGCCGGACCCCAGGAGCCGGCCGCCTATGTCGTGGGCGATCTTAGGCCACACCAGGGCAACACGACTTGGGGAGGGGGCAGGAGCCAAGCGCCCCCTCCCAGTCCGCGCCACCACACCGTATGTTGAAAATCTGAAGCCATCGTTCTACAAACTCTCAACCAGCCTTGGATGGAAAAATCTTGATGAATGTACAAACTGAAAACCAGTTTTTGTCTGCATAGCATCAGCAGCAATGCTTGCTATCAGAGTGCATGAGTTTCATGCTCGATCGATTGAGCTAGCCGGATCAGGCAACAAAAAGTATAAAATAGTTATGTAAATAGTTATTTAATAAAATGTTTTACCCTGTTACTTTGCTGGTGTGTTGTATATATTTATAATATTTGCATAGAGTTTATCGTTATTTTGGGCGGGGTGGGTGGCGGAGCCGAGCTGTCTTGCAGCCCTCATGGTGTGGAGCTCAGTTCATCTCACTATTTTCGTATTTCTCATGAAGGGTTGTTCCTAATGTTTCTATTTTAGCGAGGTCAAAAAGAGATCCCATTAGTGGCCTACTGATTTTGCTCGATTACTTTTGTTTTTTTACACGATTTTTCACTATCTGCAAAGACTAAACAGAGTATTGCGACTTTGTGCTTGTTTGTAAATAGAGAATGAACCAAAGAGAATCAATTCTAAAACAGTAAATGCTTGGATAACAATCAATCAAATGGAGAGACAAGCAGGCACGACGGATTACAACGGGGGCAAAGGCCTGCGTTAACTAGCCTTCACTTTCTGCAAAGAGAGAGTACTGCTAAGAGAAAAGAGGGGGTGGGGGGGCAGCGTTCAAAGCACATCAGCGTGCATAAACACGAAAAAGTTTTTACCTATCACGTACTTGACATTTGACAGCTTTTGATATTTGCTATTAAAAAACCATTGAAAGTCACTGAAAGAACCGTAGGTTTTAGCATATATATAGTTAGGGATTAGCATTTACAAAACCTTAATTTACTCGCACAAAACCATAGAAATTCGCATATATAGTTAGATGCAATAACTATATATCGCGCACACGCAACCCACTGCTGATGATGTCACATAGTACATCATTCATGACATGGTCAGTGACATCACTGATGACATCTCAAATGACATCATTCATGACATGGTCAGTGACATCAGTGATGACATTTCAAATGACATCACTTGTAAAATCACTGATAACATCTCATTTGTCATTACTGATCACATCACTGATGATATTCATGTGATAATACGATCAACCTCTTCAGACTCTAATATAACCTTAGATACAATCAGTGTAAACAGACTCTCACAGACTGTCACTCATCCATGGAGTTACTCACACATCTAGTCAGTCATGCAAAGAATCAATCACACCTCCATTTCCTCAACTATACAGTTATACACACCTTACTTAATCAAACATATACTAACACATATTTACTCTCTTATACAATCCCTGATACAAGTTCATAATGATCCATACAGCCACTCACACATTCACTGGCTCTTATGCACAGTTATTTATATATGTCAACTCTTACATGTACTGTGTTTTACATATGTAGTTACTTTGACATGTAGCACTGAGATATCCATTCACTCACCAATACACTCATGCACACAGTCAACCGCCCATACAGCTGTTTTCACATGCTCTTTTTAACCCATACATCTACTGAATCAACTTCTCACACATCTATGCACAGAGTCACACACCTCCCAGCCACCCCCACACACACAGTCTACCATACAAATATTTGGGCAACCAATCAATAACCCATATAGTTACTCATATAGCTACTGATCAACACATGCAGCAGTTTACAGAACTACAGTAATAATGATGCACAAATTAAGACAGTTTAGTCACTAACCCATGCACTCAGTGAGACACATCTAATCATTCTCTCATACAGTCAGTCATGCACCTACTAAATCCTTCATCCAAACACTTATACATCCACTCATTCTTCAATATGTAAGACATATTTTAACTTTACAGAAACATACAGTCACTGGATGTTGTCATTTGAGATGTCATCAGTGATGTCATCAGTGATGTCACTGACCATGTCATGAATGATGTAATATGTGACATCATCAGCAGTGGGTTGCGGGTGCGCGATATATAGTTATTGCATCTAACTATATATGCGAATTTCTATGGTTTTGTGCGAGTAAATTAAGGTTTTGTAAATGCTAATCCCTAACTATATATGGGCTAAAACCTATGGTTTTTTCAGTGAATATATATATATATATATATATATATATATATATATATATATATATATATATATATATATATATATATATATACACACACACACATACATACACACACATACACAAACCGACTCAATGTTGCTTTATTGTGCAGTATGTACCATGTTCATGGATTTATGGCTTTTGGCCTGGGCTGCTGTTTGTATGAGAGTGACCAAGTATGGGGTCTGGACTCTATTCAAATGTAGCCAGAGTAGAACACAAGCCCCTCCAGGCTCACTGTTCCATTCTCTGGCACATATTTCATGCCATATAGCCAAATCGTGTCTGGGTTCTGCACTCTTGGGAAAAGGTGTTGGCCTAATTACTTCTAGGCATATTGTTCAACCCATCACCGCTTCAGGTGTGATATCATATCCTATGAAGATATCCTGGTTCCTGTATTGCCATCACTCCCACTTACTTCATGTGAGTGGCTGTGCAGGCAACTAATTTAGCATCCCATCCTTTCATTGTAATAGTACTTCCACTTTAGTGGTGCTGGTCCTACGGTCGTCTTCCTATCACATTTCAAAGCAGGGCATTCAGATTTGGTCAGTATTTCCTGGCTGTCATGGTGATGGGGCAGGAATTGTAAGACGAGCGACACCCCACAAATTCAGGACTGCAATATATACTATACTAATTCACCACTAATCCTTTATGGGTTCCAGAGTAGTGTGCTACTTGCCAAAAAAGAGCTTCACCACCACAACAGGGGTAGCAAGCGCTATCTAAATGCAAACCTGTTCCCTCTTCTATCTCTCCACTATCCTTCTCAATCCAAATAACTAACATATCCACCACTCAGATTACTTTCACATTTCACTATACTAATTCACCACTAATCTTTTATGGGTTCTGGAGTAGCATGCTACTTGCCTATAAAGCTCTTTGACGTGCTATATAAATGGAATTACAATACAATAAGACAGGTAGGATAGCTCCAACTTTATAATATCAATACACAACAATTTTAGGGAGGGAAATTCACAGACTTTTGCTAAGGGATAATATGGAAGACCCTCAGACAAGAGAATCAACCAACCCTACGTTTGCTAGCTCACATACTATTAAAGGCCTGTACTGTCAAACCATATTTAACTTCACTCTGTATAGTTCTAAAGTTTGTACAATAAAACGTTTGCACATTTAAAAAAATATGTACGGACCTTCAATTGGATCAGTAGTGGATATATGCCAATTTTGTGATGCACTAACCAGTGTCTCCAACCCTAAATCAGGCCCCAAATATTAATGAGTTTATTTTTTCCTGTTGTGGGCATGCCAGGTTTGCCAGGCGGGGCTGCTCTGCTGACAAAGCAGGGGAGGGAAGGGGCTGGTTGGATTTCACTCCCTAAGTGCGCATGAATGTTTGGTCGGCCCTCTCGGACTGGCCAAACATTCAAGCGCACTTAGCATGTTCCCCACCCAGGCTGCATTACAGCCTTAGTGGATAACATGCCCATGCTCCCTCTCCCCGTCGCAGCGCCGAACTACAGTGCTCGGGCCAATCACAATACTGCATAACAGCATTCTGACTGACTGAAGGTAGCCTTAGCTTGGGTGCTTTGTGCCCTGGCCGGCGAGATGGGACAAGGAGGAAGCGGCAAGATAGTAAGTTTAATTTTATTTTTAATTTACCCCTTGTCCCCCACCGATCTGTGCTGGCCCCCACTGAAGTGCGGTAATCGGGGGCTTAAGCACCACAGCATCCACTGCTGGAAAGGGTGAAATGACCTGGGGGTGACCTGTCTCATCAAGCTTACCACCAAAAAAAACAAAAAAGTGCTTGAAGCGGTCACTGATCCCCACAGTGGAGAGCATTCTAGCCATTGCCTTACCTGTCCTGGATGGGGAGCTTAACACCATGGAGGAGGGACAAGGGAGTATGTGGTTTTAACTTAAAAACTACAAATGTTGTTCTTAACTATTCTTTCAACTTATTAAGGTGTAGTGTAACATCAACAAACCCAAGGCCCTCATTTAGAGCCAGAGGTAGTTTTGCTGAATGTTTACTGTATCACACGCTGTGGCGTACCAACCACAGATGCCGACTTTGGAACTGGGGAAACAGGTTGGCGTCTCAGCGTCACCCCAACATCCTGGCGTTCTGGGCAGGTCACTTAATCTCCCTGTGCCTAAAAAAATGAATGTGTCCTTGTGTAATGTAACTAGTGCTCATGTAAAGCTCTCCAATTACCTTCAGGTTGGGTTTGTGCCATATCCCATCCGCCTTATTACAAGTGCCATTAGCTAAAATGCACTAGGGAAAAAAGCAATGGCACATCTGGAAATTTTGTGGGAGAGTTACCAGTCTGACAAATGTTAGATCAAGACATGCATAAAAAAAAAAATGTTGTTCTTGCAAGCACAATACAATATATTAGACTTTTCCCCAGATTTCAGTTTTGCTGGATAGCTATTTCATCACAAATATGAGAGATATCCCAACCACCTTATAAAATGTTAAATTACGCATAATGCACTCATAAGTGCATTAAAGCAGACAAGATCTAGAGCAGATATGTAACACAGTAATAATAAGCTTTACACTATGAATGCAGCTCAGTGACAATACTGCAGTTGTGACTTTGATGATGCCACAACCTGCCCTTGTAATGTGCTGGTCAAAACTTAAGTGATACAAGAGAAGTGGTTCTGTCAAGAGTGAGGCAATTTCTTAGAACATATACATGAATATGGTCTGTTGCTTCATACCATAAAGGAAAACATTCAATGAACAATTTTTTAAAGACACAACACCTTTCTTTGGTTTTCAAGAGTTGTTTCTTATTTTGCAAATATCGCTAAGATTTATGCAGCATCTGTCCAAAAGCAAGAAGATAAAGAATCATACATAAAGTGCAAGGGTTTTAAGTGACTAGAAAGTATGTGTGACATGTGATTTATAGAGGGATCAAAACACATGGCATAAATTATATTGAAAACATAGATAATCATCAGTTCATATGAGTTACATTGGTTACAACAAAATATATTCTTTTGATTTGCGTATTGTAAGTCTTCACGGACAAATTTATGTAAATAACATTGACGTTTCGACCCTGGGAAGTGATGCACACATAATTGCAACCAGGGCGGGTCTTCATCAGGACAACAAGGTGGGGCGGACAGCCTGAATGGGATTGTTATAGCGTATTCATTGCGCTATCTGGGTACAAAGTGTCAGCCGACACCAGTCTGTAATTCCTTTGAAAGTTCGTTAGGTAATCGTCCGGCAGGTAAGTATGTTGAACTTCACCAGCCGGTGAAGAGTATAGGGGAGTGCCGCAGCGGCGATCACTTATGGGAGCGGAGAAAGACGTCCGAATCCGTCATCTCGTGGCGATGAATGGCGAAACGTAAGGGCCTGATTTAGAGTATGGTGACAGTGCTTTAAATAGGGAAAAAGCGGTGCAGGTACTCTTAAAATGAGCTAGGAGTGTAGCAAGTGGGCGGGGCTAAGGACAAGAATATAACACTTCTACTATGTGTCCGATTACTTATATATTTTTAAGTGCGCAATCACAAACAAGCAGCAAAGCTCACACAAAGCATTACCAGAATTTCCTTTAAAATACCTCTCTAGTGTTTGGATTCTCTCCCTCTTTCACTCGCTTTTCTCACTCGCACACAAACAAGCAAGCAAACACCCAGACACAAGCAGACAGACACCCATTCAAAAGACTCAGGTGGGATAAAGGCCATTTACACTCCTTAGCTCCAGATAGTATCTCCGAACAAATACGAACCCTATATGAAACGGAAAAAATAAAATAAAAATCTTGTTAAGTTCTAAAAAGTCAAAACGGGCACAGCAAAACAAGATGTGAACAATAAAGAAATGTGTGGCGTGCTTCAGAAGTATCACTCACTGTTCAAAGGGTGTGAAACAACTGTAGAAAATGGAAGCGTCACCCAGCTTGGGGGGCGTCCTTCTGAGCAACGCAATGACCCACGACGACACCGGGGTGGGATCTGAATGATTGTTATCCTTATGTGAGAAGATGTTTGAATAAAGTTTGTGAATGTATCCAAGAGCTTAATTTATTTCCATTTCTATATTGTAATTTTCAGATCGATCTTATAGATATCCAAATACATCCGTTAAAGTGAAGCAATCTCCGCGAATCTACCGATGCATTTCGGGCATCGTAGTGCCCTTCGTCAGGGAGGATTGTCTAAAGAGTAAGGATAACATGAGTAAGGCCACTCATCAGATGAATTGCTAAGTATCACGCTGTGCAACATGCGAATAAACGATTGTGCGTATATTAGTGCGAATGAAAGGTCGATCCAACGTTTATTGGATTCTGGTGTTAAGCTGATGCTACTCAGGTGAACCTGCATCATACCGCATTAATGTGTGTAAAAATAAAATAGCTAAATCGGAAGTCTAAAGTGTTGCGTTATACAACATGGTCTGCCTTTTCTAAACACTTTCACACAATTTAAGAGTTTTTCCGGTAACAGGTCAATTTCAAATTTGGTCTCCAGAAACCAAGTTATTTAAGTTACACAGTGAAGAAGTAAATACAAGACTACCATTTACAAAAAAATGGGGCAGCACGTGGACACAATAAACGGGGGATTAAGTGGGTCTCATTCAGAGCCCTTTTTTCAAAACGCCAAAGTCGTCCCCTTTAGTTTATGTAAAATGTGACGCCAACAAAATCTGCTGGTATTTATCACGAATCCTAATCACGATGTACTAGGATACATTTAATCTAAACAAAAAATGAGATACCGCACTTGCGTCGGAAAATCGTAATACGACTAAAGATTACATTTTAAGTACTTAGGTGCCCAAACAAATCATAAACCCACGCGCACAAAGTACACGACGCACTGTGTAGTTGAACCTTTCATCCCACCATCCATCCGTGCCCCGAGCCTTCAAACACGATGCGCAAAAACTACCTGCTTCAAAGCAAGCGGACTGACCCGTTAGGTAAACGGAACATACACATGAATCAATCAAAGATTAACCGACTGCAGGTCAGTAGGGGAACCAGGGAAACACGACGAAGAAACACGAACTGAAATACCTACAAGCGCCACTGTTACAGGATTCATTCAGGGTGCCCTCAATCATTTGCATGTCCCAGTCGCGAGGGCACCTTGCAGTCATTAGCGCGCGGGTTGACATCAAGCGCCCTTCGTGGTCAAAGGAGAGGCGGGACCACAGCAGACACTGATCCGCGGGGCGGGGCCGGAGCCCAGTGACGTCACCGAATGCCCAGGGGATCTTGATCAACCTCTACCTATCCACATTGCCCTAGACGTAACGTACTTGGATGAGCCCTTTACCTTATTTTATTTCTTTTTATTTTATTTATGCGTTTTTATACAGCGCGGACTTTACCCGAAGGTGTCAGAGCGCTTCACAAAAGGAACAGTAATGATACACGAGGCGAAGATTACAAGTGAACAAAGTACAACAGCAAACATTTAGTTACATGAGGCAAAAGTGACAAATGTGAGCAAACAAAATACAAGAGGTAGCAAACGGTACAATTATAGAAGGAAAAAGTGACATCTGTGCAGGTTACAAAGGTATTCAAAGTACAAGTAGTGTTATAACGCTGCAATAAATGGTAGACACTCAAACACAAGAACAATCGTTACGTAGGCAATGGTGGCACTTGAGCAAGTATCTAAAGCAAACAAAATGTAAGAGGTAGCAAACAGTGTGTTACAAGAGAAAAGTGGCATGTGCATGTTACAAAAGAGTACCAAACACAGGTAGAAGGATAATGCTGCAATACTTGGCAGACACTCAAACACAAGAACAAACGTTATGTAGGCAATGGTGGCACTTGTGCAGGTCTCTAAAGCAAACAGAATATAAGAGGTAACAAACAGTGTGTTACAAGAGAAAAGTGGCGTGTTAATGTTACAAAAGAGTACCAAACACAGGTAGAAGGATAATGCTGCAATACTTGGCAGACACTCAAACCACAAGAACACACTGGGAAGGCACTTCCATAGTCATAGAGAAGAGAATTTTCTATAATGGAAAGTCTTCCTTCAGGTAATAGAGAGGGCGTGAATTAAATTTGGAAGTGTCTTTGAAGGAGGAGAACCTTGAGGTCAGTTTTGAAGGCCAGGGTGGAGGTGGTGTTCTGGAGCTGAAGCGGAAGTGAGTTCCAGATTCTCACTGCGTTGCCTGAAAAGGATTGGGCCATCGATCTTTCCTTCTTGAAAGTGGGAGGTTCGATCAGTACATTTTCCGCATTACGTGATGGTCTAGAGCATAGATTCTCACAAACATTTTCCGAGGGGCCGCAACGTCTGATCTGTGGTGAGCCAGAGGGCCGCAATGATGCTGACAGGATGGGAGTGGGTATTTGTGGGTGATTAAATGTTGCAGGATACTTTATTAGATTATTTTCCTTTACACCAGTTAGCTTGTACATAAAAGCTTTCCCATTTATTTAACATCTTTCTGAATGTTAGAGCTGTCAGCATCCCAGTGCTGCTGTTAACCCGGGGGCCCCATGAGAAGGTTAGGAGGGCCGCATGCGGCCCCCGGGCCGTACTTTGAGTATCACTGGTCTAGAGCCTCCAGAGAGTTTCAGTTTATTCGCCAGGTAGCGAGGACAGGAGGAATGCAAGGCTGTGTGGGTGATACAGGAGGTCTTGTAGATAGATCTTGCCTCGATGGGAAGCCAGCAGAGGGTGGATAACATGGGTGTGATGTGGTCGCTTCTTTTGGCCCCAAAAATGAAACGAGCTGCTGAATGGAGAACAGATTTAAGGGGGGACAGATGGATTTTGGGAGGCCAGTAAGACGAGAATTGCAGTAGTCAAGTCTGGAGAGGACCAGCGATTGGACCAGTGTTTTAAGGTCTTGCTCCGGGAAGAAGCGACGAATTCCCCAAAGAAGCCGCAGTTGGTATCGAGCAGACTTTGCAATGGAATTGATGTGGGAGATTAAATTGAGTTTTTTGTCGAGTATGACACCAACGGATTTTGCGCTGTCGACAATGATGGTTTTATTGTCAAGTAGATTCATCTGATCCATCCATGATTGAACCGGGGGAGGAGAAAGCGAGGAGGAGAGGAGGAGGAATTCAGTTTTGGAGGGATTCAGAATCAGTTGATGAGTTGACATTTAGTTTTGAATGGAGTCGGGAGTAGAGTATAGGATGGAGAGATCGTGAGTGGAGGCAACCTTGAGGTAGATTTGAGTGTCATCCGCATAGAGATGATAGTGGATCCCGGATTTACTTAGGAGATTTCCCAGAGGTTCTAAATAGAGATTGAACAATGTGGGTGCAAGTATAGAGCCTTGAGGAACACCATGACCTACCGCCAAAGGAGACAAAAGACTGTTCGCTATTTTGATCATTTGGGATCTGTCGGAGAGGAAAGAAGCAAACCATTTACGCACAGTGCCCTCCATGTCCATTCTCTGTTGAAGAGTGTTGAACAGAGTGTTGTGGTTGACAATGTCAAAGGCTGTAGAAAGGTCAAGGAGAATTAGAAGACAAGACCCTCCCGAATCAAGTATCTGCAGAGCGTCATCAACCACTTGCAGCAAGGCTGTTTCAGTGCTGCAGTTTTGGATGAAGCCAGACTGAAAATTATCAAGAAGATCATTGTCCTTGATATGACGAGAGAGTTGTTTAGCTACACATCATTCTGTGATCTTCACAAGAAAGGGTAGGTTGGTGATGGGGTGGAAGTTGTTGAGGTTATTCGCATCAGCAGTGGGTTTTTTAAGGAGAGGGGTGACCTGCCCAGTTTTGAAGGAGACAGGAAGGGAGCCTTGACTGAGGTAGAGGTTGACCTGAGTGGTCCAATAAGAAAGCGAATGGGTATAGAAGTTGATGACAATGGCACTAGGGATGGGGTGCAGGGAATGGTTGGAGGGCTTTGTTTTCCGGATGCAATTGAGGAGGGCATCTTCAGAGATGGGGTCAAAGTTCTGCCAAATGGCTAAGGATTTGCGCTCCTCTGGAGGGGTAGGATGAGCGACCTGATTCGCCAGTGATTTCACTTTTCCATCAAAGAATATAGCGAAATCTGCTGCTTTCTTTGTAGAATCCTCCATCTTGGAGGTTGGGGGAGAGCAGTTAGGATTCTTGATGAGATCGAATAGTTTTTTGGGTCTATTTTTGGCTGAGTCAAGGATGGTTCTGAAGTGCGACGTTTTTCCAAGGAAGATGTGCTTGTGGTACTTGGAAGCGTGGCCAACTTATCGGTGGAGGGCGCATGGCTCCATTGTTTCTCCAGGAATTTAAGGTGCTTCCTTTCTTCATAGAGGGATTTGTTGAACCAAGGTGATGAGGGAGTGGGCTTTTGCTTTGGAGAGGAGCGACGTTATTGATGTTGACTCCAAGGACTGTGAGGCATTGGGAGGTTAGTTCATCACCATCTAGGTTCGGGTCTAGCCTTGGAAGTGATAGCAAAGCTGATTCACAGAAGGAACCTATGTCAATATTTGTAGTGTTTAGGTTGGCCAAGAGTTATAGAGTGTGATAGGAGAAGAGAGAATGGAATGAGGAGGTGGTCAGACCAGTCTACATGGATAGGGGTAGCGATAGAAAGCATGCCTGCTTTAGAAATCACAAGGTCCAGGATTGATCCCTTAGAGTGTGTTGATTCTGTGCAGTGTTGGATAAGATCGTTTGTGGCGAGGAAGGTGGCCAGCAAATTTGCAGAAGAGTCTTGCGGTAACCCCCAGTGGAGATTGAAGTCAACCACGAAGGTCTGATTGTCACCTTGCGAGTATTGGTCGCTGATGAAGTCAGCGAGTTCCTCCATAAACGAAGGGCCACTACACGGCGGGCGGTAAATGGCATGGAATCTGAGGGGTGAGTGGTGGTGTAATTGAAGCTCAAGAGATAAGCATTCAAAAGTGCGGAAGGAGCTGATAGGAAAAGCCTTAAGTTGAAGGCAGTTTCTAAAGATGACTGCAACACCTCCCCCAACTTTTTCAATTCTGTCATTCCTAAGTAAAGAATAGCCTGTGGGTAGTAGGAGTCAAACATAGAGTGAGAGGTATCGTTGAACTAGGTCTCTGTGAGGAAGAGCATGTCTATGTTGTGAAGGGTGACGGTGTTGGAGATTTCAAGTTTGTGTTTGATTGCAGATCTGCAGTTGTGAAGCAGACAGCGCAGCTCTGTCAAGACTGTTTTGGTGACGGGGGCACTTGGGCTATGAAGGGTGATAGGGATATTGTTCTTATACAGGGATGGTCGGAGGGCTTTAGGTGGATGCTTGGTTCTGACAGAGGAGATGGTCGGAATAGTGTAGATAGTATGGTTACTAGGAGATGCAGGTTGGAGAGGTGGGCGTTCAAGGGTTTGTGTGAGTTGACGATGTTTGCATACAACAGGTTATGCTTGGCTATTATCGGGTGCGAGGTGCATCTCGTGGGAAGGTGAGAATTTTCCAAAGGAGTTGAGGTGTATGGAAAAGTGGAAATCTTGGAGCTTAACAGTGAAATGGAAGCTACAAGCAGGGAGATGGAGGTGATATGAGAGCCTAGCTTATTTTCCAGTGAGAGTAGGGCAGAGCACGGACGGTTGGGTGGCTCGATGGAAACAGGACGGGGTGAAATTGGTGGAGGAAGGCAGGGAGAGGTGGGGACAGGAGGAGAGTTGGGGTATAGTGTTCATAGGTGGGGAAAGGTGGAGGTTGAGAGCGGGAGTTGGTGTATCAGAGGTGAGGGGGAAGCTGTCTTTGTTGGCGTTGGAGAAAGGAAAGGAATTAAGGACATAATTAGGGGGAGATGGGTGCGGATCGAGGCGATAATGCAGAAGGAAAGGGGAGGACTGAGTGGAGTCATAAAAATGAAGGAGGTTTGGGAGGAAAAAGGGGAGGTGATTGGAGAGGTCCTGTCAGCTTGGAGAGGTGCCTGTGAGGGAACGGGCATCTGGCAGAGTGAGGGGGGTTGGGAGAAAGGGAACTTGAAGAAAGGAAATGGTTCTACTGGGCCCGAGGGAGGGAAATGGAAAGGGTTACCAAGGGGGGAAAGGGGGTAGCACAGCAATGCTGGAGGAGTAGGGGGAAGGAGAGAGATGCAATGGGTTTGCGGAGAAGTTGGGGTAAATAGCGAGGGGAGAAGGGGGTAGAGAAAAGGGGGAGAGGAAGGAATGAGGGGAGCATAGGGAAAGTTAACTGGGGGAGAGAGTTGGAGAAGAGGTGGACTACAAAGGGGGGTGGCAGGTAGGAAAATGGGGGAGGAGATGAGATTGGAGTACTGTAACGGTGCAGATTGGACGAGGATCGTATCAGCTAGAGGTAAGGCTGAGGAGATGCAGGAGGGGGCATACTGTGAGGGGGGAGGAATGGCAGAGGAGGGCATAGGGTGGAGGGAGGGAAGTGGGCCGACCTGTGCTTCTCGAGGGTGCAGCCTATTGGAGAGTAGGGACGTCAGGGGAGGAGAAAGGGAGTAGTGGGTGGAACAAGGTGAAGAGTCAGGGGTAAACCTGGTCGCAGAGGAGGGGAATAGGGAGGGGAAGAGGTGGTCAAAGAGAGAGAGACAGATGTCTTTGCCTTGGATCATGACAGTAGTATTATTATAGAGTGAGATAGTGAGGGAGCCGTTGAAACACGCGGAGGGGGAATTTTTAGTTGTTTCCTATGCGGGATAGAGGTGGAGGAAGAGGTGACGTTAAGGGAATTATATAAACTGGTGGACCAAGAGGGAGTGTCGTGAGTGAAGAAAATGAAATCGTTTTTGAGCCTCCCAAAACGACCATTGTAAAATTGATCAACAAAAAGGGAATCAGGGAAACATTCAATAGTGTTATGCTTCAATCGTTTTACTGAGGCTTTAGTCTGGCAGGGAGGATAGACGATTTTGTAGCAATTAATTCCAGCCTTAACTTGAGAGGTGGCCATTTTTGGAGAAAGAGGAGGAGGGTGGGGGTGATATGAGACGGGTGTCACTAGGAAAGTGGTGGTGAGGAGAAGTATAAGGACAAAAAGGGGGCACATATTCCAGACGTCGGGTGAAGATAGCTGAACTAATCTGATTAGGAAAAAGTTGTTACTTAAGAGCAGTAGAATATGGGGGGCTTGGAAGGCCCTGTGATTCCACTGGTATTTGTTGGGCCCTTCAACTAGGTATACATGTTGCCACCTGGCACTAGATAGTATTTACAAGGGATTTGTTAACATGTGAGAGGGCCAACTGGACCACTGTCAGAGGCATCACAAAGCAAATTTAGCAAAAGTAAAACAGATCATAGACGAACACCCAGTGACCATTGGTGATCACTGTGCTTAGCATCAGCATGTAACAAAAATCATATTTGGCCCCAACCGCATTGTACGCCCATAATCTCAACAGACTATTAATGGACCCAAACCTCCTAAGAATACTAACATTAGGGGCATAAGGCATATGGTGGAAAAAAATCTCACTAGCATAACCAGAATATGCAAGACAACCTCATCATCATAAACCACCTTAAGAGGTACTCAGAGCAGGGTGCGTAAATCATACTACATGAAAAATATTGCCTAGCAGCACATGATCGTAATAGGGCCTGGCCCCAACAAACCTCCTAGTCTCCCTGGCCAACTGGCCATCGCACAGTGGGGCTCAAATGCCCTGTATCCAGAATGTCTGGGCTGCTGCCAATGCAGCAAAAGTCAAAGGATGCGCACTTGTGCAAACCTAAGCGTTGCAGCTGGCACTAAGTGCTGCACAGCTGTGAGGGAATGGGGCGAAGGAGTGCATCTCACTCCTAACTCAATCAGACCTGTCCCCACAGATTAAGTAGCCTAAACGGTGCATCTGGCACTACTTGCTGCACAGCTGTAAAAAGGCCTAAACGGTGCAGCTTGCACTACTTGCTGCGCAGCTGTAAAAGGCCTAAACGGTGCATCTGGCACTACTTGCTGCACAGCGGTAAAAGGCCCAAAAGGTGCAGTTGGCAGTACTTGCTGCGCAGCTGCATGTTGATAAGCTCCATGTTGATAATGGGAGGGGGGCGGAGCTTGACCTACCAACACTGCTAACGAGGAAAGCGGACCAGACGAGGTATATCCATTACACCCCTCCCACCCACCCATTTCTAAGGTTTGGCCGACGGTTTTGGTATATATATATATATATATATATATATATATATATATATATATATATATATATATATATATATATATATATATGTATGTATGTATGTATGTATGTATGTATGTATGTATGTATGTATATATATATATATATATATATATATATATATATATATATATATATATATATATATATTTGTTTTTTTTATGCAGTTTTCTATAGTGGGGACTTTACCCAAATGTGCCAGAGCACTTTACAATAGACCCAAGTATATTTACATAAGGAGATTTACACAATAAAAAGTTACAAATACAATCAGGATCACTAAAAAAAAGTTATGATAAAATAAGACGAGGAAAGATTAGTTTAATACAGGTATAGAAGACATATTTACAACCTTGAGCTGAAATGAATGCCAAGCGCTTTGAGGGTCAGGAAAGAGGGTTAAATTAATCCTGGAAGTATCTTTGGAAGCGATTTAAGATCTGTTTTGAAGGTTCGGATAGAGGTTGTGGTTCGGAGGAAGCGAGTTCCAAATTCTAGCCGCATTGCCTGAGAAGGACTGAGCCACAAATCTTTCCCTTTTGAAAGTAGGGGGCTTGAGCAGTAGGTTTCCAGCATTGTGTGAAGGTCTAGAGCCATCTGAGATTTTGAGTTTATTAGCCAGGCAGCAAGGGGTGGAAGTGTCCATGGCTTTGTGGGTGATACAGCAGACTTGTAAATTGCCTCAAAAAGAGAGAGTTTAATGAGGTTCTGTGAATTCTGAACCCGTTTTATAAAGGTCATGGTTTTGTTACGAATTCGATAGCAGCGAACCGTAACTAGTGTGTGCGGTATGTACGAGTGATTTCGCCATGCTACACCGATGGATTCACTACGTATGTAGGGATTTCGTTCTGAACCTTCGGGTTCCATTTTGTGTACGGCAGCCATTTTGTGGTTGCCCTCACATAGGCCGATGACTACGGCCGAACGAGTCTTTGGTACACGTATGCTTTAGCTGACTCCTAGATGACCTGAGCGAACTGACCTCGTTGCCTGAAGCTAGCCCTGCTAAGGCAGTTCCTTGTTCGGTAGTGGATCGAGATAGAGATCAAAGAACAGGACATTGTTAAGTTTATTACACATGCACAAACCCTTGTATCTTGCTTCTCATCTGTGTCTGTTCCTTCTTTTATGGTCTGTTTATGATATGGGTTGTGGTCTTTTATTATGGGTTTGTCCGGCCTGTCCGAGATTGATGTTGGGCTTTCCCATGTAATTGATGGTGGGCTGGACAACTGAAAAGTGGGTTTGTCGTCATGCGATACTTTTTGCAATGTTACCTTTGATTGGACAATTCGTAAATAATGGGTGTTTGTCAGGAATGTGATTTTTAGCATAAAAGACGATGTCTCGCAATACGAAAATTGAGCAGTTTCTGACAAACCTACTTGTGTCGTACTTCGTAGAGTTCTGTTCCTGGTTGCAGCCAATAAATTTGATCTTTGACGTCACCGAGAAGTATCCCGTGTGTTAGATCTGGGGGTCTCTAGTTGGCAGAGGTAAGTGCCTTAGACCAAGTAGGGACCATTGCTTCTAGTCAGGGTGAAGGAATACACACAGTAGATAACCTCCGCTCTCCCTCTAGGTAGCTTGGCGCGAGCATGCAGGCTTATTCCCAAGGCAATGTGTATAATAATTGCACTTAACACAACAGTAATCCCCAATCCACCACAAACTGAGACCACACAGGTAAGTATATTTTATAAAAATATATATATCTTTATCTAGTTTCAGCAGGTAATTAAAACAGTTGCACGTTAATCACTTATTCAGGGATATGTTGTACTTAATCTTAATGGTTGCAGTAAATTTCAGGAAGTTCTGTATCATCAATAGTCTCTAGTCCCTTTTAAATCGGTATTAAAAATAATACTGTTGATCTATCTCCACTCAGCTCTCAAACCGAACAATGCCGAAAGATGCCACTGATTTTATCAAAATAATCAGTCCGCTGAGCAATGGGCCCCTCGCGCTGCAAGCGCGCCTCACCGACTTCACTGGGGATTCCTGTTCCTCTGATCGGCACTGCCACGTGTGCTTAAGGGCCTCAGGCGCCCCGCGCCTACCAGAGCACACTCGCTCCTTGTCCCGGTCGGTCCCCTCTGCTCTCCCGCCTGCTCTCGATAATCCAACGAGCGGCGGGGGTGCAGCACACTTCGGGGGACAACCGGCCAGGGATGCGGGACTCACTCTTGGACTCCCTCGGCGAGGACGGGTCGCACGGCTGTCCGCTCCTCGCTGGGGTTCTCGTCGGTCACGGTTCTCGGCGGCTCTTGCCACAGCTTCAGCTAGGGCAGCCAATCCCGTCGCGGCAAATGGGGCGAGCCTCCAGCAGCACCCGGGAGTCAGCCAATGGCAGTGCGGCTCCCGGGGCAGGCAAGCAATGACGCTCCGCTCCTTTGGCCAATCACGGCCCCACAGCGCTGATGACGCTGCGCCGCACGGGCCTATCCCGTTGCGGCGTTGGTGAGGGGGCTCGGCTCCTCCACCCAATGGGAGCGCGGCGACTTTGTTCTTCGGCCCCGCAGCTCCGAATAGGACGGCACTTCGGGGAGAGGTTTTCGGGCCCCGGGCAGCGATGGTGACACGGCCAACAATTATTTTTCAGCGCTCCTTGCGCTGGAGAGGCCCACAAGCTTCAGATCTTCACCCCACACGTGTCGTGGAACACGTCGATCTCGGCCACATGGCAGGCTGGTTCAGCACGGCGCCTTCACTCAGATTAGAGAGCAGCCAGTGTGCTACACTGCCCAAACACAGTGTTTCACGATCTCTTCACTGCACAGCAGCTTCAGGGGGCACAGCAGAGTCTTGTAGTCCTTGGGCAACCTTTATGTTCCTTGGTTGCAGACAGGGAGCCAGCTCTTCTCAGGCCCTTGGAAATTCAGGTTGCAGACACAGCACACAGCAAAGTCTTAACAGTTTCAAGCAGGCAGGGTCACAGCTCACAGCAAAGTCCCTTTCTTCTCATCTCCTTCAGTTGGATAGCAGGATAGGTCAGCCCTTAAAGCACACAGCAAGGCAATCTTCCATCAGCTCCTTCAGCAGTCCTTCTTCTGGCAGAGGTTCCTCTTGTTTGTAGAATCTAAAAATCTGTAGTCAGGGGTCCCTCTCTTATACCCCAAAAAGTCTTTGAAGTCCTATGAAGTCTTTGTGCAAGGGGCCCCTGAGCCCGGTCTAAACCAGTTCTGGGGTTGCCGGAGCACTGGGGTGTTTCTGGTTTCCTTCAGCCTGTCAGTATCAGGGTCAGAGGTGACAGTTGGTCAGCAGGAGGGGGAGCCAGCAGGGTGGTCAGGCAGGCACAGCCCAGCACTATCAGATGCGATTGATTGATTGATTTCCTCCCACTTCCCTGGCAGCAGATGCTGCCCTTCATCCACGGGCTGGCTTCAGATAACCCCTTGGAGGCTCTGCAGCCCCTGTCATCCTCAACCCAGGCAGTCAATCCACAACCAGGGGAAGCGCCGCTTACAACGGATATATCGCATCGCGCTGACATTGCATCGCGGCGATTACATCGTGGACGACATCGCATCGCATGTCAGCACGACGCATGCAAGTGCATCGCATTGCCATAGACATCGTTAACGATTACATCGTGAATATACAAGGGAAGCAGCATTACATCGTGCATCAGGAGGAGCATTTGTTTATTTAAGAGTGGCAGTGCATCGGGAGGAGCATTTGTTTATTTAAGAGTGGCAGTGCATCGGGAGGAGCATTTGTTTATTTAAGAGTGGCAGTGCATCGGGAGGAGCATTTGTTTATTTAAGACATATTTATTTAAAAACATATTAGATACCGGGAATTACGAGGGAAGCAGCATTTGTTTATTTAAGAGTGGCACATCGTGAACAGCATTTGTTTATTTAAGAGTGGCACATCGTGAATATACGAGGGGCAAACATATTAGATACCGGGAATTACGAGGGAAGCAGCATTTGTTTATTTAAGAGTGGCAGTGCATCGGGAGGAGCATTTGTTTATTTAAGACATATTTATTTAAAAACATATTAGATACCGGGAATTACGAGGGAAGCAGCATTTGTTTATTTAAGAGTGGCACATCGTGAATATACGAGTGGCAAAAGTATATCATATACCGGGAAGCATCATTTGTGCATTTGTACACGATTACATCGTGTGTTTATTTAAAAGACTTGTGTTGCAAACAAGGGAAGCAGCATTTGTTTATTTAAGAGACGAAGGTTCGAGCCTCCATTATTTAAGAGACGAAGGTTCGAGCCTCCATTATTTAAGAGATGAAGGTTCGAGCCTCCAATCATCCACTCGCATATGCGACCAGAATCTGATTTTGAGCGGAACTTGTTTATTAAACTACATTGAAGCTCAATACAAATAGTAGTCAGGAGCGAGCATTTCTTTATTTAAGAGACTTGTGTTGCAAACAGATATGATATACGGGGATTGGAATTGTGTTTATTTCACCTGCGCATATGCGACCAGAATCTGATTTTGAGCGCAACTTCTTTATTAAAGTACATTGAAGCTCAATACAAATATTAGTCAGGAGATCATATTTTATAAACATCTGATGGGTGGATGGATGGGTGGGTGGGTGGGTGGCTGGGTGGATGGATGGGTGGGAGGGTGGGTGGGCGGCTGGGTGGGATTGGTGGATGGATGGGTGGGTGCGATGCATGTGGGTGGATGGATGGGCGGGCGGGTGGGATTGGTGGATGGGTGGGTGGGGTGGATGGATGGGCGGGGGGCTGGGATTGGTGGATGGGTGGGTGGGGTGGATGTGGGTGGGTGGGGTGGATGTGGGTGGGTGGATGGATGTTGTGGGGTGGATGGATGGATGGGCGGGTGGGTTGGGATTGGTGGATGGATGGGGTGGGGTGGATGGATGGATGGATGGATGGATGGGCGGGTGTGAGGGGTGGGTGGATGCATGGATGGATGGGTGGGTGGGGTGGATGGATGGATGGATGGATGGATGGATGGATGGATGGATGGATGGATGGATGGATGGATGGATGGGCGGGTGGGAGGGGTGGGTGGATGCATGGATGGATGGGTGGGTGGGTGGATGGATGGATGGGATTGGTGGATGGATGGGTGGGTGCGATGCGTGTGGGTGGATGGATGGGCGGGCGGGTGGGATTGGTGGATGGGTGGGTGGGGTGGATGGATGGGTGGATGGATGGGCGGGGGGCTGGGATTGGTGGATGGGTGGGTGGGGTGGATGGATGTCTAATGCAACGCAAAGTTCTTCTGTTTTGATGCTGGTTCTTATGTAAAGCGCTCTGACACCTTGGGGTAAAGTTCACGCTATTTAAAATCGCATAACATAACACTTTAACAAAAAAAACAGGCAGGAGGCCACACAAAAACGAGGGAAACAGAGGGCTAGGGTGCACGAAAAACGAAGGAAACATTAGGTAGGAGGGCACACAAAAACAATGGAAACAGAGGGCTGGGGTGCACGAAAAACAAAGGAAACTTTAGGCAGAAGGGCACACAAAAACGAGGGAAACAATAATGTTTTTAAAACGTACATTCAAATTTGCTTAGGCTCCTGCTTCTAAATGTTACACAATTAATTTATTTTTACTGCAGTGCAGATACAACAATGGCAATTTGTGGTTAACAAGAAAATTTATTAATGCAGCCCAACAGACGACCTCCAGCGCCGTACCACCTGTGGGGAAATTATTCGTACTTCCTCCCCCATGGGCACCTGAACCCCAGTCTCTGGGAGGAGTGGTGGTGAAGCCTAGCTCCCCTGGATGATGGAAGCCCCGCCCCCCTATACGGAGAGAACAGCCAGCCTCCGGGTGAAAACCAAAATGGTTGGTGTAACGCCGGGCCGGTGGTGACCATCTCGGCCCGGCAGCCGGAGAGAATAGCCCATAGTGAGCATTGTTGAGCATTGTTGAGCAGTGTAGGAAGTGTGTCCCCCCCACCCCCCTTTGTAAAGTGGACGGCGGGGAGCGGCGAGGCTGGTACCGAGGTCCTCCTAAGTTGGCAGCAACACTGAAGTACCAGCAGTGCTCACATAGCCCCGCACGGGGGGTGCAGAACAGCAATCTCGGCAATCGGGCACTAGCTTAATATGTGTAAAGCTAAAGCGTGAGCAAATAAAAAATACATGTGGGCCGCACGCTCTCAGTATGCCAAGCCTCTCAAACCATGCAGGAAGTGGCCTTCCCTCCAACCAGTAAACAATACTGTGCAGGGCTCCGTGCAACACATGGCGGAGTGCATGTTGCGGTACGTTATTTCATGGTTTTTCTGAAATGTTGATAATCCGGCGCAAACTCCAGGCTGAAACTGAAAAAATGTTGCCCCTTGCAGCTTTTCTAGTGTAATCACTATATTTAATGCACCGCTATATTTTGCTGCAAAATAAGGCCTGGTGACAGTGAGCAGGGATATCAATCTGAGTAATGGAAGATACAGTTCACGGCGGGCAACACAATATATACCCCCAACAACCCATTGGCTACAGCGCATTGGAACGTGCGGGCTAAACCATCGCGTTGTCATGTCGCGCGATGTAAGGTCGCCGATGTGACGCGCGATCCTATTGCATGGCCGCATTTGCGCTGAAACGTCGTGCGATGCAAAAATGCCCGATGTGAGTGCAATTGCGATGTAGTGACGGCGATGTAAACTACCGCGATGCGATTAAGTGCGATGGATCGTCATACAACCATGACCCACAACCAGTCCCAGGCACACAGAAAGGTTAGACAAGAGAACAGCCACTTTCTAAAAGTACTATTCTCAAACACAGAATTCAAAAACAACCTTTCCTAAAAGATGTGTTATTAAATTCTGAGTTCAAGGATATCAATCACTTATGTTCCACCTTGTTCCTATGGGAAGATAGGCTGGGATCCAATGGGACCAGCCTCCCCCATGTTACTCTATGGAGCAAGACAGCCTTACAGCAGTGAGCACACAAAATGGCTGCTGCTCACTACCAGAGCATGTTACCTGCACTAGTACATGCTCTACCTTATCCATACACTGCACCCTGCCCAGGGGGGTACCTTGAGCCTTCCATAGGGGTGACTGATGTGCACAGACAGGGAAGGGTTAGGCCCAGCCGGTGGGGACACTGGCCAGGCGGACATGGCAGTCCACTAACTGCACACAGGCCCTGCGCTGGCAGGCCTGAGGCACCATTTTAGGGCTACTCATGTGGGTGGCGCAATCTGCGCTGCAGGCCCACTAGTAGCATCTGTCATCACCAGCCCTGGCACACACAGTGCACTTTACTAGGGACTTCATGGTGATACAAATATGCTAATCAGGTATACCCAATCAATATGATAATTTACAGAGGGAGCACTTACACTCTGGCACTGATTAGCAGTGGCAGAGTGCCCAAAGCATCTAAACCAGCAAAAACGAAATCCAGCTCAGCATAAAAAAATACACGAGTCAGAGGCAAAAAGATGGGGGAATAACCACGCCAAGGGTGTCAGGTCTAACACGTGTCCCCTCCAGCTGAAAGTGGGGAGAACTACCCAACCTCTTGGGAGTCCTCATCACTAAGGCGGAAGAATCTAGACAGACCATCAGCATTGGCGTGTTCTGTACCAGGGCGGTGCTCCACCGTGAAGTCCATTACAAAAAACAAAAAACAAACAACAAACAACAAACAACAAACAACAAACAACAATTTGATGGACAGAATGTAGATCAATGTCTTACATTCACCCCAGTACAAGGATCTGGGCCTAAATCCATCGTTTTTTGCACTCCACACCACCCTGGGTTAGATAATGGCTTTATGCAAATCAGCTCTGACCCTGTGCCCCATGGGAACAGTCCAGTCCGAACTACAACAGCCATATCTTTCCCAGACCGGAATCAAGCATCCGAGGACCGGACCGGTTTCGAGGTAACACCTCTCATCAGCCCGGCTAGCTTGACTCCAGTGGTGTGGAGGCTCTGGGACCCACGTCTGAGCTACCCCAGTACACTCAGGGAGAAAATTACAAAAAACAACAAACAACAAAAAACAAACAATTTGATGGACAGAATGTAGATCAATGTCTTACATTCACCCCAGTACAAGGATCTGGGCCTAAATCCATCGTTTTTTTGCACTCCACACCACCCTGCGTTAGATAATGGCTTTATGCAAATCAGCTCTGACCCTGTGCCCCATGGCTTTAAGTCCAGTCCGAACTACAACAGCCATATCTTTCCCAGACCGGAATCAAGCATCCGAGGACCGGACCGGTTTCGAGGTAACACCTCTCATCAGCCCGGCTAGCTTGACTCCAGTGGTGTGGAGGCTCTGGGACCCACGTCTGAGCTACCCCAGTACACTCAGGGAGAAAATTACAAAAAACAATTTGATGGACAGAATGTAGATCAATGTCTTACATTCACCCCAGTACAAGGATCTGGGCCTAAATCCATCGTTTTTTGCACTCCACACCACCCTGGGTTAGATAATGGCTTTATGCAAATCAGCTCTGACCCTGTGCCCCATGGGAACAGTCCAGTCCGAACTACAACAGCCATATCTTTCCCAGACCGGAATCAAGCATCCGAGGACCGGACCGGTTTCGAGGTAACACCTCTCATCAGCCCGGCTAGCTTGACTCCAGTGGTGTGGAGGCTCTGGGACCCACGTCTGAGCTACCCCAGTACACTCAGGGAAAAAATTACAAAAAACAATTTGATGGACAGAATGTAGATCAATGTCTTACATTCACTCCAGTACAAGGATCTGGGCCTAAATCCATCGTTTTTTGCACTCCACACCACCCTGGGTTAGATAACGGCTTTATGCAAATCAGCTCTGACCCTGTGCCCCATGGGAACAGTCCAGTCGGAACTACAACAGCCATATCTTTCCCAGACCGGAATCAAGCATCCGAGGACCGGACCGGTTTCGAGGTAACACCTCTCATCAGCCCGGCTAGCTTGACTCCAGTGGTGTGGAGGCTCTGGGACCCACGTCTGAGCTACCCCAGTACACTCAGGGAGAAAATTACAAAAAACAATTTGATGGACAGAATGTAGATCAATGTCTTACATTCACCCCAGTACAAGGATCTGGGCCTAAATCCATCGTTTTTTGCACTCCACACCACCCTGGGTTAGATAATGGCTTTATGCAAATCAGCTCTGACCCTGTGCCCCATGGGAACAGTCCAGTCCGAACTACAACAGCCATATCTTTCCCAGACCGGAATCAAGCATCCGAGGACCGGACCGGTTTCGAGGTAACACCTCTCATCAGCCCGGCTAGCTTGACTCCAGTGGTGTGGAGGCTCTGGGACCCACGTCTGAGCTACCCCAGTACACTCAGGGAGAAAATTACAAAAAACAATTTGATGGACAGAATGTAGATCAATGTCTTACATTCACCCCAGTACAAGGATCTGGGCCTAAATCCATCGTTTTTTGCACTCCACACCACCCTGGGTTAGATAATGGCTTTATGCAAATCAGCTCTGACCCTGTGCCCCATGGGAACAGTCCAGTCCGAACTACAACAGCCATATCTTTCCCAGACCGGAATCAAGCATCCGAGGACCGGACCGGTTTTGAGGTAACACCTCTCATCAGCCCTGCTAGCTTGACTCCAGTGGTGTGGAGGCTCTGGGACCCACGTCTGAGCTACCCCAGTACACTCAGGGAGAAAATTACAAAAAACAATTTGATGGACAGAATGTAGATCAATGTCTTACATTCACCCCAGTACAAGGATCTGGGCCTAAATCCATCGTTTTTTGCACTCCACACCACCCTGGGTTAGATAAAGGCTTTATGCAAATCAGCTCTGACCCTGTGCCCCATGGGAACAGTCCAGTCCGAACTACAACAGCCATATCTTTCCCAGACCGGAATCAAGCATCCGAGGACCGGACCGGTTTCGAGGTAACACCTCTCATCAGCCCGGCTAGCTTGACTCCAGTGGTGTGGAGGCTCAGGGACCCACGTCTGAGCTACCCCAGTACACTCATGGGAGAAAATTACAAAAAACAATTTGATGGACAGAATGTAGATCAATGTCTTACATTCACCCCAGTACAAGGATCTGGGCCTAAATCCATCGTTTTTTGCACTCCACACCACCCTGGGTTAGATAATGGCTTTATGCAAATCAGCTCTGACCCTGTGCCCCATGGGAACAGTCCAGTCCGAACTACAACAGCCATATCTTTCCCAGACCGGAATCAAGCATCCGAGGACCGGACCGGTTTCGAGGTAACACCTCTCATCAGCCCGGCTAGCTTGACTCCAGTGGTGTGGAGGCTCGGGGACCCACGTCTGAGCTACCCCAGTACACTCAGGGAGAAAATTACAAAAAACAATTTGATGGACAGAATGTAGATCAATGTCTTACATTCACCCCAGTACAAGGATCCGGGCCTAAATCCATCGTTTTTTGCACTCCACACCACCCTGGGTTAGATAATGGCTTTATGCAAATCAGCTCTGACCCTGTGCCCCATGGGAACAGTCCAGTCGGAACTACAACAGCCATATCTTTCCCAGACCGGAATCAAGCATCCGAGGACCGGACCGGTTTCGAGGTAACACCTCTCATCAGCCCGGCTAGCTTGACTCCAGTGGTGTGGAGGCTCTGGGACCCACGTCTGAGCTACCCCAGTACACTCAGGGAGAAAATTACAAAAAACAAAAAACAATTTGATGGACAGAATGTAGATCAATGTCTTATATTCACCCCAGTACAAGGATCTGGGCCTAAATCCATCGTTTTTTGCACTCCACACCACCCTGGGTTAGATAATGGCTTTATGCAAATCAGCTCTGACCCTGTGCCCCATGGGAACAGTCCAGTCCGAACTACAACAGCCATATCTTTCCCAGACCGGAATCAAGCATCCGAGGACCGGACCGGTTTCGAGGTAACACCTCTCATCAGCCCGGCTAGCTTGACTCCAGTGGTGTGGAGGCTCTGGGACCCACGTCTGAGCTACCCCAGTACACTCAGGGAGAAAATTACAAAAAACAATTTGATGGACAGAATGTAGATCAATGTCTTACATTCACCCCAGTACAAGGATCTGGGCCTAAATCCATTGTTGTTTGCACTCCACACCACCCTGGGTTAGATAATGGCTTTATGCAAATCAGCTCTGACCCTGTGCCCCATGGGAACAGTCCAGTCCGAACTACAACAGCCATATCTTTCCCAGACCGGAATCAAGCATCCGAGGACCGGACCGGTTTCGAGGTAACACCTCTCATCAGCCCGGCTAGCTTGACTCCAGTGGTGTGGAGGCTCTGGGACCCACGTCTGAGCTACCCCACTACACTCAGGGAGAAAATTACAAAAAACTATTTGATGGACAGAATGTACATCAATGTCTTACATTCACCCCAGTACAAGGATCTGGGCCTAAATCCATCGTTTTTTGCACTCCACACCACCCTGGGTTAGATAATGGCTTTATGCAAATCAGCTCTGACCCTGTGCCCCATGGGAACAGTCCAGTCCGAACTACAACAGCCATATCTTTCCCAGACCGGAATCAAGCATCCGAGGACCGACCGGTTTCGAGGTAACACCTCTCATCAGCCCGGCTAGCTTGACTCCAGTGGTGTGGAGGCTCTGGGACCCACGTCTGAGCTACCCCAGTACACTCAGGGAGAAAATTACAAAAAACAACAAACAACAAAAAACAAACAATTTGATGGACAGAATGTAGATCAATGTCTTACATTCACCCCAGTACAAGGATCTGGGCCTAAATCCATTGTTTTTTTGCACTCCACACCACCCTGGGTTAGATAATGGCTTTATGCAAATCAGCTCTGACCCTGTGCCCCATGGGAACAGTCCAGTCCGAACTACAACAGCCATATCTTTCCCAGACCGGAATCAAGCATCCGAGGACCGGACCGGTTTCGAGGTAACACCTCTCATCAGCCCGGCTAGCTTGACTCCAGTGGTGTGGAGGCTCTGGGACCCACGTCTGAGCTACCCCAGTACACTCAGGGAGAAAATTACAAAAAACAATTTGATGGACAGAATGTAGATCAATGTCTTACATTCACCCCAGTACAAGGATCTGGGCCTAAATCCATCGTTTTTTGCACTCCACACCACCCTGGGTTAGATAATGGCTTTATGCAAATCAGCTCTGACCCTGTGCCCCATGGGAACAGTCCAGTCCGAACTACAACAGCCATATCTTTCCCAGACCGGAATCAAGCATCCGAGGACCGGACCGGTTTCGAGGTAACACCTCTCATCAGCCTGGCTAGCTTGACTCCAGTGGTGTGGAGGCTCTGGGACCCACGTCTGAGCTACCCCAGTACACTCAGGGAGAAAATTACAAAAAACAATTTGATGGACAGAATGTAGATCAATGTCTTACATTCACCCCAGTACAAGGATCTGGGCCTAAATCCATCGTTTTTTGCACTCCACACCACCCTGGGTTAGATAATGGCTTTATGCAAATCAGCTCTGACCCTGTGCCCCATGGGAACAGTCCAGTCCGAACTACAACAGCCATATCTTTCCCAGACCGGAATCAAGCATCCGAGGACCGGACCGGTTTCGAGGTAACACCTCTCATCAGCCCGGCTAGCTTGACTCCAGTGGTGTGGCAGCTCTGGGACCCACGTCTGAGCTACCCCAGTACACTCAGGGAGAAAATTACAAAAAACAATTTGATGGACAGAATGTAGATCAATGTCTTACATTCACCCCAGTACAAGGATCTGGGCCTAAATCCATCGTTTTTTGCACTCCACACCACCCTGGGTTAGATAATGGCTTTATGCAAATCAGCTCTGACCCTGTGCCCCATGGGAACAGTCCAGTCCGAACTACAACAGCCATATCTTTCCCAGACCGGAATCAAGCATCCGAGGACCGGACCGGTTTCGAGGTAACACCTCTCATCAGCCCGGCTAGCTTGACTCCAGTGGTGTGGCGGCTCTGGGACCCACGTCTGAGCTACCCCAGTACACTCAGGGAGAAAATTACAAAAAACAATTTGATGGACAGAATGTAGATCAATGTCTTACATTCACCCCAGTACAAGGATCTGGGCCTAAATCCATCGTTTTTTGCACTCCACACCACCCTGGGTTAGATAATGGCTTTATGCAAATCAGCTCTGACCCTGTGCCCCATGGGAACAGTCCAGTCCGAACTACAACAGCCATATCTTTCCCAGACCGGAATCAAGCATCCGAGGACCGGACCGGTTTCGAGGTAACACCTCTCATCAGCCCGGCTAGCTTGACTCCAGTGGTGTGGAGGCTCTGGGACCCACGTCTGAGCTACCCCAGTACACTCAGGGAGAAAATTACAAAAAACAATTTGATGGACGGAATGTAGATCAATGTCTTACATTCACCCCAGTACAAGGATCTGGGCCTAAATCCATCGTTTTTTGCACTCCACACCACCCGGGGTTAGATAATGGCTTCATGCAAATCAGCTCTGACCCTGTGCCCCATGGGAACAGTCCAGTCCGAACTACAACAGCCATATCTTTCCCAGACCGGAATCAAGCATCCGAGGACCGGACCGGTTTCGAGGTAACACCTCTCATCAGCCCGGCTAGCTTGACTCCAGTGGTGTGGAGGCTCTGGGACCCACGTCTGAGCTACCCCAGTACACTCAGGGAGAAAATTACAAAAAACTATTCGATGGACAGAATGTAGATCAATGTCTTACATTCACCCCAGTACAAGGATCTGGGCCTAAATCCATCGTTTTTTGCACTCCACACCACCCTGGGTTAGATAATGGCTTTATGCAAATCAGCTCTGACCCTGTGCCCCATGGGAACAGTCCAGTCCGAACTACAACAGCCATATCTTTCCCAGACCGGAATCAAGCATCCGAGGACCGGACCGGTTTCGAGGTAACACCTCTCATCAGCCCGGCTAGCTTGACTCCAATGGTGTGGAGGCTCTGGGACCCACGTCTGAGCTACCCCAGTACACTCAGGGAGAAAATTACAAAAAACATTTTGATGGACAGAATGTAGATCAATGTCTTACATTCACCCCAGTACAAGGATCTGGTGAAGTCCATCCCCTGTAGGGAAATGGACCACCTCAACAGTTTTGGATTCTCGCCCCTCATCTGCATTAACCATCTGAGGGGCCTGTGGTCGGTCTGAACACGGAAGTGAGTCCCAAACAGGTAGGGCCTCAGCTTCTTCACAGCGAAAGCTTCCCTTTCGATTGCACTCCATCTACGTTCCCTGGGGAGTAGCCTCCTACTAATGAAAGCCACTGGTTGATCTCCACCCTCATCATTGACCTGTGAGAGTACTGCTCCCACGCCTTGCTCTGAAGCGTCAGTTTGCACAATGAACTCACTTGAAAAGTCAGGTGCCTTAAGCACCGGTGCTGTGCACATGGCAGTCTTGAGGGTGTCAAAAGCAGTTTGACATGCCTCAGTCCAATTCACTTTCCTGGGCTGATTTCTAGATGTCAGCTCTGTCAAAGGGGCTACAATGGTGCCATAACCTTTGACAAACCGTATGTAATACCTGGTGAGACCTTAAAAGGCTCTCACCTCAGTCTTGGTCTTGGGGGGTTCCTAAGCCAGAATGGTATCAATCTTCGCCTGTAGGGGCGCCACCTGGCCGCTCCCCACCTGGTGTCCCAAGTACACCCCAGATCCCTGCCCTATCTGGCACTTACTGGCCTTGATAGTGAGGCCTGCCTTCTGCAGAGCCTTCAACACTGCGCAGAGGTGTTGCAAGTGTTCCTCCCAAGTGGAGCTGAACACAGCAATGTCATCCAGGTATGCTGCGCTGAATTCCTCCAGCCCTGCTAATACCTGGTTGACCAGTCTCTGGAAAGTGGCAGGGGCATTTTTCAACCCAAAGGGCATGACACGAAACTGGAAGTGCCCCTCTGGTGTTGAAAATGCTGATATTTCCTTGGCCCCCTCAGTTATGGCAATCTGCCAGTAACCTGAAGTCAAATCAAAGGTGCTCAGGTACTGGGCAGCTCCCAACCGATCCACCAGCTCATCAGCTCTGGGGATGGGGTGCGCGTAGTCTTGGTGACCGCATTGAGCCCAAAGTAGTCCACACAGAAACGGAGTTCTGGGGGGCCACCAGGTGTAGCAGCTTTCTTAGGCACTAAGACCACCAGGCTAGCCCAGGGGCTGCTGGAGGGCTCAATTACCCCTAGCGCTAACATCTTAGAAACCTCTTCTTTGATGCTAGCCCTGACCTTGTCAGCCACTCTGTAAAACATCTGTTTCACAGGCAGGTTGTCACCAGTGTCCACATCGTGGACGCACCAGTTGGTGACACCTGGGGTCAGGGAGAATAGGGGGGCGAACTGACCCAAGACTTGGCGACAGTCCTGCTGCTGCTCGGGGGTCAGGGTGGGTGAGAGTATCACACCATCCACTGACCCATCTTGCTCCTTGGTTGCCAGGAGGTCCGGGAGAGGATCACTATCCTCCTCCCCTCCAGCATCTGTAGCCATGAGCATAGTCACTTCTGACCTCTCAAAGTGGGGTTTGAGGCTGTTTACATGCAACACTCTCTGGGGCTGCCTGGGAGTCTTCAGGTTAACCAAGTAGGTAACCTCGCTCTTGCGCTCCACCACCTCATATGGCCCAGACCATTTGCCACGGAGCGTACAAGGCTCCACCGGCGCCATCACCCACACTTTCTGCCCAGGTTGGAACTCCACAAGAGAGGTGTTCTGATCATACCATCTCTTCATTTCCTCCTGGCTAGCCTCCAGGTTCTCTTGGGCGAGCTTCCTGAAGCGCTTGGTCTGGTTGCGGATGGCCAGCACATAGCTGAACACATCCTGAGGGGTTTTCCCACGGGATTTCTCCCACCCCTCCTTCACCAGAGCGAGAGGCCCTCTGACAAGGTGGCCATACAGCAACTCAAAGGGGCTGAACCCTAAGGATTTCTGAGGCACCTCCCTGTATGCAAATAACAGGCATGGTAACAAGACGTCCCACTTCTGCCTCATGGGCTCCTCTAGGCCCATAATCATGCCCTTCAGGGTGCGGTTGAATCTCTCAACCAACCCATTTCCTTGAGGATGGTAAGCTGTGGTGAACTTATAGGTCACTCCACACACCTCCCACAGAGACTTCATGTACCTAGAGATGAAGTTTGTACCCCTGTCCGAAACCACCTCTCTGGGGAATCCCACACGGGAAAAGATCCCCATTAAGGCACGGCCCACCACAGGGGCTGTGACTGTCCTGAGAGGGACTGCTTCCGGGTACCGGGTGGCATGTGAGGTTCCGTGACGGTTCCGTGACGACTTGAACCCGTGTTTTCAAGTTTGTCGGAAATACATAAAAATGGTATCAGTGAACCGCAAATGATCCATTTAGTATATCCTAGTGTTTTCGCTACGCTACGAGCAAGAGCACTCCTTCCATTGACATATTTCTGATATACCCACGGCATCCATCTTAGATCGTGGCCGCCATTTTGTGTTTCCTTGCCCTCACATATGCAATAGCCTCTGATCATTTCATTTACTCCACTTTGATTAAGGACACGTAGCCTTAGCCGGAGATTCACCTCTTACATGACACGTGCACCTTAAACCAGATCACGCTGTAGCTGCATGACTCGACAAAGACTGCCTCCTCTGCCCGAGGCCAGTCCTGCCAAACTGGTCTTCGTGTCCATTGTACCTGATCATGATTAGGCGGCCGAAGCCGGTAGCCTTGCCCATTTACGACCTACAAACATCCCTTATCCCGCTTTCCTATCTTCCACACCTGGCTCTGTTTCTTTCTTTCTGAATCTTTATTAGGGGGAGGTAACGAACTTTACGATGAGGCGGTCCGGGTCCTGAAAGCAATATTGACAGGGGATTGTGATGAACTAGTGGGAACCCCTCTTCGTAGATGTTTGGTATCAGATTTTATCAACGGTTCCTGTGTAACGCCAAATATTTATTGTTTAGAGACACAAAGGTTTGGGAATGTACCGACATGTGAAATATTTGCCTAGAGCACAATTTTTAGTATATAAGGAGCAACCCACTTTGTACAAATCGAACAGGCTCCTAGTCTCTGCCCGTGTGTAGATTCTGTGACTTCTGTGTCCCTGCAGTAATAAACCTTTGGTCTTTGACGCCACCATCGAGAAGCCCGTGTTTCTGTTCATTTGTGCACCAAGGCAGGTGGAACTCCGGGGTCTTTGGGTGTTGTACCCTGACACCTCTGGACGGAACCAAAAAGTCCAGAACTCCAATTGGCGCCCAACGTGGGGCGACGTCATTCGGTACCGGTCCAAAAGCCTGAAGAGTTCGAGAATCTTCGTGTGAAGATTCCTGAGGGAGGCGCCCCACTTCATCGATCCCGGCATATCGCAAAAGTGGCCCTGAAGTTCTCTTCCACGAGGGGTTCCCGTTCAGGACGGCTGCAGTGGGCCGTTGCCTTGACCGTCGCCCTGTCTTGGACCCGAAGCGGTGCAGTCCTTAGTACGGCGAAACGTGACGGGTTTCTCCTTGGTGACGTCTTCAGTGCCTCAGTTAAGTATTTAGTGATAGCTAGCTGGTTACTTTGTGAGGATTGTTAAAAATCCTTGATCGGTTCTTGGTTTGGTTTGGTTTTGTTAGATTATCATTGGTTGTTCTAGTTACGATAATCTATTTGGTTTAGTTTTGGGTATCGATACATCAGTTCGTTTTGGTAGGCCTAAGTTCTTGGTTCGAGTGCACATATTTGTTCCGTGTTTTGTTTGTTTTGTGTTCCGGACTGAAAATGGTAAGTCGGAAAATGTTGTCTTGTTTTAGTTGCAACAGTGACTCGCGATTGGAGGACTCTTGTCTGGTTCCTCCGATTGGGACTCCCCTATATGATTTATATTGTAAGTATGGTGTGGGTCCTATAACTTATAATGAGATATGGGTCCGCTATTGTAAGAAGGATGGTGTCCTTAGTTGGCCACTGCATGGTAGTTTTGAACAAGAGATTCTCGACAACTTAGAAGCGAAATTGTTCAAGAAGAAAGCCCGGCCGGCAATGTTTGATTCCTTTCGTTATTGGCGGAAAGAATCCAAACAGAGAGAAATGAAAAGGTTGAAGAAAGAGCAAAAAGAACAAGAAGAGTTAACTCTAGAGCAAGCGACTAAACAGTTGCAGGCTAACGAGTGTGAGAAGGCCATAGATGTAGCCATTAGAGAGCATAACTTAGCGATTGACAAGTGCTATCCTGCCTTGCCATCGAAAATGGCTAAGATACTGGAGGATTCCGAAAACGATCCTCTGCTGTCTTATCTGTTACGGTCACCTCCACCGTATGCACAAGGTGCTACGGCTCCACTCGTCCCGAATGTTCAATTGCCGGTTGCTGGACAACCTGGTGTTCCTGCTCCTGTCCCTCAGAACCAAGTTCCTATACTTCCTGTGGTGAATGTAAATGTTCCTACAGCTCCTCCTCTTCCTACACTGCCAACTCTTATACCTACCTCTGTACCTACTGCTCCAGAAACTATTTTCCTCGATACTCCTACTGTTTCGTCATCTATTCCTACCTCTACTGCATTCTCTATGTCTGCGAGTGTACTAACTCCACTTTCTGTTCGTCGAAGAATCACTGATTCCGTTACTAATATGCTGTCTCCTATATATAAAACCTTGATTAAGACTCCTACTCCTGACTCTGTTCAGAGACGGAGTCAGCTTCCAAGTACTGAGGAACGGGGAGTTTTAGACTCCACGGCTCTCAGATGGATTTCGAAGGGTAGAAGATATAGTACGAGAGATGTGTTAGACACATTTATGCAATGGGGAGAGCCAACGCAACGATACGTCTTTGATGAGATGTGCTCGTTGTTACGTGAAGAGATAGAAGAAGACGATGTCGAATCAGATTTGGAAGATTTAATTAAAGTTCAAAAGGAGTTTGCTGCTGGAATGATAGTGGGTGAGAAAATAAAGCAAGCGATGGAACTCATTTTAAGTTTTAGGAATGATCCATCTCTTCGTTCTCCGAGAGATTTAGAGAAAGGTAAAGTGAAGCTAAGTCGCCAATATCCTATGAGGGAAGTTCCTCCAATCTGGCGCGAAGCAGTGCCACGTGATGATAATGCTGGTATTGCAGGTGCTCCAGCGCAGTTCCAACGAGTATGGATACATATTCCATGGAAGCGAGCAGAAGTGTTAGCAGTGAAACAGGCCTTGCCAGATCCGCGTAAGAATCCAGCCGGATATTACAAGGAATTGACACAGACAGTTGAGGCTTGTATAATGAACTTAGCCGACATTGATATGTTGTTTGGTAATGTAGTTCCGCAACCAGTGTGGGCTAAAATTCGTAGAGAGGATCATCAGGCTGCTTTAGGTGGTGATTGGGCAGCTATCACTGCAGCAGATGCTCAACAAATAGGTGGTGCGAAACCCGAACCTTTGATTGCTAATCTGCCAGGTAGAATAATTGATTTAATGAAGACTCTGATGCCAGCATTGCGTGTTAATTGGGACAAGTTGTCAGCATGTAGGCAAAAGAAAGACGAAAGTGTCTCGGACTTCTTCACGAGGTTCGAAGAGACTTTTGTAGATCATAGTGGTCAGGATATGAGCACAGAAGGGGGACAAAGACTCTTTGTCGATAAATTTGTGCATAATTTGTTACCTGAATTATGCAATAAATTGAAAGACTCAGAAAGTGCGTGGGCTGTATCTACGACAGCGCAAATACTTGCGACTGCGCAGTACTACGAAAATAGAGATAAAGAGGAAAAGGAGAAATCAGAAAAGAAAACGAAAGATTTAAAAACTAAAGTTCTTTTGCAGCAGGCGTATCCGCCTCGCGCGAACCAGACTAATACGCAGCAGAACTCATACCAAAGGACAGATTATAGTATATCAAGGCCTCAATATCAGTGGAATCAATGCGCGTACTGTAAGAAAGAGGGTCACTATAAAAATGAATGTCCGATCTTAGCGCAAAATAATGCAGCAGCAGCTCAGAGAGGTCGTGGTGGTTTTGTGCAGAATTCTAGAGGACGAGGACGAGGTGTTATGCCTCCACAAACGAATGATCGTCCCTCCAATCACTTTGATCAACGAAATGGACAATCTGTTCAGCAAAATAGATCTCAACAATATCTTGTTGAAGACTATTGTGAAGTAGAAGAGGGTTTTCAACAAAATGGGTACTAGGACAGCCATGGACAGAGAGAGGGAGTAGTATCAGTTCCAGTGGATCAGAGTGGGCCTTATGTCGCAGTAGCAACATCAGGTGTAGTCGAACTGTTTCTGTTGGATACTGGTGCCGCAAAAAGTTCTATCATGCATGCGAAACTCCCTGGCGCACCTTTGTCTGGCTCAACAAATGTTTCCGTAGGTTTTTCAGGCGCCCCTGTGTACAATCCGATATCTGGTCCTTTGTCTATTTCTGTTGGACCGTGCCAATTGAAAGCACCCCTGATTTTGACGACAGGTTGTAATGAAAATCTGCTTGGTTTAGATTTGTTAAAACGACTATATGCGACATTGTACTGTTCTCCGGAAGGAGTACAGCTTACTTTGGGTAAAAGACTCACCTCTCCGATGTACTTGTCAATGGACGCACTCCCGCCGGAGCTACGTTCACTCCCTGATTCTCTTTGGGCGACTGGTCCCAACGATGTAGGTCTCCTAGAAATTCCACCGTATGTAGTGACTTTGAAAGCAAATGTGAAATTTCCAAGAATTCCCCAGTATAAAATATCGAGTGAAGGTGAACGTGCACTTTTACTAATTGTGCAAGATTTGATTAAGAAAGGTGTGGTTGAAGAAACGCGAGGAAATGTCTGTAACAGTCCTGTATTACCGATCTTGAAACGAACTGATCCTACAAAGCCTCCAGTTTATAGGTTTGTCATAGACCTTAGAGAAGTTAATAAGATTGTAATTCCGCAGTTTCCTGTAGTGCCAGACATTACTGCCTTGTTAACATTGATACCTGCTACAGCTACATGGTTCTCAGTTATAGACCTAAAGAATGCTTTCTTTAGCATTCCGATAGCCGAAGAAAGTAGGGATATTTTCGGCTTCTGTTTAGGAGGTCGCAGTTTCAGATTTAAACGCGCTCCACAAGGCTATTGTGAAAGTCCATCCATTTACAGTCAAGCTTTAAAAAGTCAGCTAGATTCTTTTGTCCTTCCTCCAGGTTCTGCCCTAGTACAGTACGTAGACGATCTTTTAGTGGCTACCGATGACAAGGAAACTTGCAAAGCAGCTACAATTTCACTATTGCATCATTTGTCTAATTTGAATCACAAGGTGTCACCTTCCAAAATGCAATATTGTTGCCAAGAGGTAACCTACCTAGGTCACCTCTTATCAAAGGAGGGAAGGAAGTTGACCCCAGAAAGAATAAAAGCAATTACGCAGATGAGTGTTCCACGCACACAGAGAGAAGTACGTGCCTTTCTAGGTATTACCTCTTACTGTAGGCAGTGGATTCCAAATTTTTCACTTTTAGCGAAACCATTGGTAGCTTTGACTGGGAAAAATGTTCCAAGTCCGGTGCCATGGTCTGATGAATGTCAAGAGAGTTTTACTGAATTACGAAAAGCATTGTGTTCAGCTCCTGTATTGGGTACACCTGATTACAGCAAGCCATTCACGCTCTACGTTCACGAAAGAGAAGGTTGCGCGTTGAGTGTTCTGACACAGAAGTTTGGTGATAAACAACGCCCTTGTGCGTATTTCTCATCAACATTAGATCCGGTAGCCAGAGCGTTACCTAGTTGTTTGAGGGCTACAGCGGCAGCTGCAGCTTCCATTCGACAATCTGCTGGTTTGGTGATGAACAATATGCTAGTGGTCATGGTTCCTCATGCAGTGGATACACTCATGAACCGAACGAAGACACAACACCTTACTAGTGCGAGATTATCTGGTTACGAGCTGACATTATTAGCGAGTCATATTCAGATCAAAAGATGCAATGTATTGAATCCAGCAACATTGTTGCCGACTGATCAAGAGTCGAGTGATTCTGAGCCACATGACTGCTATTTCAAAACGGAGGAAGAGACAAAAGGTCGCATCGACTTGAGGGATACTCCCCTATCCGACCCAGATGGTACGCTATATGTGGACGGGTCATGTTTTAAATTGGAGAATGGTGATGTGACTGCTGCCTACGCGGTAACGACTTTGAAGACGATTGTGGAGACTGCAAGAGTGAGTCAGAATTCTGCCCAAGCTGCAGAATTAATAGCTCTTACGAGAGCGTGTGTTTTAGCTAAGGGAAAGAGAGTGAATGTGTTTACAGATAGTCAGTACGCATTTGGCGTGGCCCATAGTTTTGGCCGGTTGTGGAGAGAAAGAGGTTTCATTACGTCCCATGGGACTAAGATCCAACATGGTCAGCTAGTTAACGACTTGTTGGAATCTCTAACCTTACCGACTGAAGTTGCGATTGTGAAGTGCAGTGCTCATAAAGCAATCACGGATGATGTTGGTCGTGGGAATGCCTTTGCTGATGAAACCGCTAAACAGACAGCTAGAGACACGATGAGTAGAATGTACGTTGCTACGTCTGCAAGATGGATTGCTGAGTCTGGAATGTGTGAGGACACTATGGAAAGTGTGAAAGAGATTCAGAAAGAAGCGACTGAGGAAGAGAAACGTGTATGGAGAGAAAGTACGGGCAAGTTGGACTCGAATGGATGTTGGATTGATTTGACAGAACAGCAGCGTTGGATGTTGCCTGATGCGTATGTGCTTGCAGTAGTGACGATGGCGCATGGAGTGGCGCATATAAGTTCTAAAGGGATATGTAAGATGTTAGCTCCGGTTTGGAAGAATGAGGGAATCAGTAAGTGTGCAGAGAGAGTGGTGAAAAATTGTATGGTGTGCTTGATGCATAATCCTGGCAAGGGAACTCCAACTCCAGCTGGTCATTTCGCTCCTCCTTCCTGTCCCTTTGAAGTGATTCAGTTAGACTTCATTCACATGGAACGCTGCAACAATTTAAAGTACGTCCTGGTGGTAGTTTGTGCTTTTTCCAGGTGGATAGAAGCATACCCACTAAAGGACAACACTGCTCTATCAACTGCCAAAATTCTTCTCAAGGAATTTTTCCCTAGGTTTGGAATGCCACGGATTGTATGGTCAGATAACGGAAGTGAGTTTATAGGGAAAGTTATGCAGAGTGTGTGTGCTGGTCTAGGATTGAAACAAAAATTCCACAGTGCAAACCATCCCCAATCTGCTGGTTTAGTCGAGGGTTACAATGGCACCCTCAAGCTTAAAATAGCCAAAATACAAGCATCCACAGGTTTGGCTTGGCCAGACGCACTTCCTTTGGCTTTGTTATCAACGAGAGCAACAGTGCATTCTAGAATAGGGCTTTCTCCATATGAGATTGTGTTTGGCCGTCCGGCAAATATCTGGGGTGTGCCGAGGCCTAAACACTTTTGCTCCATTGAATATCCTATGTTGATAGACTACCTTTACGACTTGACTGCTAAATTGAGTCTTATTCATCAACAGGTCTTTGATGCTTTGCCAAAACCTCCGGAGAGTCCAGGGCATCAGCTGAAACCCGGCGACCACGTGGTGGTCAGAAATTTTGCGAGGACAAAGAATCTTCAGCCTCGCTACATCGGCCCCTTCCAGGTCCTGCTGGCGACGAGGACAGCTGTACGTGTTGCTGGTCGCAAGCACTGGATCCACGCTTCTCACGTAAAGCGTGTTCCACTGCCGCTGCCCTACGACGACTGGGTGAAGAAGGGAATTGGTGCCTCCGAATCTGAAATAACTCCGAAATTTGTCCCTTTCAGCGATGCCGATTTGATTACTGACACTTTGAAACTTGACTCCCCTCCTGAAAAGACTGCTTTGAACATTGAACATTTGTCTCCAGCATCAAAAGAAACTTTGCTATCTGCGAACTTAAACTCTGCAACAGCTGCTAGTAATACACTATTTTCCGATCAGACAGTACCAGCGAAGAAAAGATACAACCTTAGAAGCCATAAAAAGGACTAATAAAGCAGGCAACTGCATACTGTGATTTTGATATATTTATATATATTTTGAACTTTTGCCTTCAGCCAGGAAGTTTGCTATTGTTTATTGTTTTTAAAATTGCCTTGCCGTCTGGGTAGCCGTAGGGTCGTGGCTGTGTGCCTAGTTTGAATTTGCAGGGGTCTGACACAAGGTCGATCTTTCTGTTAGTTCTGGGAACTCCCAGGGCTGACAGAGGCATTTTCATCTACGTACACATCATCAGTGGTCGCGAGCGGATTGTAGAAGATGGAGCTTCCTGCGCTGCAACGAAAGAATGTGATTTACGTTCGCAGAAACAGACTTAATAGAATTCTTCACAGCAAATGTTTCTTGATGCAATGTGCCGTTACATTTTTGATTGTTTTAGCAACATTGGTGGGTGGAATCGTCTTCAGCATAAATTTGATTTTTGTGCCAGTTTCTACAGTACCTCCCCTTGATCCTGCTATTTCTACTGTTTCCTCTATACACTCTTTTCACTCATTTCCAGAACATGAGCAAGCTCGACGCTCAGAATTCATTAATAACACTTTTGTGCAGCTCTTGCACCAACACCAACTGGTGGTTAACACTACAGACTGCTGGGTGTGTGGCTTGATACCTCACACTATGGATAAAGGTATTCCCTATTTGGTTTTGCCTTACAGCTATAATGGATCATTTCAGGCCTTCCAAACCATCTTTGCTTATGCCCTTGAAACCTATCCTCCACGTCCACCACGTTCCACTAAATATAACTCTGCCAACAAAGCCTTAGTCCAGGGAATTATTGATATGGTCAAGGACGTCAATAATACTCCATCATACCCTAGAGACGAATTGCGAGTATATTTAAGTTGGAATACTTCAGAGTATCGCCTTAGTTTAGGAGAAAGCAAGCGTAAAAGCTCAACTCCAATCTGGGTCGTACCTCACCGAGGTCAGGTCTGTTTGCAAGGTAATGGGAGAAATCCGAGAGCTCAGCTAGGGAGGAGTGAGTGCGTAGAGACTTATGTGTTTCCGGCTAACTCTTCCCCTGCCTTTCTTACTGCTAGGGGTACCTATTTCATTTGTCGAGACAGAGCTTATACATGGTTGCCTGCCGACTTCTCAGGATCATGTTATATTGCTCGATTATTGCCTCCGACATACACTGCTTCACCTGATTACCACAGAACAAGAGTAGCGAGAGGTGTCTTCAGCAAGGAAGATACAGCTGGTCAGGAAGCTGGAGACTTCTTCAAAGGCTTCCTTCCGTTCTGGGGACCTATGGCCAATAGTAGAAACATACGTCAGCTAACACGGGTAGTTGAATCTACTATTACTGAAACTGCTGGTGCCCTTAGCAATCTGACAGCTGAGCTTCAGGCGGATAGACTCATGACATTGCAGAACCGTATGGTTCTAGATGTTATACTTGCAGATCGAGGTGGGGTATGCAGAATGATCCAATCGAGCTGCTGTGTCTTTATTCCTAATAATGCTCCAACAGTTTACGAGGCGATCTCTAAGTTGCACAAGATTTCGGACTCCATTCATGTAGACAAGGGAAACTGGTCCTTCATGGAGTGGTTTTGGACTCTGATCTCAGCGTGGGGATGGAAAGTTCTAATGGTCATTGGTGTCATCCTAGTATTCCTATTCTCATGTTGTCTGATTATCCAGTGTGGTCCTGCTCTGTGTAGTCTTTGTGCTACGACTTGTCTCAGAAAACCACCTGCGTTTGGAGAAAAGACACAAGAAAGGATGATGATACAACAACATGTCACTGACCTGATGAGCATAGAACTAGATTCAGACATAGATTGAGTAATTGCCTATGTAAGGGCAAAAGGAGGGTCTGAGGTTCCGTGACGGTTCCGTGACGACTTGAACCCGTGTTTTCAAGTTTGTCGGAAATACATAAAAATGGTATCAGTGAACCGCAAATGATCCATTTAGTATATCCTAGTGTTTTCGCTACGCTACGAGCAAGAGCACTCCTTCCATTGACATATTTCTGATATACCCACGGCATCCATCTTAGATCGTGGCCGCCATTTTGTGTTTCCTTGCCCTCACATATGCAATAGCCTCTGATCATTTCATTTACTCCACTTTGATTAAGGACACGTAGCCTTAGCCGGAGATTCACCTCTTACATGACACGTGCACCTTAAACCAGATCACGCTGTAGCTGCATGACTCGACAAAGACTGCCTCCTCTGCCCGAGGCCAGTCCTGCCAAACTGGTCTTCGTGTCCATTGTACCTGATCATGATTAGGCGGCCGAAGCCGGTAGCCTTGCCCATTTACGACCTACAAACATCCCTTATCCCGCTTTCCTATCTTCCACACCTGGCTCTGTTTCTTTCTTTCTGAATCTTTATTAGGGGGAGGTAACGAACTTTACGATGAGGCGGTCCGGGTCCTGAAAGCAATATTGACAGGGGATTGTGATGAACTAGTGGGAACCCCTCTTCGTAGATGTTTGGTATCAGATTTTATCAACGGTTCCTGTGTAACGCCAAATATTTATTGTTTAGAGACACAAAGGTTTGGGAATGTACCGACATGTGAAATATTTGCCTAGAGCACAATTTTTAGTATATAAGGAGCAACCCACTTTGTACAAATCGAACAGGCTCCTAGTCTCTGCCCGTGTGTAGATTCTGTGACTTCTGTGTCCCTGCAGTAATAAACCTTTGGTCTTTGACGCCACCATCGAGAAGCCCGTGTTTCTGTTCATTTGTGCACCAAGGCAGGTGGAACTCCGGGGTCTTTGGGTGTTGTACCCTGACACCTCTGGACGGAACCAAAAAGTCCAGAACTCCACATGGTCCACCAAGACCAGGATAAACCTGTTGCCTAGGGCCGTCTTGGGATCCAGGGGCCCCACAATGTCAATGCCCACCCTCTCAAAAGGGGTGCTCACCACAGGAAAGGGTTGGAGGGGTGCCACGCACTTCCCTCCGCTCTTGCCACTGGCCTGACAAGTTTGGCAAGACTTTCAAAAGGCAGCGACGTGCTTCTTCATCTGGGGCCAGTAGAAGTGGGTGACAAGCCTGTAGTAGGTCTTGTCTTGTCCCAGATGTCTTGTGAGAGGCACGTCATGAGCCAGACCCAGTAGGAAGTTCCTGAAGTACTCGGGTACCACCAGCACACGGGCTGCACCGGGCTCAGCGAACTTAGGCTCACTATAAAGTAAGTCATCCTCCCAGGAGATCAAATGTTCCTTGAACCCCAGGCCTGCGGCCTGGTCTGCAGCCTGCTGCCGCACACCAATGAGGGAAGGGCACTCCTTTTGAGCTTGGCAGAATTCCTCCCTGGAGGGACCACCATCTTGCTGCCACTGGGACAGCTCAGGCAATTCCCCTAGTTCGGCCACCTGTTCCCCTGTAGGTTCCAGGGCATCCTCCTCAGGTTCTGCCTCATCCTGGACCGTGGGAACAGTGGGGGCTGGTTTAACACGCCCTCTACCCCTTCCTCTCTTGGCAGGTCCCTGGGCCATTGTTCCAGGCTCCAGTTCTGCTAATCCACCCTTACTGGCTGCCATTGCACGCGTGGTCACACAGATCCACGCGGGAGAGCCCACCATTTTCAAGTGAGTCCTGTGCTCTACATCTTTCCATGGAGAGCTCTCCAGGTCATTACCTAATAGACAATCTACAGGCAAGGCATCACTTACAACAACTTCCAATGTACCGGAGACTCCTCCCCACTCAAATGGAACACGTGCCAACTTGCAGAGGCGCACTGAACTGTCAGCTGCCACCACAGGACGGAGTACCTTGGGAATGATCTGCTCTTCAGACACCCTTTGAGACCTGACAGATGTCACACTGGCCCCTGTGTCTCTCAGAACTTCTATCTCTTTTCCATTGACGGTCACCTTCTGCCCATATTTCTTAGTGTTTAAGGGCAGCAAGGCTTCCTGGGCCATCTCTTGGTCTCCTAAAGAGACAAGAGTCATCACTGCTAACCCCTCTTCCCCACTAGAAATCAAATCCCCTCTCAAACTACACTTGCTAATGCCGGAGTTGGAGCACCGGTGGGTGCTGGAGGTTTCTTTGGACATTTGGGGACAATGTGCCCCACCTCCCTACAGGCATAGCAAGTAGGTGGGGACCTGTTGTCCTGCTTGCCCTTATGGGGCTAGGACTTCTTGGACTTGGGGGGTTGAGACGCTTTCTCCTGAGAACTATTTTGGGGCCCTTTAGAAGACTCCTTTTGATTACCCGTGTCCCCCCCACTCTTCTGCTGGAGACCCTGTCCACCCTTGGCTGGGGTACTTACCACCCCCTTGTGGACCCGGGTGCTAGTCCAGCAGTCCGCCTCTTTGGCAAGCTCACTGGGATCAGTTAACTTGCTATCTAAAAGATGCTGGCGCAGCTCTGGAACACATAAACTACTTAAGTGCTCCCAACTAATCAAGTGACACAACCCCACATAATCAGTAACTTTGCTGCCCTTTATCCAACCTTCCAGTGCACGCGTGTACATACTCACACACTCCACCCAAGTACTTGATTTAAGCTTCTTGAAGTTCCTAAACTTCTGGCGGTACTGTTCTGCGGTGATCCCATACCTGAGGCACAAAGCCTCCTTCATAGCGGGGTAGGATAAAGTACCTGCTGCTTCTAAGGGTGCCAAGACATCCCTCCCAGAGGCCTCAAAATGCTTCCACAATCTTGCCCCCCAATTCCTCTCAGGCACTTCATTCATCTTTAGGGCAAGCTCATACGATCTATACCACGCATAAATATCCTCACCCCCTCCGATAATTCTGTACCAGATCTTTTGGTATGTATACCTTACCCGCCTGTACTGGTTGTGCGCTGCCACCATTAGGGCTGGACCCCCCCTGTTGGGCTTTAATGTCCAGCTCCCTCATGTTCCTCTCATGAGCCAATTGGAGTTTCTTCTCCTCCAAAGCGAGAGCACTTCTTCTCTCCTCCGCCGCCTTCTCAGCTTCAAGGCGCAGTCTCCTTTCATCTGCTTGGGCTTTGAGTTTAAAAAGCTCAATCTCATGAGCCCTAGCTCTCTGGTTATCCTCTAGCTCCTCTGGAGAAATGGTCCTACTGGAGTGGTTGCTGCCGTGGTTGCTGCCAACCCTAGACGCTGACTTCCTCACTGGCAAATCACTGGGTACATAAGCATTCTCTTGTGTGCTTCCCTCTCCAGTAATAACTTCTGGATCACCATGTCGAGCCTCCCACCAGGCCCCCAGAGCTTTCCGTAGCTCTTCCTTGTTTGCGCTGCCCTTCACTGGGCACCCAAGCTGTTTGCAGAATTGCTTCAGGAGGCCCTTTTTGTAGTTGAACAACTCCTGAATTTCGAATTCCAATTCCACTTCTACCCTCACACTTGGCGCTTCCTGAGACATGATGCTTCCTAACCTTTTCAACAAAAAGGTTTCACCAAAAAGAAAAAATCTTGCGCAACCTGTGCTGCTAAACTAGACTAGTGATGTACAAGAAATCACTGCAGGTCAAGTGCAATTATTAGTTCAAAATCCACACTGCTGTCCAACAATGTTAGATCTGGGGGTCTCTAGTTGGCAGAGGTAAGTACCTTAGACCAAGTAGGGACCCTTGCTTCTAGTCAGGGTGAAGGAATACACACAGTAGATAACCTCCGCTCTCCCTCTAGGTAGCTTGGCGCGAGCATGCAGGCTTATCCCCAAGGCAATGTGTATAATAAATGCACTTAACACAACAGTAATCCCCAATCCACCACAAACTGAGACCACACAGGTAAGTATATTTTATAAAAATATATATATCTTTATCTAGTTTCAGCAGGTAATTAAAACAGTTGCACGTTAATCACTTATTCAGGGATATGTTGTACTTAATCTTAATGGTTGCAGTAAATTTCAGGAAGTTCTGTATCATCAATAGTCTCTAGTCCCTTTTAAATCGGTATTAAAAATAATACTGTTGATCTATCTCCACTCAGCTCTCAAACCGAGCAATGCCAAAAGATGCCACTGATTTTATCAAAATAATCAGCCCGCTGAGCAATGGGCCCCTCGCGCTGCAAGCGCGCCTCACCAGCTTCACTGGGGATTCCTTTTCCTCTGATCGGCACTGCCTCGTGTGCTTAAGGGCCTCAGGCGCCCGCGCCTACCAGAGCACACTCGCTCCTTGTCCCGGTCGGTCCCCTCTGCTCTCCCGCCTGGTCTCGATAATCTAACGAGCGGCGGGGGTGCAGCACACTTCGGGGGACAACTGGCCAGGGATGCGAGACTCACTCTTGGACTCCCTCGGCGAGGACGGGTCGCACGGCTGTCGGCTCCTCGCTGGGGTTCTCGTCGGTCACGGTTCTTGGCGGCTCTTGCCACAGCTTCAGCTAGGGCAGCCAATCCCGTCGCGGCAAATGCGGCGAGCCTCCAGCAGCACCCGGGAGTCAGCCAATGGCAGTGCGGCTCCCGGGGCAGGCAAGCAATGACGCTCTGCTCTTTTGGCCAATCACGGCCCCACAGCGCTGATGACGCTGCGCCGCACGGGCCTATCCCGTCGCGGCGTTGGTGAGGGGGCTCGGCTCCTCCACCCAATGGGAGCGCGGCGGCTTCGTTCTTCGGCCCCGCAGCTCCGATCAGGACGGCACTTCGGGGAGAGGTTTTCGGGCCCCGGGCAGCGATGGTGACACGGCCAACAATTATTTTTTAGCGCTCCTTGCGCTGGAGAGGCCCACAAGCTTCAGATCTTCACCCCACACGTGTCGATGAACACGTCAATCTCGGCCACAAGGCAGGCTGGTTCAGCGTGGCGCCCTCACTCAGATTAGAGAGCAGCCAGTGTGCTACACAGCCCAAACACAGTGTTTCACGATCTCTTCACTGCACAGCAGCTTCAGGGGGCACAGCAGAGTCTTGTAGTCCTTGGGCAACCTTCATGTTCCTTGGTTGCAGACAGGGAGCCAGCTCTTCTCAGGCCCTTGGAGATTCAGGTTGCAGACACAGCACACAGCAAAGTCTTAACAGTTTCAAGCAGGCAGGGTCACAGCTCACAGCAAAGTCCCTTTCTTCTCCTCTCCTTCAGTTGGATAGCAGGATAGGTCAGTTTTTAAAGCACACAGCAAGGCAATCTTCCATCAGCTCCTTCAGCAGTCCTTCTTCTGGCAGAGGTTCCTCTTGTTTGTAGAATCTAAAAATCTGTAGTCAGGGGTCCTTCTCTTATACCCCAAAAAGTCTTTGAAGTCCTTTGAAGTCTTTGTGCAAGGGGGCCCTGAGCCCGGTCTAAACCAGTTCTGGGGTTGCCGGAGCACTGGGGTGTTTCTGGTTTCCTTCAGCCTGTCAGTATCAGGGTCAGAGGTGACAGTTGGTCAGCAGGAGGGGGAGCCAGCAGGGTGGTCAGGCAGGCACAGCCCTGCACTATCAGATGCGATTGATTGATTGATTTCCTCCCACTTCCCTGGCAGCAGATGCTGCCCTTCATCCACGGGCTGGCTTCAGATAACCCCTTGGAGGCTCTGCAGCCCCTGTCATCCTCAACCCAGGCAGTCAATCCACAACCAGTCCCAGGCACACAGAAAGGTTAGACAAGAGAACAGCCACTTTCTAAAAGTACTATTCTCAAACACAGAATTCAAAAACAACCTTTCCTAAAAGATGTGTTATTAAATTCTGAGTTCAGGGATATCAGTCACTTATGTTCCATCATGTTCCTATGGGAAGATTGGCTGGGATCCAATGCGACCAGCCTCCCCCATGTTACTCTATGGAGCAAGACAGCCTTACAGCAGTGAGCACACAAAATGGCTGCTGCTCACTACCAGAGCATGTTACCTGCACTAGTACATGCTCTACCTCATCCATACACTGCACCCTGCCCAGGGGGGTACCTTGAGCCTTCCATAGGGGTGACTGATGTACACAGACAGGGAAGGGTTAGGCCCAGCCAGTGGGGACACTGGCCAGGCGGACTTGGCAGTCCACTGACTGCACACCGGCCCTGCGCTGGCAGGCCTGAGACACCATTTTAGGGATACTCATGTGGGTGGCGCAATCTGCGCTGCAGGCCCACTAGTAGCATCTGTCATCACCAGCCCTGGCACACACAGTGCACTTTACTAGGGACTTCGTGGGGATACAAATATGCTAATCAGGTATACCCAATCAGTATGACAATTTACAGACGGAGCACTTACACTCTGGCACTGATTAGCGGTGGCAGAGTGTCCAAAGCATCTAAACCAGCAAAAACGAAATCCAGCACAGCATCAAAAAACACATGAGTCAGAGGCAAAAAGATGGGGGAATAACCACGCCAAGGGTGTCAGGTCTAACGTGTCTCTGTATTCTAAGACAGGTGAACTCAAAGACTTCGGGCGTTTCCCCTGGCGCCGCTGGGTTCTAAAACCCGGTTCTTCGGTTGGCGCCCAACGTGGGGCGACTTCAGTGGTACCGGTCCAAGCCTAAAGATTGCGAGGAGCTTCGTGAGGAAATTCTGGAAGGGGCCCCCCACTTCATCGACCCCGGCATGTCGAACGTGGACTGAAGGTTTTTGCTGTGAGGCTTCCCGCTTTCCGACGGCTACGAAGGACTGCTGCCCTGACTGTCGCCCTGACATGGAGCCCTTGTGATGATTTGTAGAGCGAGACGATAGACGGGTCTTCTGGTGACGTGATCGATACTTCAGTTAAGTATAAGTGGAGCGTCTCCCAGTCCTTAGTTTTGGGTTTCCTTCGGGATCCTTGATTTGGAACTTGCAAGTGCCAAAGCCGAGGGACTCGTATATTTGCGAGACTATTGTTTTTGGTAATCCCTTGAAGTTTGAAGCTAGATCAGTGAGCGAAGATGCCTGGTCTTAGCAAACTTGGGAAGATATTTTGTTGTAGTTGTAACAGGGATTCCGGATTGAAGGATTCGTGTCCGATGCCTCCAGTTGGAACTCTGACTTATGAGCTCTATTCTAAACATGGTGTGGGCCCCATTACGTATAATGCGTTGTGGGTCCGATACACCAGGAAAGACGGTGTTTTAAAATGGCCCCAACATGGTAGCTATGACACAGACATTTTAGATAATCTGTAAGTTAAACTATTTAAGAAGAAAGCCCGGCCGGCAATGTTTGACTCTTTCCGCCTCTGGCGTAAGGAAGTCAAACAGAGAGAAATTAAACAAGCAAAGAGAGATAAAAGAGAGAAGGGTATATCGATAATGCAAGCTGCTAGGCAGTTTAAAGATAATGAGGAAGAACAGGCGAGTGAAGAGTTGCATAGGCAACGTAAAATGGCCATCGATAAATGTTATCCAGCTTTGTCACCTCTTCTCCAATGTGCAACGAAGGACTCTGAAAAGGATCTTTTGATGTCACATTTGTTAAGTTCGCCACCACCTTATGTGCAGAGTGCTACAGCACCTCCAAAACCTTTAGTTGCGCAACCTCCAGTTGTTCAGCCTCTTGTTGTTGCACAGCTGCCAGCTCCTCTACAGTTGGTTCCTCCTCCTTTGGCGCAGCCTCCTCTAGGGCCGCCGACTTTGCTAACAGTTCCGCCTCAAACTCCTACGACTTTTTCTCCTGCACTTGCTGCTTCTCCTGCTACTACTCCTACGTTTGCCTTATCTCAGCCTGCTTTGTCTCTGTCCTTCTGACAACTTCTCCTTCTGTTCGACAGAGAATGACTGATACTGTTGCTGGTCTTTTGTCTCCTTTCTTTGAGTCATTGAGTGTGACTCCTGTATTTAAGCATAAACAGTTGCGTAGCCAGTTTCCAAGTCCCAAAGAACGGGCAGTGTTGGATCTTATGGCTCGTAAATGGGTTACAAATTCTTCGAGATATGATTTAGAGTCGGTTATGGATGTCTTCCGACAATGGGAAGCACCAAAGCTGAGGTATGTCTTCGATAACATGTGTACTTTCCTCCGTGAGGAATGGGAAGATGGTGAGTTGGGTCGGACTCCATCAGAGTTGTTTAAGGTACAGCCCGAGTTTGCGAAAGGAACAATAGTGGGTTTAGATGTTGAGAAAGCAGTTGCGACGTTGCATACGTTTAGGGGTGAATGTCCTTCTAGGTCGTTGTTTGAGCCCGATCCTTCTGTTAGGAGAAAAATGAGACAGTATCCAATGAGAGAAGTTCCTCCGGTATGGAAAGAAGCAGTTCAGGCTGATGTTGCTAATGGTATTCAAGCTGTAGACGCTCATTTTCAGCGTGTTTGGGTGCATGTTCCGTGGAAACGAGCAGAAGTTTTGGCCCTTAAGCAGACTTTACCTGACCCCGCAAGAATCCTACAGAGTATTATAAGGAGTTATCACAGACAACTGACGCGTGTGTCATGAATTTAGCCGATACAGACATGTTGTTTGGGAATGTAGTTCCTCAGCCTTTGTGGGCGAAGATTCGCCGCGAGGATCATGCAGTAGAGCTAGGTGATACATGGGCTAATATTACTGCTGCAGATGGTCTACAGGGTGGAGGAGCTAAACTTGAAGCTTTAGTTGCAGAACTTCCTGGTAGAATCATTATTTAAATGAAGACTTTCATGCCTGCTATGCGAGTGAATTGGGATAAATTGTCTGCATGCAAGCAGAAGAAAGATGAGAGTGTGTCTGATTTCTTCAATAGGTTCGAAGACACGTTTATAGATCATAGTGGTCAAGACATGAGTACGGAAGGTGGCCAAAGTTTGTTTGTTGATAAGTTTGTTCATAACTTGCTTCCTGAGTTGTGTAATAAGTTGAAGGATTCCGAGAGTTCATGGACTGTTTCTTTGTCGGCCCAGATATTGGCTACTGCACAATATTACGAAAATAGGGATAAGGATGAGAAAGATAAAGCAGAGAGAAAGACTAAAGATTTAAAGACGAAGGTTCTTTTGCAACAGGCGTATCCGCCTTGTTATAATCAGCGCGAATTTCAGCAACCTCAGCAGTTCCAGAGAGGATCACAGCAGCGTGTTCCACCAGGCCCTAATCAGTGTGCGTATTGTAAGGAAGAAGGTCATTTCAAGAATAGTTGTCCGGTTCTGTTGCAACGTATGAATGGTGTGTCTGGTGTGAGAGGTCGAGGTGTTCAGCAAGCTCCTCGAGCTAGAGGACGTGGTGTGTTCCCCCAGAATGCACGTCACTTGCCTCCGCAGAATACGATGAATTGTTTTGACCAACAGAATGTTGCGTCTGGTAGATCGACTCAGTACTATGCTGATGACTACTATGTTGAGAGTGAGAATGCTGACGGTAATGATTGCTGGGACAGCCATAGACAAAGAGAGGGAGTTGTGTTAGTTCCAGTAGATCAGAGTGGACCTTATGTTGAAGTGATTACATTGGGTGTGTCAGAGCCTTTTCTGTTGGATACTGGTGCGGCAAAGGTTCTATCATGCACTCTAAACTCCCTGGCGCACCTTTGTCTGGCTTGACGAATGTTTCAGTAGGTTATTCTGGCGCCCCGGTTTGTAACCGGTTTCTAGTCCTTTGTCTCTTTCGGTTGGACCTTGTGAATTCGGAAGCACCCCTCATTCTAACGACAGATTGTGGTGAGAATTTGTTGGGATTGGATTTGTTGAAGAGATTGTATGCGACATTGCATTGTTCTCCTTCGGGAGTGCAGCTTACATTGGGTAAGAGAGTGATCTCTCCAATGTATTTGTCTAAAGATCGGCTTCCATTGGAATTGCGTTCTCTCCCTGACACTCTTTGGGCTACTGGTCCTAATGACGTGAGTCTTTTGGAGATTCCACAATACGTTGTGACGCTGAAAGCGAATGCTAGATTGCCACGTATTCCCCAATACAGGATTTCTAGTGATGGTGAAAGAGCGCTTTTAGCGATCATCTATGATCTGATTGAGAAAGGTGTGATTGAAGAGATGAGAGGTAATGTGTGCAATAGTCTGGTTTTGCCTGTCCTGAAGCGTACTGATTCTTCTCAGCCGCCTGTATATCGGTTTGTGATCGATCTTCGAGAAGTGAACAAAATTGTCGTGCCACAGTTTCCTGTTGTTCCGGATATTACTGCTTTGTTGACTATGATTCCTGCTTCAGCTACTTGGTTTTCGGTGATTGATCTGAAGAATGCTTTCTTCAGCATCCCGATTGCGGAGGAGAGTAGAGTAGAGATATTTTTGGCTTCTCTTTAGGAGGCCGAAGTTTCCGGTTTAAGCGCGCTCCTCAAGGCTATTGTGAGAGTCCGTCCATCTATAGTCAGGCTTTGAAAACACAGCTTGATACGATTGTCTTGCCTGATGGTGCTGCTCTTATTCAATATGTTGACGATTTGTTAGTTGCTACTGATGATGAGAAGACTTGTAAAGAAGCTACTCTTTCTTTGTTGTGACATTTGTCTGACCTCCATCATAAAGTGTCACCTTCGAAGTTGCAGTATTGTCGACAAGATGTGACCTACTTAGGTCATCTCTTATCGAAGGAGGGAAGAAGGTTGACCGCAGAACGAATTCAAGCGATTGCGAAAATGAATGTGCCAACTACACAGAGAGAAGTACGTGCTTTCTTGGGTATTACTTCATACTGTAGGCAATGGATTTCACATTTTTCATTGCTTGCGAAACCTTTGTTAGCACTTACGCTTAAGGATACTCCGAATCCTCTTCCTTGGTCTGACGAAGGCCAGAAGAGTTTTTCTGAATTGCGCAATGCATTGTGTTCGGCTCCGGTGTTGGGTACTCCCGACTACAGTAAGCCTTTTACACTCTATGTTCACGAGAGAGAGGGATGTGCATTGTCAGTCTTGACTAAGCAGTTCGGCGATAAACAACGTCCATGTGCGTATTTCTCGTCGATCCGGTAGCTAGAGCGTTGCCGAGTTGTTTGAGAGCTACAGCAGCAGCAGCTTTTTCTATTCGACAGTCTGCTGGTTTGGTAATGGATAATACGTTGATTGTGATGGTTCCACATGCAGTGGATACTTTATTAAACAGAACGAAGACACAGCACTTAACTAGTGCTCGATTGTCAGGTTACGAGTTGACACATTTGGCAAGTCATGTTCATATAAAGCGATGCAACACGTTGAATCTAGCTACGTTGTTGCCGATTTCTGTAGAGACGGATGTTCTTGAACAGCATGATTGCTTTCTTAGGTCAGAGGCAGAAACGAAGGGTAGAATCGATCTAAAAGATACTCCTCTTGCAAAGTCTGATGGTACTCTATGGGTGAATGGTTCATGCTTTAAACTTCTGAATGGTGATACGACTGCAGCATATGCGGTTACGACTTTGCATACGATTGTTGAAGCTGCACGTGTCCCACAAAATTCAGCTCAAGCAGCAGACTGACGAGAGCGTGTGTGTTGTCGAATGGAAAACGAGTAACTGTGTATGCGTTTGGTGTTGCTCATAGTTTTGGTCGCCTGTGGAAAGAACGTGGGTTCTTAACTTCGCATGGTACGAAAATTCAGCATGGTCAGTTGGTGAATGAACTTCTTGAGTCGCTTACTTTGCCGATGCAAGTTGCGATCGTGAAATGCAGTGCACATAAGAAGGTTACCGATGACGTTGGTCGTGGTAACGCGTTTGCGGATGAAGTTGCGAAAGAGACGGCGAAAGATGTGATGAGTCGAATGTATGTTGCGGGTCCAGCAAGATGGGTTCCGGATAGAGGAATGTTTGAAGATACGATAGAGAGTGTGAAGTCAATTCAGGCAGAAGCTACTGAGAAAGAATTGAGTATATGGAGAGAGAGTATGGGAAAATTTGATTTGACTGGTTGTTGGATTGAGTTGTCAGAACATCAGCGATGGTTGTTACCTGATGCATATGTGCTTGCAGTGGTTACGATGGTGCATGGAATGGCTCACATCAGTGTGAAAGGGATTTGTAAGTTGTTGGCTCCAGTATGGCAGAATGCTGGAATTCCTAAGTGTGCGGAGAATCTGGTCAAGAATTGTATGGTTTGTCTGATGTATAATCCTGGCAAGGGAACTCCAACTCCAGCTGGTCATTTTGCACCTCCGACGTATCCGTTCGAGGTTTTGCAATTGGATTTTATCCACATGGAAAGATGTAATAACTTGAAGTACGTCCTTGTGGTTGTTTGTGCCTTTTCGAGATGGGTAGAAGCTTACCCCCTGAAAGATAATACTGCCTTGTCCACAGCTAAAGCCCTACTCAAGGAATTTTTCCCTAGGTTTGGTTTGCCAAGGATGGTGTGGAGTGATAATGGTAGTGAATTTGTGGGTCAAGTCATGAAGAGAGTGTGTGACGGATTAGGCATCAGACAGAAATTTCATGCTGCAAATCACCCCCAATCAGCTGGTTTAGTCGAATGCTACAATGGCACTTTGAAACTCAAACTAGCCAAGATTCAGGCGAGCTCTGGTCTCCAATTGCCCGATGCTTTGCCATTGGCACTTTTGTCAACCAGAACTACAGTGCATTCTCGAGAAGGCCTTAGCCCATACGAGATTGTATTTGGTCGCCCGGCGGATATATGGGGATTGCCGAGGCCGACAAAGTTTAGCGAGATTGAACACCCTGTGCTGATTGATTATTTGTACGATTTGACGGCTAGATTGCGTGTCGTACACCGACAGGTTCACAATACCCTCCCACAAGCATCTGAAGATCCAGGACACGCCATTGATCCTGGGTCTTGGATTCTGATTCGGAATTTTCAGCGGACAAAGAACGATCAGCCCCGCTGGATTGGACCATCACAGGTCCTGTTGGCGAAGCGCACCGCAGTGAGAGTTCACGGCAAAAAGAACTGGATCCACAGCGTACATTGTAAGAGGGTTTCTTTGACTCTGCCATACGACCGGTGGGTCCAGGAGGGTGTTGGTGATTCAGAGACTGAGACTGTGCCACATTTCATTCCATTCAGTGATGCACGTTTGGTTGGGACAAGCTCTGAACATGAGGACAACGACATTTTGCAAGAAGCTGTGTCCCCTTCTTTGAGACTAGACACTACTGAACCTGAGTTGTGATCAGGCACTGTCTGGTAAAGGCCGCTATAATTTGCGACCAAGAGTCGATGGACTAATAAAGTAATTTCCTTTTTGCTTTTGAAACTACACTCTCTCATCCGAAAAGCTGTTTTGATCAGAAGAGAACCAACTGCCGCGAACAGCACGGTTAGAGGATGGAGTTTTTTTTTTGATTGAGAGAGCTGTTGAAGAAATGAACTTTAAGACAAGATTGTGTAAATTATTGAGTAGAAAATGTTTTTTGATAACGAGTTTTTTAATGCTACTTAGCATGAAGATGTTTTTGGTGGGATATGTACTTTTCTCTTTTCAAGTGACGTTTGCACCCACCACACAACCTATGTCTTTTCCTACAACTACTTCTTCGCATTCTTTTCATCCTTTGCCTGAACACGAATCAATAAGAAGATTGGAATTTGCTAATAATTCCTTTGTACAACTTCTGCATCAGCATCAGTTAGTAGTGAACACCACTAATTGTTGGGTGTGTGGGCTTATGCCTCATACTACGGATAAAGGTATTCCTTATTTGGTCCTACCATTCAGCTATAATGGTTCCTTATGGGCATATAGGACGATGTTCATTTATGCCCATGAAGTTTATCCCCTGCGTTCCATGAAAGATAATCCGAGTAATAGTGCTCTTGTGAAGGGAATAGTAGATATGATTAGAGGAATTAATTCCTATGAGACTATTCCCGGAGACGAGACACGAGCATATATTGGATGGAACGTGACTGGATATGGTGTTAGTCTGAGTGAAAAGCAGCGAAGGAAAGGATCATCTCCGATTTGGATCGTACCCCATCATGGTCATTTTTGTCTGCAAGGTAATGGCAAGAATCCGAGAGCTCAGTTAGGGAAGAGTGTTTGCACTGAGACGTATGTTTTGCGTCCCAGACTTCCCCATCGTTTTTAGCAGCTAAGGGTACGTATTTTGTCTGCCATGACAGAGCATATACATGGTTGCCCTCTGATTTTTCCGGTACATGTTATGTTTCGTTTCTGTTGCCCCCTACGTATACTGCAGCCGCAGATTACCATAGAACGAGAGTTGCTAGAGGTGTCTTCAGTAAGGAAGATACTTCAGGACAAGATTTAGGAGACTTTCTTAAGGGTTTTCTTCCGTTTTGGGGACCTATGGTCAACAGCAGGAACATACAGCAATTGACGAGTGTGGTTGAGTCCACCATAGTTGAGACTGCCGGTGCCCTTAGTAACCTGACTGCTGAGCTCCAGTCGGATCGTCTTATGACGTTGCAGAATCGAGTTGCGTTAGATGTCATACTTGCAGATCGAGGAGGGGTATGTAAATTGATCCAATCGAGCTGTTGCGTTTTCATTCCAGACAATGCTCCGACAGTATACCAGGCCATTTCCGTGTTACATAAGATCTCCGAGTCTGTACATGTGGACGAAGGAGATTGGTCATTGATGGGATGGTTTTGGGAATTGTTATCCACTTGGGGATGGAAGATTCTGATGATCATTGGGATGGTTTTAGCAATTCTTTTCCTGTTCTGTCTTTGCGTACAGTGTACTCCTGCTATATGTGGCCTCTGTGCTACTCCATGTGCAAGGAGACCTGTATCGAGAGTGTTACTAAGTACTAGGATTATGCTCCAGCAACATCTGGATGATCTGATGAATATAGACCTGTATTCAGACTGACATGAGTTTAGGTTATTGCCTATGTAAGGGCAAAAGGAGGGTCTGAGGTTCTGTGAATTCTGAACCTGTTTTATAAAGGTCATGGTTTCGTTACGAATTTGATAGTAGCGAACCGTAACTAGTGAGTGCGGTATGTACGAGTGATTTCGCCATGCTACACCAATGGATTCACTACGTATTTAGGGATTTTGTTCTGAACCTTCGGGTTCCATTTTGTGTACGGCAGCCATTTTGTGGTTGCGCTGACATAGGCCGATGACTAAGGCCGAACGAATCTTTGGTACATGTATGCTTTAGCTGACTCCTAGATGATCTGAGTGAACTGACCTCGTTGCCTGAAGCTAGCCCTGCTAAGCCAGTTCCTTGTCCGGTAGTTGATCGAGATAGAGATCAAAGAACAGGATATTGTTGAGTTTATTAAACATGCACACACCCTTGTATCTTGCTTCTCATCTGTTTCTGTTCCTTCTTTTATGGTCTGTTTATGATATGGTTTGTGGCCTTTTATTATGGGTTTGTCCGGCCTGTCCGAGAAAGAATGTTGGGCTTTCCCATGTAATTGATGGTGGGCTGGACAACTGAAAAGTGGGTTTGTCGTCATGCAATACTTTTTGCAATGTTACCTTTGATTGGACAATTCGTAAATAATGGGTGTTTGCCAGGAATGTGATTTTTAGCATAAAAGACGATGTCTCGCAATACGAAAATTGAGCAGTTTATGACAAACCTACTTGTGTCGTACTTCGTAGAGTTCTGTTCCTGGTTGCAGCCAATAAATGTGATCTTTGACGTCACCGAGAAGTATCCCGTGGCTCTGTATTCTAAGACAGGTGAACTCGAAGACTTCGGGCGTTTCCCCTGGCGCCGCTGGGTTCTAAAACCAGGTTCTTCAGTAACAGTTTTAAATGGTCTGTAGACAGATAATTTGATTGAATAAACTGAAGTGATTGAGAGTGTTGAAACATCACACATATTACCCCATCTTTTCAGGTGCCCAATATACCACCATCTAATAAATGAGGTGGCAAGATATAAGGACGCTGATGGATAATGGTTGACACAGCGGACTTAAGATGTGTAACCTGGAATGTTAAAGGGCTTCGAGACGGCACAAAGTACATGCTTATTTGGTCCGCAGGGGAGTTAATGTTAATGTTATATGGACTTGTATAGCGCACGGCTGCCCCTGCCAAGGGGCGTCCCGGCGCTGCTCCAAGAGACTCACCTGACCAAGGCAGAGGGAATAGCGCTACAGCGTAGATGGCGAGGCCAAGTGTATAGCACTACATACTCAGCATTTGCAAGCGGAGTTCTGATATGGGTAAGGGCGGGAGTCCCTTTCCAAGTAACACATCAGCTGATAGACCCCGACGGTAGGTTTGTAGCGATTCAGGGGAAGCTCAGAGGCAGGGACATAGCTTTCTGTAGTGTATATGTGCCTAATGTTGACCAACTGGAGTTCCTGGCAAAACTATCTGGGTCTCTAGCACAATACCTTACCAGCCCGTTGATTATGGGTGGAGATTTCAACTCTGTGGCATATATCTCTCTCGATAGATCGCACCCGCCACTGGCCGAGTCCCCAGTCCGCAGATTAACCAAGGGTAGACAAGACTGGCAAACGCGATGGGGCCTAGTGGATGTCTGGCAAGCTCACCACCCACAGACCCGAGATTACTCCTACTTTTCTGGGATGCATGAGTTACACGTTAGACTGGACGCAGTGTTGTGCTCTACGACAGTACAACCTGCGTGATACATTCCGAATATCTCGCTAGGACGATCTGGGATCATAATCCGCTGCTTATCACGATGCACTGGATGACCGGAGTGTCTTGCATCCCCACGTGGAGACTGCGCCCCGACACGATGGATGACCAGCTGTTTCAGGTAACACTAAGAGAAGGGATTACCAATTATTTCGCAGAAAATGCGAATTCCACGGCCACGAGAGCAATGGAATGGGATGCTTTCAAAGTGGTAATCAGGGGCATTTGTATCGGGAAGTATGCTGGGGTACGAAAGTTCTCTTAACAGATCTGTCCAAGGCCGACCCCAAACTGCGCAAGATAGAAATGGTGAGGTCCGGACACCCTGAAATGCAGGGGTAGGTTAACACGGCGAAGGAAGCGGTGGCGGCAGACATTTAGCGCTTGCGTAGCTATGATCACAAAGCTTACATAATGAAAACGCATGCGGAGGGAGACAGGGCAGGCACGTTGCTGACGTGGCTGGCAAACCTCAACAAAAGATGTTCCTCGATACGGGCGTTGGAAGCGGGAGATGGGACGATAGTTCATACCCAGAACGAGATCCTTCGAAGCTTCCGGTGCTATTACGAGGCTTTATATCAAAGCACGATAGTGGCCGACGACCCTGCTATTGATACCTTCTTGGAGACGCTGCACCTGCCAGAACTAGAACATGAACAGGCAGAAAGCTTGGGGAAAGACATAGATTTGGGGGAAATTAGGGGAGCCATCAAGCGTATGGCTCGCAACAAAACTCCCGGTACAGACAGCCTGCCCATTGAATTTTATGCAAAATTTATAGAGGGGCTGGCGCCTAGGCTCCAAGAGGTCTACAAAGAGGCGAAGGAACTCGGACGGTTGCCCCAGTCCATTTGGGAAGCGCTAGTGATCCCGCTACTGAAGCTGTGTCGACCCGGGGAAGAGATGGCCTCCTACCGCCCGCTGTCAATGTTAACCACTGACTACAAAATACTCAGCAGTATACTGGCAACCCGGTTACTGCAGCACATGACCACATTGATCCACTCGGATCAGGCTGGCTTTATACCTACGAGAAACACAACCACGAATATAGGCGTTTAGTGAGACTATTGGAAGAGGTCCAACCTGAGGCACAGCAACCCATGATATTGTCAGTGGACATTGAAAAAGCATTCAATAGCCTGGAGTGGGAATACTTGTATAAGGCGATGGGGCGCTTTTTTTTTTTTTTAAAACCTTTATTTATCGTATGCATAGTACACAGCGTCTGCCTACAACCACTTCGGGCCGGCCGCTATGACAATCGACAACATTCCAGGCCATCTTACGCTGCGGAAAAGCCAGAAATAAAAACGCTACGGTGTACTGGCATCAAACATCAGAAAAATAACGTAGGTTTCATTTTGTAATTTTGATGAAGTGTCATACATTCAGACCAGATAGCCGAAAGGGCGAGCCATACAACATGATATCCACTAGAGAAACGGCAATAGTCGGGATTCTGGCGTTAGATATTGTAAGCAGGATACGCAAGCGCGGAATTACATTTCGCACCAGTCAGTGCCCACCCAATCGATATATCACCTCAGGATTTATATTCAAACTTGTCCACTATATAGCAGGATTTGAGAGGGTGCTTTCTTATAGCATCAATAGAAGGATCCAGTGTCATACAATAAGGCAAAGTCTTACATGGAACAAGTTATGTAGCTGGATACTCGCCGTCGAAGAAGTATAATTGGGAAGTGAAAACAGGATATGTAAGCATTCAGTGGCTATGTACTAGTATCGATGCCCTATCCATAGAATTTATAAACAGTGCGAAAAACATGAGCACAGAGTGCAAAATCCTTCCCAAAAAGAACAATATCCGACCCCCCGTCTGATCTAAGATTTATAAGAAATAAGAAAGAGATACAAGAGAAAGAAAAAGAAAAAGGCCATAGAAACAAGAAGAAACGAAAACCAAGCCCTATCCCCCAACCCCCCACCCTGCATACCAGCGGAAGGCTACGGCCTACAACCCCCCCATAGGCATGCCTGTCGCCCCAACAAAAGAACTCCCGAATAAGGGAAAAGGAGGAAGGCCCTCGCGCCGGACCCAATCCCTCCCCCCTCCGCCCCCCCCTTCCACCGCGTCCCAGAAAAATATGTAAGCCCACCAAGATGGGAAGCGGGCATCAATTTACGTCCATTTCAACCCCCCCAAGATCACAGTAGTGAGCCGAGCCCTGCAGCCCCACCGGGGCCATCTACATAGTACAATAATCAGTCAGCGCTCATCCTTGGCCAGTTCGAACAGATGTAAACAAACTCCCCGACCCCAAGTTCCGTAAGCAGATAAGCCTGTGAGAGCCACCCAGGCGCTCAGCAAAGGCAGCAATGCAGTGCCGTCACCTCTACTCCAGGTTGCGCTTCCCATCCTCGAAAGTATACGGCGTTGTTGTGTGATAAATGGCACAATATTCATGAGAATAAAAAAATCAGCAGTTGCGCAAATCCGACCGATGAGTTTTTTAGTCACATCATCCATCGCTGGGTGCCCCTGGGAGTCTCCGGTGTCTAAGGAGTGAGCATAGCTACGTGCCAGGTCTAGAATATCCGCATCTGCTCCTCCAGTTCTCATCTCAGGAGGAATGGCCGCCAATGAGTCGTGGATAGTCAGCCCTCGGTGGTTCAGGAAGGAGTGAAAATCGTGGATAGCCAGAAGGACATCTCTCAGTGTGAGCTCCATTTCTGCGCTGCTGGTAGAAGCCGAGCTCATTGTCCCTGGGGACCCCTCGGACGAGATAGAGCACATCATATCAGGTAGGCAGGATACTATTGTTTCGCTAGTAACGAAGGGGTGGGTTACGGCGGAGCATACCAAAAGCTTTCAATCGTGCTTTAACACCCACCTCCTACGGGCCGTGTCCAGGAGAAGGAACACATCTCGACGCCTGTTACAGCTGATGAGCGATCCCTCCGAGGCCCAGGTCACCCCCGGACAGCCCACAAAGAAAGTCCGTCACGGGCGGAGGGTCTATCTTCGATCCCCGGGACAGCCACTTCCGAGGGAGTCAGCAAAATGAATGCGGCAAGGATCTGGGTTATTGCGCCCTGCACAGCCTGCGTCCGCCCTTCAAATCGGCGAGCTGTAATTTTTCGTCCAGATTCACCGGTCCTCTTCGCCAGGCCAAGGCCGCTGTTGATCACCTCCTCGCCGGCCGCGCCACACTTGAGGTCCCGGCTTATCACCGGATCAGGCAGCGAACTTCGCGACGACGTTCCTCAGCCATCCGGGGCTGCCGCCAGCCCGGAGTTACACGGCCGGGCACCGCACCATCTTAGCTGTATGGGGGTGCGGTTGAAATGCAGAATGGGCGTCAGGCTGTTAGGGAAGGCGAGGGCGAGCGGCGGAGCCGGACGCCTAGGCGGCCATCTTAGTCGCCGCCTTGGCTCCTCCTGATGGGGTGCTTTTGACTCGGTTCAGATTTCCTGCAATGGACAAAGGTATTATATACGTCGGCGGCAGCTAGGGTAAAAGTTTGAACGCTGATTTCAGCACAATACCCTGTAAATAGAGGGACGAGGCAGGGGTGTTCGCTATCACCTTTGCTTTTTGCCATGGCAGTGGAGCCGCTAACAGCAAAGGCCAGGTCGGGGCCCCACTACCGGGACCTGGGAAGTAGAGACAGCCCACAGTACATTTCGTTAATATGCGGACGACATGCTGCTCTTCCTTGAAGACGAAGGAGGCGCATTGGTGGGCGCGGACTCCCTCCCCTCGGACTTTGGCAATGTATCGGGTTTGAAAGTGAACTGGCCGAAAATGTGCCTGTTCCCTGTACAGCAGGGGGTGGTGAGACCTATGACAGGTAGGGAGGTGCGATGGGAACCCAGCTGTTTGAAGTAAGTATCTAGGAGTGCATATTTATCACACAGCGGCGGATATGTTGGAAGGGAATATCGGGCGCGGCATGAGGGCGCTGAAGAGTAGCATGGCCTTTTGGACCACCCTACCATTGTCCGTAACGGGCCGGATAACTCTCCTAAAAATTATAGCGCTACCGCGCTTCCTGTACTATTTCAGAGCACTACCGATATGGATACCGGGCTCCTTCTTTAAGATGTTGAAATCGCTCTTGGTATCTTTCCTTTGGGGAACGGGTAGGCGTAGAGTAGCCCAGGTGACACTGGCTCGGCCTAAGGCTGAGGGAGGACTGGCAGCCTCAGACTTCAAACTGTATTACCTGGCTGCCCAACTGCAGTTTTTCACCCAAGTGGTAGCTAGGGAATTCAGAGGCCCGGAGCAACACAGAGGTCAGGGTATTCCACGCCATATCCTATCATTTATAATGCTGCAACAGAGACTGAACCTTAAAGACCTCTCGATGGAAGAGCCATCAAGAGGTCTCTGCTGGAACCGACCCCAGCGCAGAGCGGGTGTCCTCCACCCGTATGTACCCGAATTTCCATTGGGAATGATAACGGTGTTGCCCCATGGTGGGGGCTGGTCACCATTGCAGACTTGGGAGGAGGCAGGCCTCCAAATGGTGGGAGATCTATACGAGGATGGAGCCATGTTGCCCTACAAGACACTGCAGGAAAGATTTGATCTTCCGAGAGGAGGGGACTTGTTGCACGCAGCCCTGTCAAGGGCGATACAAACGCACTGGTGGGAGGGGCTTATGGAACCCAAGACAACAATGGCTTGTCAATATACCATGATGGCTGCAGGGACCTTTAAAGCAGTCACATGCCTCTATTCTAGAATGGTCAGCGAGGAATTAACTCCCCTAGACGCACTGAAAGGGAAGTGGGAGGTTGATATAGGGAAAGTCATACCTGAGGCTGCCTGGACCCAAATAGTGAGGAGAGCTTGGAAGAGCTCACGAAACGCAAGATTCCAGTTGGTCCATTTTTACATCCTCTACAGAGCATATTTCACGCCTGGTAGGATTTGTAAATATTTCAAGGATGCAGAGGTGGCATGCCCTAGGTGTACACGGACTGGAGTGGAACTAGAGCATATGCTGTGGTCTTGCCCACTTATAGGATCCTACTGGGTAGAAGTGGGCAACATTTTAAACGTGATAACGTAGAGACAGCTAACGTTTGATATGGCCACTAGTATCCTGCACTGGTTCCCCCACACATCCAAAACCAAAAATAACCATTAAATTCGTAGACATGGGGCTCATACTAGCGAAAAGGGAACTCACCAGGCATTGGAAAGCGACAGTAGGACCTAACAGCAAGAGGTAGAGAAATGAGTTTGTGAAGTGGGCGGCTAGTGAGAGCGTGTTACGATTCCAGCAGGCGCGTAGGCGCAATAACGAAAAAGAGCTAGAAGCGGCAAAGGCGTGGGACACACTAGTGCAGGCATTACAGGAATGGGAGACACAGGATGACTAGAGGGAGTGCTAAAGAGGACAGGTTGGCCCCATAGCATTCCAGGTGCATCGAGGAGACTAGGACATAGCGAATTCCTGAACACAACTGCTTTGAGAGATCATTACGGTAGAGGCACCAGTGACGAGGGTTGGGAGGAGGGAGGGGAGTAGACATCTGTTAGGTAAGGGAGTTGCAGGGAGAACATAACTGGTTTTATTGGTATTAGCTGGGGAATTGCCCTTATGTGAGATGACCTGTGAATGCGATTAAGCGGAGTGCCATAGATGGGATGCCTTATCAAAGGGGCAGTAGCATTGAGACAATCGGGTCACCTAAGAGTATGTTTGTATTGTATTTCAAAAAAACAAAAAAAAATGAGGTGGCAAGATATCGATAGAGGCTGTCTTATCCCACGATACCCTTCGATTCGCATATCAGCACAGAGTCGGACTACTACGAGAAAAAGGTTGGATCTACTAACAAAGGAAAAGATAGAACATCCTTTGTACATAAAGTTAGTGTATTAGTAGGAGGACAAAGGGGACGTTTATCAACAATAAGAGTAAATTAAAAACTGATAGTGAGTCTCCTGTCTTTAACATCACAGGGAACGGAGGCCACATTGAAAAGACACTCCCACGAATAGAAAACCTGAGAAGGAAAGGTGAAGGTCCACCACTACATGAATGAAAGCCACTGAATTGGCAATTCATGTAAGAACAAATCTCTTTTTTTGATGACCAGTCTAGTTTACACATTTAAGTTGAAGTATAGTGTAGTAAATGCATAACATAATAGGTTTTTGAACTTATAAACTCACACAGGTATTTATGATTCTAATTGTATATATTTATTTTAAGATCGAAGATGATATGTTTTTAACTGATCTGTCCTGAAGAAGGTGTGTAAACAACTAAAAAGACACCGAAACGCATCGACAAAAGGACCTTTATTAGTATTGTTTTATCTTATTAGTATTGTTTTATCTTTTCTGTACAATTTATTTTATATTATCTGTGCATGTGAATATTGTTGTATGTCAGAGTATAGACGCAGCATGTTAGAATAGTATACTCTAAGGTAGTCATACTCAAAACTGTGTTGTTTCTTATATCATTTGATGTATTGACAATTTTTAAAGTAATACTGATGAAAAAAGAAAAAAGTGCTTTTTAATAAAATAAACAAACGAAACCTATTTTGCATTTCAACAATCCTTAAGTTGTGTCATAGTAGTCACTAGATGGTCATTTTATCATTATGGGAATTAACTGAGGAACACAGAAAGGATATCTTTTTGTTTATAGACTTGTAAATTGACCTTGCTTCGATGGGAAGCCAGGGAAGAGAAAACAGTATGTGTGTGATGTGATCTTTTCTATTGGCCCCAAATACGAAATGTGCCCCTGAATAGAGGACGGATTTAAGCGGGGAAAATTGGGTTTTGGGGAGGCCAGCAAGGACAGAGTTGTAGTAGTCCAATCTGGAGAGAACCAGTGATTGGAGCAAGGTTTTTAGGTCTTGCTCAGGAATGAAACGCCTAACCCTCCAGAGAAGGTGCAGTTGGTACCATGCATTCTTAGCAATGGTATTGATATGGGAGTGTAGTTTGAGCCTTTTCTCTAGTATGACAGCTAGGAAGTTAGCACTGTTGACAATAATAGGTCTGTTGTTCAGTATGTTCAGATTGTCCATTCAAAATTGAAAAGGAGGAACAGACAGTGAGGTAGAGAGAAGGAGGGATTCAGTTTTGGAAGGATTCAGAATAAGTTGATGAGTAGACATCAAATTTTGGATAGAGTTGAGAGTGGTGTTGAGGATTGAGATGTCGTGTGCGGAAGACACATTAAGGTAGATTTGGATGGCAATCGGCATAGAGGTGATAATGGAGCCCAGATTTTTAAATGAGATTTCCCAGTGGTTCCATGTATAGATTGAACAAAGTGGGTGCGATGATACAGCCGTAAGGGACGCCTTGTCCTACAGCCATTTAAGTAGAGACACAGTTTCCTATTTTGATAATTTGAGATCTACCCGAAAGGAATGAATCAAACCATTTGAGCATTGTGCCTTCAAAACTCATTCTTTGTTTTAAAGTTTATAAAAGAGAGTAGTGATTAATAGTGTCGAAGGCTGTGGATAAGTCAAGAAGTATCAAGAGACAAGACTCACCAGAGTCAAGTACATGCACGGCATTATCTCTCACTTGAAGCAGAGCTGTTTCAGTGCTGCAGTCTTGCATGAAACCAGATTGGAATTAGTTGGGAAGTTTGTTATCCTTTATATGATGGGAAAGTTGCTTTGCTACACAACTTTCTGTGATTTTCACAAGAAAAGGGAGGTTGGTGATAGGGCGGAAGTTATTGAGGTCATTCACATCAGAAGAGGCTTTTTTTAGTAGTGGGGTAACTGGTTCTGTTTTAAGGGCAACAGGAAGGGAGCCTTGGTTGAGGAAGAGATTTACCAAGCTGGTCCAGTAGGAAAGAGTGTGGGTGTAGATGTCAACAGGGATGGGGTCGAAAGAATGGTTAGAGGGTTTTATTTCTAGAATGCTTTTGAGGAGGGCATCCTCAGTGATGATGTCAAAGTTCTGCCATGCGACTTAGGATTTGCAGTCCGGTCAGGGGTAGTGTGAATAACCTGATCCACAAGCAATTTCACTTTTTCATCGAAGAATAGAGCAAATTCTGCTTCTTTCCTGGGAGGGTCGTAAAATTTGATGGTTGAGGGAGAGTTGTTGGAGCTTTTGATGAGGAAGAATAGCTGGAGGATGCTGGGGCTGGAAAAAGAAGGCACAGGCTCCCAGTCTGCCTGGCAGCGCAAAGGCCCAGCGCTCAGGCCAATCCTGACGCTGCTTTAATGAAGCATCAGGATTGGTCCAGTGCATTCTGGGAACCTGTTCCCAGAACACGGAAGAGCGTGATACAGGGGACGGCAGCGATCAGGTAAGTTTGTATATTTTTTATCGTTATTTTCTCCAGCACACCCTGTTTTCCTGTGGCTCATTTTCTCACGCTCTCTTTCTAAGTGTCTCTCTCTCTCTCTCTCTCTCTCTCTCCAAATCTCGCTCTACCATCCTCCCTCTTTCTCTCCCAATTTACCAGTCCACCCATGTCTCGTAATCTCTCCTTCTCTCTCCACCCTCTCTCTTTCTCTCTAACATTTCCCTATCCCTTGTTTCATCATCTCTCCCTATCCCCTCTTTCTGTCTCTCTCACCTTACCCATTGCCTTGTCTTTTCACCCAACTCTCACCCTCTCTCTATCTTATTTAACCCACCCATCCTTGTCACACAATATCTTAAACCCTCTCTATTTATCTTTCATCTTACCCACCTCGTTGTCTTATCTCTCCCCCTCTCTCTCTCATCTTACTCCTTCACCCAAGTCACCTCATCTCTGTTTCCCTCCTTCTCTTCCTCTTTTCCTCTCACCTTACCCACTCACCTCTGTGTATTTATCTTTCTCCCCTTTCTCTCTTGCTCTCTCTCCCTACCCATCCACCCATGTTGTCCCATCTCGCTCGCTGTCCTTAAAATCTCGTTTCGTAACATATGGACGTTTCAAACCTTCCATTATAAACCAGTGAACGCCAGGGTCTTCTGAACCTTCACAGCTGTGGTTCAGTAAATAGGAAGGACTTCGCCATAGTTTGCATGAAGAGGGCTCTGTGACACCAGCAGCCTTCTCTTAAAAATCCCAGTCACTGCGCTCCACCCTCAGCCCGGCCGCCATCTTCGCCCTCCTTCCCCCGACCTGCACAATGTGTAGCACCCGCTGTCTTATATTAAGTTGGTGCTCATATAAAATACATATGATGCAATGGAAAAATGGAAATGTTGCATCACTGCATACTCTCATTAACTAATTGACATTTTATTGTTGCACTCTGTTTGAGTGCATGTTCCATACTTATCATGACCTGCTTTTTTGGTTCTTGAGAATTTGTCTCCTTATATTTTTCTCGTACTGTTAAATGGAGTGCTGGACCATTGTTTTCTGAATCATTGTTGTGTGGATTGTTCCATTTTAGACGGAAAGGTATTGTGTCTCAGGTCCTGGGCACTCGAATCAATTATTATACCTAATTTGGGGATAGGTGCAGTCGTTCGTGCTCCATACCCTGTGCGCATTTGTTTAATAATGTTCTAGCAAGTCATCTCCCCTCCTCCCCCGTCCTTACTTGCACCTGCCTCCCACACCGCTCCCACGTCGAGGCTGCTTCCCCCCCCCCACTGTCCCGTCAGAGCATTTGAAATGCTTGCATTTTTCAACGGTGTAAAATTAATATTTCACTGAAGCCACCTTAAAGGGTTGAGACAAGAAACACAAGAGTGTGTGCGTGCATATGTTTGCGTGCATGCCTGCATGCATGTGTGTCTGAGTGTGCACATATGTGTAAGTATGTAGGAGTGCCTGTGTGTGCTTGTATGTGCAAGGGTGTGTAAGTGTGTAGCTGTATCTCTACTTGGTAATGCTGTATATGTCTGTGCATGCTTGCTTATATGTATGTCTATGTGCGAGTGTGTGTTTGTATGTGCGTATAGCCTGCGTATTGTTAGAATAAAAAGAATCCTATTTATGCATTTTTATATGTATGTTAGCATTCGCTATGACTTTTATATGTAAACGCCATTTGGAGTTAAAATCAAAACTTGTACTCTGCTAGTTCAGAGAAAAGGCCTCAATTAGGTGCTGTTTCTCCAAGGTTAGGTTGTGCTTCGCTGATGAATAGACTGTTAACACATACCTTTCCCCTTAGATAATGAAATGAAATGAATGAAATGAAATGAAATTAGATTTCTTAAGCGCATGGCTGCCCAAGAGCGTCCCAGCGCTGATAGAAATCCTCTTCCACTTGTCTACTGCCGGGCACGGGCAGAATGACCCGATTTGTCTAAGAGCGGTCACAGCCGTGGCCGTTTCGATCAGATAATCGGTCGTACTTGTTCTGGATATCAATCTCACAGTCATGGTACCCCATGCTATGGATACACTTTTGAAAAAGACAAAGACACAGCACCTCCCCAGTGCACGTCTGACTGGCTATGAATTAACATTGTTTGCTGAACACATCACAATCAAAAGATGTGCCACTCTGAATTCAGCCATGTTACTGACCCTCCCTTCCGAAAGTGATGAAGTTGATAAACATGACTGCATCTTCTGGACGGAAGAAGAGAAGAAAGGATGGATAGTCTAGACTGATGTTCCCTTATCTGACCCACAAGGGGAACTATATGTCCATGGCTCTTGTTTTAAACTACCAGATGGCACCACTACTGCTGCTCATGCTATTACTACACTGAGTACAGTAGTAGAGACATCACAAGTTCCTTATTAGTCAGCTCAAGCTGCTGAACTTGTTGCCCTTATATGAGCGAAGGAATGGTTGTCAGTAGTTATACTGACGCCCCGTATGCCTTCGGGGTCGTGCCTAGTTTTGGGAGACTCTGGGCAGAGAGAGGGTTTCTTACTTCACATGGCACCCAAATTCAGCATGGGCACCTTATATTGAGGCTTTTGTCTGCTTTGACACACCCTAAGAAATTGGCTATAGTGAAGTGTAGTGCCCATTGGAAAGTAACTGATGATGTGGGAAGGAGGAATGCTTGTGCAGATCAGATAGCAAAAGGAACAGCCCAAACTACAATGAAAAGGATGTTTGTAGCCGGCTAGGTGGGGGCCTGAAGTTATCATGTTTGAAGATACACTAGACAATATGAAAGAGATACAGAGTGAAGCCACAATAGAAGAGTTAGCAGGAATATACAGCACAATTGAACGATGAGGGATGTTGGATTGATAAGGCAGGAAAACAGAGATGGATGTTGCCTGATGTAGATGTTCTTCCTTTAGTTACGATGGCCAATGGTCCAACCCATATTAGTGCTAAGGGTATTTACAAGTTGATAGAGCCTGTATTGCAGAACGACAACATTTCGAAAATGGCTGCACATTTAGTGAAGTATTGTATGGTGTGCATTATGCACAATCCTGGAAAGGGTACACCCACACCGCCTGGGAATTTTGCACCACCCGCTTTTCCTTTTTAGGTTCTTTATATGGATTATATAGAATTAGAAAGGTGTGTTGGTGGTTGTCTGTGCATTTAGTAAATGGGTTAAGGCCTATCCCACTAAGGACAATACAGCCATGACGTCTGCAAAGGTACTCTCGAAGGAGTTCTTTACTCTTTTCGGCTTGCGTTGTTTTATCTGGATTGATAACGGAAGTCATTTCAATGCAAAAGTGATTCAATTGATTTGTGATGGTTTGTGTATTATATAGAAGTTTCATGCTGCCAATCATCCACAGTCAGCAGCTTTGGTTGAGAAGTACAATGGTACTCTCAAACTTAAACTGGCAAAAATACAGGAGACCACAGGATTAAAATGGCCAGATGCTTTACCGTTAGTTCTTTTGTCCACAAGAACATCAGCACATTCTAGGACAGGATTGTCACTGTCCAAGGTCGTGTTTGGATGCCCGGCAAATGTCTGGGTCGTCCCACACCCTAGACGGTTTTCGGATATTGAGTACCCGCTGTTGATTGACTTTCTTTGCCACTTAACTGACAATTTGCGTTCTATTCACCAACACATCCTTGAAACCCTGCCAGCTACACCCAAGGGGCCCGGACACAATATTCAGCCTGGGGACTACATCCTCATAAGGAATTCCCAGTGGAAGAAAACTTTGTAGCCGCATTGGAAAGGACCAGAACAAGTCCTTCTAGCCATGCGCAGCGCAGTTGAAGTTGCTGGCCGCAAGAACGGGATCCATGCGACCCACTGTTGCAGGGTCCATGACAAAAGTCCTTTATTTCATATTATTCTTTCTTTTAAAAGCTATCAAACTGCAATTAGCAAAACAGTTAGCCAACGCGTTTCACTCCCTACTAGAAAGTTTCTTCAGGGAGAGATGAAAGTACATCCGGTAACGCGTGAGTGGATCCTCCAAGATTACGATAAAAAGAGAAAGAAAAAGCCGTCGGCAGTTGTCAGTAGCGTGTAAAGGTTCCTCAGTCGGAGCCCCAGTGGCGCAAGCGGTTTTGTAGTCCTACTCCTAGTCTCCCTGTTTGTTCAGTTGTACTGTTTCCGATTTCTCATGGATGGGACCATCCATGCCGAAATTGTGGGACTGACGAGGAAACTCTTAAGGTTCACATTTTTTAACCAATATATAATTGCGGGAGAAGGAACTGATACAGCTTCCTCACCCTAATCCACGACGCTTGAGCGCGACACTTATAATTGAGGGATCCTTGTAACTCACATTGAGAGGTGCTGCCAATGGTTCACGGACGCTTTAAGGTGAAATGTGAAATCGGAAACAGTGAGACTAGGAGTAGGACTACAAAACCGCTTGGGCCACTGGGGCTCCGACAGAGGAAGCTTTAAACGCTACGAACAACTGCCGACGGCTTTTTCTTTCTCTTTTTATCGTAACCTTGGAGGATCCAGGCACGCGTTACTGGATGTACTTTCATCTCGCCCCGAAGAAACTCCCTGGTAGGGAGTGAAACGCGTTGGCTGACTGTTTTGCTAATTGCAGTTTGATTGCTTTTAAAAGAAAGAATAATATTAAATAAAGGACTTTTTTCACATACCAAACTCTACATTTCTTTTGGACTTTATATTTGTGCGCCCCCACATAAGCTAACAAACTACCCGTGATCTGGAACACACAGCGACGCCAATTAGCAGCTGACGTCGAGGGTGACTGCACATAAACTTACAAATACCTGGACCTGGGTTCAAGGTGCGGCATCGTAGGGTCCGCTGCTATATTTTTTTGTATACACCACTGTTGCAGGGTCCCCCTGCCTTTTTCCTTTGATCACTGGGTGAAGGATGCAGTAGGAGACTCTAAGTGTGAGATGGTGCCTCAGTTTGTCCCCTTCAGTGATGCCAGGCTGATCAGGACGCAAAAAGATGAGGAAAATGATGAAGTGCTGAATGTGGCAGTTTCTCCGGAAATACGAGCTATCCAGTAGCCACTTTTCATTGATCCTTCTGTCACTAGGTATAATTTGCACCCTCGGCAGGAAAAAAGTGCACTAAAGGAGAAGTCGGATTAGCTAGGGATGTACTGTAACCAGGCAGGTCGCTCCCTCTGCCACCACGCAGCCCCCCTGTGTGCCACTGCTGCTGCCCGTGTCATCTGCTGCCTCACCACTGACTGGTCAACTGCGTGCTGACCGCATCCCTGGTGACTGTTTTCTCCATGTTTTTGCCTCCCAATCTTCTGTACTGTGCCCCTTGTTGTTTATTGAGTTTAATGGAGAAGTGTGGCTCAATGGTTAGAGTGGCAGACCCTGATGCAGAGGTCTAGCCAGGACCAGGGTTCAATTCCCGACGCGGCAGGGTCTTGTGATCAATGTCCAAGGACTTGATAATTCTCGCCTCGGTGCCTACTCTAATCATGGGTCCCCACTCTGCAACTCTGGGCAATAGCTTGCTTAATCTCCACAACGGCCCTAAAGCATTGGGATGCCTGGTTTCTCCTTGGGGGTGCCCAGTAGGGAGCATCTCACAGGGAAAGCTAGGATGGGTTCCACAGCGTTATACAGCGCCAAGATGCCTGTAAGGTGATAGTGCGCTTTACAAGTATACATACATTTACATTATTGTGACCCTAGGTTTCTTTTTCTGTGCCCGCTATGCCTGTCTCTCCCCCCCTGCCCCCTCTTGCCTTCTGTACCACTGGTTTCCCGCCGCTCGTGTCCCACGCGGCACGCCCCCTCGCTACCCATTGGCCGCCCGCTCCCGCCTCCCAGCTGCTCCTCCCTCCCTCTCCCCCTCATATGGAGGCCGCACGGTGGTGAGAGGAGCGACCCTTGACCCTGTAACCAGGCAGGTCGCTCCCTCTGCCACTGCGCAGACCCCCTGTGTGCCACTGCTGCTGCCCGTGTCATCTGCTGCCTCACTGCTGACTGGTCAACTACGTGATGACTGCGTCCCTCGTGACAGTTTTCCCCGTATATTTGCCTCCGTGTTTTTGCCTCCCAATCTTCTGTACTGTGCCCCTTGTTGTTTATTGTGACGCTAGGTTTCTTTTTCTGTGCCTGCTGTGCCTGTCTCTCCCCCCGCCCCCTCTTGCCTTCTGTACCACTGGTTTCCCACCGCTCACGTCCCACACCGCCCCGCCTCCTCGCTACCCATTGGCCGCCCGCTCCCACCTCCCAGCTGCTTCTCCCTCCCTCTCCCCCTCAAATGGAGGCTGCACGGTGGTGAGAGGAGCGACCCTAGCCCCTGTAACCAGGCAGGTCGCTCCCTCTGCCACTGCGCAGACCCCCTGTGTGCCACTGCTGCTGCCCATGTCATCTGCTGCCTCGCCGCTGACTGGTCAACTACGTGCTGACCGTGTCCCTGTTGACTGTTTTCTCCATATTTTTGCCTCCGTATTTTTGCCTCCCAATCTTCTGTACTGTGCCCCTTGTTGTTTATTGTGTCCCTAGGTTTCTTTGTCTGTGCCCGCTGTGCCTGTCTCTCCCCCCCTGCCCCTCTTGCCTTCTGTACCACCGGTTTCCCACCGCTCGCGTCCCACGCGGCCCCGCCCCCTCGCTACCCATTGGCCGCCCAAATCCGGCCTCCCAGCTGCTCCTCCCGCCCTCTCCCCCTCATATGGAGGCCGCTCAGCGGCTGCACAGCGGACGTGCGCAGCGGGCGCACTGCTGGCGCGCCAAAGGCACGCCAAAGGCCAGTTCGTCTGCGCACGTCAGCGCTGGGACCGTACCCAGTGCCAGAACCCCTGGACCCTGCACCACCGCTACGCCAGACTGCACTGCGACTCCAACACCCTCCAAGCACTCAACACCGGATGAGCTCACCCCTGCTACCGGGCCACCCTGAAACGCACCCAAGGACCCTTCACCTGCCGCAACTGCAGCTACACCAGCATCCAGCCCGCCAAAACACCAGCCAAAGAACCCAACCACCTCCGCTGCATTCTCCTTAACACCCACTCTGCCCGCAAGCACGCCATCGAACTCTGGGACCTCCTCGACTCCACATCCCCCGACGTCGCCCTCCTTACAGAGACCTGGCTGAACGCCACCTCAGCATCAGACATCGCCATAGCCATCCCACAGGGCTACAAGATCTCCCGCAAAGACTGCGACAACGGAGTAGGAGGGGGAATCGCGATCGTCCACAAAGACTCCATCAGAATCTCAACTAACACCTACGACACCCACGCCACCGTCGAGCACATGCACTTCCAGATTCACAATGACTCCAACACCACCCTCAGAGGAACACTCATCTACAGATCTCCCGGACCCCGACCACAGTTCAGCGACACCATCACCGACCTCATCAGCACCCACGCCCTCACCTCCACGGACTACATTCTCCTCGGGGAATTGAACTTCCACCTCGAGAACAACAACGACGCCAACTCCACCGCCCTGATCGACAACCTCGCCAACCTCGGACTCAAACAACTTGTGACGACTCCCACCCACGCCGCCGGACACACACTGGACCCCATCTTCTCCGCAAGCCCCCACATCTCCTTCAAATGCACCACGAACCCCACTGGACCGACCACAGATGCGTCCACTTCACCTTCAGGAAACCCACCACACACCCCCGCACCCAACAGCTGCTGCGCCGCTGCTGGGGCAAAGTCACTGAGGACCAACTGACAACCACCCTCGCCCGGAGACCACCCACCGACCCCACCAGCCCAAACACCGCCGCAACCAACCTCACACAGTGGATCAGTGACTGCACCAACACCCTCGCCCCTCTCAAGACCTCCACAACCAACCACACCAACAAGAAAGCCGCATGGTTCACCGAAGACCTCCGGACCTCCAGGCACACCTGCCGGAAGCTGGAGAAGAAATGGCTCCACGACTGAATACCAGACAGCCACACAGCTCTCAAGAGCGCCACTCGCAGACACCACCAACTCATCAGGTCCGCCAAGAGGACCGCCTTCAAGGACCGACTCGACAACAACGCACACAACACCAAAGAGCTCTTCAGCATCGTGAAAGAACTCTCCAAACCCAGCTCCAACACCAACGACATCCCACCATCGCAAGACCTGTGCGACTCCCTGGGCACCTTTTTTCACCGCAAGATCACCGACATCCACGAAAGCTTCAACTCCGACTGCCCAGCACTCACCACCGAGCCCACCACCCATGCGATTATCACCCGCACCAAATGCCTGACCACATGGTCCAGCATCAGCGATGAAGACATCATCAAAACCATGAACTCCATCCACTCCGGTTCCCCATTGGACCCCTGCCCTCACCAGGTCTTCAACAAGGCCAGCGCTACCATCGCGCCCTGCCTCCGGAAAACCATCAACTGCTCCTTCGAGACAGCCACCTACCCGGAAATTTGGAAGCATGTCGAGATCAACGCCCTTCTGAAGAAACCCAAGGCCCTCAAGAACTTCCGGCCCATCTCCCTGCTCCCGTGCCCGGCGAAAGTAACAGAGAAGATCGTCAACAAACAGCTAACCCGCTACCTTGAAGACAACAGTATCCTGGACCCCTCCCAATCCGGCTTTCGCAGCAACCACAGCACCGAGACCGCCCTCATCGCCGCCACTGATGACATCAGCACCCTGATGGACAAAGGAGAGACAGCCGCCCTCATCCTCCTGGACCTATCAGCAGCCTTTGACACAGTCTGCCACCGCACCCTATCAACACGCCTCCAGGACGCCAGCATTCAAGAGAAGGCCCTGGCCTGGACCACATCCTTCCTCTCCGGAAGAACCCAGAGCGTCCGCCTCCCACCCTTCCGCTCAAAAACCACCGAGATCATCCGCGCATTCCACAGGAATCCTCCCTCAGCCCAACACTGTTCAATATCTACATGGCTCCTCTCGCCCACATCGCACGGCAACATAATCTCAACATCATCTCTACGCCGACGACACCCAACTGATCATTTCTCTCACCGAAGACGCCCACACCGCCAAAGCTAACCTCCACAGAGGAATGAGGGCTGTAGCCGACTGGATGAAGGACAGCAGACTGAAGCTGAACTCAAGAAAACAAGAAGGAAGTCCTCATCCTCGGATCCGCCCCATCGGCCTGGGGCGACTCTTGGTGGCCCACCTCAAAAGGCACAGCCCCGGAAGCCACGGACCACGCACGCAACCTGGGGGTCATCCTCGACTTCACCCTCTCCATGACCAGGCAAGTCAACGCCGTATCCGGGTCCTGCTTCAACACTCTCCGGATGCTCCGCAGAATCTTCAAATGGATCCCTATCGACACGAGAAAGACAGTCACCCAGGCCCTCGTCACCAGCTGACTCGACTACGGGAACGCCCTCTACTCAGAAACCACTAACAAGCTCCTGAAACGACTACAACGAGTCCAGAACGCCTCAGCTCGACTGATCCTCGACATCCCCTGTCGCAGCCACATCACACCCCACCTGAGAGGCCTGCAATGGCTCCCCGTCAACAAGAGGATCACCTTCAAGCTCCTCATCCACGCACACAAAGCACTCCACACCACCGGACCTACTTACCTCAACAGCCGAATCAGCTTCCACACCCCCTCCCGAAACCTCCGCTCAGCCAACCTCGCCCTCGTTACAGTCCCTCGCATCTGGAAAACCACAGCTGGCGGAAGATCCTTCTCCTACCTTGCCGTCAAGACCTGGAACACCCTCCCAACCACCCTACGACAGACTCAGGACCTATTGGCGTTCAGAAGACTCCTTAAGACCTGGCTCTTCGATCAGTAGCAGCATCCGCCCCCCCTCTCCCCTAGCGCCTTGAGACACTAACGGGTATGTAGCGCGCTTTACAAATGTAATGATTGATTCATTGATTGATTGACTGTGTAAGTTGCTATAGTACCAATAGAGTTAGCTGAGGGTGATGAGAAATTTGAGCCCTATTTTGGCATTGGACAGGATAGATCAAAGGTATCCCCTGAGTAATATATTATCCTGGTCGACATGGGAACACAAGCTTAGAACAGAGCAAGTTCCACCGCTCAAGAGGGCCAACGTTTTGATGTACAATAGGAGCCTGTCCCAGTGAGGCTCTGCCGGACACAAGGAACTTGTATAATTCTCTCATTTGCATCCATCCCCATTACATCATTCATGATGCATCCCTTTGGCAGAATGGTTGCTGAGAAAGAGCAGCCAGTGTTTCCTCCTGTTTTTACTCACAGAAAAAGTTTGTCTGTGCTGTTCTGGTGATTCTGTTGCTGTTGACCTTAGGTGTGGTGTCATGGGTTTTGGAGCATAACAAGGATGTAACATCATGTACTGAGGTTAAAGTTATCCCTCAAGTTCGACAGAAAAGAATGACACTGAATAATATATTTTTAGACATGCATAAAAGATTTTTGGAAGAAGGTACAGCTTGTTATCCAACTGAATTTGTCACAAGTTTCTGGACTGCTTACCCATTGTCACTTGTCAATTGTACGTATACCCGCCCATTCCAGTTCGTAGAGGGGAGAGGTGCATTTGGTATGGGGTATCTTCGCCCCTTGTCTATATTATAGGAAGCCACGAGGAAGGGAATATCCAGGGTGTGTGAATTTCCACTGTAGCAGCTTTGCGTGACATCACCACTCAATTGGAAAGTATGCAGATTTATTCCGAGCAGACTAGATATGCAGTCGATTTCATCTTGGCAAAGAGTGGTAGTGTGTATGCGCTGTATTTGGGGACCAATACATAGTCGGGATTAAGAATATGGAACAAAATATTACTAAACATATATTACTAAACATGTATTAGACATCTTGGAGAATGTCAAAGGAATGGAAAGTGGAAATTGGAGTTGGTCGTTGTTCGGCAATTGGGGTTGGATTTTTGAGAAAATAATTTATTTTGTTGTAGTGTTGATACTTTGTCTATCCTCATTCAATGTCTCCCATTTTGTTGTTTTTATTGCACCACTCTATTCCTTCCAAAGAAGACATCCATTCATGATACCAATGCTGCAGTTATGGTCCAAAAGAACATAGATGCTCTTATGCAAATTAATGAGAGCATTTTTTAGACTTCTTCCCTCCTCACTGTTTCTGTCCCTGATATTAAGGATATGGACTCTGCATAGTTAGCTTTACTTATCATTATTGTTCTATTGTTTTGCATCTTTTATAAAAATGTTCAGCTCGTGCTAAAAGGAGGGTCTGTTAGAATAAAGAGAATCCTACTTATGCGTTATTACATGTATGATAGCATTCGCAGCACCTTTTTATATGTAGACCCCATTTTGGGTTACAATCAAAACTTTTACTTTGCTATTTCCGAGAAAAGGCCACAGTTAGGTTTTGTTTCTCCAGGATAGGTTCGCTAATGAATACACTGTTCTTATAATGCATACTTTCCCCCTTAGATAGAAACCCTCTCCCACTTGTCTAGTGCCAGGCACGGGCAGAATGACCTTGACTGCTAGATAGTGTGCGCCCGACTGCAGAATCGAAACGTACATTTTTTTATTCCATTGTTCTGTTGTATCTGCTTGGAAAATTCCATTGTGGTTATGTCTTTATTAGTTCTGAAATGTACATAATGCATCTTTATGCTTGTTGATGCCAGTCTCTCTGTAGCACTCCTAAGTGACTGGTCAGACTGGGCTCCGCTCTGAGTGTATCTAAAGAAACAGATATTGGTTAATTCTCTACTGTCTGACCGACTCTTCATTTAGTATGGAAGGCTGAGAGGTGGTTGTGAGTGACCCGGGTGACCCTAATCCGGTTACTTCCTTCAGTATGTGTGCATGAGATTTTGTATGTATGCTTGTGTGGTTGTATTTATCTGTGTATGCGGCTGCAGGTGGCTGTGTTTTCAAATGTTTGCATGTCTGTGTGTGAGCATTTGTGTCTGTGTGCACGTGTTTCTATGTGTCTGTGCTTTGACGTTTGTGTGTGTCTATCTGTGCATCTATGTTTATATGTAAGATTTTTGTTATTGCACATAAAAAAGCCCAGGGGGTGAATGAGAGAGCTTTGCTAAGAACAATGCCTGTGACAATAACTACTGGTTGGGGAAAGATTAACCTCATTAGTACTAGTCTAGTACTTGAATTCAACAATCAGCAACAGTACTGTGATAGATTAAACTTTGGAGAGAACATGCCAGTGCCTGGCAGCACCTGTCATGCTTTTCTTTTGCTTTCATTTGTTATAATCTGAGATTATGCAGTAGGTTGTGAATTATGTGTCATGTTTCAGAAATAGTAAACACAATACACACAAATACTTTGGCAATAAAACACGTAAGTAGCCCAAATACACAGTGGTCTCCAGGGGAAGACCAAACTATATACTAAAAAAGTGGACTGCGAACCAAGACCTAAATCGAGAATGGACCCAGTAAGTAGAAGAGCCATGGACCCAAGGAACCACCCAAGGTGAGTATCTAGGAATCCCATGGAGGTCGTGTGCATACTAGGAACACAACAGCGTGCTCAATGTAAGTCAATAGGTAAGTCGCTGTAGCAGTTTTAAAGAAAAAGGGCCCTTCCAAGCAGACCCTGAAGAAACCCCATGGAAGATGGAAGGTTGGAAAGTCACCCAACCTATGGATACCCCAGGAAACAGGCGCATAGGTGCGAGGTTATGTCAGAAACCGCCGTAGACCATAATGGAGAACTTCAGTGAAGATGTCACTGGAGAAGAAGGCAAAAGAGTCCGGTGGAACCCAAAGGTGGATTCAAGATGAGAGGTACCTGCAAGCAGAGGGGAGACAGTCTATGCCACTCAGGAGTGACCCAGAGGCACGGATGCACGGATGCCCACCGATGTCAGAGATGCTAGAGAGTTGGCGGTGCTCTTGAAGTTGTAGCTATGTGGACCAGGCAACACTGTGGAAGACCAGGAGCCGTTAATGAGCTGTCCCACGTCGGATATCAAGCCTCAAGGGGTCAGTGTCCGGCAGAGGCACCGACAAGCCTTGGCAACAACAACCAACGTAGTTGTAGAAAAAGGTGCAGTGTCGGGACCAGCAAAGTTCAAGTGAGCCTGTCAGTCAGAGCAGGCCAGAGCAAGCAGGGGAGCCCACTAAAGCCAAAGAAGACCCTCGAGAGGACCCATGGACCAGTGACACAGGAGTCGCAAGAGGACCTCGAGTAGCTCACCAAGGGATGAATGCAAAAGAAACAATTGATGGACGGAATGCTGGACAATGCAAGCATTCACCCCCAGTCACAAGGATCTGGTTTAAATCCATCATTCTTTTGCTCACTGCACCATCTCAGTTTAGACCCAGCCATATGCACATCAGTCTTGACCTTGTTCCTTGTGGGAACAGTCCAGACCAAACTGCCAAGCCAGGTCCTCCCTGCACCGGAAACAACCATCCTGGGACAGGTTTCAGGGCATCACCCTTCATCAGCCAGGCTAGCTTGAATCCAGTGGTGTACTGAGCACGGAACTCACATCTGGGCATACCCTTCCCACTTAGGACGACATATGCAAAAGAAATAATTGATCAACAGAATGCTGGAGAATGCAAGCATTCACACCTAGTCACAAGAGGACCTCGAGCAGCTCACCAAGGGATGAATGCAAAAGAAACAGTTGATGGACGGAATGCTGGACAATGCAAGCATTCACCCCCAGTCACAAGGATCTCCCTTGGTACTCGGAGGCCCTCAGGGAAAAGAAACGTCACTGCAGGAAACTAGAAAGACGTTGGCGCATGGAATATTCACTGGATGAGAAGACCCATTATAGAGAGGCAATCAAATCCTATAAGGTCGAGGTTAAAACTGCCCAGTCTACCTACTTCTCGGAAAAAATCATGCGAGCCAAGTCTAAACCGAAGGAAATTTTCCAAATAGTGAAAAGCCTTACCAAACTCCCCTCCCCCGGCACGCACCCGGGTAAAACCACAGCCCACTGCAATGACTTGGCAGAATTTTTCCATCACAAGTCAATCAAATCTACTCCTCTTTTCCTTCCATAGCACCAGATTCCAGAGCCCAGGGACAGGCAAACCTGAGGGATGCTCTATCGCAACCCCCAATAATTTTGGAACACTTCCCATTGCTAAATCTCCTGAGGCGGAAGCCGGGAGACGACCTAATTTTTAAAATTGAAACTTTCTGTGTCACTCTTTAAATAACCTGTATTTTAATCAGCACACTCACCCGGCTGGCACCTCTGCAGCGGGCTTGAGACACGCCAGAACAGCGACCCCTTCGCTGCACCGAATCAGGAAAACAAACAAACATTTGGACGCCATTCACGGCGAGGAACTGAGGCCACGCCCACTCTCAGGCCACGCCCACCCGCCACAGTACAAAAGCGCGGTCAACAGCGCTAAGTAACTAGAACTGCTAAATCTCCTGAGACGGAAGCCGGGAGACGACCTAATTTTTAAAATTGAAACTTTCTGTGTCACTCTTTAAATAACCTGTATTTTAATCAGCACACTCACCCGGCTGGCACCTCTGCAGCGGGCTTGAGACACGCCAGAACAGCGACCCCTTCGCTGCACCGAATCAGGAAAACAAACAAACATTTGGACGCCATTCACGGCGAGGAACTGAGGCCACGCCCACTCTCAGGCCACGCCCACCCGCCACAGTACAAAAGCGCGGTCAACAGCGCTAAGTAACTAGAACTGCTAAATCTCCTGAGGCGGAAGCCGGGAGACAACCTAATTTTTAAAATTGAAACTTTCTGTGTCACTCTTTAAATAACCTGTATTTTAATCAGCACACTCACCCGGCTGGCACCTCTGCAGCGGGCTTGAGACACGCCAGAACAGCGACCCCTTCGCTGCACCGAATCAGGAAAACAAACAAACATTTGGACACCATTCACGGCGAGGAACTGAGGCCACGCCCACTCTCAGGCCACGCACACCCGCCCCCTTTCCACCCATAAAGATGTGCAATCACCGGATGCGCAGCGGACGGGCGCAGCGGGCGCGCCGTCAGCGCGCCAAAGGCAAGCCCGTCTGGGCCCGTCCGGGCCCAGCCGGCCTTAGGCCCAGTCACTCTGCCCGCTGCAGCCCCTAACAACCTGATCTACTCTCGGGCCGACCTGCTCGCCCTGAACCCCAACAAACATCCCTCCTGCTCGCGCATCTTGACTGGAGACACTCACTTCTCCGGCTGTGACCGCTGCAACCCCGGCAATCAAACCATGGCATCAAAGGGTTTGCACCTAGGCCTACTTAACTGCAGGTCGCTTGTGAAACACGCACAAGAAGTGAACCTCCTAATCACTAATAATGCCCTAGACATTCTGTTCTTAACAGAAACCTGGCTTACCTCCAGTAGTGGCCCAGACATCGTCCTAGCACTCCCCCCGGGTATGTTATGTGCTCACAGAACAGACCAGAGGGTAGGGGAGGTGGACTCGCAATAATCCTCAAAGACACCTTCACCTGCAGAACGTCGGATGGCAACATCAAGGGTTATGAAAGCTGCCACTATACCATCATAATCTCCCCTGTCACCTCGTTATCAGGAACGCTGATATATCGTCCACCAGGCAATTTAGGAGACTTTCCGACCAAAATTACTGACCAGACCTCCACCAAATGCACGTCCACTATGAATTACCTATTATTAGGAGACCTGAATGTACATTTCCTGGATCCAGACGACAAACTGGCCAATGAACTACTCCAGGATCTCACCTCAATGGGCCTTGACCTTAAAAACCCACAGGCCACCCACGAAAAAGGGCAACTGCTTGACCCCATTCTTTCCAACATCCCCAACCTGAGATCCCTAGACCATATCCCCCTTCCCTGGACGGACCACTTCTTGGTCCCCCTAGTATGGGACATTACTACTGTGCTCCCTCCACCCCCAAAAATCAGAACGTTCTCCAGACGATGGCAGAAACTGGAACCAGACGTCTGGGCAGCCAAACTCCGAGAAAACGTTCCCCATCCCCCCAATAACACCTTAGTAGGGGACAAAAAATTCAGTTCCTGGATTACCCAATCGCTTGACGCCATCCTGCCCAAAATCCACTCTCTCAGACACATCAAGAGAGTTAATCCCTCGCCCTGGTATACCCCGGAACTCAATCTGCTACGTAAGGCCTGCAAAAAAAACGAACGTATCTGGAGGAAGGAAAAAACCGAGGAACGGAAAGAAGCATTCCGCACCGCGGTAAAAACCTACAAAAAAGAGCTCCGTTGCATCAAAACTAGTTTCTACGAGGACAGAATTAAAAACGCTGCCTGCTCGGCCCATGAAACCTACTCAGTTCTAAAAGAACTACTCCACCCCCCTGACCCCCCACTCAAACCCCTCGATCCCAAAGCAGCTGAAACTAAAAGTAAAAAATTAGCCACCTTCTTCGACGAGAAGATTCAAAACATTCTTCTAACCATACCCCCTCCCGAACAGGACCCCACACAGCCGGATCCTACCATCACCACCACCAATCCTCCTCCACCGCCAGCCCCCCAACCCTCCCTGGACACTTTTGGTCCCGTAACAACGGAAGAAGTAGGAGCTACACTGTCCGCAATCAAAAGTGGTTCCCCCCTTGATCCTGCCCCCCTCCGTTTCCTAAAAAAAGTGTCAAGTACCATCATCCCCCCCCTCACGGCTCTGATCAATTCCTCTTTCTCAGAGGGTATTGTCTCCCCCAGCTGGAAGGCGGCGGCAGTCAAGGGTCTACTGAAAAAACCCTCTTTAGACCCACAGGATTTCGCCAACTACAGGCCCATATCCCTTCTCCCTGGAAACAGCAAGATCGCAGAGAAGCTGGTAAATAAGCAATTATCGCTTTACCTAGAAAGCAACAACCTCTTAGCGGCCTCCCAGACAGGATTTCGTCCAGGTCAGGGCACGGACATCGCCCTCCTGACAGCAGTGGAGAAGGCCAGAAGCATTCTGGACATGGGAGGATCAGTGGCAGTGATCCTCCTAGATCTCAGTGCGGCCTTCGACACTGTAGACCATCCCACCTTAATCCACCGACTGGGAGAGATCGGATTAAAGGGTATGGCCTTGAAATGGCTAGAATCCTTCTTGACTGGACGCTCCTTCCAGGTGCGGGAAAACGACAGCTGCTCACCAACCATCCCCCTCCGGTGTGGAGTGCCACAGGGCTCATCTCTGAGCCCTACACTTTTCAACGTGTACATGGCCCCACTGGAGAAGAGGGTCAGCTCGTACGGCGTGTCAGTCATCAACTACGCCGACGACACTCAGCTGATCGTTACCCTCTCTCATCCTCATCACGCCCCATCCGACCTCCACAGCTGTCTTTCCGAAGTCCATCGATGGATGAACCTCTCCTCATTAAAATTGAACGGGTCCAAGACTGAGATCCTCCTGATGGGCCACAATGGGCCCTCTCTACCATCTCACCTTTGGCCCAAGTGCCTAGGGGACCCTCCCGCACCCAAGGATGAGGTCAAGAGCCTTGGTGTGTGGATTGAGAAGGACATGAGTTTTAAAACCCAGGCAAAAAGAACTGCAGGGACATGCTTTGGGCTACTTAGAGCCTGCAGGAAGATCTTTCCCCTGCTCCCAGATACCGCAAGGAGGCTCCTTATTCAGGGTCTAATCCTGGCAAGATTAGACTACTGTAACGCTTTATACTTGGGTGCCCCTGAAGCCACCTTGAACTCACTGCAAAAAGTCCAAAACGCCGCAGCCCGCCTACTCACGGGCACACCTGGAAGATCCTCCGCCAGGCCGGCTCTCAACTCTCTCCACTGGCTCCCAGTCAGAGAAAGGGTCGTTTTCAAAGCCCTCTGCCTGGCCCATAAAACCCTCAACAACAACGGTCCCCCACTTCTGAAAGAACTCTTAATCCCATACAAAGCAGAGAGAAATCTCCGGTCCAATACAGAAAATCTCATTGCAGTCCCTAGAGTGAGAAAAGCCAAGACCGGTGGCCGTCGCTTTTCGGTTCACATGGCTGAACGATGGAACCACTTACCCCGGAAACTCAGGACAGAACCGAACTATCTTCAGTTCAGGAAAACCTTAAAGACCCTACTTTTCCCGCAAATATAATCTCACTAGCTGGCTAAAACCCCTGGAGAAGCAGATCAGCGCTGGGATGCTCTTCGGAGTTACTACGCGCTTTACAAAAACCATTAAATAAATAATAAATAAATAAATAAATAAAATAAATTGCTAGATCCCGAATCCCTGGATTCCTTAGCCCGCCAAGTAAAATCTGGGTCACCATGTCACCCAGCACCCCCAGAAGTTATGATGCTGGCACCTCAGGTCGTTCTACCCACCATCATGAACCACCTGAATGCCTCCATCACCTCCGGCACCATCCCACCTGCCTGGAAGCGGGCCATGGTCCGTGCTCTGCTAAAAAAATCGAACTTGGACCCCGGTGCCTTCAGTTGCTATCGTCCGATCTCCTTGCTCCCCTGGGTGAGCAAAATTCTCGAGAGGCACATCAATATCCATCTGGTGGACTTTCTCGAGAATAACCAGTTGCTAGATGCCACTCAGACGGGCTTTCGACCCAGACATGGGACGTAGACCGCTCTGCTGGCAGTCACCGAGGAAACCAGAAGGATCTTGGACCAAGGGGGATCAGTGGCTGTGATCCTCCTTGATCTAAGCGCGGCATTTGACACGGTCAGCCATGACACCTTGCTGAGCCGTCTCTCGAATGTCGGAATATCAGGCAGGGCATGGCTGTGGCTCAAATCATTTCTGAGCAACAGGTCCTTCCAAATTTTTGATGGAGACATGGTATCCATGAGAAGGCCGCTGAGCTGTGGAGTCCCGCAGGGCTCCTCCCTAAGCCCTGCGCTCTTTAACATCTATATGAGACCGCTGGCTGAGGTTGTCCGTCCGTTTGGTATTAAAATCATCTCTTACGCGGATGACACTCAGCAAGTGGTCTCCTTGGCACAGGAGGATGGAATATCAGCATCAGCGGGGCTGACGAAGTGCCTGGAGGAAGTAAAGGGTTGGATGACTTTGTCCTCCCTCAAACTAAATGGGGACAAAAGGGAGCTGATGCTCCTGGGCCCCACGAGTCCCATATTTTTCAACTCCCTCTGGCCCCCATGCCTACGCAACCCTCCAACCCCTAAGGACAACATAAAGAGCCTGGGGGTCTGGCTGGACGAAACTCTATCTTTTAATACCCGGGCCACAAAACTCTCAGCAACCTGCTTTGGTCTCCTTAGGATGCTGAAGAAAGTTCTTCCACTCCTACCTATGGAGGCCAAACAAGTGGCCATTCAGGGCCTGATTCAGTCCCGACTGGACTTTAGCAATGTCCTCTATATTGGTGTCCCTGAATACACACTGCGTAAGTTGCAGATACTTCAAAACTGCGCGGCCCGCACATTGCTCCAGCTGCCGCGTAGACTGTCAGCCAAACCTGGACTGAGCAGTCTGCATTGGCTACCGGTACGAAAAAGAATTGCCTTTAAGGCTATGTGTATATCCCATCAAGCCTTCTGGGACACAGGACCGGCAATCATCTGTGAACTAATAACACAGTACCATCCCAGTAGAAATCTTCGCTCTAGCAAGGCGTTTCTGGCCACAGTCCCTAGAATAAAAAAGGCAAGAGCTAGCGGCTGGATGTTTACTTACAACGCCGCCAAGCTGTGGAACTCACTCCCCCTTCAACTCAGGTCCAACCCTAATCTGTCCTCCTTTCGGAAGCAGTTGAAGACTTTTCTTTTTAACGTTCCTCACTAATCCCCCAGCGAATTCCCTCTGCTAAGCAAACCACACGTCATTAGCGCTTGGACGCCTCAGGGCAGCAATCGCGCTTTACAAGTATACATTTAATTTCATTTCATCTGGGTTAAATCCATCATTCTTTTGCTCACCACACCACCTCAGTTTAGACCCAGCCATATGCTAATCAGTCTTGACCTTTTTCCTTGTGGGAACAGTCCAGGCCGAACTGCCAAGTCAAGCTATCCTGGCTTGTGAAAGTTGAAGAAATTGATGTACATAGACAGCATTCATTCCCCTTCTTCTCCCACTCCTCTCCCTGTGAGCACCATGAATACCGTAAACTATTGACCGTATCACTCTGTCAGTAAAAGCCCCTACCCCTGTGCATATGTACAGCCAGTTTAGGCACCATGGCCTTTTTACCCATTGGGATCCCCGGCTTCCCTCCTGCGCGTATTTTAACCCCCCTCTCTCATGCATAGACCATGAAACCCTCTCCCTCTGCGCGACCCCGCTGTGAAAGGCAACTCTCCCACTTGACTCGCACAAAACCCCCCCCCATTCCTTCTTGGAGAGGCATCCTTCGCCTTAGCTGACGTTGCCCTCCCCAGCTGCACCTGACTGCCCCCGCTCTCTCATGTACGGATCATAAGATCTCTCTCTCTCTCTCTGTGTGACCCTGTCCCTGTGTCCACCCTGGCTACCCCTCCCTTCTCCTCACGTGGGCAAGTCATAAACCTTTTTCTCTTGCAAGACCCTGTCCTTGAGAGTCACGGCCGCGCCTGACCAACGCCTCCTTCCCTTCCATGAATGCCCCTCTGTTGACAAGCCTTCCCTCCGCGCTCGACTGTCCACGCGGCATGAATACCACTCCTTTGATAACCCCTTCCCCCGAGTCCGGCTGACCACACATGTCCGAGGCCATCGCCTGAGTCAGGAGATACCATTTACTGCCCTTATTGTATGCCACTATTGATCCTAGCCACCCCACCCCCTGGGCTATGATCAGGCGTACACATCCTAAACAGTTGACGGAACACTCAGCTGCGTGATTGCCCTCCCCTCTTATCAGCAGGTCAAGGGTCCCCATTGTGAACACATGTGGGGTAGGATCACCACGAGGATTATAGGGATGTCCCTCTCTTGCGTCATACAGTCCTGATTGTGTTATCGAGTGTTCTGTAAGGTATAAAACCAAGAGTCTCAGCTCACTTGTCAGAGCACCTCCCGAAAGACACTGTGTTTCGTGTCCGAAATGACTGGCTCTCCTCATGAGAAATAAACTCTGTTCTTGATTCCTGCTGCCAGCGCCCGTCTCTTTATTTTGGTAACTATTCAACATGGGAACTAAGAGGCGGTTTGCGCCAGCGGCCTGGGCATCGATAGGATTATGGGCTCATTTTCTACAGGCTGATTAGGGGTGAAACCCCGAAACCTGTCCTAGGATGCTTTTTTCCAATCCAGGGAGGACCTGTGCTGGCAGTTCGGGCTGGACTGTTCCAATTGGGCACAGACAGTGTCAAGACTGATTTGCATATGTCTGATTGAAACTGAAATGGCATGGGGAGCAAAAAACTATGGATTTAGGCCCAGATTTCTGTACTGGGGTGAATGTATGACATTGTTCTGAATTCTGTCCATCAATTGTTCTTTTTGCATTTGTCACCCCCAGTGGGACGGGTATGCCAAGACGTGGGTCCCGTGCTCTCCCTCCTACTTCAAGTTTCTTCGACCTGGCCACTGTGCACTTTAGCTAGTGCTACTGCACTGTACAGTTACAACATTATTTTTCTTTCTTAAACAGTTTTGTTTCTAAATACTCCAAAATCAACAAAAATATTCCAAAGTGATGGTTATGAATGCTCACAGACTATTTAATGTTCAAAATTCCCATTACAAATACACACAAACAAAAACAATAATTTTTACAATTCCATTAATTCTTTGTTGCCCAATGCATTTCGGGCTGGTGGCCCTTCTTCAGGGAATTCAATCTGAAACATGCAAAAAAGTTAATCATCTGTCACTACAACACACTTAAAATACAAGAAAGTTATTTCTCATCTTAGTACTCAGAAGGAACAATCACAAACAGATGGCTAAAGATTCAGATATCAGGAAATGTCTTCCCACACTGAAACTCCCGCCTAACAAAAAACTTTCTACAAAGTTTTTGAAAAGTGAAGAAAAGTGGTATATTCTAAAAAGAGAAAGAACCGACCACCGGTCTCAAGAAATGTGGAAAAACAAATGCTCTCTGTGCCGCCCATGTACCGGTAAGTCACTGTATTCCAAAACAACTTACTCCACACTGAAAGCTTTGCTCTCAATGCACGCTGTAAACAAAAAACACAACCATAAGCGTTTCCAACTAACAACACTTATTGTGAGAACAACTAAGAGGTCTTTTAGTTTCCAGAATTGAGTGGGTGCACTTCCTGAGTATCCGCAAAGTACTATTTAGAATGTTTTGAAGGTCTAGGCAATGAGGCGGGCGGTAGTACCTCTAAACCGCTCAGAACGTTGACCAGGGAAGTGATCAACTGAAACTATAGAAAAACAGCTATGCCCCTGCACTTAGACATTTATGTGATGACAGGTGGTAATTGTAATAGAAGTATTTCACAATTAACAGATATTGTTTTTAAACACATCCAAACATGTAGTTCATCTCCGAGAAAAAGTTCATAATCCTGAGTGTGGGTAATATCAGTAGAAACACAGTTTGTTCTTAGTGTGGGTACTTCAGTTTATTGTTCCAATTCATAAGCCAACACGTGTTTCATCGCAGGGAACAAGCTGCGAATCTTCAGGGCTGAATGAGGAAACACTTGGGAGACTAGAAAGAATCCGTACAGATCTCTAGTCATCTGTCATTTAAAAATAGGTTGTTTGTTTTGAAGGTACATGGCTCTGTTCTGTGTCCTTGTAGAAAATATTTACGGGATGATCAATCAAAAGGAAAAGCCCCGCCCGGGCGTTGCTCGAAAACTCAGGTCAAGGTCCAAACCGTTAAATGGGTATCTTGTTCTGCACCGTGAGTTGAGTATACGCTTTTCTCCTCCCGGACGGGGCTTTTCCTTTTGATTGATCATCCCGTAAATATTTTCTACGAGGACACAGAACAGAGCCGTGTACCTTCAAAACAAACAACCTATTTTTGCGATGAAACACGTGTTGGCTTATGAATTGGAACAATAAACTGAAGTACCCACACTAAGAACGAACTGTGTTTCTACTAATTTTACCCACACTCAGGATTATGAACTTTTTCTCGGAGATGAACTACATGTTTGGATGTGTTTAAAAACAATATCTGTTAATTGTGAAATACTTCTATTACAATTACCACCTGTCATTACATAAATGTCTAAGTGCAGGGGCATAGCTGTTTTTCTAACAACACTTATTGCCTTATACTGTTTTTTTACAAAAACGGGAACGCACCTTCTTACTGTTACAGGATCATCTGTTACAGATCTTCAATCACTTCAAAACGCATCGAGGAACTGGTATCCAACTGCCGATAAAACGAAAGCTTTCAAGTAACATGCAACGTTTACTCGCAAGTACCCCTTTCCAATATCTTAAGCCATGGTCACTAACCTCAGCCTCAGTGTACCGCAAAATGTTTCCAACATGAGCCAGACTCTCCTGATCTGCTGTGTGTGAATCCCCAACGCCATGAATCTGTTAATCCACTCACGCTTGCGCCACCCGTGCTCTCCATGCCACTGGAGTCAAGCTATCTTGGCTGAAGAGGGGTGAAACTCTGAAACCGGTCCTAGGATGCTTTTTTCCAGTCCAAGAAGGACCTGCCCCGGCAGTTCGGGCTGTACTGTTCCCATTGGGTGCAGGGCCAAGACTGATTTGCATATGACTGGGTTGAAACTGAAATGGCATGGGGAGCAAAACAGCAATAGATTTAGGCCCAGATCTCTGTACTGGGGAAAATGTATGACATTCTTCTGTATTCTGTCCATCAATTTTTCTTTTTTCATTTGTCACACACGGTGGGACGGGTATGCCAGACGTGGGTCCTGTGGTCTCCATGCCACTGCAGTCAATCTATCCTGGCTGATGAGGGGTGAAACCCTGAAACTGGTCCTAGGATGCATTTTTCCAGTCCAGGGAGGAATGGCCTGGCAGTTCAGGCTGGAAGGTTCCCATTGGGCGCAGGGTCAAAACTGATTTGCATATGGCTGGGTTGAAACTTGAATGGCATGGGGAGGAAACAAATGATGGATTTAGGCCTAAATCTCTGTACTGGGGTGAATGTATGATATTGTTCTGCATTCTGTCCATCAATTGTTCTTTTTGCACCAAAGGATGAAGGCCCACGGTGCAAAGGATGTTGTGCAGGTGAAGATCTTGGCTGTAGGAGATGCTTGAGGCTGGTGCTTGTTGGAGCCCAAAGATCTCTGGAGTAGACAGCCAACAAGCCTTGGCAACAGCAGGTCGATGTGGTGCCCAGGGTTTCTGTTCCTGTGGTTCGAATGAGGGATCCTCAGTGAGAAGACAGTGCAGGTCTCAAGGGAGTTGCAGAACGACCACCTGTGTTGCTGAGCCTTTCGGAGTTCATGGAAGCCCATGATCAGCAGACCAGTCAGACTGGTTGTGGATCCTGCAGGACTGACTCCTTCACTCTAACGACGATTCCTTTGGGTGTCTTGAATATCCACAGGCCCTGTTAAGAACCTGTAAGGAGCACAAGTGCAGATGTTGCAGCAGACTTGCAGAACAATGAGACCAGGAACAGCAGGAGTCTCCCCAGTTGCAGTTGCGCCTCCCAAAGCAAAGTCCATCGAAGTCCAAAGTGCCCAGAAGGTTGTAGTTGAAGTGCTTTTGGATCACAATATTGTCCCCCGACAGATCTAGGGACCCACCCACAGGTAAGCTCATAAGTACCTTAAGGAAAGGGTTGAGACAATTCATGGGTCTCTCCCAGAGTAGGCGCTGCACAATGGGGAGGATGCTCCCATGTCCTTTGTCCAGTTTTGCACCAGAGTGGGAGCCAATGGCTCCCTTAACTGGTTTCAACTGGAGTATGCAAGGAGGGCACCAAATGTGTCCATCAAAACAGTTCAGTGTTGCTGGCAAGCGCCCCCAGCCTGTCCCAATACACTAAGTCCTGTCTGGGAGGTGTTCACACCTCCCTGTGTCAGGAAGCCTAATGTCCTGCCTTCCCCTGCTCGAGCTTGGCTCAGCATCAGGAGAACAGAATCATGCCTTTTGTCGGCAGAAGTCATAGTTTGCTGTCCGGGTCTAGAAGACTGGTATCGGGAGCACAGAGGGCCTCCCTTAGGAGCTTTACAGTGCAAGGAATCATACCTCCCCTACCGTTTATGGTGTGGGGTATGATTCCAACATGTTTGATACCAAACATAACAGGGTTTGCTACAGCCAGTTTAGAGATAGCCATCACGTAATGACGCATGGCCACTCTATGTTCCCAATGGATGATGCACTTACAACCCAGGAGAATGGACTCCGAAGGTTTAAGGGGTTTCCTGCTCATGCAGGTGCACCTTCACACTAGTTCAGAGCACTCTGCCTTCAGGATTGAAAGGCCTGCCTTAAGAGTGACTTATAGGTTTTAAGTGTGGTGGCCTCAGATATAAGGAACTTATATCTGTTGTAAGTGGTGCTAGCACTAGCTTACACAGGCTGCAATGGCAGGCCTGTAGTCACAATTTTGGTCTCACATTGGTGGCATAATACATGCTTCAACTCATGCGAGATCCCTGGGTACCTTGGGGCATATTATCAAGCCTGTGCGCTAAAATTATCGCCGCTTTATCGGCCGAAAACGGCCGATAAAGCGGCGATAATGGGCTTGATAATATGCTCTGTGGAATTCCAATCGAAGCCCATGTTAGATGTCTTCACATCTAACATGTGCTTCGATTGGAATTCGATAGAGCATATTATCAAGCCCATTATCGCCGCTTTATCGGCCGTTTTCGGCCGATAAAGCGGCGATAATTTTAGCGCACAGGCTTGATAATATGCCCCTTATTACCATACAATAGGGACTTTTAAGGGTACACCAGTAGCCAATCTGGAGTGTACCTAAGTACTCACCATGCCCAATTTAGGGAAGAAGTAGAAAAACAACACCCCTGCCTATGCTGAGCAGTTATTTTCTAAACAATAATTATTGAAATGTGCATGAAAAATAAGCATGAACACTTGCTTTAGGAATTGCAACGTTTCTTTTAATTCTTTGCAGACTATTTTGCTTTTTAGTCTTTCTTTGTTTTTTAAGGCATGAGAATACAAAAATTGTGAAGAAAAATATTATACATTTACATACAAACAGGAAAAAACAAGTTTTGGTATGTACATAATTCACTCAAACTCACATTCAACACATTCTTGGCCATCCAATCATACAAAAACACATTCATACTGGTCCCATTGTCATAACACAGTTGTAAAAATGCAAGGAAAATAGCATTTGCTGATTTCAAACGTTAGTCAAACTTTTTTCCGTTCTTTAGAAAAAATGATCTTTCAATTAAATGACATATCCATATGAAAAATAATGACACGGGACCGGGTCAGGTCGACGCGTTTCGAACCCTATCCTTCCAATTTAGGGAAGAAGCACAGAAACTGGGGTCCTTATTAGCAGGATCCCAGCCAGACTAGTCAGTAAAACAAAATGACACCAGCAAAAAGTGGGGGTGCCATAAAAGCAGATCCTACTTTCCCACAGAGGTCAATGTTTGTCGCTCATATTTAATTACGATGCAAGTTGGTGGTACCTGAGTACCACACAAGTTACAAAACTGGATTTTAAGACCAATATTTAAGTAAGATTTACCATTTTTGTTGACTTTGTTGCCTTAATATTATAAATTGCCTCAAAATTCACAGTTGGCACAAATTGTACCATTTTTACAAAACCCTGGTAAACCTTCAACTAATTTGTTTCACACATTTGAAAACTATCTTGTGGTAACGGATGCTGACGCATTTCATCCAAAGAGGATAGAAGCACTTATTTTCACTTGGGCTGTGAAGGGCAGGAAATATTCAATTATTTGCCTGAGCTGGATGCTCCACCTGGATGTTTTTACACATGGGATAAGTGTTGTGTTCAGAGGCTGTTTTAGAAGTAAACAAAATGCAGATGAATCAGTAGAAGAACTTGTATCAGCCCTAGAGTTGTTAGTATGAACTTGTCATTTTGGCAGCTCACTTGACACTTAAATCAGAGATCAATTTGTTTATAGTTGTTACTTTAGGAAAATACAAAAACGTTTACTGAGTTACAGAGATCCCGCTCTTTCAGAGGCCAATGATTTAGCTAAGAGTATTGAATGGTCAATTGTATGTATACAGCAATATAATAGCTTCAGATGCTGTTACCCGTAGTATAACAAGTGTGAATACTGTGGCTGATGCCCTTTATGCTATTTCCATAAGAGAAAAGGGGTTTACAGTTTGCACCAAGGAAACATACTTGTTTTGGATGTGGCTCTAAATTATACATTGGAAATATTCTGATGTGTCCAGCCATAAACAAACATTGTAATAAATGTGGCAAACAGGGACATTTTCAAGGAGTTTGCAAGAGTGCTATATAGCTCCTGTCAAGATCAGCAATACTGAAGTTTAACATGAACAATGTGCAACTGATTTGTCTAGAGTTGGGCTTACTATTTACTCGGATGACAGTACTGTCAAGCAAAGTTAAGTTCCATGGTGGGAATTGGATTTTGGGGATGAAAAACCTAAAATGATGGCTTATTCTGGAGCTCCTATAATTGGTATGTCTGACTGACTCCACTATGAGAAGGAAGGTAAAACTCCCTTGCCTAGAACAGAAGTTCACCCTACCGCTTTGGGGAAGAGAGACATTGACATGTTGGGTTAAAATCGTGGATGCAGTTATCTGCTTAGAATGGGTTAATATGACAAAAATATATGTGGCCATCAAAAGGAGGAACATTATTGGATGGCAGGATCTGGCCAGATTGGGTCTCATGCTTGTGTCGGCTGCTGATGAGCCAGTTGGGGTTGTAAATGTTCCCATTTCATGGGTTGAGTGTGTTATGGTTTGGCTGTAGAGGAGCTCATTAGAAAGTTCCCTGAGATATTCTACTTAAAACATAGGGAACATTACAACATTTGAGCAGTGATCAAACGCAAACATTTTACCGATACTTTCAGGCACATGCATCAAGCAATTTTGGAATCGCAAACGGTGCGAATCGCAAAATTCGGCCGTTTGCGATTCCAAAATCACTTTTTGGGATGCATCATTAATATCTCATGTATCGCAATTTAAGAATTCACAATTTTTTGCGATTTCTCAAATTGCGATAGCATTTAAGGAATCGCAAATTTTGCGATTCCTTAAATGCTATGCATGATTAATTTTAATTTGCGAATTCGCAATTTTGAAGGGAAAAATTACCATGAAGTAAACCTTCATGGTAATTTGCGAAAAGTTTCAAAAATGCAAATAAATGCATTTTTGAAACTTACATGTTACACACACACACATGCCCTTGGGACATGTGTGTGAGTAAAATGTACTTACATGACATTCCAGGGGTGCAGGGGGGGTCCTTTGGACCCCCTCCTGCACCCTTGAAATTGCATTCTCATTTTGCAATTCCTTAATTGCGAATTCGCAAAATGAGAATGCCTTCCCATTGATTCCTATGGGCCTTTAGGCCCATAGGAATCAATGTAAAGCGTTTCCTTATTTGCGATTCGCAATTAAGGAATCGCAAATAAGGAAAATTAAGAAATCGCTAATACTTTTGCGATTTCTTCATGCATAGTAATTTGCGATTCCTAAATTGAGATTCCTTAATTTTCGCAATTTAGGAATCGCAAATTCCTACAATGATGCATGTGGCTGTTTGAGTGTGAGACCTGAGTTGGAAACTCTTCTAAATAAGATGTGTGCAGAATGTGTGACTCAGGCTAACAACTCGTCTGAGTGGGTTTGCCTTGCAGTTATTGTGAGAAAGAGAAGCAGTGAGATTAGTTTGTGTGTCGCTTTGCACACTCTAAATAAGAACAATATTATTGAATGCCATCCTTTGTTCAAGGAGCAAGAGTTATTGGCAAATCTGATTAAATCTAAATTATTTTCTTTGTTGGATCCGAGGTCAGCCTACCATCAGATTTCGCTGGATACTGAATCTAATGACATACCCACTTAGTAACACTTTTTGGTGCTTACACATTTTTGCGGATGCCTTTTGGTTTCTTGTCTGCTGCAAGTGTTTTCCAAATATTCATGGACACCATTTTCCTGGTGTTCAGGCTTTCGAGGACGACGTGTTGATCTTTTCACAGACGGTCAGAAAGCATAACTTGACTTAGTAAAGAGTACTGTGTATGTTCTGAGAAGTTGGTATACCTTTGAAGAAAGACAAATGTCAATTTTTGACACATCAAATGAAGTATTTGGGTCATTGTGCTTAGGATCAAAGCATTAAACCCAACATTTCTCATGCTATCCAGGATGTTAGGGCCACCAAAGGATAACAACTCTTTGCATGAATTCTTTATTCTTCGCATTATTCTTGTTTCATACAAGGTTGCAAATTTGTAGTTCAGTCTTTTGCACCCTTTTTAGAAAAAGGGGAAAATATATTTGGTCTGTGTGTGCCGATGAAGCTTTCATGGAGTGGAAAAATGTGATTACCTCGGCTCCAGATTAATCACCTTTTATAGCTGATAATCCTGTTTGTGGACAGTGAATGCAAGTCAATTGGGATTAGCAGCTGTTCTTTCCCAATGGATTGGTGGTAGTGAACATGCCATTGCCTTTGCCTCCCACTCTCTGACTCAACCAGACAATTACTCTACCGTAGAGCGTGAGGCATTGGCATGCTCCAGGGTGGTAGAAATTTTTTAAACTCTCCTTTGGAGTACACAATTTGACATTTCTTCAGACCATAACCTTTTAATTTTCCTATTGAATGGAAATGGTACAGGGAAGGCATCAGTCAGACTAGTCAGTTTGCTCTCTAGACTTCAAGAGAACAATATTTCAATTAAATGTATTGCTGGTGGCAAAGATGTGGGAGCTGACTGTTTGTCCAGGGTGCCTTTAGATCAGGGATACTCAAAGTGCAACCCCAGGGCCGCATGTGGCCCTCTTGACCTTTAATTGCCGCGGACCCCTGGTGAACAGCAGCAGTGGGATGTTGTTCACTTGACAGAACAGGAACATTCTGAAATATGTGAAAAAGGCATATTATATTTGCATGTTACCTAAACCAAAGGTAAAGAAGCAAAGAATATTTCCTAGACAACTTATCTTTAGCATGCATCTGCTTTGCGTTCCCCTACGCCCACGGTTCAACACCCCACTGTCGCCCTGCTGGCATCAGTGCAGCCCCCGGAAAGCCACAGACAGTACTTTATGGCCCCCGGTGAAATGTTTGCGAGTACCCGTGCTTTAGCTGGTGATTCTTAAGATGAAGATGTTGGTGATGATGAGTGTGTGGTGGCTTTGATTGGGGGTTTGCCTAGAGGTGAGGGAAACAATTCAAGTGATGCATGGGTGGAAGTATTAAGTGCTGATACATTGCTACAAAATGTCATAACATTTGTAAAGAATGGTTGGTCAAAGAACAAGCATTTACAATGCAACGGTCTCACCTTTGCAAAAGTTAAAGCTATTGGCATTGTAAATGACAACATTTTTAATTATGTGTTGGTTTTGCAAACAGATAAATAAATGGCATTGTTATTTACAATGCCAAAAGCTTAATTTCTCGAAATGCGAGACCTATTGCATTGCAATGCAATAGGTCGCGTATTTACGCGAGTTTGAGCTATTGACTAATAGCAACGCATTTTATTTATGTTTCAAAAACCAAAACATAAATAAAATGTCCCTCACACTGCTCTCTCTCACACTGCTGTCTCTCTTACACTGCTGTCTCTCTCACACTGCTCTCTCTCTCACACTGCTGTCTCTCCCTAGAACACACATATGATGTCTCTCACACTGCTGTCTCTCTCACACACACTGCTGTTTACCACACACTGCTGTTGCTCATACACACTGCTGTCTCTCACACTGCAGGTGTGGGCTGTGGGTTTCCAGCTCATATCTGGAGGGTGGGAGCTGCTGTGTTTAATGGGTATTTTGTTTTACGTACTCCCCAGGGCATTAGTGGTAGCTTCAGAAGCTTTTGTTTTGGGGGGAGGGATGTTGGGGGTCAGATCTCAGCCCAAAGCCCCTACTCCTCTTCATGAACTTGTGCCCTCATGCCTCGTAAACACAGTTGGCTTATGATTTTGTCCCTTTATAGACACATCTCCTATAAGATCCTCCCCCCAAACCCTCTCCCCCATTGTGAAATGTATCTGCAAGTTGGCATGCCTGGGCAGTAATTTTGTGGCAGTCAATGGATCACTGCAAAAATGCAGCGTACAATTCATTCATTTTCTAGTCTGCTGCAGGCAGAAAGCGGATAATGCAAAAACTGAGATATTGCACCTGATTCACATTTGCATACTACGGTTAAGAAAATAAAAATAATTGCCCATGCAAACTGAGCCACACACAGAGCCACACACACAGAGCCACACACACCAGAGTGCCACACACACACACACGCAGAGCCACACACACACACACACAGAGCCACACACGCACACACACAGCCACACACACACACACACACAGAGCCACACACACACACAAAGAACCACACACACAGCATAAACTACACACAAACAATGAGTACCCCTCCTTTATAAGGGTTTAATTTTAATAATTCCGTCCCGTCACTCCAGTAGAGGATATGTGAATACCTCATCCATCCTGTGTCAGTGACTCGATATCCCACTATAGGCTGACCCTTTCCCTTTTAAACTTCCTCCCCTCCCGTCCCTCCAGAGATTACCTAACAGCTACCACAAGGGGTTCCTCGCGGACTCCCACCCTTATGAAGCAACGGCGAGGTAGATGACTTATTCAGTGCACCAGAAAGAGAGGCGTGATTAACATTCGAAGCCAGATTTAGAGCCACATTTCCTTTATGGGCTGGCTAATTGGTAAATTAGCAGGGAAGAAGAAAATGAGCTTGTTGTCTAGATGCTGTGATATAATATCTACTATAGGTAGCAAGCGACTGGGCGCTAGAAGTTAAAAAACATGGCCATTAAAAGTTACATTCACACACACCATTGAAAACCACGATGTTTGTAAGAATACAAGCATGGTCATAATAAGACGGAAAACTTTGGGTCTGTTGTATGGACTAGCTAATCATAGGCATGCATGTGGCTCAATTCAGCGTGTTGTGTAAAATATTTTTAATGCCAACACGAGTATTCAGTGAGGTTGCAGTTCAGGCGTGCTCTGTTTCGTGTGTTTTATAAGTTGTCTAATGCATGCATCACAGCACTGCATGGCCATTGTGCGAATATTTTTGAGATACAAGCAAGCTCTGAATGTTTGGGGAGTGTGGGAATCTGTCTGTGATTTGGCAGACAAATAGAGGGGTCAGACCGCCAAGAAACAACAACAGAGAGGAGAATGCAAGAATTCAAGGAATTCAGAGGGGGGGTGGATGTTTGTAGAGGGAGGGACGCTGAAGGCCATGCTGATGAAATTGTTATGGCGCGAACAGGGTCAACGCCTTTTTGTGTTTTTCCTTTTGAACCGCCCGACCTCCAATTCCACAGACTGGTAGAGACAACGAAACGTACACTCTGTCACATGGGCACAGTTCCCACGCACATCTACGAACTCACTACAGGTATCTTTCTACACACCGAGATAAACACAAACACTCAAGTACAGAGACTTGCACACAAAAAAGGTAGATGAACCGCGCGTCGTACTAGACAAGCACATGTAAACTCACATTAGTAAACGAGCACACACCAACACACTCCGTGTACCAATAGTCACACACAGCCACAGCCTGAATGCACCGCTGTAAATATGTCTCCTATACCTGTATTAACCTATTTCTTGCACCTCTTATTTTATATTTACCTTTTTAATTAGCCTGGTTATATTTGTTATTTGTTAGTGTGTAATTCTCCTTATGCATCACACTTGGTTCTATTGTAAAACACTCCTTTACTTTGGGTAAAGTGAAGTTCACGCTATATAAACTGCATTAAATAAAAGAAATTTTAAAAAAATGTTAAAGATTTAAAATGCACACAAATGCACGCGACCATGCTAACGGTCACTTTCAATCAAATACAATCAACAGAGATCAATACAAAGTCTTGGGAGCACAATCACACACATCTCAGTTTGAGAAGACCCTCACAAGAGACACGACCAGGAGCGGGCAAAAACTCGGGCACAAAAATACACATGTTCACATGTAGCAGGTTGCCGACTTACTTCCGACTCAGAGTGCTGTTTCTTCCATCAAAGGGGAAAGGTTTTTGTGGCATTTAGCAAGTGTTAGTGGGATCGCCTTTATGTGTATTACCAGCATTCTGAAAGCAGGCTGACAAAAAACGCAACTTGTTGGAGATAGCATGTTGTAAGTCTGGGTTTCCCCAAAAACATGGAATGGCGGAGATGGAGGCGGCTATAATGGGGAGTGATAGTTCGATGTGGAGAGCCCTTGATGGCACCCGGTGGGGCCTTTCTATCCTACAAGCCAGTCCCCCCACTGGAATTACAGTGTATTTTGGAGCTGAGCACCGCAGCATTAATCGTGCTGTGGAAGAAGGAAGGTCACAATATGTTTTGGGTTATCGGAACACATCGGAGTTGAGCAGCAGTATGAGCATGCAGCCATATCAATTAACAATGAACATTATTGCTTAATACGAAGGAACCACTATTAGGAGCTGAAGAGTTCCACAGCAATTATGTTCAGTCACGGCTCGCGGGGGAGGACATCAGGGGAGATGGCGGGGGGAGCAGGGAGTTAAATATTAAACAAGAGAAAGGGGCCCGAGCCGGAAACCGGGAGAAAGGAGCCGAGGTAGTGGAAACTACACCATGTTTCTCCAAGGCGAAGCAGAAATGCCTCAGAGAAATGCACGGTCATTTTTTTGATTCGGGGCCTGTTTTTCTTTCTCTCCTCTTCCCATTGGCTGGAATGTAAAATTCCAGCCAATGGGAAGAGGAGAGAAAGAAAACCGAAAGAATCGAAAAAACACACCCCCGAATCCCAAAAAGACGGGGCTTAAACGGAGACACCCCTCTCCTCCAATGGCTGGCCTCCGTTTAGAAAGCCAGCCAATGGAGAAGAGGGGCTGGTTCACGCCCCACTCTGTAAAACATCAGTTCTCCCCAGCGAGACTGCGCAAGCGCAGCCTTCGCTAGGCGGAGACCTAAAAACATTAGGAGATTGGTTTGAAACCTTTGCACAGGTGTCTGTGAACTCTCTTGTGGATGGTTAATTGGTACAAAATGATGTGCTCATCCCACCATTATCTATAAGAGAATATTTAATTGAAATAGCCATGGAGGTCCATCTAGGGATTTCTTCAGCCATTCGCAAAATGAAGCAGTATTCTGGTGGCTAGTATTGTATTCTTAAGTAATTTTTTGACTGTCTTTCTTTTCTAGTGTCAGATAAAGATTGGAAGATGTTGAGACACCATTACATGCGGTTCTTTTGCCAGATGGGTCATGGATGAAAGTTGCTCTAGACTTTGCAGGACCATTTGATTTCAGAAGTATATGTTGGTCCAAGTGAACTATTTTGCAAAATGGGTCTACTTTGACTATGTTTCTTCCCCTAATAATTTGTGTGTTATCGTTTTTTTGAAGGAAATGTTTGAAATTGAAGTACCTTCCAAAGAGCCACTGACTCATTTCAGTTTGTCTCAAATGAAAGATTGAGAGTTGCTTTATATTCGCCTACCTGAAATGGTTAGTGGATCGATCGTATTAATTGGTTTCTTAAAGAAGGGGTGCAAGCAGCTCTTTCTGCAAGTGTATTGCTGGACGAGTTCTTGAGAAAGAATGTTTGGAATTATTTGGTGTCTCCTCATTGTACCACTGGAGAAACTCCTTCCAGGTTGTTGCATAATGGGATACCCAGGTGTACCATATGTCCAGATTGGGTTAAAATCTTAAACAAACTGATAATGGTTCTGATTTTGAGTTGTGTCCAATCACATGTCAAAGAAAAACAATCTTTTGTCAAAGTCAGTTTTGATAGCAAACGTATTAGCAAGAATCTGGCTCTGGTAATTGGGGATTGGGTTCTGATTAAGAAGCTGAAAAGGGTTAAGATAGGAGATTCTAAATTCATGTTGCCTGTTAGAGTGATGAAAGTATCTAAGGGTGCAGTGCTCCTAGATGGGAAATGATGATAGAGTAGAAGGAGTTTAGTAAACTTTCTTCTGATCAATGTAATGTAATGTAATGTAATGTAACCGGATTTATAAAGCGCATGGTTACTCAGGAGCGTCCCAGCTCTAAACGAGAGCCAAAAAGTCCTGCGGAGAGTGAAGCTCAGGGGCCCTGGAGGAAAAGGAAAGTTTTAAGGAGTTTCCGGAACCGCAGGTGGCATGGTTCCGCTCGCAGCTTCAGCGGGAGGGAGTTCCATAAAAACGCAGCGTTCACGGAAAATCGACGGCCTCCAGTGTGCGCCTTCTTAACTCTGGGAATTATAGCCAGGTAATCATGATCAGAGCAGAGAGATCTGTTAGCTTTATAGGGCGTGACTAGTTTCTTCAAGATTGGAGGTCCATTGCCTATCAGAGATTTGTGAGTAATACACAAATATTTGAACGTTATTCTCTCACGAATAGGCAGCCAGTGAAGCTGTCTAAGGGCTGGTTTCGCTGAGGCCCTCACAGAAGTGCCTGTGAGCAGCCTGGCTACGGAATTCTGAATCCGCTGCAATTTAGAGATTGTTCCTTCCGGGGCGCCTAAAAACAGGGCGTTACTATAGTCTAATCTTGAAAGGATCAGACCTTGAATTAGCAGCTTCCTAGACAGAAGGGGAAGAAGAGGAAGGACTTTCTGACCTGAGCGGAGTAGGCCGAAACAAATGCCAGCTGTTTTTTTAGCATGGATTTTGAACGAAAGATCTTGTTCCAGCCAGACCCCTAAACTTTTAATTTCTTGTTTTGGGGGAGGGGGATACCCATACAAGTAGGCCAGATAGCATCAGACAATAAGGTCCCCTTTTGCCCCAACAGCATAAGTTACGGTTTGGAACCATTAAGTTTGAGAGAGGACTCACTCATCCAGGCGTGGATTTTGGACAAACAGGCGTGGAGGTTTTCAGAACACTGGTCTGCTTGAGTCAGCGAGACGACGAGTTGGGTGTCGTCATCTTAACTTACTATTTTAATCCCAAAAGGGGCAACCACATCCTCCAGAGGGGACATGTATACGTTGAACAATGTCGGGCTCAATGAAGAGCCCTGCGGTACACCGCACTGGAGGGGGATTGAGTTGGACCGCGCAGTGCCTTCCCAGACTTGAAAGGTCTGATTATCTAAGAAGGAAGTTAGCCAATCAAGGGCCTTACCGGACACTCCCAGATTGTATAGGCGTTGAATCAAGACACGGTGGTTAACCGTGTCGAAGGCTGCACTTAGATCCAGGAGGATCACTATCTCTGAGCCGCCTGAATCCAAGATGCACCTTGCCTCTTCAATGACCGATATAAGGGCTGTGTCAGTACCCTGGCCCTGGCAGAAGCCTGTTTGAGAGCTACGTTGTAGTTCATTAGACTCCAGAAAGGTGGACAGTTGTTGTTTGGTCATTTTCTATGCAATCTTACTGAGTCCAGGTAGCAATGAAATAGGCCTAAAATTAACCAGGTCCGTAGAATCTAGCGGTAGCTTTTTCAATAAGGCCTTTACAACAGCCCCCTTCCAACTCAAAGGGACAATGCCTTGAGAGAAGGAGGCATTAATTAGGTCAGTAGCCGGGGAGGCAATGATGGAAGTAACCCGTTTGAGAATAGATATTGGAACGGAGTCACTGGGAGAGCCGCTTTTCATGGCAGTCAGGACCTTTTGGAATTCTTCCACAGAAACTCGATCGAAGGAGTTTAACTGAGGATCGGGCATCATATGCCTACTATAGGTATCTACTGTAAAGTCGGATTGTGGCAAAGTCTTAAGAATATTATGAACTTTAGTGTCGAAGTAATGAGCAAGCTCATTGCATTTGCCTGCGGAAGTATCCGGGACTATGGGGGGGTCAGGAACCTTCAGTAGTTCTTTTACAATCTGAAAGGTTTCTCTCGAGGAGTTGGAAGAGGATCTAATTCTTTCTTCAAAGAATGCAGCCTTGGCGTTTTTAAGAGAGACTTTGTAGGCCCTAATTGCTGAGCGATAGGTTTCCTTGTTATGACTGGCCCAGTCCCTTCACCATACACGCTCGAGCTTCTTGCACACTTTCCGTAGGGCTCTGAGCTCAGGGGTATACCAGGGAGATTTACAAGCTCTGCCCTTTTTTTCAATTAATTTCCTCAGCAGAACTAAATCCAAAGAACTGTCAAGCCAGTTCTTAAAGTTATTATCAGCTACCACGGGGTCGGGGTCGGGTAAGGGACGAGATTGTTCAAGCTTAAGGGTCCAGTTTCCAGTTTTCAACAGAAAGCTTAGACCAGACCCTTTCTACAATACGCAAGCCCGTGATACGCGGTAAATCAGTCTCGGCTTGCCAGGAGAAGGGGACCAGGATATGTTCCGACCAGTGAAGGGGTACGGGAGGGCTGAACTGGAGTGACGAAATGTTGGAAAAGATAGGGTCCAACAGATGGCCTTTTATGTGAGTGGCATCCATATTAATAAGACCCAGGCCATATGATTTAAGATCCAGCTGAAGATCAGCCGCTACTTTATCATGGGGGTCATTAAGATGTAAATTAAGGTCTCCCAGAACAATAAAATTGGATGCAGTAGAGGCCAACACAGTTACTGTCTCCATAAGTGAGCTAACAAGGTGCCCTAAATAGCTCGGGGGGGGGGGGCGATACACCAGCAGGCCTGATATAGAGGTGGTGGGGGAGATTTGCAAAATTAAATGAGAACTCTCACAGTCAGAAATGTTCCCATCCTGCAACCTGCAAATAAAAAGGTCTCTGTACAGGATAGCTACCCCACCCCCTCTCCCAATGGGCCTGTTCTGTGATTGAATAAGATACCCTGGGGGTAGCGAGCTTACCATATCGGCTTCTGAGTTAGGGGATAACTAAGTTTCTGTCACAAAACAGAATATCTAAATTGTAATCCTGAATCATAAGGTTGATTTCCAGAGAATGTTTGGGAAGAGACCTACAATTCAGTAGGGCCATACGCACGTTAGTACTGATGGGTGTCATGTTTCCTTCCCTGTGGACTCTGATTCCAGAGACTACAATAGGTGTATGTGTCATCTGGCCTATGTAGGTAACAACAATTGGGATTTTTCGTAGGTCTAAGTAGAAGCAGATCTTTCCGAGAATAACAGATCGAGTGATTCAATAAAACGGGCAAAAGGTCTAGCCCTGGGCCCGGCTGGGCGCGGACGGGCTTGCCTCTGGCGCGCCTCAAGCTAAGTTAATTTGAAATACAAACAGAAGTGGGGGTGGAGATTTTGATTTGAATGGTGAGTCGCATCCAGACAGCTCTTATTGGGGCAATACTGATGTCAGACATCAGCCTACTTTTTCATCTACAGATAATCATGACTTCCCTCAAACAGTTAATTCCATTAGTGATTCTAATGGTGGTATAACTGATGATTCAGTGTTGGTGAACAATGACAATGTTGTGAGTTGTGACATGTGGTCTGGAAATATTTCTAGGCCCAGTACTTTGCGTGCATTACTTTCACTAGGGCTCAGAATTAAGACCAATCATAATGTTTCTGTTCCAGGTAGGTTTAAAGATTATTATATGCATGAATCTAATATATATATATATATGTATATATATATATATATATATTTTTTTTTGCCTTTTGGGTTAATTTCTTTTTTTTCCTTTAGAGGGTTCATTGATCTGTTTTTTATGAAAGAAGATGTGATGTTATACTGTTATTCTTATATTGTGGTATGCTTGTATGTTGTGTTTTCATGATACTTTAATTTGAGGCTTTGTCATTATCGTTTATACTTTGCTTACATGTGTTTATCTATGAACTGGAGTTCCATTTTCTGTTCTTGCTATGTTGGTGTTCAGTGTCACGCCACTCACCTGGCTCTTGTACTCAAAGATGCTGCTAGACCTCCTTCTCTCCTAGTGTGGTGGAATCGTAACCGTGAATCATCTTTAACCCCTCAAGGGAAGGGGGGGTTTAGACAAAATTACAAACAGAGAGTCTAACATGCCTTCGAGATTCGACGCCGTCTTTTTGGAGTCGTACATACTTCTCTTCCCAGTCCTGGGTAGCGGTGTCGTGATATGTGCAAGGTGAGCTGTACAGCGCTGTCACTTACACAATAATAAATATTTTGTCGCATAGACTTCCAATAATCAACTGTAACCCTTGGCATTGCAGCTCTTCTGGCAGAAGCTATATTGTGTTTTCACAGTACACACTAAGGTAACCTTGTTTGTTCAGCACTAGGCACAAGGTGCGCAAAAGTGTTCTTTTGGATTTACAGATTACAAAACAACAAAGGATGTCACATAAGAATGTCATTGCGTGCTAATACCAAGGCCTCAGTATACACGTTAAATATTACCCACAATGCCTCATTATTCAAGAGTTGTCCTGTTTTCTGATTATCAGTGTCATAAAAACAAGTCTTGGATGATATGCATTCCAAAAGGTCACTAAACTTGAGGATAGTACTTAACCATGTCTTCACTTTTATTTGTGGTGTGTGTTGCAGGGACGGTGTTTGCTGGATTTGCAGGGGAGAAGCTGTTCACACGTTGGAGATTCACAGAAGAGCCGTGCAGCACTGCAGGGATGGTGTTTGCTGCGTCGCTGGAATTGCTGAGGAGAATATGTCCACAGCGTCGCAGATTTGCAGGAGAGCCACACTCCAGAAGAAGCTCAGCCTGGTCATGGAGACGTTCAAGTGAGCGGGATTGCTGAAGAGTGTCCGTCCTCTTCAATCACTACCTTGTGGTGTGGGCACAGTATAAATACCTTTTCGAAAATTTGAGATGGCAAGGCAATCTGAATGGACTATGAGTCAGCCCAACTATCACCACAGTCATGATGAGTCAGCCCAAATATCACCATAGTCATGTGCCTATAAGTCAGCCCAAATATCGTCATGATGAGTCAGCCCAAATATCACCATAATAGTTGTTGGACCCGGCCCATTAGGCAGGTTCACCCCTAGACTTTTTGCGTTTTCCTAGCCTATTTATGGAACCTGGTATTGGTGATTTTAGGCCTCTGCGCACTTTTTCACTGTGGTACAGTGTAAAGTGCTTGAGCTCTCTGTGAATGAATGGTGAGTGACCTGCCCTCCCATAGGAATGAATGGAGAATATGTATGCCCATGGTAGTTCCTGATGCGTTGGGAGTGCAGGGGCGAGTTTGGTATGAGAGAACTCGTGAGAATGAATGCTGCAAAATGATGTATGCAGCATGACTGTGTCTAGTCTAGAAGTACTACTTTTGGAAGTTGGAATATTTGTGTAAGTTGGTGCTAGCGTGTGATTGGCTGGTGAGCCTGGCCCAGAGTGCATGGGCCTGCTTGTGGATTGACTGTCTGGTTTGAGGATGACAGGGGCTGGAGAGCCCAGGAGGTTGTCTGAAGTCAGCCCATGGATGAAAGGCAGCATCTGCTGCCAGGGAAGTGGGAGGAGATGGCACCTGATAGTGAAGGGCTGTTCCTGTGTAACTACAAAGCTGGCTCCACCTCCCGCTGGGCGACTGACACCTCTGTCCCTGATACTGAAGGGGACTTCCCTCTAAACCAGTCCAGCTGGTTCTCACACTACCTGCTTCAAAGGACTTCAAAGAACTTCAAAGGTTTTGCACTGTATAAAGAAGGGGTTGTATCCCCTTCCAAATTGTTCTTGTTTTCAACTTGAATCTTCCAGGGGCATGCTGCTGCTGGGGCTCAGGGGAATCCCTGGGCTCTGCCCAGCTCCTGGACATCTGATGGACTGCTGGGGGACTCTTCCTGGCTGTCCCCCTGCCTGGCTGCATCTTTGAGGACTTTTGCTGGACTTTGTTCTGCCCTGGAGACCTTAACCTGTGATGCTGGGACCCTTCTGGTTATAGGGGTCCTTTCCAGGGGCCTGTGGGTCCTGCCAGTGTCCCCAGCGCGATGGAAGCGCTTTATTTTTGTCCCATAGCGCTTGAGAGCGCTTTATTTTGGACCCGTAGCGAGCGTGTCGCTATCACGCATTTTGCGTGAGGTTTTGCAGGTGCCACCCTGCTTCATGCCCGATATCGCTATTTGCTTCGTTGCGGGTGCCACCCCGTTTATTGGATTGTTTTGCGAGTGCCCACCTCGCTTCTGAATGTCAGATACTCCTCGAGGGTGCTTACCCCTCGTTATGCCCCTTTGTTCACCGCCGCGGCCCGAGCTGTGGTGCATGGCCGCCGAGGGAAGCTGAGCGAAGGTGCCGCGCTGGGATTGGTGCGCCTGGGAGGCTCGCCCTGTTAGGCCGCACACTGATTGGGCCGCTGTTGGAGGCGGGTCCCGGAGAGCCGCGCTGGGATTGGCGGGCCCCGGGAAGAAGTTGCCGCGTCACGAGGGGCTCGCTTGGAGAGCCGCGCCCTGATTGGAGATCGTCCTCCCGGTCTCCCGTGTGCCGAGGGAGACCGGGGATCCTGCCGGCCCGGGTGAAGTGCGGGACACAGAGGCTGAGGCCGCTGGTAGCAGCGCGGAGCTCCCGTAAGGAAGGAGGGAGCCCCGCAGGTGCCGCACTGTCCGCCGGCGCAGGAGTCAGCCGAACCGGTGAGCGAGTGGCAAAGGAGAAGGGGGGGGCGCCGGGACGCATTGTCGGTGAAAGCCCCCCCCCCCATAGCGCGAGCTCGCGCTTCCTGTTTGTATGAAGCCACGAGGGCTTCAAGGGCGGCCCCAGCTGGCAGTGGGTCGCCCCAACACGTGTATGAGTCCAGAGAGGCTCTAGGGGGCCATTTCTTTTGATTTACGAGCCCGCGTGGCTCGAGGGCCCTTTTGTCGAAAAGACACAGAGTCAGGGCGGCCCCAGTTGGCAGCGGGTCGCCCCAACGTTGTCCAGAGCCAGGAGAAGGCTCGAAGGGGCATTGTTTGCAGAGCCTGAGGGCTCCAACGTTTGGCCACAGTGTTTGTTTTAGAGCCTGTGTGGCTCCAGCATGGCGCAGTTTGCGCCCAAGGGTCAGTGAGGACCCTGTCGCAGTTTATTTTATTGCGATGCCCAGGTGCCCAGCACTTTGTGGGCACCTGCCACGTCTAGGCTTTTTGTACTTTGGACTGGCGCTGCATGGCAGCGCGCCCTGACTTTGGACTCAGGGCGTCCTTGCCCCAACAAGGCCAGTTGGCCTAGGGACTGCCACAGGTAGTGGCTTATGTAGTGTAGGCGCAATGTGATTTCTATGCTTTTAAATAGTAATTGCCTACTGTGTGTTTTTTGCTCTATTGACTTATGTTATGGCACCTCTGAATGTTCATGCATTATGTGTCTTCCTTTCCATGCGCTGCACCTCTGAATGTTTAGTCATCATGTGTCTTCTTGCGCTGCACCCCTGAATGTGATTTTATTGCATCATGTGCTCTATTCTTAACACCTCTGAATGTTTAGTCATCATGTGTTTCTCCTTATTACTCCTCTGAATGTGTTCATGCATCATGGGTAAGGTGTTCTGGTTTATGCCCCTAAATGTGGTTATTCTTAGGTGGTTGTCTTTTCTACTCCTCTGAATGTAGGTTTATTACATCATGGGTAATGTATCCTTTCTTAGACCCCTAATGCTGTGTGATACTTAGGTGGTTCTTCTTTCTTAGTACAGGTGGTCCTAGTAAGGTCCTGGTTCCTGTTACCAGTGGTTACTGGTGGTTATCTTTGATTAATATTTTATGTTACATTTATTCTTTATTCTAGAAGTGATTTTATATTCTACACTTTATCTAGAAGTTCTACATCTGATTTTGACAGGCGCCCATGTGGCCCTGTCTTGTGTACATAATCCCTGTGAATATTGCCCGTGCCAGTTGGCACCATGTATATGTGTGATTTTATCTGATGTGTTTTTACAATACAAAAGTTATTTTTATAATAACCTTGTGTGGAGTCTCTTCTGTGGTGTGCCTAGTATGTTGTTGCTGTTGTGCGCTGGCGCAAATGCTTTACACATTGCCTCCAAGTTTAGCCTTACTGCTTGTGCCAAGCTACCAAGGGGGTGAGCAGAGGTTATCTTGGCGTGTGACTTCCTTGCCCTGACTAGAATGGTGGTTTCTGCCTGGCTTTGGCGTCAGCCTTAGCCTACCAGAAATAGCCAGTTCTAACATTGTTGGTCAGCGGTGCGGATTTTGGACTTGTGTTTGCGCAGTGCCATAGCGACAACTGGCTACATTACAAAACTCTGCAATTGGTTTTTTTTCTCAGATAGTCACATGTTTGGGATTATTGTTTTTGATTTTTTTTCCTCAAGAGTGTCATTTTCAAATGTGTTTCTGCGCTTTATGTTTAGTGGCAGATGAGAGAAAGTGACAGGGCGGGACGCCAGTAGAGGGGGAGGTTCCCATAGATTAGGAATCCCTTGCTGGGTCCGGCGTCCAATCCCAAAATCCTGTCCCTGTGTGGGTAGATGGAAGAGAGGGAGTGTGAGGAGAAATGACTAGCTCAGGAGGGTGTTGTTCCCTGAGTGTAGTGTGTGTGTCTGGATTCCCCAGTGTGGTAGGATCCAGTGGTGGCAGCTTTAATGTGTCCAGTGTGTTAATTCCCATTCCCCGCTCCCAGAGTTTGGTACCTGTGTCACGTGTGGTCAGGTTGAGTGATCAGGGGTGGTGGAAACTGCCTTACCAGTCCGAGGGGGGGGAGTGTGCGAACGAATGATGTGCTGAACTGGAGGAGTTGGTGTGAGTTTTCTTTTTGTTAAAGAGGTTGCATGAGAGGTGTACCTCTGGTGGTGTGCAGGAGGTCCTGCAGAGGCACTGGACAGGAAGGTGGATGTCTGGCGGTGTGCTAGATGTCTTGCAGAAGCATTAGGGAGTGGTTCCAAAAGGAGTGGCTTGTGTATCTGATGATCCTGTAAAGGGGAAGAGGTTCATGTGTAACCCAGCTTGGTCCCAGTAGTATGGTAGGGGTGTAGGGGCTCACGCCCTGTCTCAGTGGAGGCGGAGTGAGTGTGGGACGGTGTGTCCCACGTTGGCCTGAAACCCTATCTCAGGGCCTGGAGGGTTCCTTAAGGGAGCGCCAGGTCAGGGGCCTAAGCTGTACATAGGTCATTTGAGGAGGATCTTCCTGTGTCTAGAGGACGGGGAGTGTCTGTAACCAGAACTCCGGCGGTCCTAGTGTTGGGCAGTACCGCTCCTAAGTGGAGGGTGCAGAAGTCCTGGCTCGCTGAGCATTTGACCGTCTAGAGTGCTTGACCATTTGTGGGGCCTCTGGAGGTCGTTCCCCGAGGAGGGGGGAAAGCCGGGTTGGGGTTGTGGCCTGACCTGGGAGGAGTACTGGAGGAGAGTGTGTCGCTGATACGCCGCTGGCGTGTGCTCTGTCTAGCCTGAGACATACTGGAACTGGAAGGGGGTGCAGAGGGACGGTGTCCTTACTTCTGACCCCGGTGTAACCTGAGGGTTTAGATCTTAGGTTGGGAGATTAGGAAACTTCTAGGTCAAGAGGAATCTCTACCAAAGTGGATCAGCTGAAGAGACTGAGGGGGCTGCCCTTGCTGTGTGTTCTGGGGCTCACCTGCAGTTTGTTGTTTTCACTAAGGTAGAGGAAAGGGGCTTTGCTGTGTGCAGTGTCCCCCCACCTGCTTGAAGAGGAACTGTGCTGTGTGCTTTGTACCTCAGAAGTGGAATAGTTTCCAGGTGGTAGACCAGTGATGGAGTGAGATCCTGATCTGGTAGGAGAATTGTGTTCTAGTGAAGTGTTTTTCTGTGAGGGTGCGGAAACCCAGAAGTAGAGGTAGGGTGGGGCATTCTTGCCCGTGACCTCTGGTCAGCCTGAGGGTATGGTCCCTAGGTTGTTGGATCAGTGGTGGTTGTAGCTACACTGAGAGAGAGAGTGGAGCATGGCTATTGTGTGCCAGGGGTTACTACCCCCCACTCTTTGGATTAGTTAGGACCTGTGATTTGGATGGCCTATGGCCTGGTCTTGGCTGTGGATGACTAGTGTGTACCAGTGGGGTACCCTAGTTGAGTCAGAGAGTTATTATTTGGAGGAAACCATGTAGGGTCAGAGTGGCGCAAAACTGGACGGTGTCCCTGCTGTGCGAGGCCGTGTCCGTGGTTTTGTCGCCCAAAGCAGTGAAGCCCATCAGTGGTGTGATTGGTCTACCCTGCGTTTTGGCTGGAAGGGGGTTGTGTTGGACCCGGCCCATTAGGCAGGTTCACCCCTAGACTTTTTGCGTTTTCCTAGCCTATTTATGGAACCTGGTATTGGTGATTTTAGGCCTCTGCGCACTTTTTCACTGTGGTACAGTGTAAAGTGCTTGAGCTCTCTGTGAATGAATGGTGAGTGACCTGCCCTCCCATAGGAATGAATGGGGAATATGTATGCCCATGGTAGTTCCTGATGCGTGGGGAGTGCAGGGGCGAGTTTGGTATGAGAGAACTCGTGAGAATGAATGCTGCAAAATGATGTATGCAGCATGACTGTGTCTAGTCTAGAAGTACTACTTTTGGAAGTTGGAATATTTGTGTAAGTTGGTGCTAGCGTGTGATTGGCTGGTGAGCCTGGCCCAGAGTGCATGGGCCTGCTTGTGGATTGACTGTCTGGTTTGAGGATGACAGGGGCTGGAGAGCCCAGGAGGTTGTCTGAAGTCAGCCCATGGATGAAAGGCAGCATCTGCTGCCAGGGAAGTGGGAGGAGATGGCACCTGATAGTGAAGGGCTGTTCCTGTGTAACTACAAAGCTGGCTCCACCTCCCACTGGGCGACTGACACCTCTGTCCCTGATACTGAAGGGGACTTCCCTCTAAACCAGTCCAGCTGGTTCTCACACTACCTGCTTCAAAGGACTTCAAAGAACTTCAAAGGTTTTGCACTGTATAAAGAAGGGGTTGTATCCCCTTCCAAATTGTTCTTGTTTTCAACTTGAATCTGCCAGGGGCATGCTGCTGCTGGGGCTCAGGGGAATCCCTGGGCTCTGCCCAGCTCCTGGACATCTGATGGACTGCTGGGGGACTCTTCCTGGCTGTCCCCCTGCCTGGCTGCATCTTTGAGGACTTTTGCTGGACTTTGTTCTGCCCTGGAGACCTTAACCTGTGATGCTGGGACCCTTCTGGTTATAGGGGTCCTTTCCAGGGGCCTGTGGGTCCTGCCAGTGTCCCCAGCGCGATGGAAGCGCTTTATTTTTGTCCCATAGCGCTTGAGAGCGCTTTATTTTGGACCCGTAGCGAGCGTGTCGCTATCACGCATTTTGCGTGAGGTTTTGCAGGTGCCACCCTGCTTCATGCCCGATATCGCTATTTGCTTCGTTGCGGGTGCCACCCCGTTTATTGGATTGTTTTGCGAGTGCCCACCTCGCTTCTGAATGTCAGATACTCCTCGAGGGTGCTTACCCCTCGTTATGCCCCTTTGTTCACCGCCGCGGCCCGAGCTGTGGTGCATGGCCGCAGAGGGAAGCTGAGCGAAGGTGCCGCGCTGGGATTGGTGCGCCTGGGAGGCTCGCCCTGTTAGGCCGCGCACTGATTGGGCCGCTGTTGGAGGCGGGTCCCGGAGAGCCGCGCTGGGATTGGCGGGCCCCGGGAAGAAGTTGCCACGTCACGAGGGGCTCGCTTGGAGAGCCGGGCCCTGATTGGAGATCGTCCTCCCGGTCTCCCGTGTGCCGAGGGAGACCGGGGATCCTGCCGGCCCGGGTGAAGTGCGGGACACAGAGGCTGAGGCCGCTGGTAGCAGCGCGGAGCTCCCGTAAGGAAGGAGGGAGCCCCGCAGGTGCCGCACTGTCCGCCGGCGCAGGAGTCAGCCGAACCGGTGAGCGAGTGGCAAAGGAGAAGGGGGGGGCGCCGGGACGCATTGTCGGTGTCCGCCCCCCCCCCCCATAGCGCGAGCTCGCGCTTCCTGTTTGTATGAAGCCACGAGGGCTTCAAGGGCGGCCCCAGCTGGCAGTGGGTCGCCCCAACACGTGTATGAGTCCAGAGAGGCTCTAGGGGGCCATTTCTTTTGATTTACGAGCCCGCGTGGCTCGAGGGCCCTTTTGTCGAAAAGACACAGAGTCAGGGCGGCCCCAGTTGGCAGCGGGTCGCCCCAACGTTGTCCAGAGCCAGGAGAAGGCTCGAAGGGGCATTGTTTGCAGAGCCTGAGGGCTCCAACGTTTGGCCACAGTGTTTGTTTTAGAGCCTGTGTGGCTCCAGCATGGCGCAGTTTGTGCCCAAGGGTCAGTGAGGACCCTGTCGCAGTTTATTTTAATGCGATGCCCAGGTGCCCAGCACTTTGTGGGCACCTGCCACGTTTAGGCTTTTTGTACTTTGGACTGGCGCTGCATGGCAGCGCGCCCTGACTTTGGACTCAGGGCGTCCTTGCCCCAACAAGGCCAGTTGGCCTAGGGACTGCCACAGGTAGTGGCTTATGTAGTGTAGGCGCAATGTGATTTCTATGCTTTTAAATAGTAATTGCCTACTGTGTGTTTTTTGCGCTATTGACTTATGTTATGGCACCTCTGAATGTTCATGCATTATGTGTCTTCCTTTCCATGCGCTGCACCTCTGAATGTTTAGTCATCATGTGTCTTCTTGCGCTGCACCCCTGAATGTGATTTTATTGCATCATGTGCTCTATTCTTAACACCTCTGAATGTTTAGTCATCATGTGTTTCTCCTTATTACTCCTCTGAATGTGTTCATGCATCATGGGTAAGGTGTTCTGGTTTATGCCCCTAAATGTGGTTATTCTTAGGTGGTTGTCTTTTCTACTCCTCTGAATGTAGGTTTATTACATCATGGGTAATGTATCCTTTCTTAGACCCCTAATGCTGTGTGATACTTAGGTGGTTCTTCTTTCTTAGTACAGGTGGTCCTAGTAAGGTCCTGGTTCCTGTTACCAGTGGTTACTGGTGGTTATCTTTGATTAATATTTTATGTTACATTTATTCTTTATTCTAGAAGTGATTTTATATTCTACACTTTATCTAGAAGTTCTACATCTGATTTTGACAGGCGCCCATGTGGCCCTGTCTTGTGTACATAATCCCTGTGAATATTGCCCGTGCCAGTTGGCACCATGTATATGTGTGATTTTATCTGATGTGTTTTTACAATACAAAAGTTATTTTTATAATAACCTTGTGTGGAGTCTCTTCTGTGGTGTGCCTAGTATGTTGTTGCTGTTGTGCGCTGGCGCAAATGCTTTACACATTGCCTCCGAGTTTAGCCTTACTGCTTGTGCCAAGCTACCAAGGGGGTGAGCAGAGGTTATCTTGGCGTGTGACTTCCTTGCCCTGACTAGAATGGTGGTTTCTGCCTGGCTTTGGCGTCAGCCTTAGCCTACCAGAAATAGCCAGTTCTAACATTGTTGGTCAGCGGTGCGGATTTTGGACTTGTGTTTGCGCAGTGCCATAGCGACAACTGGCTACATTACAAAACTCTGCAATTGTTTTTTTTTCTCAGATAGTCACATGTTTGGGATTATTGTTTTTGATTTTTTTTCCTCAAGAGTGTCATTTTCAAATGTGTTTCTGCGCTTTATGTTTAGTGGCAGATGAGACAAAGTGACAGGGCGGGACGCCAGTAGAGGGGGAGGTTCCCATAGATTAGGAATCCCTTGCTGGGTCCGGCGTCCAATCCCAAAATCCTGTCCCTGTGTGGGTAGATGGAAGAGAGGGAGTGTGAGGAGAAATGACTAGCTCAGGAGGGTGTTGTTCCCTGAGTGTAGTGTGTGTGTCTGGATTCCCCAGTGTGGTAGGATCCAGTGGTGGCAGCTTTAATGGGCCCGATTCACAGAATGAACTTAAGACTCAATCCTAAACTTACTACTATTTTGCTATTCACAGAATGCACTTACTACGTTTGGCATTCACAGAATGAACTTACTACTTTTGGTATTCACAGAAGTTAGGATTTTGTCTTAAGTCTGTCTTAAGTCTGTCTTAAGTCTGTCTTAAGACAAACTTAAGACAAAATCCTAACTTCTGTGAATACCAAAAGTAGTAAGTTCATTCTGTGAATGCCAAAAGTAGTAAGTGCATTCTGTGAATACCAAAATAGTAGTAAGTTTAGGATTGAGTCTTAAGTTCATTCTGTGAATCGGGCCCAATGTGTCCAGTGTGTTAATTCCCATTCCCCGCTCCCAGAGTTTGGTACCTGTGTCACGTGTGGTCAGGTTGAGTGATCAGGGGTGGTGGAAACTGCCTTACCAGTCCGAGGGGGGGGAGTGTGCGAACGAATGATGTGCTGAACTGGAGGAGTTGGTGTGAGTTTTCTTTTTGTTAAAGAGCTTGCATGAGAGGTGTACCTCTGGTGGTGTGCAGGAGGTCCTGCAGAGGCACTGGACAGGAAGGTGGATGTCTGGCGGTGTGCTAGATGTCTTGCAGAGGCATTAGGGAGTGGTTCCAAAAGGAGTGGCTTGTGTATCTGATGATCCTGTAAAGGGGAAGAGGTTCATGTGTAACCCAGCTTGGTCCCAGTAGTATGGTAGGGGTGTAGGGGCTCACGCCCTGTCTCAGTGGAGGCGGAGTGAGTGTGGGACGGTGTGTCCCACGTTGGCCTGAAACCCTATCTCAGGGCCTGGAGGGTTCCTTAAGGGAGCGCCAGGTCAGGGGCCTAAGCTGTACATAGGTCATTTGAGGAGGATCTTCCTGTGTCTAGAGGACGGGGAGTGTCTGTAACCAGAACTCCGGCGGTCCTAGTGTTGGGCAGTACCGCTCCTAAGTGGAGGGTGCAGAAGTCCTGGCTCGCTGAGCATTTGACCGTCTAGAGTGCTTGACCATTTGTGGGGCCTCTGGAGGTCGTTCCCCGAGGAGGGGGGAAAGCCGGGTTGGGGTTGTGGCCTGACCTGGGAGGAGTACTGGAGGCGAGTGTGTCGCTGATACGCCGCTGGCGTGTGCTCTGTCTAGCCTGAGACATACTGGAACTGGAAGGGGGTGCAGAGGGACGGTGTCCTTACTTCTGACCCCGGTGTAACCTGAGGGTTTAGATCTTAGGTTGGGAGATTAGGAAACTTCTAGGTCAAGAGGAATCTCTACCAAAGTGGATCAGCTGAAGAGACTGAGGGGGCTGCCCTTGCTGTGTGTTCTGGGGCTCACCTGCAGTTTGTTGTTTTCACTAAGGTAGAGGAAAGGGGGCTTTGCTGTGTGCAGTGTCCCCCCACCTGCTTGAAGAGGAACTGTGCTGTGTGCTTTGTACCTCAGAAGTGGAATAGTTTCCAGGTGGTAGACCAGTGATGGAGTGAGATCCTGATCTGGTAGGAGAATTGTGTTCTGGTGAAGTGCTTTTCTGTGAGGGTGCGGAAACCCAGAAGTAGAGGTAGGGTGGGGCATTCTTGCCCGTGACCTCTGGTCAGCCTGAGGGTATGGTCCCTAGGTTGTTGGATCAGTGGTGGTTGTAGCTACACTGAGAGAGAGAGTGGAGCATGGCTATTGTGTGCCAGGGGTTACTACCCCCCACTCTGTGGATTAGTTAGGACCTGTGATTTGGATGGCCTATGGCCTGGTCTTGGCTGTGGATGACTAGTGTGTACCAGTGGGGTACCCTAGTTGAGTCAGAGAGTTATTATTTGGAGGAAACCATGTAGGGTCAGAGTGGCGCAAAACTGGACGGTGTCCCTGCTGTGCGAGGCCGTGTCCGTGGTTTTGTCGCCCAAAGCAGTGAAGCCCATCAGTGGTGTGATTGGTCTACCCTGCGTTTTGGCTGGAAGGGGGTTGTGTTGGACCCGGCCCATTAGGCAGGTTCACCCCTAGACTTTTTGCGTTTTCCTAGCCTATTTATGGAACCTGGTATTGGTGATTTTAGGCCTCTGCGCACTTTTTCACTGTGGTACAGTGTAAAGTGCTTGAGCTCTCTGTGAATGAATGGTGAGTGACCTGCCCTCCCATAGGAATGAATGGGGAATATGTATGCCCATGGTAGTTCCTGATGCGTGGGGAGTGCAGGGGCGAGTTTGGTATGAGAGAACTCGTGAGAATGAATGCTGCAAAATGATGTATGCAGCATGACTGTGTCTAGTCTAGAAGTACTACTTTTGGAAGTTGGAATATTTGTGTAAGTTGGTGCTAGCGTGTGATTGGCTGGTGAGCCTGGCCCAGAGTGCATGGGCCTGCTTGTGGATTGACTGTCTGGTTTGAGGATGACAGGGGCTGGAGAGCCCAGGAGGTTGTCTGAAGTCAGCCCATGGATGAAAGGCAGCATCTGCTGCCAGGGAAGTGGGAGGAGATGGCACCTGATAGTGAAGGGCTGTTCCTGTGTAACTACAAAGCTGGCTCCACCTCCCGCTGGGCGACTGACACCTCTGTCCCTGATACTGAAGGGGACTTCCCTCTAAACCAGTCCAGCTGGTTCTCACACTACCTGCTTCAAAGGACTTCAAAGAACTTCAAAGGTTTTGCACTGTATAAAGAAGGGGTTGTATCCCCTTCCAAATTGTTCTTGTTTTCAACTTGAATCTGCCAGGGGCATGCTGCTGCTGGGGCTCAGGGGAATCCCTGGGCTCTGCCCAGCTCCTGGACATCTGATGGACTGCTGGGGGACTCTTCCTGGCTGTCCCCCTGCCTGGCTGCATCTTTGAGGACTTTTGCTGGACTTTGTTCTGCCCTGGAGACCTTAACCTGTGATGCTGGGACCCTTCTGGTTATAGGGGTCCTTTCCAGGGGCCTGTGGGTCCTGCCAGTGTCCCCAGCGCGATGGAAGCGCTTTATTTTTGTCCCATAGCGCTTGAGAGCGCTTTATTTTGGACCCGTAGCGAGCGTGTCGCTATCACGCATTTTGCGTGAGGTTTTGCAGGTGCCACCCTGCTTCATGCCCGATATCGCTATTTGCTTCGTTGCGGGTGCCACCCCGTTTATTGGATTGTTTTGCGAGTGCCCACCTCGCTTCTGAATGTCAGATACTCCTCGAGGGTGCTTACCCCTCGTTATGCCCCTTTGTTCACCGCCGCGGCCCGAGCTGTGGTGCATGGCCGCCGAGGGAAGCTGAGCGAAGGTGCCGCGCTGGGATTGGTGCGCCTGGGAGGCTCGCCCTGTTAGGCCGCACACTGATTGGGCCGCTGTTGGAGGCGGGTCCCGGAGAGCCGCGCTGGGATTGGCGGGCCCCGGGAAGAAGTTGCCGCGTCACGAGGGGCTCGCTTGGAGAGCCGCGCCCTGATTGGAGATCGTCCTCCCGGTCTCCCGTGTGCCGAGGGAGACCGGGGATCCTGCCGGCCCGGGTGAAGTGCGGGACACAGAGGCTGAGGCCGCTGGTAGCAGGGCGGAGCTCCCGTAAGGAAGGAGGGAGCCCCGCAGGTGCCGCACTGTCCGCCGGCGCAGGAGTCAGCCGAACCGGTGAGCGAGTGGCAAAGGAGAAGGGGGGGGCGCCGGGACGCATTGTCGGTGAAAGCCCCCCCCCCCATAGCGCGAGCTCGCGCTTCCTGTTTGTATGAAGCCACGAGGGCTTCAAGGGCGGCCCCAGCTGGCAGTGGGTCGCCCCAACACGTGTATGAGTCCAGAGAGGCTCTAGGGGGCCATTTCTTTTGATTTACGAGCCCGCGTGGCTCGAGGGCCCTTTTGTCGAAAAGACACAGAGTCAGGGCGGCCCCAGTTGGCAGCGGGTCGCCCCAACGTTGTCCAGAGCCAGGAGAAGGCTCGAAGGGGCATTGTTTGCAGAGCCTGAGGGCTCCAACGTTTGGCCACAGTGTTTGTTTTAGAGCCTGTGTGGCTCCAGCATGGCGCAGTTTGCGCCCAAGGGTCAGTGAGGACCCTGTTGCAGTTTATTTTATTGCGATGCCCAGGTGCCCAGCACTTTGTGGGCACCTGCCACGTCTAGGCTTTTTGTACTTTGGACTGGCGCTGCATGGCAGCGCGCCCTGACTTTGGACTCAGGGCGTCCTTGCCCCAACAAGGCCAGTTGGCCTAGGGACTGCCACAGGTAGTGGCTTATGTAGTGTAGGCGCAATGTGATTTCTATGCTTTTAAATAGTAATTGCCTACTGTGTGTTTTTTGCTCTATTGACTTATGTTATGGCACCTCTGAATGTTCATGCATTATGTGTCTTCCTTTCCATGCGCTGCACCTCTGAATGTTTAGTCATCATGTGTCTTCTTGCGCTGCACCCCTGAATGTGATTTTATTGCATCATGTGCTCTATTCTTAACACCTCTGAATGTTTAGTCATCATGTGTTTCTCCTTATTACTCCTCTGAATGTGTTCATGCATCATGGGTAAGGTGTTCTGGTTTATGCCCCTAAATGTGGTTATTCTTAGGTGGTTGTCTTTTCTACTCCTCTGAATGTAGGTTTATTACATCATGGGTAATGTATCCTTTCTTAGACCCCTAATGCTGTGTGATACTTAGGTGGTTCTTCTTTCTTAGTACAGGTGGTCCTAGTAAGGTCCTGGTTCCTGTTACCAGTGGTTACTGGTGGTTATCTTTGATTAATATTTTATGTTACATTTATTCTTTATTCTAGAAGTGATTTTATATTCTACACTTTATCTAGAAGTTCTACATCTGATTTTGACAGGCGCCCATGTGGCCCTGTCTTGTGTACATAATCCCTGTGAATATTGCCCGTGCCAGTTGGCACCATGTATATGTGTGATTTTATCTGATGTGTTTTTACAATACAAAAGTTATTTTTATAATAACCTTGTGTGGAGTCTCTTCTGTGGTGTGCCTAGTATGTTGTTGCTGTTGTGCGCTGGCGCAAATGCTTTACACATTGCCTCCGAGTTTAGCCTTACTGCTTGTGCCAAGCTACCAAGGGGGTGAGCAGAGGTTATCTTGGCGTGTGACTTCCTTGCCCTGACTAGAATGGTGGTTTCTGCCTGGCTTTGGCGTCAGCCTTAGCCTACCAGAAATAGCCAGTTCTAACATTGTTGGTCAGCGGTGCGGATTTTGGACTTGTGTTTGCGCAGTGCCATAGCGACAACTGGCTACATTACAAAACTCTGCAATTGTTTTTTTTTCTCAGATAGTCACATGTTTGGGATTATTGTTTTTGATTTTTTTTCCTCAAGAGTGTCATTTTCAAATGTGTTTCTGCGCTTTATGTTTAGTGGCAGATGAGACAAAGTGACAGGGCGGGACGCCAGTAGAGGGGGAGGTTCCCATAGATTAGGAATCCCTTGCTGGGTCCGGCGTCCAATCCCAAAATCCTGTCCCTGTGTGGGTAGATGGAAGAGAGGGAGTGTGAGGAGAAATGACTAGCTCAGGAGGGTGTTGTTCCCTGAGTGTAGTGTGTGTGTCTGGATTCCCCAGTGTGGTAGGATCCAGTGGTGGCAGCTTTAATGTGTCCAGTGTGTTAATTCCCATTCCCCGCTCCCAGAGTTTGGTACCTGTGTCACGTGTGGTCAGGTTGAGTGATCAGGGGTGGTGGAAACTGCCTTACCAGTCCGAGGGGGGGGAGTGTGCGAACGAATGATGTGCTGAACTGGAGGAGTTGGTGTGAGTTTTCTTTTTGTTAAAGAGGTTGCATGAGAGGTGTACCTCTGGTGGTGTGCAGGAGGTCCTGCAGAGGCACTGGACAGGAAGGTGGATGTCTGGCGGTGTGCTAGATGTCTTGCAGAAGCATTAGGGAGTGGTTCCAAAAGGAGTGGCTTGTGTATCTGATGATCCTGTAAAGGGGAAGAGGTTCATGTGTAACCCAGCTTGGTCCCAGTAGTATGGTAGGGGTGTAGGGGCTCACGCCCTGTCTCAGTGGAGGCGGAGTGAGTGTGGGACGGTGTGTCCCACGTTGGCCTGAAACCCTATCTCAGGGCCTGGAGGGTTCCTTAAGGGAGCGCCAGGTCAGGGGCCTAAGCTGTACATAGGTCATTTGAGGAGGATCTTCCTGTGTCTAGAGGACGGGGAGTGTCTGTAACCAGAACTCCGGCGGTCCTAGTGTTGGGCAGTACCGCTCCTAAGTGGAGGGTGCAGAAGTCCTGGCTCGCTGAGCATTTGACCGTCTAGAGTGCTTGACCATTTGTGGGGCCTCTGGAGGTCTTTCCCCGAGGAGGGGGGAAAGCCGGGTTGGGGTTGTGGCCTGACCTGGGAGGAGTACTGGAGGAGAGTGTGTCGCTGATACGCCGCTGGCGTGTGCTCTGTCTAGCCTGAGACATACTGGAACTGGAAGGGGGTGCAGAGGGACGGTGTCCTTACTTCTGACCCCGGTGTAACCTGAGGGTTTAGATCTTAGGTTGGGAGATTAGGAAACTTCTAGGTCAAGAGGAATCTCTACCAAAGTGGATCAGCTGAAGAGACTGAGGGGGCTGCCCTTGCTGTGTGTTCTGGGGCTCACCTGCAGTTTGTTGTTTTCACTAAGGTAGAGGAAAGGGGGCTTTGCTGTGTGCAGTGTCCCCCCACCTGCTTGAAGAGGAACTGTGCTGTGTGCTTTGTACCTCAGAAGTGGAATAGTTTCCAGGTGGTAGACCAGTGATGGAGTGAGATCCTGATCTGGTAGGAGAATTGTGTTCTAGTGAAGTGTTTTTCTGTGAGGGTGCGGAAACCCAGAAGTAGAGGTAGGGTGGGGCATTCTTGCCCGTGACCTCTGGTCAGCCTGAGGGTATGGTCCCTAGGTTGTTGGATCAGTGGTGGTTGTAGCTACACTGAGAGAGAGAGTGGAGCATGGCTATTGTGTGCCAGGGGTTACTACCCCCCACTCTTTGGATTAGTTAGGACCTGTGATTTGGATGGCCAATGGCCTGGTCTTGGCTGTGGATGACTAGTGTGTACCAGTGGGGTACCCTAGTTGAGTCAGAGAGTTATTATTTGGAGGAAACCATGTAGGGTCAGAGTGGCGCAAAACTGGACGGTGTCCCTGCTGTGCGAGGCCGTGTCCGTGGTTTTGTCGCCCAAAGCAGTGAAGCCCATCAGTGGTGTGATTGGTCTACCCTGCGTTTTGGCTGGAAGGGGGTTGTGTTGGACCCGGCCCATTAGGCAGGTTCACCCCTAGACTTTTTGCGTTTTCCTAGCCTATTTATGGAACCTGGTATTGGTGATTTTAGGCCTCTGCGCACTTTTTCACTGTGGTACAGTGTAAAGTGCTTGAGCTCTCTGTGAATGAATGGTGAGTGACCTGCCCTCCCATAGGAATGAATGGGGAATATGTATGCCCATGGTAGTTCCTGATGCGTGGGGAGTGCAGGGGCGAGTTTGGTATGAGAGAACTCGTGAGAATGAATGCTGCAAAATGATGTATGCAGCATGACTGTGTCTAGTCTAGAAGTACTACTTTTGGAAGTTGGAATATTTGTGTAAGTTGGTGCTAGCGTGTGATTGGCTGGTGAGCCTGGCCCAGAGTGCATGGGCCTGCTTGTGGATTGACTGTCTGGTTTGAGGATGACAGGGGCTGGAGAGCCCAGGAGGTTGTCTGAAGTCAGCCCATGGATGAAAGGCAGCATCTGCTGCCAGGGAAGTGGGAGGAGATGGCACCTGATAGTGAAGGGCTGTTCCTGTGTAACTACAAAGCTGGCTCCACCTCCCGCTGGGCGACTGACACCTCTGTCCCTGATACTGAAGGGGACTTCCCTCTAAACCAGTCCAGCTGGTTCTCACACTACCTGCTTCAAAGGACTTCAAAGAACTTCAAAGGTTTTGCACTGTATAAAGAAGGGGTTGTATCCCCTTCCAAATTGTTCTTGTTTTCAACTTGAATCTGCCAGGGGCATGCTGCTGCTGGGGCTCAGGGGAATCCCTGGGCTCTGCCCAGCTCCTGGACATCTGATGGACTGCTGGGGGACTCTTCCTGGCTGTCCCCCTGCCTGGCTGCATCTTTGAGGACTTTTGCTGGACTTTGTTCTGCCCTGGAGACCTTAACCTGTGATGCTGGGACCCTTCTGGTTATAGGGGTCCTTTCCAGGGGCCTGTGGGTCCTGCCAGTGTCCCCAGCGCGATGGAAGCGCTTTATTTTTGTCCCATAGCGCTTGAGAGCGCTTTATTTTGGACCCGTAGCGAGCGTGTCGCTATCACGCATTTTGCGTGAGGTTTTGCAGGTGCCACCCTGCTTCATGCCCGATATCGCTATTTGCTTCATTGCGGGTGCCACCCCGTTTATTGGATTGTTTTGCGAGTGCCCACCTCGCTTCTGAATGTCAGATACTCCTCGAGGGTGCTTACCCCTCGTTATGCCCCTTTGTTCACCGCCGCGGCCCGAGCTGTGGTGCATGGCCGCAGAGGGAAGCTGAGCGAAGGTGCCGCGCTGGGATTGGTGCGCCTGGGAGGCTCGCCCTGTTAGGCCGCGCACTGATTGGGCCGCTGTTGGAGGCGGGTCCCGGAGAGCCGCGCTGGGATTGGCGGGCCCCGGGAAGAAGTTGCCGCGTCACGAGGGGCTCGCTTGGAGAGCCGCGCCCTGATTGGAGATCGTCCTCCCGGTCTCCCGTGTGCCGAGGGAGACCGGGGATCCTGCCGGCCCGGGTGAAGTGCGGGACACAGAGGCTGAGGCCGCTGGTAGCAGCGCGGAGCTCCCGTAAGGAAGGAGGAAGCCCCGCAGGTGCCGCACTGTCCGCCGGCGCAGGAGTCAGCCGAACCGGTGAGCGAGTGGCAAAGGAGAAGGGGGGGGCGCCGGGACGCATTGTCGGTGTCCGCCCCCCCCCCCCATAGCGCGAGCTCGCGCTTCCTGTTTGTATGAAGCCACGAGGGCTTCAAGGGCGGCCCCAGCTGGCAGTGGGTCGCCCCAACACGTGTATGAGTCCAGAGAGGCTCTAGGGGGCCATTTCTTTTGATTTACGAGCCCGCGTGGCTCGAGGGCCCTTTTGTCGAAAAGACACAGAGTCAGGGCGGCCCCAGTTGGCAGCGGGTCGCCCCAACGTTGTCCAGAGCCAGGAGAAGGCTCGAAGGGGCATTGTTTGCAGAGCCTGAGGGCTCCAACGTTTGGCCACAGTGTTTGTTTTAGAGCCTGTGTGGCTCCAGCATGGCGCAGTTTGCGCCCAAGGGTCAGTGAGGACCCTGTCGCAGTTTATTTTATTGCGATGCCCAGGTGCCCAGCACTTTGTGGGCACCTGCCACGTTTAGGCTTTTTGTACTTTGGACTGGCGCTGCATGGCAGCGCGCCCTGACTTTGGACTCAGGGCGTCCTTGCCCCAACAAGGCCAGTTGGCCTAGGGACTGCCACAGGTAGTGGCTTATGTAGTGTAGGCGCAATGTGATTTCTATGCTTTTAAATAGTAATTGCCTACTGTGTGTTTTTTGCGCTATTGACTTATGTTATGGCACCTCTGAATGTTCATGCATTATGTGTCTTCCTTTCCATGCGCTGCACCTCTGAATGTTTAGTCATCATGTGTCTTCTTGCGCTGCACCCCTGAATGTGATTTTATTGCATCATGTGCTCTATTCTTAACACCTCTGAATGTTTAGTCATCATGTGTTTCTCCTTATTACTCCTCTGAATGTGTTCATGCATCATGGGTAAGGTGTTCTGGTTTATGCCCCTAAATGTGGTTATTCTTAGGTGGTTGTCTTTTCTACTCCTCTGAATGTAGGTTTATTACATCATGGGTAATGTATCCTTTCTTAGACCCCTAATGCTGTGTGATACTTAGGTGGTTCTTCTTTCTTAGTACAGGTGGTCCTAGTAAGGTCCTGGTTCCTGTTACCAGTGGTTACTGGTGGTTATCTTTGATTAATATTTTATGTTACATTTATTCTTTATTCTAGAAGTGATTTTATATTCTACACTTTATCTAGAAGTTCTACATCTGATTTTGACAGGCGCCCATGTGGCCCTGTCTTGTGTACATAATCCCTGTGAATATTGCCCGTGCCAGTTGGCACCATGTATATGTGTGATTTTATCTGATGTGTTTTTACAATACAAAAGTTATTTTTATAATAACCTTGTGTGGAGTCTCTTCTGTGGTGTGCCTAGTATGTTGTTGCTGTTGTGCGCTGGCGCAAATGCTTTACACATTGCCTCCGAGTTTAGCCTTACTGCTTGTGCCAAGCTACCAAGGGGGTGAGCAGAGGTTATCTTGGCGTGTGACTTCCTTGCCCTGACTAGAATGGTGGTTTCTGCCTGGCTTTGGCGTCAGCCTTAGCCTACCAGAAATAGCCAGTTCTAACATTGTTGGTCAGCGGTGCGGATTTTGGACTTGTGTTTGCGCAGTGCCATAGCGACAACTGGCTACATTACAAAACTCTGCAATTGTTTTTTTTTCTCAGATAGTCACATGTTTGGGATTATTGTTTTTGATTTTTTTTCCTCAAGAGTGTCATTTTCAAATGTGTTTCTGCGCTTTATGTTTAGTGGCAGATGAGAGAAAGTGACAGGGCGGGACGCCAGTAGAGGGGGAGGTTCCCATAGATTAGGAATCCCTTGCTGGGTCCGGCGTCCAATCCCAAAATCCTGTCCCTGTGTGGGTAGATGGAAGAGAGGGAGTGTGAGGAGAAATGACTAGCTCAGGAGGGTGTTGTTCCCTGAGTGTAGTGTGTGTGTCTGGATTCCCCAGTGTGGTAGGATCCAGTGGTGGCAGCTTTAATGTGTCCAGTGTGTTAATTCCCATTCCCCGCTCCCAGAGTTTGGTACCTGTGTCACGTGTGGTCAGGTTGAGTGATCAGGGGTGGTGGAAACTGCCTTACCAGTCCGAGGGGGGGGAGTGTGCGAACGAATGATGTGCTGAACTGGAGGAGTTGGTGTGAGTTTTCTTTTTGTTAAAGAGCTTGCATGAGAGGTGTACCTCTGGTGGTGTGCAGGAGGTCCTGCAGAGGCACTGGACAGGAAGGTGGATGTCTGGCGGTGTGCTAGATGTCTTGCAGAGGCATTAGGGAGTGGTTCCAAAAGGAGTGGCTTGTGTATCTGATGATCCTGTAAAGGGGAAGAGGTTCATGTGTAACCCAGCTTGGTCCCAGTAGTATGGTAGGGGTGTAGGGGCTCACGCCCTGTCTCAGTGGAGGCGGAGTGAGTGTGGGACGGTGTGTCCCACGTTGGCCTGAAACCCTATCTCAGGGCCTGGAGGGTTCCTTAAGGGAGCGCCAGGTCAGGGGCCTAAGCTGTACATAGGTCATTTGAGGAGGATCTTCCTGTGTCTAGAGGACGGGGAGTGTCTGTAACCAGAACTCCGGCGGTCCTAGTGTTGGGCAGTACCGCTCCTAAGTGGAGGGTGCAGAAGTCCTGGCTCGCTGAGCATTTGACCGTCTAGAGTGCTTGACCATTTGTGGGGCCTCTGGAGGTCGTTCCCCGAGGAGGGGGGAAAGCCGGGTTGGGGTTGTGGCCTGACCTGGGAGGAGTACTGGAGGAGAGTGTGTCGCTGATACGCCGCTGGCGTGTGCTCTGTCTAGCCTGAGACATACTGGAACTGGAAGGGGGTGCAGAGGGACGGTGTCCTTACTTCTGACCCCGGTGTAACCTGAGGGTTTAGATCTTAGGTTGGGAGATTAGGAAACTTCTAGGTCAAGAGGAATCTCTACCAAAGTGGATCAGCTGAAGAGACTGAGGGGGCTGCCCTTGCTGTGTGTTCTGGGGCTCACCTGCAGTTTGTTGTTTTCACTAAGGTAGAGGAAAGGGGGCTTTGCTGTGTGCAGTGTCCCCCCACCTGCTTGAAGAGGAACTGTGCTGTGTGCTTTGTACCTCAGAAGTGGAATAGTTTCCAGGTGGTAGACCAGTGATGGAGTGAGATCCTGATCTGGTAGGAGAATTGTGTTCTGGTGAAGTGCTTTTCTGTGAGGGTGCGGAAACCCAGAAGTAGAGGTAGGGTGGGGCATTCTTGCCCGTGACCTCTGGTCAGCCTGAGGGTATGGTCCCTAGGTTGTTGGATCAGTGGTGGTTGTAGCTACACTGAGAGAGAGAGTGGAGCATGGCTATTGTGTGCCAGGGGTTACTACCCCCCACTCTGTGGATTAGTTAGGACCTGTGATTTGGATGGCCTATGGCCTGGTCTTGGCTGTGGATGACTAGTGTGTACCAGTGGGGTACCCTAGTTGAGTCAGAGAGTTATTATTTGGAGGAAACCATGTAGGGTCAGAGTGGCGCAAAACTGGACGGTGTCCCTGCTGTGCGAGGCCGTGTCCGTGGTTTTGTCGCCCAAAGCAGTGAAGCCCATCAGTGGTGTGATTGGTCTACCCTGCGTTTTGGCTGGAAGGGGGTTGTGTTGGACCCGGCCCATTAGGCAGGTTCACCCCTAGACTTTTTGCGTTTTCCTAGCCTATTTATGGAACCTGGTATTGGTGATTTTAGGCCTCTGCGCACTTTTTCACTGTGGTACAGTGTAAAGTGCTTGAGCTCTCTGTGAATGAATGGTGAGTGACCTGCCCTCCCATAGGAATGAATGGGGAATATGTATGCCCATGGTAGTTCCTGATGCGTGGGGAGTGCAGGGGCGAGTTTGGTATGAGAGAACTCGTGAGAATGAATGCTGCAAAATGATGTATGCAGCATGACTGTGTCTAGTCTAGAAGTACTACTTTTGGAAGTTGGAATATTTGTGTAAGTTGGTGCTAGCGTGTGATTGGCTGGTGAGCCTGGCCCAGAGTGCATGGGCCTGCTTGTGGATTGACTGTCTGGTTTGAGGATGACAGGGGCTGGAGAGCCCAGGAGGTTGTCTGAAGTCAGCCCATGGATGAAAGGCAGCATCTGCTGCCAGGGAAGTGGGAGGAGATGGCACCTGATAGTGAAGGGCTGTTCCTGTGTAACTACAAAGCTGGCTCCACCTCCCGCTGGGCGACTGACACCTCTGTCCCTGATACTGAAGGGGACTTCCCTCTAAACCAGTCCAGCTGGTTCTCACACTACCTGCTTCAAAGGACTTCAAAGAACTTCAAAGGTTTTGCACTGTATAAAGAAGGGGTTGTATCCCCTTCCAAATTGTTCTTGTTTTCAACTTGAATCTGCCAGGGGCATGCTGCTGCTGGGGCTCAGGGGAATCCCTGGGCTCTGCCCAGCTCCTGGACATCTGATGGACTGCTGGGGGACTCTTCCTGGCTGTCCCCCTGCCTGGCTGCATCTTTGAGGACTTTTGCTGGACTTTGTTCTGCCCTGGAGACCTTAACCTGTGATGCTGGGACCCTTCTGGTTATAGGGGTCCTTTCCAGGGGCCTGTGGGTCCTGCCAGTGTCCCCAGCGCGATGGAAGCACTTTATTTTTGTCCCATAGCGCTTGAGAGCGCTTTATTTTGGACCCGTAGCGAGCGTGTCGCTATCACGCATTTTGCGTGAGGTTTTGCAGGTGCCACCCTGCTTCATGCCCGATATCGCTATTTGCTTCGTTGCGGGTGCCACCCCGTTTATTGGACTGTTTTGCGAGTGCCCACCTCGCTTCTGAATGTCAGATACTCCTCGAGGGTGCTTACCCCTCGTTATGCCCCTTTGTTCACTGCCGCGGCCCGAGCTGTGGTGCATGGCCGCCGAGGGAAGCTGAGCAAAGGTGCCGCGCTAGGATTGGTGCGCCTGGGAGGCTCGCCCTGTTAGGCCGCGCACTGATTGGGCCGCTGTTGGAGGCGGGTCCCGGAGAGCCGCGCTGGGATTGGCGGGCCCCGGGAAGAAGTTGCCGCGTCACGAGGGGCTCGCTTGGAGAGCCGCGCCCTGATTGGAGATCGTCCTCCCGGTCTCCCGTGTGCCGAGGGAGACCGGGGATCCTGCCGGCCCGGGTGAAGTGCGGGACACAGAGGCTGAGGCCGCTGGTAGCAGCGCGGAGCTCCCGTAAGGAAGGAGGGAGCCCCGCAGGTGCCGCACTGTCCGCCGGCGCAGGAGTCAGCCGAACCGGTGAGCGAGTGGCAAAGGAGAAGGGGGGGGCGCCGGGACGCATTGTCGGTGTCCGCCCCCCCCCCATAGCGCGAGCTCGCGCTTCCTGTTTGTATGAAGCCACGAGGGCTTCAAGGGCGGCCCCAGCTGGCAGTGGGTCGCCCCAACACGTGTATGAGTCCAGAGAGGCTCTAGGGGGCCATTTCTTTTGATTTACGAGCCCGCGTGGCTCGAGGGCCCTTTTGTCGAAAAGACACAGAGTCAGGGCGGCCCCAGTTGGCAGCGGGTCGCCCCAACGTTGTCCAGAGCCAGGAGAAGGCTCGAAGGGGCATTGTTTGCAGAGCCTGAGGGCTCCAACGTTTGGCCACAGTGTTTGTTTTAGAGCCTGTGTGGCTCCAGCATGGCGCAGTTTGCGCCCAAGGGTCAGTGAGGACCCTGTCGCAGTTTATTTTATTGCGATGCCCAGGTGCCCAGCACTTTGTGGGCACCTGCCACGTCTAGGCGTTTTGTACTTTGGACTGGCGCTGCATGGCAGCGCGCCCTGACTTTGGACTCAGGGCGTCCTTGCCCCAACAAGGCCAGTTGGCCTAGGTACTGCCACAGGTAGTGGCTTATGTAGTGTAGGCGCAATGTGATTTCTATGCTTTTAAATAGTAATTGCCTACTGTGTGTTTTTTGCGCTATTGACTTATGTTATGGCACCTCTGAATGTTCATGCATTATGTGTCTTCCTTTCCATGCGCTGCACCTCTGAATGTTTAGTCATCATGTGTCTTCTTGCGCTGCACCCCTGAATGTGATTTTATTGCATCATGTGCTCTATTCTTAACACCTCTGAATGTTTAGTCATCATGTGTTTCTCCTTATTACTCCTCTGAATGTGTTCATGCATCATGGGTAAGGTGTTCTGGTTTATGCCCCTAAATGTGGTTATTCTTAGGTGGTTGTCTTTTCTACTCCTCTGAATGTAGGTTTATTACATCATGGGTAATGTATCCTTTCTTAGACCCCTAATGCTGTGTGATACTTAGGTGGTTCTTCTTTCTTAGTACAGGTGGTCCTAGTAAGGTCCTGGTTCCTGTTACCAGTGGTTAGTGGTGGTTATCTTTGATTAATATTTTATGTTACATTTATTCTTTATTCTAGAAGTGATTTTATATTCTACACTTTATCTAGAAGTTCTACATCTGATTTTGACAGGCGCCCATGTGGCCCTGTCTTGTGTACATAATCCCTGTGAATATTGCCCGTGCCAGTTGGCACCATGTATATGTGTGATTTTATCTGATGTGTTTTTACAATACAAAAGTTATTTTTATAATAACCTTGTGTGGAGTCTCTTCTGTGGTGTGCCTAGTATGTTGTTGCTGTTGTGCGCTGGCGCAAATGCTTTACACATTGCCTCCGAGTTTAGCCTTACTGCTTGTGCCAAGCTACCAAGGGGGTGAGCAGAGGTTATCTTGGCGTGTGACTTCCTTGCCCTGACTAGAATGGTGGTTTCTGCCTGGCTTTTGCGTCAGCCTTAGCCTACCAGAAATAGCCAGTTCTAACAATAGTCATGATGAGTCAATCCAAATATCATCATAGTCATGTGCCTATGCATCAGCCCAAATATCACCATAATCATGATGAGTCAGCTTGAAGGCCCTTGGGAATGTTACTGTTTGTGTTCTTTCATGACTTGGTGGCCCAGGATCCCGAGGGATAATTACCATGCCAAGAACACGTTCAAACCTACAGAGAAATTAGTCCTATGAACAGCTAGGGTGGCATTGAGACGTGAGCTCGATCTCGCAAGCCCCCACACACAATGTACAGGAGAGGTGAAAAGACAAGGAGGTCAGGGTCATGACATTTCCCCCCGTAAAGAAGGACCTTTGAGAGGGATTTTTGGGGGAGGCGTGCCTGAAAGAAGCAAACCAGACGAGGGGCGTACACCTTGGCCACAGGTTCCATAATTGATCCTCTAGATTATACCCTTTCTAGTCTATGAATGCCCTTTCACTCCTTTGGCGGTGCTGGGCGAGTCTGGGCCCAGTAGGGTTTTAGGAGGGGCACATGGAATACTGGATGGGCAGGTAAGTAATGGGGTAGTAGGAGGCGTACGGCTACAGGACTGATAATACTGTCCACAGGGAAGGGACTTGCATATGAAGGTTGTAACTTCTTTGATCATTGGAGCCATAGATGTCTCGTGGAGAGCCAAACATTATACCCTTTCTTATGATTAGGGGCTTGTATATGATGTCTATTATCGCCTTTGTCATGTATGCTTTTGCTTCTTGGAGATGTTTGAGTACTTCTTGTTTTATTTTTTATTTTTTTAGTTCATATAGGGCGAACTAGACCCAAGACATAGGATATCAGAGCACTTTACATGAGCACTAGTTTCGTTACATTTGGACACATTTATTTTTGTTAGGCACAGGAAGATTAAGTGATTTGCCCAGAATCACAGGATGTTGAGCGTCTGTGCAGAGACTCGAACCCGGTACTCCATCTTTGTGGTCGACCGCTCTAGCCGTAAAGCTACATCCTCTGTTGCTGCAGGGACAAGTGGGTTATTAATTCCTGTACAGTGGGTACGGGTCCAGTCTGGCTTGCAACATCTTCAGGTAACATACTTGGTTTAATGCCAGTTTCATAGTAAAATGGTGGTACCCCGATAGCGGTGTGATTGAAAATATTATAGGCAATGGACACAATAAACCTGCAGGAGCGGAGTGGCAAGCTTTATTCTGGGTACACATAGGGCAAGTTTGGGCATGATTGTTTAGGGGCCTGACCCTTTTTGCAGGGTTATCCCCAAACATTTGCCTTCCTCTTGTATTGTTTCTGACACTTTATTGTTGGCTTTAGGACACTGGGCACTTTATTACTGTACCTAGTAAAGTGCACAAAGTGTGCCCAGGGCCCGTAAATCAAATGCTACTAATGGCCTGCAAAAAGAACAGTTGATGGACAGAATAAATCTATCATTCTTTTGCTCACCATGCCATTCCAGTTTGGGCCCAGCCATATGCAAATCAGTCTTGACCCTGCGCCCAATGGGAATAGTCCAACCCGAACTGCGTCCATCATCCCCTTTAGTTTTGCTTTGTTTGCTCTAAGTTGCCAGGTATGCCCAGACGTGGGTCCCTTTCTCACTTTGCCACTGGATTCAGGCTAGCCTGGCTGATGACGGCTGAGTAGCCAGAAACCGGTCCGAGGATGCTTGTTTCAGTTCCAAGGAAGACATGGCTTGGCAGTTTGGGCTGGACTGTTCCTATAAGGCACAGGCTGATTTGCTTATGGCAATGTCTGAACTGGGGCGGCGGAGTGAGCTAAAGAATAATGATGGATTAAACCCAGATCAGTTGACTGGGGGTGAGTGCTTGCAATGTTCAACACTCCGTCCATCATCCCCTTTGGTTTTACTAATGGCCTGCAGCACTGATTGTGCCACCAACATGAGTAGTCCTGCAAACACGTCTCGGACCTGCCACTGCAATCTCTGTGAGTGCAATTTTAAAATGCCATGTTGATTTGGCAAGTGGACCCACTTGCCAGGCTAAACTTTCCTTTTACTATATGTTAGTCACCCCTAAGCTAGGCCCAAGGCAGCCCCATGGGCAGGGTGCAGTGCATTTAAAAGGTAGGACATGTACTGGTGTGCTTTACATGTACTAATAGTGAAATACTGCTAATTTCGTTTTTCACTATTGCAAGGACTGTATCTCCCTCAGGGTAAAAGTGGGATTGCCTTGAAATGTCTCTTAAGTGCCAGCCATATGCAAGTTAATCTTGACCATATCCCTCATGTGAACAGTCCAGTGCGAACTGCCAAGCTAGATCTTCCCTGGACCGGAAACAAGCATCCTGGGACCGGTTTCAGGTTAACAGCCCTCATCAGCCAGGCTATCTTGAATGCAGTGGCAAAGTGAGCAAGTGTCCAGCACCACATCACCAAAGTCTGTGACGCACCACTCCTACTTCAATGCAGGGCCTGCTACAACATAGTGGAACCAACACAGCGTGACTTGACTTTCGACACATCATCGCTGGGCACCTATTTCATCATCAGCACCGCAGTAAGGGACATTGGTATCATGCCCACAAACGGCACATCATCTCCCCTGCACTATGCATGTTCCCCGGGTCTGGATGGCTCAACATCTCTGCACCACCTTAAGGAGCCACCGCATCCCTTGCTACAAGCGACACATAACCTCCTCTGCGCAGTGCACTGTCCCCGAGCATCACCATGCCAACAACCTGCATAGCAGTAAGGAACTGACGCATCAATTACTTTTCCAACACCTCACTTCCCCTGCACCCACATCATCTTTGATTTTTAACGCATCTAAGGTACTTTGTCCCAGTTAATAGCAACCATTGATTTCTGTGAACTATAACTTTCTTTAGCCTTTGAAAATTCATATCTTGACGTGTGTATGTTGGATGTTGGTCATTTTGGTGTTTTTTATCAGTGGCTATTTTACTATACTGGTGTGGTGTGAAGTCCGGTTGTGTTGTTTTCACTGTGTTACTGTGTGCACAAATACTTACACATTGCCTGACTGCTCTTGCCAAGGTACCAAGGGGGTGAGCATGGTAAGGTAATGACTTTATTGCATGAATAATTAAAACCTTCGCAAACAAGTAAAACATTAGTTCACAAGATACAGCTTCTCCTTTAAAAGATGTTAAAAGATTACAAATATGTTGTAGTTCAATAAAATTACAAAGGAGTAAAAATGTATAAGTAAAATAGTTCTTTTTGGGAAAAAAGATAAATCAGCATAGGGCTTGTTCTCGTTGGCGGATCCACACCAAGAAATGATATTTGTGGAGAGAACGAGTCAATGAGCTCAAAGCCAGGCCGTACTGACTGCTGGGAGCTTGGCAACCAGGGAGGTATTCATAGTACTTAATCAAAGCGCTAGTAGAGACGGTTGTGATCTTGACTCATAAGTACGCTAGCATAGGATAAAGACCGATGACTTGGGGTCTTCCCGACTTAGTTTAGCGTTTGCTTCCTTTATAAACCGAACAAGGCTGCAGGAAAGACGGATATTGCTGCCCTCGAAACAGGCCTTTACCACTTCCCTACAGGATCGAACCTGACTTACAATCAGGAGCTGTTTGAGAAACTGTCTCCTTTCCGCTATCAAGCCGTTGCAGATGCATAGTAGATGTATTATGTCTTCGTTTAAATGTTCACACAGTCTGCAGCAGTTGGTGGAGGTTGTGCGTTTCCATGGAGGAAGATGGGGCTCTGCTGGTAGGATTCCCAACCTCAAATGAAGGAACAGTTCTTTTGTTGTTCTTGCAAAACCTGTTCCTAGGTTTGGTTGGGGCTTTGTTGACACATAGCTCTGAATTACGAACCAGCCGTGGGCTCTCCTACTAAGGGCAGCTTTGTCTTCTTCGAGAGATGCGATCTTCACTGATTTATTTACCAGGACCTTAAAACTTTTCTGGGATGGGCATGAGTCTCATAGGTCCTGTAAAGCTAACAGCTTGATTGCTGATTGGAGGTAAGTCTTCGCTGGGCTTTCATTTTTCTTTGAGATTTCCAACCACAGATATGAGTTCAATGTGCCCGGCGCGGCCACCTTTATTTTGAACCAGCAATTGGCGTAGACCCCTTTCCGTGAGATTTCCTGCTTTAGCAGTCCAAATTCTAATCTTATTTGCGCTGGTGAGGTAAAATGCGGAAGATAGAATATTATTCTTAGGGCCTTAGCAACCGCAATGTCCAGGGTGACTTCATCTCTACCTCTCATTGCTTCGCTTCTGTAGGTGATGGAGGGAAGGAGGCGCGCTCGAAGCACTTCTAGAAAAGGGGCCAGTTATTTTTGCTTGATGTTTTTTAAATCAACTGCCAATACAATTCCTCTGCCTTTGAATGAGCCATTTCTCTCGAATATGATTCCCAAATACTTGTACTCCTCTACTGGGATCAGCAGCCGATTGTTCATTGACCATCGTAGGTAGGGTTTGTTTGGACCTTGGTTTAATACCATTACTTTAGATTTTTCCAGATTTATGGTCAGCCCATTTTTATCTGCGAAGGTACATGTGATGTTTATCAGAAGCTGGAGACCGATTGGAGTACGGCTAATTAATAGGAGGCCATCAGCGTACAAGAGGTTCCATAGTGTTAAGCCCAATAAGTTCGGTGCATGATTGTTATAGTTGTCCAAGTTGGCGGAAAGATCAGAGACAAAGAGGTTGAACAAAGTTGGGGTCAGTACTCATCCCTGCTTCAGCCCTTTGGTAGTAGGAATTTTTCTAGAGAGGGTATCTCCTGCTCCAATTTTAATCTGGAACCAAGTTTCAGAGTGAAGCAGGATTAGCTGGTTTAGAAGGTTTGTAGGGATTCCCCACCTCGCCAGTTTTGCCCAAAGTAGCCCCTGTCGATGCTATCAAAAGCTGCCTTATAATCAATGAAGCAGACGAATAGCGGTTTGTTCATTTTTTTGGAGGCGTCAGACAGGAGGGAAAGTGCGAGAATGTTTGTTGAAGTCCCCAAGCCTTCCTGGAAACCAGTTTGATTTAAGGGAATTACGTTGTTTTCCAGAGCCCAAACTGTGAGTTCATTTAATAAGAGCCCAGCATAGAATTTGGCTTCAATGTCTATTAAGACGATAAGCCTATAATTTTTTGGGTCTGAGCATGGGTTATTCTGAGGGTTTAACTTATGTGAGGTTCCGTACTGGGACAGGGTGCAAACCATTGCCAATTAGAGACCCCATTTCTAACAATGAAGAAGATCTGAAGCTCGCACTAAAATGAATGTGTTTGGGTGCCCTTTTCATGGGGTCTGCCTCTGAGGATGCTCTTATTGCGAGTTATCAGAGCTTGGTAGGATTGGTATTTTATTTTGGTGCATCTCGCCTAGACCCTGGGAAGTGAATGTGGCAAGGGCCCATAGGAGATCACGTCCTGATGGAGGCCTGATGCCTTTTGTTTCCTTTACCCAGTCCCAGGCAGCTTCCAGGTTCTCAAAACAGAAATACTTTGATTGAAATAAGCCCTTTAATTTAGTGAAGTTAAGCAACATATAGTGTAGATCCATCCCCGGGAGTTTTCTACTTTACTTTCTCAAGTATTTACATCGTAGTTGAAATGATGTTGTATAGTCTTGGAATACCATCCTTCAATCCCATTCAAAGTGGATCAGTGGAAGCCTCCTTGCTGATCCCAGAATTTCATCTCAGTCTTTGTAATTAAGGAGTCTAGCAAGAAAGTGGGATATATGTGAAAATAGAAGGGGGAAGAGACCAGCAGAAAGATGGATGTGAGGCTGGTGTGCTTGCAAATTATGCAGAGTTTTGGACAGACAATCACAGCAAACAAGGCAAGAAACATGGACCGGGCAGTCACAGCTAACAAAGAAGCCACTGAAAAACAATGACTAAAACTGACCTTCTTAAGGTCCACAGGAAGGATCATAGTATAAGTAACTGGAAGACTATGCAGGAGCCCTCATTAAAGGCAGCTAAAACAAAAGCATTCGAGGTAGAAAGCAATGTTTAGCAAACGTCGCAGCGGACATACACAAAGATGACTGACTACATCCTGAGAAGTGCTAGTATGCTACCATTAAATGTATAGAAGCAGTACTGAGAAGTGTAGATACTCTCTTTTTCAAGTTAAAGAAGTGCTCGTACTCAGTACCGGACAGTGCTTGCCCTTTTAAAGCACTGGACACAACCCAGTTGTGCTGCTAAGTAGCAATGCAGGGTGCATCGCCAGGGCAGTGGCTTGACCTTCCAATGCAGGAATGAAGCACAGATCTATTGCAACCTCCTATGGGGCATGCCACAGTTGGAGAACTGCGTGGCATGTGTTATGCATATGTTACGGGCTGTATAAAAGCATCCAGTGTCCTGCATTCCATTGCTGTTCTACTTCACATGAGGCTCGAGCCTCGCCTGATCCCTGGCAGAACCTGGACCGCTTGACTCCGAGGTTAAGGTTTTTTTCTCTTTCTTTCCCGAGTTATTTTAGAGTGGGGGAGACTATAATCTAATACTATGATACTGCTGCTGGGCTGTGTCAGACGCTTCACTGCAAAGAACGTGAGTGAACTGGATTGGGGTTGCAAAGATTCTGGAAGGGTTTTTGTGCACAAAGTTTTCAAAGCTTTCCATTGTTTAGGTTTGGATCTAATCGTGGAAGTTTCCAAATGCTTTTCCATTTTGGAGCTGGCTGCTATTACTTGTTTTGGAGCTCTTCCTGTCTAAGTTAAAGGTTTCTGTAAAAAAAAAAACAGCATCCTCCACCCTGTCTAGAACAGAGCGACTCACAGGGTTCAGCCAGCAAAGTCCTGTCAGCTGGCTCACTTAGACAGTGATACATTTCAGCAGTAAAATTAAACATTAAGTGTGTTCAGCAAATTTGTATTCTTATTGTTTTAAAATAGAGGTCACCATAAGGTCAAGAGTCCATCTTTCAAAACTAATCATTTCTTTAGACTATAACAATGAATCTAGGCCCAGATCAAAAAAGGAAGGAAGGAACGAGGCGTAGCAGCCAACAATGCTGCTCTGCGTGACTGGGAGGGAGCAGGAAAGCGCTGTTATCTACAGAGATGTTGCTAGCTCCTCCCCTCTCCTTAGCGCCTGCGCTGATTGCAGCTGCTGTGCACCGAGCACAGACCTCAGCGCCATAGCGCTATGGTGCGTGTCTGAGTCTAGCATAGGTTTTGTACAGGAAGGTCATCCTTCTTGTACAAAATACCATGCGTAACACACTTTTAGAACTTTTCCTACTTTGTATGTGTGCTGCACAGTGCAGCTCGTATGCAAAGTTGGAAAAGGAAGGAGAAATAAAAACATTTTACCTCCTTTCAAAAGGAGTTAACTTTTGGCTCTACACCCTGTCTACTATTGTTTGTAGATAGGGTTGTGCGTCAAAAGGGTGGAAGCATTGGAACGCACATGTACCACCCATGTATCACCTCCATGGTGCTAAGTAATGCAAAGCAATGTTTCGCGCTACTTTGCATTACTTACAGGGTACTTTCCAGCGCAAAACTAGTTGTAAAGAGTAAGAGTTTGAAGCACCATTGGATCTGGCTAGGTGACCCCAAGTATTTGGTAATTATTATTTAAGCAAGACATAGACATTCGTCTGATTCCTTGTGCGAGTCTTGACGGGCCAGCAGTTGAAGGAATCGACGTGGAACCTTTGTAAATGATTGTGCATCACTGCCTGAATGTAAAACTGGTCAAGGACATACATGTGTGCCAGCAACTGGGAAGACTATTTAAAGTAAAGGAGTTAGGTCCTTGAGGCGTGGGAATGGCTGGACCTTATGCAACTTGCTACAGCGGGACCTATGCAACTTGCAACAGCGTCTAACTCGCTTCACTGTCTCCACAGTGAAGCGAGTTAAACGCTGTAGCAAGTTGCAAAGAGTGCACCCACTTGAGAGTAACCCGAGGGGAACAACGTGGCGTACATAGCGGGCGTCCGGCGGACCGTTTTAAAGAAGATTGCCCGCATGTACAAAACAGCGTGAACACGAAGTGAGACGCCCCTAAAAATATCGGTGGACCTAGTAAGGTCACAAGTGATTCCGAGCCATAGGGGGACGCCCAAACACGGAGAGAAAAAGATTGCAGCTCAAAGACCACAGATTCAGACATAGGAGAGCAACGGCTACAGTAAAGATAGAAGTGACAAGGCCATGAGGAGAACCCATAACTGTTGTATGGTGTTTGAAACGCGTCGGCAGAACGGAGATAAAAACTAGAAATATTTATAATTATTGATTCACTGAACTATTGTTTAATATCTCTGGTTGATCGTGACTTTGTTCACTACTGTTCTTTTCATTAGAAATCACTGATGGTTAATAAGGCGAAGAGTTGATATTTGCCTCTGGAACAGTTAAAAATAGAAATGCATAAGTCATGTTGTGTACAGTGAATGTATATATTTATGTAAATAATGTATTCTGGTAAATGTTTTGTATAAGTTGATTTACATATGTGTTATATGTGTTGTGTTGTCTTTCTGACATAAACCAATGATTTCTTCAAGAAAAAGAATCTAAAGAAAAGGTAAAAATAAATATACCTAACATATCAAAAATAATATTGATCTGTTGCTTAAAATTCAGAGCAAACCAAACAAAGTGGGTTGGCATTTTCTCTCTTTGATAGCAACTGGGAAGACGGCATGACCACAACTTCCAAAAAAACAGATCTTTTGTACTTACCCCACTCGCTCTGCTCAGCTTTGGAGTGCATCAATTTATTAAGACAGATCTAAGGAGTGAAATACTCAAACAAAGGAGATGTGTTTAAAGTCCATAAACAAGTAGTATCTAAAAATCTGTCCAAAAGTGTGTGTGCGTGAAGAGATGGAGTCGAGGAAACCAAGGTAAGTTGTGCCGGAAAAACATTCATTGGTTATGTAAGATGTAAGGAGCCCACAACTGCACTGCCAACTCTGCAAGCATCTCGAGAAACTAACACAGTCCCTCACAATGTCATGACCCTGTGTTCTCACCCATCCTGTACCGTTTGTTTGGGGGGCTTGCAGGATCATGCACACATCTCAATGCCTCGCAGGCTGTTCATGGGACTTATTGCCCCATAGGCTTGACAACATACTTGGCATTGTAATTATCACCCGGGCCCTAGGCCACGAGTCATCAAACACCTAAGCACAAACAGTAACATCCCCCAGGGCCTTCAGGCCAACTCAACATGACTATGGTGATATTTGGGCTGACTCATAGGCACATGACTCTGGTGATATTTGAGCTGACTCATCACGACAATGATGATATTTGGGCTGACTCATCATGACTAAGGTGATATTTGGGCTGACTCACCTTGGCTGTGGTGATGTTTGGGCTGACCTATAGGCACATGACTATGGTGATACTTGGGCTGACTCTTCATGACTATGGGTATATTTGGGCTGACTCATAGTCCACCGGGGCAGCTCGTGTTCAGATGGCCTTGCAATCTCGAATTTGGGGAAGATATTTATAGCGCACCCACACCACGAGGCAGTGCTTGGTTTACCCACTGGTTGACGGGGACATTTGCACATTTCCATATATGGTACTAAAATTCACAAAGTATTGTAGTGTAGTTCCTATTTCCCTTATAGGCTCTGCGCATTGGAATAATATACACTGTAGATTTGGCATAGGATTGAGGTCAGTATGCCTCTATTGAGTATATTAAACTTAATTACTTGTGTGCCAGCTAACTCAGAGGTCACTAGAAACTTCTCGAATAAACAAGAAGGGAGTAGTTACTGACAACCGCATAAACATGAAAACTTTGTTTCCCTTAGAATCGGAACAGTTCTCAGAATCGTGGAAACAATAGATAACAGTTTCATTCAGTCAATCATGCATGTTTAGTTTCTTCAGAGTTACACAGAAATAGATAGACGGGCGTTTCAATAAAAAGGGTTTATTGAACAGTCTTATTTATCGTGCAAGAGATTTGAGCTGTTACGATCGTAAGACAGTATGCGAGATATAAAATGTACAGCGTGAGCAGTAAGAATAAATAATACTGTAATAGCATTGTATTTTACCTATGACCTATATTCATATACATACACATAAATAACACAGGCTAAAATGTGAATAATCATCTTGTGCTTCTAAATAGTTCTACCCCAGTGTACCTAACTTAAGTGTAGTATGAGGTAAGAAGTAGGTGCTGTTTTCCATAGTATGGTAAGCTATAGTTTGTATGCCAAGAGTCCCTCTAGGTTCTAGCCAGCTCCATACCTTAGAATGAGAGAGGTGAAAATCTCTTTCCGATCTCAAACTCCAACACCCCGCGAAGAGAGTCAGAACACAGGAAACAGGAATCTCTGCGAGCAGGGAGGGCAGCGTCTGGTCAGTGCGTCAGGCAGGGACTCGAATTCCTTCCGAACTTGCCGTGGTGAGCCGTGTCAGTATGCAGCCATGCCGAGCCGTGCAAGTATGCAGCCGTGCCGAGCTGTGCAAGTATGCAGCTGTGACTTGCCATGGCAAGTGAAGGTATATGTTTACCTGGAAGGTATTTAGGAATGCTAGCATTGACGTAAAGTCAGGCAGAGGAAGACATCATGAATGAACCCTTAGGGTATAGCGGTTTATGCATAATAAATGAGTTCTTGGAGAAATCAATAATCCAAGCAGGGAATGTCCCAATGGCTTAAGGGTCTGGTTTCTAAGAACTAGTTGTTGGACGAATGTAGGTGACCATGTGTGAAGGGTCGACCCCTACCTCGAGGGAACGGCGGAGCAATATGGACTCTTATCCCTCCGGAACTACTCCTCTCTCTGTCTTCCCACAGGCCCCATCGGTAACACCGATACAAGACGGACTGGAAACGACCTTTCGTGACCCCGGAAGTAGGGTCGGTAGTGAAGGACCGGAAGTGACCTCACCTAACCCCGGAAGTCATTCGACCGGATATCGGCAGGAGAGTAGAAAAGCCGACGACTCGAATGACTCGGGGTTCCCAACAGCGAACTCGTGGCAGGAGTTGGCAGACCTCGGAGAACCAGCAGCGGAAGAACCGAAGGACCGGAAGGAAGAAGCAGAAGAAGAAGACGTCTGGTGTGAGGACTGGTGGCGTCCTCAGGAGGTGGCTGGAGAGCGGCCGTAACTCACAGGAGAGTTACGGCGGGGCATGTGAGTACCTTGTTACCATTTTCCCCTGTTTCCACTGGTAGCAGTGTACATAGTGTAAATAGCCCTCCGAACCACTTTCACTGTAAAAACGTGCACCGACACTGTATAGAACTGCGCACTCTTTCTTTCTCCCGTCCACGCACTCTCCACCCGCTACCCGTCTCCTTCTCTTTCCGCAAACCCAAACCCGTCACGCCCTTCCAAATCCTCCACTCCCAGGTGTTGGTGTCAGTATTGTAATAAGTTTTGTTACCCCTGGACTAATCGCCCTGTTTCGTTCTCTTTTTCCTCCGAGGGACTCACCGTACCTACACCACGGAAAGACGACCGCAGCCCAGCAGCGAACATCCCTACGGACCCTTGCCGGAACCTCGTCCCTACAACCCATCTGGATTTTCACCCGAACCTTCTCACCCATTGAACCGTGTTTTTTTTGTATGAACAATAAAGTTTTCGCTAATCATAGCGCACTTCATACGGCCTCCACGCCTGTTATTCCGGCCCGCCCTAAACCCCGCTCCACACCATGCCTGTATTTGGATTGCATGGCAAATGCCAAAATAAGGACTGGGATTCTATGCCTAAATAAGGGCAATGCGAATTGTGCCTATATAAGGACATGATTCAGTAAACCTTTGTTCGGGCATCTAAATCGACACACAACACCCACTCCAATTCCGATAGAACGACATTACTAAATGCTAAACATGATAAATATGTAAAATCATGGTGCACTAAAACATATCTAAAAGCATGTTATAAAAAATGTCTCTTAAAATAGTGGCAGTGCTTTACATATTGTAATGGCTGGATTTTCCGCTTAGATGGGATCAGCCCCCAGGGGCCCCTATGACCCAGCCAAAACGTACTCACCTTCCCTCCTTAGAACGTATTCACAATGGATAGATATGCAGATATATATACAGGTCGCACCTAAGGATGGGGAATAGCAATACACATGCATAGATTTTCTACAATATCTTCAGTTGGTCTCGCGGCCACCCCGACCCAGACCGGTCTACCCTAGGGCAGATCTGACACACAATCCGGTGCGTCTACACATGGGCCTGCAGAACCCAATGCTCCCTTTTCCAAACGATCCACAATCCGGTAGATCTCCACGCCAGTATCCCCCCTGGCGCTCTCACTTATGCAAGCCACAATCTTGTGGGTATACGCGCTGGTAATCCTTCCCAGCGTTCTCACTAACGCCGCATATCAACGACGACCACATTCCTATGAACAGTCATCAGGACAATGTCTCAGTTGTCTACTCGGGATAAAACTACGATAATGACTTTTAATACGGTTCCCAAATTATATGATGTACCTCCTATTCTTGGTATCAAAGGTCCACTCACTCCCTCTTTGTTCGATCACCATTTACCTGATCGGGATTTCACATCCGTTCATATAAACAACTCTCAACTAGGAGATGCATTTACCAAGATTGAACAGGAACACAAGGCACACTGGAGTTCTATAAGAACTAGGATATTTATTGACAATAAACACAAATCACATTACTATGCAACATAATTTCTGCAAAGAAAAGGTAAAGATTAGAACGCGTGCTAATTGGGAAAAGGGCGGAGATCACCTGGTTAATATGAAGTCTGGGCTCGGCAGTCATCTAGGTTCCCTTCTCGTCTCTGTGTCCTGGCTCGCCTTGCAGTCACACCCCAGCCGTCACAAGTACACGTCTGTACCGCTAGGCTCAACCTCGTCTGCTTCCCTCCAGGGCACCGGAACCTTGCTGGTTATCAGCTACCGTCTCTTTCTCTCTCTGTGTCAGTGCGCTCCGCGCTAATTCTCCTTCAGTCTTTCTCAGAGAGTTTCGGTCTTAAATCTTTCTCGGACTTCAAAGATGGCGACTGTCCGCCATGAGATAATTAATGGCAGAGATGCTAACGGCTAGATGCCGCCTACGGACTAACTGACAAACTGACTAACACCTTCACTAATATCAAAGCCCGTTCCTTCATGGAAAGCTACGGCCAGTAACCTGCCGCCCACCAAATTCTTGTACCTCCCCGTACCAAGGACACGTTCCCAGCCGGCCGGCCTGAAGTTGTGTCTTCGGTGTGGAGAAAAATACATTCCTTCGATAAGGGCCAGCCTGAGCCGGTTCTCTCCAAGCGAACAACAGCTTGAAACTAAAACATTACACTTCACCTAGAAAGCCTTCTCGAGCTACCGGGCAGAAAGCAAAATGTAGTCTGTCTCGTTTAAGGCCTACAGGGCCCACAATATGCGTAACTCCATGGAAAATATCCTAACATGTTAGCAAATGGGCAAATCATGATTAATACTTATATATCTAACCCCTAACTTAAATTCATAAGCCCTACACTAAGGAAAGTGACACGAAAATGCTCTAATATATGGAAGGCAGGGGCCCTGTCTATAGTCCTAATCCCTATCCTATGGGGGTGATAGGCTGGAGTCACTCTCCATCATTCTCCCTCTCAAAAGAGCCAGAAAAGGGCAGCCATTACATTACACCCCTTGACTCCAGTCTATTATCCACAGACTAAATAGAACTAACATCAGTAGAAGAATAATAGGAAACAAAATTAACTGATCTATGTCTCTTACTAAGTCTAAAAAATTGGAGCAGGGAAGGAATGCACTGAATAAAGCAACAAATAGCTATCAGGACACAAATAGCAACAATAACTCCCCCTAAAATCTGTCGTAAAGAATGCAAGTCAGGCAGCCAATTAAAGAGCCAGTCAAAGAAACCCTGATCTATGTGTTGTCTAATTTCTGCAGTCAAGTCGTGGAGTTTGTCAATATGGGATTGGATAGATTTAGAATGGTCAGACAAATTAAAACAACATAGGCCTTCAAAATCAGAACATTCATGTCCATGTTTTAACAAAAGATAATCAATAGCAGCGCGATTCTGTAAAATAGCTCTACGTTCGCCTTGGGCGTCCAATAAAAGGTCAGATAAAACAGTAGATGTTTGGTTGATGGACTTAACCATCCAGCAGGCCATTTTGCCGATCGTTTTGGCATTATACACGGCCAATGCAGGCACTCCAATAATAGAAAAAGCTAAACCAAGGTATTCTGATTTAGAATAAAGGTGGACAGAGGAATCGCAATCCTCATGCAATGACATTGAATCACGTACAATACGGGAATGTGAATTAGGATGTGAGGAAAACATTAATAAGCTCAATCTAGTGATGGCACATGGGCCACCAGAAATATTCGCAGGAATATTGGGCCAAGATGAATTCCCGCAGGAAAACAGCCTCCAGCTGGCAATAACATTGAACGATAATAACTAGGGGCAACAAGTAAACGTTGACATGTCATATTATTTTTTACAGAAAGACATGAATTTGGAAGTCTCTTTAAACACAGCAATCGTTGATGAGCTGAAAAAGAAGTTGCAGCCCGTATTTTTAGCTGTATGCATTCGGTGATAGCCTTAGGGTCACATGTCATTATAAAACATAGGTCTCCAGGGGTAATATTAAAAGTAGTAATTCGGGAATGAATAGGGATATCAAGGTCTGGAAGAGCAGTACATGAGGGACAGAATTCATGGGCCGCAAAATCGCCCAGAATAACATTTGGTCGGGCGTTCGAGACATTAAAAATATGTTGCAAAGTCTCGGTAGATGCAGGGACGGCAACCAAACAGGTCGCTAAAATGTCAGTAACAGATTTCATTGGGGTAAGACAGAAATGCGGAGAGTTCGTCACCCGCTTTGCGAGTGTAATCCAGAAGTTAGACGAGGAGGTCCACGCGGACCGCGGAGCTCGGATTATCCCATCAACCGGCGTCGGTGGATCCTCTCCTCTCCCGGCGTAGCAGGCCAAAAGGAGTCCAGCGCCGACACATCCTGCAGCAGCAGTCCAGAGAATGATCTGAAAGAATACAAACACAGGCCTTAATCATTCTCGTAAGTAACATTTATCAGCTGGGACAGCTTCCCAGCCAACTTTCCCTGGCTTCATCACCAAAACGGTGTTGTCATGACCGATCGCAATAATATCAGCCTGTTCCGGAGGATTTTTAGGCGATTGCACCCATATCTTAGCTCCAGGAAGATCAGATGATCCGAAGCCTTTTTGTCCTCACACAGTTAGCAACGTTGGGGCAGAGCCTTTTTTGATTTCACCACTGAAGACAGGCATAATCAGTAACTGAGCAACACGGTCAGACTTTTTAATGAACAAATCAGTCTCACTGCTATTAAGCAGGAGAACCTTAATCTCTCCCTGATAATCACTGTCAATTACTCCTCCGAGCACTTGTACGCCTTTCAGGGCCAGGCCAGATCTAGGGGCAATTAATCCAAAACTACCGGCAGGTATACAGACACCAATGCCAGTTTCAACAATGATTCGATCTTTTCCTGGTAATTTTGCATCATTTAAAGCATGCAGGTCGAGGCCTGCGGAACCTGGGGTCGCTCTACATGGAGCCAAAGCACCGGGGGTAATTTCCCAATACATGATAGTGTTTGACAAAGAATTAGGCTTTACATCAACATTTGGAGGAAACAAACGCATCAAAGGGGATTCAGCATGTAACAAAGGGCGATTATTCAAAATCAATAAAGCTTGAAACAACACATCCCTCCATTTGCTGTATCGGTCATCAGTTAATTTACGCAACTGTTCTTTCAACAAACCATTCATTCTCTCAATCAGGCCTGAAGCTTGTGGGTAATACGGAATGTGGAACACCCAATCAATATTATTTTCCGCACAGAATTCCTGCACCAATCTTCCACGAAAGTGGGATGCATTGTCTGATTGAACTTGGAATGGGACACCATAGTACAAAATAAGCAGCTCCAGGGTTTTAATGGTATTCACTTGGGTAGCGTTCTTGCAAGGGAAAGCGACCAGAAGGCCACTATAAGTGTCAACAACTGTACAAATATACTGACAATTTCTGCTCATAGGGAGCGGACCGATATAGTCAATCTGCCAAATTTGAGCGGGCAATTTACCTCGATGCAAGTGGCCTCGAACAATTTGAGGCACCTCCTTTTTTCTAGAATGCTGACAAATGGGACAATGTAGAATTACATCTTTTATTAAAGAAAAAGGAATATGAATTCCTCTATCGGCAGCCCACCTGCTAGTGGCTTTCTCTCCAAAATGTCCTGCTTTCTGGTGGGCCCACTTCGCCAATCCCGCCAAATCAGAATCTTGCATGTCCACCACTGCCTCAGCAATTTTAGATTTTTCATCTGCAATGTTATGGAAAAATTTATCAAGGGAGTCAATTGGAGTGTGAGCATCCACGTGAAAGATTGTTACAGTACTCTGCGGGAGCAGTTCCCAAATTTCTTGCCATAATTCCTTTCCCCACAATTCTTTTGAATGCAATTCCCAATTATGAGAATGCCATGTTGGTAACCATACCGCCAGTCCATTCGCAGTGGACCAGGAATCAGTGAAAATATGACATGTGCCAGGCAATTCCTGTTTCAAAACTTGGTAAACTGCATAGAGTTCAGCATACTGACTACTCTTACCATCTCCAGTTGTACTCAATAATTTCTTCGTGATCGGGTTATACGAAACAGCTTTCCAATGTCTTTTGTCACCGATGAACTTCGCTGAACCATCCGTAAACCACACATGTTTTCTATCCTCCACGGACAGATCATCAAATGATTTACCCCACTTAACGGGAGACTCCTGCACCACGGGAACCGAACACTCACTTTCAGTCTCATTGGAGGGCGCCTGCGCCACTCGCTCATGTAAAACCGCCACACCTTTCGGACCCACACGTGCCCTGTCCTGAATGTACCATTTCCATTTAATCACACTCGCCTCCTGAGCATGTCCAATTCGATGGGACTTCGGTGAACTCAAAACCCACTGCATAATGGGAATTTCGGGCCTCAAAATCACAGCATGGCCTAGGGTCAGTTGCTCGGTATCCACCAGAGCCCAATAACAAGCAAGTAACTGTTTCTCAAAGGGTGAGTAACGCTCACCAGCCTCAGGTAACTTTTTGGTCCAAAAACCTAATGGCACTTTTTGTCTGCCCTGCTTTTGCCACAGGCTCCAATTGGCATACAGGCCTTCCACGGACACATTCAAATCCACACCACCTTCACTCACGGGCCACAAATCCAAGGCATACTGAATAGCTTCTTTAGCCAAATTAAAAGCAGTCTGTTGAGACTCACCCCATTCAAACGCATTCTTTTTACGAGTGACTCGATACAATGGAGCCAGAATCTGACTTAGATGGGGAATATGCTGATGCCAAAAACCAAACAAACCAATGAAGCATTGAGCCTCTTTCCTGTTCCTGGGAACTGCAAAATCTAGTATTTTTCGCTTTACCTGTGGGATCACTTCTCTGTGACCTTCATGCCAATTAATTCCTAAAAATTTCACATTCTGGGATGGAGTTTGTAATTTGTCAGGATTAATTTCCCAACCTTTCGCTCGTAAACAGTCAAGGATCTGATCTAAATGGGACTGTACCTGGTCTTGCGTTTCACCTTGAATCAAAATGTCGTCAATATAATGACAGACCTGAACTCGTGGATTCGTGGGTACTTCAGACAAATGCTCTGCCACCAGCCGGTGACAGATCGTAGGACTGTGTACATAGCCTTGAGGAAGACTCCGGAACGTCATTTGACGCCCATTCCATGTAAAACTGAACTGTTCCTGACATTCAGGGGCAATCGGGATTGAAAAGAAAGCATTAGCAATATCAATAGAAGCATACCACGTACCTGGATGCTTTTGAATTCTCTGAATTAGCGTGACAATGTCAGGCACTGCAACAGTCAATTTAGGTGTGTTTTTATTCAATTCTCGATAATCAACAGTCATGCGCCAAGAATTGTCACTTTTGCGCACGGGCCAAACGGGATTATTCCAAGCAGACGTGACCGGAGTTATGACTCCCGCGTCAACCAAATCCTGAATTGTAGCAGAAATTTCTTCATGACCACCTGGGATACGATATTGCTTCTGAGAAATCACCTTCGTGGCTAAAGGAATTTTAATAGGTGGCATTCGTAAACGGCCAACCCGTACGGGTCTGGTCGAAATGTACTGTCTAGTTCCAAATTGATAACAACCATCATCCAAATGCAAAGTCATTCCTTTCAAAATGTCAATTCCAATTATATATTCCAAAAGTGGTACAACCAACACAGAGTATTCTCTACGGGGAATCCTACCAATTTTGATTTCAAGTGCAGTTTGAACTGCGGGTGTTTCTTTACCACCCAAACCAGTAATTGTAAAAGACTGACCACGAAATTTCTTTGATTTACCATGAATTAAAGTGGCCTCCGCCCCAGTATCAACTAATGCTCGGGCCCTTTGGATATTACGATGTTTCCAAAAAATCTCAATATCTACATAGGGTCTGTTGTCTCTGTGAGCCAACTTGTGTACCGGAGCTTGACCTATTTCCTAGTCATTCTTCCTGCGTTCCGTCAACCAAGACAAATCAGGGTAAATACTCTCAGTTTTCTTTGGTATAAAAATATCTTGTTCATATCCGTCTCCAGTACGAAACGGATTATTGTCATGGTCAAAAAGTTGTGAATTACGGTCAGAAAGTCTGTTCCGATCCTCTCTTTTTCTCATGTCAGGGGAATAACTCCTTTCATCTCTTCGTCGGTTAGAAAGACGATCATCTCTCCCCCTCTCACGGTCATCCTCTCTCCCCCTCCCGTCATTACGATGAGGGGATGCATCACGTTCATAACGCCGATCATCACGGCGATCAGAATTCACACGTCGCCTCTCATCACCACTGTCATCCGAACCACGGTCATACTCATTCTTTCGCACACGACGGGCACCCTCCTTTCGATCCAAACCACGCTTACGAAACATGTCCCATAAGCGATTATTAGGCTCACCGTCAATGTCCTCCCTTTTGACACCATCAGCAATGAGAGCAAGAAACATATCACGTCTAGAGAACTTATAGTCCCCACCAGTACGACCCTCAGGTCGAGATTGTCTTTCAGGTTTAAACCACTCACTCAGCACACCAAGCTGACGAACAGACTCAAGCACAGCAGACAAAGGATTGCCAGTTTGGTTAATCAATAATGTCATCATGACCTGCTTGTAAGCAACAGGAGAAGAACGGATAATGCGATTGCGTACAGAAGATGTTAAAAGACCATCCAATAACCTATCAGCAGTACTAAGAAAGATAGCAGTTTTCATGACTTCCTCCTTTAAACGTTGCGACGCATCGCGCAAAGTGTACCATGGTTTCTCATCAGTGGGCCAATCAGATTCAGTTGGATATTTATGATTACAGCCGTCAGACGCAAGCTGGAGCAAAGTAATTTGACCAGCACCATTATAGTTTCGAAAATGATCTTGAATCGTAGAATCAGAGCTCAAAGAGCAAAATCGTAAGCAATCAACAGCATCGAGCATAATACCGGCAGCGCCAAGTTCATAAAGACGCACCATCCAGGTAAGCAAGGCCTCACCAGGCCGTTGTCGAAATCGTTGTAAAATGTCACTAACCTCCTGCTGAGTAAAATCTTCAATACAATCTAAAGCTATACCAGCCGGGTTACCAGGGGCTTGTTGTAGTTTACGTCGAAAAACAGGGGGAGCAGAAACTTCAGGAAGAGCTTCCGAGGAAGCTCGCATCTTAGATTTAGTAGAACAATCAGGGCAAGCTACGTCATCCGAACGGGAAGAACGAGCACGGTCGCTGTGAGGACCTATATCAGTACATGAGGCAGATTTACAATCACGTCCGGAGCGAGAAGACTCGCGCTTGTCACCCTCCTCCGCCGAGGAGTCAGAAGTATGTGAATCCCAAATATTACCGTCCCACTCATCGGGGTTCCAATCCATTCCGGCTTTTGCTACAACCATACGCACTTTGCGTGTAGATACACGACCACGACGATGTTTATACTTATATCGTGCAATACGGACCGCAGCTCTTTCGGCAATGGTCTGATATGTTTCAAGTTTGTCGGCAAGCAATTTATTTTGACAACGCAAAAGAGTATGCGCATTTTGCAACTCAACACACTGTCCTTCCATGTCCTTAAACTGCTTTTGTAGCTGAACAAACCTCTCATGCAGTATTCTGTATGCATTAAGAACAATCCAACCTCTGCGTCCTAAAATAGGAAGCTCATCACCCTTCACTACTGGCGCTTTCTGTAAGCACGATACCACATCGGCAGGCTCCGCCTGCTCCAAGCAAGAAGACCAATTTTCACTCAAACCAGTAGAATCAGCCCACTCGCGGGCCAAAGCCTCGTAAGGCGTACACTCCCAGCCGGGAATCTGAATCGGTAACTTGAAAACCGACGGAGATTTTTTCGCAAACATATTGACACAAAAAGTTATATACACAATTATAAACAAAATTTTATACGTACGAGCCGAGCGCAAACCAACAAGATTAAAACAACACAATGCACACAGGCTTCGTAAACAGTTCGTGACGCCAGATGTAATGGCTGGATTTTCCGCTTAGATGGGATCAGCCCCCAGGGGCCCCTATGACCCAGCAAAAACGTACTCACCTTCCCTCCTTAGAACGTATTCACAATGGATAGATATGCAGATATATATACAGGTCGCACCTAAGGATGGGGAATAGCAATACACATGCATAGATTTTCTACAATATCTTCAGTTGGTCTCGCGGCCACCCCGACCCAGACCGGTCTACCCTAGGGCAGATCTGACACACAATCCGGTGCGTCTACACATGGGCCTGCAGAACCCAATGCTCCCTTTTCCAAACGATCCACAATCCGGTAGATCTCCACGCCAGTATCCCCCCTGGCGCTCTCACTTATGCAAGCCACAATCTTGTGGGTATACGCGCTGGTAATCCTCCCCAGCGTTCTCACTAACGCCGCATATCAACGACGACCACATTCCTATGAACAGTCATCAGGACAATGTCTCAGTTGTCTACTCGGGATAAAACTACGATAATGACTTTTAATACGGTTCCCAAATTATATGATGTACCTCCTATTCTTGGTATCAAAGGTCCACTCACTCCCTCTTTGTTCGATCACCATTTACCTGATCGGGATTTCACATCCGTTCATATAAACAACTCTCAACTAGGAGATGCATTTACCAAGATTGAACAGGAACACAAAGCACACTGGAGTTCTATAAGAACTAGGATATTTATTGACAATAAACACAAATCACATTACTATGCAACATAATTTCTGCAAAGAAAAGGTAAAGATTAGAACGCGTGCTAATTGGGAAAAGGGCGGAGATCACCTGGTTAATATGAAGTCTGGGCTCGGCAGTCATCTAGGTTCCCTTCTCGTCTCTGTGTCCTGGCTCGCCTTGCAGTCACACCCCAGCCGTCACAAGTACACGTCTGTACCGCTAGGCTCAACCTCGTCTGCTTCCCTCCAGGGCACCGGAACCTTGCTGGTTATCAGCTACCGTCTCTTTCTCTCTCTGTGTCAGTGCGCTCCGCGCTAATTCTCCTTCAGTCTTTCTCAGAGAGTTTCGGTCTTAAATCTTTCTCGGACTTCAAAGATGGCGACTGTCCGCCATGAGATAATTAATGGCAGAGATGCTAACGGCTAGATGCCGCCTACGGACTAACTGACAAACTGACTAACACCTTCACTAATATCAAAGCCCGTTCCTTCATGGAAAGCTACGGCCAGTAACCTGCCGCCCACCAAATTCTTGTACCTCCCCGTACCAAGGACACGTTCCCAGCCGGCCGGCCTGAAGTTGTGTCTTCGGTGTGGAGAAAAATACATTCCTTCGATAAGGGCCAGCCTGAGCCGGTTCTCTCCAAGCGAACAACAGCTTGAAACTAAAACATTACACTTCACCTAGAAAGCCTTCTCGAGCTACCGGGCAGAAAGCAAAATGGAGTCTGTCTCGTTTAAGGCCTACAGGGCCCACAATATGCGTAACTCCATGGAAAATATCCTAACATGTTAGCAAATGGGCAAATCATGATTAATACTTATATATCTAACCCCTAACTTAAATTCATAAGCCCTACACTAAGGAAAGTGACACGAAAATGCTCTAATATATGGAAGGCAGGGGCCCTGTCTATAGTCCTAATCCCTATCCTATGGGGGTGATAGGCTGGAGTCACTCTCCATCATTCTCCCTCTCAAAAGAGCCAGAAAAGGGCAGCCATTACACATATTCAAGCAAAGTTTCATCCTAAGCATATGGTTATAGTGAAAGCTAAATTAATGAACATAAATAAACACACAGGATGAAATGGTTCGTAATTACAGAAGAAAAAGTTTGAAACTATTTCATGTCTGGTTACATAAAGGAAATTAACAAGATGACAATTTGTCTCTGGAAGTGTTCAAAGAAATCTATTCTCTATGAATAGTTCTACTGTAAGCAAAATATTTGATCCATAAAAACGAAAAAAGTCAAATTTAGAGAAAAAAAACTAATCATAGGAAAAAGTTCCAAGTATTGTCTTTTGTTTTTTAAAAATGAAGGCCAAATTCAGAATCTTCCCGGTACATTGTTTGCTGAATCAAAAGTCAGTGTATGGTGATGGAGAAAACATGAAGTCCTCTATTCCTGTAGACAAAATGTCGTCTAACATTGTAGGTGAAAGTTGGATTACCTCGTTTAGAAGATTAACCGTACATAGATGGGAAGCATCGCCTTCAGCATTGGAAGCATCAGCAATGTCCGTTTCCGATATTACCTGCATGCCTGTTGTTTCCCCTCGTAACTCAGCAGTAGCAATTTGCATCTGTGAGATTTCAATGAATGCCGTCATCAGGATTGGAAGCCTCTGGGGACAACACAGATCATGTGTTGTTACCGGGCCCAGCAGAGTATCGATATCTGTTGGCATGACTGATGGGAGTGTTAGACAGCTGTCTAGCATGCATTCTTCACAGGAAAGCAGGCAGCGTAGAACAGGTAAGATGCAATCTTGCCAGATTGGTCTGAATGACAGAAACCATGTGGTATTTAATTCTCGTAGACGAGGTAAACCCAAAATCTATACTATGCGCTCACGAAACTTCCTTTATAGATGGGCATTCTCCAAGATTCCGGGAGTGACGCTGATGATTTGGCTTGCCATAGCGAAGCAGTAGGAATAAAAACAGGATTCCTGCAACGAGTGCTAGAATTAGCGGCAGACCACCGAACACTGAGTGCACGAAGTTTGGAATGATTCTGAGGACTGCTTGAAAAGGTGTTAACAGTCCTGAATTTACGTTCTTCAATACATGCACAATACCGCTCATATCAGACATGTTTAAGATACGTCCCAACATTTCTGGGAAATGTGTAGGGCAGTTTGTACTTAACAGAGCCTGTATCATAGCCGAAGTCCTTGCAATTTGTAGATCATAGGTTTCTTGGGCCAAGGTCAATGGCACGGTTTGTTGTAAAAGAATGGCTTTCATTCTGCTTAAAGTATCAATTCTTATAGAAGAGATGTTCAGTGAAGGCCATAAAGGCGACTCCCTGACTTTGTCTATTTTTGGGAACAAGACTTGCATACAGCAAGTGACGCTGGAAGTAACCGTTACTAGATACTGGATGCCTGGCAACATGCCACAGCAGCTGTGATCATTCAACATAATGTAACCTCCATTTGAAAGTTGTCCAAAAAATTGATTAATCACTGCGGCTGGTGAACCTTGCAGGTGACAGGACAAATTTGCAGTGGAACTGTTACAGGCCTGTGTAAATTAATACCCTGACATAGGAGAGAACCGCTTAGTGCATTTTCACAGTGTGTATCGCTAATAAACACTTCACGCCCCACTCCAACATCTGTGTGTGGAAGGTAAATCCCAGGATGTCTTGATGTATTCTTTACCCAACCTTTCATATTTGCCTGCTGGTATATTTTTTAGGCACTACTGAAAATGGAAAGTTGTAATAGGCAGAGTTATTTTGCCATGAATGATCCATTCAGTAGCTGTTTTTTCTGCTACCGTAAATGGCAATTTTTCCAGTTTTTCAATGCTCAGCACTGTATACTTTGCTTCCCTCTGTGCCAGTTCGACCTGTTTATCAGTGAGATTGAATTCTGAAAACAGAGACATTGTGTTGATTAAACGCCAAGGCACATATCCTGAATGCAGGTTTTGTAGAGCCCAGCCTAATAGCAAAATAGAACGTAGTTGAGACTGGCCTTGTCGCAGCATGACCAAGCCTTGTTCCATAATGTCTATGGCAGAGGATACAATGTTGCCCAATGAATATATCCTGGAGGACAGAGTCATTAACCCATTGTCGACTACAGCGAGCGATTTCTCTAAATGAATGCAATCAATTTCTTATATTCTTTCTGCAGTTTCTGCCTGGGTAATCTTCCATATTTCATGATAAGCAGCGTAGATACCGGCATATATGAAACTTTTTGATGCTGTTTTCTTAGACCTAGCAAGAAATCCCTAAGGTCTGAGCCTTCTTTAAGTAAAGATAAGTATTGTTTCACATCCTCTAGTGTCGATTTCTGGAGCCAATCAAGGCATAATTTTCCTACACTGTATGTTGCTACTACCCCGCGATGCTGTCTTTGAACATAGCGTGGATCTAGCTGATTGAAAGTAAAACCCTGTATTTTGTTCAGGAATCTTCTTGACAGATGTTTGTGTCTGTGGGCCAGAGCAACCAATTTTCCCATTCAGGATCTGATCTGTTGTAATGTAAAATAGTTTATAGGTCGACCTCCCGCTGTGTAGTGCTATTACTTGAAGGTACAAATAGGGACGGAGTGTTCATGTCTTTGATGTTGGCTAACCCAAGGTAAGACGTTTGTTGGACAGTGTCATTCAAAAACATTATTTGCTGTGGGATGATACAGGCTCTAAACAAAGCTTCTACCCCCTGCACTTTCCAATCTTTTGTACCCCAGAAAGATTTTGTGCCAATTGTGTCTTTCCAAAAGTCAAAAACCTACCTAGACAGTTGGGTAATAAAGGCTGCAGAATAAATCTGTTTTGTATTGGTTAACATATTTTTCGTTCCTGTTTCGTTCACATTTTGGAAATAAAACGTTTCTGGATTGGATATGTTGAACCCTGAAAAATATGGAAACTTCACTGCAAACGTTTTTGAGCTACCCTTTGGTGGTGTAGGACAATGTTCCTATTGGTTATATTTAAATACATTTCTAGGTGTTGCAGATTTATGCAAGAAATGATGACCATAGTGGTTATATCAATAAAGCTGTTCATAGTCTGATAAACCCTCTAAATAACCATGATTAGAGAATGCATCTGATTGTTCTAGATCAGACATCATGTTATTAACAGTCTCGAAGTTACAATCATCAGAATAGGTACTAGAGGTAATAAAGTTACTTAATGAAATTTTAAATAAGAGTGGAATCTTCAAAATTCCGACGGGCCGAATATGTCATATTCAGTTTTGTCCCAAACTATACCATCTTGTATAGGAGCGGCTGTGATGTTCACTGCTGACAAGTCTCTTGCTTCACGATGGGATGATTTGTGTGGTTTCAGAAGTAAGATCACTTTTTTACTTACTGTGTCCATTTGAATATATTTTCCATTTATCAGCATACTCCTAGTTATTACTTAAGCTAGCTAAAGGAGAAAGAAAAATATTCCAGAAACAATCCATAGTTCAATCCATGGTGAAACCAGATAAGTCTTTTTCAGGAGATGAAAAAAGTATGTTGCTTGTTCTTTGAAAGTTCTATGTGCTGGTGTCGTATCAGGTTCGCTGGGATCCTCAGAAAGCATATCAAAGTTAATGAAATAGCCAGAGGCAGTTCTGTTAATAGTTCAAATTGCAACAGGATTCATTGAAATCGCTGGAACCAATTGATCACGTGTTACATTGGTATGGACAGGTGTATCAGGACGAACTGTTATTTGGGTTTCAAGAGGAACAAGTTCCATAGCATGTTGCGTAGTCCTTCATTTCTCACTTCTGACTCTTCGAAGGTAATGAGTCTTTCAGTTTGAACCTCTTGGATAGTAGCTAGAGGAGTGCGTCTGGTACTTGGTCGGAGTCCACTTGGCCTACTCTTCAGTATTGGCCACATAGTGTCCTTTGATGTGGTTGTAAGCATGTGCGCAAAATCCGTTCCGCTCGCGGATTTTGTGGATTTTCAGTAAATCCGCGATCCTCGAACTCCCGCGAATTTACTGAAAATCCGCGAGCGGCGGATTTGGGGGGCAAAAGTTCAAGCCTGTTGAACTTGTAACTATTTTAGGATGGCGCCGGCAAGCTGCCAGCGCCATCCTAAAATAGTTACTAAGTTAGCTTCAACAGGAAGCACTAATAGATAAAATAAAGCAGGTGCTCGAGCACCTGCTTTATTTTATCTATTATTGCTTCCTGATGAAGCTAATTTAGTAACTATTTTAGGATGGCGCTGGCAGCTTGCCGGCGCCATCCTAAAATAGTTACAGGAGGGACAAAAATGTGAGTTTTGTCGAGGCTGGGCAGGTGTGCGTTCTCCCCATATCTATCGTCGAAAAATAGCTATGATGCTTGATGGAGGCTTTGTATTATTGACTTTCACGAGCTCAATCCCTGTGCAGTTCCTGTGACCACGAGCTTCTCTGATCCGGGCCTGTCCTTTTATGCACACAAGAGGCATGTGAACTCGCATATAAGGCTCGCCCGTTTGGCCCTGCCCCTCACACTAGCGATGTGCACCGTTTTCCAGCCCTTTACCCACTATGAAGGACAGCTCACTCGAGGGACCCCGGTGCTCTTCGGTGTGATGGCAAAGTTAATCAGCCCCCCCCAAAAATGTGAGTTTTGTCGAGGCTGGGCAGGTGTGCGTTCTCCCCATATCTATCATCGAAAAATAGCTATGATGCTTGATGGAGGCCTTTGCATTATTGACTTTCACGAGCTCAATCCCTGTGCAGTTCCTGTGACCACGAGCTTCTCTGATCCGTGCCTGTCCTTTTATGCACACAAGAGGCATGTGAACTTGCATATAAGGCTCGCCCGTTTGGCCGTGCCCCTCACACTAGCGATGTGCACCATTTTCCCACCCGGCCTTTACCCACACAATCCGCAAAATCCGCAAATCCGCAAATTCACAAAATTCGCCCATGCTTATGTGGTTGATGGACACAAATCTTTTCTCCTTTTTACCAACAAGGGGCGGCAGAAGTACTATTCTTGATCAGTAGATGGCTAGGACAGGTACTGGTTGTCTGTAAGAAGGCCCAAATTCCTTCTTTCTGCGATCTTGTCTTTGACTAGATCCCCAAGCTTTGGGATCCAGAGAGGCCTTGCTGGGACGGCTCAATTTTCCCCAGTGGTGGTTGGCTTCAGGAACACGTTGCTTGGTTTCGATCTTAGTTCATTTAAGTCCTGTAAAACAGCCAAACGATCTTTGATATCAAATGGCTTATTTTCCAACACTGTGCCTTTACATTCAAGATCTGGGACCCATATTCTTGTCCCAAACAGGACCTTATATGGAGTGACACCCTATAGAGAATTACTTGGCAAATTGTATAATGAGCGTTGGACTCCATAAAGATGTTTGACCAACCCATCACCCGAACCTAATACCCTAGCTGTTATAGACCGATTTATGTCCCGGTTTTTCCTTTCCACAATTGAATTTCCCTCAGGATGGAATGAAGAGGAGTACTGCAATGCTATGCCCAAACTGACCATGGCTTCTTAGTAAGCCCAAGAGCTAAACGCAGGACTCTGGTCAGAGTGTAGTGTGCCAATTGCATATGTGCAGATAAAGACTCGCAAATCTTTTATAACAGTTTGAGCGTCAGCTGAGCGCTAAGGCCACATCCATAGGAACCTTAAGCCTGAATCCACTGCAACCATGATATATTTATAGTTACCATCCCTTTGCAAGGGACCGCAGTGACCCAGGTAAACACACGCTAATGGTTTATCTGAAATTAAAAGGGGCGTCTGCGCAGGACGTTTCACTGTAGAGACTTTCATCTTCTGGCATATTTCACATTCCAAAACATAGTTTTTGGTCTGTTTCCTAATGCCGGGTCACCAATATCTTTGTTTTAATAATGATACTGTGGCGGAAACACCTGCATGGGCAGAGGCTATCCCTTCATGTGCTGCTAGGATTTGTCCTGATCTATGTTCCATGTTTGTAATGACCCTATCCCCCACTCCAGGGATTCGAGCAAACGGAACGTTATTCGCATCAATTATATATGAGTATTTGAGTGGAAACTTCTTAGGTAACGCTGCACCGCTGCCTTTGCTTGAAGCGTTGATAGCCATTAATATCTCACCATCTATTCTTGTTTTTGAACGAGTGATCGCAGCTACGGAAGCCGTTTGCATAGCCCCCTTCGCGGCTTCATCAATAAATGAATTCCCTGCAACGTGAGTGCCATCACGTTGATGACTCAGCGTGTGTATCACGTGAGTGTTTTGTAGTCCGTTTCGCAACTGAACTACTTGTTCCCAAAGCGTTTTATGCTTGGTTGTGCCACCTTTTGCCTCTTTGAAACCATTTTGAAGCCAATTCTGTAAATATTAATTGTATGATTGAACACAGTAAAAAGAATTGCACACTATGAGTGTGGGGAATTCGCGAACCGTATTTTTAAGTGCCAATTTGAATGCTTGTAGTTCATCTCGCTGAGCTGTACAATCTCGTAGAGATTGTGTTTTTGTGAACATCGGTCAGAATTTGCCATCGTGCATACAACCTTTAACGATTGCGCATGCTGCACTATAAGCTTGTTTACTCTCCGTAGCGGGTTGTGCAGCTCCGTCAGTATAAATTATAAATTCATACTTGTCAAGAGGGAGAATCTCAATAAGCAGAGGACATTCGTGTTCGTATTACAGGAATGCTTGTGTTTTTAAATAAGGATTAAAAACATATTCAACATCTGTTGCAGCAAGAGAATTAACCAAGTGTATCCATCTCGGATGTAAAGCTTTTGCATTCAGAATGCTCGCTTTTGTAACTGCCTCTAAGGCTGGTACTGGAGTTACGACAATAATGCGTTTCCCCTGAGCTAGAGCTCTTTCTTTTGCTACAGCGGTTTGAACTGCTGTCAGAATCTTTTCTGTTGAAGTGAAGGGCATTTCCCCAAGTGTAAACAATTGTGATTTGTATGCAATTGGTACTTTTTCACCTTCATTAAAATTTAAGTAGGTGAATCTGCATTGATCCGTAATGATTCAGATCACTAAATTGCATACGTTTACACATGTTTGTAAGTGATTTGTTGCTAGCATGTCAGCTTGAAGTGAACATAGGATATCTGTGTGTTCCTGTGTTCAATTTTTGATTTTGAAATCGGGTTTGATTAATTCATAGAGAGGTTTAACTCTTTCTGCATAATTTAGAATATATGTTCTTCCAAAATTCAGGAAGCCTAGAATCGTCTGTAAGTTTTTCAGCACTAGAAACTTCATATCCTAGGAAAAGGACATTGAGGTGGGTAATTCTTGATTTCTTGAAATGGAATTTGTAACCCTCAGAGGCGAAGGCCAATATAATGGTATTTATCCTGTTCACATGCCTATCCAGGTCATCGTCTGTCAGATAGATGTCATTGACATATGACAATGCCTCGTCATCATGAATTTGTAGTAACTCTGTTACTCTTGCTAAGAATAACCCGGGGCTGTCCTTGAACGCTTGTGGGAGTCGACGGAAGTGAAGTTGGGTTCCCATTATTGAGAAAGCTGTTAAGTACCTGCTTTCAGGTGCTATATTTTGACAAAAGGAACCATTAGAAATGTCTAATGTGGTTTTATATTTTTGGTGCACAATATTATTCATTAATGCTGTACTATGTTCATTTTGCCCTGCAAATGTCTTTGAACAAGAGTTCAGGTGTCTGTTATCCAAAACTAAATGATCTGTGTTGTCTGGTTTGGAAACAGGAAACAAAGGCTTGTTCATTAATGAGGTGCATGTTTCAATAACCCCTGGGTATTCAAGTTGATCTAAGATCTCCCTGACCTGTTTTTTAGCTTCTTGTTTAATTGGATACTGTCTTTGTGCCGTAGGTTGTTTTTTCAACTGGATCTTGTGGTGAGGTGAGTCCTCATCCCATGCTACATGATTTTTGTATAATGCTGGGGCCTGGGCAACTGCCCATTTCCTGGCACAAGTATATTTTAAATGTACTGGAACATGGTTGGAGAAGGCTGGCATGATGATGTCTTTGCCATGTGGGCACTCCCTGACAAATTCTGGTGGCCAGCCCTGTTCTGTTAGAAGTATATCATAACCCTTTGAAATCCTCTCCCAAAAGAGTGCTTTCACTTTTCTTGGTATGTCTCCCTCCATCCGGAGTGTGATTTCATACATTTGTGGAGAACTAACCCTGGTGTCTACTGTCTCTACTTGAATGCACTCATTCAAGTCCACTGTCTCCAGAAGTTCCTTCAGGTTTCTGGCGAGCTATTGTTACTTCTGCTGCACTGTCCAGCATTGTCTGAGCACATTCTCCGTTCTTGAGTTGTGTTCTCTAAATTCTCCGCATGTCTGATCTTCAGACCTGCTACCTTCTTCTTGGAGAAATGAGGTTTTGTTTTGTTTTTCTGAACGTGTTGATCGTCTTTGGACTTCACACGTTCTTCTTTTTGATCTGACCGTCCTCTTCTTTCGGATGTCTGTGACAATATCTGAAAGGTACGAGAGGAACGTGTATCAGTATCTTGATACCTTGATACCGATCAGGTTTTCTCAAATTATCCCTATTCCTGAGGTTATACCTCCTTTCGGAGGGCTCCTTTTGAGGAGACCTACCTCGGGATTGGGAACGTTTCTCTTTTCAATGTTGTTTGTTATTTTCCCAATTCTTTTTGGAAGATGTAGGATTGGGTTTAACAGAGTCCTTTTCAGGACCTTCAGACAGTCGTGGTTTAAGTGTGTAATGCTATTAATTCTATTAATTCTCGTATTCGATTGAGTAATTCATCATTTGAAATTGCTTCAATGTCACGATGAGGTGTGTAGCCGGATAAAATCTGCCATGTTGCTCCTGGTCTACTTAGTGGACTGAGCCTGGTAATTTGATTGTAATGTTTTAGGGTGCCTTTAAACCAGAGCTGATGCTCCTGGTATGTGAGTGGAATTTCAACATCCTCGAAAGGAATATATTCCTCAGGTGGTTCATCTTCTTTGTAGAAGTGAAACACTTTTGTAACTGGATTTGATTCTGGCAATACTATCCATGAATCGAATACCTCTGTCTGAAAAGATTCAGGTGCTTCTATCACGAAAATTGCTTTACCACCTCTAGGTGTTAGACCATATTTTATAAGTTTTAGATTGATGGCTTTCCTTAATGTTGGAGGGATGTTTATGACATCCTCATCGGTTTCATTAAAACCTGTATGATTAAAAGCTGTTGCAACCTGGTTGGCTGCAGCCCCATCGCTACCGGTTTTATTGTGCTCGCTATCGGACATTGTTTAATGAAAAATGCAGAGCAAGTTTCAAGGAAACAAAGATAAGGTGCACAATATTTTGGAACACTGTCTCCTTCAACGTTGAGCAAATCAAAACGCTAATACATAGGATTTTCGTCCTACTCAGCTATGGCGGATATTATCCCTACCAACTCCAGACGTCTTATGGAGTATTATGAGTAGGGGTACGACTGAGTTACTTCAGTCTCTAGCGTTAAATTAGTGCTTTACCAAATTGTTGGGCGCCATGCACTGTAGTTCCTATTTCCCTTATCGGCTCTGCGCATTGGAATGATATACACTATAGTTTTGTCATAGGACTGGGGTCAGTATGCCTCGATCGAGAATATTAAACTTAATTACTTGTGTGCCAGCTAACTCAGAGTTTACTAGAAACTTCTCGAATAAACAAAAAGGGAGTAGTTTCTGACACCCGCATAAACATGACAACTTTGTTTCTCTTAGAATCGGAACAGTTCTCAGAATCGTGGAAACAATAGATAACAGTTTCAATCAGTCAATCGTGCATGCTTAGTTTCTTCAGAGTTACACAGAACTAGCTAGACGGGCGTTTCATTAAAAAGGGCTTATTGAACAGTTTTATTTCTCATGCAAGAGATATGAGCTGTTACGATCGTAAGACAGTATGCGAGATATAACATGTACAGCGTGAGCAGTAAGAAGAAATATTACTATAATAGCATTGTCTTTTAGCTAAGACCTATATTCATATACATACACATAAATAATACAGGCTAAAATGTGAATACTCATCTGGTGCTTCTAAATAGGTCTACCCCAGTGTACCTAACCTAAGTGTAGTACAAGGTAAGAAGTAGGTGCTGTTTTCTATGGTATGGTAAGCTATAGTTTTTGTATGCCAAGAGTCCCTCTAGGTTCTAACCAGCTCCATACCTTAGAATGAGAGAGGTGGGAATCTCTTTTCGGCTGTCAAACTCCAAACCCCCCGTGAAGGGAGTCAGAACACTGGAAGCTGGAATCTCTGTGAGCAGGGAGGACAACGTCTGGTCAGTGCATCAGGCGAGGACTCGAATTCCTTCCGAACTTGCCGTGGTGAGCCATGTCAGTATTCAGCCGTGACAAGCTGTGCAAGTATGCAGCTGTGCCGAGCCATGCAAGTATGCAGCCGTGACTTGCCATGGCAAGTGAAGGTATATTTATACCCGGAAGGTACTTAAGAAGGCTAGTATTGACATAAAGTCGGGCAGAGGAAGACGTCATGAATGAACCCTAAGGGTAAAGCGGTTCATGCATAATAAATGAGTTCTCGGACAAATCAATACTCCAAGCAGGGAATGTCCCAATGGGTTAAGGGTCTGGATTCTAAGAACTCGTTGTGACATGGGATGGACGGATGTAGGTGACCATGTCTGTATTTGGATTGCATGGCAAATTCCTAAATAAGGACTGGGATTCTATGCCTAAATAAGGGCAATGCGAATTGTGCCTCCATAAGGACATGATTCAGTAAACCTAAGTACGGGCATCTACATCGACACACAACAGTTAAGATGACCAAAGCAAATTGCCACATATCTGTCTTTGGTTACAGTCCCGAGGTAGACCATCCTGCATGAGTATTATATTCTTGCGCAACTTCATACAGAACTCAAGAGATGATTCATCTCATCCTGTACTCCTGATGCACTTAGCACAAAGTCAATGCTTGGTACATAAATAGCACATTTTAAGCAACACCAGCTGTGTCAATACCCTGAACAAGGGTTTATTGCACGCTCTGAACTACGTATCCTTATATGGGCCTGTAAGGGCAAGTTAACAACAATTATGAGAGGAAAATGGAAGGACTTGTAAAATGGCAGAACTGAGGTTTACATATGTATTCATTGCTAACACAAGCTTCTTCTGCAGTGCGACTCTCCTGTGAATCTCTGATGTTTCAGACATCTTCTACCCTGCAAATCCAGCAAAGCAGAGAACACCACCCCTGCAACGCCACACCTACAAAATAAAAGGAGAAGATATGGTTAAGTACTATCCTTAAGTTTAGTGCACTAACAGAACGTGTATCAACCAAAGACTTGTTTTTAAGATGGTGAAAATCAGAAAACATGACAATTCTTGAACATTGAGGCATAGTGGGTATTATTTAACGTTCACACAGAGAGGCCTTGGTATTAGCACCCAGTGACATTCTTATGTGCCATGCTTTATTAAGTTGTTGTCTGTGAATCCAAAAGCACACTCTTGTGCACCTTGTGCCTAGTGTTGAAAAAACAAGGTCTACCATAGTTTATGATGTGAAAACATGATAAAGCTTCCGCTGGGAGTGCCACAACTCCAAGGGCAATAGCTGATTATTGGATTTCTATGCAACAATAGATTCCTTATCATGTAAGTGACTTTGGATACACATGTCAAAGGTGGGAAGAAATATTTCAAGACTATTTATTTGTTGAATAACCTCTCTACTTGTATTTGCAGTGCAGCTCACCGCGCACTACATTACACATATATCATGACGATGCTTCCCAGGACTGAGAAGAGACGTACCTACGACCCCAAGAAGATGATGGCAGATCTCGAAAGCTAGCAAGTCTATCTGTTTATTTTGTCCCAACCTACTTTCTGGGATGGCAGTAGTATGCTAAGTAGACCCAACAATGACAAAACCTTGAATCAAAGTGTCACGAAAACATAACATGCAAGTATAAGAACATATTACCTATAACAGTATCACATAACCTTCCCCTCATAAGAAACAGAATATGAACCCTCTAACAGAAAACAAAAAAAGAAACTAAAAGGCTAAAAAAAATTAAATAAATGTAAAAATAAGGTTAAAGCATATAATAATCTGTAAACCTACGTGGAACCTAAGCAGTTTGAAAGGTCTTCCTTCTGAGCCCCTGGGAAACTAAGGTACCCAAACTACCAGGCCTAGAAAACTTCTCAGAAGACATGCGACACATCACATCATTGTCATTGTTCACCAACACTGAATCATCAGTTATACTACAATTAGAATAAATAATGGAATGACCTGTTTGAGGAGAGTCTTTCTTATCTGTAGATGAAAAAGTAGACAGCATTGCTTCACCATGAACTGGCTAAATAAGACTCACCATTCAAATAACAATTACCATTCCCACTTCTCTTTGCATTCCAAATTATCTTAGCTTCACCAGAAGAAAGTTTTTCAAAACTCTTTTATTCCACCAGCCTTTCCCATCCAAGAGCACTGCACCTTTAGATACTTCGATCATTCTTACAGGTAACATGAATTTAGAATCTCTCCTTTCTTACACCTGTTTGGCTTCCTAATCAGAACCCAAACCCCAACTGCCAGAGCTCGATCTTCGTTAATACTTTTGCTATCAAAATTGACTTTGACAAGAGATTGTTTTGCTTTGACTCATTCCTGGTCACCCAACTCAAAATCAGAACCATTATCAGTTTGTTTAAGATGTAGCAGGGTTTCCGTTATCCCACAGAACTGTGCATAGAGATCTAGAACCTCAGTGAGTTAGGATGATCCAAAACTCATCTCAGTGTCAGAAATCCCCTTACCTAGCTAGCTACAGTGTCTCATGGCTCATTATGGAATGATCCATGTCTTAGACAAACCAGAACATGAACTTTAGAATACCTCAGGAATCGTGGAACACATGAACACTCTTTCGTTATATAATCATTTCAAACCAAAACTGAGAGTCAAAGAACACAAGTGCAAGTTTGAAATATTTATTATTCAATGCAAAGTTCTCAAACGCAGTATCTTGTATAATACCAAAATGCAGATTATAAAAATCAGAGTCAGCAGCATAGTCACTAATCCATAGTAAGCAAAAGGTGATAGCATGTTATAATGCAAAATCTATAGAAATCTATATCACCTATATTTCGCGCACCCTATTTAGCATATTATTTTATATCTAAGAAGGTCTCATTCGGGCTTTAGCAGGGCGAACCCATACCTCTAAATGTCAGTAGGAGTAGATCACATCAACAGCTACCAGCTCTCTTCATGCGCAGCACCAAGTGTCTACGTTCATTCCGTGTAACTCTATCTTAAACCCGCGTAGAGCCCAAAATGTTGGCATCAACATTATTAGTGTTATGTCTAATGTGGTGCGTGGATCAGGCTTCCCAACAACCTTGTGTTAGGTTATTCTTAGAGTGTGCAGCTCTCAGTGTGCAGACAGTTGTACCAAGTGTACCAGGCAAAGCTGATAGCATAGTGATAACATATTATTCTCAAATAAATCACATCACCGCTTCTAGGTTGAAAGCGACAACAACAAGTAGGTGTCGTGTGCAAAACTGAAGCCGAAGGAAAAACGGCTGTTTAAACATGTAATACACTCATGCTAACTTAACGCAATATATGTAACGAAGTATCCATATGACACCCCCCCATTGGTCCGAGCACCGTCAAACATAAGGGAAAAGGCAATACTAAATCAGATACATAAAATGAAAGCAAAGTTCAATAATCTTGAGCTAAAATAAGCTAAAAAATATGTATGAATGAATATGTATGAATGCCTACAGTGGCCTCAAATCTAAAATTAAAAATAAAACTTTCGAACCAAAAGTTATCCGCCAGGTCTCAAAATTATAAAATGTAGGACCAGGTCGCATCAATTCAAATGTCTGTAAGAGAAAAAACAAGGCACTTATCCGATATCCAAAGTCATGTGCCACATTGACGTTATTTTCAGCGACATCACATGATTGAACTCTCCATCATTTGAGTACAGTTCATCCCTCCAATCCAGCAAGGGGAAAGTCATATTCCATAACAAAGCAATCCTCCCAGGCATCTCACGATTGGACAGTATATGCAAAGTAAGTTGCAACAGCCTCCAGTATGAAATCACTGCCATCCTCCGAAAATAGTTCAGCAATCCAATTCAGCAATGGGAAAGAACATACGTTCTCCTCCAGCATCGGATCCTCCTGTAACGTCAGAGGACAACTCGGTGGGTTCACCAGAACGCTGTGTGTCAGAAAGGCATGTGCCGCTGCAGAGATCTCCCATTGGCCCAGTACTCCATTTATCGCTGCCAAGGCCATAACTCTTTCGCCAGAACAAATCAGCTCGTGAGCCACCACGGGACGCATTAGCTGATCAAAATCGACGTCAGGAGCAGTCCTCAAGCATAGGCACAAATCAATGGCCCAATCGAACTCGCAGCTCAGGTAGTGAAACACAGGTCGGACACACGTGAAGTCGGTGAACCGAAATGACAATCTATAAGCCGTGCTTAATGCTGCAAGCGGCAATGTTCCATAGTAATTGAGCATCCGATTACGGCACAGTGTCAGGAGGCGTTGAACGGCTTCTTGCGCAGGATGGGCATCCATGTTTTATGAAGAAAAACACCAACAAAATGCCAGCGGCTACAGCCAGTAAAACAGGTAGTCCACCAAACAAACTCGAAAAAATAGAGTGGAAAAACGTGGGAATGATACCAAAAACTTTTTCAAATGTAGTCACGAGGCCACTGCTAACCAATTTAAAAAAATGTGCAAGCCCAGACGTGGAAGATGCATTAAAGATCTGATGCACCAGCTCACAGAAATGAAACGGCAAATCAGTATTTAAAAGCGCCTGCACCTCTGTGCGTGTGTTAGCTATGTGAAGGACATAATTTTCCCGGGCCAAACTCAGGGTCACTTGTTTTTGAGACAAAAGGGCCCTTATTCTGCTTAAACCATTGAACTTCGCTTCCAAGGTTGGAATCCGTGGCCAGATGGAGACATCTGAAGACCCATGCGTGGGTGGGTATAGAACATTCTTGCAACACACCACACGCTCTGATACAGTTACCACATAAGCCACACCAATTAATAACCCACAACATAACTCGTTGTTTAAAAGCAAATAACTACCATTAGTCAATAATGTAAACGTGGGAACTACTGCTGGAACTGGCGTGCCTTTTAAAACACATGCTAAATTTGGGCGGTCCTGATTACAAGAACCGTGTAACTGAATGTGTCTGCATATTAATGAATGGTCAGGTGACTGTGTGCATTCCTCACCATTAAGATTCACTTCTTTTCCATTCTTCAGACATCTGTATGTGTATGGTAATGACCATGCCTCATGTAGGAATGCATTGCCTAGTGGTTCATATCGTCCTATAGCAATATACCGCATACAATTAGTAAATTTGTATAAGGGAAATGGTAATGTAATTAATCCATGAATAAGCCATGTGGCAGTAGTGGTTTCAGCAACAGAGAAAGGTAAGGATTCTAGCTTTTCAATATGTAACATAGAAAATGACGCATCACGCATAAAAAGCATGCGTTGCTTTTCAGTCAGATTAAAAGGGGCGAAAAGGGACGAAACGTTCAACGAGTTCCAGGGAACTCGACCAGCCTTAAGTGTCTGTAGGGTCCATGCAAACTGCATTACAGAACGTAACTGATTTTGACCATGGTATAACGTGGACACTTCATCATGTACAATATCAACAACAGAAGAAACAATATTATCCAACGTGTAAATCCTGGAAGAAAGCATGTTAATACTGTTATCGACCACTGCAAGCACTTTTTCCAAATTTGCTTGATCAATAGCTCTCAGGCGTTTAGCAGCCTCAATCTGTGAAAATTTCCAAATTTCATTGTACACAGCATAAAGCCAGCGTTTAGATCTACCCCTAGCCGGGCCTTTTATAAAATCATTTAGCTCTATGTTTTCATTCAACTGGGACAGATGCAGTTTAACTGCAGCCAAAGTGGAATGTTGTAACCAGTTCTGACACAATTTGCCTACTGAATAAGTAGTAACAGTGTGATCTGTTTCAAACCTGGGATCTGGCCTGATGTGTGTAAAACCTTCAGACAAACCCAAAAAACGACGTTGGCAAGAATCAGAGCTTCTTTGCCACAAAAGCCACCCCTCTGGATCAAAACTGGAAATATCAAAGGAGGAATTGTGCAAAAGTGCTCGTATCCCACTGATGGACAATGTAGTGAAATTACTCCAACCTGAATATTCTTCCAAATCAGGGATAGTAGGTGTATTTAATTTTTTAGATGTAGCCAATCCAAAGCATGTTGTTTGGGAAATAGTAGAATTTAAAAACAACATGTGATTCGGGATGAGACATGCACGATGCAAAGCCTCAGTGCCTTGTACCTGCCAATCTTTGGTACCCCAAACCGATTTAAGGTCAATAGCCTCCTTCCATAACTCATAGCCATCTATAGCTAACTTGTCTAGAAAGGACTTCGAATACAGCAATTTTGTATCGGTAAGTCTAACTTTGGACATGAATTTCTGTTTCACTTTAAAATAAAACGACTCAGGATTTGATTGATTAAAATCTGTAAAATAAGAGAATTTCCTCAGAAATGTACTTGAGCTCCCCTGTAAAGGAGCAGGACAATGTTCCCACTGTGTGTAGTTCACAGGAACCCTCCTGGAACTTGTTTTGTGTAAGAAGTGATTCCCATAATGCTGATAACAAAACAAATCACCATAATTGACAGAATCTAAGTACAACTCCTCAGCATCAAAGGCCACATAATATTTCAAATCAGAGAACAATTCTTCTACGGCCTGAAGATCCCAATCATCAGAACGAATATCTTGCTTAATCACATCTCCCATGTTTACTCTAAGCACATTAGGAACATTAATAACTTCTGTGGGGCCATGTATCTGAAACCTAACCGCATCCCACACAATCCCATCAAGGACAGGCCAAGCAGTAATCTCTACTGTATTTAAGTTTCTTTTTAGTCTGTGTGCTGAATGTGAGGAGGAAAGAGGGGCCAATGTTCCATTAAGGTACCGAATTCCTGTTCTTTCTTTCACATAATGGCCATCGATCAGGCGGAAAAAATAAAACACAAAACCAATTGACATAAAAAGATAAAATGAAAATAGTATCAGCCAAATGTATGTCCAAGGTGGAATTATAAAATGTTTTTTAAACAACGTGGCATATTTTGCAATAGTCGATGGTTTCTTTGAAAGTTCCGAATCAGAGTCAAAAGAGAATCTGGACTGGTTAGCCAAACGGGCTTGTAAATCGGACATAGATAAATCAGCAGGATCTGCATAGGTCAATTCATCAAAGTTAGTAGTAACAGGAATAGTATTTAATAAAGGACTGGATATAGCAGGCATCTCGAGGGATCTTCTGCACCAGATGTAATAGCCAGCACAGAGTGCCTCACCATGGAAGGACAGGATACAGCCGGTGTCATGCTATGAAGAATCGGCCACCCTGTGTGTCTTGACATTGTCAATAGAAATAAATCTGTTTTGTTTACGACCTGGAAGTGGTGGTAAAATTACTGTTCTTGTGCCCTTCACTCCAAGAACTCGAACCGGTGCTCGATAGGAGGGACCAAACTCTTTCTTGTTATCGATCTTCTCTCGAACCAGTTCTCCAACTTGGGGTAGCCAGCCAACTACCGGGATCTGCAACGCATCATCCGACGTGGAGGGCAAGTGTTCCTTAGCAAGACTGTCTCTGGTCTTTTGTAGATTCTGTAAAACATTGCAATGTTCATCTACGTCAAAGGCCGCGGCCTGGGCCTGGCAGTCTGCACCATCGAGGTCAGGGACGTACATCTTGATACCAAAGATCATTTCGTATGGGGTCCGCCCACCCAGAGACCTTCTAGGGAGATTATTAAGCGCACGCTGCACGCCATAGAGGTGGGTCAGCCAGTTTCTACCAGTGCCTATAACTCGGGCTGTCAAAGATTGCTTTAAGTCGCGGTTCATTCGTTCTACTACACTATTGCCCTCAGGCCTGTAGGGACTTGAAAACTTGACTTGGACTCCCAACGAAACCATAGCATCCTTATACGCCTTAGAGGCGAAAGCCGGACCCTGGTCCGAATGGAAAGTACCACAGGCAAAGATTCCCACAAAGACACGCAAATCCTTAATGACAGTCCGCGAATCAGCGCTTCGATGCGGCCATACCCACACAAAGCGTGTGCATGAGTCAACTGCTACTAAGATGTATTTATACGCAGTATCAGAGGAAAAAGGACCGCAGTGATCCAAATAAACGCAACAAAGCGGTTTATTAGAGATGTACAACTGTGTCTGAGGCGGACGCGCAGCAGTAGAAGGCTTAATCTGCTGACAAATGTCACACATAAGGACATAATCGCGCGTCTGTTTGTACAGTCCCCGCCACCAGAACCTTTGCTGTAGCTCAGTTACAGTGGCTGAGACGCCCGCATGCGCAGACGCCACACCTTCATGAGCCGCTGTAATCAGAGAAGCTCTGCGATCCGAGTTGGGAACTAGACGTTCGCCAACTTCAGGAATTTTCACATAAGGAACCTTATCGGGACTTAAGTGGTATGTGTACTTCGAAGGGAACCCCGCAGGATATTTACCTCCCTTCTCCGTGGCAGCAACAGCCGCCAAGATGTCATCATCTATTTTGCTTTTGGACCTCGTGACTGCTGCAACTAAGTATTTCGATACCGCAGACTTCGCTGCCTCATCAGCAAGCGAATTACCAACAGCGTGGACCCCCACGCGCTGATGGCCGAGAGTATGAATCACAAACACGAGCGGCAGTTTCTCTTTAAGTTCCGCCACTCGGACCCAGATCATTTTATGTTTTATTGTGCTACCTTTGGAATCACGAAAATCATTCTGAATCCAAAAGAACAAGTTCTCATTGTAAGACTGGACACAGTAGTAAGAATCACTTACGATTAAAGTTGTCACACAAGGATCAGCGTACTCCAATGCGAGCATAAGAGCACGAAGCTCTGCTAATTGTGCGGTGCAGTCCCCTAGTGTTTGCGTGTGCACAACACTGGACTTGAACTCATCGTTCACCATGGCACCGACTACAATGGCGCAAGCGGAAACGTAGGCATGTTTAGAGCCATGCGCAACCTGCGCCGAACCATCAGTGTAAATGATACAATGGAAATCCTCCAACGGCCGCATCGCTAAAGGAGCAGGATGAACAAATTCATACTGTAAATACTCCTGCGACCGTAAAGCGGCGTAAAAAATAAACGTGACATCCTGGGATGTCAAGGATGTAGCCCACTGAATCCACCGAGGGTGCAAAGCTTTAGAATTCGGTACACTGGCTTTCGTGACCGCCTCCAAGGCAGGACACGGGGTAACAACCAACATGCGCTTTCCCTGCGACAGGGCACGTTCCTTAAGAATTGCCATCTGCACAGCCGTTAAAACTTTCTCCACAGTGGAAAACGCAGTTCAGCCGAAGTGTACAAGTGTGACTTGTAAGCAATAGGTACAGTATCCCCTTCATTAAAAGTCAGGTACGTGAAACCCACCGTCCCAGGGATAATTCTTATCACCAGGTTGGTCTGGTTATCACGAGTCTGTAAGTAGTCAGAAGCGAGCAAATCAGCCTGCAAAGACTGCAGAATGGCTGAATGCTCAGGCAGCCAGCATGATTTGGAAAAAGATGGTTGTATCAGCGCATACAAAGGCTTGATACGCTGGGCATATTCCGGAATGTATGTTCTACCAAAATTCAAAAAACCCAGTAAAGACTGTAATTTTTTCAGCGTTGTCGGAGAGCGCAACTGCGCGCACTTCTCCAGGAAGTGAGTAGCCAACCCCTTTCCTTCGTGGTTAAGTTCATAACCCAGAAACAACACTGTGTACTCCGCAATGTGTGATTTTGCAAAGTTAAACTTGTAACCCATGTCTGCAAAGTTACAAATTATGCTGTTTACTCGACACAGATGCTCCCAAAGTTCGTCATCTGTGAGATATATGTCATCCACATACGAACAAGCAACTGGATCGAAGCTCTCCAAAAGAGAGACTATGCGGGCGGAAAACACTCCAGGACTATTCTTATATCCCATTGGGAGTCGTTTAAACATTTTTTGTACGCCGCCGCACGTAAAACTGGTCCATTGGGAACTAAGACCATCTAATCTGTGTGCATAAAAACCATTGGAAATGTCAAGCGTGGTTTTGAACCGTTTACGCTCAAGACTATTCACTAGGGCAGAGCCGTGAGTATTCTGTACTGCACAGTTACGGCAATGCGAGTTCAAATGCCGGTAATCCAAAACCAGACGATATGAGCCGTCCGTCTTGTTAACAGTAAAAAGGGGATTATTCATAGGTGACACACACGTTTCAATTACACCTTGATATTCCAATTGTTCAAGGATAGCCGCGACCGAAGCTTTAGCTTCACGCCGCATGGGATACTGAGGTTGTGGCTGCGGCTGTGACCGTAAAGGAATCTCATGGCTAGGGGACAATTTATCCCAGCCACACTGATTTCGGTACACAGCCGGCGCAAGCGCCAGAGCCCACTCTTCTGCAAAATGCAGTGCTTCCACTCTCGATACAGTGTGCGCGAAACTGGGGAGGATCACCTCCTCCCCTCGCGGAGCTGCGAGAACAAAAGGTGGGGGCCAGTCAGCCTCCGAAAGCAAAATGTCATACGTAGACGAAAGATTTTCCCAAAATACCCCTTTTACAGTTCGCTGCATGTCACCTTCAATTAACAGGACAATTTCAAAAAGTCGTTCAGGGGGAGCAACATGTGTATCAGCCGTTTCAATTACAACATAAGTGTCAGTCGCTGTCACCTTCAACAGTGGACGGAGGGCCTCTCTCACTATGGTAATCTCCGCCGCGCTGTCCAGCAAGGTCAGAGCCCACGTCAGATTCCGAAGCCGCGTTCTCACTATCTGGGGCATATCGATGCGCCGTTAAGGCTGCGACCTTCTTCTTGGCAAACTGCGGTCTCTTTGGCGTAGAGTCGTCCCGCTGATCCCCTTCACTTCGCGTGCGGGGCTGGCCACGTCCTTGCTGGCCACCCCTGCCCCTGCCGCCCCCTCCACCACCGGTTGACGGAGCCGATGAGTCCTGAAAGGAACGAGGAGAGCGTTGGTCAGAAGCCTGAAATCTTTCAGGCGATTTAATCGTCGCGCGATCGCGCAAATCATAAACTCGATCTGACTGCGCAGGTTGTGAAGGCGCCGGACTAGAAACCTGCGTCTGCTGTTGTTGTTGCTTACCCTGATTCTGCTTTTTAGGCCAATTTTGTTTTTTGGACTTGGGTTGTCCACCCGTTTCCGAAGACTGTCCCTGGGGCTGCTTCTTCTCTTTTTCAGAAAAAGCCTTTACACCCTTAGAAGTGCGGCCAACCGTTTTATAAGCCGCCACAATAATTCTTGCTAGCTGACGGGGTTTCTCGGCATCGGGAATTAACGCCAGAGCATTGGCCACCTGAAAGTTCACTGCATCCCCCTTGACATTTGCAAGGATAAGACCGCAAACTGTCTCAAACGAGCCGCTCAGGCGCATACCCAATTCAACCGCCGACTCCGGTCCGTGATCATCCTGAACACGTTTAAGGACCGCAGAAAGGTTCGACACAGACGGGGTGCCAAAGCACCTTGAGTAAACCGCTGCAAAAGTCTTACCCCATGTTTCACAGTCAGCAAGTTCAGGGGCTAAATCTTTCAGTAAACTAAGCGTAAGAATCCGGTGTTTTTCACCCGGAGTCGTATTAGGAAACACAGCCTCCAGCTGGTCGAATTTCTCGGCAAGCCAGTAAGGAAAATCATCCTTATCCTGGGGCTTCTTGCCCATAACGGAATTCACCAAGACAGGACTGATTTTCAAACCAGCCTGTTCTGCTCGAAGCTGCGCACCTGCGGATGCTGCGCCATGAACATTACGACCAATGTAATGAACAAGCGCCCTAATCACTCCAACCGCGACGTCATGAAGACGCCGCAGGTCAGCTACACTACAAGTAGCGCGATTAGGGTGAGGAGTAAATCCACCCAAAGCGGGCCAATTTGTGCCCGGAATGGATAAAGGACCTAACCTCGAAGCCGTTAAAGAATGGGGTAGGGCGCCACCAAACCAAACTCCGTGCTGCCAAGCATCAATAGGTACTTCCAGTGCCCTGTACGGAGCATAAGCCGCCGGTACAGCCGAGGCAGTGTATGAATGGAAGACACCCGAATTAGCGTCCACTGCCGGAAATGTCACCCAGGAATAAAACAATTCGTACGGGTACGCATGTTCCGCACTCACCACTAGAACCACAGCCAAGCCTTCCACAGGGACATTATATGCCCGCAAGTGGTCGCGAACCGCGACGCGGCTATGCTGCGGTATGTCCATGGCCATGGTAGCACAGGAAGAGAAAAAAGACAAAGAACACTTTGTAGCACAACTGGGTAGTAATTCAAAGAAACCGTTTTAAAAAGAATTCAAGCTTGAAAAGACCTATTTAAAAAATAGGTAGGTTTTTCCGACACCACCGTTTACCGGAAACGGGAATGAAGGTGTCAAGGTTTGAATGATATACTACTCGAGTGTCATGATATAAGGCCAACAACGTACGGGCGCCATGTAGCAGGGTTTCCGTTCTCCCACAGAACTGTGCATAGAGATCTAGAACCTCAGTGAGTTAGGATGATCCAAAACTCATCTCAGTGTCAGAAATCCCCTTACCTAGCTAGCTACAGTGTCTCATGGCTCATTATGGAATGATCCATGTCTTAGACAAACCAGAACATGAACTTTAGAATACCTCAGGAATCGTGGAACACATGAACACTCTTTCGTTATATAATCATTTCAAACCAAAACTGAGAGTCAAAGAACACAAGTGCAAGTTTGAAATATTTATTATTCAATGCAAAGTTCTCAAACGCAGTATCTTGTATAATACCAAAATGCAGATTATAAAAATCAGAGTCAGCAGCATAGTCACTAATCCATAGTAAGCAAAAGGTGATAGCATGTTATAATGCAAAATCTATAGAAATCTATATCACCTATATTTCGCGCACCCTATTTAGCATATTATTTTATATCTAAGAAGGTCTCATTCGGGCTTTAGCAGGGCGAACCCATACCTCTAAATGTCAGTAGGAGTAGATCACATCAACAGCTACCAGCTCTCTTCATGCGCAGCACCAAGTGTCTACGTTCATTCCGTGTAACTCTATCTTAAACCCGCGTAGAGCCCAAAATGTTGGCATCAACATTATTAGTGTTATGTCTAATGTGGTGCGAGGATCAGGCTTCCCAACAACCTTGTGTTAGGTTATGCTTAGAGTGTGCAGCTCTCAGTGTGCAGACAGTTGTACCAAGTGTACCAGGCAAAGCTGATAGCATAGTGATAACATATTATTCTCAAATAAATCACATCACCGCTTCTAGGTTGAAAGCGACAACAACAAGTAGGTGTCGTGTGCAAAACTGAAGCCGAAGGAAAAACGGCTGTTTAAACATGTAATACACTCATGCTAACTTAACGCAATATATGTAACGAAGTATCCATATGACAAAGATATTTAACCCTATCAGTCCATATGGTACATCTGGGTATCCTATTATGCAACAACCTGGAAGGAGTTTCTCCAGTGGTACTATGAGGAGTGACTAAATAATTCCAAACATTCTTTTTTAAGAACTCTTCTACCAGCACACCTGAAGAAGGAGCTGATTGCCCCCCTTCTTTAAGAGACCTATTCATGCACTCCACTAAACCATTTCAGGTAGGCGATTACAAACCAACTCTCAAATGTTTATTGTCAAGCCAGTTAACAAAATCTTTCATTTGAGATGAACTGAAATGAGTCTGTTACTAACTCTTTGGGAGGTCATTCAATTTCCAAAATTCTCTTAAAAAACAATCACAGACAAAGTATTAGGAGAAGAAACAAAATCAAAGTAGACTCCTCTCGAAAAATAGTCCACTAAGACCAACATATACTACTGATTAGCAGGCAAAAAATCAAAAGGTCCTGCAAAGTCTAGAGCAACTCTCATCCATTTCCATCTGGCAAAAGAACCGCATGCAACTGTATCTCAAACATCTTCCAATGTTTGTCTGACACTAGTACTACAGGAAGACATCCAAGAACGTACTTGAAAATACATTTCTGGCCACCAGAAAAACTGCTTAATTTTGCAAATGGTTGCAGAAATCCTTAGATGAACCTCATGGCCTATTTCAATTAAATATTGTTTGTCTTACAGATAATGGTGGGATGAGCTCATCATGTTGTACCAAGTGACCATCCACAACAGAGAGTTCCCAGACACCTTTGCAAAGAGTTTCAAACCAATCCAAAAATTCCTTTATTTGAGCCAACCATTCTTTACAAAAGTTATGACATTTTGTAGCAATGTATAAGCACTTAATGTTTCTACTCATGCATCACTTGAAAATGTGTCCTCACCTCTAGGCAAATCTCCAATCAAAGCCACTACACTCAACATCATCAACCTCTTCATCTGAAGAATCACCATCTGAAGACATCCTGGACAAACAGTCAGCTATCACATTTTTGCCCCCAGCAATATACATAATAGAAAAATTGCACTCTGGAAGTCTAGACAGCAAATAAACTAGTCTGACTGATGCCCTCTTTGTACCATTTCCATCCAATAGGAAAATTAGAGGTTATAGTCTGTAGAAATTGTGTACCCCAAAGGAAAGTTTTACGTTTTGTAACCACCCTGGAACATGCAATGCCTCATCATCATGCTCTATAGTACTGTAATTGTCTGGGTGAGTCAGAGAGTGTGACACAAAGGCTACGGTATGTTCACTGTCAGCAATACATTGGGAAAGAACGGCTTCTAATCCCAATCGACTTGCATCCACCATCCAAAAACAGGGTTTACCAGCTATAAAAAGTGATAAAGCTGGAGCCAAGGTAATCAGATTTTTTAACTCCATGAAAGCTTCATTAGCACACCACATCAAATAATTTTTTCCCCCTTCTCCAAAAGGCTGCAAAGAGGCTGAACAACAAATGCACAACCTTGAATGAAACGAGATAAATACGCACAAAGACCCAAAAATGAGAACAAAGTGTTGTTATTCTTTGGTGGCTTAGCATCCTGGACAGCATGAACTAGAGACATTTTGGGTTTAATGCCATGATCGGAAGAACAATGACCCAAATAATCCAATTGATGTGTTAAAAATTGACATTTCTCTTTCTTCAAAGTTATACCAACTTCTACAAACACACTCAACACTTTTTTACAAACAAAAGTTATGCTCTATGACCGTCTCTGCAAAGATCAACACATTGTCTTGAAAGCCTGCACACCTGGAATACTAAAATGGTGTCCATGAATGTTTAGAAAACACTTGCAGTGGACGCCAAAGCAAAAAGCATCTGCACAAATTTGTAAGCACCAAAAGGCGTTACAAAGTGGTTAGGTCTTGGGAGTAAATAGCCTGTGAAATTTGATGGTAGGCTGACCTGAGATCCAACAAAGAAAAGAATTTAGATTTACCCAGATTCGCCAATTACTCATGCACGTTGAACAAAGGATGGTAATCAATAATAATGTTCTAATTTAGAGTGTGCAAAGCGACACAAATGAATCTCACTGCTTCTCTTTCTCACAATAACTACAAAACTGAACCACTCAGATGAGTTGGTAGTCTGAATCACACCTTCTGCACAGAGCCTATCTGGAAGAGTTTCCGTCTCAGGTCTCACACTCAAAGGAACAGCCCTAACCTTAAGCACCACAGGAACAGCAGAATTCTTGAGTTTAAATGCTCAGATTTTGTAATGTTCCCTATTTTATCAGTAAAAATTCTCCGGGATCTTTCCAATGAGCTTCTCCACAGCCAAAGCATTATTACACTTAAACCAAAAAATGGGAACATTTGCATCCACAATTAGCTGATCAGCACCCAGCACAAGCACAAGACCCAGTCTGGCTAGGTCTTGAGATCCAATAAAGTTCCTTTCTTTAAAAGCCACATATATTTTAGTCACAGTACTCCTTTCCAAGCAGGTAACTGCATCCACAAAATAACCCAACATGTCAATGTCTCTCTTTCTAAATGCGGTAGGGTGAACATTTGTTCTATTCAAGGAAGTTTGACTCCACTTCTAATAGTAGAATGGATCAGAAATAAGGATTATAGGGGTTCCAGAGTCAGCCATCTTTAGAAGTATTTCATCCCCAATAACCACATCACACCATGGAACTTTAACTTGCTTCACAGTACTGTCATTCAACTCAATAGTAAGCACAGTTCTAGACAAATCAGTTGCCTATTGATTATGTTCAACTTCAATATTGCTGATCCTAACTAGAGCTCTAGCACTCCTGCAAATGGCCCAGTTACCATATTTATTACAATGTTTGTTTATGGCAGGAAACAATGGATTATTTCCAATGTGTAATTTAAAACCACATCTAAAAGATACAGTAGTGTGTTTCCTTGGTACGAAAGTTCAATACTTTTTCTCTTTTGGAAATAGCATGAATGAAATTTGACTCAACCACAGTATCCACTTGCTATCCTTCAAGTAACAGTGTCTGAAGCAATTGATATGCTTTATACAATTGACCTTTCAATACCCAAGACTAAATCAATGACCTCTGAAAGAGTGGGTTCTCTGCAACTCAGTAAGCGTTTTGGTATTTTTTTAGAGAAACAACTATAAACATATTGATCCCTGATGTAAGTGTCAAGTGAGTTGCCAAAATTACAAGTTGGTGCTAATAATCTTAGAACTAACACATCTACAAATTCATCTGCATTTTGTTTGCATCTAAAAAAAAATTGAAACGTTCCAACAAATTACAAGGCTTCCCCAAAAACCTTTTAGTGAATCTTGCATCAGCCACATAATATTCATATGAACCGCTTCCACTGTGTGTCCACTGTTTGCTTCCCCACCCTTTTTGTTTTTGCTTTTTTATTAATTCCTCTGCCTCAAGCTCATCTGTTGCCACCCTTCCCACTACCCGTTGACCCGACATATATACCTCTCCCCCTACCTGCTCCTACATTGCTCTCCTCCTGCCACAGTTCTTAAAAAAATATTTTCTGGCTGCCCTCTCTGTTTTTCACAGCTTTTTTTGAGTACCTTTAAAAATGTTCACTTTATTTATTTTTTATATTTACCTTCCCTCCAAGTGGTGTGCACAATCTTGCAATGGCAAATAAAAAAATAATTAAAATGTTGGTCATTTCATGCTGTATCGGTGCGCATGCATGGTAATTCAAGCACATGTACGTCATCCTTCTTGGCCACCACAATGTCATGATGTGAACACATGGCATTGATGCACCGATCGTCACACTCTTGTTGAGATAATTTTTTTAAATTTTGCAAATACTGCAGACCATCAGCAAAAAACACTGGCAAGTCATTGGCTCCAAAAGGCACAACCTATTTGCTTTGCCAATGCTTGTTCCATATGTCAAGAAAGTATCAAGCCTTTTTCCCGTTTGCAAACGGGCCGATTCTCAAAATCGGCCCGTTTGCCAATTGGAAAAAGCCTTTTGGGATGTAGCATCCCCAAAGGCCATTGCAAAATAGAGAATTGACAAAAATTGCGATTCTCTATTTTTTCGAATGCAATTAAGGAATTGAAAATTGTGATTCCTTAAATGCAACTCTGAAAGCACCAGAAATGTTCTATTTGGCCTTAAGGAATTGCAAATTACCACCAACTTCAAGTTGGAGGTAATTTGCGATTTTCTTTAAGAAAGCACTTTTTAATTTGTTTTTAAAGTGCCACATGTCGCACATACAGGCCCTTAGGGCATGTATGTGCATGTATGTGCACAAAATGTGCACACATGCATATTTCATGGGTGCAACAGGGTGCCCTTTTGGCAACCTTGAAATTACATTCTCAATTTGCAATTCTCTAATTGGTAATCGCAAATTGAGAATGTCTTCCCATTCATTCCTCTGGGCGTCCTAGCCCATAGCAATGAATGGGAAGGTTTTCCTTAATTGCAAATCTCAATTTGCGAGTCGCAAATAAGGAATATGTAGGATTCGCAAAACTTTTAGCAAATCCTACATACGTTGCATTTTGCGATTCTCTAATTGCGATTCTCTAAACATCGCAATTTGAGAATCGCAAAACTCTTTTTTGATACATATGGTCATAAGTGATTTAAACATTCACCGCTAACTGCCACTGAGGTATGCTAACATGAGTATGATACTCTGTCTAAGCCTTCTGAGGTCATTAATTTGACCAACATTGAGGACTAGGAACACCCATTATTTACCACTCTATGTCTCTCTACTCTGCCACTCCACTCTGTGACACTCCACTCCATCTACGCCCCTCCATGCCACTTTATTCCATACTACACCCCTCCACTCTACTCCACACTAGTCTACTCCACTCTACTCCACTATTTAACTCTACACCAGTCCACTCTATACCCCTCCACTCTACTCTAATCCATTCCACTCTACACCATTCCACTCTACACCACTCTACTCTACACCACAGCGCTGGGACGCCCATGGGTAGCCACGCGCTTTACAAATGCCCAATACAATACCACTGTACTCTACCCCTACAGCGCTACACGCTACTCCACTCCACTTTGACACCACTCCTCTCTACTCCACAACACTCCACTCTACGACACTATGTTCTACTCCACAACACTCCATGACACTTCACTCCATTCTACTCCATGACACTCCACTCCAGTCTACCACTCTACTCCACTCTGCAGCACTCCACTCTACAACACTCCACTCTACGACACTCCTCAACACTCTACAATACTCTTCTCCACTCTAAGATACACCACACCACTGTATGGTACTCCACTGTACACCACTCTACTCCACTCTCCTCAATGCCACTAACTATTAGCCATGCTGAACAGCAGCCACGCTGGTGTGCTACATGGCTAAAAAAACACATCAACAAAGCTAATAGCTCTTGTATAAACTAGACCTATTTGCTTTGTTGATACTTGTGTTTATTTTAGGCATGGGGAGATTAAGGGCCAGATGTGCGACCATTTTTAGCAGTTGCAAATGGAAAATTTGCCTGTTTACAGCTGCCAAAAATGGTTGTAGCATGTACGCACTCTATTTTGCGAGTCAGTAACCTACTAGCGACTCTCAAAATAGGGTTTGCCAGTTGCTATTGGGAAGGGACGTGCCAAGGGCGTCCCTTCCTAGTAGCGAGTCGCAGGGGGGTGTACGATTGTTTTGCGACTCCAAATGTGGTCACAAAACAATTGCATTTACCACCAATTTCAAATAGGTGGTCTGCCAGTCGCAAATGGGAAGGGGTCCCAACGGGACCCCTTCCCCTTTGTGTTTACAGCAAAAATATTTTTAAAGAGCAGTTTGCCCTTAAAAAATGAAAGAAACTGTTTTTCTTTTGAACGCATCCTGTTTTCCTTTGAGGAAAACGGGCTGCATTTGGAAAAAAAACATTGCTTTATTGAAAAAGCGAACACAGACAAGGTGGTCTGCTGTCCCCAGCAGGCCTCCATCCACATTGTAGCTCAATACCAGTGGGTCACAAATTGTGACCTACCTTCCTCATGAATATTGATGAGGCAGGTCACTTGTGACCCCATTGTGAATCGCTAAATTTGTCTGAGACACGTTAGTACATTACATTTTGCAAGTCGCAATTTGCGACCCACAAAATCGAATGGTTGTGCATCTGGCTCTAAGTATTTTGCCCAGAATAACAGGAACTTTAACTAGTACCGACACTCGAACCTGGTTGCCCAAATCCAAAGTGTGCAGCTTTGGCCATAGCGCCACATCTTCGCTCACTGCTTTATTCATCCAAACGCAAACTTGCTTGTCACTCATACTGAATGTCAACATCTACTCACTTAGAGGAGTCAACCAAAAGGTTCACGTCTCAGGTAATGTACATCATTTCACAGTCATTTTGAACATGATCAAAGTATTGAACAACAGTTGCAAGCATTGCCTGAAACTATTTCGCCATGTTTAAAGATTTCCTCTTTTTTTAAAGAATGTGGAACACTTAAGTGTTGCCATGGTTACTTCTTTCCAAAGACAAACCTATTTTGTAACATTTGCTGAGCTTTGAGATCCGTCTTCAGCACCTAAACTCTTGCATTCCTGATTGGGTCTGGCTATATATTTGAAGAACTGGTTTGTGAATATTCATTTTGCCGATTAGAATTGCCTCATCAAATTTGTGGATCAATTTAGGATCCCAAATCCCCCACAAATCTCATAAACTGATTTGTCTACTCAAGAAAAACAGGCATCACAGCTTTATAACAATGTTTTTATAGTATCAACGTAATAGAAAGACTATATCTGTTATATTTATCGCATAGAAATCGCAGAGAGAGACATTTTATACAAATGGAATTGGTTTCCTCTTACCAACCCTGTGATAAATTGGATTATTAGCTGGGGTGGTTGTGGTAGCTCACCAAGTAATAATGTCACTATTCTGACATCTCTGCACTTCCGGTTGGAGGAGGTGAGCGGTCTAGCGCTCCTACCTCACTCGCCTTAAAACCGGGCTCAGAGGGTGACGCGCGTTGGATGCGCTGAGGCATTCTGCCTGTTGGTAACGCTCATAGCCTTTTTTAAAAAAAACTTTATTTTCTGTTTTTGAGCTAATTGCTAGCTCTGCTGTGTTTTTAACTTTAGCACTCTTACTCACCCTCTCCTGCCGTGTCGTCCCCGCTGGACTCCTCGTTCCACCGCGAGCAGTTTAGTGCTCGATTGTTGTGGAGGGAGCCTATCGGGTGAGACACTTCCTGACATTTCTGCACTTCATTTTGGAGGAGGTGAGGGGTCTAGCGCTCCTACCTCACTCGCCTTAAAGCAGATGCAGGTGACAACGCGCAGCGGACGTGCGCAGCGGGCACGCCGGCGGCGAGCCGAAGGCGCGCCAAAAGCAAGCCCGTCTGCGCCTGTCTGCGCCCGTCCGTGCCAGACCAGGGCTAGGGGCTACCCCCCTGCTGGTTGTCCGTCCACCAGGGTGTACTCCCCTCAGAAACTGCTTTCCTTACGTGGCCAGGACCCACCCGCCAAACATCTTTTAACCCCCTATGAATACTCAGCCTCATTGCAGCCTTTTCATTCTTCCCAGGCCACTTTGACCACTATGCCTGTCGCTGATTCAGACCCTGTTGTTTTACAACAAAACGCTTCCCCTGGCCGTCCTGGCTGTGAACAGAACTCTCTATCTTTCTGGTACTTAAACACCCACTGACTGATGAAACACCAAGCCAAGATATTCTACCACTTAGAAACAAATAAGCCAGATAAATGGCTGCTGTCCGAAACGTGGCTCACACCTGATTCTATTCCCCGACATCTTGGCTGCCGTAACTGACGGCTATTATATCCTTCAGGCAAATCGGTAGCAGGGGGAAGACTGGGGGGGGGGGGTCGCCGCCATAATCTCTCACGCCCACAAAGTTAAATCTCTCAGCATGCACCCCATACAGTCGGTGGATTATGTAATCTTCAAATTTGAATTAGAAAGCTTTCCCCTCACTGTTGCTGTCTTTTATCGTCCCCCAGGACAGTCGTCCCGCTTCCTGCATTCTTTTGGCGATATAGCGGCTGAACTGGCCATCAACCACGCCAGGACTCTCATCATAGGAGATTTTAACCATTGGCCCAGACCCAACATGAAAGTGCTTCCTCAAGGGAGTTCACGGACCTGTTAACCAGTCTAAATTTTCTCCAACACGTTCACGCTGCTACCCATGTCAAGGGTCACATCCTGGACCAGTTATGGGCCTTAAATCAGGAAGTCTTAAACTTACAGAGCTCCCCCAGGAGCATGGTCAGACCATTTTTTTATTTCCTTCTTGGTACCTAAAGCCACCGCCATTAAATTGCGTCCTATTAATCGCCCACTCATCCGTAATTGGGGCTTGGTAGACATCCCCTCGCTTTGTCTCTCATTGGCCACTACAACTCCCTCCCTATTGGACGAGGCAGGCTCCCCTCTGTCTGTTCATACCCAGGCAGAGAGAATTCATACTTGGATTGCAGACGCTCGAGACACCGTTGCCCCTCTTAAGAAGCTCAGGACCAAGCGCCCTCATGACGCACAGCGCTGGTTTTGCAAGTCCCTGATTGACCTGAAGCTGGCACTTCGACAAACTGAGCGCAAGTGGAGGGCGGATTATTGTCCGCTCAAAAAGCTTATATTCCTACCCGCGCTGAAAGAATATAAACTGGCCATTCTTGAGGCCAAAACCAAATACTTTTCCGAAAAAAATCTGAATTCCACCAACAAGTCCAGGGAGATATTCACCATTGTTGATGAGTTGGCTAAACCTGACCGGATTACAATGACCCCCTCCTTCTCACAGCCTCTCTGTGACTCTCTCAACAACTATTTTGTTGAGAAAATTGCCTTAATTAAGGCAAGTATCCCCACACCCGATGCAGGTTTCTACACAGGCAGTACTCTTGACAACCCTGCCTCATTTTCGAACTTCCCTCCAATCACATGGGAAATGTTTATATCTCTTCTCAGGAAGGTTCGCTCAGGCTCTCCCGCCAACTGCTGCCCTGCCCACATTGCTCGTGAGATCTACCTTAGTCTCCCAGAGGTACCCCTCTCGCTGCTTAACAATTCCCTCACAGCGGGGATGGTCCCTAGCGCATTCAAATCTGCTGTCGTCTCACCCATCCTTAAGAAACCTGGGGCAGACCCACTGATTTTGAGCAATTCTCGTCCAATATCCCTGCTCCCTTTTCTGGGCAAACTTCTCGAGGCCTATGTAACTAGCTGCCTTGGCTCCTTTGTGGAAAGTTCTCAGGTTCTAGACCAACATCAGGCCGGTTTTAGACCGTAGCACTCCACTGAAGCTGTGATGGTGGCAGACCACGACGAACTGAGAAAGGGGGCGGACAATAACATCTCCCAAGCCTTGGTGCTCCTTGACTTGTCGGCGGCGTTCGACACGGTTGATTACACCATCCTTCTTCAACGGGTCGAGAGCGCCGGCATCAGGGGCACCCCGCTGAGGTGGCTCACCTCCTTTCTACAAGATCGCAAGCAAGGTGTTCGCCTTGGCCCCTTTACATCTGAAGCTAAAGACCTGACCTGTGGGGTCCCTCAGGGCTCTTCCCTTTTCCTGTTATTATTTAACCTTTACATCTCCCCTTTCATCTCCAGGCTGCGTGAGAAACCAGGGGTCGTCCTCAATTATGCGGATGACCTCCAGCTCATTTTTGATATTGATTCTTCTCCTACCTCTATTGAAAACTTCCAATCTACCATGTCTTTCATCAGCAATTGGATGAATGCACACCAACTCAAGCTGAGCCCAGGAAAGACCGAGCTTGTGCCTACTGGGCCCCCGGCCAACCCTTGGAGCTCCGGCTTCTGGCCACACTCACTGGGCAGTGCCCCCTGCCCGGTGAGCTCGGTCAAGAGTCTTGGAGTCACCCTTAGTGAGGACCTGAGCATGAAACTCCAAATTAAATCTGTGCTCTCGGCTTGTTTCTTCCATTTCCGCCGCATCAGGAAGATTAGAAGGTTCCTCACTCACGAGGCCCTGGTTCAGACTATGCTTGGGCTGAGTGTTTCCCGTATTGATTATGGGAATGCGCTGTATGCTGGTATTCCCCTTTATCATTCCCACCAGCTCCAGCTTATCCAGAACCAAGCGGCCAGGCTGGTCTTCCGGCGCCTAGGACAAGCTCGGCAAAGCCCCTCCTGAAGAACTTGCACTGGCTCCCTGTGATCCAGCGAGCCTCCTTAAGGTGGGCTGCCTGATTCATCAAGCCCTCGCCCAACAAGGCCCGGCTTTCATTTCCTCTCGTCTTCATCGATATATCCCTTCCCGAGCCCTCCGCTCCTCGAGTTCCAATCTGCTGCTGCCATGCCCTTTTAAGCGGAAAAGATTGGGGGGACTTAGATTCGCTTCCCAAGCTCCCCTCTTCTGGAACTCCCTGACATCTGGCCTCCGTCTTATTCCTTCCTATCACTCCTTTAGGAAGGCGTTGAAGACTTGGTTATTCTCTCAAGCCTTCGATTAGTCATCAAATGACTAAGGTTGTCATCCGGCAGTTCCCTCCTCTGTTTGTCCAAAGCGCCAAGAAGCCGCTGGTGAACGTGCGCTGTATAAATTCTTTTATCATATCATATATCATTCTGTATGAGGTCCAATTAGGTTTCTTAAAACCAAATCTTAGCTCAGTCCTCGGTAGCAGTAGCACAGGGCAGTCAGGCTTAAATCAAAGTAAAACAAGTGTTAAACATTCATCAATACCAAAACAGTTAATAAGTAAGAACATGGCACAATAGACATAATCCAATTCATAAAAACAGTATACATTATGAATAAAAATATATATACCCTCTTATATTTATGTTTAACAATAGTCTAAATGTGTATACTGCTTATGGTTAAAATATACACACTCCTTATCATTACAGAAATAACATCTAAGATTTTAAGCTTATGCTTATAGATCTCCATTTATTATGATCACTCATATCACAACATATAACTTTGAGGATACAGAAAGTATGTGTTAACTATACAATGTACATATTACTTAAGAAAACGAGTAATACATAAACAAAAATATTTAAACAATCAAAACAAATAATGCAAATTAATTAATAGGAAAAACTAACACATTACATATCATGTCTCTCTCTTTCTCTCTTTCTCTCTCTCTCTCTCTCTCTCTCTCTCTCTCTCTCTCTATATATATATATATATATATATATACATATATATATATATATATATATATAGATATATAAAACTCCAACGAGTCGCCAGCTGCAGCCGTCAGTCAGGGCACAGGTACACAGACTCCAAAATAATTACCGCAAACCAGTCTTGTAGTTTCGAGAATTATTTATTCCATATAATGGTAGTGGTGGTGCCAGTCATCAGACGCGTTTCGGACATGCGTCCTTGCTCACTGTATATATACTACTATTATAAAGAGAGAACTTGCACATTTTGGGCAGGTAAACTCAGGAACCACAGCGCCAATCTACACACCCGATACATCTATGAAAATGTCAGGGTGTGTAGATGGACATAGGCTATATACATTTTTTTTAAAAAGTAAATTAAAAAAATTAAGTTTGAAAACAAAGTAGTCCCCCTGAAAGTAGCGCCGGCCGGGACCTAGCGCTGGCCGCGACACGACGTGCGTGATGACCGCGACACGACGTGCGTGATGACGACGAAGGAGGACCGGCGGTGCAGTGACGAGCGGCTGTGCGGTGAGGAGCGGCGGCACAGGTAAGGAATGGGAAAGTTTTCGAGCTTTTCCTAAACTCTCAGTGCGAGACTGTGTGATGCAGGGGGATGGCAAGAAGGACCTTCGCAGTGCTATCAGCTGGGAGAGGCAGCAGTGAAGGAAAATGTCGGAGAGGGAGTGAGTCGGGGCGGGAGGGGGGCGGGAGGGAGTCGGGCGGGAGGGGGGCCTGGTCCGTGTCCGTGCATGGGCTGGAAGAGGCAGCAGTAAAGGAAAATGTCGGAGTGGGAGTGAGTCAGGCGGGAGGGAGTGGGAGGGAGTCAGGGCGGGAGGGGGGCCAGGTCCAATGTCGGGGCGGGCGGGGGCCTGGGCGGGCGGTTGGCCCTGAAGCCTCATTGCTCCCATATATATATATATATATATATATATATATATATATATATATATATATATATATATATATATATATTACCTACTGGTGATAGCCAGTAGCTATATATAGTTAGGATTTTTTCTCTATGGAACTTTTGAAAATTCTATGTCTAATAACTTTGGCGTTTGTGGACGGAATCGGCTGAAATTTTCAGGAAAATGGCACATTTTGTTTCTGAGCAGCCCCTGAAAATTTGGGGGGATTCCGTCAAGGGGGGGCCGAGAAAAAAGGGGGGTCCAAAAACGCATTTTTCCCATTCATTTTTCCATAGGGCCTTTGGCCTCACTTTTAGCTCGAACGGCTGAATGAATTTAAACGAAACTTGGCAAAATTGTAGGGACTGTTAGCCCGATGTGCCTTTGCTGGGTCTCAATATATGTGCTCCAGTGGAGTTTGAGAAATTAATGTTTTAAAAAACAGATATATCTGTGACAGCGTCCTAGATAGCGCTCCAGATCGCGTTCTTTTCGCGTAACGGAGCTTTGCAAAGCGAAGCTGATTGGCTCTCCGGTGTCTGTCAACATTCTAAACAGTCCGGTGCGGCCGCCATCTTGTCTCTCGGTAGGATCGAGAGACAAGAGGAGGAGAAAAACAAAGGGGGAATTTAATGAAAGGGGGCAAGGTAGACCCCTCTTGACCCCCTAGGAATGATGTTGGGGTTATTAAAGGGTCCCGTGGGGCAAATAAAAAGAATTTGATTTTTCGCGGTAGAAGCGCTTCTCGGTTCGCGAACCGGGTCGCAAACTGGTAGCGAGACTTGAATTCGCCATTTTGTGTTCCGATTTAATTAAATTACTAGATGGAGGAAAAGCAATGTGGGTATTGGGTATAAGGGGGTATGGGAGATGTATCCTGACCCCCTATGTTTTCTGAGGGTGGTTGAGGAGGCTCATATATGTTGATACTTGTCTTCCAGCGGTTGCGCGTGAGCGTTTTTTTTTTGCCGCTTGACTTCTGTTAACGATCGATTCGAAGGAAATTAGGAAGTGTTGATCGCCATTTTGACACTGCGAGTAAATATATTGTTAAAAATAATTGTTATAAATTAATTCGTATTGATAAACATTGTCTGCGCCATCTTGCCTTTTTTCCAATGCCACACTTTTGATGTGCACGGCAGCCATTTTAGATGTCTTGACCAGACCCACTCTCTGTATGCCGCAGATCCTCAGCATGGCTCCCCACCCTCGCAAGCATCTCTCCCACTCACTGGTCACCCGTGCTCTCTCTCTCATGCATGGGCCATAAACTTCCCCCAATCTGCGCTGCTCTTCCCTGAGTATCACACCCTGTGCCCGCCCGACACCTCCCTTTCACCCTGTTCACTACCGCACCCTCTGAAATTCCTCTTCCTCTGTGTCTGATTGTCCAGGCCGGTCCCAGGCTATCACCTAGCCCTGCGGATGTAGTTTATGGCCCCAACTGTAAAGAATCACCCCTGTTCAAAGGAGTTACAGTAGATCAAGGTCGTCACTTCATGAGATCCGTCACAGCACACGTGTTCCTACTATCTGATAACGATCCTGTATTGTGATTGGGGAGGGGATTCTCACTGTAAGGGTGTGTGGGACCTAGCCTGAAGCGGAAGATTCCAGGGATGCCTTTTTGTACATCAAAGTCTTCACAATTATGAGTCACATTAAAAATATATAGCACTCCAATAAAGTAGTAGGATTATAACACTTTAATAACTTATAAATATTTACAACGCTCCAACAAAGTAAACACGTTAAAAAAAACTTTTTAAACAACTATTTATATGACATTGCTTTAACCAGGATAGACAAAGAAATGACACAGTGATGTAAAAGTTTCTGAAAGAAATACCAAGAACGTCCCATGTGAAAGTGAATTTTATCTGGCAATTTTTTTCTTTTCCTTCTCATGAAAAGAAAGTTAATGCCAGGTTTGTTACCTGCCTCATCTGCAAAAAAAAAACTCTCGAGAGGAACCGAAAATAAATATAGCTATGGTAATCATACCATGCATCGGCACATGGAGAGGTGGCACCCTCTTAATTATTCTAAAGCACAACTTCGAGATTTGGTGGATAATCCCCTTTCGGCCAAAACATCCATCAATGACTTAGCAATAAGTGAGTCAGAGGCAAGGGAAACGGTCCCAAATCTGCAAAAGAACTTTGGGCAGATGAGATTGACTTGTGTAGCATGTTGAAAATTAATTTCATGCGGAGATATGAGTATTACTTTAATAAATAGATCATATGAAAATCATAAATGTCCAAAACGTCCTAGAAAGTAATTTTTTTCATTTTTGAGGAAGAGAGATAACTTACAGTGGTACGGGGTCGTTTTCGTTCGTACTAGGGGGGCCAGGTGACATTCGTTCGGGGTGGCTTAGGGGCATTTAAAACAACTTCCCTGATACAGGTAGCATATAAAGTAGAGGCTAAATACCAGGATCTTTATCAATTGCTTTATGCTGTACAAACATGAAAAACACATACAACAAACTTGGACCATTCATATTTTCAATGATTCTGCGTACTATACTTTTTAACCCTTAACTAATTGAGCTGCTTGATTTCACCTGCTTTTTAAAAAAAAAAAAAAAAAATCGGAAACAGTGGCCATTTCTTCGAAACTTACCAATCTACGCGTTACAACTACGTTTGCTTTTTCAAAAACCTTTAATAAAAATGTTGGTGCCCAAATACGGGCCTACAACCCCGTGGGCCGGCCACGGAGCAGGCTGGAACTGTAAATGGGGGGGGGGGGTATTTATTTGTGGAAAACATAACAGAGTCAGTGGTCGTTGATTTCATAGTAAAAAGTGCGACAAGTGCAACAAAATCATATCGATAATTCATTGTGAGCAAGTACCATTAGTGTCGACAATTCCAATCTTCAATAATAAATACAGTAATCAATGATGCATTAGAACTTAATATCAATTCATTGTTCACTGACCATGTCATGAATGATGTAATATGTGACATCATCAGCAGTGGATTGTGGGTGCGGGATATATAGTTATTGCATCTAACTATATATGCGAATTTCTATGGTTTTGTGCGAGTAAATTAAGGTTTTGTAAATGCTAATCCCTAACTATATATGGCCTAAAACCTATGTTTTTTTCAGTGAAAATATATATATATATATATATATATATATATATATATATATATATATATATACTCCTGGGTTGTTCATTTGTGGTTTGTTGGTGTGCTTCAAGACCGCCGGTGGTACAGACGAGAGGCGATACCACCACGCCACCACACCCATTTAAACTTTCACCCAACATTTTCCCCAGTAAAGAGAGAGTCTGCACTCAAATCTTGAGTTTTCCATTTATTTATTTAAAAAAATGCTTTTCACAGGAATGCGTTTTGGCTGTTCACTCACCCTTTATTAACCTAAAGAGCGCCATTTTGTTCACAGTTTAAATGCTCTCCGCGTGTGTGCAATCTCATAGACATAAACGATAAATCAAATGGTTAGTCCTTTTCTACCCACAATATGCAAACACATGTCTGAAAGAAAATAAAACCATTCAAAAGTGCAATAGCAATTCTTGCAGTTTTAAAATGCAGTGGTAAAAATATTCAATAGCTTCAGTTCGGTATAATGGTGCCTCATTGCATTTGAGACTGTCACAAAAATATACATTCAGTTTTTCTACATATGGCTCTGTTTAAATTACTGTTCAATTCAAGAGCAGTGTCAATTAGTTGCACAGTCTCAAGATTTCAGAAATGCACACAGTCTTTGGCTCCCACAATACTTCATGTTTAGTGCTTAACTCGAATTATACACACATAACTGCTAGAATGCTATCAATTTTAGTCAAGCACTGTCAAAGTAACCAAGTGTCTCGATCTCACTGCTCAGCTGAATAGCTTTTCAGCAGTTCCCGGTTCCGAACATCCTCAATATTTGAGAATGTCTGGGCTTACACAGAGCATCAGCTCCCGCCAAAGGTAGCCCTTATGACTCACATCCGCAGCATTCTTTCCCTTCCTCAGATGCTGTCTTGCAAATTTTGGCGTGAGCCATCAAGTGAGGGCCGAGAAAAAGGTGGGTCCCAAAACTCTTTTTCCCCTTGTTAATTTCCATAGGAAACTTTAGTCACGGCTACAGCCTGAAATGATGAACAGAATGACACCAAATTTGGCAGAAAGGTAGCGCTTGGTCCAGAAAGCGACCTGTTTATTAAATGGTGTAAATCTGTTCAGCAGTTCCTGACAAATGTAAAGATTTCTTAGATATACAACTGTGGCTGCGGTGGATCCGTGACCCCTTCCAATCTCGTGCCTGAGATCTGATTGGCTGCCAACACATCAAACCAGGAAGTTTTGAAAGCCATCTTGTGACTCAGTTGAGTCATAAGAAACAACAATAAAAAAAAAGAAAATCGGACAGGGTAGAAAAATCCTGACCCCCTAGGTCTGTTCCGGACCCCCAGGGCCAAAAAAAGCAGTTGTTCACATTTCCGGTGGGAGCTGTGGTGGATCTGCGAAACCAGCTTAAAATGTTTAAAAAACCAAGCACGGGCTCCCGCGTTTTGTTTAATTTAGGCCCCCGGGTGGGCCAGGTAACAGGGCAATAAAAAATAATGACGGGGGACCGCCACCTCCCCGGGCTGTATTGAAACATAGTGTGTGGGAGGAGCCCCAGCCCCCCATGCAGCCCGGGGACATCGCCCTCCTCGGGTCTAATACACTGAAATGCTGGGCCCATGCGACCCCCCCCCCCCCGCAGCGCTGGGGACAGCCACCTCCCTGGGGCTATATCTACAAATAATGCGTGCGAGCCACCAGCCTACCCATGCAGCCTGAGGACCGCCACCTTCCAGGGGCTATATTTACAAATAATGTGTGGGGGCTACAGCCACCCCACACAGCCTGGGGACCGCCAGCTCCCCTGGGCAAATGTATCCTAAATTAGAGCCCCGGGGACCACCACCTTCTGGGGGCTTAATTTTTGTTGACCCCCTCATGGACCCGTAATTGGCACTTGGGACCGCCAACCCCCCCGGGGACGACTCCAGCAATATCCCACAGTTCCCACCCCGGGGACAATGCAATTTGCTATGGCTTACTGGGACCACTTCTCAAGCCATGCCATAGCAAACACTGCTCCGCTTTATGGAAGCTAATAACCCATATAGACATTTGTGCAGCTACTCACCAACCCATGCAGCCACTTATACACAAAGTGAGACACTGATACAGATATTTACATATTTAAACATACAAATACAACAAGTCAGGTATACAATGAAATTTACAAAACAAAACATCAATTTAGACACTTATTTACCCATTTAGTCTTCCATCGACCTTTAGATATACATATATAAAAAAAATTATTTGTCAGAAAGACACACATTCAGTGGAAGATGTCATCAGTGATGTCACTGACCATGTGATGAGTGATGTAATATGTGACGTCATCAGCAGTGCATTGGGGGCACGCAAGTTATAGTCAGCTGAACTAACTATAATGGGGGAATTTCAATGGTTTTGTATGAGAGAAATGCCCAGCTAACTATAACATGGGTGAAACCTATGGTTTTTTCAGTGAATTTCTAAGGTTTTTTAAATGCTAATTCCTAACTATAACATGGCTGAAACCTATGTTTTTTTCAGTGAATTTCTAAGGTTTTTTAAATGCTAATTCCTAACTATAACGTGCCTGAAACATATGGTTTTTTCAGTGAATATATATATGCACTGGAAAACTAAACACCCACTTCCTTTACACAGAAATGGAAAGTTTGCATCTCTGCAACCTCTCTAATTTTTTACCTTAGTCGTCTTCCACTCAATCAACACAACAACCACAAATACACACACCTACTTGCTACCATTCTTGCCTGAGCTTATCACTTATTCTTCTTTAATTCAAATTCAAAGTGCAGGCCCTTTATTTTAATTTTATTTTTTAATTTGTTTTTATTGCAGAGTTAGAAACCACAGAATACAATTAGTCAACCAGTCCACTCGTGACGTCCCCCCCGATCAACAATAAAACGTATACCATACACAGCCATTCAGCCCGCATCCCGGAGGCCGGGCGGCATAGTACTCTACTTAGTAGGAAAACATCACGGTGAGCGTCCCTTAGGGACCATGGCCGAAAGATCGTTTTACGTATCTGCATTTTACCCCCCCACCCTCAACAATGCCTCCGTCAGCCATTCCACTTGCGTGATCAATGCTACTGTCCGCTTCCGGACCCACCCCGAGCGCTGTAGAGCCTATCATGCCTGGCCGCTCCCCCCAGCCATCTCTTACTCCGCGCAGTGCCCTACTGGCCCTACTTAACTCGAAGTCGCCATCGCAGACAACCAGCTTCTTGGCTTCCGACCCACCCCAAACTCCCACTGAACAACCCCCCGATGTCCCCACCCCGGCAACTGCTAATGGTGTGTGCTTCGTCCTGATGTGTTGGATGGATCCCATTACAGTGTCAATGACAACTCTGTGTTCGTATGCCCCGCAGTGTCCACTGGCCCCATTCCCTCAGTCCTCATCCTCCACCAAAGAGTCACGCAAAGCCTGCACCACCAATTACCATGCACGCGCTGCATCCAAGGCCTTCTCATTACCAAGCTTGACAGCCTGCTTCATCCGGAGCACACTCTCGCATTCAGACCACCGCAGCAATTCATTCTTCCACCTCCGTATTGACGGCCCGCCCTTGGACTTCCAATGCCATGATATTTCTCTTTGCGCCAGTATCAGACCCAGATCAATAAATTTGCTCGTCACCTTGGTGTGTTTGGTGTGCGGGAACCAGAGCAACAAACACGCCGCCATATCGAAATCCACCTCCCTGTCGGTCACATCGTTTAGGAGGTCCCCCACCTCCGCCCAATAGGCCTCCAAATGCGGGCAACCCCAGAACAAATGATCCATGTCCGCTCCTGGAGACGAACACCGCGGGCACCGAGCGTCTTGTACCTGGAAGTACCGCCGTATTTTTTCGGGGGTCAGGTAGGCCCTATGGAGCACATAGAAATGCACTTGCTGGAAGCGCGCATTTCTCGTGCCTTTCCACATGCGCCGTAAAATGTGACCCCACGCCGTGTCTGGGATGGGCCTGCCCACACTCTCTTCCCATTTAGCCTTGAGCCCCTGGAGCGGTTCCAGTCCCTCGTTCAGCATCCTGTTATGGAGGCATGTCACAGCCTTGAATGTGCCCGCTGCCATCACCACATACTGGCACGCCATAGTCGTGGTCGGTTCCATGAGCCCTCCTTTCCAGTGCTTCTGTATAGCCGCCACCACCGCCGCATGCAGGAGGAACCCCCCGTCAGGCAGCCCGAACTGTTCCCGAAGCACTTCAAAGGGTACCAGAGCCCCATCGACGTACAGGTCACCTACCACCTGTAGGCCCGCCTCCTCCCAATCCAGCAATGGGGACCAATCACCCCCGTGCGGCAGGGCCGTCAGCATACCGATCGGAATTTCCGGCGCATAAGGCCGCGTCGCCTTCGCTCTCCTAAGGCTCCTCTGCCAGCACAGCCTGAGTGTCCGTTCCTCCATAGTGAGGCCCCGCAACTCAAGTCTCTGCTGCATGACGATATAGGACAGCACATGGCGTTGTATCCCCAGCTCTCGGTCCTCCTCCAGACCCCTAAACACCCTGGCCACATTTTGCGTGAGGACCTGCATTTGCGCCGCCAAATAATATAGTTCAAAGTCGGGTACAGCCATACCCCCCTCAATCTTGGGGCGAAGCAGCGTGCTCAGAGCCACTCTACGGCCTCCATGTCCCCATAGGAAATCAATAATCATCGTCCTCAGGTCTCTAAAGATCCCCTGAGGAATCCAGATAGGCAACGTCCGGAAGTAGTACAGGAAGCGGGGGAGCGCCACCATTTTCAAAAGAGCAATCCTACCCAGAACTGTCAGCGGGAGGGTCGACCAGAAGGATATGCTGCCCCTCAGTGCCCGAACGCACCGACCAATGTTGCCCTCTGTAGGAAGGTACATCCTGACTATGGTTGCCCCCAACTTTTTGCCCTGTGTTTTAGCTGGTTTTGGACATAGTCGACCTGGGACCCTGCCAATCAGGACCCCAGGCCTACTGCTCTCTCTTTAAAATGGATTCCATGTACCCTAGGTACATTTCCAATTGGTACTGGGCCACCTTATCAGACCCTGTAACTCAGGGCATAGGTGTACCCAGGGCTGCCAGGGGCTGCAGCATGTATTATGCCACCCCTGGCTGGCCTCCCAAATTTGACACAACTGGCTGCATGACAGCTGGGGCAAAGTCGTGTAATCACCCTTTGCTGTAGGTGTAGTATACCTATACCTAACCCTAAAATGGACACACAGATTCCTATCAGTCACTCCTATGGCAGGCCTTGACAATCCTGAAGGCAGAGTGCTTGGAATCGTGTGAGATGGTGCTCTGGCATGAGCTGAGCCTGTCTGCAGCTTGCGGAACCAAGTCCTAATAGCTGTTCCATGATATCGCATACCATATACTCTTAAGTGCATTATAATCCTCGCGGTTAAATGCTATCTTTGGTATTGCTTTATCAAAACATGTCGAGTAAGGTGTCATACGAATTGGAATACTAACCCCTCGCCAATTCTGGCGACGGGGTTAGCATTCCACCCTTCTAGAGGGACACGACATGTATGTAACTGTGAACCCCGGTTAAAGTTAACTGAAGCCTCAGCTCCACAAAATGGATGCTGCCACCACAGACACGAGTCTGACCCCCTGCAGCTGGGAGTCCTCCCAGTGAGGGGAGCCTGGACAAAGGGTTTCCTGTCAGGGGCGGTGCTAGCACCGTCCCAGACATGGTTTTGTGTATCCTGGGTAGGCAGGGCTTTACAGGAAGGTGACTGCTGAGTGGCACCCCGGTGCTCACTACGCATAGGCCGGTCTGAACCAGTTCCAGGGGCACACCAGCCCCTGGCCTGGGGAAGTCCGGCATGGCTGAGGGGTGTAACCACCCCCCACCTAGTCCCACCCATAGGCAGGACCTAGTCACCGGGTCAGCCCCCTTTTTTAGTATAAAGATAGGAGCGGGCCCCCTGTTCAAATTAGATCATCTTTGGAATCAAGATACCACTTTCTTCGAAAGGACTTCACGATTTCTTCTTCAAGATTCTCCCTTGTGGCTAAGGAGTAGTCACCCTGCATCAAGCGGGCACCATCCTAAAGAACACTGCGGTCTGCTGCAAGTCCTTCTTCACGAATCCGACGACCCAGCTCGACGAGACCCGGCTTCCCTGGCACCTCTGACCTCTACTCACCTCTACAGCAAAGCTGAGAACCGTGAGTGCGACGAGACCTCAAGGGACCGACGATCGCCAAGACTGCACGACATCTTTACTGCAAGCCCACCGTGTCCTCCACTGGTGAGTGCTTTGGGGTCCGAGAAGCCCCGACCCTGCGCAGCTCCAGCACCCAAGGTCAGCCTCCCTGCATCTCCACGATCTGCGTGGGGCCCTTCTGCTGTTTGCTGTGCACCGCGTTGTTTGGCTACTAGCCGGCTGGCTTGTGGCCTTCTGAACGACGCCCAACGACTTCACGACTGCTGGTCTGGTTGCTCCAGGCTGGCCCTTGCTTCCTTCTTCAAGAGAGGCACCCCGGACCCTCCTGGTCCACTCCAGACGCCATTTTAGGTCCACCGCGTGGGCTTGAATTTGCCAAGGCTTTGTTGCCCAATCCTGGGTCCAGCGACGCCGACAGCTTCTAACTTCGTGGGACAGCTCGATCCTCCATCCTGGTCGCCGACAACGCCTCCTGGTCCGCGAGATCTTCGAGCTACAGCGTCACCCACTCACCTTGTCGAGGTGGCTACCATCCGGTGCCCTCCTGGTGCCCACTGACTACTGGCTAGTAGTCTCGAACTTGGTCCCCTCTGCTTTCAGGTGTCATCTATCTTCGAGATCCAGGCTTGGATCCATCTGAACTTTCTTCACTGGTCACCGGCCAGCATCTTTTCTTCCGGCTCCTGGTCCGTCTACGAGGATTCCCGACGTCTTTTCAGACCTATGCAGCTGCAGCCCCTGGGCTAGGTAACTTCGGCATTTCGGTGCCCCAGCATAGCCTCACTATCCAAGGGTCAGAATCTACTTTCGTTTTCTCCCTACCAGGTCGGGTTCGCCCGAGAACACTAACTTTCTAATTCCTAGCTACCATAGACTTTTGTCCGCATCTCGCGTGAGAGTGCACACACTGCACCCGAGTCCCCTAGGCCTCCTAGAAGTAATCTAACGATTCCCTAGTCAAGTCCTAGCGATTCCAAAAGCTATTAGTACTGTACTTATCTGCTAGGAATTTCGCATTCCACTTTCAGAGTATATGGTTTTCCGTGCCCCTCGGGCATTTGTATATACTGTGCTAACTTAAGTATTTTTGTAAGAGTTTTGGTTTGTGCTTAGTACCCTGTCCTCATAAAGAGTACAGGGCTGTTGTGATCTTTAAATAAATAACTGTTTATTTTCATAACACTTGTGTGGTGTCCTTTCACTTGGTATTCAAGGGGTATATGTGTGGTAAACAGCTGGCTTAACACGCCCTCTCGAGTCTTTAGCCTTAGACTGCTCGTATCCACACTACTAGGATAGCTGGTCTATAAGGTTGACTTACAACCAATCATCAATAAGGGTTGCTGGACTGATACATAGTGTTCACTAGAATAGTGAGCACTGCATATCAGGCCACCTTCTCACATTGGTGAGCAGCGGTTGGGATTTGAGCTTGCTGTTGTTTTACCACACGTATCCTAAGAATATCTTGTTGAAAGATCACATAAGTACTGTTAGGTACATATAACTAAAGCTTAGAATACTCTGAGTTCTACTGAACCAGCTGTTGTAGCTCCTCAAGGCTTAGCACACCTTGGCTGCAACTCTAGCAAGGGACCAGTAGGTAACACATAGTGTAGGTAGGTGCATCACTTACACCACACTAGAAGCAGTATGTCGGTCACAGGAGGAAACGCTGAGTCTCCCCTTGTGTCAGTTGACCCTCCACAGGTCATACCTTCTAAATATACTGCTCTTAGCTTCCATGAGATGAGACAAGTGTGTACTCTCAGGAAACTAAAACAGGGGTCTAACCCCACCACTTCCTTTCTGATTGGTCTCCTAGAGGCTTATGATTCCAGTAGGGCTGGTAACCCAGACCCTTCTAATCCAGAAGGAAGTATGCCCTCCTTACAGGGACCCTTTGATAGCCAGGGCCATCCCCTCCAGGAAGCAGATGATGCTGAGGATGAGGATGATGATTTGGTATCAGGGGATGAGGCAGACAAGGGACAGGTAGAAGTCATTAGACTAACCAGGTCCAACTTAAGCAGACATGAGCTTGGTACTGGGGGACCCCTGGGCCCACTCTCAGGTCAGCTTAACATTGGGAATGGACGAGTTAGGTCTCTATCAAGAGGCTCTAACAGATCCTTTCGAACCAATGGCTCTCTCAACTCTTCTCACAGAGGGATGTCTTCCCCTAAGAGGAGAGTGTATGAAGCAGAAGAAAGGGCAATCAAACTGAGGATTGAAAGGGAAGAACTTGCCCTGGCCAAAGAGAGACTTGCCCTTGCTAGAGAGCAAGAATTATGTGGGCTAGTTCCCACTGGTGGCAGCAATAAACCTAGCAATAGGGAAAGGAGTTTTGATAAAAAGCACCTGAATAAGATAGTGCCCCCCTTTAAGGAAGGGGATGACATCCACAAATGGATTACTGCTTTGGAGAGAGCCTGCACTGTGCAGGGTGTCCCCCAAAGTCAGTGGGCAGCTATCTTGTGGCTCTCCTTTGATGGTAAAGGTAGAGATAAGCTCCTCACTACTAGAGTTGAGGATGCTAACAATTACCAAATCTTGAAGAATACACTGGTTGATGGGTTTGGTTTAACCACTGAACAATACAGGATGCTGTTCAGAGACACCCAGAAAACTCAGTCTCAAGATTGGACTGACTTTGTTGATTGTGCCACTAAGGCTTTTGAAGGCTGGCTACTGGGTAGTAAGGTTACTGATTTTAAAGGATTATATAATCTAATTATGAGGGAGCAAATCTTAAATAATTGTCAGAACCAGTTATTACATCAGCACCTGGTAGACTCTGAACTGACCTCTCCACAGGAATTGGGTAAGAGGGCAGACAAATGGGTCAGAACCAGGGTCAGGCCTAAAAACCAGGGTGGTGACCAGAAAAAGGAATCAACCAAGCCTCAAGAGAAGGGTGGGGATAAATCCACAGAGAAGACTTCCCAAGGGCCCCAAAATTCCAACAAGGGTGGTGGGTCCCAGAACACTCCTTCAGAACAGAAGAAACCTTATTGCCATACCTGTAAACAGGTGGGTCATTACAAAAGTGATGCCAGTTGCCCTAAAAATGGTAATAAGGGAAATACACCCCCAGGTAATACTCCTAAACCTCCTGTTACCACTAGTGGTAATCCCCCAGGTGGTGGGAGTGCCCCCAAGAATGTGGTGGGCATTACTTTGGGCCATCAGGAGGACTATGGCCTAGCCAGGTTCCCTGACCACACTCTTGTCTGTGAGACTGGCATGGGGTTTGCCAACTTCACTACTGGACCCCACATTTTGGGAAAGTATAGGCAAGAAGTTTTAGTGAATGGTCAGAAAGTTGAGGCATTCAGAGACACAGGGGCCAGCCTCACCATGGTGAGTGACCATCTGGTCCCCTCTGCTCAACTGACCCCTGGTTTTACTTATCAGGTGACAGACATTCATGGAATGAAGAGAAGGCATCCCATGGCAGTAGTCAAGCTCAGCTGGGGTAATGTCACAGGGCCCATGAGAGTAGCAGTGACAGATAACCTACCTGTAGATTGCTTACTGGGGAATGACCTGGAACTCTCAGCATGGGCTGAGGTGGAACAAGAAACTCATTCCAGAATGATAGGCCTATCCAGACAGGTTAGTGGGGCAGTAATAGCTACAGCCCCAGTCCAAGCACCATTCCTCTCTGAAAAGGTTGGAAGGGCAGTGGTAGCCACTGCCCAGGCTCAGACAGACTTTCCAGAGCAGGATAGGAGGGCTGTGACAGTCACAGCCCAAACACAGACTGAGTGCCCTCCTGAAAAGGTTGGCAAGGTTGAAATGGTCTCAGCCTCTACTCAGACAGATAGTGAGGTTGTGAAGCCTGAAACAATGGATCACTCCACTCAAACAGAGAGCATTGAGGAGGAAGAAGAGTCTTCCCCCTCCCAGACACTAGGTGAGAGCCAGCCTCCTCAGGGAACTGACTCTACCCCTGTTGAAGGAACTGCCCCAGAGGTAGTCAGGCCTAGCCTGGCAGAGCCCCTGATGGCAGTGGACCCTTCCCAGGTGGGACCCAGTCTGGAGCAGGTATCCTGCACCTCTATACCCTGCCTCAGTCAGCCCAGGGCTGTGGAGGTCAGGGAGGCCACCAGGGCCCGCGCCGTGTCGTCGAGGTACAGGAGTAGGTCGTCCGCATACAGCGATATGTGATGCTGCTGCCCGCCGCCGGCTATCCCCGCGTATTTGTCACCCGACCTCGCATGGACCGCCAAAGGCTCCATCGCCAGAGCAAACAATAGGGGGGAAAGGGAGCACCCCTGTCTCGTGCCCCTACCCACCGGGTATGCCGCAGACACCAGACCACCCAAACGCACCCGCGCCGTCGCCGAGGCATACAAGACCCTCGTCCACCGGCGGAACCCCTCACCTATGCCAAACCTCTCCAGCACTCCATCCAGGAAAGTCCATTCCAAACTATCAAAGGCCTTCTCAATGTCCACGGACAGGACCGCTTGGGCCCCGTCCCCATCCAAGATGGCGTCCATTATCCCCACCAGGCGGCGAATATTCAGCGCCGTGCTCCTCGTGGGGATAAACCCAGCCTGATCCCTGTGCACCAGGCCCGTCATGTGTGGGGCCAGTCTGGTGGCTAGAATTCGGCTCAGGATCTTGTAGTCCACCGTCAACATGGACAGCGGGCGATAGGACCTCACATCTGTTGCATCCCTGCCAGGCTTTAGGAGCGGCACAATCAAGGCCTCACGCATGGACCCAGGCAAACCCCCTGTCTCATAAGCTTCTGTGTACACCACCAGTAGCCTGGGGGCCAGGCTGTCGACATACTGCTGATAAAATTCTATTGGTAACCCGTCCACCCCGGGCGTTTTATTACGAGCCATATGTTTAATGGCCACCCGTATTTCAGTGAGCGTGATCGGGCCGCCCAACTCTTTCGCGTCCTCCTCGTCTACGACCGGAAGCTGCCTCGCCCCTAGGTACTCCGCTATTTCCTGGACCTCCACTCCCAACTGACTCTGATACAATTCCTGATAATACACCCGAAAGCACTCCAACACCGCTGCCTGGGAATACACCATCTCCCCCTGTGCGTTGCTAATGCTAAGGATCGGGCAGCCCCTAAGTTCCGGGTTAGCAAGTCTGGCCAAGAGCGTGCCCACCTTGTCCCGTTCTGCATGCGCTCTGATGACGTACTGCCTGTAGTCGTAACACCTCAACCGTTCCGTCTCGGTGGCGACCACTTCCTTCGCTTCCAATAACTGGGTCTGTAAGTCCGGCCTGGCCGGCCTGCGGCGCTCCAAATCTCTCAAAGTCTCTTCCGCTTTCATAAGTGCATTCAACACAGTCGTACGAGCATTCGAAAACCTACCCAGACACACCCCTCTCACCACCACTTTCATTGCATCCCATTCAGTGGACCTACTCGTGGCCGTACCCTCGTTCTCGCCAAAGTAACGGTCGATGCCTTGCTGGACAGCGTCACTGAATACTGAGTCCTCCAGTGTATCTGGCCGGAGCCGCCATGTTGGTATCGCTGAGCGCTCCCGCTGCCACTGGATGTGTACCAATAGGGGGTTATGATCCGAGATGGTTCTAGCCAGGTACTCCGTATGGGAAATCAATGGGGCTAGGGACCCACTACAGAGCACTGAATCTATCCTCACATGTAGTGCGTGGAGAGCAGAGTAAAAGGAATAATCCCTGGTGTCTCTGTGCTGCTCCCGCCAAACATCCAGCAACCCCCATCTGTCCTGCCAGTCCTTCCTGTGCATGGCCAACTTGCGCACCGGGGAGTCTACAAGGGGAGGGTGGGACCTATCCAGAGCCACATCCGTAATCGAGTTGAAGTCCCCCCCTAACACTATCGGGCCCGCCAGGAAAGAGGCCAAGGACCCAGAGAGGCCATTAAAATATCGAGCCTGATCAGTATTTGGCGCATACACACAACAGAGAACCACATCCCTTCCATACAGCCTCCCCTCCACTGCTACGAACCTACCATCAGGGTCCACTACTTGAGTCAACACCTGGAACGGTATCCCCGCCCTCACCCAAATCAGTACCCCCCGGCATATGCTGAGTAAGTGGTGCCGAACACCTGGCCCCGCCATCTTTTTTGCAACGCAGCGCACTCTTTTTTGGTCAGATGGGTTTCTTGCAGCATAGCAATCTGGACCCCCCTTCGCACCAGGTATGCGTGTACTTTGTGGCGTTTAACCATAGTTCGCAGCCCCTGGACATTCCACGTCAGGCATTTCAAGTTAGGTAATGCCCCCATACCAACATCGATCAGTCCGAGCCAAATAACAAAAGTTCACATCCCCCCCAAAGCAGTTGCCCCCCCCAGAACACATCCTGAACAGAAAAACACCCCAAACCCCACTCCCCAGGACAGAGCCTACGAACCCAATGTCAGCCCCAATCCAAACCTCGAACCTACCCATTCTCCTACCCTGTGGTCTCCACCACAGAAGGCCTTAAGGGCCCAAGGGGGGTGAGTTATCGCCGACCCCAGCTAGCGGAGCCCACACCCCGCGCCCTCATCCCATTCTGCGCACTCAGCCCCCCTCCCGGCAACCCACTCATCGCCAACAGGATACCGCCCTACCATCAGGTCTCGACCAAGTCCCAACACAGTCTCAACCGCAAAATATTCCATCAGAGGTCTGGGGGGTCACCACCGGCCCCTTCGAGCTTTCCGCTTCTGAGAGGTCCTCTCCTGTCCTGCTGCCTTCCCCGCCCGAGTCCGTTTCCACCAGATCATTGTTCTGTTGCGACCCCGTGATGGCCGCCGTTGCTGCAAGCGCATCTCTCTTTTCCGCAGCCATTTGAGCCTCCCGTTTCTCCCGCTGGCGCCTGTTGCGGGACCGGATGCGCTGCGATTGTCTGATCCAGGGTTACTTAGGCTGATCTCACCTACTTTTATGCGACCTGTCCGTCCCCGCTCTATACGACTCCAGCCACTGCCATACTTCGTCCGGAGTCTGGAAGAAGTGCGTAGTCTCATCCAGTATGACCCGCAGCTTGGCCGGGTAGAGCAAGGAATATTGGATGCCCTCCTCCCGTAGCTCCTTCTTCACCGCTAGGAACGATGCCCTGTTCTTCTGGACCGCCTGAGTGTAGTCCGGGAAGATCGTGACCTTGCTGTTTTCCACCTCATACGGGCCCGACATCCTAGCCCTCTGGATGAGGAGATCCCGGTCCTTATAGTGGAGGAGCCGCACCACCATCGGTCGGGGGGCGGCCAAGCCCTGGTGGGCGAGCAGGCACCCTGTGGGCTCGCTCCAGAGTAAAGAAAGGAGTAAGCCCCTCCGGTGCCACCACTGTGCGGAACCAGGTCTCCATGTAGGCCACCGCATCCTCCCCCTCAATTCGTTCCGGCAGGCCTACGACCCGCACGTTGTTTCGTCTATTGCGGCCTTCGGCATCCTCCGCCCGTCGTTCCAGCGAGTCCAACCGGGCCAGTATGTCTGTGATCTTGTGTTCCGCGGTCACCACCGACGGTCTCAGGTCCAATAACAGCTGATCATGGTCCTTGACCCTATCCGCCAGCTTCGCGTGGTCCGATCGCAATAGCCCCAGTCCCGTGGCCACTTGTGCGATGTCCTGGTGCAGCGCCTCCTTGGTCGAGGTGATCGCATCGAGTATGGCGTCTAGACGTCGGTTCAGCCGCTGCTCCTTGTCCAACTCCGGCGGGGAAGTCTCACCCATCTGAGACGATGCCGCCAGGTCCCCCTCAGCGTGCTCCTCGGCGCGCTCCTCGGTCACCAGCCCTCCGGCCGCCGCCATTTCAGGGTACTGCGTCACAGGCCAAAAAGCCCGTCCAGCTTCTGCACTCGTAATTCGGCGCCAACTCTCTGATACTGAGCAGGATCAAGTGCCACCGCCGATGCCCTCAGGGCCAATGGCCAGCGTGGTGAGCACAGTTCAGCCGACCCCCTCGGAAGCCTGAGGGGGGAAGGAAGGAGATAGAGATGGCGGCCAGCGAGGGTCCCCCAAGTCCGGGCGGGGCGAATCACTGTCCCCTGACCTCTGGAACTGACGCCTCTGTCCCCAATGCCTCGATCTATCGGCTGCAGGGCCTCCCGCCAGTCGGCGACAACTCGGCTCAAAGTTGATGTCCGGGGCTGCCCGACCTCATCGCCGCCATTTTCTTCTCACTCTCGGCAACACCTCGGCCGTCGCCCAACTCGGTCTCCTCGGGGCCAGCAGTCCCCCAGCAACTTTCCGTCTGTGCCCAGCGGTCCCCTCACACTTCAGAGGGCAGGAGTGTCGACCTCGGGTCGCCCAGGGTGCAAAAAGCAGGAGAATTAGCGGGATTCCGCACGGAGCTGCGAGCTCACGCCGCCATCCCGATCGGCGTCCAAGCCACACCCCCAAGTGCAGGCCCTTTATTCAGCCTTCTTGGTAACTACTACCTGTGAATAGCAGTGGGTAATTTGCACACTTCCGTCCTTCCTTGCACCTTTTCTACCACACACTGTGGCAGGTCTACAAGCCCCTTGTGCCACAATCAGGTGGCAGACAGACTCCGTTTCTCAACAGGGATCCTGGAAATCTCTAACTGGATGACCAACAACTTCCACTAGTTGAACCCAGGAAAGATGGAAGTCATGCTGCTGGGTAAGGCGGTGACTGTCTGGTCCAAGGACTGGTGGCCTGCTTAGTTGGCCTCCCCTCCTATACCTAAAAAGTGTGTTAACAACTTAGGTATCAAAATTGATCACGCTCTCTCAATGCAGGACCATGTTGCGGCCGTTGCTGGATCCTGTTATTTCAGGTTAAGATTGCTTAGGAAGATCCTCCCTTTCATTCCATCAGAACATCGGAGAACCCTGACACAAGCCATGGTTATTAGCCTTCTGGATTACGGCAACGCCCTCTTAGCAGAAGTAGGGCTGACCTCTCTTAAGAAATTACAAGTGATCCAAAATACAGCGGCCAGGCTGGTCCTAAACATGCCTGCTAGAACTCCTTCGCTACCATTATTGAGAAAACTTCACTGGCTACCTGTAAAGCAAAGATCCTTTTTTAAGATCTGTTGTTTGGCATTTACTGCCCTACAGGGTCAGGGCCCTAGATACCTGCAACATAAATTGACAAAACACATCCCGAGCCGAACTCTTAGATCCAGCTTGCAACTATTACTACATGTTCCCCGAATCAGACGTCATAGGTCAGGAGGACTGGCTTTTTCTTACTAGCACCCGTCTATTGGACAAGCCTTCCCATCAACTTGCGAGAAATTTCATCCTATCAAATTTTCAGGAAACATCTAAAAGCCTTCCTTTATTAAGGTCCCCCCTTTCAGCTTTTTCCTAGGACTGTGTTCTAAGTAAGCGCCGAGATGCCTCACGGTGATTCGTTGCGCTATAATAAGAAAGCATAACATAACACTTTTGCAGCATTTTTCCCACGACATTGTAAATCTGCCCAACTGTGTGTACTTTATGCACTAGCTTTCTTCCTTAGATGGGGTAGTAGTTTCTCTTGCTCCCACTGTGGAATCCAACACCCTATCTGTGTAATGACCTGGAAATCCAAAGATCCACTTCACTGACAATGCAGTGGGTAGTTTCCAACCTTTCTTATTTTTCACGTTTTTCATCTTCCACTCAATCTACACATCATCCACACATACACACATCTAATTGCTGCATTCCTTAGCTGTGATTATCAACTGTCCTTCTATTTTATATTCATATTCAAAGTGCAAGCCCTTTATCAAGCCTTTTTGTTGTAACTACTGTTCCAGGAATTCTGCTCATACACAGAACTGTGCATAAAGACTTAGGACCTCCGTGAATTATGGTGTACCAAAACCCACCTTACTACACAAACCCCCTACCAGACTAGCAATCAGTGACTCATTGGTTCTTCGCCCTAGAGCAAAAACACCAATGACTAGTCAACCCAGAACATGCAACTTAGATTACATGAAGTAAAGTGGATAACAAGAACACTCTTTCAATACAGTCTTACACCAGTCCAAAACAAGATGTAAATAAAGTCACGTGCAATTTTGAAATGTTTATTTCTAATGCCATAATCTCATGCACAGTCCCTTAGAAAATACAACCAAACATATTATCAGAAACAAGGTTGCCAGCATTGTTACTATTCTATGAAATACAAATGGAAAAAGCATCCTATAATGCTAAAGGTAAACACATTTAAAATATACCTACATTTCACCTTACCTACCTAGCAGATTAGTTTATAACTACAGAAAGTCTCATAGGATTAAATGGGCAGACCCATACCAAAGGGTACTTAGCAGTAGTGGATCACATTCAGTGCTCCACAAACTGTCAAGATACAAATGTTCTCCAACTGTGTGTAACTTTGCCTCCACAATGCATTATGAAACGCGCAAGTATCAGAGGTGGCCACAGGTGCATATGTATTATGGCTCAAATTGCGAGGATCATTCTGAATAACAGACACAGTATTCAAGATAACCTTGATGTTCCATGCTCTCACTATACACACAAAACTAGCGAGGCAATTTACAAATCTAGCACACAAAATTATTCTCATATAAAGCAAAATACTCAGCCTTCTCTAAACAATATCACAAGTACGTGTTGTATGCAAAGCAGAGCAGGAAAACAAAAATAGCGTGTAAGCTTCTAATAAACCCATGCTAACTTAACAGGGTGTGCGTGCAAGGCTCAGCCCCACGGCACCCTTTCTTGATCAAAGCACGTGATATAAACGTGGGCGAATTCGGAACGCCGAGTCCAAGCCTAAAAAGCAGAGTCAAGTTCACATTTCCAAAAAAAAGTTATTTGCTCTTTGATAAAAAGCAGTAGCTAAATAATAGAGAATACGTCGAAAAATCAAAGAGTCTTAATCCAACAGCGTGTAAGCACAGTATGTAGCAACAGCCTCCAACAGGAAATCATTGTTCTCATCTGAAAACATTTCAGCCATACAATTCAATAGTGGGAATGAGCATACATGTTCCTCAACGACCGGAGACCCTATCACCATCGGAGGAAAGCTCAGGTCATCTTCAATGTAACTGCGTGCCAAGAACTCAAGCGCCGCTGCAAAAACATTCCAACGTCCCATTATTCCATGTGTCGCTGCTAAGGCCATAATCCCGCCGCCAGAACAGAGCACGTCATGAACCACTAAGGGGCACATCAGCTGGTCATAATCCGCATTGGGAGACACCGTACAGCAGAGACACAAATGCAGGGCCCAGTCCAAATCGCAGCTTAGGCAATGGAACACAGGTTGAACGCATGTGAAAAAGGAAAACCGAAACGATAATCCATAAACTGCATTCAATGTAGCCAAAGGCAGCGCTCCGTAATAACTAATCATTCGGTTGCGAACCTTCAACAGCCGGGACTTATTGTCGTCTGCTGCAGGATTTGCATCCATATTTATGTAAACAAATTAATAAAAGCACACCGGCAACTAATGCGAGTATTAAGCGCAATCCACCAAAGACGCTGGAAAAAAATCGAATGAAAAAATCCAAAAAAGACACCAAATATACTTTCTACAGAAGTCACAAGGCCACTGCTTCTAACTTTAAAAAAATAAGGTAACCCCGTAGTCAAGGACACATTAAAGATACTCTAAATAAACTCCCCAAAATTCAAGAGCACGTCTGTATTTAATAAATCATGCACTTCTGTGCAGGTGTTTGCTACATAAAGGACAATTGTTTCTGTACCAGATATAAGAGCGACCTCTTTTTGAGACAATAGCGCTCTTATACGACTCATTTGGTTGACTCTGGTTTCAAGGTCGAAATCGACAGCCAGATGGAGACATCCAGCTTCCCATGCAGAGGAGTTAACACAACTTTTTTTTTAATCAAACCACACGCTCAGTTACGGTAATCATGTAAGCGATGCCTGCTAACATTGCACAACAATCTCCATTATTTCAATGTAAATAACTCCTGTTTCCAGTAAACTGAACGCTGTTATGATAGCAGTTGTCGGACTACCTTTCAAAACTCAGTCCAAATTAGGCACCTCTTGTATACAAGAGCCATGAAATTGTATGTGTCTACAAATTAAGGAGTGATCTGGTACTATTGTGCAATCCTCGCCATTCACATAGACTTGTTTTTACTCCCTCAGACACCTATATGTAAATGGTATTAACCAAGCTTCATGCAGATAAGCGCTGACTGAACATCCATATCTGCCTATAGCATAGTATTTCATGCAAACCAAATAACGTTATGATACTGTGGAGAAGCCACACATCTGAATTGGATCTCCAATGAGTGACCACTTCTAACCATTCTCATAGCGCGCCCTGTTCTCTGATTTGACAGTGAGAGAGTGATCGCACCATAGTTTTTACTGCTAATCATTCTCAGCATACGCTACGAATACCCTTTGGCGTTACACGTCGCATCAAAGCTTCCGTGTGACGTCATGTACGGTGCCCCATACAAAAATGACGCGAATGTTTTTAATTGTTTAAAAGCATATATTCATGTATTTAATGAACATACTATTAGAAGACTTAATCTTGAATAATTATGGAATCTTTTTTTTTCAAGTTTTAAAAATCCTATATTACTTCTATATTGTATGAGTGCAGCTGCGTGCCCCTCCGCCTGGTACCCTAGACTCCACAACGCCCAGACCCGGTTCATAAGCACGCGTGATCTGCACCACAAAACCATTAGCACCCATATCGCTTTTCCACACATGCTTTTACAACTAGTGTGCATTTACCACACATGATAAACGCATAATCTTAATAATGTTTTTTTGTTGACCAACACGTGTTGTAATGGCTGTGCCTTACATCCTTCAAATTAGTTTCTAGGTATACGTGTGACCAAGTCTGATAAGATCGGAGGCCAAGGACAAACACCATGGTATCTGTGGCATGAAATCTCATCGATCACAGAGGAAATATGCGCAGGGTAAAATGAAAGTAACAGGTATAATAAAAATAACGGATGAAAAGTACTAAAATGGCGGTTGGACGGAGTATGTAATCAACGTTTGGCGCCTCGACACTACATTTCAAATAAATATACATACAATATGTTTATTAATATATTACAAAAGTATACCACCGGATGACACACATGACCCGGGAAAAGAAAGCAGCAAATTTAATACCTAAAATCAGGAGAGGTTTGCTTGGCGAACTTGAAGAAAAAAAAAAAGAAGTGCACTTGCAAACAAGGCTGCGCATGCGTAGAGAGTACAACTGATGCAGGAAAAAAAAAACTGAAAGTTTTACATACTGTCATAGAAATATAGCTCTAAAAATTGCCTCCGTAATTTGCCCCCCCCGGTACCTAATGAATAAAACAGACTTCTAGTTTTTTTTCACCTTTTCCACCGCGTACAAGTACTGCACAAGAACCACGCCATTTTTTTTTTTAAATAAAAATTGAGCCTAAAGATCCATGTACCACCCCCCTGACCAAGATTATAGGCTCAGAATGTTTCTACCCTGCCCCCTTTCCTTATTTCTCAACTTTGTTTTACTGTTTTCTTGTGACTCGGCTCTCGCAGCAAACAAGATGGCTGCCAACATTTCCTGTTTTGCAGTATTGACAACCAATCAGCATGCAGCTCCTGCTCATAATTGTACGTATGTCTGTACGCGTACGCCGAGATTTTTCTTTTTTTTTAAAAGAGCCTAAACATCCATATACGACCCCCTGAGCAAGCGTAAAGGGTCAGAATGTTTCTAGCCTGCCCCCTTACCTTATTATTCAACTTTATTTTACTGTTTTCTTGTGACTCAGTTCTACCGAGGCACAACATAGCCGCCAACACTTCCTAGTTTCGAGTGTTGACAGACAGTTCACAATCAGCATGCAGCTCGCGCTCGTAATTAAACGGATCTCCGTCCGCGTGTAGAACTCTGTCTCTAGATATCGCTATGATTTTACTTGTACTTTTCTCAGAAACTACTGAACGGATTTACACCATTTAATAAAAAGCACAATCTGCGAACCAAACTCTACCTCTCTGCCAAATTTGGTGTAATTCCGTTCAGCCTTTCGGGCTGTAGCCCTGGCTAAAGGTCCCTAAGGAAAATTGCATGGGGAAAACACGTTTTGGGACCCCCTTTTTTCTCGGCCCCCACTTGATGAATCAACCCCAATCAACTTTCAGGGAAGAAGCGGGACCGAGCAGGCCATTTCCTTGGAGAAATTCACGAAGATTCATCCACCGACGCCAAAGTTATTCCAAATAGAATGTTGTGGATTTCCTATTGAAAGTAGGTCCTAACTATAACTACCTACTGGCGACCGCCATAGATAATATATATATATATATATATATATATATATATATATATATATATTCACTGAAAAAACCATAGGTTATAGACCATATATAGTTAGGAATTAGCATTTACAAAACCTTGAAAATTCACTGAAAAAACCATAGGTTATAGACCATATATAGTTAGGGATTAGCATTTACAAAACCTTAATTTACTCGCACAAAACCATTGAAATTCGCATATATAGTTAGTTGCACTAACTATATATTGCGCACCCGCAATCCACTGCTGATGATGTCACATATTACATCATTCATGACATGGTCAGTGACATCACTGATGACATCACTGATGACATCTCAAATGACATCACTGATGACATCACTGATGACATCTCAAATGACATCACTGATGACATCACTGATGACATCTCATTTGACATTACTGATCACATCACTGATGATATCATTCATGTGATATTACGATGAACCTCTTCCGACTCTAATATAACCTTAGATACAATCAGTGTAAACAGACACTTACAGACTGTCACTTATCCATGGAGTTACTCACACACCTAGTCAGTCATGCAAAGAATCAATCACACCTCCATTTTCTCAACTATACAGTTATACACACCTTACGTATTCAAACATATACTAACACATATTTACTCTCTTATACAATCCCTGATACAAGTTCACAATGATCCATACAGCCACTCACACATTCACTGGCTCTTATGCACATTTATTTATATATGTCAACTCTCACATGTACTGTGTTTTACATATGTACTTACTTTGACATGTAGCACTGAGAAATCCATTCACTCACCAATACACTCATGCAGACAGTCAACCGCCCATACAGCTGTTTCCACATGCACTTTTGAACCCATACATCTAGTGAATCAACTGCTCACACATCTATGCACAGAGTCACACACCTCCCAGCCACCCACACACACACTCAGTCTCCCATACAAATACTTGGGCAACCAATCAATAACCCATATAGTTACTCATATAGCTACTGATCAACACATGCAGCAGTTTACAGAACAACAGACATAATGATGCACAAATTAAGACAGTTTAGTCGCTAACTCATGCACTCAGTGAGACACATTTAATCACTCACTCATACAGTCAGTCATGCACCTACTAAATCCTTCATCCAGACACTTATACATCCACTCATTCTTCAATATGTAAGACATATTTTAACTTTACAGAAACATACAGTCACTGGGTGTTGTCATCAGTGATGTCATCAGTGATGTCATTTGAGATGTCATCAGTGATGTCATCAGTGATGTCACTGACCATGTCATGAATGATGTAATATGTGACATCATCAGCAGTGGATTGCGGGTGCGCGATATATAGTTAGTGCAACTAACTATATATGCGAATTTCAATGGTTTTGTGCGAGTAAATTAAGGTTTTGTAAATGCTAATCCCTAACTATATATGGTCTATAACCTATGTTTTTTTCAGTGAATTTATCAAGATTTTGTAAATGCTAATTCCTAACTATATATGGTCTATAACCTATGTTTTTTTCAGTGAATTTCAATGGTTTTTTAATAGCAAATATCAAAAGCTGTAAAATGTCAGGTACGTGGTAGGTAAAAACATTTTCGTATTTATGCACGCTGATGTGCTTTGAAGGCTGCCCCCCCCCCCCACCTCCCCCCTCCTCTTTTCTTTTAGGAGTATTCTCTCTTTGCAGATAGTGAAGGGTAGGTAACACAGGCCTTTGCCCCCGTTGTAATCCGTCGTGCCTGCTTCCCTCTCCATTTGATTGATTGTTATCCTAGCATTTATTGTTTTGGAATTGGTTCTCTTTGGTTCATTCTCTATTTACAAACAAGCACAGAGTCGCAATACTCTGTTTAGTCTTTGCAGATAGTGAAAAATCGTTAAAAAAACAAAAGGAATCAAGCAAAATCAGTAGGCCACTAATGGGATCTCTTTTTGACCTCGCTAAAATAGAAACATTATGAACAACCCCTCATGACAAATACGAAACTAGTGAGAGGAACTGAGCTTGACACCATGATGGCTGCAAGACAGCTCGGCTCCGCCGCCCACCCCACCCAAAATAACGACAAACACTATGCAAATATTATAAATATATACAACACACCAGCAAAGTAACAGGCTAAAAGTTTTATTAAATAACTATTTACATGGCAGCCTGCTGCAACATCGATCCAAACAAGCCTTTGTATTTTGGGCTCAAAATAAACCATCAATAGTAAGATTTTCATAGGTGAATGTAGGTTCATGGTTTTCCATCCACAGACTAAAAGCCTGGAGTGGGAGTGAAAGAACAATAACTAGGTAAGAAGGAAGGCAGAGGTTGTGGGAAGGACTCTGGATATGGTATGTTGCTTGGTCCCTGAGATGCTTCGATGTCACTGCCTAGAAAAACAACACAAGGGCCAATGCTGAGGGATACTTGGAACAAGGGAGGCTGGAAGTTTGAGTTAAGCAAAAACCACCTGCTCAATTTCTTTAGCAACGTAAAAAGATTTATTCTTTTTCAATTATTTTTTGCTTTTTTTGTAACACAATTTTTTAGTGCTAGGAGAAGCAACAATTTTATATACAATATATACAACACTATGACAAGAAAATAAGCATTTCCATACTTCAATCATACATGGCCGTCCAGTCATACAATAACACATTCATACACAAAAAATAACAATAAACAATAAAGAACAGAACAAAATGGATCCACGTATCGGTCAAGAGTAAATTGGAAAAATCCCTTTTGATTATGCAATTTTAGAGTCTTTTTAGTGAATCAACACTGAGAATGCATTTCTCTGGAGATTGGTGAAGGGACTTTGTTTTTGACACAGCACGTGAAGACCAGATACGGGGATGAGGTGGTCGACGCGTTTCAAACCCCATTCGTTAAAGGGGTTCTCTTCAGGACCAAATGGTTCTGGAAAAACAATAAAGAAGGGTGCTTAGGGAAGGGTTCCATAACAGGCGAAATGAGAGACATACGCCCCGTGAATACAACAGCCTACCTTAACCTTCGAACCAAACGTCATAGAAATCCAAAGGCGGCGAGTCAAGGAGTTCGACAATAGAGTGCACGTAGTGGCTGTAACCAAAAGGGACAAACGTGCTGAATTTAATAACATGCGCTTACTCCCAGTCATTCAGTCTAACCTAATGGGCTGCTAGGCGGGGCTCTTACCTGGAGTTTGACCGGCTAATGGCTTGCCGTCGGGTCCATACTTCTCCTCTGTCCCGTGGGAAAGGTTTTTTTTTTTTTTTTTTTACTGAAAAGAAATGGAGACAGGCAGTCGGTACTCGGTAAAACTGGTTGGATGAACTGGCACGCCGAGCTGTAACAGGCGGCCGTATTAGCAACGTACCGATGGGAAGAAAGGCATCCGTCCTTGTTTCCGTGGTGCGAGTTGTGAAAAAATTGCCGATGGTTGGGACTTGCACTTCCTGGTTAAATACCCCCAAGTGGAACCACTTGGGGGTATTTAACCAGGAAGTTGCTAATACGGCCGCCTGTTACAGCTCGGCGTGCCAGTTCATCCAACCAGTTTTACCGAGTACCGACTGCCTGTCTCCATTTCTTTTCAGTAACGAAAAAAAAAAAAAAAAAAAAAAACCTTTCCCACGGGACAGAGGAGAAGTATGGACCCGACGGCAAGCCATTAGCCGGTCAAACTCCAGGTAAGAGCCCCGCCTAGCAGCCCATTGGGTTAGACTGAATGACTGGGAGTAAGCGCATGTTATTAAATTCAGTACGTTTGTCCCTTTTGGTTACAGCCACTACGTGCACTCTATTGTCGAACTCCTTGACTCGCCGCCTTTGGATTTCTATCACGTTTGGTTCGAAGGTTAAGGTAGGCTGTTGTATTCACGGGGCGTATGTCTCTCATTTAGCCTGTTATGGAACCCTTCCCTAAGCACCCTTCTTTATTGTTTTTCCAGAACCATTTGGTCCTGAAGAGAACCCCTTTAACGAATGGGGTTTGAAACGCGTCGACCACCTCATCCCCGTATCTGGTCTTCACGTGCTGTGTCAAAAACAAAGTCCCTTCACCAATCTCCAGAGAAATGCATTCTCAGTGTTGATTCACTAAAAAGACTCTAAAATTGCATAATCAAAAGGGATTTTTCCAATTTACTCTTGACCGATACGTGGATCCATTTTGTTCTGTTCTTTATTGTTTATTGTTATTTTTTGTGTATGAATGTGTTATTGTATGACTGGACGGCCATGTATGATTGAAGTATGGAAATGCTTATTTTCTCGTCATAGTGTTGTATATATTGTATATAAAATTGTTGCTTCTCCTTGCACTAAAAAATTGTGTTACAAACAAAGCAAAAAATAATTGAAAAAGAATAAATCTTTTTACGTTGCTAAAGAAATTGAGCAGGTGGTTTTTGCTTAACTCAAACTTCCAGCCTCCCTTGTTCCAAGTATCCCTCAGCATTGGCCCTTGTGTTGTTTTTCTAGTTAGATTTGGCTCAGCCTAGCTGAGTTAGGAGTCAAGACCCCGTTTGTTTTTTGATTTGTCGATGTCACTGCCTAGCACAAATGGCATAAGTCCTGGATGTTGGGTGCCATAGTTAAGGGTTCCGAGCAACGCTTGTAACACTGTCTGAAGCTTATTTGCACCTGCTACAGCTTCACTATTCTCAAAGTAAATGGGGGCTGTTTGTGGACCTGACTGCATTGGAAAACAATGTGATGCGGTGCCTCCCTGAACCACTTGACGGAGGCCCCCAAGATAATTGCGCCTGCTCCACACCTTGTCCCACAATCCGTTTGACCTGAAGACACGTCCTGCGGTGCCCTGGTCCGACCATCACATATACCTGCGCCAGGAGACGGCGTGGGGTGCAGTAGAAGGGAGAGGCGGCGCGAACAAGCCTCCCCCACCTCCCCAGGTGGAGGTTTCTCAGCTACACCCCAGCGCATCACTCGACCAGCTGACTTGCGCCCGCTCTTGCGACACAGTGCCTCGCTCGGCCAGCTGAATTGCGCCTGCTCTTGCTATTACAACGTCTCACCCGCCATCCAACGGAATTGCACCCAATCTTGCGGTACAGTGACAGGCAGCTGCTACGGAGCTCACGAAATGGCGGTCGGCTCCACAGACTTGGGCCTGGCCTGCAAAGATGGCTCTGGGCAACCGTGGAACTCGGAAGCTTGACTGCTAGGGCATGGGCCCCATTCCCAAAAGAGTACCCTCAGCCTTGAAGATTCTACAACAGTCACCGGGACCCCCGACTCCCGTAGACTTCCAGTGGGGAGCAACTGCCATGATTGCTCGCGGAATGGCCACAACGTAGCCACGAGATGGTGGTGCTCTCATGTTGACGCCAGCTTCAGTCTGAAACATCCAGAAACACTGTAGACTACCAATTCGATCAGTTCCGGTGGAGCCCCAACGTGACCCGGTAGAGAAGAACTTGCCCTCCCCTCTTTGACTGATGGTTCTTGTTGCCTGTCCCTTCTCTTGTCATTTAACAGAACTTTTTGGACTGCTGAAAGGGGTTGTGTTCCGACCGCTGGTTGGTGGAGACATTTTGACTATATTCTGGACCTGCGTTGTCGCGTAATGCGTCATATGACGCGCCGCGTTAGCGCACCCGGAAGTGCTCCTGTGCGCAAGGCGCAGCTTCCCGGAAACGATCCAGAGCGCGGCGCGCAGCGCGTAACGTAAGCATAACAGGTCATGTGACTTGTTAATAAAACTTTTCATTGGTTCATTTTACTTTTGTTATTCTAATGATGAAAGGCTTGGTCATATGACCTAAAAATAACGCTTTTCATTGCTTTCGAACATTTTTTTTTCCCAAATGATGAAAGCCCCACCTTTTTTTTTCTCACTCTGACTTGTAAAGCAAAGGACCCAGATGCATTTACAGTTTATCACTAACAATGTTCCAGGCTAATGTATTTTCCCGGGAAATTTACAACTGTCCTGCAAGTAAAATATTCCTTTTTCGAGAAAAAGGGCGTTTCTTCATCCCATGAGGGAGCCGTTGAGCAAAACAGGCTCGGCCTGCTGTCTTAGTCGCTGATAGGCATGAATATCGGATTCTTATCGATCACTTTATGTTGCAGGAGTGGAAAACACAACAGCCCTTGACCATTTATCTTTACTGCGTTCCTGCGTATTATACCTTTTAACCGTCATGTAATTGGGCTGCTTTATTTCACTTGCCTTTTACTGATTCGAAAACAGTGGCTTTTATTCAAAACTTTACCAAAAAAGGTACTACTACCATGTTTTGTTTTAAAAACCTTTATTGTGAAAATGTCAGTATACAAATACGGGCCTATAACCACGTGGGCCGGCCAAGGAGCAAACTGGAATCGTATATGATGAGGGGACTTTTACACTGTAGAAGAACGTAACGGGCGGGCCATTAGGTTGCAAGAAGTAAGGTGTCTAACAGTTGCGGAATCGGTGGACGTACATTTTATAATTAAAGTACGACAGGGCCAGTTACAATAAAATTATCTAGATATACATTTGCGGGCAAGTACCATGGGTGACGTTAATTCGAACTTTCAATAGTACAGTAATCAATAACACATCAGAACTTAATATCAATAGGGATGTCCAAATGTTCAATCAGTACTCGTCCCCCCCCGCCATGTGCTTCAAAACTGCATACGTATCTCGTGATATCAAGGTTGGGCAATCAGTACACAACAAGGAGTTACGAGTCCCATTTATACCGGCGCCATTTTGGGCGAGGCCGGGCAGGTCCAGGATATAGTCAAAATGTCTCCACCAACCAGCGGTTGGACCAGAACCCCTTTTGGCAGTCCAAAAAGGTTCCGTTAAATGACAACAGAAGAGATAGGCAACAAGAACAATCAGTCAAAAGAGGGGACGCTTTCGTGAATGGGGCCCATGCCCTAGCAGGCAAGCGTCCGAGTTCCAAGGTGTCCCAGGGCCATTTTAGTGGACCAGGCCCAAATCCAAAGAGCTGGCCACCATTTTGAGAGTCCTGTTGCAGCCGGCTATCGCTGCACCGCAAGAGTGGGCGCAATTCAGCTGGATGGCGGGTGAGTCACTGTACCGCAAGAGCGGGCGAAACTCAGCTGGATGGCGGGCGAGACGCTGTACCGCAAGAGCGGGCGGAACTCAGCTGGATGGAGGGTGAGGCACTGTGCCGCAAGAGCGGGCGGAACTCAGCTGGAAGGCGAGTGAAACGCTAAGAGGCGCCCCACTGCAGATGAGGTGCCTCCACCTGGGGAGGCGGGAGAGGCCCGTTTAAGCCGCCTCCCCCCCCCCCGGCACCCCACGCCGTCTTTCGGTGCAGCATTGTAGGATGGCCACACCAGTGAAACTTGCTGGACACCACCTCGGTGCCATCCGGATCTCGGCGCGTTGTGCTGCCTTCGGCCTACTGTAGCAGCAAGTGCGGGCGCAACTCTGCTGGACGGCGAGTGAAACGATAAGGGGCGCCGCACTGCACATGAGGTGCCTCCACCTGGGGAGGCGGGAGAGGCCCGTTTAAGCCGCCTCCCCCCCCCGGGCACCCCACGCCCTCTTTCGGCGCAGCATTGTAGGATAGCCACACCAGTGCGGCAACTTGCTGGACACCACCTCGGTGCCATCCGGATCTCGACGCGTTGTGCTGTCTTCGGCCTACTGTAGCAGCAAGTGCGGCCGCAACTCTGCTGAACGGCGAGTGAAACGGCAAAGGGCGCCGCACTGCACATGAGGTGCCTCAACCTAGGGAGGGGGGACAGGCCAGTTCGCGCCACCTCCCCCCCCCCCCGGGCACCCCACGCCATCTTTCGGCGCAGCATTGTAGGATAGCCACACCAGTGCGGCAACTTGCTGGACACCACCTCGGTGCCATCCGGATCTCGACGCGTTGTGCTGCCTTCGGCCTATTCGCACATCGGTCCGCTACTGACGCCGCCTCACAGGCCAACGGATTTTGTAGGCTTTTTATAGCCCAAAGCCGCATAACAGGTCATGTGACTTGTTTATAAAACTTTTCATTGGTTCATTTTACTTTTGGTTTCCTAATGATGAAATGCTTGATCATATGACCTAAAAATAACACTTTTCATTGGATTGAAACATTTTTTTTTCCCAAACGATGAAAGCCCCACCTTTTTTTTTCTCACTCGGCAATCCAAAAAGGTTCCGTTAGATGACAACAGAGGGGACAGGCAACAAGAACCATCAGTCAAAAGAGGGGAGGGCAAGTTCTTCCCTACCGGGTCACGTTGAGGCTCCACCGGAAGTCATCGAATTGATAGTCTACAGTGTTTCTGGATGTTTCAGACTGAAGCTGGCGTCAGCATGAGAGCACCACCATCTCGTAGCTCCGTCGTGGCCATTCCGCAAGCAATCATGGCAGCCGCTCCCCACTGGAAGCCTGCGGGAGTCGGGGCCCCCAAGACTTTTGTAGAATCTTCAAGGCTGAGGGGACGCTTTCGAGAATGGGGCCCAAGCCCTAGCAGACAAGCGTCCGAGTTCCAAGGTGTCCCAGGGCCATTTTAGTGGACCAGGCCCAAATCCGAAGAGCCGGCCGCCATTTTAAGAGTCCTGTGGCAGCCGCCTATCGCTGCACCGCAAGAGTGGGCGCAATTCAAATAGATGGTGAGCGAGACGCTGTAGCCGCAAGAGCGGGCGGTAAACAGCTGAATGGCGGATGAGGCACAGTGCAGCAAAAGCGGGCGGAAAACCACTGAATGGCAACTGAAACGGTAAAGGGGCGCCCCACTACAGCAGACGAGCCTCCACCTGGGGAGGCCCGTTCACGCCGCCTGTCCACCCCGCCACCCCCCCCCCCCCCCCCCCCCCCACCCGGGGCGCCCCATGCCGTTTTTCGGCGCAGCATTGTAGGATGCCAAGACCAGTGCTGCAAGTAAAGGACATCACCTGGGTGCCGTCCAGATCTCAGCGCGTTGTGCTGCCTTTGGACTATTCGCACAACAGACCGCTACTGACGAGGCACAGTGCAGCAAAAGCGGGCGGAAAACCGCTGAATGGCAAGTGAAACGCTAAAGGGGCGCCCCACTACAGCAGACGAGCCTCCACCTGGGGAGGCCCGTTCACGCTGCCTCCCTCCCACCCCCCCCCGGGGCGCCCCACGCCGTTTTTCGGCGCAGCATTGTAGGATGGCAAGACCAGTGCGGCAAGTAAAGGACATCACCTGGGTGCCGTCCAGATCTCAGCGCGTTGTGCTGCCTTCGGACTATTCGCACAAGAGACCGCTACTGACCATTGTTGCTTTGTTTAAATTTTTTTTAACGTGTTTACTGTTTTTGGTGCTTTGTATATATTTATAAGTTATTAAAGTGTTATAATCCTACTACTTTGTTGGAGTGCTATATGTTTTTAATGTGACACATAATTGTGAAGACTTTGATGTACAAAAAGGCATCCCTGGAATCTTCCGCTTCAGGCTCGGTCCCACACACCCTCACAGTGAGAATCCCCTCCCCAATCACAATACAGGATCGTTATCAGATAGTAGGAACGCGTGTGGTGTGACGGATCTCATCGGGTGGGGGCCTTGATCTACTGTAACTCCTTTGAAGAGGGGTGATTCTTTACAGGTGAGGCCATAAACTACATCCGCAGGGCTAGGTGATAGCCTGGGACCGGCCTGGACAATCAGACACAAAGGAAGAGGAGTGTCAGAGGGTGTGGTAGTGAATAGGGTGAAAGGGAGGTGTCGGGCTGGCACAGGGTGTGATTCTCAGGGAAGAGCAGCGCAGATGGGGGGAGGTTTATGGCCCATGCATAAGAGAGAGAGCGGGGGTGACCAGTGCGTGGGGGAGATGCTTGCGAGGGTGGGGAGCCATGCTGAGGATCGGCGGCGTGCAGAGAGTGGGTCTAGTCAAGGCATCTAAAATGGCTGCCGTGCACGACAAAAGTGTGCCATTGGAAAAAAAGCAAGATGGCGCAGACAATGTTTATCAATACGGATTAATTTATAACAATTATTTTTAACAATATATTTACTCGCAGTGTCAAAATGGCGGTCAACACTTCCTGATTTCCTTCGAATCGAACGCTAACAGATGTCACGCAGCAACAAAAAAAAAAAAAATGCTCACGCGCAGCCGCTGGAAGACAAGTATCAACATATATGAGCATCCTCAGCCACCCTCAGAAAACATAGGGGGTCAGGATACGTCTCCCGTACCCCCTTATACCCATTTCTCACAGTGTTTTTCCTCCATCTTGTAATTTAATTAAAACGAAACACAAAATGGCGAATTCCCGTTTCGCGTCCCGGTTCGCTACCCGGTTCGCGAACCGGAAAGCGCTTCTACCGCAAAAAATCAATTTTTTTTTATTTGCCCCACGGGACCCTTTAATAACCCCAACATCATTCCTAGGGGGTCAAGAAGGGTCTACCTTGCCCCCTTTCATTAAATTCCCCCTTCGTTTTTCTCCTCTTCTTGTCTCTCGATCCTACCGAGAGACAAGATGGCGGCCGCTCCGTACTGTTTAGAATGTTGACAGACACCAGAGAGCCAATCAGCTTCGCTTCGCAAAGTTCCGTTACGCGAAAAGTTCGCGAACCGGAGCGCTATCCGGGACGCTGTCACAGATATATGTTTTTTAAAATGTTAATTTCTCAAAATCCACTGGAACACATATATTGAGACCCAGCAAAGGCACATCCGGCTAACAGTCCCTACAATTTTGCCAAGTTTCGTGCAAATCCATTCAGCCGTTCGAGCTAAAAGTGAGGCCAAACGCCCTATGGAAAAATGAATGGGAAAAACGCGTTTTGGGACCCCCCTTTTTTTCAGACCCTCCTTGACGAAACCCCCCCAAATTTTAAGGGGCTGCTCAGAAACAAAATGTGCCATTTTCCTGAAAATTTCAGCCGATTCCGTCCACAAACGCCAAAGTTATTAGACATGGAATTTTCAAAAGTCCCATAGAGAAAAAATCCTAACGATATATAGCTACTGGCGACCGCCAGTAGGTAATATATATATACATATATATATATATATATATATATATATATATATATATATATATATATATATATATATATATATATATATAATCCAGGGATCGCCTCACGGCAACAAACATATGCGCACTCAGGAATCCATATTTAGCATCAAGGGTTTATTCTCAGGTTAACACGCTACGCGTTTCGACACCAATGTGTCTTGATCACACGTGAACCACCCTGCTCGGTGTGGTTAGTTATGCATAGCAGAAAACATAGAAGAGGTGACCAACATTTTTACATGTTGGTCACCTCTTCTATGTTTTCTGCTATGCATAACTAACCACACCGAGCAGGGTGGTTCACGTGTGATCAAGACACATTGGTGTCGAAACGCGTAGCGTGTTAACCTGAGAATAAACCCTTGATGCTAAATATGGATTCCTGAGTGCGCATATGTTTGTTGCCGTGAGGCGATCCCTGGATTATATGATATCGGCTCTCTGTGGTCCGCCGATTTCTTTGCGCCACCTGGCCCGGGAGAAGAATCCCAGCAGGACCCAGTGCTTCTTCTTTGGATATATATATATATATATATATATATATATATATATATATATATATATATATATATATACATACATATATATATATATATATATATATATATATATATATATATATATATATATATATATATATACTTTAACAGGAACACAAACACGATAATGAGCCAAAATCAGATTTTCATTTCTTCATTTATTCAAATATACATGGAACGGTGCAGGCCTCAAGACGCGTTTCGGACACGAGGCTGTGTCCTTGCTCACTTGACAAACGAGGAGGCTAAACAGTGCATTATAAAACCCCCAGTGGCACTAAAAAACACAGAAACAGCATGGTAATAGAAAGCGGACATGGACTTTCAAAATGCAATAAGAGTTGTCAGACATCGCCATCTTGTCATGTCTATCTGCCATATAGCATGTATTTGCACTGCTTGTTAATACATTGAAACTTACAACTTTAAAACCCTAAACAATGTTAGGAATTGACCCCCTTATATTAGTTATATCATATGCCCAAGAGGAAATTTCATATTCAATTCGAAAACATAGTCAAAATCAAAAAAGGAACTTTGATAAATATGTTCAAAACATTGGATTAAAGCCCAAAGTTTGTTATGGGTAAAAATACAATTGGCTGAAATTCATATATTTACACATATTTATATACAAATTCATATCCTATGCATAAAAAAGGGCCAATCGTAATTGATGAAAACTGGAGGGTATATATGAATCAAATCATTCTCTAGCAGCAGTGCAACAAATCTCAATGACGCACCGTGTCCGACATTAGTAAAAAGTGCAAAATGTGCTCTATTAATATATTTTCATGCCTACGGGGTAATCATTAAGTTTCTTTTCCCACATGTTTTCAATTTATACCAACATATCTTGCCAACATTTTATCTGTACAAATACTGAAATTGAAACGTCAGGGCTAATAGTGATATGCTGATAACTGAATTATTTGTGTTCCCCTGATTTATTGTATAATGTAACACTTGAAAGTCAAATCAAATAATTACCCATTGTACTGTTCATGTGGCGTTACCCAGTGGATGACCCTAATGTGATATAAAGTGCTATACAAAAACATAAATTCTGGTTCTTAGTGCTAGTAAAGCCTACATAGCAAAATAGTACAGCGATCAGCCGATCGCTGTTGGATCTATAGTGCCTATGCCGATACAGGTGGAAGGCACCCCAAAAGGGATAAAAGGACGTAGGAAACTGTAGACTAATAATTGTAACTGGTGCTTGCTTATGGGGACTAAACTACTAAATTGCGTAGATCACTAACTGGTGATGATGTAGTCCATTTAGATATCAGAGACATGAAGTGACACAACATAATGGGTACTCATAAAAAATTATTATGCAAATCTTTCCCAGTGTTCAAGCCTGCTGGTGCTTTGCTATTCAAATTAACTATGTATTTTGACTCAAGCTGTCTAAGACTCTTCTACCTATTACTTCCCTTTTTGTCTTTTGCTACAGCATCAATGACAAAATATTGCAAGTGACTCAGATCGTTGTTATGGGCGTTCTTAAAATGCCGTGCCACCGGATATGCCGGATCTGAGTTCACTATGGCTCTTAGGTGTTGCGTTATTCGCATGTGTGCTTGCAGGTTGGTACTGCCCACATAGGACAACTCGCAACTGCACCTTAGTACATACACAGCAAATTCTGTGCGGCACGTGTAGTGTGCTCTGAGATGTACCGGGGTTTCGGAGAAGGGAGTCAGATACGATGTAGTGTTGACCCCAAATTTGCACGCTCTGCAAAAGCTGCATTTGAAAAAGCCCTTGCGTGGGGTTAACCAGCTGCTTGGATGTCTCGTTTCTGGACTACTTGTCACCAAATTATTACACATGGAATACGCTCTTCTGAATGTAATGGTGGGGCTCTTAGGTATCACTTCCTTAAGAACTTGGTCTGTCGGAATAATAGGCCATTCTCTTCTTACGATTTTGGTCATTGCTTTCTCCTGTCTACTATAGCCAGTAATCAGTCTAATCTGATCGGTGTTATTTTGTCTCTCAGCGGTGGTAGTGGATATCCTATCATAGTCTAACAGGGATGAGCGATCTAATATATTTACTTTGGCTATTGCAGCATCTAAGCGATCAGAATTGTAGCCCCTCGCCATAAGCCTGTTCTTGGCCTCCTTTTGATGGTGTTGCCCTGCTTCAATAGTGTTGCACGCCCTGTGTATCCTTAAAAATTCCCCATAGGGGATAGTGGCTATAGTATGTTTAGGATGAAAACTGCCGGCGTGGAGAATTGTGTTCCCTGAAGTACTCTTTCTATGAAGGCTGGTTTCAATTATACCTTCCCGTATCTGAACTTGGACATCAAGGAAATTCGTTATTTGGAAGAATGGGATGTTCATTGCAAAGGAACTTGTACTCGTCCCTAGAGATCAATCCTTCATCTCGCCATTTGTGGAGATCATCCTTGTACAGTTTCTGTATGTTTTTCACCGCCTTCCTATCAATTTTCATGTAACACTGTTTGTCATCCAAGTGCGGGTGAGCTTCAGTTATGTATACCTTCCTATTCCACAGTACAATATTACCGCCTTTATCGGATTGATTTATCACAATAGAGTTGATATTTTTTAATCGTTTCATAATCATAATCATTTCATAATCGTTTTCATCGCTTCATGTGCACCTTTGGTCGCTTGAATGATTTCTTGGTGGATACCTGCAGTTTCTTAAGTTCACCTGTAATGCGATCAGAATAGATTATAGCATCACATGCTGTGCTGGGAATAAACGTTGACCCGGATTTGAAAGGGCTTTTCAAGGCGTGTGTGATGTTCATTTCCTCACTTTCAGCTACTTCTTGAGTGCTGCTTGTACCTGGATTGTCGTGTTTTAAATCATTCAGTGTTCGCATAAGTCCCACTTCGCTGGCTTGTAACCCGCACTGTTCTGTTTGATTTTCGCTTGCGTTTTCTGTCCTGTTATGCAACTGGTTTTTAATTGCATAATACTTTCGTAACTTGATTTTCCTGATGAACTTGAAAACGTCTATGCAGGTATTGCAGTAGTTAAAATTGCTTTCAGGTCAAAATGATAGCCCTGGGGACAATAGTTGTTTTTCCGCTTCATTTATTTTAAAACTATATCCGTTAGATGTACTATGGTGTTATCATGTTTCAAATTTTCTTTTTCCGAAAGCGGTTTTTCTGTGCTTTCCCTCTTCCTGATTACACATTTGCGCCTCTGTCGTCTCCTTGTATTCCCCCTTTGTTTATTGCGGCGCTTTGATCCCTTGGGCGTAATGTCGATTTCCTCTGTAATCTGATATATTCCATTTCTTCGGCCAGAGTTAATTGCCCCAGATCACCTTGGTTTGCACCTGAAGCGCTGTCGTCAGATTCAGTTTCGCTCACATATATACGCACACACATATACGCAAACTTACTAGAGGAATGAAAGTAAATACTTAAAAAAAAACATAAATACAAAATATTATATGCATACATATATGTATAACTTGAGGACAGTGGCTAGAACCTGATCTCACGGAGTACACCAGCAAAGTCCAGAGCAGGTCCAGTGGCTAGTGATCAGCTGGACACTTAGCAATTGCAGACTTCTATAGCTTTTGTGTCCCTGAAGCTTACCAGGAGGCCAGACAACTCTCCCTCGGACTCGAGTCACTGCTCCTTGGCACGAGTGGGAGCATGTTCAGGCCTTTGCAAAGTCCATAGTTGGAGCAACCCTTCTCTCTTGGAAGTCCTGTCTTTGTTCAGCAGGTCCATTCTTCTTTGGTAGCAGCCTTTCCTTCTGAGGTCTACATGTTCATATATCTGCCAAGGTTTCAAATTGCTAGTGTGTGACACTTTCATAGTTTCAATGCACTTACGAGTGACATTCAACTGCCAATTGTGTGCCGCTTTGAGTGACACTTTCTGACGAGTAAATCCAAGCAATGAAGTGCATGGAAAATGGTTAAATGTCAGGCATTACACCCTTATGAGCTATGAGAAGCTGTAAAAATATATTGAAATTGCTGAAAAAACTCTGAAATTGGAAGTTAACCCTTGCTTTACAATCAACAGTAAATCTCTACACATTTTGGTGCAGCCTCTGTTATAGTATGCATAATGTAATTTTAAAACAATGTGCATATTTACAGCGCTTTCAGTCGCATGCTGGACCCTCATAGCGCTATAATGCAGAAGTCACTATGCACTGCTGCGCCAACAAGGAAAAAATGCCTTTATTGCAATACCCAATTGAGGTTTCTTAACATTGATGTAAAAGAATGCATTTCGGCAATATGACCTCTGCAGTTCCGATTTCAGCAGGTAGTTAACACTGGCTTTATTTAGTGCCGGGCATCCAAACAGCCTATTTCATGCAATGCTGACCATTTGGCTTTTAAAGTTACAAGGAGCTGGAAATTGTCAGACGTCATTCATGGAATTTTCAACACAAATACAATTCATTTTCTGTATGAAATAAGTTATTTCACTGTCTCAGTCTAAAATATAAAGTAAGCCAGACATGCAAACTAACTGGATTTGGCCTACTATGGTTAAGTGCACGCTTCAGAGAATAGTTATAATTCATAGTGCATTATCTGAGATTGAGTGCATGGCTCACCTGACTGCCACTGTCAATTAATGCGTCGGGAGTGTATTTGCCAGGTCAGTGTTTGTGCTTTAGCTGTGTGTTCTGTAGGCAGGCGGGGCAAGGGCTACAACAGCAGTCGGCAGTTCAAAGGTGTGTCTGATCAGAGGTCTGACTGGCCTATAGGACAATCAGGCAGAGCCAGACAGGCTAGTTCGACAGGTCCGTTTGTGGGCCTGTTTTATTGTCGGCTGGGCCGGTATTCACTGTTGATTTACCTGATACTAAAACAAACATTGCCTGCAGTAAGCTGAAACTCCATACAGTCTCTCAGACTCTGCAAGATACCTATAGAGTGTGTTTGTAGAAGGTAAAAACTGCCCCAATCTGCAAATGTGGGAGTAGGTACTTTTTTAGCCACATTATTCACCAGAGCTTTATTTGTAATAGAACGAGTACCAGTATCCAAAGCTGTGCTTACAAGCCCTCTGCCAGCGCTATTGAAAGGATAGGTTACCAAATCTAAAGGCTGATAGTCTAAAATATACGTTAGGCCTCTTTAATCCACTGCAAGACATGCCCTTCCTCTTCATCTCACTATTGCCGGTTCCAGCTTCGCCTCTGTGATTGCACCCACACATTTGACTGGAAGAATCCTTTTCACATGCACTTAATGGAATTTGTTGACCAGCTCCATTGTGACAGGGCATCCCATTATACTAGCAGGATCTTGTGGCTTAGTGTTGCGGGGAATGAGATTTTGATACCTTTTCTGATCACTTAGATACCTATCTCATTCATCTATTTTGGATCGATTATTTTCTGTCATTGAGTAAAAGACAAACCCCGCATAGGTTAAATAAACCCCATAAACTGACGCAACTCTGAAGAACCACTTACGACTGATGAAGTTTAAAAATTTAATATAGTGCAGTAGTGTGGCTCACTGGTTAGAGGCGGCAGACCCGAGAGCAGAGGACAGCCCGGGACCAGGGTTCGATTCCCGACGCGGCAGGTTTCTGGACCAGGGTCAGCGGACTCGATAATTCTCTCGCCTCGGTGCCCACTCTGATCAGCGATCACACTCGGCAACTCTGGGCATAAGCTTGCCTCATCTGCACTAACGGCCCCACCAGACCGCCGGGGATGCCTGGTCTCACCCTGGAGATACCTATTAAGGGACCATCCCTCAGGGAAGCCAGGAAGGGTTTCGCAGCGGTCGAAGCGCGGAGATACTCCTCCGGGAGTCGATCCTAGCGCTATATAAACTTGCAATTAATTAATATAAAATCAGAATAAGTTGCATATACAATCCTCTCAGGATAAGATTCAACAAGTATACAGGAACTAGAAGGAACATAAATTCCCTAAAGAATCTAAGTCTACAAAAGAATACAATTAAAATCAATTCCAGAATCAACAGATTAAAAAGCATAGACGCAAAGTCGTTCCGTTGCGTCATCTACAAAAAGAATAAACAAGTTAATTCTGTCCCTACTCTATACTAGGTGACATCCCTACTTCGCAAGTTCCTTACCTAAAAAAGGTGTCAGCAGTTTGACTTCCAAAGAAGTTCAAACTCTCTTAGCCTCTAATGGTAACTTATATCTAGAAACAGTACCCTCTCTGCCTACCCATCCGCTCTCTAAGGGTCCTCGGCCTACTGCTCTCTTGCGCTCTGCTCTCTCTCTCTGCGCTCTGAGCTCTTCGCTAACTTCTCCCCGGGGTGCTGTCCCTAAATACACAATCACAGTATGGGTGGAACGCCCCTTGACGCCCACCATGTACACATTTACACATGATGCCATTTCTAGTTCTTTCCATAGCTTCATCTCTTCGCGTCGTCCGTTAAGTTGACCTTGCTTCTTAGGCACCATCTTCGTCTTCTTGCTGGTGACTTCATTGACATTCCAGTTGACACTTTCAGAGCAAAGTCTATCACCTCAACAGAACTCTATTCTTTACGATTGTTTTCGTAACCTCGTTTGGTCCTGTGAACGGTCATTTCTAAACAAGACCCAAATTCCAAGCGTCTCTTATCTCACTTAGGCCATAAACTTCGTCCAACATTGTCACCTTAAATCTAACAAGACCTTTGACTCTTGTCTCGCACATTCAGATCAAGGCTATCCCCTGTTCCTGTAAACCCACTAAATTACATGCAGCGGACTACACTCCTGCGAACTCTTGGTCAGTTAGGTTAAAATCACACATGACCAAACTTTTCTAACATTCCTACAACTCTTCTACACAGTATAACCTTTAACACACATTTATATATAATCGATTTTAGCAAATCAGTGATCATACTTGAATGCATTTTACATAGAATACAACGTTTATATTCTCGTGCTTGCATAGTGTTATACATGCTCTGCACATTTCTTCGCTTTACATTTCGCCGCTTTCTCCGTTTAATAATTACACACGTCCATGAATTCTGGTTTTGCACGTTCTGCTGTTCTTAAGCATTTCTATACATTTCTATATTAGCCCACTATGTATACGGGCCTTTCTAATTCTAATACACTTTATAGAGTAGATACAGATACATTTCCTATTACATTGGTTACATCGGCTAATTTTACGCTACAAGTGTTAACTTCACGTTATAGATTCTACGTTTGCGTTATGTGCTTGTAAATATGGTACAGATATATTTTTCATTCAAATTGCGCTCTCTCAGTGTATTGTGTGTCCTGTAATGCTTACTGTTCACATTGGGATCACTCCAGACATTCCTCAACAAGTGAGAGGCAGTGCTGGGGCCCAGCATTTCCATGTCAGTGGGCATTAGATGTGGGCAACAGCACACATTTCCCTCATTCAGGGTGGTTAGCTGCAGTGGCAATGAATGTGTAAAGCTTGCACTTAGGGTCGGACTCGTGAGGTCAGTGAGATGGCCCATTTTTGGTCTGTTTGTGGCCCTGTTCAAAGGTCTGCTAGGCCGCTTTTTAATGTTGATTTCCCATATATTGGCACAAATATTGCCTGCTAACTGATCAAATCCATGCCGTCTTCCATTCCGTGCAAAGACTTGTAGAGTGTGGCCAAGTTGAAACCTGCTGCTATTTGCAAACATGGACCACTTTTGTAACTAACTTATTTACTAATAGGGGCCACTTTTCTTTTGGTGGTTGTGTCTATTTTCTGTCCCAGTTTGACCCTGGTCTGAGCTGAGGGAGAGTTACCGGCAGCATCTCACCTCACACTTACAACAGCATGACCTCACCTGGACAATGGAAGAAACTAAAAAAGTTATTCGCTGGAGCAAGAGCAGATTTCTGCCCAGTTCAAGTCTGCGTTGTGCGTGAAGATGAGAGGGAAATGGCCCAGCAGTCCTGTAGAGAGCTGAGCATCTAGGTGGCTGCAGCTTGAAAGAGAAGCAGCCACAACCCTGACTGTAACTCATAATCACTGACGACTCCCCGGCGCAACAACATCCTGTGCCCTCTGGCGCTGCTTGCCCCCACTACCAGTGCATTATCAACCAGTCTGATTTTAGTCACTGGACGCTCAATCCCTGTAGCGGGATGGCACCACTTTTTAAGGTTGGCACAGCACATTCAAGGGGGGAACACTCTCTTGATAGTGTGCATCACTACTGCCTGTACAGATGACTTGTAGGGGTAAGCCTAGCCCAGAAAACAGTATAAGGCACCGGATCCATGTGCGGCTGGAGCCGGAGCTTGCTGCTTGTGTTTACTTTTTTTTTTAAATGTTACTTCCGGTGACCTAATTTCCTATAACGATCCAGGAAGTACCCCATCGGAGATCACGAGTTAGTTTGCCACTGGGCAGAGAAACAATGTATCCCTTCTAACACGAATGTACGCCAGGTCACCATAGCAACGAGTAGTTCCCACAGGTTAGATGTAAATTGACTGGGCAGAGTGCCATGGCAGTAAATAACCAGCAATGTGCACGGGCTGCTTTTATTTACTGGGGAGCCTCATGATCCTCACAGTGTTCGGGAGCTTCATAAATGTGTGACTTTTGTTTTTTGTGCGGTGATGCGGCCAGTAGCATTAAAATGCATTAGTCTAACACCTTTTGCGTGTTTCTTGGAAGGGCTGGGTTCAGGAAATGCAGTCCTTCTTCTGTCCTTTCCGAATCCAATTTTGACACTAAACAATCCCACAGGGAATTTCTCTCCTGGGTGGGGGGTTCTCTTCTGCACAATAGCTGATGGTAAATTTTGATAATTCAAATGAAGTCCTAATCGGTTACCAAGTCTTTTATACACTAATCCAGGAATGTCTTTTGAAATATCACAAGAACCACTATGCCAGTGTGCTTTAACCAAAATCAATTTGGGATGTCCTTCAGTTGCTCATGCATAGTAAGTAGGTCGCCGTGTATGCGAATATTGCATATGTCATGGAATGTGATAGGGCCTTCCTGATACATGTTCTAACCTCTGAGAATTGCAGAGAGTAGCATAAGGTCTGCTTTTTTCATTTCTGCCTTCACACTCCAGTTAGACACACTGTTCAATGTGCACTGGTTTTAATTTACAGCCCAGCAGTGCTCTCTTTAAAGTAATCTAGCCAACAATTTAGACCACTGCAAACAAAAGCCACATTGGTCACATGAGCATTTGCAAAATGGCAGCCTTAATGGGACGCCCATTGGCTCATTGATAACACAATATTCCTTTAGCACACCATTGTAGCAGTCACCTCAGCAGTTTCTTTAAAATAGAATTCAGTCAACTATCTCTTCTGATAAGCAAACAGAGCACACATGTACATCATTGTGCACTCAGTGTTTTAAATAAATCTATGCAGCTGCAAGCTCATGCATCTAAAAGGTTTTTGATTCTACTCAATACTTTTTTTGCAATCATCCATAAACGGCGTTTAGATTTAAAACCTTGAAAATACATATGGTCCTTTTGAGTGGTTCTGTTGGACTCCACTGTTCTTTACTCCAAACAGGATATTGCTGCAATACTAAATCACTTTCTAACCAAACAAAGGTTTCAGGGTACAAACCCACACATATTAGAGGACAGGGTTTCTATTCTAGTCTAGGAGTTACTGTAAATGTAAATAAATACTTGTATAGCGCACTTCTCACCCGCAAGGGTCTCAAGGCACTTGTACAAATATCGCTTTAGAACCCATCCTGGCTTTCCCTGTGAGGCCTCCACTCTTGGGCACCCCCAAGGTGGAGGCCAGGCATCCTTAACGTTGTGGGGGTCGTTGTGGAGATTAAGCAAGCTATTGCCCAGAGCAGCAGAGTGGGACTCCATGATTGGAATAGGCACCAAGGCAAGAATTATCAGGTCCATGGAATTTTTGAGCCCAAGACCCACCGAAGCGGGGAATTGAACCCTGGGCCCGTGCTAGACCTCTGCATCAGGGTCTGCCGCTCTAACCATTGAGCCACACTTCTCCACTGCAGATGTTTGACACGGTATGCAGCACAAGTTGTTTACCATTCACTTGATCCTACAGTCAAATCTATCACAATCAGCTGGAATGAATTTATTAGCTTAATGTATAAAGGTTAATGAAAGGAAAGGTTTGTGAAGACTAAGTCTCACCAGGGTTCTGTGTGAATGTTAAAGACTCCTTTATAATCCTGTAGCTGAAATAGACTTTAATTCATTTTCTTACCTCCTTTTTTTATTGTTTTATTTCAACAATCAGTCCTACAATGAGCAGTGTAGAAGGAACAGGAATAATACATATAATAAAAAAAGAAACATAAAAAAACACAAAAAGACAAATATCTTAAACCCATTTAGAAATTGGATCCCAAATTTTTAGTCCTTGCCTTTTTTTCCTTATTCCCTTAAGCCTATACATAGCCATTTCTAAATGACATATAGAAAGCAGCTTACACTGCCATTGATGAAAAGCTGGGGGTTCGGTATCAATCCAACGAGAAGTTACACAGAAACGGAAAATGGACATACAGATAAACAAAAAGATTCTTCAGCAGTAGATCTAACCCCAGACTGATCTGCTTGAAGGCCAAAAATTACCAGTTCGGGAGAAAATTTCACGACAACCCCTAGATTATTATTAATAAAAAATTCAATATCAGTAATGAAACGGGAGAGTTTCTCACATTTAAAAAACATATGGATAGAGTCCGCATCCATCTCTTCACAGCGATTACATCTCGAACCACCTCCAGCCTTCCACCTTGCTATTTTGACAGGCGAATAGTAAAGATCAATAATCGACATATAATGTTGACTTTGGAGCGATCCATCAAAAAGTATCTTGATGGATAGCTCGATTGATCTTCCCATATCGATATTTACAGAGTCGAGCCTCCTTTGCCATTTATTCTCTATGAGAGATAGATCATCTTAAAATTGATTAATGGTAATTTGATAAACCGGACCTATTTTCTTGGCATTCCTGGTAGTTTCTAATATCTTATTAGGGTTCATGCAACAATGAGTAAGAAGACCTTTAGATTCTAATTAGCTCCGGATCTGGAGATACTTAAAAAAGTGATTCTTCGGTACACCATATTTAATTTGAAGAGCAAAAAATGAAGAGAATTGAGTAACTTCGTATAGGTCACCCTGAACCTGAATTCGTAGAGGGAGCCATCTTCTTAGAATTGGATCATGAAAAACGGGTGATATGAAATGAATGAAATGAAATGAAAATTGCACTTGTATAGCGCTAAACTACCCGGAGGCCTCGTAGTGCTTGTGACTGAATTTGCTTAACGCGGGCTCAGGGCAGATCAGCAGAATTTGGCATACAAGTGTGTTTTCAAGGCTTTCCTGAAGGACAGGTGGTTACTGTTGCCTCGAAGGGATAGAGGGAGGGTGTTCCAGAGTTTGGCCGCAGTATGGGAGAAAGAGCGGCCTCCCCATCGAGCTTTCCTGACTCTGGCGGAAGTGGCCAGCCGGAGGGTGCAGGAGCGGAGGGAACGGGACGGGACGTAGGGAGTAGCCAAGGGATGCAGAATGGCGGGACCTGTGCGATTAAAGGCTTTGTGTAGGATACACATAGCCCTAAATTGTACTCTTGCCACTATAGGGAGCCAGTGAAGCTCCCTTAGGGCATTCCTCGCTGACTGCCAGCGAGGGAGGTTATAGAGTAGGCGGGCCGCACTATTTTGTGTGACTTGGAGCTTCTGGGTGGCAAAGGTCGGAGCTCCCATATAGAGGGCATTCCCGTAATCCAGGCGGGAGAGTATAAGGGCCTGGACCAGGATCCTCCTTGCCTGGAATGGGAGCAGAGGGAGCACCTTCCACAACATCCTCATAAGCCCAAAGCAGGTGGCGGCGGTCTTTGTGGCTTGGACTGAAAAGTCCAAAGCTTTATCGAACCAGATCCCGAGGCTTTTTATTTGGGACTTGGGGACGGGGGGCAGGCCCAAACATGGTGGCCAGATGGATGCAAGAACAGAGGGAGAAGGATTGCCCAATAGGATGACGTCTGTCTTCTCCCCGTTAAGTTTTAGGCAGGAAGAGTGCATCCATCTGGCAACAGCCTCCAGACAGGGGCCTAAGGTGTGGGACGATCCCTCAGAGTGGTCTAAAGAGACCACCAGTTGGGTATCGTCCGCGTAGGTGACGATACGCACACCGAAGGGATGGACTATCCTGTCTAGGGGTTCCATGTAGGCATTAAACAGGGTAGGGCTCAGGGAGGAGCCCTGAGGGACCCCACACCTGAGTGGGTGTTTAGGAGACACCGCCTCGCCCTCAAAGACCTGGAAGAAACGGTCAGCCAGGAAGGATGTCAGCCATTCCAGGGCCGCGCCCGACACGCCCATGTCCGCCAGTCGTTGTAATAGCGTGACATGGTTCACCGTGTCGAACGCGGCGCTGAGATCTAAAAGGATGATGGCGACTTTTCCACCCTGGTCCAACACAGCTCTTGCCTCTTCCGTCACCGCTAAGAGAGCGGTTTCAGTCCCATGCAGAGGACGGAACCCTGTCTGAGAGGCCTGCAGAAGACTATTAGACTCCAGATAGTTCATCAAGGTGTTATTTACGTGCCTCTCTAGCAGTTTGCTCAGCCAGAGGAGTAAGGAGATAGGACGGTAGTTCGCCAAGTTGTTCTGGTCGAGGTTGGGCTTCTTCAACAGAGCCCTCACCATCGCGCACTTCCATGAAGGTGGTACGGATTTAGAGGTGATGGATGTGTTGAGAACGTCCAACATGACCGGGCGAATAATGTCCGTGACCTTAGTGAGGGTCTGAGGGGGTACTGGATCGTTGGGGGAACCAGAGGTGATTTTGGAGATGAGTTTATCCAAGGCAGGAATGTCCAAAAGTGGGATTGTATCAAGCGTACAAAGGACAGAGGAATCGGAGGTTGTAGATACGAGGGGTTCCGTATCATTGTTAGCGTCCCTGAAAGAGGAGTATATGGCCTGGATTTTTTGGGAAAAGAAAACGGCCAAATCGTTACAACGATTTTGGGCGCCCTCGGCAGAGGGACACTCAACAGGGGGTGAAATAAGGGATTTGACAATTTTAAAAATTTCCCTTGGGGCATTAGCGGCTGCATTAATTTTGCCACCGTAAAAAGAAGCTTGTGCCACCTTTATCTCCTGTTTGTAGAGCTTAATGGAAGCTCTATATTCAGTTTTCCTGAGTTGGGAGTAGTCCGGTCTCCAGGCTCTCTCGATTTTCCGGCAAGCTAATTTCATGGTCTTAAGGGCAGGTGTGTACCATGGGGCAGCTTTGGCTCTTTTTATGGAGTTACTAGATTGTATGGGGAGGACCAGATCGAGTGTGCTAGAGATCCAGCCATCGAAATTGTTGGTGGCTTTGTTGGGATTCGTTACCTTCCTAGGTGGGTCTCTAGCAAGGGTGTCTTCCCATGCAGGGAGGGGGATTGAGGACCACTTCCTACCTCGATGTCTAGCAGGATGGAGAGTCGAGGGAGGGGCGTTTGTGCGCCACGTGAAAGGTATCAAAAAGTGGTCGGTCCAAGGTAGTGGTGTAGGGGGATCCACCACAAGAGCATCTATATTGCTATAGATGTGGTCAAGAAGATGACCCCTATTATGGGTTACGTGAAAGCCCTTTTGATGTAGATCCAAGGATTGTAAGTTGGAGCGAAGATTATTAGCTGTAGTGTCGTGAGGATCATCTAGATGTAAGTTAAGATCCCCCAACAGAGTGAAATTAGGCGAGGATAACACGAGACTTGCAGCAAGGTCTGTTATTTTAGTAATGAAATTGTTAAGAGCGCCAGGTGGGCAATAGGCTAGGATGCCAGAAAAGATGGAAGTGGGGGAGAATTCTAGTGAAAAGTGGAAGCTCTCACAAGTTGGTGAGGTGGTGGGGGTAATACGGCATTTATAGCTGTCTCGATAAATGATGGCCAATCCGCCACCTCTCCCGGTCTGGCGATCCAGTCTTTTAAGCGTGTATCCTTGTAGGGTGGCCCATACAGTAGTCGGATCGTTATCTGTGTGAAGCCACGTTTCAGTTAGGAAGAGAGAATCAGGTTTGAGCTCTTCAATCAGTAAGTGCAGTTCAGTATAATGTTTGCATAAGGACCTACAATTAAGGAGGAACATTCTCCATTCTTGACCAGGGGGTGAAGGGCAGGTGTGAGATGGGATCCAAGTACAGCTTTTGCAGAGGTACTCAGTAAGGGATGGGAGGAACGTGTGACGACATAACAGATTGGGGCAAGGACGTAGGGCGAGAAGCGATGAGGAGTCATAGGAAAGTAGGGGCCCTACCATTGTGAAAGAGCCTGGCCGCCAGCAAGCAGGAAGCGTCTGGACGCGGACTGGCGCAGACTGGCTTCTCTTAGGCGCCTCTTCGGCGCGTCTACGGCGCTACCGCTGCGCGTCACTGCTGCGCGGGAAGGTGCGGGGCTAAATAGATTAGGCGGAGTGGGAGACTAGCGCGTCAACCCACCTAAGATGGCCACCTAGAATGGAGCAACCAGGAAGTGGTACCGCTTGCCTCCCTCCACAACAAACAGCACTGGTTATGGCATGATTATTAAACACTAGAGAATAATGGCTAATTTCACCCAGACAAATAATTTTTTTCTGAATTTGTCGCCAGATTAGAAAGCAAGCTAAAGTGATTTTAAATGTAGGTTTTTGGTAATAACTGGGTTAAATAATTTTAACTAAACATTGAGGAGCCGCCTTGCCTAACAATAATTCATAAACTGAGGGGTGAACGGATTCTTCAGTAATAATATCCGGAAAAAGGAGTATACCCATATATCTTAAAGAAATAAGGAGATAATACAACCGGAAATTAAGGACTCCCCACCCGCCTTTTAACCTGGGCAGGAAACACCATTTCAAGGCTTGACGGGAATGATGATATCCCCAGAGAAACCTAGAAACCATTCTATCAATCTTTGTGAAATAATTGGCCGAAAATATGAGGGGTATAGTTCGAAATAGATATAAAAACTTGGGAAAGATTAACATTTTGATTTTATTGACACGACCATAGAGGGCGAAATGTAAGTTATTTATTCTCTCTAAGGTTTTGTTAGAAGAGTTTAAGACGGGTTCAGTATTAAGTCGTACAATCTCATCGATCTTGGATGAAATCGTTATCCCAAGATATTGAGCTTCAGAATCGAAAACTAGGTTGTTGGGTCGTCCGAAATCAGAATGGATTAGTTGAGTTTTGGCCACGTTTAACTTGTAGCCGGATAGGACGCCAAATGCTTCAGCCAAGAGAATAATTTTTGGTAAAGCACGACTGAAGTCTGTTGTGGTTACAGCCACATCATCGGCGTAAGCGAATACTTTAAATGAGATATTTTCAATTTTTATGGGTATGATATCTATGTCAGAGGATAGCTTACGTAAATATGGTTCTAAGTATAAAGCGAACAACAAGGGGGAACAGGGACAACCTTGTTTTGTCCGCCTTGTTATCGCAAAGCCCCTAGAAAGAGACTCGGTTATTCTTATGACAGCTTTGGGTTGACAATAGAGAGCTTTAACTGCCTTAATATATGTGTTAGGGAGACCCATCCAGAGCAAAACAGACCATAAGAATTCCCAGGCGACCCTGTCGAACGCTTTTTCTGCGTCCAACAGGGCCACGGTGACAGGGGATTCAGAGACCTGTGCCCAATCTAGTAATGCTATTATTTTTTAACGTGGTCTGTGGTGTCTCTTTTTGATATAAAGCCATGTTGTCTAATGGATACGAGAGTAGGCATCAATGGATTCATACTATTAGCAAGGATCTTTGAATACATTTTACTATCAGTGGTGATTAGTGAGATAGGCCTATATGACTTTCTTTTTAAAAATAACTATGGTGGCATGGGACCATGACTTTGGTGGATTGCCAGCAAAGGCAGAACAAAAAATCTTCATCAGTTCTGGCTTTAGAACACCTCTGAAAACTCGATAAAATTCTAAAGGAATGGAGTCTGGGCCAATAGCTTTGCCAAGCGCAAGTCCAGTAATGGCTACTTCAATCTCCTCCCAGGTAACTGGGGCACTGAGGAGCTCTGCGTGTTCTGAAAGCATTTCTATAGTATTTATCTTGTCAAGATAGTGCTTAATAGCAAAATCAGATACGCTATCAGGTTGGTGGTATAATAATTTGTAGAATTAATTGAATGCTGCCAGTATATCTTCTTTAGAAGTTTTAATGCCCCCATTAGAATCTTGAATTCTAAGAATATCATTAGCGGTAATTCTTTGACGTAATCTTTGTGCAAGCACTTTACCGGTTTGTTCACTCAATTCATAACTCTCTGTCCTGTATTGAATATGATGTGAGGCTACCTGGTCGGCTATATGGGCATAGACTACACTGCGTTTGATCGATAAGTCAAGCTGGGATTCCTCTATGTATCTATTCAGTTTGATACTTTCAGCTAGTTGTTTCTCTGCGTGTAAAACCATATCACAATCCTTTTTAAATTTGTTCCGTTTGTTCCTTAATTGAAGATTGGCATATTTTAATGTCTCACTACGTACTATTGATTTAAATGTGTCCCAAACTATTGGAATTGATGCCGACCCATTATTTATTATGCCTGCATCACCTATGGCAATTACATCAACATTGTCATACCATGTACATATCTTCTGTCAACGCTCTTAAAGACAGTGTAATGACCAATGGCAGAATTCGTTTGCTTTATAAAGTAAGCAGAATAATGAAAGGACAAGTTGAGATCGTAGACACCTTCCATTATTTATTTATTTTATTTTTATTTTTTATTTTGGGAGTTTTATATAGCGCTAGCTGGACCCGAAGGTATCAGAGCGCTTCACAAAATGTACACTTATGAGCAAATAGACGGTACAGATAATTGATATAACATGAGGGGGGGAACATCACTTACAACGCATTTTTTACAACGCACTACCATTACATCGCAACCATTACAACGCATTGCGCTGGGGGGCGCTCTAGGATAGGGAATATATTTAATTTACTATCCAACACCTTCCCTGCTATCCACGGGGACTGGAGTTGGAATAGTAAATTAAATAATTCACTATCCAGCGCCTAAAAGCATTATGCGTTGTAATGGACTGCGTGGTAAAAACCGCGTTGTAAAGGCATGCGATTCAAAAGCATGCGGTGTAGTGACACCAATCCCATGAGGGATCTGGCCAATGGAAGGGGAAAGAGGGAGGGAGGAGGGTGTAGGACAAATCAAACAAGCCTCTGAGCGGAATCAATGTTCCGTAATGACGGAAGTCCAAACAGAAAAAAAGGTTTCTTGATTCGGGACGGTGTTGTCGGTCTTTAGGTTAGGGAGAGGAGGAGAGCCGGCTAAAGTATATATATATTTTTTTTGCTATCTGTTCCTTTGCGATTGTTCGAGGAAGAGGACTTTGAGTAGGTTATTGAATTTTGGAAACGAGGGAGTCGTCCTGATGTGAGGGGGAATGGAGTTCCAGATTTTAGGGGCGTTTCCAGCAAATGATTTGGCTGCGGTTTTTTTCTTACGTGTTTTCAGCGGGATGAGTAGCATGCTGTTGGAGCTCCTGAGGCTTCTGGACCGGCCGACCCTTTTGAGTTTGGCAGCTAAGTATTCAGGTTTGCCTGTGTGCAGGGCTTTGTGTGTGAGGCAGGATGTTCTGAAGCTGGCTCGCAGCTCAATTGGGAGCCATTTAAGTTCTCTGATGGCGGGAGTGATGTGCTCGAATTTCCTGGTTCCAGTGACCATCCTCACTGCTGCGTTGAAGGTTGTCTTCAGGGGGGCGATGTGTGATACTGCTGTCCTGGTTAGAGTTGCAATCCCATAGTCAATTTTGGAGAGTACCAATGCTTGGGTGGCTTGTTGATTTTCCTTGGGAGAGAGGAAGGGTTATATTTTGTAAAGTAGTTTCAGGTTGAGAAAGGCACTTTGGGCCGATCTTGAAATAGGTTTTTTCATGTCCAGTTTCGGGTCTAGCTTGATGTCTAGAAATGTTACCGAATCCGCCAGGGCGAGGTTGCCGTTGAGGGCGTCAATGGCTTTGAGCCATTCTTCAATTTGGGGGTTGTCGTTTTTGTTGGAGATGAGGAGTAATTCCGTTTTCTCTTGGTTGAGTTTCAGGTGATTATTTGTGAGCCGTAGTTGCACCTCCTTGAGCGTGTTGTTAAGTCTCTGGACGTCATCAATGAGATGAAATGAGAATATCTTGCATTATATTTTTCAAGCCCTGATGAAGTTCCCCCAAGGGAACGAAACGCATTGGCTGATGTCCATGTTTTAAGAAATTTTTTCTACAAATAAAGGAAACTGCTAGACTTACTTGACGACTGTGACACCTTCTCTGGTGTACCTTCCTCTTATCAACAGAACCATTCCATTTCCTTTATAACTGTTTTTATGTGTCTTGGCATTTTGTAAATTGGTGTTATGAGCATGGTGGTTGTGACGTAAAGCCTCCAAGGTCCGACTCCATCTTATGTAGGTCCAACTCCATCTTATGTAGGCCATACTCCATCTTAGTTCATGGAGACCGGCATCTTCTTTAACTGAGACAACGTAAGCTGCCATATTCCCTGACTAATGCAGAATCCTTGCCATGTCTGCCTTTAAACACAGTCGTGGTCAGACCTTATCTTTCTAGGAACAGGTGAGTGTGTCAAGTTCTTCAAATAATGACAAAGGGAGTAATTACGATGGCGGGAAATCTGCGACCGCCAGGCCGGAGGTGCGGACTGCCGGTCCGGGGGTCGCGGATTTCCCGCCATCACCCTGAAAATTCCCACCGCCATCCTAATGTGAAAGGTACTGCGGCAGATGGAAAGACCGTCCGCCATGGCCCTGCAAGGCGAGCCTTTTCTGCCCGCCTTGCAGGACCAGGTACAATGGGTCTATGGAGGTGGTGCCGTGCAGGCACCAGCGTGGGCATTATGATGCCTGTCTTTTGTGGCGGAGTTACCGCCGCAAAAAGGACAGGCAGAAAATACCTTTGGGGGCCGTAGCGGGCCCCCAGGGATGTGGGGGGGTGGGGTGCTGCATGTGGGGGGTACCAATGGTACCCCCCTACATTTGCAAGTAATTTAATTATAATAAATTAAGGATTATTTTCTACTTATTTAATTTTGATTTTATAGTGTTACCTGTGGGAAGTAATTTATTTGTAATGAATTAATAATTGGTTAATTAATATAAATTAATTGATAATTAATTATGGTAATTGTGTAAACAAAATTGGGTGTGGGTTGTGGAGTTTATAGGGGTAAAGGGTAGGAAGACATTTATTTTTGATTAATTAGTAATTAGTTCTTACATTTTATTAATTAATTGATTGAAAATTAATTATGGAAATTGTGTTATAAAGTTTAGGTGCAGATCGTAGGGATATAAAGAAAGAGGGTGTTAATGAATTTATATTAAATTAATTCATAATTAGTTGCTAAATTATATTAACTAATTAATTGATAATTAATTATGTTAATTGTGTGATTTCTTTTTAGGGGTGGGTTGTGGGGTTTATGGGGTAAAGGGTGGGAAGTAATTTTTTTTAAATTAATTAATAAATTACTTCTTAATTCATATTAATTAATTGATAGAAAATTCATTACAGAAATAGTGTAAATAATTTTATGTGTGGGTTGTGGAGTTTATAGAGGTAAAAGGTGGGAAGTAATTTATGTTTAATGAATTAATTAGTTGTGAATATATATTAACTAATTATTTGATAATTACTTATGGTAATTGTGTGATTTTTTGGCGCGGTTTATTGGGTTTATGGGGTAAAGGGTGAGAAGTAATTTATGTTTAATTAATAATTAGTTGTTATTTAATAATAATTAATTAGTTAATTAATGGGATTTAGAGGGGTAAAGGGTGGAAAGTAATTTATGTTTAATTAATCAAAAATTATTTGATTGTTAAAAATAATTAATTTATATTTAATTAGGGTATTTGTTTATATTTTTTGTGCGTGGGTTTTATTGTTATAGGAGTACAATGTGGGTAGTAAATTAATTGTACCTACTTAATTAGTTGGTAAATACTTTTAGTTTTTTAAAATTGAAAATATGTTTTAGGGGCCTATTAGGATGTCTGGCGGATTGCCACCGCCATGCAGGCGGTGGCGATCCGCCTGACATCCTGCTCCGCCCCCCACCCATTTCCCCCCACCATATTACCACGGCAGGGGGGACCGCAGCGGACGGAAAGTCTGTCCGCCGCTTTTCCACCCCCGGTCGCAAGCGGAAAAGGTTTAATATGGTGGCGGTGTCTATCAGACACCGCCAGCCATATTACAATGGGGTGAAACAGATGCCTTTCCGTGGTGGCGATGCCGCCACGGAAAGGCATGCGGTCTTCACTTCGGGGGCCCCCTGCGGGCCCCCGAAGTGAAGGCGAGGTGGGGGGATGCACATGGGGGGGTACCAGTGGTACCCCCCGTATTTGCATACACAATGCGGCAGGCACCACGCGGTGCCTGCCACTTTGTGTATGCAAATGCTTGCACGCATTTTTAGCATTGTCGCGGGCGGTGCTGGGAGCACCGCCCACTACAATGTTAAAACTGCAGGATGCGCCCGCCACTGTGTCGGGCACATCCTAATACCCCCCAAGGGACCCCCGCCCTTATGGCGGGCGGTCCCGAATTCCGACAGGATGGCGGGCGAACTAAGTCCGCCCGTCATCCTAATGACCCCCTAAATTGTGTAATTAATTTTAATACAGTTTAATTTTAGCTGTGAGTTGTGTGGATTATGAGGGTAAAGTGTGGGAAGTTAAATAATTTTTATGAGTTTTCTTTAATTGGGAAGTAATTATGTTAGTTGAGGAAGTAGCATTTGTTTTTAATTTAGATGTGGGTTGTGAATTGTGTCTTGTTATAGGGTAGGAAATAAAAAAGAGAATTTATGTAATAGTTATTGTTTTTGTTTCTAAATAATATTTAATTAAAAATATGTATTTGTTGGGAAATTCTTTTTTTATTTTATTGAATATATATATATATATATATATATATATATATATATATATATATATATGTATATATTTATTTTTGTTTTTAAATATTTTTATTGTTAAAATTTGGTTTGTTTTTAATTTTGAACTTACCGGAGTGAGAGTATTAATTGTTACTCCTCTACAATCCAACACTTTCCCTACTGTTGCACTCACTCCATTTAATATCTGTATTTGGCACCTTAATTTAAATACTTAGGAAGGAAAGTTGGAAGAAAGTGAAGGACTAGTGACAACATGCTCAGTGGCCGAAAGAGAGGTATGACAAATCTCCTTTTTAATCTTTTTTGTATGCATTTTTAAACCATATGTACTGTATGATCTTGTTTATTGTTTTAATTGACAAACTATTATTGTAACTTCTTTCACTACTGTTGCACTCACTGGAATGGGAATAGTCATTATTACCCCTCCGCTACACAACAGTTTCCCTACTTTTACCAATATTGGAGTGGGAATAGTCAATTTTATCCCGCAACTAACCAACACTTTCTCTACTGTTGCACTGACTGGAGTAGGTACAGTAATTTGTACCCCTCCGCTAACCAACACTTTCCCTACTGTTGCGCTCACTGGAGTGGTAATAGTAATTTTTACCCCTTCGCTGTCCAACACTTTCCCTACTGTTACGCTCACTGGAGTGGGAATAGTAATTGTTATCCCTCCGCTGTCCAACACTTTCCCTACTGTTGCGCTCACTGGAGTGGGAATAGTCATTTTTACCCCTCTGCTATGTTATTGCACTCACTGGAGTGGGAATAGTAATTTTTACCCCTCCGCTAACCAACACTTTCCCTACTGTTACACTCACTGGAGTGGAAAGAGTAATTTCTACCCCTCACTGTCCAACATTTTCCCTACTGGTACACTCATTGGAGTGGGAATAATAATTTCTACCTCTCCGCTATCCAACACTTACCCTACTGTTGCACTCACTGAGTGGAAATAGTAATGTTTACACCTTCGCTATCGAACACTTTCCCTACAGAAGCACTCACTGGAGTGGGAAATTTTAGTTTGAAGAATTTTTTTTTGTAAATTTTTTTAGGTCTCGTCTGTCAATGCGCATGCGCATTGAGCTTGCGAGACTATGGGGGCTTAAACAGACTTTAACCAACTTGCGATTCCATGGCGATTCCTTACAGTGCCCGTGAAATTCAAGCTCAATGCGCAAGCGCATTGACATTAAAAGCGCGTGCACATGCCACCAGCCGCCTGCCTTGCATTACACATCAAAGGCAGCCCAGCCCTCCCTCAGCCCCTGCTGCTTCACACCCTCGCCCCGCCTGCCGGATCAAAGGCTTTCACGGCCGGCCGGCCGTGCTGTCAGTTTCATGCCGGATCAAAGGCTTTCACGGCCGGCCGGCTGTGCTTTCAGTTTCACGGCCTGTCTCCTTATTTAACTTGTTTTATAGTTTCACAGACCCTTGCATTCTATACCCTCTTAGCCCACGGCCTCTTCCAGTCCCCAGCTCCCCAGCTTCCCCCAGCGCCCACCCAATACCCCCTCTCCCCTGCGTCCTTACCCCAGCCCTTGCCTGTTGTAGCCCCAGCTATTCCCACAGTGTTTACAGCGCTCTGACTAACTGGCAGGAAAAAAACGGAGCACGTCAACCCTTCAAACTCTAAAAATACTATGACTGCTACTAATAAAAACATCCACACATTACATTATTAGGAACTTGTCTGACCTTGAAAATAGTAGCACGGAAACAAATGTGCAGACACCGGCTCAGTCAGAGCCGATCAGGTAATTAAATCTCACTCATATCACTACCAGCCACCGCCTCGCCGCCCGCGCCTCGGCAACCGTCGGATTACTCCTTGACACCCCCACTGTCTCTCTCGCGCTCTCGCTAGAACTCTCTCTTTCTCCCCCACTCTCTCCCTAAAGCTCTCTCTTCCTCTCCCTCTCTCTCGCACTCTCTCCCATCTCTCCCTCTCTCTCTTTCTCTCCCTCTCTATCTCGCATTCTCTCCCGTCTCTCGCTAGAACTCTCTCTTTCTCCCCGTCTCTGTAAAGCTCCCTCTCTCTCACACACTCTCTTCCGTCTCTCTCTAGAGTTCTCTCTCTCTTTCTCTCGCACTCTCTCCCGTCTCTCCCTTTCTTTCATGCACTCTCTCCCGTCTCTCGCTAGAGCTCGCTCCAATGTTATGCAGAGGGTTTTGCCCAGGCCACACCTAGGAAAATGCAACTCGCAAATCACATCAGTGTGAACCGAATTTAATACACTCTGCTGTCCTAGCGAGCGTTTGAGCTGGTGCGACTTTTTTTATTTTTTTAATGCATTCCGCTTCTCTCTTTAATGCCCTCACGAGAGAGGGCGGCGGTGGTGAAAGGAGGAAAGTATTTAAGCTATAAACCTTTTCATTCCGCCCCAGGGTCCACTGCAGCGGCTTTTTCAAAGTATGCACAGCACCCTGCAATCACAATGCATCGATACCCACCATCGAATCGGGCTTTCATTGGCTACAACTACGTAATTCTTTTTTCAGAATTGTAAGTTTATTTTTTCTTTTACTCCAGTCTTGAATTCTCATGTCTATAGCAGATCATTACAAATGTCACCAAAAAATTTTTTATATTTCACTTCTGTTCTTGGATTTTCGTCACAATAAAATACAATGAACATAATCTTCCCAAAAGTTATTAACAAAAATTTAAGCTAGTGCCATTATAAATTACAATAACTTTTATTTAAGTATTAATTATTTTAAAAAATAAAAGCCATTGTTCTTTGTAATATCAATACATCTAAGTCATGTAAATACAACACATATTGCATTACAAATGCTAAAGATGTCACATTTGCGAAAGTTAAAACTATTGTCATAATTACAAAGCTATTCATTTCGCTATTCTCAAAACCAACACATAAATAAAAAAAAATTGTCATTTACAATACTAATAGCTCAAACTTTCCTAATGCGAGACCTATTAACATTACAAATAAAATAAATTATTTAAGTATTAATTATTTTAAAAAATTAAAAGCCATTGTTATTTCTAATATCAATATATCTAAGTCACGGAAATACAAAACATGTTGCATTACAAATGCTATAGGTGTCACATTTGCGAAAGTTATAACTATTGGCATTGTAAATGACAAAGCTATTATTTTAGCTATTTCAAAAAACAAAACAAATAAAAAAAAATTATTTGTAAGACAAAAAGCTCAAACTTTCCTAATGCGAGACCTATTGCTTTTCCAATGCTTGTTTTGGTATTTATACACATACAGTGAACCGAGGCATCCTTGTGAGGGTGGCTGTCCTATGCGGTTCAAGGTAAGTGTTACATATTGGGTAGGTTGGATGGCTCCCTTTAGCTGGTTATACAGTAGTGGTAGTAGGTTGGGAGTAAAGTAGGAGGAGAGCAAAATGTGAATAAGTAGAGAGAGAGAGAGAGATTAGTTGACAGCTCCAAACACACATATATATATATATATTGGTTCGCCTCTCATGAAAAGAGCACTTGAAGTGTAGATGTGTCACTCCTTTATAAGGTTCAATGTTTCCCAGTGCCAAAGGAAATTACATCGTGTCGAGAGATTGCCTTACACATTTCAAAGCTGGTTCGCATTTTCATCAGAGGCTCGACTCATGCAAGCATACACACCCACATCATTTAAACTAATCCCACGCCCTCTATCGGGCAAAGAATTCTGGGTCTTGTAGTGTGTCCACACTTACATCCTGGATGGGAGCATGTTCATTAATCGCCGTCCTTGATTAAGGCCCTATATTTTTGCATCAATATTTTTTACTTCTATAGTTTTAACATCAATATTTTGTCAGTGAACCGTAGGAAACACTATCTTCAGCCTCCACTGATAAAGACAGCCTTCACTGCCAAGAAGGCATGCAGTGTGTCTCTTCTCCCTCGTACAACACATAGAAGTAGGCGTTAGGTTCTAGATAACATTTTAAAGGGTGTTTTAGCAATGCTGGAAATGCTCATTTTGTTCTCATTATTTAGGGGTCGATTAGGATCGCGGACGGAAACGTGTTCCGTCCGCCGAGGAAGGTGGCAAGATACTCCGGACCTGTCCGCGGAAAAACCGCAACAGCGATTATGATAAAATATGAAAGAAACGCCGATCGCGGCGGACGGAGCACACCAATCTCCGTCCGCGGCGGTCGAAGTACACCTGAGCCCGCGGCAGGCGGACGGAACCGAAAGAACACCGACCGCCGCGTACGCACATGACCAGGAAAACATCCACTTTCCCCGCGATACCTGCGTAGTGTCCGTGTTCGCAATTAGGATAACTCCGCAAGTACCCCGGTAGCCACCGCGATCCACGTCCGCTGCGGTACCAATGCTACGAGAAACCGTGCTCCACAGCGGAAGTCCAACACGAACAACATCCCTACAGTCAAACCAATGCCATGCATTGCAACGGAATTTATCACCAAACACAGGAAAAAGAACGACCACCCACCTGAAACACCTTAACCAATCACAAGACACAATGACCCACCCCCAAGATTCGCATAATGCACACCTGGCAACACACCCACCTATCACCTGACTGCCAATAACCATTCAGACAGGGCCAAGACACAGACTATAAATTAGCTCCCACCCACTCCAGAAATCCTCTGCATCACAGCATAGCTGCTAGCAGGAGACACCACTTAACCAACAGCAAACACAGATATCATAACCATAACCCACACCCAAACACACCCACTACACAAAGACCCACCACACCATCCCTAAACACCACACACCTGCACCTCCCTATTCACTCAAACCCACACCCAGAGCACCATGGTTCCAAGAAAAACCCCGAAATTCACTGACACCGAGTTAAAGGTTATGGTAGATGAGATAATACGTGTAGAACCCCACTTATTTGGGGCCCTAGTGCAGCAGACCAGCATAGCCAGGAAAAACAGCATTTGGGACCGGATTGTCACCAGGGTGAATGCTTCCGGGACTGTCCCGAGGACGAAGCAGGAAATTCAGAGGCGGTGGCATGACCTCAAGACCCGAGTGAAATCCATCAGAGCCAAGAACTATCTCCGGGCTAATCACACAGGCGGTGGAACCCCCCCGGAGCCCTTACCGTACACCAAGTGGGAGGACAAGGTGCTGACCATCCTGCACCCTGAGAGCCTTGATGGACTTGAGGAAGGAGAAGAGGCTGGTAAGTGCCAACCAAGCACCACAAGCACAACAACACGGTGTGCCTCACACAACTCTGAAGACACATCTCCCAGACCCCAACCCATGCATGCAGTCCACATACTCACCAACATCTAAACCACTCCAACAGGCCCCCATGTCCATAGGGAGGGTGGTGGTGGTGGGTGGGGTGTGTGAGGGGACGGCACTACAACTCCCAACAGGCCCCCATGTCCATAGGGAGGGTGGTGGTGGTGGATGGGGTGTGTGAGAGGTCACTAGACCAACTCCCAACAGGCCCACATGTCCATAGGGAGGGTGGTGGTGGTGGGTGGGGTGGGTGAAAGGTCACTAGACCAACTCCCAACAGGCCCACATGTCCATAGGGAGGGTGGTGGTGGTGGGTGGGGTGTGTGAGAGGTCACTAGACCAACTCCCAACAGGCCCCCATGTCCATAGGGAGGGTGGTGGTGGTGGGTGGGGTGTGTGAGGGGATGGCACTACAACTCCCAACAGGCCCCCATGTCCATAGGGAGTGTGGTGGTGGTGGGTGGGGTGTGTGAGGGGACGGCACTACAACTCCCAACAGGCCCCCATGTCCATAGGGAGTGTGGTGGTGGTGGGTGGGGTGTGTGAGGGGACGGCACTACAACTCCCAACAGGCCCCCATGTCCATAGGGAGGGTGGTGGTGGTGGGTGGGGTGTGTGAGGGGACGGCACTACAACTCCCAACAGGCCCACATGTCCATAGGGAGGGTGGTGGTGGTGGGTGGGGTGTGTGAGGGGACGGCACTACAACTCCCAACAGGCCCCTATGTCCATAGGGAGGGTGGTGGTGGTGTGTGGGGTGTGTGAGAGGTCACTAGACCAACTCCCAACAGGCCCCCATGTCCATAGGGAGGGTGGTGGTGGTGGGTGGGGTGTGTGAGAGGTCACTAGACCAACTGCCAACAGGCCCACATGTCCATAGGGAGGGTGGTGGTGGTGGGTGGGGTGTGTGAGGGGACGGCACTACAACTCCCAACAGGCCCACATGTCCATAGGGAGGCCGGTGGTGGTGGGTGGGGTGTGTGAGAGGTCACAAGACCAACTCCCAACAGGCCCACATGTCCATAGGGAGGGTGGTGGTGGTGGGTGGGGTGTGTGCCAGTGCCAACTGAATTGCCAACAAAAAGAAAATGACGCGTAATGGCCACATGACTCATCCTCACATTTTTGTTTTACAGGTGATCATAATCTGACAGCTCGAATAAACACCCGGCCTCCAGACTCGCCACACTCAGAAGTCTCAGGGGACGGTTGGCCAGCCACCTCCGGGGCTGAGGATGGTGCCGGCTCAAGCAGGCAGCCAGGGACATCTGGCTCCCAGGTCACACCTGCACCAACTACTATGGCCTCTGCCATTTCCACAACACCGGCCACTGTGACCTGCACAGCCACCATCAGCACCACCTCCACCACCACTCCTACCACAATTTCTGCCCCTGCCACCCTGCCCAACCCAATGCCGGGCCAGCGCCATCCCAGCCACGCAGGGAGAGTGTGAGGGAAAGCAGAGATACAAGGCCAGAGATCCGGCAGGCAGGAGCACAGCACAAAGACGGCATGATGAAACAAATATACCAATGCCGTGCAACAGTCTCTGGAAGCACTAGCCAGGGTGGAGGAAAACTATCTACGTGGCCAGGCACAGGCAGACCGGGCCCACCAGGACTTTGTTGAGAACACTGCAATGTTGGGGGCCATTGAGAGGCGGCTTGGCCAACTAGTGGACATATTTACCATGACTAATACCATGTGGATGCCATGGATATCCGCCAACACCACCCTCCCCACACCCCCTCAAACAACGCCACCACCACCGCCACCGCCACCTGCGCCCCTGGCGGCGGATGTGGTACCTGATCAGCCTGCGCCCGCAGCTGACTCCGTCCCGACACAAAGACGGAGGGGCCGTCCGAGGCTGGAAGTGGGCGAGAGCAGTGTTGAAGCTCCTTCCACACGCTCCAAGAGGAGCCGACAATGACTGTTACAGTACCTGAGCCTGCCATTCACCCTGCCAACTATCCGGTCCCACCTGGCACAGGCCTGCTGCACTAGGCAGACACCACCCTATGTGGTGTCAGCACGGACATTTCATCTGCCATAAGCTTTAACTCTCACTCCCCCACCCCTTTACTCATTTGTAAATATGCACCTACACCTATGCACAATCTGTAAATAAATACCACTTACTCACTCAATGATGTGTTGCCTCCATGTTTATTCACATGATTGTATCAGAAACACACGTTACCAGGTTCAGGGATCCAACTGGTACAGAATCATGCCGCAAGGGAGTGACCTAGGGAAACATAGAAACCGCAAAGACACGTTAGGAAACATGATCACACTCATCCCAACACACTGCAGTGCAACATTCAACAAACCACACACATCACAACAGGAATGGATGAGACTACACACATCATGGAGACGTGCATGTACTCATAAATGAAGACACACACACACATGCATACATCACATTGCAGAACACATAGATGATGCCCACCACAATGACACAAGACCAGCAAACCTACACAGGGCATACACAAGCAGCACAAGAGGAGCACACTCACAATCAAGGGAAGTAGCGATCAGTGAGCTGGCGCCTCTGGTCCACACCTTCCTCCTCACCACTATCCTCATCAGTCGACATGGGTGGTTCGGGAGGGCGAGGAACTTGCTGTTCATCTGGGTCCAAGAGCAGTTCAATGTTATTGCGCACAGCCAGGTTGTGGAGCATGCAGCAGGCAATCACGATCTTGCATACTTTGCCTGGTGAGTAAGGCAGGGCCCCTCCAGTCTTATCCAGGCACCAAAACCTAGACTTTTTTTTTATTTTTATTAAAACCTTTATTCAAAAACGAAGGAGATACATACGCAGGCCCACAACCATCATGGCCGGCCGCAAAAACAATCAATGAAAACAGGAGAAACTGAAGCCAATCAGTAAATAGGATATATCAAGGTATACCAGATGCGGTTGTGGGGCTCGCAAACAGGATATGAGGTTTTCATTTTTAAATTTTAGAAAAAGAGTAGGGGCTGCAACAACAAGGACATCGCACCTCACAGGATAGGAGCGCAAAGGAGACGATTGGGACTTACCCCAATTACAGTCGGAGATAGGCTATAACCAAAGCGACTATGCAATCCGGGCAGCCACGGCGATAATACTGGACAGTAAACCACATTACAATAATCCACATGTCTAAAAATCACCCCAGAGAGCCTACCCCCCAAGAACAGAAAAACAGAGGCTTGTCGAGAAGCCGAAAAAAGAAAAAAGAAAGGTGCAAGACCAAGAGACAGCCAACCCTACAAAGAGGAAAGAACCCTCCCAAAGCCTCAAAACCTAGACTTAAGCAGGCCAAATGTGCGTTCTACCACTCGACGTGTCCTTCCAGGGGCATCATTGTATCGCATTTCTCCCGCTGTCGTTGGATTGCGTATGGGAGTCAGCAGCCAAGGCCTATTTGGGTAAGCCGAGTCGCCTGTGTTGGTGGAAAAGAGAGAGAGAGAGAGATAGAAACATCACAACCTGAATAGGTGGGCACACCATGCCACACAGATATCACTCCTGTCACCACAGCATACTCACCAACAAGCCACGCTTGTGCCGGACGCAGATTTGCCATCAGTTGGGGGACAATGCTGCTCCGCATGATGTGGGCGTCATGTGCAGAGCCAGGAAATCTTGCACACACATGTGAGATTATGTTGTCAGCCTGGCACACCACCTGCACGTTGATGGAATGGAAGTGCTTCCAATTCCTAAACACCTGCTCACGTGCCCGTGGTGGAATGATCGCAATATGCGTGCCATCAATGGAACCCACAACGTGTGGTATGCGACCCAGTGCATAGAAGTCTGCTTTGACCGCTGCCAACTCTGCCGCCTGTGGGAAATGAATGTAGTCATGCTTGTACAGCATCAGTACATCCCGAAGTACCGTGCTGAACATGGCCTGTGACATTCCCCCGGCATGTCCAACTGTGTACTGAAATGTGCCTGTTGCAAAAAAATGGAGTGCAGCCATCACCTTTTGCGTGGGTGAAATGGAACCTGGATAGGTTCTTCGCGGCTGCAGGTGAGGAGACAATTGGTTCACAAGCTCCAGCAATCGACGTCGATCCAGCCTGAATTTCCTGATCACCTCCTCGTCCACCATATCCTCTAGCACAGTGTATGGGCGATGGACATTTTGAGCCCTCCTGTGTGGGAGTAGATGGAATGGAAGTCAATTCACATACAACGCATGTCTGTGCAACTCACTCACATGTCATCGCACTCTATCCAACATGTCATAGGCAGTGTTTAATTGTCATATGTGTGACATCTCTGATTGTCACTACAACATGGATTGACGTAGCAACAATGTGCAGCCACTAGCAACATGATGTGTTGCAACATGTGCAATGCACTTTGTCGAACCTCAACATTACTGCCAACAAGACATGTGACATGACCCACATGTGTATGCGCAACATCACATACACACATGCAAGTGCATGCACACAAACGAAAATATACACACACACACCATTTCTTGATGCACCAATGGCAACACCAATAATGGTGGCCATACGGACATCACATGCATGGTGACACAATAGGCAACACGCATGCACTGAACACAAGTGAACCCCCACCATAGTCATTATCTCACATATACCACTCACTGAAAACTGAATCACAATGTGCCGATACATCCGGGATCTACTGTGTAGATGTGAGGTACGATAAACTTGTGTAGGGAAATAACCGATGTCGACATGCACATGTGATGGACATTTGTGGCATACCGATGGCCATTGTATGGACACACATGGGATAGAGCATGACATGTGGAGTCACGCAATCACGCACACAACTGTCATCAGGCAGCTGCAGACAATGGAAGAAGGTGCATCGTCAGCTGAGATGCAATCATTGACCCCGCCATAGCGGTGCACTGCTTCCGCTGTTTACGTCTGGGCATACGCGGCCCGCGTTCAACATTCCCATTGTCTGCATGTGCACGGTCCGTCACGCTCACACACCGGCAAGTGCATGTGCTAGACTCCGGGACGGATGCTTCACTTGCAACAATGTTCGATCACTGGCGCCACCATGGCGGGGCACGTATTCGGCGGGGGAGGTGCAGGCCAACACATCCCTAAGCTGATGTCAATGCACATGGCAGGTCATGACCCCCCCTTACAGTGACATTGCAACATCCAGCCTACGCCGTGCCAAGCCCTGCCCAGGACCGCCGTGCCGGCCATGTCAACTTCCGCCGTTTCAGGCCCCGTCCACTACCGCCGTGCCAGGCCCTGCCCAGGACTGCCGTGCCGGCCATGTCAACTTCCGCCGTTTCAGGCCCCGTCCACTACCGCCGTGCCAGGCCCTCCCCAGGACCGCCGTGCCGGCCATGTCAACTTCCGCCGTCTCAGGCCCCGTCCACTACCGCTGTTTCAGGCCCCGTCCACTACCGCCGTGCCCTGGCGGGCCTAAAACGGCGGTAGTTGACATGGCCGGCACGGCGGTCCTGGGCAGGGCCTGGCACGGCGGTAGTGGACGGGGCCTGAAACGGCGGAAGTTGACATGGCCGGCACGGCGGTCCTGGGCAGGGCCTGGCACGGCGGTAGTGGACGGGGCCTGAAACGGCGGTAGTTGACATGGCCGGCACGGCGGTCCTGGGCAGGGCCTGGCACGGCGTAGGATGGATGATGCAATGTCACTTTAAGGGGGTCATGACCTGACATGTGCATTGACATCAGCTTAGGGATGTGTTGGCCTGCACCTCCCCGCCGAATACATGCCCCGCCATGGTGGCGCCAGTGATCGAACTTTGTTGCAAATGAAGCTTCCGTCCCTGAACCTTCCACATGCACTTGCCGGTGTGTGAGAGTGACGGTCTGTGCACGTGCAGCCAATGGGAGGTGTGAACAAGGGCCACGTGTGCCCAATAGAATGTACCGTATGCTGTGCACCGCAACACCAGGGCCAGCCATTGGCCCTTTTCCAAACACGCTTCCAGGGCTGACCAATGGCTGGCGCCGTATGCCACTGACATGGCCACAGGGCCCTATATATGTGTTATGTGCAAAAGCACACATTCTGCGATGACCACCGACTGCTGCCTGTGACCATCACCTCTACCTGCTGCTGCGGAGCTGACCACCGACTGCTGCCTGTGACCATCACCTCCACCTGCTGCTGCGGAGCTGACCACCGACTGCTGCCTGTGACCATCCCCTCCACCTGCTGCTGCGGAGCTGACCACCGACTGCTGCCTGTGACCATCACCTCCACCTGCTGCTGCGGAGCTGACCACCGACTGCTGCCTGTGACTATCACCTCCACCTGCTGCTGCGGAGTTGACCACCGACTGCTGCCTTTGACCATCACCTCCACCTGCTGCTGTGGAGCTGACCACCGACTGCTGCCTGTGACCATCACCTCCACCTGCTGCTGCGGAGCTGACCACCGACTGCTGCCTGTGACCATCACCTCCACCTGCTGCTGCGGAGTTGACGACCGACTGCTGCCTGTGACCATCACCTCCACCTGCTGCTGCGGAGCTGACCACCGACTGCCGCTCTAGTGCCATACTCTGTGACCTTGGCATGTCGAGAGTCAAATAGATCCGTTCTTGTCCCTTCACCGCCGCGGAGCTGGATGTCCTCGTGGACGGTGTGCTCCGCAACTACGGACGCCTGTACGGCGCACCCGGACAGGTGGTAAGTGCAGTGTGGGTCAAGTTGTTCCCCTCCCCTCGTCTGCCTTTGTTGATCCTTCTCCTCCTACTATTCAAAACCTTCTCACCTCCATCCCTCCCCTCACCGAAGAGGTATTTCTGGAGATACTCCCCAAAGTTAAATCAGGTTCTCCGGCAGACATCTGTCCGGCGCGAATCTTCCAACAAATCTACTCCTCTTGTCCTGAACCCCCCATTGCCTTCCTTAACAGCTCCCTAGCGCAGGGAGTAGTGACCCCTACGCTCAAATCAGCCACCATAGTGCCCATTCTAAAGAAGCCCGGCGCTGACCCATCCATCTCAGCCAATTACCGCCCCATTTCCCTGCTGCCCTACCTGGGCAAAGTGCTGGAGCGCTATGTCACCGCGGTCTTCAGCACCCACGTAGAGGCCAATGGGGGACTGGCTTCCCGCCAGGCTGGCTTCCGACCTAGGCACTCGACTGAATCAGTCGTGGTATCAGTACTGGACAACCTCAGGAAGGGTATGGATCACAACAAACACCAGGCGCTGGTACTCCTCGATCTCTCCGCCGCATTTGACACGGTAGACCATACCATCTTACTGTCCCGTGTCAAGGCGGCCGGAATTGAGGGATCAGCCCTGGTGTGGCTTTCCTCCTTCCTGAGGGACCGCACCCAGGCGGTCCGGCTAGGTGACTTCACAACCACCTCACTCCCCGTCACGTGTGGTGTCCCCCAGGGTTCTTCTTTGTCTCCCCTACTATTTAATCTTTACATCTTTCCCCTCATCTTCGCTCTCCAGCAGCTGGAGGTCACCGTGTATAATTACGCGGATGACCTCCAGCTCATCTTTGACCTATCCTCCTCTCCCCTCTCTGTCTCCAGCTTCCAGCACACCATGACATTCATCAGGGACTGGATGAACCACAACCATCTTAAGTTGAATCCGGACAAAACCGAGTTGGTTCTTACCGGAGGTTCTTCTAGTCCCTGGAACTCTCTCTTCTGGCCCTCAACCCTTGGTCCCGCCCCCACTCCTTCTACCACGGTCAAAACACTGGGGGTTAAAATGAATAACCAGCTCACCCTTCACTCTCAAATCAGTTCTGTGGTCTCCTCCTGCTTCCTCACCCTCCGAACTATCCGCACTGTTGCTCGTTTCTTCTCCCCCCAGGCACTCAAAATGATCATGGCCGCTCTAGTGATATCACGACTGGATTATGCCAATGCTCTCTATAATGGCATACCAGCATACAGTCTCAGGAGGCTACAATTAGTCCAAAACCAAGCTGCCCGGCTGGTCTTTGGTCTCCCACGCTATCACCACTCCACACCACTCCTCAGGGAGCTCCATTGGCTCCCCGTCAAGGAACGTTCTCTGTTCAAAACCGCCTGCATGGTTTTCCAGGCCCGTCAAGGCACCGCCCCCGCCTTCATTTCCTCATTAATAAATGAATACGTTCCCCCCAGAGAACTTCGTTCCTCCACCAAATCCCTCCTTCAAATCCCACGCTTCAGGCGCAAAAAGTGGGGTGGGTCCAACTTTTCCACCTTGGCCCCCACGTTCTGGAACTCCCTCCCAGACCATCTACGTGCGGCCACCCATTATGTATCCTTCCGTAAGGAACTAAAAACGTTTCTTTTTAAACAGGCATTCCCTGTTTAATCCTCCCTTATCGGCTCTACCACCGGTTCTCACCTTTGCCTCTGTAGTCAATACCCTCCACTAGCGCCAAGAAACCGTTCGGTGCACGCTGCGCTTTATAAATGTTTTAAATTAGAAATTAGAAATTAGTTGTTGTGCATGAGGTGTTCCATGACACCTGGGCTCTGGAATCTTGGCGGTGTGATGTGGGACCAACACATGAGTCGAAATGTGCATGGCTGCAGAGAGAAATGTGTTGCCCCTATCTGTGTGACTGGCCAACTGTCCACTGACTTGCACCCTTTTGTCTCCCATCATATTAGGTCAAGCTGTACCTTCGCAAGGACGTGTGGAGGAGCATTGCACGTGATGTACGAGCAGTGGGGGTGTCCAATAGACGACATACACACTGCCACAAACGCTGGGACGACATTTCCAGGCTGAGCAAGAATGTAGCGGAAGTGACACTAGGGATGATTCCAAGAACGGCACGTCTGGCCCGACGCTCAATGACCCCTCTAATGCACCGTATCATAGCTGTGACGCATCCTGACCTGTCCGAGCAGTTGCGTGTGGATGAACAGCAACGTGGCGGTAAGCATACTGTCAGTGTATGTTGCTTGTGAGTGCAATGCATGTATTGTTGCCCAGACACATTAGTGACTTCCGGTTATCGTGTGGCTCGTTCCAATGGCATGTTGGTGACATTGGCGCAGTTAAATGTCACTTCCCGGTGCGGCATGTTGAGACGCCACTCCCTAAGCAGTTGAGTGTTGATGCACATGCTGTAGTGCTCCGTCACCTCTTGGCAAGACTGGTGTGCAGATGTAGTTGCTCATGCCCTGTCTGCATGCTGTACATGTAGCACGGCCAACGGCACTTAATTCCTGTGAGGATGACTGGTAGGGGTGGCCCGTGTGTAGGTTGGGGGATCGATGTACATTGTCATTAGTGGCTTTAGGGATTCCATAGCAGTACTGTACGTGAGTGTGCCCATGACTTACACCCATTTCCTGTGCATTTCAGCTTTGGCAGAGGGCACTCAGCCACAGACGGAGGAGATGATAGAAGGCAATGCATCCGGATCAGATGTCGCGCACACGCAGACTGACACAGAGGGCCCAGCGCCGGAGAGGGGGACAGGACCGTCCCGGAGGACTCGCATGTGGAGACAACATCGTCATCATCTTCCGACAGTGTTGGTGAGTCAGCACTGTTGTCACAGACTGGGAGTGGGCAATCAACACCTTCGGTCGGGACACAGCACACAGGGCCCACCCTGCCGCCAACTGCACCATGTACTGTTCGTGCACGCAGGAGTAGGGGGAGCAAAGTGGCGTTCGGTGTCGGCACCGCTGCCCCAGCCTCGGTGAGCCAAAATGCTCTTTGTGCAGAGGCTGTTGATCTGCTGCGACAGCTGTGTGTGGGGCAGACCAATATGATAAATGCTTTCCAAGACCACGATAGGAAGTTGGGGCAGGTGGTGGCTTTCATGGAAGGTATGCATGGCGATCTGGCTGGTCTACACAGGACAGTGCAGTCATTGGCTAACAGTGTGTCGTCTGCCATTGTACAGTCGCATGGGCTGGGTGCTACTTCTGTTCCACCATCTACAACACTGGATGTCTCAGGGGGAGTGAATATTCTGACCAGGACTCTAATACAGGTTATTGCACTAGAAGCAGCGTCAGCCAGCACGTCAAGGCACGGAGGCCTCAGACCCCATCCCCTAGGTCAGCTAAATCTGTTCACAAAGACAACGTCAGATACAGTGGAGTACACACATGTGAACCAAAAGAGGGGTTGGGTGTAATGGCTACACATGCTGCACAGGCATCCCACACACAAGGTACTCCCAAGGCAAGCCTTACTCCCAGTTCCATTGACACTACCTTGGACAAGGACATTCAGAAGACGAAGGCATCTCTTGAGAGCTGGGACACTCCCAGGGCCAGGGAGACTAGGAAGGAAGGACCCACTCCCAAGGGCAGGGAGACTAGGAAGGAAGGGCCCACTCCCAAGGGCAGGGAGACTAGGAAGGAACGACCCACTTCCAAGGGCAGGGAGACTAGGAAGGAAGGACCCACTCCCAAGGGCAGGGAGGCTAGGAAGGAAGGAGCCACTCCCAAGGGCAGGGAGACTAGGAAGGAAGGAGCCACTCCCAAGGGCAGGGAGACTAGGAAGGAAGGAGACACTCCCAAGGGCAGGGAGACTAGGAAGGAAGGAGCTTCTACCAAGGGCAGGGACAAGGACAGTCACAAGACAAACGCACCTAAGAAGAGCACGGACACTCCCAGGGGCAGGGACACACACAGGGAGAAGGTGTGTCCTGGGCATAGGTACACCACAGACGACAAGTCTGCTGCCTGGAACAGGGCGCCATCCAGGGAACAGGGAAAGTCAACAGACAACATTCCTCCTACGGAAATGGAACATCCAAGGGCCAAGGCATCTCCCATGGACAGTGGCGCTGTCAAGGACAGGCATACATCACCCATTGATGCACTGAGGCTGCTGTTTTCTGGGAAACGGAATACAGATGTCCCCGCAGTGGAGTCACCCCTTACCTCCACTCCCATCGGGGCCCGTTCTGAACGGATGCAGGTGGACCCTGTAGTAGCATCCCCCATGACACATGTTGCAGAGGCCACAAGGCAGCCACACAGCAAACGACAAGCAGGCTCCAGCACGTCCCCAGAGAGCATTCCCCCGCCAGCAGATGCACCTCCCATGGTGGGTGATATTTCTTCTCAGTCCGGCCCACTTGCCAGTCCTGTCCTGTCCAGGGTGCAGTCACATGTCCCCAAGAAACGTAGACACACAGCATTGACACATGCCCAACCCGATGTCGGCCAATTGCAACTATCCCCCGCTCCCAGAGCCACCCTGCCTCCTGGACCATACAGCCCTGTGGCTCATCATTTCAGTGGTCCCAGTGGCGCCGCTGCAGTTGCCTCGCATGTGTCAGGTAGTGGCACTGTGTCTGTTGTTTGCTGTCATGCATCATGTAGTGGCACTGTATCAGTTGAGCCCTATCCTGTATCAGGTGCTGGCAGTGTATCAGGGTCTATGGGCCATGTGTCATTCACTCGGGCTGTGGCTGTGTCTCACACTCCTGTATCAGGTGCTGGCAGTGTATCTGGGTCTATGGGCCATGTGTCAGTCACTCGGGCTGTGGCTGTGTCTCACACTCCTGTATCAGGTGCTGGCAGTGCATCTGGGTCTATGGGCCATGTGTCAGTCACTCGGGCTGTGGCTGTGTCTCACACTCATGTATCTGGTGCTGGCAGTGTATCTGGGTCTGTGGCTCACGTGTCAGTCTCTACATCTGTGGCTGTGTGTCACACTCCGGTTTCTGGTGCTGCCAGTCTGTCCGATGCGGGTACTTCACGCAATCCACCTGATAGTGTGATGTAAGTTGCTGTTGTATACCCTCTGATGTACCTGCTCTGGTGTCCACACTGCCCTGTTGCTGTTCAGATACTGATGTATGCCCTCTGATGTACTGCCTCTGATGTACCTGCTCTGGTGTCCACACTGCCCTGTTGCTGTTCAGATACTGATGTATGCCCTCTGATGTACCTGCTCTGGTGTCCACACTGCCCTGTTGCTGTTCTCATACTGATGTATGCCCTCTGATGTACCTGCTCTGGTGTCCACACTGCCCTGTTGCTGTTCTCATACTGATGTATGCCCTCTGATGTACCTGCTCTGGTGTTCACACTGCCCTGTTGCTGTTCAGATACTGATGTATGCCCTCTGATGTACTGCCTCTGATGTACCTGCTCTGGTGTCCACACTGCCCTGTTGCTGTTCAGATACTGCTGTATGCCCTCTGATGTACTGCCTCTGATGTACCTGCTCTGGTGTCCACACTGCCCTGTTGCTGTTCAGATACTGATGTATGCCCTCTGATGTACCTGCTCTGGTGTCCACACTGCCCTGTTGCTGTTCTCATACTGATGTATGCCCTCTGATGTACCTGCTCTGGTGTCCACACTGCCCTGTTGCTGTTCTCATACTGATGTATGCCCTCTGATGTACCTGCTCTGGTGTCCACACTGCCCTGTTGCTGTTCAGATACTGATGTATGCCCTCTGATGTACCTGCTCTGGTGTCCACACTGCCCTGTTGCTGTTCTCATACTGATGTATGCCCTCTGATGTACCTGCTCTGGTGTCCACACTGCCCTGTTGCTGTTCAGATACTGATGTATGCCCTCTGATGTACCTGCTCTGGTGTCCACACTGCCCTGTTGCTGTTCAGATACTGATGTATGCCCTCTGATGTACCTGCTCTGGTGTCCACACTGCCCTGTTGCTGTTCTCATACTGATGTATGCCCTCTGATGTACCTGCTCTGGTGTCCACACTGCCCTGTTGCTGTTCTCATACTGATGTATGCCCTCTGATGTACCTGCTGTGGTGTCCACACTGCCCTGTTGCTGTTCTCATACTGATGTATGCCCTCTGATGTACCTGCTCTGGTGTCCACACTGCCCTGTTGCTGTTCAGATACTGATGTATGCCCTCTGATGTACCTGCTCTGGTGTCCACACTGCCCTGTTGCTGTTCTCATACTGAGGTATGCCCTCTGATGTACCTGCTCTGGTGTCCACACTGCCCTGTTGCTGTTCTCATACTGATGTATGCCCTCTGATGTACCTGCTCTGGTGTCTACACTGCCCTGATGCTGTTCAGATACTGATGTATGCCCTCTGATGTACCTGCTCTGGTGTCCACACTGCCCTGTTGCTGTTCAGATACTGATGTATGCCCTCTGATGTACCTGCTCTGGTGTCCACACTGCCCTGTTGCTGTTCAGATACTGATGTATGCCCTCTGATGTACCTGCTCTGGTGTCCACACTGCCCTGTTGCTGTTCTCATACTGATGTATGCCCTCTGATGCACCTGCTCTGGTGTCCACACTGCCCTGTTGCTGTTCAGATACTGATGTATGCCCTCTGATGTACTTGCTCTGGTGTCCACACTGCCCTGTTGCTGTTCAGATACTGATGTATGCCCTCTGATGTACCTGATTTGGTGTCCACACTGCCCTGTTGCTGTTCAGATACTGCTGTATGCCCTCTGATGTACTGCCTCTGATGTACCTGCTCTGGTGTCCACACTGCCCTCTTGCTGTTCTCATACTGATGTATGCCCTCTGATGTACCTGCTCTGGTGTCCACACTGCCCTGTTGCTGTTCTCATACTGCTGTATGCCCTCTGATGTACTGCCTCTGATTGACCTATGCCTTGCCATACACTGTTTGTGCACCTAGCCCCTCTGATGTACTGCCTCTGATGTAGCTGTTCGATGCCATGGACTGTTGATGCACCTAGCCCATCTCATGTGCTGCCTCTGATGGACCTATGCCTTGCCATGCACTGTTTGTGCACCTAGCCCCTCTGATGTACTGCCTCTGCTGGACCTGTGCCTTGCCATGCACTGTTTGTGCACCTAGCCCCTCTGATGTACTGCCTCTGCTGGACCTGTGCCTTGCCATGCACTGTTTGTGCACCTAGCCCCTCTCATGTGCTGCCTCTGATGTAGCTGTTCGATGCCATGGACTGTTGATGCACCTAGCCTCTCTCATGTGCTGCCTCTGATGTAGCTGTTCGATGCCATGGACTGTTGATGCACCTAGCCCCTCTCATGTGCTGCCTCTGATAGACCTATGCCTTGCCATGCACTGTTTGTGCACCTAGCCCCTCTGATGTACTGCCTCTGCTGGACCTGTGCCTTGCCATGCACTGTTTGTGCACCTAGCCCCTCTGATGTACTGCCTCTGCTGGACCTGTGCCTTGCCATGCACTGTTTGTGCACCTAGCCCCTCTCATGTGCTGCCTCTGATGTAGCTGTTCGATGCCATGGACTGTTGATGCACCTAGCCTCTCTCATGTGCTGCCTCTGATGTAGCTGTTCGATGCCATGGACTGTTGATGCACCTAGCCCCTCTCATGTGCTGCCTCTGATAGACCTATGCCTTGCCATGCACTGTTTGTGCACCTAGCCCCTCTGATGTACTGCCTCTGATGTAGCTGTTCGATGCCATGGACTGTTGATGCACCTGGCCCCTCTCATGTGCTGCCTCTGATGTAGCTGTTCGATGCCATGGACTGTTGATGCACCTGGCCCCTCTCATGTGCTGCCTCTGATGTAGCTGTTCGATGCCATGGACTGTTGATGCACCTAGCCCCTCTGATGTACTGCCTCTGCTGGACCTGTGCCTTGCCATGCACTGTTTGTGCACCTAGCCCCTCTCATGTGCTGCCTCTGATGTAGCTGTTCGATGCCATGGACTGTTGATGCACCTGGCCCCTCTCATGTGCTGCCTCTGATGTACCTGCTGTGGTGTCCACACTGCCCTGTTGCTGTTCTGATACTGATGTATGCCCTCTGATGTACCTGCTCTGGTGTCCACACTGCCCTGTAGTTGTTCTCATACTGATGTATGCCCTCTGATGTACCTGCTCTGGTGTCCACACTGCCCTGTTGCTGTTCTGATACTACTGTATGCCCTCTGATGTACCTGCTCTGGTGTCCACACTGCCCTGTTGCTGTTCTGATACTACTGTATGCCCTCTGATGTACCTGCTCTGGTGTCCACACTGCCCTGTTGCTGTTCTGATACTAATGTATGCCCTTTGATGTACCTGCTCTGGTGTCCACACTGCCCATGCTCGAGCCTAGACTGTATGTTACTCCGATTATGTGTAAATAAAATTGACAATCATGTGTCGTGGGTTGTCGGAGTCATTCTTGCGTGTGTGATGGTGGTGTGTATTTGTATTTACTTCAAGGCAGTGGGTTCAGATACATGTCACTCCCCCCTACCTAGGTCACGACCGTTGAAGGCGCTGCCCTCCACACAAATCTGTGGTTTCCGGTACATGTCACTCCCCCCTCCCTACGTCACGGCCCTTGCAGGTACTCCTCTCCAGACAGCGAATGGTTTGTAGCCTACCTGCGTCGTCCTCGATGGTGGGCCAAGACTAGGACGTGGTGGATCGCGAAGAGTATCGGGTAAGCGTGTAGTGCAGGGTCCATGTCGGCGAGCGGCTCGTGGTGGGTATGGTCGCTGTGGGGCATCCGCAGTGTTCAGGCAGGTTGTTTTTCCGCAGCGCTTTTATGTGTATTTTCCGCCATCTTGATTTGGAGGACGGTCCTAGACGTCAGTCCGTACGGCGGAGTCTCTGGATAGGTTACGTCCGCCGCGTGGTTGGGTGTGGTAGTGCGGCGGACCGTGATCTACCGCCGCGGACGGATTTTGGCCCATATTTCCTATCCTGATTTGGCGGACGGAGTGTCCGCGACAGGCGGACGGAGAATAGGCATGTTCCGCATGCTCCGGGTCTGCGGAGGCACTTCCGTCCGCCATCCTAATGAGCCCCTTAAAGCGTGTCTTCTTGTTGTTTTATAATATTCTGTGTAGTTGTTTTAGTTGTACTGAGAAAGAGATTGTTCCTGTAGTAATATGTTTAACTTAAAAAAGTGTTAATTATTCTTCATTCATTCATCTTTATTCGGTTTAAGAAAACCATAAAAGATACAAACACAGTTAAAAGTAATAATTCTCCCGTAGCAGTCACAATGAATAAAATGTTGCCTTTATAATATATGCCTAGTTTCTCAATTTGTTAAATAGAATACATAGTTCTAGTGCTAAGCCTACCAATCAATAAACTAAGACTATTATTAATAATTTTCTATCATAAAAGGAAATAATGGTTCAATGCAGGAAATAATAAAGTGCAAGGTCAAGAAAGTGCATATAAATGCTAAAGCAGCACGTACAATTTAAAACATTTAGGATAAATATCAAATTTTCCTTAGTACAGTGTATGTGATACTGTGAATAAAAAAATAAGGTTTGTTGCTGATCCAGAATGCCCCTGTTTCTTTACAGGATTGTTAGTAACCCACAAATAATACATCTATATCAGTTACAAATTGAAGAGTGTCTTGTGGGGCTACAATAACTTGTCTTTCACATTCATCACTGCCTGGTGCATTGAACTAAGTTCACGCATGGGTGGGAAAGCATACCTTGTATATATACCCAAAGTCGTAACTTGCGCAACAGTGGGCACCCAACCTGTATTTTACGGTTATGCCTGGGGTAGTTTACACTTTTCAAACACATCTGAACTAATATTATGTCATTATGGAGTAGTCATGGTTACCTCCTATTGCGAAAAAGGCAGCACCTACTTCCGTAGGTTTGTCAAGCTTGACTCATAAAAGGTTATTCCCCATGCTGTGGGTTTTCTAATTGATTCATCACGGCAGCACCTATTGTTATAGAAGCCAATTGAAGGGAAGCAGTTACTCAACACCACAAATCTTGAGGTATCTCCGATGGGGGGGCAGTTACTTATGTAATGGCAGCACATCCAGATTATGCCATTGAAGCTTTTTACTCCTGGATGGAGTTAGAGCCTACTGACGCTGCCTAAAGGCAGTTTCACGAATATACAGTGGTAGTGCCACCCCACATTATAGGGCTTACCAAGATTTGCAAATCCTTTTAACTTACCAAGAACATCAAAATTGGTTTGGTGGTTGATTGCCACACTCACAAAGGCATTTTCATCTAGGGCCTCTGAACGATGATGGGGCTATGTGACCGGTCTTGGCTGGTTACACTTCAGTTTGTCCCCCAGAAACTCAATCCCATGCAGCGGTAGTAGGGGTATTAAATTGCACAGTCATCTTATAAAGGAGACTTGTACAGTTTGTGAAATGTACTTAAACCTTCCCCTCCCGCACAAATACAAACCATCAGTCCACAGACTATTAAAACTATCCTAGGAAAAGCTCCTGTTAAGCGTGATTAAATAGTTTTTGGGGTGGCTCATAGGATGAACCATTGTATCTGTATACTGTCCCTCAAGACAAACACAGAATACTGGCTGTGTCTTCCTCTTGGGATTGTGCCTCCGGTAGAGAAGGGTAACTCCTTGGGAAGCATCTTTGCAAACATTAATACTAGTAGGCGTAGTAGGCCTTCCTTGGTCCTCCCTGAGGTAGTTAGACAAGTACAAAACAAGCAAGGAACTGGCCCAGCTCTGGATTTAGGAATGACATTGATGGGAAACATATCTACAGTTTCCTGTACCATTCTAAGCAACATAAACAAAGAGGCTTGTGTTCAGGGATTACCTCAGAGACTATAAGCAGCTCCGGTTAAGAACTGTGAACGGGAAATACCAAAAATAATTGTGGACATTTATTCCTCTGTAAGTAGCGATACCATAGGTACTCGACCCGTTAAGCCACACTTTAAACCAAAAAATGACCACTAGGGTTCTGTTAAAGAGAAATCTGCATATGGAAGAGATGAAAAAAACAAAGATAAAAGACAGACTAGATGACCCGTTTCTCAGGAATCTAGCAGGGGTGGTCATCACTTAAGAGACCACAAAGAAATTGAAAAGCCTGAACAGTATCAGTATTCTGATAGCAGCTCTTCAGGTTCTTTTCAGGACACTGAAGGTAAAAGAACTGAAAGGGGAAGCTGATCCGAGTGTTGAAGAAAAGAGGAGTACAGTAGGAAAAGTGAAGACGGACAAGAGACTGATATCAGGGTAAAGAGGTAAGAGAAAGGTTTGGACTCTAAAATCCCAGTAAAAAGAGTAGAAAGTCACCGGACTTTCTAAAAAACATGCTGATCCATCTACAAGTCCTCCTGAAAAATAGGACTTGGGCAAGAGCACTCCAAGACAGTGCAGAAATCACAATAGTACATCAGACCCTTCAGAGGTTTCTTGATACAAATCCAACGGATGACTTTATACAAACTGAGACTCCAGATCAACATTTAAATCCTCCTGATATGGTTTATAACTAAAAAAACAAATTGAAGGGAACATCCCATGTGTTATCAAAGCAGGCTTCTAGATCCAGCTATCTAATGATTATGACATTATCATAGCAGAAGAAGACTGGATTCCAACCTTCTTTAGGAAAGCATCTCAGGGAAAGGAAATCATAAGGGTAGCCTCTTCTCCCATAGTACCTGAAGATATCATGGAAATGTATGCCAGTGAATGGGCCATGAGAAAACTCGACAGCCTTATATAGAAATTAAACAGGGTGAGACGAACACTCTAGTCTACATGTTATTCACCTACGTAGTAAACTACAAGAACAGTACCCTCTAAAATCAGAAGCATAATCTGGTATCAAAGCAATATTAAACCATGTGAAGTATCAGAGTATATTAACACGTTGCCTCTTGTCCATGAACACACCCCTTGTTCATGTCTCTAAGCCAGATGGTTCCTATATTATAGTCTTAGACTATAGATATCTGAATTTGGATATTTATTTATTTATTTTATCAACTTATATGGCGCAACAGCTACCCAAAAAGGGTTTCCCGGCGCCTAACACACAGCCTGGTAGAAAGTGTAGACAACGTAAGTGATCAGATTACTGGTTGAACAACCAGGTTTTTATCTCCTTTCGAAATCTGAGAGGGTTTTGCTCTTTGCGTATTTGAATTGGGAGTGAATTCCAAATGACGGGACCCAGGTAGGAAAAGGATTTGCCTCCCATCCTGGCCAGCCTAAATCTGGGGACACAGAATTTTTCTGCAGCTTTAGATCGTATATTTCTATTTGGGATGTAGGGGGAGGCTAGCGCCTGCAGATATTTAGGAGCGGTGCCTGCTTTGATTTTAAACATATAGTTTAGGGCTTTAAACTTAATGCGGTTCTCCACCCTCAACCAGTGCAGTTCACGCAGGTACCCGAAAATATGCAATACAAAATGTATACAGCACAGGTTTAATGACTAACCTAGTGGGAAAAAAATACAAAACAACCCTGGATGTTTCCAATAGGTTTTTTAGTCAAAATGTAGTGCCTGAAAGTGAGTATCTAACCGCTTTAAGTTTCGACTGAGTGCAATTTTCATTCTGACATTTGCCTCTGAGCTATAAGAACCAAATTCTGAAGTATTTACGAACATTGATGATATCTACTTAACTGACGAGTTGAATTTACTCCTTACCAAAGTAGACAGAGTTGTGAATATGTTAACATCACATGGTTGCAAGATTAATTAAAAAAAGTTGAAGGTCGCCTACCTGACGGTGACCTTTATTGGGCGTGAATTATCCAGTGATCACAAGGGTCTAGCTCCTGACTTCCTCTGTTGTGTAGCTTAATAGGCCCTTGGCACAAACATTTCCATTTTACATATTCACGTTTAAAATCGACATCTTTTTAAAGAGTGTCACGAATTTTGCATACACATAAGCGTACTCAGAATAGAAATGCTTACATGTACATTTCTTCCTAGGCATAATACTGCCTCTTAAAACATTCTTTACAAAGTCAATAAATGAATGAATGTATGAATGAAAAAAGACTTCTAGAGCACAACAGTTGCCCTAAGGCGTCAAGAGGCGCTAGCAGCAGTTAGCCTTGGGAGGGGAAAGAAGGAGTGACATAATTATCCCTCCGCCTGTCTATTAAAGAGTAAAAAGCAATGTTTTCAGGGCCTTGCAAAATGGAATGTGAGATTGGAGACTGGAAACGGAATAAGGGAGCAAATTCTGCAGCTCAGATGGGGCCACCGAGAAGGCTCTAGCGCCCCATCTTGATTTTCAATGCTTGGGAACAATTAGGATGCTTTTGCCTGAGGATTGCAGCGTTCTGGGGGGTGTGTATTCTTGGAACAAGTACCTGAGTTCTCCCTGCCAGTGTTATGCAGGGTGTTGTAAACAATGCAAAGAGCCTTGAAGATATTTAACATATTCACAGGCAACCAGTGAAGTTTCCGAATTTTCTCAGAAACGTATTGAAATTTGTGGACATCATGAATCAATCTGGCTGCAGCATTCTGAACAAGCTGCAATTTAGCAAGTACAGTCTTTTTAATATCCAGCTAAACAGCATTACAGTAATACAGCCTGGATATAATAAGTGCCAGAGCCACTTGCTTACGTTCTGGAAGAGGGATAAAAGGAAACACTTTCCTAAGGGATTTAATTATCCAAAAACAGGTCAAAACCATCCGGTTAGCCAACAGGTCGAACAGTAGATTTTAATTGACCAGTAATCCGAGATTGTTAGCAAAGTCAGGTGGAGTAGTTAAGGCCTCCAGCCTATCTGGCCACACAGATTAGGCCACACAGATGGTTGACTACCAAAGATCAAGACCTCTGCCTTGTCCCCATTGAGTCTTAAATCTTTTTTTCCAACCATGAGGCCACGGCCTGAATACAGTTTTTTTAAATTGGTGGAAGTCCCATCCATGTCTTTAGATGACAACTATGTACAACTGTTCATCACGTTCCAGGACTCGTCCTAATATGTCCACCGCTATCCTTTCCCAGGGCACGGAGAGGCAGGGGATGAGATGAAGGGGTGGTCTGAGTGTGACTTGTGTTTTGTCGGAGTTAATGCACATGTTTCATTCTCTGACCAATCTTTTTACTGCAATACCGACCCCTGGCCACTAGTAGATTTCTTTTACCCTGTTCTTGGTGTTTACAATCCCCAAGTGTCCTCCATGGCACAAGTCCATTATTCTCGTCCTTAGAGTGACTGGAGGAACTGTCCTGCTACCCCTTAACAGCAAACCCTTTTCATATGATAGTTCATCTTTATCTCATAAAAATGTCTCAATGAATCAGTGAGTCAGCTCTTGCTTGCCCACCCTTTCTTCAACATGTTTATTACCTGGCATAGGCCAGTGTCCTTTTCCAGCTCAGTTAGCCATTCGTTCCTGGAGAGAGTCCCTGAAAGTTCTCAAAAAGGCTGACAACACATGTTTCTACTCTTTCTGTAGAATAATCCTGCTTTGAAGTTCTGACTGGCATTCTACTGAGGACATCTGCCACCAAATGTTTCACACCAGGGACGTACTGAATAGTGTAGTTGTAATTGAAATTGTGCACTGATAAGCATGCTAACCTGGGAGATGCAGCATACAAACCTTTTGTAGTGAACACTTTAGTAAGTGGCTTGTGGTCTGTGCGCAGAGAGACCTTGTTTCCCCAAACAAATTGGTGAAAGTGTTCTAATGCCCATACGCATGCCAATGCCTCACGTTCAATTACTGAAAATGTTTTCTCTGTTGGTTTCAGTGAACGTTTTGCAAATGCGATGGTGCTTTCCACTCGTCTGTGGTGATTGTACTTTTCAGCAAAGGGTCAAACCCTTTCAAGGGCATGGACTCGCACAATTCATTTTTTAATGAATTGAATGAGCTTTGGTATACGTCGCTCCACTCGGATTTGCTCTTCATTTTTAGTTGTTGTCTCATTACGTAAGTCTTACTTGAAAAGTTTTTAATAAACTTTGCATAAAACTCTACCAGACCCAGAAAGGATCTCAACTCATCTTTGTTGTTTGATACAGGCAAGTCCTTGATAGCGTTCAGTAGATCCTGCTTTGGGCTGATTCCCTCGCCATTGATTTCATGTCCCAGATAGTTTACAGATTCAAATGCATTTTTTGTGTTCTGTTGTTTGTCCCTTAGACTCTAAAATTTTAAGTACTTGTTCAACGTTCTCGTTGTGTTCTTTTCTTGACTTTCCCATCACGAGGATGTCGTCTTGGAACAACAGTATTCCCGACACTCACTTGAAAATGTTGCTCATCAGTCTCTGAAACATTGCAGCTGTGGAAGCCCTCGAGGACTGGAAACACCCAGAGGGTGTGATGAAGGTTGTGAGTTTCTTACTGTCGCAATGAAGTGGGACCTGGTGGTATGCTGCCTTTAGGTCGATCCTAAAAAAACACTTTACCCCTTTTGTAGTTGCCAACATTTCGTTTATGGGAGGGGAAATTATTCAACCACTATATGTATCCTCAGTCTGTCCATCTGTATTGGGATGGATGGATGAAGGACATTTAGGAATCATTCTTGACCCAAGCAAAGAAGAACCTGTCCTGCCCCTTGCTTATCTGCCCACTTATCATAACCTTTACGGTGTCCCCAATCTCGAGCTGAACAGGTTTACATCCATGCTTTAAGTCGAAACAGGTTTTGTAATTGAATTGTGCCTGCTCTCCTTTCTTCCTTACTTGGTCGGCTGACCAGTACACTCTTTTCGCGGCTTTGTACCAACCCTACTTTGTAAAGAACTCAGTACGTAATTGAGAGTTGATTTGAATGAGTTCTTTATTCAATTCACCAAAGCGCGCTCTGAAGACGTGGCGTATGGAATGTGCTGCACGTCGGGTCATCAGCTGTCAAAAGTCAAGTACAACTGACAGCTGGTGAGGGCATGGGCAATACGGTGTCCCCGCCGTGACAAGCAAATGGAAATAACATACGGTGTCTTGCTGGGACACAACTGCTAAACATAACAGTACTCCCTTGAGAATGACATCCAACTAAAATAGAGACCAGGAATTAAGGGTCAACCTGACCACTACTGACTGCCCATAATATACTTTCCAATTGGATTTTTATTATATCACCTATTTTTCTATATTTTTTATACTTGTACTCTTGCCTGATACCTCTTCATGACATCAATGGTCTTGATTCTGAAACACGCGTTACTCATAACGTTAGGAAGCACCATTCCATGATGGCGCCTCATTTTCTGCATCAACTAGTGTCATCCGGAATCGGAGGCCATCACCGGTAACAAGGTGAAGTGCTTTTGGGTTCCTTCTTTTAAATCCACCCGGCAAGAGGAATGGATTGCTCGTACCGACAGATTAGGACGAGAACATTTTTGAAGCAGACGGTAAGATATAGCAGTCTGAGGGTTTTATCAACTTCACATTCATGGAGGGACACATTAGTAATCATACTCAAAATCTCTCCCACAGAATTCTCTTCTTGAGTTAATTTTTCAAGTAGAACTCGCCATACGATTAATCCCTGCGATTTCGATTATAGGTATAGCATTACTCTTGTTTTTCTTACAAAGTACAGAAGATGGTTATCTTTGAGAAGTCACTTATACATATACAGGACTAATTGTGTATTTAGGCCTTTGCTCGCCCTTGTGCTCTATGGCACAACCATATTAGATGCTCAACATCCTACGATACTCGCAAAACTAATTGACCTTACGGTAAAACCTAACATAGATGTTTGGGGGTGAGGGGACCCTCTAGGTTCACATAGTACACCCACTAATTCCATAAGAGACACGAGGAGATAGACATAAGAGGCTCGTGATGTGATATTCAGAACTTAAACTTCCCACACAATGGCTTGCAACCTTGCTTGATAGTGAAGCACTGATCAATAATCATATGGTACGTTTGTACCACGAACACTCTCTGTAGCATATCATGTATCCCATTCACACCACCGCAGGGTGTTGACGGTGATGGGAAAGATTCTTTCTGAGGAATTACTAACGTTCTGCACTATTTCTATCTCTGTTTTTTGCCCTTGCTCTTTTCCTAATGACCTCTCATTAATCTATGATGGCTGATGATACCTGAAATGCACTTCTGAACGTATGTATATTATTACCGTACATGACCTATTGTACATAATGTATTTTAACTAGGGTACCTTAATCGATCACTGTCACTGGCGGCTATTTAATTTTAATGTTGGAAACTTGTGTCTTGTTGCCCTACATGAATTATAATATTTGTTAATCCGGGCAATATTGTAACCTCTGTTCTGAACCTGACCATTCTAAAAATGTCGCTATTCAATGCTGATTCCTTCTTACCAATCTTTCTCTCTCATGTGGGGATCAATGTATATTAATCTATTGTAATGCCTTTCTTCCTGTTCCTTTCCCCTTCCTCCCTTTCCTGCTATCTACACGTCATCTTGGCTCTGATATTGCTTTTCTTTCCTATACCTTTCTCTAAATATTACTTTTCTCTCTCATTCCCCGTCCTCTTCTACTTTCCTCTACTCTCCCCTTTCCCTCCTTCTTGTTTTGCATTTCCCCTTTTCCTTCGTCTTTTCCTTTTATTTTCTACCTATTTCTTGAATTTCTTCACGTTGTCTTCGCATTACTTGATTACTGTAATGTTGCATATATGACAATGTGGCCGTTTTGTCTTGCCTTTTGTTTTTGGTTTCCACCTCAGCCTTGAGAAAGCCCGGCTTGTGGGCCGTAGGGGGCATATGACATGTTGGCTGTGCCTCATGTATTGCTCCGCCTTTCAGATAATATAGAATCTCCCACAAATTCCACTTCCATACGGTAGCTCAAACACGGCGGAGCAGAAGACATAAAACACAACACCACCTACAAAAAGGTTTTACTGCACAAAATACAAAGACTCTCTTTTTAGAACAGGGGTCTTCAAACTGTGGGGCGTGACCCCCAGGGGGGACGTGGAGCGATGCAAAGGGGGTCGTGCATTCCCACTGACACTTCTGCTCAGGTCCAGGTGCTTCAGTCCCCCTCTTCCCCTGTTCTCTGTCTCAGCCCGGGCTGCTGCAATGTAACTTGAGCTGCTGGGGCCTCAGCTGGGCAGTGTCTGGAGTCTTATCTCCAGCACACCCATCAGAGTTTTTCACAGGTCTTTAAAGGCTATTTATGGCAGAAGGCGGGAGCACATAGACTCTGTTCCATAATTGCCTAAATAAATCTGGATCATCTATATTTGGTCCATAAACATTCACAATTGGGATTAAAGTACCACACAACCTACCCTGCACTATGACATAACGGCCATTATCATCAACATCTATATGACTACTGATAAAGGGGATATTATTTTTGGCTAACACCATCACCCCACATGCGAATGTGGAAAATGAAGAGACAAAACGTGCACCAGCCTATTTCCTGGCTATAGTAGAGGCGGCATGTGCACTTAAATGTGTCTCTTGTAATAGCGCCACATGGACATTATGCAGAACCAGATATGCTATAAATGTAAATGTATAGGCATTTATATAGCGCACTATTTACCCGTAGGGTCCCAAGGCGCTTCGACCGCTGCGAAACCCTTCCTGGCTTCCCTGAGAGATGGTCCCTTAATGGGTATCTCCAGGGTGAGACCAGGCATCCCCGGCGGTCTGGTGGGGCCGTTAGTGAAGATGAGGCAACACCTGCCTAGTTTTTTTGAATAGTTCAGCCCTCTGACATTCCACGTAATCCAAGTAATTTTCCCATTCTCTGTCATTCCTTATGCTGAGGTATTAGAAAATACTGTATATTTATACCTTGTGACACTATTGGAACCAAGGCAACAGTAATGTAACCCAGATGACACAGCTGCACATTCAAACACCCTGCAAATATACCCCCCACCCACCAAAGCACCCCAATCATGCTGAGGAAACCCAAAGCAGTGAACATAAAAAAGTAGCAAAAAACAAACCCAACCACTGTGAGCAGTAAGAGCACTCATTAAACATTAAGACAATAAAGATCAGCTTGGGGTGTACCCTCATGGAGGACACCAGCAGCCCATCGCCCCCATTGGTGGAATGAGGGGAAATCAGGGCAAACTACAATGTCCCACCCAAGACATCCTATATGACAGGCACACTCATGCCAATTGCAGACTATTGCAAAAATCTCGGGCAGCCAATACAGTCTGCAGTTCAGTGTATGACTCTTAGAATGTCACCAGCCTCTCAGGAAAGCCCCCAATATCCCAAAAATGATTGCACATCAATAGTTGTAGCAAACCACCCAAAAAGTGCCACAAAAGTGTCATTCCTTTTAGCATTATCGTACCCTCATGAATCACTTAGGTGAAGTGTCCAACATAACTCCAGAGTAAGTCCAAGCACCACATACCATTTGATGCAAGAGTGGCACACCTGAAGAGAGAAATTTACACATGTAATATCAATAATAGAATCAAAGGATATAGAATGACACCGCTGAGTAGGACAGCATCCCTCCAGTCCATTAGTCCTCAGCATTTGCTTCAGCTCCCACTCCGTTGGATACCTCATTCCGCTCCAACTGCCGTACGAACTAAAAAGCGTCTTTAGGATTGGTGAACAGCTTAGGTTTGCTACCGTGCTGGATCCGTAATTTTGCCGGGTATAGCATTGCATATTGGATTTATAAGACCTGTAACTTCTTTTTGACCGGTTAAAACTCTCTCCCCACCTGCTGCACCGCAGTAGTAATATCTGAATATAGCGCCACCTCCATTCCTTGATATTTAGTAGTGCCCACGTGCAAGCCTCAGCGCTGTGTCCCTATCTCGGTAACTTAAGAGTCTGGTAATTATGGGCCTAGGAGGAGCTCCTGGTACCAGGCATGGAGCGAGAGAACAATGCACCCTCTCCACCACCATCAAAGACGAAAAATGCTCCGCCCCAAGTATTGTCTTGAACATTTCTTCCACATATAGCTCCATTTTCCTAACATTTAAGGACTCCGCAACCCCAGTAATGCGCAAATTGTGGCAGCGTGACCTGGCCTCCAAGTCCTCACTCATCGCTTATATCACCGCCAGTAGCTTGTCCATTTGCGTGCATGACGTCGTGACCAGCTCCACTTTATCCTCCGTATTTGAAATGCTTTGTTCTGCCTCTGCTATACGCACGCCATGTTTGTCCAGCTTTGAGGCCATAGGGTCCATGCACAGATTAAGATTGTCAATTTTACTATCTATAGTGTGCAAACTTTGTTGCATGGCCATCAATATTCATTCCAATTTGCCATTACTACATGCCTCCATCTCCGGCTCGATATCTGACGCTGCCTGTGTGACATTTTTCTTTTGGCGTTTGGGCTCAAATGGTAACTTAGACTGCAGCTGGCGATCTGGTTTACCCATTTTAGCTGTGTGCCAGCACCAATCCAACACAGCATTACCCGTACAGTCGCAGGGCAAATGCATAGCAAACCAATACTAACTGCTGCACGGACACGCTGTAATTTCACAGCGTGAAGAGAGCACCAACCACACACGTGTTTTGCCACCAAACAGCACAGGCCTTAAGTAATGTTTTCAAGAAGTCACCAGGAGCACTTACGGGCCTGTCTCCGCCGCACAGCTCGTCAGGAAGTTTTGACAGAGAGAATCACTAGCAGGCAGCAGCCGGCACCAACAAACAGCACCTCGGTGACTTCAGGTGTGTCCCAGCTGGAGGCGATAGCAGCCTCGACCCAACTACAGCGGGCTATATCCAGCGAGGTTGGAATAATGCACACGTGCCAGCAAGTGTCATAAAATGGTGGCCAACCAAAAAAGTCTGAGTCGTTCCGAGTGTTCTCCCCGCACTGGAGCCCAGAGATTAAGAGCAGATCGCTGTAACAGTAAACACAGAGGGGTGCCTTCAGTGTCTGCGCACTCCCCATATGCAGGCTCCAAATTGAACGTCATTTATATGCATGTTACGGCCCTTGCCCAGCAGCCGCCACACTTCCCGTACCTGTAGCGGGAGTCAAGCCGTCAAAGGCACGCCGAGCACCACTACTCTCTCACAGCAGCTCTGCTGCTTTCCACCCTCTCGTCCCTAGGGGAACCGGCAGTGTCACAGCGCCTCCCCCGCCGCAGCACCCCCTATCCATCACATGATCTAGCAAAGTCCACGATAGCCGAAGGTTCGCAGCGCCGCACAGCATTCACAGCGTCTCCCAGACAGAAGCAGCGGAGCATCCTCGTCCCAGTGTCCACCAGTCCGAAGGCCACAGCATTCAGGATACAGGTGCCTCCATCTTACAATCCGCGGCCACCAACTCTCCGCTGTGCACCCAGAGCAGCCACTGCAAGGGGATCAAAGGACATCAATTCGAAGCTGGAAACAAGCATAGTCGGATACACGTAATTATGGCCCTGGATATTAGGGTAGGAGCAGTATAAATGCAGGATAGTAGACTCGACCAGCAGAGCTGCACTAAGGTGCGGCCATCTTGCTTTGGGCTCCCTAGCGCCCCCCCTCAATCGAATTGACACTTAACTAAGTTTTCCTTAAAAAGTTTTAACGAGTCCGATTCATTGACTTTGCCAAGGCTTGTTTGTGTTTGAATGAAATCGCTCTGATTTATTACTGCTTGAAAAATCTATATCTCCGGAAACCTCCGGTGGATCTTTTTCATTCTAGTGCCTACAAACGTATAAAAGTACAGTCTATTCTTATAAATTGGTGTCAGATTTCTTGAATGTTGTGTTGATTTTTTCAATTGTTTTGGTGCTGTTTAAATGCTTAACACTTGCTTCTCTTTGTAAGCCTTGCTGTGCAGTGCCACAGCTATCCAGTGTTGAGCTGCGTGTTTTACAGATGAAACCTACTGGACTTAAAGGGGCTGGTAAGTGCATTACACAGTAAGGTCGCACAACCACACTCTATAATTGTAATTCTGCCTTGTGCATATGTTTGAAATGTTCTCTCAGCTGTGGTAGCACAATGTTCAAGTACACATTAGAGTTGGTGCAGTTCTTGGCGGCACTACCTTCTTTCATCCTTACAAGAATACTTCCATCCTTACAGGAATATTTTCACCACCAGTAGGGTGAAGAAGCTGTCCTCCATTGTCTCTCTGGTGTATGCAACTATTGCAACTAAGTGGACCTTTAATGATGCGTAGTTAACACTGTAGTCCAGTAGCATGTGAGCCATTTGACTGTGTTGAAGTGGGACGAACTCTAGGTATTCAGGAGCTAACCTGCTAGATTGAGCGTAGCTGGCTCTGGGTGTTATATCCTCCCGGTTTCCATTGTTAGCAAGTACCTTATGGGTATAATCTGCTCTCTGGACATCTGTAGTAGGACTGAGTACCATGTCTGCCTGGCTCACTGCAGTGTGATGAGTATGAGTGACCTCTTTGATTGCTTGAATTTGATCATCGCACTTGTGTGGAAAGGAGTATGCAAATCTCCCTGACCAGTTTTTCAACATGTCATTCCCTTTGGACTGTTGGTGTGGGTATCTGGATGTGAAGTCTTGGCTTTTTGTGTTTTCTGGGCTTACAAACAGGTCTATGTCTGGTGTGCCCATTTTCTTGAAAACGTCATCCAGTGCCTTTAGTTTTATTCCCCAGTCGTAGGAGGTGTTTGCTTGTCTGCTTTTTCTGCTTCAGTGGTCTGTTCTCCTAGGAGGTGTATCGCCACCATAGTTGTGTTCTGTTGGAGTGCCCACTTTCATATCTCCTATGCTAATTTGGAAACTTGAAACAACTTTGTTCCCCTTTACTTGTTGAGGTGGAAGATTGTTGTGTTGTCCATCTGAATCAGTACTGTCTCTATTTGTGCTTGGAGGCTTTCAATATTTCTCGAGTTCCGGCAGGTTTATGTGTTTCACTGTGTTTGCTGGGTTCCAGAGGCCCTTGACCTTTAGGTACTCCATGTGTGCTCTCCATCCCTTGTGGGATGCGTTGACATTTTGGTCACTGTGGAGTTGGCGAACCTTTGCAGTGACAACCAATATATCATCCCAGTTCCCTGTGACCATTTGTTACAGAGCTATTCTTGTATGTGTTGCATGTGTAGTCATGCCTGTGGTATGAGTGGGATGAATGATGTCCTCATGCCTGTTAGTTTTATAACTGTCAAAGACTGGTCTTTCTGGTAGAGGAGAACTTGCTGTTATTGCCTTCACTCTCCTGGGCACTGCGTATGCATGTGCTGTCTTTAAGGTCAGTGTCACTCCAAGAATACTTTCTCCTGCTCTGGGTACGGATAATATTTCTAGTATTTTATGGGGAATCCCAGCTGTTGCCAATAAGCATGAGTGGATGGGCACTCAAGTTGTGGTTTGCCATTATTTGGTGTTGTACTGAATTTGTAAAACATGACTGCATTTTCAAGGTAATATCTGTGCTTGAAACGGGCGAGATTAGGTTTTACAGTGCATTTTTTGGTTCTCTTTTTTATGTTTTTTTATTGAGGTTTTACAAAGCCGTACTATATTTCCATGTAGTTACAGAACAATTAATAATAGCAAGGTAAACAAGGACAAAAATAATAACAAAAAGTTAGGGAAACAATGAAAATCAGTTTAAAATACATATGCAGTGAATAACCCAACATCACAGTGCAGTGGAAATATAGAAGTAGTCAATTGCATAGAGGACTGAGGCTCAGTGTCACACAGTCCTCATATTCCAATATGTTATCCAACATAAGCTCCCATGTTGGGAACTCTTACATTCTACAGGTAGCATCCTAAGTGTATTGCTGTATCATATTGGTTATCATTATTATTAGAGGTATTTAGCATTTCTCAACAGCGAGGCAGGCAACGCCGAGGAATCCAAAACCCTCTGGCACAGCCAGGTGGCAAATGGAGCCAAGATATCTGTAGGCCTGTATGTAAGGGGCTTGAGTTCCCAGAAAGTTGACAGTTGTCCTCGACAAAAAGTAATGTCTTTTATCCATGCTTCAATGGAAGGAGCAGAATGCTTGCCCCAGTGTATGGCCACTCTGCGCTTCGCCAATAAGAGCAGCCTGGCAAGAAGCCGGCGATCTGCGGGAGGAGCATCTTTTACATAACCCAGCAAACCCACCAGAGGGAAGCAACTTAACTCCGTCCCTGTAATTTCCTGAATAGCACCATACACTTCCCCCCCAACCAGTGGTCGAAGTGGGCGGGATCGGAAGGGCACGGCGTGCCCCTGCTTTTTAAATTTAACTAAGTCTGTTCCCCTACTTCTTCATTTCAAAAATGCGTCACAGGACGGCAGGAATGCTCCGAACACAAAAAATATTACAAGATCCTCCTGCCCTGTGTGGTGCACATCGAGGAAGGCCTCTGCAGTTGCCAGGACTTCGTCCCCCTTCCCCTCTGCATCTGTGGGCAGGGGCCTGCCCAGCAACACTGTAGGAGCAGTGTTGCACTGGAGGAGCAATCAATCAGCACAAAAAACGGCTACCTCTGCTGGCCCGGCTGCTGCAGTGATTCACGCCTCATTTAGTGAGGAGGCCACATACCTGCCCCCACTGTGACCAATACAATGATCACATCAGGACACATTGGCAGCCCCGCCTTTGACCCCATCTGCCGAAAGGAAGAGGACTTCATGTGTAATTAGTGGCAGACTGTTCCCAAACCTTGGCGCTTTTTTTTTTAAATAACTGTGGAAAATGTTTAATGTCTTATCAGCTGTTTTCCTTATTACATTTAATAAAACGTGTACTTCTCATCTGTCTATGTTCAGGGTTGTGGTCTTTCTAGAAATACTGTTTGCCCTTTTCTAAGGATATAACATAAAAGCTCCCCGAGGTGTCCAGTTATGTGACACCAGAGCTCCTTGTGGACCCCATCCAGGGTCTGACTGTGAAAACAAATAAGCCCAGGCACCAAGGCCGGGCTGGTGTACTGGGCATCGGACCGAGGCTGGAGGAGTGGGAGACTGGTTTTGTTAGTGGAGGCAGCAAAACCGACTCCCAGTAACATAACCTGGAGGGCTGTCCAGTTCAATGAGACACTTCTCACTCTCAAAAATGCAAAATTCACTGCAGAATTCCTTGTAAGCCCAGCAGATTTCAGGCAGCAATAAAAGAGTCCATATGTATATCTCTGTTGGTTGATCTTCCTGTTGGAGAGAGATTGGAGTATTGTCTATTGACAGTTTTGACTCATCCATTGTAGCGCTGAGGGTTAAGATGACTGATGCAAAGAACCTGTACCATACAGATCACAGAACTATATTTAATGGGCATAGTTCAGTGGGTTACTACTTTTGTTACAGAGATCCTTTAGTTACTTGCAGTGCATAGCTTACAATCGTAATAAATCAAGCACCTTGAGCTATGACCTCCATCAAAGACCTGCCTGCAAACTCCATGGTGCAGGTTTGTCCGTTATGTTTTTTCTCCAGTCATTCATTATCCTAATACTGCTGAAATTGGTTTGTTTGGTTTGAAATACATTCTTATTAGAAAATCAAACCACTGTGTTACGTTTTGAATCCTCGGGTTCTGCTTCTCCAGATTTTAAAAAATGCCAACCATAAAAGATGGCATGTGAATCCTAACACCTTGTAGCCCCCTTTGTTTTGTAAATATTTTCTAAACATTGATTTACACACTTATGATTCATTGTCTCTGTATGTGTGCACAATGTAAAGTGCTCCAAGTCCCTCACTGGTATGAGATGCACTATAAAACAATTTTAATACATGTGAGAGAAGGGCTATGGAGAAATGAGGGGCAGTGTTGGAGGGTGATAGTGATGGAATCCTTGAAGGGCCCCAAGAAGATTGTCCTGGAGGGAGGAGCTTCGCGGGCGACCAAGATGGCCACGTAAGCTTGGAGCTCCGTGGACCGTCCGACCCACCGCAACTATCCTGCCTGAAATCCTGGTCCACGTTGGTGGAATTGTAATGCTGGTGGCCTACTGAGGTGGGGACTGCAATCGGCTTCCGAATCGGTGGATCCTGAGCAAAGTTACGTCGAGCTGAACTCCGCTCCGTGACGGTGCCATTGTCCCTCCGGACTTCGTCACTTCGCACGATCGGACTGCGTAGTGCCCGCCTGCCGCCTTCGTTGGTGAAGTAACTGCGCTCCTGCTTGAGCCTTCGGCACCCTGGTCTTGCCTTCTTGATCCGTCTGCCTCTCGGCTGTGGACCCAGATCTGTTGCCACCTCGCCTTTGTTCTCCCGTACCCATCATGGCGGGCAGAGGTGATCCGGACAGGGCATCAAATAAAGGTGGTCGGGGCAAGTCGCAAACACAGAACAATCGCATGGAGCGATATGTGAATCTCAAGTCGCCACCTACATCTGGGGCCGTCTCTAAAGGGACCCCATCGACTAGCCCGCCGGATGGATCGGACCCCACCCTCGTGGACATCATGGGTGCCATTACTAGCCTCCGTGCCGACATGCAGCAGCAGCACGAGACCCTGACTCATAAAGTGGACTCCATGGCTGTTGATATCACCCTCATTAGGGCCGACTTGGGCAAGACCAACGAGCGTGTGAAGGCTCTCGACATCAAGACCTCCAGCCTAACCTCGGACGTTTCCGAGTTACAGACTGAGGTCCGCAACCTGCGGACGACCGCTGATCTATTCTCAAGGCGGCTGGAGGACTTTGAGGGGCGAGCCAGGCGGCAGAACGTCCGCATAGTAGGGGTACCGGAGGGATCCGAGAATGACGCAGCTGACCTATTTGTGGAGGACTTGGTTAAGACTCATTTGGCGCCCTCTGGACTGAGTAATTTTTTTTCAGTGGAGCGTGCCCACCGTGTACCGGGGGGGCCCGCCGAAAACGGGAGCGTCGCCGCGACCGATTGTGGCGCGCCTCCTCAACTTCAGACACCAAGACGCGATCCTCCAAGCATCCAGATCGCATGGACCACTTCACTACCAGAATGCGGAGGTGCACTTTTATCCGGACTTCACCAGGATGGTGCAGCGGCAGCGCCTGAGCTACGCGGGGGTGAAGAGACGCCTCAGAGACTTGGGTCTCAAGTACTCCATGATGTTCCCTGCGAAACTCCGTGTTGAACACAAGGGACGTGCCCTCTTTTTTGACTATCCTGAAAATGTCAGTGAATGGCTGGACACTGTTTCGCCTGCTCGTGACGAGCAAGAAGATGAAGTTGGAGGCGCCTCGGGCGGAGCGGAGCGGCAAGACTGAACTAGGAGCTGATGCTACCCCCGCCTCGAATGACCGCCGAACTGGTGCTTCATTACTTAATGATCTCTCCTTCATTTCCATGGTGGGTGGCGGGACGATTTCGCGGGGATTCCTTACTCCTCTGGGTCTTTCGTAGAGTAGTTAATGGGGCGACAGGCACACTGCTGGTTGGGGGGGCTTTTTAGTCTACTGCAGGGGTGCAGGGTGGGGGGTTTGTTGGGTACAGTTATTTTGTGTGTTGTTTTTTCCTTTCTTTCTTTCCTTGTGTGGCAATGGGACATTGGTGCTCCTGAACTGTTTCTGATGCGGGTGTCTTCGGGCTTTGGGTGGGGCGGGCAGTGGGGGGATGGGGGGTAGGATGTTAAGAATTCTCAGTTGGAATGTCAACGGGTTGGGTGGCCGAATCAAGAGAGGGGTGGTGATACAACTGATTAAACGGCACATGCCAGATATTGTCCTTCTTCAGGAGACGCACTTGGTGGGCAACGCTTGTAAAGCTCTGAATCGTAAGGGTTACAAAATGGTGGCACACTCAGGGTTCTCTTCCGGCTCCCGGGGGGCGGGCATCCTCGTGCGCGCGTCCCTTCCCCTGGAGATAGAGACCACCTTGATTGATGACAGGGGGCGGTACGCCGCCGTGGCTGGTAGATGGGAAGGGCGTTCCCTCACGTTGTTTTCTGTGTATGTCCCCCCGGGCCTCCAATCTAGTACCTTTCAGGACCTTGGTGGTGCCATCTTGTCCATGCCGGTTGGCCGGTTGATAGTGGGGGGTGACTTTAATTCAGTTTGCTCTGGTCTGCTTGATCGCCAACCGCCCCGCGACCTACGTAGCCCGCAGATGTGGCTGCCGTCCTTTCTCGAGTCCATGGGTCTGGTAGACGGGTGGCGACTTCTGCATCCCACGCTCTGTCAATTTTCCTTCCTATCGGGTGCACACGGGAGCCTTTCTCGCATCGACTATGTCCTCACATTGGCTTCGGACGCACTGGCCGTTTCCGAAGCCCGCTTTCTGGCGCGGGGCATTTCTGATCACTCCCCGTTATGGGTCTCCTTTGACTTTGGGGTGGTCCTGTCGGAACGACCGGCAGCGGTCAATCCGTGGTATTTCCGGAATTTCAAAACCCGCTCCCTCCTGGCCAAAGCCATTGATCTTTACTTCTCCGAGAACGTGGGCTCGGTGAGGTCGGCCGTTACACTCTGGGAAGCCTTCAAGACGTGCTCCGTGGCGAGGCCCAGGCGCTCATCGCTGAGACCCGCCGGACTAGGGATTCTGACATGCTGGTTGTTGAGCAGGAAGTTCTGCGACTCGAGGCCCAGCTGGGGCCCGAGCCGGACCCCTCTGTCCTCCATACCCTCTCGCTGAAACAAGCGGAGTACCATGCCTTGGCTACTAATGCCGCCCTCGCCCTGGCCAAGGAACAGCGAGGCCGCATCTACGACGTGGGCGATAAGGCCGGGAAGTTGCTGGCTTGGTTAGACAGAAGGGAGATGGCCAGCCGTGTGGTACCCGAACTCCTCGGGGATGACGGTGTGGTCCTTACGGATCCTAGTGCTATCGTTGACTCATTCGCTGGCTACTTTCAGGGGGTCTATGAGTCTGCCTCGGACTTTTCGGAGGCGAACTCATCGGCCTTCCTCTCGGATATTGACCTACACTGCCTTTCCGAGGAAGAGAGAGCGGACCTGGATAGGGACATCACCGCTGATGAGATTGACCTTGCGATCCGCTCCCTACGGACCAGAAAGGCCTCCGGGCCTAACGGCATACCGGTGGAACTGTATAAAATCCGCTCGGACGCGGTCTCCCCACACCTCCGTAAAATGTTCTTGGAGTCCTTTGAGAGAGGCTGTCTCCCCCTGGATCAACGACTAGCTACCATCGTGGTCATCCACAAGGAGGGTAGGCCACGGGACGTCTGTCGATCGTACCGTCCTATCTCTCTCCTTAACGTGGAGCCCAAGGTCCTCGCCAAGCTGCTCGCCAACCGCTTGATTGGCGTCATTAGCGACCTTGTGCACCCCGACCTGTCGGGATTCATCCCCCACCGAAACACTGCCCTCAATTTGCGTCGCCTCCATGGTGTCATGGCCAGGGCCCATACTCTCGAAGAGCCGGCTGTCCTGGCGTCTCTCGACGCCACTATGGCCTTCGACTCGCTCGAATGGCCATACCTCTGGGCAGTGCTGACCAAACTCGGGTTCGGACCTGTCTTTGTGAGCTGGGTGAAGCTCTTGTATGCGGACCCGATGGCTAATGTTACGGTCAACGGTCGCCTGTCGGCGCCATTCCCCCTACGTCGGGGTACTAGACAGGGTTGCCCCCTGTCGCCCCTTCTGTTTGCCTTGGCCCTTGAACGGCTTGCAGCTTTACTGCGTGCGCATCCTGACCTGCGAGGCATTACATGGGCCCCTGGCTTCGAAGACAGGGTCTCCCTGTACGCCGATGGTATCCTGCTTTATCTGACTTCCCCCTGCAGGTCCCTCATTGTGAATGTCAAGAAAGCAATTCCCTTTGGACACACTTAATCAAGACAATAAGACATACAGCAAAAATGCAGGCAAACTCTGAGCAATGCACAAGTGACCCAAATTCTGAAACAACAAATTATCCTTAAAATGTACTAATTTATTTAAAAATATAATTAAAAACAGAATAAAAATAAATGTATTACACTCAGGCTAAAAACACAAACCCATTATACCAGCTTCCACCCCAAATCACAAAGGGAAAGTATTCCCTTTAGTCAATTCCTCCGGCTCAGGAGGAATTGCTCAGATGTAAATGACTATTATAAACATGCTGCGGTGCTCAAAAGAAAGTTCCGTGATCGTGGCTACCCAAAAAAACTCCTATCCAATTCCCTAAAGAGGGCCAGATTTTATGATCGGGATGCCTTGATCAAGAAATCTGACACCCAGAAGAGCACTCTGAATAGAATAGTTTTCTCCACTAAGTTCTCGCATATTAGTAATGAAATCAAGAATGTGGTTAATAAACACTGGCACATTCTTAACCACGATGAAGACACAGTGTTGGAAAAACCTCTTTTTGCCTTCAAAAAGAACAGAAATTTGCGAGATCTCCTTGTCCATACTTATAAAGATGAGGGTAGGGAAAGCCAAAGAACCTTGGATAACGCCACAGTGGTTGGCACCACGAGATGCAGTAGCTGCAATATATGTGATCAGTGCATGGTTGCCACCGAAATCACATGCAATAATAAGACAATTAGATGCAAAACTCACAATAACTGTAAGAGCAGAAACATTATCTACATACTAAAATGTCCTTGCGGACTTTTTTATGTTGGAGAAACTGGGAGAGAAGCCAGGATTAGACTGCAGGAACACAGATCAGCCATTAGGACCAAAAAGATGACCGCCCCAATTGTTTCCCACTTTCTGGAAAAAGATTATGGTGAATGTGATTTCAAGTGGTTTATTTTGGAAAGAGTTAAAGTGGGGAAAAGAGGGGGTAACATTGTGAATAAACGCAAACAGAGAGAACAATGGTACATTTCTTACTTTGACACGGTAAGAAATGGACTCAACTCCCGTGAAGAATGGGATAGGTTGATTGGCTGACTTATATAGGGACCCTTATTCCATCCAGAAAAGTCAGGTGCTACTTTTTTAGTTATTAGGATGTCCGGCGTATTGATGTATCCACACACGCTTGGCTATAATATAGATAGCATTAAATCCTTGTACTGCCCAGTTTCATGTAGGTATACCTGCTTATTAAAAGTTTAAACAATCTATATGAGAGCAACAGCCCATTTCTTTGTGCGTAAAGATGTGGTTTATATTTCCAAATATACGAATATAAACAGGGATGCGTGAAGAGCTGTTTACTGTCAGGCGCGTACATATGCGCATGCGCATCCTTCATGCCATTCCTTATGTATTCCCCATTCCCCATGCCCACAATGATGTGTGTGCTTACAGGCATCAATAGTCCAAACAATTTAAAATGAGCAACATCTCTTTGCAGATGTATGTGGACAATACTCCTAAATAAAATTAGGATTTTATATCCTTCGGAGGTGTGCATAGTCGTCTATGGGTAGGCGCATATAGATGCGCATGCGTAGCCTTTATTTCAAATATAAAAAAAAATTTCCGTATACTCCTAAATTTAATAGGTTAACATTCTTAAATATAGACTGCGCTATGTTTAAAAGGGCTCAAAGAGGCTTAGAGACATTCAGCCACATGACTAATCACGGCGAGTGTTCTCCGTATGCCTAGTCTCCTTTCTATCTCCAGGCTCCACACCGGTGGTTGCATGATCACTTCCGCACTTGGACGCAAGGAAAATGTATTTAAAGGGTGGATATTTCTCGAGCTGATTAGCAAAGAGTAGATTACGGAGAATCCACGCGGGAAGCTTACCGGCTCCGTAGAAAAAGGTACGTGACAGTTTGCAGAGAAAAGATAGAGAATAATCCCCGTTTAATAGTACCTCTTTTTAAATATCTCTTCTGGTGGCAACACCTTATAAACTAGGCGTATATACGCTTTTCTGTTATAGGAGCTGCTTTTATCCTCGAACGGGAGACGAATGCATCCCCAAGTCAGTTAAAAATTGGTCAAAATTAGAGTTATTCTAAACGTGAGTATCTACTCGGGTCAGTTTACTACTGCTCGATTACTATGCTAACAACGTGTGGGAACTTATTACATCCCTTCTATCTTTCTTTTGCGTAGTGGTCAATATTGGAAAAATCGTAATAGACTGAACTTGACTACCGCGTGGTAATCAGCATTGCTGACTTCAATAGTAAGTAGGATCTATAGTCCACCGTTTTTTACTCGGGCGTTATGTCCATAGGATGCGTATTGATACAAGTTCCGTTTTTCTAGGATGATATACAGTTTGAAGAATCAGCTGAATATGTGCGCTTGATATGATTGTTCAATACCACTAATTGTGAGTATATATTCGGGTATGATCGAACTAGAAATGAAAACATAATTGGTTTTCTTATCAATCCGCACTGTTTTAGTAGTGTTCCACTAATTGACTTTCCCTCTGCTCAGTCAATGTGTGCGTCTGCCTACATTTTGGCAATTTACTTGCATTTTCGTACTGAAATAATTATGGCGTTATGGAGATAAGATTAGAAATTAAAATTTTCTCTCTATATATTTATATATTTTGCAGTGGGCATCACGAACGCATGCCTATACGGCAAAAGAAAGGAGGAAAGCTTTCCCTTTTAATAAAATAAATAGCGGGAGCTTTTTGCCCCGTTTTTAGACCAAGAAGTCCTCTCAGAAGGTCAGTATTTTCCATTTGTTTGAGACATTTCTGTGGCTCTATCTTGGGTCTGTCACTAAATAGGATACTTGGGGATAAAAACAATCTAAGCCAGTTTTGGAATCACAATCACTATTGTTGTAACCTAGGTTGGTGTGAAGACAAGGAATATTTTCACCTAACCAGTTATGCAATTTTTGAAATCGATCCCCCATTTGTGTGATTATTGGCCTAAAAATACTATGGTTCATAAAAAATACATACGTTGCCTTTGTCATATATATGACTGTGATCACTCATGAGGTGTGATAAAACATAAAGTATCTTTGAAAAGCAATGAAATGTAAATGTTATGAGTATTCTTGTCCTGTAAATTTTTAATTGATGTTTTGACTTGTGTGGTCCTGAGCATACGAAAAATAGGAAAACCGTTAGATATATATAGATCACAATGGGGTTCTATACAGTTCAAAATTCCTTGACCAGCCGGCCAAAGAATATTTATTGGTTCAATAAATTTATAATCAAACAAATACAACAAATAACCCGAGTGTTACGGGTTACATTGGGGCACAGTCCTGTGCCATGCAAGGAGGGGAAAGGTGAAAAAGTAAAGGTAAGTGAAGAAAATTTATCAGGCAAACAGTGTGAGCTAGCAGGTCACTGGTATAAGTTATACATTTAGCAGTGTATCCTGACTTCATTCATACAACCAATAGTATCAGGGAAGTACATGTATGAACTACTCTAAGGTCGACGTTTCGATCCCCAGCTCGGGTATTACGGGATCATCATCAGGACAAGTGAAATAATATTGCCTGAACACAGTTATATAACACACCTAAGTGGTGGCTTGAAAGCGAACCTGTCTTCAAATGGGGGAGTACTTGATAGGTCAGCCAAGTTATTCTTTAAGGGATAAGGATTCCCATGAATTATTATGGATTCTGCGTTGGTGCTGGGACTGGTAAAGCCCAATCTAAAATACCAACTTCTCTTTGATGCTGGTCAATCGATCGGTGCTGGGTTTGAGGGACCCGATCTGGAAGGTATGCGCAGCAGACTCAAACCACAATGGGTGGTCTTGTGTTACCGTGGTCTATTGGCGACCAGCTCGTGAGACCGATGCCTTGGGAAATTTCTCCCTCACCGCGGACCAGTTAATCGTCTGGCCGCGTCTCCAATCCCAGCGCAAACTCAAGACGCTGAAGGACGCCGATCCGGCACAAAAGGTTCCCTCAAGCACACCTGCTTGGAGTTTTACACACAGAAACGGACCTCTCACATACTCATCACAGTCGCCAATAGACCACGGTAACACAAGACCACCCATTGTGGTTTGAGTCTGCTGCGCATACCTTCCAGATCGGGTCCCTCAAACCCAGCACCGATCGATTGACCAGCATCAAAGAGAAGTTGGTATTTTAGATTGGGCTTTACCAGTCCCAGCACCAACGCAGAATCCATAATAATTCATGGGAATCCTTATCCCTTAAAGAATAACTTGGCCGACCTATCAAGTACTCCCCCATTTGAAGACAGGTTCGCTTTCAAGCCACCACTTGGGTGTGTTATATAACTGTGTTCAGGCAATATTATTTCACTTGTCCTGATGATGATCCCGTAATACCCGAGCTGGGGATCGAAACGTCGACCTTAGAGTAGTTCATACATGTACTTCCCTGATACTATTGGTTGTATGAATGAAGTCAGGATACACTGCTAAATGTATAACTTATACCAGTGACCTGCTAGCTCACACTGTTTGCCTGATAAATTTTCTTCACTTACCTTTACTTTTTCACCTTTCCCCTCCTTGCATGGCACAGGACTGTGCCCCAATGTAACCCGTAACACTCGGGTTATTTGTTGTATTTGTTTGATTATAAATTTATTGAACCAATAAATATTCTTTGGCCGGCTGGTCAAGGAATTTTGAACTATATAGAACCCCATTGTGATCTATATATATCTAACGGTTTTCCTATTTTTCGTATGCTCAGGACCACATGTTGTTTTGATAAATACTTGCTACCCATGGTCCCGAGCGATCCAATGGGTCCCCTTGTCCCTTCTCATTGACTTGTGTGGTAACAGATTGAGAAAAATTGCAATATATATATGTTGCTTCTGTGATATACTGTGACGGTGATCACACGTAGACTTGATAAAACAGCAATGAAATGAAATGTTAGTATTATCTATGTTTGTATTGTTTAGTGTTTTAACTTATGCAAGATGGTGTAATGTGCTGAGCAGTGATAAGATCTGACAAATTCTGATTAGCAGATGAATTTTAGCCTTATGTATAAATTTGATAATACTTGCAACATTTATGTTGAGAATTTTCTCTTTTTAATTCATAGTATTTCGGGGAAGACGGTTAATATATATTTTTCCTGAAGAAGACGGCAGCATTAGAGTTGGCCCGTCGAAACGCGTTGAGAAGTAGGGGAGAGAATTCACAACATCCCTGAAGGACTATTCTGACTAACGCTGAATACACCTTGTCTGAATTCCTCTCTTTGTTTTTTGCTTGCTTCAGGAACTGGTGTTATGAATTTTCAGTATAATTTGTTCCATATATTGTCTGTTTTCCCCTGAGTGTAATACATTTATTTTTATTCTGTTTTTAATTATATTTTTAAATAAATTTGTACATTTTAAGGATAATTTGTTGTTTCAGAATTTGGGTCACTTGTGCATTGCTCAGAGTTTGCCTGCATTTTTGCTGTATGTCTTATTGTCTTGATTAAGTGTGTCCAAAGGGAATTGCTTTCTTGACATTGTCAATAGTTGGTACCCCATCCCTTTGGTAGAGGGTCCCTCTCTCTTTTATTAGAGATTCAGTGTACAGTCCCTTGTGGATTGGAGAGTTCTTCTGTCTATAAGACTTGCTACTAGTGTACAATATTGTATAACATTGTCTGTGCGATGGATCAGATTAAAACCTTTGGGTTTAGTGATGACCAACTACACCGAATTATGAGTACTAAAAGAGGAAATAAAATCACCTTAGTATCAGGAAAAGGGGAGAACTGGGGGAAGTTACTAAACCTAAAAAAGAAACTCATCCGCACGGAAGCACATGCGGATTTTTTAGCTGAATACGTGAAATCAGGCATCATTCCTATCGGCTTACAGGTTCGTAATGAACCGGGTCTATTCACTGATAATAAAAAGTTTTTAGAAACATGGACATTGATCTCTAACAGGTGCAGTAGAGACTGGATGCTCCTCATTATAGAGACAGCGCAAGGTCTCATTATACTGGAGCAAGAAGAAATAGAAAAATTAGAAACAGAGCTTAAAGGGTGTCCTGCACTTGAAGAAGCCAAAAAGAAACTGGCAGAGATAAACAAAGATGTTGAGGGATATAGTGACTACCTGATTAATAAAAAGACCAATAAACTAAAAAAAGACGTTGAACGTTTCTCTGTGGAGAATGTATATCCCTTTCTTAGAGAAAACTACTACCAAAATAAAAACGATGGTAACTGGGATAGACCTTATACATATCAAACATACTCCAGAGGTGGCAATAAACGTGTCACTTTCTCAGAAACCTCAGGCTCCGGTAGTGAGGAGGAGGAATGCAATTCTAATGAGACTGGTAGAAATGTCGGTGAACAGGAAGATTTTTTAGAATCCCGCCCGAGGAGAACCCAACGATTCAATGGGAACCGAGGGCGGGGTCAGTTCAATGGGAACCAAGGACAAGGACGGGGACAATTCAACCGTGGCAACTCCCAATACAACCGTGCACCTCAACAACAGGAGTACATGAGCACACGGAACAAGCAGTACTGGAGACCAGCAAACTACCAGTAATCAATTTATCAAACAGAGAACTCAGCATCACAGAACTTAACATCCTGAGCAGGGGTTTTAGCTTTGTTCCCTCTACCACGATTGATAAATTTCAATTAGAGAAAGACCTTAAGGCTTTTTTTAGGAAAATAAGATTGAAGCGTTTTTTTGAGAATAGAGAGAGTAGAGTTACAGATAATATCACTGGACTTAGACCCAAATCTACCTTTACCCCCACTGTTGGTATGGTGGGAAAGAACATCGAAGCTTTCGAGATAGCTGTGGAGAGTGGAATCTTTAAAATCTTAGACCAGGGAAAGAAAATACCCTCACATAACATTTCCAAGGCTGAGAGGGAAGCATTAGAGAACCTTAAGAATGACAACTCCATAACGGTTAAACCAGCCGACAAAGGCGGGGGAGTTGTTATTTTTGACACTCCTGATTATGAAAAAAGAATTAGGAGGATGCTTGAAGTGAAGGAGCATTATGCTCCTACTAATGCCAACTGCTTGCTGGGCATCTCGAGGGAATGCCTACATCTGTTGACTAATGCCAGAGATGAGGGCCTTATTAGTGAGGAGGAATTTAGATTCCTAAATAATACTGAGCCTAAAACACCAGCTATTTATGGCCTACCAAAGGTTCATAAACACAAATCAGATCCCCCTATGCGGCCTATTGTAAGCAGCATAAACTCACTCCTTGAACCCATAAGCAAATATGTGGACCACTTTCTGAGGCCATTAGTCTGTGGACTTAGATCGTATGTGGGAGATTCCGCGCATATCATTTCCCTGGTAGAGGGATTGCCTTTCTGTGAAGAGACTCAGTGTCTGGTTACTCTAGACATTGAGTCTCTTTACACCAACATCCCCCAACATGATACAATTGAAGTCATTGATGAACTTCTATCTCATCATGACTTAAATGGGGCAAACAAAGAATTTCTGGTGGACTGTGTACGCCTCATTCTAACAAACAATGTTTTCCTATTCAAAGATGAATACTTTAAGCAATTGAAGGGGACCAGTATGGGGGCCACATGTGCCCCAAGCCTGGCCTGCCTTTATGTAGGCAATTTTGAAAATAAGCACATTTACAACGAAATGGCACCCTTTTTCGAGAATGTAGCGGTCTGGTACCGCTACATCGATGATATTTTTTTCATCTGGGAAGGGACCAGTGCATTATTAAATGAATTTCTACTTTGGATTAATTTAGGTGATCCCAACCTTAGGTTTACCTCTACCCACAGTACTATGAAGGTTGATTTTTTGGACATCACTATCAAGAGTGTGGATGGTGCATTAGCAGTTGAGTTGTTCACTAAGCCTATGGCTAAAAACACAATTCTCCATTATACCAGCTTCCACCCCAAATCACAAAGGGAAACTATTCCCTTTAGTCAATTCCTCCGGCTCAGGAGGAATTGCTCAGATGTAAATGACTATTATAAACATGCTGCGGTGCTCAAAAGAAAGTTCCGTGATCGTGGCTACCCAAAAAAACTCCTATCCAATTCCCTAAAGAGGGCCAGATTTTATGATCGGGATGCCTTGATCAAGAAATCTGACACCCAGAAGAGCACTCTGAATAGAATAGTTTTCTCCACTAAGTTCTCGCATATTAGTAATGAAATCAAGAATGTGGTTAATAGGAGGAGCTTCGCCGGCGATCAAGATGGCCGCGTGAGCTCGGAGCTCCGAAGACCTCCCGGTCCTCCGCAATAATCCTGCTATCTATCCTGTCCCACGACAGTGGGAATCGACTGCTGAGTGGGTCCTGATGCGGCGCCCGCTTTCGGAATGAAAATCGGACATTCCTGGACTTAGTTGGCTCGACGAAACCCGGAGGCTCCTTCCGCATCATTGTACACCATTGAGGGGTACAGCGGTGCTTCCGCACGAGCGCCTCTTTGTCTGAGCTTAGTCCCACCGATGAGCAACTCTGATATCTGCATGCCCTGCTACTCGGCCTAAGTACCGGACCCTGGTTCTACCATCGTGTGTGTGGCGCGCCTACCAAGAGGCTCCTTACCCCTGCTGGCCGCCTGACCCGAGGGTACCAACATGGCGGGCAAAGGAGACCTGGACAGAGGCAAGTCCCAGCGGGTCAACAGAAAACCTTCCCAGTCCCAGTCTACTATCCCAGAACGCTTTTCCCAGTCAAGAAGCTCGCCGGTGCAGGCGGGCCGTACTAATGACTCGAAACGGGATGGATCGCCGGACGATTCTGCCATAACGCTTCGGGACGTTCTGGGCGCGATCACGGGAGTACAGACGGAGATGCACGCACTCCGGGAGGAACTGTCCAGCAAGGTCGACTCCCTGAAGATCGAGATGAACCTCATCAGGACTGACCTCGGGAAAACCAACGACCGGGTGAAGTCGTTGGATCTCAAGACGACTAGCCTGGTCACTGATGTGTCTGATATCCAGACGGAGGTACGTGACCTGAAATTGGCGAACGGAATGCTGGCGCGCCGACTGGACGAGTTTGAAGGCCGCACGCGGCGCCAGAACGTCCGTATTACTGGGGTACCGGAGAAGGCCGAAGAGGACTCGGCTGAACTTTTCGTGGAGGATCTGGTGCTTAAGAACTTGGCGCCGGGGGGCCTGAGTAAGTTCTTCTCGGTGGAACGGGCACACAGGATACCGGGGGGACCACCCAAATCTGGCGCTTTCCCTCGCCCCATCATCGCACGGCTCTTTAACTTTAGGGACAGAGACGCTATCCTGCAGGCGTCAAGAGCCGCTGGTCCTTTGCGATTCCAGAACTCCGACGTGAACTTTTTTCCGGATTTCACTCAGGCTGTGCAGAAAAAGCGTCAGAGCTTTACCGGGGTGAAACGAAGACTGAGAGAAATGGGCCTGCGGTACTCCATGCTCTACCCTGCCAAGCTCTGCATCGAGCGGGACCACCGGACCCTGTTTTTTGACTTTCCGGACGAGGTGGGGCACTGGCTGGATACCCTACCACAGGAGCGACGCGAACCGGCTGACCAGACGGAGGAGTCCACCGAGGGCGCGGAAGCGCAGGAATGAATATTTATTGTTTGACTTTCTGTGAGCTGGGTAGCCGTATGGGACTTTCACTTCAGACACTGCTGCTATGGTTTGACTCGTTTTGTCAATAATATGGGGGATGACGGGGGGTGATAGGATGTCTCCTTTCTCCTCTGTGGGCTTTCTGTAGGTTAGTTAAGGGGCGACAGGCACACTGCTAGTTGGGGTGGATTTTAGTCTTATGCAGGGGTGCAGGGTGGTGGGTAGTTGGGGTGTGTTTTTTCAACTTCTTTTCTTGTCTTATTCTTTGTCCTGGCTGAGGTCTTATTGCGCTGCTATGTTACTGCTGTGGGCGCCATTGCGGGCACGGGTGGGGGGGAGGGGGCGGAACGTCCCTGATGATGGGGGGTAGAACTCTTAACTTGTTAAGCTGGAATGTAAACGGGTTGGGGGACCGTATTAAAAGGGGTGTGGTGTTGCAAATGCTCAAACGCTGTTCGCCAGATGTGGTTTTCCTGCAGGAGACCCACCTAGTGGGGCACACTTGTAAAGCCTTGACTAGACGTGGTTTCAAAATGGTGGCACACTCGGGGTTCTCCTCGGGATCACGAGGGGTGGGCATCATGGTGCGCATGTCCCTCCCGCTGGAGGTGGAGTCGGTGCTTGCGGATGAGAGAGGCAGATATGTTGCTGTGGTGGGCAAATGGGAGGGCTGCACGCTAGTTTTAGTTTCGGTTTATGTTCCCCCGGGGCTACAAGAGACTACTTTCAGGGATCTAGCTGGCGCCATTTTGGGTCTCCCTGAGGGGCTGCTGCTTGTGGGTGGTGACTTTAATTCTGTCGTTTCCGGGGACCTGGACCGCTTCCCATCCAGAGATCTGCGTCCTTCCCAGTCCTGGCTGTCTGATTTCCTAGATTCCATGGGGATGGTTGATTGCTGGCGTCTGTTGCACCCCTCCCAGAGACAGTACACGTTCCTCTCCGGCGCCCATGGTAGCCTTTCTAGACTAGACTACGTCCTCACCCCGGCGGCCCAGGCGCAGTCCATGTCCACTGCGCGTCTCCTGGCTAGGGGCATTTCGGATCACTCCCCAGTTTGGGTCTCCTTTGACTTTCGAATCCCCGTGTCCTCGCGGGTAGCTCCCATCAACCCTTGGTACTTTCGCGACCCGAAGACCAGGTCGCTCCTGGCTAAGGCTATGGATCGGTACTTCGTCGAGAATACAGGTTCAGTTGACTCGTCCGTTTCCCTTTGGGAGGCCTTCAAAACTGTACTTCGCGGCGAGGCCTTCTCCTTGATTGCGGAGGTCCGCCGTCGGCGGGACGAGGACGTAGTTCGACTGGAATCTGACATTGCTGCATTAAACTCCCAGCTGGAGCTGGGCCCGTCTCCCGAGCTACTCCACGCTCTCTCCCTCAAACAGTCTGAGCTCCGGGCGACCGCCACTGACGCGGCGAAAGCCCTGAGCAGGGAGCAGCAAGGCAGAATCTATGACGCGGGTGACAAGGCTGGCAAGCTCCTGGCGTGGCTGGATAGAAGGGAACTCGCGTCTCGGGTGGTCCCGGAGCTGACCAGTGCGGAAGGCCTATCCCTCACGGACCCGGCGGCCATAGTTGGGTCCTTCGCGGACTACTTTGGGGAGGTTTACGCTTCGGCGGACCCCCTCCCGGAGTCTGCGTCGGCATCCTTCTTGGAGAACATTGAGCTTCCCTGCCTCTCGGACCTCGAGCGTGACGACATGGATCGGGACCTAACGGTGGATGAGACGGCCTTGGCTATTAAATCATTACGCTCGGGCAAAGCGCCGGGGCCAAACGGCATCCCGGTTGAGCTCTACAAACTCAGTGCCGACGCACTTGCGGCACCTCTGTTGAACATGTTCCTTGGGGCCCGCGAGGTGGGAGAACTCCCCCCCGACCAGCGGCTGGCCACCATTGTGGTGATACATAAGGAGGGGAAGCCTCGCGATCTTTGTCGATCCTACCGACCCATCACCCTCTTAAACGCCGAACCCAAGATTCTGGCCAAACTATTGGCTAATCGGTTGGTGGGAGTGATCTCGGACCTGGTGCACCCGGACCAGTCCGGCTTCATCCCGCATCGGAATACGGCGCTCAATCTGAGACGGCTTCACGCAGTAATGGCGCGTGTCCATCTGCTCCGTGAACCCACTGTCCTCGCCTCCCTCGACGCCACTATGGCATTTGACTCGTTGGAGTGGAACTACCTGTGGGCAGTTCTGGCCAAGTTGGGGTTTGGACCCGCTTTCATCGGCTGGGTCCGGCTGCTGTACTCCGCTCCAATGGCCAATGTGACGGTCAATGGTCGGTTGTCTGCCTCCTTCGCGCTGCACAGGGGCACTAGGCAAGGTTGCCCGCTTTCCCCGCTCCTATTTGCCCTAGCACTTGAGCCACTGGCGGCCTGGATCAGAACGCACCCCGATATCTCTGGGATAACGTGGTCCCCGGGTTTCGAGGACCGGATATCGCTCTATGCGGATGACATCCTTCTGTATCTCTCCTCTCCATGCCACTCGCTCATACTGGCCTTTGAACTCTTGGGAACCTTCGGGACCCACTCGGGCCTGGTAATCAATTGGTCTAAATCCTCGTTGTATGTACTGTCCGGAGACACGCCCCGCCTCCCCCGTGGGTGCTCAATTCAGGTGGCCCAGCAGGGCTTTCGGTATTTGGGCATCTACGTGTCGCGAGACTCCCGAGCCCGGTACTCGCACAACCTCCTCCCGCCGTTGGAGCGATTGCGCCGGGACGTCGAAGGCTGGAAGAAGTTGCCGATCTCCCTGATGGGTAGAGCCGCACTTTTTAAGATGATGGCGTTGCCTCGCTTCTTGTATGCCCTGCAGAATACACAGGATCCCGTACCGGCAAAATACTTTACGGATATCGAATCACTGCAGCGGGCGTTGCTGTGGGATGGTAGGCCGAGAATCTCGTTGGCTAAGTTGACTATACCAAGTTATGATGGGGGCATTGCCCTGCCTGACGTGAGGCGCTACTATTGGGCGTCCCAGCTGGCGGCAATTAATCATGGCCTCTACGGCCCGGCGGTCAACCCGGGCTACGCTATGGATCGGTGGCTAGTGGGAGATGGGAATTACTACAGAGCGTTGTACTCCGGATCTCTGGATCGGAAACTGACAGGTCCCACTATGACGATGGTGCGTATATGGCGCACAATTACTAAAACTCTGGGCTGGCATAATAAGGTTACTATGGCCACTCCGCTGTTTGATTCGGATATACTGGGGAAGCTGTGGCATACTAAGGGCTTCGACAGGTGGGACACCATTGGGATTTCCAAAGTTGGGGACATGGTAGCCAGAGGACGGGTCAAGTCGTTTGAGGTGCTGCAGTCTGAATACCAACTGGCGGCGACGGAATACTTCCGACACGCCCAGCTTAGTCATGCCCTCTCTCCCTACGTAGCGGAAGGGGAGTCTATCCCTGAATCATCCCCCCTGGAAGATCGGGTGCTGGACGGCCATATGCCGGACAGCGCTATCTCTCTAACGTATAAAAAACTCATTAATGTAAGAGTGGATTTGCTGGTGCGACTGAGAGAGCTGTGGGTGCATGACGGTATAGAGGTGGATGACGAAGAGTGGCAATCGGCGGTCTCCTCCCCTAGGGAGGTGGCCATATCGGCACGGCTCCGCCTGGTGCAGCTGAAGATACTGCACAGAGTGTATGTCACCGGCCCCAGACTTCTACGTATGGGGCTTTCTATGGATGGCGTGTGCCGGCGGGGGTGTGGTATGCTTGGTACCTTCCTGCACATCATATGGGAGTGTCCGGAAGTGGCCCGCTATTGGAAGCGTGTGCATGAGGTTATGGAAGAAGTGACTGGTGTGGCCCTGCCGGCAGAGGCCCGGAGATGCCTCCTCAACATCTGGGGCCCGACCGATTACAATGTTGCACAGACCCGTTGGATCACCCTGGGCAATATGGTGGCTAAGAGAGACATCGCCCAGAAATGGGGTGCGCCTGCTCCTCCCTCGCTCAGCCTATGGGAAACTAATATGGACTGGTGCATGCTGCGTGAAAAGACGGTGTATGTAGCCAGGGGTAAACCTAAAATGTGGAGATCTGTTTGGGGTGCCTGGAACTCTTATAGAGGTGATATTTGCGACCCCCCCGTTGAACTTGATCCCGAGATCCAGCTTTCCCCGTAGTGCCCCCTACCTGTGGTTCCAGATTGTCTATCCTGCGGCACTACTTCCCACATGCCTCATTGTTGCCATTGTCAGTGTGTTACCTTGGGTGTGCAGCCCCCGACCTCCTACCGCCACGCACGTCCGCTGTATCTGTATTGTCCTCAGCCTACCCTCTTTTCCCTTCTTTTTCTCCAGTGCTTATTGCACACTTCTTTTTCTTGGCCTTCTGGGCCCTTTTACCTTATGGTTTACTTGTTTCAGATTTTGATGTTATTTAAAAATTAAACCTGATTGCTCCTGCTCCTGGTATGGTACATGACCTGTCCTGTTGCCTTAATGCTGCCTGGCCTCCGGGATGTATGGCTGAATAGCGGTGTACTTTTTCCTACAAATAAAGGTTTTCCAAAAAAAAAAAAAAAAAAAAATAAAGAATGTGGTTAATAAACACTGGCACATTCTTAACCACGATGAAGACACAGTGTTGGAAAAACCTCTTTTTGCCTTCAAAAAGAACAGAAATTTGCGAGATCTCCTTGTCCATACTTATAAAGATGAGGGTAGGGAAAGCCAAAGAACCTTGGATAACGCCACAGTGGTTGGCACCACGAGATGCAGTAGCTGCAATATATGTGATCAGTGCATGGTTGCCACCGAAATCACATGCAATAATAAGACAATTAGATGCAAAACTCACAATAACTGTAAGAGCAGAAACATTATCTACATACTAAAATGTCCTTGCGGACTTTTTTATGTTGGAGAAACTGGGAGAGAAGCCAGGATTAGACTGCAGGAACACAGATCAGCCATTAGGACCAAAAAGATGACCGCCCCAATTGTTTCCCACTTTCTGGAAAAAGATCATGGTGAATGTGATTTCAAGTGGTTTATTTTGGAAAGAGTTAAAGTGGGGAAAAGAGGGGGTAACATTGTGAATAAACGCAAACAGAGAGAACAATGGTACATTTCTTACTTTGACACGGTAAGAAATGGACTCAACTCCCGTGAAGAATGGGATAGGTTGATTGGCTGACTTATATAGGGACCCTTATTCCATCCAGAAAAGTCAGGTGCTACTTTTTTAGTTATTAGGATGTCCGGCGTATTGATGTATCCACACACGCTTGGCTATAATATAGATAGCATTAAATCCTTGTACTGCCCAGTTTCATGTAGGTATACCTGCTTATTAAAAGTTTAAACAATCTATATGAGAGCAACAGCCCATTTCTTTGTGCGTAAAGATGTGGGTTATATTTCCAAATATACGAATATAAACAGGGATGCGTGAAGAGCTGTTTACTGTCAGGCGCGTACATATGCGCATGCGCATCCTTCATGCCATTCCTTATGTATTCCCCATTCCCCATGCCCACAATGATGTGTGTGCTTACAGGCATCAATAGTCCAAACAATTTAAAATGAGCAACATCTCTTTGCAGATGTATGTGGACAATACTCCTAAATAAAATTAGGATTTTATATCCTTCGGAGGTGTGCATAGTCGTCTATGGGTAGGCGCATATAGATGCGCATGCGTAGCCTTTATTTCAAATATAAAATTTTTTTTCCGTATACTCCTAAATTTAATAGGTTAACATTCTTAAATATAGACTGCGCTACGTTTAAAAGGGCTCAAAGAGGCTTAGAGACATTCAGCCACATGACTAATCACGGCGAGTGTTCTCCGTATGCCTAGTCTCCTTTCTATCTCCATGCTCCACACCGGTGGTTGCATGATCACTTCCGCACTTGGACGCAAGGAAAATGTATTTAAAGGGTGGATATTTCTCGAGCTGATTAGCAAAGAGTAGATTACGGAGAATCCACGCGGGAAGCTTACCGGCTCCGTAGAAAAAGGTACGTGACAGTTTGCAGAGAAAAGATAGAGAATAATCCCCGTTTAATAGTACCTCTTTTTAAATATCTCTTCTGGTGGCAACACCTTATAAACTAGGCGTATATACGCTTCTCTGTTATAGGAGCTGCTTTTATCCCCGAACGGGAGACGAATGCATCCCCAAGTCAGTTAAAAATTGGTCAAAATTAGAGTTATTCTAAACGTGAGTATCTACTCGGGTCAGTTTACTACTGCTCGATTACTATGCTAACAACGTGTGGGAACTTATTACATCCCTTCTATCTTTCTTTTGCGTAGTGGTCAATATTGGAAAAATCGTAATAGACTGAACTTGACTACCGCGTGGTAATCAGCATTGCTGACTTCAATAGTAAGTAGGATCTATAGTCCACCGTTTTTTACTCTGGCGTTATGTCCATAGGATGCGTATTGATACAAGTTCCGTTTTTCTAGGATGATATACAGTTTGAAGAATCAGCTGAATATGTGCGCTTGATATGATTGTTCAATACCACTAATTGTGAGTATATATTCGGGTATGATCGAACTAGAAATGAAAACATAATTGGTTTTCTTATCAATCCGCACTGTTTTAGTAGTGTTCCACTAATTGACTTTCCCTCTGCTCAGTCAATGTGTGCGTCTGCCTACATTTTGGCAATTTACTTGCATTTTCGTACTGAAATAATTATGGCGTTATGGAGATAAGATTAGAAATTAAAATTTTCTCTCTATATTTTATTTATTTATTTATTTATAGAGTTTTATATAGCGCGGACAAGACCCGTGGGTATCAGAGCGCTTCACAAGGAAAGAAATACACATATCAACATTCAAATAGCATTGATAATAACAAATTGATCTGAGGTAGCAGGTACTATACTCAACGCTGTGATTAGCTATGAGTGTTCCTATTATCTGTGCAATTACCAGTAGGTGCTTAACATGTAAAGAAATGACATATAGACATTATATTAACATTAAAAGTAACAAATAGATATGAGGTAGAAGGCAGTGTATTGTAGGGACGTGATTAGATATATATACCCCTATTAAATGCCCAATTAGCAATAGATGACGAGCAGGCTGAGCTCAGGTCAGAAATATCCCATCTAGCTCGGTGGGGTAGGGTTATAAGGCATTCAAGTGCATCGATTCGCAAGGATGAAAAGGGTAGATAAATACAATGAGGTAGCAGTTAAATGTTTGATTGTGAGATATAGTTATAGGTGTCTAGCCTCAGCTTGAACACGACCGCAGTCATGTTTCATGACGAGGAGCGACCTCCATTCTTGTAGGTGAACGTCTCAGTCATCTTAATTTTTCTATGTCGGGTATTTACTCATCAAGTGGCTCTTCAGTTCCCGTTTGAATGTCATGGTATTTTGAATCATCCTGATGTTTGGAGGGAGGGAGTTCCATATTCTGGGGGCCGCTCCGGAGAATGCTCGGTTGTAGGTCTTTTTCTTGTGGAAAAAGGCTGGTCTGGTTATTCTGTTACCCCCTGAAAGCTTAAGTTTCTTAGCCAGGTATCTAGGCGTGTTATGGTGGACCGCTTTGTGTGTAATGCAGGCCATCTTCATTTGGATTCTGGCCTCGTAAGGTAGCCAGTTTAGTGCTTTCAGGTGCGGGGAAATGTGATCGAATTTTCTCGTTCCCGTAATGAGTCTAGCCGCTGCGTTGAGGCAGGCTTTTAGTGGTGCTGTGGCTGTTTTCGGGAGACCCGCTAATGTGGTGCAGCCGTATTCGATCCTCGAGATGACTAGTGATTGGATAGCCAGTTTTAGATCCGACTCTGAGATAAAGGGTTTCACTTTCCCTAAGTAATTCAAATGGAAGCGGGCGCTCTTGGCCATTGCGTTAATATGATCTTTCATGTCGAGGTTTTCGTCTAGTATAATTCCAAGTGATTTGACTGAATTAACTAGGGTCGGGGTACAATTTAGCGCCGTCACCAGTTTGGACCATTCTTTAACTTCAGATTGGCTCTTTGTCGGTGAAATTAGCAAGAATTCTGTTTTCTGGGAATTCAGTTTCAGATGGTTTATTGTTAACCATCGCAAAGCTCTCTTTAGTGTTCTGTTCATTAGGTCGATGTCCTCAAGGGAGGCATTGGGCATCACGAACGCATGCCTATACGGCAAAAGAAAGGAGGAAAGCTTTCCCTTTTAATAAAATAAATAGCGGGAGCTTTTTGCCCCGTTTTTAGACCAAGAAGTCCTCTCAGAAGGTCAGTATTTTCCATTTGTTTGAGACATCTCTGTGGCTCTATCTTGGGTCTGTCACTAAATAGGATACTTGGGGATAAAAACAATCTAAGCCAGTTTTGGAATCACAATCACTATTGTTGTAACCTAGGTTGGTGTGAAGACAAGGAATATTTTCACCTAACCAGTTATGCAATTTTTGAAATCGATCCCCCATTTGGTGATTATTGGCCTAAAAATACTATGGTTCATAAAAAATATATACGTTGCCTTTGTCATATATATGACTGTGATCACTCATGAGGTGTGATAAAACATAAAGTATCTTTGAAAAGCAATGAAATGTAAATGTTATGAGTATTCTTGTCCTGTAAATTTTGAATTGATGTTTTGACTTGTGTGGTAACAGATTGAGAAAAATTGCAATATATATATGTTGCTTCTGTGATATACTGTGACGGTGATCACACGTAGACTTGATAAAACAGCAATGAAATGAAATGTTAGTATTATCTATGTTTGTATTGTTTAGTGTTTTAACTTATGCAAGATGGTGTAATGTGCTGAGCAGTGATAAGATCTGACAAATTCTGATTAGCAGATGAATTTTAGCCTTATGTATAAATTTGATAATACTTGCAACATTTATGTTGAGAATTTTCTCTTTTTAATTCATAGTATTTCGGGGAAGACGGTTAATATATATTTTTCCTGAAGAAGACGGCAGCATTAGAGTTGGCCCGTCGAAACGCGTTGAGAAGTAGGGGAGAGAATTCACAACATCCCTGAAGGACTATTCTGACTAACGCTGAATACACCTTGTCTGAATTCCTCTCTTTGTTTTTTGCTTGCTTTAGGAACTGGTGTTATGAATTTTCAGTATAATTTGTTCCATATATTGTCTGTTTTCCCCTGAGTGTAATACATTTATTTTTATTCTGTTTTTAATTATATTTTTAAATAAATTTGTACATTTTAAGGATAATTTGTTGTTTCAGAATTTGGGTCACTTGTGCATTGCTCAGAGTTTGCCTGCATTTTTGCTGTATGTCTTATTGTCTTGATTAAGTGTGTCCAAAGGGAATTGCTTTCTTGACATTGTCAATAGTTGGTACCCCATCCCTTTGGTAGAGGGTCCCTCTCTCTTTTATTAGAGGTCCCTCATTGTGGCCTGTGATGTGATCAGACTTTTCGGGCGGTACTCTGGCCTGATTATCAACTGGGCCAAGTCCTCCCTATATGTCCTCAAGGGGGATACTCCACGTCTCCCCAGAGGCTGCAGGATTCAGATTGCCACGCGCGGCTTCAAATACCTGGGCATCTACATCTCTGGTAATCCCAAGTTGAGGCATGACAACAATCTACTCCCTCCTCTTCAGCGGTTACGGCGTGATGTGGACAGCTGGCGTAAACTGCCGCTCTCCCTTCTTGGCCGTGCCGCTCTATTCAAGATGATGGCCCTGCCCAGGTTCCTATACGCGCTCCAAAATGCTCAGGACCCGGTCCCGGCGCGCTACTTTCGTGATCTTGAAGGCCTTCTTCGGACCCTCCTCTGGGAGGGTCGGCCCCGCGTTGCCTTTCACAAACTCACACTCCCCTGGTACGACGGGGGCATCGCCCTCCCAGATGTGCGCCGTTACTATTGGTCTTCGCAACTAGCTGCCCTCAACCACGGCTTCTATGGCCCAGTGGAGAGCCCCGGCTATGCCATGGATAGATGGCTGATGGGCGATGGTAACTATTATCGGGCCCTATACTCGAAGTCTTTTGACCGACGGTTGACGGGCCCCACCCGTACGGCGGTCCGCACTTGGCGGGCGGTTAATAAGGCACAAGGGTGGCAGGGCAGACTCACGAGTTTCACTCCCCTCTTTGATTCCGACATCCTGGGTAGACTATGGCACACCAAGGGATTTGATAGGTGGGACCTTATCGGCATCAGCAGGGTTGATGATATGCTCTCCAAGGGCTCAATTAAGACCTTCCCCCAGTTACAAACCGAATACCAGCTGGGCGCGACAGAGTTTTTTCGCTACGCTCAACTGCGACACGCGCTGCTCTCGGCCTCTCCGCCGGACGGCGTCATTCCCGAGAGTTCCCCTCTGGAAGACAGGATACTGGATGGGCACATGCGGGACAGCGCAATCTCCCTCTCCTATAAAAAATTAATCAATGTGCGCACGGACCTCCTCCTTAGTTTGAGAGACCAGTGGGTGGTAGATGGCCTTGAATTGGACGATGAGGATTGGCAGAGCGCAGTTTCCTCCCCTAAGGAGGTTGCCATTTCTTCCCGTCTTTGCCTCGTGCAATTTAAGATCCTGCACCGGGTGTATATGACGGGACCCCGATTGATGCACATGGGTTTCTCGCCTGACGGTCTCTGTCGTAGGGGCTGTGGAGCTCTTGCCACTTTCTTGCACATCCTTTTGGACTGCCCGGTGATCGCCTCCTACTGGAGAAGAGTGCACCGCGTTATGGAGGAGGTGACTGGCGTGGCTGCTCACGCTGAGGCCCGTCGATGCCTTCTGAACGTATGGGAGGCTTCCGATCACAACGTTGCGCAGACTAGGTGGGTTACCCTTGGGAACATGGTAGCTAAGAGGGACATAGCCCAGAGGTGGGGTGCGGCCGAGGCCCCCCTGCTGATACAGTGGAAGGCCAACATGGACTGGTGCATGTTCAGGGAGAAGACAGTCTATGTGGCCAGAGGGAGACCTCGAACTTGGACTAAAATTTGGGGAGCATGGAATGAGTACAGGGGAGATGTGTGCTTACCGCCTGAATCAATCAGCCAGCATGATGATATGTCTCCCTAGCCTGTGACGCCAACTGAGCTCTATTGTACTGTATTCTCCTGTCACCTTCCCCCCCCTCCTCCTTCCCATTATGCAACCTATCCTTGGTGCACGTTTCCCTGCCTTTTTCCCCTGCCCATCCCCGACACCCAGCGTCACACTATTCACACTGCCACTTTCGCGCCCGCGGGCGCCTTGTTGTTGTATTCATCTTAATATAAAATCAACCTTCGACGACTATGTCTTAATTGTTTGACACTATTTCTCTCCTGTTATTCCTGCTGCCTTGCCTCCGGGATGTCAGGCTGAATAGCTGTGTGTTCTGCTTTCAATAAAGGTTTTCAAAAATTTAAAAAAAAAAAAAAGAAGATTGTCCTATCCTGGTGCACCGTAAGGTCATTATTTACTGAGCTCTAAAAGAGAATACAATGGAATATATAATACAATGTGTTGTAGAATGCCCCATTTATATAATTTTTTCCAAAATTTTCTTGGGAAGAGAACACCCTCTCCCCGTATCCCCTTTGCAGTTGTCAAGCTTGCTTGCTGCGTTCGCTCGCATCACACCGTGCAGAGGAAGGACACAAATTTGCCTGGGGTGCTTTGGGTTCCCAGTTTGGCCCTGTTTGGCACCAAATTAAAAGTGCCCCATTCAGCAAATGAGATATCTAAACAAGCATTGGCAAAGCCAATAGGTCTTACCTTTGGGACCTCTTAGGTTTGTGATTTCTTTCAGTGACGCTTTACAGTATAACTAATGTACTAAGGTGTCACCACAAAATTAAGTTGGATGTATCCTTCATTTCCAGAATGAAAATATAATTTTGCCTATTACTCTCAAGAGCTCTCTCAAGTTTTTTGTGGGTAGGAGAGTTAGCAAGCCAGACAGTTCAAAATGTATCCTTAGCAGGATACTTAAATAAATAATATTGATGTTTGAGCAGCTAGCTGGCTGACATGAATGTGGAGGAACCCTTGTGGTTTTCTGGGAGTCAAATCAAATTTCCCTGTAGAATCTGCACTGCTTATCCCTTCCTTGCTGTCCATGAGTACACCAAAGGCACACCTGTGTACACGAGGAGCACTGTTTTCATGTCCTCAACGTTTGAGGCAAAAAACACTAATTGATTTCCAAACAAGTAGTGTAAAAGCTAAGGTAACCATGTTGTTCCTTTTTATATATTGCATGCTTTACCAATCTTGCATTGCCTATGAGTGTTTGCTTTTTCCAGGATGATGTTACTTTTTTTTCAAGCAGGGCATAATTTGAATTGAGACACATTAAGGTTTTTATAAAGGGGCACAATTGGGTTGTATTTGAAGGCAGTGCAAGTGTCTCTTAGTGGGGTAGAAAGGTGCTCTGGGGGGGAGAGGATTTGGCACTATGGCCAGAGCTACCAAATCTGGCACTGGGGAATCAGGCTTCATGAACAGTCCACCAGACCACTCTCCTAAGGGAGAACATTCCCCCGCTAGACCACAGAAGCCCTGGTCTCTTAGCTCCAGCAGGTGGACCCTAGCAGGGGCAAGTGTAGGTTACAAGGAAACAAAGTGTAGGTTAACCTTGAAGGTCTGTCCATCACAATCCATACTGAAGTTCACCTCCAGTCTTGCAGGCAGGCCTACAAAGCAGCACACCCTAGATAAGCAGAGACTGTGTCACTGAGGTCATAGGACCCTTGAGGCCAGTCTGCCTCACCCATTAGTGCCTCATTGGCCTTGTTCCAGCAGTAGTAGTGCAACTCACCAGGGATCAGCAATGCAGAATTTGTACACACCAAACTGAGGGGCATATTTATGAGGATGTTGCATCAAACTTGCACCAGGGAAAATGGTAAATGCACAACGCAAATCTCCAAGTCATATTTATGAAGCCACGCAAAGCCACTTTGCATGACTTTGAATGGTTTCATAGATATGGAGTAATGCAACACAGCGCAAATTGATGCTTTGCCTTACTCTGCACAAGGGAGGCGTTGCAGTGGGTGTTCCCACTCAACTCTTCTGTTTTTTGTTTACACAATGAATGGTAAACCTAGGACTGCATCAAAATCTTACGCCTCCCCAAGGGAGGCACAACAAGGAGTAATATCTTTATTTCTCCCTGTTCTTCCTTTATCTATATGTGCAGCACACATAGAACGAGGATAAAGCCTCTCCTGCACAAAAATAATCCAGCATGCAACGGAGGTACTCTTGCACCATGGTGTAAGGGTGCCTGCGTTGGCTCTAGGCTGACGAAATGGCACCAGTGCACTTGGATAAACGTGTATCTATTGGTTGCATTGAATAATGTTATAAGCTGTAACTCATCAGTGAAATGCCAAACATAGCAAAAATTGGAATGTTTTGCTCTTTCTAGCCACACCTCTGACTCCGCCCACGGACCCAATCCTCATATTATTCCTGCTCCCTGATGCTCCACCCACAGTTCCCCTACTTTTTTTCCCCCACTTCGACCACTGCCCCCAACACCCTGCTATTAATGGGCACTGTCCTGCTAAGTGAAGGAAAGTGGTTTGTGGGGCACAGCATCACCAGCAGTTAGCATCTGTTCTGAGACCTATATGAAAGATCTGCAACGGGGTGCGATAGATGCGATGCAGGAATTTAAAGTGAATTATACTGTGCCCCCCAGCCCCTCCCTGGCCGAAATGACGCGGGCACCCCTAGGGGGTCTCCAACACTAGGCGGCTGCCACGTGTGCCTCATGTGGCTCTAAGGTGGCCGCCCTCTTAGGAGGGTCCCCGTCGTGGACCCAGGGCAGCCTGCACAGTGCTAATATCGGCAACACTCCCCATTACCCCAAAACAGCAATCTCCTGGAGAAATAAACAGACAAGACACTATCTTTGTGGAGAAAATTGCTGCAGGTTTATTAGTATTACAAATATGCCAAAACGGTGGGTTATCTTACGGGCGATCCCAAAGCAGGCAGCCCCTCTCCTGATTAACCAAATTACACTGTAGCCCTTGCCAAACGGTGTTTGCCAGATTTGGGGGAGGGGAAAACCCCTCCCACCGGTGGATCACCAGTCCAACCCCCCCTTGCTCACGCCCCAGAGGAGGGCGGAGCCTTCCAGGCAACCCCCGGTTGATCAGGTCCACAACCACCCGTAGGACTAACGGGGCGCCGTCGCTCCTCCAGGGTCCAATGCGAGGACCTCCCTGGAGATATTTGTCTTTAGCACCCTTACTGTGCTCCTGAAAAGGGTACCCCTCTGTACCTTACAGCCTCTGGATAGCCCTGTAACTCCGCCACAGCTCTGGGTGTAGCCACCATCACAGCCAGGGCCCCCCACCAAGGTAGGCCTCTTCACCTCCATGTTGCTAATTCGAGGGCCTCTCCCAGGTCCGTCAAAATAAGTCCATGGGGTTATCTCTGCCCCTCATAACAACCATGCCCCCAATTGGTTGCCTAACTTACACCCGAGGATTTCTTTACTGCCCACAATGCCCTCCTACCCGGGAGAGCAGAATGATGCCTCCCTGGTGAAAGACCAAACTGTTGGGAGGGGAGACCACCCCCCAATCCCTGCCGCAGCTTCTACCACAAGCTGTTCCAGCCTGGAACCCCAAACCAAATTATCTCGGTAGAGTGCCTCAGTTTCTCAAGCAAGCAGCTCTGGCGCATGCCTGGGCCCCTCAACCAAATAAGTCAGTGGTGAAACCCATGCCTCCATCTCTAGAATTACGCTCATCGCGTCACTCATAGGGCGCACGGACAGCCCTTCACCCAGACTTTTGATCCTCGCAAAATAAAGGTATGCTAGGTTGCTAACACTCTTCATTGAACACTGCACACCAGTATAAACAACTACTTCAGCTGGCACATAGTTGCACAATACCACTGCACCCGATAAAACCTCTGGTGCCTCACAGTGTGCCTTTGGAATACTCCAAGTTTGCCTGCACATGATACCTTAACCTGTCTTCCAGCCACTCCCCGGGGTGGCTGCGGACAGCTGTACCTTTAAAACATTGGGATTCCCATCATCCTACCTGCTTGATGCGCTCCGCTGCTGATTGCCCCAAGCTAGCTTCAGAGATCACGCGGTTCCTGCCACTGTACCCATCTGCCCTTGCCTGGCCCAGTAATGCCATGGCATCGCACATGACCCCCATGTTCTGCTTCAATTGCATGACAAACTAGCGCAACCCGCCTGGCTGGCTGTTGAAACTAGTGATGTAGCCCTTAGGCCAACAGTTGTTAGAGGTATCCCGGTGTGTCCAACAGGGGCCATGCTTTGGCTAGTGGGACCCTGGGGAAAATAATACACACAACTAACCTGCCCTTTATTTTCCAATTGCCTGCAGGTTCCTCACCGTCTGACAGTGATCTATTGCTGCTGTGTCACCCTCTTTCTGACCAAACTCTAGCGTGAGTGGCCCTATGCCAACCCTCTGTTAGTGTATACCAAGAAGCAGTCAATTTGGTAATGAGAACAGGGGGACAGACTGAACAGACTCCAATACCCATCCAACTAAGGGTTATGACTGATGATGCGTAGCTGAAACGGTGCACCCAAACTTGTTATGCCAAGGAACGATCCCGTTAAGAGGCCACAGGTTGTCTCCTCCCCCGGATTTTTGATACAACTGTAATAAAACTATGTGGTGACATGGTCCAGTACCCATGGGGAATTTTCTTTTGTGCCTCCCCAAGTCAATCCCTTGCCTGTTTGACCCTGTTCAAAATCTTGCCAAACTGCATGCTAATAGGGATGATCATTGGATAGATCCAACAGGGAGCGATCCTGTGAAATGAGGTAGGGACCACTACCACCCAGCAGGTGACTCGGTCCAGGTTTACTTTGCCCAGACCCCTCGTTTGCCCTTAGAGATCACCATAAACAACCTGCAAATGGCCCGGAGGTAGGCTCCCAGTGGGACCTGAAACTTACTGGTACTAAGTTTATCATATTCACTGAGTGAAAGATTAAGCTAGCTCCTTATGCACTGAACATTACAGATGGGGTTTGCAGCAGACACCTACCCCAGAGAGCTCTCTTGCTAGAAAAAGATCTCGACCAGAAGATTACAACTCAAACTCTCTGCCAAATGCCAGAAAACATCATGCCATGTACTAGTATTCAACTCCGAGGCCTATAGATTATGCACAGAGCTATACAGCAGAACATGACCCCTTTCATCAACTTTACAAACCTTGGAAGCAAACCTTTGATGGGTAACCACAGATCTTTGCAGTGCACACCTTAACCCACAGTGCCCACTTACTAAAGAAGTTAAAACACGGAGACAGAAAATCAAGTGCCATTTGACTGAGCCCGATCAAGAAACCTTCCTGCCAGTGGGTTTATCAGATGAATGGCTTGCCGGCCGCGCAGCATTAGGTGATTGCGTGCCAAGAAGCTAGCTAATTCATAAATTGTTTGTTCTGCCTGTTTTGCACATTTGAATTGTATCTTGCACACCTACCTTTTTTTTAAACTGTTTTTAAACTGAAATATACATTGTTTTAGTAAATAGATGCTGCATCTTACTTGAGGGTGTTTTTTTTAATGTTGGGTGTCGCAGTCCCCGGTCCGTCACGGTAAACAGTGCCGATTGCACGGAGGGACAGACGCGACTCCGCCCACAATGGCTGCCTCACTTCTTGCCAGTGGGTTTATCAGATGGATGGCTTGCCGGCCGCGCACAGCGGGCTTGCCGGTGGTGCACCGAAGGCAAGCCCGTCTGCGCAGATCCACGACCGGTTGGCGGCCGGCGCCGGCCATGCTGCCAGTAACAGGAGCAGTGAGTTTCAATCTTGGACTCAGGACGATTTATTGCATCTCCGTGGTCCAGTCTGTATTAACTTCCAACAGATTGATCTAGCCACTGCTTCACTCCCACATAGATGTGGTGGATGTGGTCAGTTTTTGGTTCATACCAAGGTGCTTAGGAAAAAGCAGATGCAAAAATTAAGGCATGCCTCATAAACTGTAGATCATTGCCCAAGCATGCTGAAGATGTTTGGTCAATTTTAATTGTGAATACCTGGGATGTCATGTTCCTTACGGAAACTTGGCTTAACTTGGATACGGTGATAATAATTACACTAGATATCCCACCAGGTTTCAAAATGTTCCATGTTAATAGAGAAGGTGGAAAAAGGGGAGATGGGTTGGGTATTATTTTTAGAGACACATGGGAGTTGGTGTTCTCTGCCCCTTTTTCTACTCAGGCATTGAAGGTCTAAATTTCTGCATACAACCGACCCCCATGTCAGCTCTAGCGGGGATTCTTATTTGCAGACCACCCGATTGTGTAGCGCCTGCCCTTCATACTCTTTGTAACTTTATTGTTCAAAAATCAATAATGTTTACAAATTTTCTGGCCTTGGGAGATTTTAACCTGCATGTAAACGACTTGAACTGCCTGCAAGCAATGCAGTTAATTGCATCATTAACTGGGGCTAATCTCAAACAATGGGTCTCCCACCCCACGCAGATTTAGTTTTCTCCAACTGTACTACAATTGATATGGAGACTTCCTTCCCTCTGACATGGTCAGATCACTATCTGGTTCCATTTTCTATCATTTTACCTAAACTGGGGCAAGTAAAAGGAACGCGTCTATCTGCTAATCCAGATGCTGATGCAATCTCGATACACCATTGGATTGCCACGGCTGTGGAGCCGGTAGCACCGGGTAGAGTTGTGAAATCAACTAGATTATCCCCCACTGCCCCATGGTTCTCCAATGCCCTTAGGGAGAGTAAAAGCAGGTGTAAAAAGCTGGAACGACAATGGAGGTTGAGCTACTGCGAGATAATTAAGGCAAATTATAAAAAAGCCTTAAAAGATTTTCATAAGGAGATGAAAACAGCCAGGCGAGACCACATTGCGTCACGTATTCGAAATGCCAACCAGTCCAGTAGTGAGGTCTTTAAGGTAGTTCCAATCTTTTTTTAAGCCCAGGGTACTGGCGTAATCTCATCCCCATCCCTGTGTGAGAAGATTGCAAACTATTTTGATAATAAAATCTCAAAGGTTTATGAGTCATTCTGGGCCGTGAAGGCCACTACGAAAGGGGATAAATCTCCACTCGCAGCGGAGATACCTAGACTTAGCGAGTTCACACAATTTCTGGCTCAGGATGCCCTAATTGAAATTCAGAAATGCCATTCAGGAGCCCCAGATGGTCCACGCCCTCCCAAATTATGGAAGATGTTATTCTCTTCACTGGTGGATGGGTTATTACACATTTGGAACTCCTCTCTGGAAACGGGCATCTTTCCAGATAAATGGAAGCATGTGGCACTCCTCCCGTTGAAAAAAAACCAAAATGGAGACCCGGGTGATCTCATAAATTTGCGACCTATCCCATTACCCGCACAAGGAAAAATGTTGGAAAAATTGGTTCAACACCAACTGACCACTTAAATTGAGCAGAATGGGTCTCTGCATGAAACTCAATTAGGATTTCGAACAAGATTTAGTATGGAGACTGCTCTCCTTGAGGTAGAAGAGTTGATAAGGTGGTCTTTGGATTCAGGAGCACCAGCACTGCTGGTGCTCCTGGACCTTTCTGCGGCATTCGAAACTATTGACCACACTATCTTGGTCCAGCGCCTTAAAGAAGTGGGCTTTGAGGGGAAAGTACTCACATGGCTGACTTCCTATCTGAGGGGACGTCCTTCGAGAGTCGCCCTTACTCCATATGAATCTCAACCAAAACAGCTCTGGTGAGGGGTGCCCCAGGGTTCAGCTCGGAGTCCTTTATTTTTTAACCTCTACCTAGCTCCTTTGTTCTGATTGCCAACTGGGTAGTGAAAGCGATCTCCTACGCTGACGACACCCAGCTGGTTTTCTCTTTCAAAGAGAAGACGGTAGATGGTTTTAAGAAATTTAAGGGATGCCTACGCGATATAGGTATCTGGATGAATTCTAATAAATTAAAGCTAAACGCGGAAAAGACAGAGGTCCTATTCTTCGGGCAGCACTATGGTGGCCATCAGAAATGGGTGCCCCACCGTCCCCGGCCACATCTATTCGTAACTTAGGAGTGAAATGGGAGGCGAATCTTGCCTTCTCAGCTCAAATACAACAGGTCTCTGCAACCTGCTTTAGCAAATTAAAAAATCTCTGGAAAGTCTTGCATTTCCTACCGGAAGATTGCCGAAAAGCAGTAGTACATGCCATAGTAACATCGAGGCTAGACTATGCCAATGCTCTGTAACTTGGCCTTCCTAAATATGCAATCCAATGCCTTCAGATGATTCAAAATGCGGCTGCGAGCCTGGTCTGCTGTATACCATTTCGACACCATGTCTCTCCGCATTTACATAAGCTCCACTAGCTCCCAGTGGAAAAAAGAATCATATTTAAGGTCATGACGATGGCCTATTGGGCTCTGAATGGAAACTGCCCGGGCTATCTGAAGGAAAGACTATGCCCTTACAAGCAAAATCGGGTCTTGCGCTCGAATTCTCACAATCTGCTACAGATACCCTCGCTTTGAGAAATCTCGTCTAGGTGGGAGAGCATTCACGGTCAGAACGGCCGCTTGTGGAATGCCCTACCAGTTTCTTTGCGAAACGCCAAGTCAGAACTTTGCTTTAAAAAGACCCTGAAGATGTGGCTTTTCAGGGTAAATTCAATGATGGATCGATAAGTTTTCCTATGCCTTTTTGCTGCATTCTCACCCGTGTTAAACCTCTTTTAAAGATCATATATATAAAATAAAATTAGAGGCACAGTTTGAAAGGCCCTCCCCCGTTACAAGGTCTCAAAAGGCCAGATGTAAAGTGTGAGTCGGATACCATAACGCCGACTGCTTGATGTAACCAGTCCTGTAGTATAAGATAGCCAGCTGAGTCCTGAGAGGGCCCGAGGTACAGCTTCGCGCCTTGCATCTAGGCCAGTGTTTCCCAAACTGGGGTCCGCGGACCCCCAGGGGTCCGTGACACATTCCCAGGGGGTCCGTAGGCAGCAGTTTTAAAAGCACAGAAAAGTTTCTTGTGTAATTAGCAGCTTTCCAGCAACAATAAAAGTGTCAAGAGAATGTCAGTGATTAATGTACCTGCTGGAGAGCAGGCGAGTTTTGTTCAGTGGCAGCTTTGACTTAACTAATGTAGCACAGAGAGTTAATGTGCCTACTGCAAAGAACGTGTAACATGCATTTTAGAAAAGCAGTATTTTATGTGCATAGGTTCGTGGTTACTACTTTTGTCACAGAGATTATTTTGTTACTGTGCACTTCATAAGTGGCAATCGTAATCTAGCAGAGGGACCAATAAACTGTCATCAAAGAGCTGCTTTTAAACGGCAAGGTACCAGTTAGTAACTTATGTTTTTCCCAGTTATTCATTATCCTGATGCTGCTAAAAAGATTTGTTTGGGCGGAAATACATTTTTAATGTTACTAGCCACTGTGTTATGTTCTGAATCCTGAGTTTGTGCTTTTCCAGACCAAGCACTCTTGCAGAGGCCGCCACACCCTCCCGTAAGGGTGGGGGAGGCTTGAAGGCCGGCGCCATAACCCTCGTGGTGCCACTAGCGGGGGTAAACTGGTTCTGGGCGCTTTGATGTGCCCAGGAACCAGCGGAAGCGGGGTGCGCACCAGCCACCCGACCGGAAGTGACCTGTTGACCTGAGCGCCCCCAAAGGGCGCCCAATGGTCAACCTGGCTTTGTTTGAACCCCCCAATCAGGGGGACTCACCTGAGGCCGGCATGGAGGGCTCAGGAGGATTTAAGCGACGCCGCCTCCCAGCAGAAGCACAACGCCTTCGAGGAGCTGGGAGAACGGCGCGACAACAACAACGGCATGCATTATAGTGGAAAGGTTCCCCCATTGCGCTGCTGACTTGTGGCTATACGAGGCCAACATCCACCTAGCACAGAGGCAGTTCCCTGGGGATGCCTGGTTAGAGTACGATAAAGGGTTTAGATTAAAAATGCAGAGGCACCCCGAAATGGAGTGGAATGAAGAGGATGTATCGGGGTTCATCCACAAGATGCTTACGGCTAAGGAGGTTAGGTCCTGGGCGGGCAAAAGCGACCAGCCCTTTCGGAGCTCATACCAAAAGGGGAAGAGTGGTACATACCAGAGGCGGTCGAACGGGAGATCGTACTCCCCAACCGCAGCTAAGGCGATCTGTTGGAGATACGAGGCAGGGGACTGCTCATGGGGCCCCGCTTGTAAGTTTCAACACGCATGCGCCAGCTGCGGGGGCAAGCACGCTTCCGCTGCATGCAAAGGTTCCAAACACGAATTGAAAAGGGAAAAGAGAGAAAAGAGCAAGAAGCGTTAGCCCCAACGCAGGAGAAAGGATGGGGGGAATAGGTGGACATTAGTAAGTGCCAGCTGGCCAGATCCCCCATTAGTACACAACGGCTGCGCAGATTGGCGAACAAATACCCGAACAAAACAGATGCCAGGATACTGGTAGAGGGCTTCGAGCAAGGCTTTGTTATCCCATTCCGGGGCCCGCTCCCCTCGGCGGGGGCGAGCAATTTGAAGTCGGCAAGGCAACACCCCGAGGTGGTTAGCGCCAAGATAGAGAAAGAATTGAACCTGGGTAGAGTTGAGGGCCCCCTCCCAAAGGAAGTACAAGAGGGCATAGTCGTCTCCCCACTAGGTGTGGTGCCCAAGAAAGAAGAGGGTCAATTCAGGCTGATACACCACCTTTCGTTTCCGGAAGGTTCCTCCGTGAACGACGGTATCGACCCCGAAGCTTGCTCAGTGGGCTACGCGTCAGTCGACGACGCAATTGAGCTGGTAAAGGCGGCAGGCATAGGAGCCCTCATGGCGAAAGCGGATATTGAATCAGCGTTCCGCCTATTGCCGGTCCACCCCTCCAGTTTCCACCTACTGGGTTTCCAATGGGGGGAGGAGGTGTTTATTGACAAAGCCATGCCCATGGGCTGCGCGATATCATGCGCATATTTCGAGCAGTTCGCCACTTTCTTAGAATGGGCGCTTCATGACCAGCACCAGGAGGGTGGAAACTGCACTACCTAGACGATTTCCTGTTCACAGGCCCGGCAGGTTCCTCAGTTTGCGCTAGCACATTGGCAGCCTTCGAGGATCTAGCCAGGTCCCTAGGGGTCCCCCTCGCAAAAGAAAAAATGACAAACCCGACCACGGGGCTTACGTTCCTGGGCATAGAATTGGATTCTATAGCAGGAACGGCCAGGCTGCCTCCAGACAAAGTAAAGGAATTTCGCGAGGAAGTATCGAAGCTACGGGGTCGGAAGAAAGCCACCCTGAGGGAGATCCAAGGAGTGATTGGTAGACTTAACTTCGCGGCTCGGGTAATCCCGCCCGCCAGGGTATTTTCGAGGCGCCTAACAGGGCTAACGGCCGGCGTCACCCACAAACACCACCACATCAGATTGAGCGCAGGCGTGAAACAGGACCTGCAGGTGTGGGACGAGTTCCTACAAGATTTCAATGGGGTGCGGATGTGGAGAGAGGGGTGGGTAACGGCCGAACAGATAGCTCTTTACACGGATGCGGCCGGAAGCCTGGGTTTCGGCGCGGTCCTGAGAAACAGTTGGTGCGCCAGCCAGTGGCCGGAGGAGTGGCATGCGCAGGGGCTCACTAGGAACATCACGTTTCTCGAGCTGTTCCCGATAATTGTAGAACTGACCATCTGGAGAGAAGAAATAAAAAATCTGAAACTCACGCTGTGGTCAGATAACATGGGGGTAGTGCAGGCCATTAACAGAGGCGCAGCGAGATGCCCGGACATGCTGAGGCTAATGCGGCGGTTAATTAAATTACAGCTGGAGCTGAAGGCACGCCACGTGCCAGGGTCAGAGAACTCGGCAGCAGATGCACACTCCCGGTCCCAAATTAAGCAGTTCAGAGAACTGGTGCCCGGGGCAGACAGGGAGATGACCCCCTTTCCACCGTCCCTCTGGGACCTGGGGTAGTAGACTTATCCTGGCTGATAGGGCAATCACTTACCGCGGAGGCAAACAGAAGATACAGGACTTACGCGAACACGGTAATGAGAGTTGGGGGTCTAAAATCGCTGGAAGACAGGGCGAAAACTCGCACGGCAGTGGAGAAATTCGTACAATGGGCATTTAAGTCGAAGAAAACGAGATCATGGGCACAGGCGCATTTGTCCGCCATCGCCCATTTCGCCAGGCTTTATACAGGCGAGGACCCAACCACCTCGGCCTATTTAAAGGCGGCCCTAAAAGGCTGGAGAAGGGTTGAAGGCAGAAAGAAGGACAACAGGCGTCCCATCGATTTCGCCAAGCTGGGGCAGCTCCTGGGAGCCCTCACGGGCTTAATATCAGACAAATATGAGCTACTACTATTTAGGGCGGCATTCACCACGGCTTTCTTCGGAGCATTCCGAATCAGCGAATTAGTAGCTCCCAGCAAGTCGGGCCCAGCGCAGCAATGCCTGCAGGCAAGAGACATTAAACCAATGGCGAAAGCAGTGGAATTAACGCTGAGACAGTCCAAAACGGACAGGGCAAGGAGGGGGACGACGATACGTCTCCATTGCATCCCAGAGGCTGGGCTTTGCGCGGTATGCTGGCTATTTAGGTACATGGGGGCACGACCAGCCGGTGAGGGCCCCCTCTTTATACATAAGGATGGAAGGAACCTGAGTAAGTTCCAGTTTACAGCTATAATGCGCCAAGGCCTTGGTAAAGCCGGGTATCGCGCGGCATCGTTTGCCTCGCACTCATTCAGGATCAGCGCAGCGACCTCGGCAGCGCAGCATGGCATGCCTGAGGACAGGATCCAGGCGGTGGGCAGATGGCGCTCCAAGGCGTACAAGTCGTACATACGCCCCCACCTCGTATAAAAAAAAAAAGCCCCGAGGGGGGAGAGGGGGAGGTGGTCACTTTGGGATGCCGCACGGCAGGGTGATAGCCCCCTCGTGAGTACACACGGTGCGCAGAAGGCCACCTAACAGAATGCTTTCTCTCGACAGGGGGACGCCCGCGGCTGGTCTGGGTGGTGGGACATTCATTCGTGTCCCGAATGGAGTCTTGGTGGCGGCAAGGGGGCCACAGCATAAGCAGGTCCAAATCGACGTACATCCGCTGGATAGGGCAGCCGGGTATGAGATGGGAGCAGCTACTGCCGACGCTGGACGGCCTCATGGCAGATTCGGCCTGGCTGCCCGACGTCCTGATCATCCACCTTGGGGGCAGCGACCTGACCCGGCTGGGGCGAAAAGCAGTCGGGCAGGCCATCCAAAAAGATCTCACCAAGACAGCAGCGTGGCTGGGTCCCACAACGATAGTCTGGTCCGAAATGATCAGCAGGAAGTATTGGAGAGGTGCTGATTCCAACAAGGCCGTCGATAACGCAAGGAGGAAATTAAATGTCGCGATGCACAAGTTTTGCCTCGCCAATGGCCTGGAATCAATCCGGCACGGCCTCATCCACCCAGGCCGCCCGGAACTCTACGGGCAAGACGGGGTGCACCTCTCCGAAAAGGGGATGGAGGTGTTCTGGGATAACTTGTGGGGTGCAATGACACTCGCAGGTTGCAATTAAAAAAAAAAAAAAAGATAAAGATATACACAAGTATGGGAAAAGGTGGGAGCCACGAACCAGGTGCAGGGGGGGGAGCCGCAGTAAGACGTGAGCCTCCCTGCGGCGTGGCGGAAATCCTACACTGGTTGGCTAAGAAAACACACCGGCGGGCGGTGTGTAAGAGGATGGCCACTCACTTTTAAATGCCGCACGGCAGGGTGACGTGGCGGCATAAAGGAGGGGAGTAACAGGAGGAGACGGCACTCGCGGCCCAGACCCGGCCGGACGGCAGGGCGCAAATGGTAGCGAGCTGGGGACCTAACTCCCGACAGGAAAGCTCCCCTCCGCAACACGCAGAAAGCGTGGGCAACCAACCACTGGAGCACCAATAGACTGGCAACAAACTGGTTTGTGTACAAGCCCCATTTTCGAACTAAGGAGGGCATAAAAAAGACTGACACCTGTTATTACAAGATGGTGTCATAATTTGTATATGGCAATTATGATTGATGTTTAATGTTCGTAAAATGGAAGATTGCTTGAAACCAGTTTGTGTTATTAATATGTCTTTGGTTATTAATAAACTGCGGCCAACAACGACCACTACTAATACCAGTTATTGTTGGCTGACATTATTTCCCACCATTGGAAACAGCAGAATGCGGGGGCCGGTAAGTATGTATGCTTGGGTCACCGTGGAATGGGCACATGCGAGGGTTATTGCAGAGGCCGCCGCACCCTCCCGTAAGGGTGGGGGAGGCTTGAAGGCCGGCGCCATAACCCTTGTGGTGCCACTAGCGGGGGTAAACTGGTTCTGGGCGCTTTGATGCACGGTGGAACCAGCGGAAGCGGGGTACGCACCAGCCACCCGACCGGAAGTGACCTGTTGACCTGAGCGCCCCCAAAGGGCGCACAATGGTCAACCTGGCTTTGTTTGAACCCCCCAATCAGGGGAACTCACCTGAGGCCGGCATGGAGGGCTCAGGAGGATTTAAGTGATGCCGCCTCCCAGCAGAAGCACAACGCCTTCGAGGAGCTGGGAGAACGGCGCGACAACAACAACAATTGAAGCCCACCCACCCACACCTAAGGAACAGCAAAGTCGCAGTGCTGGATAAGGGAAGGGGCGTTAGCGGAAATCCTACACTGGTTGGCTAAGAAAACACACCGGCGGGCGGTGTGTAAGAGGATGGCCACTCACTTTTGAATGCCGCACGGCAGGGTGACGTGGCGGCATAAAGGAGGGGAGTAACAGGAGGAGACGGCACTCGCGGCCCAGACCCGGCCGGACGGCAGGGCGCAAATGGTAGCGAGCTGGGGACCTAACTCCCGACAGGAAAGCTCCCCTCCGCAACACGCAGAAAGCGTGGGCAACCAACCACTGGAGCACCAATAGACTGGCAACAAACTGGTTTGTGTACAAGCCCCATTTTCGAACTAAGGAGGGCATAATAAAGACTGACACCTGTTATCACAAGATGGTGTCATAATTTGTATATGGCAATTATGATTGATGTTTAATGTTCGTAAAATGGAAGATTGCTTGAAACCAGTTTGCGTTATTAATATGTCTTTGGTTATTAATAAACTGCGGCCAACAACGACCACTACTAATACCAGTTATTGTTGGCTGACATTATTTCCCACCATTGGCAACAGCAGAATGCGGGGGCCGGTAAGTATGTATGCTTGGGTCACCGCGGAATGGGCACATGCAAGGGTTATTTAAAAATGCCTACCAGTATGAATGACATGTGAACCTTGTAGTCCCCTTCACCTTATGTAACATTTTGTATACACACTGATTTACATGTATGATTCAATGTCTCTATATGTGTGTGATGTAAAGTGCTCTGACATCCTACAATGGTATGAGAGATGCTATAAAACAAATGAAATACATGTGACAGAGGGGCTGTTCCTTCAATATAAAATACTAAGGGCCAGATGTACGATCCGTTTTTATTTGCGCAAATGGGTTTGTGAACCCATTTGCGCATGCAAAAACCTATTGGGCCATGTACATAGCCTATTTCGCGAGTCGCAATTTGTTTGCGACTCGCTAAATAGGTTTTGCAACTTGCTATTTGGAAGGGGCATTCCCTACCAAATAGCGAGTCTCAAAACCATGTACAAATGTTTTTCGGTCGCAAAACACTTGCAATTACCACCTACTTCAAGTAGATGGTAATGCATTCGCAAATGGGAAGGCGTCCCCAGGGGACCCCTTCCCCTTTGCAAATGCATGCAAAATTATTTTTTAAGGGCAGGCAGAGGTCCCAGGGGCCACTGCCTGCCCTTAAAAAATGAAACTAAAATGTTTCATTTTCTTTTTTTTTTAAATGCATGGTAAACGGGCTGCATTTTTTAAAAAACTGCTTTATTTAAAAGCAGTCCCAGACATGGTGGCCTGCTGAGCCCAGCAGGCCACCATCCCTGGGAGGGCGGGCATTCCCAATGGGCTCGCAAATTGCGAGAGGCTCATTATTATTAATGAGCCCCGCAGTTTGCAACCCCATTGAGAATCCCAAACAGTGTTAAACACACTGTTGTACATTTCATTTAGCGACTCGCAATTTGCAACTCGCATTGTGTCGCCAATTGCGAGGCGCTAAATGAAATGCTCGTACATCTGCCCCCAAAATCCTTAGTACTTTGAGTATTTGTTTTGTGTGCACACGTGTTTTTTTTTTATTACTGTTTTAATATTTGAAATTTAACTCATACAAATTGCTTGGGGGTCCCCGGCTTCCAGTGGTGACTCAATGGGGGTCCTCAGGAGTCAAAAGTTTGGGAACCACTGATCTAGACATCTAGGGAAGGGTACCATCTATTACACCTGGCTCTGCTGGAGCAGGAACAAATAATGGACAAGGGCAAGTCAGAAAAGGCCAATCGTCCCTTCAAAATCACAAGACGTACAGATTAACACAGTATCCCTGAGACTAACTCTTACTCATCATACACCAAATACCACAATAATAACAGGCCTCATTAGCATGCACAAACCAAATGTGCTATCTGCAGGGTCACACTTATTTAGTTGTGCTCTTTGTGGCACTGCATCCCCTATTGCTCCAATTGGTATACAATTAGCGTACGTGTCCATCTACCCTGTGGCACTTCCTCACCTATCCCCCCCGTTCGTAAACATTGAGCGCACGGGTCCTTCTACCGTGGACCAGACATGTACATTTAGTGACTGTCTCCAACAAGATACGTGCCTGCCTAGCTTCTGAAACAATTCGGAGCAAGTGGCCTTGAGCAATGAAAACTACAATAAACAACGCAATGACCCTGGACATGTCTCTAACTGTGTGAGGTGATGCTATTGGGGAGCCCAAGACAGGGAATATGCCAGAGACTTCGGATACCAAGCAGCCATCCAGGTCAAGAGGACCATTTCTCCGGAAACAACCCCTTTGAGGAATACGAAAACCACCCCTTGGAGGTAAACCCAGCCGCCCCCAAAATATGCTAACTCCGGATCCTGAACTGGAACCTTTGCATTTGGCTGGACGTGGCAACACCACTCCGCCACCGAAACTCTCATTGAGCACAACCGCAAAAGCTGTAGTTGAAATTCACTCAGAATTTTGGTTGCTGAGACTTTGGCCCCAAACCAGCTGGAGTGCAGTGGAAAGATATAACATTGTTCACTGTGAGTATGACCCTCCCAAACAATTGAAGTTTCTCTACCCTGGCCTTCCTGACTGTAACCCTCTAGGGAACTTCCCAAGACATCCGCGGCCTGCCTGGCTTCCTGCTCACTCGCTGCACCCTGCTGAGGCACCAGTCCCTCCTAGCCTCTAAACCTGCTGTGACCAAGCAGGCCCAGCAGATAATTACATCACGCTGGTCTGACCAGTAAGAAGGTGACCCTGATGCGAATAGATAACAGCATGACTGGTACAAAATTATTCGTTTTCGACTCACGACCCTGAGATTAAGAGTCTCACGCTCTACCGAGTGGGTTAGCCGGTCTCCCATGGTATACTTTGAAAGCACAGGTGGGAGTTTGAACCCTTGTCCTAGGTGACACTGTGCCACCAGAGGCACAAGACTTCCCAATGAACTGTAGCTCCTTTGTGAGAAGAATTTGAGGCACCTAAAACGCTGGAGCTCTCTTTTCAAACCACTGTGTGCTCCTAGTCACCCCCTAGGCTCTTCTGGGAGGCTGCTGCATCCTTATCTCCCTAACCGGGTGTTGCCATGCCCCACTGCACAACAAAGCTTGTGCTGGGAGGAGGCACCCCACACCCCCACGTTAGTACACCTGCCTCGATGACCCTGCGGGCCCTCCCCTACTACACCTCTCACCAGGCAGCAAAACCAACTGCCTGACAGGGTTGGCCAGACACTTGACCCTTGTGGTTATGCAAGCATTTGAAGCAAACTATTTGAGACTAATTAGGTCCTTACTGTCAAATTCTGCAAGGCAAAGCTGCCTCCCCTAACCCAAACGTTTCAAGAATGCAGCTGTGACAATAAACCCTATGTCACATGTAATGTGGCTGTTATAACAACACTTCTGGAAGCACTCGCTCCAGAGCTGCTTCTTTCCCACTCCCTTGAGAGGGAATAATGCAATTCACCCGCCCTCTGACCCGTGACTGTCCCCAGACATTACCCACTACGGGGATCCAGCAATACTTAAAGGCGACGAGCCACCCACCCATCACTAAAGAGGATGTGTATTGCCAAGAAGGGTTAGGAAATACTGTCGGGCCCAGATAAGGCAGACGCCCATTGCTTATTCATTTGTGACCCCCAGTTGGGGCAACCCGGGACATGCCCCTACTTGTCCCCCTAATCGACAACTCCTTTTGCTATGAATAACCCCACACATCTGTGCTTTGTCCTAACATACAACGCCATATACTGCATCCCAGAGCCGAGTTGTAGATCCCAACTCAATGGTACTCACTTATCAACCCCAGAAGGATGAAAGGCTGCATGTATCCACCGGGAGTGTAGTGCCTGTGACCCTGAGGTCAAACATTGATCCCTGCGGTGGAGGATGATAGTCCACTGAATTATTAGACCTGGTCATGTCAAACTCCCGAACAACTTCCTTATAACTCCGCTCACTACTAAAGCTGGGGCAGTAACAGATGTGTGTATGGAGATGTTTGTGCAACCCACTGGTTGGCAATTAGTTACACAGAAACTCCTCTCATCCCTTGCTGTGACGTATTGCATTTGATAGTATGGGCACCCAGGCACCAGCGGGAGCCCGTACACCCGTCGGTGCCACGAGCCACCCTCTCGCAAGAGCCAACCCCAGAAAATAACCAGGGACCCCGAAATAGGCAAGCAACTGTGGTGGCCGCCCTCTTAGGAGGGTCCCCATCGTGGACCCGGGGCAGCCTGCGTCTGCGATAGGAGTTTCCAGATCCGACTGCCAGCCCTCCTGTGCCTTCGGTACAATCACCGGAAAAGTACATTGTGTAAAACTATAAAAGGCGCGAAATTAATTTGTGTGGAGGAAGGGCGTAACACAGGCCCCCGCAGCCCCTATATTGCGGGGGGGGGGGGGGGGGGGGGCGGGGAATCGGGCGAGCTCCAGGGGCCCCCTCGGCACACAGTATACTTTGCATCAGAATGTTTGCTTTGGGGGCCATAGTTAGAAAGTACGCAATGATGTTCGTCTCTATGCCTACCCTTGATTGTAATCAGCGTGTTCGTATGCCCACCCTTTCAATGCTGCATTCTGTAAAGAATCCTACACAATTCTCAGTAATTGGCATTTGGTTTTATCGGTGCCTGTATCTTGAAGTGTTGTGTATTCATTCAGTTACAGATTACTCTGCATTTTGTCTTCAGAGTGATTGTTGCGTATTGTGTCCACGCCCCACACCGTACTGAGTTTGGGAAAGTAGCTAAATGGAATGTGTGCGAGAAGGGGTGTCCTTCCTTATCCTGCATTGTGAAAGTGTTTGCAATGTGCAGTTGTCTCATTAGCGGTGGTTGTGCCTTTCCGCCCCGCTCCCTCTTTGCGAGGATTCTCCCCGGATGTCATGTGCCTTAGATACAGTTCAGAATCACTTGTTTGTTTCATCAGTGGAGCTGCCCTTATCGAGCGCCGTGCCCTTCCTGTGAGTGCACCCCTGTTTACCGTGATTAGCGAGTGTGGTATATTTCAAGCCCCGACCCACGCCTCTGCTTTAAACATTCATAAGCCTTTTTGTGGAGGGGACATTCATTTGCACCGGGGCTGCCACGGTTTTGCCATGTATAAAAAATACGTTGTGTATGTGGGAGCCATATCTTGCCACCCATCCCAATGCTTGGCCAGTTTTGCATGTTTACTTCAATTATCTGTAAAGTTATCCAAAGGGATCGACGTAGCTTGAGCTTAATTATTGTCCTGTTCATACAGACAATGTGCCAAATTAGTGTTACCTCCGTTCCAGGTGTTTTTATGTTGTATGCATCAACAACGTATCTCAGGCATCTACTTAAAACAAACTCTGTAACATTTTGGGTGAGGTAGGCAATTACTACGGTTGCTTTCGAGGCCCGCACATTTCCTGACATTGTTTTTTCTTAAGTATTTGTATACTGCTTTCCTCTGTGTTGTATTTTGTGTTTGTTTACAGCTCTCCTGCACATTGTGAGGCCCAAGCACTTTCTGAGTGGTTTCGGAAGGTAGCTACTCCCTTTGCATCATCTACAGATGTCTCCAACGAGTGCCTCCTGACCGGTTGGTAGCTCTCTATCTACCTGTGTGCAGCCCAGCCTACTCATATTACAGCTGTTGCTTGGTTGAATTATTATATGTATAGCAACATTTAAAAGCCCATATTTAAGAAGGAAATGTGTGAATTTTCTGAACTCAAAAACTGATGTTTGGAGAAAAATGGTTGCATTTTCAAAATGCATTTAAAGCTAATATTTGATTTGGAGATACTTATTACTCCTTTTATTATCTTGGTGCCAGTCGGGTTGCAGCTGTGGCTGTTGCACAGTAGCATGCTACTCGCCAAAACAAAAGAGCTTAAGCACCCCATCAGGGGTAACAAGCGCTAAATAAATACAAACCTTTTCCCTCTTCCATCCCTCCGCTATCCTTCGCAATCCAAATAACAGACTAATGTCCACCTCTCAAATTACTTTTATATTTCTCTATACTAATTCACCACTAATCGTTATGGGTTCCGGAGTAGCGTGATACTCACCAAGAAAATGCTTCAACACCCCATTTTTCCCTCTTCTATCCTTCTCAATCCAAATAAATAATATCCACCACTCAAATTACTTTCATATTTCACTATATTAATTCACTGCTAATCCTTTATGTGTTCCGGAGTAGCTCGCTACTTGCCGAAAAAGCACTTTGCCGCCTTGTCAAGGGTAGTAAGCACTATATAAATGCAATTACAATACAATACAATACATTGACGTGAAAAGAAGTTGATTTTTTTTTGTTTACATAATTCTGAGCTGTGCCTGAGGACCTCAGTTTTCCCTGGCAGGATAGCTGTAGTTAGTCACAAGTTATTGTCAATGTGTGTCCTCTTTAGTTCATAGCTGCGAGGTTTCAGATTGCTATGTGTGAAATTGTCATAATATCTGTGTAATTATGAGTGAAATTTCAAATGCTATGAGTGACACTTTCTCTTGAGCAAAATTAATCAATGAAGACGAGGGAAACTTATAACTATCATAAATTACATCCATCTTTGGACCCAGGCAGAGTCTGTAACAGGGCGCAAGAGGCCCCAACACGGATCTCAGCAGTGAGCTAACTCTTGGATTCATTCCAGCTGTCGCAGACAGTCACAATGTGGCATGATGGCGCAGCCCCTCTTAACACACTACAAGGATTCACCAGGGAAAGGCAGCAGCATCCTCAGAGAAGGATTTTATTTTGTACTGACTTCAGGATGTTTATTAGGGGTGGAGGGAATTTGCGGAGTTGCTCTACACAAAATTCTGCGAAACTGCAAGAAATCTCCGCAAGCACGTGGAATTTCGCCTTCTTGCAGAGATTTCTTGTTGCGTCAGTTATGCAAGGTCTCACTATCAACAAGACACACAGACGCATGCTCACATGGACACACACATGCATACACACAAATACACGCATGCACACAGACATACATCTGCACACTGCTAGTCCCATGAGTGTTTCATCTTCACCCCCAATCCGCTCCCCGAGCGGGCAACTGGAAGCCGCTCTCTGGCCTTGATGGGAACCATCCAATGAAGTAGTCTCCCATCTGCTTGTTCCCCTTCCTATTTGGTTTCCTCCACCGGCCTTCTCTCCTGGGGCAGTCCGGCTATTCCCATAACAGCAGTAGATCCAGTGCATTTCACCTGGTAAAGAACGCCCTGGCAATAGAAATTTAAGTACACCTCTTTTGTCGCCCTGTCATTAATTGACGGGTAGGATGAGGGAGGCGGTCGGGGCTCATATCTGTTGTCTCACCAGTCGTCTCCTGGTGATTTTCTGTGTGCCGCCGCCTTTGAGGTGCCGTATTTATACAGCTATCCCCGGCGGGGTTGCCTGGGGAGATCCCCCTGCATTGATGGCAACTGCTTTCTCTTGTCTGGCCAGTCTTATGTTGTCTCCGGACTTTAAAAAATAGGGATTTTCTGGGAATAGTTTAGCAGAGTAGATTAGTTTGGGTTGGGTCAACAGCCTCCAAGGTCGAAGTCTCCCCAGATGCTGTCCCCGGGGGCCTCAGGTTTGAGCCCAACACTATGTTCCCCTGCAATCCCCTGACAGGCTCAGCTGGCGAGGGATATGGGCAGTGGGGACGGCCCCCTCTCAAGAGTCCAACTTCTCTATGTCACAATGTCGCAGGGTCACTCAACTCCAAGAGCCCGTTCTGTGCCCACTCTTCTCTTTAGGGCACTTTGTCCGCGCTGCAGCCTCCTGGTCTTATCTCCCCTCAGACCAGCAATGAAGCACCCCTCCCCTCGGCCCGCCGGATTCCTCTGTAAGGTCTTCCCGGTGCCCCCGAATTCCGTTCCGCCGTGGATCACAGAAGTTTTGACATTTCTGCGTTCTGGGCGGAAATGCTGAAATTTCGCAAGTTCCGCAAGCGGAACGGAATTTGCCGCCTACCCCTAATGTTTATAAACCGCGAACGAGGCCTGAGGAGGTCAGGCACCTCGTATTAAACATTTAGTATCACAAGAGACGTAGAAGAGGGGATACACACAGTATAATAGTCCTTAGAGGCACAGACATTAATAGTGGGGTAAAATGCCAGCTGTACAACACACGAGCGTCACCACAAAAGCCAGAAATACCCCTAGTGGGATCTGCCGCCTTCAAGAGAGGACATGTCCTGGGTTAAAGGTCAATTTCTTGGAGACCAATAATTAAAGGGGCAGCAGCAACGAAGCCAGGTACCGGCGCTGAAAGATGCACAATGGATCAGGCCAAATATTTATAATTTCCCTTACTCTGAGTGAATGAATATTTGTCTTGTGTGTAGTGCCTAGTGTGTCACGCTGTATTAAAGCACCTCCGTTCTGAGCCACAGTCATGTATCCAGCGGCTCTTTGCAGATCAGAAGTCATGCTCTTTCAGGCTCGCAGGCCTTGAATGGAGCCCCACCATGTGGGTGTGCAGTGCACGGGAGTGCATAGCACTGACACCAAAAGCACAAACACCAGGAAAGGGGATGTGCTCTCTCACACCGTGAATGGAGCACAGCACCAGTGTGTGCAGTGCACGATACTCCCACACCAGGATGAGCACAGACACGAGGACAGTTACTGCGCTTTCTCAGGTCCTGAATGGAACCTGACCACGGGAGAGCGAGTACTGTGCACAACATTCCCACACAAGACGCCCGCCTGAACAGGGACGTATGTGGTGGGATTATGATTGATGTCAACATTTATTTACACACTTGACTAACCTCAGGTACCAGTACTAGTCTGCACCCGAGAATGAGGCTGAGGCTGACTGAAACCCACCGCCCTGACGTGGAGTCTCCAGCAGCCTGGTCCAGTCGCACAGCATCAGGATTAGAGGCACATGAGGGGGTGCGAGTAAAGGTAGACTGCAACGAAATTTACAAACTTCCGCCCGCTGGAGCTGGACATTTCACATCCCCAGTCTGCATCGAGAAAGAAAGAACAGTTACATTTATGGTGGCAAACAACCAGTGGGTCTTGTTTATTATTGACCAGGGCTTGGCGATTTATATTGTACTTACTACCCCTATATATGGCTCTGAAGCACGTACCTACATGGACAGCAAGCTACGCCATAAAGGATGTATGGCTGAAAGGGTGTTGTCTTTAGTACACCCCATGCCTGAAGTCTTGGTGGTCTAGGTGTTGTCAGCCAAGCATGAATCTGCTACTTTGCCATTGGTCAAGCCACATACACAATCCCAGGAACTCTGAAGTTTGGGACCTGAACGGTGCATGGCTGCACAAGGTGACTGACTCTCATCCAGACCCTCTGCATTTCCCACCAAGCCTACTGGAAAACTGGTCCTCTCATAAACCATCCTCTGATTACCCCTCATAACCCGGCAAGACATCTCAGATCATTTTTCTCTTCATTGGCCACAGTCCCCAGGATTAAAAAATCCAGAAGTGGAGGCCGCTCTTTTTCTTATAATGCCCCCAAACTTTTATTTTATTTATTTTATATTCTTCTATAGCACCTGAATAGACCCCCGAAGGGGTATCTCCGCGCTTTGCCAGTAAGAACATAACTCCTGATGGTCCATGGTCAGAGAGGATGGTACAATTTATCAAGGAGAGATCAGTTGCTGGAGAATAGGTGCGTTTTTAAGATCTTTCGGAAAGTCAGATGGCTGGTGAGTGATCTCACCTCGAGAGGTAATGAATTCCAGAGCCTTGGTCCCATATGGGCCAGCGCTCGACCTCCTTGTCTGGACTTGTTTATTCTAGGCACCTGCAGAAACTGCAGGTTACCAGAGCGCAGGGTTCGCCCCGGGGCATATGGCTGAAAGATTTTAGCCAGATATTTTGGACCTTCACCTATCACACTTTTATGAATAGTGCACAGGGTCTTAAACTGCACTCGCTTCTTCACTGGTAACCAGTGGAGTCTAATCAGCAGAGGGCGAGAGGGAGTCCTGGGGGGAGCATTGAGGACTGTCCTTGCTGCCGTATTTTGGATCACTTGTAACTTTTTGAACTGCCCTTCATTTGCTCCTAATAGAAGGCCGTTACAATAATCCACTCTGCTGATGACTAATGCCTGCACAAGTGTTTTTCTGTGACAGTCTGGCAGATAGGGGAACACTCTCCTTAACATCCCAATTGCCCGAAAGCAGGTACTAGCCACCTGATTTACGTGGTCTTTAAAAGTGAGTGTCTGATCTAGTAACACTCCAAGATTTTTGACCGTGCTCTTAGGGCTGGGAACAGGGCCTTATTCTAAAGGCCACCATTCAGGTGACCAATGTATTGCTGCTTGTCCAAACAGCATGACCTCCATTTTCCCTACGTTACATTGAAGACAGTTTGATGACATCCATGCAGATATTACTCTCATACCATCTGCAAAAGATCTTTTTATTGCAGGTGTCAGATTTTTAAAAGGAAAAAGGAGTTGGGTGTCGTCAGCGTACGACACCGGGGTAAACCCAAATGATCTTGCTAAGTTGGCTAAGGGAGCCACATACACATTAAATAGTGTCGGGCTTAAGCAAGAGCCCTGTGGCACTCCCTTGTTGAGCTCCCTATAGATGGATTTGTGGGAGCCCAGCCTAACTTCTTGGGAACGGCCAGATAGAAAACTTTCCATCCATGACAGAGCCACTCCTTCCAGACCTACGTCCTTTAAGCGATCGAGAAGCACCTTGTGGGACACTGTATCAAAAGCGGCGGAGAAGTCTAACCGCACCAGAATCATAGAGCTGCCCTCATCCAGTGCCATTTTGATGTTATTGGTCACTGTTTGAAGGGCTGATTCGGTGCTGTGGTTCGGCCTGAAACCAGATTGTGAGTAGTCCAGGCCCTCCGTCGCTTCAAGATGTTGTGATAGATAGGTGTTTATGTGCTTCTCAGCTATCTTGCCGATGTATGGCAAGAGTGAGATAGGACGCAGGTTAGAGAGGTCGGTCCATGGGGATGCCGCTTTTTTCCGTATTGGGTTTACCACTGCTCTTTTCCAATCTGCTGGGACCTGTCCTTTAATGAGGGAGATGTTAATAACACTCTGTATGGAGGGCCCCAGGAGAGATATCAGAGGAGGAACCATCTTAGCAGGGAGGAGGTCATTCGGAGATCTAGATTTGATGCGTGTAATGAGAGAAGGGAGCTCTGTACTATCAATTGGAGGAAAGAATGATAGCAGATGTATGTTATGCTTTAGCAGAGTCGGGGAAGTAGGCTTATTAGTGTCACTCATACTGTTACTGACTGCCACTATTTTTTCATAAATAGTGTTTATTTTGTTCTCGAAGAAAAGCGATATTTCGTCGCATAAAGTCTGTGAGAACTCATCTGAGCTCTCACATGCGGCGGATTTAACAAAATTTTGCAGGATTTTAAAAAGCTCCTTGGGACAGTTGCCCGCTTCTACTAGCTGTTGCATTAAGCGGTTTTTCCTAGCCTGCTTAATGTTTTTATAGTATTTTAGTTGAGCATGTAGAAAAACTGCTCGGGTCTCCTCAGTCTTATTTCTCTTCCATTTTTTCTGTGCTCGCCTACATTTCTGCTTTTCTTCCCTTAACTCCTGTGTGTACCAGCTTTCCTGCTTAGAAGAGGGATACTCTTTATGTAATTTTAAAGGGGCCAAGATATCAATGGCTCGCTTAATTGAGTCATTGGGTTTGGCCAACGCTATGTCTACTGTGTCTTCTGCTAGTATGGTGGGTTGTATCCAAATTTCCTGTAGATTACTTATGGAAATTTTATGCCATTGACGGCGCCAGGTAGGAGAGGATGGTGCTTATTGGTAGATCTCTTGAGAGTCAGTAGTTTAAATTCTAAGAGGAAGTGGTCTGTCCATAGAATCTCTCTTGCTGGAAGACAGGTTAGCTTGGTACAGTTGGAAAGAACTAGGTCCAGCGTGTGGCCACCCCTATGCGTAGGTCCATTGTTTTGTAATTCTAGACCTAGGTTAGATAAATCCGTAAGAAGGGAATAGGATTCAGGTAGTGTTGGTTGGTCAACATGGATGTTAAAATCCCCCAGGAGGATAAAGTCTTCTTTGGATTTAAGTCGGGGAGCTAACAGCTCTTGAAGAATGAGCGGGAAATCTGGGTTTGGTCCTGGAGGACGGTAAACCAGGGCACCTTTCCAGGAGGTGTGGCTGGTTAGGTCGATTTTAATAAACATGATTTCTAATTGTAGACTTTGATGTTGTTCAAGTATAGTGACCTTTATATCATCCTTATGTATTATCGCTAGGCCAACTTTGGAACTCTCTCCCCCTCAATCTACGTTCAGAATCCAATCTACTCCATTTCGTAAACAGTTAAAAACCTTTTATTCTCCCACTCTGACTAATCTTCCTTGCATTCAGCTTGCAGAGTCTGTAGCGCTGGGACGCCTTAGGGTAACCATCGCGCTTTATAAATCTTCATTTCATTTCATTCATTCATTCATTTATTTTCACCCTTCCTGAAGGCAAGAGGTTGACTGAAGCCTGGGGTTATGCTGTGCTAATGGAGTGGGAAGAAGCTTCCAGGACCACTTCTGAGCACTGCGTCAGAATTAATGGACTGTCCATGTGAATGGGAATGGTACTTTACGCTGATATAACTTTGCAGTGACGGATTCAATGTTTGTTGTTTTGTTCCTTTTTTAATCATAACATACCTTCTGATGTTACTTAATAGTTCTGGGATAACTTACTGAAAGGATTCTTGATTCTGCTGTTGTGCTGATACTACTAGTCCATACCAATCATTTTCCATAGTAGCCTTCCAACTCAAATCTGCACTTAAGGTGTAGACAAAGCTTTCTTAGAGAAGCAGTGTTTGCCTGACTATGTCAGGCATATGGCTGTGTGGCTAGAGCATTTGTCACGCCAAACGCTCGGCTTCCTAGACATTTTATACCGGGTTAAAGTTCTTGGATCTGCTCTTTTTTTTCCTTCATGTCATTTTGAGTCCTGGGGCTAACTCAGTTAACACAAAACAGCCTGATGAAAAATAACAATCAATGAGTCAGTAGTTGTATTGTTAGTTTGTATAGTGAAAACGGTTTTCCGAAGACTCAATTAAGTGCATAAAAATATAATTAACAGCAGAGCAAACTTCTCTCGCATACATAAAAGCAAAGACCTGGCTCATGGAGTACCAGGGAGTGCCATTCCCTGGTGGAAGGCCCTGGAAAAAGAACTTCACAAAACAGTCCTTAAAGTCTTCTTGCTTCAAGAACAAAGGAGCACATAGTGGCACAAAAGAAAGAGCGAGTGGTACTAAACTTTGTGCCAAAGCAAAGCATCATTAGAAGTGAGGAGAGAAGACCAGAGAGCAGGACATGGAAAGGTCATGGCTGTAGGAATTGGCAAACATATTAGCTTGGTTCAAGTGAGGCAAGAGAACTATAGCAAAGAACAAAATTATAGATAAAGGCCCTTCCTTCCGCTTTCAGGTTTGAGGTTTGAGTGCTCCACTGTGCGGAAATTTAATCTTCTTCCACTTCACAGCAACATTTCAGGGGAGGCCTCTCAGTCCAACTCAGCCCTAGCTTAGAGTGTAAGGAAACAGCAGTGAAACAGCATTATGTCTGCGAAAGCATATAGAAATGCCTGGGTTCCTGTATGAAGTATAGTGTCACCAGAAGAGATGAGGTAACTAGGCGCTACTAGAATGAGGCCATGTCTGGCTACAAGAACAGAGACCAAGCAGCAACCGTAAAGGAGAAGGCAGCAGGAGCACCAGGACGGTGGCGTAGCATAGGCATCCGTATCACCTGTGGTGTGGGGGTGGGGTCAAGCTCCAAGGGCTCCTTCAGCACAATACCCTGGCTGGAGACCTCCTGATTGACTCCAAAGGGGTCCCTTCCACTTATCTTGCAGGAGGGCCCCCTGAAGTTTCGTTACGCCACTGGTGTGGAGATTGATCAGTTAGTATGGCTTTGAGTAGGTATACAACGTTTACAACGAAGTTTTTACCACGCACTACCACTACAACGCAGGCATTACCACGCATACCATTACAACGCATTGCGCTGGGGGGCGCTCTAGGATAGGGAATAAGTATAATTTTATATCCAACACCTTCCCTAGTGTCCACGGGGACTGGAGTTGGAATATAAAATTATACTTACCACTATCCAGCACCTCTAAGCACTATGCGTTGTAATGGTATGCGTGGTAAAAGTATGCGTTGCAACATCATACATCCCTTTGAGTATAGGAAGATTAGGAGGTGGGGCAGGGAATGTGTTATGTAACTCGCAGCATGTGGTGCATAATTGATAGAATAAGAGTGTGTCAGAAAAAGTGAGAGGTGTGATTACAACCATTTGTAAAAAAAAAAGCTTGTGTACCCACTTAACTGCACCAACTTCTAACAAAGGGTGTAGTCGAGGGTTATATGCCAATGAGATGGGCGGAGCATAAAGAATGGAGAGTTTTACCCTTTTACATAGCCCATACCAAGCTCATCTCAAGATATCAACAGTGTTAATCTCTCTCCCAAGGTTGCTGTAAGAGCAGTAAAGTGCAGTATGTAAAGGAGTAGAGGCGACCTGTTCTGTGTCCGTGGTGACATGGGCTTCAAAAGAGGACGGACATAGCCAATAGTGAAAAAATTGGGCTTGCACGCAATAAGCATATAATGAAAAATCAGGTGCCCCTGTGTTTCAGTGGAAGTGTAAACAGTTCCCAGAAGATTCTGTGGATGTTTGCCGCCCAAATCAGAGATAACTTCTTGTTCCTTAACACATTTAAAGAATGAGGAGTTGAGTGGTATGGGTAAATGAACAAATAAATACAACATTTTGGCAAAACAATAATTTTCAAAATTGCTATCCTGCCCGCTAATGATAGAGGTAGTTGAGATTAAGTGCTCACCCTTTCCTCCAACCATGTGATTGTACGGCCATAGTTTATATTCCACAGTTCCTGTGTCTCTCTGCTAAGTCATATTCCTAAGTATTTGACTGGACCATCAGCCCACACTAATGGATAATCCAATGCGAATGGCCGTGTGTTGTCTGTTAGTGGAAATAATATAGATTTGGTCCAGTTTCTAAGTTCACCCGAACTACTGCCAAATCGAATCAGCTTGCATATCATGGTGCCTAGATTCTCTGTTGGCTTGCATATGAATAATGAGATGTCATCTGCATATAGAGAGACCACCAATACTCTAGTTGTAAAGCCCAGTCCCCTGTTGGCCTTGTGCTGGGCCAGTGGCCCAGAGAGTGCGTTTTAAGGCTCTAGTACTCGTATATAAAGCCCTGCATGGACCATGCCCACCCTACCTGGCAAAAAGATTTTCTTTTTACTTACCGACCCGTCAGCTGCGATCTGCCTCCCGAAAGCAGGTGGTCGTTCCCAGATTTAAGAGAATTCGCCTGGGGGGGCAATCTCTGACGGTAAGGGGAGCTCAGTTGTGGAACGCCCTTCCCGATGCTCTAAGACACTCCCCCAACTTGACTAATTTTAAACAACTGTTAAAAACTCACCTTTTTATACATCTTGAATAACATAGTTGTTTTCTTCCTGATCACTCTGATTCAGTCTCCTCACCGCGCCAGGACAGTCTCGACTAACAGTGCGCGTTATAAATCGACATATAACATAACATAACATAACATAGCTGCACCGCTAGTGGTTCTGTCTTGATAGCAAATACAAGGGGGGACAGGAGGCAACCCTGATGCTTGTTTCGAGTCACAGGAAAAGGGTTTGATAAAAGGTTGTTGAGTCTTACACGTGCAGGGGGGCTTGCATATAGGAGGAGTATCTGTTGTCTGAAAGTTGGGCTGAAACTAATTCTAGCCAGTAGTGTAAAAATATATGACCATTCCAAGGAATCAAACTCCTTATTGGCTTTATGAGGGAAGCCAATGCAGACACCTGGGGGTCAAGATGGTGCATCACAGCAAATAATGTATGCAGGTTGTGGAACGTGGAACCCCCGGGTATGAATCCAGACTGATCCGATATGAATCCAGACTGATCGGGTCTGACTTTAAGGGGAAGGAGTGGTTTTAGTCTACTGGCGAGTAATTTAGCATACATGTTGTTGTCATTATTGATTAGGGACAATAGGCAATATGAGTCACAAAGATTAGCGTGCTTCTCTGGGTTTAATAATGTAATACTTATGACTTCCCGCATAGGTGGGGCAGAATCCAGTTACTCATCGACTCCTGACAACCAGGTGTGGTGCTAATGTGGAGGCATTTGATTTAATAAAGGAGGGGGTTAATCCGTCCAATCCCAGGGCCTTGTCTTCCAGCATGCTTTGTATTACCTGTATAATATCCTCTGTGGTACATGGTTCAGCTAAATATGCATGGTGTGCTCGCTCAAGCTATAGCAGCTCGATCATATAAAACTATTCTTCCAGTTCAATGGCCAGAGTCAGAGGCGTACGATTTAGCATAGAACTAAGTAATAGTGATAGTGGTGTGTAGGGCATTTGTGGCTTTAGCCAGATTAGAATCAGTATTCAGTAGCTCAGTTACATAAATGGAGGTGCCGGGGGTCGAAGCATGACAGCAAGGGTTTTGCCAGGCCGGTCATCTTCTCCATAGCAACGAGCAAAGCATGCCGCTCCAGGATGCAGGTCTCCCTATGGGCTTTATCGTTAAACTCAGATATTTTCTCATGGAGAGTGGCTAGATGTCCTGGATTATTAGTATGGAAGTATTGCACCTCCATGCCACAAATATCTCCTTAAGTTCTCCAGGACTTGTCTAATGGTCTTCAGCACTCCTGATTGTTTAGCAATGGAGGCACCTCTGATTACCACCTTAAAAGCCTCCGACAGCACTGCCAGTGATGTCACTGAGTTTTCATTGAGTGTGAAGTATTCTATAATCTCTTTGCGGATTTCCTCGCTGAATACTGTGTCTAGCTGCAACTCCGGAGGCAAACACCAAACAAAGGCCCGGGGGATAGACAGTGGAATATGCAGCTGGAGAAACTGGGGCATGATCAGATAGTGTGTGTGGTAGGTGTGTGACTGAAGAAATCCAAGTCTCGAGAAACCAACCAAAAATCTAGCCTAGACCATGCCTTATGGTGTGCCAATATGCAGGTGCCCTCCTAGGCGTTAGGGTGCAACTGCCTCGAAGTATCAACTAAATAGCAGTCTTAAGTGTGTACCCTAAGCATTGCCATTGCCCTAGGATGGGGACTATAGGAGATGGCCGATCGGTCTAATGTATTGTCTATTATTGCATTGAAATCTCCACTCCAAACTACAGCATTGTTCCTGAGTTTAGCGATTTTTGACCAGAGAGTGCTGAAGAACTCAATCTTATTAGGCCCATAAACTTCATCCAGAGGGATCAGTCTCCCCCATATAGAACCCTCCACAGTAACAAATCTACCTTCTGGGTCAATCCGAGATTGCGATGTGGTCTATGCAACCCCTTTACGTATCAACGCCGCCACTCCCCTGGCACAGTTGGAGTATGCAGCTACAAATACATTTCCCCACCATCTAGCCCACAATCTAGTTACCAATGTGTTACAAAGGTACGTTTCCTGAAGGAAGCAAATATCTATTTTATGTCTGAGTAAATATGCATGTATTGAGCGTGTTTTCATGTGGTCAATCAGACCGCGAATATTTGATATTAGTCATGTAACAGATGCCATTCTAGGTGTACTAGTGAGGGAATGCTGTAGACTGACCAGAATGGTTTAAGTTGAGCCGTGGTCTCACCATCAAGTGCGCTATAATGTCACTCATTTTGTAAAAGTATAAAGCAGTATAATCATGTGATTTGAGTTTGGACACACATCTCCAAACAGGTAACAACGATTTTCCATCCACCCATCCCAACCCGATTATAAGTTAAAACCATCCCTTCCCTCCCACCACCCACACCAAGTCCCCCAATCAGGTTGTGACAATTTACACACCCTGTAACCAAAAGAAAACCCCAACTTGTAATCCAGCATTTAACTGGGAATAATCCCTAAGACGCTAAGAAGTGCTGGGAAAAAGCCCTGCCAGGAATGGCAGGATGACCGAGTGGGGTTGATAGATCAATAGCAACCCAAGAACCACAAAATCTCTGTGCATTACAAGTTAGGGAGGAACATGGCAAATATAACAAGAGTACCATTTAGCTAATATGAACTAGAACTGTACATTTCCAATTTGCATCATTGCGCATCCACCAATGACATTTATCAGCTGTTGCACTCTCAGTTACATCAATTAATCATTACCACTCAGTCTCGCGTCAGCTAATGTGTATATCAAAGCCACAATGGAGCGCATTGGACCACCATTGCATTTAGCGGATTTAAGGGTAGACTTTGCATCTGTGAAATAAAGTGTTTTCCCTTCAAAAAAAGATACCTAGTTTGGCAGGGCATATGAGTGCATAAGGCCTGCCGCCAGTCGAAGTATGCGTCTGGCTGGTAAAAAGTCACGTCAGGCAGCCTACCAAGGGTGTAAAGTGAGGTTAAAATAAAATGTTACTTTGCTGTTGTCAGTGGTCGAAGTGGAAGAAAAAGTAGGGGAACTGTGGGTGGAGAATCAGAGGGCGGGAATTACCCGAGGAGTGGGTCAGTGGGCAGAGTCAGAGGTGTGGGCAGAATGCGCAAAACATCCCACTTTTTAGTTTTTGTTTGGCATTTCACTAACCAGTTGCAGCTTAGTATGTTATTTAATTCAACCAATAGATACACATCTTTATTTAAGGTTTAATATGAGTTATTGACATTAAAGTACATTCACTAAGTGGGATATGTTTCCAATCACAGAATGTCCCAAATATCCTTAACAGTGGAATTGCAAGCCGTTTGTCTCCGAGCCATGGGGTTTCTGTCATCAGCACTTCTCCTCCCTTTTTCCACAATTACAGTTCAGACATGAATGGCAAAATATCCTAGTTTGCAAATGTTTTTCACATGATTATGGCACTGGCATATTTGCCATATAATACATAATTTGTAGGGGTGGGCGGCCAGCTACGCTCCGTGCACGGAGTGTGCGTAGTGCCGCCTACTCCGCATTTTGCGGAGCTGGCGGAGCCAGGCGGCACTACGCACGCTCCGCAGACGGAGCGTAGCTGGCCGCCACCCGCCTCCCTCCCGCCCTCCCTAAATACTTTAAAATAAAGGAATGCAATAATTTAAAAAGCACTTACCTTGCCGCCGCTGGCCGCCGCGTTCCCCGGGGCTCGTTATCTTCCGTCTTCCGTCTTTTTCAGTAATGCGCATGCGCGGGCGGCAGCGCATGCGCATTTTCACGAGAAAATGCGCATGCGCGGCCGCCCGCGCATGCGCATTACTGAAGAAGACGGAAGATAGCGAGCCCCGGGGACGCGGCGGGCAGCGGCGGCAAGGTAAGTGATTTTTAAATTATTGCATTGCTTTATTTTAAAGTATTTAGGGAGGGCGGGAGGGAGGCGGGTGGCGGGGCTGGCGGCCAGTGGTTTTGCGGAGTGGGGCTACGCGGAGTGCGGAGGTGGGCGTAGTTTCTCGCCCACTTCGCGTAGCTCCGCGAAGCCCCACTCCGCCAACTCCGCCCAGGGCTAATAATTTGCAGCATAAGCTGACAATTTTAACTAATACATTATTTGAAGCTCAAACAGATCAAATGTTAATAAAAATGTGACTTGAGTTGCTGCGAAGTAGATGGCCCTTTGTCACCTTTCTCACTGCTGCATTTGTATGTTACACGTGTACTAATAAGGAAAAATCTTTGCAAAGACTGTTAGCATGTGTAAAAATTTAAAAATAATAAAGTATCAGAAAATATACTGCATTACGGTGCAGCCTTGTTTTTGCTGCATAATTTTGGCCTTCTTTGCTGCATAATTCCTGTGGCCCCAAAGCAGACACCACATGTTAAAAGTGATTGTGTATGAAGCAAAGAGACTGTGAAGTTTACGAACTTTTTTTGGTGTGCGTGCAAATCTTGCATTGCTGATCCCTTGTGAGTTGCATCTACTACTGCTGAATCAAGGCCAATGGAGGTACCGATGGGTGCGGCGGGCTGGCCTCAAGGGCAGGGCTGGGTTTAGTGCTGGTGGCTCCTTATGCAACAATGTTTGTTGGTGCACCGCAATTACCAGCTATGCCATGGATTTCCTCACTACCACCCTTTAAAAGGGGCCCTCAAGTCTCCATAAACACACTCTGGATGCATTTAATTTGATTTACAGCACCACTCGTACAAGTGTAAGGTGGCTGACCACTTTACATCACCCACACAGTACCTACTTGCACCCACTGGGGTGAACCACTCAAGAACTCCATGTACCAGAGTCCCGGAGGAGGGGCTAGCGGTGTGCGGTCCATTGCGATTGTTTCTATAAATTGTCTCCCTGGAGCTTTGAGCTGACGAGCTCCTGGGCGACGCACCTGCGTGCCGGTTTGGGCATCGAGGCCTTTGACGGTTGCTTGGCGGCCTTCTCTTCCACCCCTAACTATTTTCTCTACTGATAAGGGAAGTTATCCCGAAACCCGAGTCATGTCTCGGGCGATATCCAAAAACCTGGGACATGTATCAGGTCTAGAGATCATCAGTACAACAAGTACCTACTTGCACCCACTGGGGTGAACTACTCAAGAACTCCATGTACCAGAGTCCCGAGGGGCGATCCGGAGGAGGGGCTAGCGGTGTGCGGTCCATTGCGATTGTTTCTATAAATTGGCTCCCTTGAGCTTTGAGCTGACGAGCTCCTGGACGACGCACCTGCGTGCCGGTTCGGGCATCGAGGCCTTTGACGATTGCTTGGCGGCCTTCTCTTCCACCCCTAACTATTTTCTCTACTGATGAGGGAACTTATCCCGAAACCCGAGTCATGTCTCGGGCGATATCCAAAAAACCGGGACATGTATCTGGTCTAGAGATCATCAGTACAACAAGTACCTACTTGCACCCACTGGGGTGAACCACTCAAGAACTTCATGTACCAGAGTCCCGAGGGGCGATCCGGAGGAGGGGCTAGTGGTGTGCGGTCCATTGTGATTGTTTCTATAAATTGGCTCCCTTGAGCTTTAAGCTGACGAGCTCCTGGACGATGCACCTGCGTGCCGGTCCGGGCATCGAGGCCTTTGACGGTTGCTTGGCGGCCTTCTCTTCCACCCCTAACTATTTTCTCTACTGATGAGGGAAGTTATCCCGAAACCCGAGTCATGTCTCGGGCGATATCCAAAAACCCTGGACATGTATCGGGTCTAGAGATCATCAGTACAACAAGTACCTACTTGCACCCACTGGGGTGAACCACTCAAGAACTCCATGTACCAGAGTCCCGAGGGGCGATCCGGAGGAGGGGCTAGCCGTGTGCGGTCCATTGCGATTGTTTCTATAGCATGAATATGTGCTCCCGAAGGAGAGCGGTCTGGGGGAATGGTCATGAAGGCTAAACCTGGTTCCTCAGTTCCAAATTCGGTAGTTCTGACCATAGTGCCACATACTCTCCCCCACTGAACACCATACTGCCCCACTGAGAGAAACTTGCACAGCCTTCAACTACAACCCAATAGTTCTATAAACTCCTGGATGCTACTCAAATCAAATTACGCACTAGACAAGAACCATATGCTGCCACATTTGTTTTATTACTTAATGCAGATGTTAAGTATAAGCTATATTGATCATATAAAAATGCTTAATAAATAAAAAAAAGAATATGCTGCCTAACAAAAAAGTAACAGCATCCTAGAAAAAGCAAACACTCAAGGGGATGCAAGATTAAGTAAAGCATATGAAATGTAAGAAGGAACAACATGAACATGGTTACCTTACCGATTTTACACTCATTATTCAGAAATCAGGGAGTGATTTTGCCTGAAAAGTTAAGGACCTGCCTAAGGGACTAATTTCAATGTCCATTGCTTATATCCTTACAAAAGGTAAGCAGTATGGCATAAAAAGATCACATCGGTGAACACAGAGCCATGGTCCATGGTACACATTTTGTTTTCCAACCCACTCATCACCATCAAGCCTTCCAGTACCTCTAGGAATGGTGCACTTCCCGCCGGGGAAAACAATGCGGTTAAAAAAAAGACAATAAAACAAAAGTAGCGCTTCACTGGTAAACTCTGTAAAGTGATGCTAATGTGTTTGGGTGCGAAAAAATCTATCTGGTCACTTTGCGACCACTCTGTCTTGCTTTATTCATTTATTTATTTTTCAAATGTTTACCCTTTTATTCCTGAGGCTGCACTTTGGATAGAAAAATGTAAGAAAAGATGAAATTTCCATCAAAAGTGTTTTTCTTTTTTGGATCTATTTCACAGGGGAACAAATACACGAATGGAGGAAGGAGCAGGTGATAATCATTTCTTGAAGTCACGATTTTCAGTCAGAGAGGAGGAACGAGACAGAAACAGAGGGAAAAAGGGGAAGAAAGAGAGGGGGGGGCAGCTTCTGAGCAGAAGTGGGCACTGTCCTTATCTTCTGTGGGCAAAAAACAAAATAGAGTCCTTTTTGATTTTGATTTCCGCCCGCCCACCAGTCCCCAAACGGCCAGGAACACGAGCCTTAACTGTAAGCCTTGGCTGTTTCTGCTGTCCAAATATGCATGATTAAAATTAAAAAGTTGGGGAACTGATTTAATTTATTTAAAGAAGTAGGGACACGCCGTGCCCTGCCGGTTCCGCCCACTTTGACCCCTGGATGTTGTATGACCCCGTGCTCCGGCGCAAGGTGCAGCATCAAATCCCGGTCCCGATCGTTTAGCAGCCATGCCACAATAGGACGCAGGGGCGCCCACCATTGGTTTGGGACACAGAGAGGAATGGGCCAGCTCCACTATGAACACAGCAGACAAGTCGGGCCAAAAGGTTCCCACAGTAGTGAATCCACAAAGTCTTCCATCTTAGATATTGCAATGGTCTCCGAAATACCAGTGATGCAGAGGTTGTTGCGCCTATAGCGGGCCTCTAGGTCTTCATTTTTGGTATTAATGATGTTTAGGACTTTCTCTATGGTAGGAAGTGTTCTTTGGATTCCACTTGGTAATCATGTGCATCCGATGCCAGGGGCAGTGCCTTCATTAGGGCCTTTGGAGTGTTGACCCGCTAATATTTTGGCCCCCGTCCCCGATTAAATGTGAGTTAACCGGACTTCTACAGTGTTTTAGTGATTCTTCACGCTGGTTTCAGTAAGCTTGAGATGGTACAGACCCATGGAGAAGTCAGTACGAGCCTGAGGGGGCGGGGCTTAACAATACTGACAGATGACAGTAAATTGGGTCTCACATGTGCATGTCGAGTTGGACGACTGCTTCTCTCCAGACAGCCCAACATGCACACAAGAGAAGGCTCTGAGTTACCCCATCTGCACTTACTGTGTCTGGAGGTGTCTCAAACCCGCAGCTCCGGGTCTCAGTAATGAGCGTTGAGGCGATCTGCCCCAGCCAATCCAGGCGCTGCTGTAACAGCAGGCGCATCGTCTGGATTGGCTCAGAGACACGTACAGTATCAGGGTGGGAGGAGGCTGTCTCTCTCCATTTCCTGCAGGACGAAGAGAGACAGGCCATGAGGATGCACACAAGGATCAAGGGGAACTGGCTGCATGTTGCAAGTCGGACCTCCCCCCCCTTCATATTACAATGGTCAATGACCTCAATGAACATTACTCCGCGACTATATCGAATATTCTTGATGATCTTGCAAAGAGACACGGAATACTCTGCTGGCGTAGAAAACCAAGTTTATTAGCTGCAGCTAAGCACAGTTGTCCAAGAAGTACACCAAGTAGGTTCTCATGAGACTGCCACTTTACTCCGTGGCTCACAAGCTTTTTACAGGCAAAATACATCTGTGCAAACATGCACCCAATACACAAAGTTTTAGCCAATTAGAAGAGTTTGAAAACAAGGTGTTGCGTAACCAGAATGCTCTCTGATTACATGTTGTGTGTTATCCAGCCCCCAAAGTTAATCAATATTGGTACCCATGGTTCAGGGTTGTAATGGCAGGACATGCTTAAAAAGAAAGGTTGTGGAATAGGAAAACACAGGGAGAGAATAGCGAAGGCCAAAAAGATAAGATACGGCAAGAGAAGAATACTAAAGGCTAACAGATAGTTGATACGGGGATTAGGTAGTCCAGACAAGGATTAGTTAGGCCGGCTGGTGTCTGAGATGGGTTTCAAGACAAGGACGGAGGAGGTTTTTGACACGTTGCAGTCCAAGGGGCAGAGACACTTCGTGAATCGAGCAGCCTGTGTAAAGGTAACACAAAATGGCAGCGAATGTAAAATGGAGTCGAAATTAAAGAACCTCAGACCCTCCTTTTGCTATTACGCAGGCAATACACAAAGACTCACACTAATCTGAATCAATGTCGATGGTTCATGAGGTCGTCAAGCTGTTGCTGCAACATCATCTTCATATTCTCTGTTTTTTGTGACATGGGTCTTGGGACACACATAGTAGCACAAAAACCACAGATTGCGGGGCCACATTGCAAACAAAGGCAACACAAAAAGATGATGGCCAAAACTACTCCAACAAAAGTCAATACCCTCCATCCCCATGTGGACAGTAGTCCCCAAAACCATCCCATCAGAGACCAATTTCCTTCGTCCTGGTGGATCGACTCAGCAATGTGGTGTAATTTAGAGATGGCCTGGTATTCTGTAGGGGCGTTGTCAGGTATGTAAATGGAACAACTGGATCCGATCAATTTACAGACTCCACCACGATCTGCAAGAATGATGTCTAACACCATTCTGTTTTATAATGTCATAAGGCGATCCGCCTGAAGCTCAGCAGTGATATTACCCAGTGCTCTGACAGTTTCATTTATTTTTGCTTCAACTACTCGAATGAGATGCCTGATATTTCTACTATTGGCTATAGGGCCCCAAAATGGGAGGAATCCTTTAAGGAAGTCGCCTCCTTCTTGTCCTACTGTGTCTTCCAAAGCAATAACCCCTCTACCGTACCTTGTCTTTTGATATCCCGAAGGAGCTGTATATGTTGGAGGGAGAAGAAAAGCCATTTAACAAGTTCCTGAGAAATCGGCTGGTAGCCATGTATAGGCTCTGTCATGGCAAACGAAATATGTTCCTTGAGACGCTACCAGTGGTGGAGACGTTCGGGATGTATAGATATATGTAATGTTACAAGTGCTCTTTCCCAATTAAGCCTTTGGACTTTGACCATTTGCTTGGAGACATAGGTGACCTTGGTGGAGCACAGTATATATAGGTGGGGATCTTTTCCTTTTGGCTCTGTCTGTAAGACTAGTGACGTAATGTGTCACATTCCAGTCAATGTATGCTTGTCGTTCGTCAGTGGGGAATTCATTAAATTTTTTATAATGTTTTGACATAGCCACTATTCCTTTTATCTGTGCGTCATGACTAACGTCAATTCCATCTCTATACAGACCAACAGTATGTTGATGTTGGTTCTCATAGGCATTGGCAAACATAGAGGTGTAAGCCCAAGCAGATCCTTTTAGGGAGAAGGGTAGAACTAAATATGGCATTCCTCTATCTGTATTATGGGGTAAAAGTCCACAAACCCAGCAATCGGTTGTATTGATCACCAATTGATGCTGGTGTAACAATTGAATGAAGGAATTGTTGAAATACTCCATTTTCCTAATTTGCTCCTGCTCTGATGGCGTTTGAAATTGGTGTGGGGAAACAGTAGTGCGAAAAGGTATGGCTGGGAGGTAGATATAGGTACAGATGTTGGCTGCAAAGTGTGAGTAACCCAACCCACACAAGCTAATAAAACACATAGGAAAGTTAAAACACATAGTACTACGCCAAATCTATTAAATAATAATTTACAATATTTCTTCATTATATTCCTTTCATAATTTTTTTCTAGCATAGCAGAATCCATCTTCTAGATGTTGCTCGTGGCAGTCTTCCTTCTTCACTTAGCCGTGATTATTAGCCGTCCTATGACACTGCAAGTCCCGCAGACCTATTGCCACAATTCGGGTCACTAACTAAGGTCTTTACCACGACCCTGCAACCTAATTAGATGCTCAATGTGGCAAAAATATTTACAACAAGGGGTGGTGAGGGACAGAGTCTCTGAATTAAACAGAATACTCTCACCCAGTCAAGAGATCAGGGCTAGATCCAACACCGTTTTTTAGCTCACTGCACCATCCCAGTTTCAGAACCTGGCTGTATGCAAATTAGTCTGTTCCTGTCCCAGTGCATGATGGGAACAGGGCAAACCAAACTACAAAAGCCAATTCTTACACTGGGAAGGAAACAAGCTACCGGGGACCGGTTTCTGGCATTTCAGCCTCTTCGGCCCGGCTTGCTTGAATCCTGATGGTGCAATGAGCAAGGGACTCACATCTGAGTATACCCTTCCACGCTTAGGGTGGACAAAAATATTTACAACAAGGGGTGGTGAGGGACAGAGTCTCTGAATTAAACAGAATACTCTCACCCAGTCAAGAGATCAGGGCTAGATCCAACACCGTTTTTTAGCTCACTGCACCATCCCAGTTTCAGAACCTGGCTGTATGCAAATTAGTCTGTTCCTGTCCCAGTGCATGATGGGAACAGGGCAAACCAAACTACAAAAGCCAATTCTTACACTGGGAAGGAAACAAGCTACCGGGGACCGGTTTCTGGCATTTCAGCCTCTTCGGCCCGGCTTGCTTGAATCCTGATGGTGCAATGAGCAAGGGACTCACATCTGAGTATACCCTTCCACGCTTAGGGTGGACAAAAATATTTACAACAAGGGGTGGTGAGGGACAGAGTCTCTGAATTAAACAGAATACTCTCACCCAGTCAAGAGATCAGGGCTAGATCCAACACTGTTTTTTAGCTCACTGCACCATCCCAGTTTCAGAACCTGGCTGTATGCAAATTAGTCTGTTCCTGTCCCAGTGCATGATGGGAACAGGGCAAACCAAACTACAAAAGCCAATTCTTACACTGGGAAGGAAACAAGCTACCGGGGACCGGTTTCTGGCATTTCAGCCTCTTCGGCCCGGCTTGCTTGAATCCTGATGGTGCAATGAGCAAGGGACTCACATCTGAGTATACCCTTCCACGCTTAGGGTGGACAAAAATATTTACAGCAAGGGGTGGTGAGGGACAGAGTCTCTGAATTAAACAGAATACTCTCACCCAGTCAAGAGATCAGGGCTAGATCCAACACCGTTTTTTAGCTCACTGCACCATCCCAGTTTCAGAACCTGGCTGTATGCAAATTAGTCTGTTCCTGTCCCAGTGCATGATGGGAACAGGGCAAACCAAACTACAAAAGCCAATTCTTACACTGGGAAGGAAACAAGCTACCGGGGACCGGTTTCTGGCATTTCAGCCTCTTCGGCCCGGCTTGCTTGAATCCTGATGGTGCAATGAGCAAGGGACTCACATCTGAGTATACCCTTCCACGCTTAGGGTGGACAAAAATATTTACAACAAGGGGTGGTGAGGGACAGAGTCTCTGAATTAAACAGAATACTCTCACCCAGTCAAGAGATCAGGGCTAGATCCAACACCGTTTTTTAGCTCACTGCACCATCCCAGTTTCAGAACCTGGCTGTATGCAAATTAGTCTGTTCCTGTCCCAGTGCATGATGGGAACATGGCAAACCAAACTACAAAAGCCAATTCTTACACTGGGAAGGAAACAAGCTCCCGGGGACCGGTTTCTGGCATTACAGCCGTCTTCGGCCCGGTTTGCTTGAATCCTGATGGTGCAATGAGCAAGGGTCTCACATCTGAGAATACCCTTCCACGCTTAGGGTGGACAAAATTATTTACAACAAGGGGTGGTGAGGGACAGAGTCTCTGAATTAAGCAGAAAGCTCTCACCCAGTCAAGAGATCAGGGCTAGATCCAACCCCGTTTTTTAGCTCACTGCACCATCCCAGTTTCAGAACCTGGCTGTATGCAAATTAGTCTGTTCCTGTCCCAGTGCACACAACAAAAGTTCCCTAATTGTCCATAGTTGCTCTAGATCTCAAATTATATCTAATTCTGTTCTGTACAGTCTGATCCTGGAAAAGTGTCTCTGGATTAGTTGTTTTCAATCTCAGATGTGGTGGGATAGCTTCTTGCAAAACGTTATCATCTTCTTTCTCAGACTGAGTCCATTCTAGGTGTGCATCACCAAAAGGTACAAACCGGGGGACGCTCTCTACTTCACAATCACCTATACCTTCGCGGACCCACTGGTCAAAAGGCAAAGGCAAGGGCACCTTTTTGCAGTGCACAACATGGATCCAGTTTTTCTTTCCGACCACCTTCACAGCTGTGCGTGTTGTCAATAACACTTGACGTGGCTCTCTCCAGCGAGGTTCCAAGTTCTTTGACCTCTGAAATGGTCTAGTACAAACCCAGTCACCGTGTTTTATGGTGTGACCAGAATCCGTAGAAGCCTGAGGCAAAGCGTCTTGTACCTGTTGATGGAGAACACGCAATTTAGTGGTGAAGTCATGCAAATAGTCAATCAACATTGGGTATTCTATGTCAGAGTACTTCTTGGGTCTAGGGAAACCCCAGTTATTAGCCGGGTGTCCGAATACAATCTCCTATGGGCTGAGTCCCACACGAGAATGAACAGGTGTTGACAAGAGGGCTAAAGGTAAAGCATTGGGCCAGGCAAGACCTGTGCTGGCTTGTATCTTCGCAAGTTTAAGCTTGAGAGTGCCATTATAGCACTCTACCAAACCCACTGACTGAGGGTGGGTTGCCACATGGAATATCTGCTTAATTCCAAGACCGGCACATACTTCCTGCTTGATTTGACCCACAAATTCACTTCCGTTGTCACTCCAGACAATTCGAGGTAAACCAAACCTTGGGAAGTATTCTTTCAGAAGGACCTTGGCTGTAGACAAGGCAGTATTATCCTTTAGGGGGTAGGCCTCTATCCATCTAGAAAAGGCCCACACCATCACAAGGACATACTTTAGGTTATTGCATCTCTCCATATGAATGTAGTCTATCTGCAATACCTCAAAAGGATACGTTGGGGGAGCAAAATGGCCTGCTAGGGTTGGTGTCCCTCTTTCTGGGTTGTGCATCAAACAAACAATGCAACGTTTAACAAGATTGTCTGCACATTTAGGAATCCCTGCATTCTGCCATACCGGAGCCAAAAGCTTGCATATTCCTTTCGCACTGATGTGGGCTGGACCATGCGCCATAGTTACTACTGGAAGTACATAGGCGTCTGGTAACAGCCAATGTTGGTGTTCCGACAATTCTATCCAACACCCCGTCGCATCCAACATTCCCGTACCATCTCTCCACTTACTCAATTCTTTTTCTGTAGCCTCTTCCTGAATCATTTTCACACTTTCTATTGTGTCCTCACATATTCCTGCTTGACTGACCCATCTATCAGGTCCAGAAACATACATATGACTCGTCACATCTCTCGCTGTCTCTTTCGCTGTCTGATCCGCAAAAGCGTTTCCTTCACTCACATCATCAGTGATCCTCTTATGCGCACTACACTTCGCAATTGCTTTCTGAGCGGGTAAAGCAAGTGATTCCGATAGGTCATTCACGAACTGACCATGCTGTATTTTAGTACCATGTGAGGTAAAGAATCCTCTTTCCCTCCATAGGCAGCCAAAACTGTGGGCCACCCCGAATGCATATTGGATGTCGGTGAACACATTCACTCTCTTCCCTTTAGCCAATACACAAGCTCTAGTCAGAGCTATCAATTCAGCTGCTTGGGCTGAATTCTGCCTAATGCGTGCTGTCTCCACAATTGTTTGCAAAGTGGTAACAGCATAGGCTGCAGTCGTTTCACCATTGGGGAGCTTAAAACACGTACCATCCACCCATAGGATACCTTCAGGGTCCAGGAGCGGCGTATCCTTCAAATCGATTCTACCTTTCGTCTCTTCCTCTGTACGGAGAAAACAATCATGTTGTTCTTGAATGTCTTTCTCTACTGGGATCGGTAACAATGTAGCTGGATTTAGGGTATTACATCGCTTGATGTGTACGTGACTAGCCAAGAGCGTCAGCTCATACCCCGATAAGCGGGCGCTCATAAGGTGCTGAGCTTTTGTCCTGTTTAGGAGAGTATCCACTGCATGTAGCACCATGACAATAAGCGTATTGTCTAATACCAATCCAGCAGATTGGCAAATAGAAACTGCTGCTGCTGCTGTAGCTTTCAGACAACTAGGTAATCCTTTAGCCACGGAATCTAACGTAGCCGAAAAATAAGCACATGGACGTTGCTTGTCACCAAATTGCTGTGTCAAAACTGACAATGGGCAACCTTCTCTCTCGTGCACCTAAAGTGTGAAAGGTTAACTGTAATCCAGAGTACCCAACACAGGAGCAGAACATAAGGAAGTGCGCAAATCTGGCATTCCTCTGTCCAAGGGAGAGGTTGGGGTGTATCTTTAAGGGTAAGTGCTAACAAAGGTTTTGCTAACAAAGAAAAATTTGGAATCCACTGTCTGCAATAAGAGGTAATGCCCAAAAAGGCACACAGCTTTCTCTGTGTGCATGGTACAGACATTTGTGCAATTGCTTGGATTCTTTCTTGGGTCAATCGCCGTCCCTCCTTTGACAAGAGATGACCTAAGTAGGTAACCTCTTGGCGACAATATTGTAATTTAGAGGGCGAAACCTTATGATGAAGGTCAGACAAGTGATGCAACAGTGAAACAGTAACTTGTTTACAAACGTCCTCAGAATCAGCAGCAACCAACAGATCATCTACGTACTGAATAAGGGTGGCACCTGGAGGCAAAGTGAAAGCATCGAGCTGAATTTTCATAGCCTGTCTATAAATGGAGGGACTTTCACAATAGCCTTGAGGTGCGAGCTTGAACCGGAAACTGCGGCCTCCCAAAGAGAAACCAAAAATATCCCTACTTTCCTCAGAAATGGGAATGCTAAAGAAAGCATTCTTAAGGTCAATGACCGAGAACCAGGCAGCCGAAGCAGGTATCATCGTCAATAAAGCAGGGATATCTGGGACAACAGGAAACTGGGGTACAACAATCTTGTTGACCTCTCAGAGATCGATCACAAAACGATAAACACGTGGCTGGGAAGAGTCAGTATGTTTAAGAACAGGCAAGACAGGACTATTACATGCATTTCCCCTAGTCTCTTCAACCACACCTTTCTCAACCAAATCATAAATAATAGCCGAGAGCGCTCTCTCACCATCACTAGAAATCTTATACCGAGGAATGCGAGGTAAATTAACATTAGATTTGAGGGTGACAATGTAGGGTGGAATCTGCAAGAGGCCAACATCATTGGGGCCTGTAGCCCAAAGAGTGTCAGGCAGGGAACGTAATTCAGAAGGTAGTTGGTCTCTAGACAAATATGTCGGGGAAATCAAACTTTTACCTAAAGTAAGGTGTACACCAGAAGGAGAACAATGCAGTGTCCCATTTCAACAAATCCAAACCCAATAAATTCTCACCACAACCAGTCGTTAAAATAAGCGGAGCCTCCAAATCATAAGGACCTATTGAGATGGGCAGAGGACAAGAAACTGGGTTATGAACTGGGGCGCCAGAAAATCCTACAGAAACATTTGTTAAGCCAGACAAAGGTGCCCCAGGGGGTTTAGAGTGGATGATAGAACTCTTCGTTGCACCAGTATCCAAGAGAAATGGCTCTGACACACCAAGTGTAACGACATCAACATAAGGCCCATTTTGGTCCATTGGAACTGATATGACTCCCTCACTTTGTCTACGGCTGTCCTAGCTAGAATTAAAATCCTGATTCTCATCCTCCATATAATAATCGTCATTATAATAATGGGCAGACTGAGTATTTTGCTGATCAAAATACTTCATAGAATTTTGAGGCGGACAGGAACGTTGATCCCGGGACATTGTACTTCGCCCCCTCCCCCTAGGTGTTGACTGGAAGCCACCTCGGCCTCGCGGCCCAGGCGTACCACCAGCACGCTGCAATAAAACCGGGAAATTATTCTTAAAGTGACCTTCCTCCTTGCAATAGGCGCATTGATTCGGACCCAGTGGAGGCCGTGGGACAAAGGGCTCAGGTTTCTGAAACACCTTCTGAAACTGGGGAGTCGGCTGAAACTGGCGCTGAGCAGGACAAGGAGGATAAGCCTGTTGCAAAAGAACCTTCGTTTTTAACTCTTTAGTCTTTTTATCCAATTTGTCCTTTTCCTTCTTATCCCTATTTTCGTAATACTGGGCAGAAGCCAATATCTGGGCTGAAGAAGAAACAGCCCATGAACTTTCGGAATCTTTTAATTTATTAGAGAGTTCGAGAAGCAAATTAAGTACAAATTTATCTACGAACAATCGCTGTCCCCCCTCTGTGCTCATATACTGACCACTGTGATCAAGGAACGTTTCCTCAAAACGAGTAAAGAAGTCAGAGAAACTCATCTTTCTTCTGCTTACAGGCAGCTAACTTATCCCAATTAACTCGCAGAGCGGGCAACATAGTTTTCATTAAGGTAATAATCCTACCAGGAAGTTGTGCAACTAAACCATCAGGTTTAGCACCGCCCACCTGGAGTCTATCAGCAGCCAGTATAGCATTCCAATCACCTCCTAATTCTTGGACGTGGTCCTCTTTCCGAATCCTAGCCTACAGTGGTTGTGGGACAACATTTCCCATCAACATATCTATGTCAGCCAAATTCATAATGCAAGCATCAACAGTCTGAGATAATTCTTTGTAGTAACCAGCAGGGTTTTTACAGGGGTCAGGTAAGGACTGTTTAAGGGTCAGCACCTCAGATCTCTTCTAAGGTACATGTACCCATATACGTTGGAAGTGAGCTGGTATAGGTTGAGTACCAACCTGGGCTCCAACCGCTTCTCTCCACACTGGGGGAACCTCTTGCATAAGGTAGTGTTTCAGTTTGCGCCTAACAGAAGGATCAGGTTCAGACAAAGACTGAGAAAAGAATATGGATCTGAAGGTGACAAGTGTCTGTATAGCATCCTCAACCTGAGGACCCACAATAATTCCTTTATCAAAGTCAGCCCGAACATCCAGCAAACCCTGGGGAGCCAACCCCAATCCTATGGCCTCCCATTCCTGACCTAGAATGCCACACATGGCATCAAAAACGAATCTTTGCACAGGGGCATCCCACTGCTCAAAAGCATCCATAATATCTCGTACAGTATACTCGGGACCATTTATAATCCACTTGCGGGCAAGGAGATCTAACGCATCTCGTTCTTGGGAACCTGGGAGTAAACTACGGGTCTGCCTGCGGGGAAGGACAGGAGTCATGCTTACTGACCCAAAGAAAGGAGATAAAAGGCCAGAAACTGTATCAACCATCCGTTTACGAACTGAGGGGGAAGTTGACAGAAGGACAGGGGATAAAGTATGAGACGGAGCAGGAGAAGAGGCAAAGGGTGGAACGGATGTCGAGGGCAATGGAGGCTGAGGCAAAGAAGTCGGAGGCAAAGGAGCTAGAAGCGAGGGAGCTAGAGGCAAAGGAGATTACGGTAGTGGTGGAGCCACAAAGGGCTGTGGTGAAGGTGCAGGAGCTGCAGCTGTTGGGAGAATAACAGGTTGTTGGATGGTTAACAAAAGCGGGGGTGCATTAGCACCTTGTACATAGGGCGGTGGCGATCTTAACAAGTGTGACATTAAAGGATCCTTCTCAAGATCAGCATCAGTATTTGGAGGAGAAGTTGGCAACACTGGGTAACATTTATCGATTCAATAATGTTATGTGCTAAGCACTCCTATTTTAACTCCTTAATCTAAGTTTAATCAAAATTATAAATGGTGCTAACCCATATCTTGACTAGCCCCTAGTCAAGTAGGTACAAATTACAATGAATTCACAGAAACCTGTGGTATGGGGTGCACTGTTCACATATACACAATTACGTGTTGAGTTTTATCCTTTGTTTTGTCTACTCATCTTTCAACAATATTAAATCAAAAAACAATTAGTTAATATTTACTGTTCAGAAAGTTGTATCAACATTTATACACGTTGGGCTGAAAACATGAAAAAACACCAAAATAAATTATCTTCAAACAATGCTTTGTGTTTCCTTTCTTCAAAATAGATTTATTCTTCTTTTTCATCAAAGAAAATATGGATTCCTCAAACAACTCATGAAGCCATGTCCCAATGCATTTCGGTATGCACCTTCGTCAGGGGAATGCGCTACAAATAACATAAACATCTATCACAATTGTGTAAAAGAAAACATTTTCAATATTCATACAGCCTTTTGTTATCATAAATAGAAACCAGAAGATCTTATACAGTGAAACTGCGTTACTTATACAGTAAAAAACCATGCTCAACAAAGTTCACCTGCCACCTGTTACTCCAAAACATGGTGTACAACCAATACTGCCACCACCTGCTAATCACTACATGCAAGTGCAAATTGCCAACTAAAACCATGTGTCTTACCTAATAACCCCAAGTTCACAAAGTGACACAAACGTGCACTCTTACCTTCACTTGCAATGACACGAAAATGAAATGCCAAACTGTTCTTATTCTAAAAAACAACAACACCAAAGGAAACCTTTATCCTTGCTATGTTTCCTCTAATCTTTCATGTTAGCTTGTCCTAAGCTAAAACACCCGATACTTACTCGGTCTTTTTAAACACACGTCTTAATCATTACAGCTCTTTCTCTCTTGTACTGGTATTTCGACGCTGAAATATAAACACAGGGAGCCTCCTTAGTATCTCATTAAATTTTACCCGCGTTATGCTAAAGTGAAACCTCCGTAACATCTCACCTCTAACTTCAAAATATACGCGTGCCTCTAGGTTCTTTCATTTAGCTCTCCTCGTTCGATCCAAGCCGTGTTAGAAACGCCGGTTCTCGGCGTCTGACATCATGTTAGATGAAACATAGAAAACGGACTCCTCGTCGCCTCGTCCTGATCCAAAATGGCGCTAGCATTAGACTAACGCAAGCGCTACTCTACCTAAAGTTGTGCCTACCTAAAAAAATAATAATGCCTATTGCGTGCGTGACCTAGTATTGTTGGTGAGATTTATTGAGCATAGATAATACAAAATATACATAAACAGGTACCTGCAAGTTACATGAAAAATTACTAAGTTACAAAAAACAGTTAGGTTGCTAAAAACAGAACTCTTGTTATAATACCAATTTACAAGAAATGAATCATTTCGATCTTATCGTTTAGCCCATAGGGTGTCAGCGTCCTAAGGGACTTAATCCAGTATGTCTCTCTTTGAGCCAACAGTTTCATTGTGTCAACATGTGGTTTAACCACCACTCTCTCTAGCACAGTGAATTTCAATTGTGGTATAGTATGACCCCTCTCATGCCAGTGTGTTGCCAAACATGATTTCAAGTTCTTTGTACGTATCATGCTCTTATGTTCGGTCATCCGAACCTTCACCTTCCTTGCAGTGCGTCCAACATAAACAAGTCCACATGGACACTTAATCGCATAGACTAAGCCACTAGAATTACAGTCTGATGTATGTCTCAAGGTGATCTTCTTGCCTGTATGTGGATGCGCAAAAGTGTTCCCTACCAATACATTGCCACAATGACCACAATTTTGGCACTTCATCATGCCTTTCTGACCTAGATCCGTTTTTCTCAGTTTACCACCTTTCAAAATTTCTTTAATATTCCTCGATCTGGAGTGTGCGAACAATGGTTTATCAGGAAATATCTGTCTAAAATCAGGTTCTTGCTCAATGATTTCCCATCTTTTCAAAATACATTTCTTTATTGCCTCTGAGGCTGTGGAAAATTTTAATACATAGACTTCTCTCCTGTTCTTACTCCTTTCTCTCATCTCTAACATGGTAGATCTAGACATTGTTCTAACTTTATTTTCGGCCTGGTCAAGAACTGTATCAGGGTACCCCCTTGCTGAGTATTCTGTGCGCATTCTCTTTATTGTTTCTATCCCTTGGTCCTCATCTGAACAGATTCTTCTTGCCCTAATGAATTGCGACAATGGGAGGTGTCTCTTTAAAGATTGTGAGTGAAAACTCTCAAAGTGTAAGGCGTTGTTTCTGTCTGTTGCCTTCGTGTATACACTTGTTTCGAGTATATTCCCTTTTCTTGTGATCTAGACAAGAAACCTTGGCACTGAATGAACTTGCAACAAATGAGACGCTCACCATAGTTTCTGCAGATAAAGGCGGAGCACTAGTGGTGCTCAATTCTGCCTATTACCATCAAAAGGTAGATCAACATGTGAAGGACACCAACACCTACATTCAGTTAGAGACAGACCCCACAATGGAATTCCAGATGATTTTATATGAGATTTTGAAAAGAGGCATAGAACAATGTCTAGATCTACCATGTTAGAGAAGAGAGAAAGGAGTAAGAACAGGAGAGAAGTCTATGTATTAAAATTTTCCACAGCCTCAGAGGCAATAAAGAAATGTATTTTGAAAAGATGGGAAATCATTGAGCAAGAACCTGATTTTAGACAGATATTTCCTGATAAACCATTGTTCGCACACTCCAGATCGAGGAATATTAAAGAAATTTTGAAAGGTGGTAAACTGAGAAAAACGGATCTAGGTCAGAAAGGCATGATGAAGTGCCAAAATTGTGGTCATTGTGGCAATGTATTGGTAGGGAACACTTTTGCGCATCCACATACAGGCAAGAAGATCACCTTGAGACATACATCAGACTGTAATTCTAGTGGCTTAGTCTATGCGATTAAGTGTCCATGTGGACTTGTTTATGTTGGACGCACTGCAAGGAAGGTGAAGGTTCGGATGACCGAACATAAGAGCATGATACGTACAAAGAACTTGAAATCATGTTTGGCAACACACTGGCATGAGAGGGGTCATACTATACCACAATTGAAATTCACTGTGCTAGAGAGAGTGGTGGTTAAACCACATGTTGACACAATGAAACTGTTGGCTCAAAGAGAGACATACTGGATTAAGTCCCTTAGGACGCTGACACCCTATGGGCTAAACGATAAGATCGAAATGATTCATTTCTTGTAAATTGGTATTATAACAAGAGTGCTGTTTTTAGCAACCTAACTGTTTTTTGTAACTTAGTAATTTTTCATGTAACTTGCAGGTACCTGTTTATGTATATTTTGTATTATCTATGCTCAATAAATCTCACCAACAATACTAGGTCACGCACGCAATAGGCATTATTATTATTTTTTTAGGTAGGCACAACTTTAGGTAGAGTAGCGCTTGCGTTAGTCTAATGCTAGCGCCATTTTGGATCAGGACGAGGCGACGAGGAGTCCGTTTTCTATGTTTCATCTAACATGATGTCAGACGCCGAGAACCGGCGTTTCTAACACGGCTTGGATCGAACGAGGAGAGCTAAATGAAAGAACCTAGAGGCACGCGTATATTTTGAAGTTAGAGGTGAGATGTTACGGAGGTTTCACTTTAGCATAACGCGGGTAAAATTTAATGAGATACTAAGGAGGCTCCCTGTGTTTATATTTCAGCGTCGAAATACCAGTACAAGAGAGAAAGAGCTGTAATGATTAAGACGTGTGTTTAAAAAGACCGAGTAAGTATCGGGTGTTTTAGCTTAGGACAAGCTAACATGAAAGATTAGAGGAAACATAGCAAGGATAAAGGTTTCCTTTGGTGGTGTTGTTTTTTAGAATAAGAACAGTTTGGCATTTCATTTTCGTGTCATTGCAAGTGAAGGTAAGAGTGCACGTTTGTGTCACTTTGTGAACTTGGGGTTATTAGGTAAGACACATGGTTTTAGTTGGCAATTTGCACTTGCATGTAGTGATTAGCAGGTGGTGGCAGTATTGGTTGTACACCATGTTTTGGAGTAACAGGTGGCAGGTGAACTTTGTTGAGCATGGTTTTTTACTGTATAAGTAACGCAGTTTCACTGTATAAGATCTTCTGGTTTCTATTTATGATAACAAAAGGCTGTATGAATATTGAAAATGTTTTCTTTTACACAATTGTGATAGATGTTTATGTTATTTGTAGCGCATTCCCCTGACGAAGGTGCATACCGAAATGCATTGGGACATGGCTTCATGAGTTGTTTGAGGAATCCATATTTTCTTTGATGAAAAAGAAGAATAAATCTATTTTGAAGAAAGGAAACACAAAGCATTGTTTGAAGATAATTTATTTTGGTGTTTTTTCATGTTTTCAGCCCAACGTGTATAAATGTTGATACAACTTTCTCAACAGTAAATATTAACTAATTGTTTTTTGATTTAATATTGTTGAAAGATGAGTAGACAAAACAAAGGATAAAACTCAACACGTAATTGTGTATATGTGAACAGTGCACCCCATACCACAGGTTTCTGTGAATTCATTGTAACATTTATCGATTGCCATGCGATGTTACCTATCTGAGCCTTATTGCATAATCTATATCATCATCCTTTAACTGCTGGGCTGCCTGTATAACAGTCATGCCTCTTTCTTTCCTATCTCTTTTTCCCTGTTTAATTTCTTTCTGTTTGGCTTACTTGCGCCAAAGGCGAAAAGAGTCAAACATAGCCGGCCGGTTTTTCTTATAAAAAAAGTAGCTTCTAAATTATCTAGAATGTCAGGCTCAAGACAACCATTATGTGGCCACTGTAAAACACCATATTTCTTTGTATAGCGGACCCACACTTCATTAAAGGTGATGGGGCCCACACCATGTTCAGAATAGAGCTCATAAGTAGCAGTTCCAGCCGGAGGAATTGGACAAGAGTCCTCCAGTCGGGAGTCCCTATCGTAAACAAAACAACACAATTTCCTAAACTTACTGAAACCAGACATCGTTACTGCACTGGCTCCTTTACAAACAACAAGGGGCTAATCAAAACAGCACAAACATACTCACCCCTTGGCTTCGGTTATTGCAATAATCGAATCAAAGAACCAAAAACAAAGAAGTGGAACTACCCACCAGTACTTAACCAAATGTCTTCTCACGCCAAGAGGTCAGTCTAACGTCTCGCTATACCAGTCATCACCAAAAGGGACCAAGGCAGGGCGGCAGTCAGGGCAGCAGTCACCAGCAGTCATTGGAAAGGAGAAGCCACACTTCAAAATACCATCGGTCCCCTTTTCAACATAGAGGGGTCGCTGGTGTGGGGGCGCCTCCTCTGAAATTTTCCTGCGGGCTCCTCACGATCCTTGGGCTCAACCGCTACCTCTGAAGCCGCCCCACGTTGGGCTGCAAATTGAAGAACCGGGCCTTTGGGCCTGGCGGCCCAAGGCAAGCCTGAAATCTTCGAGTTCACCTGCCTTGTTGCAAAGAGACAAGGAATACTCTGCTGGCGTAGAAAATCAAGTTTATTAGCTGCAGCTAAGCACAGTTGTCCAAGAAGTACACCAAGTAGGTTCTCAGGAGACTGCAACTTTACTCCGTGGCTCACAAGCTTTTTACAGGCAAAATACATCTGTGCAAACATACACCCAATACACAAAGTTTTAGCCAATCAGAAGAGTTTGAAAACAAGGTGTTGTGCAACCAGAATGCTCTCTGCTTACATGTTGTGTGTTATCCAGCCCCCAAAGTTAATCAATATTGGTACCCATGGTTCAGAGTTGTAATGGCAGGACATGTCTGTATGCTTAAAAAGAAAGATTGTGGAATAGGAAAACACAGGGAGAGAATAGCGAAGGCCACAAAGATAAGATACGGCAAGAGAAGAATACTAAAGGCTAACAGATAGTTGATATGGGCATTAGGTAGTCTAGACAAGGATTAGTTAGGCCGGCTGGTGTCTGAGATGAGTTTCAAAACAAGGACGGAGGGGGTTTTTGACACGTTGCAGTCCAAGGGGCAGAGACACTTCGTGAATCAAGCAGCCTGTGTAAAGGCAACACAAAACGGCGGCGAATGTAAAATGGAGTCGAAATTAAAGAACCTCAGTGACCAACTCGATGGCCAATTGAGCCAGAGATGACGTTGTCCGGGTATGAATTGCTGCCAGCCAGTAGTATATTGTTTTGTAGGATTTCGTTTTGATAGCATTTCTTATCTGTGACAGGCCTGTGAAACGCTCCGATTCACAGTGCACTGCTGATACACTTAAGAGTGCGCGTTCAGTAGTGTGTGAACTCGAGTTTCCCTACTTTATTTTTCATTGAAATATTATATAGCGCGACAACGTGGCATGAGCACTATTTACATTACAGAAGAACACAATAATTTGTGGTAGACACGGGGAGACAAAGCGATTTGCCTGGAATCACAGGATGTTGAGCTGATGCCGAGATTCAAACGTAGCTCCCCAGCTCTAAAGTTCGCAGTTCTAGAACTTGTGGCGGGAGGTGTGTCTAAAAGTGTATGTAGGTGCTGGCCATCAATGAGAGAGACCTGTGCATTTTTAAAATGGGTGGTGAAAAAATATGAGTATGTTGCTGGAGATGTGGGCCGCCGTGCCACCAATGTACTTACAGGGGAGGGTAAACACCTATTATTCCACAACTTTCTTTCCGCATACCATCACTCCGCATACTTTCATTGCAAAAGTACCATAACTCCGCAATGCCATTATAACGCATGGCAATACATTTTATATGCTTTTACCACACATACATTTACAACAAAATTCGTTGTAAATGCATGATGGTAAAAGCATGTTTTTTTTTAAATGTTTGGATAAGGTAAGTATGGGAATAGGGGTATATGTTTTGGGGTACTGAGGTATATGTTTTGGGGTGTTTGGGTATTTTAAGGGTTCAGATATAGTTTTGGGCTATGGGGTACAGGGGTAGTTTTAGGGTTTAGGGATAGGTATGGGTTTTGGGGTACAGGGGTATTTTTAGGGTTCAGGGCAAGGTTTGGGTTTTGGGGTATAGGGCTATTTTTAGGGTTATTATTATTATTATTATTATTATGGCCAGAATCGACCCCCAAAGGGGTATCTCCGCGCTTGCCTTGGGAACCCGCCCTGGCTTTTCCCTGTGAGATAGCCCCTACAGGGCATCCCCAAGGTGAAAGCCAGGCATCCCGCCGCGGGGGGCCGTTGTGGAGATTAAGCAAGCTTAATGCCCAGAGTTGCAGAGTGTGAACCCATGATTAGGTCAGGCACCGAAGCGAGAATTATCGAGTCCATGGACATTTGAGCTCAAAACCCAAGGGGTAGGTTTGGCTTTTGAGGTTCAGGGGTATTTATAGGGTTCAGGGCTAGGTTTGGGTTTTGGGGTACAGGGGTATTTTTAGGGTTTAGGGATAGGTTTGGGTTTTGGGGTACAGAGTATCTTTATAGGGTTAAGATGGGTTAGTGTTTAAGGGTGTTGGGGTATTTTAAAGAGTAAGGGTGGGTTATGATTATGGGGTGCAGGGGTATTTAAAGGGAGCAGGGTGGGATTAGCACACAATATGAGACATGGCATGAAGGGCGGAACGTACCACACGCCCCCAGCGTTTGTCACGCCCCCAGCACACGCCTACAGCGCAACGCAGAAGCCCATAGGAATCAATGGCAAATACCGATTCTGTAATTACAGAATCGGTAAAATTACCGCATTTGCAAGGGTGACAGGGTGTCACTTTGACACCCTGTTGCACCCCTGTTTTTGGCTTGTGTGCCATTTGACACACAGCATGCCCTTAGGACATGTCTGTGTGCCACATGGCACAGGTGAACATGCACAGATGTGCATGTACACTGGAATTCGTTATTTACCATGGAATAGTATTCCATGGTAAATAACGATTCGGTAAGGGCCTGTGGCACTGATTACAGTGCCACCTACATCTTGATTTACAGAATCGGTAAATTTACTGATTCTGTAAATTTACCGAATCGGTAAATATACAGATTCTGTAAATAAAATGCCCCTTACATGCCAAATCCCAAATACCGGTCTGTAACGGCCGAAATCGGCCGTTACCGGCCGGTAATTGGCGACCTACATCTGGCCCATAGTAGCAAATAATTGCTGAAGAGCCGCGGATGGGGCAACATGGATCAGAACTCCCACTGAGTTCATTGAAGATTGGCAATGCCCACCCCAGACGTTCAGGAGGCTCATGATGTTTAAAACATTTTAAAGACAAATATTGCAATTCGCATTTTCTTGAGCATTACCGCTGTAGTACATTGTAACCTATAAATTATACACATATTATTATTTTTCACTTTTTTGTAAATACACATCATTCTTTGTGTAATGAAACGTGAGTAAGGTGGGGAAGTTGTGCACCCTGTCCTGAAGAAGGAGCTCGGTCTCCGAAACATGTCGACGCACACATGAGGTGATGTACATAATCACTACATTAAACACCTCGCACCATATTTCTTTTAACAGCACCAGCTCGGGGACCTAATAAAAACGGTTTAAGAGTCCAACGAGCCAGGTACTTTTTAAACTTTTCACTCATCCCACCACTCACTCACATAATACCCTCACATGCACCATAGATAGTCGATTATCAGTGCTCCTACGTAGTCGTAGGTCGTAGCACGCCGCATCCCGTAGAGGGGTGCGAAGACCCCAATGATGAAGCATGACACCAAGGGTCCTTTTGGTATGTGAGGGGTATTTTAAGAAACACTAAGTGCTCCCCACCACTGTGAGGAACACTTCCATACATTACTAGGTGGATTGCCTTTTTGTAGACTTTGATAGATTTCAGTGGTGCCTGCAGCAGCGTTATGAAAGCCAGCGTCATCATTCAGTTTGCGCCGCCACCACCAGAAAAGCGACCAGGCGCGCACTTTCCTCAAAACTCCTGGCTGCTCCGGCAGCTGGATATCACGTCCGCAGCAGTTGCGACCGGTCACTTGCATTTCTAAAACTGGGGCCGCGCGCGCCGCACTTGTGGCCCGTTGCGGCAACCTTTATAATGTATCTGGGGACACTGACTTAGTGAGTGTCCCCAAATAAATTATAAAGGCCGTGGCAATGGGCCACCAGTGCCGCGCGGCCGCCGCCACGTCCTAAATGGTGCCGCCTGGGGCAGTCCACCCCCTAGCTACGCCGCTGTTTCGATTACTGCCACATCTTGGATTATCCGGATGCTATCCACCCGGCACCTCCAGGCTTCCCACCCTGGGATCTGGGACCACTTGTTCTCGTAAAATGCATTTACATGTTTTTATCCTAAATGTTTCCAACCCCCTCCCTCCCTTCTAAGTCTCTTGTATACAACTTGCTAATCCTGCAAAGCACTCCGATACCCTAATGGGTCAAGTTCGCACTCAATAAAACATAAATAAATTAAAAAAAATAATAATACTAAAAAAGAGGTGCTTCGTGCTTTCTTCCAAAAAGGTAAGTTACTAGTGTTTTAGCTTTGCAGGAAATTCAACAAAAGATGGGGGTGAAGTAACAGTGACAATTTCGGGCTTACACATGATAATGTCACTCACTCGTGTTCTCGCCTGGGCGTATTTGTTCTCGAAGTTTCCCAAAAATAAAATCAAATGCATCATTATTTTTCAATCATAGTTCTTTCAACTTGAAACAACTATGATTAAAAAATAATGGGACCGCGCAGAACAGAGGTGCGCGCCAGCAGAGCCCTGGCCCTCTTGTTCACAACATGCAATAAATCAGTGCGTATGAACCTCCAGCAATGCTGTCATTCCGGAGGGTCCCAAAGCCCAGAATGTAGAAGAGAGCTTCTCACTAGGTCTTAAAGTATTACATTTGGAAAACCTCTCTTCTGCTCGAAACCATGTCTGCCGTCATTACCGGGACATCAAATATTCGGGAGAAGGTTTTTGTTTCATAAGAATGTTTGAGATCGACGCGTTATTCTACACGTTTCAGCCAAGAAGGAAACTTTTGAGTACTGACTTCCTCAGGTTCTACCAACCTTACAGGTCAACAGAGAATACTGTGCTACTTTACTAGTCAACGGGGAAGCATTTTGTGCCTGGTGTTCTATTCAGTAAAGACGTGTTTTTCTATTTGCCAAAATCAATGTGAAAGTTTGTCTCTGCTATACCAATGAATACTGAAGCCCAGCTGAACCACATAACTCAATTTGCTGCACTTTTTCACCACTTAAGTCAATTGCAAAGAATTTTCTCACATAAAAGTAATGCTGAATGACTTCAGTGATGTACAAGTCAACCAACGACAATCTCGATATATCTCACAAATCCATTGAGGAGCACTTATCTATCAGCACTTTCTCACTCAGTTCAACGGAAGAGAAAAGTTGTATCAGTTATGTCAAACCAGAAGCACTTGTTCACCGCAGAAGAGTCCATAGTCTGCAACATAGGCAAGTGATTATCAAGTTAATGGATAAGCACTTTTTCAACTCATGAGCCAATGAAGAGGAACATCACTCCAATAAAGGAAATTGGAGATTAATGTTTTTGAGTAAAAGTCACAGTATCTATTGTCAGGGCGGGGTTTGTAGAAGTGCAGCACTTTAAAAAGCACTGCAGCACTTTTAAAAGCACTATACAGTTACTTGTATATCCAACAGTTTTCAGGCAATAGCAGTGCAAAGATAATTCTGGTGATTAATGTACATGCTGGGGAAAGATCGGAGGTTTGTCTAGTGACAGGGTTGACTCATCGAAGGCAGCTCAGAATATTATTATGCTTGATGCAAAGAGTGCGTACTATGTAGGACATAAAACAAGTTTTATATTTGCAATGCTCAGTGGGTTATTACTTTGGTAACAGAGATCCTTTTGCTACTGTGCAGTTCATAAGTTACAATGATGAGTGAGCTATGAACTGCCATCAAAGAGCTCCACAAAAACTGCATGGTACAGGTTAGAAAGTTATGTTTTTCCAAGTCTTTGATTATTCTTATTTTGTTAAAAAGGCTTTGTTTGGATAGAAATAATTGTATTGTTTGTAAAGTCAACCCTAACCACTGTGTTAAGTTCTGAATCCTGAGTGTGTGCTTCTCCAGACCAAGCACTCTTAAAAAATGCCTACCAGCGGTATGGATATTTGGATGGATATTTCTAGAGCGCAGACGTTCGCTCCGGAGGGAGCATCTTGGCGCTGTGAAACCAGGGACCAGATCACAGGGAGGGAAGTGGGGGGTTAAATGGCTGCTTTAGTCCAATCATCAGAGAGATTAAAAATCCATGTTTTGAGGTGCTTCCTAAACGGCTTCTCAAGCGTCTGAAGTCTGAGATGCCTTGGCATGCTGTTCCAGGCTCTAATAGCCAGGGTACTGAGTGTTTTTCCCCCTTTAGACTTCAGGTTGAATTTAGAGGGAGTCATGAGGTTTTCTTGTGAGGATCTGAGAGTGCGGCCTGGGGTGTAGTGGGGGAAGCGTCTCGACAAGTAGGAAGGACCGGATTTGTTGAAGGCTCGGAAGGCTACAATGAGAATTTTAAAGAGTATTCTCTTGTGCAAGGGGAGCCAATGTAAGGATTTAAGAGCAGTGGTGATTGAGGATTTGCGTGGGAGTTTAAGGACAAGACGCGCAGCAGTGTGCAGGACACTTTGGAGTTTCAGTCGGGTGGACTTTTTGGTCCCTGCCAGAAGGCCGTTACAGTAGTCCACTCGAGAGAGTATAAGGGCTACCGCAATGGTCTTTCTGGAGTCAAGCGGGAGGAAGTCAAAGAACTTTCTCAAGGACTTTATAATGCCGAAGCATTTACCTGCTACTGTTGCGACGTGGATATCGAAAGAGAGGTCGGAATCAAAAATAACTCCGAGGTTTCTGGCCGATGAAACTGTCTGAGGTGGGGCAGCAGAATTGTCAGGCCACCACATGGCGGGGCAGAAAGATGCATTCTTTCCAATGGGCAAGATCTCGGTTTTATTCGAGTTGCAGCGGAGGTGGTTGGCGTCCATCCATTGAAAGACCGCTGTAAGGCAGCGCTTAAGATTGAGTTCGGCCGTGTTGGAATTATCGTCGAGGGGGATAACAAGCTGAGTATCGTCGGCATAGGACGTGACAGTTATGCCGAACGATTCAATAAGGGTAAGCAGAGGGATGAGATATATATTGAAAAGGAGGGGACTTAGAATGGAGCCCTGGGGGACTCCACAGAAGACCTTTTTCTCTTTCGATTGGAAAGGGCCCAGTGAGACAGTTTGAAACCTGTCGCTGAGGAAGGAACTGATCCAGGCAAGGGCCGAGTTTGTAACGCCAACGTCCTTAAGTCTGTTAAGCAGAATGGAGTGGGAAATAGTATCGAATGCTGCCGTGAGGTCAAGAAGGATCAGAATAGCCTTCTTCCTTTGATCTTGGAGGATTTTGATGGTATCGGTCAGTTCGATCAGGGCGGTTTCGGTAGAGTGTTTAGACCTGAAACCGGATTGTTGGGGGTGAAGTAGATTGTGGGTATCAAGAAAGGACCTGAGCTCCTTGTGGACTAACTGTTCAGTTATTTTGCCCAGCGCAGGTAGCAGGGTGATGGGACGGAGGTTAGTCAAATCAGAGGGGGGTTTGTTTGCCTTTTTCATAAGAGGTTTAACCACACCTTTTTTCCAAGGGAGGGGAACAGAGCCAGTTGTGAGGGAAAGATTGACTATTTCATTAATGATGGGGTTTATTTCATCAATGATGATGTGGAGGATCTTGGGGGGGCAAGGGTCAGAGGGGGAGCCAGATTTGCATGAAAGAATCGCCTCTCTGGTCTGAGTAAGGGTCACCGGGGTAAAGTGTTTGAGACTGTTTGCAGTCGGGCGAGATTGGTCTAAATCCGAGATTGAGTACACAGGAGGGGGAGGGGGAAAGTTTTTATGAATGGATCTGATTTTTTCCTCAAAATAGTCGGAAATCTTGTCACACAGCTCTTGGGAAGGGGGATTTCTGGTTGAAGAGCTTTTGGTTTGGTGAAAGATTTTACTATGGAAAAGAGGGGTTTTTGTTTTTGACTAGCCTCTTTGATGGCGTTTACATAGTAAGTTCTTTTTGCTGATTTAATGGTTGAGAGATAATTTTTCCTCTGTAAAATGTAGTTGTTACGGTCGCCATGGTCGTAGGTTCTACGCCATTTGCGTTCCGCTTTCCTGCAGAGTAGGTGTGCGTCTGTTAGGTCAGGCGTGTACCAGGGGGCTTTAATTTTTGTTTTCTTAAGGGGATTGTCTTTATTATTGGGTGGGCATCGTTTGGAGATTTCATGGGAGAGCCAGTTGTTGAAACAGACTGCATCTTTATCGATGTTACCGGAGGAAGGGGGGGCATTAGGAGGGAAAAAGGGATGAGAAATAAGACTTTTGTGGACATTTTTCCAATTGATGGAGTGAATGTGTTGGCGTGCACGTTTTTTGCAGGTAGGAGGGAGAACGCTGAAGATGTGAAAAGGGATCAGACAGTGATCAGTCCAGATTTGGGGTATGGGGGACAAGGTGGTGATGGACGGGAAATTGGAACAGACACCATCCAGGGTGTGGCCGAGAGAATGAGTAGGCAGCTTGACGCTTTGTTGCAGATTGAAAATATCCATTGTCTGCAGAAAATTTCTGGTGAGGGGGTCGACAAATGTTTCGAGATGCAGGTTAAAGTCACCCAGGAGGGTGAAATGTGGGTAGCGGAGTAGAAAGTGCCCGAGTGCGTCATTAAGGGAGTCAAGGAATTTTGCAGCATTGCCGGGTGGGCGGTAGATCAAACCACCTGAGAAGGAAAGGGTTTGGCTAAGTTTGATGGAGAAACCTAGTCCCTCTGCATCAGTGAGGGGGTCGAGGCAGAAGGTGTGGCAGCTAAAAGAGTTCCTCAGGATGAGTGCGACACCTCCTCCTCTACCTTTCTGTCTGTCCTGTCTGTGAAAGGAGTAGCCAGGGGGTAGGGCGATGGCTATGTCAGGGTTACTGTCTTCAGTGAGCCAGGTCTCGGTGATCAAGAGACAATCCAGGTCATGGTCGATAATGAGGTCGTGAATATCCTGACTATGTTTACACATCGACCTGGCATTTATCAGACCCCCTGTAAAGTGAGGTCGGTTGGGGGCGGTTGGCTGTTTGGTGACGAAGTTGAGTATCCAACGACATTTGTTACAGCTGGTGGAACCGAATACTTTAGAAAGATCAAGCTTGCAGGGGCAGTCAGATCTGCCTCGGAGTTTAAGGAGGTCTTTGGGAGCATATTTGAAGGTTAGAGGATTTTGGGCTGGGGTTCCTGCGCCCGGCGCGATCTTGGCGCGGACGGGCGCAGACGGGCTTGCCTTAGGCGCGCCTTCGGCGTGCAAACGGCGCTCCCGCTGCGCTCGTCCGCTGCGCGTCCTGTGCAGGCACATTTATGGGAGACAGAGGGGGGTGTGGCCTAAGAAGGGGGCGGAGTCAGCGTGCACGCCGGTGGTGATGGCGGCGGCAGGCTGATAGCGCAAAGAATGGCGCCAACAGCTATTGACCTCAGCTGTGCGCGAAGAGGGAGAGCGAGCGCTACGAGGTTTGAAGTATTTCTTTAGTTTAAAAACAGAAGAGCAATCTTGTGACACCACACGAAAATTTAATTTTTAAAATGGCAAAGTACCACCAGTTCCCGGCTTCCGCCTCAGGAACTGGGTCACAGGTTTCTAAACACCGCAATTGGGTCAGCGGTGTTTATAGCAAGGTCGGGGGGCGTGGCCTAAGAAGGGGGCGGAGTCAGCGTGCACGCCGGTGGTGATGGCGGCGGCAGGCTGATAGCGCAAAGAATGGCGCCAACAGCTATTGACCTCAGCTGTGCGCGAAGAGGGAGAGCGAGCGCTACGAGGTTTGAAGACATGAATCTTACACCTTGTAGTCCCATTTGTCTATGTAACATAATATACACTGATTTACACATGCATGATTTATTGTCTCTCTATGTGTGTGTGATGTAAAGTGCTCCAACACCCTCCGCTGGTAAGAGAGGTGCTATAAACCAAATGAAATACATGTGGGAGAAGGGCTATGAAATGATGAGACGCACTGTTAGAGGGCGATGGTAAGGGAATTATTGAAGAGTCCCAAAAAAGATTTGTTTCTGATGCACTATTAGGTCATTATTTACTGTGCTTTAAAAAAACATACAATTGAAAATAATGAAAAATGTTTGTCAAGTGCACCGTTTCTGCAATGTTCCCCCAGGAGCCCCATTGTTGTGGTCATGTTCACTTGCTCTGCATTCTCCAAAGCCTTTGAAAAATGTGCTCTGCTCCAACTTGATAATCACATCAACACTTTTGACCTCTTTGACTCACTCCAATCTGGCTTTAGAAAAGGTTGCAGCACAGAATCTGTAATGCTCAATATAGTGGACGACATTCATCATTCACTTCACAAAGGTGAATAATGCCTTCTCATTCTCCTCGACCTATCCGCTGCCTTTGATACTGTTAACCACTCCGCCTTACTAAACACTCAAAGTCCGCTTTGGCCTCAATGGCCATGTCGTCAACTGGTTCACTTCCTTTCTCCAACACAGAACCCAACAAATCAAAATTGAGTACTGCCTCTCCAACCCCACTCCGATCTCCCTCGGTGTCCCCCAGGGATCCATTTTCTCTCCTGCTCTCTTCAACCTCTTCATGGAACCACTCACACTCATCCTCAAACAAGCAGGAATAAATTATCACCTTTATGCAGAGGACACACAACTTTACTATAAGATTAAATCCCACTCCGATATCCTTCACCTAAAGGACACCCTGAACAAGATCCAATTATGGTTCCACCATAAGCATCTCAAACTCAACCCTAAAAAAACTGAAATCATTCTCTTCGCACCTAAAAACAACCCACTTCCCATACAAGACTGGATCTCTGACCCTAATGCTCTCAACTGCTCTCTCACCACTTCCAATTCAGTTAAGTTTCTAGGCATCACCATTGATAAATAGCCTTGCACTCACCTCCCACACAAAAACCGCAGCCAAAGAAGCACTCTTCACTCTCCGTCATCTCAAGAAAATTAAGCCCTTCATCCCGGCTGATGACTTTAAAACTGTTATCCAATCGCTGGTCTTGTCGAGAATCGACTATGGCAAAGCTAGCCTCGCTCCAATCAAATCTGCGCTCAACCTAGCAGCTAGACTCATCTCAGACTACAAACGTTTCGATCACATCTCTCTCGCCCTGAAAAACTCCAAATTATTACCCATCGAAGGCAGAGCCACTTATAAGATTGCATGTATCACGCACAAAGCCCTTCACCAAAACACCCTACGTTACCTCTAAGATAAACTACACAAAACAGGCTGCGCATGACTGACGAGGAACACAAACGTCCTCACTCTTATCACCCCCTGTTTAAGAAGAAAGAAACAGAAGTTCGCTCTTTCTCCGGTAACGCTCTCTCCATCTGGAACTCCCTGCCTAACGCCCTATGCTGTAACCCCTCCAACTTCAATAAGAACTCAAATTGTTCCTCCTCAACGAATACTGGGGTCTTTAATTCCTACCTCGGACACCGATCTCACACGATGAGACCACGTCATGTCCCCCTCTACTGCCCTCCGATTCTATCCTCCCACCTTCTCCTACCAATCCACATCCCTCACGCTACTCTTCCCCCTCCCCTCCCCCTTGCTCTCTATATCTACTTATGACTCCTAGCCCTACGCACGACCTCCCACTGATTTACTACTCCTGCAACTCTCCTAACTCCTACTCTTGTTTTCCCCTCTTTTTCTTCTTCCCCTCCTTTTTCTCTTCTCTCTCAACCTCATCCACCCTCCCTAACCCAACTTCTCACTACCCATGTTAGCTTAACATGGTGTTCTGTAAATAGCTTTTGTATTTTATCTGCTTTCTTTGTTATATTGGTTCTTGTATTTCTCAAATGTTTTTTTAATACTGTACCTCCTCACATTCCTGTAAAGCGCTCTGATACCTCTGGGTCTAGCCAGTGCTATAGAAAACCTTTAAAATAAATAAATAAATAATAAAAAGGGGATGGTCTGTCATACTTTGCTTGGGCCTCTTTGGGTTCACAGCCTGGCCCTGTTCCACATGGTGTACCCTGGGGACCATCAGTTCTAAAAATGAGAAATCAGAAGCAGGCAGAGGCACCCAATAAAGGACACCACACTATCTGGACAAACAAATAAACCAGACACTAACTCACTGACCCCTTCCTCCACATGTTACTCTTGGAGGAAATTCCATTGACATTCTCAGCTTGTATTTTCTATATCTGTAGTATGTTCTGTCGAAGTAAACTTTCTCGGACCCAAGACCTTATCGCCATCTTTGTGTTCAAGGCACTGGAAATAATTGGCTTTACAATAGGAAATTCTGTTTCATGGTGGACTAAATTCTGTGGCGTGAAAAAGGCTCATTATGATGAAAGGTTTTGTGAGTAAAGACAGTTTATGTGGGATGTTGCATGCCATTTTTACATATTTGGGTGTTGATGTAAACCACATCCCAAAGCAACTCTTGGTAGTTTTCGACAGCTTTGGCTGCACACTGCAGTCTTGAGATGATGTAAGTAAAGCTACCTGCATCATTATCATATGAAATCTCTTTATTGATGTCATAACTGCACGTTCACAATTGCTTTTTTAACCGTCCTTATATATATTTTTTTGCTGTCTCAAATTTGCTTGAAAATGCACCATTTGCCCAATCTTTTTTCTAAGTTTTCGCAGAGTGAGAACTCCCCTGATCCCCCCATATGACGGTCATGCTCGCTCTACTCACTCCCCACAGGACATTCTGAATTTTTACACCCAAGCACTTTCAAATGTCACCAGCCGCCAATGTTGAAGGGTCGGAGTCCATTCCGAGATCTGCTTGGCAAGTAAGCCTTTTATTTTCGAAGGAGACCTTCTATTGTTTTGCGTGGTGCTTCCCCATCTTGAATCAGTTGTAGCAACCACATTGTTGTTGCAGGGAGACTGGCCAATGGACTATCCAGACACTGCACTTGCACGATGTAGTGAGTGCACTGCTTGGATGTCAAGGCGGGGCAAAGAGAAACTCGATTTGAATGTGATGTAGCCCCGCTCATCCCCGCTTAGTCACCTTCACAAGGGGCATGTGCAGTCCCAATGATCTGATCAAAGGCCGGTCGAACAGCAGGTGAGTTTGTCAGCAGTATGACCAAGAGGTGAGGCGCACAAACACAGGTAGTCATTTCAATTGTTCAATCTGCGCCCCCCACACAAAGAGTGCCCAGGAGCTGGTTCATGGGAGAAGCTGCAAGTCTGCCAACTGCCTTACTTTAAGCAGCAAAATGATTTAGAGGATCAACCACAGAGGGACATTTCTATTATTCCATACGGCGAGTGACACGCCCAGGTCGGGTACTCAGTGTTGCAATGCCAAATAGGAGGCTTAGCAGTACCTACAGTCCTCCACATGCTCGAACCAGCACCAGGAAGGATTGCGGTGGCCAGAAGGCAGCGGGCCCACAGGACACAGCTCGCCCCTCCCCCAGGCCAGCGGGGGCATTTAAAACACCTCTCGCGTCTCCCGCTCTGCGGGAGATGCTCGAACCATCGCCAGGAAGGACTGCGGTGGCCAGAAGGCAGCGGGCCCACAGGACACAGCTCGCCCCTCCCCCAAACCATCAGGAGGTTAAATCTACGCCGCATTAACCGCGACGCGGGACGTGCACGGGACAGCGCCGGGTGAAGCCCGGGCAAAGGGCGGGCCGTCTGTGGCCGTCAGGCGCCGGGCTGGCCACCCCCTTTCCATCCATCTATTCAAGCCCTAAAAGGTACTGTACTTTCATGTCCGTCTGTAGAGGGGCAGTTTGACTAACTCCTGTTCGCAGAATTAAAACCATAGCAGAGGGGAGGGTCTGCTTGCTCGCCTCGTAAGGAGGCTCTATTTACTGTATTACCCCCTTGCTTACTGTGTCTTGTCACTCATCACTATGTGGAAGGAGGGGGGATACCGGCAAACAAAAAGGGAAAAAAGCCAAAAAAAGTACCCCATGCAGCAATGAACTGTGTGCTCTTAAGAATAGAGGAAATTGTGAATGACTGCGAAGAGGTCTTAAGCCACAGTAGCACCAAATTTGCGAATAATGCCATGCCGGAGGCCATCGAGACTCCCCTCTCTGATCAAGAAAAAACAATCCCTTCCATGTTTGTCAAACGTAACACCTGCAAACATGGAGTGAGTACTAAGAACACTACCCTAGCCCTGACTGAGGAAGGACTAGCTCCATCTCCCACTACCCACATAACTCCAGTTGTGGATTCCCCCAGGGGGGCGTAAATGGGTCATGATCTGGCCACCTTGGTACTTTGCTCAAACAGGTTCGCACCTTTAAATCTAGAACCTGACATTGCCGCTACATTCTCCTTGGGGGATCATGTGCATGCTTATAAGCCTTGTGTAGAGAATTTGGATAGTTGCAATTTGTGTTGGCTCTTCAAGATTGTTCTAATAGCGAGAATTATTGAGTTGGAAAAGTTGGTAGCATCCCTGGGTGACAAAGTGGAGGGCTTATTGGCTGTGCGGGCAACCTAACAAATTATCCCAGCTCAATCTCTTCTTCGAGGGCCAAACACAGCTAAAAAAGGCCAGCACAATCCAACTCAGGGGTGTTCCCTCTAATCTTCCTCACCCACCGGGCCTCAATACACAGGGCCATACAGGAGCAAATAATACTCGCCCCATTGTAAGGTCATACGCTGACTCTGCAAGACCAAGGGCACCTGAAGGGAGTTCCAAGGGGCAGGTTCCATCCACGACTACGAACTGCTCTTCGGTCGCCCCTAACAAAGCTCTGAGCAGACCATCCACAGTTGCAGGCCCACAAGGTGGTCTGTCTCACTGTTACAATATCAGGGCTACTGTATATATGATACAGGTACCTAGATTGGCCACAGCAGGGGTTTATGAAAGTAGCGAGTCCATCCATAACAAGGCAATACATTGGCTGAGGCACACAAGGGGTTGCAGATCAATTATACGGGAGGACATGGCCAAAGTTAGGCGGGTCACAATGGTGAATTCTGAAACAGACTGTGTTGAGATCCAGTTCTTGGACTCCTCGATAGCAGAGAACCTACTAGCTCTTGAGTTTAGAACATCTCCCCCTGAGCATTCATCCATTCAGATTCGTCGGTCCCCGCTCTGGTCAGTGGCCCGGGGGGTGGGTGGCTCCGGATTGAGCCAAGTTGACTGACTAGAGGGGGGATGCCTGGCAGATTGTCCTTTTGTTCTCGCGAGCTGCCCTCTAGAAGATGTAGGTATGTGCATGGCCCCACTAGAGCAGGGCAATGTAACTCACAAAGACACTAGGGAATCTACAAATGCAAATCTCGGCTCTCCTGAGTTGGTAGAGGCGAGACATGTAGATCACTGCACTGCCACTACGGCAGTAATCCAGCTGCTCTCCTGGAACATAGCGGGGCTACAAAAAAAACTGGCTCTTCCTGAATGGAATGACTTCATTGGCAATTATGACATCTGCTTGTTCCAGGAGACATGGAGTCTGGTCCCCTTGTACATGCCAGGATTTACTACATACCACATTCCCGCGACCAGCTCGGGTAGAGGACGGCCCTCGGGAGGGCTCCTGATCTGGGTTGGTATCAGACTGAACTGGTCGATATCTATCCGCAACACTCCCTCCCAGGACATTATGCACTGGTCCATCGGAGGGGCCGATGACGCTGCCCACCTGGAGATCCTCAACATTTACGCTAGAGGATCTCCGGGTGTTGAGGAGACATCTGCCCTATCGGTCCTCGATGCAGAGTTGTCAGCTATCTTTAAAAAGACTGCGGTCATTGTTGCAGGCGACCTTAATTGCACGTTTGAACCGTTGAGTGAGGAGGATATCTTCAGCACTAGGGATGAGGATTCTAAATGGGCTATTCCAGCACTAAACCTAGCCCCAATAAAGAAATGGTCCCAAAGAGTTATACAAATTAATGCTCTGGCCCTAGAACATAATTTAAGAGCAGCTAACGGCAGGACTCGTTCCGACCCTAATGGGGCTCACACCTTCAACAGGATTAGCTCCCCTTCCCGTAAAGATTATATTTTGTTAGATGTGGGTCTATGGGCCGACCTTATCGATATGGAGGTCATCCCGAGTCTAGACAGCGATCACAACCCTCTGTCCATGCAACTGACCCAAGCAATAGATATCACATCTATCGCCACGGGCATAATTCCACTGCTGTCGACTTGGGAGGTACAACCATCTAATTGTAATCGCCGCCTGAGGTGGCACATGGTCGCCAAGCAGGACCAGACCCTGGAAAGTATAAGGGATATACTGGAGCTGAAGACTCTTGAGCTTGATTCTCTATCTATCCCTACTTCTACAGCCCAACTGGACTCCAAATTTATTGAGATGTATCAGTGAGGTTCTTTAATTTCAACTCCATTTTACATTTGCCGCCATTTTGTGTTGCCTTTACACAGGCTGCTCGATTCACGAAGTGTCTTTGCCCCTTGGACTGCAACGTGTCAAAAAACCCCTCCGTCCTTGTCTTGAAACCCATCTCAGACACCAGCCGGCCTAACTAATCCTTGTCTGGACTACCTAATCTCTATATCAACTATCTGTTAGCCTTTAGTATTCTGCTTTTGCCGTATCTTATCTTTTGGCCTTCGCCATTCTCTCCTTGTGTTTTCCTATTTTACAACCTTTCTTTTGAAGAATACAGCCATGTCCTGCCATTGCAACACTGAACCATGGGTACCAGTATTTATTAACTCTGGGTACTGGATAACACACAAACATGTAAGCAGAGAGCATTCTGGTTGCACAACACTTTGTTTTCAAACTCTTCTGATTGGCTAAAACTTTGTGCATTGGGTGTATGTTTGCACAGATGTATTTTGGATATAAAAGTTCGTGAGCCACGGAGTAAAGTGGCAGTAACCTAAGAACCTACTTGGAGTACTTCTTGGACAACTGTGCCTAGCTGCAGCTAATAAACCTGGTCTTTCTACGCCAACAGAGTATTCCGTGTCTCTGTGCAACAAGGCAGGTGAACTCGAAGATTTCAGGCATGGCCTGCGCCGTCAGGCCCAAAGGCCCGGTTCTTCAATTGGCTGCCCAACGTGGGGCGGCTTCAGAGGTAGCGGTTGAGCCCAAGGATCGTGAGGAGCCCCGCAGGAAAATTCCAGAGGAGGCACCCCCACACCAGCGACCCCTGTATGTCGAAAAAGTGGACCGATGGTCTTTTGAAGTGTGGCTTCTCCTTTCCAATGGCTGCTGGTGACTGCTGCCCTGACTGCCATTCTGCCTTGGTCCCTTTTGGTGATGACTGGTATTGCGAGACGTTAGACGGACCTCTGTTGGCGTGAGAAGACATTTTGTTAAGTATTTGTGGGTAGCGCCCACTTCTTTGTTTTTGGGTTCTTTGATTCGATTATTGCAATAACCGAAGCCAAGGGGTGAGTACGTTTGTGCTGTTTTGATTAGCCCCTTGTTGTTTGTACAAGAGCCAGTGAAATAACGATGCCTGGTTTCAGTAAGTTTAGGAAATTGTGTTATTTTGGTTGCGATAGGGACTCCCGACTGGAGGAATCTTGTCCAATTCCTCCGGCTGAAACTCCTACTTATGAGCTCTATTCTAAGCATGGTGTGGGCCCCATCACCTTTAATGAAGTGTGGGTTTGCTATACAAAGAAAGATGGTGTTTTACAGTGGCCACATAATGGTAGTTTTGAGCCTTACATTCTAGATAGTTTAGAAGCTACTTTGTTTAAAGAAAAGCCCGGCCGGCTATGTTTGACTCTTTTCGCCTTTGGCGCAAGGAAGCCAAAGAGAAAGAAATTAAACAGGCAAAAAGAGATAGGAAAGAGAGAGGCATGACTGTTATACAGGCTGCCCAGCAGTTTAAGGATGATGAAATAGATTATGCAAATGAGGTCTCAGATAGACAACATCGCATGGCAATCGATAAATGTTACCCAATGCTGCCAACTTCTCCCCCAAATACTGATGCTGATCTTGAGAAGGATCCTTTAATGTCCCACTTGTTAAGATCGCCCCACCCTATGTACAAGGTGCTAATGCACCGCTGCTTTTGTTACCCGTCTAGCAACCTGTTATTCTCCCAACAGCTCCAGCTCCTGCACCTCCACTACAGCCCTTTGTGGCACTACCACTACCGCCAGCTTCTCTGCCTCTAGCTCCTCTGCCTTCATCTCCCTTGCCTCCGACTTCTTTGCCTCAGCCTTCTCTGCACTCGACCTCCGTTCTACCGGTTGCCTCTTCTCCTACTCAGCCTCATACCTTATCTCCTGTTTTTCTGCCAACTTCCCCTTCCGTCCATCAGCGGATGGTTGAGACTGTTTCTGGTCTCTTTTCTCCTCTCTTTGGGTCAGTAAGTCTGACTCCTGTTCTTCCCGGTAGGCAGACCCGTAGTTTACTCCCAGGTTCCCAAGAACGAGATGCGTTAGATCTCCTTGCCCGCAAGTGGAATATGAATAGTCCCGAGTATACTGTACGAGACATTATGGATACTTTTGAGCAGTGGGATGCCCCCATACAAAGATTTGTTTTTGACACCATGTGTGGCATTTTAGGTCAGGAATGGCAGGCTGCGGGATTGGGTTTAGCTCCCAAGGGTTTGCTGGATATTAGGACTGATTTTGATAAGGGAATTATTGTGGGCCCTGGGGTTGAGGATGCTATACAGACACTTGTCACCTTCAGATCGATCTTTATTTTCCGGTCTTTGAACCTGATCCTTCTGTTAGGTGCAAACTCAAACACTACCCTATGCAAGAGGTTCCGCCAGTGTGGAGAGAAGCCGTTCCAGCCCAGGATGGTATCAGCCTATACCAGCTCACTTCCAACGCATATGGGTACATGTACCTTGGAAGAGATCTGAGGTGCTGGCCCTTAAACAGTCTTTACCTGACCCCAGTAAAAACCCTGCTGGTTACTACAAAGAATTATCTCAGACTGTTGATGCTTGCATTATGAATTTGGCTGACATAGATATGTTGATGGGAAATGTTGTCCCACAACCACTGTAGACTAGGATTCGGAAAGAGGACCACGTCCAAGAATTAGGAGGTGATTGGAATGCTATACTGGCTGCTGATAGACTCCAGGTGGGCGGTGCTAAACCTGATGGTTTAGTTGCACAACTTCCTGGTAGGATTATTACCTTAATGAAAACTATGATGCCCGCTCTGCGAGTTAATTGGGATAAGTTAGCTGCCTGTAAGCAGAAGAAAGATGAGAGTGTCTCAGACTTCTTTACTCGTTTTGAGGAAGCGTTCCTTGATCACAGTGGTCAGGATATGAGCACAGAGGGGGGACAGCGATTGTTCGTAGATAAATTTGTTTTTAATTTGCTTCCCGAACTCTCTAATAAATTAAAAGATTCCGAAAGTTCATGGGCTGTTTCTTCTTCAGCCCAGATATTGGCTACTGCTCAGTATTATGAAAATATGGAGAAGGAGGAGAAGGATAAACTTGAAAAAAAGACCAAAGAATTAAAGACAAAAGTTCTTTTGCAACAGGCCTATCCCCCTCGCCCTGCTCAGCGTCAGTTTCAGCCGACTCCCCAATTTCAGAAGTTGTTTCAGAAACCTGAGCCCTTTGTCCCACGGCCTCCACTGGGTCCAAATCAATGCGCCTATTGCAAGGAGGAAGGTTACTTTAAGAATAATTGCCCGGTTTTATTGCAGCGTACTGGTGGTATGCCTGGGCCGGGAAGCCGAGGTGGCTTCCAGTCAACACCTAGGGGGAGGGGCAAAGTAAAATGTCCCAGGATCAACGTTCCTTTCTGCCTAAAAATTCCATGAATTATTTTGATCAGCAAAATACTCAGTCTGCCCATTATTATAATAACGATTATTAAATGGAAGATGAGAATCAGGGTTTCTCCAGCTAGGACAGCCATAGAAAAAGTGAGGGACTCATATCAGTTCCAGTGGACCAAAATGGGCCTTATATTGAAGACGTTGCGCTTGGTGTGTCAGAGCCACTTCTCTTGGATACTGGTGCAACGAAGGGTTCTATCATCCACTCTAAACTCCCTGGGGCACCTTTGTCTGGCTTAACAAATGTTTCTGTAGGATTTTCTGGCACCCCAGTTCGTAACCCAGTTTCTTGTCCTCTGCCCATTTCGAATGGTCCTTATGATTTAGAAGCTCCGCTTATTTTGACGACTGGTTGTGGTGAAGATTGGTTGGGTTTGGATTTGTTGAAAAGACTATATGCGAAACTGCATTGTTCTCCTTCTGGTGTACACCTTACTTTAGGTAAAAGATTGATTTCCCCGACATATTTGTCTAGAGATCAACTACCTTCTGAATTACGCTCCCTGCCTGCCACTCTTTGGGCTACGGGCCCCAATGATGTTGGTCTCTTGCAGATTCCACCCTATGTTGTCACCCTCAAGTCCAATGTTAGGCTACCTCGCATTCCTCAGTACAGGATTTCGAGTGATGGTGAGAGAGCACTGATGGCTATCATTTATGATCTGGTTGAGAAAGGTGTGGTTGAAGAGATTAGCGGAAATGTGTGCAATAGTCCTGTCTTGCCTGTTCTTAAACGTACCGACTCTTCCCAGCCACCTGTTTATCGCTTTGTGATCGATCTCCGGGAGGTCAACAAGATTGTTATACCCCTTTTCCTGTCGTCCCAGATATCACTGCTTTATTGACAATGATACCTGCTTCGGCTGCCTGGTTTATGGTCATTGACCTTAAAAACGCTTTCTTTAGCATTCCCATGGCTGAGGAAAGTAGGGATATTTTTGGTTTCTCTTTGGGAGGCCGAAGTTTCCGGTTCAAGCGCGCACCTCAAGGCTATTGTGTAAGTCTCTCCATTTATAGTCAGGCTTTGAAAACTCAGCTTGATGCTTTCACTTTGCCTCTGGGTGCCACCCTTATTTAGTACGTAGATGATCTGTTGGTTGCTCCTGATTCTGAGGACGTTTGTAAACAAGTTACTGTTTTACTGTTGCATCACTTGTCTGACCTTCATCATAAGGTTTTGCCCTCTAAATTACAATATTGTCGCCAAGAGGTTACCTACTTAGGCCATCTCTTGTCGAAGGAGGGACGGCGATTGATCCCAGAAAGAATCCAAGCAATTGCACAAATGTCTGTACCATGCACACAGAGAGGTGCGTGCCTTTTTGGGCATTACCTCTTATTGCAGACAGTGGATTCCGAATGTTTCTTTGTTAGCTAAACCTTTGTTAGCACTTACCCTTAAAGATACACCCCAACCTCTCCTTTGGACAGAGAAATGCCAGAAAAGTTTTACTGATTTGCACACTTCCTTATGTTCTGCTCCTGTGTTGGGTACTCCGGATTACAACAAGCCTTTCACACTTTATGTGCATGAGAGAGAAGGTTGTGCATTGTCAGTTTTGACACAACAATTTGGGGACAAGCAGCACCTTTGTGCCTATTTTTCGGCTACATTAGACCCTGTAGCTAAAGCATTACCTAGTTGTCTGAAGGCTACAGCAGCAGCAGCACTTTCCATTCGCCAGTCTGCTGGATTGGTACTATACAATACTCTTATCGTCATGGTGCCACATGCAGTAGATACTCTCCTAAATAGGACAAAAACTCAGCACCTTACGAGCGCTCGCTTATCTGGGTACGAGCTGACGCTCCTGTCTAGCCACATACACATTAAACGATGCAATACCCTAAATCCAGCTACACTGTTACCAATCCCAGTAGAGAAAGGCACTCAGGAGCAACATGATTGTTTTCTCCGTACAGAGGAAGAGACGAAAGGTAGAATCGATTTGAAGGATACGCCCCTCCTGGACCCGGATGGGATCCTATGGGTGGATGGGAAGCCTATGCTGTTACCACTTTGCATACAATTGTGGAAACAGCACACATTTGGCAGAATTCAGCCCAAACAGCTGAATTGATAGCTCTGACTAGAGCTTGTGTATTGGCTAAAGGGAAGAGAATGAATGTGTTCACCGACAGCCAATATGCATTTGGGGTGGCCTACAGTTTTGGCCGCCTTTGAAGGGAAAGAGGATTCTTAACCTCACATGGTACTAAAATACAGCATGGTCAGTTAGTGAATGACCTTTTGGAATCACTTGCTTTACCCACTCAGATAGCAATTGTGAAGTGTAATGCGCATAAGAGTATCACTGATGATGTGGGTATAGGAAACGCTTTTGCGGATCAGATAGTGAAAGAGACAGCGAGATATGTGACGAGTCATATGTATGTTGCTGGACCTGCTAGATGGGTCAGTCAAAGAGGAATGTGTGAGGACACAATAGAAAGTGTGAAAATGATTCAGGAAGAGGCTACAGAAAAAGAATTGAGTAAGTGGAGAGATGGTACGGGAATGTTGGATGCGACGGGGTGTTGGATAGAATTGTCGGAACACCAACGTTGGCTGTTACCAGACGCCTATGTACTTCCAGTAGTAACTATGGCGCATGGTCCAGCCCAGATCAGTGCGAAAGGAATATGCAAGCTTTTGGCTCCGGTTTGGCAGAATACAAGGATTCCTAAATGTGCAGACAATCTTGTTAAACATTGCATTGTTTGTTTGATGCACAACCAAGGAAGAGAGACACCTCCCCCAGCACGCCATTTTGCTCCCCAACATATCTTTTTGAGATAGTGCAAATAGACTACATTCACATGGAGAGATCCAATAACTTGAAGTATGTCCTTGTGGTGGTGTGCGCCTTTTCTAGATGGATAGAGGCCTACCCTCTAAAGGATAATACTGCCTTGTCTACAGCCAAGGTCCTTCTGAAAGAATACTTCCAGAGGTTTGGTTTACCTCGAATTGCCTGGAGTGACAACGGAAGTGAATTAGTGGGTCAAATCATGCAGAAAGTATGTGCCGGTCTTGGTATTAAGCAGAAATTCCTTGCGGCAAACCATCCTCAGTCAGCAGGTTTGGTAGAGTGCTATAATGGCACTCTCAAGCTTAAACTTGCGAAGATACAAGCTAGCACAGGTCTTGCCTGGCCCGATGCTTTACCTTGGGCCCTCTTGTCAACTCGAACAGCTGTTCATTCTCGTGTGGGACTTAGCCCATATGAGATTGTGTTTGGACGCCCGGCTAATGTCTGGGGTGTCCCTAGACCCAAGAAGTACTCGGACATAGAATACCCAATATTCATTGACTATTTGCATGACCTCACCACTAAATTGCGTGTTCTCCATCAACAGGTACGAGACGCTTTGCCTCAGGCTTCTACGGATCCTGGTCACACCATACAACCTGGTGACTGGGTTTGTACTAAACATTTTCAGAGGTCAAAGAACTTGGAACCTCGCTGGAGAGAGCCACGTCAGGTGTTGAGGACAACACACACAGCTGTGAAGGTGGTCGGAAAGAAAAACTGGATCCATGGTGTGCACTGCAAAAAGGTGCCCTTTCCTTTGCCTTTTGGTCAGTGGGTCCGCGAAGGTATAGGTGATTGTGAAGGAGAGAGGGTCCCCCAGTTTGTATCTTTTGGCGATGCACACCTAGAATGGACTCAGTCTGAGAAAGAAGATGATGACGTTTTGCAAGAAGCTATCCCACCACATCTTAGATTAAATACAACTAATCCAGAGACATTTTTCCAGGATCAGACTGTACCGAACAGAATTAGATACAATTTGAGGTCTAGAGCAACTAAGGACAATTAGGGAACCTTTTTGTTGTGTGCTTTTTGCGACGTTGACCATCTAATTAGGTTGCAGGGTCGTGGTAAGAGCCTTAGTTAGTGACCCGAATTGTGGCAATAGGTCTGCGGGACTTGCAGTGTCATAGGACGGCTAATAATCACGGCTAAGTGAAGAAAGAAGACTGCCACGAGCAACATCTAGAAGATGGATTGTGCTAAATATGGTAAATTATTATTTAATAGATGTGGCGTAGTACTATGTGTTTTAACTTTGCTATGTGTTTTAATAGCTTGTGTGGGTTGGGTTATTCACACTTTGCAGCCAACATATGTACCTATATCTACCTCCCAGCCCATATATTTTCACACTACTGTTTCCCCACACCAATTTCATACGCTATCAGAGCATGAGCAAATTAAGAGAATGGAGTATTTCAACAATTCCTTCATTCAATTGTTACACCAGCATCAATTGGTGATCAATACCACCGATTGCTGGGTTTGTGGACTTTTACCCCATAATACAGATAGGGGAATGCCATATTTAGTTCTACCCTAATCCCTAAAAGGATCTGCTTGGGCTTACACCCCTATGTTTGTCAATGCCTATGAGAACCAACATCAACATCCTGTTGGTTCATATAGAGATGGAATTGACGTTAGTCATGACGCATTGATAAAAGGAATAGTGGCTATGTCAAAACATTATAAGAAATTTAATGAATTCCCCACTGACGTATGACAAGCATACATTGACTGGAATGTGACACATTACGTCACTAGTCTTACAGACAGAGCCAAAAGTGAAATATCCCCACCTATATATACTGTGCCCCACCAAGGTCACCTATGTCTCAAAGCAAATGGTCAAAGTCCTAAGGCTCAATTGGGAAAGAGCACTTGTAGCATTACATATATCTATACATCCCGAAAGTCTCCACCACTGGTAGCGTCTCAAGGAACATATTTAGTTTGCCATGACAGAGCCTATACATGGCAACCAGCCGATTTCTCAGGCACTTTTTATATGGCTTTTCTCCTCCCTCCAACATATACAGCTCCTTCGGGACATCACAAGACAAGGTACGGTAGAGGGGTTATTGCTTTGGAAAACACAGTAGGACAAGAAGGAGGCTACTTACTTAAAGGATTCCTCCCATTTTGGGGCCCTATGGCCAATAGTAGAAATATCAGGCATCTCATTCGAGTAGTTGAAGCAAAAATAAATGAAACTGTCAGAGCACTGGGTAACATCACTGCTGAGCTTCAGGCGGATCGCCTTATGACATTACAAAACAGAATGGTGTTAGACATCATTCTTGCGGATCGTGGTGCAGTCTGTAAATGGATCGGATCCAGTTGTTGCATTTACATACCTGACAACGCCCCTACAGTATACCATGCCATCTCTAAATTACACCACATTGCTGAGTCCATCCACCAGGACGAAGGAAATTGGTCTTTGATGGGATGGCTTTGGGGACTACTGTCCACAGGGGGATGGAGGGTATTGACCTTTGTTGGAGTAGTTTTGGCCATCATCTTTTCGTGTTGTCTTTGTTTGCAATGTGGCCCCGCAATTTGTGGTCTTTGTGCTATCATGTGTGTCCCAAGACCCATGTCGCAGAAAACAGAGAATGTGAAGATGATGTTGCAGCAACAGCTTGAGGACCTCATGACCATCGACATTGATTCAGATTAGCGTGAGTCTTTGTGTGTTGCCTGCGTAATGGCAAAAGGAGGGTCTGAGGTTCTTTAATTTCGACTCCATTTTACATTTGCCGCCATTTTGTGTTGCCTTTACACAGGCTGCTCGATTCACGAAGTGTCTCCGCCCCTTGGACTGCAACGTGTCAAAAACCTCCTCCGTCCTTGTCTTGAAACCCATCTCAGACACCAGCTGGCCTAACTAATCCTTGTCTGGACTACCTAATCTCTATATCAACTATCTGTTAGCCTTTAGTATTCTTCTCTTGCCGTATCTTATCTTTTGGCCTTCGCCATTCTCTCCTTGTGTTTTCCTGTTTTACAACCTTTCTTTTGAAGTATACAGACATGTCCTGCCATTGCAACACTGAACCATGGGTACCAGTATTTATTAACTCTGGGGACTGGATAACACACAAACATGTAAGCAGAGAGCATTCTGGTTGCACAACACCTTGTTTTAAACTCTTCTGATTGGCTAAAACTTTGTGCATTGGGTGTATGTTTGTACAGATGTATTTTGGATATAAAAGTTTGTGAGCCACGGAGTAAAGTGGCAGTCTCCTGAGAACCTACTTGGTGTACTTCTTGGATAACTGTGCCTAGCTGCAGCTAATAAACTTGGTCTTTCTACGCCAATAGAGTATTCTGTGTCTCTGTGCAACAAGGCAGGTGAACGCGAAGATTTCAGGTGTGCCCTGCGCCGCCAGGCCCAAAGGCCCGGTTCTTCATCAGGAGACCATAGGAAAGATAGGGGAGTTTTTCCGCAAAAAGGATAATGGCGGCCGCAAACCACACTCCACACAAGCAATGAATTTGTGGTACACTGCCCTATGTAGGGAAAGGAGACAGGACCTATCGCTAGCTCCCAGAACAAAAGACAAGACAAAAATAACCCTAGCTAGAAAACACTACTACAGGACCATCGACAAAGCTAAGAGGGCATGGGAAGAAATGCACTGGCAGGAGCTTAAATCTGCTGCCCAGTTGAAGGACTCTACCCCATTCTGGGAGCTAATTAACATCAGCACAAGGAAGGGAGATGCCCCAATCTCAAACCATATTACAGGTCACCAATGGTTTGAGCACTTCCATGGCCTGTATTCGGGAGGGGGGGGGTGGGGACTTACCACTAGAAGAGGGGCCATGGCCGGTCGCTTTTGGGACCCCCGATTCAGGGGATGTGTTTTGTCTCGAGGGGGCACTATCAGCTACTGCCAGCATTGCGCCGGGCCCAGATGGCCTCCCTGGTGATATAATACGCCATGATAGAGAGGTCTGGGCTCTCTTCATCCTCCGGGTCCTGAACCGCATCGCGGGCGGCTATCCTGTGCCGGATTCCTGGAAGAGAGCCGAGGTGGTGACGATCTACAAGAAAGGGGATAGGGAGGATCCTGCCAACTACAGACCGATTAGCTTAATCGACGTAGTGCAAAAAGTGGTTGGTAGGGTCCTCCTTACGAGGCTGAGGTCCTGGATAGACGAGGATGAGATTCTGTCTCATTTCCAGGCAGGATTCAGGAAGGGGGTGGGCACGATGGACCAGGTCTTCAGAGTTTTCATGATTTATTGGAAATCTGTACCACTCGAGAAAGGCAGCCTGTATTTGGCATTCATTGACTTAAGAACAGCCTTCGACCTGGTCCCTGGTGCTAGGCTCTGGCAGGCACTGTCCCACTTCGGCGTCCCCCTCGCGATATTGGATTTAATTGTTCGCCTTCACGAGGGGAACTACGCTAGAGTGAGGTGGGGCCGACAGGGACACCAGACAGAGAGTAGCTGTAGAGAGAGGGGTACGCCCCGACCTTGTTCTCCCTCTTTGTTAACGGGGTGGTGGAACACCTGAGGGAGGACCCTGCTGATGCGTTAAACCTGGCATGGGAAAAAACGCCCACGCTGCTCTTTGCAGACGATACCCTTCTGATCTCTAAAAGCCCAATGGGACTCCAAAAACTGCGGGATCAGTTCAGCCAGTTTTGTAAGTCCAGAGGCTTGTGTATAAATACAACCAAAACCAAGCTAATGGCTCTGGCCCCATCCAAGCGTTTTAGCAACAGTATCAAGTTGGATGACTCCCCTCTAGAATTAGTCGAAGCTTTCGACTATCTGGGTGTACGGGTCAACAACTTGATGAAATGGAACTCCCATCTGACAAAGATGCTACTTAACCATAAACGAGTTTCCGGGCCATTGCAAGACATCAGCGCCTCTCCCATAGCCGACCTGTCGCCCCCGCCATCGCCATCATGGTCTATGAGGGGAAAGCCTTGCCTTTGTCCCTATATGGGGCAGAATTGTGGGTCTTTGAGAACTTAATGGCTCTAGTAAGATTGGAGAACAAGTTCTACAGGGACCTGGTCTCGCTACCTCCATCGACCCCTCTGGTCCCTCTCCTACATGACCTTGGGAAACATTCAATAAGGGATATAGCTAGGTTGCGCGCTCTCCTATTTTGGGTACGCCTCAAAAGGACTCCAGAATTGTGCAACTATGCCTCTGGTCTGACCGAATTGGTCCGCCTAGACACAGGCAACAAAACACACTGGTTATCCAAATTGATACAGTTGGTGGGGGCTATTGGTCTGGCAGATGTCTGGGATAGCCAGACCCCACCACCAAAGCGAGCAGTCAAGAAGGCCTATTGGGAGTGGGTGTCCAACAAAGTCACACGAAATATGAAACACGGCTCTCCGACGACGAAGTTTCTAGACTTCAAGTCGACCTTCAAATTGGAAACCTTCCTAGATTTCATCAAATCCCCGAGAGGCAGGGTACTGTACCTGAAGCGGAGGTCTGGCACACTCCCTTTGAACGACTTTACAGCGAGGTGGAAAAACGTGAGGGAGAGGGTCAGTGGGTGCCCCAGCTGTGCTTCTTCCACTGAATCCATCCCCCATTTCCTCTTTGCCTGTCCAGTATACAGCCAAGCGAGAAGAAGATGGTTGAAACCTGTGTGTTCCAATCTGGGGTCTGTAAACTACAGGGAGGCACTGCGTATTCTCACAACGGACACTTCCGTCCCCAGTGTAATCTGTGGGACAGCAAAATACTTGGGATGTGCCTGGTTAATTAGATCCAAGCTCCTCAGGGCGAGCAATCAGTAGATTATGGAGCCCCAGAGGTTTTTATTGTATATAAATTGTTTTTAAATTTGTTTAACTTTTTAACGGTCTTTTATATCTTCTATACCCTATTTTCTAACTCCATTGTATTGTATGTATGGCCAAGCGATACTCTCTTTTTGATTACACTTAATGTCCTTTTAAAGCGATGAATGAACGGTGTACACTTTTATGATACTTGTATCAAAAAAAGTCAATCAACAACAACAGCATTTGTTAATTCTGGCTCACTCAGGAAGCTCGGATCCAGGCACGCCCCACACATGCTGTAACTACAGTCAGGTCAAGAGTCTATCCGCTATCTGTGGCAGACGGCACAGCGGAGGAACACAGCCTGGCGAGGTCTGCACCAAGTGTAAAGGCAGGGGGGGAACACTCACCCCACCGACGGGTCCGCCCAGCATCGCACCCCAGTACAGCCACCTTGATGTCAGGCCAGTGAGCCGATCCGGGACCCCTTCTGGCCACGTCACTGCAGAGCACACCACCTCCAGGAGACCGCCCACCGCGTTGTTCGCACTCCAGTTATACACCCAAGTACAAGATGAAGCGCAGCCGGCAGGGACCCAGCTGCAATTGCCCTGGCCTGCCAGGCCTGCAGGTAGGCCACCCCTCTTTACTCCGCAGCTGGCGCCGGAGATGTGCGCACATGAGTTGCTCTATGGAATATTTTTTTGATTGCCATGAATCAAGCCACATTAGTGTAGCATTTTTACACGGCCTCCGGGCATGGGGCAAAAAGACATCATCTTGTGAGGGGGAGCCAGGCAAGGAAAGCAACAACATAGAAGAGACAACAGGGGAACACAAGCACAGGCTCATCAATGGCTTTATGATGTAAAGTAACGGGTCAGGGTCCCCGAGGCACTCAAGGAAATGCTTTTATTGTTAAGATGAGTAAAAACATTGTTCCGACTGACTCTCGATATAGGTTTCTAAGTTTGCCAAGAGAACTTCCCAGTCTGCTACTATGGGGTACTTATGCAGCTCTCTGGCTTCTTACAGCTCAAGCACTGCCTCCATCCGTTCCCACTTAAGAGTTGCCCTACACCAATGAGCTTTTTTGGGTAATGTCTGAGAAAAACAGTACATGGGCGTTTGAATAGCCCCAGCATGGATCCCTCTTGTTAGGTTTCATATAGGCACCCCAATATAGGCTCACGTAGCAACCTAACCTCTCACCTATATTTCCCCTGCCACTACACTTCATAACAGTTCTTGAGACCGACCTTTTACCTAGTTACGGTACTGCTAACAGGATGTGAGGTTTTCTGTGAAAACTAGCCTCATTCATTATGCATTATTCTTGGAAACTCATATCTTTGCTGAGGCAGGAAGATGAGATAACGGATTATCATGCTGACACACTGACGTGAGACGCTCGCAATGGTCTGACATCCCTCACGGGATGCCCATCTCGAGACCAAGACAGGGTCCCACAGTCTTTCACTTCAGGTAATGGGGTTGGCTTTATCCTAGAGGGATTCTTGGATCTACACCTTCATACATGCTAGGTACACTTAGGTGCATCTAGTTAGGGTTGCATCGTAGGAGTATGCATTATTACTGTGGTGCATTTTTATACCTGCCTGTATTCATAGTTTTAGCACTATGGTAGAAATGTACCATTCTTTTACTCTGCTGGTGCTTATAATCATTTATATCAGTTTCTGTCTAATGGTTGTTTCAGCACACCTATTTTACACTAGAATGACTCTGGTTCAATTAATGCTTATTGAAAACGTCCCCACCATTTATTCTGTGTACCTTTCTGAGATAAAGTGAGCACAAGTGACTAAGTGAAAAGTATCACACTGTTTTCATGATCCCTGATGGGGGACAGGGTTGTCATGTCGATAGTTGCCAAGAACTAGTCTCTCCTTGGTAAGAGGGGTTTCCAGTGGCACTGTGAGCTATCGGGGACATAGGCAAACATACCCGGTGTGGGTGTCTGGAATCAGTTTGGACCCTAATCCCACAGTCTATGTTGTCTAAACATGCAGATACTATATAGGTTTACAGGAACTACACAACATGGCACCCGACGTTGGTTTGGTACTTATAACAGTCAAATCGGAGTAGTTCAGTCGTTCTATTCTCAGAGACCCCTACTCACATTTTCCCAGAGACATCTGGAGTGGAATAGGAACTATCTGCCTCAGCGGAGTAGGCATATCATATTTAATGGCTGTAGGGTTATCAAGCTTGAAGGACAAATAGTTCCTATTGTGCATGAAACCTTATCTCAATTTCCTTGAACAGCACAGCAAAGGAAGAACAAGAAGATAAAATAAACATTTCAGAAAATGCCAGAACTGCCCTTACTTTAAAGCTAGTAGACTATGGAGTCACAGGTAGGGGTGGCACAGTCACATTCATGATTGAGGCACACAAATCATACAGAACAGAGGTATTCTATTCATGGGTTAAATTCCCACAAGCAGATGCAAAGACAAATACATTACATTTTTATACTGAAGATGAAACACCAAATGAATACTATCCGTATGAGGACACTGAAGTTCCACTCACCTACCAGGAGTACATAAACTGGTTTAAAGGCGGCCTCCCACACACAAAAGGAAAAGTGAGACTCGTCCGCTCGGAAGAGATGGAGCATCTTGGCCAGTCCTAGCAGCATACACACCGCATCCAGAAATTGACAATGCCAGTAGCAGACCTACGTCCACTTCATAAAGAAATAATAAAACTTTACAGAAACCTGACAGTTCGTGATGAGAACACTCACACTTCAGCCAGCAAGGGCTACAACAGCAAGACAAATAAATATCACCACAAATGCTGCACGTCGTTATGGGTAAAATGCCCACTAGACATGAGCAAATGCCATTCAGGATATAGGAAGCATAAAAGATAAGGCAGCAGCAGTGGCAATACACCAACACCTGAGGGACTTTACTCCTTTAGCATAGGAAGGTCAATACCTATGCCGAATTAGGTAGAGATAGTTTGGGAGCTAGAGCAACAAAACTTCAACAGATGGGTGGTCATGAAAAAGAGAACACAAAGCAAGCACCTGATTCTTCCAAGAAGAAATGGGATAGCAATAAAAAACAGGAGAATAGATCACAATCCAGGGGTGTATCTCAACGGGAGCCCTACGAAAGAAGGTACAACCTTAAGAATCGTGAAAACATTTTTTAAAAACCTGACTGGTATCAGGATACTAATACATGTTCCTCTCGTTCCTTTCAGGGTTCATAAAAAAACTCAGAGGTAAGGACGGTCAGAACACAGCGACACGCAATGCGTTTCAGACTATGCTTCCAAAAAAGTAGAGAAACAAAAATCAAAACCTCAATTTAAAAAGAAGGTAGCAGGTCTCAACGTTAGACATGCCCAGAATTCTGAGAACATCTGAACGGGCTCTGACGATGGTAGACAGCACAAAGGAAGTAACAATAGCTCGCTAGAACCTGATGGAATTTCTGGTGAATGGAGTTGAATGAACATATCATGGTGGAGACACCCCATAGGAGGGTAAGCGTCCCACATAGTTTACTTGAAATAACACTCCAAATGGGTGGGGGGAAAAACACAGAAAAAGGTCTCTTTTGGGAGAACCTGACTCATGGTTATGACATCCTTTTAGCGGAAAAAGATTGGACGCCTGAAAGGGAGAAACAGTAATTTTACTGGCTTTTTCCGACCTCATTCCAATATACTTAAATCCTACATACATGCAGGAGTGGGCGATAGCACCTGCTCCAGTATTATATCGCAACCATGTTGAGTGGGATGCTCAGTCACCTCACCATGTAATCCCAGTAAAAACTACGCCAACTCCACAGAGACAGTACCAAATAAAACTAGAAGCACAAAATAGGTCAGGGAGATCTTAGATCAACTTGAAAACCAGTGTGTAATTCAAACTTGCACCTCTTCAATAAATAATCCTTTTTTTCCCGTAATGAAACCTGATAATTCATACCATCTAGTTTTAGACTACCGACATCTGAACACATGCACTATAATATTTGCAGTACAGAATGCACACAGTGCTGCATTAATGCATAACATTGTGTGGAAGAATTTTTAGTTTTACTTTTTTTTTTAAATTTCTGGTCTCCAAACTTGAATAGAAACCAGACAGGTGGAAGACCGGCACCCTCTAGCATGGCTCGAAACATCCTTCCCCTAGCGTTATCTAGTGGTATCTTTAGAAGCATTCTAGAGTAGGATAGTTCAAACGCCCAAGCATCGTACTGATGGTCTGGTAACGTTAGCCCTCCTTTTTGCCTCCTCCTCCTCCTCCTCAGCTTCTTCCAAGCCAATCGTGTGGCTCCATACCTCCAAATGAAGGAATTGATATCTTGTTGGCATTTAGCTATTTGTTTGCTATCAAATGCCATCGGGATAGAATTAAACAGGAAGGTGTATTTAGGCAAGATAGACATTTTAACTAAGTGTGTCCTCCCAAAGATAGATAAAGGGAGGTTATTCCATGCCTTGAGCTTTTTCCGACATTCATTATGTACTCGCTCCAGATTTTGAGCGGCGATCTTACCAACGTCATGGATGATTCTGATGCCTAAATAGCTCATGGAGTACACAGTCTCCACGAGAGAACTGGTGGTATTCCAGGTCATGATTTCCGTTTTATCAGAGTTTATCTCCTATCCGGAGAACTTGCCGAACTCCTCTGCCCTCTTAATCACTGTGGGGAGAGTCTGGTCTGAATTAGATGTCATTATGAGGATATCATCCGCATATAAAGCTACCCGCTTATCCCATCCACCGAAGCAAAATTCTCCAATCACTGGCTAGAAGCTGGTCTATAATCAGGAAAAGACTTGGGCTCAGCTACTTCTCTAAAGAAGCACCCTTGTGGGACTCGCCTGGTACTCCATTGTGTCTTAAGGACAGTCTGGAATGTCCTATAAGGGATGCTGGAATTCTGACTTGGGGAGAGCTGGTGGCAGGCGGCTCAATGTTACCCTGGGAGTAGTTGCGGGAGAGAGTTGGGCCGCGCCTCTCTAGATATAAGTATCTACAACTGACTAGCTGGGCTCAGGCACTGCTTAGGAAGAGGGCCCCCCTGGGCAAATATAACAACCTGGAAAATCTACTGGTAACAAGGCCGGGGGGGGGGGGAGGGGGGGCAAGGAGGTCTCATGTTGGTACTGGGCAATCCTAGAAGAAATAGATGGCGACTTTAAACTCCCTGAGAAGCTATGGGGAGGGGAGATAGGAGACCAGGGGGAGCAGAACTGGCGGAATTCATTTAATATGCTATATAAGCTTGTGAAACCACGATGGCTGAGACGAAACCACCTGTTCACGTTACACCGAGCATACCTCTACCCCAGAGGCTAGCCAAATATCAGCACAGGAAAAAATGCAACAAATGCAACCTGCCTGAGGCCTCGGACGTGCATATGTTCAAAGATTGCCCTGCCATCAGTCTTTTTTGGGAGAAGGTAATGGATGCCTTGTCTTCTATACTCAATACCACACTGTGCATCTCTCTTCCTTTGATTATTTTTGGAGTAGACGACAACATCACTGGGCACGCCTGATCCTTTTTGTTCTATGCAATTCTCCTGGCTAGGAGACAGATTTGTAGGTTCTGGGTGGATGCAGCCCCTCCAACATATGCGGGATGGCTGACGTACTGTACGAAGTCTCTAGGGTGGACCTGGCTAGATCCTGTAGCTTTTTGGGACTTTCTGGTAAATTGGAGGTAGGATGCCCGGGGTTCTTTTTTTTTTCCCCCGGGTCCTATGATTGTGCCTTTCTCCTGCTCCATGGACCTTTGCAAGGACCTTCCCATGTATGTTTTGGTCCAACAGACGATAAAATAAAACGCCTAGATGGAGTAATGCAGGTCTCCCTGTTGTGCGTTGGTCTCCCTCTTCTGCCAATTAAGTCTTTTTGTACCTGTGTCCGTGCCATTCTAGTAGATCTGGGAGCTGGACTCGGAGGCATATAGTGGTGGTGAGAGGTTTCTTGCACTAGGGTATCGGCAAATGAGGACACAAAAAAAAATAAACATTGTGCAGTAGAAATACAAAACAACATTAGCTATCTCAAATGGATTTTTCTGCTAAACTATAGCACCTGAAAGCAGATATTTAACAGCATTCTCAGCACTCGGTTCTCTGCCTCAATTTTGTCGACTCCCCCAAAGAGATCAGAATAGCCCTGGGTTGTTCTCAGCTAGGGTAACAGATTTATTTTAGAATTTCGATGAAGAGGCATTGTCCTATGTAGATGATGTTTATCTGAAGGATGATTTAAAGGTACACTTGACCAGGGTGAGCAACATCATTTTGGGGTTTGCCTCTGAGGGTTACAAATGTAATTTTAGAAAATGGAAAATAGCTCACCTCAATGTCCTATTTTTGGGATATGAGCTTTCAAGTGAAAAGCCTGGCATCTAACTTTTTTTAAAAAGTGTGCGCTGCTCCAACCTCCTAAATTGTTGAAAAACGTACAATCCATATTGGGGTTATTGAATTTTGGTATAACATACATTTTAGATTACGCAGAAAAAGTGAAACCTTCCTATGACCTAATAAGACCTGATTTTTCAGTTAGGGACTGGACACGGGAACACACAGATATCCTTTGTTCTCTACAAGCTGACATGATAGCTTCAAAATATCTACACACGTGTAAACACCATAAATTTGGTGATCCGTGTGATAGCGAAACAATACCCATAGCATACAAATCACACTTGTACACAAACGCTCAAATGCATTTTGCCTCTACAGAATACATTCTGACAGCAGTACAGACTGCTGTAGTGAGAAAGAGCACTAGCTCAGGGGAAAATAATAACTGTCTTAACTCCAGTACCGGCCTTAGAGGCTGTTACAAAAGCAAGCGTTCCGAATGCTAAAGTTTTACATCCAAGATGGATGCAATGGGCTTTTTCTCTCATTGCAACAGATATAGATTACAAATTTGACTCTACACTTAAAACACAAGTATTTCTGCAATATGAACAAGAATATCCTCTCCCGAATGAAATAATGCCTCTAGATCAGTATTAATATATTCTTTACACGGATGGTTCTGCTCAGCCAGCCATAGGTAGTAAACAACAATACAGCAACGCATCTGCCACTGTGAAGGGTCGTATGCAGGCAGGTAAGTTCCATCCTAGCTGTACGAAGACACAGTCTCTAGGAATTAAAAGCCCTGTTACTGGCACTAATAATTAATGGAGCGAGAATTCCCCACACTAATTGTGTGCGATTCTTTTTACTGTGTCCAGTCATACAATGAATATATACACTACTGTGGTCAAAATGGGTTTAAAGACTCAAAAGTAGGCACAATTAAGAATAAAATGTTATGGGAACAGGTAGCTGAGTTGAAAAATAAACTACTGAGAGCTCACGTGATACACCCACTGAGTCATCAATGTGATGGCGTTCACGTTGAAGGGAATTAATTGGTCGATGAAGTCGCAAAGTGGCAGTACTAACTGCTGCCGTAGCTGCAATCACATTAAAAAACGAGATTAGATGAACAGATAATGGTAGCGGTCATTGCTTTATGTAAAAACAGCACAGCCTTACCAAAAGACGATCAACTCAAGTACTCCTACAAGTTAGATGCCGAAAATATTCTGTATGCTCAATTTCCAGGAGTGGGTGATAGATCAGGGTGTAAGTTCTGCACACTCAGAAGTTAGGGCGACAGTTTCTTAACTGAAACAAGGCTATTGGAGGCCAGAATTAACTAAACAGACAAAGAATTTTTGTGCAACATCTGCCAGCAGATGGAGTCCCACCGTAGCAGGTCCAGCGCAGACACCATTATTGATAACTGACAGACCACTCGCTTGTGTCGATTTGGACCAATGCGGCCCCTTATGATCAGACAGAGATTACAAGTATATCTTGGAAGCAGTGGATTCATGCTCTAGATTCCTATGGGTATGGCCTCAGCGCTCAGCTAACGCTTGAACTGCTATAAAAGATTTGCGAGTCTTTATAGGGCTACCCGCAGTTGGCACATTACATTCTGAGTGCAACCCGGCGTTTAGCTCTAGTCTAGAGCTTACAAGGAAGCCATAGGATGTTTGGATGTTGCATTGCGGTACTCCTCTCCGTACCATCCCAAGGGAAGTTCGGTTGTGGTGAGGAAAAAACGAGACTTAAAGCAATCTTTTATAGCAAGAGTATTAGGTTCGGGTGGTAGTTGGGTCAATCACTTATATGGGGTCCAGAGAGCTCTTAACAAAATGTCAAGAAGTTACCTAGGAGGTGTCACTCCTTACGAAGTCCTATTTGGGACGAGAATGTGGGTACCTGATCTCGATTGTGAAAGCACAGTGCGGATGAAAAAACATTTGACATCAATACACGTTTGGCTGTTTTACAGGATCTCAAACTCTGGGCACTACAAAGCAATCTGCAAGTAAACCGGACTGCCACTGGGGATGTCAAATCAGTCACGTCAAGACCTAACTGGATCCCAAAGATCGTGGATCTGGTCAGAGAAAAGATTGTGGACAAGAAAGAATTTGGGCCATCATACAGAGAGCCTATACCTATCCTGGCTGTCGAAGGACCAAGAACAGTACTTCTTCTGCTTCTTGACGGAAAAAAAGGATTTGTCTCCATCGATCTGATCAAACCACAATATGTAGCCGATACTGAATAGTAGGCCTCTTGGGCTCCTGGGTAGCCGATGCTCTCCTCTCGCAACCATACAGGAAGTTCAGACAGAAAGACCCATAACATTTCAAGAGTCACCAATACAAAGTAATGGACTATCCAACAATGAAATGGAACTCGTTCCTGTTGAAACAAAACATCAAAACACAAATAAAAGACACATAGCGGCCTACCACAGATATATACATCAATATGTGTCTACAAGAGACGTCTGCTAGTTCAACAAAACCTGCTGAGCTACCAAAAATAGATCGAACTGCAGCTGGCTACTTCATCGATTTTGATACCTTCTCTATGGATCCCTGCAAGCCTGTAATAACCCCAGCTCAAGTTTCCCGTAAACAACTTCATGACTTTTACATTTTTCTGAAAAAGACTTACCTAGCTTCACCATGGCTACAGCTCTGGATAATAACTGGAATACTGATTTTTTTAAATTCTGGATTGGTCTAGTGACTGTCTTTTGCTTACTCAGGACTGGAAACTTTCTCCCAGAACGCTCTGCAGTATCAAATGTGAACTTGGTCCTGAAACCTCATATGTCATCTCATCGCGAACAAAGAGACCTGTCCTTGAACATTACAGCTGTTCCAATTCCTGATGGTATTGTTTGGGACAGTTTCATTTGATGTATTCGGTCCCACTGAACATTTGAAAATACCTCATGTATTTAAAATTTCTCTAAATTACATCATTACCTCCAGTACACTTTCTGACGATTGGGACTTAACTGTAAATATTATGTTGCCTGATTTTGAACAATCGCTGCATTTTCAAGCATTGAAATGTGAGAGGACACATCTGATTATGACACTATGTACTGTTACCAACATTATGGTCATCACTTTTTACATAAATCCAGTATCCCACGAAATGTTTGTACATACCACCTATGGGAACATTGCTCAACATCACCAAAAAGTACTTTAAGAACGTTTTCACTAAATTTTTCTTATTTTTCAGGGTTTAACACTTTTGACCAGACCTAATGTTACTATACGGTTGCTCCTTTAACTCCACAGAAAAATATGCTAACACCAGATTTACTCTGCATCATTTATTTCCCAACAGTCTGAACAGGGTTTCGACTTATGGAAGGACACTATAGACATTAAATAAGTCTGTGGTTCGAAGGAATGGCAGGTTCTGGGAACAGAAGCACTATTTTGAGCGTGCCTCATTCCAGAGCAGATCATTCCAGAGCTGAAAGACACACTGCAACAGACTTCCTGTCGTGGATTAGCCAAGAACAAAGATTTGAACACACCTCTGATCCCCTCACCATCACACTTTGAGGGGTGGCAAAACTTTACATCATGTGGAGGGGATATAGTAGATGACAGCATACATTATAACTCATCAGACCCCAATTGGAAGGGATGGTTAGTTTGGCCTACAGACACAAATAGGCAGACAACCCCTGTAAACAACATAGTGGTAAACCTATCAGACTACATCTTATCAGAAGTGAAGAAAGAGTTTTAAACAAAGGACTAGGCTTTGTCCCCACACCCACCCATGACTCGAGTGCAGAGTTGAGTTTTTCGAGACGATCCGAAAAATTAAACTTAAAAAGTTCTTTGCAAACCAACCATAAGATGACCAAAGGGGGTTTAATACCAACTTAGGAAACCATCCACATTTATGCCACCCACTGGGTTGTTGGGTCCTGAAAATGCGGTTTTCGAGTCCAAATTCTTGCAAGACATTGAATTGTTGGAAACAAGAGAGAAATACCAACTATGAAAACATGTCTAGGCAGGATTGGGAAGCTGTGAAGAGCTTGCAGAATAATTCCGATTTGACTATAAAAAGTGCTGACAAGCGGTAGTTGTGCTTAACACCTGTGATTATGAGCCAGAGGTCTACCGCCTACTTAATGTTCGTGCAAATTACCAGTCACTAAATGAAGACCCTACCTCTGAATTACTTACTATCATAATAGGGATGGTAGGCGAGGCGAAAGAGAAGAAATGGATTTCCTCTAAGGAGGCGTATTTCTTGGTGAATACCAACCCCAGAACTCATGTATTCTATATTTTGCTAAAAATACATAAGCCTGCCCCATTGTGTCTGGAATACAATCAGTCCTTGCACCTTTATCTCAATTCGCGGACTATTTTCTGCGAGAATCCGTGGTAACACAGAGATCGTTTGTGAAGGACACTATGGACATCCTAAACGTTATCAAGGATATGACTTGATCCGTCTACAGAAATATTGGTGACCATAGACATTGAGTCTTTGTATTCCTGTATTCCTGCATTCCTCAGGATGCCGCACTGGTGGCAGCAGCGCGTGCCCTGAGGGCGCAGGAATGGTTTTATGATGCACCCCAGACTTTTGTACTTCAGTGCATTGAACAGGCCCTAACAAAAAAAAAAAATTGTTATCAGGACAAGATGTTCCTGCAGGTCACAGGGACTTCCATGGGGGCTACCATGGCGCCCAGTTTGGCCTGCATATACTTAGGCCAGTTTGAAGGGCACGTTGTCTATCCCTCCACCAACCCCTTCAGAGATCATGTACGTCTTTGGAGGAGATATATAGACGACGTGCTCTGCATCTGGACTGGAGAGCAATCTATACTATTAGAATTCCTAAATTGGCTCAATGTGCAAGATCAAAGCCTTCGCTTCACATGGTCCCATAGTCGGGAATCAGCAGTGTAACTGGATTTGAATATCACAGCCAGTGACGGTGGCCTTATGACAAGTGTCCATCACAAACCCACCGACAGGAACTCTTTGCTGTCCTATGATTCATATCATCCCAGGGCGCTTAGAGACAACCTGCCGGTGGGTCAGTTTCTTAGATACCGAAGAAACTGTTCCACTACAGATATTTACAATGAGCAAGCACAAGTTCTATGTGACAAATTGGAAACTAGAAATTACCCTGTGGAAATCATAAAACAAGCCAAAAAAAGAGCACTTAATACACCTAGGAGCGCTCTTCTGGAGGTTAACCATAAAGACAAGGAGGACTGTCTTCCAGTAGTGATGACTTTTGACCCACTGGCCACGAAAATAAGGCAATCAATACAGAAGCATTGGTCTTTGCAGTCTAATAAAGATTTTAAAATGCCGCCGCCTAGGTTTGCTTTCAAGCGTTCAAGTAACTTGAAAGATAAACTAGTACATACACGCCCTTTAACATCTAAAGTGACGAGTGTTGTGTTACAATCTGACAAGGAATGGAGTTAGAGGCATTTTAGCAATTGTAACACAACAAATATGATATACAGACTAGATTGTTAATGTGGTCTACAGTATATTGGACTTACCACACGCAAGATAAAAACGCGGATTCAAGAGCATTCGAGTACAAAAAGATCAGGGAAACTTACTATGAAGCTGGTTTAACATTGCCACACTAATAAACATGCATTTAAGTGGGTGGTGTTAGAGAAGGTTACAGGAGACTCCAGAACGGTAGAGCAGTTGCTCATCACCAAAGAGGCCAGATGGATTTATCAGAAGAGTGAAAGGGTAGGGCTCAACGAGCTCCTGGAATGGAACAAAGTACACTAAGTTTTCCTACATCCCCATGTAGTAGTGAGCGGAGAGCTGTTTAGTGCTCGTGAAGGTGTTTAAAGCAATTGATTTGTTGATAACCTGCATTGTTCCTGAAATATACAGTTACTTGAGCTTTTCATTGGTCATTCTGAAAGCTCACACATTGAACCCAATTAATGGATATGTGTGCACCGATATGTTATGTGCGAATAAATACCTCTATTGAGTGCACCTCTATGCATATGAATTATACACCTAACAACAATACTAGGGTACAGCTCTAGGCGTTTCATAAACTTGTTTCATGAATGGGAACAGATTCGTGACCGTAACGCCATACAGCTGAAGTTGCACAACCCTGTGCCTGTTTTTTATAGTTTTATACTAGGAGCAATTTGGGCGTAACATAATATTTGCCTAAAACCCTAAGTTTACTACATGTGAATAAATGTAAAAAAAGTTTTTTGATAGAGCAACAATCTACAATGTGAAATTACGCTCAATCAATAAAGATCGATCTAAATTTGGTCGATAAAGTTATGCCCGAAATCTTGAATATAGCGTGAGATCACGCGAGTCTTTGCACTCAAGACGCGCTCTAGCCATAGAGTAGACCTAGTTTTGCCCCGCTCTAAGATGGCGTCCGTTTGTCTTGCGATATTTCGTGCAGCAAATGTGAACTCTAGGGAGTTACCAAGTTCAAATAGAGGAAGGCGGTGGCAGAGATGGCACACGGGCTGAGTAAACGCCGCTTGTCATCTTCCCTATCAGTAAGGAGTATGAGAACCAGAGACGGGGGCTGTGAAGGTTTTTAGCTCGACGTACAGTAGTGTTGTTCAGCTTTGGAGTGAAGGTTGTAGATCATCACACGCTCGCAGGTTAATAATTTTAGCCACGAGACAAAAGATAGGGTTTCTAAAGAAACAAAATTTTCATCGATAAGGAGTATGAGAACCAGAGACGGGGGCTGTGAAGGTCTTTAGCTCGACGTACAGTAGCGATGTTCAGCTTTGGGGTGAAGGTTGTAGATCATCACACGCTCGCAGGTTAATAATTTTAGCCACAAGACAAAAGATAGGGTTTCTATAGAAACGTAATTTTCATCGTGAAAGATGAGAGATTTTAATAATCGGCAGTAAAGGGAAGTGATTCCTTAGAAGGCTTGAAAGAGTCAAGATAAGATATGCATACAAACTGAATATGCTCTATCCCTTGCAGTAAAATTTTTCGAAGGGAAGGAGAAGTGACTCACATCTGGAGTCATTCAGAAACCCATGAGGGTTCCGTCCTCTCGACTGGTATGAGCAAAGTTAGTCGATTGAGGGTAAATACTGTGTTTTTATGTGCTTTGGGGATCACTGATACATATCAGGTTTTTAAAGGCAGGTTGACAATTATGTGTTTTTGACATATTGTTTACATGTTTGTCCAATACAGTGGCTTAAAAATGTGTGACGCCCTAAAGAAATTGGCTAAATTTGTTTGGCAATGAAACATTTCGACAGGTAGAGTATGGTTGGATAAGTAGTAACTATACTCACTTTTTTAGAGCCCACAACCAACACGAAAGAGACAGAATAAAATAAATATCCGTGTTGTTTGTGGTTTATATGTTGTTTTGACACTATTTGTGTTGTTTGTGGTTCATTTACACTGCACATCTTCACAAACACATTGTGGTTTGTTACTGGACACATTTCTTCTTTTGAGCTTGATGGTGCCAATGATGAGATCAGGGCAATCCTGGTGAGTACCTGCCAGGTTCCTGTCGGTGGTGCGCCCGTGAGGCGCCATCTTGCTCACACACACTTTTTTCTGTTTGTCTGAGTTTGGCACATAGGTGTGTGTTATTCGTGGTCCCACATCTGTTGTTCTACATAAAGGGATTGGGCATTTTTAAATATGGCACTATATGGATGTACCTCCTACCTCAATAAATTAAAATAAAGGAGCTAGTTGCAAAAGTCTTGCAAATTAGGGTACAACATAAAAATAAGTAACTCATAGGTGCCTCTGTGGTCTAGGTCATTTGTGTGAAAGTATATATTGAATTGGAGGGCGACCTATGACCTTATTTTCCCTCTGAGCTCCTTGTTCTCAGTCACAAATAGATGTCAGACAAGATTCAGATGTACCACCAAAAGGTTTAGTATCCATAGGCCGGACCAACGCTATGTACAAAGATACATCATACAGTGTTGGAAAGTTATGCCTAAAATTGGCTAAAAACCTCGACACTGTCCCAGGTGAAACAACACTTATTCTTACTATCAGAAGACATGCATCCAAGGGACTTTTTATTAGGTGCCCGAAAGCCACATCAGAAACGTTTCTTATACGCCATTTACAATGAAATCTGGAAGATCTCTCAACAAGAAGCTGTGGAGAGACTATGTGAAATTCATAGAATTAACCTAGAATAATCATTTGCTGTAGTTGATAATGGTTTGACTACATTTACATCCAGGATTTATTTACTGGGCAACATTGTATCTTCTGCTAAAGATATACTAGAACAGGATACTTGATGCTGAATGATTAAGGTTGTTGTGGAATGCTTCTGAGCATCACATATCTTGTCACTGTAGACTTCAGGGTTACTTGTTGTAGGCAAGTATTGTTTCCAACGACCCACACAGTCAGGGAGGCGCCATTATGACCTTCGCTGAATTTTTCCTTTATACGGTTTGATACCGAGTTGAAAAAAAACATGCTTTTACAGAAAACCATGCCCTTAACCTCCGCCTGAGAGACTTTTGATCTCCAGGTCGCTCGGTCCTCCGCTGAGATACTGGCACTAGAACGAACAAACTGTGCTTTCCATTTCACAGAAATGGTATAACATATCTTGAACACGTCTGATATGAAGGGTATAGTACACCTATTTAAGACCATATGTTCAGGACTGTAAAGCACCTTTCAGACCGTCTTCGGGTTGATTCCAAACTTCATACACTCAGAAGCATTTTTAGAGGACTTCTGCTGATCCTGTTCCTGATAAAAGTAATTTTTCTGCTATGTAATAGATGTACCAGTCACCAAGGAGATAGAAAAAGCTCCTGGAGTGCAGATATCGTGATCACAAGGTACTCCATCTGGGTACACCTCGCCTTCGCAAACTGAGCGAGTCTTGGTTCCTGTCATTTAGACCAGTCTGGATCGTTTGTGTTCTGCCTATCCGCCGATGCCTGCTCTGCGGACAAGAATGCGTGTTGGACCTCTGTATAACACTTCCATTGGTTACAGCACCGGATGTGGACGCTTTACTGGACCAGATACGGGCCCATGTACTGCTATGCCCTCAGGGTATTCCCATTTGATGTCTGCACCACAGGATGCTTCTGCTCTGGTTGGAACGGATATCCGCTCCTTTACAAATATTCAGGCCTTGGATGTCACACAGGCTTCACCAGCATCGGCTGTGGGTAATACAGAAAATCATCTGTGCTCAACTGACCTGATCTGTGAGGTGTTGCAGGGACCATCGTCTGCGATAACAAGCAACAGTAATGTTGCATCGCCCAGCCAGGAAACATAAAAATGTGGCTCATCTTGTGTTGGGTAAAATTTGGTCTTTTTTTAAACAACCAAATTAGGAATTTTTAAACAATAGACACCTTTTTTTGCTGAACTGCATGGCTTTCATTCAGACACTCACAGCTATGCATGAGGATTCTTGGAAATGAAGCAGGACTACTATCTCCTGCATAACAACTATGTATACTTCCATCATCCTAAGTCCGACCAAACACAACAAGGCAGACCCCCCACCCAGGATACCAGTTTGGGTATATAAACACCATATCTTTGCTGAGGCAGGGCAAGGAGAAAAACGACTTCCATACTGACACAAGACACTGAGGTTCCTGCATGCAGACACTTCAGGTCGCAGTGGTCTGACATCCCTTGCAGGGTGCCCATCTCGAGACCAAGACAGGGTCCCTCAGTCTCTCACTTCAGGTAATGGGGTTGACTTTATCCTAGGGGGATTCTTGGCTCTACACCTACATACATGCTAGGTATACTTTAGGTAGACCTAGTTGGGATTGCATCGTAGGAGTACGCATTATTACGGTCATGTGTTTTTATACCAGCCTGTACTCAAGGTTTTAGCACTATGGTAGAAATCCACCATCCATTTACTCTGTTGGTGCATATAATTTATATCTGTTCCTGTCCGACGGTTCTTTCAGCGCACCTATTTTACACTAGAATGACGATGGTTACATAAATGCGATCACTGATGGGACAGGGTTGTTGTGTTCAATAGTTGCCAAGAACTATTTTCTCCTAGGTAAGAGTCCTGCACGGAATATATCGAAAGGGAGCAATGGAACTCGCGGGAATCCCAGGCAAATATCAAGGTAAGTAGGGCATAAGTCGCAGACTACAATGAAGGCTACTATACGCTGCCCTAAGCAGCCCATTACAGTTGGGTGGAAGTTTGCCATGGAGTAGGCCAGTCTGTTGGATTAGACTTTGCAGACGAGCAGCCACAAAAAGGCAGAGTTTTTCTGTGTGTCACCCGCCAGCCAAAGGGTACATTGCAATTGTGCTGCCAAATAATTATGTTTGGATTTCGGGGCATTCAACCCCCCAACCCTTCTCAACCGGTCGTTGTAATTTACAAAGCGCAACATGCCACCACACCTCATTCCAAATCAAACTCCCCAATGCAGAGTGTAAGATGTGGAATGTGTATTTAGGAATATGGACAGGGAGATTATAAAAAAAGTAAAGCAGACGGGGATGAATTACCATCTTTGATAAAAAAAACTCTGCCCCGCTCTGCAAGTGGTAAGATGCTCTAGAAGGCCATTTGAGTTCACCTCATGCTTCTATAGTCCACTACCAGACACTGCTGCCGGTTTATCTCACTTTTGCCAGTCCCTGCTTTCCCTTGGTCACGTTTTCTCCGTCTTTCTCTTCCTATTTTGCTTTTGTGAGTTTTCCCCTCACTTTCTAGCGGCCCCTAGCTGATGACGAAAATTAAGTGCCTGTCCCAGAAAAAGAATGCCAGTGGGTCCATCGGCTCAAATTTAGAACAGTCTGTGACATGCATTTACTACATTTTTTTCAAACGCAGTATATAAGGTGACACTTTTTTTCCCCTGGAATATCCATCAGAGCCAAGGTATCCGAATGGCAGTGAAATGCAAGGAAAAACAATGTTTTTATATTCAAACATTTTTTTAAATAAAAACAAACAAATGAGAGCTTGTTTAAAATCGGTTTATTCCAGGTATAAAAAACGTTACTGTAGTTTAACATCACCCACTGGGCGAATTTTAAATATAAAGGTTTAGAATTATGAAAATAAATTTAGAACCATTATAAAATACACAGTGCACATAAATACAAAATCTCAATACAAAAGTACCAAATGTAAACAAGATATTACTGCAAAAATATTATGTAAATAACAAAACATCTGTATGTTGAACAACATTAGCTAATATAGCTTATAATTGAAATACCCATCTACTTCAGTTGACAAAACATGAACTAAAAAAAGGACAACTGTTACAATCAATCAACACATAATGTAAAATGATAACTATCAGTAAAAAGCAGCCTTGGTCAGAAAGGGCCAGAACCACGCTATATGTTTCAGAGATCCACACAATATACATTGATGTATCAGGGATCTAGATAGGAATCGCTCCAACAGCCCGAGATTATCCTTAAATTCCGACAGAGTTTTAGCCCTCGTGGACCAATACCAGACATCCCTTACTGTACGGTATGAAATGCAGTTAGATTCTGAGAAACCATGAACACTCAAAACTTACGTTTCATAAACTACACTATAAAAATACTTCAGCCGGTTTCTTGTGCTGCACAGGGATTTAGCAAAACTACATTTTCTACATCATGTTTCTTGCAATTTTAAGTGGAAACCGACATCAAGACCTTGAGGTAGCACTACTACAACTGCCCCAGTTTTCCCACTTTAGGTGTGGCTAGTTCACCTGGTCTTGGATATTCCCTTACAGTCTAGCAAATGCAGGGTTTGCAGTATAGATACAGGATTAGGAATACCAGAATGTAAAGAAAAAAAGAGGGCAGGTGGATCTAAACATACACGACAAGGCACAACCAGAAATGTAATGGGCTTGTAGTCTTTCAAATCAGGTACCAACAGGCACTAATAAGGTGATTTTAATAGTAATGCTTGTAAGCAGGACCAAATAAACTGAGAAATGTTGGAACGTAGTAATCAAATATTTATTATATTAAACAAAACAAAAAAAGGATTTGCACCTCTTTAAAAGTACTGGAGTACATTTCTGTGAATTTCGAGTCCCAGACAATCACTGCGTGTTGATTTAAAATGCTTAATTCAGATGTTGCAACAACATTCTGGGCAAGCCAACACGAACCCCATTTACAGTTTGTATTTTTGTTAACTAGAAATGATGGTAGGTCTATTTAAGAAGAAACCAAATTATTCAATTCTGGAAGAATAAACAATAGGTGATATTTTTTCTTTTTAAACCAACGATTTCACAGTTATAAAAACAAATCTGATATGGAATAATCACGATTTACAGTAATAGTATGACTCCTTTTTGTGAAGATAGGGTACAAAACACCATTAAAGCCAAAAAACAATAAATAAGGCACTCACAGCCACGCACTTGCGACTTAGGAAGGCTGCAGCTTTAAAGGGCTGTTACCCATAATCGAAGGATGTCATTTTTTAACTATTTGTATGTATATTTTGCACGTGGGACTATTCATTGACATGCAATACTAGTGCAAAATCATAAAAGATAATGCTTTCACCTCGAAATGGATATTCTTGGATAGCCTAGTGAATACAGGTCTTGCAGTACAGATACAGGATTATGAACACTATAATAAGACAGGCTAACGCTACCAGAAAGCAAACTAGCTTCATTTGGGTAGGATAAACTAGCAAGCAGGAAATGACAGAAGCTGGTTGAGCCAGCATCTTATTAAACTTGGAAGGACGAAAGGCAGATTTGGCTACCTTGTATTCAAACATCTCCTCTGCAGGTTGAAGGAAGCTCAGTGTCAAGTATTCAACCCACAGTGCAACCGTGACGTTCCCAGGTGGAGTGTGCAAGTTCCCAGGTGGTGTGTGCTCTGGTGCTACCATCAATAGGGTACACAATCCACTCACAGTGCTTCTAATGTGGCCCACTACATACTAAGTACTATAAAAAAGTTCTCCATTACCCATCCTTCTGCAGACTGTGTATGTCATTTACCTGTACATACTACCTAAAAGCTTTTGTTCGTGCTAAAACAAAAAACACATTTCGATTTGTGAGGTATCCTTAATGCAGACCACTAATCAGTAGTTCAGTGCAAGAATGTTGGGGGCCAGAAAGGCCAGACCACCATTTGGTTTGTGTCGAAGAGGCGCTCTTCACTTCATGCAGGATACAGCACACTTGAAAAGTTTGACCAACTTCAGTGTCCAAAGGTTACCAATTTCCATTGACATTTAAAAATGAATTGTTCCCTTTTCAGAAAAAAAAGCAAAGCAAAAAGTCTGTTTTCTATTTCGGCAGGCCAATATCTACACTCTTGCTTCTTTCTTTTAAATAACGTTGCTTGAAGGCGTTGAAGGTGGCATTGGAGCCAATAGCTGGAACCGGGATAGTGGTTTTTTCAGGCGTGAAAGTACTCGAATTTGAAGTAACAGATTCTGGTAAATCGCCTTCTGGTGAGAGAAAATAAGAAACAAATAAGTTACTGCAAATACTTTTTTCTATATTTCCTAATGATCCAGTACGGTGCTCTGTTTTACAACTCGCATGTATTTTTTTTGTTAAAGAAATCGACAATTTCGGATTTTTCTATATGAACCAATAAAAAAATAAAACCATATATAGTCCTATTGTCACACATCATATTCCTCACACATATATATATTAGATCCAATACAAAGGATTACACTAATAGTTAAGCAAAGATGGCATGTTTTCCCAGGCCTGCACAAGCAAAAATTCTATTACACGATTTCCAGTTCTTTTGCAAAATCTATCTGCTTCAAATACATTTAGCAGTGTCAAGTCAAAGAATCTTTATTCGGCGATTAAAAAACACCATAAAAGCACACGCATATATACATAGTAAAAAGTCATTAAACATTTCAAGATTCTTTGTACAGAGGGTTAACAAAACATAAAATACAAGTGAAACCGTGTACAACACTTAAAAAGGTTAAAATTAGAAACATTTCAATCTTCTCCCCTAGTAAGCCTTAAACGGAGTGCTACCTTAATAAAATTCATAATACTACACAATATTAAGGGTTCCGAAGCTTTCTGTAAAAATACTAATGCCTCCCTAGCGTGGACCAATTTAGCTTTTTTTAAAAGGTTTACTAGGAATCTGCGCCTGGGCATTGAGTAAAAGGGGCAAAGTAAGACAAAGTGAAGGGAGTCCTGCGGAGACCTGTTGTCGCAGCCGCAGGGCCCCTTCTGTTCAATTGATGTAGCAAATCCTGCTGGTGATGCCAACATAAATGGGAGTAGGTTCAGTCTGAAACGGCACATCAAGAACCTATCCTGTGCGTTATACATGAGGTACAAGTATGGCTCCATACCCTCCACGCTCTTCACTAGGTAATGGGCCCTCACTGTCTTTTTGCACCCTTCAGCCTCAGCTCTGCATAGGTTTTTCCGCTCTGGAAAAATTCTCCCTACTAGCAGCTTATTCTGGGCTACAATAGGTGCAGGGTGAGTAAAGAGGTTCCCGAAGCCTAGCTCCTCTAGGGTGTTCTTCACATAAAGGAGCCAGGGAATGCGCATACACTTGTCCCTCTCTAAACAGTCCAATAAGATTTCTCTACTAAGTGTCGCATCAGGATTGACCCAGATTTTTAGCCAAGCAATAATGGGCCTCAGTTTTACCAGGTCTTCTATATATGGCCTCCCTAACTCCCTGTGGGCAATCAATCCAGCAGTACTTTGGGGTGCCCTCAAGATTGATTTCAAATATTTATTTTCTTCTCGTTGGATTCTAGTGGTATTGACAAAGCCACATACTTCTGCCCCATAAATTACCTTGGAGCATAATACAGAGCTGTACAAGTTCATCACCTGTTCCGGGGACCATCTTCCTAGCCTCCTGCCGTAGCTAGCTATTGCCCCGTTAGATGCAATCATTTTACCACAACGCTCCTCCACCAAGGAATCAAACTGTAAGGCACCATCAAATGTTACACCGAGATAGGGAAACGTTTTGACCTCTTCTACAATGTGACTCCCTATTGTATATGTGAATTTGGAGGTAGTTTTTTTCCCCGCCAGGAGCACATAAGATTTACTCAGGTTAACAGAGAGGTCCAGGGCACCCATGAACTTAACAAATCCATCAATCAAGATTTGTAAGCTCCTGGGTGTACGTGCGATCAGTACCGCGTCATCTGCAAAAAGCAGAACAGGGATATGACGCGACCCGACCCTTGGACAATCTGCCTTCAGACCTAACAGAAACTGCTCCAAATTATTAATATAAAGGGAAAACAAAAAAGGGGAAGAATGCAGCCTTGTCGGACTCCACTCATACAAGGAAAAGAGCTAGTCAGTCCCCCCTCCCTATTGAATCGGACCTTAGCCGTGGTGTCGCTGTGCAGTTCCCTCAATATATTAATTAGGCCACTCTCTATCCCCATACTAAACATCATACCCCACAATTTCTCCCTATTGACGTGGTCAAATGCCGCTGCCAAATCCATGAAACCCATGTAAATGGATTCATCACTAGCCATGGTATATTTGGTAGTCAGCATATAAAGGTTCAGGCATTGGTCACTAGTGGACCTCCCTGTCCTGAATCCGTATTGAGTGTCCGAGAAGATGTTATTTTCATCGGTCCACTTGGACAGTCTGTTAAGAATTGCCCTCCCCAAGAGTTTTGCTGACACGTCGATCAGGGAAATCGGGCGGTAGCACTTTGGGTCATCCCTGTTGCCCTTCTTAAAAATCGGCACAATTACTGCCGTGGACCAAGACGGGGGCAGGCCACAGGTAATAGCAGTGTTAATGACCCTTGTCATTAGGGGGGCCCAAAGTTCAATGTTACTCAGAAACAGATCTGGGGGGATTCCGTCGGGCCCCGGGGCTTTATTTTTAGTCAGGCCCTCAATCCCTGCAGTGATCTCCTTAATGGAAAATTCTACCAATGGGGCCTCAATTGGAATAGCCGATAACTCTACAATAGAGCCAGGCTCATGATTGTACAGACTCCTATAGTGGGTAACCCACTGCTCTGGGAGGATATTAGGCGCTATATCCGGGGTGTCTTTTTCCTGGAAAGTTGGGTTATTAATTATTTTCCAGATGCCCGCTAGATCCTTTCTTTCCCCTGCTTCTCTTAAATCTGCCCACGCTTCCGCCTGCAAGGCGAGTTTCCTCCTCTTAATCTCCTTTTTATAATTTTCTCTACACACCTTAACTTTATGGGGGACCCTTGGTTTAATTTTAAGGCAGCTTTTCAGCTCCCTCAGAGCTTTGGAGCAGTCTTTGTCGAACCATCGAGGGTTCCCGTGGTTCTTTAGTGGCACTCTAGTCTTTAGTAGACCATCGACCAGATTAGCGATCTGGTCGAATGCTTCCAGTATCCTCAATCCGTGGACTTCTGTATCTAAACAGTCATTGATGGCAAGTTTGCCAGCGTCCACCAGGTCCTTGTAAAACTTTTCCCCATCAATTTTAGCCCACTTTAGTCTCCTGCCCTGGTCTGTTGCCCTCTCAGTGAAAGTGCGTTGGACTCTATTACTTGAGCCCACCCTGTACAACAGCTCCAAGACAAGAGGGTTATGGTCACTCAAACCACTCCATTCAATCCCTGCACTAGTTATCTTATTTATCAGGGATCTTGAAACCAGGATATAGTCTATGAAGGATGAGCATCCTCTACCCTTAAATGTGGGAGGGAGTGTGCCATCCTCCTGCGTCCCTATGTTAATGGTATGTTCAAGGTCATACATGAGCCGGAGCGTTCTGAAAGCTGAACCTATCGGCGTATGAGAAAAGTGCGGCCCCTTCTCCATGGGGCATTGGGACCAGTCTGTGTTTATTTGGACCAGTGCCGGGCACAGGTGGCAATTATAATCTCCCATAACCAACAGCCCATGTGGGTGCCCCTTTTTTTGGCCCGTTATGTCCTGGCCCAGCCTATGATCTAATTCAATAACAAGAGAGGTATGGGATCCCGCTGTCTCATTGTTGTAAATATTTACTACAACAAATCTAAGCCCCTTCCCGGAGAACCTAACTGCCTGAATCCTGTGGGAGTTCCAGTCAAGACAAGTGCAACTGCCCGGAAGGCCCAGGTCTATATAAATAGATAATCCTCCCATGGCTCTCCCTGATCTTGATTTTTGAGCGGGTACAAAGAAGCACTTGTACCCTTGCAAATGGAAGTTATTCTCCGAGGCCCAGGTCTCCTGCAAACAGATTAGATGAAATTTCCTGATATATTCGAGCCACTCATTGTTATTAAATTTTCCAGCCAGACCAGCTATATTCCATGAAATAATTCTTAGTGCCTCACCCCCCTGCACCCCTCCCCCCCTGGGGCCCTCTTTGTAATTCATACCCTGGCTTTTCCATATCCGGCCCATGTGCCCCTCCTATACATGCAATATCTACAGCCCTAGGTTCATCCAGCACAGGCATCCAGGCACAACTCAATGACATTTGCTTTGCCTCAGGACTGTGCTTCTCCGGCTCTTCATTCAAAACCCCTTTACCCCCTACTCCCCATGCACCATTATCTATTTGTCAATCTACCCCCTCAAGGCCATCCAGACAATGAAACCGATTGAATGTATGAAGAGGTGGCTCTGGGCGGCTGAATAGTGGCCTGGGGTTAAACTCGTGATGAACACCCCTCCGACCCACCCTTTCCCAGTTATCATATGATCGAGTCGTATGTGCAGGGGCAGGGATGGGGGGAAAGAAGAAAGACATGGAGGGTTTGGATTGTTGACACCTGCGATCTATTCTTTCCCTGGCATATGTGAGCGACAGTTCCAGCGTCCCTGAAGCTCACCAATATGCAATCCCCTATAATGGATTTGCGTGTTCTCCCCACCCAAGGCACCCTTCTAACCATTATGATTTCATTGCTTAAGTGTACTGGTAAGGGTCTATTCAGGTTTAACCACTTAATTACCCTGCTTTTTAAGGCACAGAAATCCTCAGCTTCACCCACCTCTAGCGGTGGAACACCCGCCATGACTACTGTAAAGTCATTTGCCTCTGGTGGTAAATTGGGTCTACGTGGCCTGGGGGGAAGCTTCATTAATGGTGTTGGTGCGTAGGCCCTATAGGATTAGATGACTTCTTTGGGGCAGGGTTATTCCTCTGTGTTTGTGGTGGGGCGGCCGCAATTGCACCCTGTGAAGGGGCAAGATGCGTAACGCTTTTTGGGGGCTGTTTCGGGGCTGTTGGGGTGGCAATAGGCTTAGGAGGCCTTTCATGAGAATTGACCGGGATTTTCATACTACTTAGTGTAGCCTCAAGAATGGTTAGTCTGATTTCCACCTTTTTGATGCTTTCACTAATTGGTAACAATAGTGACCTGAGCAGGAATTCCAAGTTACCTAGCGGGGCGCAAGAGAGGGGGGCATTAACAATGTTGCTTGCAGTCTCTTTAATCAGAGCGGGGGCCAAACCATCCTGTGCAGCGGGTTTAGGATGTGAGTCATCCACTGTTGTCACAGTCGGTATGGGGGGTTTAAATGACTGGGGGTCTTGGGTTTGTTTTTTCCCTGGGCGCACCTAGTCTTCCTCCTACGTTTGTTTGGGGGGGGCCCAAATACACCTTGTGCCGCAGCTGGCTTAGGTTTAGCTTTCCTGGGTTTCGGTGCTGGAGGAGGTTGAGAAATTAGATCAATCGTCCACCTGCTTGGGCTTATGCTACTCACTGGGGTTGAGCTCATAGGTGACGCTGAGGGAGTTTTTGTACAATCCCTCAACAGGATCGGGACGTCTTCAATTAGGGTCAACTCTTCGCTAGGCGTGGGGGGATATTCTCCAAGAGGTCTACTTTTCAAATTATCTATAGAGCGTCTCCGCTCAGCCCTGAGCCGGTTTAGTGTGCTCTCCTTGTCCACATCCCCCACAGCCCGAGGAAAGTAATTCTCTAGGGTCTTATTTTTAACTCCTCCCTGCCTCATGGGGGTACTTTCCCTTGCCGGGGACGGCATGGCGTCTTAGAGTGTGATAATAGCTATGGGGCAGTTTATCAGTTTGTTGGACCAGAAGCTTGATGACAGAAGACAGAACCAAGAGAGTAGGCCCAGCCCAGCCTACTCCGGCCTGTGACGGCCTTGGACGGTCCCGCCCTTGTGCCGGGCTTCTCCCGGCGCGCTCCCGCGAAGCGGTAACCCTAAGGACTGTTATGCGCTATGCCGTTCTGTGATAGGCTGATAGGCGGGGGGGCGTGGCAAGCGGGGAGAGCAGCCCAGGTGTTACGAGTTGGGCGCGCAGGGACTCCTGGACACTGGAGTCCCTGCCAGGAAGCTCGCAGCCCCGCCGACTCACTTGCCTGCCCCGCACTTCCCTCAGCAATGTTCCAGCCACTCGGCAGCAGTCCAGGAAGTTTCACGAGCGCTGCGGGACCCGCGAAGCGAGTCCGGCGAGGCGCTAGGCGGCTCCTTGACAACGAGCAGGACACAGCAATCCACAGTCTTCTATAGGGCAGAGGTCAGTACCACACAACTCCAAAAGGGTCCCAGTAAGCAGTGGGACGAGTCCGCTTTTACTCCGTTGGCGGGGGGCGTGGCCAGCGGGGAGAGCAGCCCAGGTGTTACGAGTTGGGCGCGCAGGGACTCCTGGACACTGGAGTCCCTGCCAGGAAGCTCGCAGCCCCGCCGACTCACTTGCCTGCCCCGCACTTCCCTCAGCAATGTTCCAGCCACTCGGCAGCAGTCCAGGAAGTTTCACGAGCGCTGCGGGTCCCGCGAAGCGGGTCCGGCGAGGCGCTAGGCGGCTCCTTGACAACGAGCAGGACACAGCAATCCACAGTCTTCTATAGGGCAGAGGTCAGTACCACACAACTCCAAAAGGGTCCCAGTAAGCAGTGGGACGAGTCCGCTTTTACTCCGTTGGCGGGGGGCGTGGCCAGCGGGGAGAGCAGCCCAGGTGTTACGAGTTGGGCGCGCAGGGACTCCTGGACACTGGAGTCCCTGCCAGGAAGCTCGCAGCCCCGCCGACTCACTTGCCTGCCCCGCACTTCCCTCAGCAATGTTCCAGCCACTCGGCAGCAGTCCAGGAAGTTTCACGAGCGCTGCGGGTCCCGCGAAGCGGGTCCGGCGAGGCGCTAGGCGGCTCCTTGACAACGAGCAGGACACAGCAATCCACAGTCTTCTATAGGGCAGAGGTCAGTACCACACAACTCTAAAAGGGTCCCATTTAGCAGTGATCTACAAACTTTTTAAAGCCGAGCCTCCATGTACAGACTAGTATTTGTGTCTAACCGTTCAAAAGTGCATTAAAACAGTGGCGCGTGGAGGTTGTACTGAGGCAGACTAATATTTTGCAGCAGCCACATGCTTATTTTTCTCTTCCAATGTGTAGGCAAAAGCCCCTTTTCAGCACTATTCTTGGCTAAGTTTTATTGCTGGTTTGAGGCCTCTGCCCACTGGGACACTGCTGAGCAGGTCATGTGACCCATAAAACATGTTGCTCTGGCTAAATCCCTCATTAGCACATTTAAATTTATCTACACGTCCCTAGTATAATATATTCTTTGTACACAGGGATTGTACGGTAACTGACACTAGTGAAGTGTAGCACTTGTTTTGCCACCACTAAAGTGACACTAAAACATGTATCCTGGCTTCCCACTGCAGCCTGGTGCTGCAGTTTTAAAACTGCAATTTCAACTTGTCAAAAGAAACCTTTTGTCAGGTCTAAACCTTCTGTGTTCATACTTATAAGCCCACCCGCACCCCTAAGGTCGACATTAATTTCCATAGGGCAGGGTACATAGTATTTAAAAGTAGGACATGTATGTCTAATGTTTAACCAACAGTAAAGCTACTGCTGGTTTGCATTATTATATTTAACAAGCATTAAATTCATTTTGGGGAGAGCGAGAAAAATGGTTCAAGGGCTTATTTTAATAGTAATTTAAAATTCAATTTAATAGTAAAATGGGATTTTATATTATTATGAAAGAATGGATACTATTAGAAAGTAATCATTTTGCTGCCCAAAACCAAAAGGCTTTCCTGCCAGTCTCCGGTTTTCGCATGAGCGCTGATGCCTTCACTGGAGTGAGAAGTGGATTCCTCCCAGACAGTAAACAAATGGCTTTGAGTGTGGGGAGGAGTCGTTCTTCCTTGAGAAGGTAGACCGGTGGCTGTGGTTAGCCCCTTGCTAAGTTTCAAAGGATGCCTACCCTGTCATTGCCAGACCTGGGCCTGACTCCCTTTTCTTCTAGGCAGTCAGGCAGGCTCCAAATCCAGGTGGAGTAGGAGAGCTGGTTTAGGGGGAGGCAAAGCATGGTACTCCACGCACAGGTTGGTACTGGACAGAAATGCAACACTCTTAGACACCCACTTCATAACACTAATGGACTTGTGGTAAACAGAAGCCAGTTGGCTAACCTATTACTAATTCAGGGACACAAAAGGTGGAAAAAAAAGCCTGATTCCGGAATGAGTCCACCTGACCAGTTTCATTTGGACATGTCCTTGATGCTGCTGGTAGTTGCTGTTGGGGCAAGTCCTTACCCTCAAGTGCTGTTCTGGAGGTCCTGGGAAACTTGGTTGGTGTCAGAGTGCACTGCACCTGCCTAAACCTAAAACCTGGGACTTAAAGTCAAGGATTTTTACCTTGAGAACTGGCACGACAGAAGACGAGAACCAATCTGCAGAGGGTGCATTGCCAATGGGCATGACTTGGCTTCTCCGCGGCAGCAAATTCTATTCAGCTGGCCTGACGTCGACCGGCATCCAACAATGCTGAAACCTAGTCTTCTACATACTGAAGCGGTGCCCCACTTAAGAAATTCAACTTCCAGAAAAGAGACCAAGTTCAAAAGTAGATATCTTCATCAGGTCCCAAGCCAAGCAGCAGACAATTGAGGTTGACAAATTGCTGGGTGCGGACTCCAGAAATGTCCTGCTCATAGCTTTTTCCTTTATTCACGGCTTCACCGAGACCTCGCCCTTTGGCAACCTGTTGTCACCAAGCCAGTCTTAGGATCCAGCCTGCAGCCTTCTCGAAAATTGTGTGAAAGTAACTTCCTGCCCGGGACCAACCTTACCCTCTAATGCCACTTGCATTGCATCATGCGCGGCTTCACTTGTTACACTTGCCTCGAGTTAGCCCAACCAGCTGCCAGCAGTTGGCACTTTGCGCTTTTTTGGCACTATTGTTATTTATCCCTCTAAACATTTATATCTCAAGATCCTCTTATTGGATTTTTGTCATTTTGGTGTCATTTTTGTTCTTTAAAATAATCTAATTTTATAAATTGGAGCAAGTACTTGAAGCTCACTAATATGTTTGAGAGAAATGATTTCTATAAATAATGCCACTTTCCAAAATAGGAATTGACATGAGGGAAGGAGTTTGAAATGGGACGGAGGGTGGCGGGGGGCCGTGAGAGTAGAATCAAAATGCTTACTTACCTGTAGTAGTAGTTTTGCAGCTGTGGGAAGTTTCTGGATTCACATGATGTATTATATTCTGCTATCGGTTGGTTGGAACAAGATTATTTTTAGACTCTTTTTTTGTGTGTGGACCATCTGGTACCATTTGGTGTCAAGTCTATGCTATTATGAGGTGAGATGTGTATCACAAGAAGTCTCCAAATGGTTGTTATCATTAGATTCTTTTTTTCCCTACTTCTTGGCAATTTGATTTGCTGTTGTGACTTTCCCATCATGACTAAAACAACTTTCTTATTTTATTTGCTCCTTGTTCCACGTTCATGTTGCACCTCATTTCTTGTAGAGGTAGGAGGATTGTATGTGCATTCAGAACATTCTTCAAGCTGCAAAACTACTACTACATGTAAGTAAGCACTTTGTTTTGCAGTGTGAATTTACTTGATGCAATTATTTTGTAGCTTTACGTTTGTTTACCATTGGAGGGTGGGTTGAAATGAATTGAACTGGCAAACAAGCTTTTTGGTAAGCTCTATCCCACATGTGACATTTATTTTAACGTCAATGCAGGATCGTTTGGTGAATGTATGCACTCATGTTCATGTGGCAGCTATACGTATGTCACTTAGAGAGACATTTGCTCCCTCTTTTCTGATTGACAGTGCTCTAGCTTTTGTTTCCAGATGTACGCCTGCTTTCTTGATGATGATCTGTACTATCCACCTAGCGATAGTGCTCTTAGTTACTGGTGAACCCTTTTTTGTATCCTGCAAACAATGCAAAGAATTACTTAAACGTCTTTCATGAAGTCCTTTGTTTCCTGCAACTAATACAGTACAGCCCTTTGTTCATCAAGCGTTGCAGTGCTCTTACTGCCTTAGTCTTCGGAAAAAACAGGTAGCTGAATTGTTTGGTTGACATGGAATTGTGATATTACCTTTGGATGAAAGTGTGGGTTCATTCTCATAAGTAGTCTGTCCTTGTGTGTTTGTAAATAGGGTTTCTGAATTTCTAAAGCCTGAAATGTGCTCACTCTGTGCAGTGAGATATCTGTTATCAGAAATGCTGTTTTTAGGGTTAGGACCTTGAGTTTTGCTTTGTGTAGTGGTTCAATCGGCTCCTTCATTAACTGCTGTAAGACCAGATTAAGGTTCCACACAGGTGTGGGTCCTGCTCTGGGAGGGGCTATTCCTTTTGCCCATTCCAGGAACCATTAGTTACAGGTTCCAGTGCTGTAGTGTGTCTTGATAACGCCAACTGGCAAGAACGTTACCGGCTTCATAAGTCCCTAGTACATGCTAACAGTGGTACCCAGGGCACAGGTCGTAAAGGGGCCCCCAGGGCTTGCAGCACCATTTGTTCCACCTTGAGTGACCCAAATAAACTACTGACAGGAGGCCTGCCATTGCAGACTGCAGGAGCAGTGCAACCTGCTCAAACTTGACTTTGCCCTCACCATGTGTGACAGTAAAATTCATGGTCTTCAATATAGGTCATTCACCCCTAAAGAAGGCCTCCTAAAGCCCAGGAGGAAGGGTGCATTATACGCGTACACTTACATGTCCATACCTTTAATATATATTCCTATAGTGCCCTTTACCATTAAAAAGTTTTCTCCCTCCTGACACGAATCTCGCGCCGTGAGCGATGTGGCATGCACCCACATGCTACCTTACAGGCTGCCCAACTGGTTGCCCCAGCTACTCTGCTATTGCTGCCGCCAAGACAGGATTCTGACGTTCTGTCAGGCAGTGTGAACACTCCCAGGAGTCTGGAACATAGGCCTCGGCAGGAAGGAGGTCACATCTCCTCCCTCCCAGGCTGGCTAGTGAAGAGGCACATCAAAGCAGTGGGCTTCAAAGGCTAAACCACCTCTAATATGCATCCAGGCTGCCTCTCAAGGGATGGAACAGGTATCCCACTGCCCCAGGCACATTTGCACCCAGGCAGGCGGGAAAATTAGATAGTCAGGAGGCGTAGATCCCCAAAAGCTAGCCACACCTCTAGGGATTGCCCATTTGGTCTGTACAGCCGAGGAAGACTGCTCACCTCTTTTAAAGTGGTAGAAATAATGGGTTCTGGGTAGAAAAGATGACCTACATCCAAGGGTGAGGCTACTTCAGGGGCAGATTAGCCGCTGGGGCTAGTAGCCCATTGGCCACTTGCATACCCACCCGTAAATCTAGGATTTAAGGGCTACCCCTGACAACAGAATGAAATGGTTACTTACCAGTAGGAGTAGTTTTGCAGCTTGAATAATTTTCTGGATTCATATGCTGTGCATCATTCCGCAATCTAGTGGTTTTGTCCGGAATAGTCTATTTTTTATTTTGGTTGATGTCGATGGTGTCAGGTACATCCCCTGCACGTCGACCTGGAGGTCGACGTGCGTGGTGGCCATCTTCAGATTCTTTTCGCTGATTTTATGTTGTTTTAATCCTTGTGTTGGTCCTTATTTAGAGTTTAACGTTGTACTTTGCTTACCCACCAGTTTGTGTTCCTTGTAGGGGACTGTTGGGTGGGTCGCATGTGAATCCAGAAAATTCTTCAAGCTGCAAAACTACTCTTACTGGTAAGTAACCATTTGGTTTTGCAGCATGAGTCCTTTTCTGGATTCACATGCTGTGCATCAGATTATATAGCAGTTTCTCCCGTGTTTGGAAGGCTGTGGTGAGAGGAAGACTTAGCAAACAGGTGTTGAAGCACCCTTTGTCCAATTTGAGCTTCCTTATTCATTTGAATGTCCACACAATAACGCCTTGTAAATGTGTGTGGTGATGCCCATGTTGCTGCTGCGCAGATTGCATCTATGGATATATTGCCATGAAAGCTAGTGTTGCTCATTTCTCCTTGTGGAGTGAGCGGTTAGTTGTATTGTCAGTACTTTTTTGGCATTGGTATAGCTTGTACTATCCATCTTGCAAAGGTTGCTTTAGTGACAGCTGATTCTGTGTTGATATGTAAATAAGCAACAGTTTTGCTTTTCTTACTTGTTCTGTTTTTTGCAGATAGTACAGTAGAGCTCGCCTTACATCCAGGGTGTGGAGGCTTTTTTCTGCTTTAGTTTGTGGTTCCTTGACGAAAACTGTCAAGATGAGGTTTTGATTCAAGTGATACTTAGTTACCACCTCAAGTAAAAACTGTGAGTTTGTTTTTAAGATTGCCTTATCCTTGTGGATTTGTAAATAGGGTTCTTGTATAGTTAATGCTTGTAGTTCACTTAATCTCCGTAGTGATGTTATTGCAATTAGAAATGCTGTTTTTGAGAGTAATATATTTGATATCCGCTGTATGCATGGGTTCAAACAGTTTTCCTATTAGCTGTGACAGCTCGGTATTCAAGCTCCATGCAGTTCTTGGTGGAGCCATTCTCTTTGCTCCTTCCTAAAATCTTTTGATGAGTGGTCTAGTGAAGAAGCTTTTGCATTTTTTTTCTCTTGTCTAGGCCACAATGCACAATGGCCGCGAGGTGTACCTTTAGGCTTGAAAAATTATGTTAGCGTCATGAAGATAGGTAAGAAATGTGACCACTGTTTCCTGTGTATTTATAGTCTTATTGTTGTTAGCAGGTGCACCATGTGGTATTTCGCTTCCATTTAGTAGTATAGCATTTCCTTGTTGACTGCTTTCTTGCCTCTTTTAGAATCTCTATGGTTCTGGACGGCAGTTTGAGATGTCCAAATTCTAGGTATTCAGGCGCCATGCCGCTCGTTGTAGCGTTGCTGGTTCTGGGTGAAAAAATTGGCCCTGTTGCACTGTTAGCAGGTCTTTGTCTGCTTTGATTTTGATCATCTCTCCCTTGCAGAGTTCTAGGATAGTTGAGTACCATGTCTGTCTAGGCCAACAGGGGGCAATTAGAATCATATTTGTTCCTGGTTAGTTGGCTTTTTTGTAGTACTCTCTGTATCAGGGGAATTGGTGGAAAGGCGTAGACAAACGTCAGAGACCAATTGAGTGAAAGAGCATTTCCCTATGACAGGTGGTGTGGAAACCTGGATGCAAAGTTCCAGCATCGCTTGTTCTGCATTGTTGCAAAGAGATCCAACACTGGTGTTCCCCAGATGTTGAACAGGGATTGAACAGTTGTTTGCTTTAGCTCCCATTCGTATGATCAACTGTTTTGTCTGCTTAGTTGGTCTGCTCTGACGTGGTCTACCCCTGGTAGATGTACTGTTTGCAGATTGATTTGCTGTGGTATTGTCCACTGCCAAATTTCTGGCACCAGTTTGCTCAGGGGAAAGGATTTCATTCCACCCGGTTTGTTCAGGTAAAACATTGTAGTTGTGTTGTCTGTTTGCATTAGGATGGTCTTCCCCTGAATCAGTTTCTGGAAGGCTTTGACTGCAGAAGAACAGTTTTCATTTCTAAGAAATTGATGTGTTTCATGGAGTCTTCTTCGCTCCATTGACCACGAATCTGTAGTTTGTTCAGATGTGCTCCTTAACTGTTGAGGGATGCATCCGTGGTGACTGTCAAAGAGGGAGTTGTGTTCCTGAAAGGTCTTCCCTGTGCTATGTTGTTGGATGCCCACCATTGTGTTCCTGCTTGTATCCTTTGTGTAACAACCACTAGATCTTGCCAACTCCCTGTGGCTTGTGACCAGCTGTTGGTGATCCATTCCTGGAATGGTCGCATGTGTAGATCAGCGTGAGGGATGAGTGGGATGCATGATGCCATCATGCCCATAAGTTTCATTACCTTCCTCACTGTCAGAGACTGTACTTTCTAGTAGAGGGCTGTTTCTTTGTAGATCACTTGTATCCTGTTCTGTGTGGGATAAGCCTTTGCGTTGCTTGTATTTAGTCTTGTACCTAGAAATGTTTTTTTCCCTTTCTGGGTTTGTTAATGATTTTTTGTGGTTTATCGAGAAACCTAGACCTTGAAGTGTTTGGACTGTCTTCTGTACCGGATTGTGGCATAGTGGTATTGAACGTCCCTTTATTAGCCAATCGTCCAGGTAGCGGTATACATTGATTTTTTTCTCTTCTTAGGTGGTCGGCCACTGCGGCCAGACACTTTGTGAACACCCGTGGGGTTGATTTTTTTCCGAATGGGAGTACCTTGAATTGGCAGTGTGTTCTGTTGTGTAGGAATCATAGATACTTTGTGTTTTTTGTTGATTGGAATAAGTAAATAGGCGTCCTTGAGGTCTATTGTTGCTAGGAAATCTCCTTTTTGGATTTGTGGGATTATTTCTTGAAGGGTACACATTTTGAAATGTTGTGTCCCTATGAACTTGTTTATGAATCTTAAGTCAAAAATTTTCCTTGGGGTTAGTTCTCGTTTTGGTACAAGGAAGTATGGTGAGTAGTTTCCTTTGTTCCTGTTTTGGCACTGTCCCTATTGCTGGATTTAGATACAGTTGTTTGATCTCTGCATTTAGCAGTGTTTGTTCTGATTTGGATAATTTTCCTATCCTTGGTGGATTTGCAGGTGGTGTTTTTGTTAGCTCTATGCAATATCTATGTTGTATCAAATTTAATATCCATTTGTCCGTTGTAATCATTTCCCACTGGTTGTGGAATAAGGAGATTCTTACCCCTACTGGTGTTGTCTGGGTCCTTCCTTGTGTGGAAGTCAATTAGTGGTACCTCTCCCTCTTGAGGTTTGGCTTCTTCCTCTATTTCCTCGCCCTCGAAAGGGCTGCTTCTGTTGTTACCACCCTGGTAACCAGATTGTTGACCCATTTGTTGGTTTGTGTTATGCCCCGGAGACTGTTGTGGCATCTGCTGGTTTTGGCCGAACCTGTGGTCTTTCTGTTAGAGAAACCTCCTCTTTTGCAAGATCCCCTTTGTTCTAGGGCCCCCATTGCCCTAGCTGTTTTGTTATAATAATAAAGAAATGTATAAAGTGCATGATTACGCCATCTCGGTGTGTCCCTGCGCTAGGGCAAGATCGAGTGGCAGCGACCCGGCTCCATGGCCTCAGCATTAACTTAGACAGGGAACAAGTGGGTTTTAAGCGCCTTCCTAAACCTAACTTCGGAGGTCTCTATCCGGATATTTATAGGGAGTTTATTCCAGTTCTGAGCTGCCAAGACCCGAAAGGATCTGCCTCCCATTCTGGCCTACCTCCCATTCTGGCCTTCCTCAATTTAGGCACCATCAATAGGCCAGTCCCACTGGATCTCAGGGACCTACCAGGCACATAGCTGGTGGCAAGGTCCTTCAGATAGGAAGGGCCTAAGTCCTGGGTAATGCGATGGCATGTGCACAGTGCTTTAAAAATCACTCGCTTCCTAACTGGCAGCCAGTGCAAAGCATCAAGGGCTCTTTTGGAAGCAGCCCTCCTAAGCTGCGCCAGTACCAGTCTCGCAGCGGCATTCTGCACTACCTGCAGTTTCCCCAGGCATTTCACAGCAGCGCCCAGATAGAGGATATTGCCATAGTCTAGGCGAGATGTAATGAGGGCGTGCACCAACGTCTTCTTTGCTTCTATAGGAAGGAGATCCATTGTTTTCCATACATTTTTGAGGACTCCGAAGCATTTCCCCACTACACGTCTGATGTGTGTTTCATAGGAGAGAGTGGGGTCCAGCTAGACCCCAAGATTTTTAGCCAGGGTACATTGCACCGGAGTGGGGCCCAGACTAGGAGGCCACCATGCCGACGTCCAGCCTGATGCATTTCCCCCCACCATGTGCACCTCAGTTTTGCTGCCATTCAACTTCAGGCAGTTCTTTGCCATCCAGGAGGCAAGTTCCTGCATGCATGCCCTGAAGTTAGAGGCTGCAACTTCCGGCGACGAGATAGGGAGATCACCAGCTGTGTGTCGTCTGCATAAGAGACAACCTCTACTCCGAAACCCTGCGCTACCTCAGCCAATGGGGTGACTTACAGATTGAACAAGGTAGGGCTCAGGGCAGAGCCCTGGGGCACACCCTGTTCTAGCTTGACATACTTGGAATAGTGTGTCCCTTGTCTGACCTGGAAGCTCCGCTCTACCAGAAATGATTTCAGCCATTTCAGAGCCGGGCCAGAGACACCGCCTTTATTCAGACACTGCAGCAAGGTGTAGAGTGCCACAGTGCCGAAGGCAGCGCTGAGGTCTAGCATAACCAGGGCCATAGTGTGCCCAGCATCTGCCCCCTGTCTGATGGATTTTGTGGCCAGGAGTAATGCAGACTCCGTAAAATGGAATGCCCGGAAGCCCGATTGAGACGGGTGCAAGAGGCCGGATTCCTCAGCATAGGTCATCAGCTTTTGATTGACCTCCTTCTCAGCTATTTTGGCCATGTATGGCAGAAGCGAGATAGGTCGCAGGTTTTCCAGGGTGTCTTGGCTGATGTAAGTCTTCTTCTGGAGAGGGAGAACAATGGCCCTTTTCTACCTACCAGGCACTGTATGAGATCTAAATGAGACATCCAAAACATGCCTGATATAGGGCTCCAGAATATCTACACTTTCGCTCAACACCTTTGTGGTTCTGAAAATTCTGAGCCTGTGTTTTAAATATCATGATTTTGTTATGAATTTGGTATCAGCGAACCGCAAATGACGAATGCGGTATGCTTGAGAGTTTTCATCATGTTACACCAATGGATTCACTGTGTATTTGAAGGTTTTGTATTGAACACTTGGGTTCCATCTTGTGAATAGCAGCCATGCTATGCATTGCCCTTACAGTAGGCTCTCACCATGGCAGAACAAGCATTTAAAGGACATAACCCTAGCATGGGTTTGTGCTGACTTCTGTATGACCTGACGAAAGCTGACCCTGTTGCTTGAGGCTAACCCTGCCAAGCCAGTTCCTTGTTCAACAGCTGGCGCAATAAAGATCAAAGAGCAGGACGTGTCCGATTTTATGGCACGCCGTTCCCACTCCTCTATCTCCTTTCCATCTGTTTCTGCCTTTCCTTTAAGACTTGTTCATCGATTTGGGTTGAAGGTTTTATGATGGGTTTGTCCGGCCTGATTGAACAGGAAACCAAGCATGTGTGCGATCGTTTTATGGCCTGGACTTATCTTGAAAGTGGAGCTTTGTGTGCACGTCCTGGGAGTGACCAACAATAATGTACTTCAAAGCAGGAATGTGTGCCTAGGGCACAATATTTTGTATAAAAGGTCTGTGCGGAGGCCATGCAGGCAGACTCCCTCATCCAGTTGCTTTAGGTGTGACTGGGCGACGGCGCCTCACAATTAATTGTAATAAAGACCCACCTCATCTTCCCCAGTCTTTTCCTCGAAATCCACACCCCTATTTCCAATCCCTGGAAAGGAGGAGTACATTTTCTCCACTTTTTCTGTGAAAAAGTTCACAATCCGGTTGCATGACTCAACCGAGCCAGCAACTGGTGCGGCAGTAGCTGCAAGGGAAGAGATCTCCTTTAAAGAGTTCTTTGGTGGAATTTTCCGCAGACCCAATTTTCGTCTGATAGTAGGTAGCTTTTGCCCTCCTGATAAGGCCATAATATTATCCTTCTTGATCTGATGAAGGGATTCATCCACTTCCTTGCCAAATAACTCTTGTCCGTTAAGAGGCCCTGATAGAACCGGTATCGCTAGTTGGCCGAGGTAAATCCCTACGGCCAAGTATGGACCCTCGTTTCCACGTCAGGGAAAGGAAGGACACCTCAGATAACCCCTGCTCACCCCCTTGGTAGCTTGGTACAAGCAGCTAGACTTATCTTCAAGGCAAATGTGTAAAGTATTTGCAACCACGCTCCCAGTGACCTAATGGTGACATCATAAAAAGACTCCATACGAATTTCATATTAAAAAAAAGTATACGTTTATAAAGATATACGACGAGACCATACAATAAAAATCCAACATATGCGTATTTGTAATATACCTCCTGGCCAGTTATAGGTCAAGCAGCTCTTGAAAGTTCTGGCAATATTAATGAGCACTTCTAGGTGATCCTATGCAGTCCTGATGCAAGAATATGCAGTTTGTAAACTAGAATCAGGCACTTTACAATGTAAGAATAATGCAGTTCATGATGCAAACGAATGCAATGCGTAATACAACCATCCGGCAGTTAGTTATGCAGAAATAATGCAGTGCGTAATGCAACAATCAGGTAGTTCGGCCTACTTGTGGACTTCCTGAGACAATTGACAGGTATAGTATGGGAACCTAACTGCTTGGTAATGTGTTTAGATGTTACGTCTTTACATACAAACATACACCACAAAGACGGCTTTAGAGCTACACAATACTATTTAGACAGCAGACCCTTATATCTGGTCCAACATAATAAAATGCTAATTGCTATTCTTAAGTACTGCTTGAATAACAACTATTTTTTATTCCATAACCAGGTACTGCAGCAGATAAGAGGAGTAACTATGGGAGCTTGTTTCTCCCCTTGCTACTCCTGCCTACATATGGGCTTGTGGGAAGAAGTCCTCTTGAAAAGAGACTTTAAAACTGGCATTGACAATCCGATATATCGACGATTTATTTGTGATATGGCGTGGTCCAGCAGAATCAGCTCGAGATTTTGTGCTAAACCTGACCAAAAGCAATATAAACTTGAGCTTTATAGCTACAATCAGTGACCAGTCTGTATGTTTCCTGGATGTGGAAGTATACATTAAAGATGACAAAATAAATTGAAACTAAACTCTTTCGTAAACTCACGTCAGGCAATAGTCTGCTGCATGCCACCAGCCATCATCCTCAGCATCTCATCCACAGTATACTGTATGGAGAGATACTGAGGATACGAGGTTCATGCAGCAATGACTAGGTTCTAGAAGCAGTGCAACAACTTGGCAAGATCAGATTACTACAAAGAGGGTATAAAGGCGATACTATTCATCATGCCATTTCCAAAACAAACAATAGAGAGAATGGACTTAGTTAACAACAGGGCATTGAGTATTTCTAATAGTCAGGACAATCCTAATGCAGAAACTAGACTGACCCTCACATATAGCAAGCAGCAAAATATGTTGTACGTAGTGACCTTATTATTGGAAATGATCTACCTTGAAACCTAGTATCACTTTCAGAAAATCTAAATCCATGAGGAACTCAATAGTCAAGAGTATCCCGGAGGTAAAAATCTTAAAAAATTGGCTGTCAGAAAAGGATTCTTCAAATGTAACAGTTGTCGGGCCTGTAAATATGGGGTGAATACAGAATCATATATTTCCCCATTTACCAAGGATCCTATCAAAATAACTAAATTCCTGACATGTAAAACATAGTACATGGTCTACGTGTTGACTTGCCCTTGTGGACTGCAGTATGTGGGTAGCACTAAGTTTCAAGCCCACAAATGTATACTACAGCACACGAGGGCAATTACCAACAGTGACCACATGTACCCATTTGCACAGTATTTTAAAGAAATGCATGCAAATAACCTCCAAGATTTTACATACTTTCTAATTGACTCCATACCACTGTCCAATCGGGGAGGTGATTGGGAGAGCAAACTCCGACGCCTCGAAACCAGATATATCCTCGATCTCGATACAAAAAATCCCAATGGACAAAATTTGAGCGAGGATTTTTATACTTGGTTATAATTATTCTGGGATCTGATTGAACCACGTATATTCCAGTCTGAACAATTTTTTTTATCTATTGATTAGGTATTGATATGAAAGATTTTTAATGTGGTCTTTTATATATAATGCATAATTTTCAGATTGTATATAGATTAGCACTTTTTTTGGCACCTTGCACTTTAGACAAAGGCACTTTAAATAAAATCTGCAACATTAATAGTAATGGGGATTTGCTTCACAATATTTCATTCAAATGGATTTAAGCGGTCTAGTTTGCGCTAAGTAAAACTCAAAAAATAAAATAAATAAAAAATGTATAGTCTCTTGGTACTCTGTTGATCCAACAATGACATCACAGATGATAGCATATGGCTTCATTAAGAGAGAAAATACCTTTGTGAATGCAATGCTTCGGCTGAAATGATTTTACAATTACAACTTTTATGTATTTTACATTTATTGTTGTCTTTGTATTAACACGTGGTGTATTTGCATGAAGGGTTCCTGGAAGGTTAGTGCCTGTAGCTCACTCACTCGCCTGAGGGAGGTAATAGTAATTAAAAATGCCACCTTCCATGTTAAGAATTGTAGTTCACATGAATGAAGTGGTTCGAAGGGAGGGAGGGGGGGGGGGGAGGGGGGGGAGAGGTCCCATGAGTCTGGTAAGTACTATGTTTAAGTTCCAGACTGGAGAAGGTGGATGCTTTGGAGGGATAATTCTTTTAAGTCCCGCCATAAAAGCTTTGATAGGTGGGATTCTGAATAGGGACACATGTTGTCTGTTTTGAAGATATATTGCTATAGCAGCAAGGTGTAGCCTTATGGATGTGTATGCTAGGTTACATCTCTGAAGATGTAGCAGGTAACAGATTAAATTTTGGATGGAAGCATCCAATGGATTTATTAGGTTATTACAATAAATTACAAATCTTTTCCATTTAGCTGCGTAGCATGCTCTGTTAGTGGATCGCCTTGCTTCCTTGATAATGTTCATACAGTCTGGAGGCAAGTTAAGATAGCTGAAGCTCCTATCTTAGTAACACTGTTTGAAGCCAGGGCATTTGAACAACGCTCGTGCTGCCGCCTGGGACCCCGTGCTATTGCACTGGGCCTGTACGATATTTGGGGAATGCGATACCCAGCAGAGTGCCAAAACACCTTCCTATCGGGGGTCCACCACAGCCTTTCAGGACTGGACTATACATTTACTCAATACACCCGTTTGGCGCGAGTGACTGAGGTCTGCCACTTGGACAGGGGGATCTTGGATCACTCGCCGTTGTGGCTATCGGTGGGGGGGCTCAAACACAACACAGGGTCCGTGACCTATCAGTGCCTGGCACCTTAAGGACACCAAAATAGTTAGTAACTTGGCCAAAACCATAGCTTCCTATTTTGAGCTCAGTGAGGGGTGGGTTGAATCTTCTGTAACTACAGGAGGCATACAAGGCGGTCACCAGAGGTCAAGCATACTCCTTGATAGGGGGGCGCGAAAGGGACAGGCAGGCACAACTCCTGGTACTGGAGAATTAAATATTGGCCGTGGAGCTTTTGGGGCAGCAGGGGGAAAGCAAGACAAGCTTGCTTGCCTTCCATCTCCAACAGAAGAAATACAGGGATTTGCCTGAGGACAGGGCAATGGTCTCCCACATTCTATCTCAACAGTGCCTCTATCAAGTGGGGAATAAACCGGGTAAGCTGCTGGCATGGCTGGAGAAGCGGGACCCAAAAAGGGAACACTGGCTCTGGCAATACAATTTCAGACCCCGAGGGTATAGCAGATGCATTCACAAAATATTACGAACACCTCTACTCTCCCAAAACAAACTGCTCATCCTCAGACATTGGGGATTTCATGAGTGACATTAAACTCCCCATTCTTGCAGAAGAACATCAAAATTTCTTTTGAGGAGGACATAGATCCGCCAGAAGTTAGCCAGGCACTGAGATCATTTTGCTCGGGCTTAACAGCCCAACAGCATCCCTATTGAACTCTATAAATGTTTTGCCTACCAGGTGTGACCTCAAATAATTAAAATGTGAAGGGAGGAGCGAGAGGTGGGCATACTCCCTGAGGACCAGCGCCTTGCTACAATAGTTCTAATATACAAGGCGTGGAAACCCCTGGAGCGATGTAGTTCTTATCAACCCATTTCCCTCCTTAATGTTAAGTTAAAACTTGCCAAGCTTCTGGCCAATAGGCTCCGACAGGAGACCACCTCCCTGACCCATCCAGACTAGTCCAGCTTCTTGCCACACAGAGGAAAAAGCCTAAATCTGCATAGAACCCACTTGTACAGAGTATTATAGCTGGGAGGAGCGTATAATTCTACATGCTGTTCACATCCTCTACTATGTAACAAACCCCCATGCAAAAATGATCTGACGGATCCACATCCTTCGTATCTTTGGCCAACACTCAGAGTACACCATTAATTGGGATAAGTCTCCTATTTTTATTTCTTGAGTTTTACATGGCGCGATCTAGACCCGAGACATCGGGTATCAGAGCGCTTTACATGAGAACCAGTTTCGTTACATTTGGACACATTTATTTTTGTTAGGTACAGGAAGATTAAGTGATTTGCCCAGAATCACAGGATGATGAGCGTGCAAAGACTCGAACCTGGTTATCCAGCTTTGTGGTCGACCGTTCTAGCCGTAAAGCTACATCCTCTCCCTTATGCATCTGGTAATGGGTACTATGCCCATGCTACCCTGAGACATCTGCCTCCACTAGCCACCAGGAGCTCTAAATATTTAGGGATTCATGTCACTATGGACCCTCTCTCTTTTTATAAACTCAACCTGGTTCCCATCCTGGCGCATTTTGCATCAGACGTCCAAGACTGGAGGGCTCTCCTGCTTTTCCTATTAGGAAGAGCGGCAACGTACAAGATGATGACACTGCCTCATATGATCCATGCGCTGCAAAATACCCCTCACTGACTCCCTGACAAATTATTTCGCGAAACAGAATCCCTTCTCAGTTTGCTCCTGTGGAACACCGCCCCACCAAGCATAGCCCTTTCCAAGTTGGTGCGCAGGGTGTTCGATGGAGGCATCGGTCTCCCTGACATCAGGAAATACTACTGGATGACAATTAGCAGTGGCCAATGACTGGGCATTTGCCTCCTGAGACGATACCGCCTTCAGGCTACAAAGGTTTTCGATGGGGAACAGGGGTTACCTGAGGGTGCTCTATAGCTCGAACGGAGCAGAGAATTTCCTGCCCTAGAGACTCGCTGTGGCCCGGGTGTGGAGAATGGCCACATCATTCCTGTGCTGGAGGGAGAGGCCCACCGAAATTACCCCATTATGGTGCAGTGATTCCCTTAGTCAAGTACGCAGATGGCAAGAGGGAGGAGGCGCTGGAAGCTTTCAAGAGGTGGCCTTTAATGCAGGGTTTCGCCTGATCCATCTACACATCCTACATTGTTCATATTACTCCCACACTGCGGTCTGTGCCATGTTCAGTTGTAAGGCGGACCTCGGTCTTCGGGGCTGTGGTGAAAGGGGCACCTTCTTCCATATTCTGTGGTCATGTCTGGTTGTGAAAACCTATAGGATGGAGACGCAAATGATTATGGGAGAGGTCATAGGTGTGGGGCCCCAGACACGGCGAAGATATGCCTTCTACACATATGGGGAGACGATCCACTGCCAAGATATAGCAAGTTGCGGCTCTCACTGGGTTGTGTGGTCACTAAATGAAACAATGCACGTTTATGGGGTGCTAGAGAGGCTCCAACGGTGGTGTGGTGGGAACTGGACATGGACTGGTGTATGACAAATGAAAATTCGATCTATCTAAGGAGAGGCTGTCCAGGCAAATGGGAGCGGGTTTGGGCAGGATGCCACTCCCACAGATGCCTCAACACTGACTCCAACTTGGAACATGGTGACCACGATGAGGGCTCTCGCTAGTGAAAATTCAATTAAGATGTGAACTCCAATTAATCTCTTAAGGTCATGATGATGTAATTAAGTCACGGGTAGGGGGTTCCACCCCAGGGTTGGCACACACAATTTGCAATTAAAAGATTTTTCAAAAATAAAAAAATAAAAAAAAACTTAAGCTACTGAGACTTGCGATCAAAATGAAAATTACATAAAGGAGCCTCCAAATCTGCAGCAATGTGCTAACGTGTACATAGATGAGGCAATATTTTACACTTGTAAAAGTCTATTTTCAGTGACTGCTTTCAAACAGAAATATTAAACTATATTGGTCTTATAGAACAGCAATGGTTAACAGAAGGCAGTGATGGACAAGACAAGTGAGCCACTCTTACCGTTAATTTCTAATTTTTTCTTCTTGGTAGGATTATTATACCAATCTTCCTTTTTGCTTTTGATTACTTGAAAAAGAAAACATTTTCTGATGAGAATCATGAAGAAGCAAAATTACATTCGCTCTTTTTTTAAAATATAAAATAATAATGTAATGGTAATGACGCACCAATAAACAGTAACAGAAAATCACAAAAGTAATTCGAAAATGTTATTTGATTACTTAATAATGTTGTCATACCTAGTTTGATAAACTGTCCCATTGGAATATTTGTTCTTTGTTAAATCGAATTAAGAAGAAAATAGATTGAGAGATTTATGAGAAATTAGATGAAGCAAAGGAAAATAGAGTGAGGAAGGTCATGCTGTGGTATCTTAGGTCCTTAACTGCTGCCCCCCTCCCCACCCCCCAGGTTGGAGCCCTTTTATGGCTATTTAGGATACTTCGTGCTTAGGGCTCCATAACCTTTAACCACACGAGGTATCCACGACCACACTGTAATTTTTTTCAATATCCTGGGGATTTTAAAGGTACGCAGGGTTTGTGGATTACCCCAGAGAGGACCGAATAAATAGGCAAAATATAGTTAAATTTTGGGTTTTGGGGAAAAATAAGAAAAAGTGCTCCATCAAAAAGGGTCTGTTTTGTTTCCTAAGAAAAGGCATCAACAAACGGTTTGCTGAGCTAAAGTCGCCATCTTCCCAGCTTTCTGGAACATAAAGAACTGAACAAAAAAACTTTTTTTTAACCACAGTTATGGCCTTTTACAAAGAGGTAGTCCATTTTTCCTATTTTTAGTGCTCTCAACCAGTTTGTGATGGAAACCAGTGAGAAACCGCTGGGTGACCCAGGAAAGCTACACAATTTTGATAAGCAGACATTTTGAATTTAACAAGGGGTCATATGTGTAGACCCCTTAAGGTTTTCCCAAAGAAATAACTGTTGCAATAAAGAAACATTGAAAAGGAGTAGGATAAAATGGCCATTTGTGACGTTGTCATCTGTAACTGTCACGATGGCCGATTTACAAAAGCAATATACCATTATGTCTGCTAGACCCTTTTAGTTGTGGGGATATATAAGGTTTGTAGGTTCTATAAGAACGAATAGTTTCTTACCTGTCGGTGTAGTTTTGCAGCTTGAAGATCTTTCTGGATTCACTATGCTGTGCATTATTCCGCGGTCTAGTGGTTGGGTCCGGAATCATAGTCTTTTCTTTGTTATTTTTCGTAGCCCAGGTGGGCGTCGACGTCCCACCTTTTGGTGTCCGTCCTGTGACGTCGGCATGCTTCCTGCGGAAGCTCCCATCTTTGGATTCTTTTTTCTTTCCAGTTTGTGTTCTGTTTCCGAATTGTATGGCAATGTTCTTGATCTTTTCTCTTTTAGCGCTGTTTTCCTTGAAGTTCTATGACGTTTTTTTTTGTTTTTTTTGATTACCACCTCTTTTCTCCAGCCTCATCTTTCTGGCGGAGGTGGGTGGGTTCGCTAGTGAATCCTGAAAGATTTTCAAGCTGCAAAACTACACCGACAGGTAAACTATTCGTTTTGCAGCGTGAATCTTTCTCGATTCACTATGCTGTGCATAGACTTCGTAGCGGTTTGTTGTTATTGTGGCGGCTGGGTGGAAGATGAGATTGTGTTCTTGAATATGTGCTGAAGCACTTTCTGTCCCACTTGTGCTTCCTTGTTCATTTGTATGTCCACACAGTAGTGTTTTGTGAACGTGTGCACAGAAGCCCATGTTGCCGCCAGGCATATGTCCTGAATTGGAGTGTTTGCCAAGAAGGCTATTGTAGCTCCCTTCTTTCTTGTTGAATGGGCCCTTGGCCCCTCTACTAGTTCTTGTCCAGCTTGTTTGTGGCAGAATTGTATAGTTTGCGCGATCCATCGTGCAATTGTTCCTTTAGTAACAGCTTTGCCCATGAAACTTTCAGCAAAGGAGACAAAAAACTGTTTTGTTTTCCTGTGATCTTTAGTTCTCTCTATGTAATGCATGACTGCACGTCTCGCATCCAGAGTGTGCAGTGCCCTTTCTGCTTTTGTTGTTGGTTTCTGAAAGAAACTTGGTATTTGAATCATCTGGTTGATGTGGAACTTGGACACCACCTTTGGCATAAAGTGTGGGTCCGTTCTCATCACCACCCTGTCGTTGTGAATTTGTATGTAGGGCTCCTGTAGTGTCAACGCCTGCAGCTCGCTTACTCTGAGTAGCGAGGTGATTGCCACTAGGAAAGCTGTTTTTAACGTTAGGATCAGTAGTGAGGCTTTATGCATTGGTTCAAAAGGTGCTTTCATGAGTTCTGTCAGTACTATATTGAGGTTCCATGTCGGTGGTGGTAACCTTTTAGGCAGTGCTATTCTTTTTGCACCTTCCAAGAATCTTTTTACAATTATAGAAGTAAAGAAGCTTTTGCCTGTTTCCCCTCTAGTGTAGGCGACAATGGCTGCTAGGTGTACCCTTAGCGATGATGAGCTCAGGTTAGTCTCGAGCAGGTGTGTGAGGTACTTAAGGACTGTAGAGTCTCTTGTCATCTTGTTGTGCAGACCCTCCTTTTTGCACCATAATGTGAACCTCTTCCATTTGGCCACGTAGCACTTACGTGTGCTTGGTCTTCTTGCCTCTCGAAGTACCCTCAGGGTGCTCTCAGGTAGCCTTAGGTGTGCGAACTCTATGTCCTCAGGAGCCAGGCTGCTAGGCTGAGACTTTCTGGCTCTGGATGCAACACCTTTCCGTTTTGCATGGAGAGTAGGCGTTTCCTCCTCCCAAATTTGTGATGTGCACTCTGTGCCATTTCCATAATCTGAGAGTACCATGTTTGTCTGGCCCACTGGGGTGCGACCAGTATGAGGGTCATGTTGCTTGCCCTGCACTTGCTGAGTACCTTGTGTATCAGGGGAATTGGCGGAAAAGCGTAGGCAAATGTCTTTGACCAGCTTATCCATAGGGCATTCCCAAGGGACCCCTCCTCTGGTTGCCTCGATGCGAAGTGTTGGCATTTCGCCTTCTGGTGTGTTGCAAACAGGTCTATTGACTGAGTTCCCCACCTGTCCAATAGTCTTTGTTTCTTGTGCATTGAGCTCCCATTCGTGCGAGGCCGATGTCTGTCTGCTGAGCCAGTCTGCTTCCACGTTCTCTTTTCCTGGCAGATGTATCGCCAGTAGATCTATTTTCAAATGGTATTGCCCATTTCCATATTTGTTGCGCTAGCTCTGACAGCGGTGCAGATTGTGTTCCTCCCCGTTTGTTTATGTAGAACATCGCTGTTTGCTGTTGTGTTGTCCGTCTGGATCAGCACTGTTTGATTGTACAACTTCGTCTGGAAGGCTTTCATAGCTAGGAGAACGGTCTTTAGTTCTAGGTAATTGATGTGTTTCACAGCATCTGCTTGTGTCCACAAGCCCCTCACATGTAGTTTTTCCATGTGTGCTCCCCATCCCTTTTGGAATGCATCCGTGGTGATGGTCACCGTTGGTGTTGGAGGTGTTAGAAGTTTTCCTTTTCTAATGTTTTCCTTGTTCCACCATGATATCTCCTCTTGCACTGCGTGCGTTACAACCACTAGGTCCTCCCAACACCCCGTCGCTTGTGACCATTGGTCCTGCAGCCACTCCTGGAGTGGTCTCATGTGCAGTCGGACATTTGGTATTATGTGGATGCATGAGGCCATCAGGCCCATCATCTTGCTCACCGCCCTCACTGTCAGAGCTTGCCCCTTCTGGTAGAGGCGCGCCTCCTTCAACAGTGCCGTCATTCTCTTCTCGCTGGGGTACACCTTTCCCTGAATGGTGTCCATTTGTGCCCCCAGAAATATTTTGACCTGTTGTGGGTTTATGGATGATTTCTTCCAGTGAATGGAGAAACAAAGGGCGATTAGTGTGTCTGTCACTCTCTGAGCGTGCCGTTTGCACGTATTGTATAACTTTGCCTTTAGGAGCCAATCGTCTAGGTAAGGGTATACGTGTATCCCCTGCCTCCTTAAGTGGGCTGCGACTGCTGCCAGGCACTTTGTGAACACCCTTGGTGCTGATTTTAGTCCGAAGGCCAATGCTGTGAATTAGTAGTGGTCTGAGTGAATTGTAAATCGTAGCAGATGCTTGTGCCGTCTGTTCATTGGGATGTGTAGGTAGGCGTCCTTTAGGTCTATGGTGACCATGAAGTCCCCCGTTTGAATCTGTGGGAGTACTTCTTGCAGGGATGTCATTTTAAATTTCTGTGTCTTTATGAATTTGTTGAGGAACCTTAAGTCCAGGATGGGTCTCATTGTTAAGTCTACTTTGGGTACCAGGAAGTACGTAGAGTACACCCCCTTGTTCCTTTCCCTGGGAGGTACAGGCTCGATAGCCTCCATTCGTAGCAGTTCCTCTGCTTCCTTCTGAAGAAGCTCTAGTTCCTTTTTTGCTAGTGCTCTTTTTTCTTTGGTCTTCTGCTTGGTGGTGTTTTTTCCAACTCTATGCAGTACCCGTACTGCATTGTGTTGATGATCCATTTGTCCGTTGTAATGTTTCTCCACTCCTGGAGGAAGAGTTTTAATCTTCCTCCTACTGGTGTTATGTGCTCGTGGTGTTTTGGTGCGTGAGACTCCAGTTTTTTGCTTTTGTGCTCCACCCTTGGAGTTTTTTGTAGGGTGTGCACTGTCAATGAGGCAGAGTCACTTGGAGGTGGTTTGCTGTCCACCCCTCCTGGCGTTTCCACGTCCGCCCGCTCTCCCGCGAAAGGACTGGCCCCTATGTTGGTATTGCCATTGCTGTTTTTGATGGCCATGTTGTGTATGGGTGTCGCTTTGGTGGGAATGTTGGAAGGACTGATGCGACGTTCCCGGCTGGTTCCCACCTCTCCCGTGTGGTCTCCTTGACGGGGTCCCTCTCTTCGCTCCCCTGAATTGCAAGGCCCCCATGGATCTTGCGGTGTCATTATCCTTTTTGAGCTGTGAGAGCTTGTCGTCCACTATTGCACCGAACCGTGTCTCACCGTTGAACGGAGTGTTCAGGATGTTGTGTTGCACCTCCGGTTTAAAGCCTGATATTCTGAGCCAGGCTTGTCTTCTTTCTGTGATGCCCAGCATCATAAGCCTGCTGGCCGTGTCTGCCCCGTCCAGTGCTGTTTTTAGGCTAGAGTTTGCCAAGTTCTTGCCTTCCTCTACCAGGTGCGAAGCCCTTTGTTGTTGCTCCTGAGGTAGGTGTTTCACCAACTGGCCCAGTTTCTCCATGATCTGGTAATGGTGTCTGTTGAGAAGTGCATTGGAATTAGCCATGCACCAGTGCATAGTGGCATTCCTTTCGATCTTCCTTCCTGTTAGGTCCATCCTTCTGCTCTCTTTATCAGGGGGTGGACCCGAAGTAGTTGGCACATTGGCCCTTCTTCTTGCTGTTGCCGTGATGATAGAGTCAGCAGCGACCGTGCCCTGTATGTAGGCTGGGTCCTTTGAGGAGGGCTTGTATTTTTTCTCCGTCCTTGGCGCGACGGGTTTACAAGTAGCAGGATCCTTGAATGCCTCTCTTCCTTGCCCTTTGATGCTTTCAAGCATTGGCAGGTACTGGCTCCTAGTGTGCATTGGAAGTAGTGTCTCTACTAGGAAATCCCCTTTCGGCACCTCCTCTTCGAGCTTGACCCTGAACGCTGTTGCAGCGTTCTTGATGCATTTATTATAGAGGCCAATGTCGTCCGGTGGCGAGGGCCTTGCTGGATAGATGTCCACTCCCTCTTCTGGACTTTCGGCGTCGACGTCCTGCCGCTCGGCCTCCTGTGTATCCGAGTATGTTGATTCTTGGTACACCGTCTGTTCGTCCTCTCTCTCCTCCTCGTAATAGGCATTATCCTCTTCCTGAAATGCCAGATCTTCCAAGGACTTCGAAGCTTGTTCTTCTTCGAAATCTTCCTCTTCATCCTCGACCATATGTACTTCTGGTGACTTTGGCCTCGAGGGAATTGTGTAAGATTTAATTTTGTCTTCGAAATCTTTCTTTCGCTGCAGGATGTTCTCCATCTCTGCTTCGAGTCTCCTCTTCTTTTTTTCCATCTCCGCCGCCTGTTCGGCGTCGAGTTGTTGTGCCGGTCTCTTTGGCGCGCTAGCTGGCGCCGAGACTGTTTTCGGTGGCGACGCTGTTTTTGGCGTCGAGGCTGGTCTTGCGTCTTTCGCCGTCGACTTCGAAGATGTTTTCGTAGTCGGGCGCTCCTTTTCTTGGAGGCTTTGACGACTTTGGTTGGTAGCCCTCCTTCGGCGCCAGGGAGTCCTTCTGAGAGGATCCGCTAAGCCTGGATGCTGCTGCGGACGCCGAAGTTCTCGGCGTCGGCACTTTCGGGGGCTTGGCCTCGTTTTTTCGAGAGTGTTGTCTGGACTGTCGAGAGTCTTTCGGGCCTTTTTGGGTCGTCGATTCTCCTACCTTATCAGTAGTCTTCTTATTATCGGTCTCTACGCCGTGTAGCCGATGTCTTCTTCGGCGACGTAATCCTCCTCGTCGGTCGAGAGTCCCAGGTCTCGAAGGGACGGGGGTTGGCTCTTGCCCTGCATGGTGTAGTTTGCGATCCTTTGCCTCTCTCTCAGTCGAAGGGTCTTCGGGGTGAATGCGGAGCAGGCGTTGCAATCTTTCGTGGTCGACCGGCAGGCAGAGGTTACAGACTGGGTGTTGGTCCTTCTGCGCGTACTTATGATGGCAGTTTCTGCAAAATTTGAATGGTATGTTGTCCATGTCCTGCGTTCAGGGTGTCCCCTGACTGCGCATTCTCCTCTGGACGTTGAGGAATCTCGAAAATTTCCCCTTCTTCGTCGTCCTTTCGATGGTGTAGTCTTCCTTCATCTTTTCCAACGTTTTTTCTCTCCAAACTCGAGTCTTGCTTCTTCTTTTCTCCAAATCTCTGGAGTCCTCTCGGGAACGATCCAGACCCAACGGCGGAAAAAAGAATCTGAAGATGGCGCCCAAGGGTGGGAGCTTCCGCAGGAAGCACGCTGACGTCACAGGACGGACACCGAAAGGTGGGACGTCGAAGCCCACCTGGGCTACGAAAAAAAAACAAAAAAACAAAGAAAAAAGACTACGATTCCGGACCCAACCACTAGACCGCGGAATAATGCACAGCATAGTGAATCCAGAAAGATTCACTCTGCAAAACCCATGGTACCCGAAAAAACGGAGCTGCGCCATACAATGGTTATTAATTGTGTATTGACTATAGACAATTTCATATGGCGAAATATGTAGTGTGAAAAATGAGCATAAAGGAACATATGTATTTCTGAAATGGGCACAAGACACGGGATTTGGGAGAAGTAGCTATTTGTAAACCTCTGAATTTGCTAGGACTCTAACTAGCATATGATTATGGGGGTATTTTTTAAAATGTCTTCTTTCCTACACACTGGCTTACATTTGGAAGGCCCAAATACAGTGAAACTGAATTGGTAATAACAAATGTTGTACTAATCTTTGCTCCCACATATCCTAGATATACTAGACCTACTGCCTGCAACAAGAAAAGGCCAAAAAACAAAAAAGCAACATGAATCCATAACTTTCTTTCACTCAAACCTGGCCCTTTTTTGCAAAGTGGATAGCTACGGATTTTTGGCCCCAACAAAGCCGGCACCTAAGAAAACCTGGCTAACTTGCACATTTTTGAAAACTAGACACCTTAGAAAATCGGGTGACTTGCATGTTTATCACCAGGTTTTAACCCGGAATATATTTCAAGCCTCAAACTTTGACTAAAAAATAAACAATTTTTCACTTCTGTGATGGGAAGTTATGGAATCTGTGGGGAACCACAAGGATCCTTAGACCAAGCATTCCCCTAAGTCTCCTGATAAAAATGGTGCCTCACTTGAATGGCTAGGCCCACTGCCCACGTCAGGAAATGGCTCTAAATGTGACAAGGATCCATCACATTTTCCCACTCAAAACAGAACCTTTTTTATCATAGTAGGTAGGTCTGGATTTCGATACTAGCAACCTGCACATTTTATAACACTAGACAACTAGGGGAATCCAGGGATGCATGACTTTAACCAACCAATTTTACCCAGATGCCCGTGCAAACATCAAACTTTGGCAAAAAAAAAAAAAAAAAAGCTCACATTTTCTGGGATGGAAATTTCTGTATTGTGCGGGGAGCCACAAAATTCCTTTCACCCCGAGTTACCACATGTCACCCATAAGTAATATTAAGTGGCCCACTAGACCACAGCACAAAAGGCCCTACAGCGCCACGTTGATAGATAAGCAATAGGGATAGCTGCAGTATTTGGAGCCATGCTGTGGCGCCACCCATGCAAACTTACGAACCATAGACATTTTTGAAAACTAGATAACTAAGGAATTCTAGGGTGGTGTGTCTTGAGTGGATCCCGTTACTTTTTCTTACCCAAAATGCATTGCAAACCTCAAACTTTGCCTGAAATCACACATTTCCCTTATGTTTCTGTGATGGTAGCTTCTGGAGTCTGTAGGAATCCACAAGATTACTACCACCCAGCGCTGCCCCACTTGTGCAGATAAAAACACTGCATCACTTTTGTGGCTTGGCATAGAGCCCTCGGTGGGAATGGATCAAACCAAGTTCAACGGGAGCCCCTGTGAGGGGACTAACCAAAATAATGGGTGCAATCAGCCACATCTGCCCCCCCCCCCCCTCCCCCTTGCCGGGAAGGACGGGGGGGGGGGTCTGGAGAAGGGGCAAGCATAACGCCTACTCTTCATTTTTTTAATGATTCTTTCCCTGTCTCGTGGGCGTTTTGCCCCCCCTTCCCCCTGAGGCCAGATCAGGGATAATTACTCCCATCTGACTCCTATGGGGGCAGAAAGACTGATGCCCCATTTAATTGGGGCGGGACATGGCCATGCCCATATTGAGCAGCCCCCACCTATATAATCTATCTAGAAATAATTTGTCCCTGGTGTCTAGTGGCCCCCCAAATCAGGGATAATTACCCAATCTGCCCTCTGGCCACTGTATAAACACTCTCATTAAATGCTCGGAGTAAATTATTTTTTTAAGAAAACATACTTGTGCACTCAGCAGAAATGAAATCTGCATGCACACACCACTTGTAGTTTACAAGCACCTCTTTCTACTATGCAATGGCCAGCAAAACAGTATTTTATATTGCTTATTGCGAGTTCCTGGCCATGCAACTCTGCAAGATTCAAATGAAAAGTGGTGGGTAGATTGCTTCAATTGATCTCAGCCACTGGTAATTACACAGGACCACATTGCAGTCCATTTTTTGCAGACCATGCCATATGCAAATTAGTGTTGGCTCCGCTTCAATAGGAATAGCCCAGCCTGAACTGCCAAGCCCGTTCGCGCTTAGGGCGTCGCTATAAGGAAGAAAAAAAAAAAACGGTGTGTTCAACAACCATTTTCATGTCAGTATGTCAATTGAAAATGTTTGTCATGTTACAGTACATCTGCAACATTTGGTTTTGTATTATGTAAGAGACTTTAATACAAGATCTGGAAGTTTTTACTTCAACGACCATGACATCACCTTACCATTTACTTTGTTACCTTGACAACTTCATTGCATTATTACTACCCATATCTCTAGCACCAACTACCATTACTTTAATCCGATTATGTAGACCTACCATCAATCTGCCCCCTACATGTAACCCAAATACTAATGCTAATGCTAATAATTACCAGCACTATAAATGAAACTACATTTACTTATCTGAAATACAACTGTAATACTAAATCATAATAAAATAAATTACAAATATTCTTGGGCTTCTAAACTTAACCACCACTCAAAATGATATGCTCATTTAATATTAACACAAGCATGAATACAATTTCACATTAATACTAACCCTGTCCTTCCCTTCCCCATGGCACTGAAAAACATTTATTTTAAAAGAATAACAGAATCTCCACTTTAATGCGAAATGTAAATTAAATAACAGAATCAAAACTTACATGGATTTCTAACCAACCATATTTTAAAACTACTGGAGGTAGTACATGGAAGGACGGATTCACAGTATCCTGATACAAACCAGAGTCCAACACAAATTGTCTCCCATTTAGACTAGACATTTGGGCTATAGTTTAGGAGCACCTCACAAAACAAGCGCTGGCAAAACCAATAGGTCGGGCTTGCATTTGTAGTCCTGAAACAAACATTAACAAAGCCAGCTGTGTGCGACCTACACACAACAAAAAATAACTGCCTGCAGTACACATTGCATCTTTGTAATTAGGATTTAACGTGTCATTGCTCAGAGTACTTTTTTGATGTAAACTGTCCCTCATGCAGAGGTAGAAAGAGGCATTAAATGGCCAATGACATGTGGAGAGAGAAGTACTCCTCTAGGTTGAGCCTAGCCCTACTCTACGATTGGTAAAACAATTTCCAGACAGATGTGCTGGTAAGTCAAACCTAGAACAGCTACACTTGACATTTCAATTGGAATATCAGTAAGAAATGGCATTAGGTTTATTCAAAATTGCAAGACTGCAACGAATTATTCAGTCCCCAAGATACAATTGTTTTGTAAGTATGGCCTTAATTTGTAGTGAGTAGGAAGAAGGAATAATTAAACTTGAAAAAAAGTATACTGTACCCTCAACTGGCCTCTTTTCTGAGCTTACAAGTCCATTTCCATCCATGGATCCTCCATCCACCGAGTGGCGCCTGAACATCCCTTCCGGACACATTTTAAATTTCAGCATTTTTGGGCCCAACGTGCTGTTCTGTAAATGTGTTACTGTGTCTTTCTTTTCCATTGTGAGGCTGAAAGCCCTTTTAAACTTTTCCGGGCCACTTGATTTGCCAAGGTTTAACTTTGAGGTGCATATGGATTCCTGTGTAGCATTTTTTGTCACAGCAGTCGCATGACACCCTAATGGTTTGCTGGATGCAACCCCTTCATTAACACAAAATCCCTTTGTTCCAGCGTTTGTAACACTTTTGCCAATGTTCATGTGCTTGTGAGGCAATGCAGTGTGTAGGAAGCCATTTTTTGTGCCTTCATCTTTGTTTGAAAGGATGCACGACTTAGACTGTACGGGGTCTGAATGGCTTCCTTTGAGGAATTCATGAGCGGTCCCGTTACTGATAGTAGTTTTTGAGGACTTTTTATCTTGTGGGTGCGATCCATTTGATTGTGTGAATCTTTCCTTCAATATTCCCGTTTTAACTGGTGAATGTGAATGGCCAATGAGCTTGAGTTTATTTTGATGCATTGCTTCACGTCCTGCCATGGTTTTCTTGACTGCTTTATTACGATCTGCTATCCTGCGTGCTCTATATTCCTCGATTGTCAATGCTTTTTTTCTCTCTTTAGCAGAACTTGCATCATGACTTTTAAACTTAATTTCTTTTTTATCTGAACGAACACATTTGAGACCCGGTTCCATTCTTCCGGACACTTTCTCCACTTCTGAATATTTTTCTATCGGTTTCTTTTCCAGGTTTGAAACACGTTTGTCATTTGACTTTTTAGTTCCAGTATTAATGTATTTTGCTTCGTCTACTGGAGAAGAGGCCTTACTCTTCTTTTCATAATCAGCAGTTGGACATACTTCTGCCTTCCTCGGAAAAGCCCCGACACTTGAGCCCCTTCTCTTTTTGTCATCATCAATGTTAGTTGAGGTTTCTTCGCCTGTAGACGATGCCTTGATGGTCCTTTCTTGACTGCAAGGAGAGTTTGCATCATCTCTAGAATAGTTGCTTTGTAAGGTCTTGCTCTTTCTTTCATAAACATCAGCAGGCTTTTCTTCTTTGCTGAAAGGTGTCTTGCCAGATGAGGACTTGCTCTTTGTATCATTGTTAGTAAAATACTTTTCTTCTTTCTTATAAGAGTTGGCAGGTGAAGCATTGCCTTGTTCCCCATTCTCCTTGTTCTTATGAGAGATTTCTCCAACACTTGGAAGAGAGTTGCCTAGTGAGACCTTACTCTTTTTTTCACAATTACTTGGTGATTTTGCTTCACATCCTGGAGAATGGTTGCCAGGCGATGCCTTGCTCGTCATGTCATTATTGTTGGTAGAAGACTGTTCTTTCTTCCTGGGAGGAGAGTTGCCAGATGAGGACTTACTCTTTTTATCATTATCACAATTAGAACACTGTTCTTTCCCAAAAGCGTTGCCAGGAGAGGCCTTACACTTTTTTTCATCATCGTTCGCAAAACACTGTTCTTTCCTAGTAGGTGAGTGGCGAGGAGAGGTCTTAATCTTTTTGTCATCAACCGGAGACTTTTTTGCTTTAGAAGGAGAGGAGTTACCAGGTGAGACGTTGGTCTTTTTTTCATAATCATAAGTAGGAGACTTCTCTGCATTGCTAGGAGAAGAGCTGCCAAGTGAGACCTTGCTCTTTTTGTTATCATTGTAAACAGAAGACTTTCCTTCTTTCCTAGGAGGGTTGGTAGGCAAAGGTTTGCTCATTTTATCATCATCTCTAACAGAAAGCCTTTCATCTTTCCTGGGAGAAGATACTTTGCTTTTTTTATCATATTTGCTAGTAGACAACTTTCCTTCTTTCCTAGGGGAAGAATGGTCATTTGAACTAGACTGTTCCTCTTTCTGAAGAGAAGAGTTGCCAGGCAAGAGCTTGCACTTTTTTTCTTTATCCTCATGTGTAACCTTGCCAAATTTACTGTGTGGCTTCAACCCATTTGCATCAATCGTGTTGAGACGCATGCATTTAACTTTATCTTTCAGAATTTTACGAGGTGAAGATGTACCATGGGATATTGTGAATTGGCTTTTGAGAGCATGTCTTTTCTGTTCCTTTTTTTCTTTACATATCTCTTTGAAGGTTTTTGAGTCCAATACATTTTTGTTACAAGACGGGTGGTCCTTTTGAACAGTACAGTTAGGAACAGGAAGAACTGCTTTAGATGGATCTTTCTGAGAAATGTTGTCTTTAAGTTTAGATGCCATTTTCAAAGGTGTCATTGGAGCAATATTCATGTGCTGATGTTTTATCCTGCTTTTCATTTTTTGATTTTCATTTTTAGATTTTATTAGATTTTCAGGTTTAGATTGCTTTTTATATACATCAAAATTTTGTGCATCAGATATCGGACTTGGTTTGTTTTCAACAAGTGTTGGCTGAGCCTCAACGGGGCTGAGATCATCAACAGTTCTTATACGTTTTACATCATTCAGGGTAGGGCTGTGAGGTCGTTTTATGCCTTTCTTTTCCACTGACAGAGTGTTTGCTTCATTGCTTGTTTCACTGCAATTCAACGGGTCTCTTAAATTACTATTTACAATCGGAGCACAATAGCCAGCTTTATTGGTGTTCACATCGTTGTCCCTGGAACTTTCAGTATTTAAGTCACTCTTTGTATTACCTTTCCCACCAGCCTTTACACACATACATGTTGGCCCATAAGCATAAAGTGAATATATCCAACTGTACAAACAACATGGACTTTCACCTGGAGAAGTGATTGCCATGTCCCCATCTACTGACTCCTTTAGACGCCTGATTTCAGTAGAATGGCTAAGGCCTTTTACTTTTGGTCCAGCAGAATCCTGTTCAGTAAGTTGAGAGTCTCTTGTGCTAACATCACTGGCTGACATAGCTTGTACCTGCGGAAACAATTTGGTCATGTTCACAGAGTCTAGCAAAGTAATTTTTATTTCACTTGAAGTGTTATCTATTTCAGAATCACTCATATCTGCCAATTCATTAAGTAGGGACTCCTGTGGCGTTACAGAAGTATGTTGCTCAAGACCTTTATCCAACAAGTTCTCCTTTTCAGAAATAAAGTATTCTGAGAAAGAAACCTTTTTATCAAACTTTGAATCAATCCTCTCCACTGTTGATTTGCCCTCCAATTCTTGACAACCAGAACTCACTTCTTTGGTACAAGGTACTCCAGCACACAACTCGCTTTCTTTATAGCACAAGTCAGCACTATTCACATAATTACTGACTTTCAAAGTGTCTGTACTTTCATTCTTTCCTGGGCATTCAATAAGACTGCCAGACAGCTTACTGCAGTTCTCAACAAGCAGCAATGTACTCTTCTGTTCAGCTGTGTTACTCTGCTTAAGGCTTTGATGTTTTGGGTTTTCCTTTTCAGAGCCAATTATTTCTTTAAGAGACATAAGTATGTTTTTTTCAACCATCTTCTGATGTGTAACATCATTTTTCTCTGCGCCTTGGCATGCAGGATCCTTTTTTGAGCTATTCCCTCTGGAAGAAAGCTTGCATCCCCTGTCGAACTGCAACTCCTGCTTTACACAACTATAGACTTGTGTCTCCGACATAGTGATTTCCATCTTAATTGAGCTTGGTGTTAGAGAGGGAATCTTAGCATCAGTAATATTTACAGAGCTACTGTTAGTATGCAGCAACTTACTCTGATCCATCACAGGGTCACATTTCTTAAGAATTTGATTTACAAAGTTCTTATTTTCAGATTCGGGAGAAATTGTGTCGTTTTGATCAACGCTCTTTTGAACTGTTAAAACATTTGTCTCTTGGCAGATATTAGAATCCTCCTTTTTAATAAGTCCACACATTTCTAAACACATTCTACCTTCTTCATTGAACTGTGGCTCCTGCTTAATACAATTATGACATTTTAACTCCACCTTCTCTGTAATTACATTGTTTTTAATCCCTTCTTTTTGACAGTCTGCTTCATGTTTACAGATAAGGCTTGGAGAATTGTGAGAGTTCACATCAAGGGGCAACCTACTCTTCTTTTCTGTAGTGCTGAGTTTCATAAGGCTTTGATACACAGACTTCTCATTTTCCAAGCCAGGAACTTCCACAGAAGCAGTTAAGTTATTATCAATGCTCTTTTCATGCTTTAGGTTTCTGTCTTCACTCACTTTGCCTATAGAACTCACTCTTTTAGAACCACCAGTTTCTGAAGTAATTCGGCATGCCTTGTCAAGTTGCAATTCCTCCTTCACTGTAGAAATAACTTTGATGAGTTCTTCATTTTTTATAACCCCCTTTCCTTCCAAATGATGTTTATTTTCCATTCTGTCCAAGCCAAAAGGAAATTCGATTAGAAGTTCAGAAAGTTGATTATCCAGACCTTGAGCCGAGAGTACTTCATCAGCAGACTCTCTTTCGTCTGCTCTCTGAGCTGTGACGGAGGTACATCGTTTGTGTGATACTTCTTCACTGATAGCGGAGTTCTGGTTTTCAAATTGTGGTGTAGGATTAAAAGGATTGTCTTTGCTGATCTGCTCTTCAGCATTGGATGCACATTTTTCAGCATCTTTTTCTTTACTAGAATCAGAATCATTATCTTTTTCACTTGCGTTTTTACTGTTCTTATTTATTTCATCTCCTTTCAAAGACACCTGTTCTTCTAAATGCTTTTCTTCATCGGGATTGCAGTCACAATCGCTGTGACTGCTTACTGCTTTAACTGAATGCTTCGATTCATTTATGTTCCCATCTGCCAAGGGTGCATATTTGTCGAAGCAGTTTTCTTTTCTAGCAACATAGCCACGTTCTTTTTCTCTAGGTGCTGGACTAAGAACACAATCAACTTCAGTTGCTTCACTTGCTGCAAGAATTTCTAAATCTTCACTATTTTGTTTTGAGCCATGATGGTATTTTGAATTGGAAACATTTTGGTTACGGACAGGCTTCGAAGGGTTTAACTTTGAATTAGAAGCCTCACTTACGTGGATATCCTCTGTGCAATAAGTCGTATTGTCGTGAGAGTTTGCAAAGTCAGGTTTCAAGCTATTGGAAGGTTTAACATCTGCAGATTGTAACACTTCAGTTTCATCTGCACTTGTCGAGGTGCCACTTTCAAGTTTTATCACAGGATGCAGAATGTCACTTTCTACTTTTAGAGTTGTACAGCCTACTTCTTTCGAACAAGATGCATCAAATATTTTTGCAATTTTGGAATCATATAATGTGCTGCCTTCAACAAGTGTACAAATGCTTGAAATGAGCAACTGCTCATTATTTTCGCCTGATAAAGTGTCAGAACAGGCTCCCACATGTACAGTTTGACTAACAGGATTACTGCCTAACTGACATATAATGTTTCCTGGCTCAGAAGCACCAGTTTTTTCTAACATCTCAATCTTACCTTCTTTGATGCTTAAATGCGTCCATGAATCATTTTTATGATTCATGGACGCATCTGAATCACGTTCGTCAGTCGGATGGTTACCACTCGGGGGTTGTGGTATGCTTCCGATCTCTGGCAGTGATGAAGCATCTCCCAGTGTACTATTTTGTTCCATCAAACAAGGCAATGTGGTTTCATGAACGGCTGGACACACTTCCACTTTTCGAGACTCACTTGCGTGATTTTCAATGAGACTGCCAGACTTTGAAAGTACCAAAGGATTCACAACCGCAACTCTTTCAATGGTTTTTGCAACATTGGAACCCAAAGCATCTTGTTTTTGCCCCACAGCAGTGCTAACAGGACAGTGACTTGCCTCATTTGCACCACATGAAGCTTTGGTAGGCTCACTGATCTGGCCAGTTTGTTGGACTATTTCCTGAGAGGTTGTACATTTCTGATCACTAAGACCTGCAGATGACAAGGATTCTTGTGGCTCTACACCGGAGCAGGCTGCTTGTTTATTCTGAGAAGTGCTATTACAAGGAGGAGTTTTCCACAAATTAAAGCAGGATTCCAGTGCTTCCATTGTAGCACTGCTCAGTTGGTATAAGGGAGATTCAATTTCTGCAGAAATTAATTCAGATTCTTCTAAATTTGAAGCTCCTATCTTAGTAACACTGTTTGAAGCCAGGGCATTTGAACAACACTCAGTATGTTTTAAGACACTGCTGGTTACTTCAGCGTTCTTCAGATTTTGGCAAGAATCATTATCCTTTGCAGAACATTGATCGTTTAATATTTCCGTCACCAATAGGTCATGTAACAATGGACTTCTTTTACTATGGTCGACTTTAGTTCCTGGTTGAAGGTTACTTTGCAGTTCAAAAGCACACGGAGACTGTTGACCTGTAGGCCCAATATTATCCACTTGTTCCTGGGATGTTATAATCTTGCAAGTGTTAACTAGTTCTTGGCTTGGGGCTGATCCAGTAACCTGTTCAAAAACCGTAAGCCCTTTATTTCCCTCAGGGTTCTGGTGAGTCTCAACGACAGTAGACTCATTCTTCCTTGAAGGAAAATAATCTCCTCCTGGAGAATTTATTGGCTGAGTAGGAGATTGTAATGTGAGGTTATTGTGCTGTTTTTGGGAAGGGCTAGACAATACAGGAGAATGCTTGCTAACTTGATTAATGTTTTCTATCCTCCACAGTCCCTCGTTATTTATCAAATCCTGCAGATGCCTGTAATTTCCTTCATTCGTTTTAACCAACAATTGGTTTTCCCTATACAATGTTCCATCAGGTTTGATAGGGGGAGAACTTGCGAAATTTGAGTCGACATCTGATACAGTTGTTCTATTCACGCTAAACATGTTGTCTAAATCTTTATGTGGCACACTTATTTCATGAGCACTGGAAGTTTGAACGGTTGTGCTTTCTTTACTTTTTAAAGAATCGTATATATATGCTTTTGATTTAAATAGCCTACCAAGGTGAAGTAAGCGTTTTTTCGTTGCTAATATTTCTAAATAAATTGCAATCAATTCTTTGCTGATCTCCTCTTTGGCAACAGTCGAGTCAGATGAAGGATTCACAAGTAATCCAACAACTCCGTTTGCATTGTCTTTCATTCGACTAGGACTACAAACAGAATAGGGTTTCTGAAACTGTATGTTGTCCAAAGCTTTTAAGCTTTGCTCACATTCAGATGTTCTAGTATTGCTGGTGTTTTCTACATCTTGGAATCCATGCTGGAAAGTATCATTTTGGGTTTGGTTTGAGGTGTGCGAATCATTCTTATCTGAATCACATGATGGCTTGTTTAAATGTCCCAAGCTTTCATAGGTCAGTGCTGCAACATTTGAAGCAGGAGAAATATGTCCAGGTGGGGGGTTATGAGGCTGGTGGTCAACTGCATACAATTCATCACCTCTATCCGTTAACAGCATTTGCTGCTGATGTACATTTTCATTAATGTACCCAACTGGCTCTTGCTGCTGTGTTGGTCGTTGAAGATTCAGTGGGTCTTCAAACTGAAAGACTTGTTGGAGTGGAAGCGATTGCTGGGTTTGCTTAGGCGGTTGGTGTTGCCTTGATTGTAGTAATCTTCTCAATGTTGCTTGCTGCTGCTGTTGCTGCACTGGCTGGTGGTATTGCTGCACTGCCTGCTGGTGGTTTCGTGACAACTGTTGAAGGTGCTGAGCTGCCTGCCGAGGTTGCTGCATCTGCTGCAGAAGTTGCTGCATCTGCTGCAGAGGTTGCTGCATCTGCTGCAGAGGTTGCTGCATCTGCTGCAGAGGTTGCTGCATCTGCTGCAGAGGTTGCTGCATCTGCTGCAGAGGTTGCTGCATCTGCTGCAGAGGTTGCTGCATCTGCTGCAGAGGTTGCTGCATCTGCTGCAGAGGTTGCTGCACCAGCTGCAGAGGTTGCTGCACCAGCTGCCGGGTTTGCTGCACCAGCTGCCGGGTTTGCTGCACCTGCTGCCGAGGTTGCTGCACTTGCTGCACCTGCTGCCGAGGTTGCTGCACCTGCTGCCGAGGTTGCTGCACCTGCTGCCGAGGTTGCTGCATCTGCTGCCGAGGTTGCTGCATCTGCTGCCGAGGTTGCTGCATCTGCTGCAGAGGTTGCTGCATCTGCTGCTGAGGTTGCTGCATCTGCTGCAGAGGTTGCTGCATCTGCTGCTGAGGTTGCTGCATCTGCTGCAGAGGTTGTTGCATCAGCTGCAGACGTTGTTGCAGCTGCTGCTGAGGGTGCTTACCTAGTTGCGGCCAGCTGTTTTGAACTGGTTGCTGGTGAGGAACAGATTCTTTTCGATACACTGTCTGTTGCTGTAGTCCTTCATGCTGGTTTTGCAGTTTATGAGCTTGAGACTGCACTGATTGTTGGCACTGAACTGGTTGTGTTGGCAATCTAGAGTCAAATTTAGGATGCCACACATTCCTGGTCTCAAGATTAGTTTTAGATACTAAATATTGTGGGGCGGATCGTTGCATTTGTGATAACTGGCTTGATACAACTGGAGCCTGGACATTGGCGGAGTTCTGCATATTTCCAAAGTTTATAGTTTGCTGGGAATTCAGAAGCTGTTTTTTTGCTTGCTGGTGGGCAGACAATGCACCTTCTTCAGCAGCCTGAATTGTACAGTTCTGTTCCTTTGTCCATTGCAACTGTGCCTCATTTGACGGTGGTCTGTAATCTTGGTTGGAGGGATATGTAAAAGAATCTTGCGTGGAAGGATAATGCTGTTGTAACATTTGTTGCCTCACATTTACAACGCCGTTTGGCGATACATTATGTTGGGATTGCACTTGCTGTGTATTTTGCCACGTTGCAGAATTTAGCTGAGAAGAAGCAATCTCCACTTGCTCATTTGAGACACAGTGTGACAAAGAGTTCCTCTGGGAGTTGGAATTAAAACTTGCTGTTTGATCCAGACGTCTTATTGATCCACTTGTTTGCATGATGCTCCGCTGTAAATTGTCAATGCCACCAGCAGCCATATCAGTGGACAATGCTACAGGAAGAGACTGCTGCAACATTCCGTTCCGTAAGTTGAGGTTTTGGCCAAGTGAATTTGGTATAATAGCCATATTATTAGATAAATGGCATTCATTTAGCTGTCCTGATCCAAATGTAGAAAAATTGGATTGAGAAGAAAAAGATGGCTGGTTGTTTCCAGAATATGTCTCTGAATTAGAGATCTGAGGCGAAGGTCTTTCTAAACGTTTCAACTGTTCGATATCTTGATCTGTTCTAATCCAGTCCATATCTTCATCACTTCCTGCCGATATTTTCACTTGTTTGTCAATTGTAAAGGTTTCTGAAATAAGAAATAAAAGCCTGATAAGGATTGGATGCAGGTTGTAATTATAATACACTGTAAACACTAGACATAAATTGTCATTTTCTTGGTGATAGCCAATATGCTCAATATAACATTTTAGAGGTTTTGGTTTACTTACTTTCACAATACAAAACACAATACAATACAGAGGAAAAAGAACATTGGAGTGCTCAAACTGCATGCATCCACTTGTGTGAATCACCCTAAATGTGGACAGGAACAAAGAAGCATGCTGTAAACTTTAGGTGAAGGTCCTTTGCTGATCTTATGGAGAGCTTGTCACTCTTGTAATTTTCTTCGGACTTGAAATACTTTTTGGAGCTGGGCATATATTTAGGTGAACGCATGAGCAAAAACACATTCTTTTTGAGCGTGAGCAACACAGAACATTATTTTTGGACTTATTTTAGACAATTCAACACCATTTGAAATGTAGGCTCACATGCAATGCGTTACATTATATCTATTTATTATAAGAAATTGAAATGATGGGACAGAAGCTTGAGCTAAAGCAGTTACTCCTTAATTCACTGTCAGTTTACATCTTTTCATGGTAAAAGCTACTTCTAGCCGAAGATTTTGGCATGCAGTCTCGGGGTCCTTCGGTGGTCTGTTTCTGGCTCATCACTGAGCTGTGAAGCAAAAAGGACTGAGGTCAAAGAGTACAAACCAGCAATGAGCTGCAAGTGTTTCTTTATATAGTTTTGCCCCACTCCGTCAGAAATCCTTCTGGCTTCTTAACCCCCCTCACCTATTTCGGAAGTTAAAATGCCATCCCATCTCCTTTCTGGACACATCCACCGGATGATAAATCTTCATCCCTCCCTGGTGAGAAGTAACCTTCTCTTTGTTCTCTGCTCAGCATATGACTTGTAAAGGAGTCTCAAAGGGGTGAAATTTTCACATTGAATACCTTCTGTGTTCACCTACGTGGACAGGCGTCTGCTTCAGGTAGTTGGATTGTCTTCATTTAAACCAGTGATGGTGTTATGTTGGACATATTATTAGCCACAACCACAAGGAGCTTACAATAGGTAGGGAACCCCCCTCAACTTGTGTTGGGTGGCTGAGCACGAAGGAGTAAAGTGGCTTCCAGCCAACCACCTCGGAAACTACAGTTCCAGAGTACGGACCTGGGGCACCTTCAGTGAGCTATAAGTGAGAGAGTCATTACAGCAGAATACTTTTTAGAGCAAGTGTTCAGCAGCCAAATCATTATTGGGCGTTGGTTTCCTGCAGGGTTTCTAGCAATAATACCGAAAAGCAATTTCGGTCTGCACTTCTTGGTTGAAAACGTCCCCATCAGATACTGATTTTTAAAAATATTTTAAATATGAACTAAACGAAAATAATAGCTATTCTCTCATTCTGGAGTAGGGGTAACCAACAAAATTATTGTAGTTAAGTTGGGGTTTGTCTTAAAAAAATAACTTTAGGGTAAGGCAGTATTAGGAAATCACATGCCTTGCACTATCGTGCTGTTTGAAGAAAACCCACAGGAAGACAGGCCAAATATCATGGAAGAGGGTGGCAATAGGGCACATGGGGATACAATTGTTTATAATGATCACTTAGGTTATGGTTGTTAAAAATGGTGTAATGTAAGCCAAAAAGAAGAAAACTAAACAGTGAAATTGTAGAAGCGGGGTGTCTAATTTGTCCTAGGTGCATATCTTGAAGTCCTAACTTACTCTTAACATACTATCTAGGGAGTGAATTTGGATTTCAGACTTTTGGTGGTTGATATGATTATGAGACTACTTTTGAATAGCTACACCTGCCTGCTGTGTAGATGCTTGGTGCTGCACATGAGCAATGACAAGGCAAAGTTTTTGTTTAGTGTTTTAATGTTTAGTCTTAGGGAAATAGGTTTTCTTGAAAGCATTGTGACTGCATATTGTCTGAAAATAGGGTCAGGGTTTTGCTTTAACAAAATGCAGTGCGCATTTGCTATGTTGTTGCACAACCCACAGCCATCTGCATTTAACTATGGTGACAATACCAAGCACCTGTGCAACATCCATGATAAATCACTGTTTTTGCTGAGAGTTTTTCAAAAAGGATTGTGGGATTATACGTTTTTTGCTGGCAGAATTGTTTATATACCGAGCAGCTCTGTGCAGCGACGTGAGTTCAGTGGGAAGCGGCCAAAGAGGTCCCATTAGTAAGTTTCATGTGAGGCTACAGTGCAATAGAACCTTAGTAGGGGAATGGTAACAAGGAGAAGGTATTTTCAAGAGGCCTGTAGTTGATCAAGATCATAAGACAGCATTTGTTTACAGTAACTTACATTTAAGAACAACCAGGTTAATGGAGATTTAGTCGCAGCTGAGTAAATAAACCCTGCTGAATAGTGGATGTGGGCAACTAGGGGAGAATTGTGTTCAAGGAGAGGAGGATTTTGTATGTGACAAGAACATGTTGCTCATACCCTAACCAAATTAACATATTGGCAGGGCTGGTGATTGCGCACGAAGGAAACTACGGACATGTACATGTTACATACACTTTTAAGTAACATATCAACAGAGTAGGTGATTATGTATAAAGACAAGTGTAGCTGTGACGAGGACAGGTTGCTAAACTTTAACCAAGGAGACCGGGAGAAGGCTATGTGACAAAGTGGTTGTTAGATTATAAAAGGCAGTTGTTGGAGGAGGTGGGTAGAGCTTGTGACCTCAAAAAAGGAATCGTCTAAGGTGGAGTCATGCAGGCAAACAGCTCTTTTACCAGATACAGGATGATGATTTGTTTGCTGTTGTTGGTGTGTGTCTGCCACCTGTAAACCGAATCCAAGTTAAACTTCTTGGCTGAACATTCATGGTGTTATGGGTATATATTCTTTATCAAGGGATAGGCGAAATTTAACTGAATGGAGTTAAATTTAACACAAAACGCTACATAGGATCATCCTCCTGCTACCCGAGGAGTAATCGTTGGTGCCCGTATCCATGGCCCGAAGTTGTTGACTTTTCCATTATCACTTTAGAAAACTGGACAAGATACGCCCCTGTTAAGAAGGCTCAGAGGAAATAATATCAGTGCCTGTATTATTGATGCAAGAATTAGATGGATGTATGATGTTAGCACGCACACTTTTACCACGCATTTTTTACAACGCAATACCTTTACAACGCATAGTGCTTTGGGTGCTGGATAGTGAATAGTTTAATTTGCTATTCCAACACCAGTCCCCGTGGACACTAGGGAAGGTTATTGGATAGTAAATTAACCTATTCACTAGCCATTCCCTAAGTCAGATCGCCTCAAAGCGCTATGCGTTGTAATGGTATGCGTTGTAACAGATGCGTGGTAATGGTAGTGCGTGCTAAAAGATGCGTGCTAAAGGTTGTATACCGAATTAGATCAGTGGGCAAGTGGGACATAAGAAATTGATGCTCTAGACATTTGAGCAATAACCCCTACAAGAGATTGAGAGTCTCCATGTGCTGCTTAACGGGGTTTAGAACTCTGATCTACTTCTCGGCTCCTTCAATATTACTCTACCACAATGAGGGTTACTTCACATCCAGAGACGTACCTGTAGGATACGACTATTTCGGTTTATGCCAGAGCTTCTCTCACTTAGAAATTTCTTCTATTTGTGTTATAAATTGCTAGCTGTTACCTACTATCATTTGTATAAAGGTTTGCTCCTTGTAAAGGGCTCTACTACTCTGGTGGGTAGAATTTGCTCAACAAGAAACAGAAAAGAGGAACAGTAAGATTGAGGGGATGTTTGTTATCCTCCCCTACCCCCCCGAATGGACTAGTTCCAAGTGTAAGGTGTCCTGGATTCCATAGTTTTATTCAGTATCCCCTTCCGTGCCATTGGCCAGAACAGTACGAAAATCTGGCAAGTTATATTTTAGAGTGTTCGTGAATAAATATGATCCAAGAGTTAAGTCTTGTGTATGGAAAACTGGTATTGCCAGGTATCGGTGTTCTTCAGGTCCAACAGTTGCATCCTATCTCCCCGTCTGATAACAATCCCGAGTAGATGAATCCCTTTCATTTTGAAATGTCTCAAGATCACCCACTCATTGAACTCTTTTGAGATGTATTACTGGGTGAAAACCTCAGTCTTTATTTTGGATTAGGAAAATGTTGCAGATGAAGATATGGGTGGAAAAATCACCTGAATAATGGCCCGTGTACATTCTCCTTCCTGGTATAAAGCACTGAACTGTTCTTCTGAACATATGATGGACCTCAGTCTCCACTTTGCTTCAGTAAGCCATAGAATTTCAACTGAACATTCTGTGACAGTCTGGAGTACTCAAGCAACACTAGTAATGTCCACCACTTGTGAAAAAAAAACAGTGGTAGCCTTCTCCAACCTTTACAAGGAAAGAAGGGATGACACTTACCAGAGTACACACTGGTTGCGGTGTTGTTGGCATTAAGGGAGCATCGAGGCCATGTCCTCCAAATGCTACTTGGGACGGGAAGGAACCTCCAAATTGGGTATGGTCTTGCCACTGCCCACAGTGGTGAGGTTGACCTTGTTGATTGCCTTGGGACAGGAAATGGCCAGTTGAGCACCCTTGTCCTCAGCTAGCCCATCCAAAAACCTTTTGGCAAATATTTAATTTATGGAGCCCTGTGCCTTGTCCAAGGACTTTAAGTGGACACTTTCTTGCTCAGTTCTTTCAGGAGTGGATCACAAAAGACACCAACTTCTCTTTGTTGGCCCAGCCTCAGACGTGGCGAGGCCCCTGTACTTTGGGTCAAGCTTAACAATTAAGGATCTATGTCTCTCAGTTGAGAGAGTGCAGTTTGAAAAGCCCAACAGAATAACAGCACATTGGTCCTAACCCGACAGGATCTCAGGTGATATAATCAAACCAGATTCTCTTGCCTCCTCTGCTCTATTTAATACCTTTGTATGGTGGCCTGTCACATCTAGGAGTTTATCCTGGCAGGCCAGTGAGGAAAAGTGGATACCTTTTTTGGGGGATCTTGTACAAACTTTGGTAAGGATGTAGAGGTTTTAATAAATGTTTTCTAGATTGAGCATATCTGTTGGCGCTTTACCGTGCTACACCGAATACATTTTTCTGCCCTTTTGGGTCAGGAAACAGGTGGATGGTCAGCCGGTGTCCACATCATCATAAGTCTCCAGCTATCAAAAGTCCATAATAGGTCAGAATCTGGTAAGTGATAATCACAGATGTGGATCGTGTTACACATGAGGAAACCCTGGTCTCCAACTTTATTTAACTTGATGACAAGAAAAAATTGACAAATTTCAGGTCATCCATTATTGTTTAGCACAAAAAAAAGCCATCGCAGCCGCCGCTGTGGCTACCGTGAGGGAAACGGCAAACCTTGACCACCATTGGCGGTGAGGGTAACGGCCCAACTACAAACCTCAGCAGCCCTTGCACGTCCGACGCTGCAATTGAGCCTGGAGACGCGATAAATTCACCACTGTTCGTCGCAATGCGGGAAGCACAAAAAGGCACCGGGACATTGCCATCGCAGCCGCTGCTACTGCCATGAGTGAAATGGCCAACTTTGACCACCATTGGCCGTGAGGGGGAACAGCCCAACTACAAACCCCAGCAGCCCTTGCCCCTCCAACGCTGCTCACTGCTGTTCTCCTGCAGCGCGGGACGCAAGCGGGCCGCACCTGGGCGAAGCACGTGCCAAGGGCGGGCCAGTCATAGACTGTAGGAGGCCAGGCGACCCCTCTGATAGACATCATCCCTCAAGCTCTATTGTGGTGAGTTATATGTACTGTTATTACGAGTGTAGAAACACTACGATATGAGGAAATGTACCATCATACCAAACTCCCGCACTTCAAACATAGACAGTATGCTGGAAAGAGCAGTTAATATCGTTGCCAATGAGATTGAACTAACCAAGAGGCGTTTGTCCCTGGGACTGGCAACTCCTCAGGTTGTTCCTTCTGCTGTTGAAGGCGATTGTATTAGCCCCCCATAACACCAAATTCATCAGTTACCACCCTCAGGGACTTACAAGTCTAGGATATTGGCTGCAATATGGAAAGTAATCAGGGCAGTGAGGGTATTTGGGCTGTTGAGGATTTTTTAGGAGCGACCTGTAACATAGACAATGTTTCTCCTAACCCAGTAATCATCGGGGCAAAAAAAAAGCGAACAGTGACCAAACCTACGAGCTCCAAGAGGAAACAACCACCTTGTTTAAAACAACGTACTGCCCTGAGCCTTGGAGATTCAAGGCACAGTGACCCCAGCGGATATGATAATTACTAACGCCAAAGGCACTGTGGATTTGACATCTTAAATATCAAGTCATTCCACCCACACTCAGACGGAGTCAGACAGGTCTCTCAACTCCCTTTAGACTTGATGATACCTCAATTGACATTATAGTGGACACTGTGTAGGAGCGCATCAGAGCCCTTGTTGCACAAGTTCCTACTTGTGTAACCATATATATGTAAGAGACATTAGTTAGTGATAGATTCCTTCTTAGAATATCCCCAGGCATTAGACAGAATCCGGAAAGTTTTGCTTAGCAGTACCCCTGCGCGTCAGTTGGTGGAGTCCTGCGGCTCTGCGTCCGTCACTGGCATCGTAAGCACTGAGATGATGTCACGGAGAGTACTTAGGCGCCACCACGAGCGCGGACTTCAGTTCTGTACACGACTTTCCGCACCAGGAACGCAGAGCCATGCAAGATACTGACCATTGGTGTATAAAACTAGGGCCCTAAAAGGGATGACCTTAACCCTAGTAATCAGTTTGCAGAACGGGGAGGATGGGTGGGCGGTAAGGAATCTATCACTAACAAATATCTCTTACAGATAGATCGTTACACAAGTAGTAACTTGTGCATCTGAAAGAGACACGTTAGTGATAGATTCCTTACCTTAGAATAGATACACCAGCAATACCAACCCCGGTGGTCTGCGAACAAAATTACACCAGAAAGTCTCAGAGCACAGAACAGCCAAAGAAGCCGTCCCTCCGGACTTGACTGTCAAGGTAAACGTGTGCAGCGAGGCTCACGTAGCTGCCTGCCTGGGAATGCCGCGTCCGAAGGCAGTAGTGGCTGCAGTAGCCCTGGTCGAATGGGCACGTAGTCTCACAGGAGGCTCCTTCTTGGCCGAGGAGTGACATGCTTTGACCAACAAATGTGTATGCTCTCCACCGGATGTACTTCCGTTCAGCAGGTATAACGTCAGTATCCACGTATCTAAGTGGTAAGGCACTATATGGGGAGAAGGATTTCGTACCTTGTATGTGCTCCGTTTGGTTCCGAATTGGACGCCGCAGCTCGAGTACCGCTGCTGACTGTGTCCTCGCGTGTGCCTTACCACTTAGATACGTGGATACTGACGTTATACCTGCTGAATATCAAGTGGCGTCTATCATTAAATTCCTCAAGATACCTTACAGCCGGGACGGAAGTACAACCGGTGGAGAGCATACAAATTTGTTGCAACAGTCAGTGGATTATCGCTGCCCAATTGGAGCCCTGACGAAGTTGAGGGTATACCACCCTGACGAAACACGTGTTGGCTGGGCGTTGCAAAAAATTTAAATTGAAGATCACAACAATCAAGACTGAATCAACAAACTTTTTTGTCTCAGAATTGTGCAACTTAACTGTCGATATTATACAGTTTTAATAATTGACGTGTGCACAGATCCTATGTTTTATCAGTAATGTTGAGCATTGCTGTTTCTGTGCTGCATCCTTTTCTAAAACCTGATTGGAAAACATCTAAGAGGTTGAATGTGTCGATGTGTTTATCCAGCTGTATCTGGAAGCATTTTTCGAGGGCTTTGGAAAGGAAGGGAAGGTTGGATATATGGTGCAGATTGTTGGGATCAGCCGCTATATTTTTGATGATGGGGGTAATTTGGCCTAGTTGGAGGGAAGCAGGAACAATACCAGTGGCAAAGGAAGAGTTGATAATGTTGGTCCATAGTGGGGCAATGATGTGTTTAAGTTCTTGTACCAAATGTGCAGGAAGAGGATCTTTTGTATGCGAGGATGGTTTAAGTCTGGTGATGATGTTGAGAACATTGCTTTCAGAAACTGGACAAAAATCCCTCCATGAAGTTGGTTGCATTACTAGCAGCCCTGAGACATGGAGCTGATGAAAGAATTACTGTGTACTATGATTCAGCATATGTCACCACAACAACTCATTCAAGCATATTGAGATGGAAAAGGTGCGGTTTTCTAAAACAGATGGCACGCCTGTAATGCACAAACAGTTACTTGAAGAATTAATTGATTCTCTGACACTGCCAGCAGAAGTAGCAGTAGTGAAATGTGCAGCACACACGAATGGCCAGGATTTTGTTTCCAGAGGAAATGCAATGGCAGATTGGGCTGCTAAAGCAGCAGCGAAAGGGCCAAGTTGTACACTATCACCATCCCCGACACAGACTGACTGCGCCCATTTTGCTTGCCAAACATACACCCTCAATAGTGCAGGAAGATATACAAAATGCAGTTGAGGACCCAAGTAAGTCACCACTCCCAGGTACACCTGATCCATTACTTCCATACACCATTGATGACACACAGCAATATGACATCATTGCACAGTTGCACCTCAGAGAGATACGGGAAAGTACCCCACTTGAAGTAAAAGAGGTATGAAAAAAGAGGGGAGTACAACAGGATGCTTCAGATTTTATTTACAGACAGACAATGACAGGAAAGCCTGTCATGCCACAAGCTCTTCAGCAAATAGCACTCACCCAGCTGCATCTTACTACACATGTCCCTTGTGATATCATGTCCACAACTTTGCAGACAGAGTGGTTCATCCCCAATGCATATGAGCATATACAACTCTTTGTTCATCAGTGCCTCATTTGTCAACAGTATTCCCCTCACCCAGCTCTGAAAACAGTTGCATCGACAATACCAAGGCCCAAGGGTCCTTTTAGAGAGCTCCACATTGACTATGTTGACATGCTAGACAGATGCCAGAATTACAGATACCTCATTGTGGTAGTGTGTCCTTTTTACGATGGATTGAAGCTGGACCATGTTTCCATTGTGACGCAAAGGCCGCAGATACCTTCCTGCTTCGTGAGGTCATATGTCGCTGGGGAATACCAGAGTCTATTCGCAGTGATAATGGCAGCCATTTTTCAAACGCCATTTTTGACACAATTGCCACAATGTCAGGGATAAAACATAAATTGACTTCAGCCGATCACCCCCAAAGCAATGGTATTTGCGAGCGCCTCAACGGACTGCTCAAAGCCAAGATCAGTAAGATAAGTGCCACAATTGGGAAGAAATGGCTCTATTGCCTTCCCATTGCTTTATTTGCACTTAGGAACAGCCCGAACTCTGATCATCACCTCACACCTCACCAGCTTGTCACTGGCAGATCAATGAATATGGTTGTTCCTTCCATCAGACCTAAAGTAGACAATGAAACGTCTTCTGAGATTGTGAAAGCTGAATTATTTGATTACTTGTGTGCCCTAACCCGTGCTGCCAGGTTCCTTTCTATTCAGATACCGAAGACGAAGAGCAAAGGCGGCACAATTTCCAATGAACTTTTGCCTATCCACCCTGGAACACAGATCTTCATAAAGAAGCAAGTACGAAAGTGGAGAGACCCTAAGTACGAAGGACTCTACCTGGTCATTGACTCTTCACCCACTGCGGTCCGAATAGCTGAACGCAAAGCATGGGTCCATCTGAACCACGTGAGGATCCATCCAGCACCATCAGAGATTTGAACATTTACCGAAAGGAGGGCGCCTTAGTTCCCATGACGATCCAAGACAAAGAGTATGGAGAATATATGAGAGTCTATGGGATAAGAAACAACAACAGACCAACGCCTGCAACCAAGATATCCGTTAAGAAGATATGTATTATTGTTATTATATTCTTTGTTATGTTTGTTGCTTCAATTGCTGTATTCCATTGGCTTGCACTACAAGCGGAGAGAGAAAAGGCTATATCTAGCAATATTAGGCCTACCACCTTAGTAGGATATCACATACCCAAAAAGCTTCCTGGTAACATACTAGATGAGGAATGCCACAGCAATGGCTGCACCACCCCTGTACCCACCTTGACACCTTCCACACCCCCTGCAGACCCCACCGAGTGAGACAGGGTACTTGATATCACTGTGAAAACCCCTGGGAAAGATGTCCCTAGATGTTTCCGTCAGCAGAAAAGGAGTATCAGGTATAAAATGGGTCGCAATAAAATACCAAGGATATATACCCCACGTACCCAACGTAAGGAGAAACACACTGTACGGGTTTCAGACTGGGTTAGTGATCTCAAGGACACAGTTGTGTACACATTTGAACAGCACTCTATACCTGATTTTTACTCCCAGCGTCCTAGTGTGTCAGTGGAGGATTAAGGTATCCACAACGCATGGTTAGATAACATGTGGTATAGAGACATGAAGGAGGTGGGAAGAAAAGCCACAAATGACTCCTGCTTGTGTGCTCACACATTCCACACACTGTAGGTGCAGATAAACTGCTCTTTCCCAAAGAGATTCCACCGCCCACTGCCAAATGTCTCCTACACCTGTTTCTTTGCCGCAGGATTCAGATCCAGTCAGCAAAGATAAATAAGGCGTTTGTAGACGCCTCAGAGTGGGATAACAAGTATGTTACATTCACTGTTGTTTCTGATCCAGTGGAATTTAATAAGAGAATGGAGGTTTACCATGGTATGGGAGTGTCTGATGACATGATGCAGGTTTGGGAGTATCAGTTTAAAACACTAGGATACTTCACTTTCCCAACACCCCCATCAAAATGCCACACACCTGAATATCAACAAGTCAACCCCACACACAACACATGCCCTTGTCAGTGGAGACCAATTTTGCACCTGAGGGCCAATATATATTTTAACAGCAAGTGGAATGGCCCACATGACTTGGTATGTAAGGCAGCCTCCTTAGGTAGCCCGGTTGTAGGTCAGGAACATAAACATCATGCCAATGAGACTATTAGGAGGGAGTGTGCTGAGATATGGGCACAAGAAACTAGAAGATACACTCTCAAGGAGGGTACAAAGTACAAACCAAAAAGAGCATACAAGCTGAAGTCTCCTCTCCTTTGCTTCGTAGGTAACGGAACAGTACCTGTGGGTCAAAACACAAATTGCAGTCACGCAATTTTTAATTTGGACTTTCAGTGCGGCACCTCCAGTCTCATTGACATTTACTGGGCCTGCGGCGAGCCCATTTATCTGCAACTGCCCCCCCCCCCCCCAAAAGGCAAGGACTTTGTTCCATTGTGACTATGCATGAACTGCATCTTGTCATCCCAGCAGCGAACATTTCCCACATCCATGCACACCCAATGGCAGATGATGTTACCCTGCTTCACCACCGGAAGAGAGAAGTCATGAAATACTTCTCAGATGACCCATTTCATAAAATACCTCAGGATTTTAGACTCTTCAACGATGCCGAACTTCTCTTTGGGGGAGTTATCCCCATGTTCCAGACTAAAGCCAATGCCCGCTGGCTGCAAGTGACCAGATATGAACTGATGCAGCTTGTTAACAACACCCGGGATGGGTTCAACGCCGTGAAAGAAGAACTTAGACCCCTGCGACTTATGGTTCGAGAGCACAGATACGTTCTAGACCAGCTAACAGCAATGAATGGTGGTGTGTGCGCCAAGGAAGGTCCTGCTGTACTTTTATATTAGCGAATGATGCCGACAATGGAACACTTACGAAGGCCATCGAGGACTTGGACAATCTGGGGAAAGAAATGCATGAGGAAGGAGGTGCTCAAGCGGATGTCTTAAGTAACTTGTTCAATTTGCACTGGATGCCTTCATGGCAGTCCGCAGTACTCAAATTTTTAATGCCAATTTTCTGTGTGATGTTATTGTTGTGTTTTGGAACACAGCTACTGATACACTGTGTAAAGAGATTCAGCCCTAAGGTGATGGGGGTGAACTATGCTGGCTCAGGTTCATATACTCGAATTCGCAGGGAAAAGGGAGATGATGGAGGCGACAGTGATGAGTATAGTGGAGGTGACAATTCCTGACTCCCGCCCATTACCAGATGTTCCTATGGATAGTCAGTATCAGGCCGAGGTGCATAAAGTTCCACCACTTTCATCACAGGGTGACTTGATACATCCCTATGAGACAATGTGTGATAAATTAGGGAAACCCAGTGCGGATTTAGAAATAATACAGGACAAAAATTCAGAGGAGCCGCCTCTTTATAACTCGCCCTGGCCACTTCCCCCATCTCCAGCTAAGTATGCAGTTGTATGATGTTTAATGATGCTTGATTGGTTCAAATATGAACCAGAGGGGGAAATGATGGAGGGAGAACATTTCACTGCATAGTTATCCAAGGACACCCTTATCACTTGCTCAGCATGACCCCTGCGTAGGCCCTGCTGCTTGGAAGTTATAGGCCTCAGTTAAGTTGGCCTGAGCACTGCCATTTTCTTTCAGCTTAAGCAGAAGCAGAGAGCAGGTTGGACCCAAGCTTCTCCCAGCTCCACTTCTCTGCGAGGCCTTGCACTCCTTCTAGGCCCCCACCCTACTGTATGCTAGGTTCACGAACATTAAAGTTCAAGTTCCTCCTTAATCTTGCAACACACCCAAGCCCCCCACCTAAAAGCTGTGAACGGGGAAAAGGGAAGTTCCCACCACAGCTACTTCAAGCTGTCCAATAAATGAGGATAAATGTGGCAAATTAGTATCACAGACTGGCACATAAACGCATGAATAGAATCCTTCGAAGCAATAATAACACATTTCTGTCGTCCATGATAAATTAATGACAAACTTTCAGTCAAAATGGCAGGAACTCAGTCTAGATTGGCGTACGTGCCACAATTACGAGAAAGAGGCTACATCTACACTTATCGATGGGAAGGTACCAGGCAGGGGTGTGAGAGGCGATAGAAGGGTATGTGATACAAGATGACGTGATTATAGTCTCACGGTTTGGACATTATAAAAAGGAGGCCCGCAAGAATATCGGGGGGGGGGGGGGGGGGGGGGCAAATCCTCGTCTGTTTGTAGGTATTCAGGCAGAGAGTTGTCTCCAAGGGCCCTTGATCAAATGTTTATACTTTGTGCGGATTAGTATTTTATCTGTATTGTGTTTTAACTGCTTTTCAAAAAGACATTTGATATCTGCATATGTTCTTTTTAACTTGTTTTCTACATTTAAGCATTTATATTGTGATTCTAGGATATCTCACTGGTATAGAGTTGTGAGCGTACCTAATAATAATAATAATAATAATATGTACTCTGCATTCTAATGTATTTGCAGGGTTTCTCTATGTAACTAGCACAACCGTTTTTATTCAAACTGCCTAAAAGCCCACAAGTGTACTTAATTATAGCCTCTCTCTCTCATGGCAGCTGTAAAACAGTACTTTGTATATTCAATTGAATATTTCTAGAAGCTGTGTCTTCTAATAAAACTTGTACAACTTTCAGAAACAGTCTCCAAGGCTCATATATCCATTTTTTCCTGTTTTTAGAGCAAGCGTTCCAGGAGCTCCGGTACAAATTAAGCTGTCCCATTAGGACCATCTCCCCGGTGCAGGCACTAAGCAATGCGCTAGCCCCCCCCCTTCCAGACCCTTAATTAATCTTCCCTCCAACAGTAGTCCTCTTTGAAATAGGCATGTTTAAAGTTTCTGCAGCTCTACGGAAGCACAGCTCCAATCTACTAACCTTGTGGGAGGGGGCGTATTTCTCCCTGGGATTTTCTAGCGCCCATGAGTGCACCCCTGCCGGGGCACCACTTTCACCGCTCCCTGGGTGCAGTCGCACAGCTCCCCTTTGCTCCATGGGTGCAGTCACACAGCCACCATTTGCTCCCTGGGTGCAGTCACAAAGACACTAATCGCTCCCTGGGTGCAGAGGTACAGCCTCCTCTTGTGTTGCATGCACAGCCTCCCTTTTATGGGTAGTGCTGACAGTAAAATAAATCTCGCGCCCGTCGTGCTTGCCAGCTAATTTCGGGAATCGCGAAATGCTGGAGGGTCTGATTAGGACATGCTACACACACCAGGGCATGTCCTACCGTATACTTACAATGCACCCTGCCTCAAACTGAGCAAGACAGGAATTGCAGGAGGGACACCAAAGGGGAGGGTACTGCCTGTTTTTTCCAAGGTAAATCCACATTCGAACTAAAATAGCTACAGGAAATTAATTGCTTGAATATACTCAAGTGTCTATAACATTATGAGCCACTCATATTAAAGGAGGCAGGAAGCAGGTAGGATTAAAAAACGAGGCGATTAATGTTTAGAGTGGCAATGGTAGAACCTGATTGTTTGAAGGAACACCAGAAGCAAGCCTGATTCACACCAAACGCTACTTGAGGATGTAGACTTGAAATGGAGCGGGCAAGGCCATGTCCATCAGGGTTTACATTTCTTTCACAAGCATAATTCACTGGCACAGCCAGGACGTTCTCGGTGTCAAGTACCACTCTATGTTGTGTTTTTTCGAAGAATGTAAACATAGCACGGCTCTTTGAGACTTCAGATCACTGTGCGTTACCCATGTGGTGTATGTTTATTATCCGTTGTTCTTTAAAGTGATTCACGTCGTCAGTGCTTTAGAAGTCGTATCTCACACAGGAAGCCGAGTTGTTCTCCGATTGCGCATGCCATCCACCATGTACGGGTTGCACAGCTGGCATATTTCACTGATAAAGCCTGGCTGGCAGCAAAAAACACCCTGCCCCTTTCAAACCGCGATTCTTCTTTTCTAAATCATAATAATTATGAAAAGAAGAAGAGGGGAGAAGAGTTTAATGGGGGGTTGATTTCGCAGGTACTTTTGTAAAAATTGCGGCATTTTTACAAAAGTGCCGATTTCGCGGGCACTTTTGTATAAATCGCTGCATTTTTATAAAAGTTTGGATTTTGCGGCAAACCGCGAAATCCTGGAGAATCTGCCTTTGCTATCTCTGGCACTGCCTTTCTGACCCATATGTCCTAAAGGCAGTGGAAGGAAAAAAAGTTCAACAGGGCACTCATGAGCAAAGTTTACTTCCGGAAGCTTGCAGTTACCACGGACTTCTGACTCTTTAACCAATACATGTGTTCAGGATTAGAACATGGGCTACACTGATACATAATGTCAGCAAAAAGGCATCTCCACTTATTTAGTTATGTGTGAGCATGTGAGGGAAAAGGATAATAAGCGCAGGAGAAACAAGAGGGAAGACAAGAGAATGAGAGAGTGAATAGTGGAAGCAGAGGGAAGATAGGAAGAAGGTACTGTAGAGTGGCAGATCAGTGAAAGAAAAACACCTGTGTTTGTATTTTATGTGTGAGAGAGATAAAAAGACCGCTGACATGGAGGATACCAATATAAAAGAGATTGAGCGCAACAGGTGTGAAAAAGAATGAGACACATGAACGAAGTGAGAAAGAGACAGACTATACAAACAGATGAGAAAGACATACTAAAATCAACAGAAAAATGTTTGACAAGTGTGAGAAAAAAGTGATAAGGAGACAGGTGGCTGAAAGATAGCTGAGAAACAGCAGATAGGTCAGAAAGAAAATTTAGTGAGGGGAGGAGACTAGGGTGAGGAAGGTGATTAAAAGGCAGATTTTTGTGAGAGACCTCCAATAAAGATGGGAGAGGCTAGTGAAAAAGAAGGGGTTAAAAGAGACAAATGAGAAAGAGGGTAAGACAGTGGGGAAGTTGTGATATAGAGACGGAAAAGTAAGAGACTAACAGCTGAGAGGGGTAGGGAGGTAGGGAAGAATTAGAGCAGTGATATAGAGCCAGATGTATTGTAGCTCCCATATTCTTAATAGGCTCTGCGCATTTGAATAATATATCCTATAGATTAGACGTAGGACTGAGGTCGACTATGTCTTTATTGAATATATTAAATTTAATAGAGAGTGCCAGCTAGCTCAGAGGTCACTAGAAACGTTCTCGAATTCACAAGAAGGTATTAGTTTCTGACAACCGCATAAACATGGCAACTTTGTTTCCCAAGAATAAGAAATGTATCTCTAGAGTCGCGGAAACAATAGATAAGTATTTCACTCAGTCACTTGTGTATGCTTTGTTGCTACAGAGTTGCAAAGAAATAGAGAGACGGGCGTTTTCAATAAAAGGTTTATTGAACAGTCTTCTTTCTCATGCAAGAAAAGTGAACTGCTAAATCGTAATGCAAACTGCAAAGTATAATGCATACAGCGAGAACAATATTATAAATTAATACTGTAAGAGCATTGTATGGTTTCTAAACCATATAAAAATACATACATAAAGAACAATGACTAAAACTACTCAACTGGTGCTTCTAAAATACGCCTACCCCAATGTACCTAACCTAAGTCTAGTACTTGGAAAGAAGTAAGTATTGTGTAGCATAGGTTTTAGTTTTCTTTGCCAAGAATCTATCCAATATTTCTCTAGGTTCTAATCATCAGCATACCTTAGTTAAGAATGAAGGAGGTCTGGTATCTCAGGACTCTATTTCCCAACACCCCGCAAGAGGAGCTTGGAAACGCTGGAACTGGATTCCAGACGAGAGAAAGGCAGTCTTTTGATCAGTGCGTCAGCTGGAGGATCGGCTTCATTCAGCTCTTGCTGTAGCGAGCTGCGTCTGGCAAGTAGATGATCGAGCTGCTCCGAACCGCTGTGTCTTGCTAGAGCAAGTGAAGGTATATTTATACCTTGAAGGTGTCTAGGAATGTCATAGTTTGACAAAGTCGGGCATAATAACGGCAGGAAAGAACCCATAGGAAATAGTCGTTCTTTGCAAAGTAAGAGTTCTTGGATAAATCAATAGTCAAGCAAGGGAAGGTCCCGGACTGCTTAAGCCGGTTTTCCAAGAAATTGTTGTGTCATCTGCAATTATATTAGGTCTTAACTTTCTACAACTTTATATCTCATGTTGTCTGTTAGTGATGTGGTTTTTGGGTCATGTATCAAAGAACAGTCTTAACTAGGTAAACTTATTAGTTGGGACGGGTGACCTTAGCATCAGTATGTTATCTTTCAATTAGAAGCCATTTAAATTAAGTGAAATGGCAGACGGGTAAAAACGAAGGCTAGATCCCTTAGATAATAATGAGCGCATTTATTTCTTATGTGAAGTGTGCATGATGTGGACTCTCATGAAGGTGTTGTAGGAGTGCAACAGTATACTCTGAAAGAGGGAGAATCAGTGTAAGTGCCTCAGGGCGGACTGGATGAATGTGATTTAATATTACTGTCCTTAAATAATTAATTCATAGCTCTGATTAACATTATTTTAAATTGCTATTGGTGTGAAATTGATCGATGCTACATGCAACAATTGGTGTGTAAATATAAATGTTGCAAATGTGGCTGTTAAGCACCTTGCAGGCCTTGCAACTGGAGCTGCGGTCTAGGGAAGTGGTCTCAGCACAGAAGAGTCTCTCTCCAAGGGCGAGCAGCAGATCCCACCCTCCCTGACTGCATGTTATGGGGATGGTGAGGTCACCAGGATAGAATTACCCACATACCAGTCAGTGCCCTGGGGCCAGTAATTCCCGCCAGATTGATACCCCAGTTGCTGTCACCTTGAGACCTCTCCCAGGCATGGTCTTCCCTCTTGTAAATACATGGCGAGTTCATGCCCCACCGCCCTTGAGAATATTGCCTCTGCATCCACTATGTGAATACATCAATTTGCAAAGGGGTGAGTGGGAGTTATATGAGCTCTCAAATGTCAGGATATTTTCCAATGGTCGTCCTGGCTTACACTGGAATAAACCACTCAAATGTAAACAGAAAGAATTATGACTTGTGATATGCTGCAGCAATAAGCCAGGAGCACTGAAAATGAACTTGCATGTCGGTATTACCACGACTCCGCCAACAAAAAAAAAAAAATAATTTGAAGAATGCATTGAAGAAAACTTTGACGGAAGAAAAAGAAAAATGGTTTAAACAGGATTAATGTGGATAAAATTGGAGTCATACTGTGTATGTTCGGCCTATAACAGTTGTAGGGCATCTTGGCTGGCGCACCACTTGGGTATTAGACAGTGTCTTGTAATGTGTTTAGCTGGTTTTTTCGTGCAATACACGCCCAGGTGTTGCACACTAAAATGTTGCCTTTGAGCATAAACTAATTCTAAAATGTATAATGCCTGAGTGCATTCTATCATGTGCATATACCTATGAACATGCTCATGGCTCAGCTCTTTCCAGGGCTCTTAGAGCCAAGCCAGACCCGTGGCTCGGCTCTGGCTTGGGCTTGCATATTAATCTGTTGGCTCGCACCTAGAACACAATCAAAAATAAGACATCACATGTGTATCTGTGAATGTGCACGTTCAGCCCTTGCGTTCTCGCAGCTGCATAATGCACATTTACTGTTACCCATACCAAAGTAATGATTTTATCTACTCCAGAAGGATGAAAGTTGGAGTGGCCCCACTATGAGTGGAACATGTGAGCATGAGGTTACACACAAGAGCCAAATTTATATGTAGACACACACTTGTGCGTGGGCGCACACACACAAAATCAGCATTCAAACCATTGTTTTGCTTACATTAACAGTGGAAGAAGAGCAGCAGCTCCCCCAACCCGCCTCCCCCCAACACCAGGTGGGCCCTACACACCATAAAAGCAGCAGGAACTTAGTGCAGAAGATACCAGACTGAATGATGGCTCAATTGGCTGGAAGAAATACAGACAAAGACGCCTTGGTCAAGGACTCTGCAGCTCCCAATCAGACAAGAGTCTAACTTCTACGGTGCAGTGTCTGCTTAAGATCACACGAGAACCTGCCTTCAGCCGGGCACATATATCTCCTCGGTAATGATTCCAAGCCTTTCAAACCTTCCCCCACTTCCCAGGACACCCCCTAGCCGCATACACCGCTCGTTCCCTAAACATGCACCAATCCAGGTCCTCCATCCACTTCTCGATGCGGGACAGCTGGCTCGCCCCCCCACAACTGGGCAATGTTGCGCTTAGCTATCACGCACGCCAAAGTCACCCATTGTTTCTTATACGAGTTTAGATCTGTTGGCTCCCAAACATTCAAGATACACCTGCGGGCCTCAGGTCTCCTCTCCACCCCCAATACTTCCCGCAACTTGTCATGGATCTTCCCCCAGTAGGTCTGCATCTCAGTACAATGCCACAGTATATGAATGAACGTTCCAAGTTGCCCACACCCCCTCCTACACTCCCCACCCTCCGAGCGACCCATACGAACTAGACATGGCCCTGTGCCAAACGACCTGTGCAGGTTCTTTAATTGTAGCAATCTAAGCCTCTCTCTGTATCGCTACCACTTGCGGAGAGACTGCCTCTCGCCAATCCTCATCATCTAACTCCAGCCCAGCCTTAATCCAGTGTGATTTTATAAGGGCCAACGGGACCTTCATGTTGCTAATAAGCTTCTTGTATATCAGTGAGATGGTCTTTTCAGGGAGGGGACCATCTAACACTCGGTCCTCGAGGGGGGAAGCGTTGGGGAGTAAACTGTCTCTAGGAATATGTGTATGCAACGCATGACTAACCTGAAGGTAAGGGTAGTGTTCACTGTCTTGAAGGTGGTATTGCTGCTTAAGGGATTGAAATGTGTGGACCGTGTCCCCTCCCCAGACATCCTTAATCTGAGCAATCCCAATGAGGTCCCATTTGTCAAAGCATTTAGACTTCCATGGACCCCCCAGCTTCTCCGAACTCCACGGCGGAGTGACTAGCGTGAGCCTCCCCTCCCATTTGAGATATCTATTGGCCGCATGCCACGCCTGTACTGCATGAGCCGTGGGTCCCGTGAGGGTGAACCGGTGAGGTCTGGCGTATAACGCTCTAGTGAAGTCGCCCCCTGGTCCATAGCGTATCCAGAGTCCCCAGGTGACCCGTATAGAACGTGGTTCACCGCCGCCAGCTGAGAAGCCAGTAGTATTTTCGTAGATCTGGCAGTCCTATCCCTCTGTCGTACCAGGGAAGAGTACGTTTAGAAAACGCGATGTGGGGCCTACCCTCCCAGAGAAGCTGTCTCTGAAGGGCCTCCACTTCTCTGAAATAGGACACCGGAACCTGATCCATTATGTTCTGAAGGGCATACAAGAACCGGGGAAGGGAGCCGGCATCTTAATATGCACTGCTCTACCCAGAAAAGAGAGCGGGAGTGCTTTCCAACACACCACATCTCCCCTTAAGCAGGTCAAAGGGGGGGCCCAGGTTATTTGCAAATCGTAGTTTCGGGTAAAGTGTAACGTAAATGCCGAGGTATTTAACCCCTCCCGGCTCAATTTGTATCGGGCAAGAATTCGGGACTATCGGCGGAGCGCCTCTGAGAACAAAAAGTACTGACTTTGACCAATTTATTGAAACGCCCGAGTACCTTCAAAAGCTAGCAAGCTAGTCCAGGGACTCTCTCGGGTTGGTAAGAAAGAGCAGGATATCGTCTGCATACCTCCGAGAGTGTGGGTAATAGGCTGTCCCAAATCATTCCGCTATTGTCTGTCTCAGTATATGTCCCAGCCGAGGTGTACAAACCACTATAATACTTTGCAAAGCTATCTGCCACCGCCTGTGGATCTGTGATTCGACTGAAGTAATCCCCTGCAACTCCGGGACCAGCCGCAATGCCCCCTCTCCCCTCTCCAGCCATGCTATCAGTTTCCCAGCCTTATCCCCGTGTTCATATACCCTACTTTGTGCCTCCTCATTCTGCGCGAGGCCCTTGAATTCATCTGGTTTCAGTTGTAGCAGGAGTAGTCTCTCCGGAGTCGCCGCCTGAGGCACCTCTCTTTCCAGCCTCAGCACCTTCATCTCCTCCTTTTCTAGCTCCACCTGCCGTTCCTTCTTTTTCTGGACAATCAAGGATATGGCCTCCCCCCGGACAACAGTTTTATATGCCTCCCATAGGGTCTGCGTCGAGTCTACCGTACCCAGATTCTACTGAAAGTACCCGTCTGTAACCTTTAATATTTCTTTCTTAGTAGCGGGATCCCTAAGGTGCCACGCACTAATAGGCGCAACCCAGTTAAGTCTCTAGGCATCACCCTTGACAAGAACTTATCAATGGAGGCTCACAACAAGAACTCTGCAAAAAGTGCTCTCTTCTCTCTAAAACTCTTCAAGAAACTGAAACCTTTTCTACCCCACGATGACCAAGACAGTAGCCCAATCCCTAGTTCTCTCTAAAATAGACTACGGGAACACCATCCTTACAGGGACTCCAAAAGCGCACCTAGCCCCTCTAAGAGCAGTGCTGAATATGTCCGCTCGACTCGTATCAGGAGTTAAAAGATCTGAACACATCACTCCAGCTCTCAACTGCCTCAATTGGCTTCCCATGGAAGGGAGACGTATCTATAAATTGGCCTGCATCACACACAAAACCCTTCACTCTCCTGACCCCAACTACTTAAATAATAAATCGAGTAGAGCAGGTCAATCCAGAACACTAAGAAGCTCCAACTCACTCCTTATTCCTCCGCAATTGAAAAAGAAAACGTAAATTGTAAATGTAAATTGATACCCAATACCGATTGTTCTCTGGCAACGCTCCCAGGATATGGAACGCTCTCCCTGGAATCCTCAGATGCAACTCCTCCTTCTCCTGTTTCAAAGGGGACCCGAAACTCCATCTCCTAAACAAATACTTTCATGACCAACGTCAACTAACCTAGTCTTCTTTATCCGAGTTGTCCCCTCTCTCTCTGGACATTCATGGATAGTGGGTGACCGGACTATGTCACTCTCGCCTTTTCTCTTATTGCTCTCTCCTCCTCCGCTACACTGCATTTTTTTGCACATGCTGTATTTTTTGGTTTCTATGGTTTGCTTCTTTACTGCCGGCCTACTATGTAATGTAATGTCATTCTGCTGTGTGTATCAATCAATCAGAGTACTTGTAAAGCGCGACTCACCCGTGAGGGTCTCAAGGCGCTGAGGGGGGGGGGGGGGGGGGGGTTCTGATACTTACTGGTTAAGCTAGCGCTATATAAAACTTAAAATAAAGTAAAATAAATAAAAAATAAAAAAGTGCACCCAGCACCACTCATCCCACCAGTGGTTCGGCCCCTTACCGCATGTCAACACATTCCAAGGATGGTGTATACAAGGCTCCAAGGCATTACATTACTTAAGGAGATATAACACAAGAAAGTTTTAACACTTGTCAATCATACCTTCTTCCTTAATAGGTCTCCCTGGGTATGGGTCGAAGACACCTCTGTAAGGTTCTTTCATATTTACAAGTCTGCACAAACCCACTACGGCACACTGCGGGTGAGGTCCCGGTTGTAAAGTAAGAATCCTGGCCCGTTATGAAAAAAGTTTGCCGATACGAAACGCGACTCTTGCGTGGTTTTCCACAACTGCAATCGTAAAACGTTTTTATCCAAACAAAAAGGGAAACGCTATCCGACGATAAAATAGCTGGGGAAATAAAAGCTCATCTTTTGTAACTGCTTAAAACATAATCATAGGCATCGAATCATAGGCATCGTTATCTAATGCACTTGAATAGTGAACATCTGCCGTGTTCAATCAGCTCTCACATATTGCACTTGTCTATAAAAAAACACCAGGGGGCAGCACAGCTTTACGTACCCATTCGAGTTATGTTTTTCTATTAAACACAGAGCGGAAATCTTTCGAGCAAACGCATACAAATAGTTGAAATTGAAAAACAGTGCGTTCTTCTTATTGAAAATGCAGTGCTCGTTTTCAAAAGTGTCATGTGTATTACGGTCTATATATATTTAATATGCATTACAATATTTAAGTACATTTATTCTTTAAAACGTAAAAACCTTCATATGTTTACAAAACATTCAAAGACGTGTAGCACCTAGTCCATTGCTAAAAGTTAAGTGGTTCTTATATTTTCAAATAGAAGGTTAACGGTACCACAATAACTGTTTTACAACTTCGAGGAATATAAAAACGTTAAGAGATGCATTAAACACATCTCACTTAGACTTCAAATATGAAGGGGTGGAACATAAGGCAAGAACGGTGCTACCTACTCTAGTCCAGCTATGCAAGAGCTTGAAAAGAGCTACAAAATACAGATGGCTTATAGTAAGAACGGTGCAAGGGACTCCATTTGGGCAGTTACGTTTCGTAGCTTAGTCGAACCATCCGTAAAAACTCCAAGTGATTAGTTTTTCTGCGAGCAATAATAAAAAGTAATGCTTTCTTTTTAGACCAGCTGAGTATGGAGCTATATTAAAAGGGATGTGATACTGCGCCAACGAGACGAACGAAAAAAAAACTGAAGAAAAAAAGCTGTTTCTTTTTACATGTCAATAAAAAGCTTTTCTTCATGTCACATAAAAATACTAATAGTTTCTCTGCATCAGTTAAATGTGACAGACAACAACTTTGCAGAAATGCTGCAAGTAAGTCTACCTGCACCACAACCACTTTCAATAATATTTACTTAACAAGATTTAACCGCAACACAGCGGAAAAGGAGTGCGTGCATCGCAGCAAAGCCAGCTGAATTTGTGACCACAAACCACCTATTTCCGTTCTCGGTTACATTCACTTGCAAAAAGAGCCTGTTCCATGGACTTCAATCAGTCTTCGCGTTGAGAAAATAACACACTTAAATGGACATGGTCTCAATTTATCCCGTGCTACCTGCCAGACCCTTATTAAATTGCATTGCCCAGTTATAAGGGGTTTCTGTAAAACCCAATTACGGTGCGGGTCGTTTGGCGCTGGACTGACTACATGTAGTGAACAACGATACATTTATATTGATAAAGTAAAACCAATACGAAATAGATTACAGTGAAGCGGCTCAAAGATGCAGCATGAAAGCACGACTACAAATCATAGTATCCAAATTACTATTGGGTAAAATGATCATAACCCTGGTTGAATGTAACATTATGTTTTGGAGCTCGATCTATGGAATTACGAAAAAAAATGCCCCAAAAACAAGCGTATCTTGCAAGAATCTCGATATACAACTGAGCCCAAGGCACTTCAGCCAGGAAAGCAGCACGCACGACAGGGACAATATAACCAAAACAAAAGCATGCCAGTTGATAAGAGCTCTCTTTACATTCTTCCGGTGTCGAGTGACATTTACATAGAGGTCACACAAATCACGGGTGTGGCGCAAAGGTCAGTCCTAATAAGAAGGAAAGAGTTGGGGCATGCTCAGACAGGATGCTTGACTTAAAACACAGCTGAGCGACAAGAATATTAAAGGACGCAGGTGGTGTCACTTCCTTCAGAGGACAAATGGATAGTTATTAGAATCAAATAGTTAATAATAAAAAATACGAAATGACATGTCATGTTTCGTTCGTGACAGACGATAGTTTGGTTGTTTTGCGACTGCAAAAACAGAACATCCAGAATATGTCTGAAAGTATGCACTCTCCATAAACCCTCCCCTTTTAACTGCATAACGGTATCCAGAAAACAAACAGACCCATGCGGCTGCACCGTTATATCAAATGTCGTCAGATTATCGCTTCCTCAAAACGAAAAGTACAAAGTACCCATATATGTCTTGCTTTAAATGCACGTATCGCAAAGGAGAAGGCATGGCTCGCGTTAAGCTGAATAACCCCAACTTTCAGAAGTTGCAGTCTGAGACAAGCATCCTGTTCTTAGATGCAGACATAATAAATAAATGACACGCCTGTACATACAAGGGGACTAAAAAGGGCGGATACGCTTCATTGAGTAGCAGCATTGTGGGATCTGAGAATGTGCTGGCAGGGGTCCCGGGCAAAAAAAAAGTGATGTAATAGGAAGCCTGGCGGGAAACACGCCAAACAGAAAGTCGATCTGCGGGAGTACGCACTCGCTGAGGAGACCAGGGTCATCAACAAGCGTTCTGTGTAAATCGTCACCAACACGTACCTGATAATGCACGCCCCACGAAAAAATGTTCCTGTGTATCATGACAGCCGCGAAGGTACTCACCCCTCAGCAAAGAAGCGACATGTCTTCTCCCGTGTGCGCAGCGCTGCCTCCCCCGGTCTGCATTTACAGTGCTGCCGCGAGCGCTCCAGTGTCACAACTCACACGGCTGAGGGAGGGGGCGGGTCCGAGTACACGGGCCAATGGCGGCTCAGATGCTACGGTTTGCGCAGGTTTCTGAGACAAGCCCTTCTATTGGCTGAGTGATCCGTAGTTGAGTCCGACTCCCCGGTAGGGAGAAACGAAATTAAACCAGTGCGTACAGTCGTGTTTGGATGCAGCCACCGATTTCCATTGTAAATAAAGAGCTTCTCGTGCGCAAACCTTACTCTTGATATATATATATATATAATTGTAAATATCCTGGCAGTCGTGAACAATAATTTACCGTTCTACTAAGGACGGCGGGTGAGGGGGAGGAGGCTTCCCCTTCCTTCCTTGCTTTATTACAGTATCCGTCACGTGTCCAAAAAAATAGTACGTTTTGTGCATATTACACAACAAACTAAAAATACGCTACTACTCTAAAGAGCAAGGTCTAAGCATCAGTGACATCAATAATGCAGCCTCTTCTTGACCAGTTTTATTTTCATATTGACTCCTGCTTCAATTCTGAAACTAAACAGAAAAACACTAGATATTTAGTTTTAAATATTCAGACAAACAGTGTATTTACAGACCTTTGTAAAGCCAACATATTACATTGAAGCATAAATCTGACGATGCGAGGCAATCTCAGAAATAACGACAATCAAATTGAGCATAAACAGGGTTGGAAAAAAATCCCATACAAACCAACATTTCCAAACTAAAAAGAGGGACATTTTATAAAAAGAATTGGTGTAAGGTATCTTCCCTATTGACTTCTTTTGAAGCAGATGCAATTTTAGGCAGGGGACAGCTACAATTAAGCAATGGCTTCGTGCAACAATAAACATTCCATAACCCATGAGTAGTGTAAAAGGTCAACTTAATTAGGACATGGTTGCATATCAATACTTTATTAACATTAAACAGCAACTTATAACTTAAAAACACGATCCCCCATCGTTATCACCTGTCCAATCACCTCTCAGAGCCACATTCAAACCCCAAATGTCCTTTCTCATTCCATTATTTCCATTATTTGGATTGAGAAGGGTTGGGGAGGAGTAGAAAAGGGAAAAAGGTTTGCATTCATATAGCGCTTGTAACCCTGATTGGATGTTGAAACGCTTTATTGGTGAGTAACACGCTACTCTGGAACCCATAAAGGATTAGTGGTGAATAAGTATAGTGGAATATGGAATTTGAGATATGAACATGTTAATCTGTTATATATTTTTTTGGGTAAAAACCTAATTCTGAGTGAAGGGTCTAAGGGAAGTTAATAGACCAGCCTTGGTTACAATCCCCAATAATAATATTCACAACACGAAAACCTAGGGGTCTAGTCTATGAGGAAAAAAGGGAGCCTCAGGAACAAAGTAACAATAGCAGACTAGTCTATCAATTACCAGGGTGATTCACTACCGATATTGGTACATAAATAATACACACAGAACCAAACAGTGATTGTGGGTGAAACCAATATACAAATATAGGATTCCCATCAAAGTCTTGTTGTGATCAATACTATCATTTGGTCATAGGCATGGGCGGAAAATCCGTTCCGCTAGCGGATTTTGCGGATTTTCGGGAAATCCGCAATCCGCGAGATTCGCGGATCTCCCGCAAAATCCGCAAATCCGCGAGCAGCGGATTTTGCTCGCACTGCTCGCACTGTTCGCGTGAGTTCGCGCCCCGCGAATAAGTGCAAAATTGCAGAAATACGATCTTAGCAAAACTGAAAGTAACTACTTACCAGGTTCAAAAGTTCAGGCTCATCATTAGTAGCCATTTCCTGTAGTGCTTCCTGAGGGGCCCCTCCAGAGTTCAGTTGCCAGTTGAAACTATTATGTGACCCTGCTCTGAACCTCAGAATAGTTACACATATGCCACAAAGGTCCTGAATTACAGCTAAGGGAGACAAGCAGGAGCCAGGCTGGAAGTTAAAATCCATTAATCAGCCCCTAATTCATTATTGTCAGTTGGGGCAGGGCAGGTGTTGTAACTAATTTTGCAACAATGAAAGCACTTAGCAAGTGCAAAAGATCACTAATCAGGGCGCACTAAGGAAGCAGGTGCCAGCTAAAAAAATATTCTGTGACACATTAATCAGCCCCAAATTAATTCAGGTCACTTGAGGCAGGGAAGGTGTGCTTTGCTTTGCCGAAAATAATGTACACTGGACAACCAGAGGGTGTGGTGATGAAACAGAGGGTGGCATGGGTGGGCCAGAGGGTGGCATGAGTAGTCAGAGAGTGGCAGTGGTGACAGAGAGTGGCAGTGATGAAGAAGAGTGTCCCAAACAGGCTGGACACGTAGAAACAACAAGTTCGCAAAACTTGCGACCCGACAGGTAAGTTCGCAAATTGCGAAATTGTAAAAACCCTCGCGAACTGGCAGAAACACGGGCGAACACAAAAAAAAATAAAAAATCGCGGGAATTCGCGGATTTTGCGGATTGCGAATCCGCAAATCCGCAAAATTCGCGAACGCGAGATCCGCAAAATTCGCTCATGCTTATTTGGTCATCCTTTGGGGATGGTGTGTCTCTAGATCATTGAGACGTTTATACCAACCTCCAGTCGGAGTTGGGTTCAGACCCACAGTCACTCCTGGACAATGTAGATAGTATTTTATGATAGGAACTTATGCAGTGCAAAAACCAAAGGAGGGGGTGTATGAAAGTGGTGAGTATAAAATAGGATAGAGGACAAAAGAAAAAACTTTATTGGAGATTGGCCTCTTCCTAATTAAAACCAGGAACAGTGCATGAAAAAACAGTTTCAAACAAATAACTGTATTGGGGCAAACATGTTTCAGCCGTTTGGGGCAGTGCTCTCGGCTTTCTTCAGGGCCTTTGTTCTTTAAATTTCTTATGCTACTGCATGTGTCAATCACAAATAGTGTAAAATATGCAAAAAAGGATATATGTGACCAGATTTATTCTTTTCTCCGTGTTAATCCGAAATGTCTCACCCCAAAAAATAATAAAACAACAAAACACCATTTGATTGATACTGTGTGCAAAAATTCTGATACTACTCATCATTATTAAGTACATGATAAGTTGTCACTCACCCGGGTGGACCGGCGACCAGACCTCACTTCTTCTGGACCAGGCTCAGGAATTAGGAGGCCCCGCTCTGAAAACATGAGGAAGAAGGTGGCTTGACATGACTCCTGGAGCTTAACCTACTATCTCCATATAGTCCCATTGTATAACCACCTACAACTTTCCTCACATTCAGGATTCACCAAATTTCCCACCTCAGTGCAAATAGGCTCACCCAGTAAGAGGACCCAACATAATTACTAAGTTTTATCAAGGGTTTGGGAGTAATCCCAAAGAAATTAAATATTTATAAAGTTTTAATCTTGATAGCTACTAAGGAAACCCTAAGGAAGAGTTCGGTGGTAGGTGATTAAAACTACGCGATAGTCCTGTAGATCGTGGACTAGTGGAAAGAGTGGACTTTAGAAAAAAGCAGTTGAACAGCCTCACTTACCTGTCCGTCGTCGCCTCTGGCGGATCCTGAGTCAGGGGGAGGCAACAACTGGACAGTAGGCTTTGCTTTAAATACCGTCCCTTAGAACCGGTAATCGAATCACATTGCTTAGCTGCAAAGGCGAATGGCTAGAGCCCATGTGTACGAGGGACCAACCCTGTCTTCCAAAAGTGATATTCTAATAAGCCTTCCTAGAAAAGGACCACTTGGCTCAGATTGGGCGAGTACTGCTTAGTTGTATACAGGTAATCTTGCGATATTAATATAGATTCCCTTTATGTGTGAGTTGTGGTTCTATCTCTAAGATTAACCAAAGAGCCATGCCCATCATCTGAATTTAAAAACAGAAAAACGTGTTTCCAAAGACTCGTTTCAAATGCTTACTAGAAATGTGTACCTTCTTTACTAAAAGCGAGCGTAATATCGCGATGTTTACACCAGAACTACCAAATGATGTCACCAATCGCCATCTTGTAGTTTCAAACTATCAGACAGAAAGAAAAGAAGAAGAAGGCATCCGCTGTGCTCATACGTGTCATTTGCTGAATGCCCGAGATTGTTTGGCTGTATGCTGTTTAATCTGCTCTAACGCGTATCGCTTTTATATATGCCCAGAACTTAGTAACTAGTTGTTGAAGTTTGTTTGGTTCACGCGCGTAATCGTGCGGGATTACAAAGTACAACGATTTGACGTGGAACAACGTCATTCAGTAGTTCCGAACTTAGAGAGACCGCGGTAATGAATGCGCTGTGCAATACTAAACGCTTTACGATAATTATTAGGACGTGTTACTAAAGGCAATGACTTTTACTTATGAAGATGTTCGCAATCTTTTTACAGCGTTTGCAAAAGGGTGTAGTCTCGCGGGATTAAAAGGGAAAACTACAAAATGACATCAAAATTAACCACATTGTAGTTCAAGTCACCCGGAGCAAATGAAGGAAATACTGTATAAGGTGGGCCTTTATAACATTAGTCTGGTAACTAGGCACCGCAAATGAATTTCCAACCTAGATTTCAAACTAATACAGGGACTGCAGTAGTCGTGGTGGTGCTACAAAACCGAGAGCTTGTCATAAAAATATTACTGTTAACCCACAGCATCCCTCTTTGCCATCAAGTATAAGCAACCTTTTTCTCACTTGTGGTTCTGCTCCTTGAAGTAGAGCGTTACTTGTAAACCATCACGTAGAGCTTTCTTCCCTCTGTTTCCCCTAACCCTTCAACATTCGACTGAAAATCTAATTCCCGTCAGGGTCAAACCCCCAATGCAGCTTGCCGTAGAAAGAGATCCCAGACAACTTCCCCCCAATCGTGATGGGTGACAGATCGTTGCCAATGCAAAAAAGGACAAAACACAACACTCTCTTCTTTATGTCCTCAGGATCACAATCCCAGCCCTGTGGCACATTTGCTTCAAAGGCCCAGATATCAGCCCATGCCAGTCTATAGTTCTTCCTTTTGGATGACGCTAAAGCTCCTTCACCAAATTGATAACCCTCATTTGCCCAGCTGCCAAATCTCGACCGGTAGCGGCATTTTGACTGCGTCCACTCCAGGCATCAGTGATCGGAATCGCTGCTACTGTGAAAGTGATAATGTGAGGAAAAGTGTCCTTGTCAGCATTTATTTTGTGTCAGGACTCCATTATTTTTGCATTGACATTTCATGTCAAACACCTCTGCACGACCCTACTGGTCTTTTCTGCTGATGTCTGATGAAACTCTAACTGTCATGACCACCCTGCCCTTCCTGCTCCTTGTGGTTGAGCCAATTTCGAAAAAGGGAACAAAGAATTGGCCTCCCACCCTCGGACTGAACTCCTGCACACACCCACCCTGTTTCGCAAGACTTGGTGACACACCCGAACTTGTTTCTTTCACATATCCTGCTGTTCAAGATTTGTCTGTTCTCTCACGTACATATGCTGTTTTGCAAGACCTGTCCGTAATCTTTTGTACCTTCTGTTGCTGCACCATCCTGCCTGAACAAAGAATGACGCAACTGCATTCTCACTCGGGGGCGCCAGGCTCTCATCCGAACTGGTTTCTTAAGGTGGGAAATGTATATATAAGGCCTGTAAGCTGCGGAGTGAAGCAGAAGCCTCCTCTGTCTTGTCTCCAACGAGCTTGGGACTCTGTTCCATAGCCCGGGCCATTCGAATAAAACTTGGTTCCCCCTGCAGACGAATGCTCTGGTGTCTTCTTTTTCCATATAAGGAGGGTATGGAAGAATTGGGCGGTTCCCCGCCATGAGACCCAGTAAGTGGGTATAAACGGTTCTTCAAATGTCTCCACAATATCATTCTGTGCACCCGGGATATGACGAGCTCTGAGCACAATATTCAAAAGCAGACACCTCAGCATGAAACAACGCAGCAACTTCAGCACTCTCAGATCGCTAGCCTTCTCTCTGTTAACCAGGTCAACCACAGACAGAACTGTACCAATCTGTTTGCCAGTTCACCTCCCCACAAATGTAGTACCACAATCAAAGGGAAGAATTCCAAAAAGGTGATGCACCCAGTGATCCGGCCAACTCTCAGCACACCAGCGACCATCCCAGAAAAGCCCAAATCTATGTGCACCCTCCACATCAGAAAAAAATCAGGATTTTCCAAACTGAATTGTTGTCCAAAAACTTCATGGGCACCCCATTAAAATCAGCTAAAAAGGTCCTCCATACACATTGGTATGCCCTGACTACCATAGAAATCCTGACCCTAAGGTGCGGCAAAGTCACCCCAGACATGGCCATGCCCAGTTGGCGACAAAATGCTCGCCACGCTCGCACCACTCTGCATGCAAAATTTAGGTATCCCAGAAGTATCTGCACTTTCCTCATCTCGAACTTCCTTTCACCTATCACTTCTAGCAGAAAAGCTTGCATCTCATTCACCTTGGCCTGAGGTAACCTTGCCATCATCGCAACTGAGTCCAACTCAATTCCCAAAAATGTCAACACTGCCTCGGGGCTTTCTGTTTTTCCAGGTGCCAAAGGCTTGTCCTTATTGCCAGTGAGCCCAGACCCTGTTTTGGTTTTGGTACTTTAGCAGAAGACGTTCTGCGAGGTTGTTTTCGGCCCCAGTGGGAGTGGCTGAACTATTGTCATTGAAGTCGTTTTTGTTGTCCGTATTGTGTTATTTGTTGAGTACTTTGAATGCGAGTGAGTTATACACAGTATGTCTGAAGAACAAACATTTGCCTACAGCGAAGATCACATTAAGGGCCTATTGGCAAAACCCCCTCTCTTCGCATCAGCTAGTTTGAGTACTACGGCTAGGAATCAAAATGAAACCGAGAAACTCTTAAGGCTAAAAAAGAAACAAATCCGCACAGACCTGCACGGTCACTTCCTCCTCCAGCATTTGAGAGCTGGCACCATCCCAGGAGGACTCCAGATCAAAAATATCCCCGTGATATTTACAGACGACCCGATCTACAAAAAAGGATACAGTTTTATTGAGACCAAGTGTAGCCGAGACCTCATGGTCCTAACGGTTGAGACGGCACAAAGAATCTCATTACAACAACTTGAAGAGATCAAAACTTTGGAATCTGAGATAGAAAAGAACCAACAGATTCCGGACGCGAAATCACTACTTGAGAAAGTAGAAAAAGAGATCCTAGAATTCAAGGACTACACAATTAACCAAAAGGAAAATCAGTTTCAAAAAGACAAAAAGAACTTCAATCTAGAAAAAACATATCCATACCTTCAAACAGATTTCTACTCTCGAGCAGACTCAAGGAGATATTTAGGAGAATATCAAGGACGATCAACAAATAAATTCATCTCTTTCTCAGATACCTCATCAGCATCAAGTGGTAGTGAGAGTGAGAACAACAATCAAAGAAGAGGAGGTAATAAAAGAGGATCATTCCAACAGCAACCAGGACCCTCTTCGGTTCCTTTTTTAGGAAGAGGCCAACCACAAAATCGAGCACGCCCGCGGTACAACCAGCCATGGGAGATGTCGACGCGGAGGCACAATTACAAGAACTGGTAGTCTCTCCAATTTTCAATCTATCTAATAAAATTCTCACCCCAGCAGAAACTAGTATTTTGGAGAAAGGACTCTCCTTTGTCCCTATGAGACATACCAATTTCGTCAAACTCAAAATGGAGGCAATTGAATTCTGTCGGAAAATAAAACTAAAATCCTTTTTCGCACAAACACCGATTCATTTGCCATTAGAAGTCACAGGACTGAGGAGAAAGTCTACATTTTGCCCACCAGGAAATAAAATAGCGAAAGAAATTCTCACCTTTGAAAAAACCATCTTGTCAGCTATAAGCAAAATGGAAGAAAGACGTAATTGGACTAAATTTAACATCTCACAAGCTGAAAAAAGTGCACTAGACAATCTCAAAAAGGACACGTCAGTTACAATAAAACAGGCGGACAAGGGAGGATCGATAGTGGTATGGGACACGGAGAAATATATCGGAGAGGTGATGAGTCAACTTAACAACCCTAGATGCTACAGAAAAATAGCCAAAAATCCAACTGCAGAACTACAGCAACTACTTAACCCAATTTTGGAGAAAGGGTTGGCTGAAGGAATAATTGGGAAGAAAGAATTTGAATATCTTAAATGTAACAACCCAAGAATACCCTTATTTTATGTCTTACCCAAAGTCCACAAAGACATTAATGCCCCCCCCCCGGAAGACCAATTGTCTCCGGATGTGAGTCTCTGTTTGAACCGGTGTCAAAGTTTGTGGATTTCTTCTTGAAACCCTTCATGTCCGATGTGAAGTCATTCCTCCGAGACACGACTGATTTTATCAATAAACTACCAACTATTCCGTTCGAACAGAATGAGGATTTCCTTGTAACAATGGACGTAAGTTCATTGTACACCCAGATCCCTCAGAGTGACGGCCTGGATGCCATCCAATACTACCTTGACCAACGACCTAAACCGACTAGAGTACCAACAGAGTTTATCATGCAACTAGCTACATTGGCTCTGAAGAAAAATTATTTCAATTTCAACGGAGATTTTTTCTACCAGATAAGCGGTGTAGCCATGGGGTGTCCGTTCGCCCCAGAATTGACTGTATTATTTATGTCACTATATGAAGAGAAATTTGTTTACCAGTCAAATCCATTTTCTGAAAGAATCACAAGTTGGAGTCGTTACATTGACGACGTCTTCTTAACTTGGAGAGGATCAGAAGAAGATCTAAAGGAATTTCATGAGTGGCTTAATACACGCACAGAAGAGATAAAATTCAGCATGAACTTTTCAAAAGTGAAAATGTCATTCCTCGATGTCGAGGTATACCCTACAGACGAAGGCTTGGTGACGACACTATACAAAAAATTGACAGACAGAAACAAGGCTTTACATTTTAAAAGCAATCATCCGCGAAACTTAAAAGAAAACCTCCCATTCGGACAGTACTTGCGGATAAAAAGGAACTGCCATTTTAAAGACGAATACATGTTCCACGCTTCCAACCTGACAGACAATCTAGCGTCAAGAGGCTATCCCGTTAAACTATTGAAAAGAACTATGAAGAGAGTATGGTGGATCCCCCGAGAAACACTACTAGTAAAAAGAACAAAACCAACTCTCAACAGGATAGTATGTGTCTCAACATTTTGCCCCAATTCTAATCAACTCAAGAAAACCATCCTACAAAATTGGCACCTAGTGGAAAATGTAGCTGAGACACTAAAAGAGAAGCCATTATTTGCTTTTAAAAAAGACCAGAGCGTGGCCATCCACCTAGTACGAGCAGCAGTGAAGCAGAACTCACCTACTATTAACACCATGCTAGGACTACCACCTATACAGGGACACCACAAATGCGGATCTTGTATTTGTTGCGCAAGTACAGAAGAAGGATGCTTGTTTCAACATAAGCAACTGTTCTGGAAACATGAAAAGTTTACGAAATGTAAATCAAGATACGTCATCTACGGCATAAAATGTCCTTGCGACATGCTATACATTGGCAAAACGAGTCAGGAGATAAGATGCCGCATCACCCAACACAAATCAAGGATAAAAAAGAAAGTCACAACTGCCCCACTTGTCAACCATTGGATCAGTCGCGACCATACACTAGAGGATCTGAAATGGACAGTCATTGCAAAAATTGAAAAAGACCACCGAGGAGGAGATATTGAGGCAAAACTATCCCGCCACGAAGCTATGCTTATAGTCAAGTTCAATACAGCTGCAAATGGCCTTAACGAACTCTCTGAGATCTACCGTCTATAAATACCCTTCTAAAATACATGAAACGATTCGGGTTACCGTCTCCTGCGCAGACTGTGAGCCTGACTACACAAGGTCACATGACACATACAACGTCTCCATGACGACGAATCTCAAAAAACTACAATCCCCACAAACCCCAGGACCAGGAAGTGAGTTAAAAACCAGGACACACGAGACTAGAGACATCGACTGGATGGTGCCGGTAACTGCATTCATTGACAGAGACCGAAGAGCGTGGACCCCCAGATATACTCATCATACTACAAACTAACAGGTATATCGGAACACCGTGATAGAACCGTGGTAGAACAGTAACACTTCCCGAAGGAAACTGACATTAGCCTTCAATTTCTTTTCAGGAATCAATCAATCCAAAAAGGCGTTTCACCGTGCGGATCCGGGAAACAGCTCCGTCTCCACGCTTCAACTATATGTAAGTAGCTCCCGTTTCACCGATAGCAGCTGCCGCCACCAGCCTAACCATTAGATCCCTGACTAGTCCTTCCATTCTTGTAGATCTCCACTTCCACCACTAATTGATGAGAACAACATCCATTGAGAGCGCGTCACGCGCAACACTATGTAAGTACTCACGAGTGAATCTGATAATCAGGAAAATGCGATTGCGGTTTTTTCTGCGTTGTTTCTAAATTAGAGGTTAAAACAGGTTTTGTTTTTATTACAGTCTCACTTTCAAAAGAGAACCCAGCAACTTAAAGGTAGGATAAGTTTCCCTCACCCCCACTGATACGTTGAGAGGTAGAGTCCGGTCCCCTTAGTTGACCCAATTTTGTTTCTCCATTCACAGGCTCTTGGTCCTGACGAGATTTCCCCACAACAAGGGGTCATCGAAACGCGTAGACCTTCTCTATCCAGCATTAGGAATTTTCGATTTACTCTAAAGCACATGAAAACTGCTTAGTTGTTTATTTCCAATGCTATGCTTTTCAAAAATCATGTTGTAAATAGAATTTTCGAATGTTTATATGTGTATATATATCAGTGTGTTGTCCCGTATGAATGTTGAATGTAAGTTGTCAATTTGTCCTCAAAGTGTCTTTTTTACCCGTTTCATTTTGTTGTTTTGACATACTTTTGTGGAGTTATCTAAATGTTTATCTAAAAAAACAAAAAATTGCTCATTGATATGGTACATGTGATGTAAAAACAATTAAAATCATTTGATTTATTTCGGACAAAACTTTTCTCCGAGAGTCACTGTTTCATTCAGCGATTCGAGTGATCATCTTTGGTCCAAGTTCAATTAGGTAGGCAATACTGGTACTGTTTTTGGTTTATAGTTAATTAAAGGCACTCCAAAAGCATGAGCTTTTCGCTGAAAATGTTGCATTGCCGACCGGCACGTACCTAAGTTTTGCCTACCTACAAATAGTAAATCGTCCAAATAGTGCAACACCTGCCTGTGGCCACTGAATCAAGTAAAAACCCACTGCAAGAAAGTGCTAAAAAACTCAAAAAGTGAACAGCCCATTGGCAAAACCTTGTCCACATATATGCATCCATCAAATTGCATGCTCAACAATTGAAAATCTTCTGAATGTATGAGAAGAAAACAAAATGCTGTCTTGAAGTCACACTTTGCCAATTTCGCCCCCCACCCACAGCTCCTCACTAGGGCCATTGCATCATCCACCAACGCATACAAAACCTTGGAATCCACCTCTGTGATATAGTTATTCACTTACTCACCCTCCGGCCATGACAAGTGTAGGCATGGGCGGAAAATCCGTTCCGCTCGCGGATTTTGCGGATTTTCGGGAAATCCGCAATCCGCGAGATTCGCGAATCTCCCGCAAAATCCGCAAATCCGCGAGCAGCGGATTTTGCTCGCACTGCTCGCACTGTTCGCGTGAGTTCGCGTGAGTTCGCGCCCCGCGAATAAGTGCAAAATTGCAGAAATACGATCTTAGCAAAACTGAAAGTAACTACTTACCAGGTTCAAAAGTTCAGGCTCATCATTAGTAGCCATTTCCTGTAGTGCTTCCTGAGGGGCCCCTCCAGAGTTCAGTTGCCAGTTGAAACTATTATGTGACCCTGCTCTGAACCTCAGAATAGTTACACATATGCCACAAAGGTCCTGAATTACAGCTAAGGGAGACAAGCAGGAGCCAGGCTGGAAGTTAAAATCCATTAATCAGCCCCTAATTCATTATTGTCAGTTGGGGCAGGGCAGGTGTTGTAACTAATTTTGCAACAATGAAAGCACTTAGCAAGTGCAAAAGATCACTAATCAGGGCGCACTAAGGAAGCAGGTGCCAGCTAAAAAAATATTCTGTGACACATTAATCAGCCCCAAATTAATTCAGGTCACTTGAGGCAGGGAAGGTGTGCTTTGCTTTGCCGAAAATAATGTACACTGGACAACCAGAGGGTGTGGTGATGAAACAGAGGGTGGCATGGGTGGCCAGAGGGTGGCATGAGTAGTCAGAGAGTGGCAGTGGTGACAGAGAGTGGCAGTGATGAAGAAGAGTGTCCCAAACAGGCTGGACACGTAGAAACAACAAGTTCGCGAAACTTGCGACCCGACAGGTAAGTTCGCAATTTGCGAAAGTGTACAAAACCCTCGCGAACTGGCAGAAACACGGGCGAACACACAAAAAAAAAAAATCCGCAAATTCGCGGGAATTCACGGATTTTGCGGATTGCGAATCCGCAAATCCGCAAAATTCGCGAACGCGAGATCCGCAAAATTCGCTCATGCTTAGACAAGTGGTGAATGACCCGGAACTACCTATCAGCTTTCTTTGGTACCATCTCCAGGGGGACACTGTCAAATCTGCTATGGGCCTAAATGCACATGGACCTGCTATTCTCCCCTCCCTCACTTCCTCCTTCAATTTCTGTGCAACTACTTGTGGGAATTCTTTGGCTGACCGCAAATTGCCAGCCCATTTCAGCCTCCTAGGATTTTGATACCCAATTCGAAAACCCTCCCTAAAGACCCATTCTAGCCACAATGCTTCTTCCCTTTGTGGATACATCGCCAGCAAGGGCCTCAAAGCTTCCAACCTAATGGGAGTAGTTGCCTTTTGTCCCAGGGTGACCCTGCTGTCCCCTCCCTTGAGTGCCCCTTCACTGCTCTGATGGGATGACCAATGTGAAATACTGGGTATCTATCCCCACATTTCGAGCACTCATGTTTGAATTTACATGAGTGCCTGGAACAGTAGGCCTTATTGTAATTCCAGCACGCCCCAACATCAGTTCCAGCTGGTTTTGGGACATAGCCCGTCCCCTGTGGAGCAGGCTTCGGCTGAAAGTGCGATACGTGACTGGAAGTCTGCTAGCTGTATGTGTAGATGCTGTTGACTGAGTGGATGACATCCACTGCAATTACAGCTTAGTCAACTTCCCCCCAATGTTTGTCTGGATTCAAGCTCACCCGTGCCCTCAACTTCTCATTGTAGCTGAGCCAAGCAAAACCACAGAAGTGCATTTGGGCCTTCCTAATTATATCCATGTATTTTAGCAGCACTATCGCCCTGTCCTCATGCTTCATACAATAAGTGCTGGCATAAATAAGAAAGGCTGATGTCCAGTTCTCCATATTGATCAGCACTCTCGGCCACCTCGTAAGCTCCCACTCTTCCTCTTTCGACCCTTCTTTTGCTTGCATATGTGTAAGAGTTTAAATATGTCTACGTATTCGTGCCTCCATATTCTATTCCTTGTCTTCTCAGTCAAATTAGACCCTAATGGCATCGCTAAGCCCATATAAAGCAACTTCTTTTTATGTTTGACTTCATCTGAATCCGTACTGTGTTTATCTGACTCTGAGGAGCTATCTGACCACCGCCTTTTATTATCCTTATGTTTCTTACTTTCACTTTTACGCGATGCCTTTTTGTTATTTATTATCTTTTTTTGCAGTAACATCACCATCACCTACCCCTGCGACCTTCTCACCGGTTGCTCCTTCTGCCCATTCCTCTGTTCCGAAACTGACCACCATTCACCCGTACCTGAAGGTAATGACTCAGTCCGCCATCTGTTTGCTTCAAGTTTCCCTTTGATGCTCTTCTCCTTTCCTTTGACCCGTTTAGCATCCGCTCTTTACTGCTGTAAAAAATGAACTGGAGAACATGTTGCACGCCATTCGCAGGCGCTGTGGGGGACATGCCGGACTCCCCCATCATCCTCGCACAATTCCACATCTCCATGAACTCAGAAAATAATGATCAGTGGAGATTCCACTCACTGAAATTTCTGAAATGTCAGGGATTACAGACCCAGCTCGGTTCTCTGCCAGGAGGTGAACTTTCAAGACTGAGATGTTACTGGCAGTGGCGTAACAAAACCTGAGGGGGCCCCCTGCAAAGTAGATGGGTGGGGTCCACTGCGCTAAAGACCTAGTCAGGATCTCTCAGGCCAGGCTCCCACCACCCGTGCACAGTGCAGGAGAGGTCCCCCTGGAGCTAGGGGCCCCACACTGTGGGGATGCGAGGGCTATTGTTACACCACTGGTTATGGGAGAAGCAATAATGCCAAAAGCCCTTTGCAATCTCTGCCAACATTAAAGATCTCGTTGCCCCACACAGTTAATATATTGGACTGCATGGCTGTCCATTTTGAGCAGTATGCAGTAGTGAGTCTGATGAAGGATCAAGTAACTGCTTGCAAATTAACTGTCTAGGAGCTTGAGGCAGTTGATGTACAGATTTAGTCCCTCTTGAGACCATCTTACACCCAGGTAATCTCTCCACATCTCACTTCCTAGCTCAGATGACTGGCATTTGTTTGGTCACCACATCTGGAATAAGACCAAATATGACCCTCATGTTCTTTGCCTCCAAGTCATTAAGCCACCATTTCAGTTCCTGGCAGACTTCCACTGACAAAAGAATCTGATCTGCTTAAGTAATACCCTTCCACAAGAGGGGGATTTTCAGGCGCTGGAGGGCCATAAAGTGCAGTGGGCCTGAAAAATGTCATGAATGGCTGCTGCTAACAGCCCCTCTAGTTTGGCCGTCGACTGAAGGGTCACTTTGTTCTTTGCTAGAACCCTGCAAATCGCCTTACTTACGGACCTGATTTTCTGAACTAGAAGGGATAGAATGGTAAAATTGAGTTTATGACAAAGCCTAAGAAGGTACTCTGCGTAGAGGGAGTAAAGGCCAATTTGTCTTGGTTGATAACAAAACCCAGGTCTTGCAAAAATGAGGTTTGCATACCAAGTTATTGTGCAGGTCAACCTGGCTTCTGGGCTACGATCTACGATCAGAAAGTATTCTACATATATTGTTAGACATCTGACTTCTGATCTCAAAAATTCCACATCCGATTTCATCAACATTGTGTGGCACCAAAGGTCAAAAGACAGCCCGGAGGGCAGCTCTAAGTACTCATAAGTAGTGTCTCTCCAATGGAACTGGAGAAAGCGACTATGAGGTGGAAAATTTGGGACTGCCAGATAGGAGTCCTTGAGGTCGAGACACACCCTGAAGTCTCCTCTTAGTATCACTCAGGCTCTCGTCACCAGCTGCCTCGACTACAGCAACTCCCTCTATGCTGTTGTCTCACCCCAGCTCCTCAGAAGACTCCAGACCACACAGAACGCCACATACAGACTCATCCTGGACCCGCATCATCCCCACCAGAGAGGCCTCCTCTGGCTCCCCATCCAGAAGAGATGCCAGTTCAAGATCCTCACATATGCCTACAAAGCCTTCCACAAACTAGAACCCGCCTACATCAAACATCAACTCAACTACCACCTGCCCTCTAGACATCTGCACTCCTCTGCACTTGCCCTCGCACACCCCTCCCACATCCGTTGCAGCCGCAGTGGTGGTTGCTCATTCTTCTAAATTGCTGCCAAGACCTGGAACAAACATCCCCTCCAGCTCTGTACAGCCCCTTCGCTGGCAGACTTCAGAAAGAGACTCAAGACCTGGCTTTTCGACTGAGACACAACACTCACATACCCATAGGGGTGACAGTGTTGCACTTTACAAATCCTGTTTGATTTAAGAAATATTTTTTTGAGTACCGCGTGCACTTTATCAAGCAAGAGGTAAAAGTGTTTACACCCTTCTCAACCTCTTTGATGACATTGTCACCAAATAAGAGACATGCTGCCAAGTACCCTGCCTAATCTGTGACAAATTCGCAAAGTTTGGGGTCTATCCACACAAGAATAACCCTGCACATTTCTGTAGATATAGCACAGCCTGTATTGCCCTGAATGCAATTTGGCCTCTTGGCCCAATCTGCCTAGACATTGGGATCAATGGGAGTCCCTCTCTCCTTAGCTGAAGAGGTGTTCAGGTCTAGGATCCAAGATCAAGAGCAAGGAACCCAGGATCACTGACAGGTTGAGGAGCTTATCTTGGCATGCCAAGCTTATCTTGGCATGCCTTCAGAGATCTGTCAATGCCCTTTTTTTCTGATCATTTATAAATTTGTCCAACAAAGGTATTAGTTTTGGGCCTCTGTCTGTTGTTTGTGGCGCCTGCCCCTGTGGGAAATGCCTGGGACACTCTGCCTGGTGACAGTTCCATACTTCCAGTGGAAAAGATTTCCTGAGCCCACGTCTGTGTCAAGGACCTCATGCCTGCTGTGTTTAGTTAACAAGCACCAACAACTACCAGTATCTTTGCTTCATCACCAAAATTCTCCGGACCAGAGATCACGTATACTTTTTTCAACTTTTCAAAGGAACCTGCCTCAGTAGAGGCTTTTTCCTCCTCAGGTGAGGTCGCTACCATCCTGAGGGAGGAGGGCTGGAGGGAGAAGAAGAGGGGCCAGGGAGATAAGAGAAGAGAGTTTTAGATTGCTAGGTTACTGGGCCCACAGACACTGTGAGATAGGCTTCTGTACGTATGTCTGTAAGGCTTGGTCTATGGTGGACCTTTCTGGTCCCACCACGAAGTTGATGGCCTCATCACTGGTCAAATAAACAGGCATTGTGGTAGGGTTAACATATGACTTGTTTGGTATGAAATACCCAATCCGGTAGTATTAATTTATGTCCCAAATAGTATATGGCCTTTTGCCACTGCCAAGAGAAGAACTATTCAGGAAAGGGGAACACTTTCCCACAAGTTGAGTGCATAGCTCAGATAAGAAATGCGCCCAGGGGTCAAGGGGCATATGTCAATAAACTACTGCAACCCCAGTTTTATTAACCGATATACACTAATGGTACTGAATCATTATCAATTGATAAAAAAAGAAAGGGTTAATGTGGTGACAAAGCATAATTATACACAGTGACTGAGCAGTGGGTGGGCAAACAGAGGTGGACCTCGCCAGAGGAGCTTACATCCGTTTGTGCAAGCAGGTACTGAACGCCGAAGACCAGCATGCAATGGGAGCTGTGAATGGCTGGCACTGGTAGTAGATAAAACGGGGAACTGTGACCTAAAGAGGAGGGAAGGAGGGGTGCACCTGCAGAAAGAATCAAGTGCCTGTTGGCCAATTGCCTGAGGCCATAAAATGGTGTCAGTACAGAGCATCGAGTAGCAGGATGGAGACAAAAGTGTCAAATCATCATCGCTGATCGCAGTCCATGTGCACAGTTTGCTGTAGAAATCAACAAATCCGATATCAATGCAACAAGGAAATTGACAATAAATCTTTTAAGATGTCAAGGTGAGAAAGGAATAATTACCGTGGTAGCTGAACAGCATGAATGAGGCAGTCTTATCGATATCAGGGATGTTTATATGTGCTTCAGGACTGTGTCTGGTTAAGAGACATTTGGGATCATGGATGTTGTAATTTTCTTTGTGCATTATTTGTATTCTACTGTACAGATAGGCCTTGATTAGAAGTGGGTCATAATTCAGATTTGGGTGGTATTTACAGCATCTGATAAATTCTGGCTGCGTTAAATATCTCACTCATTGTTAAAATGTGTTAAGTCAAACCTGATGGAATTTGACAGTGGAAAAGTGTACATTATTTACCATACCATAGAGGTGAGCAGACCAACACATTAACTGAGAGCTTCGCTGAAGGAGTATCGTTTGGGAGTGATTTTTAAATTGTAAGGACTCTACCACCCAGAAGACCGCCGGCCACACGCCACCTGCAGCAGCCCCCTCCCACCAGCATCAGCCGCTACTTATCTCCTCGCGGCACCACCTGCGCAGGTGCCACTTCGCTGAAGGACCATCGTTTGGAGGTAATTTTTCAATTGTAAGGACTCTACATCCCAGGAAACTGCTGGCCACACGCCACACGCCACCTGCAGCAGCCCCTCCACCAGCAGCAGCCGCTACTTAATTCCTCGCGGCACCCGCTACGTGGATGCCGCTTTGCTGAAGGAGCATCGTTTGGGGGTGGTTTTTAAATAGTGAGGACTTTACCGCCCAGGAGACCGCTGGCCACACGCCACCTGCAGCAGCCCCTCCCACCAGCAGCAGCCGCTACTTAACTCCTCGCGGCTCCCACTGCGCGGGTGCTGCTTCGCTGAAGGAGCATCGTTTGGGGGGATTTTTAAAATGTAAGGACTCTACATCCCAGGAAACCGCTGGCCACACGCCACCTGCAGCAGCCCCTCCCACCAGCAACAGCCGCTACTTAACTCCTCACGGCACCCGCTAAGTGGGTGCCGCTTTGCTGAAGGAGCATCGTTTGGGGGTGATTTTTAAATCGTAAGGACTTGAAAAACCGGGCCTTACTTACGCTCCGGCGGCGCAGGGGATGCCTGAAATCTTCGAGTTCACCTGTCCAGGTACACAGAGACACGGAACACTCTCTTCGTGAGAAAGAGTAAACATTTATTTGACTGCAGCCATGAACAGTAGTCCCAGAAGTACAACAAAGTCAGTTCTCGGGAGACCGCTGCTTCAATCCGCAGCGTACATTCTTTTATAGTGGTAGACACACCAAAACCTCAACCAATCAGCAGTGACTTTTCTTGTTTGTCAGAATACGGCGTGATCATCGCATGCTCTTGTTTTTCACTCGTGCAACATCTTTTGTAACATAGTTAATCATCTATACATTTCATGACTTATACCACCCGCCACAAGGACAGATGAGCCTAACTATAAACATGAGCCACAATGCGGGGATGGGATCTCGCACAATCGTCTTTGTGTACTAGGTTGACTCTCTTGCGCAAAGCTACCAGGGAGAAGTTTGCGTTTTAGTGAGCGTTGTATTCGTTCAGGGACAGGGAGCGCCGAGTGCGTACCTCGAAGTCAGGCCTGGGTAGTGGCAATACAAAAATGGAGACAAAATACAAGATGGACGCGGTATATGGATATTTCATATTTCCTCAGACCCCCCTTTTGCCATAAACAGGCAATTTCTAGTCCGAATCCACCTCAATGGCCATGAATTGGGAGACTTGTTTTTGCAGCATTATTTGGGCATTTTTCTTTTCCCTATTCATTGGTCGTTGTATGCATGATGTGGCGCAAAGGCCGCAGATGGCCGGGCTGCTTTGTAGGCAGAGGCAACAGGTGATAATCACAGCTAACATAGCTCCAATAAATGTCATAATCCTCCAACCCCAAGTGGACAGCATTCCCCAGAACCATCCTGTTAATGACCAACTCCCTTCGTCTTGGTAGATAGACTCAGCTATCTTATGCAGTTTTGAGATGGCCTGGTATACTGTAGGGGCATTATCAGGCACATAAATACAGCAGCTAGATCCGATCAATTTGCATACGCCTCCACGGTCAGCAAGGATAATGTCTAGCACCATCCTATTTTGGAGCGTGACAAGGCGGTCGGCAGCAAGCTCTGCTGTAAGATTATTTAGAGCTCCAGCTGTTTCATTGACAGTTGCCTCTACAACTCGTATAAGTTGCCTTCTGTCTCTGCTGTTGGTCATTGGACCCAAGATTGGAAGGAGCCCTTTTAAGAAATCTGCTGTTCCTTGTCCTGCTGTATCTTCGGCAGCTACCATTCCTATTTTCTGTAGGTGGTGTTTGGCATCTGCCGTATACGCAGGGGGCAGTAACCAAGCAATATAACAAGTGCCTCTCCAACTACCGGGTAAAGAAGTGTAGGCCTTACTCCCGCACACAAAATATGTGTTACGTGAGGGTATCATGCGAGGCCAGTCTGTTCCATTCAGAGTCACAACGCACAGACACTTACTAGTACCTTTGTTCTCTGACCCCCCTTTCTGAATACAAAATGGTGCCTGTCCGGACGTTACTAAAAGCGTTTGTCCTTTGCAAGAGGTCTATTAGAGGGCAGGAAATACAGGTCTGTAGACTTGTTTTGGCGGTCAGCATATTCTGACTTCGCTAATCGCTCCATATACTCTTTTCCCATCTGGCCAACACAAATGGTACAGATGTAGTCCCAAACTCCATACATCCGTATTGTCTCTATTAGTACTAGATGCCCAACTGGCGCTCAACTCCCACCACGCACTACAGGAACCATTAAAGGAAAAGGGATGAGGGATATATGGTGTCCCGGTGCTTGTAGAACTTGGCAGAAGGCCGCAAACCCAACAATGTGTGGTGATGATGGCTAGCTGATGTTGATGTAGCATAGAAACAAACGTATTGTTCTGGAACTCGCTCCTTCTTGACTCAAGATGTGGGGATAGAGTAACATGAGAATGCATTTCATCAATGATCTTAGTGGTAGGTTGTGCAAAAATCACATGAAACACCCATCCTATACAAGAAATCATAATGCTTATCTAATAATTAAAGTTATTAAAGTTATGACACAACGACTATGCAATATTTTACAATACTTCTTTCTCTTCATTTGTACGTTGTCCATTGTTTTAGGAACAGTCGATTCCATCGAGGCGTTGCCCTTGACTGGTGGTTGCTTCGCTCAGCCGTGATTATTTGTAGTCCTATGATCCTACAGGTCCCGAAGGGCTAATGCCACTACTCGGGTCACGAGTCTGAGACTTTATCACGGCCCTGCAACTTTGTTCAATCAGAACATGGTCGACAAAAAAATCATGGACAGAGTCACTGAGATATTGTTGAAGTGTTTTTGTTTAGTCTTTTTTTTTTAAAACATTTTTATTTGCATTTTGGTTATAACTCAACAGTACAGTCATGTAATTCTTCATGCTCAACCCCCTACTCCCTCGCCCAACCTTCCACAATCCAACTTTGCTGGTATGTTTCATATCACATTTGTCCAAAGTCCGTATATTCGATATGCAGAGATCTCTCAGCATCCCCTCCCAAGCCATCCGTAAGATGTGTAAGCAGTTTTGCATCCTAATGCTAAGCTCACCTCCCTCCCAGCCCCCCATCCAGACCATGATAATGGCGCCACCTGGCCCAGACCTTAGGGAACTTCCTTGGACACCCTCTAGCTTTATAGGTCACTCTTTCGGCAGCCATATAGAGATCCAATCCTCGTCTCCATTCCTCCAATTCCAGGGGAGTCAGCGACCCCCAGTACTTTGCTATATCCCTTTTGGCTACCACAGGGCCAGAACCAGGAAGGTTAGGAGAGGGCGCGGAAGGTCCACGTCGTTAGTCATTCCCAAAAGGGCCAGCTTTGGCTCCTGGATAAGTGGGACCTCTAATACCTCTCTCAACTCCGTAAAGTAGTTTTGAATCACGTCACATGCCCACAGTATGTGATAAAAGTCACTCTGTCTCTGTGGCAGTGGAGGCATGTGGCGTCGTCTATTTTCCCCATTCTATGGAGTCTCACCCTGTCATAATAAGTACTGTGTAGTACATTGTATTGGATGAGACGCAGCCTGGACTTGATCGCCACCCCCCTGGGATGCATCAATACTATGTCCCAGTCTAGGTCATCCAGTTCTCCCACTTCCCCCTCCCACGTGTGTCTAAGTTTTGCCAGATCTCCCAGCATATTGTTGGTTAAGGTTTTATAGGTGAGTGAGACCACCTTCCCCTGGATCTGTTCCTGCAGGAGCCGACCCTCTAGTGGTGCATATTCTGGGAGCCCGGGTAGGTGTATGTTCTGAGTCCGCCAAGCATGACGCAACTGTATGCATTTGTATAACTGTGTGTGTTGAAGCCCAAACTCCGATTTTAGGGTCAGAAAGGATTTTAATTCCCCCCTGGCGACCACATCTCCAATGGTGGAGATTCCAATGTCATCCCACTGCTTAAATCCCTTAAGTTTATAAAGTTCGGTCAGCCATTTGCAGTGCCATAGTGGCGTCTGCCGGGTGGGCTTCCTCTCCCAGCCAGTACGTTTCGTGGCCTTGTTCCAAGCAAGCAATGTAATAAGAGTCGCAGGGAGAAGCTTCCCCCGTCCAGAACCCTCCTATAGATAGTGCGGTATGTTGTGCGGGAACAGTTTGTGTTGTTCTAGGGCATATGTGGGGTGGTCTGCCTGGGTATGTAGCCATTCGTTTATTAGGGTCATGTGTTCCGCCCAATAGTAGGCCTCCAGATTAGGTAACGAGATTCCTCCACTCTATTGGTGTCTCTGGAGTGTAGTCAGTGCTATTCTAGGTTGTTTACCTAGCTAGAGAAAGGCCCTGAGATCTGAATTTTAGGCAGCAGTGTTTCCGGTAGCGGGTAATATTCATTCTGTAAGGTGTATAAGTATTTGGGGAGGATGATCGTCCTATACATCGCCACTCGGCCTAAGAGCATAAGCGGCAGCTGTCTCCAGCGGTCCATGTCCGCTACAGAATTCAGCATGATCCTTTCTAAGTTTTTCTGAAGGGAGAGTTTCCTGTTAAGGGTGATGTAAATCCCAAGGTACTGAAAGCCTTCCGTCGTCGTAATTAGTTGTCCTAGCAATGTTGTCCAGGTTTCCCTGCCCCATGGGTCGTACAAGACCGATTTATGCCAGTTTATTTTGTACCCGGAGCGTCCACCATAACATTCCAATTCCAGGAAGAGCTCCGGGACAGTGGTGTCCGGGTCGGTAATGTACACAAGGGGATATATGATGTTACAACGCGTACTTTTAGCACGCATAACATTACCACAGATTTTTTACAACGCAGGTCATTTTACAACGGATACCTTTACAACGCAATACACTACAACGCAGATACTATTACAACGCATACCATTACAACGTAAGTATAGGTAAGTATATAATATTAATATATATTTTAAATAATGATTTTTGTAATATTTAATGTAAATATTCATTATTTAATTATTAAATAATTATATCAATGAAATTAATTTTAATTTTATTATTTGTAAATATATATTAAAAATACCCCTGAACCCCAAAACCCAAACCCAGCCCTAAAACCTAAAAATACCCCTGTACCCCAAAACCCAAACCCAGCCCTAAAACCTAAAAATACCCCAGTACCCCAAAACCCAAACCCAGCCCTAAAACCTAAAAATACCCCTGTACCCCAAAACCCAAACCCAGCCCTAAAACCTAAAAATACCCCTGTACCCCAAAACCCAAACCCAGCCCTAAAACCTAAAAATACCCCTGTACCCCAAAACCCCTACCCAGCCCTAAAACCTAAAAATACCCCTGTACCCTAAAACCTAAAAATACCCCTGTACCCCAAAACCCATACCCAGCCCTAAAACCTAAAAATACCCCTGTACCCCAAAACCCATACCCAGCCCTAAAACCTAAAAATACCCCTGTACCCCAAAACCCAAACCCAGCCCTAAAACCTAAAAATACCCCTGTACCCCAAAACCCAAACCCAGCCCTAAAACATAAAAATACCCCTGTACCCCAAAACCCATACTCAGCCCTAAAACATAAAAATACCCCTGTACCCCATAACCAAATACCACTAAAAAATGTTTTAAAAAAAAGATAAACTTACCTATAATAATACTTACGTTGTAATGGTATGCGTTGTAATAGTATGTGCGTTGTAGTGTATTGCGTTGTAAAGGTATGCGTTGTAAAATGACCTGCATTGTAAATGTATGCGTGGTAATGGTATGCTTTGTAAAAAATCCGTGGTAACAGTTATATACCACACAAGGACATCATCCGCATAAAGGGATAGCTTCTCTTGTGCAGGGTCAGTATCTGCTCTGCTGAATCCAGTAATCCGTGGGTTCTGTCGGACCCTGGCCGCTAGCACCTCAATGGTTGGTGTGAAGAGGAGGGGGGACAGAGGGCATCCCTGTCGGGTCCCCCTCTGAATCTGAAATTCGCGGGACAGTCTACCCTTTACCCTCACCCTAGCTCGCGGTGCGGTATAGAGGAGCCGGACCCAAGTCCGAAATTTAGGACCAAAGCCAAATTTATGCATGACACCCTCCAGGAACGGCCAGTGGACCGCGTCAAAGGCTTTCTCAGCGTCCAGGGAAAGAAACCAGTGCGGCGACTCTCTGTCCCGCACCTCCTGCAGCCAATTGTGGGTGCGTCAAAGGTTCAGCTTGGTGGCCCTGTCTGGCAGAAAACCGGTTTGGTCCAAGTGAATGAGGTCTGGAATCACCAACCTCAGTCGTATCACCAAGATAGTTGCAAGGAGTTTCACCTCTGTGTTCAGGAGGGAAATGGGGCGATAGGATGCACAGTCCTCACGAGGTTTGCCCTCCTTGTATATCGGAATGATCGTCGCCCTGGAGAGGTCTGGCGGGAGCCTCCCCTCCCGATACGCCCCGGTAAAGAGGTTCCTCAAGTCGGGAGCCAGAAGATCGGCCGTACACTTGAAAAATTCTGCCGGGAAACCATTTGGTCCCGGAGTTTTCCCCCGGTTTTAGTCTAGTAATGGCCTCAGAAATGTCCTCTACAGTAAAATCAGCCTCTAGTGTCTTGAGGGCATCAGGATCCAGCGATGGAAGGTCGACCCGTTCCGTATAATGTACGGCCTCCTCGCAAGTCCCTAGGTCCCTGACGGTGTAGAATTTCTCGTAATGCATAGCAAAGGTCTCGGCAATGTGCGCATCCGTGCTAACAAGAGCCCCTTCCGAGTCTCTAACCCGGTCCACCTCTCTATCTGCCCGTTCCTTTGTACTGAGCCACACCAGGAGTTTGCCTGATTTATCACCTAAATCATAGATCCGGTGGATGGTGGCCAGGTGTTGAGTCCTGGCCTCCTCCGTCACCAGTTATCTAAGCTGCTTCTGTTTGTCAACCAGTCTCCGAAGAGTCCCGGTATTCCTCGAACTCAGATGTTCCCTCTCTAGGTCCAAAATAGTCCGTTCTATTTGTGCTACTTCCCCCTGAAGTTTTCTCCGTTCCTCTCCCAGCCTGTTTTGTATCCTGTCCCGCATCACAGGCTTCAGGGCTTCCCAGAGGGTCACCCCTGAGTCAACTGACCCTTCGTTTTCGGCAATGTAAACCCTTAAATCCACTCTCACCCCTCTCTGTATTGGTGTCTTTTGGAGCTCCCAGGCGGCAAGGCGCCAGGAGGCCACACCAGCACCCTGATTCTGACCCATTCTCACTAACAGTGGTGAATGGTCGGAGATTCCTCTCGCCTGGTATTCCGCCGTTGAGTCTACCGTCAAGTGCTGTCTGGACATGAATATGTAGTCAAATCTGGAAAATACCTTATGGGCGGCCGAGTAAAAGGAATAGGCGTTGTGTCCTGGGTGTAACCATCTCCAGACATCCGTGAGGCCTATAGTTGCCATCAACTGGGCAAGGGGGGTCCGATTCCCTCCCACGGCTGGCGTCCCTGACCGGTCCCTCCCCATTTCCATTACGTCGTTAAAGTCACCACCTACTACTTGCCGTGTCGAGGAGTATGTTGGTCAGTATCCTAAGCGTGTTCGCCTGTAACTTGGGCGGTGCGTAGACTGATATGAGAGTGTATGTGCGCCTACGCCACGTTCCCTGAACCCCGACACAAGTCCCCGGCGGGTCGACCCAGGTGAGTGTTGTACTGAACGGGGTGGTGTTCTTTATAAGGATTGCGAGCCCTCTCGAATCAGTTGTGTAGCCCGCGTGTGCCAGCACTTTATGGCGCCCCCTGGCTATAAAGGGGCAATTATGTCCCTTAAGTGAGTTTCCTGTAGGAAAGTGACACCTGGGTCTAGCCTTTTTAGGTATGTGTTGACCAATCCCCTCTTTATTTTGTTACCAAGTCCGTTTACATTCCAGGTCAGGACACTAACTTTTCCACATTCTGTGGATGAAGCTGTTACTGCATTCGCCATTCTAGGGAATAACTAGGGCTGTGTAGATGGTTTCCGGTGTAGGAGTGTAACATGGAGCACCAAGGCACATGACTGCATTCAACCAACTGATCCCCCCTCCCCCCCAACCAGAGTCCCCCCAACAAAACTGTTCGAAAATCCCCATCCCCACCCTCTCCCTCCCCACCTTCCCCCCCGTCCATCCCATCCGTGCAACCATTGACCAATAGGACTTTCAGGTGGTGAAGATCTGTCGCCCTCCCAGTGGTATCCCCAACTAAACTATCTCTAGGGCTCTAACGTGAGCTCCCGCAGTGTTATTCGTGCAGCGACCGCCCCGCAACCTGGGGCCCGGATACCCGTGCCGTGCGGGGCAATGGGATCGCCAATAAAACCAACTAACAATGATGTGAGTCAACACAAGAAGAAAAGTGTTTGTAACTTGCGTGCCCCCAACAGCGGTGTACTGCTGTCTCGGATATCAGTTCCATACTTCCTCAGGAGTGGGAGTCTTGTGTTTCAATGTCATGATCGACCGTTGTGCCAGTCGCCCCTTGTTCCATCTCTCGGATTGCCGCGACTAGAGGGTGCAGTGAGTGGTCTGTCGATTCTTCCACATCCGACATATGTTCACTTCCCATGTTTTCCACCTTTGCACCAGTGTGGTGGGCCAGACAGCCGAACCTGGACCCTGGCACCGGGTTTTCATCTGTAGACGCATCCCGGCCCCTTTCCCCTCGACCTGTCGCGGGGTGCTCCGGATAGGGTGATGGGTGCGAGCATCTTCTCATTCTCGGAATTTGGGACCTTTGTGCCTTGGGCGGGCTCCTCCGGAAGTTGGCTGCCACCATTTCCGTTCGGATTCTGCAACCTTCCTCCTCGGCCTCGCGGAGCAGGGGGCGCTCCTCTAGCCACTGCCAGGCTTCCTCCGGTCAATTGAAGAAGTGGGACTTGCCTTTGAATAGTACTTTCAATTTCTCCGGGAAGAGCAGCATGTATGATATGTGCAGATTTGGCAGCTTTGCTTTAACCGAGTCATAGGATCTTCGCTGTTTCTGGACATCCTGGCTACAGTCTGGGAAAATCATGATAGTTGTGTTTTCCAGTCTAAGTTCTCCCTTTTTTCTGGCTTCTCAGAGGATGAGGTCCCTATCCGCATAATTAAGGAAGCGTGCAATGATCGGCCGCGGTCGCGCCCCCTCCGGCGGTTTCATCAGCAGGGCCCTATGCGCTCTTTCAATGACAAAGCAGTTCGAAAATTGGGTCTGCGGAAACCTCGACCTTAACCAGGTGGTAGGAAGGCCGCTACATTAGTCTTCTCGATGCCCTCTCTAAAACCCACAAAGCGTAGGTTGTTGCGCCTCGCCCTGTTTTCGGCATCGTCCACCCTCCACAGCAGCTGCCTGTGTGATGCCTGTAGTTCCGCCATATCTTTACGGAGGGTGGTAAGGGAATCTTCTGCATCACCGATTCTGGTCTCCGCTGTAGTCACCCTCTCAGTCAAATTTCGGAAGTCTTGGCGCAATAAGAGGACTTCCGAGCCCACCTCACCTATTTTAGTCTCCAACGCCGCTCTAGAGTCCAGAAGCATGGCCGTGTCAGTGCATGTGCCCAGCAGCCCCGTGGTCGCCTCCTTCTGCGCCCACGTCGTGGCATAGCTCTCAATGGTTTCTTGTCTCGCCGGTCTCGCCGCCGGATCACTTTTCCCCATTTCGATTCTTTGTTGTGGCCAAGAGCTGCTTGGGGTTACCGGATGGGCGGGGGGAGGGAGTTCATCTCAACCACCTCCAGTCCTGTGTGCCTCCGCAGGCGGGACGCAGGCCGGGCAGCGGGGACAGGGTGAGGCCCAGGACAGTATCCACGTTTCTCCGCCGCACCGATAGTAAGGCCGCCCCACCAGTCCAGGCCCGCCGTAGGTAGTGGGCTCCCTCTCCAGCAGTTAATGGTGGTGGCTAGCCCTCAGGAGACCCAGCTTGAGGGGTTCGGGAAGAGCGATCCCCAGGCAGTGTGGGCAGTTCTTAGGCTCAGAGGGGTACCTCAGGCGCCCTCCGATGCTTCTCGCAGCGTGGGGCTCTCCAGTAAGGGCGCAGACATTCAGGGTCGGGACCCCAGGGCGGCAGGCATTGTCACAGGCCAGACCCCCAGGAGACGACGGCCAGGATCACTCTACGCGGCGGGGGCCTCCTCCACTTCAGCGCGGCCCCCCCAATCACTTGTGTATAGCCAGCAGCGTTCCAGACTGAGGGCCCCGGTCTTCTCCTGCGAGGGCCCCAACCAGCTCCCCACTCGTGCCGGCAGGGGGGGGGGAGGGCAGTCTTTCACTCACCGCCCGGTGTGGTAGTCGCGGGGTCCGGCGGCCGTCCGTCAGCTGTGCCCCTCACACCGGTCGGTCCTCGTCTCGGGCGGGGCCCCCTCCGAGCAGCAGTGTGCCTCCCCGGTGCTGGTCTCAGAAGTGCGGGTGGGCAAGGCACTGGTTCCGGAGGGCCCACCATTAGATCTTCTGGGCGTCTCAGTCCCCTAGCTTCTCTCGGACCGGAGGTCTCACAGCCCTCCACGGTTGCGGCTCCCCCGCAGTCTCCACGTCGCAGTCGCTAGTCCCTAACCAGGCGGCAGGCCCCGCCGGAGGTCTCTCCCGGTCACCGCAGCCACCAGCCATCACGGTCTCTCGGATAGCAGATCACCGGGAGGGGGCGGGGGATGCTGGGGTCACTCCGCTGCCGGCCAGACTCTCCCTCTGGTCTCAGGGGCGAAGGAACACCACAGGCAGCAGGCTCAGAGGCCGGGGTGGAGTCACACTCGGGCCGATGGAGCGCGCCCGGCCGCCATCTTGGGGAAGGGATCTCGCTCCGGTGTAATTTTCTTTGGCCGATCCCCGCCTGTAATCGACCAGAGTTTTTCGGGAACCTCTGCAGCAGAGGTGTCGGAACTAGTCCAGTCGTCGATTTTTTGGTTTTTTGGGATGTTTTGGCAGGTTTATATCGTCGGATTTGTGCAGGACACCGGAAACCGAGCAGAAGCACGTCTTACTCCTTCATGCTGTTGGCCACGCCCCCCTTTTTGTTTAGTCTTGGCCTCAAATTGTATTTCATTGAACCAGGTGTAGTTTGATCTTGGAAAAGGAGGTGAGGCTCAGTAGTGTCTAATTTCAATGAGGAAGGCACCGCTGCTTAGAGAATCTCGTCGTTCTCTTTCTCAGTCCTGGTATACTTTAAGTGTGTGTCATTGAAAGGTACAAATCTTAGAACTTTTTCACACTCAACGTCTCCTAGTCCATTCTTTACCCATTGATCATAAGGCAGGGGCAGGGACACTTTTTTACAGTGTACCCCGTGGGTCCAATTCTTTCTACCAGCAATCTTGACAACTGTTCTCGTTGAGAGCAAAACTTGCTGCGGGGCCTTCCATCTAGGCTCGAGATTCTTGGTCCTCTGTAAGTTGCGTACACAGACCCAGTCATGCGCCTGTTGGTGAAGGACAGGCATCTTATTAGTCAATTCATGCAAGTAATCAATCAGTACAGGATATTCAATATCAGAGTATTTCTTTGGTCTAGCGACGTCCCAGACATTTGCTGGACGTCCAAACACAATCTCGTAAGGGCTGAGGCCCATGCGTGACTGACCTGTAGTCCTTGTGGATAGAAGGGCAAGAGGCAATGCATCAGGCCATGCTAGGCCCGTGGTGGCTTGTATTTTCGCAAGTTTGAGTTTCAAAGTCCCATTATAGCGTTCCACTAAACCTGCTGATTGTGGGTGGTTTGCTGCATGAAATTTCTGTCGAATACCTAGACCAGTACAGACTTTCTGCATAATTTGGCCCACGAATTCATTTCCATTGTCACTCCAGATGATTCGGGGCAAGCCAAATCTGGGGAAAAACTCTTTCAAAAGGGCTTTGGCAGTTGTCAAGGCTGTGTTGTCTTTGAGGGGGTAGGCCTCTATCCATTTGGAAAACGCCCATACCACAACAAGTACGTACTTTAAATTGTTACATTCCTCCATGTGAATGTAATCTATCTGGAGTACTTCAAAAGGGTATGTCGTTGGTGCAAAGTGTCCTGCTGGAGTTGGCATTCCCTTTCCTGGATTATACATCAGGCACACCATACAGTTCTTTTCTAAATTATCAGCGTATTTGGGAATGTTAGAGTTTTGCCAAACTGGTGCTAGAAGCTTACATATCACAACAGGGAGAACATAGGCGTCAGGTAACAACTATCTCTGCTGATCGGACAAATCTGTCCAACAACCATTGTCATTTAGTCGGCCAATCATTTCTCTCCATTTGTCTTTCTCTCCTGGTGTGGCTTCTGCTTGTATGTCTTTCACACTTTCTAGAGTATCCTCACACATCCCTCCTTCCACAATCCATCGTGCTGGACCAGCCATATACATTCGATTGGACAAATCTCTAGCTGTGTCTTTTGCTATTTGGTCAGCAAAAGCATTTCCCTTTATTTATTTATTCATGAAAATTTTATAGCGCACAACTACCCGGAGGTGTCTCGGCACTGTAAGACAGAGGAACGTAAGATTGTAGAGCGTACTCACTGATTGAACAGCCAGGTTTTTACCGACTTCCTGAATGTCATGAGGGTTGGGCTGGCCTTAATGTGGAGAGGAAGGGTATTCCTCAGTCTGGTGGTAGCGACTATGAATGCTCCATCTCCCCATGATGATTTCTTTGTGCGTGGGATGGTCAGGCAGCGTGCTGAGGATGAACGAAGAGTTCTAGCGGGAGTGTATAGACAAAGAGCCTTTTTCAGAAACTCTGGTCCAGAGTTGTTAATAGCTTTGTATGTTATACACGGAGCCTTAAATTTTGTTCAGCTTCTAATTGGTAGCCAATGTAGTTGGTGGATAACTGGGGGTATGGATTTAAATTTTGGCGTACCAGAGAGCAGTCTTGCTGCTGCGTTTTTCACTAATTGTAATTTGTTTAAGACTCTCTCCTGAGCATTCAGAAAGAGGCCATTACAATAGTCGATCTTTGCCAAGACCAGCACGCACATGAGAGTTTTTCCCGCACTAGGGGGAAGGAAGGGAAGCAGCTTCTTTACCATTCTAAGAATGTTAAAGGATGTGGATACAACTGCATTCGCATGATAAATGAATGAAAGCTTGTCGTCGAACAACACCCCGAGGTTACTGATGTTTTTTAACCGGTTGCGGCAGTGATCCCAAATCGTTTGGCCACCACGTGGGGGACCAGCTAGGTGATAAACTACCAAACGTCATTACCTCAGTTTTGTCGGAGTTTAGCTTTAGACAATTTCGTGCCATCCAGGAACTGATGGTTAACATTCTCTCCTGAAAGCTGGCTGCCACTTGCATTCCATCGTTGTGTACTGCCAGCACCAGTTGGGTGTCGTCGGCATATGACTTAATTCTCATCCCTAGTTTTTTAATGGTCCTGGCCAAGTCTGATACATAAATATTGAATAAGGTCGGACTAATGGAGGATGCTTGTGGTACTCCGCATGGAAGGGAAAACATTGGTGAATAGAATTCTCCCAATTTCACCGATTGAGTGCGGTTGGCGAGGAAAGAGGTGAGTAGCATTTTAGCTTTATGTCCTATGCCCATGGCTGAGACACGGTCGATGAGAATGGAATGATCGACCGTGTCAAAAGCCACGGACAAATCCAATAGGACAAGAATCGCCGCTCCACCTTCATCTAGGATCATCCTAATTTCATCCGCCGCCTTGATCAGGGCTGTCTCCGTCCCATGGCCCTTCCTGAACCCAAATTGAGTCGAGCCCAAGAGATTATTATGATCAATATATTGAGATAATTGAATATTCATTATCTTTTCAACAATCTTTGAGGGGAAAGGGAGGCATGCTATAGGCCTATAGTTTTGGGGTTCTGTGGGATCCAAGGTGTTTTTTTTTTAGAAGACGTTAAATGATGGTCTTCTTCCAAATCAAAGGATATAATCCAGTATTGAACATTGAGTTAAAAATGTTAGTAAGTATCGGGGCTATGTGCTCCGAAATAAGTTTTACCATTGGGGGAGGGCAGGGGTCCAAAGGGGAACCTGACTTTGTGGAGAGAATAAGTTCTTTTACTTGTTCGGATGAGATTTGGCTAACTTCTGAAAAACCCGCAACCAGGTTATCAGGGAAGCTATCTCTAGCCACGAGATCTGTCTTATCTTGCGCAGCAAAATTTGAATGAACCTGCAGCACTTTGTCTTCAAAGAAATCTGCAAGGTAGTCGCAAAGATCAGGTGACGCCTCTGTGACTGTGCTTGTGGGCGGATTGGATAATTTGTTTACCACCTGAAATAGCTGCTTGGTGGAGTTTTGAGCCAGATCTATTTGTGTTTGATAGTATTTGCTTTTTTCGGCTAGGATAAGGTGTTTGTATTTAGTAAGTGGGTCCTTGTATAGATCTTTCGCATTGTTGTCATAATTGTTGCGCCATTTCCTCTCTAAATTTCTGCACCGTTATTTTTCCAATCTTAAAGCCTCTGAGAACCAGGGGGTTGATGGGACATTCCGGTTAGTAGAGACATTCTTAACCGATACTATTATGCTAAAGGCCTTATCCAGCCAGGAAGAATAGTCATTGGCCGCTGTATCAGGATCTGCTGTAACTTCCTGTTGGGTAGAGGACAGCCTTTTATGCAGGAGACTAATATCAGTATTTTTCCATGCTCGGACTTGTTTGGGGGTACGGGGTATAGTATGTCTTGCCTTAGCTTTTGTGATTTGTAGAGTATAGATTATTGCAGAGTGGTCGGACCAAGTCAGAGGTAAGACCGAGGTTATTGAGATATTAATGTTACTCGTAAATAGTCCATCCAGGATGTGACCTGCCGTATGAGTAGGTGTAATGACCAATTGTTGTAAGCCTGCTGACAGAAAGTTTGTTATAATGGAGGAGGATTCCTTATCCTGTACGGATTCAAGATGGAAGTTGAAATCTCCCAATATAGTGTAATCGGGAGTTCCTGCCATTAACTCCATAAGATTGTGTAGATTTTTTAGAAAGCCCGCACGAGGACCTGGTGGACGATAGATAAAAATTCCGCTGAACGATTGTGTGTTGGGAAAGGTGATAGAAAAGGTCATTGCTTCACAAACCGATAATATAATTGGTTCTATTTTTATAGCAAATGTGTCTTGGTGAATAATCGCCAACCCCCGCCCTTTTCTAAAGGTCTATCGTGTCTAGAAACACAATAGCCTTCTGGGGTAGCCACACAGAAGTCAGGGCCTGAAGAAGAGTCACCCCACGTTTCCGTTATAAAAGCAAGATCTAACTTATGACTAGTTAGTAAATCCTGTATTTCTATCTTATGTTTGGGGAGAGAGCACACATTAATAAGTACAAAATTAATGGGATTAGAATAAGCATGAATAGCATGATCACTGGCAGGTGGTACCAGTGCTGCTGGGGTCACCTTAAGCGAGCAGTTAGGGCATCTGGCTGGTGTTTTGTTAATAAAGCTGTCTAGGCTGTAGCGGATGCAAGCATGACTATTGATGGAGGTACTCAAGTCCATAAGTTGTGATTTTGTGTAGGTAATGGTCCTTGTATTAGATGTTGGTATATGGGGTTCAAATAGTCAAATAGTCATCTGTTATCTTTTTGTGAGCCCTACACTTGATGATTGCTATTTGTGTGGGCAAAGTGAGTGATTCAAGCAAATGGCTAACTAACTGTCCGTGTTGTACTTTTGTCCCATGAGAGATAAGAAAACCTCTTTCTTCCCAGAGGCGTCCAAAATTGTGCGCCACTCCGAATGCTTATTGGCTATCCGTGTATATAGTAACCCTTTTATCTTTCGCCAATTCACAAGCTCTAGTCAATGCTATTAATTCTGCTGCTTGAGCTGAATGGTACGGTATTTTGGCTGTCTCTACTATCGTGTGCAGTGTTGTGATTGCGTAAGCTGCTGTAGTATCACCGTTAGGTAATTTAAAGCATGAACCATCAACATACAGTGTTCCATCAGTGTTCGGAATTGGAGTGTCTTTAAGATCTATTCTACCTTTTGTCTCCTCTTCTGTTCGAGAAATGCAATCATGATGTTCAAAAAATGATGGAAGTGGGAGTAATGTGGCAGGATTCAGTGTAATACATCTCTTTATGGTGATGTGGCTCGCTAACAGTGTTAATTCGTACCCGGAGAGACGGGCACTGGTAAGGTGCTGTGTCTTTTTTCTATTCAATAAAGTGTCTACAGCATGGGCAACCATAACAGTAAGCGGAGTATCCAATACCAATCCTCCCGATTGGTGGATTGATACTGCTGCTGCTGCTGCTGCTGCTCTTAGACAGCTCAGAAATGCCCTGGCGACAGGGTCCAAGGCCGCTGAGAAATATGCGCAAGGACGTTGTCTATCACCAAAAGTCTGTGTTAACACTGATAACGCATAACCTTCTCTCTCATGGACATACAGTGCGAATGGTTTTGTATAATCAGGAGTAAGCATGGGCAAATTTTGCGAATCTGGCGTTCACGAATTTGCGTATTTGCGAACTTGCAATTCGCATAATCCGGGAATTCTCGCGAATTTGCGGATTTTTTTGTTTTTATAGTGTTCGCAAGGGTTTCTGCCAGTTCGCGAGGATTTTGTACGAGTTTGCAATGCGAACTTACTTGTCGGCACGCAACGGTCGCGACTATGTTGTTTCTACGTCTGGTTCATCATCACAGGTTCACAGCACCCTCTGTTTCAACACTGCCACCCTCTGTTTCACCGATGCCACCCTCTGGTATATCAATGCCACCCTCTGGTTCATCATCATCACTGTAGATTATGGGGGGAAAAAGCAAGCAAACCTGCCCTGCTTCAACTGACATGAATTAATTTGGGGTTGATTCATTAATGTGTCACTGTTTTAAAATTCCAGTCCGGCACCTGCTTCCTTATCTGTAATTTGCTTTCTGTTGCAGTGCAATTTTTTTTCCAGGACCCATGTGGCCTACTTGTAGCTATTCTATGATCCGACTGTGAGGGTCAGAGCAGGGTCATACAATTGTTGCAACTAGCAACTGAACTCTGGAGGGGCCCCAGTCAGGAAGCACTACAGGGAATGGTTACTAATGATGAATTTGAACTTTTGCACCTGCTGAGTACTTTCAGTTTAGCAAAACTCGTTTTTCTGCAGAACAGCAAATGTAATGCCCCAAACAAACTTACTTGTGAAAGTTGATTTCTAATCCAAAAGTGATCCAAAGAAAGTCAAAAGGCCTCAAATCCAAAAAAGGGCAGGCAAATGACAACCTGAGGAGTTAATCTGATAAAAATCATCATTTTCAGAAGGTCTATGCTGCTTGCTAGTGGATTTCTTTCGCAGAATTGTAAATTTTGTAATTTCGCGAGTGCGACATTGTTGCTGCCCGCCGCACCTACATGTTCGCAGTTGCGAACTTACGCCGCACGCCGCAAATTTGTATCACCAAGAAAAAAAAAATCCGCTGCATGCGAATTTGCGGATTTTCGGTAAATTCGCGTGCGTTCGCAGATCGCAAATTTACCGAAAATCCGCAAGCGGAACGGATTTTCCGCCCATGCTTAATCAGGAGTACCTAAAACTGATGCAGAACATAAAGAAGATCATAGATCTGAGAAACTTTTCTGGCACTCTGGTGTCCAAGGGAGAGGGTGAGGTGTATCTTTCAATGTCAAAGCTAATACAGGTTTGGCCATTAAAGAAAAATTTGGTATCCACTGGCGACAATAAGAGGTGATACCTATGAAAGCACGTACCTCCTTTTGTGTGCGTGGGATCGTCATCTGTGAAATAGCTTGTATTCTTTCAGGAGTTAATCAACGCCCTTCTTTTGACAAAAGATGACCTAGGTAAGTAACCTCTTGTTGACAGTACTGTAATTTGGACAATGAGACTTTATGTCTACATTGAGACAAGTGTTGTAAAAGTAAAAGAGTAGCCCCTTTGCACAATGACTCTGAGTCTGCTGCTACCAATAAGTCATCCACATATTGTATTAGGGCAGTACCTTGTGGTAAGGATAATGTGTCAAGCTGAGCTTTAAGTGCTTGACTGTAGATAGAGAGGCTCTCACAATAACCTTGAGGAGCTCTACAAAATCTAAAACTGCGACCTCCTAAGGTGAATCCGAAAATATCTCTGCTATCTTCAGCTATTGGAATGCTGAAGAAAGCATTCTTGAGGTCGATGACAGAAAACCATGAAGCAGTAGAAGGTATCATGGTGAGCAATGCAGTAATGTCTGGGACAACGGGGAATTGGGGCAAAACCAACTTATTGACTTCGCGTAGATCAATGATAAAGCGATAGACAGGGGGCTGTGTTGGATCTGTACGTTCAATCACAGGAAGAACGGGGCTGTTACACATATTACCTCTTGTTTCTTCGACAACACCTTTCTGTATCAAATCAGATATTATGAAAGGCAGAGCCTGTTCACCTTCACTGGATATCTTATATTGAGGAATGCGAGGCAACCTGACGTTATTCTTCAATGTTACAGAATAGGGTGGAATCTGCAACAATCTGACATCATTAGGACTTTGCGCCCAAAGGGAGACAGGTAACTGTCGGAACTCGTGTGGTAGGGCATCAATGGATAAATATACTCATTGGCCTAAGGTCAAATGTACTCCTTGAGGGGAACAATATAGTGTGGCATATAATCTCTTCAAAAGGTCAAGACCCAACAAGTTTTCAGCACAGCCAGTGGTAAGGATGGGAGGCGCCTCTAAATGATATGGTCCTATCGATATGAGCAAGGGGCTAGAAACAGGATTCTGTACGGGTGTCCCAGAAAATCCTACTGAAATGTTTGTAATGCCAGACAAAGGTGCCCCAGGGAGCTTGGAGCGAACAACGGAGCTCTTAGATGCGCCGGTGTCTAATAGAAATTGTACCCCTAATGTAGTGACATTAACATAGGGACCACGTTGATCCACAGGAATAGACACGGCTCCCTCACTCTGTCCTTGGCTATCCTATTGGGGAAGAAACCCTTGGCCTTCTTCTTCAAAATATTGTAATAGTTTCCAGCCTGGGGGGCCGGATGATCAAAATAGTTGGCAACACTGGGCTGTGTGCATTGCTGTGGTTGGGATCCTCGTCCTCTACCCCGGGGTGCCGACTGGTATCCACCTCGACCTCTTGGAATAAATCCTACTTGATCTCTCTGTACTAAGAGTGGGCATCTATTTTTAAAATGACCATCCTCTTTACAGTATGCACATTGGTTAGGACCAAGGGGAGGTCGCGGAACAGTGTATCCTTGATGCTGGTATAACTTCTGAGATGGGGGCGCATTCTATAATAATAATAAAGAGCTTATAGAGTGCTCAGTAACGCCATCACGGCGTGTCCCCGCGCTAAGCTACCAGTGAAGCAGCATAGAAAACCCAGACTCTATGCAGTATATAGATGTGTTTTGAGCAGAGCCCTAAACCGCAATTCATTGCTCTCCAGTCTCAGCCTAGGAGGGAGTTTGTTCCAATTTTGAGCTGCTTGGAGCGCGAAGGAACGTCCACCCATTCTAGCCTTCCTAATCCTGGGGACTGTCAATAGTCCGGTACCCTCTGAACGGAGGGTCCTAGTAGGTTCATAGCGGCTGACTAGATCCTTCAGATATGTCGGTGACTTGTCCCAGACAATACGGTGGCAGAAGAGGAGGCACTTAAATAGCACACGCTTCTTCACAGGCAGCCAATGAAGCGCATCCAGCGCCAATTTCGAGCTGGCTCTCCTGGGTCTTCTTAACACCAGTCTGGCGGCGGAGTTCTGTATGACTTGTAGGCGACCTATGCTGCCCTCGGTTGCCCCAAGGAACAGAATGTTGCCGTAATCTAACCGCGAGGTCACCAGTGCCTGCGTTAGTGTCCTTCTGGTCGCTAAAGGGAGGAGGTCTAAGGTTTTGTTTAGGGTCTTTAGAACTCCAAAACATTTGCCCACAAGGCGCCTTATGTGGCCTTCATATGAGAGGGAGGGATTCATCCAAATTCCTAAATTCTTGGCCTCCTGACATGGTATGGGGTTAGGGCCCAGACATGAAGGCCACCACTCATCCGACCATTTTTCGCTTTTTCCCCCTACCACCAGCACCTCTGTTTTAGAGCCATTGAGTTTTAGGCAGTGGGCATCCATCCACTCTGAGGTATCCTTTGTGGGTCTCGAGGTGCATAAGCCTGTTGTAAAAGGATCTTTGTCTTGAGGTCCTTCATTTTCTTTTCCAGTCTTTCCTTTTCTTCTAAATCCCTGTTCTCATAGTATTGGACCATGGTCAAGATGCCAGACGGTGTGGCGACTGGCCACGCTCTTTCCGACGCTTTGAGTCTGGTAGCTAATTCTGGCAATAGATTAGAGACAAATTTATCTACAAATAATCTCTGGCCTCCTGGTGCTGCCATATCTTGTCCACTGTGATCTACAAAGGACTCTTCAAACCTGGAGAAGAGGTCAGAAACCGACTCATCTTTCTTTTGTTTACATGTGGATAGCTCATCCCAATTAACTGCCTGAGGGGGCATAAGTGTCTTCATAAGTGTAATTATATTTCCGAGCAAGTCCCGTATTATCTGTTCAGGTTTGGCTCCGCCTGTCTGTCCTCGTTCTGCCAACAGTATGGCAGCCCAGTCACCACCTAATTCTGCAACGTGGTCTTCCTTACGTATTTTATTCCATACCTCAGGTGGAACAACTTGACCCATAAGCATATCTATATCAGCCAATGTCAGACTGCTAGAGCTCAATGTCTGTGTCAATTCCTTATAGTAACCTGCTGGATTTTTCCGCGGGTCAGGCAAAGCAAGCTTAAGGGCGAGAACTTCAGATCTTTTCCAAGAGACATGTACCCAAACCTGTTGGAAATTAGCAGGTATCGCAGGAGGTCCTGCTATAGCCTCGGGCCAGAGCGGCTGTACTTCCCGCATAAGGTAGCCTTTGGATAATGTCAGTATACCATCTTTACCCTCATTCCTGCATGTAAGGAGATCTCAGAATGTTACTAACTTCGCGACAGCATCCGCAAGATCCTGACCCATAACGTGTCCCCCTGCCACTTCTCTCCTAATGGTGATGAGGTCCCGAGGGGGACCTTCCTCAGCCATGTCACTCTACAGTTGTATTAAAATATTGCACACATGTTCAAAAACAAATCGTTGAATGGCTGGCGTCCACTGTTCGAATACAGTCAGGATGTCTTCAAACCCATATTTATTCCCATTCTCCATCCATCTCCTAGCTTGCTGTTCTAGGACAGATATCTCATGCATATCCATTTGAGTCTGACTACGCAATTGTCTGTGACGAGAGAGAGGAGAATTTTGAATGATGCCAAAAGGGGTGTCAAGGGGGAAAATAAGTCAGAGAGGCCCTCCCTAATTTTTCTACGAACAGTCGGGGTCTGGATGGGTGCTTGTGGGGAGGATGTCGGACAGGAGTCCGTAGGTACGTTGGCGTCAACCTGACAAACAGGCGTTGGCAATATGGGCGGAGCTGTAGGAGCAGAAAAGACAGACTGTTGTACTATAACTTGTTGAGGAGGAGGATGTGGAAGTGGATGCATAAGTGCAGGTTGTTGAGGAGGTGCAACCGGAGCATACGGCGGAGGTGCTATTAACACGTGCGACATTTCGGGGTCGCTTTCCGAATCATCATCCTTACTGAACGAAGTAGGCAACGCAGGATAGCATTTATCTATCTCCATTCTATGCTTCCTATCTACTATCTCTACGTCCTTTTTAACTCGATCGTCTTCATGATTCTGAGCTTTTTGTAAAATAGACATATAACCTTGTTTATTTTGAGATTTCTGTTGTTTAATTTCTTTCTGCTTTGATTCCTTTCGCCAAATGCGAAATGAATCAAACATTGCCGGCCGGGCTTTCTTCTTAAACAATTTTTCTTCCAAATTGTCCAACACACGGGGCTAGAAACTACCATCTCGTGGCCATTGTAAAGTACCGCCATTCTTCGTGTACTTTTCCCTAAGGCCAGTGAAAATGATGGGGCCGTCCCGTGTTTGGAGTAAACTTCATATTGCGGAGTCCCCACTGGAGGCACCGGACAGGTATCCTCAAGTCGGGAGTCCCTTGAACAACCATAACAACACCATTGACGAAATTTGCTGAAACCAGGCATCTTTAGAATCTCTGGTTCATAAAATAAACATCAAGAGGTAAAACTATAATCACGTACTTTCTCAATTCAAGTACTTACCCCTTGGTTTCGGCCTTTGCAAAAGTTGAACAAACAAACCACAAATAACCAGACAAGTGGGAGCTACCCACTCTTACCTGACCAAATTCTCTTCTCACCAATAGAGGTCCGTCTAATGTCTCGCTCTCTCAACTAGTGGGACCAAGACAGGGCGTCAGTCAGGGCGGCGGCCAGACAGCCTTCACGAAGGTGAAGTCGCGCTGCAAAAACCTCGGGTCCACAAAATACAAGCAGGGTCAATCAGGTGGTGCGCTTCCTTCAGAGTTTGTTCACAAGACTCCTCACGACCCTCTGACTTGACCGCAACCGCTGAAGACGCCCTACGTGGGCGCCAATTGAAGAACTGGACCTTAATTACGCTCCGGCGGCGCAGGGGACACCTGAAATCTTCGAGTTCACCTGTCCAGGTACACAGAGACACAGAACACTCTCTTCGTGAGAAAGAGTAAACATTTATTTGACTGCAGCCATGAACAGTAGTCCCAGAAGTACAACAAAGTAAGTTCTCGGGAGACTGCTGCTTTAATCCGCAGCGTACATTCTTTTATAGTGGTAGACACACCAAAACCTCATCCAATCAGCAGTGACTTTTCTTGTTTGTCAGAATACAGCGTGATCAGCGCATGCTCTTGTTTTTCACTCGTGCAACATCTTTTGTAACATAGTTAATCATCAATACATTTCATGCCTTTTACCACCCGCCACAAGGACAGATGAGCCTAACTATAAACATGAGCCACAATGCGGGGCTGGGATCTCGCACAATCGTCTTTGTGTACTAGGTTGACTCTCTAGCGCAAAGCTAACAGGGAGTAGTTTGCTTTTTAGTGAGCGTTGTATTCGTTCAGGGACAGGGAGCACCGATCGCGTACCTCGAAGTCAGGCCTGGGTAATGGCAATACAAAAATGGAGGCAAAATACAAGATAGACGCGGTATTCGGATATTTCATATTTCCTAAGACTCTATGTCCCAGGAGACCGCTGGCCACACGCCACCTGCAGCAGCCCCTCCCACCAGCAGCAGCCGCTACTTAACTCCTCGCGGCACCCGGTGCGCGGGTGCCGCTTCGCCGAAGGAGCATCGTTTGGGGGTGATTTTTAAATCGTAAGGACTCTACATCATAGGAGAACGCTGGCCACACGCCACCTGCAGCAACCCCTCCCCACAGCAGCAGCCGCTACTTAACTCCTTGCGGCACCCGTTCCACGGAACGCTTGCGGTCGTGCACCGGGCGAAGCCCTGGGAGGCCGGAAGAGGGTGGGCTGGGCCCCCCCTCTTTCATCAACAGTTTGCAAGGTCAGCTATCTTATTTATATTCTTTTTTACCAATTTACACTGCTATCTTGAGTGTAACTACTATGCTTCATCCAGTTTGAAATGTCTGGACGTGATGGGAAGGGGAGGAAGGCCGTAATGGGGGGTTATGTAGCCGGGACACTCGATCAGTTCATTACAAGGGCCACATCGGTATTGGTGCATGAGATCGCAATCACTGAGACCCACCTCTCACAGGATCCAGCTTTTGCTAAACGTTCATCTTTGGGGAATTTAATGCTAGTACGTACCCCGGAGCGGCATATACATCCAGCCATCGATCTAGAGGCTTCAAGTCAGACTAATAATCAATTACCACAGGAAACGGTGATTACCAGGAGTGATGGGAACTCTAGTTTGCGGGCACAAATTAATCATAATATACCAACAATCACAGCCGGCGGGGTAGCTACCCCCGCATCTATGGTGTCTGCTCCCAAGGCACTGCCTACTCCAACAGGGCATAAACTGGGAGCTGTCTTCAAGAGGAAGCGAGGTGGGGGTGCACAGAGGGGAAAAACCCTAAGGTGGCTGAACCAAATAAACCAGATGAACTGGCATCTGTTGCCCCTATTACCCCCGGGCCTTCATACAAGACCACACCTGCACCAAGTACTCCATCTACAATGTCTTCTGTCGGTACTCTGACCACGATGGACGAGGGTTTCTGGTTATAAGTAGGTGGTCTTATTACATCTTCCATACAGCCTATTCTTGCTAGACTGCTGTCAATTGAGGACTGACCACAACCAATCTTGAGTGTATCAAGAAGAATCTGCCAAAGAGTGTCCAAGATAAGGAATTGTCGATAAATGGACCTAGGAGCATTCCTGACACTAATTTGATCTCCCATGCTTCGGTTTCCAATCCAATGGAAGGCACTTCTCAGGTGAATACTGGAGCTGGACTCAGTGCCAAGGGTGGTACAGATCCACAGGGAATTTTGGATCCTGCAAAGGGCAAGACTATAGAAAATCAATCACTGGGAGAGGGTATGGCCAATACCTTGCAGGGAGGCAGGAAGGGACCATATAACACTAATGATCATAAGAATATGCTGCCACATATTGATTTACCACCTGAGTCCGCACCCTATGTTGTTGTTCTGACAGGGGTTCCAGATTTAGACATGGCAGTGTTGAATTGTACACCGAATTAAAGAATAAAATGATCCATCGGCTGAATGCCAACAGACCCCTCCCCCCTTATATGCACAGTCAAATTTTGTTTGCACGCAGAGTGAGCTGGGTGGGTCATAGAAGAAAGATATAGCGGGTAAATGCACAGTTATCAATTTTAGAGATAGTCGGGTAGTGCGCCACATTTGTGAGAGGCCCTTCCACACTACGAGAACTAGTATTCGGACATTTGACCTCAGTTATTTCTATACCCTACACCGCAAATGGAGAACTTTGGCTTACAGGGAAAGACATGAGAAAGGGGAAAGGGGTTAGTAACAGAACCGGGTTAGATGGTTCTGGTTTTGTGTCCAGCATCCCTCTTAGTAATAGATTCAGCGTGCCTGACATGGTGGACTGACTAATTCCAACCAGGTCTAACCAGCAGAGCGATATTACTCCAGATATGGGGCTGAGGTCTTGAGACAACAGCTAGAGCGAAGTGATGTGTCAGGGATTATAGATCAATCCAGAGATACTACAGTTGGTGCCTGTGAGGAGGTGGGGTATCTTTTAGCTGTTGCAAAACCTAATAACTCTATATTTAGTAAGGGGGACTTTACATCTGAAATATCTATGACCACTGACAATAACTCTGGGTCCCCTGCAGTTATAGATAGACGAGATTCGGAGTGGACACTTGAGAGTAAACAACATGCAAGGGAACACAGACCTAATAGAGGAGAATCCCAAAGTGAGATAGGGAGCACACGAGGAGATATTTCTATTTCAATAGATTCAAGGTCAACATCTAAGATCTCGGAAATGAGTAATATTTTTAAGATACTATCGTGGAATATTGCAGGGCTTGCGTCCAAGATGAGAGACCCCTCTTGGCTATCATTCATAAAAGATTATTCTATCAACTGCCTGCAAGAAACATGCACAATTGAGGTATCACATATAAGTGTCTATCGTACATTTCATACCCCTGCCAGTCTCAGGACGTAATAAAGGGGGATTATGTACCTATGTGTCTAGCCTGGTGGGGGAATTGGTAGCGAAACTTGTGAATGGGTCAGCATTGTATCAGATACTGTCAGTAAGTATTGGGGGCAAGAAGGGAACAGCTCTAATACATTTTTATAATAACATCCAGAAAACTGAAACCAATAGGGTACTAAAAGAATTATGTCAAACCCTGAAATACATAGAAGTACAATGGCCGGGGAATATGTGCCTAATATGGACTGGCGATTTTAACTGTTCTCTATGCCCCTATAGCCAGTTGGGTATCTGTGGCATGGGCAAAGATATAGAAGACTTTCTAACATATTTTTCCCATACTATTGTGGGGCACTTGCTGAATGAAATAATTTTTCATTTTGATCTGGTCTATGCTAACGAACTATGTATACCCCCTGTACCCTTTGAGCCAACCTTTATCGGGAGGGGGTGTAACTCAATAATTGACTTTGCCCTTATGTCAAAAAGGTATTCTTGCAATGTTTATACTTGTAAAACATGCGAAATAGCGATGAGTGATCATCACCCCATTAGGCTAGATTTTTTCCTTGCAGGGGATAAATCAACCTCCAAAGCAATAGAGACAACATATAATTACCAAATAAATCTGGCAAGGATAAATGGGTATACTATAAACTAGACCAAAGTGGACCCCAGGGTTTTTCTTGAAACCCTAGTAGAAAACAAATATATGGATTTTGAAACATGCCTCTCGCAGACAGGTGATAATGCACTAGTCTTCGAGGCCTTCCTTAGAATCTCAAGGAAACACGAAATCTTCTCTCAGGGACGCAAAAACAGGGCATGAACAAGGCACAGGGCTGGTTCAACGGGGATTGTAGTAAGGCACATGCTCATTTAATGAGGGCCTTAAAACAAGAGGCCAGCGTAAGACTCAGTTGAAAATGGAAGCATGGCAGGCGTTACATCAGGCCTGTATAACAAGGATAATACGGGTTTCTGGAGGGCTGTTAATGCGCCCTTTTTCATAGATAGGGAAACCGACATTATCGACATAACAATTTCGGAACATAAATAGGTTACTTATTTTGAGGATCTTTATAAGGCTGACATCTTAAACCAGAGTGAGGGAATTACTGCTGTAGAGGGAGATGATAATGTTAACATTACATCTTTGCCCTTGAACATCGAAATCTCATATGAAGAAGATTTAACAGCTATTAGCGAGAGTGCCTCAGGAAAACCCCCAGGATTTGATGGTGTGCCATTGGAAGTACACAAGTCTAATATTGAGCTATAGGCCCCGTTCGTAACAAATGTTTTGAATTGCTGTAATAGACATAGGTTTATCCCCACTTGGCTAGACGCTATTGTGGTTCCCATCTTCAAAAGGGGAAATAGAAATGAACCTAACTGCTATCGTCCGATTTCATTATTGGACTCACTTATGAAAGACGCTGGGAGGGTTATTCTAAATAAATTACAATCTTGGGTAGAAGAGACAGGCTTACTTTCGAAGTTTCAATACAGGTTTAGGGCTGGACTGGGAACAACTGAACAGGGATTCAATCTAGCTCTAATCATAGGTAAATATGTGTTAGCAAAAAGGGGAAAACATTTTTTAACGGTGTCGACTTAAGTTCAGCCTTCGACTGTTTAAACCGTGATAAACTCTGGAGCACCTTGAGAGAGATGGGCATCGACCCAAACTTGTTATTATTTATCAAGGAGTTATACAGGAGAGTGGGGGCGAGGGTCCGGTATGGGAATCAGGGAGAATGTATATCGCATAAACAAGAGAGTAAGACAAGGGTGTATACTTGCCCCGTTTTTGTTCAACCTTTACATAAACAGTGTAGGTTTTTAATTGGCTTGATGCAGTTATCATGGTGCGGACACAGATAGGCCTCCAAAGAGCTGTTATCAAATTTACAACCTATATGAAAGGTAGTGGCTTAAAAATAAATAAAAGTAAAGCCTTTACTATGTGTTGTGGGATGAAAAAAGTCAATACATGTAATTTTTTTTTATTGAAAAGACAAAAATAGACACGACAGACACATTTTCTTACCTGGGTATTCATTTTGAGAAGTTGGGCTCATGGTCATCAGCTGTAAATGTGAGAAAATTGTCTTTTTCTAGAGCTATAGGTGCAGTTCGCAATTTTTCAAACAAATTAGGCGGCCGACCAGTTCCGGAGCTAGTGGATATTTATAAATCCAAATGTGTATCTACTGCGACATATGGGACGGGGGTTTGGGGAATAGCGGACATTCAAAAAATTCACCGCTGCAAGAATGAGTTCTGCGCTATCTTATTGCTGTGTGTTCTACTGCTACATTTGCATATCATAAGGAACTCGGCATGCCTTACATATTAGATATTATCAAAGTGAATCCCCTTTTATTGTGGCACAAGGTGTGGTCCTCTGCTGAGACTAGTTTTAATAGAGATGTAATCAAGGAATGTCTCAAATTAGAGGGGGTAGCCAGGATATTATGGATTAAATATGTAAAAAATATATCATATGACATTGGTCATCCTGAATATTTTTGATTCTCAAAACTTTTTAGAAAGTATATCGAGGAAAAACTTGAAAGTAACTTGTGTGAATTACCTAGAGAACAAGCGTTGGCTATCCGAAAAAGAAAAGACCTCAGTTATGGAAAATCATTTGATGTTGCAATGCCATGGTATCCAACCCTATTTGCTACAGATTCAAAGTTGCTACTCTCGTATGCTACTCACACGTTTCCTTGGTGGATCCTTTTTAGAAGGGTTACATTCCCAGGGATAAACTCATGGTCTAAAAATCTGTTACCATGCCCGTGTGATGATATTTCCACCCAATCTATGTTACATTGCATTCTTTTCTGTAAATTTTATGATTTACCTAGGAGAAGATTTTTAATATCTATCTTAAAGAAGTGGGGACTTAGACAATGCAGAACAGCATTTTTGAGGCTTCAAATGCTCGAGAACGAATTGATTATGTTGTCTATGTCGTCATTTTTAAAAGCTATTATCAGACATAGGAATACCATGAATTAATTTTTTATATTTATTGACTGAGTTTAATATTCCTGTGCAAATAATATGAGCTGCTTCTTATCACATTAATGTATTTGATATAAAAAGTATAATGATGCTGAACAATACTAATGTTTATGTAAATGTCCTTGTCACTTTTTATTCTTGTTATTGTGCTTTTATGGTTTATAAGAAACAAAATCGAATAAAGCCGTTTTTGACAAGGGCCAGCTCTGGCTTTCAGAGCCCATGCATGAGTCGAGCCTATGAAAATATTTGGTATGTAAATCCTGCAACATATATCATGTAAACATATGATAAAGTGTTTTCAAAATTCAAAAAAGGGTATTTCTTTAACATGCAGAAGCATTTCACCTGAGTAGATCCGTTTATATCACTGCATTGAGAAGTATTTATTAAAGGTGAGAGTTTTTAAACATGAAATGAGTAACATTCCTGCTCCGCCCTGATGACAATGCTGTTAGCAAACAAGTTTTCATGTGTCAGTTGTCTTGTGTACCCTCCATGTGGCCTAGATCCTTATTGTTGACGGGGCACCATTATAGTCGAATAAATCAAACTCAAGAGTTTTTTACAGCACACATCCTAAACTTATATATTTGAAGATACTCTCATATGTAATAACAAAAAGGTGGCTCAGTGAAATATATTAGTTGCCTAGTATCCAAAAAGTTGGTCAAGCAAGGAAGCCAGGATTGATTACAGATTTTCAATTTCACACTCTGCAATTCACCCTTGAGACCAGTATCTTTCTCACATTAAAGTTGAATGTTTTGTCATTATACAGCTTAGTATATACAGTAAGTAAATTTGGATTTTAAAGAACACCCCAGGGATAGAAAATTATACATACAGTTTAGGTGTGGCACCTTGCCCCTGAATGGTTTTATAAGTAAATGAAATAGCAGGAATACGGCCCTATACAGATTTAAAAATCACCAAGAGACCCTAGCCCACATAATGTTTGCATGCCCATTATATGTGACGCAGAGGAAAAACTGGCTTACTCCGATTTGCAAGTTGTTGGGAACCGATAATCAAAGAACTGGTTTGAGGATCCGGAAGTCTGATGTCAGTCCACTGTTTGTCTGTGCAGTGGCAAAGTTCTTGGGCCAAATGTAGGACATTAGAGTCAGGGTCCAGAGGGTGAAGGACAATTGAATTTAAAAACAAACCCTATAGGTTATAGGCTTCCAAGCTTCTAAGGAAGGTGATATCTGCGGTTGTATTTGAGGTATTTAGTATCATGATGCATTTTATCATGGTTTTATCCTTGTTTTATTGCATTTGATGTATTTTGTATCCTGATGTATTTGTTATCATGGTTTTACTATTATCATATTGTACATAATATCTCTGTTTTTACAATTCAAAAATGTTGGGTGGTGTTGTATATAGGAAGTTAATGAGGAGAATAACCAAATATATTTAATTGTAAATCATTCATTGTATTATTGAGTATCAGATAGATGTATAATACATTTATTTCATTGATCAGTTGACTACCAAGGTGGAACATTGTAATGGCACCTATTTAAACATTGTTGTTGTACACCTTTATGTCCCTATCAGGTTTATGATTAAGTTATGCACTTTATTGTATTGTTCCAATGCCATTGGCATACTGTAAGAGAACTTTTATGACGTGATGGGCAGAATCCATACTTAATTTTTGACAGTTTTGCACAGCTCATGCCATGGTCGAGGGCTTTAGAGCATTTCACAAGAAAGAGTAGGTTACATATTTCTTTCAGCAGAGGGAGATTTGGCAGGATTCTGAGCCAACGCTAGGATTCAAATCTGGTCCTCCATGTTGCATTGTCGGTAGCTGTAGCCACTAGACCACATCACCTCCCATGAAAGCTCAGATCATTTTGGGCTTGAACTTCCAAATGGACTTTGAGCTGAAGCAGAGGCAGGCATGAGTCTCGAGCAAGCTTTCAGTGCATCGCCCACCTCTATCATGCCACGCAGATTTTGGTGTAGTAAGCATCAAAATCCATGTTATTCCCCAGAAACTCATATTATGTGCTATTTTCGCACCTGATTAATAATGTAGCTGAACATTATCATTATTTATCAGGTGCGATAAAAAGCACCTGTTTTCCGACAAACTTGGAATCAGGGCCAAAATGTATTGTTTGTGTTTTTTTGACATGGCTGCTTTTATAAAGAAAGTATGGAAGGAATACATAATCTGAGCCTTGATAGAGTGCTTACAGCACTCTAAATTGTATGGGTGCATGATACTCATGGCATACTCGCACTCACATTCTATATTTTTCGGAGTTTTATGCGTATTAAAATGCATTTATTTACACTATATAAGTAATGAAATGTTGTTTATCAATCAAGAATTTGTAGAGCGCACTACTCACCCGTGAGGGTCTCAAGGCGCTGGGGGAAAAGTGGGGGCGCTACTGGTCGAACAGCCAGGTCTTGAGTAGCCTCCTGAAGGTCAGCAGGTCTTGGGTCTTTCGTAGGCTCAGTGGGAGGGGTTCCAGGTTTTGGCGGTGAGGTGGGTGAAGGATCTGCCGCCGGTGGTTGTTCTTCAGATGCGAGGGACGGTGGCGAGGTCGGCGGAATGGGGCTGGCGGTTGGGGATGTAGAAGAAGAGGCGTCTGTTGAGGTAGGCTGGGCCGGTCTTGTGGAGTGCCTTGTGTGCGTGGATGAGGAGCTTGAAGGAAATCCTCTTGTTGACGGGGACCCAGTGCAGGTTTCTCAGGTGGGGGGTGATGTGGCTGTGGCATGGTACGTCGAGGATCAGGCGTGCAGAAGCGTTTTGACCGCGATGCAGTCGTTTGATGAGCTTGGCCAGGGCGCCCGCGTAGAGGGCGTTTCCATAGTCGAGTCTGCTACTGACTAGGGCCTGGGTGACTGTTCTTCTTGTATCTGTCAGGATCCACCTGTGGATCTTGCGGAGCATGCAGAGGGTGTTGAAGCAGGAGGAGAAGACTGCGTTGACTTGCTTGGTCATGGAGAGTGTTGAGTCGAGGATGACTCCCAGGTTGCGTGCGTGGTCGGTGGGTGTCGGGGCTGCTCCCAGTGCCATAGGCCACCAGGAGTCATCCCAGGCTGAAGGGTTGGAGCAGAGGATAAGGACCTCCGTCTTGTCTGAGTTCAGCTTTAGTTGGCTGATCTTCACCCAGTCGGCGATGGCCTTCATTCCTTCCTGGAGTTTGGATTTGGCGGTGAGGGGGTCCTTAGTGAGGGAGAGGATCAGTTGAGTGTCGTCGGTGTAGGAGATTATATTGAGGTCATGCTGTCGGGCGACTTGGGCGAGCGGGGCCATGTAGATGTTGAACAGTGTCCGGCTGAGGGAGGATCCCTGGGGTACGCCGCAGATGATCTTGGAGGCTTAGGATCGGAATGGGGGAGGCGGATGCTCTGGGTTCTGGGTTCTGCCAGAGAGGAAGGAGATGGTCCATTCCAGGGCCTTGTCTCGGATCCCTGCGTCGTGGAGGCGTGTGCGCAGTGTGCGGTGGCAGACGGTGTCGAAGGCGGCGGAGAGGTCCAGGAGGATGAGGGACGCGGTCTCACCATTGTCTAGCAGGGTCTTGATGTCATCTGCGGCGGCGATGAGGGCAGTCTCGGTGCTGTGGTTGCTGCGGAACCCTGACTGGGATAGGTCCAGGATGCTGTTGACGATCTTCTCGATGACCTTGGCTGGGAATGAAAGAAGGGAGATGGGCCGGAAGTTCTTGAGGTCTCTCTGGTCTGCTTTGTTTTTTTTTTAGTAGGGCGTTGATCTCTGCGTGTTTCCAGTTCTCTGGGAAGGTCGCGGTCTTGAAGGAGAGATTGATGACGTTGCGCAGGTGGGGTGCGATGGACTGCTGGCTTTGTTGAAGATGTGGTGTGGGGGTGTGTCTGACGGGGAGCCAGAGTGGATTGTGCTCATGGTCTTGATGGTGGGTGTCATCTATGTGCACGTGGCCCAGGCTGGCAGGGGGTCGTGGTCGATGGTGTGTGGAGGGTCTGTTGAGTTGCTGTCTGTTGGGGCTGTCTGGGCATTGAAGCTGTCGTGGATGTCAGCGATCTTGCGGTGGAGGAAGGTGGCGAGGGAGTCGCACAGGGCTTGCGACAGCGGTATGTCATTGGTTTGGAACTAGGTTAGGAATTTCCTTTACGATGTTGAAAAGCTCCTTGCTGTTGTGTGCGTCTTTGTGGGCTCAAGGCTGTCCGGTGTCTTTTCGGTGTCTTTTCATTCCTACATTCAAGTAGTATTTTACATGTTTTAGAAATCGTTATAATTCCTATATGCATAATGTGCAGGATGACATTATGATCACATAAATGTATTTGTGTACCATTTAAGTTGCCTGCACTGTAGGCCCAGAACTGCAGGTTGTCGGTTTAAAATCCTTGGTTGCTCAAGAAATAATTAAATGAATCCTTTTTGTGTGCCAGGACAGCATGTTCTCATCCTTTTTCAGGTGCAGGAATTCGACCTCGTTATTCTTACTTTAAGGAGATACCCAGAATGTCTTTGAAGAAGTCTGAAAGGCGAGAAGGGAGGATGAATTCCGTGTCTGGCCTATCTGAACCTCAAGACCACTGGAAGACAAGAAGAACTTATTTAAGTTGTCTATGGAAAGCTACTAGAGAATATTACAAGTGAAACAGTTCATCATGTGATACATTTGAGGGGGCGAACTTTGTCTTTTTGTATGATGCGCAGGGACAGAAAGAGAGGATTTCTACATTTTTCGGAGTAGAAGGAGCATCGTAGAACGAGCTCCATATCCTTAAGCTATTTGACCCATTTTGACGTGAGTACTTCTTAGGAATTCAAAACGTACTGACAACTTTGGGGTAGAATGTAAGGGCAAAAGGCAGGACTCCCAGTGAGAGCAGTGTAGGGAAAAAACGATCTTTGTTTTCTTCCTCATGAAAAAGGATTTGGACTCAGCCTCAATTCTGGGTTGCATTTTGATTTTTGGAGTTCATTACATTATGACCTTCTATGCCGAATTAATTATATTCGTAGGTTCAGCTCTGTATTGATTTTCATGTATCTATATACTCTGATATTAAGGTGTGTTCATATTAATTTATTTTTGGCCTTATAATAAAATCCATAAACTGGAATTCGGCGGCTGTGGTCTTTTAAACATGACTAAATTGTAAGTATAATTTTGAAGTGTTTACTCCTCTCAACCACTTTCAGCAGGCAAATAAAATACCATCTGTGCTAAATTTGGAAGGGAATGCAAGGATGAAATTTAGTGCAATCAGCCTCGAGTTCTGATATAGAATTAATTTACAGCCACCTAAGCATGCACATGTGAGCAATATCAGGGCTGCACGTGCCTTCATTCAAAAATGCATAAGGATGTTGGGCTGGGTTTAAAAGCAAATATACAGTACTGTCGATGAATACCTGTTCCGAGCATATCAAACTATTTCAAGTGTGCTTGCTGTCATCCATGTGCAAGTATCTTTTATGTACTTGCAAACATTTGCCACCAACTAAATGGAAAATTTAGAAAAATCAATAGGAAAAAACTCATTTTTCCCATAAACTTCTATTGGAGTCAAGGGTGAAAGTTAAAAAATATTTTTTACAAAAAATAATAGGAGTCTCAGCGTGAAGTATGTACCTTATTTTGATTATGTCAGTTCCTTTCTTGCATGGTGTCACCTCTGAAAGATCATTTAGTGCCTCTTCGTCCAATTTATAAAAGATCCTATGTCATTTTTAGTAAACTAATCAGTTTATGTAATAACAAGATTATAAGCCAGGTGTACATTTATGCATCACTTCTTCTCATGAAGGACACTCTGCTCTAGTCCTGTATTGTCATTTTAAGTGCCCTGAACATCCTGGGAGTTGTGGTGTTGGTTCACTTCAGTTGACCCAATTGAACTAACACACCTCAAAACACTGATTTATAAAGGAACAGCACATGGCTGTTGCAGTGCATCCTTGTGAACATGATGTCATCTAGTACAGTAACTTTTTGAGGTGTGGATTGGGTAAGCAAGTCTACCATGAGGCAAGAGTGAGTTGCCTAGAGGATGTCAGTTGGGCAGCAATGGCTATGTTTGCTCCTGACAGTATTTTATTACTAACCAGGTCTGTATATTCATGTGATAGCCAGTAAAAAAAATAGTAAAGTCATCATAGCCAATAATCCCCCTATCAAATGTAAATTTAAACACCAACTACAATAAGAAATGGTTTGAAAATTATTTTATGTCTGGCTAAATTATGTATATATTAGAAAATTAAACAATTCAGAATAGCCTAACTCCTTTTGCTAGGGGTCTGCTTGATCACATTGAGGATCGACAGTAATTATCGCTAATGTTTCGACCCAGTAAAAACATGTGCTCTTATTAGGCATCACCACAGGTCTTCATCAGAACAAAAAAATATGAAAAGCTAGCCATAAGTGTAGGCATGTGTTTTGACTTAAAAGTATGTTTCCTTGTTTTTTGAAAGAATATATATGGCTTTCCAAAGTAGGGGCCATATACAGGAATGCTGGGCACGAAATTGGTTGCCCAGATACCACTGAAGGGTGCCTTGTAGCCCTGGTGCAATAGGAAGAGTCTAAAATCCTGAAAAGCCCTGAGTTCCGCAAAGGATTCTCAAATGCACAAAATTATAATTGTATGGGATCGCGGTTCAGTCATGTCTAAGTCCTGCGGAAGTCAATTAGCCTTGTGTGAAGCTGGACTGCTGGTGCTGGATTTTAGGACATAATTGAGATCTCTGTGGACAGGTTGCTTCATCACAACTGCGACGGATATCCCGTCAGTCGAAATATAAATCGCATTCTATCCTATGGGATTTATATTTCAATGGACAGGATTTCCGTCACTGTTGTGATGGAGTATGCCATCTACTTCTATCTAAATCAGGCCCTAAGTCATTACATACTTGTCAGAGGGTCTCACCATGCAAACGGGATACAGATGCCGTGTCCGGGCCGGTCCTAACAGCTCTCCGGGTGCAAGGAACTCTGAAACCAAAAGAGTGACATACAGCAAACCGGAAGGATAACCCAACCCGTATCATGTGTCCTCGCAGGGAACAGGACATTGGGCGAACACAGCAGAGGAAGGCGGAACCGACCCCGGAAGAGAAGGGGAATGGCAATTGAAAAAGGACTACCCACCAGAAGAGAAAAGAGCCAGTTGGACGGAGGAAGGAGACGCGGGACAAACAAGGAGAGAAGAAGAATCGGGAGACCAGAACAGAGACGAGAACGCTGACTCTGAAGAGGATGACGAGCGGTGGACTGAAGAGTGGTGGCATCCACAGGAGGACGCTGGAAAGCGGCCGCAACTCAGGAGAGTTGCGGCGGAGCCGGTGAGTGATGCTGGGAGGGGTGAACCGGGGGTTGGATCTGAGGAAGGTGGGTGGAAAATATGCACTTAGCATAACGGCAGCACAAGATATTACTTTGCACTGAGCACCTTGTGACTACAAGACCTTCTCTGTAGATCCTGAACTTAAGGATATTCTCGTTCTCTATTAGGTTGAAAAAAGAGACCGGCTGATTAAGTAAAGCCGGATTTCTACTTACCACACTAGGCAACTGGGGAAGAAACATCCCAGTGTAGTATAGTTCCTATATTCCCAATAGGCTCTGCGCATTGGAATAACATATACTATAGATTTGATGTAGGACTGAGGTGTACTAAGTCTCTATCGAATGTATTAGACTTAATTGTGAGTGCCAGCTAGCTCAGAGGTCACTAGATACTTTCTTGAATAAACAAGAAGGGATTAGTTTCTGGCAACCACATAAACATGACAACTTTGTTTCCCAAGAATAAGAAATGTATCTCTAGAGTCGCCGAAACAATAGATAGTTATTTTACTCAGTCAATCGTGCATGCTTCGTTTCACCAGAGGTGCAGAGAAATAGAGAGACGGGCGTTTTCAAAAATAAGGTATTTATTGAACAGTCTTCTTTCACATGCAGAGGAAATGAACTGCTACAATTGTAAGTCTGGTTGTAAAGTACAAAGCGTACAGTACGAAGAGTAGTATAAAATAATACTGTAAAAGCATGATATGCTTTCTAAGCCATAAAATACATAGAATGCATACATTAATAAATAAAGACTAAAGAGTACTCAACTGGTGCTTCTAAAATACGCCTACCCCGGAGTACCTAACCTAGGTCTAGTACAAGGGAAGAAGTAAGTGAGGTGTAGCTTAGTTTCAGTATTCTTTTGGCAACAATCTAATCCAAGAATTCTCTAAGGGTCTAATCAGCTCCGTACCTTGGTTTTAGAAAGAACTAGGTCTGGTATCTCTCTCTCAGGGCACGATTTCCCAACAACCCGCAAGGGTAGCTTGGAAACATTGGAGCTGGATTTCTCTGCAAAAGAAAAGTCAGCGTCTCTCTCAGTGAGTCTGCTGGAGGGTCGGCTTCCTTCGGCACTTGCTTCGGCAAGATGCGTCGGGCAAGTAGATAGTCGAACTGCTCCAGACCACAGTGTGTTTGCCTGGGCAAGTATGGGCATATTTATACCTTGAAGGTGCCTAGTTTGATGTAAGGTTGGACATAATAACGTCATCAAACACTGCTGAAGGCGGGTTTTTCCAAGAAATCGTTGTTGATTTTCGGAACTAGTGGAAGTTGCCATGCCGTATTTGGACTGCATAGGCTAAGTCTAAATATGGTTATTATTTCTATGCCTATATAAGGATAGGGTGATTTATACCTATATATGGGCATAAATCGGGAAACTACACCAGGGTCCTTAATTCATATACAACAACCACTCCACTTTATTATGTTTAACATTACTAAATTATAAGCACTAAAACATATCTAAAGCATGTGTTTACAATCCCACCCAAAATACAAAAAATGCATTTGAAAAAGGTTTGCACACGAAAAATAAGTATTTGACTGTACGCATTTAAGAATAGTGTTTTTATATGAAGTATAAAGCATGAAAGCATTAATACTAACTAAATCAATAATGAAATGTACATTCATGAAATGGCTCTTAATAACAGAAAAAAGGTTGAGACCATCCCATAGCAGAATAATATACTGTTTTGGTTTTGAGGACAAGGTCAAATATTATCTCTAGGAAGTATTCAAAAGGGAATTTCTTGTTCTCTAAGAATAGTTCTACTTTAAGCAGATTAGTTTGTGCCCAAAAAAAATAATTCAAGTTTTTGGGGAAAAAGTCAAAATTAGCCATAGAAAAATCGAGTAACAAAGCTTTTGAAGGATTGTTATAAAAAGTGAAGGCCAAATTCAGAGTTCATGGAACGCTGTGTGCAGATTTCAAACGTTTTTCTCGGTGTCAGGGGAAAACATCAAATCATCTAAGCTGGCAAAGAAATCGTCTAACACAGTAGGTGAAAATGGAACTACTTCATTAAGTAGATCAATTGTGTACAGATGAGAATCATCGCCGTCAGCGTCAGCCGCGTTAGCAATGTTCAAATCAGATGGTACCTGTGTGCCTGTTGATCCTCGTATCTCACCTCCAGTTGAATTTGCCGGTGAGATCCTAATGAATGCCGTCATCAGGATAGGTAGCCGTTGGGGGCAACACAACAAGTGAGCCGTTACCGGACTCAGTAATGAGTCAACATTCGTTGGCAGTGCTGATGGAAGTGTAAGACAAACGTCCAACACGCATTCTTCTCCACAAAGCAGGCATCGTAGAACAGGTAAGATGCAGTCTTGCCAGATTGTTCTGAACGAAAAAAAATATGGGGTATTCAGATCTCTTAAATGAGCCAAGCCAAGAATCTGTATAATTCTGTCATGGCTAGGAGGGCGTCCTCCATGGTAGTCTGGGTATCGCTGGTGACTGAACTTGCCGTATCGGAGCAGGAAAAACAAAAATAGAATTCCTGCTACGAGTCCCAAAAGAAGAGGCACGCCGCCGAACACAGAGTGCACGAAATTTTGAAAAATGCCTAGGACTGCTTGAAAGGGTGCTAACAGTCCTGAAAAAACTGTCTTAAATACATGTACAATACCACTCGTATCAGACATATTTAAGATACGACCTAACATTTCTGCGAAATGTATTGGTCAGTTTGTTGATAGTAAGGTATGTATCTCTGCAGAAGTCCTTGCAACTTACAGATCATACGTTTCTCTGGACGAGGTCAGTGGCACAGTCTTTTGCAAAAGAATGGCTTTCATTCTGCTTAAAGTATCAATTTGTAAAGAAGAGATATTCAGTGAAGGTCATAATGACAACTCCCTGTCTGTCTTGCTTTTTTTGAAACAATACTTGCATACAACAAGTGACCCTGGCTGACACACTAACTAGATAGGCTTTTCCTGGCAACATGCCACAACAGCTGTGATCATTCAACATTATCTAGCTACCATTGGATAGCTGCCTAAAAACTGGATCTATCACTGCTGCTGGTGAACCGTGCAGTTGGCAAGAAAGGTTATTTGAAGAACCCTCACAGGCTCCGTGTAAAATTAATACCCTGACACAAAAGTGTACCGCTTAGTGAGTTCTTACAATTGTTTCCACTAAGAAATACCTCCTTTTCCCCACTCCAACATTTGTGTGTGTATGGTAAATTCCAGGTTGACTTAATCTATTCTTTACCCAACCTTTCATACAGGCCCGCTGGTATGTGTTTTAAGCAATACTGAAACTGGAAAATCGTCACTGGTATTGTGATGGTGCCATGTATTATCCACTCCACGACTGGTTTCTCAGAAACAGTTAATGGTAATCTTTCCAGTTTTTCTATGCTCAGCACCGAATAGTCTGCTCCTCTTTGTGACAAAGAGATTTGTTTATCTGTAAGGTTAAAGTCAGTAAACAATGACGTGGTGTTGATTAGACGCCATGGCACGTAGCCTGAATGGAGATTTTGTAACGTCCAGCCTAGCAGCATTATAGAACGTAATTGAGACTGACCATGTTGTAACATTAGCAAGTCCTGCTCTATTATGTCAATGGCAGATGATACAATGCTGTCCGAAGAATACATTCTGGAGGAAAGAGTCGTTAACCCATTGTCCACTACAGAGAGAGTTTTCTCTAAATGAATATGATCAATTTCTCGTATTCTTTCTGCAGTTTCCATTTGCGTGACTTTCCATGCTTCATTGTAAGCAGAGTATATACCGGCGTATATGAAACGCTTTCGACGTGGTTTACGAGGTCCAAGTAAGAAGTCTCGTAAGTCAACGCCTTCTTTAAGTAAAGTTAAGTGTTGTTTAATTTCTGGAAGTGTGGATTTCTGTAGGCACTCAAGGCATAGTTTTCCTACACTGTATGTTGTAACTATCCCTGGATGTTGTCTCTGGGAATATCTTGGATCTGGCATAGTTACTTTGAACCCTTGAGTTTTGTTCACGAATCTATCTTGACAGTTATTCGTGTCTGTGGGCCAGATTAACCATTTTTTCCAATCAGGATTAGTTCTGTTCTGTTGTAAAATCTGTTTTACGTCTACCTCCTCATCTGCAGTATCATTACTGTCAGGTGTGGCTTTAGGAATGGATGTTTGTTTAAATCCTTTATCTTAGCTAAGCCAAGACATGATGGGGCAGATTTATGTTAACTGGCGCATCCCCAGGGATGCGCCAGTTAACGTGCGCCACAGCTCCGCCAGCCATGGTGCGCCGCATTTATAATACGGCGCACCATGGTGCAAAAACGGCACAGATGCGTGACGCATCTGTGCCGGAAATGTGGCGCATTGCTGGAGTTGCGTCGCAAGCGCGACACAGCTCCAGCAAGGCTCGGGGGTGCCCCATCTACACAATGCTGCATCAAGACCTACGCCTGCTTCAAGCAGGCGCAGGGTTTTGACGCAGTATTGGCCTGAAAGTGACTGAGTGAAATCTCATAGATTTCACTCAGCCAATTTAAGGAGGCGTTCCTGCGCAGGAAGGCCCCCCCCCCTGCGCAGGAACGCCTCCTTATGGCGCAGGGCTTTACAACGTGACGCATTTCCTAGATGCGTCACGTTGTAAATAGGGCGCATTGTTTGCACCGCAGTTGCGTCAAATAAAGTGACGCAATTGTGGCGCAAGGTCATCATAAATCTGCCCCGATGTTTGTTGAACAGTGTCATTTAAAAACATTATTTGTTCTGGGATAATGCAGGCTCTGAATAGGGCTTCTAAACCCTGCACCTGCCAGTCTTTTGTGCCCCAGACAGTTTTTGTCTCAATGTTGTCTTTCCAAAAGTTAAAACCTAATGTAGACAGCTGAGCATAAAAGTTTGCAGAATAAATGTGTTTAGTATTAGTCAGCATGTTTTTCATTCCTGTCTTATTCACATTTTTTAAATAAAACGTTTCTGGATTTGTGACATTAAAACCTGAGAAGTATGGAAACTTTTCATAAAATGTTTTCGAGCTGCCTTTTGGAGGAGTTGGACAATGTTCCCATTGATTATAAGGTAAAACATTTCTAGGGTTTGCAGATTTGTGCAAAATATTGGTGACCATAATGATTAAAACAATACATTTGTTCATAATCTGATGCACCTTCTAAGTATTCATGTTTTGTGAATTTAGCCGACATTTCTAAATCTGTCATCGCATTATTAAAAGTTTCAATGCCCCAATCATCAGAAAGTGTGCTTGGTGAGACAAAGTCACTCAAAGAAACCTTAAACTGGTGTAGAATCTTCAACAGTTCCACCGGGCCATAAATGTCATATTCAGTTGTGTACCATGCTATACCACCAGTTATAGGAACGGCTGTGATGTTCACTGATGACAGGTCTCTTCGCTCACGATGAGATGATTTGTGAGGTTTCAGGAGCAAGTTGATGTTCTTACTTGCTGTGTCCATTGTACTGTATTTTCCATCTATCATCTGTCCAAAACTTAAAACAAGAATGAGCCAACGTAGTAGAAAACGTACACCTAACACAATCCAAAATTCAACCCATGGTGAAACCAGATATGTATTTGCAAATTGATGAAAGAGTTCTGTTATTTTTTCCTTGAAAGTTTTATTTGCTGGCGTAGTTTCAGGTTCACTGGGATCCTCAGAAAATGTATCAAAGTTGATGAAATGGCAAGACCAGTTCTGTCAATTGTTGGGATTGCATCCCGATAGTTTGGAATCATTGGAGCTGCTTCTTCCTTTGTCATATTTGTATAGTAAGAGGCTATATCATTGTAGACAGGTGTTTATTGATGAACTGTTATTTGGGTCTCAAGAGGTACAGGTTCCATGGCTTTGTTGCATAGTCCTTCTTTTCTTACTGTAGTTTTATCAAAGGTGATCAGTCTTTCAGTTTGAACCTCTTGGATTGTAGCAAGATTTGTTGTCTGCTACATCTTGGGAGTCCTCTGGGCCTACTACTTATTATCAGCTACATGATGTGGTTTGACCAGGTCAATGGACACAATTCTGTTCTCACTTTTTCCAGCAAGGGGCGGTAGTAACACTGATCTTGTTCCGTGGATTGCTGAGACAGGAACTGGTTTTCTGTAAGAAGGCCCAAATTCCTTCTTCACCGTGATCTTTTCCCTGACTAGATCCCCAATCTATGGAATCCAGACAGGCCTTGCTGGGACAGGTGGTTTTTCTTCAGTGGTTGTTTGCTTCTGTATTGTGTTACTCAGACTTCTTCTTGTTTCATTTAAGTCCCGTAAAACAGCCAAACGATCTTTGATGTCAAAGGGTTTTTGTTCTACCACTGAAGTTTGACAATCGAGGTCTTGGATAATCATTCTTGTACCAAAAAGTATTTAATATGGAGTGATTCCACCCAGAGAATTTCTTGGCAGATTATTAGGACTACGTTGGACACTTATTAGATGTTTGACCCACCTGTCACCCGAGCCTAATAACCTAGCTGTTATAGATTGCTTTATGTCACATTTTTTTCTTTCCACTACCTCATTTCCCTCAGGATGGAATGGACTTGAGTACTGCAATGCAACGCCCAAGCTAGCCATGGCCTCCTTGTAAGCCTGAGAGCTAAACGCAGACCCTGGTCAGAATGTAGCGTGCCGATTGCGTATGTGCCGATAAAGACTCGCAAGTCTTTTATAAAAGTTTGGGCGTCAGCCGAGTGCTGAGGCCACATCCAAATGAATCTTGTCCTAATAGTTGTGGGACTGCATCCATACATGGTGACGTTTGCGTGTAGAAAGTCTAATGATGTCTAAGAGTGGTGTCTGTACTGGGCTGGCTACACTGTAGTCACGTACCTGGTGGCTTTCAAAGCTATGATCTCTGTATCAGGTATCACAGTTAATTCCGAATTTCTAAACTTTAACGCTCATTCCCGGCCACCAGTACATCTTTTCTAATTCTATTAGAGATTTTAAGATCCCTTGACGTGTCAGACCCTCTCCCATATGTGCTTCGTGAACCAAAGCACCTCCCTGGTTGCTGTTTGGAATTACTCTATCCCCCACTCCAAGGATTCGAGCAAAAGGAACGGAGTTTGCATCAACTATGTATGTATATCAGAGTGGATAATTTAGAGGTAACGCTGCATAGCTGCCTTTTATTGAGGCATTTACTGCTAGCATTGTTTCACCGTCTAGTTTTGTTTTTGAACGAGTGATTGCAGCTACGGAAGCCATTTGACAGCTGCCTTTGCGGCTTCATCAGCCAATGAATTCCCTGCAACGTGAACGCCATCACGCTGATGACTCAGTGTATGGATCACGTGAGTCTTTTGTAGTTCTTTTTGTAATAGAACTACTTGTTTCCAAAGCATTTTATGCTTAATTGTGCCACCTTTTGCGTCTTTGAAACCGTTTTGAACCCAGTTCTGCAGATATTCATTGTAAGACTGGACGCAGTAATATGAATCGCACACTATAAGTGTGGGGAATTCGCGATCGGTATTTTCAAGCGCCATCTTCAAAGCCTGTAGTTCAGCTCACTGATCAGTACAGTCACCAATTGATTGAGTTTTAGTGACCATAGGTCTAAATTTACCTTTGCGCCAGCGACCTTTAACAATCGCGTAAGCAGCACTATAGGCTTGTTTACCCCCAATTGCGGGCTGTGCTGATCCTTCTGTATAAATTATACATCCGTAATGTTCTAGAGGCAGAATCTCGGTTGGCAGTGTAGAAATTCTTGTGTCTTTAAGTAGGGGTCAAAAACGTATTCAACGTCTGTTGCAGCAAGAGAATTAACCCATTGTATCCATCTCGGATGTAAAGCCTTAGAATTTGCAATGCTCGCTTTTGTCACTGCCTCTAAGGCAGGTACAGGTGTAACGATCATTATGCATTTACCCTGATCGAGAGCTCTCTCTTTTGCTACTGCAATTTGAACCGCTGTCAGAATCTTTTCTGTTGAAGTGAATTTCATTTCAGCTTGTGTGTACAAGTGTGATTTGTAAGCTATTGGTACCTTTTCACCTTCATTAAAGGTTAGGTATGTGAATCCGCATCTCCCTGGGATGATTCGAATCACAAGGTTGCGCACGTTGTCGCGTGTCTGTAATTGTGTTTTTGCTAAAATGTCTGTTTGCACTGCACACAAGATTTCTGTGTGTTCTTGAGTCCAATTAGTTGATTTGAAATCAGGTTTTATTAGTTCGTAGAGAGGTCTAACCCTTTCTGCGTAATTTAGAACATACGTTCTTCCAAAATTCAGGAAACCTAGAATTGACTGTAAGTTTTAAAGTGTTTTTGGAGGTTTGAGCAGCGCACATTTCTCTAGAAAGTTGGCTGCCAGGCTTTTGCCTTCACTTGATAGCTCATATCCTCAGAATAGGACGTTGAGGTGGGCAATTCGTGATTTCTTAAAATTGAATTTGTACCCCTCAGAAGCGAACCCAAGTATTATGGTGTTCACTCTTTTCAAGTGCACGTCCAAATCATCGTCTGTAAGATAGATGTCATCGACATAAGATAATGCCTCATCATCATACGTTTGTAGTAACTCTGTTACTCTGCTGAAAATAAACCTGGACTATTCTTGAATACCTGGGGGAGACTGCAAAATTGTCGCTGTGTCCCCATTATTGGGAAAGCGGTCAAGTACCTACTTTCTGGTGCAGTGTTTTGACAGAAGAAACCGTTAGCAATATCTGATAATGTTTTATATTTTTTCCGCACAATGTTATTCATCAGTGCTGCACTGTGTGCATTTTGTACTGCAAACGTTTTGCAACAAGAGTTTAAGTGTCTGTAGTCCAAAACTAGATGATATGTATTGTCTGGTTTGGAAACAGGAAACAAAGGATTGTTCATAGATGAGGTGCATGTTTCAATCACCCCTTGGTATTCAAGTTGATCTAAGATCTCCCTGACCTGTGTTTTAGCTTCTCTCTTAACTGGATACTGCCTTTGTGCAGTAGGTTGATTTTTTAACTGGATTTTATGGTGAGGAGAATCCTCATCCCATCCTACGTGATTCTTGTATAATGCTGGATCCTGGGCGACTGCCCATTTTCTGGCATATGTGTATTTTTTATGAATTGGAATGTGATTAGAGAAGGCTGGCATAATTATCTCTTCGCCATGTGGGCACTCCCTGACAAATTTAGGTGGCCAGTCTTGTTCAACTAGAAGAATGTCATAACCCTTAGATAGGTTCTCCCAAAACAGTGCTTTTATTTTCCTAGTTATATCCCCCCCCATTCGGAGTGTTACTTCATATAACTTATGTGGTACACTAACCCTGGTGTCGACAGTTTCAACTTGAATGTATTCATTCAAGTCCACTGTCTCCAGACGATCCTTCAGGATCTTGTGAGCTATGGTCACTTCTGCTGCACTGTCTAGCATTGTCTGGGCCCACTCCCCGTTCTTGAGTGGTGTCCTCAAGATCCTCGGCATGTCTGATCTTTAGACTTGCTACCTTCTTCTTGGTGAATTGGGGCTTCTTATTTTTCGGAACGTGCTGTTCGTCTTTCGACTTCAGCGTTCTTCTTTTTGTTCTGATCGTCCTCTTCTTTCGGATTTCTGCGAGTAAGTCTGAAAGGTACGAGAGGAACGTGGATCAGTATCTTGATATCTATCAGGTTTTCTCAAATTATCGCTATTCCTGAGGTTATGCCTCTTTTCATAGGGCTCCTGTTGAGGAGACCTTCCTCTGGACTGAGAACCCTTCTCTTTAGGAAGTGTCTGTTTTGTGTTTTCCCACTTCTTTTTAGGAGTAGTGAGATTATTTTTAATAAAAACTTTTTCAGGATTTTCAGTTAGTTGGGATTTTACTGGGTTCCCACCCAAATTCTTGCAAGTTCATATGGTTGCTCTGTCATATCAGTTTCTTTTAGTTTTTGGCGGATTGCCATGGATGCTGCTTCACCTTTGATGTTAGCTAACAGTATAGCCGAGACCTGTTTGAAATCTTTTAGTAACTTCATACCAAGATTTAAGGCAGGTTCTGGTCCGTATTCATTTTGAATCTGTCTCGGACGTCTGGTATTACCACCATAGACGGAACACCATGTGTTTTTGTGTAGATTGAAGCAAAGACTGTACTCCAAGTGTCATAGTCCTCTACATGTGGTGCAATCCCCATTGGTAAACAGATTGTTAGAATCCTGTGTTTCTCATGAGGTGTACTATCGGGAAATACTGCCTCTATTTGAGTAATTATTTTACCAATGACTGATTGTATAGTCTGTGGTGTAATTTTGTTTGTGTTCCCCTGATGAGGGGTGTGCTGTAGTATCCTTATAGTAGGTTGGACTGTTAAAGTCTGCATGACATATTAAACCAATTGTCTGTGTATTTTTATTAACTGTTTTAACTGAGCTAACAGTTCTGGACCTGTCATTCTTTCAATGTCAGGATGTGGTGTATAGCTGGCTAGTACCGGCCATGTTGCTCATGGTCTACCTAGTGGACCGAGCCTGGTAATGTGATTTTGATGTTGTAGGGCGCCTTTAAACCAGAGCTTATGCTCTTGGTAAGTTAGTGGAATTTCAACGTCCTCGAAAGGAACGTATTCCGCTGGAGGTTCCTCTACTTTGTAGTAGTGGAACTTGTGTGTTACTGCCTGGATTTGCTGCAGGAAACAGAATCCATGAATAGAATACCTATGTCTGCCGATATTCATGTGCCTCTATAACAAATATTACTTTACCACCGCTTGATGATACTCCATTTTCTATAACTTTTATAGTGATTGTTTTCCTTATATTTACCAAGATGAGTATAGCATCCGGGTTATTTTGTTGGAGACTTGTGTCGTCTCGAAGTACTTGAGCTGCTGCTGCAGCTCTCTCCCTTTCGTCATCACTCTCTGAAATTTTGTTGACCGAAAGTTTGCAGAGCAAGTTTCAAGGAAACAAAGATAAGGTGCTCAATATTCAACGTTGAACACACCAAAAAACTAATACATAGGATTTTCGTCCCACTCAGTTATGGCAGATATTATATCCTTTTACCCACTCCAGATGTCTTTTGAAGTTTTTATGGGAAAAAGGGGTCTGTGTAAAAAGCACGACTGAGTTACTCTAGTATCTAGCGTTAAATTATCGCCTTACCAAACGCTGGGCACCATGTAGTGTAGTTCCTATATTCCCAATAGGCTCTGCGCATTGGAATAATATATACTATAGATTTGACGTAGGACTGAGGTCTACTAGGTCTCTATCGAATATATTCGATTTAATTGTGAGTTCCAGCTAGCTCTGAGGTCACTAGAAACTTTCTCAAATAAACAAGAAGGGATTCGTTTCTGACAACCGCATAAACATAACAACTTTGTTTCACAGGAATAAGAAATGTATCTCTATAGTCGACGAAACAATAGATAGTTATTTTACTCAGTCAATAGTGCATGCTTTGTTTCACCAGAGGTGCAGGGAAATAGAGAGATGGGTGTTTTCAATAAAAAGGTATTTATTGAACAGTCTTCTTTCTCATGCAGAGGAAATGAACTGCTACAATCGTAATACTGGTTGTAAAGTACAATGCTTACATTACGAAGAGTAGTATAAAATAATACTGTAAAAGCATTATATGGTTCTAAAATACGCCTACCCCGGTGTACCTAACCTAGGTCTAGTACAAGGGAAAAAGTAAGTGAGGTGTAGCTTAGTTTCAGTATTCTTTTGCCAAGAATCTAATCAAAGAATTCTCTAAGGGTCTAATCAGCTCCGTACCTTGGTTTTAGAATGAAGGAAGTCTGGTAGCTCTCTCTCAGGACTCGATTTCCCAACAACCCGCAAAGATAGCTTGGAAACACTGTAGCTGGATTTCTTGGCAAGAGAAAAGGCAGCGTCTCTCTCAGTACATCTGCTGGAGGGTCGGCTTCCTTCGGCACTTGCTTCGGCGAGATGCGTCGGGCAAGTAGATAGTCGAACTGTTCCAAACCACCACATGTTTTCCTGGGCAAGTGTGGGCATATTTATACCTTGAAGGTGCCTAGTTTGACATAAGGTTGGACATAATAACGTCATCAAAGACTCAGTTCTTTGAAAAATCCATGAGTTCTTTGATAAATCAATATTCAAGCAAGGGGAAGTCCCTGACTTCTGAAGGCGGGTTTTTCCAAGAAATCGTCGTGGATTTTCGGAACTAGTGGAAGTAGCCATGCCGTATTTGGACTGCATAGGCTAAGTCTAAATATGGTTATGATTTCTATGCCTATATAAGGATAGGGTGATTTATACCTATAGATGGGCATGAATCTGGAAAATTACACTAGGGTCCTAAATTCATATACAACACCAGGACCTATATATTTCTTTTCATTTAGTTTCCCTCCCGTTTCTCTTCGGTCACCGCTACCCCACCACCACAAACTCCCCCCCTTCTATTCCCTGCACTACTCCTTTTGTCTTGGATTATAAACACCTATCTGGTGTGGTGTAGGGTGCGCGTCATTCTAAACCGTACCCTTACTGATTGCTCCTTCTTTTTCCCCTCTCACCGTGAGCCTCCGTGGGAGACCACCGAAGACTGGAGAAGAAGGAAGAGATTGAGAAACCTGTACCTAAAGGAATCCAGAAAAAGAACCCAGAGGAACCTAGAAACCGATTTTTTCTTGCCTGACCTTCCCCCTTCATTGTAAAAATAAAAGACACTATCAACATTAAGCGATATATACAGCCTCTGCGTCTGTTTATCTGGCCTGTGCTCATACAAGTGGTGTTAGAAGTTGGATCGCCCGGATACATGGAGGCCGTAATCACCAAAATGGCGGAGAGTCAAGAACACCTAAGAAAGGTCGTAGCGGTTCCTGACCGTGGTCGAAGAGGATAGAGGGAAGCTACAACAAGCCATAGCAGGCCTGAACCAAACCCAAAAGGCAACCCTGGGAAAACTCACAGAGGTTTTAGGACAGCAACTTGGACCTTCATCCCTACCATCAATGGTGATGCAAAAATACATACGTGGAGAGGACCCGGACTACTTCTTTAACAATTTTGAGAGGATGGCCATGCAAACGCATGGCCCGCAGACAAATGGGGTCAATAACTAGGTCCCCTGTTGTCAGATGACCTGCAAGCAGCTTATCAAGTGGCAAATATACAAGGACTAACCCCCTAAGCTGACATTAAACAATGCATTTTGGAGCGATTAGGTGTCAATCATGAGACCTGCTGCATAAGGCTCCAATAGATAAAGGAAGACGCCCAGAAGAACCCCAGAGCCTTATACTTTAGGTTGAAAGATATGACCGACCGCTGGCTAAAACCTGCTTCTGCAACCAAAGAAGAAATAATGGCCAAGATTTATTTAGAACAATATTTGTCCTCTCTACATCCTCCCATTCAAAAGTGGTTGCGGCAACATGCCCCTCTCACCCTAGAAACAGCGGTTGAAATCGCCAGTGCCTACAGCAGGGCTCAAGAAACACAAAGAGGATGGGAATATCCACCCTGGAAACCAGGAGGCACCGGAGGTCATCGGCCTCCTCTACCCCCTTACATATTATAACATAACAGGTGTATTTGTAAAGCGCATGATCACCCGAAGGTGTACTGGGGCTGATTAACATGTTTATTGTTACCCAACTCAATGGTACTCAATAAAAATATGTTATTCAGCGCCAACCCTTCAGTGCAGAATCCTGAGCCATTCGCTGTGATCACCTGACTGCCCATTGTTAGACCCCGTGTAGCTGCTCTGCTCTGGTAGACATGGTATGCCTTCAGAGTGTACTCCGGCCCCAAGACCTATCACCAGGGATTGGCCACACCGACAGGGTGACGATACAGTGTGTTCATGGGGATAAGAAGCAATACCCTACCACCAAAGTACACATCCAACATTGTGATGACTCGGCTTCCTCTCTGCGAGTCAGATTCATCCCTGTCCTACCTGAACAGGTGATCATTGGAAACAACTATCCAGACCTATCCCAGTTCCTTAAAGAAACCCAGGATGAAGGTGAAAGATGGTGGAAAACTGCGCCCTTCTCTCAGGACGATAACCCAGAATAACCTCCGTCAAAAGCTAGGAAGAGTCGAAAACAAAGAAGAAAAGAATAGACAAAGCCAGTCCCTGCCTTCCCGATCCTATCGGGAGAACACCCCGGGGAAACCGACCGGAACTTCCATGCCACCCAGAGGGAGGATCCATTACTACAGGGAGCATGGGAAAAAGCTAGAGATCAGGAGGATTAGTATGTCCCTATTTTTGTTTACAAAGAATGGGCTATTATATAGAAAGGGGGACCAATCCCCCCAGTTATATTCATACCAGGACCATTCTGTGACAAAGCCCTTTATTTAGCACAGAGTCACCTCTTGGGGGACCATTTCAGTAATGAAAAAAATTAAAATTCCATACTTGAAAATTTTTATTGGCTAGGCATATTTCAGCTGGTGAAATCCTACTGTCGCGAATGTGGCATTTGCCAGAAGCACAGCAGATATAGGTCACCCCGGGCACCCCTCTATCCCCTCCCTATCATAGATGAACCCTTTGTTAGGGTAGGAATGGACATCATAGGTCCCTTATTGCCTTCCCGATTTGGGTCCCGATACGTGTTGGTCATAGTCGACTATGCCACCTGATTATCAGAAGGAAATGGCCTTGCGCCACCCCAATGCTTCCTGTATTGCCAAGGCCATGGTTAATATCTTCCCTCTGGTGGGGTTTCCGAAGGAGATACTAACCGATCAAGGAACCCCCTTCGTTCCAAAACTGATGAAACAAATATGCATCCAACTTGGCATCAAGCAAATTCGCACGGCGGCTTACCATCGACAAACGAATGGTTTAGTGGAGCGGTACAATGCTACCCTCAAGAGCACCCTAAAGAAATTCCTTAATTTAGAAACCAGGAAGTGGGAGGATACGTTACCCCTTGCTTTTATATATCTGTGGCAAAGTACAGAGGAGTACGGGCTATTCTCATTTGAGTTGCTGTATGGTCGGCAACCACGCTCTCTTTTAGACATGGCCCACAAAATCTGGGAAAAGGAGGAGAATGTAACCAGACCCCTGGTGGACTAGGAAAAGGTGCCGCATTACCTGCGCTGCGATTTGTAAGCGCTGTGTGCGTTTTTAACCTCACTGTTTGTGCTTCTTGAGTAAATTACTGTTTTACTGCTTTATTTTAAATTGCGCTTTGGCTGGGCTTTCCCCTTCCTCCCCCTTACCTGCATTTAATTTTTGGAACAATCACCACCGTTTGGTGGGTCCAGGTTCCGTGGGTGGTGTGGAGATCGTCGACAGGCGCCATCTTCGATTGGGACGCTGGCATTTTCGGCGGGCGCCATCTTGGAGCGTCCTCGCGCTCCTTCCTCTATTTCGCCGCCTATTTAAGGCGAGTTTAGCAAGCGGTCAGCCTGGAAAAGGTGCTGCATTACCTGCGCTGCGATTTGTAAGCGCTGTGTGCGTTTTTAACCTCACTGTTTGTGCTTCTTGAGTAAATTACTGTTTTACTGCTTTATTTTAAATTGCGCTTTGGCTGGGCTTTCCCCTTCCTCCCCCTTACCTGCATTTAATTTTTGGAACAATCACCACCGTTTGGTGGGTCCGGGTTCCGTGGGTGGTGTGGAGATCGTCGACAGGCGCCATCTTCGATTGGGACGCTGGCATTTTCGGCGGGCGCCATCTTGGAGCGTCCTCGCGCTCCTTCCTCTATTTCGCCGCCTATTTAAGGCGAGTTTAGCAAGCGGTCAGCCTGGAAAAGGTGCTGCATTACCTGCGCTGCGATTTGTAAGCGCTGTGTGCGTTTTTAACCTCACTGTTTGTGCTTCTTGAGTAAATTACTGTTTTACTGCTTTATTTTAAATTGCGCTTTGGCTGGGCTTTCCCCTTCCTCCCCCTTACCTGCATTTAATTTTTGGAACAATCACCACCGTTTGGTGGGTCCGGGTTCCGTGGGTGGTGTGGAGATCGTCGACAGGCGCCATCTTCGATTGGGACGCTGGCATTTTCGGCGGGCGCCATCTTGGAGCGTCCTCGCGCTCCTTCCTCTATTTCGCCGCCTATTTAAGGCGAGTTTAGCCAGCGGTCAGCCTGGAAAAGGTGCCGCATTACCTGCGCTGCGATTTGTAAGCGCTGTGTGCGTTTTTAACCTCACTGTTTGTGCTTCTTGAGTAAATTACTGTTTTACTGCTTTATTTTAAATTGCGCTTTGGCTGGGCTTTCCCCTTCCTCCCCCTTACCTGCATTTAATTTTTGGAACAATCACCACCGTTTGGTGGGTCCGGGTTCCGTGGGTGGTGTGGAGATCGTCGACAGGCGCCATCTTCGATTGGGACGCTGGCATTTTTGGCGGGCGCCATCTTGGAGCGTCCTCGCGCTCCTTCCTCTATTTCGCCGGCTATTTAAGGCGAGTTTAGCCAGCGGTCAGCCTGGAAAAGGTGCCGCATTACCTGCGCTGCGATTTGTAAGCGCTGTGTGCGTTTTTAACCTCACTGTTTGTGCTTCTTGAGTAAATTACTGTTTTACTGCTTTATTTTAAATTGCGCTTTGGCTGGGCTTTCCCCTTCCTCCCCCTTACCTGAAGGACTGGGTTCTTTTGGACCCAGCGGTGCCAGGGCACAACACCTGAAACCTTCGTGGGTAACCTGCTCCGGCGTACAAGTCACAGAGACACGGGACACTTCCTTGGGCGTCAAAGATTCAAGGTTTATTTGCTGCAGGGAACACAGAAGTCACAGGAAGTACATCGAGTGTAGTTCGGGGAGACTGCTTCAAATTGGTTCTGTGGATCGCTCCTTTTATACAGTTTTTACCCATAGGAATCATTGAACACAAAAGTTTACAACCCGGTTCCCACATTTAACTCCCAGAGGGGTCGCTTTGGTCACTTTGAAACACACAAGGTCCGGGACATAAGTGCGGAAACATTTGGCGGTTCCCAACTGTAAAAACCCATCTTCCCACCATTAGCAAATTCCAATCAGCAGTAAAGTAGATCGAAATAGGAGCGAAGACAGGTGCAGAGGAAGACGGAGACAGTAGGGAGATCGGAAAGGGTGTAAAAGGGGAGGTAACGAGAAACACGAGATACAGGCATCAAAGGGACGTGCCTAATGAGATGCACGGCTTGAGACAATAAGCCCGTGCGGCAAGATGAGCCTCGAGCGGCGCCACCTGCCTTACAGCAGCAACCCCCCCGTCATAAAGACACTTACAAAGAACATGTGTCTTCCGCAAATATCTTGGGAGTCCCAGGGTCGCGAAGCGGACAGCGTCCGTTCGCTGACTACTTGAGGGCAAGAGACAAAATGGATGCCGTATCTAAGATGGAACCCGTGGGTACAGATGAAAAACCCACATAACAAACGAACGGTTTAAGTTAGCACAGCGAAACTGCGCACACTTACTAAACTCGTCATTTGCGGTTCATAGATACAAGACTCGACCATATTCGTGCGAGTCGAAAACACCACTTACAATTGTCACGGAACCTCAGACGCTCCTTTTGCCCTCATGTAGGCAAGCACTAGTCGGAATCATATTCGATATTCATCAGACCATCAAGATGTCGTTGTAGCATAGCTCTGTCCAATCGAGTCCCCTTGGTAACAGATGGTTGTCTCATACACGTTGTAGCACAGAGGCCACATAAGGCAGGACCACACTGCACACAAAGGCAACACGTGAACAGGAACACTACCACAACTCCGATGATCATCAGAATCTTCCAACCCCAAGTCGATATCAGGCCCCAAAACCATCCAAGTAGCGTCCAATCCCCTACATCCACGTGTATGGATTCGGAGATCTTATGCAACTTCGAGATGGCTTGATAGACAGTAGGAGCATTATCTGGAATGAAAATGCAGCAGCTCGAATGGATCACCCTACATACCCCACCGCGATCTGCTAAGACGACATCTAAAACCATACGGTTTTGTAACGTCATAAGTCTCTCCGCCTGAAGTTCTGTGGTGATATTACCAAGGGCACTGGCAGTAATATTAGCTGTCGATTCTACCACTCGAGTCAACTGTCTCAGGTTCCTACTATTAACCATAGGTCCCCAAAACGGGAGGAAACCCTTGAAAAAGTCTCCTGCCTCTTGACCGGCAGTGTCCTCTTCGCTAATTACGCCTCGTATGAAGTATGTACCCTTGGCAGCCAGAAACACAGGGGACGAGAACATTGGCAGAACGTAGCTTTCAGTGCAAGCACTTGCTCCAGGTAGGGCTTGCGAACCACGACCCACAAGACAAAGATTACCAGTGTGGGGTACGACCCATATTGGAGGCGAGCTTTTAAGCAGCTTTTCATTAGTGAACATACTATATTCCCCTCTACTTAGGACCCTATAGGCTTGTACCTCCTCTTTAGGGATAAGAAAAGGATCATGGATCTCATCTTCCATATCCTCTATTGCCATCGATAGCAGCCTCTGATACGAGGTAGGACCAGAGTTGGGGGAACGTTGTTCTTGAATGGGGTGGAAACCCAGTGTGCTTCGAAACATTGTTTGGAATGCTCGAGCTGACCCTTGGGAACTATACGGTAACACCAGATATGGAATTCCCTTACCCGCAGTATGTGGCATCAACCCACACACCCAACAATTAGTAGTGTTAACCACTAACTGATGCTGATGGAGGAGCTGAATAAAGGAATTGTTGCGGAATTCTACACGTCTAGCCTGCTCGTGTTCCGGTAACATGTGAAAGGAATGGGGAGAAGCAGTAGAGGTAAGATTAGGGTAAGGAGTAGGAGTAGGTGTAGAAGGTAGAAAGTAGGACAACGTGTAATACACACCACCCGCCAAAAATGCAGAAGCAGTCAGAAACAACACAAACAATTGAAATATGAAACATTTGGTACGACTGAGTTGCTGCAGCTTGACTCTGTACGCCTGAGCTCCTTCCAAATCATTCAGCTTCGAAAATGCCATTCCCTACGACCGTCCGCAACGTTTCTTGACGCACTTCGTTCTGTGCAGCAATAGTCAATCCCCAGGAGTTCCTAGGAACCGACGGCCTTTAACCTAGCGTCAAGACCTACTGTCCAGAAGGAAGTACGCGCGCGGCCCTACGGCCTTCGATACACAATATGTATATATATTAGCACAATATCTCTCAGCTGTGGAAGTAAAAAGATACAAGGAAGAAGCTTGATATATGTACAAAAAAAAATTTCAATGATACGAATGTTCAAAATTGATCACGGGAAATCGGGGATAATGCAGTTGTCAACTTAGCAAAGCAAAAATATTTTATTTGTCCTTAGTGTGAGATCGCAAAGAATATCGATGTTTCCCGGGACGTGTCTGCTCGTCGAACAAAGGATCCGTTGAAGAGACAGCGTCCTGCTGATCAGTTGGTTGATCTGTTCTTGAGTCTTTTGCCGACAAGTGTTCAACAGTGGCTCTCTGCTGCGCTGAGGGTTCTCCAACCAGCTGTGCGTCGCTAAAAGGTACAAACGCCGACAATGTTTCTGTTTCTGTTGACGCAATGCCTTTCCTTACCCACGGGTCTGCCGGCAAAGGAATAGGGACTCGCTTACAATGGGTAGCATGTACCCAATTTTTCCGCCCCTCAAGACGAACGGCAGTCCTTGTGGCCAGGAGTACCTGGTAAGGTCCGACAAATCAGGGGTCCAGATTGTTCTTGCGTGAGAAGTTACGAGTAACCACCCAGTCCCCGGGCTGGAGCTGGTGGCCTGGACCCTCCGTCTGCGTCGGCAAGGCGTCGTAAACCTGTTGGTGAATTAACCTCAGTTTAGCAGTCAAGTCATGTAAGTAGTCAATCAACATCGGATACTCAAGATCAGAGAATATTCCTGGCCTAGGAACCCCCCACACATTCGCAGGACGGCCGAACACTATCTCATAGGGACTAAGCCCTATTCGGGAGTGTACAGTCGCCCTAGTTGACAGTAGTGCTAGAGGCAAAGCATCAGGCCACGAAAGTCCAGTCGTAGCCTGAATCTTCGCTAGCTTTAGTTTAAGGGTGCCATTGTACCCCTCAACCAATCCAGCTGACTGGGGATGATTGGCGCTGTGGAATTTCTGATTAATTCCAAGGCCCTTACACACACTCTTCATCACACTTCCAACAAACTCACTTCCGTTATCTGACCACACGACTCTAGGCATTCCATACCGAGGAAAATATTCCTTCAGTAGGATTTTCGCAGTAGACAAAGCAGTATTGTCTTTGAGGGGATAGGCCTCAATCCATCGGGAGAATGCGCAAACCACAACTAAAACGTATTTCAGGTTATTGCATCGCTCCATATGGATGAAGTCCAATTGAATCACCTCAAAGGGATACGAAGGAGGAGCAAAACTGCCAGGGGGGGTTGGGGTTCCTTTGCCAGGATTGTACATTATACACACCATACAATTCTTCACCAAACGTTCAGCACATTTCGTAATTCCATCATTCTTCCACACAGCAGCCAGCAACTTGCAAATGCCTTTCGCGCTAATATGTGCTAACCCATGTGCCATTGTCACAACGGCCAGCACATACGCATCAGGCAACATCCATCTTTTCTGATCTGACAAATCAATCCAACAACCATTCGCATCCAACTTTCCCGTACTTTCTTTCCACTTCGTCTTTTCAGTGTCGGTGGCCCCAATCTGAATTGCTTTCACGCTCTCTATAGTATCCTCACACATACTCGATTCTGTAGGCCACCTGACCGAACTCGTCACATACATTCGAGTGCTAAGGTTCCGGGCAGTCTCCTTAGCAATCTCATCTGCAAACGCATTACCACGACCAACATCATCCGTCACTTTACGATGCGCACTACACTTAACAATTGCAACTTGTGCAGGCAAAGTCAATGCATCCAAAAGATCGTTCACAAGCTGGCCATGCTGTATTTTCGTGCCATGCGACGTCAAGAAACCACGCTCTCGCCACAATCGTCCAAAACTATGCGCTACACCCGAAAGCGTACTGGCTATCGGTGTACACATTCACACGTTTCCCTTTCGCTAACACACATGCTCTAGTGAGAGCAATCAGCTCTGCAGCTTGGGCAGAATTCTGATTCAATCTTGCAGTCTCAACAACAGTATTCAATGTTACAACAGCATAAGCAGTAGTCACATCGCCATTCGGCAACTTAAAACATGACCCATCCACATACAGAGTGCCATCCGGATCTTCCAATGGGGTGTTTTTAAGGTCTACTCGACCTTTCGTTTCCTCTTCCGTCCGCAAGTAACAGTCGTGTTCTGCTACTTCATCTGACTCTGCACTAATTGGTAACAAGGTTGCCGGATTTAGGACATTACAACGTTTTATCTGAATGTGGCTTGCCAAGAGCGTCAATTCGTACCCAGACAACCTTGCACTCGTCAAGTGCTGAGTTTTCGTTCGATTCAAAAGAGTATCAACTGCATGCGGAACCATCACCGTAAGCATATTATCCATGACCAATCCTGCTGATTGTCGGATGGAGACCGCAGCTGCCGCAGTTGCTCTCAAACAACTCGGCAATGCTCTAGCTACTGGGTCTAAGGTCGAGGAAAAATATGCACATGGACGTTGCTTACCACCAAAAGGTTGCGTTAAGACGCTCAAAGCACAACCTTCCCTCTCGTGAACATATAACGTGAACGGCTTACTGTAATCAGGGGTACCTAACACAGGAGCCGAACACAATGCATCACGTAATTCAGAAAAACTTTTCTGACATTCTTCCGTCCATGGTAAAGGAGTTGAAACATCCTTGCACGTAAGAGCCACCAATGGTTTCGCTAGCAATGAAAAATTAGGAATCCACTGCCTGCAGTACGACGTGATACCTAGAAAGGCACGCACATCTCTTTGGGTTTTTGGCACAGCCATTCGCGCAATCGCTGCAATTCTCTCTGGGGTCAATCTCCTTCCCTCCTTTGACAATAAGTGACCTAGATAGGTTACTTCTTGACAACAATATTGGAGTTTAGAAGGTGACACCTTGTGATTTAACTCACAGAGATGTTGCAGCAACGACACCGTGGCAATTTTGCAAATGTCCTGAGTATCGGCAGCCACCAATAAGTCGTCGACGTATTGGATTAAAGCCGCACCAACCGGCAACCTAAACGCATCCAGTTGACCCTTCAAGGCTTGACTGTAAATCGATGGACTTTCACAGTAGCCCTGAGGAGCGCGTTTGAACCGGAAGCTACGTCCACCGAGAGAGAAACCGAAAAGGTCCCTGCTCTCTTCGGCAATCGGGATGCTGAAAAACGCATTTTTCAAATCAATCACCGAAAACCATGATGCAGTAGCTGGAATCAGAGTCAGCAGCGCCGTGATGTCAGGCACAACAGGGAATTGAGGAACCACAATTTTATTTACCTCCCGTAAATCGATAACAAAACGATAAACAGGCGGTTTGGTAGGATCAGTACGTTTAAGAATGGGCAGTACAGGGCTATTGCACACGTTTCCCCGAATTTCCTCAATAACATCTTTCTCGATCAAGTCATAGATGATCGCTAACAAAGCTCGTTCACCATCAAGGGAGATACGGTATTGGGGAATACGTGGCAATCGCACATTAGCTTTCAACTGAACAACATAAGGGGAGATATCAAGTAGGCCCACGTCATTTGGACCCGTCGCCCACAAAGACGCAGGAAGAGAACTCAATTCCGGTGGAAGCTTATCGAGAGACAAATACATGGGAGAGACTACTCTCTCTCCTAACGTAAGCTTTACACCCGCAGGAGAACAATACAAAGTTGCATACAAGCGTTTAAGCAAATCCAGACCCAAAAGATTTTCACCACAACCAGTAGTCAAAATCAACGGAGCTTCTAGCTCACGTGGCCCAATTTGAAGGGGCAAAGGGCGCGAAACTGGATTGCTAACGGGGGCGCCAGAGAATCCAACGGAAACATTGGTTAAGCCAGACAAAGGTGCGCCAGGGAGTTTCGAATGCATGATAGAACTTTTCGCTGCACCAGTGTCCAACAGAAAAGGCTCAACGACGCCCGATGTAGCAACTGCGACGTAAGGCCCTCTCTGATCAACCGGAACTGATACCACTCCCTCTCCTTGTCTTTGGCTGTCCTAGTAATTACTGTCGTCAGTTCCCTGATCGACGTAATAATCGTCTACATTGTACTGCGCAGATCGTCCTTGCGATGATCCACGTTGATCGAAACAGTTATTAGAATTTGATGAATTGTCAGGGCGATCATTCTGAGCACCACGACCTCTACCACGTGATGCCTGTTGTGAACCACCACGACCTCCTTTAGATGAATTACCACTATTACGTTCGTTTAAAGCAGGGCAATTGAATTTAATATGTCCCTCCTGTCTACAATAAGCACATTGATTGTACCCTAACGAGGATCTTTGGAAAGAGGAATCATTACGTGACTGCGATCGATTCGATTGCGACTGTGATCTATTCTGCTGAGGCGCATTCTGATTAGAACGTGGCGGATACGCTTGTTGCAACAACACTTTAGTTTTTAGCTCTTTCGTCTTTTTATCAGCACGGTCATTTTCTTCTTTCTCTCTATTCTCGTAATATTGTGCCGTAGCCAATATCTGAGCTGAGGTAGAAACGGCCCATGCACTCTCTGAATTCTTCAATTTATTGCTCAAATCGGGCAGCAAGTTCGACACAAATTTATCCACAAACAACCGTTGTCCACCCTCAGTACCCATATCTTGCCCACTATGATCAATGAATGCTTCCTCAAACCTCGTAAAGAAGTCTGATACACTCTCATCTTTCTTCTGCTTACAGGCTGACAACTTGTCCCAATTGACTCTCATGGCTGGCATAAGCGTCTTCATTAATGTTATTATTCGCTGAGGAAGAGCAATAATCAATTGATCGGGTTTAGTAGCAGCCACTTGTCCAGCATCTGCCGCTGTAATGGCAGCCCAATCACCACCTAATTCATTTGCGTGATCTTGGTGACGAATCTTAGCCCATACCGGTTGCGGTACGACGTTGCCAAACAACATGTCGATATCGGCAAGATTCATTACCGTAGCATCTACGAGCTGCGATAATTCTTTATAATACCCAGTAGGATTTTTACGAGGATCGGGCAAAGATTGTTTCACCTGAAGCACTTCCGATCGTTTCCATGGGAGGTGTATCCACACTCTCTCAAAATGCGCCGCTACCTGAGGATTAGCAGTAGTATCCGCTGGTATCCAAACCGGCGGAACTTCACGCATAGGATATTGGCCAGACTCGTCTGGTTGTTTTTCAATATCCTCCAGAAATAGTGCATGAGGAATTGGAGCGGGACGAAGAGATAGCAACCGCTCAATAGCACGTCGAACATTAGTATCCACTATCAGTCCAGTTGCGAACTGAAGCCGAAGGTCGGACAGGGCGGTCAGCACCTCGTCAGGCGCATCGGCCGCTATCTGATCATGTAGGAACTTGCACATTTCGTCAAACACATATCTCTGAGTTGGTATGTTGAATTGACTAAATGTCTCGAGAACAACACGGGGTGGATTTCTAAGGGGGTTTACCATCCAACCCATCGCCATATTATATAGCGCAACACGTTCTCTGTTTCCAGGAAGCTGACTACGTCTCTGAGGACCATCAGAACCAGCAGACCCAAAAACAGGTCCGAGCGACTGAAAGAAGTTTGTCGCAAGGGGAGAATTACGATTACGAGTAGAGGGAGAAGAGTAAGACACAGGACTAACAAGAGAAGGAGTAGAGACAGTAGCAACAACAGGGGTTAACAACACAGGAGCAGTAGCGGGAGCAGGAGTATGTGGAAGCGGAGGAGCAGTAGGAATAGAAACAGACAAAGGAGCAGGAACAGTTGGAAGAACGGGTGCAGGTTGAGGAACAGGTGGAGGAACAATAGGTGGAAGAACAGGTACGGCAGGGACCACAGGAACTGCGGTACCCTGTACGTACGGAGGTGGTGACTTCATAAGATAGGACATTAAAGGATCCTCAACTGCCTCTTCCTTCTTATCCGACTCCGTAGGCAAAGCGGGATAGCATTTATCTATGGTCATACGCTGTAGTCTCTCAAACACTTCCTTATCCTTATCCTCCTTATCACGCTGAAACTGCTCAGCTTTCTTCACTATAGTAGCAACAGTATCTCGCTGACTACGTTTATTCTGTCTGATTTCTTTCTGTCGGGCTTCTTTGCGCCACAACCGAAAGGCATCAAACATGGCCGGCCTTGATTTACGTTCGAACAACTTTATTTCCAAATTATCTAAGATCGACGCTTCAAAGCTACCGTGAGGTGGCCAACGAAGGTCGCCGTCTTTCTTTGTATATTTAATCCAATAATCGTTAAAAGCAATCGGGCCTAGCCCATGTTTGCTATATAAGTCATAAGTAGGAGTTCCAACCGGAGGTATCGGACACGAGTCCTCCAGCAGGGAATCCGCACCACAAGGTCTAAAACAACTGAACAAAGTACTGCGACCAGGCATCTCGCACACTAGCCGAGTTTCACAAACTTCAAGGGTTACGGGATTTACCAAGTCCCAGCAAAGAACAAAACCCTCGGTTTTTGGCGGCTGCAGTCGTCAAACAATACAACAACAAAGTACGCTAGCAAAGTGTCACCGACAAAAACACTCACACAGCGTGAACAACAAAAACACTCGCTAAAGTGTCAACAACCAAGAACTCTGGGAGCGACCCACAAATACTTAACTCAAAGATCGATGGCGTCCTCAGGAAGGCCCGTCAGTCGTCTCGCTATACCAAGGTCTACGCCAGGCGCCAAAACAGGTCTACAGTCAGGGCAGCAGTCCGTCGCAGCCGTCCGGAGGCGGGAATCTTCGCGGGAAAAGTCTTCGGGCCACTTATTTCGACAACAGGATCGATGAAGCGGGGTGCACCTTCCCTCGGAGATTTCACACGAAGTTCCTCACGATCGTCGGGCTTGGACCGGTACCACTGATGCAGCCCCACGTTGGGCGCCAACTGAAGGACTGGGTTCTTTTGGACCCAGCGGTGCCAGGGCACAACACCTGAAACCTTCGTGGGTAACCTGCTCCGGCGTACAAGTCACAGAGACACGGGACACTTCCTTGGGCGTCAAAGATTCAAGGTTTATTTGCTGCAGGGAACACAGAAGTCACAGGAAGTACATCGAGTGTAGTTCGGGGAGACTGCTTCAAATTGGTTCTGTGGATCGCTCCTTTTATACAGTTTTTACCCATAGGAATCATTGAACACAAAAGTTTACAACCCGGTTCCCACATTTAACTCCCAGAGGGGTCGCTTTGGTCACTTTGAAACACACAAGGTCCGGGACATAAGTGCGGAAACATTTGGCGGTTCCCAACTGTAAAAACCCATCTTCCCACCATTAGCAAATTCCAATCAGCAGTAAAGTAGATCGAAATAGGAGCGAAGACAGGTGCAGAGGAAGACGGAGACAGTAGGGAGATCGGAAAGGGTGTAAAAGGGGAGGTAACGAGAAACACGAGATACAGGCATCAAAGGGACGTGCCTAATGAGATGCACGGCTTGAGACAATAAGCCCGTGCGGCAAGATGAGCCTCGAGCGGCGCCACCTGCCTTACAGCAGCAACCCCCCCGTCATAAAGACACTTACAAAGAACATGTGTCTTCCGCAAATATCTTGGGAGTCCCAGGGTCGCGAAGCGGACAGCGTCCGTTCGCTGACTACTTGAGGGCAAGAGACAAAATGGATGCCATATCTAAGATGGAACCCGTGGGTACAGATGAAAAACCCACATAACAAACGAACGGTTTAAGTTAGCACAGCGAAACTGCGCACACTTACTAAACTCGTCATTTGCGGTTCATAGATACAAGACTCGACCATATTCGTGCGAGTCGAAAACACCACTTACAATTGTCACGGAACCTCATACCTGCATTTAATTTTTGGAACAATCACCACCGTTTGGTGGGTCCGGGTTCCGTGGGTGGTGTGGAGATCGTCGACAGGCGCCATCTTCGATTGGGACGCTGGCATTTTCGGCGGGCGCCATCTTGGAGCGTCCTCGCGCTCCTTCCTCTATTTCGCCGCCTATTTAAAGTCGCTCTCTCCCGCGCAGCGGGAACGCGCAGCTAGGACGCCGTCGCTTGCCGGAGTCTTGCCAGAGTCCTGCCCGTTTGCGCCCGTCCGCGCTAAGGACGCGCGGGTCGCAGCGGGCCACTTCCCCTACTATTCTCTGGAAGGCAAGATGCTTGTGTACACTAGTGCAGCGCTCCAGGCGATTGGCCGCTCCCTCCCTCGATGTGCTGTCGCACTTAAACATCCTTTGTGTGGCCCCTACCAATGTACCTGCAAGAGATGGTCGCTTGACCAGTCCACGGGTATTCGAGCTTATGATAACTCCGTTGCCCCATTGTTTGGCATAAGGGCGCCTCGGTTGAGTGACGATCGAGTTCAGGGTCTGCGGATATTAAATCTCAATACCAGATCTTTGGTTAAACACCATCTCTCTATTATGGACCTCATTACTGACGAGGAGCCGGATCTATTTATCATCACCGAGACCTGGCTCCAGGATACAGACACAGCCATAATTAATCTGGCTTGTCCCCCAGGTTACTCACTTTTTACATGGAACCGGCTGTCCAGAGGTGGAGGTATTGCCCTAGCTTTAAAATCTACTTTTGCGTGCTCCTGGACTGGTCTGCACATTGCAGGCTGCGAAAGCGCCTTGTTTAAGATCACTATCAGTCCTCAGTTCACGCTGTCTGGGATGGTCGTGTACCGCCCTCCTGGCAGCGATGTAGCTTTCAGGGGAGCTTTCCCTGAGGCAGTGAGTACGCTAGCTAGTGATTGCGCTAATTTCTGCATCATAGGCGACCTCAACCTCCACTTTGACACCCAACAGACCGCGGCCGTCAGTGGTCTCCTGGCGGATATGGAGGCCCTTCAGCTGACCCAACTTGTCACTCAACCCACGCACGTGGCAGGGCACATCTTGGACCCATTCTTTACCAACTTATCGGATGTCCAAGTCTCGGCTATTTCTCCAGTGTGTTGGACTGACCATTTTTTGGTGTCCATATGGCTACCTCTCCCCGTAACCCCTACTATTCCACCTCCAAAGTGGGTTCCGCGGCGGCATTGGAATAAGCTCAGGCTTGAGGATCTTCATCGCATCATGGCCGAAGAGCCACTTGGCCCTCTGTCTGACGCTAGCCTGGGCTACGACCAATTTTGCAGCTGGATTACTAAGGCGCTTGACAGACTGGTGCCTGTTATTGCAAGTAAATCCAGCTCCAGGAAGTCGAGCCCTTGGTACGACAGTGCTCTCCGCGCTCTGAAGAGCTCGTGTAGGCGGGCAGAAAGAGAGTGGCGGAAGGCGTACGATGCCATTAAAAAAACCGCGTACTTGGCCGCGGTTAAGCTCTATCATCGAGCTATCTGTAGAGCCCGTGCGGCGTTCTACGCAACGGAATTCCGTAATAGCCATAATCCCTCGAAGACCATCTTTAAAGCCTTAAAAGACTTGATGGCTAAGAGAGTGGCTCCGCCTGTGGATGGTTCCACCTCACAGTGTGAGATTTTGGCTGCCTTCTTTCTGGAGAAAGTTAAGAACATCTATTTGTCATTTCCCAGCATGACATTACCACTTTCTCCTCAGAACGATCTTTGCAGCCGCCGGGTATTACATTCTCTCCCCGCTCTCTCTTGGGATGGGTTTGTTAAGTTGGCACAACGTGTCAAGTCCGGCTCCCCGGCGGACCCACTCAGACCTGCTCTCTTCAGAGATCCGTCCTTCCAGGGGCGCACGGCAGTTTGTTCATTAATTAATCTTTCCCTGACTTCAGGCACTGTTCCTGCCAAGTGGAAGCAGGCGGTGGTTTCCCCGATCCTGAAAAAACCATCTTTGGATCCTCTAAAACCGGAAAACTATCGCCCAATCTCACTGCTTCCCTGGCCGGCCAAAGTCATGGAGGCCCATGTTAATCTAGCCTTATCTGAGCATCTGGTACTGGCCAATGTTCTCGATCCTACGCAGAATGGGTTCCGTGCTGGGCACAGCACGGAGACCGCCCTTCTGGCAATGGTGGAACATCTGCGGAGTGTGTTGGATGCAGGTCAAACGGCAGCGCTTATTTTATTAGATCTTAGCGCTGCCTTTGACACAGTGTCCCATCGCATCCTCCTACACCGCCTGGAGAACATCGGCATTTGTGGCCCCGCTCTGCAGTGGTTCCGTTCCTTCCTCAGCGATCGCTCCTTCTGCGTTGCCACCCCTCCTTTCCAGTCCAAATTCCATCAGTTGGACCTGGGGGTTCCCCAGGGCTCCTCGCTGAGTCCCACGCTTTTCAATCTCTACGTGCGGCCGCTGGCTGATGTCGCCAGGCAGTGGGGCCTTACTATGGTCTCATATGCCGACGACACACAGCTAGCGGTCACGATCAGCGGGGATGCCGAACTGGATGCCCCCAGGTTCCGTGATGGGCTGAGAGAGGTGGCCAGCTGGATGAATAACAACTGTCTCCAGCTGAACGCAAAAAAAACCGAGGTGATGATCGTGGGAAGAGGAACGGACTGCTGGGGGGACAATTGGTGGCCACAGGAGCTCGGGCCTGCCCCCATACCGGTGATGGAGCTCAGAAACCTGGGAGTATGGCTCGACCACACCTTATGTTTTACCACCCACACTAAGAGAGTGGCAGCTTGCTGCTTTGGTGTCCTACGCGGACTGAGGCCGGTGCTTAAATTTTTCGATGCCCCGACGAGACAGTTGGTCATTCAAGCGACGATCATCTCCCGGCTGGACTATGCCAGCTCGCTCCTGCTGGGAGCTAACCAAGCTGAGATCGTCCGCCTGCAGCGCGTCCAGAACGCGGCTGCGAGAGCAGTGGTGGGCCTGCCGAGGTCATGTCCCACGTCCAACACTCTGAGGTCCCTACACTGGCTACCAGTGAAAAGCCGAATCCATTTTAAGGTACTCAGCCTTGCTTTTAAAATTTTAAAAGGATCGGCTCCTGAGATCCTCAATAATCTTATATCCCCTTATGTCCCGACTCGCTCTCTCAGATCCCTAGGGCAATCCCTTGTGGTTACCCCGCGTTTCAGGCTTAGCCGGATGGGCGGCCGCTCCTTCCGTGTGAGAGCTGCGGCTCTCTGGAATTCGCTTCCTTTGGAAATCCGCCTTTTAGAGGATCTACTAGCATTTCGCAGGGCCGTGAAAACCTACCTGTTTTAATCTTTTTATGTTGACTCTCACTTTTTCCGCGTTGTGTTATGTTCACCTTTTCCATGCGCCAGGACGCTCCTTCGCTGGAGCAGCTGTGCGCAAAATAAATGCAGCTAACATAACATAACATAACATAACTACATGCCCAATAAAAAAAAAAAACATTTGGGACGAATACGAGCCATTGTCCAGAACAAGTTGGAAGAGACTTAGATGGACAAGAAAACCCACTACGATAGAAAAGCCAAAGAGAGGTCATTCAGTGTGGGAGACTCAGTGTTACTCATGATACCGTCCTCGGAGCACAAGTTGTTAGGCCAATGGCAAGGGCCATACACCATACTTATAAAATTGACCCCCGTAACATACCGTATAGAGATCGATTCTAACAAAAGAGTGTCCCAAACATACCATATTAATTCAATTAAAAAGTGGCAGGGGTCTATTCCTGCGGTAGTCGGAGTAACTTTGAGCCCCACAGCCTTATATGACCAGTATATAGACAAAATGTTGTCATCTGATCTGAGACAGAGTCTAGTCAACGCCCTCAGCCCATTACAAGATGTCTTTTCTCTCACTCCAGGAAGGACGATTTTGTTGGAACACTCCATAAAGACCCTCCCGGGGAAGAAAGTCCGCCTCAGACCCTTTAGCATACCTTAGGCTTGTAGAAAAATCACCAAAGAGGAGGTCCAACAAATGTTTTGCCTAGGGGTGATTGAACCATCAGTAAGCGAGTGGAGTTCACCTATCGTCCTGGTGCCAAAACCAGACGTTTCGGTGAGGTTTTGTATTGACTTCAGGGAGATTAACAAAATATCTGAGTTTGACTCGTACCCCCTACCTAGAGTAGATGAGATGGTCGAGCGGATGGGCAAAGCCAAGAACATCAGCTCCCTCGACTTGTGCAAAGGGTATTGGCAAATACCATTAAGGGAGCAGGACAAAGAAAAGACGGCCTTTTCTACCCCTGATGGGCTGTTCCAGTTTAAAGTGCAGAGAGCATGAACAAACAGCCGCAAGAAGGATCGGGGTTGGTGCACACACCGCGGGCTTGATTTAAAATGAAGCGCCGTGCTTCGAGACACCGGAGCCCACCTGCCCCCTATAAAAAAAGGAGGAGCTCTTCAAAACGCACTCAGAAAAGAAGATCTCCAAGACGGAAGAGAGCTGTGAAGAAGAAGAGAAATGGCTCTAAAGTAAATATTTTTTAAAGCGTCGTAAACTAAACCATGGCCTTCGTACATTGCGCATCTGGAGAGTGCGCCAAATCCGAGTTAGACTTGTTCACTCTAAAACCAACTCAGACAAGCATCGAAAACAGCTTCTTCATGGAGGTATCGCCTTTAGCCGCATTGACACCTCTGGCCCCTATAGAGTTGTATGTGTCAGGGTCCACGGATATGTATTTGGATCTCAACAACATGTTCCTGTATCTTGTGTGTAAAATAATAAAAGCGGATGGGGCCACCATAGCAGCAGACGCTAAAGTGGCGATGATCGCTTATCCCCTAGTTACAATGTTTAATCAGGTGGACATCAACCTCGGCGATCGGCTCATCACAGAGAACGACAACATGTACGCCTACAGAGCCTACCTCGAGAGTATTCTAAATTACAGTAGCGACACCCTTGACACACAGCTTTCAGCGGGTCTCTTCTACAGGGATACATACACCCAGTTTGAAGTCACGGCTCTGGACGGTACCAATAAGGGTTTTGTAAAAAGAGCAGGGCTTGCAGCAGGCAGTCGCAACTTTGACCTCCTGGGACGCATACATTCGGACCTCTTCTTCCAAGGTAAACTGCTCATCAACGGATATCACTTATCAGGATGTACACCCGTAGATAATTAGATATTTTTTCTAGTGGGTTAACATACTAGGAGTTGAATACCTGTATCCTAAGAGATGCAAGATGTAGGGGATTTATTGTTATAAGATGTCATTGCATAGTATGTGAAGATAAGAGCTTAAGATCATGTGATGTATACACATTTCATGCAAAGTAAGTGATATCCTACCTTTCTCCCCGTATATCTGCAGAGAGGGTGCAAGTCACCACTTACTGAAGCGAGTAACCCCAAATACAGAAGTCCTGAAGAAGGTGCCACAGTATCTTTTGTTCAGCACCGAAACGCGTCGACGCATTCTTTCACAAAGAGAATCCAACTAGGGCCTAGTGAACAACCGATATACATGCACTACTGTTACTGTTGTTTACATCTGTACAAAAACCATAGGCCTTTGGATCTAGAGATCAGTAGTGGCAGAGACAACAAGAGGCCACAGTAAATTGAGGGTTTTTTTTACTAATAGGTCTCTGATAACTGTTTCCATGTGTAATCTATGATTTAATGAAATGGCATTTATGTATTTCTCTTTGTTTTTAATTTCAAGTTGAATCTGGCAACATATGTAATGAGATGTTATGATTAATTGTTTTATTTTACTCTTTTCAAAGAATAATTTCTTTGAAATTTTAATTGTGTTGTAAAGCACTAAAAACTTTTTATGTACATGTTTTTTTATTAAAATTAGACTGTGAACGTTCCGATTTTGTTGTGGAAATTAATATTTAATTTACATAGTGTACTGAACCAGCATTCCCTGTTAAAGTTGGAATGTTTATCTAGAGTGGTATGAAAGTATAGTGAGTGTGTACCCAGGGATTCCTTTTTGACTTACTGTCACTGTATATATACAGCCCATATTCAAGTTTGTGAAAAAAGTTGCAGAGCGAGTGGTGTATAATAAAGTGAGGGTACAGGATTCGGTAGCCATGACATGCGGGGAACACTGTATTTATTTTATCAGTAAAATTTCAGGGGGTGTTTTGTTTAGAAATGTCTTAAATCTTATTTGAGGGACCTTGTTAACGATAGTCTAGTTGGGAAATGTTTAACCCCTCCCCTGCTGATGACGGAACCGCTCCGTCATCAGCTACAGTTGAGCTGTGCTGATGACGGAGCGGTTCCGTCATGGCCCGGCCGCCGCGCCTGCGCGGCGCTGATTTCGTGCCTGCGCGGCAGGTTTAATGAGCGGGGCGGGTCATGACGGAACCGCTCCGTCACCAGCACAGCTCAACTGTAGCTGGTGACGGAGCGGTTCTGTCACCAGCATGCGGCGGCCGTGCGGCCGCCCCGCCCCTTTAGCGCTGCAGCGGAATAGCCGCCGCAGCGAAAGGGTTAAAAGAAAAAACAAGGGCATAGTTTAGACCTGTGAAAACAGAATATGTAGCTTGTCAAAATTGTAAGGGCTTATAACATGTATGTGTTTAATGATGAACGTCTAAAATAAAGACATTGTTTTTTAAAAAAAACAGGCATTCAGACTCTGTATTTCATTGCTTATACATGCACCATAATTAAAAAATGTTTTAAAAGACGCGTGAGGCGGGATGAAAATTTATAAAAGTGTTTATTACAAACATGTATGTAGGTTGCGCATTACATTGACAAACTTTGCTGAAAAAATATATGAAGAAAAATCAGACACGATTATACACGTAATAGGCACATTTTATTTTAAAAAAAACATTAAGGATGAATCCATGTATGGGCTTTGGACAACGGCCTTTTTCGCCATACAGATGGCGCAAGTGTGGTACTCCAAGATGGGGATAGCCGTGGGGCGTCAGAGGCGGCTGGCGATGGAGGGAGGGGTGTTTTTAAACTTTCAAGCATACAACGATGATCATTATTACCCACGAGCGTGGAAGGGATGTTGAGTTCAGCAGCGGCTCGCAGAAACTGATCCCAACCACTCGGTGCATTTTGAGGCGTTAGGATTTTGGGGTGCGTGATACCTTTGACTAGATCATACATGTGCGACCCGGCAATCGGCTGTTCCTTGTAGAGATATTCGCCTCGCTCATTCCAAGATGTTAGGTCTTTAGAAGCTGATAGTTTACTCATCAACATTTGTGCGGCCCCTCTATGCCTTTGACTTATAATTTTTAAGAGGTCGTCAACAAAGGTATCTAAGGGTGGCGCATGGTTCGGCGGTGTTTGCAGGGGTTGAGGGGCCTTCATAGTGGCGGCTGGTTGTTCAGAGTCTGGAGTATATAGAGTCAGCTTGTTTTTCTCTGTATTCCACTGGTTGTAGTAACTTTAAAAGTTTTTAAGGGTGCTGGTGTAAAGGTTAGCCTTGTCATAGGGGTTTAGATCAGTACGGTTCAAAATGTCTTTAATTTCAGCATCCAGTCGCAGAGTCTCATTTCTGCGTATATCCCAGGCGTTGTCTGCGGAAGAGCCCAGCTGGTCCATTTGCTGTTTAGGAACCAAATACATTTTTGTGGCATGCTCCATTACTGTCCCGAGAGGAGGCTTGTAATTACTGGTATAGCTATGCCCAGCAAAGAGCCTATAAACCCCCAGACTGTTTCACCAGTTTCTTCTTGTTAATGAGTGAGGCCCTTTTATTACTGAGCTTCTTGATAAGATCCCTCTTCTTCTTCAGCACCTATCTCTGACTCCTTGATATAGGGACGTTGCCTTTTAGGGTGTTTAGGGCTATTTCTGCATTTTCAGGAGATCTATATTGTGGCGTAGGCGGGCAGACATGGTCAACACCTTGCATTATAAGGGGTTGGCTGTAAATGTCTTTAAAAGTCATCAAAGCTGCTTTTTATAGGACTTGGGCTTGGTCGTAGGGAGTGTAAACGACTGGTAGCTCGGGGGGAAATATATCAGCCCTCAGTCTATAGTTTTCTAGAGTTTCATTTTTTAAGTTGACCGGCAGGTAGCCTTGGGTTTTGCTGTAGCCTCGTTAAAGGCCTCCATGAAGAAGTACGTGTTTCTGGGGAACATCTGTTTAGCTATGACGGATATTTGTTGTTTGTCACAGGGGGTTTTAAATAAAACAAGGTATGAAGCGTTGAGAGCTATAGATCTGCTGTTCTTACCCTTATAAAACAAGTTCTGCACAATATAGCATATGCTTAGATTGCGATGATGTGAATATTGAGTAAAAGCTCTCTCTAACTCCAGATGATCCCCTCCTTCACGCATAAGGTCATCGACAATTATTATGTTTACAAGGGACGGTGGCAGTAACTCAATATCGTTGCGATTATTTGGTATAACTTCTATAAATCTGATATGGGGAAACTACGGGCCAGGGCCGTATAAAGAGGTTGCCAGCATGAATAAAGCCACACAATGTTATTAGGGGTTTGGGATAAAACAGCGGCAGCGTTTTCTAAGAGCTTTTTTATAAAGTAGCTCTTACCGCAGTTTGAGGGCCCTGCAAACACGCAGGAGAATGGATGCTGTAATCTGGTGTCCATGGTGTGGGGGTAGTCTCTCTAATGGGGCTAATAACCATACAGCAGTGTTTTATAGTCAACGGTCAGGACCCTTTTATCAAAAACAACCCGTACGTTTTTAGGTAAGGTTTGGGTTGTAATTTCCCACTTCTTTTTGGATCGGATTATGCACGGCTGGTTCACAACTATGGTTTTAGCATTTTCACAATCGGCTGATGCAGCGTATTCGTGCACCAGATTCTTTAGACTGTCAAAATTTATTTTTAGGGTGGTGTTGACATTTAAGGTTATGCCTTTGACCTTCATACACACTCTGTTCTTGTTTGTGCTGTAGGAGTATGTCTAGGTCCGGATGAGGCGTATTATATTATATGTTCATCCTTATCGAGTTTGCTGGTCAGATTACCCAGATAATCCCCAAGAGGAGGGTCTTCATCCCCTGGTTTAATCAGAAAAATCCCAGAGTCGGTGTCATGATACAAGCAGCGGTCCTGGAGTTTATCAATAACCCTGTAAAGCTCTAGATGAGCGTGGGTGGTCGTAAAGCATGCTATGAAGATGTTTATGTTGTTACACATTGTGGAGTATGCTTTTGTGTATTTCCAACACACTGCCGCGGTCTCGTCATCGATAAACTCGCAGCTGGACACCTCGTAACAAGGGGCAAATAGGTACTTAAACAGCTCGTCAGGATCTGTTATTAAGGTTGTATTTGACAGATTTGTACGCTGTACAAATTTTCCCCATAAGGAGTTGAGGCAGAGTTTGGCTAACTGTCGAAGGGCTGGGTTAACCCTCTATCAAATGGAGTCGTAAGTGGATACCCTCGTGAGCGTAGTAGTCATCGATGTATTTCTGCTTTGCATCCTGACTAATACACCATTCGGGATACCCCGAGGCCTCCTGCTTGTCTCTGAGAAACAGATTAATGTATGGGGCAAAGAGTTGTGTTGTGGTCCTCCTAAAATGCCATACCTCGTGTATCCTCCCGAGCCTGTAACCTTTCTCTAAGGCAGCTTCTACCTCGATGCTGCACCAGGTCCCTGTGACCATCCTTTGTTCATGGGTGTGTCTACAACAGCCAACCTCTTTAAAAACAGCACTTCTTCGACAGAGGGAGAACATCAGTTTACCATCGACTCTGTATGGTAACTCAGGAAAGTAACGCTACCTTGGAGGATAGATTTCACATTTGACTAGCCGAAATTATTCGGATATGGGCTTAAAATCTCTATATATGATGGTGGGGTGGCCTCAGTTGAATAACGATTCTGTTTGCCGTTATAGAGGTCTGGCGGCCCTAGACGATACTTTTTGGTCTTAAAAACATGTGTTTGTAGATGGACATACACATGGAGGCCAAAGTGATATTTTGAAAAAGGTCTATATATTCGACCGTCTTTGTCAATTGAGACGTCTTGGGTGTGAAGGCCCTGACTTTCTTTGTCATTTGAGTCTTCTTGGGTTTCAACATCCTGACTTTCTTAGTCATCTCCACCACAAAATCTCTGAAGAGGTTGCACGCTTCTCGCAGGATCATTACATCAGCCTGACAATAAGCTTTCAACTCTGTTTAAAAATTAAACTCCTTTTCACAGTTTTCAGAGTACCATTGTAGAAAGCTCTCTTTCTCGGCTGACATCATATATTCAACCCCGTAACTGTCAGGAGGTGGCATGGGGCCCACATTATTCTGATTCACCCAGGTATTTAAAAAAAGTGTGGAAAATAACCTTTACACTCGGGGAATCCAAAGGCTTTTGGAAGTGTGCTCAATTTCATGGGTAGGAAATTCAGGGTATCTATAAACCTTATTTGTAACTGACCAGCTGTTAACAACATCAGCTTGGAACCCTGAGTGATGAGTTCTACTTGTACCTTTTCACGAATCATATTTTGTAAAATAAAGAACGAGTCGTTGGCTTTTGAGTTGTTGGCCAACATGGTATATCCTTTGAATTTGGTTTGAATGAAAGTGTTAAGGACCCCCTCCAAACCCCTGCTCAGGGAGCTGCACTGGCTCCCAATAAGACAGCGCGTCGATTTTAAGATCTGCTGCACGGTCCATAGATGCATCTATGGTATAGGTCCTAAATACCTGTCTCAATCTTTGGTGCCATATCAGCCCAGTAGGTCCCTTCGCTCAAGTAGTCAAGCCTTGCTAAAACCCCCGTCCACAAAGAAGTCCAGACAAGGAGATCGAGCCTTTTCCTCAGTCGGACCTGCCTTATGGAACAAACTGCCCCTTGAAGCCAGAACAACTACTAATTACCTATCCTTTAGGAAAATACTAAAAACTATCCTTTATCAAGAGGCATTTCTGTCCATCTAATTTAATGTTCCTTATTCACCGACTGAGTTTCCTACTGCTGGCACAGCGCGGAGATACCCTTACGGGATTGATTCCTGCGCTTTAGAAGAATTTAAAATAAAATAAATAAATAAAGGAAATCACCAACACATGTTCTACCTTCAAACTCCCAGCTGTTGTTGGAAGTTAGGTGGTGTGCCTAAATATAATTAGGTTGGTGTACTCCCATCTCTTGTGTGCACTCTATATCAAACACTATGTACATTTCGGTTTTGGTCTGGGGTCTGCCTTTAACCATGTATCACCGATGGTTGGTACCCGCCTCAAAAGACGTCTGGCACCGGGGGTATTTCATGCCTTTGCATTTGTGATCATCAGCCACATACCGAGCACACTTAAAGCAATCCATTTTAGGGCTGCATTTAACAGCTTTCTTATGGATGCTCAAACAGTGTTGAGAGCGACAAAACATCTTACAGGTGCGACACCTCACCTTCAGGGTGGCGTCTACGATGCACCCATCCCTCTGGCACATCTTACAATGCATTTCACACTGATGACGTTCCTTACTACTGTATATGTGGTCGTAATTTGTGCACACGTACTTAACTCCCAGAAAACGTTTAAGGTTCAAGATACCGTAAAAGTGATTTTCGTGGTGAAGGACATATACGGTCTTGTTTCTCACATGGGCCCCTGTGGTAAAGTACTTCCAAGAGCCGTTGTAATAAAGAACTTTCACAGTCACAGAGAAATAGTTCTCAAAAAGACCTATGTCACCAAAGCCGACCATGCGGTCTGGAGGTATTTCAAGAACCTCATGGGCTTCAGCCGCTCTAAACATGATGGCCGCGTCGGTGGTGTTGTGCCCCATCAGCAACCCTACGATGCTGGCCACTATACAGGTATTGGTTGTGTAGTTGTTAAAGTCGAGCAGCCAACTTTCTTTCTTACCAATTATCTTGCTGTATAGCACGCTCTGTAAAGGTCTGGAAACACCCCCCTCACGGCCCCATACAATGAGGGCTATAACTCGGAAAGTACCATAGGCTACTAGTTCAGCCTTGCTCTGTAAAAGCCTCGAAAGGTTTTCTAAAAATTCCACGGCGTCAAACACATCTCGGGATGTCCTTTTGGTGAACAAAGGACTGTCAAAACCCTGCCCCTGGAAACATAGTTGAAAAAAATCATTAGGACCCACATCGCGTAACAACCTTTCTATGAGCGTTTGCAACGCCTGATGGATAGCTAAAACGCCATGATCAGAGAACCTTATCTGGTGAAGGTTAGCAAACCTAAACTCCTGGTAATGCTTGGTGGCATTATATCTCTCTACATCGGGGGCGTGGCGAAGATCGTTAAGATGGCGGTCGCACTTTCGTAGTGCTCCGGACCCCTCCATCATCTGCTCTTGAACCAGTTGCCATCGAGGAGCACCTACCATCCAAGGTCACTTACCTGTCTGTCCTGAGTCTTGTGCCTCCTTCAGTGACGGTCTGTGTGGTGCCCGGGTGCCACGTGAGACCCCTGCAGTGACCTTGCCTCGCTGCGTCCCCAAGATGGTGGCTCCGCTACCTGGCTCCTCGGCCGGTCCTCTGGCTCTGATATCCTCCTGAGGATTCTGCATTGCGGCGACTCCAGGGGTCCGGTGGCGCTGTCTCAGCCAGCGCCGGAGGCGCTGTGTTTCTTCCCTCCTCCGGTGGTATGTGTCCGAGTGGGCAAAGGGCGCGAAGAGAGGCACGGTATCCTGCCCGTGGCATCCCCTGGGGCAGAGCTCACGTGGCGATGTCTGCCACGACTGAGGCCTGGTGAGTGGGCTTGGCAAAGAGCACGAAGAGAGGCACGGGATCCTGCCCGTGGCATCCCCTAGGGCGGATCCCGCGCTGCGATGTCTCCCGCAACTGAGGCCTGTTGAGCGGGGCCTGTGGACGGGAGAGGCGGGTCTTGTTCCCCCCTGCGGCATTCACGCTGCCCTGCTTGGTGGTGGCTTCTGGGGGCTGCTGAGGCTGCGGCTTGGATCCCGTCTGGAGGCCTGGCGAGACGGCTGCCCTTATTGTCGGGCGGGCGGTAGTGGTGATTGCAAGTGCCTTCCTCCTTCGAGCCCACCTCCCACGCCGCCCTGCTGGACCTGAATTGCCACCAACGGGGGCCCTGCCTAATTTGAGGCTGCATTCCCGAGTGCCTGTTGCACACTGAAGATGGTGCATGGCCTGGAGGCGAAAATATTTACAACAAGGGGTGGTGAGGGACAGAGTCTCTGAATAAAGCAGAAAGCTCTCACCCAGTCAAGAGATCAGGGCTAGATCCAACACCGTTTTTTAGCTCACTGCACCATCCCAGTTTCAGAACCTGGCTGTATGCAAATTAGTCTGTTCCTGTCCCAGTGCATGATGGGAACAGGGCAAACCAAACTACAAAAGCCAATTCTTACACTGGGAAGGAAACAAGCTCCCGGGGACCGGTTTCTGGCATTACAGCCGTCTTCGGCCCGGTTTGCTTGAATCCTGATGGTGCAATGAGCAAGGGTCTCACATCTGAGAATACCCTTACAACAAGGGGTGGTGAGGGACAGAGTCTCTGAATAAAGCAGAAAGCTCTCACCCAGTCAAGAGATCAGGGCTAGATCCAACACCGTTTTTTAGCTCACTGCACCATCCCAGTTTCAGAACCTGGCTGTATGCAAATTAGTCTGTTCCTGTCCCAGTGCCTGGAGGCGAGCACGTCCTGCGTCAGATAACCCCACTAGTGTTGCCTCACTGAGTGACTGCAGCGCTGCTGTTAAATGATGAATATCCAGGAAATCCAGGAGGATTAAAGTAGGAGTAATATAGAACATTTAGACACCGCATACTTACTACTACAGCTGCCTCGTGGGGGATTACTGCTGCCCTGCTGCGAGCCTGACTCTGCCGCTGGTTTCAACGCGGGGATTCCACGGAGGCCTCGCTCCGCCGCAAATTGGTGATTGTTGCTTCTCCGGCCCCCTGGATGGGCGCAGGTGTCCACATGTGGCGAGTCTCTGGATCATTGACCTCGGGGGCCTGCAGGCCTGAGGCCCTGCGATGTCTACTGTGAGTACGGTGTGCCTTGCTGCGAGTGAGGATCTTCGGCGCTGCCCTGTGCGCCAAGAGCGGAGGTACCTGGCGCTGTAGACCTTGCTCGAGGTTTCTGCGAGTGGCGGTGGGGGGCCCTGCTGTCCTGGTCTGCCCCACTGAAAAGAAATCCGGAGACTTTGGTCTGCTTTAGGCAACCCCTGGTGCCTCAGCCGGAGGCCCTGGGTGCCGCAGGCTCTCTGCTGGGGCTTGGAGGTGGCTGTGCTGGGCTTGTGCTTGCCCGGGCCTAGGTGGACTGCTTCCTGCACCATGGGCCCTGTTGGCTGCGGGCTCTGCTGGGGGTGGTGTCAGCCACGAAGAGTCCCCACCACTGCCTTGGATGGCCATTGAAGCCGGGGGCCCCCCTCACGTCGACCCCTGGACCAGAACGATATCTCTGGAGGAGAAGGACACGAGGAGGACATGTGGTGAGGCCAGCTGCTCGTCGCCTGCTCCTGTTGGACGTGTGGCCTGTGGCCCGGCGAGCTTCAACGCCTTGGAGTGGTGGTAAAGAGTGGGGGCGCTGCGGCATCAGGGTTGGGGTGGAGGAATCGGCCGTCGGTCAGGCGGCAGGCAGGTACGTGGAGGCTCTGGTCAGTGCGGCTTCCTTCCTTTCACCCTGTCTCCTCCCTGTCTCCCCCCACTCCCAGCGCTTCTCCTGTGCCCTGCGAGTGGGTGGATTTACCTGGCTGGATCTCTCCCTCCAGGGCATGACCCCGCCTGGTGCTGTGCCTCTGTGGTAGTCGGTCCCCTCAATCCTGGATCTGGGATTGTACTTGTGGACGGTGTGTGTGGTCGGGAATGGAGTCTGACTGGGGAGTTCTTGAGTACCTGGTCCCCACTGAGGGTAGAACATGGGCAGATCAGACAGATCCACGAAAGTCCCTGTCATCCAAACCAAAATGGATCGCTTTACCAACCCGGAGGAAGGGGCTACTGGGGGGGGCGCTGGGCAGGAGGCTCCTCCGTCCGCAGAACTAGCTGCCATCCACCAGGCTATCCACACATCCCAGACCTTGGTAGAGGGCAAAATTGCAGAAGTAAGGGTAGATATGACTCTCATTAGACAGGATTGACGCAACGACTATAAAGAGACTGAGTCCAGGATCACCACTGTGGAGGACGACGTGCAGCAACTGAAGGGGCAGGTGGGTCGTCTTCAGTCCCACATGCAAGAGTTGCATCGCCCGGCAGAGGATGCGGAAAACAGGTCCAGAGGCAATAACCTCCGACTGGTGGGCTTTCCGGAAGGGGCGGAGCAGGGTCGTATGGTGAAATTCCTGGAGAGGTGACTGAAATCGTGGGTCCCTGAAGAAGCCGTGTCCCCTTGGTTCGCGATCGAACGGGCTCATCGGTCTCTGGCCCCCAGGCCACTGCCGGGCGCTCCCCCACCCTATTATCATGCGGGTTCCTAATTTTAAAGACCGTGACTCTATCCTGTCCGAAGCCTGCAAACAGCATCGACTCCTCCATGAGAATTGAGTTATTATGATTTTTCCAGATTACACCCGTGAAGTCCAGGGCCAGCGGTGCTCATTCGGAGAGGTCAAACAAAAGTTGAGGGCACTTAACATTCAGTACGGGCTCCTCTTCCTGGCTCGACTGAGGGTGGTATTTGAGAATAAGACATTAATCTTCAACAGCCCGACGGAGGCCTGGACCTGGGCAACAGAGTAGCGTCCTCAATGGGCTGATGGTCACGCCATGGGGGGAGGGAAGAGGGGCGGGCCTGGCCACTACGCTGCCTCTGCTCCTCAGCCTCCCCGTAATCGCTCCCATAGGTGCCGTGATCGAAGGCGGGCCTGCTCGGACTCCCTACCGGGTCACACGCAACAGCCTCCCCGGGCCGAGGAAGGAGCAGCAGGGCGGAGGCGTTCAGGTTCCTCTGGCCGACTGGATGATGGAGGAGTTGTGTCCCGGCCCTCCGCGATTGACCTACTAGACACAGACCTCTCCTGTAATCCCGATGCTGTTGAGGGACCCTGCTTGAACTGGTCTATGGCCGCCGGGCCTTGCTCCGCGGCCGAATACGGCACAGTGTTCTGATTTGTTCCTAGTTTCCAGATGGTCTTTATAAACACATATCCACTCATGAGGAGGGGTCCTCCATGCTTCCCCATTCCCAAGCATTATAGTTTGATTGTTCGCCCTGTGTACTAGGAGCTGTTTGCTAGGAGGTCGACAGATGCTTCTGTTCCTGAAGTGTAGGGTGGGGGGTGGGGGGGTTGGGATTGTTTTTCCCTGTATGTTGTTCTGTTTTGCTTTAGTTTCTGTTTCAGCTATCACGGAATGCCACAACGTACTGGTGGGAGGAGAGGGTGTGCCCCCGTAGTGCGCAATCACATGCATCACCTTAGGCTCCCAGGCGCAACAGTACACTCCAAGCCACGCGCTCAGCTTAGACCAAGAGCAGTCTACCATGACAGATAACACCTCCTCTATGGGATCTCTCCATGTGTTGTCGTGGAATGTCAACGGTCTGCTGGACCATCACAAACGTACAGCGGTTTTAAGGTATGTACAGCGTCTCCACATAAATATCCTCTTGCTTCATGAAACACACATTCTGGGTAACTGCTGCCCCTTCTTGGCTCGTACGGCTAAGACAGGGTATGTCACTCAGGCTTTTCCAGGGGCTCACGAGGCGTTGCAATCCTCCTAAGGCATTCACTGCCCTTTGTCCTCTCCCAAGTTGTGCATGACCCCCAAGGTTCATTTGTGACAGTTTGTGGATCACTGGCTGGTATACCCCTCATTCTCATGTCGATATAAGCTCCTCCCACCTTGCTTGCACCCACCTTGGCACACACAGCTACTTTGCTCCACGACATGCCCGCAGGCAACATGGTCATTGCGGGAGACTTCAATGCAGTCTTAGCCCCTGCCCTCGACACATCGGGAACCCCTTCAGCTGCTCGGGCAGCGAGCGCGAAACAACTGCAGAAATGGGCTGAGTCGCTGGGGCTCTGTGATGCGTGGCGTGTTTGGCATCCGCGCACCATCCAATTCACTCACACATCTGCGCCCCACCATACCCAAGCGGGCATAGATGCGATCTTCATCCCAGCGCCCGATTGTTCATTGATTGCCGATGTCCGTATCCTCCCTAGAGGCATTTCCGGCCACTCCCCTATACTCCTTAGTTTGGGGGCCCCCCTCGTGCAACCCGTTTAACATGGAGGATGAATGCCTGGTTTCTCCAAGACAAAGATTTCAAGAAAGAGATAGGGAAAGAGCTTGAGGGTTCGGTGGCATCCCCGGGTACTCTGTGGGAGGCGGGGAAGGCGACCATCAGAGGTTTTGCAAAGTGGCAGCGTAAAATTCAATGACAAGCTCAACTGCAGGAGATCTCTGCCTAGGAAGTGCAGGCACTTCACTTTGAACAGCTCCTATCCACGTCAAAGGATGCCGCTCAGACTCGGCAGTTGGCCCATATTCGGCAATTGTCCCTGGATCCGGCCAAGCTCCTCTGGAGGTCTTCGATGGCAAGAGTTTACGGCTGAGGAGACAAGAACGGTACGATCTTACACAGGCTGGCCACATATCCCACGGCGAACCGTATCATCCCGGAGGTGATCGACACAGACGGAGTGGTACACCGTGATCCCATGGAAATGGCAAATACCTATTACCGGAACCTGTATACCGCAAAGCTCCTGAGCTGACCGTTCATGCTCTCCTTGACCGAGGCGGGGTGCGCCTTCCTAAGCTGGAGCCGGCAGCACAAGGTGACCTAGAGCGCCCTATCTACCTGAAAGAAATTGAGGAGGCGATCACCCTGGTCTCCCCGGGTAAGACGCCGGGTCCTGATGGCCTGCAGCAGGAATACTATGCTGCCTACCGAGGCACTCTAGTGCCCCACCTAGCACACTTATTTAAGGAGGCAGTGGACAGAGGTTTGTTTCCGCTGGAAACTGATATTGCCACCATTGTAGTTCTCCCGAAATCCCATCCTCCCTCCCAATTGTGTGCAGAGTACCGCCCCATATCCCTCCTTAACACCAAAATTAAATCTATGGCACCATTCTGGCCCAGCGGCTGAAACCCTAATTGGCTTCAGTGGTGCATCCGGATCAGTGTGGGTTCATGCCTCAGTGGGGGACCCGCCACTGCCTCTGAAGACTGCAGCAGGCCCTGGCGTATCGGCACCTGCTTACCCCTTACTTGGCCCTCCTGTCCATAGACTTTGAAAAAGCTTTTGATTCAGTGGACTGGGCATATCTACAGGGCGTGCTGGTCGAAATGGGGTTTGGGCCCCACTTCTGTTCTCTGGTCCGGGTCCTGTACGCCCATCCGAGAGCGCGAGTCCTAGTTAATGGGGTACTGTCGGAAGCCTTCCCCATCGACAGGGGCACTAGGCAGGGATGTCCCCTTTCTCCCTTGCTGTTCGACCTGGCGATGGAACTCCTGGTGTCCCTGGTGCGGGCAGAGGACCACCTCCGTGGATGGGAATGGCCAAACACCGAGGCGAAAAAGATTGTGTTTAAGCTTTCCGGAATTCGGTTAAAACCGAGTCTCCCCGACTGTACACCTCCAGATGAAAATCAGGTGACCTGGTTTAAACCGAGTGTCACTGATTTTCATAGCTGACGTGGGGGGAGAGGAGCTGTTGTGGTCTGCCGTCTCTTTTACTCTGGCCGCACCCGAGTACTTCACACGTCTTTACAGACCATTCACTCAATGAGGCTTTGTTGTTCTGTCGCCCCTTCTCAGAGTCCCTGGGGGCGGGTCTGAGTGCAGAAACAGTCTTCATTGCTTGCGGTTTTGTCACGTCTGGCAGCCGGCCCTGCACCAGGGAGCATGGAAGCAGAAACCTATTGTGCTCAAACGGGCGTCAGTCCCGTCCTCCCCCCTCCCACCTCCTCCCCCCGTAGTGTGTCAGCCCAGGCTGAGCAGCCTCCAGTCTTTACCCTCTCTGCATCTGTCACTGGCAGTCCAGAGCACCCTTCTGGTGTGGGGAGGCCTGGGGTCATGTCTGCTCAGGGTCACCGGTGCGCCGTTGTATAGTCGGGTCAAATTTATAGACAAGAAAATAAAAAAATTAAAAATACTAGAAAAGCCAGTCTAAGAAAAGGGGGTAAAGAAGCGTCGCACATGACTTTTCTAGTCCCCTGCGCGCGACCACAAATTCAATTTCGATGAAAATGTCTAAATTGCTGAAGAAATAGAAACCCAGGGCAAGACCTTGATACTAATTTCGTGGGAATTAAGAGAATTATCAGACTGAGGGTGGACGTTTTATAAGTATCTAGATATGTAAAAAAAAAAAGAAAGTTGTTTTAAAATCAGTATCTTCTACCCAAATTCAAAGAAGCCCAGGGCAACTCGATTACGTCATTAGCATGGTTTATTTCTCAAAATGAATCCAGCACATCTGAATAGAGCTGGCTTTATGTGTGATGCATTTTTCATTTCCATATACAAAAGTCTACACTCTTAGCCTTGTCAGTTCTTTTGCTGGTTGTCTGTACTCCATCCAGTATGTTTCACTTCTCCCATTTCCCTGGGGTAGTTATTAGTGACCTGAGAACTCGTGTTTTCTCAAAGCTGATGTTACAGCGACTAAAAACATTAACATTGTGGATTTAAGCACTGCAAAGAACAAGTTGCTTTAATTCCTATTATGCCGGCACAGGTGACTCTCCACAAACTGCTCCAACCCCCTCCCCCTCCCCCCTCCCCCCCCCCCACCCCCCCCCCCACCCGGCCCACCGCACTGCAGTGCCACCCCCTGAGCAGGTGCCGCCTGTGCACTGACTGCCCCAGAGCACTGGTCCTGTCCGAACCCCGTACTGCCCCCCCCCCTTCCCCAATCATCAGCCCCGCCCTTGTCAGCGGGCTCTCTCATGGCTGGCAGTGCGTGCCTCTGCTCACGTAGGTTGAGGTCTGTGCGCAGGGTCGGATTGGAATCACAATTCGGCCCGGGCACTGACGAAAAAAGTGGCCCACATTCAAGAGGCGTGGCCCATATTTAAGGGGCGTGGCCCACATTCAAGGGGCGTGCCCTTTCATGAAACACCATTTGCACAGACAAGGAATGAAAGTGGGAGGATACTGTTCTTACACACGACACAGGGCCAAGGTGACAATGGCCTACATGCTGAGCAACTAAAAAAAATAGCAAGGCCCCTTTTTGTCACAAAATTATTCCAGCCCTCCAGCACAGGAGCACCTGAAAAGCAGCAAAGCCCCTGCTATTACTAACCTACTCAGCCCTCCCCAGACTTTCAGCTCAGGAGCACATGAACAGAGGTAAGGCCCCTGCAATTAGTAAATTAATCAACCCTCCAGGCCTTTGGAAAATGTCCTGGCAGGGGAGCACAAAACACAGCTTTCTGGGTCATCCAAGGTAGCCAGGGGGAGGCTGAGGTGAAGCTGGTGCATGGGAAGTGCCTTCCCTGTGTGTTCTGGCAGTTTGAGTGTTTACCATTTACTGTAGTATTACCCTTGTACCTGTGTATGATACCCTTTTGTAACATGCACACGTCACTTTTCTCTTGTAACACACTGTTTGCTACCTCTCACTTTTGTTTGCTTTAGATACTTGCACAAGTGCCACCATTGCCTACGTAACGTTTGTTCTTGTGCTGGAGTGTCTGCCATTAATTGCAGTATTATACCTCTACTTGTACTTTGTACGCTTTTGTAAACTGCACACATATCTATTTTTCCTCCTGTAATGTATCGTTTGCTCCTCTTGTATTTTGGTTGCTCACTATTGTCACTTTTGATTCATGTAACTTAACGTTTGCTTTTGTAATTTGTCCACTTATAATTTTCTCCTCATGTATTATTGCTGTTCCTAGTGTGAAGCGCTCTGACACCTTCAGGTAAAGTCCGCGCTATATAAAATTGCATAAATAAATAAATAAATAAAGCAAAAAAAAATCCAAACATCACCAGGCCCCCACAACAAGACCCATTCTTCCTCGCCCACTATGCCCTGAATTTGAAGGGCTGTGGGCGAGGTGCAAATGGCTCAAAGGCCTGAGAAACACCTGGCCCCCAGGGAGGCCGATTCTTGCAAACAATCACCCCTCCCCAGCCCAGCCTCAGCTTGATTGCTTGGCAGGGTAGGGGTGAAGGAGAGCCCACAGCTGACAATCGCTGTCGGGCCGCACAGCGAGGCTGCTTTCATTTTCTCAGTCTCTGTCTCCGTGCACTCTGTGGGCCGGTTTTTTTCTCCCCTTTCCTAGTCCACTCTCTGTGGACTGAGACAGGGGAAAAAAAAAACGGCCCACAGAGGGCACTGAGGCACCGGCCCTTCGGCCCACTCCCGAATGCCCGCCTTGCCAATCCGCCCCTGTCTGTGCGCAGGTAATTAGAGAGGCGGGGACCCCCTGCAGGAGGTGTGGACTCAACTGGATGGAGAACCTTGCCCTGGGAACAGGGAGAGGCTACCTTTGAAATCGCTTGGAAGCACAGGCTAATTGTTGTAGGCGCTGCATAGTGGTTAGATGGCCAGTCGTAGGTTTAAGGTAGCTGAATTCTAATCCTGGATCCTCTGCAATGAACTTTGCCTCCTTCGTGTACTGAAACAATAGTCGCCTAGGAGCACGCATGCACTCGACATCATAAGGCAGAGAAGTGCTGTACAAGTGATATAAAAACAGTTATTAATAGGGCGTATCTGTCTGCGGGAGATGCAGGCTCCCCTTGCTGTCCCAGCAGAGAGGCCTCCTCCTGCCCCATACCGCCCGCCATGCTCGTGTCCATCAGTACAATCCTCAGTGAGGGATGGCTTCGGGGAGCTCAGTGCACATTGGCAGCTCTGGGCATCTCCCACTGCTCCCAGCATTGCTCTCTCTTCGCGCATCTCTGCTTCCCCCCTCCCACCAAGGACTGCCCCCAAAACACGGCGAGCAGCTGCTCAGGTCTAGGGGTGTCCCATTGTTGATGGAGTCACCCCAGGAGCGCGCACAGGCGGGAGGTGTCAGCAAGCGCACAGAGGCCGAGTCTGGGAGTCAAAGATTCATTCACCACCACAAGGGTAATGGTGAAAAGTACAATAATGTGCTCTCCTTCCCCCCACCCCGATCACGGGGGCCACCACCTAAGCACGTGGCTATGAGTTAGTGAATGAATGAATGAATGAATGAATGAATGAATGAATGAATGAATGAATGAATGAATGAATGAATGAAGAACATGGCAGACCAACGCTACAAATATGGTCTACTGTGCGCTACTAGGAGGAATGAGAGGCATCTGGGAGACAGAGGGACGTAACACCAGTAGGGAGGGAGCGTTACTAGAGGAAGGAAGACAGTGCACGTGTGGATGAGAGGGCTGTGGTGGAAACAGGAATGTCACGAGGAAGAGGAGTGTCACTTAAAGGGGGGGGGGGGGGGGGTATCACTAGGGGACCGAGTGACAAATGTTACCAGGGGAGTTTGTGACACAAGGGACAGGAGGGCGCTATTATAGAGAGACTGATATCACTCAAGGAAAGAAGGAATGTCACAGAAGAGATTGTGTTATAAAGATGCAGGAAGGGAGGGAGGGAATGTCACTAGAAAGAGGGATGTCACCCAAGGAGGTGATTGTACAGCAAACAATGTATGGAGCAGAAGGGGTTAACCCCTTCGCAGCGCCGAAGGGGTTAAACAAACTTTTGTTGGACAGACATTTCCCCAGCTGCTGAAAGTTTGCAAAAGTAACACATTTTGCAAATATGTGAGATTTCAAAGTTTGTCATTTTCACAAAACGCCTTTCAGTTTCAGGCTGTATTTACGTCCTAATGCCCTACTGATTGGATTTTAAAATATTCTCTGTATGTTGAGCACTTTGAAACAAAACACACTCACAACACGCCCCTTAGGCAGCAAATGCAAATGTAGTAGTCTCGAACATTTTGCTGAAAACTTCTACAATATGTACGAATTCGAGTGTTTAAAATAACATTTTAATTTGTTTTTAGAATGCCAACTCTTCCTCGGATAACTGGTCTCATTAAAAAAATTCAACGCTTTTTCAATGGCTTTTTTCATACAATTTGAGACGACCAGTCATAAACCATTGCATTTCAGCGGAAGTGCTCCCGCCGCTCATTTGGAATGCGGATTAGTTGACAAGGTCTTGAGCAAGGGTTGTTCCTTTTCTAGTAGTTCACAAAAGTTCAAGACAAAAACTTTTGATGGCGCCCCCAGCCACTGGGGCCGCACCAAATAAACACAATGGGGGGATGGCGGTCCTAAACAAAGGGCTTATATCTCCACTAAGTGTCCTGAGAGCTGTGGCAAGACCGAAGGGACACAAATCGGCGCTTTTGGCCCTTCAATTTATGGCCTTTCTAGCATTACTCAGAAACCTGAAACCTATGGGGTAGGTTCAAGACACGAAAACAAATAAACAATCCAAATTTCTGGCTCGGTGAATCTGAGGCGGTAGCAAGAGGGCAGAGCAGAGTGCGCCCCAACCACGCCACTCTGTCTGACCCACCTCCCCAGTCCCAGTGGGCATAACAGGAAAATGGCATTCAGTTAAGAATTGTGGGCACGTAATTAAATCGGAGAAAAAAAAGACCTTCTGTGTGGAATGTGTCTCCAGATTTCGGTTTGCGACAGAGTGAGTAGAACGACCCCTTGCCCGGCCCGAAAGTCGCACGTGGGTGTTCGTTATGAATGTATTTATGTTTAACAGGGCTTACGACCCTCTCCCCACTTGTGCCAATAAACAGCAGCGTGTCTGCCTTTTGTCCCAGCAACTTTTATATTTCTGAATTTCGTGATCTTTCACGTACGTTTTTTAATATTTTTTAAATACAACAAAATTCATTAAAACAGGTTTTCCTTATACAGGGTGCAAATCCAGTATAACTACTTTGTACAAAAATCAAATTGCAACTTTCAGCTCTAACTTTCAAAAGCCAAGACACTTCTGTTATTTATTTTATTGCAATGATTTTAAGTAATCATGCAAATAAAATTATCTTACATACTCAGGGGGACAATGCAGTGACAAACTTATGTACAGAAAATGTGTGTGTCTATATATAGGGAAAGGAGTTGGCCTAACCGCTAGAGCTGTTGACCTCGAATCTGGGAAATCGGGATCGAGTCTCGGAAATGATGCTGAGCATCCTGTGATTCTGGGCAAATGAATGTGTCGTCATGTAACGCAACTGGTGCTATGTAAAGCGCTCTGATACCCGATTCTGGGTCAAGTTTGCGCTATATAAAACTCTGTTAAAAAAAAAAAAACACACACGCAACGCTGTTCCATCACAAGACAAAGACCGGCTGCAAAGTGCCCCCATTACTAACGACGCTACTTTGATATTTTATTTGCAGGTGGCCCCAGGGTCTGGGGTGGTGAAGCAAAGCGGAAAGGCCAACACAAGCCGCTCACACCTTGACCAGTCTGCGCGATCCTTATCTCAGACCTCAACTGCTTCTGAGCTCAGGAAACAGAGGCTGAGGGAGGGGTCAGCAGGCTGAGGATGTATCTTTAAAAATAAAAATACAAAAATGGACAAAGAACCTGCACAAAATTAACCGGTGCATCCTCAGATTGCAGACCGATAGCTTGTTGGCCCGGGTATGCAGGGAAAATGTTGACCATAGAAATGGCAGCGGCATTCATACCAACCAGCACTTGCACCAAACTACCACCCCACCTACTCTCATACCCGCAGCATTCCCGCACTCCAACACAGACCACCACATCCACCGCTTCACAAGCACCTCTGTGGCAGTCATTTATTTATACATGTCTAAGGGAGGAATGTGCGGCAGCACAGTAGGCATCATACCAATGTTTTTACCCTTAGAATTGGTAGTTTAGCACCTTCTGTAGGGCCTCTGTTGAGGTATTCCTTGACAAGGTGTAGCATAGATGGTTGCACTAAATGTCTTCTAAGCAATAATAAAAGCAAAGCGTTCCATAAACACCTGTAAAACACTGTTTCAGTTGTTTTTTACGGCGCGAAAACGAGTAACCACTGAAAAGCACTGTTTTTTTTAGGTATTCAAATCACTGGAAAACACTGAAAAAACACCACCAGAATTTACCAAAAATAGAAACTGAAAACAGGAAAGCCTAATCGTGTTATATGCGGATGATGTGCTTGTCTTCCTGTCTGACCCGGCCTCCTCCTGGCCACAGTGCCTCCGGATCCTGCATGATTTCGAGCAGACCTCGGAGTTGCGGCTTAACCCCGGGAAGTCCGTGTTGGTCCCCCTTCATCTCTCTAGAGAGTGCTTCGATTGGCAGTCCACCATACCACTCCAGAGGTGCTCCTTTAAATATCTGGGGATCTGGATCGGCCTTCTTCCCGAACTAGGCTGGTCCCTCAACTTGACTCCCTTGGTTAAGAAAGCTAACGAGGATCTCCTCAAATGGAACACACTGCCTCTGAACCCCCTGGTTCCTTTATATCCTACAGAACACCACCTTCTAGTTTTCTAGGACATTGTTCAAAGAGCTGGACAGTCTAATTAATAAGCTTCTCTGCACTGGAGGACGGGCCCGGGTGGCTCTGTCTGCTTGTCAGATTCCTTCTTACAATGGAGGCATGGGGATGACACACCTGTATTTGTATTTTCTGGTTGTACGCCTATTAGTGGTCCACGATTAGTTTAGTGGAGGTTGGTCAGACCCAGCATATAGGCTCAAATTGATCGCACTGGGGATTACGGATATCCAAGCCATGCTATATGGGGAGCACATTACGAACCGACTGTCTGATGTGACGCGCTCGGTGTTGCTGGCTTGGCGGGCCTCACTCCGACACACGGGATGGTTGGGGAAGCTAACCCAGTGTACTCCCATTTGGCAGGGGGCTTGGCTTCGGGAGGTTAGTGGGTTGCGGGGATTTAAAACTTGGGATCTTATTGGTATCTCCCAGCTAGGGGAAGTGCGGGCAAGGGGTCAGATGTTGTCTTTACAGGAGCTCCAAACTCGATACTTCCTACAAGCATCCCAGCTCTATAAATATCTGCAGTTGAGGCATGCCCTCATCAAACACATTGCGGGCGACACGAGGCTCCCTGAATACAGCCCCATCGAGGTGCAGACTCTGCTGGGAGACTTGGGTAGGGGGGGTCTCCCGATTCTACCGCACACTAGTTAATAAAACTCCCACATCTCTGGACAAGTTCAGGGGCCAATGGGTGGCCTGGGCGGACCCCCTTGATGATGTAGGCTAGGGCAATGCCCTTATGGCCCCCAGAATAATCACTGTCTCCGCCAAACTCAAGCTGATTCAGTTATATTACTTACACGCTGTGTACCTCACTCCCCTGTGACTATAGCGAGCTGGTTTTCACCCAGACGCGGCGTGTACCAGATGTAAGCATGCCCGGCCAATTTCCTCCATATGGTTTGGTCATGCTCCTGCTTGGAGCAGTTCTGGGGATCCACTGAAGTGGAGCTAACGAGGGTATTGGGCTAGGAGGTTCCTCATGATCCATCTCACCCCTTGCTGAAATCACTGATGGGTTGGACGGGCCCAGGAATGAAAAGCGGTTTTACAACATAGCTGTGATGGTGGCCAAGCGGGACATTGCGGCGGCCTGGATAAGCCCTGATCCTCCTACCCTGGAGAGATGGCGAAGAGGGGTCGACTGTTGTGCGGCCCAAGAAAAAGCCATGTATAAAGCTAAGGGGCATGTTAAAAACTATCGTAGAGTGTGGGGGAAATGGCTGGGGGCTGTGGAGGGTCCGTATTAGCTTGACTAGAGTTTTGACTAGGTTATTTTCCGGGGATCGTGATGGGGGGTATTGTGATGGTATAAATGAACTTATATCTGTGATTTCCGTGCATTGGCTGACTTGTTTTTATGTTTTAAAAACAATGAAAATGTGCTTATCAAATCGGGCGCTGGTACAGAAACCTCCGGTGGGGGCGCGACCACGACTGATTATAGCAAAGTTCTTGAATTACTCTGATCGAGACAGCATCCTGCGGCAAGCGAGACTTAAGGGCACGCTCTCTTATGACAACTCTAACATCCTCATCTTCCCAGACTACACGAGGTTGGTACAGCAACAGCGTCAATCGTTCCTCGCGGCCAAGGCCCGACTCTGTGGACTCAAGCTTCAGTACGCCCTGCTCTATCCGGCGCGGTCACAGGTCATCTACCAGTCCCGTACCCTGTTTTTCTACACCCCGGAGGAGGTCTTCCAGTGAACGGACGAAATGGTGAAGATATGAGTCAACACAGCCAAGGGTGAGGAATCGGAATCTTCCTCCAGTGGTATCACCAGGGAGGGCTTCAGGAGTCAGCGTAGGCGTCGCAGAAGATCGCACTCGGGCAGGGGCTCGCGCTCTGGCTCAGCCACATGGCAGGACGACCCCACACGGGGACAGCAGACTGATGCTCCTTGATTACTGTGGGACCTGTGTCATGACTCATTGTATGTGATGCGTATTGATGCTCAGGTGCACTATTGCGTTGGGCTGGGACCCTGCCCCTACTAGGATGGGAGGGTGGGAGGGACAGCCTAGTTCTTATGGGTTGGCACACGGGTATCCCTTGGAGGACGTGGTTCTGGTCCTCCCGGTGGAGACCAGGCCATAGTCTGACCGCGACAGGTGCTTCCATGGTTGGGAGGTACGGGTGGGGGGTGGGACGGGATGTTGGGTGTTGGGGACGGGGAGTTTGGGGGGAGGCTTGCGCATGCTTTGTTGCTCATTATTGGCCATGCACTGCATCACACGTGCCATCAGGATGCTTGGTCTGTCCATGCTTTATTACTCCAATGTCCACTGTCGGGGAGGGGGGTATAGGCCCCGGTTCGCTGCGAATCTTGAATTGGAATGGGAGGGGCATGCTTGACAAGGTGAAGCGGGGGCTGTCTTTCAGCTGGTAAAGAGAGGGGGGGTAGATGTACTGTTTCTGCAAGAAACCCATCTGTAAGGCACAAAGGCACAATGTCTTCAGCACACAAGCTTCACGAGTACGTTTCACGCTGGATTCACGAGGGGTTCCAGGGGAGTGGCGGCCCTTATTCACCGTAGAGTGCCATACATACACAAGCGCGTCTGGACTGATACACAGGGTAGGTACATTTTTCTGCAGGGGGACATTGGTGGTGATAGTGTGATTCTTGGCAGTGTGTATGCTCCGCCGCCGCTACAGTGGTCCTTGGTGGGGAGGCTTTTGTCTGTTTGGGGTGCCATGCCCGATGCCTTGTCCGTAGTAGGGTGGATTGGAACGACGTGATGGATAAGTACTGTGACAGATGGCGTAGTGCAGCAGCGACCCAGGTTCCTGGGGGGGAGGGCCCCACCACTGGGGGGAGCCCCACTACCAAGTTGCAGACGTTAGCGTCAGGGCTTGACTGGGTGGACAGTTGGAGGTACAAAAACGGGGCGCGTAGGGAATACACGTACTTTGCTGCGGCACGCGATTCCTTCTTCAGACTGAACTACATCTTCCTCCCACGGACACGGGATCATAGGGTGCTATCGGCGGGAATTCTGAAGCGGGCGCTTTCGGACCACTCGCCAGCGATGGTCACACTCAACGTGGGCTCGGCCGGGCGGCCTTTTCGGTGGCGACTGTCGACCAGGCACCTGATGCAGGAGGACTATAGGGCACACATGACAATTGAAATTGACCAGTACCTGACCACTAATACGAGTTCAGTGGACTACCCGACTGTTCTCTGGGAGGCCATGAAGCCGTCGCTGAGAGGCGTGGATATCTCCTGGTGCGCAGCGGCCTGAAGGGAGAAACTAAAAGATCTGGTGCGGCGCGAGGCGGACATAGAGGCTTTGGAGTGCAGGAGTCGAGAGGATGGGGGCGGCCCCCCCAGGAGGCAATTGGCCCTGACACAACAGCAATATGCCACGATTCTCATGGATGAGGCACGACAGGCATGGCTGGCCACCCGTAGTCGGATCTACCAGTGGGGAGATAAGTCCAGTAAAATGCTACACCGTCTGTGCCAGGGCATCATGCATGCTCAACCACTAACCCGGATTGTTTCCCCAGAGGGGGAGCCCAACCTCGCACTAGCAGAGAGCTTTGCTGGGTATTACGAGGGGCTGTATGTGCCCTGGGAGTGCCTGGAGGCTAACGTTGTTCAGCGCTTCATCGATGATCTCCCCCCGTGAGATGTCTCGGATGAGGTGCGGGAACTCTTGGACCGGCCCCTGTCGCACGAAGAGCTGGGAGCAGCTCTAGGTGAACTGAACCCGGGTAAGGCACCGGGCCCCAATGGGTTTCCATGCGAGTTTTATCGCCGCTTTATGGTCCAGCTGGGACCCCATCTCCTGCCGGGTTGAGGAGGCGTGCGAGAATGGTGCGCTTCTGCCAGATTGGCGGCATGCCGAGGTCGTAGTCTTTCTGAAGCCTGGACGGCCCCCGGAGAGCCACGAGTCATACCACCTGATTACTCTGTTGAATACAGAGGCGAAAATCCTCGCGAAGGCCTTGGCCATGAGACTCAAACCCTATATCACTGACCTGGTCCACCCGGACCAGGCGGGATTCATGCCGCGAAGGGCTTCCCGGCACAACATTAGACGGGCCCAGGTCGCAGTGTCTGCCTGGAGGTGCCTCGGGGAACCGACGGCGTTGTTCCTGGAGGACATGGACAGGGCCTTTGACTCCTTGAGTTGGACGTATCTGTTTGCCCTGCTGTGGCGCCTCAACCTTGGCCCGTGGTTCTTGACGTACGTCCAATTGCTGTACACTAGCCTCACCGCATCAGTGCGGATTGGGGGAGTAGCCTCCCGCTCGTTTCCAGTTTTGCGGGGGACGCGACAGGGCTGCCCTCTCTCCCCATATTTATACGTAATCGCCATGAAGCCTCTCGCGGCGTGGGTATGCATAGATGCTCAGCTTGAAGGCTTTCGGTGGTCTATGGACCACGCAGACAAAATTGCTTTGTACGCCGATGATGTGTTGTTTTTTCTTACCGACCTGGCCCGTTCTGGGCCGGGACTCCTGCGCATATTGCAAATATTTGGCGAAACCTTCGGCTTGTACATGAATCCAGGCAAATCTACACTGTGGTTGCTGGGTGGTGGGCGGGACGTGGGCGACTGGGTGTCGGGACTGCAGCTGGCCTCGGACGGGGTGAAGTACCTTGGTGTGTACTTAACTGAGGACGCAGCGGTGTCCCGTGATCGCAACCTTGCCCCGGTATGGGATCGCACACGTGAAGATCTTAAGACATGGACGAAGATGCCTTTGTCCATCCAGGGCAGGTCAGCCATCTTTAAGATGGTAGCGCTGCCTCGACTGGTGTACCAGCTGCAGAACCACCCGCACGTGATCCCGCCTCGCTGGTTTCGACAGCTCAACTCGGCATTGAGTAGCTTCCTGTGGGAGGGGGGTGTTGCGCGTGTGGCCCTGAGGACATGTTTCCTGTCCACTTACACCGGGGGGTTAGCCACGTCAGATATACTCTCCTACTACTAAGTGGCGCATCTCTTGGTGCTGAATGACTGGTGGTATGGGGATAGGGGGGATCCGGCCTACGCTGTGGAGAGGATATTGATGGGCACGGTCTCTCTACATACTCTGCTATACTCAGCGCCACAGCGGAGATCTCTTCCTGCAGCCACACAAGTGGTCTTCCATGTGTCGAGACAGACGTTGCATGGAATGGGGTGGTGGAACGTACTCACCCAGGGGACCCAATTATGGAGCAATGGGCGGTTGCCCCAGATGACTGCGTTGAGGGGCTTGCGGGAGTGGGACGCGATTGGCATCTCCACCCTGGGGGATGTACTGTCGGGGTACGTTCTTAAATCATTTGCGGAGTTCCGGGAGGAATTTGGAATGCCCCGCGCCCAGTTCTTCAGGTACCTTCAGTTTCGCTATGCTCTATCGCCCTCTCTCGTGGGTTTGGAACAGCTCCCGGAATTCAGCCCCCTAGAGGCCAAGATATTTATGGGAGAGCTGCTGGAAAAAAATTGTCGCGCATATATCAGACGCTGGTGCGCCACTGCTCATCAGATCTGGCCGGTCTTATGGCTGCTTGGGAACGGGACATTGGTGACCTGGACGAGGAGGATTGGGTTGAAGCCCTGGAGAGCCCTAGAGGGGCGACGATTTCCACTCGTCTACGCTTGATTCAATTCCGGCACTTACTTTTGGAAGGCGGGTATGAGTGCGTCGCTCAACTGCCTTAGATGCGGCTTGGAGGAGGGTACACTGCTGCACACGGTCTGGGAATGTCCGGCGCTGCGAAGGTTTTGGGAGGGGGTGCACCGTTGCTTGGCGGAGGTATTGGCCTGGGAGATCCAGAGGGACCCTAGGTTGGCGCTACTGCATATTATGGTGGGGGTGGGGGGCAACCGCTATAAGCGACACCTGCTGCTCCTGGGTCTTACGCTGGCGAAGCGCGACATAGTGAGGGCATTGAAGGCGCCCCGGTCCCCGTCACTTGCCCCCTGGAAGAATGGCCTGGACTTTAGTATGGGCATGGAGCAGCCTGTGTTTGTTGCCGGGGGCTGTCCTCGTAAACATTACAAGATATGGAAGAGGTGGGCGGACTATCGGGGTCTGGACCTGGACCCGCCACCTGAAGAGGCCGCCCTTCCAACTCCCTGATGAGCCGGACTGTGCAATGTCACTCTTGGTGTGTGGTGCATATGGCTAGTGATCTATTCTGGACTAAAGTGCTAGTGGGGCGGCGACTGCGCAAGGGGCGGGAGGGTGTTGGGGGGGTGGGTTGCAAGTCCTTATATTTCTGCTATTTCTATGTGGGGGGTGATATTGTTCATTTTACACACTGTTGACGATGATGCTGATACATTGATTGTGGCAGCAGTAGACTTTGGATGGCAGGGCTCTGCATTTCTTGTGTATTTAACAATAAAATCTGTTTTCAAAAAAAAAATGTGCTTATCAAAAAAAAATCTCTCTACATCACACCTGCAGCTTCTAGCGCTCTCTAAATATACGGCCTCTGAATCCTCATCTTGAGGTATTTGACTTGATGGGGAGCTTGCTGCTGTATCATTTTGGGGATTCTGATTTAGGAAGGGCTCTGGGTGTCTTTTAAGCATTCGTGTAGCGCATATTTTGGCTTTCTTTAGTTTACTTATTAAAAGGCATTGCTTAGCCCTATTAGCCCACTTTTGTGTTTTACGGGACCAGGCTTTTCTAGGTAACCGCCCCGCCTATCTGAACAGTATGGGCTGTGCCTATGTGTGACGTGCTCAAGGAGGCCTCTGCTACAGACCCACACCTCGACTCCTCTATGTGTTCCGGTTGGTGTAATGTTGGTACTCTAACACCAACGCCCTTCTACGGACCGCCCCTCGGACTGTTCTCTCCTGAACGTATGTACTGGTGTGTGGCTGGTACTGTTGCATGTGGTTCGGACATAGCTTGTGAAACAGTATGACGCTGTTTGCGGTGCTCTATGTTCTTTTTACACCTGAATTAGCGTAAGAACTGCACCGACTTTGTCAGTACTGTTTGGACCTTACTGCTATATTTTGATGTGTGTCTTGTTTTATTAACACCATGGGCATGGTGTTTCTGTAGGGGTTGGCGCTGTCCTAGTCACGGGTGTATACACTATATGTCCGATCCTGTTCCTGACACTTTTGGAGGATCACCCTTTTACACAGGCCAACCCTTTGCAGTATCTTATCTGCCTCCACCATGGCCCTGTCACCGCCACCCCCCCAGCCCCAATTTTAAGGTTGCTGTGGTCGCTTGGCATTTTAGCTTTCTGACCGCCAATTGTATATCCTTTACATGAGCATCTAGTACCCGTTTTGGTTTTACAGAGTCATATTGTGGAGGGGTGGGGATGAATACATGGCTTGATTGTATAACAACCTTTAACACCCAGGGGCTTCTCAAGGGCCTTCAACCCCAACACCATTCTGTAACTGAGGGCCTGGGGGATCATAGAAACAGGATCCCAGTGTGAACACCCCGGGCGTTTGGGGAAGGGGCCTCACTAAATGGCACCTCCATACTATGCGTTGACCATTCGCCCCAGCCCGTACTGTTATGGGTGTATATTGTCTGCGGTGTTGCGGGGCTTACACTGATCGTGAGGGTGGTGGGGTCGTATGCTACCTAAGGGGTGATAGGGGACATAAGGCACGATGAGTGTCAATGACTGGCCCAATAATCGAGGGTCTTAGCGTCTAAGGCATTGTCAGGGTAGTGGGTGGGTGAATGTGTAACAGATGTCTACAAAACCCCATTGTATGTGTTAGAAGGTCCCGGGACGCTGCTTCTGAGGGTTCATCAAGTCTGTCTACTGAACTTGTCACTGTCTTGAGACACCTTCGGCTGTTGGTATAAGTTCCTCCTAAGGGGTGCCCATTTTCAGACACATTGTACCTAAATCTGTCAGGAATGACTATAGAAGGTTTTGGGGGTTGGTCTATGGGGCATTCCTCTGCAGGTTTCGCTAGTTTATTTGAAACTCCTGAGGGTTTCAGAGGATGGGGAAGGGTCTGCGGTATAACAGGTTTGATTAAGGTCCCTTCCATTGTTTCTTCTTGTAACGCCTCTAACCCTTGCTTATTCTTAAGATATTTTCTTGAAAGCCTGTTGACTTTAGAGGTTTGGGGTTGTAACAGAGCTTCGGCAACCGGTGTCACAGCTGGCGGGTCCTTAGAGAGCGCTGGGGTAGAGGGATCATTCCCTTGCTTAGCAACATTTTTTAATGAGAGATCTAAAGGAGCCGTTAAGGGTTCAGGGACCACAGGTTTCTTGCTGAGGTCTAAAGGGTCTGCTTGGGACACAGGGACCGACTTCCTCTTGAGGTTTAAAGGACCTGTTTGGGGTACTGAGTTCAGCTGCTTCTTCTTAATGATTGGTTTGCTTGAGATGAGCCTCCCTTTTGAGGCCTTGAGAGGTTTTAGATACGCAGTGGATGCGTCGGTTCTCTGCTGTATGTGGGTGTAGTATCTGTAGATCTTATTCTGGCGTATACGCCTACTCACACCTTTTGCTGGAGGCCTGTGGCCTTATTTATGAAGGCCCTGCGCGGCTGGTGCGTCACTTTTAAAATGGGAAAAAGTGACGCACTGGTGGCGCAAGGCCTTCATAAATAAGGCCCCTGGTGTTCAGGACAGTCTTTGTTATATCCCCCAGTGGTTTTGTAGCCCTCTCAGCCTTATTCGTATATTCACCGATGTTCTTTTGAATGGCTCCTAGAATGCAACATAAAAAATATATATTAGAAACAATAAGGAACCTGTATAAGATGTTTACACTACCCACAGTAGTACCTCTGGGCTAAAGGGCTGCGGCCCCGTTGATTGGGAGAATAAAACCCAGAGAGTTTGTTTTTCACACCCTTTTGTAAAAACACACCTTTTAGATGGCTTTTCCCTGATCCTTTCTTTGTCACAGTTCCATCTTTAGATGCTGGATATTTCCTTTTCACAGGCATTTCTTTTGGTCGCTGTGGCTTCTTTTGCACAATCACCGCTTCCTGGCATGACTCCGAGGGCCCTATAAAGAAAAAAATAATCACATTTGTAGTATAAACCAGACCTTAGCAGGCCCCTCTGAGGAGCATTCCTATAGTTCACGGATGTATTTTTTTGGGGTACTAGACACTCCCAAGTCTTAGACCGTTTAAAGAACCATGGCCTTTTTGATTTACCTGTAAGAACAGGGTTTTCCTGTGCACTCAGCGACGCGTCTTGAGCCCCCGTGTGGCATTGTAGATCATCAAGAATCCTTTGTAGTTCGGGATCCATAGCTATAAAATCACACATACATGAGAACCTCATTAGAAAAGCAGAGCTTCTAAGATACAGGTGTACGAAACTACTCAGAAAAATTCGCCTCTAAATACATATACCTGTATGTAGGGCGCGCATTTCATCATTTGTGAGGATTAATTCCGGCATGTCCTGCATCTGGGTTAAATATAAAAAAGCGTCTGCTTTAAAAACACACCTCATAAACATGATATTACAGTTACATACATCTTAGAAAACACAAATCATACATTGAAAATTGAAAAACATCACTTGTGTATATATGTTTACTTTTTAATAGGAACTGAGGTTCCGTGAATTCTGAACCTGGGTCATAAAGGTTATGGTTCCGTTACGATTTTGGTAACAGCGAACCGTAAACAGTGAGCTCAGCAAGCATGAGTGTTTTCGTCATGTTACACCGATGGATTCACTGTGTATTTGACAATTTCGTTCTGAAACCCTTGGGTTCCATTTTGTGCATGGTGGCCATTTTGTGGATTGCCCTCACATAGGCTTATGACTGTGGCTGAACAAGTCTCTAGGACACATACAGCCTTAGCTTGAGTTTGTGCTGACTCTTGTTTGACCTGAGCGAACTGACCCTGTTGCCTGAAGCCAAACCTGCCAAACCAGTTCTTGCCCTTTAGCTGATGAAGATTAGGATCAAAGAGCAGGACATTGTTGAGTTTATTGTACACGCACACACCCCTTTATCTTGCTTCTATCTGTTTCTGTTTCCATCTTCAACTTCTACGTTCCCAACGCCACCTCCGATCTGCCAGCCTCGCCCTCGCCGCCGACCCACGCATCCGTAGAGCCACCACAGGAGGAAGGTCCTTCTCCTACCTGGCCGCCAAGACCTGGAACTCCCTCCCGGCCGACCTGCGCCTGACCCAAGACCACCTCTACTTCAGGAAGAAGCTCAAGACCTGGCTGTTCGAGCAGTAGCGGCACCCCCCCCCCCCCAAGCGCCTTGAGACCCTACGGGTAGGTAGTGCGCTCTACAAATATTTTTGATTGATTGATTGATCTTTATGGTCTATTTATGATGTAGTCTGCGGGCCTTTTTATTATGGGCTTGTCCGGCTTGTCTAAAGAAGAATGTTTCTCTTGGGTTTGTTTGATGATTAATTATGGGCTGGACAAACTGAAAAATGGGTTTGTCATCATGCAAATGCTTTGGCCGTGTATACATGGGATTGGTCAAACTGTAAATAAGGAATGTTTACCTGAAGCACAATTTTTGGCATAAAAAGAGACGACCTGCTTTGTAAAGTTGAGCAGTCTCCTGAGAACATACACTGTGTTGTACTTCTAGGACCTCTGTTACTGGCTGCAGCTAATAAATTTGATCTTTGACGTCACCAAGAAGTATCCTGTGTCTCTGTTTGCCAAGACAGGAGAATCCGAACACTTTGGGCGTGCCCCTGGCGCCGCTGGGTTTAAATCCCGGTTCTTGGGGGCGTGGCCAAGATGGCGGGGTGAGCGGACGCTTCCTCCCGTAGCTTCTCTCCCCCCGCAGCTGCTTTGCGGGTGAGAGAACTGTGCCGGAGTTCCTGGTGCACATTTTGATGCTACTTTGATTCCTATCGCCCTGGGGGCAGTACCCCGAAAGTTTGCTCGACGATCGGAACACGGAGGAGAGCCTGGGAGGCGGAGCGAATTGCGGTGCTGTCCAAGCGCCTCGGCTGGGCCGGGTGCTGAAAGCTGGTGATCCCGAGGGATCGGACCCGACGTGCTCCGCAGAGTAACAGAGCCCTCCGGCCGAAGCCTACGTGACCGGTGTCACCGATACACAGTAGACCCTGGACCCTCGCTGGCGCTTTGACCCCTCGCTATCGACGACGGTACATGGTGCGGGGTGGACCCCGGACCTGGTGGCTAGAGACGGAGGCATCTGCGCGGCGGCCGACCTGGGTGTACCCGCCGGTGCAACTGTGAGACACTGGCTTTGAACTTTCCTTGCCCATTGTGGCCCGGGGGTCGCCGGCGGTCTTGCCAGCCTGGGCCGCTCTCCCGGGCCCCGCCCTGCCGCCATCTTATCACTGAGGAGCTGGAGCTGGCGACCTTCACCCGCGCCTTTGACGAGCCGGTGCCTACTTTCGCCCTGGCTCCTGACCTAATTTCCCAGGGAGTGTGCTACTGAAAGACCCTGACTTTGGCCCCCGATTGCCGCCCTGGTCGGAACTATGATTGTCTCGCCCCGACCTGAGCCGCCATTTTGTCGCCTGTGACGCATCAACCTTGTCTTCGGCGGGGTCTCCACATTTAGTGTCCACGAGCGACTGGACGCATCTGCGGCGGCCGGCCCTGAGCCTTGCCCATTGTTGAGGCCACGATGACTGGGAGAGGAGGCGCGAGAAGGGGAGACCGCACTCTGCCAGACATGCTCAGCAGAGCCCAGCAGCTGCGAGACAGGACGCAACCGTCGCCGGGGTCCTCCCGGGCCTCGGCGGACGCAACTGGAGGTGAGCCGCCGGTCACGAGGTCCTTTATGGAAGACTTATTCAGCTCCCTCAAGGACGACTTCCAGACGCTAAAGCAGGAGGTGGCCAGCGAGGTCCGAGAAGTGCGCAGGGAGGTAGAGGGCCTTGGCGAACGTGTTGACACGGTGGAGACGGCGGCCCAGCGCCGAGATGAGGAGATAGTCCATCTCCAGCAGGACGTTCTCCGTCTACGGGAGCAGTGTGTCGAGCTCCAGGCCCACTCTGAGGACCTCGAGAACAGGTCCAGGCGGAACAATATCCGGGTGCGGGGGGTCCCATCCGCGGACGAGGGAACGGACCTGGTGGCCTATCTACAGGACTTGTTCCGGGAGATTTTGGGAGAAGATGCAGAATTCCCGATCCGCATAGACAGAGCGCATAGAGTGGGCCGTCAGCGCCAGTCATCGGCACCCCCTCCTGATATTCTGGCGTTTCTGCCTGATTTCCCCTTGAAGGAGCGCATTATGACAGAGGCCCGCAGGAAGCAGCCTTTAACTTTCAGAGAGAGGCCCGTGGCGCTCTACCAGGACCTGTCCGCCATCACGCTGCAGAAGCGCAGGTCCTTCCGGATTGCTACGGACTTTCTGCGGGAGCATGAGACGCCCTACTCCTGGGGTCACCCCTTCCGTCTAATCTTCAGATGGAATGGAGTGTTACATCAGCTGCGCTCCCTCCAAGACATCTGCGGGGTGTTGGGACTCACAGCCACGGAAGAAGACGGAGCGAATCCCGCATGGAGACGCTCGGAGAGACGGAGCCGGCGAAGATCGAGGAGGAGACAATCGCCGGCGACTGCGAGTCGCCCTGATTCCCCTACCATCAGGGCGGATATGGCGGAGGCCCTGAGAACGGCGGCCAGGACCTTGCCTGAATCCAACGGCGTGGCCATGACGGCCTAATTTTACTCCGGGGGGAGAGACTCTTAGCCTCTACGATGCTGAGTTAGGGCTGGGGGTTGGGGGGGATGGTTGGAGGTGAGTGGCTGAACGTCCACTTGATTGGTTTCTACGGACTTGCCCGTTCGGTCTGGACTGAGACAATGGGGTGTTTTTCTTTGTTTATGGTTTTGGCTAGTTGCCATGGGTTGGTTTTGGGAGGGCTTAAGAGTTGGTTTGTTGTTGGTGGGGTCCCGTCCAATGTTGCCCAAGCACACGCGAGGCCGGTCTTGGCCTTCCCTGCGCCCCTGCCCCGCGCGCCCCCTCCGCTGATCCCTCGCTTGCTGCACAGCGCTTCGATCCCCTGGGAGCGATGCCGTCCTTGAAGGTGGTGACCCTTAATGTTAAGGGTCTGAACAACCCTGTGAAGCGCAGGGCGATCCTTTCCCTGCTAGAGGGGACGCAAGCGGACATTTGCCTTTTGCAGGAAACTCATCTGCTTCCCAAAGATTGTCACAGGTTGCGCTCTGCCAAGTTCCCCACCCAATTCTTCTCTTCGGCAGCGACCAAGACTGCAGGCGTAGCCATTCTTTTAGCTAGCTCTTTCAGGGGCGAGGTATTATACAAATATGCCGAGCAAAAGGGGAGGCTCCTAGTGTATCGCATGCGGCTTGGGGGTATCGCCTTCACGGTTGGCTCCGTTTATAGCCCGAATGACCACCAGGATCGTTTCCTGGAATCAGTGTTGGTGGACGTCACTGCCTCGCCCGATCGCCATGTTGTCTTGGGGGGAGACCTAAATATGGTCTTCGACTCGGCTATGGATAGGTCTGCCCAGCGCTTCCCGCAGACGGGGGAGCTTTCCCGAGCGGTGCAAGACCGGATTGCAGAGATGGATCTGCATGACCTCTGGCGCGCTAGGGACTATTCCTATTTCTCCCACGCGCACCGCACTTATTCGCGGTTGGACTACCTCCTGGTGAGCGGACCGCTGCGTACGGCCGCCACGGCGGCAGACATCGGGGTCTTGTCCTTGTCCGATCACGCACCGGTTTCCGGAGTCTTTGCATGGCCGGCGGCCTCCCCCTCCAGAGGGATGTGGCGGCTTCGGGATACTCTTCTACATAAGAAGTCGGTGGTGAAGCGAGTGGAGGAGGTCATTCAGGATTATCTAGTCCACAATGGCAACTCTGACACGTCTCTATCGACGCAGTGGGCAGCCTTGAAGGCGGTCCTCAGGGGGGAATTTATCTCCATTTCCTCGGCCGAGAACAGAGAGCGGCAATGTAAGAGGGACGAACTGACGGCGCAGGTCAGGGAACTTGAGCAGGTTCACCGCCGAACAGGGGCTCCTCGAGTTTGGAGGCAGCTGAAAGCGGCGAGGAAACTCCTCTCTGCGCTAGACCTAGATCGGGCGGAATACGCTGCGTTGCGTCTGAAGCATGCCTTTTATACGGGCGGGGACAGATGCGGTAAGCTCCTGGCCCATCGGCTCAGGGCTGCGCAGCAACGCAATGTAGTGAAGGAGCTAGTGGGTGCAGACGGGGTTTTGGTTTCCGGAGACGCAGAGGTGGCGGATTCCTTTCGTAGCTTTTACGAGGCGCTATATGCCGCGGAACCCTCCTCACCGGGAGACGCTGAGGACTATCTGGAGTCGGTGACCCTCCCGGTACTAGAGCCCGCCCAGGCGGACCACCTAGAGAGGGACATCCATGTGGAGGAAGTCATCTCCGCTATAGCACGATTGAAACACGGTAAAGCCCCGGGACCAGATGGCTACACGGCCTTGTTCTACAAGACCTTCTGCTCCACTGTGGCGCCTGTCCTGGCTCGCCTGTTCAACTCTTTCGCCGAACCGGGGGCTATCCCGCCGGACCTTCTTTCCGCGACTGTGTCGGTTATTCCGAAACCCGGGAAGGACCGGACCCTGTGTGGTTCATATCGACCTATCTTGCTTCTGAATGTGAATCTTAAGCTCTACACGGGGATCGTGGCGGCCAGACTTGGCCTGCACCTACCGGGCCTGGTTGAGGCGGACCAGGCTGGTTTTGTACCCGGTAGACAGACAGTCGACAACACCAAGAGAGTGACGCACGTATTAGAAAAGGCCTCGCGCGTCCCGGGGGAACGGATGTTACTGTCGGTCGATGCGGAGAAGGCTTTTGATAGGGTTCATTGGCCGTACCTCGAGCTGGTTCTCGGGAAACTGGGGATCGGCGAGAAGTTCCGCACCATGGTCTTCAATTGTTATAAGAGACCATCAGCATCGGTGCGAGTCAATGGGCACAGCTCTGGTAGTTTTGTAATTGAGCGTGGTACGAGACAGGGCTGCCCCCTCTCACCGCTCTTGTTCGCCCTCTACATGGAGCCGTTTGCCCAGAGGATTCGCGACAATCCGGACGCTATTGGGGTTAAGATGGGTCAGTATACCCATACTGTTAGCCTGTATGCGGACGATGTCCTGCTGACCCTGGATGACCCCAGGCGGTCACTCCCTGCTTGCGTCCAGGAACTGAACGCCTTTGCACGCGTGGCCGGCTTTAAAATGAACATGTCCAAATCGGCTGCCCTGGATGTGTCGCTTTCCGCGGACACCAGGAGAGACCTCCAGCGTCTTTTCCCCATGCAGTGGTCCTCGTCCACGGTGCCATACCTGGGGATCCTGCTTGCACCTTCGCTGCCTGAAATGGTCAAAGCTAACTACTCTTCCCTTGGCAAGAAGATTAAGGAGGAACTCGGCCGATGGAGCAAGGGCCTGCTCTCGTGGCTGGGTCGTATCGCAGCGGTGAAGATGACGGTGCTGCCTCAGATCTTGTATCTTTTTCGCGCTCTACCTCTCCAGCCCCCTGTGGGTTGGATACAGCAAGCGCAGGCTGACATCTCCCGTTTCGTGTGGCAAGGCCGCAGGCCTCGGATGAAGAGGGTTCTCTCCACGCTTGCTCCGGAGGCGGGGGGTCTTGGTGTTCCGGATCTCCGGAAGTATTTTCAAGCGGCGCAACTCCGGTATCTGGTGGAATGGAGCAGGTGGGAATCTGACAAGCACTGGCTCTTTCAGGATCAGGCTGTAGCGGGACGCACCCTTCAGGAGGTCCCATTCCTGCGGCGCGCACATCGCCCGGCTAATCTCTACGCCTCCTTTGTCACCCGGGTTCCCCTGCGAGTGTGGGATGTGGTCTGCGAGCTCCGCGAGCTAACTACCTTCCCATCACCGTTTACACCCATAGTTGGTAACCCGGACTTTACTCCGGGCCTAGAACCGGGAGCTTTTTCCCACTGGGTGAGTGCGGGTTGCAGGGTGCTCTTTCAGATTTACGGGCCGGAGGGCGTGCTTCCTTTCCAACAACTCCGACAGGAATTTGGTCTGACAGAGGTAGACAGATTGCGCTACATGCAGGTCCGTCACTGGGCTCTCCAACCCCAAGTGCGCGACGTCGCAGCCCGTCAAATCACACCTTACGAGCGGTGGCTGGTGACCCGGACCTCGGACGCCAAGCTTATTACCGATCTGTATAAATTTCTCCAACCCCCGCCATTTCATTACCACAATCCGGGGAGGGAGCGCTGGCACAGAGAGTTGGGCAGGGCCCTGAGCCACAAGGAGTGGGACAAGATCGCATATCGGGCAAGGCACTCTGCGTACCACACTGGGCTAACGGAGACCTTTACCAAGGTGTCTACCTACTGGTATTACACCCCGGAGAGGCTCTATGAGATGCACAAACTCGCCGACAAGGGATGCTGGCGGGGCTGCGGACAGGAAGGTACTCTATAGCACATTCTTTGGGGGTGCCCGGTACTGACTGCTTATTGGAAAGAGGTCCTAGATGAGGTGGATAGACACTTTGAGATTGAACTCCCATGCTTCCCGGCATACGTCCTGCTAGGCCTTCCCAATGACTTGATGTACCCGCTGAAGTCCCGCAGGGGTAGGCAGATTGCTATTGCGCTAGGCTCAGCGGTTCAAAATATCCTTGTCCACTGGCGCACCCCCACTGCCCCCTCTATCACTGGCTGGCTACATAGACTCTGGCAGGTACTGGGTATGGAGAAGATGTCGCTTACAGTGGCTGGAAATGTAGATCAGTTCGAGGAGCTCTGGCACCCCTTCTTGGCACTACTGTCCACAGAATTTCAGGAGCTCACATGTCCGAGGTACCTGCGCCTTCTTAGGCTGACGCCACCGGCGGCCCCAGCGGATTAAGAGGGATGGGGTTGGGGGGACTGGGGGATGGGGGTAGGCTGTTTGGGGTGGATGTTTCTATTACGGGCTACTGGACGGGGATGTTGGGGTATTGTTTTCTTTTTCTTCCTTTTCCTGGGGACGGGGGGCTTGGAGGGACTGCGTTGTGTTTCACTGTGTTGCAGGACGCTACTCGCGCTTAGCTTTGGGTGGGAGGTTGGGGACTATAGGAGGGTTGTGCGCACTGCCTTATTGCCTTACAGTTTATGCCTTCTCTTCCCCTCCTGGACCACCGACCTCCCCCTTCCAACTAGAACTGCTGCAACATGTCTCTCCTTTTTTACTCATTGTACTGTATGTAACCTTGACCTCCTACTTCCCTTCCCCATGTTTCTTTTGTTTAATAAAAATGCTTTAAACCTAAATCCCGGTTCTTCAGTTGGCGCCCAACGTGGGGCGACTTCAGCGGTACCAGTCCAAGCCTGAAGATCGTGAGGAGCTTCGTGTGAAAATTCTGGAGGGAGGCCTACCACTTCATCGACCCCTGTATGTCGTCGCGGTCCGAAAGTCTTTGCTGCGAAGTTCCCCGCTTTCCGACGGCTACGAAGGACTGCTGCCCTAACTGTCGCCCTGTCTTGGAGCCCTTTGATGATTTGTAGAGCGAAGCGATAGACGGGTCTTCTGGCGACGTCATCGATATTTCAGTTAAGTATGAGTGGAGCGTTTTGTTTTGGGTATCCCCTTGGGATCTTTGATTTTGGACTTGCAAGCTCCAAAGCCGAGGGACTTGTGTATTCACGAGGCTATCGTGTTCGATATTCCCTTGAATTTTGAAGCTAGACTAGTGAGCGAAGATGCCTGGTCTTAGCAGACTTGGAAAGATATTTTGTTGTGGTTGTAATAGGGATTCCCGATTGGAGGACTCGTGTCCGGTGCCTCCGATCGGAACTCCGACCTATGAGCTCTATTTAAAACATGGCTTGGGCCCTATCACGTATAATGAAGTATGGATTAGGTATACTAGGAAGAATGGTGTCCTAAAATGGCCCCAATATGGTAGTTATGACACAGAGATTTTAGATAATTTAGAGGTTAAACTGTTCAAGAAGAAAGCCCGGCCGGCAATGTTTGACTCTTTCCGCTTCTGGCGAAAGGAAGCCAAACAGAAAGAAATTAAATTGGCGAAAAGAAATAAAAGAGAGAAGGGTATTTCGATAATGCAAGCTGCTATACGGTTTAGAGATAACGAAGAAGAACAAGCAAGTGAGCAGTTGCAAAGGCAACTTAAACTGGCGATTGATAAATGTTATCCAGCTTTGCCGCCTCCTCAGCAGGATGCAGCGAAGGACCTTGAGAAAGATTCTTTGATATCACATCTATTGAGTTTGCCACCCCCTTATGTGCAGAGTGCTACAGCACCTCCGCAACCTTTAGTTGCGCGACCTCCGGTTGCTTTGCCTCCTGTTATTGTACCACCGCCAGCTCCTCTTCAGTTGGCTCCTACTCCTTTGGTGCAGCCTTCTCCAGAGCCACCGATTTTTCTACCTGCTTCGTCTCCAACTCCTATGCCTGTATTGTCTACTCCTTCTGCTACTAATCCTATTCATACTTTGTCTCATCCTGTTTTTCCTCCTGTTCTTTAGTCACCTCCTCTTTCTGTTCGACAGAGAATGACCGATACTGTTACTGGTCTCTTTTCTCCTCTTTTTGGGTCATTGGGTATGACCCCTGTTGCAGACCGTAAACAATTGCGTAGCCAATTGCCTGGTCCCGATGAACGGACAGTATTGGATTATTTAGCGCGTAAATGGGTTACTTATCCTTTGAGATATAATTTTGAGTCTGTTATGGATGTCTTCCGTGAATGGGAAGCACCAACACATAGATATGTTTTCGGGGCAATGTGTACTTTCCTTCGTGAAGAATGGAAAGTTGGTGATTTGGGACAGGCTCTGCCTGAGTTGTTCTGTGTACAGTCTGATTTTGCAAAGGGAACTATAGTGGGTGTTGACGTTGAAAGAGCAGTTGCAACATTGTTGTCGTTTAGGTGTGAGTCTCCTTCTCAGTCATTGTTTGAGCCTGATCCTTCTGTTCGGAGAAAAGTGCGACAATATCCAATGAGAGAGGTTCCTCCGGTGTGGAAGGAAGCAGTTCAGGCTGACGCTGGGTTGGGTATTGTAGCTGCGCCCGCTCATTTTCAGCGTGTTTGGGTACATGTTCCATGGAAGCGAGCTGAAGTTTTGGCCCTTAAGCAGACTTTGCCTGCTCCTCGTAAAAATCCTGCAGGGTACTATAAGGAATTATCACAGACTGCAGACTCATGTACTATGAATTTAGACATGTTATTTGGAAATGTAGTTCCACAGCCTCTATGGGGATTGATTCGTCATACGGATCATGCGCAAGAGTTAGGTGATACATGGAATAATATTGGTGCTGCAGATAACCAACAAGTTGGTGGTGCTAAACCTGAGCCTTTAGTTGCAGAACTCCCTGGTAGGATTATTAATTATATGAAAACTTTGATGCCTGCTATGTGTGTCAACTGGGACAAATTGTCTGCATGTAAGCAGAAGAAAGACGAAAGTGTGTCTGACTTCTTCACTAGGTTTGAAGAGACGTTTATCGACCATAGTGGTCAGGATATGAGTACAGAAAGTGGTCAACGGTTGTTTGTTGATAAGTTTGTGCATAATCTGCTTCCAGAATTGTGCACTAAGTTGAAGGATTCTGAGAGTTCTTGGGTTGTTTCTTCGTCAGCGCAGATATTAGCTACTGCCCAGTACTATGAGAATAGAGATAAGGACGAGAAAGATAGAGCCGACAATAAGACTAAAGAGTTAAAGACGAAGGTTCTTTTGCAGCAAGCGTATCCGCCTCGTAATAATCAGCGTGATTATCAGCAACCTCAGCAGTATCAGAGCAACTCGCAAAGGTTCGAGTCTTCTCAACAGCGTTTTCCTGTAGGCCCTAATCAGTGTGTGTATTGTAAAGAAGAGGGTCACTTCAAGAATAGTTGTCCGGTTCTGCTACAGCGCACGAATGGTGCTTCTGGTGTGAGAGGTCGAGGTGTTCAGCAAGCTCCGCGAGGTAGAGGACGTGGTGTGTCTCAGAATGCGCGTCCCTTGCCTCCACAGAATTCGATGAATAGTTTTGATCAGCAGAATGATGTGTTTGGTAGGACAGCTCAGTACTATGCGGACGATTATTACATCAAAGGTGGGAATATGGATGGCAATGATTGCTAGGACAGCCATAGACAAAGGGAGGGAGTTGTTTCAGTTCCAGTAGATCAGAGTAGACCTTATGTTCAAGTGAATGCATCAGTTGTGTCAGAGCCTTTTCTGTTGGATACTGGTGCTGCGAAGAGTTCTATCATGCACTCTAAACTCCCTGGCGCACCTTTGTCTGGCTTAACGAATGTTTCAGTAGGTTTTTCTGGCATCCCGGTTAGTAATCCGATTTCTAGTCCTTTGTCTCTTTCTGTTGGACCTTGTGATTTCGAAGCACCCCTTATTTTGACGACGGGTTGTGCTGAGAACTTGTTGGGATTAGATTTGTTGAAAAGATTGTATGCAACCCTATATTGTTCTCCTTCAGGAGTACAGCTTACATTGGGTAAGAGAGTGATCTCTCCGATGTATTTGTCTAAAGATCGACTTCCAGCTGAATTGTCTTCTCTCCCTGATTCTCTTTGGGCTACTGGTCCTAATGATGTGGGTCTTTTGGAGATCCCGCTATATGTTGTGACGCTGAAAACGAATGTTAGATTGCCTCGTATTCCCCAATATCGGATTTCCAGCGATGGTGAAAGAGCACTTTTGGCGATCATCTATGATCTGATTGAGAAAGGTGTGATTGAAGAAACGAGAGGTAATGTGTGCAATAGTCCGGTTTTGCCTGTTCTGAAACGTACTGATTCTTCACAGCCGCCTGTATATAGGTTTGTGATTGATCTTCGCGAGGTGAATAAGATTGTAATTCCGCAATTCCCTGTTGTACCGGATATCACTGCTTTACTGACTTTGATTCCAGCTTCTGCTACTTGGTTTTCGGTGGTTGACTTGAAGAATGCGCTCTTCAGCATCCCGATTGCCGAGGAGAGTAGGTATATTTTAGGCTTCTCTTTAGGAGGCCGAAGTTTCCGATTTAAGCGAGCTCCTCAAGGCTATTGTGAGAGTCCATCCATCTATAGTCAGGCTTTGAAAACACAGCTTGATACAATTGTTTTACCTGATGGTGCTGATCTTATTCAGTATGTTGACGATTTGTTAGTTGCTGCTGACAATGAAGAGATTTGTAAAGAGGCTACTTTGTTGTTGTTGCGTCATTTGTCTGATTTCCATCATAAGGTGTCTCTTTCGAAGTTGCAATATTGTCGACAAGAAGTAACCTACTTAGGTCACCTCTTATCGAAGGAGAGAAGAAGATTGGCCCCAGAAAGAATTCAGGCTATTGCGAAGATGAGTGTGCCTACGACACAGAGAGAAGTACGCGCTTTCCTGGGTATTACGTCGTATTGTAGACAGTGGATTCCGAATTTTTCACTTCTTGCGAAACCTTTGATAGCTCTTACTGTTAAGGATACTCCAAATCCTATTCCTTGGACTGACGAATGTCAGAAGAGTTTTTCAGAATTACGTGATGCGTTGTGTTCGGCTCCTGTGTTTGGTACTCCCGACTACAGTAAGCCTTTTACACTCTATGTCCACGAGAGAGAGGGATGTGCATTGTCAGTTTTGACTCAACAGTTTGGCGATAAGCAACGTCCCTGTGCGTATTTTTCATCGACTTTGGATCCAGAAGCTAGAGCGTTGCCGAGTTGTTTGAGAGCTACAGCGGCAGCGGCTGTCTCTATTCGACAGTCTGCTGGTTTGGTAATGGACAATACGTTGATTGTAATGGTTCCACATGCAGTGGATGAATACCTTATTGAATCGAACAAAGACACAGCACTTAACTAGTGCTCGGTTGTCAGGTTACGAGTTGACACTTTTAGCGAGTCATGTGCATATAAAGAGATGCAACACGTTGAATCCAGCTACGTTGTTGCCGATTTCAGTTGAGACAGATGTTATTGAACAGCATGATTGCTTCCTTAGGACAGAGGAAGAAACGAAAGGAGGATAGACCTTAGGGACACTTCTCTTGCAGAATATGATGGTACTTTATGGGTTGATGGTTCGTGCTTCAAGCTTCCGAATGGTGATACGACTGCGGCATATGCTGTTACGACTTAGCATATGATTGTTGAAACTGCACGTATCCCACATAATTCAGCACAAGCAGCAGAGTTGATTGCATTGACAAGAGCGTGTGTGTTGTCGAAAGGGAAACAAGTGACTGTTTACACTGATAGCCAGTATGCGTTTGGTGTGGCTCATAGTTTTGGACGATTGTGTAATGAGTGTGGGTTCCTGACTTCGCATGGGACTAAGATTCAGCATGGTCAGTTGGTGAATGAGCTCCTTGAGTCACTTACTTTGCAGTTGCAAGTTGCGATTGTGAAATGCAGTGCGCATAAGAAAGTTACTGATGACGTTGGTCGTGGTAATGTGTTTGCAGATGAAGTTGCGAATGAAACTGCGAGAGATGTGATGAGTCGAATGTATGTTGCGGGTCCGGCGAGATGGGTTCCGGATAGAAGTATGTGTGAAGATACGATAGAGAGCATGAAGTCTATTCAAGCTGAAGCTACAGAGAAAGAGATGAATGAATGGAGAGAAAGTAAGGGTAAATTGGATTTGAATGGTTGTTGGATTGAGTTGTCAGAGCATCAACGATGGTTGTTACCCGATGAGTATGTGCTTCCAGTGGTTACAATGGCGCATGAAATGGCTCATATCAGTGTGAAAGGGATTTGTAAGTTGTTGATTCCAGTATGGCAAAATGCTGGAATTCCTAAGTGTGCAGAGAATTTGGTTAAGAACTGTATGGTTTGTCTGATGTACAATCCTGGTAAGGGAAGTCCAACTCCAGCTGGTCATTTTGCTCCTCCGACGTATCCGTTCGAGGTTTTGCAGCTAGATTTCATCCACATGGAGAGGTGCAACAATTTGAAGTATGTACTCGTGGTTGTTTGTGCCTTTTCGAGATGGGTAGAAGCATACCCTCTGAAAGATAACACTGCCTTGTCCACAGCTAAAGCCTTGTCAAGGATTTTTCCCTTGGTATGGATTGCCGAGAATGGTCTGGAGTGACAATGGAAGTGAATTTGTGGGTCAAGTGATGAAGAGAGTGTGTGATGGGTTAGGAATTCGCCAAAAATTCCACGCTGCAAATCACCCCCAATCAGCTGGTTTAGTCGAATGCTATAATGGCACCCTTAAGCTAAAACTAGCCAAGATTCAGGCAAGCTCTGGTCTTCAATGGCCTGCTGCCTTGTCGTTAGCACTTCTGTCCACAAGAATGACTGTGCATTCACGAATGGGACTTAGTCCTTACGAAGTCGTTTTTGGTCGCCCGGCAAATATATGAGGAGTGCCGCGGCCGACCAAATTTAGGGAGATAGAGCACCCTGTATTGCTTGATTACCTTTATGAATCGACTGCTAAATTGCGTGTTTTACACCAACAGGTTCATGATACACTGCCACAAGCATCTGAAGATCCAGGACATGCTATTGAACCTGGCTCTTGGATTTTCGTGAAAAACTTCCAGCGGACCAAGAACGAGTAGCCCCGCTGGATTGGACCTTACTTGGTGCTTTTGTCCACGCGTTCAGCAGTGCAAGTGCGTGGTAAAAAGAACTGGATCCACGCCGTACATTGTAAAAGAGCCCCTTTGCCTCTGCCGTACGACCAGTGGGTCCATAATGGTATTGCAGACTCTGAAAGTGACACCGTGCCTCGTTTTCTGCCTTTTAGCGATGCACGTTTAATTGGGACAAACTCTGAACGTGAAAGCGACGATCTTCTGCAAGGAGCTGTGCCTCCGTCAGTTCCTTTGGACACTTCTGAACCTGAACTCTTGTTTCGTGAACAGACATTGCCTGTTAAAGGCCGCTATAATTTACGACCGAGAGTCGTTGGACAAATAAAATAAGATTCTTCCTTTGCTATTTTTGAAACTGAATTCTCTCCTCCGAGAAACTGTTTTGACCGATTTTTGTTTTTCGAACCGCCATCCGGGTTCAGCTGTAAGGTTGCGGTGCAAAGACTTTGGAGTGCAAGCCGAAGACACACCTTTTAGATGGCTTTTCCCAGATCCTTTCTTTGTCACAGTTCCATCTTTAGATGCTGGATATTTCCTTTTCACAGGCATTTCTTTTGGTCGCTGCGGCTTCTTTTGCACAATCACCGCATCCTGGCATGACTCCGAGGGCCCTATAAAGAAAAAAATAATCACATTTGTAGTATAAACCAGACCTTAGCAGGCCCCTCTGAGGAGCATTCCTATAGTTCACGGATGTGTTTTTTTGGGGTACTAGACACTCCCAAGTCTTAGACCGTTTAAAGAACCATGGCCTTTTTGATTTACCTGTAAGAACAGGGTTATTCTGTGCACTCGGCGACACGTCTTGAGCCCCCGTGTGGCATTGTAGAGCATTAAGAATCATTGGTTAGAGGCGGCAGACCCGAGAGCAGAGGACGGCCGGGACCAGGGTTCGATTCCCGGCGCTGCATGTTTCTGGACCAGGGTCAGCGGACTCGATAATTCTCTCGCCTCGGTGTCCACTCTGATCAGCGATCACACTCGGCAACTCTGGGCATTAGCTTGCCTCATCTTCACTAACGGCCCCACCAGACCGCCGGGGATGCCTGGTCTCACCCTGGAGATACCCATTAAGGGACCATCTCTCAGGGAAGCCAGGAAGGGTTTTGCAGCGGTCGAAGCGCCTTGGGACCCTCCGGGTAAGTAGTGCGCTATATGAATGCCTATACATTTACATTTACATACATAAATACATTTTGTAGTTCGGGATCCATAGCTATAAAATCACACATACATGAGAACCTCATTAGAAAAGCAGAGCGTCTAAGATACAGGTGTACGAAACTACTCAGAAATATACGCCTCTAAATACATATACCTGTATGTAGGGCGCGCATTTCATCATTTGTGAGGATTAATTCCGGCATGTCCTGCATCTGGGTTAAATATAAAAAAGCGTCTGCTTTAAAAACACACCTCATAAACATGATATTACAGTTACATACATATTAGAAAACACAAATCATACATTGAAAATTGAAAAACATCACTTGTGTATATATGTTTACTTTTTATTAGGAACTGAGGTTCCGTGAATTCTGAACCTGGGTCATAAAGGTTATGGTTCCGTTACGATTTTGGTAACAGCGAACCGTAAACAGTGAGCTCAGCAAGCATGAGTGTTTTCATCATGTTACACCGATGGATTCACTGTGTATTTGACAATTTCGTTCTGAAACCCCTGCGTTCCATTTTATGCATGGTGACCATTTTGTGGATTGCCCTCACATAGGCTTATGACTGTGGCTGAACAAGTCTCTAGGACACATACACCTTAGTTTGAGTTTGTGCTGACTCTTCTTTGACCTGAGCGAACTGACGCTGTTGCCTGAAGCCAAACCTGCCAAACCAGTTCTTGCCCTTTAGCTGATGAAGATTAGGATCAAAGAGCAGGACATTGTTGAGTTTATTGTACACGCACACACCCCTTTATCTTGCTTCTATCTGTTTCTGTTTCCATCTTTATGGTCTATTTATGATGTAGTCTGCGGGCCTTTTTATTATGGGCTTGTCCGGCTTGTCTAAAGAAGAATGTTTCTCTTGGGTTTGTTTGATGATTAATTATGGGCTGGACTAACTGAAAAATGGGTTTGTCATCATGCAAATGCTTTGGCCATGTATACATGGGATTGGTCAAACTGTAAATAAGGAATGTTTGCCTGAAGCACAATTTTTGGCATAAAAAGGGACGACCTGCTTTGTAAAGTTGAGCAGTCTCCTGAGAACATACACCGTGTTGTACTTCTAGGACCTCTGTTACTGGCTGCAGCTAATAAATTTAATCTTTGACGTCACCAAGAAGTATCCTGTGTCTCCATTTGCCAAGACAGGAGAATCCGAAGACTTTGGGCGTGCCCCTGGCGCCGCTGGGTTTAAATCCCAGTTCTTCAGTTGGCGCCCAACGTTGGGCGACTTCAGCGGTACCGGTCCAAGCCTGAAGATCGTGAGGAGCTTCGTGTGAAAATTCTGGAGGGAGGCCTACCACTTCATCGACCCCTGTATGTCGTCGTGGTCCGAAAGTCTTTGCTGCGAAGTTCCCTGCTTTCCGACTGCTACGAAGGACTGCTGCCCTAACTGTCGCCCTGTCTTGGAGCCCTTTGATGATTTGTAGAGCGAGGCGATAGACGGGTCTTCTGGCGACGTCATCCATATTTCAGTTAAGTATGAGTGGAGCGTTTTGTTTTGGGTATCCCCTTAAGATCTTTGATTTTGGACTTGCAAGCTCCAAAGCCGAGGGACTCGTGTATTCACGAGGCTATCGTGTTCGACATTCCCTTGAATTTTGAAGCTAGACTAGTGAGCGAAGATGCCTGGTCTTAGCAGACTTGGAAAGATATTTTGTTGTGGTTGTAATAGGGATTCCCGATTGGAGGACTCGTGTCTGGTGCCTCCGATTGGAACTCCGACCTATGAGCTCTATTTAAAACATTGCGTGGGCCCTATCACGTATAATGAAGTATGGATTAGGTATATTAGGAAGAATGGTGTCCTAAAATGGCCCTAATATGGTAGTTATGACACAGAGATTTTAGATAATTTAGAAGTTAAACTGTTCAAGAAAAAAGCCCGGCCGGCAATGTTTGACTCTTTCCGCCTCTGGCGAAAGGAAGCCAAACAGAAAGAAATTAAATTGGCGAAAAGAAGTAAAAGAGAGAAGGGTATTTCGATAATGCAAGCTGCTATGCGGTTTAGAGATAACGAAGAAGAACAAGCAAGTGAGCAGTTGCAAAGGCAACGTAATCTGGCGATTGATTAATGTTATCCAGCTTGGCCGCCTCCTCAGCAGGATGCAGCAAAGGACCTTGAGAAAGATTCTTTGATATCAAATCTATTGAGTTCGCCACCCCCTTATGTGCAGAGTGCTACAGCACCTCCGCAACCTTTAGTTGCGCAACCTCCGGTTGCTTTGCCTCCTGTTATTGTACCACCGCCAGCTCCTCTTCAGTTGGCTCCTACTCCTTTGGTGCAGCCTTCTCCAGGGCCACCGATTTTTCTACCTGCTTCGTCTCCAACTTCTATGCCTGTATTGTCTACTCCTTCTGCTATTACTCCTATTCATACTTTGTCTCATCCTGTTTTTCCTCCTGTTCTTTCGTCACCTCCTCTTTCTGTTCGACAGAGAATGACCGATACTGTTACTGGTCTCTTTTCTCCTCTTTTTGGGTCATTGGGTATGACCCCTGTTGCAGACCGTAAACAATTGCGTAGCCAATTGCCTGGTCCCGATGAACGGACAGTATTGGATCATTTAGCGCATAAATGGGTTACTTATCCTTTGAGATATAATTTTGAGTCTGTTATGGATGTCTTCCGTGAATGGGAAGCACCAACACATAGATATGTTTTCGGGGCAATGTGTACTTTCCTTCGTGAAGAATGGGAAGATGGTGATTTGGGACAGGCTCCGCCTGAGTTGTTCTGTGTACAGTCTGATTTTGCAAAGGGAACTATAGTGGGTGTTGACGTTAAAAGAGCAGTTGCGACATTGTTGTCGTTTAGGAGTGAGTCTCCTTCTCAGTCATTGTTTGAGCCTGATCCTTCTGTTCGGAGAAAAGTGCGACAATATCCAATGAGAGAGGTTCCTCCGGTGTGGAAGGAAGCAGTTCAGGCTGGCGCTGGGTTGGGTATTGTAGCTGCGCCCGCTCATTTTCAGCGTGTTTGGGTACATGTTCCATGGAAGCGAGCTGAAGTTTTGGCCCTTAAGCAGACTTTGCCTGATCCTAGTAAAAATCCTGCAGGGTACTATAAGGAATTATCACAGACTGCAGACTCATGTACTATGAATTTAGCCGATATAGACATGTTATTTGGAAATGTAGTTCCACAGCCTCTATGGGGATTGATTCGTCATACGGATCATGCGCAAGAGTTAGGTGATACATGGAATAATATTGGTGCTGCAGATAACCGACAAGTTGGTGGTGCTAAACCTGAGCCTTTAGTTGCAGAACTCCCTGGTAGGATTATTAATTATATGAAAACTTTGATGCCTGCTATGCGTGTCAACTGGGACAAATTGTCTGCATGTAAGCAGAAGAAAGACGAAAGTGTGTCTGACTTCTTCACTAGGTTTGAAGAGACGTTTATCGACCATAGTGGTCAGGATATGAGTACAGAAAGTGGTCAACGGTTGTTTGTTGATAAGTTCGTGCATAATCTGCTTCCAGAATTGTGCACTAAGTTGAAGGATTCTGAGAGTTCTTGGGCTGTTTCTTCGTCAGCGCAGAAATTAGCTACTGCCCAGTACTTCGAGAATAGAGATAAGGACGAGAAAGATAGAGCCGACAAGAAGAATAAAGAGTTAAAGATGAAGGTTCTTTTGCAGCAAGCGTATCCGCCTTGTAATAATCCGCGTGATTATCAGCAACCTCAGCAGTATCAGAGAAACTCGCAAAGGTTCGAGTCTTCTCAACTTCGTTTTCCTGTAGGCCCTAATCAGTGTGTGTATTGTAAAGAAGAGGGTCACTTCAAGAATAGTTGTCCGGTTCTGTTACAGCGCACAAATGGTGCTTCTGGTGTGATAGGTCGAGGTGTTCAGCAAGCTCCGTGAGGTAGAGGACGTGGTGTGTCTCAGAATGCGCGTCCCATGCCTCCACAGAATTCGATGAATAGTTTTGATCAGCAGAATGGTGTGTTTGGTCAGACAGCTCAGTACTATGCAGACGATTATTACATCAAAGGTGGGAATATGGATGGCAATGATTGCTAGGACAGCCATAGACAAAGGGAGGGAGTTGTTTCAGTTCTAGTAGATCAGAGTAGACCTTATGTTGAAGTGATTGCATCAGGTGTGTCAGAGCCTTTTCTGTTGGATGCTGGAGCTGCGAAGAGTTCTATCATGCACTCTAAACTCCCTGGTGCACCTTTGTCTGGCTTAACGAATGTTTCAGTAGGTTTTTCTGGCGTCCCGGTTAGTAATCCGATTTCTAGTCCTTTATCTCTTTCTGTTGGACCTTGTGATTTCGAAGCACCCCTTATTTTGACGACGGGTTGTGGTGAGAACTTGTTGGGATTAGATTTGTTGAAAAGATTGTATGCAACCCTATATTGTTCTCCTTCAGGAGTACAGCTTACATTGGGTAAGAGAGTGATCTCTCCGATGTATTTGTCTAAAGATCGACTTCCAGCTGAATTGTCTTCTCTCCCTGATTCTCTTTGGGCTACTGGTCCTAATGATGTGGGTCTTTTGGAGATCCCGCCATCTGTTGTGACGCTGAAAGCGAATGTTAGATTGCCTCGTATTCCCCAATATCGGATTTCCAGCGATGGTGAAAGAGCACTTTTGGCGATCATCTATGATCTGATTGAGAAAGGTGTGATTGAAGAAACGAGAGGTAATGTGTGCAATAGTCCGGTTTTGCCTGTTCTGAAACGTACTGATTCTTCACAGCCGCCTGTATATAGGTTTGTGATTGATCTTCGCGAGGTGAATAAGATTGTAGTTCCGCAATTCCCTGTTGTACCGGATATCACTGCTTTACTGACTTTGATTCCAGCTTCTGCTACTTGGTTTTCGGTGATTGACTTGAAGAATGCTTTCTTCAGCATCCCGATTGCTGAGGAGAGTCATGTGCATATAAAGAGATGCAACACGTTGAATCCAGCTACGTTGTTGCCGATTTCAGTTGAGACAGATGTTATTGAACAGCATGATTGCTTCCTTAGGACAGAGGAAGAAACGAAAGGGAGGATAGACCTTAGGGACACTTCTCTTGCAGAATGTGATGGTACTTTATGGGTTGATGGTTCGTGCTTCAAGCTTCCGAATGGTGATACGACTGCGGCATATGCTGTTACGACTTAGCATATGATTGTTGAAACTGCACTTATCCCACATAATTCAGCACAAGCAGCAGAGTTGATTGCATTGACAAGAGCGTGTGTGTTGTCGAAAGGGAAACAAGTGACTGTTTACACTGATAGCCAGTATGCGTTTGGTGTGGCTCATAGTTTTGGACGATTGTGGAACGACTGTGGGTTCCTGACTTCGCATGGGACTAAGATTCAGCATGGTCAGTTGGTGAATGAGCACCTTGAGTCACTTACTTTGCCGTTGCAAGTTGCGATTGTGAAATGCAGTGCGCATAAGAAAGTTACTGATGACGTTGGTCGTGGTAATGCGTTTGAAGATGAAGTTGCGAAAGAAACTGCGAGAGATGTGATGAGTCGAATGTATGTTGCGGGTCCGGCGAGATGGGTTCCAGATAGAAGTATGTGTGAAGATACGATAGAGAGCATGAAGTCTGTTCAAGCTGAAGCTACAGAGAAAGAGATGAATGAACGGAGAGAAAGTAAGGGTAAATTGGATTTGAATGGTTGTTGGATTGAGTTGTCAGAGCATCAACGATGGTTGTTACCCGATGCGTATGTGCTTCCAGTGGTTACGATGGCGCATGGAATGGCTCATATCAGTGTGAAAGGGATTTGTAAGTTGTTGGCTCCAGTATGGCAAAATGCTGGAATTCCTAAGTGTGCAGAGAATTTGGTTAAAAACTGTATGGTTTGTCTGATGTACAATCCTGGTAAGGGAAGTCCAACTCCAGCTGGTCATTTTGCGCCTCCGACATATCCGTTCGAGGTTTTGCAGCTAGATTTCATCCACATGGAGAGGTGCAACAATTTGAAGTATGTACTCATGGTTGTTTGTGCCTTTTCGAGATGGGTAGAAGCATACCCTCTGAAAGATAACACTGCCTTGTCCACAGCTCAAGGCCCTGTCAAGGAATTTTTCCCTAGGTATGGATTGCCGAGAATGGTCTGGAGTGACAATGGAAGTGAATTTGTGGGTCAAGTGATGAAGAGAGTGTGTGATGGGTTAGGAATTCGCCAAAAATTCCATGCTGCAAATCACCTCGAATCAGCTGGTTTAGTCGAATGCTATAATGGCACCCTTAAGCTAAAACTAGCCAAGATTCAGGCAAGCTCTGGACTTCAATGGCCTGCTGCCTTGCCGTTAGCACTTCTGTCCACAAGAATGACTGTGCATTCACGAATGGGACTTAGTCCTTACGAAGTAGTTTTTGGTCGCCCGGCAAATATATGAGGAGTGCCGCGGCCGACCAAATTTAGCGAGATAGAGCACCCTGTGTTGCTTGATTACCTTTATGAATTGACTGCTAAATTGCGTGTTTTGCAGCAACAGGTTCATGATACACTGCCACAAGCATCTGAAGATCCAGGACATGCTATTGAACCTGGCTCTTGGATTTTCGTGAAAAACTTCCAGCGGACCAAGAACGAGTAGCCCCGCTGGATTGGACCTTACTTGGTGCTTTTGTCCACGCGTTCAGCAGTGCGAGTGCGTGGTAAAAAGAACTGGATCCACGCAGTACATTGTAAGAGAGCCCCTTTGCCTCTGCCGTACGACCAGTGGGTCCAGAATGGTATTGCAGACGCTGAAAGTGACACCGTGCCTCGTTTTCTGCCTTTTAGCGATGCACGTTTAATTGGGACAAACTCTGAACGTGAAAGCGACGATCTTCTGCAAGGAGCTGTGCCTCCGTCAGTTCCTTTGGACACTTCTGAACCTGAACTCTTGTTTCGTGAACAGACATTGACTGATAAAGGCCGCTATAATTTACGACCGAGAGTTGTTGGACAAATAAAATAAGATTCTTCCTTTGCTATTTTTGAAACTGAATTCTCTCCTCCGAGAAACTGTTTTGACCGATTTTTGTTTTTCGAGCCGCCATCCGGGTTCAGCTGTAAGGTTGCGGTGCAAAGACTTTGGAGTGCAAGCCGAAGACATTAGGTCGACGGTCCTGGATGGTCTAAGGGTGTTCCCTGGACTGAGAGATGCATCCCTTAGCACGGAACGCCCTACCGCCGCGAACAACACGATTAGAGGATGGAGTTTTTCGAGATGGAGAGATCTGTTGAAAGAATGAGCTTTAAGAGCAAAATGCGTAAAATTATGAGTAGAAAATGTTTCTTAATATTGCTTCTTTTTATGCTACTTAGTTTAATGATGTTTTTGATGGGATATGTTATATTCTCTTTTAAAGTACATTTGCACCCACTACACAACCTATGCCTCCTCCTACTGTTTCTTCGCATTCTTTTCACCCTCTGCCCGAACATGAATCTATTAGGAGAATGGAATTTGTCAATAATTCCTTTGTTCAGCTTCTGCACCAACACCAGCTAGTAGTGAACACGACAAATTGTTGGGTGTATGGCCTTATGCCCCATAATAATGATAAAGGTATTCCTTATCTGGTCCTGCCATTCAGCTACAATGGTTCTGTGTGGGCATACAGAACGATGTTCATCTATGCTCGTGAAGTCTACCCCCTACGTTACCGTGAAAGATAATCCAAAGAATAGTGCTCTAGTTAAGGGAATAGTAGATATGATTAGAGGAATAGATTCTTATGAGACTATCCCGAGAGATGAGACGCTAGCGTATATTGGATGGAACGTTACTGGATATGGAGTTAGTCTGAGTGGGAACCAGCGAGCGAAAAGATCCTCTCCGATTTGGATTGTACCCCATCAGGGTCATTACTGTCTGCAAGGTAATGGCAAGCATCCGAGAGCTCAGTTAGGGAAGAGTGTTTGCACTGAGACGTATGTTTTTGCGTCCCAGACTTCCCCATCGTTTCTAGCAGCTAAGGGTACCTATTTTGTCTGTTATGATAGAGAGTATACATGGTTGCCCCCTGATTTCTCTGGCACATGTTTTGTCTCGTTCCTGTTGCCTCCTACGTATACAGCTGCGGCAGATTACCACAAGATGAGAGTTGTTAGAGATGTCTTCAGTAAGGAAGATACTGCAGGACAAGAATTTGGAGATTTTCTGAAGGGTTTTCGGCCGTTTTGGGGACCTATGGTTAACAGCAGGAACACACGGCAATTGACGAGAGTGGTTGAGTCCACCATAGTTGAAACTGACGGTGCCCTTAGTAACTTGACTGCTGAGCTCCAGTCGGATCGCCTTATGACTCTTCAGAACAGAGTTGCGTTAGATGTCACACTTGCAGATAGAGGAGGGGTATATAAATTGATTCAATCGAGCTGCTGCGTTTTCATTCCAGACAACGCTCCGACAGTGTACCAAGCCATTTCCAAGCTACATAAGATCTCCGAGTCTGTGCATGTGGACGAAGGAGATTGGTCGTTGATGGGATGGTTTTGGGGATTGTTATCCACGTGGGGATGGAAGATTCTGATGATCATTGGGATGGTATTAGCTATCTTTTTCCTGCTCTGTCTTTGTGCACAGTGTGCTCCTGCTATATGTGGCCTTTGTGCTACTTCGTGTTCGAAGAGACCTGTCCAGAGAGAGTTACTAAGTACTAGGATGATGCTACAGCAACATCTTGATGATCTGATGAATATAGACCTAGATTCAGATTGACGTGAGTTTAGGTTATTGCCTATGTAAGGGCAAAAGGAGGGTCTGAGGTTTCGTGAATTCTGAACCTGGGTCATAAAGGTTATGGTTCCGTTACGATTTTGATAACAGCGAACCGTAAACAGTGAGCTCAGCAAGCATGAGTGTTTTCGTCATGTTACACCGATGGATTCACTGTGTATTTGACGATTTTGTTCTGAAACCCTTGGGTTCCATTTTGTGCATGGCGGCCATTTTGTGGATTGCCCTCACATAGGCTTATGACTGTGGCTGAACAAGTCTCTAGGACACATACACCTTAGCTTGAGTTTGTGCTGACTCTTGTTTGACCTGAGCGAACTGACGCTGTTGCCTAAGCCAAACCTGCCAAACCAGTTCTTGTCCTTTAGCTGATCAAGATTAGGATCAAAGAGCAGGACATTGTTGAGTTTATTGTACACACACACACACCTTTATCTTGCTTCTATCTGTTTCTGTTTCCATCTTTATGGTCTATTTATGATGTGGGCTGTGGGCCTTTTTATTATGGGCTTGTCCGGCTTGTCTAAAGAAGAATGTTTATCTTGGGTTTGTTTGATGATTAATTATGGGCTGGACAAACTGAAAAATGGGTTTGTCATCATGCAAATGCTTTGGTCGTGCATACATGGGATTGGTCAAACTGTACATAAGGATTGTTTGCCTGAAGCACAATTTTTGGCATAAAAAGGGACGACCTGCTTTGTAAAGTTGAGCAGTCTCCTAAGAACATACACCGTGTTGTACTTCTAGGACCTCTGTTACTGGCTGCAGCTAATAAATTTGATCTTTGACGTCACCAAGAAGTATCCCGTGTCTCCATTTTCATCACTGAATCCTGGCTAAACGATGCTTCTAACCCTGACCTGGCAACCGCCCTCCCCCCTGATTTCACCATCTTCAGGTGGGACAGACCCGGCGGTCGGGGAGGTGGGTTGGCTATCATCGTTAAGAAATCCTTCAGGTGCCACACATTCGATCTGGCCTCTCTCAAGGACTGTGAGAGCATTGGCTTTGTGATTCAAATTAACTCCTCCTCCTCCCTTTCAGGAGGACTCGTCTACCGCCCCCCTGGGAACGCCACACCATTCTTGGACTCCCTGGACGAGACTCTGGGATCGCTCATGACCCACTATTCCACTTTCACCTTCCTCTGTGATTTTAATCTCCATTTGGAATCCTGCACAGACTCCCACACCTCTAATTTCCTACACTCACTTGAGATTTTCGGCCTTTCTCAACGGGTCTCCCACCCTACCCACCGGGCCGGTCACACATTGGACGGCATCTGTACAAACTTGGCTTCTCTAGATGTCTCTCCCCCGTTACCACAAATATGGACAGACCACTGTTTTATTCCTTTTTCCATCAAGGCCAAACCCCTATTGTTACAGCACACCAAATGCCCTCCCACCCCCTTCCCTACCAACTGGAAGAAAGTGGCCGAGCGCATCAAGCTGAACCCCCAGCTCCCTGTCCCCCCCCCTCCTATCGTCGGAGAGGCATCACAAGACTCTAAAAACTTTCATTCGTGGATTGACAGAGTGGTCTCTGCCAACTCCAACTCCACCAATCAAAAATCTGTTCAATGCAAAAGGAAGCCCAATGCCCCCTGGTACACCCAGGCCCTCACCGATTGTCACCTAAAGTGCAGGGTCCTTGAAAGAGAGTGGAGGAAAACTTACGATCCCACTTCTAGATCCATATACATCCTGCAGAGGAAACAATACCTCTCCAACATAAAAAAAGCCAAAAAGGTATTCTTTACCTCAGCTATAGAGGAAGCCAAACAGAAACAACATACTATTTTTAATATAGTAAAGTCCTTCACCCACCCAAAGGCACTGGCACTTGAAATCCCCCCATCGCAAACCCTCTGTAACCAAATAGCAGATTTCTTCATTGAAAAAATCAACAACATTCATAAGGATTTCCCCCCCCCCACCAATTCATATACAAGATACCGACACTACTATACCTTTTCTGAGTAACTTTACAACAGTTTCCCTGTCACAAACACAAAAGGCTATTATGACCTGTAGATCGGGAGCCCCCACTGATTCCTGCCCCCCGATTATTCTACACCACCTCATTGAGGTCGTCAACCCGTCAATCAATGTCATTGTTAACTAATCCCTCAACTCAGGCATTGTCCCCGCTGAATGGAAGAAGGCCATAGTTAAGCCCCTCATGAAAAAACAAAATAAATCCCCAACTGATCTATCCAACATGCGCCCAATCTCCCTACTCCCAGCTCTTGGTAAAATCACCGAGCAGTTAGTTCACGAGGAACTAAATATTTTTGTGGAAAATAATCGCATCTTGCACCCACAGCAATCTGGCTTCCGCCCGGGCCATTCCACAGAAACCGCACTGATCGAACTATCGGATACCATTAAGTTCTTGCAGGATGAGGGAAGACAGACTGTTCTCATCCTGCTCGACCTAACCGCAGCCTTCGACACCATCTCACATGCCATTCTCATCAACAGAATGCGTGAGATTGGTGTGTCGGGTACTGCTTTGGCCTGGATATCATCATTCCTATCCGATCGATCACAAACGGTTTCCTTAGGCCCCTTTCTTTCTGGCGAAAGACCCACCATATCAGGTGTGCCCCAAGGGTCCATACTGAGTCCTCTCTTTTTTAATATATATATGGCCCCCCCTCCTCATGCTGATCGAATCTCACTGGATACTCGTGACTTCCTATGCTGACGACACTCAGCTTGTCGTCACCATAGATAAAATGCACCCTGACGCCGCCCTGAGATTTCAAAATTGCCTTTCTCAAGTCTTTTCCTGGCTCAACCTGAACCACCTTAAATGCAACAGCGCCAAAACCGAAATAATACCCTTAGGCAAAGGCATCCTCTTCTCCCCCAAAGACTGGTGGCCCCAAAACTCTGAAGCCCCTCCGAGTGCGGTCTCTTCGGCCCGCAATCTTGGGGTTCAATTTGACTCGTCCCTCAGCTTTGACGAGCATGTGCGCATTACCGCAGGGTGCTGTTTTAGTCTGATTAGACAGCTAAGGAAATTCTTTGACTTCCTTCCCATCTCAGCCAGGAAATCAGTCGCGGTGGCTCTCATCCTTTCCCGGCTGGATTATTGTAATGGCCTCCTGGCAGGCATAAAGAAATCCTCCCTCAAGAAACTGCAAAGTGTCCAACACGCAGCGGCCAGGCTCGTTCTCAAACTCCCCCGAAGGTCCTCGGCCTCTGCAGCCCTTAACACTCTTCATTGGCTGCCCCTCCACAAAAGAATCCTCTTCAAGCTTCTCGTCACGGTCTTCAAATCCACCAGGAACACTGGCCCTTCTTACCTGGCTAAGCGCTTCCTGCGGTACATTCCATCTCGTTGCCTGAGGTCGTCAGGAGCCAATTTAGTTACTGTACCTCGAATAAAACTAAAAACAAAAGGTGGAAAGACCTTCTCATTTCTGGCTTCCAAGGCATGGAATTGTCTCCCCCCCAACCTTAGGCATGCTCTCTCAGAAAGCCTTTTTAGGAAGCTTCTGAAGACCTGGATTTTCCCTCAGTCTGACTCTTCGGTCCTCGCAGCCATCTGATTCTCGCTTTCTTTTGCTGGTTCTCTGTTTGCTCAGCGCCAAGATGCTCCTTCCGGAGCGATAGTCGCGCTATACAAATTCCAATAAATATCAAAATATCAAATATCTATTTGCCCAGACAGGAGAATCCTAAGACTTTGGGCGTGCCCCTGGCGCCGCTGAGTTTAAATCCCGGTTCTTCAGAACCACACCCCTGATTCCTACATACAAACCCAAGCGCATGTACAAACATAACCTATACACATATCTATATAATGGATTGTGCACGCTGCTTTTGGGAACCCTTTAATAATCAGGGTTTTATATTGGGCTTTTAACTTATAAACTTCAAGTAACAAACGGATATAGTGCTAATGCACAATGCTTTGCCCCGCAATACGTTATATACACTCTTAGTTGCATTTAAATGGGCGGCCTCGTAAGAGCAAAACATTCATTTTAAAAAGGGCTGTCTGGTGGGTGCAAAAAGCATGCCTTGTAAAAGCGCTACCTTGGAGGGAGAACAGAGGCAGTCATTTTAAAAAGTTTCGCCTGTTGGGGCGCAAAAGCAGGTTTTTTAAAAGGGTGCCTGGTGGGGAGCAAAAGCATTAGAAAAAACCCTGCTACGTATTCTGGGATTCTGGGTAAAGCACTTAATGTACCAACACACACACTGATCTGAAATAAGTGTGCCCCTTGTGTAAAATAATCATTGTGCCTGTACAAAGGGCTCCAAGACCTTCAGGTCAAGTTTGCGCATATAAAATGGCACCGTTGGAAAAAAGAATGTAAAAAAATAAAAGCCACAGGGACGCTGCTATACGGTCCCTGCGGCTGTAAATACATTTATTTTTTATTTCACTCCTGTGACATCACTAATGGGGCGGATCCTACCACCAAAGCCACGGAGGTGGAAGCTCCCAGTTCCATAGCCCAGCCACATTCGTGATCCACGAGGGAGCCCCGGAACTGCCGCCATCCGCCCCAGAGCAGCGCCTGTGGTAAGGGGGCTCTGGGGCATTCTTTTTTTATGTTTCGGGGCCTCGCGCCCCACACGACCGAAGGGCACAGCTATCCCCATCCCAGCCATACAAGCACCCCCGGAGCTACGCATGGAGCACAGAGGTCTACGGGGGGGCTTCAATTTTTAAAAATGGGGCCTCGCTCCCCACACGACCCCAAGGACACAGGCGCCCCCACCCCTGCCATGCAAGCACCCTGGAACTCCGGGATTGAGCACCGCGGGATTCAATTTTTAAACAAGGTCTCGCGCCCCACACTGACCCCCCAAGGCCGCAGGAGCCCCCACCCCTGCCGCATAAGCCACCCGAAGCTCCGCATGGAGCACCGCGGGCTCCGGGGGCATCAATTTTTTTAAACGGGGCCTTGAGTCCCACACTGACCCCCAAGGGCGTAGGAGCCCTCCCCCCTGCCGCATAAGCCACCTGGAGCTCCGTATGGAACACCGCTGGCTTCAGTTTTTTTTAAACGGGACCTCTGGCCCCTCACTGACCCTAGGCCAAAGGAACAACCCCCCCCTCCCCCCCTACCGTACAAGCCACCCGGAGCTCCGCATGGAGCACAGCAGGCTCCGGGGGCTTCAATTTTTTAAAAACGGGGCCTCGAGCCCCTGGAGCTTCAATTTTAAAAACAGGCCCTCGAGCCCCACACCGGCCAAAGTCCTCAGGAGCCCCCATCAATGCCACACAACCACCCATTGGCAGCACGCAGCCCACAACCCCGGGGCCCCTCAGCAGACTCCAGGGGATTTTATTTAAAATATGCTGGGGGGACCGGCCGCCATTAAGTATAGTGCATTAAATTAATTTTGGTGCCTGCAACACCCCACACCCTGGACAACGCTGATGATTCTGCCACATCCTAGAGCCAAGTGGATACACCTGGTGGCCCAGGGCCATCCCTGAGCCCCCAACACATTCTGAGGTGTACCTGCCTCACCATGGCTCAGATGGGAAACCATGCGTTTGACCCAGGCCTGTGCAGAGCCTCAGCCCCTGTTGGTGAGTACCAAGCTGTATTATTTATTTATTTTATTTGTAAAACGTATAGTATATTTGTATGCCATTAAAACCACAGAGGTGCATTTAAAAATGTTTCTATACCTTGTTAAAGTATTAAGGCTGTATCAATGTGTATACGCATAGCCATTAGTGGTATTATAGTGGAGTTCTAAAGGCTTTTGATCAGTTACGTTCCGGGTGCACTGCCCGTTTATACCCACACCAGTACAGAATTGCTATTTATTCAGGTGCAACTCGGCGAGTGGAGAAACCCTAAACCACTCAATTTGAGTAGATAGAAACTACCCCTACATTAACAAACTTGGTTGCCGATGCACTCAAGACGGTGTACACAATGTTAAGTAACAATATACAACAAAAAATAGTAACAAAATGACAGAAGTATTAGAACAAAAACTCTCATGAAGAATAAGTCTTGGAGTCTTTAATGTAGCATACAGCCAGCCGACACGTGTTTCATCGCACTCGCGATTCCTCAGGGCTGAAATGAACAGAAAGTCGACAATGGAGCATGTATCTCGCAAGAGTACAATATACATTAAGACCTGGTTACATGGTCTTTGCATGCTCAGTTTTAGCTCCTACTCCAGTGAGTGTAGACAAATATACATCTCTAGTTCCTGAGTGCCACCCCAACACGTCCGTGTCGCAAGTGTGAGAATTACCACTATTATCACTAACCGTGCAGTTTAATAGTGATTTTGTGTGCTGATACGTAGGTGTAGTTAAAATATTTCTCTTAGTAGACAGAGTCTCTGGCTTGAAAGTGATCTATATGTGTACGACCCAGTCATACTGCATGCTCAGTGAGTCTGTGAGTAGTGTAGAAACTCTGACCCTAAGGGTGTGTACGTCACATACCTAGATGGCTGTGTTCAGGTCAGAAAGGTCTAATTATTCAACATGGAGAAAGAGAAAAAACGAAAACAGGAAAAATCTCATGACTAATTATCATAATTCAATTGCTTAGGCAAGAAAAAACACAGTAGTGAGGATGTGAGGTAAAGTAAATCGAAGCTCACCGCTCAGCTGGTGATAATTCCAACCCAGCTGGGCCCTTGACCGAAGATACTCCGTAAGAGTATGCGATGAGAAGTAAGATTCTGTAACCAGATTAAGTCACCTGAGTTACTACGAGCAAGTAGTGGTATTATATACACCGAGCACAGGGTTTTGAGGCTATACGATATTGCACCTATCCACTAGTGTCACGTTAATATCTGCAATGTTTTGGTGCTAAGGACAGGAGATCCAGATCCAGACCCCTAGGTCTCCCTGAGACTAAAAAATCTCAAACATACACAATTTGGCACAATGTCCAGCACTCTACAGAAATGTGAAAATGATCTATTTCTATGAGGTATAATAACCAAGAAAAAAACAATATTCTTTATGTATGGACACCATATAGTCGCAGCATTCCATTCATTCAATCCAGGTAAGTCAAGAATCTTCAGTGGTTGAGTAGTACGATCTTTATTCGGTTAAAAAAAACATGGATTCTATCTTCATAAAAACAAAGTTGTATCCGGTGCCTACGCGTTTCGTCCAAACGGACTTCTTCAGGGCTACAAATAACACATATATACACATTAATTACCATTTATACATATATACAAATTTCAAAGTCTACTTTTACTATCAACTGTTTTATAAAAGTCAAAAAGAAACGATTTTTTATATATACACTATTTACATACTTTACATTTGTACGACTTTTTTTAAATCAAAAAAGACTCCACTGAAGGCCATTTTTCTTACATAGTTTCTAGTTTGTTCTAACTCGGGACTAAAAGATTTTTATATATGTCCTTTCCATAGGGACACAACCAGTTATCATAGATTTTGCGGTACGGTGGGTGGAACAGAACTTATTATCAAAGCTGGAATAAGGCAGTGAGAACAACATTTGGGCAAAGATTACAACAAATACTAGGATAAGCAGTTGAGAACATCATTAGGGTAACCATTATTTTCTTTGAACAGGAGAGCACTTTTAAGTAAGCATGACATTTCCTTTAAAAAGAGCAGTCCATGGCATCAGAAAAGTCAAAGAAGCTCTGCCACTATGTCTGTATACATTACTTTTTAATCATTTGTGTATACCTTGATTTTCTATTCATTACAAATTAGATAAATATGTGTAGTATGTCTTACCAGGTAAGTCACTGTCTTTATTTAAGTAGAATTTATCTGTCGCTTCATCTAAGGAGTTGTCTGCGAGTTACTTTCTCAGCATGTTTTCACAAACATTGTGATAAATATCTAAGAAAAATGTATACAACTTGTTTAGATTGGAAATGTCCCTCCTTAATTTCAATTAAAAGCTGGTGCATAAATGGGCAAACTTTCGTACAGTATTTATTGTTAGGCAAATAGGTGTCAGCTATTACATTGCGTATTAGCCTACCTTGTAATAGGTAAGTATTGTGTTTTCATTGGGGGTCCCGTGTCTTTGAAAAGTATTTTGTGCTGTCTTTAGTAAAGGTCTCTACTAAGCCGGATTCTCGTAGATCCAACTCACTATTAAAGGAAATGATATGCACTTGATTATAAACCAAGAATTGTAAGCATTTGTATTGCTTAGAATGCGCTTAAAGCTGGACAATACATAGTAGCGTAGCCACCATTAGATTGCATAAGCCTGACAAATTTCTGTTTGTTAAAAAAGCCATATTTGTTGTTGATTCCGTAAAAATTCAGACATTCATTGTTTGAAAGTTAGCATCAATTGTTTAAAGAAACTAACTAATTTCCCAGAAATATCGCTGTCTAAGGCGCTTTTTATCAAATGGGATGAGGTTGCAATCCCTGACTAGCATCTTTTAGGTTTCATGGATTTAAAGGGCGTCATGAAGTTGGTTCTAAAGCTGAGCGCGTCGAGCAGAGTATTTCCCTCACACTTACTTGTTTTAAGATGTGGACCCCAAACTTCATGGCATCGTAACCGCATCAGCTTACAAATGGGTCTCGTTTCTCCTCGGTTTAAATAGCCCGCACAGATCTCTTAATTGAGCACAGCTGATCGTATTCTTGGAGGAGCGTCACCCTTCGCATTAGTGCATGGGCGCCATCTTTGAGTGTAGTTAGCTGCTTTGTTATTCAGGGAGAGTGTGGCGAGTATTTATAAATAATTGCTCTACCAGAAAGGACAAAACTATATTATTTTATACGGTTTTGTCTAAATTTTTGTTTGTTTACTCACGTGTCTGAAAACCGTCAGTGTTACACTCGATTTGATGCAAAGAATAACGATCGCCATTTTGAAATGGTCTCGTTTCGTGCATGGAAATGAAGTGAAGCCTCCCTTGCTGTTACCTATTTTTTAAAGGAAAGTGATTGAAAGATTACATTTGTTGGGGGAGATAATAATTGTTATTATTTCCGTGTTTGTTAGCGATGGATAATGCTGATAGTTGTTTAAAAACTGGTGAGTGAGCGAGTCACGAGCGTTCCAGGCATATACTAGTATTGCATGCCGGAGTAGATAGGCGCCATCTTAGAAGGCTTTATGTTATGGCATCATCGATGTCCACCAGGAGCCATTTATGTATCTTTCAAGATAAATAAAAAGGTGTTATCATACATTGTATTCAAAGATCCTTTTTTTTGGCGAATATTATCTTGGTCATTAAATATATTAGCCATGTGTGTCAAATTGTATATAAACCTTACTTTTTGATTTTAAACTATAGTTTTATAGGGCATGGATGGGATTTTGTTTTCTAGTTAAGTATCTATATAACGCTCCTTCCAACCTGCTAGCTGTTGGTTCAGTGTGAATACAGGTATATATCGGAGGAGTATCTATAGTAACTAGATATGCTGCTAAAAATAGTGTATTTCAGTTGTCTACTTCTTAGGAGAGGGGAATATTTTTTGACTATATAACTTGTTTATAAAAAGTGGTGTAACTCATTATTAATATTAAGTCCCAATGTTGTAGCCCGTAGGCGACAAATCCATCCTGCCTCTGCCTTTCTCAGGTTTACTTCTCTGTTGCCGCCTCGAGGTGGGTTCTTTATGTGTTCCAAGGCATGGAACCATATGTCCCTTTTCCCAGGATGTTGTTCCTGAATGTGGACAGCTATGGGATATTTGATGTCTCTGTTTTTAATTGCTCGTACATGCTCTTGTATCCTGATTTTTAGGCTTCTGACACTACTGCCCACATAGATTTTGCCGCAAGCACATCCCAGAACATATACTGTATGGGTTGTGTTACAGTTTATGAAGGTTCATATTGTATAGGTTCTCTGAGTATTATATTTGAACTCAATCTTTTTATTGAGTCCAATCTTGCAAACAATACATGAACCACAATTGTGGAATCCTACTGGCCTACTTGGTAGCCAGTTTTTAGATGAGGGTGTGCTATTGGTATTAGTTATATAGCTTGGACATAATTTATTCTTTAATGTTTCTCCTCTCCTGTAAACAACTCTTGGCTTGTCTGGAATAGTTCCAGCTGGCATTGGTCCAGATTTGAGTAGGTGCCAATTCTTACGTAGAATATTATAGATGTGATCACTGTATGCGTTATATTCTGTTATGAATAGCACTTCATCATTAGTGGTATTCACTCTTAAATGCACACCTAAAACGCTCTACACTGTATTTAAAACGGCAGCATTGTTCACCTTAAGCATCCTACCAACCCTCATTAAGCACTAATTAAACCATCATAAACACCCTCATAAATAGCATTAAGCACCCTTTAAAAATACACCATTGCTCACCCTAAATGCATTCCCCATGGCGCTTTGCGCCTTTTAAAAACTTAAAATTACAACCACTTTTCACCGCCAGCATTATTCACATTAAACACCATGTCACAAAGCCTTAAACATTAAACACCATATCACCAAGTATTAAACATTATGTGAAACACTGTGAGCACCGTCCTATATAGTTCTAAAACCCTTTTAAAATGCAACTTTTGTTCACTTAGATGCATTCCCCAACACATTAAATAACCCATAAGCATGCATCACTGATCCATCCCCTTATTTATTTACCTCCATTAAGGTGTCGCATGCAGCGTCAATCTGTGATAAGTTGGGGGTCTTTAAACTTCGGGCTGCTGGGCCTGTGCAGCAAAGCAATCCACGTGTGTCGATGCAAATGGTTTTGAATGGCTGATTATGAGGGCACCCTGAAGTATGCTTGTTATACATATATTATTTTTTTTAAAAAATTATACATATCGGGCATGTTTATTGGAAGGACGCCCCCTTTACGGATGGGGAGTGCTTAGAAGCTTGTAGTGAGGGTCATTATTGGTAATAGAACATTGTAGTGAGGGTCATTATTGGGGAACGTTTTCTGACCATTGGCTTCTTTTGTTAGATGCATTTTAACCTTTGACATCTGTTAATTAAACCGCGGGCCTGTTGTGGGATGAGCTCCGGCTGAAGTTTTAGAAGTCCTGGCATTTTAATTGGGAGAGCGCCATCCTTTATGGCGGAAATTGTTTTCTGGCCACTGCCTTGTTTTGTTATGTACCATTTTGCCCATTGACAGATGTTAATTAAACCTGCGCATCTGTTAATTAAACTTGTGGCCTGTTTTGGGAAGAACTCCAGCGGAAGTTTCAGGGACATGCTGTATGACCATGTGAGGGTCATTATTGAGTACGTTTCTGACCACTGCATTGTTTTTGCTAGATACGCACTTCAGCATTTGACATTTGTTAATTAACTCCTTGCACGCTGATGACAGAACCGCTCCGTCATCAGCTGCGGGTGCGCTGTGCTGATGATGGAGCGGTTCCGTCATGGCACGCCCGACGCGGCGCGAATTCCGCGCCTGCGCTGGACGTTCTATTGAGCGGGGCGGGCCATGACGGAACCGCTCCGTCATGAGCAGAGCTCAACCGAGGCTGGTGATGGAGCGGTTCCGTCACCAGCATGCGACCGCCGCGCGGCAGCCCAGCCCCCTTAGCACTGCGGCGGAATAGCCGCCGCAGTGAAGGGGTTAACCAACAGGTCTGTTCGCCTAATCACCTATGTTTGGGACTCCTGCTCCTGGGAAGGATGGACTGATGTTTTATGAACAACCCTTGTACTATACAATTTAAAGCTTGTTGGATGCTTGGGACTGGCTGATTATTCGTTTTTCCTGTTCCCAACGGCTCTCTGCTGGGGTAGCTGGTCTTTTGTTCATGTGTTTTCATGTTGTGACTTGTGACTTTTGTTCATGTGTTTTTACATTGTGACTTGCGAGCCTAATGGTTAGTTTTCTACCCCCCAGCTGCGGCTGGGCCGCATTTCAAATTGCAACATCTGCTTCTAAAGAAAGACCCTTTTAAAAAAAAACTCTGCACCGTAAACCAATGTGTTATACAGCCATACTGCCCAGGATTGGGGGACTTGGGGATGCCTGCTCAGACACCAACTGCCACATCACGGCAGACCTCATTTTTAAACAGACCCAGAAATTTCTCTCTTACAGGAACACACCTTGTTTACACACACCCCTAAATGAGCTGCTAACCGAGCATGGGCTTCAGCATGTGCTCGGCGCTCACACTCTGACACAAACCCTGTGCCACACCCTTGCATTTCCAGGGGCTTGATGCCTGTCACTTTTAAGGACACGCAGCTGGCACATTTAAGGACCCACAGGCATGTCACTTTTGCAGCCACACCTGTCACTTTTAAGGACACGAATGGTGGTTAATGGTATCTGCATATACTACTATAATGCGATTACATGAAAGGTGATTTGGCCAGGTGTGCTTATCACTTCATAGTATCCTTTTACGACACATTGAGGGGCATATTTATGACTTTGTGGTCCCAGGGAAAGGGCAGGAATGCGCCTTACTTAAAATAATACAGGGCATCCCTGCCCTTGCCCTGCGGCCATTTGGGCTACCAAGCACCCACACAGGCACCCGTGCACCATGTACCTGTGTTGCACATTGTGGACTGTTTTTGTGCAGGGACGGGCACCTTCCTGCAAAAGACACAATCCGGAGAGGTATATTCCTATGCAGCACACAAAGAAAGAGAAAGTAACAAGGAGAAATGACGATATTTCCCTTTGTTACGCCTCCCCTGTGAGGCCTATCTTTCTGGCGCATTCCCAGGTTTAGCAGTTCTGCTACATCTGGGAATGCTCAATAACCCTCGCATGTGCCTACTCAGTGGGTCCACCGTCTATACTTACTTGTCGGTCGGCATCTGCATACCTCCCCCATCTTCACGACAATCCTAGCAAATAATGTCAGCCAACAATCTCAGTTCTTGTTGATGGTCATTGTTGGCCGCAGATTTATTAATAACAATATTGATTATTAATAACAATATTAATAACATACTGGTTGTACAATCTTCATTTGCGAACTTTAACCATAAATCATGCACATCACATTACAGTTTACGACACCTTCCCGTGGTACAGGTGTCTGTCTTTCGTGCACCCATCAGTTCGTAAATGGCACTTTTGTACAACCAGTTCTTAATCAGTTTCTTGGTGTTCCGGTAGTTGGTTGGCCACACCCCTTTTGGGTGTCATGGAGGGGAGCTTCTTTGCCTGGAGTTAGGTCCCCAGCTCGCTACCATTTGCGCCCTGCCGTCCGGCCGGGTCTGGGCCGCGAGTGCCGTCTCCGTTTTTTCCTCCCCTCCTTTGTGCGGCCACGTCACCCTGCCGTACGGCATTGAAAAGTGAGTGGCCCTCCTCCTACACACCGCCCACCGGTGTGTTTGGTTAGCCAACGATTGTAGGATTTCCGCCAACGCTTTCCCCACTGTCCAGCACTGCGACTCTGCTGTTCCTTAGGTGTGGGTGGGTGGGCTTCAAACGATGTCGTTGTCGCACCGCTCTCCCAGCTCCTTCGAAGACGTTGTGATTCTGGCTGGGGAGCGGCGGTGCTTAAATCCCCTTGAGCCCCCTATGGGCTCCAGGTGAGACCCCCATTGATTGGGGGGTTCAAAGGTAGCAAGGTTAGCCATTGGTCGCCCCCCATGGGCGCCGAGGTCACGAGGTCACTTCCTGTCGGGGTGGCTGGTGCGCACCTCGTTTCCGCCTCCCTGAGCCCCCTATGGGCTTCAGGTGAACCCCCTTTGATTGGGGGGTTCAAAGGTAGCAAGGTTGGCCATTGGTCGCCCCCCATGGGCGCCAAAGTCACAAGGTCACTTCCTGTCGGGGTGGCTGGTGCGCACCCCGCTTCCGCTGGTCCAGGCCGCTTCGGGGCGCCCAGGACCAGTTCCATCCCCCTGTTGGCACAGCGTGGGTTATGGCGCCGGCCTTTGAGCCTCCCCCACCCTGCGGGTGGATGCGGCGGCCTCTGCAATAACCCTCGCATGTGCCTACTCAGTGGGTCCACCGTCTATACTTACTTGTCGGTCGGCATCTGCATACCTCCCCCATCTTCACGACAATCCTAGCAAATAATGTCAGCCAACAATCTCAGTTCTTGTTGATGGTCATTGTTGGCCGCAGATTTATTAATAACAATATTGATTATTAATAACAATATTAATAACATACTGGTTGTACAATCTTCATTTGCGAACTTTAACCATAAATCATGCACATCACATTACAGTTTACGACACCTTCCCGTGGTACAGGTGTCTGTCTTTCGTGCACCCATCAGTTCGTAAATGGCACTTTTGTACAACCAGTTCTTAATCAGTTTCTTGGTGTTCCGGTAGTTGGTTGGCCACACCCCTTTTGGGTGTCATGGAGGGGAGCTTCTTTGCCTGGAGTTAGGTCCCCAGCTCGCTACCATTTGCGCCCTGCCGTCCGGCCGGGTCTGGGCCGCGAGTGCCGTCTCCGTTTTTTCCTCCCCTCCTTTGTGCGGCCACGTCACCCTGCCGTACGGCATTGAAAAGTGAGTGGCCCTCCTCCTACACACCGCCCACCGGTGTGTTTGGTTAGCCAACGATTGTAGGATTTCCGCCACGCCGCAGGGAGGCGCACGTCTTTCTGCGGCTCCCCCCTTTGCCCCTTGGTTCGTGGCTACCTACCTTCCCCTTTTCTCTTGCTCCTTTTCAACGACAACCCGCGAGCGTCATTGCGCCCCACAAGTTGCCCCAGAACACCTCCATTCCTTTATCGGACAGATGCACCCCATCTTGTCCATATAGCTCTGGGCGGCCTGGGTGGATGAGGCCGTGCCGGATTGATTCCAGGCCGTTGGTTGAGCAAAACTTGTGCATGGCGGTATTTAGCTTGCGCCTTGCGTTGTCCACCGCTTTGTTTGAGTCGGCACCCCTCCAGTGCCTCCTGCTGATCATCTCCGACCACACCACTGTCGTGGTCCCCAGCCATGCCGCCGCTTTGGCGATATCCCTCTGGATGGCTTGGCCCACCGCTTTGCGGCCCAACTGCGTTAGGTCGTTCCCTCCTAGATGTATGATCAGCACGTCTGGCAGCCAGGCTGAGTCTGCCATGAGGCCGTCCAGGGTCGGTAGTAACTGCTCCCACCTCATACCGGGCCGTCCGATCCAGCGGATGTATGTCGCCTTGGGTCTGCTTTGCTTGTGCCCCACTCGCCTCCACCAGGACTCCATTCTGGACACGAATGAGTGTCCCACGACCCATACCAGTTGTGGGCGTCCTCCTGTCGAGAGAAAATGCTCCATTAAGGTGGCTTTCTGCGCACCGGGTGTGGACGAGGAAGGGGGCAATAAAACCCTGCCGTGCGGCATCCCAAGGCGGCTGCTCCCCCTCCCCCCCCCCACTACCCCTTTTTTTTTTTTTCTTTTTTTTCTTTTTTTTTATTTTTTTTTTATATGAGATGCGGGCGTATGTAAGACTTGTATGCCCTGGACCGCCATCTGCCCACGGCCTGGATCCTGTCCTCTGGCATGCCATACTGCGATGCCGAGGTCGCCGCCCCGATCCTGAAGGAGTGCGGGGCAAATGATGTTGCCTGGAGCCCCACCTTACTGAGGCCCTGGCGCATTATGGCCGTGAACTGGAACCTGCTCAAGTTCCTTCCATCTTGGTGCACAAAGAGGGGGCCATCCCCCGCCGGCCGAACCGCCATGTATTGCAGCAGCCAGCACACTGCGCAGCGCCCCACCTCCGGGATACAATGTAGACGAATCGTCGCCCCTTTTCGGGCCCTATCCGTTTTGGATTGTCTAAGCGTGAGCTCCACCGTTTTTACCATCGGCTTGACGTCCCTTGCCTGCAAGCAGCGCTGCGCCGGGCCTGACCTGTTGGGGGCCACTATTTCGCTTACCCGAAAAGCCCCAAAGAAGGCCGTGGTGAACGCGGCCCCGAAGAGTAGCCGTTCATACCTGTCTGCAATGATGCTGGTTAGGGCGCTAAGTAACTGACCCAGCTTGTCATAATCAATGGGGCGTCTGGTGTCCTTCTTGGTCCCCTCAAGTTTTCGCCAGCCTTTCAGGGCTGCCTTCAGGTAAACAGTTGCCGTGGGGTCCTCGCCTGTGTGGAGCCTGGCAAAGTATGCAATGGCGGCCAGGTGCGCCTGTGCCCAAGACCTTGTTTTCTTGGCGTCGAATGCCCATTGCACGAATTTCTCCGCCGCTGTGCGGACCGTTGATTTGTCTTCCAGCGACACTATGCCCCCGATTCTCATTACTGTGGCCGCGTATTTCTTGTATCTCTTGTGCGCCTCGGAGGTGAGCGAGTGCCCTATTAATCTGGACAAGTCAACCCCCCCAGGTCCCACAGGTATGTTGGAAAGGGGGTCATCACCTCGTCCGCACCGGGTAGAAGTTGTTTGAACCGTGTCATCTGGGACCGGGATAGCGCATCGGCGACCGTGTTCTCCGTCCCCGGCACGTGCCGAGCCTTCAGCTCCAGGTTCCCCTCGAGCTGCAATTTAACCAACTCTCGCATTAGCCTCAACATGCCCGGGCATTTTGCTGCGCCTCTGTTAATGGCCTGCACTACCCCCAAATTATCCGACCACAAAGTGAGCTTTAGATTCCTTATCTCTTTTCTCCATACCGTCAGAGCCACTACTATTGGGAATAGTTCGAGGAACGTGATGTTTCTTGTGAGCCCTTGCGCATGCCACCTGTCTGGCCACTGGCTGGCACACCATTTGTTCCCCAGGACCGCCCCAAATCCCAGGTTCCCTGCTGCGTCTGTGTATAGGGATAGCTGATCGGCTGTTACCCAACCCTTTTTCCAAATCAGCACACCATTGAAATCCTGCAGGAATTCGTCCCATACTTGTAGATCCTGCCTTACACCCGTGCTCAGCCGGATGTGGTGGTGCTTGTGGGTAACGCCAGCCGTTAGCGCGGTGAGGCGCCTGGAAAAGACCCTGGCGGGCGGGATGACCCTCGCCGCAAAGTTCAGCCTGCCTATCACCCCTTGGATGTCCCTGAGGGTGGCTTTGCGCCGGCCTCGCAGTTTGGCTATTCCTTCCCTGAACTCCTGTACCTTCTCCGGGGGGAGCCTGGCGGTCCCGGCCGTGGAGTCAAGCTCAATGCCCAAGAACGTCAGTCTAGTCGTTGGGCCTGTCGTCTTCTCTTTTGCTAAGGGGACTCCGAGTGTTTCGGTCAGGTCCTCGAACGCCGCCAGTGTACTGGCGCACGTCGGCGATCCCGCCGGCCCTGTGAACAGGAAATCGTCCAGGTAGTGCAGCTTCCCGCCCCCTTGATGCTTGTCGTGGAGGGCCCATTCCAGGAAGGTAGCAAATTGTTCAAAATAGGCACAAGATATGGCACATCCCATGGGCATGGCTTTGTCGACGTACGTGTCCCCTTCCCATTGGAAGCCCAGCAGGTGGAAGCTGGTCGGATGTACCGGTAATAAACGAAAGGCAGATTCGATGTCCGCCTTGGCCATAAGGGCCCCCTTTCCTGACGCTTTGACTAGCGCGATAGCGTCATCCACTGACGCGTAACCCACCGAGCATGCTTCCTGGTCGATGCCATCGTTTACGGACCCCCCCCTCGGGGTATGACAAGTGGTGTATTAGCCTGAATTGGCCCTTTTCTTTTTTCGGAACCACTCCTAGTGGGGAGACGACTATTCCCTCGCACCATTCCTGAGGGAGGGGGCCCTCGATTCTGCCCAAGTTCTTCTCCTTTTCTATCTTTGCGCTCACCACCCGGGGATGCTGCCTCGCTGACTGTAAGTTATTCGCTCCCGTTAGTGGCCGTGAGCCTTGAAACGGGATAATGAAGCCTTCTTCAAAACCCTCAACCAGCGTCTTTGCGTCTGTTTTGTTTGGATACCTGTTTGCTAAAATGCGCAGCTGTTGTGTATTAATGGGGGACCTAGCCAGCTGGCACTGCTCAATGTCTACTAGTGTCATGCCCTCACTAGCCTTCGGGCTAGTGCTTCTTGTGTTTCTCCTTCTTTTCGCTCTTTGCTTCCCGCTTGGAGCCTTTGCATGTTGCTGCCGCGTGTTTCCCTCCGCAGCTTGAGCATGCATGTTGGAATTTGCACGAGGAGCCCCATGAACAGTCCCCTGCATCATATCGCCAGCATATGGCCTTGGTCGCGGGGGGGGAGTTAGACCGCCTAGAGGACTGTTTCTGGTAACTTTTATTCTTCCCCTTGTGGGACGAACTCCGAAAGGACTGGTCGTATTTCCCCGTCCAGGCTCTCACTTCTTTGGCAGCGAGCATTTTATGAATAAAACCTGAAACGTCCTCCTCGTTCCACTCCATCTCTGGGTGCCTCTGCATCTTTAACCTGAAGCCCTTATCGTATTCCAACCATGCGTCCCCGGGGAATTGCCTCTGCGCAGAATGTATGTTAGCCTCATACAGCCATAGGTCAGCTGCGCAATGGGGGAACCTCTCTACAATGATACATGCCATGATCCTAAAAGCGTCTAGCCAATTATCGAAGTTCCGCTCCTTTCTAGCCCCTCGCCTCTCCCTTTTTTCGTCCTCTCTCCTGTCACATGTGGTCAGGTCAAGGCCCTCTAGCTGTATTTCTAGGAGCGAGAATATATCGATGAACTCCTTGCGCCATATCCTCTCTTTCACTGCGAGAGGAATAAGGCACGCGAGCCCCGTGGCTTTCGTCGTCAAGGAGGCAGGGCCGGGAGATGGTCTGGCGTACAAGTCACTGCCTAGCCCCCCTGATCCCGGGCTCCCGGACCCAGTATTATACCCCCAACCGGGTAATGGGGAAACCTGATCCCCCTGTGGGGACAGGCCCACCTGATCCTGCACCCTTGACTGCCGGGCCCACCCCGGATCCATCATATGCCACGTTAGGCCCCCTGTCTCGTCGGTGCGTTGTTCCCTGGGCCCCGCCGCCCCCTGCCCTGAGCTGTTCAGTAAAGACGGAGCGAGCGATTTCAAGCATTCTTTTACAATGGTACTAATATGCTCACCATTAACCGCTCTGTCGTTCGTCTCACCCTGCTTGCTGTCGTCTGACCTCAGCGGCGGGAGCTTCTGGCGCACTCTCTTTGGGGGATTCCTCTTGGACGTCTTCTTCCTCGGCGAGGTCTTAGGCTTCTTGGGTGCTGACGGGCCTGCTTCCTCCTCCGCCTGGCCGTCCGGCCTATTCTCCTTCCCTTTGGCCAAATGGGGCTGGAGCCATTCGTCGCCGTGTACCGCCGATATCTCGCGGATCTTCTTCAGCACTTCCGCCATGTCTCCTGGCTGATCTTCCGCCATGTTGCCCCCAAGGCCTAGGTCTGGTTTCAGCGGGCTGGCCTGCGCCGCTGGGTCGGAAGGAAGTCCGGACCCGCCTTTGAACTTCTTTGCACGTGTGTGCTGTGTGTCTGATGAAGCGGCTCAATGCGCGCTCCAAACTAGACAATTGCTTACCGCGCTGGAGCTTGGCAAGGCTGCCGAGCTCGTTGTCTTTTTCGGACGCTTCGGGTTCCCGGGGAGCTGGGTGGAGAACTTGACCGGCGCGCCGCTCCGTGAGGTCGTCCTTCTGCTTCGGCCGTTCTTCGCCGCCTCCTGCCGCAATCGGTCTCCTTCAAACGATGTCGTTGTCGCGCCGCTCTCCCAGCTCCTTCGAAGACGTTGTGATTCTGGCTGGGGAGCGGCGGTGCTTAAATCCCCTTGAGCCCCCTATGGGCTCCAGGTGAGACCCCCATTGATTGGGGGGTTCAAAGGTAGCAAGGTTAGCCATTGGTCGCCCCCCATGGGCGCCGAGGTCACGAGGTCACTTCCTGTCGGGGTGGCTGGTGCGCACCCCGTTTCCGCCTCCCTGAGCCCCCTATGGGCTTCAGGTGAACCCCCTTTGATTGGGGGGTTCAAAGGTAGCAAGGTTGGCCATTGGTCGCCCCCCATGGGCGCCAAAGTCACAAGGTCACTTCCTGTCGGGGTGGCTGGTGCGCACCCCGCTTCCGCTGGTCCAGGCCGCTTCGGGGCGCCCAGGACCAGTTCCATCCCCCTGTTGGCACAGCGTGGGTTATGGCGCCGGCCTTTGAGCCTCCCCCACCCTGCGGGTGGATGCGGCGGCCTCTGCAAAAACCATGGGAGTTGGGTGGGAACAGCCGCACACCTCTTCCCAGGGTGGAGCAACTCAACGCATCCATTTGCGCTGATTTGGTTCACTCCAGATTTATGAGTCCCCCCCCCCCCCCCTCAGAGCCGCGCCTGGCTTCATACGTCTCTCCGTGCAACTGGGCTCATCACTGTGGTGAGATGCGCGGCCTACTCTTATCAAAAGCCCTTCCTTCCAGTCAAAGTTCCAAAGCGCTGCGAACTTATTAGAATCGTGATAGCATCGTTTGGGGTCTATGGATTAAAATTAAAAATAACATTTTAGCCTGACATGCTATGTCTCTATGGCCAAAGGTAAAAGGTGTTTTTTAAACAAACAACTGTGAGGGCGCCGGCCGCTGACCTTCTGTCTGGGTATATCAAAGCACTCGGACCTGTGCATCATCAGACAGAAAGACCTCCCAGTCCGGGGGCATTTGACACCAGACCAGGGGGTGAGGTGCAAGCTGTGAAACTACACACGGCCCTCGCTGCTACCTGGGGTGAGAAATCGAGACCCGTCTGTCTCTGAAGGAAACGCTTTGGGAGTGAGACTGGGCTGCGCCAGCTTCTGTCTCTATTGTGATCTTGGGCAAATCTGCATAACACTGGCTGCAAGTTGAATCACAGACGGGCCACTTGCTTCTTTTCTCAAAGAAAGTCTGTGTTGTGGAAACAAGTGAATGCACGCCCGCAGACGGGGATGAAAAGCGCCGGCGTGGCTGGCAGGGCACGAATTGTACTGTTTACAACTAAACCATGCAAAGCAGTTCCGAAGTACGACAGCGGTATCCTGTTGGCTGCATCCACGTTACATCCTACAATGATGTAGGAAGCACGTGCTATTCTTCCCACACTGCTGTAGAGAAGAGTAATTGTGGTTCTAGAGCACCAGGCCCATGTAAATAAACATACAAAAAAAACACGGAGAACGCGTGAGTGACTCTATCTCTTGTACATTTGCAATTTTTTCTGTTTGTACCTCTTTTTGTAACACATGTACTCCTAAATCCGTATGTTTTCAACTGGTTCTTATGTAAAGCAAAAATTTGCAATTTTTTTTCATGTAACCGTTAGTCCTTATGTTTTCAACTGGTTCTTATGTAAAGCGCTCTGACACCTTCCGGTAAAGTTCGCGCTATATAAAATTGCACAAATAAATAAAATTAAAAACAAATAGCACAAGCGAAACGGCCAGAGCTGCCGACTTTCGACGTGGGGAACCAAGTTCGCGTCTCGGCGTCATTTCAAAGCCCTGGGATTCCAGGCACATCACTTAATCTCCACGTACCTTCAAAAGCTTCAAAAGAATAGGTAAAGCGCTCCGATACCGTCGGGTCGGGTTTGAGCTCTGTAAAACTGGGAAAAAGAGCACTTCTTTAAAGAAAGGAGTGAAAGGCGTGATGCTGCCTCAGGCAAGGGTCAGCCTGTCGCTGTGGTTGCAGACGGTGGGCACAGCCATGCTTTGTTGTGGACCGTCACACGAACGTTTTTATTTTTCATTACACGGAGGAGGCAGACCATGAATAGAGATAAAGAAACAGGGAGAGCATATATGGAAACAATGCGAAGGGAGAAGCAGGGATGAAAAGTAGGTGTACCATAGTGTGAGATAAAGTGACAGATGCAAGAAAGAGGCACGTGGAAGAATCGAGACTAGTTCACGTTTATATTCGGCAACCCGGGCATTCGGGAAAACGGAATGGCGTCGAACTCCAAAGAAGGAACTCTGTGTGCACATTTTTTAAAAAAATACGAATTGAGAATTGGTCGTAGAAAATTGTAACGTTGCTGTGTAGAGGGCAAGGAGTCATTACACTGGCTGACTTTATGTAGTCATCACGGCCTTCCGACACAAAATTTCCAGGGCTGTCTCACCAAACATTTGACAATGTAATATTTGATGTAACATTTCTAAGCACTGTATCCGTCCAGTGTAACGTTATCCATTCAGCCGACCTCGGAAGTATTACAAAGTGCGTCACTCCCCCTCCGGGATTCGAACTAGTGATCTGCATATCACTGCAGAGGGCAGAAGGCAGAGGCAAGCATTCCCCGAGGCATCTTCCCACTTGATGCGCGTGCTAATGATGTTCCTAGTTTGGGGCTATCAGGGAATGGAATACGCGGGAGCTAAGAGTGGCAGCTACTTGCTTGCCCTTTGACATGCCTGACAGGGCTCTTGCTAGCACTCATTTTAGGGTCATGTAAAGAGAGACAGGAACAACAAGCCTTTTGCAATGCAATAGGTCTGCATTACTAAAAGTTTGAGAATTATTATTTGCAACGCAATTAGCTCAAAAATTTAATGCGAGACCATTGCAAAAGCGAGTTTACTTATCGTCTTCCCACCCCAACACACATGCATGCCCACCTGTAGGCTAAGTAATTTTTACACTTTAGTAGTATAAACTGATACCATTAATCCAGCATAGTGCAGCATAGGGTTTGTGTCAGAGGGTGTGCATGTGTTGAAGGTGGTGTTAGGTTTAATAGTAGCATACGGTCAGGGTCATGTCAATTTGGTGACATGCCAGGGTACGCAAAATTGAATGTGTCTTAGATGGGTATGGCCGTGTCTGTTCAAGCACTGACAAAAAAATTAAAAATAAAAGAAGAGCTGGGCCCGAGATGTTACTGTATGGTTCTTTGTGAAAAAGCGCAGGCAGGCAGCCCCATAGCCGTTTGTTGACACAGCTCAGAGGGGAGGGTTAAATGTGGCATTTAAAAAGAAGAGTTCGTAAAGAGTAATTAAGCACAGATGGAACTGCAAAAGGGTCAGACAAGGAATCTCCTAAAGTCATGAAATCTAATAGCCACAGAGTCATGCGGTCCTAAAAAAAAAAAAAAGTGAAGAGTCCTGATTAGCAGATGTATAGGTGTAAGATGAATGCAAAAGGATGACCCCAAGGACCTACGAACCGAACTTAAGCACAGAGGCAGCTGCAGCAAACTTCAGCAAATGGGTTGTCAATATTGCTTATCAGAAGACTGGGTAAAGTCCAAGGTGATCACACAAGGATGCATCTTAAAGCCCTGAAATGTAATTTAGCACAGATGCAAGGGCACACGATCCCCCCAAAAAGAGGTGAAGGGGTGGATTAGCAGATGTCCCGGGGATAAATTACACTGTAGCAGGAGACGCCCTAGAGTATGTGAAAGATAATTATGGACGAGGACAATATGAGCACACAGGCCAACAACTTAAAGTCCTGAAATGTAATTAGCCACAGATGCCATGATAAGATGAACACAAAAAGATGACCCTTAGGACCAGGGAAACGTCTGTAAGAGGGTCCCAAAGGTGTGTCCTCAGGGCAGGGGGGTCAGGAAATAAAGCCGCAAAATTAGCAAAATAAATGCACTATGACCCATTAGGAGCCCACCTCCACAAAAGTCTGCATGTATAATTAACAGACCATTCAAAAGTATAAAACCCCCCACAAATACAGGCCTCAAACACAAAGCACATACAGAGGCCACACTTCTGGAAGGTCGTATTGGTGATTTGCAGTGGTACAGTCCCATCAGCCCCTGAAGATTAAAGGATCCAATGAATCAGAGCAATTTAGGCCAGATTAACGCTGCCTGCGACAACCTAAGGGAGGTAAATAAATAAGGGGCTGGGTGGTTGATGAATGCTGATTTCATTTAATGTATGGGGGGGTTGCATTTAAGTGAACAGGTCTTGAGAGCTATATAGGAGGGTGCTCACACTGTTTTAAATAATGTTTAGTGCTCTGTGATATGTTGTTTAATGTGAATAATGCTGGCGGTGAAAAGTGGTTGTAATTTAAAGTTTTTAAGAGGTGCAAATCGCCATGGGGGAATGCACTTAATGTGAGCAACGGTGTATTTTTAAAGGGTGTTTAACACTATGTATGGCGGGGTTTACGCATTTTTAATTAATGTTAAATGAGGGTATGGGTAGGAGGATTAATGCAAATAGTGAGGGATGTAAAATGTGGTTGTAATTTTAAGCTTGAACAATGTCTAGAAGCATTTTTATATAGTTCTCAATTGCTCTAAAGTCCCCAGAGACCGCAAAAATAACCCCCAAACAATTTAGCAATAATAAAAAACTGTTTAAGTACTCACACACTGGGGGCTGGTCCTGTGGTGTTGATGGTGAACTTGTAGATGTCCATGACCCAAACTGTAGCAAGGCCTCGTAGTGGTCCTGGTCCCTGGCGATTGGAGTGCTGGTAAGGGTTGGTTGTTTGGCACTGGTGTGGGGCTCTGGTGCCATGTTAAGGCCTGAGGGGGTTCCAGATACTTTTGTTAAAAAATAAGACACCCCGGAGCCCTCCCGACTTCCAGGCTGGGGCTCCGGGTGTCTTCTGCGGGTTGGGGTGGTGGTACATGTGTCCCTGGAGGCGTGGGGGTTCGAGGCACCCTGTTCTTAAAAAATTAAGCACCAACGGAGCCCCTGTGCTCAATGCGGAGTTTCGGCGGGTCTGCAAGGGTTTTTGGCGGTGGTGGCTCCGGGACCCCCGAGGGTGCGCTTGGGCTCTAGGCCCCGTTTAAAAAAAAATTGAAACCCCCGGAGCCCGAGGTGCTCCATGCCAGGGCTCCGGGGTGTTAAGGCTGGATGGTGGCTCCTGTGCCCCTGTGCGGCATTTGTGGTGTGCTAGGTCCCGTTTTAAATCTGAAGGCCCCGGAGCCCCGCTGGGTGCCATAAGGGCTCCGGGGCATGTGCGTCGGGTGTGGGGCTCCTGAGCCCCCCCCGTGCTGCTGTGTTGGGGCTCTAGGCCCCTTTTGTTTTAAAATTGAAGCCCCCAGAGCACGCGTATGGCCTGTGCTGCTCTGGGGGTTGAGGCTAGTGGTTGCATTTTCAAAAAGCAGCCCACAAGAGGTCCCGATGGCGGTGCAGGCAGTTTTCCCACAATAGGAACATTAGTGAAACATGAGGAAACATTACAGGGGAGCATGTTACAAGAGCAAATGTTAGGGTGCCTAAGGCAATAGTGACAATTGTGCGTGTATCAGGAGCAAACAAAATACAAGGGAGTAACAAGCGATAAGTTACAGGAGGACACAAAATAAATAAATAAATAAACAGTGACACATGTGTATGTTACAAAAGCGTGCAAAGTACAAGTAGAGGTATAATAAGGCAGTAAAATGGCCGATACTCAAACCATAAGAACCCAATAGTAGGGCACAGGGCGTAAATTAAATTTGGAAGTGTCTTTGAAGGAGGAGGGGTTTGAGGCCATTTTTGAAGGCCAGGTCAAGGGTTTTAAATTAATACTTTTTTTTCAATATTATAACAGGCAGCGACAAAGCCAATAGTTCTGATGAATGTGTACAAAGCCATAAATGCACGAGTTTTGTTTTCAATTTCAATTTTAAAAAAAAGTTTTTTTTCTTTTTATTTAACCCAGACCCAGGACCTGCCGGAATTAACCCTCACAGACTCGCAAATGCAAACCGTAGAGACAGGTATATGCATTTAGAGATGCTTAGTTTTGAGTTACTGCATACACCTGTATCTTAGAAGCTCTGCTTTTCTAATGTGTTCTCCTGTATGTGTGATTTTATAGCTCTGGATTCCGAATTGCAGAGGATTCTTGACGATCTACAAAGCCTCCCTGTTTTTCAAGACGCTTCGCTGAGTGCACCGGATAACCCTGTTCTTACAGGTAAATCTAAAGGGTTGCTTTTTTAATAGGTCTAAGACTTGGGGTGAGTGTCTAGCACCCCGAAAAAACCCAGTGTGAACTAAGGAACTCTCATGAGAGGGGGCCCCTAAAACACTTCTTATACTACAAATGTGATTATTTTTTCTTTTACAGGAACCCAGGAGTCACACCAGGACACCGTGATTGTGCAAGAGACGCCCCAACTCCCGAAAGAAAGACCTGTGAAAAGGAAAGCTACAGCATCTAAAGACGGAATTGCGATAAAGAAAGGATCTGGGAAAACCCCTCTACACGGTGTGTTCTTACAAAAGGGTGTGAAAAAAAAATGAACTCTAGGTGTATTATTCTCTCAAAACAAATGGGCCCTCCATCTTATAGTACCGGTTGTCCTGCGGTGGGTAGTGTAAGCATCTTATACAAGATTCCGCAGTGTTTCTAATATATATTTTTTATTTTACATTTCTAGGAGCCGCTCAAAAGAACATCGGCGATGATACTCATAAGGCAAAGAGAGCTACGAATCCGTTGGCGGATATCACAAAGATCGTTCTGAACAAGGGGTCTGCAGCAAAAGGTGTGAGTAGGCGTGTTCACCAGGATAAACTCTGTTCTTATTACAACCATATACACCAGCGAACAGGGACATCTCAGAAATGTCAAATCAAGCCCTCCACCAAGCTGTTTACCCCTTTTACAGGACAGTCTATTTTGCCAGGGGTGGGTGTCAACCGAGGAGTAGTGCTCACAACCCCAGCCGTTATAAAGCCAGTTTTGTGTAAAAAACCCTCAGCATATCTGAAACCTCTCAAGGCCTCAAAAGGGAAGCTCATCACAACCAAGTCTGTCCTTAACAAAAAGCAGCTGAATCCCGTACCCCATACAGCTCCCTTAAACCTCAAGAAGAAGAAGGGCAGTCATGTGTCCCAACCAGGTCCCTTAGACCTCAGCAAGAAACCTAGGGGTCCTGAACCCCTGATGACTCTTTTAGATCTATCTTTAAAAAATGTTGTTAAGCAGGGGAGCGAGCCCACTACCCCGGTGCTCTCTAAGGACCCGTCGACAACGACGCCTGTTTCAGTAACTCTGTTACAACCACAAACCCCTAAAGTCAGGAGGCTTTCAAGAAAATATCTTAAGAATAAGCATAGGTTAAATGCGTTAGAAGTAGAAACAGCAGAGGTACCCTTAAGCAAACCTGTTATACCGCAGACCCCTTCTCAGCCTCTGAAACCTTCGGGAGTTTCAAACAAACTAAAGAAGCCTGCAGAGGAGTGCCCCATAGACCAACCCCTAAAAACTTTGATAGTCGCTCCTACAGTATTTAGGGACAACGTGTCTGAAAAGGGGTGGCCATTAGGAGGAATGGTAGACAGCCTTGAGGGAACCTCAGAAGCAGCGTACAAGGGCCCTTCTAAAACCCGCAATGTGGTTTTGCAGACGTGTGTTACACATACGCCTCCCCAACACCACGATAGGGCCTTATCCTGTAGCAACCTTGATTATTGCGACAGTCAATTACACTCACCCCTTCTTATGTCCCCTACACCCCATTAGGGAGTGTACGACCCCACCATCCCTGTGATCAGTGTAAACCCCGTATCACCCCCTGCACTACACACCCATAACAGTACGGGGTGGGACGACTGGTCAAATCATAGTACGGAGGTGTCATTTAGTAAGGGCCCTTCCCCAGATGCCCAGGGGTGTTCGCACTGGGTCCCTGTTTCCATGATCCCCCCAGGCCTGCAGTTACAGAATGGTGGGGGTTTTGAAGGACTGCAAGAGGCTGTTATACAACCAAGCCCTGTATTTATCCCCAACCCTCCACAATATGACACTATAAATCCAAAACCGGTACTAGAAGCTTATGTAAAGGATATACAATTGGCGGTCAGAAAACTAAAGCGCCAAGCGGTCACAGCAGAAGATATTGCAGAGGGTTGACCTGTGTAAAAGAGTGATCCTCCAAACGTGTCAGGAAGCAGGATCAGACATAGGGTCCCACTTGAGTTCACACCTCGACCTCTCTCTGTGCCCATAGTGGACCCCAACAACTGGGAACTGAAAAGGAACTACAGGGGCCTGAATAATGAGTCCCTTGCCAGTGTGATGACCAATCCCAAGCCCCCTCTGACAATTGACACTGACACGGCTGCCCTTGATCTGGCCAATACTATTTCAAATGCTATTGATATCTTAGCCCCGGCTAAGCAGCATTATTCCGCCAGGAAATGTCCTTTGGCCCCCTGGTTTTCAGACTCCCTCAGACTGCTAAGGCAGGATTGTAGGAAACAAGAAAGACTCTGGAGGTCCCATCTTGATCCGAAGGAAAGGGCTAAACATAAAAGTCTGCTTAAGGGGTATAAAGCCGCGGTATTGGCAGAAAAGAAAGCACATTTTACTAAAATGACTGCCTCCCTTAGCTCCCACAGAGAACTATTTAAAATCGTAGATGCTCTGACATTCATACAGCCCTAGAAGTCCTTAATCTAGATCTAGAGGCTGTGCCCATCTTGGCTGTTCCTCCTTTGGAAGGCCCGGCTAATGGACCTCGCAACAACCTCTCTAACTTCCCGCCTCTCACTCCTCAATACCTGAATCGACTCTTGGATAAGCTTAAATCCGGATCCCCCTTGGATCCTTGTCCCCCCAAGATTCTTAAGGAGTGTAGAGAGATTTCGCTGCCACTTCTTTTGGAGGTGATGAATCTGGCAATCTCCAAAGGTGTCTCCCCTGCTTCATGGAAGATGGCGATTGTCAAGCCCCTTTTGAAGAAGGCTACTCTAGACCCCGCGATCTTGAAAAACTTTCGCCCAATTTCCCTGCTTCCTGCCCCCGCTAATATGCTCGAGGCCCACCTTAATCATCATTTGAGCACCTTCCTGGATAATTTCAGCCTGCTTGACCCCTCTTAGCATGGCTTCTGGAAGGCGCATAGCACTGAGTCCGCCCTTACAGTGGTGATCAATAACATTCGCGCTAAGGTCGACAGTGGCCAGACCACCCTTCTGGTCCTGCTCGACCTTACAGCTGTATTGGACACCCTGTCCCCCACCATTCTGGCTACCCGCCTTAGTGAATAGGGAGTGGAGGGACCTGCATTGAGCCTCCTGACGTCTTTTCTCAACCAGCGTAAACAAAGGGTCAAGCTGGGTGACTTCCTCTCCCCCGTTAAGCCTGCGCAGTGTGGGCCCCTCAGGGCTCGTTCTTGAGCCCCACACTCTTTAACATCTATGTGGCCCCACTTGCCAGGCTAGTAAGATCGTTCGGGTTAGAAGTACTGTCGTACGCTGATGACACCCAGATTATGGTATCTCTCTCTCAATCAGTGGACATCACGGCCCTTAATTTCAGGAATTGCATGGAAGCAGTTGCGCGCTGGATGATTAAGAACTTCCTGAAATTAAATGGGGAAAAAACCGAAGTACTCATCTTCGGAGGTAAACCGGAGGTCTGGTCAATGGACTGGTGGCCTCCGGCCCTTGGAACCTGTCCCACGCCATCTCAAACCGCCTGCAATTTGGGCGTAATTCTTGACACCACTCTCTCCTTTGACAAACAAGTCAGCAGGACTGTTTCTACCTGTTGTGATGTTCTAAGAATTTTGAGAAAGATCACGCACTACTCATCTCCTCGAGGCTTGATTACTGCAATGCACTATATCTAGGCATAAATAAAAGATTAGTTCAACGCCTACAAATAGTGCAGAATGCAGCAGCCAGGTTTGTGGTGGATGCCCCTAGACGGTCATCTGGCTTCTCAATTAGAAAACATCTGCATAGGCTCCCTGTGCAGGCCAGGATAAACTTTAAGGTCCTATGCCTTACCCACTGTGCTTTGCAAGGGTCTGGAGCCGAAGACATTAGGTCTCTTGTGTCCTTTTATGCTCCGGGCAGGGCTCTTCGTTCTGCCAACAAGAACCTTTTGTCTGTTCCTCGAACTGCCAAGGCCAGATGGGGAGGGAAGGCCTTCTTCTCCCCTGCCCCCAGATTGTGGAACATGCTTCCAGCTGAGCTCAAGGGCCAGCCATCCCTCGCGCTCTTCCGCAAAGCCTTAAAGACCTGGCTCTTCACAGAAGCTTACCTATAGTCGGCACATGTCTTTACATCTCAAACGTTACATGAAAGGGGGGTTGAACCCATGCAGTCGTGGGGACCTGGGCGTTATGTGGTATGTGTAGAGAGGGTCCCCGCAAGGGAAAAGTGTTATGTATACCATACACTACAAACAAGGCTTATTTTTACTTTATGGGCAATAATCAGAGCTACTGAATGAAAGTATTGATATTTATTTTACAATACCCAGTATCAAATACTTAACAATACATTCAAAAATCATTTCCAAAACGCCCCAAGGTAGGGGAAGGAGGGGGGAGAAGAGTGAAGGAGAGGGTGTGCTCAAAGCAGGGTAAAGATAAAAAAGTAATACACGTAATCACAATGAACCTAATCAAAGTTGATACACATATGAATCAAAACAAATTTGATACAAACGCCTGAAAAGTTAGGGCATTCAATGTAGATATTGATACACAGAAGACCTTCAACGATCACACATAAAGTATTGAGGCTATTTAAAGGACAGGTGCCGGAGGTCTATGTAGAAAAGAGAAGCCGTCGACGTTTCGACCCCTGGCCGTAGGCTAAGTTAGGTCCTTTAACGGGGTCTTCATCAGGACAGAAGGGGCAAGGTGAGGAGGGGCAATACTATCTGTAAAAGTAAAACAATCGATGAGATCACTGTCTGTTGAAATCATCATCCAATTAGAAAGAATAATTTATTAACATCAATTGACCATGGGCTTAGGGCCTAATGGGCCTCTAAGTATTGAGAGAGTTAGTGGGACCAGCAAAAGTCTGGTTCAAACACCAGTGATACAAATTCATATGTTGGATATTAAGGTGAAACCAGCTAGGAGTCTGGTTCAAAACTTAAAGTGATATAAGTTCACAACTACACAGAGGGGAACGCTAAAGATTTGTCAAATAAAAATGAGAGTATAAAACTCACATAACTTATCTACCAATCAGCCGATTGGTGAGATTTACTGTTGTCGACCCACACGGGGGCCTAGGATGCCAAACATCTATCACGGACTGCAATTAGAAAGTTTAGAGGTTGGTAATAGGTATATGAGAATGGCCCTTGATGAATCCCCATTGAAACGTATAAACTTACGTAAAAAAGTGACCATGAAGTCACCATGAAACTGTATCTAGGAAGATTGCTTCTTCTCCAAGCCTTAAACCGCAGAATTTATTGCTATGGGCGAGAAATGAAGACAAAGTAGCAAATTGCTACATCACTACACTGATTAATGTGCAAGCACGCTAGTGGACAGATGTACCAATCTTACGTACCATTAAGGGTGGTCTTCCACTCACAAAAATGCTGTCACGTAGCATCAGATGCAGCGCGTAAGTCAGGAATACCTCAATCATCCAGACAGGTTAGGCAATGTCAGCGCCAGTAGCCTATACAAAAAATATATAGAGAGGTGTCCCTTTTAAAAGACGTGTCCCTTTTAAAAGACCGGCTGTGATTTAAAACACATAAATGGCTAGAAGGGATATAAAACCCAACTTACACGCAATGGTGCTGATTCGTTCCAAAGCTGACAGCATCACCCGTAGGTTCATTCAACAAGGTTGATGCAGAGGTTGCCTTTGAAAATTATCGCGGGAAAATCAATCCTACGAAAAAAACGGCACACAGGGGGAACGGGTTTTAGAATTACGAAGGCCGGCGTCCGTGCAATCCACTCGCAATGCTGCCCTTAACTTAGAACTACAAATCTTGAGTTGCGCAACATCCTGAGTAACTCTTCCATTTCCAACGGGCTGTTTACCTATAGACCACGCCCACAACTCCGCGTAGCGGACTCACAGACTGACCCTGGATGCGCACGGACGCCGGCGGTAATCGCCAGCTATCAGAGGTATTAGCGCCCGGTTTCAAATAGCGGGAGCCTGAACATCAACATACAGTGTATTACAATGGTCCTTCATAATTCTAAAACCCGTTCCCCCTGTGTGCCGTTTTTTTCGTAGGATTGATTTTCCCGCGATAATTTTCAAAGGCAACCTCTGCATCAACCTTGTTGAATGAACCTACGGGTGATGCTGTCAGCTTTGGAACGAATCAGCACCATTGCGTGTAAGTTGGGTTTTATATCCCTTCTAGCCATTTATGTGTTTTAAATCACAGCCGGTCTTTTAAAAGGGACACGTCTTTTAAAAGGGACACCTCTCTATATATTTTTTGTATAGGCTACTGGCGCTGACATTGCCTAACCTGTCTGGATGATTGAGGTATTCCTGACTTACGCGCTGCATCTGATGCTACGTGACAGCATTTTTGTGAGTGGAAGACCACCCTTAATGGTACGTAAGATTGGTACATCTGTCCACTAGCGTGCTTGCACATTAATCAGTGTAGTGATGTAGCAATTTGCTACTTTGTCTTCATTTCTCGCCCATAGCAATAAATTCTGCGGTTTAAGGCTTGGAGAAGAAGCAATCTTCCCAGATACAGTTTCATGGTGACTTCATGGTCACTTTTTTACGTAAGTTTATACGTCTCAATGGGGATTCATCAAGGGCCATTCTCATATACCTATTACCAACCTCTAAACTTTCTAATTGCAGTCCGTGATAGATGTTTGGCATCCTAGGCCCCCGTGTGGGTCGACAACAGTAAATCTCACCAATCGGCTGATTGCTAGATAAGTTATGTGAGTTTTATACTCTCATTTTTATTTGACAAATCTTTAGCGTTCCCCTCTGTGTAGTTGTGAACTTATATCACTTTAAGTTTTGAACCAGACTCCTAGCTGGTTTCACCTTAATATCCAACATATGAATTTGTATCACTGGTGTTTGAACCAGACTTTTGCTGGTCCCACTAACTCTCTCAATACTTAGAGGCCCATTAGGCCCTAAGCCCATGGTCAATTGATGTTAATAAATTATTCTTTCTAATTGGATGATGATTTCAACAGACAGTGATCTCATCGATTGTTTTACTTTTACAGATAGTATTGCCCCTCCTCACCTTGCCCCTTCTGTCCTGATGAAGACCCCGTTAAAGGACCTAACTTAGCCTACGGCCAGGGGTCGAAACGTCGACGGCTTCTCTTTTCTACATAGACCTCCGGCACCTGTCCTTTAAATAGCCTCAATACTTTATGTGTGATCGTTGAAGGTCTTCTGTGTATCAATATCTACATTGAATGCCCTAACTTTTCAGGCGTTTGTATCAAATTTGTTTTGATTCATATGTGTATCAACTTTGATTAGGTTCATTGTGATTACGTGTATTCCTTTTTTATCTTTACCCTGCTTTGAGCACACCCTCTCCTTCACTCTTCTCCCCCCTCCTTCCCCTACCTTGGGGCGTTTTGGAAATGATTTTTGAATGTATTGTTAAGTATTTGATACTGGGTATTGTAAAATAAATATCAATACTTTCATTCAGTAGCTCTGATTATTGCCCATAAAGTAAAAATAAGCCTTGTTTGTAGTGTATGGTATACATAACACTTTTCCCTTGCGGGGACCCTCTCTACACATACCACATTTACATCTCAAACAGCGGTACCATCTCGATGCGCCTTGATGCCTATGGGCTAAGTTGCCCTTTACAAATTTTAACTCACTCAATCACAACCGTGACTAGGATATCGCCATCTCCTAAAGAAACGACAGCCCCTCGGTGTTAGTAAAATACGCACCTCAAATTATACCCGTAAGGTCCAAACAGTTCTAACAAAATCCCTGCGTTTTCGTACGCTTACGCAGTCATAAAAAGTGCATAGAGCACCGCAAACAACGGCATGCCGTTTCAAAAACCAAGTCCGAATCATATACAGCGATACCATCCACACACCAGAACACAGGTTCAGGAGAGGACAGCCCTAGGGGCGGCCAGTTGAAGGGTTTTGGTGTTAGAGCCCCAACACAACCCCAACCAGAACCCTTAGAGGAGTCGTTGCGTGGATCTATAGCAGAGGCCTCAAGGAACACTCCACACATCGGTACAGTGCATACTGCTCAGATAGGCTGGGGTATGGCACCTAGAAAAGCATGGTCCCATAAAAAACAAAAGTGGGCCAATAGCGCTAAACAGCGGCGGCTTTTAATCAGGAAGCTAAAGAAAGCCAGAATCTGCGCTACAAGGCGGTTTAAAAGACACCCACATCCCCTACTAAACCAGAACGCCCAAAATGATACCGCAACAATCTCCCCAGAAAGTCAAACCCCTCAGGATGAGGATTCAGAGATTGTCTTTTTAGAGAGCGTTAGAAGCTACACGCGTAATGTGGAGAGATTTAAGGCCACCGAGCACTATGAGGAGTTTAGGTTTGCTAACCTTCACCAAATAACGTCCACCGATCACAGTGTTTTTGCTATACATCAGGCGGTGCAATCGCTCATAGAAAGGTTGTTACGCGCTGTGGGGCCCAATGATTTTTTCCAGCTACGTTTCCAGGGGCAGGGTTTTGATAGTCCGTTGTTCACCAGAAGGGCATCGCGTGATGTGTTTGACGCCGTAGACTTTTTAGAAAAACTTTCGCAGCTTTTACAGAGCAAGGCTGAACCACTCGCCTATGGCACTTTCCCAGTCATAGCCCTCATTGTACGGGTCCGTGAGGGGGGTGTTTCCCGCCCTTTAAAGAGCCAGATAATAGGTAAGAAACAGCGTTGGCTGATCGACTTTAACAATTACTCAACCAACACCTGTCTTGCGGCCACCATCGCTGGGTTGTTGATGGGGCGCGACACCACCAACGCGGTCATCCTGGCTAGAGCGTCTGAAGCCCATAAGGTTCTTGAAATACCTCCAGACCGTCTGGTCGGTTTTGGTGACATCGGTCTTTTTGGGAACTATTTCTCAGTGACTGTGAAAGTTCTTTATCACAACGGCTCTTGGAAGTACTTTGCAACAGGGGCCCGTGTGGGGAACAAGACTGTATATGTCCTTCACCATGATAAGCACTTTTACGGCATCTTGAACCTTAAAGGTTTTCTGGGAGTCCGATACGTGTGTACACATTGTGACCACATATACAGCAATATGGAACGTCATCAGTGTGAAATGCATTGTAAGATGTGCCAGAGGGATGGGTGCGTCGTAGACGCAACCATGAAGGTGAGGTGTTGCACCTGTTAGATGTTTTGTCGCTCTCAAGACTATTTGAACATCCATAGGAAAGCTGCTAGATGCAGCCCTAAAATGGATTGTTTTGAGTGTGGTCAGTATGTGGCTGATGATCCCAAATGCAGGGGTATGAATTGCCCCCGGTGTCAGATGTCTTTTGATGCTGGTACCAACCATCAGTGCTACATGGTTAAAGGCAGGCGCCAGACCAAAACCGAAGCATACATCGTGTTTGATATAGAGTGCACACAGGAGATGGGAATACACCATATCTAACTATATTTATGCACACCATCTAACTTCCAACGCCAGCTGGGAGTTTGAAGGTAGAACGTGCTTTGGTGATTTCCTTAACAGCTTCATTCAAACAGAATTCAAAGGGTACACCATCTTGGCCCACAATTCAAAAGCCTACTGTTAGAAATGGGATCCCCAGCTGGCCAGGGCTTGCGCCAAAGTCAGTCAGAGACCACCACTCCTAAGTCAGGGCAAGGGAGTTACACGCCAAGATAACCCCTGCTCACCCTCTAGGTAACGTGGCGCGAGCAGCAAGGCTAAACTTGGAGGCGATGTGAGTTAAGTATTTGCGCACGCACCCCAGCAACAACACCCAAGGCCCACCACAAAGGAAACTCCACACAAGGTTATATATAAAAATAGCCTTTGTATTATACCAAAACACATTAGATATAACACATACTTTACAATGTGCCAACAGGCACGGGCAGAATTTACAGGGGATATGTACAAGACAGGGCCACCTGGACCACTGTCAGGAATCAGCACTTTAGGACTTAGCACTTGGTAGAATTAGCACTTAGAACATAGAATATAAATCACTGTAGCAAAAAAATAGAACATAAAGCACACAAACAGTAACTACTGGTAAAGGTTAAGTACCAGCTACGCAATCCTAACCACCTTAGGAACAGGTCACGCAGGGAACCAGGACCTCACTAGCACGTCCTGTACTAGAAGAAAACAACCAACTAAATATCACCATACATTTTAGGGGTATAGACCTGGGAACAAAACACATGATGTATAAACCTACATTCAGCGGTGTAAGGAAGAAAGACACATGATGCATCAACAACACATTCAGAGGTGTAAGAACAAGGCAAGTGACGCATAAAAACACATTCAAGGGAGGAAAGCACAATTGCGCAAAAATCACCTAAGCCACCACCTGTGGCAGTCCCTAGGCCAACTGGCCTTGTTGGGGCTAGGACGCCCTGTCTCCCAGTGTCAGGGGCCTAAACGTGGCAGCTGCCCACGAAGTGCTGGGCAGCTGTGTAAGGAATGAGGGGGCCAACGTAGGAGCCTTCCAGGCTCTGGAACAACAATGTGGGCAGGGAGCCTTTCTGGGCTCTGAACCAAGGAATGTAGCTGTGAGCCTCTCTGGGCTCCAAATCACAATGTGCCCCCTAGAGCCTCCGTGGCTCTGAAAACAAAGGTGCCCGTTGGAGTCCCTCCTCTGGGAACTCAAAAAACGACTGTGGCACCCCAGAGCCTCTCGGGGCTCTAACACAAGAATGCGGCCTTGCTGGGGGAGCGACCCGCTGACTGCTGGGGCCGCTCTACCCTCCCAGTCTCCCTCAGGAAAGTCGGCCCTACTGGTGGAGGGGGCCGGGCACCGGCAATGCACCCCGATAGCCTCCCTCCTGCTCTGCCTGTAATGGGCACTCTGAGCCTGGCTCGGCTCTAAACAATTGACTGCCCCCCAGGAGCCTCTCGGGCTCTAACAACAATTGCGGCCTCTCGGGGGCCTCTCAGGCTCCGAAAACAACTGCGGCGCCTTTCTGTGGGAGTCCCCCCCTCTGGGGGACTCGAGAACAACGGCCCGTCGTTGGAGTCCCTCTGGGTCTCTAAAAGAATGCCCCGGGATACTGGAGCCTCGACAGGCTCAACAACAGGTAAGGCCCCCACAAGCCTTTCACTATGGGGGAGGGGCGGGCACCGGCAATGTGCCCCGATGCCCCCCTCCCTTCCCGGGCACTCACCGGTCTCTGGGGCTGCTCCTCGGCTTGGTGCGGCGGTAGGGGAAGCCTTCTCTCCTGGACTGCGGGGCTCTCTTCCCAACACGGGAGCCTCGCGGCCGGACTCCTCTTTCATTTTCCGGCTCCGGGGCTCTCCCTTGCTCTCCGTAGCCCCGGGGGAGGGACGCCGGCTGCGGGGCGGGACTTTCGGTCGGCCGCGCTCGGATTGGCCGGCCGGCCAACCACTTCTGGGTCGTCGCGGGCAGCGCGGCGGCCCGTTCCAGGCACTCGTAGGCGGGGGATAAGCAGCAAATGCCGGGTGGGCACCGGCTCTTTAAAGATAAATAAAGCGCTCCCAAAGCGCTACCGAAAAATAAAGCGCTCCCTGCGCTCTAGGCAGATAAAGCGCTCCCCAAGCGCTGTAAGCAAATTAAAGCGCTCTTAAGCGCTGAGTCACAATAAAGCGCTCTCAAGCGCTAAAAGGCAATCAAAAGCGCTCCCAGGCGCTAGGGGCCAACAAGCCCAGCAAAAGTCCTCCTAGGCAGGCAGGGGGGGGCAAGGCTGGGCCCCGAGCCAGCTCACTGGATCTCCAGGCATGGAGACAGTTCAAGTGGCGGACCTAGGCCCAGAAACAGCAGCAGCCCCCTCAGGTAGGATCCTGGAAGAGATCAACTTGTTAGGGGACACAGCCCCTTCTTATACCTTAAATTCCTTTGTCTGTAGGTGTAGGGTGGGGGAGAAACCAGTCACAGCTGGTTTTGGAGCACCCATGATGTGCTCAGCCCCCACTCTATTCACTGGCAGGGCTAGGGTCATTAGACGCACCACAGGGGGCGGAGCCAGCATTGTGTAGGGAAAACCCAGCCTCATTCAGGACACAGGTGCACTCCTCCCCAGCTATCAGCATGCTAGTCTCCCACTCACCACCAGGCAGACCCATCCAGCCTTCCTGGAGCCAGGCTCACCAGCCAGCTCCAGCCAATCACACTCCACACTAATATGCCAACTCCTAGAAGTGGCATTTGTACACAAGACACAATCATGCCACATACATCATTGCGAAGCATTCACTCTCACGAGTTCGCACATACCAAATTTGAGCATGCACACCTCACGCATCAGGAACTACTAGCGACACAGACATTCCCCATGCATTCCTATGGGAGGGCAGGCCAACCTTACTCCAAGCACTCAGAGTGCGCACGCACTTTCCACTGGGACACAGTGAAAGTGTGCAGAAATCAAAAATCACTACCACCAGGTCACCATTAAAAGCAAAAAGTTTAGCGGTGAATCTGCCAGAAGGGCCAAGTCCAACACCTATGACTCGTTCTTTATTTTGCAAAATATGATTCGTGAAAAAGTACAAGTAGACCTCATCACTCAGGGTTCCAATCTGATGCTGTTAACAGCTGGTCAGTTACAAATAAGGTTTATAGACACTTTATTTTTTTACCCATGAAACTGAGCAAGCTTCCAAAGCCTTTGGATTCCCTGGGTGTAAAGGTTATTTTCCACACTTTTTTAATACCTGGGCTAACCAGGATTAAGTGGGCCCCATGCCCCCTCCTGACAGTTACGGGGTTGAATACATGATGCCTGCCGAGAAAGAGAACTTTCAACAATGGTACTCTGAAAACCGTGAAAAGGAGTTTCATTTTAAAACAGAGTTGAAAGCTTATTGTCAGGCTGATGTAATGATCCTGCGAAAAGCGTGCAACCTCTTCAGAGATGTTGTGGTGGAGATGACTAAGAAAGTCAAGCTGTTAAAAAGCAAGAAGCCTCAAAGGCCAACGAAGGTCAGAGCTATGAAACCCAAGATGCCTAAAATGGTAAAGGAAAGCTAGGCCCTGAAACCCGAGAAGGATCAGTCTCCAAAGACGGTCGAATACATAGAAACATTACTTTGGCCTCCATGTTTATGTCCATCTATAAACACATGTTTTTAAGACCCAAAAGTATAGCTCTAGTACCGCCTGACCTCTACAATGGCAAACAGAAAGGTTATTCAACGCCGTCGATCTGCTGGCTAATGTACATCTTTGCGAAGGAAGACATACAGATTCACCACGCCTTACAGGGCGGTGAACACCGTGTGGGCCCCTATTACCTGGATGGGTACGCTGTAATTGAGGGTGTGCCGACGGCCTTCGAATACAACGGCTGTTTTTACCACGGCTGCCCTCAATGTTACAAGCCTCAAGAGTTTAACAGATTGCTGGGTGCCAAATTTGAACACTTACACAGACGTACTCTGTTGAAGGCCCAGTATGTTGAAAATGTGGCTGTGCTATGCAGGTTATTTGGAAGCACGAGTGGTTAGAGATGCTAGCAACCGACACCGAGCTCTGTTCTTTCCTACAGAATCGTGCTTTACCCGAACCCCTGGAACCTCGCGAAGCCTTATTCGGCGGTCGTACAAATGCCATACAACTGTACAAGGCCGCTGTTGCGGATGAGAAAATACACTACTATGATTTCATCAGTCTGTACCAGTTTGTGAACAAAATGAAGGTATACCCATTAGGACACCCCACCATCATCTATAGAGATTTTAAGCCCATATCCGAATACTTTGGGCTAGTCAAATGTGAAATCTATCCTCCAAGACAGCTTTACTTTCCTGTGTTACCATACAGAGTCGATGGTAAACTGATGTTCCCCCTCTGTCGAACATGTGCTGTGTTTAAAGAGGCTGGTTATTGTGGGCACACCGAAGAACAAAGGATGCTCATAGGGACCTGGTGCAGCATCGAGGTAGAAGCTGCCTTAGAGAAAGGTTACAGGCTCGGGAGGATCCACGAGGTGTGGCATTTTAAGAGGACCTCTACACGACTCTTTGCCCCGTACATTAATCTGTTTCTCAGAGACAAGCAGGAAGCCTCGGGGTATCCCGAATGGTGTACTAGTCAGGATGCAAAGCAGAAGTACATCGAGGACTACTACCTTCACGAGGGTATCCATTTACGACCCCAATTGATAGAGGTCAACCCCGCCCGTCGACAGTTAGCCAAACTCTGTATCAACTCCTTATGGGGAAAATTCGCTCAGCGTACAAATCTGTCAAATACGACCTTAATAACAGATTCTGACAAACTGTTTAAGTACCTCTTTGCCCCTTGTTACGAGGTATCCAGCTGCGAGTTTATCGATGACGATACCGCGGCACTATGCTGGAAATACACCAAAGCATACCCCACAACGTGTAACAACATAAACATCTTCATAGCAAGCTTCACGACAGCCTGCGCTCGTCTAGAGCTTTACAGGGTTATGGATAAACTCCAGGACCGCTGTTTGTATCACAATACAAAGCCACACACCACTCCGGCCATAACACTGGGAATCCCAGTAGGATATAAAATCTTAAAGCTCGACCGCCCGATAAAAATCGGAGGCGGAATAGCCATAATATACAAAGAATGTTTAAAAGTCTTCTTAATTGAGCAGAGTAGTTGCCCATTGATGGAAGTGATGATATTTAAGATAACATCAGGCTCTAAGGAAAACTGGAAATATATCGTCCTTCTGGGCCCAATACTGGTTTCTCCCTCTCTCTAACAGAGCTAATAGCACAACATCTTAAAGCTAAAGAAAACTTTCTCCTACTAGGGGACTTTAATGTTCATGCTGATATCTCCGACCACCCAGACACCCTGCCCCTGCTATCGGACCTTGCCCAGCTAGGATTTCAGTTGCAGAATAATGGGTCCACCCATACAGGAGGACACACTCTAGACCTCATTTTTTCTAATGTCCCTACTATATGTACTCACCCACCGACCCGAGTCAACTGGTCAGACCATTGCCTAATTGCATTTACCCTCCCCGGCTTAGCCAAACCTGCTAAACAACCCCCTGCTCCCCCCATATGGCGTAGACAATGGCAGAGGGTCACCTTAGATGAGATCCAGAAAGTATGGAAAGAACCACACATAATAGCTACAGATGATGTAGAATCAGCTCTTTTTAAATACAATCTAGCACTAAGGGAAGCAGTAGACCTCCTAGCACCGCTGAAACTTATGAAACAGCACCCCACATCATAGCAGGAGAAATGGTATACTGAAGAGCTCAGAATAGAAAAGCAGAACTGTAGGAGGTTAGAAAAAGTATGGAGAAAGTTCCATACTGAAGACAGCAGGAAAAATCATTCAGAAGCTTTATCTTCTTATTATAAAAACATCAGACTAGCCAGGAAAAATAACCTGACATCACAGCTAGCAGAAGCCGGGAACTCCTCAAGAGAGTTGTACAGGATCCTACAGACTTTTGTGAAACCCTCAGCCTGCGAGAGTCCTGATCAATTCTCCCAAACCCTATGTAATGACATTTCTCTTTTCTTTGAAAATAAAATAGATGCTATCTATGACAAAATTATTATGGCCAATAACTCTAGGGACAGTGCCGAATGCATCTTGACACCCTCCAGCAATAGTAAAGTTAAGCTAACCGCCTTTCCTGAAGCCAGTCATACGGAAGTCCTGTCATTGATAAGTAGCATCAAAAAAGGCTCTCCGTTAGATCTTATCCCGGCCAAAATAATTACTTCACTAAGCAGTCTATTTTGCCCAATGATACAAACAATTATTAATCTCTCCTTTAAAGAAGGACAATTACCACAAGACTGGAAAAATGCAATAGTTAACCCTATCCGTAAAAACACGGCCTTGCCATGGACAGACCTCTCCAATCTTCGCCCCATTTCCCTATTGCCGCTCTTAAGCAAACTGGCCGAGAAGCATGTGAACACACATGTGTCAAAATTCATCGAGGCCACAGGGGGTCTGGACCATTCTCAATCAGGGTTCAGACCCAACTACAGCACCGAATCCGTGCTCCTCTCCGTGGCAGATAACATCAAGATGACACAGGATAGAGGAGGCTCCATGATTCTGGTGCTGTTAGACCTGTCTGCAGCCTTCGACACTGTGTCACATGAGATCCTTCTCGGCCGTTTGCAGAGAGTTGGAATTGGAGGCGTAGCTCTGTCCTGGTTGGAGAGTTTTCTCACTGGCCGCTCACAAAGTGTCAGCCTGGGCTACTACTGTTCCACCTTTAGGGAGCTCACCAAGGGGGTTCCAGTGAAAAATCTGGGAGTAAGACTGGATTAAGACCTGGTTCTAAAAGAACATGTGAACTTAGTGACAGGATCCTGTTTCCGGACAATCGGTCTCCTGAGAAGGGTTTTTCCCTTCTTATCAGATGTTTATAGAAAGACCCTTGTCCAGGCCCTTGTAATAAGTCGATTGGACTATTGCAATGGTCTTTTCATCTCAGCAAATGAATACGTGCTCAACCGTCTTCAAGTGGCCCAACACATTGCGGCCAGGCTGGTCCTCAATGTCCCCTCGAGAACACCATCTAGGTCCCTACTGGAACAGCTCCATTGGTTGCCCATACGTCAGCGAATCAACTTTAAGATTTGCTGCATCATACATAAGAGCCTTTATGGATCAGGCCCCCAATACCTGACTCAGAAATTCCAAATCCATAAACCGGAACATCTTTTGCGTTCAAGCAATCAATCCTTACTAAAAATTCCCCCCATTAAGAAGGCCAGGCAGGGCGGCCGAGCAGTTTCATACATAGGACCCTCCATCTGGAATAAACTCCCTATCGGTGTGAGACAAAATGCTAATCTTCTATCATTCCGGAAAGCACTCAAGACATATCTCTTCTGTGAGACATAGCTCCCTATTTTACACCCACTAAAGGCACCGAATCTGGCACCATCAGCGAATCAAGCGCGGAGATACCCCTTCAGGGGTTTAGTCCAGCGTTATATAAGCAAATAAAATAAATAAATAAATACCGACTCTGTGATTTTTGTGAGTAAGCCGGGGGAGGAAGACCCTCCCCTTGGAGATTATCTTGGTAATTTGACCAGCGAGATCGATAAGGATGAGCATATAATAGAATGTACTTTATCCGGACCTAAAACATACTCCTACCGCACAAACAAGAACAAAGTGTGTATGAAGGTCAAAGGCATAACCCTAAACGTCAAGAACACCCTAAAAATCAATTTTGACAGTCTAAAGAATCTGGTGCACGAATAAGCGGCTTCAGCCGATTGTGAAAATGCTAAAACCATAGTTGTGAACCAGCCGTGCATAGTCAGATCCAAAAAGAAGTGGGAAATTACAACACAGCCCTTACATAAAACCTTACATGTTGTTTTTGATAAAAGGGTCCTGACCACTGGCTATAAAACGCTACCGTACGGCTATTAGACCCATTAGAGAGACAAACCCCCTAACATGGACACCAGATTCCAACATCCATTCTCCTGCGTGTTAGCAGGGCCCTCAAACTGCGGTAAGGGCTACTTTATAAAAAAGCTCTTAGAAAACGCTGTCTCTGTTCTATCCCAGACCCTTAATAACATTGTATGGCTTTATTCATGCTGGCTGCCGCTTTATACAGCCCTGGCCCGCAGTTTTCCCTATATCAGATTTATAGAAGGTATTCCGGATAATCTCAACGATGATGAGTTACTGCCACCGATCAGGGTTAACATGATAATTGTCGATGATCTTGTGCGTGAAGTGGGCAATCATCCGGAGTTAGAGAGAGCTTTTACTCAATATTCACATCATCGCAATCTAAGTATCTGTTATATTGTGCAGAACTTGTTTTACAAGGGTAAGAACAGCAGATCTATAGCTCTCAAAGCTTTGTATCTTGTTTTATTTAAAACCCCTCGTGACAAACAACAAATAGCCGTCATAGCTAAACAAATGTACACCGGAAACACCCACTTCTTCATGGAAGACTTTAACGACGCTACATCAAAACCCCACGGTTACCTACTGGTCGACTTAAAAAATGAAACTCTAGAAAACTATAGATTGAGGGCTGATATTTTTCCCCTCGAGCTACCAGTCGTTTAAACGCCAAGACCCAAGAACAGGTCCTATAAAAAACAGGTTTGATGACTTTTAGAGACATTTACAGCCAGGACCTTATAATACAAGGTGTTGACCATGTCGGCCCGTCTACAACGTAATTTAGCTCTCCTGAAAATGTTTGTTACAGCCAGTCCCCAACACAGAAAGGCCATCCTGTGCGCTGCTTCTGATGACTTAGTGTCTGCCATTGCAGAAATAGCCCTAAACACCCTAAAAGGCAACATACCTATCTCAAGGAGTCAGTTACAGGTTCTGAAGAAGAAGAGGGGTCTTATCAAGAAGCTCAGTAATAAAAGGGCCTCACTCATTACCAAGAAGAAGCTGGTGAAACAGTCTGGGGGGTTTATAGGCGCTTTGCTGCGTATAGCTATACCTATAATCACAAGCCTCCTCGCGGCACGGTGATGGAGCACGCCACAAAAATGTATATGGTTCCTAAACAGCAAATGGACCAGCTGGGCTCTTCGCGGACAACGCCTGGGATATACGCAGAAATGAGACTCTACGATTGGATGCTGAAATTAAAGACATTTTGAACCGTACTGATCTAAACCCCTATGACAACGCTAACCTTCACACCAGCACCCTTAAAAACTTTTTAAGTTACTACACCCAGTGGAATACCAAAAAAAACAAGCTGACTCCATATACCCAGGACTCTGAACAATCAGCAGTCCCTGAGCATGGCCCTCAACCCCTACAAGCACTGCCGGACCTTGCGCCACCCTCTGATGCCTTTGTTGGCGACCTCTTAAAAAATATAAGTCAAAGGCATAGAGGGTCCGCGCAAATGTTGATTAATAAACTTTCAGCTTCTAAAGACCTAACATCATGGAATGATAGAGGAGAATTTCTCTACAAAGGACAACTGGTTGCAGGGTCACACATGTACGATCTAGTCAAATGGCTCACACACCCCAAAATCCTAATGCCTCAAAATGCACCTCGCGGCTGGGAGCAGTTTTTGTGAGCCGTTGCTGAACTCAACATCCCCTCCACGCTCGTGGGTAACAACGAGCACCGGCGTTTGCTTGAACATTTAAAGACACCCCTCCCTCCATCGCCTGCAGGCTCTGATGCGCCACTGCTATCCCCCGTGTGGAGTACCCCCATGGTGCCGGATGTACGGCGAAAAAGACATTTGTCCAAAACCCATACATGGATTCAGCCTTAATGGTTTTTAATTAAAATGTACCGTTTATGTGTATAATCGTGTCTGATTTTTCTTCATAAGTTTATTCGCCGGAGTTTGTCATTGTAATGCTCAACATACAGTCCTGTTTATAATAAACACTTTTATAACTTATCATCCCGTCTCAAGCGTCTTTTTTAAAACATTTTTTAAATTATGGTGCATGCATAAGCAATAAAAATACAGAGACTGAATGCCTGATTTTTTAAAAAAATATTGTCTTTTATTTTTAGATGTTCATCATTACAAAACATAAGTTATAAGCACGTACAATTTTGACAAGCAACATATTCGGTTTTTACAGGTCTGACTAAGGATAAGGATGAAGGTTCTCACAGCACCATTAGTTAATCATTGGCAAACTATGGCTCACAAAGAATCTGATCTCAAATGGACAGTCATCCTGTATTGCGTGTTTTGTATTGTTTTTTCTTGATATCTGTGTTGAACTTTAACCAACATATAATTCTGAAAACTTTCATGAAAAATAAAAGTGATTTATTCTGACATAAGTGTCCAAACTTGCAATTAGTTTCACTCTTTGCACGTAGAAACCCAATTCAAATAGTAGACGCAGTATTGGCTTCTGTGTTGTTGTTTAGTGCTCAAGAGGCTTGGCCTTACTGTGGGAAGCCCACACCCAGTGTTGTTTTCTCACTGCATGGCAAAGTTAGCCATGCGGTCGTGTATGGGCACAGCACACTCTGGTTCACCACTGCCACCCTCTGGTTCATCACTACCACCCTCTGGTTCACCACTGCCACCCTCTGGTTCACCCCTGCCACCCTCTGGTTCACCCCTGCCACCCTCTGGTTCACCACTGCCACCCTCTGGTTCAGCACTGCCTCACTCTGGTTCACCCCTGCCACCTCTAGTTCAGCACTGTCACCCTCTGTTTCACCACTGCCACCCTCTGGTTCACGACTGCCACCCTCTGGTTCATCACAGCACCTCTGGTTCACCACTGCTACCCTCTGGTTAACCACTGTCACCCTCTGGTTCAGCACTGCCACCCTCTGGTTCACCACTGCAATCCTCTGGTTCACCCCTGCCACCCTCTGATTCACTACTGCCACCCTCTGGTTCATCACAGCACCCACTGGTTCACCCCTGCCACCCTCTGGTACAGCACTGTCACCCTCTGGTTCACCCCTGCCACCCTCTGATTCACCACTGCCACCCTCTGGTTCATCACCGCACCTCTGGTTCACCCCTGCCACCCTCTGGTACAGCACTGTCACCCTCTGTTTCACCCCTGCCACCCTCTGGTTCATCACAGCACCTCTGGTTCACCACTGCCACCTTCTGGTTAACCACTGTCACCCTCTGGTTCAGCACTGCCACCCTCTGTTTCACCACTGCCACCCTCTAGTTCTCCCCTGCCACCCTCTGGTTCACCACTGCCGCCCTCTGGTTCATCACAGCACCCTCTGGTTCACCCCTGTCCCCCTCTGGTACAGCACTGTCACCCTCTGGTTCACCACTGCCACCCTCTGGTTCACCACTGCCACCCTCTGGTTCATCACAGCACCTCTGATTCAGCACTGCCACCCTCTGGTTAACCACTGTCACCCTCTGGTTCAGCACTGCCACCCTCTGGTTCACCACTGCAACTCTCTGGTTCACCGCTGCCACCTTCTGGTTCACCCATGCCACCCTCTGGTTCACCACTGCCACACTCTGGTTCACCCCTGCCACCATCTGGTTCATCACTGCCATCCTCTCGTTCACCCCTGCCACCCTCTGGTTCAGCACTGCCACCCTCTGGTTCAGCACTGTCACCCTCTGGTTCACCCCTGCCACCCTCTGGTTCATCACTGTCACCCTCTGGTTCATCACTGCCACCCTCTGGTTCACCACTCCCACCCTCTTCCGAGACCTTTTGTGACGCAGCTGCAGTACAAAATATGCATCATGGTGCTGGGTATTAACAACGTGACGCATCTGAGAATGCGTCACGTCGTAAAGCCCTGCGCCATCAGGAGGCGTTCCGGCGCAGGGGAGGGCGTTCCTGCGCAGGAACGCCTCCTAAAAGTGGCTGAGTGAAATCTACAAGAATTCACTCCGTCACTTTTAGGCCAATGCTGCGTCAAACCCTGCGCCTGCTTGAAGCAGGCGCAAGGCTTGATGCAGCATTGGGGAGATAGGGCCCCCCAGAGCATTGCTGGATCTGCGTCGCAAGCTCGACGCAGCTCCAGCAATGTACCGCTTTTACGGCACAGATGCGTGACGCATCTGTGCCATTTTTGCCACATGGTGCGCCGCATTGTAAATGCGGCGCACCATGGGTGGCGGAGCTGCGGCGCACAATAACTGGCGCATCCCTGGGGATGCGCCAGTTATTGTAAATCTGCCCCTATACATTTAGCCAACGAGGGAGCACTTACTGATAAGACAGTAGAAAGTACTCCAGTTGAGTAGAGGTATTGCACAAAAAGGTGGCATCTTCGTGGACAAACACGCAGGGCGGGATTCATTCTGCCCTCTGTTAGACTCCTTTTTTAGTGTCCTTCTGCCCTCTGTTAGACTCGTTTTTCCCTTGTTTTTCTGCCCTTCTGTCCTCTGTTAGACTGTTTTTTGTGCCCTTCTGCCCTCTTTTAGACTCGTTTTTCTGCCCTTCTGTCCTTTGTTAGACTGCTTTTTGTGCCTTTCTGCCCTCTGCATCACCACATCATCACTCAGCGCTACCCCAGCATTACTCAGCACCACCACATTATCACTCAGCACCACCACATTATCACTCAGCACCACCACAGCACCAATCAGCGCCACCACAGCATCACTCAGCGCCACCACAACATCACTCAGTGCCACCACATTATCACTCAGCACCACCACAGCACAACTCAGCACCACCAAAGCATCACCCAGCACCACCAAAGCATCACTCAGCAGCACCAATCAGCACCACCACAGCACCATCTGGTTCACCACTGCCACCCTCTGGTTCATCACTACCACCCTCTGGTTCACCACTGGATGGCATCAGTGCCTGTCAGCCAACCCAGGCTAGTTCACAATGGCTCACATGAACTCATACCCTCTCTAAATTAACCAGTGATTTTGGCAATCTCGAACCTGACCCTCTAGTCCCCAAGGGAACCATGGAAACAGATCCTCCCCTTTTGTTACTACTTACTAATGCATGCCTGTAGTTTACTAATGCATGCCCCTAGTAAACAAAAGGACGACACAAAAGAAGTTCACAATAGATTTATTGCAACTATCATAGTCTATTATGAAGCAAATATGCTGCGATCATTAGGCAGATGCAACTGACTGTATAGAATAAACATCCCAACCATGGCAAATTATATATTTGTCTAGGTCTACCCTTACTATGTAAGCACATGGATATATTTGCGATTTGCTGAGATTGGTCTAGGATCTCATACCTGGTGTATGTAGTTAGGTGGTCCACATCATGAGTGTAAATTTAGTTTAAGCTGGGCTGCATGCCTGGCACTGCTGTCATTCCAGAACAGTTGTCTCTGCCTGAATTCCCCTCTCTGTCCCGCAAAGGGATAGGACGAAGTTTATATGATAAAACTATTGTACTGGAGAGCAAAGAACCTTAGGAACTGTTGCTGAATGAAAACAGTGCACTATGTTGTTATGTATTCCCAGCGACCTTGCACAAAATGTGTAGAGGAAATCCCAAGAAGATTGCCTGAACAAAACACAACATGTATTCTCAAAACACTGTCCCAAAAACAAATGGATGATATGTGGATAAGCCGAGCAAGCAGAGGCAACCTAAAATGCGTAAAACGCAAAACTAAGGGAGAACCAAAGTGGGCCCAGAAAGGAAATCACTACAAGCCAAGATAATTGGCTTGCCATCGTAATCAACTCAGTCCTGCTGTATTGAGTATAAGCTGTTCCACAAGCCAAAAAGTACATTGTAAGTACTCAATTTAGTGGAAGCATCCAACTTCAGCCCAATCAAATCCTCTACTTATATCAATATGTGGGTGAATCCTACACTCCTCTAATCCGTAGCATTCTGTAAGCTCATTTGTGTTGATTACACAAGGTAAGGGACAGCTATGCTTTCAAGGCAGACATAAAATTGCATGTGGATTACTGTAGTCCAGGGCATCCCATGCTGCTCTCAAAGACACAACTGCACGATGAAGCCTAAAGTTAATGATTGAAAAGGAAGAAAATCTGTGCTGCTGCCAGAAAAAAAACAAATACCATAAATAATCTTATATAAGATAAACATGTACATGGCCCTGAAACCTCAAGATCCATGCCATTGTAAGCTTAATGCTTGGTGCGTGCTCATGAAGTTGGATAAACAAACAAAATAATCACAACTACATGGAGGAGGATGCATTTTTTGTGTGCCCAGTCAAAACATGTAGACCTGTCCACCAACATGTGGGAGGAGCCAAGCAACTCTCTGTAGTACTTCTGAAAGTTCTTTTTTAAATTGATTACATACGGCCAGTTGACAACGGCTTTGTCAAGCCAGACCTAAAAGGGTAGAAGAGAAGAACAAATTAATAGGTGGATAACTATCTCTAGCCCTGCAGAAAACTTCAATGAAATTTTAAATTAGAATATCAATTTTTTATTTAGCCCAAACTGAGCCCCAAGGAATCAGAGCACTTTACATAGGCACCAGTTGCGTTACAGATGGACACATTCCTTTTGTTAGGCACAAGGAGATTGAGTGATTTGCCCAGAATTACAGGATGTTGAGCATCCCAGCCGAGACTCAAACCCGGTTCTACAGCTTCGAGGTCGACTGCTCTAGCCCCACAGATTTTTCCATGTCGGGAAAATGTGGTTCATTATTGCTTGTAAAGCAGGGGAACATTACTATCTCTTAATGGAGCGTTACACGTTCAGTGTCTACACAAACATGTGAATTAACTTTTTATAGTCTCCTTATTGTATTGTTTATTGTGGGATACTTATTTATTTTGCTTATATTTTAGTTGAGGGCTACTAGGTTTGTATGGTTCTAGGCTGGAAAGTAAATAAAGTAAAAATTAACAATTAATTGTGAATTGTAAATTCATCATTTAATAGATTTTTAATTATGGAAATCATGGAACGCTGATTTATTTCACTTAATTTTTTGTTGCGCGCAGCTAGGTTTGTAGGGGTATAGGAGAATAGGGTGGAAAATTAATGAAGTAATAATTAATTAACTACTAATTTTAATTTGTAAATTAATTATTTAATTGAATTTTAAGTATGTAAAGAATGGCATACTTATTTATTTTACTTATATATTAGTTGAGGGTACTAGGTTTCTATGGGTCTAGGGTGGGAAGTTAAATAAGTATTAATTAATTAACAATGAGTTACTAATTGTTAATTAATTATTTAATCGATTTTAAATATTTAATGTATGAATACATTTTTTAGTTATAATTTAGGTGTGGGCTGCTAGGTTTGTAGGGGTAATGGGTGGGAAGTTAATACATGAATAATTGAATAACAATTATTTATTAATTGGTAATTATTTTATTGAATAGTAATGATATTAATTGATTCGTTTTTTTAATACATATAAATATTACCTACTGGCTGTCACCAGTAGGTAGTTTTAGTGAAGACCATGTTTCTATAGGAAAAGCATTTTTTGACTTGCCTATAACTTTGGCGCCGTTTAACTAATCTTAATGAACCTTTGCAATGCACGCGTCAAGTTAGGTCTTGTTGTGCATGGAAAGTTTTAGGGGGATCCATCATGTGGGGGCCAAGAAAAAGGGGTGTCAAAAAATGGGTTTTCCCTTGTTAATTCCCATAGGACCACTAGACATGCCTGCAGTCTGAACCGCAGGACAGAATGACACCAAATTTGGCAGAAAGGTATATAAGGTAATGCAGCTTGTGCTTTTTGTTATTTGGTGTAAATCCAATCAGTATTTGTTGAGAAATTTAGAAAATACAGATAGTGATATCTTCCTTTGGCAATCTATTCAAAATAAGGGCATGCTCCCCACTGCCCCGGGGACTGCCACCTCCCCGGGGCTGAACTACAATAGTGTAGGGGGTCCACCACCCCGGGGCTAAATGGCACAATGGAGGGAGGCGCCTAGGCCCCTTCCTGGAGCCATACATGGCTTTGGGGACCCCCACCCCTCAGGTTCGGCTCCTGCTATGTCCTATTTTGACCACCACTGGGACATAGCTGTTTGCCTATGCTTGGCGGGAGCTTTGACAGCTCCCGCCAAGCATAAGCAAACACTCTGGTTTCAGTGGGCAGGAGCAATTAAAGTGCTCCCGCCTGCTGGAAGCGGAGGTTTCATCTCTTTCCCTGCCAACAGACATGCGGGCAGGGAAAGAGATGAAATAGACTGCTCCTGCATGACAGAAGCTGCCTTTCCAGCAGCTCGCTCTATGCAGCAACAATTTGATCTCCCACAAGAGGCAGGAAGCTGGCTGGGACTGCGGGGGCCTTGAGGCTCCATCGCAGTTCAGGAAAATCAATCATTCAATCAATCATAGGCATTTATACCGCGCACTACTCACCCGGAGGGTCTCAAGGCGCTTGGGGGGGTCCGCACTGCTCGAACAGCCAGGTCTTGAGCTTCTTCCTGAAGGAGAGGTGGTCTTGGGTCAGGCGTAGGTCGGGAGGGAGGGAGTTCCAAGTCTTGGCGGCCAGGTGGGAGAAGGACCTTCCTCCTGTTGTCGCTCTGCGGATGCGGGGGACGGCGGCGAGGGCGTGACTGGTCGAGTGGAGATGGCGTTTGGGAGCGTAGAAGTTGAGGCGGCTGTTGAGGTAAGTCGGGCCTTGGTTGTGTAGGGCTTTGTGTGCGTGGGTGAGGAGCCGGAAGGTGATTCTTTTGTTGATCGGGAGCCAGTGCAGGTCTATCAGGTGTCTGGAGATGTGGCTTCGTCTGGGGACGTCGAGGATGAGTCTCGCCGAGGCGTTCTGGATACGCTGGAGTCTCTTCTGGAGCTTGGCGGTGGTTCCGGCGTAGAGGGCGTTGCCGTAGTCCAGACGGCTGGTGACGAGGGCCTGGGTGACCGTCTTCCTGGTCTCGGTGGGGATCCACCGGAAGATCTTACGTAGCATGCGCAGGATGTTGAAACAGGACGAGGAGACGGCGTTGACTTGTCTGGTCATGGAGAGGGAGGAGTCCAGGATAAAGCCCAGGTTGTGTGCGTGGTCTGTCGGTTTGGGTGCGTTGCCCAGGGCGGGGGGCCACCAGGAGTCATCCCAGGCGGAGGGTGAGGAGCCCAGGATGAGGACTTCCGTCTTGTCTGTGTTCAGTTTCAGGCGGCTGGTCGTCATCCACTCGGCCACGTCTTTCATCCCTTCGTGTAGGTTGGCTCTGGCGGTGGCGGGGTCGTTGGTCAGGGAGAGGATCAGCTGGGTGTCATCGGCGTAGGAGATGATGTTCAGGTTGTGTTGGCGTGCGATGGCCGCAAGGGGGCTCATGTAGACATTGAAGAGGGTGGGGCTGAGCGAGGAGCCCTGAGGGACGCCGCAGATGACTTCCGTGGCTTCTGATCTGAACGGGGGGAGGCGGACTTTCTGTGTCCTTCCGGCGAGGAAGGAGATGATCCATTCCAGTGCCTTCTCCTTGATTCCGACGTTGCTGAGGCGCTGCACTAGGGTGCGGTGGCAGACAGTGTCGAATGCCGCGGAGAGGTCCAGGAGGATGAGGGCCGCTGTTTCTCCGTTGTCCAGCAGGGTTCGGATGTCGTCAGTGGCAGCGATGAGGGCGGTCTCGGTGCTGTGGTTGGCCCGGAAGCCTGACTGAGATGGGTCGAGGGATCCAGTCGTCTCGAGGAAGGCTGCCAGTTGCTTGTTGACGGTCTTCTCGATGACTTTGGCTGGAAACGGGAGGAGCGAGATGGGGCGGTAGTTCTTGAGTTCGGTGGGGTCCGCCGTTGGTTTCTTTAGTAGAGCGCTGAGTTCGGCGTGCTTCCAGCTCTCAGGGAAGGTGGCGGTGTCAAAGGAGGTGTTGATGATGTCCCGCAGGTGGGGTGCGATGACAGCGTCGGCCTTGTTGAAGACGTTGTGAGGGCAGGGGTCGGTTGGAGATCCGGAGTGGATGAAGTTCATCGTGCTGATGGTGTCTTCGAGGTTGATCGGTGTCCAGGCGTTGAGGGTGGTGGTGGGGGGCGTTGGTGTGGTCGTGGGGAGCGTTGTTTGTGTGCTGAAGCTGTTGTGTATGTCAGCGATCTTGTTGTGGAAGTAGGATTCGAGGGAGTTGCAGAGGTCTTGCGATGGGGTGATGTCGTTGGTTCCGGCGTTGGGGTTGGAGAGCTCTCTCACGATGTTGAAGAGTTCCTTGCTGTTGTGTGCATTGTTGTCCAGCCGGTCCTTGAATGCTGTTTTCTTGGTGGCGTGGATCAGTTGGTGGTGCTTTCGGGTGGCGAGCTTGAGGGTAGTCATGTTGTCCGGTGTAGGGTCTTTTCTCCAGGCTTTCTCGAGGGCACTGCAGTTCTTCTTGGAGCTCTTGAGTTCGTCGGTGAACCACGGGGCCTTCTTGCTTCCGGGTCTGCTGGGCGGGGTCCTCAGAGGGGCGAGTTCGTCCGCGCAGGTGCAGATCCATTTCGTGAGGTTGTCGGCGGCTTGGCTGGGGTTCGCTGAGCTGGCGGGAGGGTGCTGGCTTAGGGATGCGGCGAGTTGGTCGGCTGTGATCTTGTTCCAGCTTCTTCGTGCAGCCTGTTGCTGGTGGTGGTGGACCGTGGTCCTTCTGAAGGTGAAGTGGATGCAGCTGTGGTCCGTCCAGTGGAGTCCAGTGGCGTGGCTGAAGGCGATGTCTTTGCTGGACGAGAAGACGGCGTCGAGTGTGTGTCCGGCGAGGTGGGTGGGGGTGGTCACCAGCTGCTTGAGTCCGAGGGTGGCGAGGTTGTCAAGCAGGGTGGTGGTGTTGCGGTCGTTGTTGTTCTCCAGGTGGAAGTTGATGTCCCCGAGGAGGATGTAGTCAGCGGAGGGGAGGGCGTGCGGGCTGATGAAGTCAGCGATGTCTTCGCTGAATTGAGTGCGTGGTCCCGGGGGTCTGTAGATCAGGGTGCCCCTGAGGGTGGTCTTGGGGTCTGTGTGGATCTGGAAGTGCAGGTGTTTGGCGGTTGTCAGGGTGTCGTCGGTGTTGGTCGAGATGCGGATGCTGTTCCTGTGGATGATGGCGATGCCTCCTCCAGTCTGCTTGTCGCGGTCTCTCCGGATGATCTTGTAGCCCTCTGGGATGGCGATGGCGATGTCGGGCGCTGAGGAGGCGTTCATCCAGGTTTCCGTGAGGAAGGCAACGTCAGGAGCTGTGGTGTCGAGGAGGTTCCAGAGCTGGACGGCGTGTCTGTGGACGGAGCGGGTGTTGAGCAGGATGCACTTCAGGTGGTTGCTGCTGGTGTTCGGCTTGGTGGGCGCTGGTGCAGTGCAGGTCCGGATGCAGGAGAACTTGCAGGACCGGCAGGTGAAGGGTCCGTGGGTGCGTCTCGGGGTGGCTCGGTAGCATCCAGGGGTTCGGCCGGTGTTGAGTGCGTTGAGGGTGGCGGTGTCGTACGTCCGGTGGGTGGGCAGGGGTCTGCGGGGGCCAGGGGTCCTAGCGCTGGGCGCGGTCCAGGCGCGGACGGGCATAGACGGGCTTACCTTTGGTGCACCTTCGGCACTCAATCGGTGCTCCCGCTGCGCGCGTCCGCTGCGCGGTCGCTCTGGGGGCGTCATAAGAGGGGAGCCGGGAGGGAGGGTCTGCGGGGAGGCGGGGAGCGCGGGAACCGGCGGAAAAGCCTGGGGGCTCGGCGGCGGCCCTGCGGTGGCTGGGGCGTCGCTGGGTGGTCCTGTGGCGGATGGGGCGTAGCTGGGCGGCCCTGTGGTGGCTGGGGCGTTGCTGGGTGGTCCTGTGGCGGCTGGGGCGTTGCTGGGCGGCCCTGTGGCGGCTGGGGCGTTGCTGGGTGGCCCTGTGGCAGCTGGGGTGTCGCTGGGTGCGAGGCTCAGGCAGGTAAGGAGGAGCAGGCGGGAGGTGCGGGGGCGACCAGGCCGAGGGCACTGTGGTCACTCCAGGGCAGCGGTGTGGGACCCCTTAAGAGGGGAGCCGGGAGGGAGGGTCTGCGGGGAGGCGGGGAGCGCGGGAACCAATCGGCGGCCGGGGGGGCGGGGTCTCGTGGGAACCGGCGGGAAAGCCTGGGGGCTCGGCGGCGGCTCTGCGGTGGCTGGGGTGTCGCTGGGTGGTCCTGTGGCGGTTGGGGCGTCGTTGGGCGGCCATGTGGTGGCTGGGGCGTCGCTGGTCTGCCCTGTGGCGGCTGGGGCGTCGCTGGGTGGTCCTGTGGCGGCTGGGGCGTCGCTGGACGGCTCTGTGGCGACTGGGGCGTTGCTGGGCGGCCCTGTGGCGGCTGGGGCGTCGCTGGGTGCGAGGCTCAGGCAGGTAAGGAGGAGCAGGCGGGAGGTGCGGGGGCGACCAAGCCGAGGGCACAGTGGTCACAAAGAGCAGAAAGAGGCTAAATTAAGGTCATAAATGAGCGAAAGAGGCAGAATAAAGGTTAGAAAGGAGCTGCAAGAGTCAGAATTAAGGTGAGCAGAAGGAGGCAGAGTAAAGGTCAGAAACAATAAGATAGCGGCAAAATAGAGGTCAGAAATGAGCAGATAGAGGCAGATTAGAGGTCAGCAATGAGCTGAAAGAGGCAAAATAAAGATGAGAAACAAGCAGAAGGAGGCAGAATAAAGGTCAGAGACAAGCAGAAAGAAGCAGAATAAAGGTCAGAAACAAGCAGATAGAGGCAGAATAAAGGTGAGAAACTAGCTGAAAAAGGAAGATTAAAGGCCAGAAACAGCCTAAATACTGGTTGGAAACGAGCAGCAAAAGGCAGAATAAATTTCAGAAACGAGCAGGAAAAGGGAGAAAAAAGGTTAACAATGAGCAGAAAGAGGCAAGATAAAGGTTAGAAACATCAGCAAGAGGGAGAATAAAGGTCAGAAACGAGCATAGAGGCAAAATAAAGGTCAGAAACAAGCAGTAAGAGGCAAGATAAAAGTTAGAAATGAGCTTTAAGAAGCAGAAAACAGGCCAGAAGCAGGCAGAAAGAGGCAAAAATAAAGGTCAACAATTAGCAGGAAGAGGCAAAAAAAGGTGAGGGATGAGCAGAAAGATGGTAAGTAAAGGTGAGAAATGAGCAGAAAAACGCATGATAAAGGTGAGAAATAAGCAGAGGCAAAATAAGGGTCAGAAATAAGCGGTAATAGACAAAATAAAGGTCAGTAACGACCTTGCTGAGAAGTGCTGAGACCTCGTCAGTGGCTCCACCCCCTTTCTCTACCACGCTGCACAGGGGTCTCTGGGCACACTACTGATTGGGGATGAAGTCCACCTTGGCTGCTGAGGGTCATTGGAGGCTAAGATTCCATATTGTTGCCACAAGTAAGTCCCCCACAGCCGGATTGCTGAATGGTGGTCAGAGATCCCGCCGCCTTTCTCACCCACTCGGCACAGGGGCCTCCTCTGGCACTACTGGTCAAGGGATGAAGTCCACATTGCTGCTGAGGGTCATTGGGGTCAAGAACCCCTATTGTTGTGACAAGTAAGTACCCCACAGCGGGATTGCTGGGATGTCATTGGAAGCCCTGCATCCTTTCTCAACCAATCTGCACAGGGGCCTTCTGGTGCACTACTGGTTGGGGTAAGAAGTCTCCTTGGCTGCTGAGAGTCATTGGGGACAAAGAATCCCTATTGTTGCCTCAAGTAAGTCCCTCACAGCCGAATTGCTGAGAGGTCGTCAGAAGCCCCACCCCCTTTTTCAACCACTCTGCACATCGGACTCCTGGGCACTACTGGTTGAGTGATGAAGTCCCTTTGGCTGCTAAGGGTCAATGGGGGCCAATAATCCCTATTGTTGCAGCAAGTAAGTCCCCAACAGCCGGATTGCTCAGACGTTGTCAGAGGCCCCACCTCCTTTCTCAACCAATCTACATAGGGACCTCATGGTAAACTACTTGTTGGGGGACGAACTCCCCTTTGCTGCTGAGGGTCGTTGGAGGCCAAGAACCCCTATTGTTGTGACAAGTAAGTCCCGCACATATGGGATTGCTGAGACTTCAGAGGCCTGCCCCCTTTCTTAACCACTCCGTACAAAGGTCTCCAGGCGTACCACTGGTTGGGGGATAAAGTTCCCTTGGCTGCTGAGGTTCATCGGGGGCCAAGAACCCCTACTGTTGCTACAAGTAAGTCCCCCATAGGCAGATTGCTGAGATATCGTCAGAGCCTCCCCCTTTCACAACCACTCTGCAAAGTGCGAAGGCCTTCTGGCGCACTACAGTTTGCAGTCATGGTCACTTTCACTCAATTGCGCTCATCTATAGCACATACAAATTTAGCTTCATTGCAGAGTGCAGAGTTTATCGGCAACTCTGCTTTCTCCATGGAATGTTGAGTTTCCAAATTCTGCATACTCCGCGAGCGGAGCAAAATTTTATGTCCAGGTCTCAGACACTTATGATCCCAGTCCTGCTCAGACATTTATGCATCCACACACTCACCCACCCCCGCAGAGACTCACATATCCACTAACCTACCTATATAGCCACTCACACATCCACTCAAAGGTTATAGGTTACAGTTAAGTAATACCATTTTTAAAAATGTTAAAATTCACTGGAAAAGCCAAAGGATACAGGGACGTCATTGGTAGGAAATAGAATAAACATAGAAATTCACCTATCTAATCATTGTAGTTAGGCTCACATCTCACTCGTACAAAACCAGAGAAATTCTGCAGTTATAGTTACCTGAGATAACCATAACTTATCCCCCTCCAATGCAGTGCTTGTAACCTCACATATTACATCACTCACAACATGGTCAATGACTTCACTGATGACACCCCAAATTACATCACTGATGACATCATCCACACAATCACTCACATATCCATTCACACCCCTATACAATTCACAGACCCATACAAGTACTTACGCAACAACTCACTCAACCATAGAGCCACTAACACCCACTCACTTGACTATGCAGGTACTCACACACCCCTCCCTCACTCAAACATCACCTCACACAACCACTCACTCACCCATACAGCCACTCATACAATGAGTCAATCATCTGTGCAGCAACTCAACAGCCACACACATACCCATACAACTACTCACACACCCACACACTCACTTATTCACCTATACAGCCACTCCCACATGCACTGACTCACCCATGCAGCCATTCACATGGAGAAACACTCTCCAATACAGCCACCCATACACCAACTCACTTAACCAAAAGCCCACTCAAACAGCCACTCACTGACCCATACAGCCACTTACATATCCAGTCAATCACTCATACAGTCATTCAGACACCCACTCCCTCACCTATTGTCACTCATATACCCACTCACCTACCTATAAAGCCATTCACTCACCAATAAAGGCATGCACACAGCCACACAGTCACCCACACGGCTACTTACACCCCCACCTTTACACACATACAACCACTCACAAACGTACTCACACACCTGTACAGCCAGTCAGACATCCACTGTAGACATCACAAGTAGGTAGTTATAGTTAGGACCTAGTTTCTATAGGAAGTCTGCCACATTCTATTTGGAATAACTTTGGCGCCGGTCAACGAATCTTCGTGAAATTCTCCAAGAAAATGGCCTGCTCCCCTCTGCTCCTTTCCTGAAAGTTTGGGGGTGATTTGTGAAGCGGGGGCCGGAAAAAAGGGGGTCCCAAAATGTGTTTTCCCCATGCAATTTTCTATAGGGACCTTTAGCCAGGGCTACAGCTTGAACGGCTGAACGGAATTACACCAAATTTGGCAGAGAGGTAGAGTTCGGTTCGCAGAATGGTGTAAATCTGTTCAGTAGTTTCGAGAAAATTACAAGTAAAATCATAGCGATATCTAGAGACAGAGTACTACACGCAGACTGAGATCCATTCAATTACGAGCGCGAGCTGCATGCTGATTGGCTGTCAAGTGTCTGTCGACACTCGAAACCAGGAAGTGTTGGTGGCCATCTTGTGCCTTGGTAGAACCAAGTCACAAGAAAACAGTAAAAAAAAGTTGAGAAATAAGGGAAGGGGGCAGGCTATAAACATTCTGACCCTCTAGGCTTGCTCAGGAGGTCATACATGGATGTTTAGGCTCTATTTTTTATTTTACTTTGTTTAAAGAAAAATTGTGGCGTACGCGTACGGAACTCTGTACAACTACGAGCACGAGCTGCATGCTGATTGGCTGTCAACACTCCTAACCAGGAAGTGTTGGCAGCCATCTTGTTTGTCACGAGAACCGAGTGACAGGAAAACACTAAAACAAAGTTGAGAAATTAGGAAAGGGGGCAGGGTAGAAACATTCTGACTCTATAGGCTTGCTCAGGTTGTGGTACATGGATCTTTAGGCTCAATTAAAACAAAAATTTAAATAAAAAATTGCGGGGTACTCGTGAAGTACTCGTGCGCGGTGGAAAAGGTGAAAAAAAACAGTCCGTTTTATTCATTAGGTCCCGGGGGGGGGGGAGGGGGGGGGGGGGGATTACAGGGGCATTTTCTTTCCATAATGGGGGGCTTGTAAGGTGCCTCGAGCACTGGGGAACGCTACTCGTCTGGTTTTATTTTAAAGTATGCAGGGGTTACGGTTCTACTCCCCACAGTGTCGGGGAGCGGCACCCCTCGGGCCTTTTTAAAAAAAATATGTTTTGAGCTCTCCCTCCCTCTCTTCCCGTACACGTTGCGGGGAACGCCACCTTTCTGGGGCAGTAATATGTAAAATGACCTTCCAGCTCCGGGTACCTGCACTGTCTGGGTTTTTTTATTAATGTTGGGAGGGCGTCACGCGGCCCTCTTAGTAGAACCATTGATGGTCCTGGGGAGCATCATTTCTCAGGGCCGGCTCTTGCAGTGTGTCAGGGTGCGTACTCCCGGGACACTGCTTTTGGTATGGTAGGGCGGCACCGTCGCCGCTCCCACTTAACCACAGCAAACCGTTTTTCTATTTCAAAGAGAGAGCAAGTTAATCTGCTCTCTTTCAAGTAGGAAAGGAGATTGGTAGGACATGGGGAGCCGTCTGGGATCGTGGGGGCATTGGGGCTAAAAGAAAAAAAAAGAGGGCTATATTATCAAGCAAGGGCGATACATTATCGCCGCTTTTATCTGTAGGAAACTGCGGCTAAAGCGGCGATAATACGCTTGATAATATGGCCTTGTTAATTCTCATAGAAGCTTGTGTTCTGGTGTTAACATGGGCTTCTATGGGAAATAACAAGGCCGTATTATCAAGCTTATTATCACCGTTTTATCGGCAGTTTCCTGCCGATAAAACGGCGATAATTTTAACACCGGTCCTTGATAATATGCACCTAAGTTTACTGGTTAAAAAAAGAGGTATATTTCTATGATAGTATGTAAAACTTTCCGTTAGTTTTTTTGTGCAGCAGTTGTACTCTCTACGCATACGCAGCCTCGTTTCGAAGCCCACGTTTTTTTCTTTTTCTTCAAGTTCAACAAGCAAAACTTTCTTTATTTCAGGTATTAAATTTGCCGCTTTCTTTTCCCGGGTAGTGTGTGTCATTCGCTGCTGTACTTTTGTAATATATTAATAATCATACTTGATGTATATTTATTTGAAACGTAGTGCCGAGGCACCAAACATTGATTACGTCTCCATCCACCGCCATTTTAGTAGTTTTTCACCGTTATTTTTATTATATCTGTTACTTTCATTTTACAGTCCTGCGATTTTCTGTGATCGATGAGATTTCCTGTCACAGACACCACAGTGTTTGTCCTTGGCCTCTGATGTTATACTCCGTCCACCGCCATTTTAGTAGTTTTCCTCCGTTCTTTTTATTATATCTGTTACTTTCATTTTACCGTCCTCCTATTTTCTCTGTGATCGATGAGATTTCCTGCCACAGACACCATGGTGTTTGTCCTTGGCCTCTGATGTTATCAGACTTGGTCACACGTATACGTAAAAACTAATTTGAAGGACGTAAGCCACAGCCATTACAACGCGTGTCCGTCAACACAAAGACATTATTAAGATTATGTATTTATCATGCGTGGTAAATGCACAGTATTTTTAAAACCATGCATGGTAAAGGCATGCGTGGTAAAGCTATATGCGTGCGAATTGCTTCATGGTGACGATCACGCGTGCTTATGACTGCATTGTAATGGCTGTTTCCTCCCCCCGGACACTGCAGCAACCGGATCTGGGCTTCGTGGACTCCAGGGCAGTAGGCGGAGGGCCACGCAGCTCCTCATACAATATAGAAATCTTTGTGGGGTGATTGTTTCCGTGGTTTGAGGGGCGTGATTGAGGTCCACACATTTAATTTTGTAGTGGGGTATGTTTTGCACGGGAAAATGTGGCATGAGGTTTGTAAATGTGACACATTGTTTCGTATTATTTTGATTTCTTTTGTAAGTTGTAGTTTATCCAGATGAAATATAACTCAGTAGTTTTCAATCCCAGTCTTGAACATCTTACTATAGTATTTCAACATTATTTTGATTGTGGACCGTCATACCCCCCTCAAAATAAAAGCAGTATGTAGTTTTTTTTATTAACTTTTATTAAAACAATAATTGTAAACAAAACTTAATTATAACTATATTAGAAGCAACTAGAAAAATGACTTTAAAAAAGAACAATATTATAAACAAATTGCGAAATGGACTCCAATAGATGTTCGATTTGTAATCTCCAAAACAAAAAAGAAAATTAGAGTTTAGAACTATGTAGATGTGAGTAAATGAGCGGAAGCATTACAAGTCAAGGTAACTCTACGGTTTTACGTGTGCAGTGTGCCTGGTACAATTCACTTCTGTTATAGTGCTGCCTTTAAGTGGTGTCTATATGGAAGTGCCTACAGCGTTACTGACAGAAAAGTGGCACAACGGGATTGTAAAGATGCAGACTTATTTCTAATGCATTGCAATGAAGGCTTTGTAGATCTAGGTCTCTTTGCTTACCGTTGTATAAACAGTGCGGCCAAACTCTTCGGCCAGTTGAATTCACAACTTCCTTTGAACAATTCTTCTACACGTCCAAGCAGACAGCAGTGTCTATAAGTTTAAGAGAGAAAGAGAAATGATGTCACAGAGAGTGAGAGAGAGAAAGAGAGAAAACAACATTAAAACTGTCTCGCAGAGTCTGGAGTTGACATTTTTTCTTGAAAAGTCAGACATAGATTTACAAGCCCCTTGCGTCACTTTCTCCATGTTAAAAGTGACAGAAAAGTGGCGTAATAAGTTTGTAGATCTGTTTGTCAGACTGTTGTAACCTATCTGTTGTCACTGCTCGGAGGAAATTATTCATTTTGGACACAGAAGCTGCTGCACACTACGCATTCTCTGCTTTCAGAAATAAAGGTAACACTACGGTTTTACATGTGCATTGTGCCTGGTACATTTCACTTGTTATAGTGGCGTGTTCAAGTGGTGTCTATATGGAAGTGCCAACTGCGTTACTGACGCAAAAGTGCCACAACTGGATTGTAAAGATGCGGACTTATTTCTAATGGTTTGCAATGAAGGCTTTGTAGTTCTAGGCCTCTGTGCTTACCATTGTATAAACACTGCGGCCCAACGCTTCAGCCAGTTGAATTCAGAACTTGAGTTGGGCTGTTCTTCTACATGTGCAAGTAGACAGCAGTGTCTATAAGTTTAAGAGAGAAAGAGAAATTATGTCACAGAGAGTGAGCGAGAGAAAGAGGGAGAAAAGAACATTAAAACTGTCTCGCAGAGTTTGGAGTTGAGATTTTTTCTTGAAAAGTGAGAGGGAGATTTACAAGTTCCTTGCTTCACTTTACCCATGTTAAAAGTGACTCAAAAGTAGCGTAAGAAGCTTGTAGATCTGTTTGTCAGACGGTTGTAACCTATCTATTCTCAGTGCTCAGAGGTAATTATACATTTCTACACTGTGAAGCTGCTGCAGACTACTGAGTCTTTCCTTTCACAAATAATTTGTTGTTGTTTCGGAAAGAAAGGGCCATATTATCAAGCAAGGGCGATACATTATCGTCTCTTTTATCGTGGAATAAATCTTCCACACGTACAGCGCCATCTTTCAATCACCCCGATGGCACTAGGTGACAAAGAATTGAGGACCATATGATCAAGCAATGGCGATACATTATCGCCGCTTTTATCGTCAGGAAACTGCTGATAAAGTGGCGATAATGGGCTTGGTGATATGCCCTTGTAAATTCCCATAGCAGCCCAGGTTAACACAAGTACTTGGGCTGCTATGGGAATTCATAAGGGCATAATATCAAACCCATTATCGCCGCTTTATCTGCAGTTTCCTGACGATCAAAGCGGCGATAATGTATCGCCATTGCTTGATAATATGGTCCTCAATTCTTTGTCACCTAGTGCCATCGGGGTGATACACCATTCCACCAAGCACTCAAAATTATTATTCAAATGTCCAAAAGTAACTACAAGTTCATGTGTTCCAATCTTCTTCTTTATTGCTTCATAAAGTTTTTCATAGCAGATTTCATACACACAGCCAACACGTGTTTCGTCTTGTCAGTATATGACAAATGACTTCTTCAGGGCTGTAAATATACAGAATAACCACAATTAGGCCTAAATTAATCACTCACAAAATAATGTAACCTCCAGGTAAACATCAACTCAATAATCACCGAACCACTAGTGAAAATACACAGTAGTAACAAGGCAGAAATAGGTACCCAACACCAAGAATAAAGCCAAAATCTCCCAAGGGTGACAGAACAATGTGCCAAGTAGGCAACCAAAGTATATATCCCATAGTCATTAAAAGTTATCACACTCATGGCAAATCACTGCCTTATTAAGTATACTTTACAAAGCTGTACAATTCTCAAATTAAATAAACATAAGTCATGTACAACCCGACTAAATCCCTTCCTTTAGGTCTAATTTCTGTAACTTATAAAAGTCTCTCCGAAACTCACCAAAAAAGACTCCCAGCAGATCAGTAAATTCACTTCTCTTAGAATCAGCGTATAGCTAAGCTCAATCAGCTAAAGTAACTGCAGCATCTAACTTCACAGCTTTGAGCGCAGCTCTTCAGTATTACTACAAAAAATGCAACAAACGTAATTGCCAATATTAATTACCCTCACAAGTTAAGCAATAAAAGTATACATTTTATCATGGACCGCTATTTTACCTGTCCGTAGTTGTTCGCAAGGTCTTGCAACAATAATAGTCATAAGCGCAGTCCCATCCTGCAAGTAATTTAAGCATAGTATCAGTGAACGCGGTGCCAGGCATTAAACACGGCACACCGTTACTCTCTATCTTTATATGCCAAATATCCTTAAACGCAAACGCAAAGCCACCCTACAACTCAACAACCTAAACACATTATTCAACCAGCGCTACAAGTCAGGGCTTACCGCGTATCTGCAGGGACCCGTCCTATTCGATTCCGGCGTGTTGCACCGGCGCCATCTTGGAATGGCTTTAAATAGCGGGCTATAGCGAGCGCCATATTTGACTAGTCTAACCTTTCTCTCTCACTTTAAAGTACTTACACTCTCGTACCAAGACTACACCGCTCACTGACAACAAAACAATAATAAATCGCGATGTTCTTTCGAATTAGGTAGACGAACGTGAAACAATCTTCTTCTGAGCAAAAGTGCTATGGGCGGTCTGCGAGATTGCGCGCGCCATGTTTAAACGCTCAGTGCCAGCGTAAAAACCACCATAAACATAACAACTGAGCTGCAAATCATGCTAATTGTACGCAATTTACAATAATAACATCATCAATCTCCTAGTCATTTATAACCACGTCTCCAACATCGTAAGTTCTCAAACTTCCGTGATATCTACCTTTCTTAATTTCATAACTCCCAGCTCCAAATCTCTCGTAACCAATCACAGTACAGTCACAACAAAATCAATCCGCATAAAGGTCTGCTTATAGGATTTAACGGGAGGAAGATTAAAAAATAAAATGAAAAGAAAAGGATAAAAAGAATTAAGGTACCACAAACCAAGGGGGGAGAATACACAGAAGGAGGGGTGCAACATTAAGGAGGAAATTATATCTAACAAACAAATACATAATATTGGTACAAAAACGTATACTGGATTTTTTGACACCTCACAGATTACAGTAACATTAAACATCCCTTCAGATCCCCATAACGGATACCATACATGTGTCAGTTTTAGCAGTTTTCTCCTAGAAAGTATTCAAATTCATTGTCAATATTGAGGCCTCTCTCCACAGCTTTCAGTTTCATCAACCACATCACCTCTCTACGTCTGAGTTGAAGCTGCCTATTCCCACCTCTGGGATCACGCTTAACATGATCAATACCGTGGTAAACAAAGGAATGTTTCTCCTTTTCATGAAAGTTTCTTACCATATGAGAGGCAATCGGGTAACGAGTGTCACCCATTTTAAGTGCTCTAAAATGCTCAACCATACGCTCTCTGAGTTTCCTAATCGTGCTCCCAACGTAAATCTTCTTGCATGAACATACAATAACATAGATTACGAAAGTGGTATCACAATTAATAAACATCTCGATATGGTAGTCTCCAGTATTGTTGTAATTGAATGTCTTAACCCTTGCTTTAGCCCATCTGCACGAACTACACCTGCCACATTTGTAAAAACCTTTTGTCTCATTCAACCAAGTGGGCTCAACATTTTTTATAGGGTAACTAGGGCTGATGTAGCTAGACAGCGTACGACCCTTTCTAAACATCAGGCCAGGTCTATCCCCAATGAAGGGGAGCAGGTCCTTATCCATCCTCAACAGGTGCCAATGTTTTCTCATAACATTGTACAGTTGAGCACTCTCACCACTATAATTAGTAATGAAACGAATCCTAGTATCTCTATCTGTCTCATCCCTTATTTTCTTGTCCAATGTCTTAGATCTCTTTAGTCTGTTTACTCTACATATAGCATCATCAATCACCTTTTTTTGATAACCACGCTTCAAGAATCTCCTAGTCATTTCTGTGAGGTTACATTGAAAATCATTTTCTTCTGAACAGTTACGTCTGGCCCGTACCATCTCACCATACGGTATAGCATTCACCTGTGTCACAGGATGGCAACTTTGGGCATGCAATACAGCATTGCAACTGGTAGGCTTGCGATACATGCGACTGCATAAATTACCTTCTTTCACATATAACTCGATATCTAAGAACGTGATGCTGTTCTTGTCATAGTTCGTAGTAAACTTCAGATTAAGCCTGTTGTCGTTTAAGTAGTCAAAAAAGCCCTTAAGTTCATCAGTTGATCCAGTCCAGATCAACAGGCAGTCATCTATATAGCGCCCCCAGTAATAAATGAACTGCATCCATTTCTTGCCTGACGGGCCCCAGATCCGCTCCGCCTCGAACTACCCCATGAAGAGGTTCGCAAAAGACTGAGCGAATCTCGAACCCATCGCAGTCCCGAGGCGCTGCCTAAACCACTTGCCATCAAACAAAAAAACATTATTCTGTAAGACCAATTTTGTCATCGAGAGAATCATCTGATTATGATCATAAAATTCAGCTGATCTGTTACTTAGAAAGTGGTCCAACGCTTCTACTCCCAGGTCATGATCAATATTGGAGTATAGTGAAACTACATCCAGCGTCACTAATGTCATGCTCTCATCCCACACAAGGTCACACATCAAGTTAAGGACATGTTTAGTGTCCTGTATAAACGAAGGCAAATTTTTAACATAAATCTGCAAAAAAGTATCCACGTATTGGGAGAGACGCTCTGTAGGTCCTCCAATCCCTGAAATTATGGGTCTTCCAGGAGGGTTGACCTTAGACTTATGTATCTTGGGCAGTGTATACATACATGGTGCCTTGGGTGCAATGACCTGTAAGTACAAATATTTGTCATGATCAAGGAGTGTCAAGTCATACCAGATTTTAAGTTGGTCATTAATAACCTTAGTTAGTGCCGGCATTGGATTACTCTGTAACCTTTCATAATACTTTTCTTCATAAAGCTGTGAGTAAACTTCAGCATTGTAGTCGGTGGTATTGAGAACCACCACATTCCCACCTTTATCTGCTTTACGTATTGTAATTTCTGGATTACTAGTAAGCTCTTTAAGTGCCAGTCCCTCACCAGAAGTCAGATTATCTTTGTACTTTATTCTATTATACTGGCTTCCAGTGTCAATAATTCTGTCAATATCAGAATTAACAGCCTTATGGAAAGCCTCTAAAGTACTCCCAGATGAGATCTTCGGTGTCCATTTCGATTTGTCTTTTAAACCACTTCCCTCACTACAAAATCTGTCAACTTCCAAGTCATCCAACTGTTTTGTAATTGTAACTGGATCGTCTTCTCTCTCTGTTAGTGAGAGCAATAACTGAGTCTCCTTCAAATCTTGAATGCTTAAATTACTTAGTGGTTTAATACTTTCATTCCTAGTCCTTTCTGGTACATTAACAAAAAAATTCTTCAATTTAAGGTGTCTTACAAATTTAAACAAATCAATCTTGGTTAAATACCAGTCTGAAACAGTAACAGGACAAAACCCCATCCCTTTGTGCAACAAACTGATCATATCATCAGACAATTCAATTGAAGACAAATTCTCAATCATAATATCATCACTTACATCAGCATCACCAACCATCAGGGTTTCCAGGATCTCAGTCTCATCCCTACCCTTCCTCCTTGTCCTCCTCCTGCCTCTTCTCCCTCTCCTGGTTTTTTTACATTTGACTCCCGATTCCTTTCTAAATCCCTGTTCCCACGGCGCAGTCTGCGGACCTCCACAAAAAAATTATTCTCAGGTGTGGGGGGATTTATGGAGTCAACATTATCTTCAATATCACTGTTAGAAACAACACTAGACCCAGGTTCACTGCTGCTGGCGGATGCGGTACCACTCTTTTGTTTACTCGGGACAGTTTTAACTAAATAGTCAAATTTTCTAGCAAAGGTGTAGACACGACCCGAGAGGTAATCTCGTTCGTCGCGTTTAAGTTTTCTAGCCTTCCTTTGCTTTATCTCAGTTTGTAATTCATTAAGTTTTTGATCCAAAGTAGTATAGTTTAACACAGTTGACTCAGGGAGGTTTAGCTCTTTTATCTCATCCTCTACCTTTTGGATATCGATCACCAATTTAGCTATTTTTCTCTCTGCATTCTCAATAAGAATTTTGATAAGATTCCTAGAGCTGTCATTCAGCTCCTTTTCCCAAGTTACATATAAGTCAGGCTCAAGGTCCTCATACGTAGGTATGATTTGGGATCTTAGCCCACGGGGAATCCTATTGAGTTTAAGGTACTGTCTCAAGGTAGCCGCATCCCACCATTTATTAAGTTCCGTACGTTTAAGAGATTCTAACTTCACAAACTTGGCCCTCAGGCCCTCTTTCTTAGTCTCCTTTGGGGGCCCCATGGCAGCTCCAATAGATCCACCTGCCACTAGGTTGTCAAATAATTGTTCAGCTTCCTTATCTCTATTCATTTTTAAGCTTTTGCGGCAACTCCTAAACCAACATGCAATGAAGAAAGCGGTAACGGTTATGCAGGAGCGCACAGCGTGTAAAAGCAGTCTAGTTTTCAAAGAGTCCAGGTGGTGCTCAAAGTGGGCAAGGGTCCGTTACCAAGACCCTTAAATAAAGCCAAAGGCTACAGAACGATACACCATTCCACCAAGCACTCAAAATTATTATTCAAATGTCCAAAAGTAACTACAAGTTCATGTGTTCCAATCTTCTTCTTTATTGCTTCATAAAGTTTTTCATAGCAGATTTCATACACACAGCCAACACGTGTTTCGTCTTGTCAGTATATGACAAATGACTTCTTCAGGGCTGTAAATATACAGAATAACCACAATTAGGCCTAAATTAATCACTCACAAAATAATGTAACCTCCAGGTAAACATCAACTCAATAATCACTGAACCACTAGTGAAAATACACAGTAGTAACAAGGCAGAAATAGATACCCAACACCAAGAATAAAGCCAAAATCTCCCAAGGGTGACAGAACAATGTGCCAAGTAGGCAACCAAAGTATATATCCCATAGTCATTAAAAGTTATCACACTCATGGCAAATCACTGCCTTATTAAGTATACTTTACAAAGCTGTACAATTCTCAAATTAAATAAACATAAGTCATGTACAACCCGACTAAATCCCTTCCTTTAGGTCTAATTTCTGTAACTTATAAAAGTCTCTCCGAAACTCACCAAAAAAGACTCCCAGCAGATCAGTAAATTCACTTCTCTTAGAATCAGCGTATAGCTAAGCTCAATCAGCTAAAGTAACTGCAGCATCTAACTTCACTGCTTTGAGCGCAGCTCTTCAGTATTACTACAAAAAATGCAACAAACGTAATTGCCAATATTAATTACCCTCACAAGTTAAGCAATAAAAGTATACATTTTATCATGGACCGCTATTTTACCTGTCCGTAGTTGTTCGCAAGGTCTTGCAACAATAATAGTCATAAGCGCAGTCCCATCCTGCAAGTAATTTAAGCATAGTATCAGTGAACGCGGTGCCAGGCATTAAACACGGCACACCGTTACTCTCTATCTTTATATGCCAAATATCCTTAAATGCAAACGCAAAGCCACCCTACAACTCAACAACCTAAACACATTATTCAACCAGCGCTACAAGTCAGGGCTTACCGCGTATCTGCAGGGACCCGTCCTATTCGATTCCGGCGTGTTGCACCGGCGCCATCTTGGAATGGCTTTAAATAGCGGGCTATAGCGAGCGCCATATTTGACTAGTCTAACCTTTCTCTCTCACTTTAAAGTACTTACACTCTCGTACCAAGACTACACCGCTCACTGACAACAAAACAATAATAAATCGCGATGTTCTTTCGAATTAGGTAGACGAACGTGAAACAATCTTCTTCTGAGCAAAAGTGCTATGGGCGGTCTGCGAGATTGCGCGCGCCATGTTTGAACGCTCAGTGCCAGCGTAAAAACCACCATAAACATAACAACTAAGCTGCAAATCATGCTAACTGTACGCAATTTACAATAATAACATCATCAATCTCCTAGTCATTTATAACCACGTCTCCAACATCATAAGTTCTCAAACTTCCGTGATATCTACCTTTCTTAATTTCATAACTCCCAGCTCCAAATCTCTCGTTAACCAATCACAGTACAGTCACAACAAAATCAATCAGCATAAAGGTCTGCTTATAGGATTTAACGGGAGGAAGATTAAAAAATAAAATAAAAAGAAAAGGATAAAAAGAATTAAGGTACCACAAACCAAGGGGGGAGAATACACAGAAGGAGGGGTGCAACATTAAGGAGGAAATTATATCTAACAAACAAATACATAATATTGGTACAAAAACGTATACTGGATTTTTTGACACCTCACAGATTACAGTAACATTAAACATCCCTTCAGATCCCCATAACGGATACCATACATGTGTCAGTTTTAGCAGTTTTCTCCTAGAAAGTATTCAAATTCATTGTCAATATTGAGGCCTCTCTCCACAGCTTTCAGTTTCATCAACCACATCACCTCTCTACGTCTGAGTTGAAGCTGCCTATTCCCACCTCTGGGATCACGCTTAACATGATCAATACCGTGGTAAACAAAGGAATGTTTCTCCTTTTCATGAAAGTTTCTTACCATATGAGAGGCAATCGGGTAACGAGTGTCACCCGTTTTAAGTGCTCTAAAATGCTCAACCATACGCTCTCTGAGTTTCCTAATCGTGCTCCCAACGTAAATCTTCTTGCATGAACATACAATAACATAGATTACGAAAGTGGTATCACAATTAATAAACATCTCGATATGGTAGTCTCCAGTATTGTTGTAATTGAATGTCTTAACCCTTGCTTTAGCCCATCTGCACAAACTACACCTGCCACATTTGTAAAAACCTTTTGTCTCATTCAACCAAGTGGGCTCAACATTTTTTATAGGGTAACTAGGGCTGATGTAGCTAGACAGCGTACGACCCTTTCTAAACGTCAGGCCAGGTCTATCCCCAATGAAGGGGAGCAGGTCCTTATCCATCCTCAACAGGTGCCAATGTTTTCTCATAACATTGTACAGTTGAGCACTCTCACCACTATAATTAGTAATGAAACGAATCCTAGTATCTCTATCTGTCTCATCCCTTATTTTCTTGTCCAATGTCTTAGATTAGTGCCATCGGGGTGATTGAAATATGGTGCTGTACGCGTGGAAGATGTGTTCACTGTAATCAAGATAGATAACTACTTGTATTCAGATAAGGTTGTATACAGCAGAGTGGAGATAGTATCGGTGAAAACTTTAAAAAAGGAAGAGAAACAATGTGAGAGAGTAAGAAAGAGAAAGAGAAGAAAGGACTTTAAAACGTGGAAGACACACACACACGACAGGGGGGGTGTACGAGAAGCCAGAGGCGCAACCACAGTCAAAATTTTCGGGGGGGACTGAGGTTCAAACAAAAAGAAGAGTGGAGCTGTAGGAGCTGTAAGCGGGGGGGGATGATCAAAGCCTCATTAACAAGCAAAATGTCTTTAAAAGACCTGTGACGTACTCGGGTGCGACTGTGTGTGGACGCAGGAAGGTATGTCATCCTAGCTGAAGCCTTGTTAGCCCAATGTGTGTTTTGCGCGCCTGCTACATACTATAGATTGTCTCCTTTTACAGATAAGTTGTTGTTTCAGAAACAAGCTTCTTTGCTCACCTTGTGCTATTGCCGTCGTCATTGTTACATGATCCATCGTGAAGTTGTACATCTAATAGGAATTAAAAGAAAGATGTTATGATTGATAATAGTTGCTAAATTAATTTGGAGTTAGATAATATCACGGTTTTATATTATCAAGAACCAATGAAAAAATTATCGCCGTTTTATCGGCAGGAAACTGCTGATAAAACGACGATAATGGGCTTGATAATTCGCCCTTGTTAATTCCCATAGAAGCCCATGTTCTGGTGTTAACACGGGCTTCTACGGGAATTAACAAGGGCGAATTATCAAGCTGATTATCGCAGTTTTATCAGCAGTCTCCTGCTGATAAAACGGCGATAATTTTAACAGCGGTTCTTGATAATATGTCCCTGTTTGTATTGTGAATATATTCTAGACATTTCAGAGATTATAAAAATGTTATTGCTAATGCGGAAAAAATGATACATGTAAATTTATACATTATATAGGAGTGCGTTCGTGTAAAATATTAAGTCGCATTTTTGTATGTAGTCAGCTACAACCCTTTGACTCTTTCTGATGCGTACTCAAGTGTCACTGCTCACCTTTTGGGGAAACGACAGTTTCTTCATGATGTAGTCACGATCTCCAACAAAGATGTCTCATATATGGTGCCGAGTCTTGATATCGCACGCCGCCATCACCGGCCGTGAGGAGCCACGGACACGCCCACCCCTGTTGGCCACGCCCACTCCTCGCCAAGCATATGAAGCGCGCCCTGATCACTAGAGCTGCACTTTACTTGAACCTCCTGAGGCGGAAGCCGGGAGTTACGCTAAGCAAAAAATTGTTATTACTGCTTTTAAATTGTGATAATTTGTTTTTTAAACCACTTTGCGCCCACTCCTCAGCACCTACCTGATACTCCCCAAAAAGCTGATCTTAACGCTGTCAGGGGTAGGAATCACTCGCACGCCGCCATCACCGGCCGTGAGGAGCCACGGACACGCCCACCCCTGTTGGCCACGCCCACCCCTCCAACGCCCGATCTCCTTCTATAAATCATGTGTCAGTTCAGGCAGCGCAGCGGACGGGCGCAGCGGGCGTGCCATCAGCGCGCCGAAGGCGTGCCAAAGGCAAGCCTGTCTGGGCCCGTCCGGGCCCAGCCGGACCCAGGCCCAGTCACTCTGCCCATTTCTGTCATGAAATGCCCGACCTACTCCCGGGATAGGCTTCTGGCCCTAAACACACAGAAACACCCCTCCTGCAATTATACCCATATGGGCGTCAACCCATTCACCAGCTGCAGCCTCTGCAACCCCCCTGGCTCTGATCCAGTACCTGGTGGACTCCAACTAGGCCTACTTAACTGCAGGTCGCTCGTTAAACACGCGCATGAAATCAACCTCCTCATCCTAAACCACGCCACGGATATCCTGTTTCTCACTGAAACATGGCTCTCTCCCAACAATGGCCCTGACATAGTCCTCGCACTCCCTCCTGGCTACCAAATCTGCTCGCTGAATAGACCAGAGGGTAGAGGAGGCGGCCTAGCCATAATATTCAAGGACGTCTTCACCTGTAGAACCTCTGATGGCAACATCAAAGGATGTGAAAGCTGCCACTTCGCCATCCAAATCTCTCCAGTGACATCTTTGTCGGGACTGCTTGTATATCGCCCCCCCGGCCAACTCGCTGAATTTCCCAGCAAACTCATCGACCATATCACCATTGAGTGTACGACCTCCTCCAATTATCTCTTATTGGGGGACCTCAATATCCATTTTCTGGACCCGGTCGACAAGCAGGCGACAGAACTTCTACAAGATATCACCTCCAATTGCCTTGGCCTAAAAAACCCACAGGCCACTCACGACAGAGGACAGCTACTTGATCCCATATTCACAAACATCCAAGATCTGAATACTCGCTCTCATGTCCCCCTTCCTTGGACCGACCACTTCCTGGTCCCCTTCGAATGGCCCATCAACATTCCCCCTCCTCAACCCCCCAAAGTCAGAACCCTTATCAGACATTGGCATAAACTGGTCCCAGACGAATGGGCAGCCAAACTAAGTGAAGACACCCCCCTCCCCTCTCAAGACACCATCGCTGCTGATAACGAATTCAATACTTGGGTCACCCAATCTCTGGATGACATCCTCCCGAAATCTAGCACCCTGAAACGTACCAAGAGAGTCAACCCGTCTCCTTGGTATACCCCCGAATTAAACCTATTACGAAAGGAATGCAAGAGTAACGAACGCCTTTGGAGGAAAGATAAAACGGCAGTCAAGAAAGACATATTTCGTGCCTCCGTAAAATCTTATAAAATGGAATTACTCAATACCAAAAGCGCATTCTACGAAGACAGAATTAAAAACGCCTCCTGCTCGGCCCATGAAACCTTTGCCATCCTTAAAGAACTCCTCCATGCCCCAGACCCCCCCCCCCTAAACCTTTGGACCCCAAAGCAGCGGAAAGCAAATGCATCAAACTTGCCACCTTCTTTGACGAGAAAATTCAAAAAATCCTCTCGGCCATACCCCCCTTCGTAACCAGCCACACGGCCGGGGATCCCTCCAACTCTCCCCTCCACCTCTCTCACTCCCCTGATGGCCCCTCACCCTCCCTTGACACCTTTGGCCCAGTGTCTATGGATGAGGTAGCCGCACTGCTGGCCTCAATTAAAAGTGGCTCCCCCCGTGATCCCGCCCCTCTTCGTTTCCTGAAAAAGTGTCCAGCACCATCATCCCCCCCCTTACGTCGCTCATCAACTCCTCCCTCTCGCAAGGCCTAGTCCCCCCTAGCTGGAAAGCGGCAGTGGTTAAAGGCCTTCTAAAGAAACCTTCTTTAGACCCCCAGGACCTAACCAACTACAGACCTATCTCCCTTCTCCCAGGAAACAGTAAGATCACGGAGAAGCTCGTGAATAAACAACTATCACTATTCCTGGAGAGCAACAACTTACTCGGGGTCTCCCAGACAGGGTTCCGTCCAGGCCAGGACACCGACACCGCCCTCCTGGCAGCAGTGGAGAAGGCCAGAAGCATCCTGGACTCAGGAGGATCAGTGGCAGTGATCCTCCTGGACCTCAGTGCGGCCTTCGACACTGTGAACCACCGCACCCTAATCCAACGACTGGGAGACATCGGAGTTAGGGGCACGGCCTTGAAGTGGTTAAAATCCTTCCTAGACGGTCGCTCCTTTCAAGTCTGGGAGAACGACAGCCACTCCCCCTCAATCCCCCTCCATTGCGGAGTACCGCAGGGCTCATCTCTTAGCCCGACGTTATTCAACGTGTATATGTCCCCGCTGGAGAAACTGGTCAATCCGTTCGGCGTCTCGATCATCAATTACGCCGACGATACCCAGCTGGTGGTAACCCTCTCAAACCCGCACCAATCTCCCTCTGACCCTCACAGCTGTCTCACTGAAATCCACAGCTGGATGAACTCCTAAGCACTAAAATTGAACGGTTCCAAGACCGAGATTTTGCTGCTCGGACATAAAGGGCACTCTCTGCCGCCTCACATCTGGCCCGACTGCCTAGGTGACCCCCCTGCACCCAAGGAAGAGGTCAAGAGCCTGGGCGTATGGCTCGAAAAAGACCTGAGCTTTAGAACACAGGCCGAAAAGACGGCGGGAATCTGCTTCGGACTTCTCAGGGCCTGTAGAAAGGTCTTCCCCCTGCTCCCCGCGACCTCCAAGAAACTTTTGATTCAGGGCTTCATCCTGGCGAGGCTTGACTACAGCAACGCAATCTACCTGGGTGCCCCCGAAGCTACACTCAACACCTTGCAGAAAGTTCAAAACGCCGCGGCCCGCCTACTCACCAACACCCCTGCCAGATCCTCGGCAAAACCAGCTTTGAAGCTTCTCCATTGGCTCCCAGTCAGAGAAAGGGTTGCTTTCAAGGCCCTCTGTCTGGCTCATAAAACTCTTCACAATAACGGCCCTCCGATCCTCAAGGAATTCATTATCCCCTACAAAGCGAATAAGGCCCTCCGTTCTAGCGGACAGAACTTCATCACTGTCCCCAGAATTAAAAAAGCCTGGTCCGGAGGCCGCCGCTTCTCGGTCCACACGGCCAAACACTGGAACAACCTCCCCCGGAGACTGAGAACTGAACCCAATCTCCTTCAGTTCAGGAAGGCACTGAAGACCCTTCTTTTCCCTGACCCTTAACTCCTTCCATTGCTGACCCCTCTTGAGTTCAGGTTCTAGCGCTGGGATGCTCTAGGGTTACTACGCGCTCTACAAAACCTTAAAATAAATAATAAATAAATAATATATCTATGGCTAACGACATACTCGTGCTCCCATCATCACCATCATTGCAGGTTATTGACCCGCTCAGTGCTTTGGGCACTACTAACTCAGTGACCAAAGAGGCCACGCATGTAGTAGTGGGCCCCTTGTTCGGAGCTTTGGGAACAACTCTAAAATGGCGTACAACACATGCGCTTCGTCTTTTTTATAGATAGGGTCACGTGTGTAGTGACGAATGAGCTGGATGGGTGTGGTGTGGGTGTATACCAGCCATGAGGGAGTGTATGTGTGTGTCGATCTGACAACTAGAGCTGCAACTAAGAAATCACTACAATGAAGTTTTGGACTTGTACTTTTGTTGTGTTTTCCTACTACAGTAAGAGTGGCCTTCTTTTTTCTATGTGACGTTATAGAGTCAGCATGCATGTAGCCTATTTTGTGACGCATTTTATTGTACAATGCGTTTAAAAAAACTAGTTGTGGTAGGGTGCTTTTAAATTAAACTTTGTACTTTGCTTACGAGTTTGTTGAGTGTAGAAGTATATATTTTTTTCTATTTTGTATTCTATCATAATTGTGCTGACTTTTCTGCTTTAGCGTGCAGTACTATATTATTTTATAAATAAGAAACTGTTGAAATCATGTTTGAAATTAGAATGAAAGCATGTAAGCTGCTCTATGTGAGGAATAGCAATGCTGGCTCCCGCAGGAAGTGGGGAGCCAGCTGGGATCGTGGAGGCCTTGGGGCTGTTTCCACGATCCGCAACGTTAGATTTGAGCCCCGGGAGATGGGGGTCCTCTGGAATTATAGAAAATTAGTCATAAAGGCTATTTTTTATATGGTAGATTTATCGTACGCGTACCAAGCACGTATGGACGACGTGCAGCTGGAATATTGGAAGTCGTCTAGTAAGCGTACGTAAGCAAGAAAAAGTTAAATTATTTTAGATATTTATCAAGTTTATGTTTAAATGTTGGGTGGCTCTAAAAAGAGCCCTTGTGTTCATTGGGAGATTTTTGTACCTACAAGTAAGTACTGATGCAGAGTCTTAAGTTTATGAGGAAGACTCTGTTCCCCTCATCTGTAAAATGTGCACCATCTCTCCTATAGATGTCATGGATATTGAAACGCAAATTGTTGTGGTAGATGGACCCCATTCGATAGTCTCGGAGAAAGGCAGAAACAGCTTTATTCACATGTTTCCTAGCTGTTTCAATCTGTGGACAATAGTTTGACCAGTTCCATTTCTGCCTTTGGCATATATTAGAATAGACAAAGGCAGTTTGGGGGACAAGTGCCATCAATTCTCTAAAGGTGTCCTTCATAAGCATTTCCAGACCTACCCCAGTTAAAGTGCCTAGGTCATTGCCACCACAGTCAAGGTGTTGGAGATGTAAAAAGGATTTCACCAATGGCATCTTTAATCCTCTCTGTCCAATCCATTTAATGTCTACATTTGGTAAACGTAGGTCTTTGTGAATTCTTTTCTGTTGTGCGTACCTTTGACTCCAGAAAATATAGCTGTGTCCCACAATCCACACTGTAAGAATTTTGAAGACAAGTCTGGATGCACTCTGATGGTCTCTGTAAATGAAATGGCCGTTTGAAAAGTAACATTTTTCTAAAATGGTGGACAACATGTAGTTTTGAAAAAAGAAAAGAAATGATTGGTTGTTTGACAATATTTTACAGAAAACTAGGGTGCATGTTTGTTTTTTAAAAGCCTATTTTAATTGGTTAAGAAAAACTGATAGAACAGAACCTTACATAAAATAAGCTGGTATATTTTCAAGTCAAGCATACTTGCTGTTTTAATTTGCAACAATGTATGATGAACTTTTCACCTGTGTGCTGAGTTAGGTGTTCCTTGAAGTGTTTCTATGGTAATGGCATATTGTGGAATGGGGGAAGGGTTGAAAGTTTTGTCAGTTGGAAAGGGTGCAAAAGTTCAAGCAATATAAAAGTGTGTTTCTTTTTTAATTTAATGTGGGGCTAAATGTGATTTTTTATTTATTTGTATATGTGTGTAGATTGAGTGTGTAGATTGATCGGAAAAGTTTGCTATTTGCTATAGGCCTTCCTGATCCCGTAGGACTGCTTAGGGGAATTTACAATGATCCCCAAGGTCAAAGATGGCCTTTGTTGAGCCTTTTTAATGCAGGGCACGGAACGAAATTCGTTTTATTAATTTCATTGTTTACTTACCTGCAATCATCCAGATTCTGTTGTTTATCACCCCACCCTGCCCCTCCCCTGCCCCGCCTGCCTGCCCCACCGCAACTCACTGCACGGGCCGCGGCTGAAAGACGCGGTAGCGATCAAATCATTTACCACAGACTTGTGGGGAATCCTTGGTGAGCGCGTGCTCACTAACGAGTGCGCACTTCACCGAAGACGTTCCGGAGTTCAAACTCGTTTTCAATTGCTCCTTAGACATTCCTGAAGAGAAAGTGCAAATATTTCTTAGAGAGTTAAAGAACGTTGTATGACAAGTTAGTGAGTAAGTAAACATTATAGACAATATTGAATGTATTCAATCAATGTATCTATAACTCAAAACAAAACAAGAAATAATAACATTCGTGTTAAGCAAGGTCTTAAGGGAAAAGAACACATTGAGTAAGGAATACTAGACAGACTTTTGAATTAAGAACGAACATTAGTGAAAAACACAAGATATTCAAGGATTGATAGAATAGATAACAAGCAACTGCATAAAGAAAGGTTAGTAGAAGAACACAAGGAAATTAATAGTATAAAAATTAGACAATAAACTGAGAGGGTAGGTTAATGAATGTTAGGTAATTATAGGTTATAAGCAGTGAGAAAAATAAAGAACCGCAAGCTACAAGGTTGCAGATAAATACTAGAGGGGAGGCTAGTTCGAAAGTCGAAGGGGTAGGTAATTAGTAGTGTTAGACTAAGTTATAGATGAGGAATAAAGATAGAGTAAACACATGAAGTATTCACAAAGACGTGTGATAATGATGTCTAAATATACCCAGATACACAGTGTTATTCTGGACAATGAATAGTATCCTTTACATTTTAGTAAAACATATTTAGTATTTTGGAATGGGTAAGGTGAACAGATATATTATACATTTTTAGTCGTGTATTTTATTATAACAGCCTGAGTCTTTTCCTATAGTCATAAGGAGTGACTTGTTTCAAAATTTAAGAAAAGCTAAGAACAGGATATCCTTATAAGTAATTAGATTTATATAACTTTGCAAAGGAGTAAAACTCTACGAATGGAATGTTATTAGATAATAGTATTAATATAGTATTTTTTGGAGGCCAAAATAGGTGAAAACTGTAATTTTGTATTATATATTACGAAAAGTGATAAAATTAACTGTTTATATTTTAATACAAGGAGCGGGAACATAAAGGAAAAATAAAGGAAAAATTATGGAAAGAGAACAGCCTCATACTGAGGACATTTTGGATATTTCATTCAGTATAATTGAAGAACTAATCGTATCTGTCACAGGCAATTAGAGTGAAGAAGAGGAAATTAGTGCTGGAGACATGAGGTGTGACTTCGAAGAGGAAAGCTTGGATGGAGAACTTCTGGAAGTATTAAATTATGTCGAAAGTTTAGAACAAATTAATTCAGAAATTGCTAACGAGGGAATCGATCTGTATGAGATATCTACTAATGTATTTATTGTACTAAAAGTGAAGTTCAAGTTCAAGTTCAAAATTTGTATAGCGACTACTCACCCAAAGGGTCTCAAGGCGCTAGGGGAGGGGGGTACTTTACTTATCGAATATCCAAGTTTTTAGTTGCTTTCTGAAGGAGAGGTGGTTCTGTGTAAGGCGGAGGTGGATGGGGAGAGAATTCCAAGTTTTGGCCGCTAAGAAGGAGAAGGATCTACCCCCCATGGTTGATCTATGGATGCGCGGAATTGCGGCGAGGGCTTGATTGGACGATCGTAGTTGTCGAGTGGGGGTGTAAAAGGACAGGCGCGTGTTGAGGCATTCGGGTCCTAGGTCGTAGAGGGCTTTGTGTGCGTGGGTGAGGAGACGGAACGTTATTATCTTGTTGACGGGGAGCCAGTGGAGGTCTTTCAGGTGACCGGAAATGTGATCTTGGCGGGGAATGTCTAGTATGAGTCTGGCTGAGGCGTTTTGGATGCGTTGGAGTTTTTTCTGAAGTTAAGCTGTGGTTCCGGCGTAAAGGGTGTTTCCGTAATCCAGTCGGCTTGTGACCAGTGCGTGGGTGACCGTTTTTCTTGTTTTGGTGGGGATCCAACAGAAGATTTTTTTGAGCATGCATAGGATGTTGAAGCATGATGATGAGACGGCGTTGACTTGTCTGGTCATCGAGAGGGAGGAGTCCAGGATGAAGCCCAGGTTACGTGCGTGGTCCGTTGGTATGGGTGCGGTTCCCAGGGCCGGTGGCCACCATGAGTCGTCCCAAGCAGAGGGGGATGAGCATAAGATGAGGACATCCATTTTGTCCGAGTTCGTTTTATACGGCTGTTCTTCATTCACTCGGCTACATCTTTCATTCTTTCGTGTAAGTTGGTTTTGGCGGTGTTTGGGTCTTTGGTGAGGAAGAGGATCAGCTGGGTGTCGTCTGCGTAGGAGATGATGTTGAGGTTGTGTTGGTGCGCGATGGATGCGAGGGGACTCATGTATACGTTGAAGAGGGTGGGACTGAGTGATGATCCTTGTCGTACGCCGCAGATGACTTCGGTGGCCTCGGATCTAAAAGGGGGGAGGCGGACTCTTTGGGTTCTTCCGGTGAGGAACCAGATGATCCAGTCCAATGCTTTTCCTTGTATTCTGACGTTGCTGAGGCGTTGTATGAGGGTGCTATGACAGACTGTGTCGAAGGCTGCGGAGAGGTCAAGTAGGATGAGGGCAACTGTTTCTCCGTTGTCCAGTAGTGTTCGAATGTCGTCTGTTGCTGCGATGAGGGCGGTTTCGGTGCTGTGTTTGGCTCGGAAGCCGGACTGTGAGGGTTCGAGGGATTTGTTGGATTTGAGGAAGGCGGCGAGCTGACTGTTGACGGCTTTCTCAATGACTTTGGCAGGGAATGGGAGGAGCGAGATGGGGCGGTAGTTCTTAATTTCAGTGGGGTCTGCTGTGGGTTTCTTCAGAAGGGTGCTGAGTTCGGCATGTTTCCAGCTTTCCGGGAAGGTAGCGAAGTTGAGGGAGCAGTTGATGACATCTCAGAGATGGGGTGCGATTATGGAGTCTGCTTTGTTGAAGATGTGGTGGGGACATGGGTCGGTTGGCGATCCTGAGTGGATGGAGTTCATCAGGCGGATGGTGTCTTCAGTGGTGATTGGGTTCCAGGCGCAAAGGTTGTTAGAGGGGGGTTTTGGTTCGGAGGTGGGTGGAGCGGACTGGTCTCCGGACTGGTTTTCAAAGGTGTTATGTATGTTGGCGATTTTGTTGTGGAAGAATGAGGCTAGAGAGTCGCAGAGGTCTTGGGGGGAGTGATGTCGTTGGTGCCGGCGGTGGGGTTGGTAAATTCTTTGACGATGTTGAATAGTTCCTTGCTGTTGTGGGCGTTGTTGTCAAGTCGATCCTTGAATCCTGATTTCTTGGTGGATCGGATCAGTTGGTGGTATTTGTAGGTGGCGTTCTTGAAGGTGGTCAGGTTGTCAGTGGTTGGGTTTTTTCTCCAGGTTTTCTCGAGGGTGCAACAGAACTTCTTGGATTTCTTAAGGTCATCGTTGAACCAGGGGGCTTTTTTGCTACCTTGCTTGATTTTATGGTTTTTCAAGGGTGCTAGTTCGTCGGCGCTGTGGGTGATCCATTGTGTGAGGTTGGTGGCTGCTTGGTTTGGGTCCAATGATTTGGTAGGAGGGTTTTGGTGGAGCGATGTGAAGAGCTGGTCGGTGGTAATTTTGTTCCAGTTTCTTCGGGGAACTGGTTGTGGGAGGTTGTGGGTTGTGGTCTTTTTGTAGTTGAAGTGAACGCAGCTGTGGTCCGTCCAATGGAGAGCTGTGGTGTGGTTGAAGGAGATGTGCTTGCTGGAGGTGAATATTGGGTCGAGTGTGTGTCCGGTATAGTGGGTGGGGGTATCAACAAGTTGTTCGAGTCCGAGGTTGGCCTGGTTGTCCAGAAGGGTGGTGGTGTTGCTGTCGTTTTTCTTTTCCAGGTGGAACTTGAGGTCTCCCAGTAGAATGTAGTCCTCGAAGGGGAGGGTGTGTGGGCTGATGAAGTCAGTGATGTCTTTACTGAATTGTGTGCGGGGTCCTGGTGGCCTGTAGATGAGGGTGCCTCTGAGTTTGGTCTTGGGGTCGGTGTGGATGTGGAAGTGAAGGTGTTAGGCGGTAGCGAGGTTGTCGTCGGAACTGGTCGTGATGTGGATCACTTATAGATATAGCACTTATAGATTCAGTTATATATTCTTTAAATGTTTGTATTGATTTAAAATATGCAAAGTGGGTCTGAGGGTATGGATTGCTTAAAATCCGTAGGGAGTATACATGCAGTCTTGTATGAACCTGTAAACTTGTGTTGTATGCCTTCAATTCCCCAGTCTGTATCCTTACACTTCCTCCAAACACTCTGACACTGCTGTTTTAGTATTGTAGTGAGCCAGTCAGCAGTATTTTCTTTCCCATTGTACCGTGGTAAAACTGAAGCTGTAATAAATTTAGTAAGGTACTTTCTTTGCAGAAGTGTAATGATCCAGTCAGTATCTAGATACTCATGGATTAAAAGAGGCCTTAGTCCATAGGCTGTTTTAAACCTCTATAGATTGTGCATGCATTGTTCTTTGCACCAGCAAACTTATGTTTTATACGTTCAATTCCTCAATGTGTATCCTTATACTTCCAGCAAACATTCTCACACTAGAGTTTCAATTTTGTAGTGAGCCATTCAGCAGTATGTGTTTATCTGTATACTGTGGTAAAACTGAGGCTGTTATAAATTAAATCAGGTTCTTTCCTTGCAGAACTGTAATCATCCAGTCACTACCTTAGTAGTCATGCATTAAAATAGGCCTTAGGGCATAGCCTGCTTCAAACCCTTACAGACGATGTATGCAGTCTTCTTTGTACTTGCAAATTTGTCTTTTATACGTTCAATTTACCAGTTTGTATCCTTATACTTCCACCAAACACTATGTCACTGTTGTTTTAGTTTTGTAGTGACTCATTCATCGGTATGTAATAATCCATTCACTACATTAAAACACTAATGGGCACATTTACAATAACTGGCATATCCTCAGGAATATATCAGTTATTGTGCTCCGTGACACCACCACCATGGATGTGTTGTATTTACAATGCGGTGTACCATGTGACAAAAATGGCACAAATATGTGATGTATCTGTGCTGTAAAGGTGGTGCTTTGTTTGAGTTATGTTGTAAGTGGAACGTATCTCCAGCAATGCCCTTTGGGCCCTATGCTCAGACTGCTGTATCAATCCTTACACCTGCTTCAAGGTAGTGCAAGGTTTTGACACAGCATGAGCCCAAAAGTGACAAAGTAAAATCTTGTATATTTCAGTCAGCCACTTTTAGGAGGTGTTCCTGCGCTGGAACGCCACCCCCCTATGTAGGACTGTATCCTTCTGGTACAGGGATTAACAATGTGACGCACCTCCCAGAGACGTCACATTCTAAATACCACATACCATGGCGCATCTTTTGCACCACCGCTTCATTAGAAAAGTGATGCAACTATGGTGTAAAAGAGGCACAAGGGTGTTGTAAATCTGCCTCTAACAAACACTTACAAATTCACCCAGGCAGTTTCACTAGTGCATTCTTTTTGAATTTACTTTTGTTATTGTATTACATTAAAAATATGAAATGTAACTTTAAAAATAAAATAAATATAAGTATTTATAATAAAAATGTAGGAAATTACTATAAAAAGAAAGAAATATAATAATTAGTATATTTTAAAATTATCATTTACAAAACCTTAGAAATTCACTGAAAAAAAACATAGGTTTCAGGCACGTTATAGTTATGAATTAGCATTTAAAAAACCTTAGAAATTCACTGAAAAAACCATAGGTTTCACCCATGTTATAGTTAGCTGGACATTTCTCTCATACAAAACCATTGAAATTCCTCCGTCATAGTTAGTTCAGCTAACAATAACTTGCGCGCCCGCATTGCACTGCTGATGACGTCACATATTACATCACTCATGACATGGTCAGTGACATCACTCATGACACCACTGATGACATCTCAAATGACATCACTGATGACATCACTGATGACATTATCCTTGTGAAAGAGTGGGAGAACTCCACTCAGCGTAATATAACCTTTGATACACACATTGAAAAATAGAAACTAAAAATTTCAAAACAATGGAGATACCAATACCAGTTACAACAACCTGTTCAGTAATTCCAACATCTACATACACATCCACTCATTCACCAACAGTTCTATATAGTAACACATACATGTACTCACTCATCTTATGTACTCATACACCTATACATCCTGTTACACACGATACTCATCCATAGAGTTACTCACACACATACTCACACATGCAAATAAACTTCCATTTACTTGCATATATAGCTATACACACACCACTACACTTACTTCTACAGAAACATACATATACTTATTCTCTTAAACAATCACTTTTAGAAACACATACTTATTTATATAGGAACTCTTCCAATCTCTCACATTCTCCCATATACTCACTTATATACATCAATACTCACATATACTATACTAAAACATATGTAGTTACTTATAAAGATACTATTGAGACAGTCGTTCACTCACTAACACACCCATACACACACTCATCCACCCATACAGTCCTGCACACATGCTTTCTTCAAAACACATACAGTGAGTCAGTCATTCATGCCTCTATGCGCTAAGTAATACCACCCACCAAACCATAGTCACTCATACTGATACTCAAAAAACCAACTAATAACCCATATGGAACAAACATTCACTGATGACATCATCCAGTGAATATTTTTTTCTGAAATTTAAATATGTTTTCTATATGTGTATCGCAAGATCGATGAAAGAATAAATGGATAAATAAATGTCTCAATGGATGTTTTTTTGTAAAAATGATTGCATAACTGACTTATTAAGTGTATCTTAGTGAATACATGTATTAGCGAGTAATGTTTAAATATGTAAATATCTGTATCAGTGTCTCACTTTGTCTATAATTGGCTCCATGGGTTCGTGAGTAGCAACATGAGTGTCTATATGGGTTATTAGTTGGCTTTTTGAGTATCAGTATGAGTGTCTGTATGGTTTGTTGGGGAGTATTATTTAGCGCATAGATGTATGAATCAGTGACACACTGTTTGTATGTGTTTTGAAGACAGCATATATGCAGGACTGTATGGGTGCATGAGTGTGGGTATGGGTGTGTTAGTGAGAGATTGACTGTCTCAATAGTATCTTTATGAGTAACTACTTATGTTTTAATCTACTATATAAAGTATTTATGTATATAAGTCATTATATGTGAGAGTGAGATATTGGAAGAGTTCCTGTATAAATAATATGTGTTTCTGTAAGTCATTGTTTAAGAGAGTAAGTATGTGTACGTTTCTGTAAAAGTAAGTGTAGTGCTGTGTATATATCCTGTAAATACAAATAAATGGATGTTTGATAGTTTATTTGCATGTGTGAGTATGTATGTGAGTAAATCTATGGATGAGTGTCAGTGTGTAACAGGATGTATAAGTGTATGAGCACATATGATGAGTGAGTATATAGTATAAGTGACTATATAGAACTGTTGGTGAATGAGTGGATATGTATGTAGATGGCGGAATTACTCAATAGCTTGTTGGTAAGTGGTATTGGTATCTCCATTTTTAAAAACATTTGTACTTTCTATTTTTGAAGATGTGTATCGATGGTTATATTACGCTAAGAGGAGGTCTGACACTCTTTCACAAGGATGATATCATCAGTGATGTCATTTGAGATGTCATCAGTGATGTCATGAGTGATGTCACTGACCATGTCATGAGTGATGTTATATGTGACATCATCAGCAGTGCATTGCAGGCATGCGAGTTATAGTTATCTGAACTAACTATAACGGGGGAATTTCAATGGTTTTGTATGAGTGTAATGCCCAGCTAACTGTAACATGTGTGAAACCTATGTTTCTTTCAGTGAATTTCTAAGGTTTTTTAAATCCTAATTCCTAACTATAACGTGTGTGAAACCTATGGTTTTTTCAGTGAATTTCTAAGGTTTTTTAAATGCTAATTCCTAACTATAACGTATGTGAAACCTATGGTTTTTCCAGTGAAATATATATCTATATATATATATGTATATATATATATATATATATATATATATATATATATATACACTGAAAAAAACAATGGTTACAGGGACGTTATAGTAAGGCTGACATTTCACACCCAGAGAAATTCAGCAGTTATAGTTAGCTGAGCAAACTATAACTCACACCCCAACAATGCACTGCTTATGACCTCAAATATTACATCACTCATGACATGGTCAGTGAAATCACTGATGAGCTCACTGATAATATCTCAAAAGACATTTGTGCTAAGCTGGCTATAACTGCTGACTTTCTCTGGTTACGTATGAGTGAAATGTCAGCCTAACTATAACATCCCTGTAACCTTTGTTTTTTTCAGTGAATTTCTAAGGTTTTTTCAGTTCAATTTCCTAACTAGAAGGCCTAAGTTTTTATCAATACATTTGCGCCACATGCAGGGGAAAAAGGCAGAGAACAAAAGCCTCTGAGTTAAGGATGCAGTGCCTGGCAGTGGGGGTGCGACCGGAGTAAGGTGTGCTTGTAACGAAATAGACTGTAAATGTGACAACTGGCGCAGTGTTTAGTTCCAAGTGTAGGTGCCCAGTTGCAAGCATGGAAAAAGGGTAAAAATAGTAAGACCCAACAATAGAAGTTTTTTTTACCTAAAGTAACAATACAAGGACTAAGGAGTCTGTGGACAATGGTCTAATCACTCAAGTATCTACGCATCGCTGGGTCCTCGGAAGGAAAAGGGAGGAGAGTTAGGGGAGGTCAGACCAGGGGTGGTGTACGAGGCATGTTTGCCGGATAGAAATTTACCTCGAGGGGAGCATGTCCAGGTGTGGGGCCGGTGACCTGTGGGTAAAAGGACAGGGTGTTGGTCGGGATGCTAGCAGGTAACAATGGGGAGCAGGGCTGATAGGACCAATGTAAAAACCATGGGGTACCGTACCTTGAATAGGTAGTTGCTTTAGCGTCCCCGGGAGATCCAGGGATGCTAAATCAGGTTCGTGGAGGTTGAAGGCACTCGTTGAATGCCGTTAGAAAAGAGAATCGGCACTGGGATCGGTGAATACCGTAATCCAGCCGTTCTGGGGGTAATGATAGTCCGTGCACGCTGGCTCAATGGTGACTGTGCATGTGTCGGCGTTGGACAGGAGATATAGCCTGGGTGAATAGAAAGTGCAGCGAGTGCGCAGTGTGGAATTTTGCTGCGGCAATCTTAGGTGTGGATCCCATGCCGGGATTTGCGAGGGGGTGGAACCAGTACACTGATAGAAGAGAGCTAAAATTAAATAAAATAAGAATAAAAATAGAAATCGTGATGCCGTGATTTAGGTAGAAATGAGGGGCCTAGTAGTGGCATTGCCGTGAATTGGTGGAGCCGAGGGGCCTAATTGTGGCAAGTGATAGGGCAGACCTGAAAGAGGGGATGGGTGGAGTAAGTGACAGAAGGGAATGAGTGACAGATAAAAACTCACATTAGAGGTGCATAACAACCGCATATAACTTCTTGAGCCTTAACGATATGAAACGTCCTGTTTAGTACAATTCTCATACTTTGAGTTCGCAAAATCCATTTGAGTTTCTCTTTGTTAAGTAGGGTAGTCATATCAGCTCCCCTCGGGGGGGGGTTGATCTGATTGATGATTGTCCATTTAATGTCATTTTCATTGTGTCCATGGCTTGAGAAATGTTCGACCAAAGGTGCGTTTGGTGTCTTGCAACGGACACGGCTGCAGTGTTGGCATATCCAGATACGTTCTTTCTGGGTTGTTTGACCTATGTAAATCTGATTGCATGGGCATTGTATCACATAAATTACATTGCAGGAATTACAATTAGTAAAACTGTTGGATTTGATCTGTACATCGTTAAAAGTTAAATCTAGGCCTTAAATAGTGAACTCACACACGCTACAGTTACCACCCTTTTTATGTCCCATTAGGGGAGCAAACCCCCAGAGTTCAGTAAGAGTCGATGGTGATTTGGACGAGGGAAGAGCTGCCCTGACAAGGTGGTCTTTAATATTACGACTTTTTTTGAAAGCAAAAAGAGGGCGACCAATGGTCATGGTACCTGCATTAAGTATGGTCCAATGCTTTAAGATGGATTTATGTATGGCGTTGGATGCTCGTGAAAAAGTGGTCACACATACCATGCGGTTTTTGTCAGTCTTGGGTTTGGGAGTGAGTAGTACTTCACGTGGGCAGTACCACGCTCTTTTGCGAGCATTTCTTACTAGACATTTAGGATAGCCACAAGCTTGTAGCTTGGACGAAAGTATAAAGACTTCCTGGAAGTAGTCTATCTTGAGATAGCAATTTCTCCTGAGTCTTAAGAATTGTGAGTAAGGGAGTGAGTCACGAAGTGTACGGGGAGAATTACTGTCATATTTTAACAGTGTGTTTCTTTCTGTGGGTTTGCGGTATAACTTTGTGAAAAGTTTGTTATTGTAATGGTAGATTGTAAGGTCCAGGAATGCTCTGGAGGATCTGTTGTATGTGAGTGTAAAGGTTAGGCCCTGACAGTTGTTATTGAGCCAATGGAGGAACTGAGCAAGGCTATCTGCAGTGGAATTTAACACTAAGGAACCATTTTTCTGGAACCATTCCGGCTGCACAGCCGAGTGCTGGACTGCATGAATCCAATAAATCAACTCTACCGATTCTTCTTCTTTGTACTCTTTGTTAATTCTATGTTTATTCTCAACTTTTTGCATTTTGTGATCGATTTATTTTACTCATTCGTCTTTCATGTTGTAAATAATAACACCATCACAGAACTTTAATCACTTCACCCAATGCATTTCGGGAATTTGAATTCCCTTCGTCAGGGGTATCTACAGAACAAAACATGATCAAACACCACCGTCAATATACATCATGACTTTGCCTGCTTCTATGAAAACACACGTAAAAAAACATAACTGCACTCAGTTCACATTTCACATGTAATATGCATATTAACACGTATTGCTTTGCCTTATAACTAATTTGACTCATCCCTCCGCTTCTCACCCCCACCTTCCTTTAGTACCCACTCTATTGAACCTCTATAAAACTGTGGTTCAAACCACCCACCTTACTCCCCTCTTTTTGAAACATCCTGTCTAAATGAACAGAAACCCCTTCATTAATCATCCCCTCCAAACTACCAGCCCTCCCTTCACTCACCGTGGCATGTATTTCGTTTAAAAAAAAAACTGCATCCTCAAACGCTACAGCGTGACCACAAGAATCCTAACAGCCATCACATAACTCTGTGTTCATAGTGTGCTAAAGCACCCGTCTTTGTTTCAGCAACATCCACCTTAACTGCTACAGATTTACTCCATTTTAAAACGGTCCTTTCAATTACCACCAGGTGCTATGTCACATGTATAGCTGTAGCCTCAAAACCATGCCATGGATTACAAATCCTTCCACATTATCCCACTCCGTTTCATTCCAAACTATATATCCCAGCATGCCTCAATTAATGATCTCGTTTACCTGTGAGCAACTCTTTCCCAAACTCCGTAATGTAGATGTTAAAGCCCCATGTCTGCTCTACAACGATATTGCTCCTTCTCTATTTATAAGTCAACATTTTTCACGTGCAGTTTTATAGTATTAAACACTCAAGCAAAAAAATGAAACGATGTTTAAATCTTTCTTTTTTGTCAAAAGTCTGTTATTTTCCCCTCTCTTCCAAGTCGTTCATGATCGGCGACGTCACTCCAAAGTTTGTTGATCATGTTTACAGACGATATTAATTTCATTTAGTACGCCGGCTCCATTTATCATCAACTTGTCAACTCATTGGGTGCTATCTCGCCGAGGGACAAGAAATCATTTGTGAAAAACAACAGCGATGGACGAGATGCACACCTTTCTTTTAGCATCATCTTAACTGTTCAAAATGTTTAACTGATTAAAGCTTATATTGGCGTGCAAGCACGGTCCGCGCCTTGTCCCATTGCGCTTGCAACGTAAACTTAACACTAAGGAACCATTTTTCTGGAACCATTCCGGCTGCACAGCCGAGTCCTGGACTGCATGAATCCAATAAATCAACTCTACCGATTCTTCTTCTTTTTACTCTTTGTTAATTCTATGTTTATTCTCAACTTTTAGCATTTTGTGATCGATTTATTTTACTCATTCGTCTTTCATGTTGTAAATAATAACACCATCACAGAAGGAATGCCAGATTACAAAGATATCCTCAATGTAGCATTTCCACATAGAAATGCCCTAAAAAAATGATTGTTTTGGGTGAGAATTCTAGATGTTTCCAAATGATCCATATACAGAATGGCTAAGTTAGGAACAAAAATCGCGCCCATAGATGTACCCTTCACTTGTTGGTAAAATTCTGTGTCAAAGGAAAATAAATTTCTAGTAAGGCATACTTCCAATAGTTTAAGAATGAAAATGGTGGGGACATTATGTGGACATGGTCAGCTATCCAGTATTTTCTCAATGACCAACATCGCCTCTACCTCGGGTATATTAGTGTACAGTGATTCCATGTCTAATGTACGCAGGAGGTCAGAATCAATGTGAAAGGGATGATGCTCCACCAGGTTGATCTTGGACATGCTATCCTTGACATAACATTCAGTTTTGGAACAATGTCTTTTATTAAATAGTCAACAAATTGTCCAAGGGGCTCCAGAATAGAACCACATCCGGAGACTATTGGGCGACTGGGAGGTGTGGTTTCATTTATGTGGATTTTAGGTAGATTATAATTACAGGGGTGCGCGGGGACTTAGTGTTGAGAAATAGAAACTCATTTTGACTAAGGAAACCTTGGTTTTTGCCCTCGTGGTTATTTGGAGGATCAGTTTCTGGAGTTCAGTAGTAGGATTTGTGGGGAGCTTACAATAATGATCTGTGTTAGTAAGTTAACGTAGGATTTCAGCTTTGTATCTGTCTAACCCTTGTAAAAAAAGGGATTGAAACGCCGTCGACCATAGATAACAGCGTACACACAAATAATTTGATTTAAGTGTGTCACATCTGTTGCTACGTACCAAGCTTGTCACAATTTGTATATTTTTGAGCAAGCTTCCTTTTCTGTTTCGCATGCGTACTTTTGTTGCTTTTGTTTTGAACAATGTGTTTAAATTGTAACCCTTTTCACCTTGTCACACCGTCTATGTATTTCTTTGGATACAGGACTGTATCCAACTGGATATTGCAACTGTCTTTGGACAGAAAAGTTATTCATTCAGATTGAACTGTCTACCCGGCTGGGTAGTCCATATAGAGTCAATTGTGTTCTATATTTATTCTCTATTGTACTTTCTCTTTAACAAGGACCACTGTCCAATATAACGTGAGTCTGGGCAAATCCCTTAATCTCCCCGTGCCTTACCCAAAATGAATGTGTCCTAGTGTAATGTAACTTGTGTTGATGTAAATCGCTCTAATACCTTTAACAAATGAGAACTACAACCCCTGTGATTTTGCACATAAGAGAGGAAGATTCAATTTAACGCTGTGTTGGCTCCACAGGCGGCATTAGGTTTATTTTATTTATGCTTTTTTATATGGCGTGAACTTTACCTGAAGGTGTCAGAGCACATTACAACAGAACCATTTACATTACATAAGGACTTCAGAGTACAGGTTAATAACATCTGAAAACAATGCATGAAAGAAAATCTAACAGAGCCTGGCCACAAACATTTTAAAGCAAAGAGTACAATGATCCTACACGATCTAAAAAGAAATGCTAACGGTAAATACAGATTTATATCTTTTATGAGACCGGCATATATGCATTTTCTTGGCCCTAAATCTTTGAATGGGAACCTTAAACCTGAATTGGGAAACTTTTTTAAAACAATATACCCGCTAAGTCCGTCTCTAGGAAAATATACGAATTTACATCAAAATAAATAAATAATGCACAAATTACGTTTTTTATTTTTTTGCACAACTGCATCGGGATTAATCCAACCATTATATGAACATATCAGTTGTTAGAATATTGCACTTCATTGTATAGCTGAGAGTTCGTAGTAATACCGATGGAAATGAGACAATAAAAATATGAAGCAAACATGATGCTGCAGATAGATATTATTTGTACATATGCTTCTATGTGATAGAATACATGTTTTATTTTTATTGTTATTATTTTATTGTTTACTGCTAGTGTCAGTGAATAGTTGTTGTAGACATTCAGTGACATCTAAAGAGGATGTTGGGTAAGGCCCGAGCAGCCGGCTTTTGAGCTGGGAAAACAGGTTTAAGTCTTGGCATCTCTTGAACATCCTGTGGTTCTGGGCAAACAACATCACCTTCCCGGAAACTACTTAAAATAATATACCCACTACGACAAATATACGCAACGATTAAACACAAAATAAAGCAAAATTAAAAATGCAAAAACCTTGAAAAGATTTTACACATCAGCAGTAAAAACACAGAAACGAGTCCGAAAAGCAATAACATCCCTTTTGCGATAAGCATGTTAGCAAGTCAAAACTTCAAACAGTAGTGCGAAGAAAGAGGGCAGAACAAAGCCGTGTTTATTTCAGATTGGCTCCAAATTAGTAAAGTATATAAAAGTAATAAAAGTAATAAATTGAAGAAGCAGCAGAGGTCGCCAGGAGCTGTGCGCCCACAAGGGGACGTCTGCGGCATCACAGGGTCCTGTGTGTGCGCAATGTGAATGAAAATAAAGCATCTTTCCAATATAACACACACAATTATTAATCATCTGGCATACACTGAAGCGCAGCGGTGGTGAATCGGGTGCCTCTGCAACTATTACAAAAAGAGTTCTCCCCAACAACAGATGAAGCATTCAAGCAGAAGGAAACTGTGGTTGGGCGGTGATCATCTGTGAAAGAAGTGAGGTATAGCTGCATGAACCACTTTGGAGGCAGGCGGGAGCAAAGTTTTTTATTTAATACAACAGGTCTTCCAGTCAGGGTATGCGCGCTGCCTAGGCTCGACCTAAAAACATAAGGAAACACAGTATAGCTCAGCAAAATATAATATAATTAGGGCCACTGGAATGATTCTATAATTATATATCTGCCCCATTTTCCATATAATGTCACATGCTGCATAATCTGCAGATTTGAACCAAAAATATTTTGTTGTAGCGGTTCAAACGTTACTAAAAATGCAGCAAAAAATATTGCCGCACAGTGGAAGGCTCTTTGCAAAGCTTGAGTGGTCATATTTCTGTAGCTTATTGGGTATTAACCTGAGCTAATGAGGTGCACCCAATGCCCAAATAGTGTTAACAAGTGTGCAAATGACAAAATAATGAAGAAATACTATCAAAAGATGTGCCTCATCATGCAGCATAATTTTCATTTCCTTGCCCCATAATTTACTCAACCCTGCGGCATAATTTGGCCCTCCACTACGGCAGAATTGCCATGGCCCTTAATATGTAATAGCACTGCACAGCACTACATAACACAACACACCATAACACATCATAGCACAGCATGACATAACTCAATAAAAAACATAAGATAGCCAAGCACATAACAATACATAACAGTGTAGCGCAGCATACCAAAGAAATTTATAGTACTACATAAAATAGTATTGTGTAAGTGTAACAAAGGACCATATAAACACAGAATAGAAAAGTACAACTTAACTAATTTGTGAAAGATAACTCCGCAGAGGAATGGTTTCACCGCAGAGATCTGTGCATCAGCTGAAAAGCACGTGTTTGAATCACTGGTGTTTATGCCTATTTTGTTCCTTAAGAGGTTCCGAGAACAAACTTCACTGTATTGGGTAATAACTTGGCATCAGCATCTAGTGTCAGGTGATCTAGTGTACTGCGCATGATGAAGTGCTTTTTAGACGGCACCTTCTGCTTTTGCACAAACAACTTGTGATGCTTTTTTTTATTGGTTTTTACACATCACATCCAAATAGAGTACATCGGTCAAGGATAGGACAGTTGTATTCCAGATAACTTCTTCAGCCTGGTACATTCCAGCATTACAACATTGTGCACAATTGAGAACAAGGCAAAAACATACAAAAAAGTATCATATGTTGTATCAACAAGATCAAAGAACAGTCTAATCCAAGGCTCTGCATCCCAAATAGACTGCCCTATTGACATTATCTTAGTTTTCTTTCTATTCAGTTCCAGACGATTAGTTGATATATATGAATTAAAAGACTTGATTAACCACTGTAAATCTTCAACCTTACAGCTGAGTAATATGGTGTCGTTGGCATATTGCAGGTATCTTAGAAAGCAATTTGCAAATTTAGGAGAGTATTCATTAAATTTATCCAGATGCTGAAACACATCTTACATCTTTATTTTGAACCTATGAGGAGCTTCCATGGTGTACGGTATAACCTCTCATGTATGGTTATCATGTAATGGGATGGTTGCCACATGGGATTGTCCATTCTGAGATTTTTTATTAAGTGTTTGGTCCTGAGCACCTATAGTTTTAACGTAGAGATGGCCAGGAGATCTGCTTGACTTTTTGTGATCATCCTTTATATGACTTTATTAGAAAACTGGAGCCTCATATTGTGTTTCTTCCCTTGCTTTATTTCAACAATAGCCAAGATAAAGAAGAACTTCATTTCCCATGAATCCCTGGGAAATAACTACCAAGTGAAGTCACAATTTCAACAAACCAATGATTGGTCAACCAGCCTATGAATTAATTGACTGGGAGCAGCATGTTCTCGTTTCTTGCTGCTTGCAGCCAAGACCGATACTTTATCTTTCCACCAGGAGGAAAATATCCTCAAAAATATATATTTTTTCTGTTTTATATATTTAGAAAAATGATTCATTATTATGTATGTTTAGTTATGCTTAGTGCATATTTTTATGATATCTGTTTTAAGAAGACTTAACACCCTTCGTTGACTGTCACTCCTTGATGGCAGAGTTGGTCTGGCCTATATGCCGATGAGCTTGCCTGAGAGATAAGTGTATGGCTCTGGTTTTTATTGTAGTTTGTGGCCCCATTTTATTGCCAGATGAATCCGTTTTTAATTGTGATTTCCTCGATATTACCACAGCTTTGCCTGCAGCAATCATGAATGCATGCAGTTTCCCTTTACCTTGCAAAACGCCCACACAGCATGCCGTTAAGAATGCAAAATTGGCCTGATTTGCAAGTACTGCAAACTTTTTTTTAGCTATCAGGTTCCCTAATGGGGGCGATTTTTATTTTGGTGACGGGGACTTCTTTTTGTCCCAGCCCGAACTTGCTTGGTGGTCGAATATTCTGCATGCTCCATTTTGAACATGTTCTAATTGCTTTTACCTCACACACTAGTGTGCAGTCAAGAACTAACTTTTATACTTTACCTGGGCCCAAAGTCAATAGCCCGAAATAATAAAACAATGGTTCCATAGTACTCATTAAAAATACGGCTACCAACATAATTCTTACACCAAGTCCATTTATTCATTTAGCCCACAAAATAGGGCAAACAAATAATGGAGTAAATAAATAGAAGAGAGGCTTTTCTTATGCAAAGAAACATTTCTATTCTCAAATCAAAGTGTTACAGACAACATTAGTCACAGATGGATGAAGGTGATTATTACAAACTCGTACAGTAAGGTAAGAGAAGTCCAGTCTTTATTATGCCATGCACCACCAATAGCTTCCAGTCAGCTATGACAGTCCATTGAAGGCAGCGGTGGAATGTTAACAACAATGCACGGAATGATCCAAGGTAGCAGGGAAAGGAGGGGTGGAAAAGAGGAAGGGCAAACCACTAGAATAAAACACACCTCCCTGAGCAGGAGGTTAGGAAAAACAAGAAAGGGAGAGGAGAAGAGGAAGGTAAGTACAAGTTAACTACTTCAAAGTCCTCGTGCCATAAGGGCAGCAGGGTTCCTGAAAACCAAAAGGAGACAGGAAAGAGGGAAATGGAAATGGAATGTTAACCAACTTTAAAGTCAGTGTGCCATACAGGGTAACTAGTGTTCCTTGATGACCTGCGAGGAGAGTCAGGACCAATAGGCAAAACCTTGCAAGGTGAGTCAGGGCCAATAGGCAAGGCCTTCTTCCCTACCCATTTGAGAATATTTGCATTTGACCACTCTGTCCATTCCCCATGTTTGTCAGTTTTCCAAGTGGACTACATTTCTATCTACTCCAGTAATTTTAACAGGTTCTGAAAACCAGGAGTGGCTTTTCCTTCTTGCTATAGGAAGAGCCATGCAAACACATTCTCCTGGATTGAATGAAAGGGTCTTGACGTGTTTATTATAGTTATATCTCATTTTGTATTTATCTTGTTGCACATCAATTTTCTTGGCAATGTCTGATCTATCTACCTTGCAATCGTCGTCTGTATGCAACGATTCCCGCTGTGAGGTTGGTTTTAGGTTCATTCCTTTTAGGGAAATAAACGGTGATACCCCTGTGACAGTGTTAGGTGCTGTTCTGTAGGCCCATATAATTTCTTGCAAGGCTAGTTTAGCTGCCACATTGATGACTTCTGCTCTCAGGAGACATTCCCTGATGACCCTATTCATGCGTTCGACTAACCCGTTTGCTCTGGGACAGTACAGCTCGGTCTTCAGATGGGTGATGCGTACATTTGAAAGAAAACTTTTCATCAAGTCCGATGTAAATTGGACCCCATTGTCCGTAACAATAGTATCCGGTATACCTTCTTCATAAAAAATGTCTTTCAAGAATTGAATTAGGGTTTTGGTATCGATTAAGCTTACGCATTTTGTCACCACCCATCTTGAGTGATAGTCTATGAGAACCAGGATGAATCGTTCATTCAATTGTCTGAGATTCAAAGGTCTGATAATGTCTAACGCCAGTTTTGACCATGGTCGGTTAGGGACTTGAGCAGGCGACAGAGAAGGTTTCCTTACTGAAAGCGTTTTGGCACTTCAATTTATGACTAGTTCCTCTACCATGGTGTCCATTCCAGGCCACCAGTATCCTTCACGTACTTTACTTTTCGTTAAACTTTGCCCTAAGTGTCCCTTGTGTGCTAAGCTGACAAATTTTGTCTCTCATCCCTTCAGGGGGTATGATTGTTTCCCCTCGGTAAATTGTATCATTGATTATACATAGTGCAATTCTCACCTCCCAATATTTGCTAAGGGGTTCATGTAGAGTGTTCTTTTTATCCGACCATCCCTTTTTGATAAGTTATTTTAGGGCTACAGTAGTGTTGAGAGTCTCACAGTTGTCCCATTCTTTTTTGTCCGGTACTGCTATTTCCAGCACTACTACTTTGTTTTCCTCCTCTTTTGTGTTACAGTGAGTATTGAGAGGAGCACGAGACAGAAAATTGGCTACTACATTGTTTCTCCCAGGTACGTATTCAACCTTGAAATTGAACCCTTCCAGGCCCATCATTTAGCTATTCTGGTTGTAGTTCTGGTGGAACCTTTGGTTGTAAATACATAGGTGAGGGGTTTGTGGTCAGTCTCAGTAGTTAAAGGTATGCCCCACAGAAAAAATGTGTAGTGGTTAATTACCCAGAAACAGGCTAGGACCTCTATTTCAATTACTGAGTAGTGTTGTTCGGCACCTTTTTGTGATCTCGAGGCAAAAGCCACTACTTACTCAGTGTTCCCCATCCGTTGTGTAGGACTGGCCCCCAACCCTTTATTGCTGGCATCGGTGGACAAGTATGTGGTTTTGTGGGGTCAAACCTACCTAAGAAAAGTGCCTTAGTAATGCATGTTTTTACTCCTTTTCCGCAACGGCTGTGAGACGCCAGCAGTCTGTACCAGCGCGGGTCTCGCAGGTTGCTTCTTACGGTTATATCGATACCGTTAAGAGAAGAACAAATTATTCTTTCAAGGCCGATCGGAGGCATCATTTTAAAGATTGACAATATAACGAGCCCCATGAATGTAATCTCGTGTTTTTATTTGTAGCTACGCTAAAGTTTGAGATAATTTCCTCAGTGCCGGGCTTCAGATAGAAACATCATTTTAATTCCGCAACATCTTCCGCATTGCTTCGGCTTTAACGCAACGTGTTTTCCGTTACCGATACAAACAATGGAGGTATGACAGGCCAGATAGATATATCCTCTATCTTGACTACACGCAAAGAAATCCTTCCCCCCAAGGAGAGTCAATAACGATTACCTTTGAAACCCATATTGTTTCTTCAAGAATCTGATCTAATAAGGCAGATTTCAGTATCCTTTCCATGTGCAACATTCTATGTCATTGATATTATTGTGGCTCCTGAAGAAGGCGTTCTAAATAACGCCGAAACGCTTGTCGAACAATACCATCTGTTTGCCACGAATACATGTTTTGCTATACGTATTTTTCATGGGATATACTGTGTTTTGTACTACTTGTTTGTTCATGCAACAGATTCATTTTGTATAAATTGTGTATTTTATTGATTGTTTTTAACCATGAACATCCGTTCACTTATTAAATGAGACTTTATATTTTTATAATTACTTAGTTTGGTGTCTTCCTTACGATTCCTCCCTTGTTATATGTTGATAATTTGCCAATTTGTTTACACTGTTTATCTCCAAAAATGCAGTTTGGCAATCATCACTCCATACGAAAGTTTGTTTGGCTTTGAGAAGATTGCGTAAAGGTTCTACCTTGCTTGCATAGTTCTGAATGAACTTCAAATAGTATTATGATAACACTAGCAAGGATTTCAACTCTTCTACATTGGTGGGAGCAGCTGCATCAAGGATGGCTTCAATCAAGTTAATTTTGGGTTTGATTCCCTCTCTGGAAATAGTATGACCTGTGTATTCTACTGAGTTCATCCCTATTTGGCACATCTGTTTCTTCAGGGTCAGGCCTGCCAGGCTTAACTTGTGTAATGTGTTTCTTAATCTGTCATTGTGTTCCTTGGTGTCTTTTCCAAATATTAGGATGCCGTCCTGAAAACATAGTACTCCCGGGCTTCCTTAAGCACATGCTGCATGATTCTTTGAAAAGCAGCCACAGAAGAGGCTAACCCGAAAGGCATCCAGAGATACTGGAATGCTTATAGGGGTGTGATAAATGAGGTGAGGTGACGGCATTCGGGATGTAACTCCACTTGATGGTATGCCGATGTTAAATCAAGAAAACTGAAATGACTGGCGTCTTTGATGAGAGTTAACACCTCTTGTATCCTGGGTAACGGGTGCCTATCTCCACAAATGTTTTTATTTAGGTCCCTAAGGTCAATGCAAAGTCTGACATCCTTGCTGGCAGCCAAAGACGTAATTACAATGTGGGCTAACCACTGGGAACTTTCTATAGGTTCAATGACACCCAAATCCAACAACCTGTTTATTTCTTTTTGTAGGGGTTCTTGCATAAGATGTGGAATCAGCATTACCTTATGGGCAATTGCTTTGGCATTTTCTTTAAGTTTTACACAATGTTGAAAGTCTTTGAGAAGGCCTAATTTATTTGTAAAAACTTCTGGGAATTCCTCGCAGATACTCTGACCACAAACTGAATGATCCACCAAGAGGGCTTGATCATGACTATTAGGATCGAGTTTCATGCCTGGATCTTTTCAATGCTTCCACCCTAGAAGGTTGGGCCCTTTTTCAGTAACGTAAACCTTGCCCACCGTGCCCCTACCTTTATACTCAATCAGCATAGTGGTCATGCCTAACAGGGAAATGGGATGACCCCCATAACCTCTAGGTTTGATGTCTGCTTCTGCGTGAGTACTCACTTTGTTGGGGAACAACACATCAAACATTTTACTGTCCAGTAGGGTGTATGGAGAACATGAGTCGGTGAAAACTCTGACCAACTTATTATCCAGAGAGATACTGCATAGTGGAAACTTGACCATACCTTCGTTGTTGTCTACTTGGAATACTAATTTGGTCTCTACTGGTGTAGGTTCTGAATCGATCAAGGAAACTTTTTTCTGATTTGTGTCATGGCACACTGTTGCTAAGTGCCCCTTATCTCCAACACTTATGGCATGTTACACTTTTTGCCGGACAGGAAGGATTATTCGCCAAGGGTGCTGGGTTACCACACCTATAACATTTAGTTTTAAAGTTAATACTCAGCTGATTGTTTGGTTTCAACTCCTTGTCCTTTGTAGGTTCTTGTTTAGAAATAGCATTTACGTCCTGGCAGGACTCAGTATTCACATTTATTTCCTTTATGCATTCAGCAGAGTGTTCAAATCTTAACACAATTTCTATTGCTTGCTTTTAATCTGGTTACCTGCTAACAGTTTTTCATGTATCTTATGGTTGTTTGTGCACCTAACCAATTAGTCTCTGATGAGAAATCCAGTTAACCCTTCAAATTCACAAGTGTTGGATAACCCTTTTAGTGCAGCAATATAAGGTTTAACCTTCTCATTTTTGCCCTGTACTCTGAAGAAAAATATGTGCCTTTCCAGCACAACATTTATGACTTGCCCAAAATGTTTTCTAATTTATTTAGTGTAGCTAGGTAGATATTGAAATCTCCATCACTCCCTTCTTTAACTTCTGTGTCAGAGCCTTTTAAGTTGTTGTAAGTCTTGCGGCCTTCAATTCCCAAATTATGTAGCAAAATGTGCTGCTTTCTGAAATATGAAAATGTATCTCCATCAATTGCTATAAGATATGATTCAAATATTTCCTTCCACTCTTTCCATGGAATGCTTGGATCTCCTACTTCATTCGGAAAAGGTGAAGGTAACGCCATGTTCAATGCAGCCATCATGCAAGAAATCAGGGAAGGAAAAAAATGTACAAAGTGCTACATTGGTAAAAGGCGTATTTTAAGAAGAGTAGTGTATAAGGAATGCAGACAAGGAACCAGTCGGCTGTGCCTATCAGCGAGGACAGGCAATGCTCAGCGTAATAAAATAATAATATGCTGAGGAACAGACAGGCCTTGTGTAATATGTATGATGACAGTCAGGGAAAGTTAACTGTGCCTATTAGTGTGCTTCAAGTAGAGGTCTCCTTAGTGATGTACATAAATGCTACATTGATTTGACAGGCAATAATAATGAAAGCTGTGCCCATAAGCGTGCAGGGAAAAACAAATCAAAAAACATTCTGGAGCTCTAGCCACTTGACTGTAGCTATGAAATTCAGTGGCGTTGAATCAGCTGAAACTGAACAACAGACTGCTCCTGCGAAAGCCCAGCCATGAGGAACTGCGCAATAGACAGGCAATACTAGACACGCCATGCCCATCAGCGTGCACGAAGAACCTTGCACCACGACTCTAGTCTTATTAAACTCGTGACTGCATTACCTCAGTAAAGGTCGAGATGTCGTTGTGTCGAATCAGTTGATGAGAAACGGCAGCTAGTTAGAATGAAGGCTCAGCTGTGTGAAAACCGTGCAGTTGACCGGCAATACCGGAAAAGCTGTGCCCATCAGCGTGCACGGACGGTGTTACATTGTAGCACCATGTTGTAATCGTACTTCTTTCTTTCCACTGTTGTCACCATACCTCTACCATGTCTACTGTGTCACGTCACATAATTCCACCCTGGAATGCTCCGAGGGTATTTATGTGACGTCACACATTCCATTGTGACATTCAGCTGATCTGGCCTGCTGTTCACGGTTACTTATGCCGGTTCCTTGTGGGCCTTATATTTATAGCTAATAAATATTTATTTCTTCATTTACGGTGTCAGACTCTGACTACAACAAGTGGCGACGAGGGAAATGAAACGAAGTCACAGCGGTGAAAGGCTAACAAAGGAGAAATTATATCGGGTTTATAGGAACTCACCCGCAATGGTTATCGGACGAAATAACTACCGGTAATGAAATGAAAACAGCGAAGTAAATGAAGTAACTGCGCGCGCAAACACAGCTGATTAAAAGCAACGCGCAAGAGATATCAGGCGAGATAGACGCGCAGCAGCACTTCTGACAGGATAACGCGTGAAGCATTCTGGGAGTGACGCCAGCATATAAACCACTGCCATTGGTTATACAGCTCTACACGTCATCATTTCAGCGTTGAGCGGCCATTTTGATTGTGTCAATTTCAGGTCTCAGGCGGCGAACAGCGTAATTGAAAGGAAAAGTCAGCGAGGAAATAAAAGAAATGAAATAATAAGCGCATCTCTAAACAAAGCGCATTTCATTGGAATTGAGTGACAAATCAGATTGATAATAAGGAAAATTGTCTAAAAAGAGTAAAGTGAGGAAATAAAAGCAGTATCTAGAGTAAGAAATCTGTGAAGGAATTTAAACAAGCAAATTGAGTGAAAATTAAAATAAAGAATTACAGCCACCCATCTGGAAAAGGGTAAAGCAAATGGCGCAAAGTAATAATATATGTGTGCCACCACTTTTCTTAGAAGAACCAGGAAAGCCAGCCATGAAGTGGAAGAGTTGGTTAAGGGAATTCGAAAATTACATAGTGTCTATAGATGGTAAGAAATACGACGCAGAAAGAAAGAAGTCGCCATTATTTGGCCTCTTAGGGAAAGTTGGTCAGGAGGTATTTGACAGCCTGCCAGAATTTGAATATCCACCAGGCGTGTTTATACCGATGAATGAATATCAGGTGGCTATAAAAAGACTTGAAAAACAATATGGTGAAGAAAGCAACATAATGGTGGGAAGGCACAAATTCGCTTTGAGGACGCAGGAGGAAGGAGACACTGTAGAGGAGTATATAGCTTGCCTAAGAGTACTAGCAAGGGATTGTGAATATGAAGACTTGACTGATACATATATAAGAGACCAAGTGGTGTTTTACTGCTACTCTAAAAAGGTGCAGGAGAGATTATTGGCATGTAGGAAACCAACCTTGCAGGAAGTAGTGGACATTGCCAAAGGGATAGAAAGATCATTAATATCAACTAAAGAACTGTCATGTACTAGTGGTAATTCTAATGTACTTTACTTACAGGACAAGAGGAAAAATGAACGTAAAGGTAATGAGAGAACATGGGGTGATAAAAAGGTAGGAGGAAGAAATGTGTGTTGTTATAGATGTGGTTCCCAAGAACACCTAGCAGATTGTAAGTCATGTCCTGCTGTTGGGAAGAAATGTATGAAGTGTAAAAAGTACGGTCATTATACATCGTTATGCAAAACAAGAAAAGTAACAGGTAATGTTAATGTAAATACTGTAGGAGATTTTGACGAAGAAATGTGTGGAAACATAGTACTATATGTGGAAATGGTGGATGGCAAAATGAAAGGGCCTATAGGTGAAGGTAAAATAGGGAATGTAGAACTACAATTTACTGCAGATTCTGGTTCACCTATAACGATAATATCAGATAAAATATTTGAAGAAAAATGGAATGATGTTGAACTACAGGAAACTGACATAAACCCAAAAGCATTTGGGGAACAGGATATAGACATGGTGGGCTACTTCAATAACACTGTGACATTTAAGGGGAGAACAATTGAGACCAAAGTGTACGTGGCCAATAGAGGTAGAATACTGGTGGGGTGGAAGGATCTAGCTAAAATAGGAGTAATCCTGCAACCAGGTTCTGAGAATCCCATACTATTGAGGGAGGATTTTATAAACAGCATAAGACTTGAAGCAAAAGTAAATGGCATAGAAGAGTTACTGAAGAAGTATGAAAATTTATTCAGAAATGAGATAGGATGTGTGAAAGGGTTCATGCATGCAATAAAGCTGAAGAATGGTGCAATGCCAACAAAGCATAGAGTGAGGTCTGTACCTTTGTCAATAAGAAAATAGTTAAAAGATGTACTAGAAAAGCTAAAAGAAGAGGGAGTGATAGAAGAAACAGATGCCTCTGAGTGGGTGTCTGCAATCGTTGTTTCGAAGAAAAAGAAAACAGGGGAGATAAGGCTGTGTGTGGATCTGAGATCGCTGAACCTAAACATTCTAGTTAATTGTCATCCACTACCCATGGTACAAGAAATACTACAATCCGTAGCAGGGTCAAAGTACTTTACATTAATTGACCTAAAAGCAGCTTACCATCAGGTTTGCTTGACAGAAACGGACCACTTTTGTGACTCCTTTTGGAGCGTACAGATATATCAGACTGCCATTTGGTCTTGCCTCGTCATCAGGGGTATTTCAAAAACTCATGGATAGTCTTTTTGGAGAAGAAAATGGGGTTGAGGCATTCCAGGACGACATTTTGATCCATTCAAAGCCAGAATCTGAGCATCTTAAACTAGTGGACCAGGTTCTGAAAACCCTGAGTGAAAGGGGTATAACTGTGTCCAAAGACAAATGCACATTTATGGAGAGCAAAATTGAGTATTTGGGACATGTGTTAACCTCAAATGGAATAACGCCAAAAGATGATCTGGTGGAAGCAATTAGAGAGGCACCTCAGCCAAAAGATAAGGAAATAATAAAGTGTTTCCTAGGACTAAGCGAGTACTATTCAAAGTTTATACAAGCATATGCCACCAAAGTTGAACCACTGAGAAAACTTCTAAGGAAAAACGTGAGTTACCAATGGAGTGAAGATCAAGAAAAATCTTTCAATGAAACAAAGAATGATATTGCAAAAGCACCTGCCTTAAAACCTTATGACCCAGAATTGGACAATGTTATCAGGGTAGATGCCAGCACCAAAGGCATAGGCGCAGTGTTCTGTCAAAAGCAAGGAAAGAAGGAAAACACGATAGCTTTATTTCCAGGAGGTTAAGCGAGGCAGAAACAAACTACAGTACCATTGAGCGGGAAACACTCGCATGTGTTTGGGCAGTGCAAAAACTCAAAAGGTACCTATGGGGAAAAAGTTTTGAAATTATCACAGACCACAAACCATTGATTTACATGATGGATGGAGAATGGCGTGGCAATGGCAAAGCAAGTTCTAGATTGATAAGGTTATTGTCAAAGTTGCAGGAATATACATTCACCATACATCACATAAAGGGTGGTATGAATTGCAGAGCCGACTGCCTATCACGATTGCCAATGAATGGTCCTTCTGAAACCACACTAGACGAAACAGAGTGTGTTGCAGCATGGATTGATGCAACAGAAATGTGTAGTGGGTCAATAAAAGAGGAAGAGTGGATGAAGTGCCAGGAAGAAGATAAAATAATGGAAAGGGTAATGAGTCATGTGAGAACTAGGTGGCCACCAGTTAAAAATCTTCATAAAGAGTTGAGAAGCTTCCAACAAGTTAGCGATGAGTTAAATATCGAAGGTGGATTTCTGAAAAGGTGTGACCTGTTTATACCTCCAGCAAACATTAGATCTAAGCTAATAACATTAGCTCACAAGGGTCATCCCGGAAGTAGCGCAACAAAGAATCTTTTAAGAATGCACTACTGGTGGCCGGGAATGGACAGTGAAGTGAGCAATGTTATTGACAAATGTGTACAGTGTTTGAAAGCAGATAAGCACTTGAAGACCAGTAAAGGAGAGTTGCAGATGGTGGATATACCAGGTGAACCTTGGTCGAAAATAGCGATAGACTTTGCTGGGCCATTTACCTTACTACCAGAATACGAAAGATACATGATAGTTCTGACAGATTATTATTCAAAATGGGTTTATTTCAAATTTGTGAAAAATGTGACCACTGAAACTGTGATAAAATTTCTTAAGAAAATTTTTGCTGCAGAAGGTCAGCCAAAAGTACTAGTGTCTGATAATGGAACTCAACTGGTGTCAAAGCAAATGACGGAGTATTTGGAAAGTACTGGTGTGAGACAAGAAAAGACGCCATTATACAGCCCAAAAAGTAATGGTCAAGTTGAGCGTATGAACAAATTCATGAAGGAAGGCATCCAGTTGGCAATTGCTTCTAAGTTGAACGTAAAAAGTTTTTTAAGAGATAAAGCGAACACGTATAATATCACACCTAACGAAACTACAAAATTCACCCCATTTTACTTGATGAGAGGAAGAAAGTGCAAAAATGAACTGACTCCCAAGTTTGGAAAGTGGTACAAAGAAGGTGTGTCTACTGAATGCATAGATGACAAAACACTCAAAGTGAGGGAAAACATTGTAAATAAACAATTAAAGACTAAAAAATATTCAGATAAAGTCAATAAAGTAAGGAGCAAAGAGGTGGAAAAGGGAGACTGGATTCTGGTGAAGAAACCATTCAGAGTGAACAAAGGTGAATCTATTTTCAGTAGACCAGAACAAGTGAGCAGTATATCCAAAGGGGCAGTGTATGTGGATGGCAAAGGATGGCGCAGCAAGGACGATGTAGTAAGATTAAAAAAGGGTCAGGAGTTGTTAAAAATGAAAGGAATGGAGGATGAGGAAAGCCAACTTGATGAAACGTTTTGACAGTTATGTATTGGAATGAACATTCTGTTCCATCGTACAACAGTTATATATTGTGCATAATGTTTTTGTTCATATTGAGGAAGGGAGATGTTGTAATCGTACTTCTTTCTTTCCACTGTTGTCACCATACCTCTACCATGTCTACTGTGTCACGTCACATAATTCCATCCTGGAATGCTCCGAGGGTATTTATGTGACGTCACACATTCCATTGTAAAATTCAGCTGATCCGACCTGCTGTTCACGGTTACTTATGCCGGTTCCTTGTGGGCCTTATATTTATAGCTAATAAATACTTATTTCTTCACTTACGGTGTCAGACTCTGACTACAACACACCAGTCTCCTGGCAAGTGACTGCGTTGCCTCAGGATGAGGTGAGGAACGATGAAACCGCTGACGAGAACGGCAAATGCCGCTCTAGGACACCAGTTGAGCAGAACAGTAGAGTTCGTTCACTCACTTGCTGAGGCAGCGTCGGAAAGTTTAACTTAGGGCAAGACTGCCAAACTGCTCGAAATACTGCTTGAAGAGCGCCAGTACAGTAGTAAGGGTTGGCACTGGAATGCTGGACACTGGAGAAATCGTTTAGAAACTTCTGACGGCAATGAGGAATGAGCGGAATGTCCGCACCCAAGTTCCTTCAGAGTGTCACACTTGACACACAGTCATGTAAAGATCCCTCCAGCAATAACGGTATTCCCTCAGGATGATATAGAGGCCCCCTTCTGTGTAAGCGTAACTGTCCCTTGAAAAACTCGATGGCAGCTTTCCTCTGAGACTTGAAGAAAATGACATCAACTCCCTTTCTTGCTGCAGAACACTGCTGTGAACACCGAGCCTGCCTAAGGCAGTGGTATTCAAACTGTGGGACGCGCCCCCCTGGGGGTCCGTGGCTGCATTCCCAGGGGGGCGCGAATGTGTCTTCAACTATTTACTATTTGTCACACAGTGTGTCTAGCGCTTTGCTGGGGAGAACCTGGTTTCAAGTTACAACAACAGAGTCTTCCACCCCCCTTATAAATGGAGTGGCAGTGTATGCGTCCTTCAGTGCGGCCCCCAGGCAGGGGAGGCACAATGTGCAACAGTCCTACAGTAGAGTGCCACTCGGAGGCAACATCCCTTTGTGTGTGACATTGCTGCCAGCCGCTAAAGAAGCCCGCTTGCAAGGCAGCTCCTAAACGAAGCAGCTCTATGTCGAAGTGTGTGAGCTGATCGTGACGAGGGGTTCAAGAGAGAGCACTCCTGCACACACAATACTGGTATGTGAGCTCAAAGGGCTTCAGCCCCCCCCCCCCTTCGTGTGAGACAGCTTTCCCGGCACACACACAGCCCCACCCCAGTACTTCACAGGTCTTTAAAAGACCATTTGCTTGTTAATGAGGCTTCCTAGTTTTTCACCCCTTTGTAGAGCCCCTGAATCTCTCAGCCTACAGCTGCAAGAGTCCCAGTGTTTTTGCACTATGCTCCTCGCAGAGCAGGAGAAATTAACAACGAGTTCACAGTCTCTGAGGCCACGATGAAACAGCACCAAATTCAATGGCCAAAGCAATCCTCGTGGCGAACTACTAATTCCCACATTATCAACTTTTAAAGCGCTGGAGCCTCTGTGCCCTGTGTGGGGATACTCAATGGTCATATAACTAATAGGAGCACCAGTACGCTGCTTACTCTGTGTTTATGTTGAGATCGTGTGATCTAATCGGGATATGGGGATTTCGGTATTCTCATTATAATCAAGCTAATGCATTTTCCATGCCCTGATGTATGATGTAAGTATTTTTTGATACCATAACTGTCAGGATAATGTCAGTAATTTCATAATGTGCACAGTATTTCTAATTTATGTTGTTTTGGACTATGATATATACATACATATATGTACACACACACAATATGACACATTTTTAGGTTTCGCTGGGGGACGGAGCCGTTAGGCTCCGCCTCCAGAGAAATCTGTAGTTTCTAGTATGGGTGACTTGAACACGCCCCTCTGCTTCATTGGCTAGCTCCATAAATGGAGGCTAGCCATTGGAACAGAGAGGCGTCCGTCATGGCCGGAGGAGACACGGGGGCGTTCCCGAGATTCTTTGGCTTTTGCCGACGTCACGCGACGCCGGGAACGTCCCCGAATCCATCGACACATGTGTTTGGTGCAGACTGAAGGTTTGTGAGCCTTCCCCGAGCAGAGCGCACTAAAATAACCTGTGTGCAGCTTCACCACCGCGACCCGGGATCAGTAAACCCCCGACGAAGGGCCCCGTACCTTGCTGGTACCAACGCGACCGAAAACGAGCCCGCTGCTCTCCGATTGGACGGGAGAGCCGAGCCCCCTCACCAAACGCCGCGACGGGATTGGCCCGTGCGGCGCAGCGTCACCACTGTTGCCGTGTGGTGATTGGCTAGGGCGAGGAGCGTCATCGCAGGCTTGACCCGGGAGCCGCACTGCCATAGGCTGACTCCCGGGTGCTTTGGAGGCTCGCCCGTTCTGCCGTGTCTGGATTGGCCCGCTCGACTGGAGGAGCCGAGAATTCACCGCGATCACCGCCGGGCCCGGGGAAGACTGACCTGACCTCGCCGAGGGACCTGAAAGAGTGCTCCAGCCCCCGGCCTGCCGTCTCTGCCCCCCCGCTGCTCCCTGGAGAACAGAGAGCGGGCGGAGGAGCGTCCTGAGACCGGCCGGGCTGGAGCATAATAAAGAGTTCAGTCCCCGGTGCAATCTAGAAACGTGCAGGGTTCACAATATAAACCCTCCCTAAATCAATTCAAACTTTTCAAATGTCCTGCCTCGCCCAAGATCACACTGTTCTGGCCGAGCGGGGACGCCGAGATTTGAACTCAGGTGAGGTCTCCCGCTACCAGCCTGAATCATCATGACCCCCGCGTTGCATGAGGCAAGCATGTGCACACGATGACACACAGCAGCACACGGGCTTACCCTCTGCTGGGACTGGGACAGTGGCTTCCCCTCGGACTCCAAGCACAGCAGCGCCGTCAGCAAGAGTCCCCAAGCCGCAAAGTGTGAAGCGTGCATCCTGGGTCTGCAGCTGCTAGGCAGTGCTGGGAAGCAGCAGGCGGGCAGCGACACCAAAAAAATAGAACACGGATAAAAAAAAAAGAGGCACCAGAATAAAGTGTGCAAAAATAAATAAATAAAGCGGATCCGCCGGACCACAGCGGGAGAGACACGAAACTTGAAGCCGAAACCCTGCTCTTGCACGAGCCTTCCCTTCTTCCTGGCCTCCACGCCTTTTCCTCTCTCCCTGCTGGTTCAAGACTTCTGCCGGAGAGAGCGCCCCAGCCATTCATTTTATAAGCCAGCCTTGGTGATGTCACCGTAAACAATTAATTCCCTCCCAGCCCCCCTCTTTCTTCCTCCTTCAGCTGAAATAATTCACTTTTTTTGTTAGCCCCTCCTCCTGGAAAATGACAGATAAGAACACAGGTGGAGCGTGCAAGGTCTAGAAGTTTTTGTTCTTTCACACCAGAATAAAAAAATACACATTAATTGTGACCCTCTCAAAACCCGAGCAACTGCCGGCCGCTGTTCTATCTGTGGATGGGGGCGGCTCATGGGGCGGGCAGGGGTCCTCGGCGCATCACGGAGCTTCAGGGTAAGTTACTTTATCAAAGAAAAAGTTTCTAAGAAGGTGCAATTTCTGTGAAAAAATGTGAGATCATTATTTTTTAACACAATTGTGTCGGCCATTTCGTGAACCCCTCCCCCTTGCCTCTAAAAGACACCTGCTCCCCCTTCCACCTCCTCCGGGCATGGGATTTAAATCTCAAATTCTCCCAAAAAGCGTGATGTGAAAACCTGTCATATTCCGGGAGGGTCTGTTTTCTGTATTAAGAAGACATGCTAGAGTCAGGGACTGCGGAGTAGAAAAGAAATTCGAGAAAACGTACTGTTTTTTTATGACAAAATCTTTCTTCCATGCTGGAAACATCACATTTTCAAATCAAAAGAGCACGCTTACGTCCGTCATCAGTACAGCACAAACCCATGCGGACCTGCGTCTGGGCGCTGTAAGTAATGTATGTAGGATTTTAGGTAGCACTATTCAGCTGATCGGTACTCCTATTATCAACCTCGAATGGATGAAAGGCTGAGTCGCCTCCCCTGGTAACTCATGCTGTGTTCTACGGGGTATGCACAGATGTGCGCAGCAGGAGCTTGAACCCCGCGATCTATTTCACTGGCATTAGGGTATGTGACATGGAGTGCTCGCTGATATCGCAGCTGGTGAATGACATGTTCACAGTGTTCATCAGGGTACAGAGCACCTGAGCAGGTTGTGCATTCACCCGCTGAGCCACCTTGATGTGACAGCACCCCGTAACTTGCAGGACATGCTTAGAGTTGTGCAGGGAGTGGTATGTTAACGCGTCCAGCTCTCTTGCTGTGTCTGGAGCACACAACCTGTAGCATGTACGCTCTCTGCAGCAGGCGCAATTACCTGCAGGACTATGTCCTTGCGGTTAGACCAGCCATTGTCAAGTTGCACACAAGACCCTGCAGCAGGCAGTGCATTAGCCCGATGAGTTATAATACCGATTACTCTAGCCGTGTTCGAAACCCTTGGACTGCGGTATGCCGAGAAACGACCGCGGCAGGTGCATTAACCCCACGAGCGGTTCAATCATGCCCACAGACCAGGACTTACCAATGGACCTAAATGGAGTGTCGTCAGAGGGGTTGGAGACCAGTGGCGTGCATGATGCACACAGCTCTCGGCTGCGTGTGCATTTACCCACTGAGAGTCCTCAGTGGTCTGCCCCCCCCCCCCTCATGTGTTCGGACCAGGACATTGCTTCTCACTCTTACCCCACAGGGGTTAACATCCTCAGGGCTCTTTCGGATTCTTCGGCGGAGCTTACTTTATTCCCAGTTCAGTTTTTATGTAAAGCTTTGGCCGGAATTTACACATTTTCTTAAGGACAAGCAAGCTGAGGCAAAGAAGAGAATGTGATTCGCCCACAATCACACATCGGAAATAGGGAAGCCGGGATTAGAATTTAGGATTCCTCCTATTCGACCAGCTAAAATATTGGATGTAAAAACTCTCTGCTGCTGTATAACCTTTAAACAGTCCAGAAAAATGTGCAACACACCGCATTTAGGGGCAGATTTACAAGCCCCTTGCGCCACTTTTGCATCACTTTTAACATGGGTATAGTGACGCAAAAGTGGCGCAAGGGGCTTGTAAATCTGCCCCTTAGTATTTAGACCACCAGTGCAGTTGCCTCCTGATTGGACCATTTAACATTTTGACACATAATTTATCTGACGGGGGTTGAGTCAAACTCTTCTCAATAATTCACTTCTTAACAACTGATTTTGTGATGTAAACATACATAGATCTCTCTTTATTCCACCAAGATTTTAACATAAATTGTACCAATTTTTTCCCACTTAAATAATGATAGTCAAGTTTATAGGACAGTTCTTTACCTAGCAACATTAATGCACTCTTTCAGATTTCAGTTTTTAGGTTCTGCTGGCTCAGTTTTACTTTCATATCCCTACAGAGAGCCCCTAAATTTAATTTTTCCCAACAATTTTTGCCCATTGTAGTTCACGTTGCAGGATTTAATTTTTTGCACCACTGATAAACTTTCTGTTCTCCCCCCCCAAGCAATCTTTTCCAGAATCTTATTAGCACCACCGTAGCCAATATATTCCACAATGTCATGCCAGTTTCTATTCTTATTGCTTGGGTCATGGCAGAGCCGGGGAGGGACGATAATCTCTTTCAGCATTTCCCCTCCTCAGCATCCCACCTACTTTTGCCACTAATATATAACAGCTCGGCTCCTTATTGCAATTGCTGGGGGAGCACTGCTACACAGTCTTTCAAAACAGGTCTATATGACATTTTTCTAAAGTCCCTATTGAATTTTATCAGGCCGCTCACAAGGCCACTGCCCTGATCTTCTGCACCTCAAAATGTTTTTTTTTTCATTTCTGGGACCTCTCAAACCAGACCCCAAGATACTAATATTCGCTAACGAAGCCAAGCTTCTCACGGCCTCGATGGCATCTAAATTTACCCTTTTTCTTCACAAAACAAAGCTTCCTGGATTTATCCATATGTACCACTCATTTTGTACACCTACAGTATTCTCTAAACATGTCTAGTTTCCTTTGTAGACCTATTTCTGTTTGATCACCAGGTCTTCTGCAAACAGGAAGAATGCCACATGTTTACCATTTATTCTGGGGCTAAATCCTTTGGCAGACGCGAGGACCGCAGGCAGATCAATAACAAATAGACAGAAGAGTAAGGAAGCTAGTACGCACCCCTACCTAAGTTCATTGTTAAGTTGTAATTTTTGTGTTAAGGTCCCCTTTGTGTCTATAATGACCTGGGCCCAGGTACTCCTGTGTCGCTCCTGAATTAGCCTTAGAAGGTCTTTTGAAATGTCATGTTTTTACCAGATCAAAAGCTGCGCGGAAGTCTACGTAACAGCAGAATAACTTCCCCCTCTGCCCGACAGACGTACGCGCAATGGACCAGAGCGCAAAGCAACGGTCAATTGTAGAATGGAGTTCATTGAAACCCCCATCTTCTGGGGGCACTATATGATTTGAGTCAGCCCACTCCTTTAACATTCCCAAGATTATTTTTGCAAATATTTTTTTCTGCCACTTCTAAAAGGTTAATCAGCCTATAATTTTTTGGGAGTTTTTATATCTCCCTTTTTGTGGATAGGCCTGATAATTGTGCCTCTCCAGTTTTCCAGGATATTCCCCGTTTCCAAAATCTCAGTAAACAACTTATACAATAGCTCCGCCTACCACTCCGGGCGGGTTCTTATAACTATTGCAGACATGTTACTGGGTCCGGCCGTGCATCCCCTAAACGAAAGATGGAAAACTAGGAAATAGCAAAATGATTCATCAGCCGAAAGCCACTGATAGAGGAAGAAAGCAGCCGTATTTCTTTATTTAGTGACTAGGGAGTGCTATGGAGTGCTAGGGACTGCAGAGTTACTGCAGAGATTAAGCTAATGGCAATGTAAATGACAATGCCATTTATTTATCTGTTTTCAAAACCAACACAAATACAAATTTTGTCATTTACAATGCCAATAGCTCTAACTTTTCCAAAGGCGAAACCATTGCATTGTAAATGCTTGTTATATAATCAGATTTGTTGATCCGATTAGTACAGCAGGTGCTGTGGCACCAGGTCCCAGTGGTATAAAGGGCCAGCTAAACCCCATGTCTGTTTTACTATTCGTACTATTAGATTATTATTACAGTATGGTCCAGTGGCCACTTACTTTGGCAGAGTTGCTTTGCGCCTCTGAGTAATGATCTACGGTCGGGAAAATTGTAGCAGAGGAGACACCTTTCAGATGAGAAGACAGTAACTATGATGGGACAAAATGAGAGCTCATGTTTTTAACGAAGGGCAGAGGAGATATCCCACTTGGCAGTACTGATCAATGGTGAAGTAGGTGCAGCAGCACCAGGGTCCACTGGTCTAAGGGGCCCACTGTATTACAGTTATGTCTTTTTAAAAATAAAAAGGGTATGTGAGCTAATTTACCTTGCTAGCATTAGGACCACAGGCACCTTTGCTGCAAAAAGGGGGGCAACACATGGGAGCTCATGTTTTTCTGGAGGAGGAAATGTTGCCTTATTATGAGAAATGCTCAATTTGGAACAGGGGAACTAGGTTCAATCCCAGCTTTTGCTCAACATCCTGTGATTCTTGGTGAATCACTTAATTTTTCTAAGTCTTACAAAATCTCACCTTCGGTAATGTAATTGGAGTATATTTCTTGTTGCTCAGGGCCATGGTTATCATTACTATAGCAGGTGCAGTTGCATTGATCTGAGGAGTGTGATAGGATCACAGACACCAAATTATGGGGAGCAGAGGTTTTCTTGGTTAATTCATGTTTTTTTGCTTTATGAATTTGCTATTTTGTAAGTCTTACATTTATTGTGGAATATATGGCATAGAAAACATCTCCCAGAAATGATCTCATAAGACCCGCCCCTGTGCTCAACCCTGCCCCTCCCCTAATCCTTGTCATAAAGGTTTGGAGGGGGCCCCGGCGTCAAAATGTTTTATTTTGGGGGGCTTAGAGCAAAAAAGTATGAAGACCTCTGGCCTAAGGGGACTACAGGCACCAGCTACAGCTGCCCACCGGCCGCGCACGGCTGCAACGTCATCCCGCAGCGCCAGGGGCGCTTTAAAAGTGGCCGTTGACTCCCGCAGCGCGGGTTCCCTTTCATGCTGCAGAACACTGCTGTGACCGCCAAGACTGCCTAAGGGGACTACAGGCACCAGCTACAGCTGCCCACCGGCTGCGCACGGCCGCAGCGTCATCCCGCAGCGCCAGGGGCGCTTTAAAAGTGCCCATTGACTCCCGCAACGCGGGGCGTGTGCGCGGACGAAGCCCGGACCAAGGGCGGGCCCATCTGAGCCCGTCCGAGACTGTGCGAGGCTGGGCTGGGCCATATCTCTTGGTCCTGCAATCCGGACATTTAGGACTATCGAAGAAGCTGTAAGTAGCTGGATAAGTCCAGAACTGTTTAGACTATAAAAGCTCCTGGGCAGCCCCATACGATTTCTCAGCAGCTTAGAGGGAGGAGGGTTCTGTTTTACAATTTTGCATATGCTATTATAGAGCCCTAGTGATTGTGACACTAACCAATCTATTTTATTGCCATTTTAAATTACGGTGATCAATAAGCTGCATAATTTTAAGACTTAGGTAGGGTTTATGAGATGTATAGGATATTTATTTATTGGTTACTAATATAGATGTGTGTTTGATATTGTCTACTAATATTCTTTTATAATGTTTATACCTGGGATTACTACCAAGATTTTATAGGTTTTTATATTTACTGGTAGCCGGCTACCCCAATATCTATACCACCCCTTGGCCCTGGGCTATCTGCATATATATTCAGCATTCTTACCCGGCACTACTTGCACTTTACATACTTTGTATACCTGGTATCTTGTATAATGTCATCTTACAAATTTCAGGGTTTGTACCAGGTTCCTTGTGGTTTCTGGATGCAGTCATGTATTTTCCTATTATTAATACTACATACTTTACCAGCATGTCAAAACACAAACTACAAAAAGGACATAAAACTTTAGCTGAGCCTCAAAGCTCTACTATTGATTCTTATCTTGTGAGGGCGGTTAGCGTTATCAGTGTTGAAATAGATATGGCAGAACGCCGCCTCTCAGTTAGGACTAGGTACTGTGCCTGGGCCTGTTGATGCTACAGGACTGGTAGTAGAGCCTACTCAAAGTAATGATCAAGACAGCATTCTTACTGTGAATTCTGGTATCCCAAACCCTGGTCTAGATCTTCCTGAACCTACTGAAGTACCATGTTTATTGTCACCCAATGGTTCACCTACACCAAAAAAGGAAAAGGAGCTGTAGAAAAACCCAGCAAAAACAAGGGACAATTAATAGAGTTAAAAAAGCTCCACCTCCGAATCTTTCTATGGAGAACCCTCCCAGCTGGAGAAGTGTGGCTCAATGGTTAGAGCGGCAGACCCTGATGCAGAGGTCTAGCCCGGGACCAGGGTTCAATTTCCCGCCTCGGCGAGTCTTGGGCTCAAAAATTCCACGGACCTGATCATTCTCGCCTCAGTGCCTATTCCAATCATGGAGTCCCACTCTGCAACTCTGGGCAATAGCTTGCTTAATCTCCACAACGGCCCCCACAACGCTAAGGATGCCTGGCCTCCACCTTGGGGGTGCCCAGGAGTGGACGCCTCACAGGGAAAGCCAGGATGGATTCCACAGCGGTATTCGTACAAGCGCCTTGAGACCCTTGCGGGTGAGTAGCGCGCTCTACAAGTATCAATTTACATTTTACATTTACAGCTCAGGATCCTTGCCCAACGAGCAAGTTTATATTAAACCACTCTTTGATAAAATAGATAAGCTAAATGGAGAAATGATCAGACTTAGCAGCCTATTTAAATACCCCACTGAATTGCCAAAGGAGAACCCGAATGGGCAACAGGGAGGGCTACAAGTTTGCCAAAATTTGGGAATATTGACCTCTATCCCAATAACTGTTGCTTCACCCGCCATTGTTAGGAATGAGTCGTCTAGGGAGGAGGCAGGCGCTAATCACTGTGTACCTCAAACAGGAGCCAATTCAAATCCTTCAGGTTACAGACAGAAAATGTTAAGGAGTAACCATTCCTGTAACACTAGCGGGGAAGGGACTTCAAATATGGAGATAACCCAGGCACCTAAAAATTTATCGGAGAAAGAGGTAATAGAGGGAAGAAATATTAGATCAATTAATCTACCCCCAGAATGCTGTCCATGGATTGGTGTCACTACAACGCATGCTTTTACATCGCATGCCTTTACAACGCGGTTTTTACCACGCAGTCCATTACAACGCATAATGCTTTTAGGCGCTGGATAGTGAATTATTTAATTTACTATTCCAACTCCAGTCCCCGTGGATAGCAGGGAAGGTGTTGGATAGTAAATTAAATATATTCCCTATCCTAGAGCGCCCCCCAGCGCAATGCGTTGTAATGGTATGCGTTGTAATGGTTGCGATGTAATGGTAGTGCGTGGAAAAAAATGCATTGTAAGTGATGTTCCCCGCTGTCCATATGTGGCAGTCTTGGTGAACGCCCCTCATGTCGACCCTGGTCAAAGGGAAACACACTCGTCCCAAAATAAAGTCATGCACTGGCTAAACTGAAATTTTGGCTACCCGGTGAACTGTGCAGAACAGATACTTACGACTAGAAGAGTTAACTGGATCGGCCCTTTAAGGAAAACAACGCATGGTGACTGCGTAATTATTAATTTAAGGAACCCTCACTGGGCCAGGACCTCCCTGGATAGAGCTGCTGCTTTATCAGATAATGATTTTAAAACGTCACTTCTCCCGTTTGGCTTTTTTTTATAGTCATATAAAGCCATCTCCAATTATGGGAGCAGGCCAGGAACAATGCAGCGCCAATTTGGTTATGCCACCCCAGTCGCATTTTGCCTTACCTCCATATAATACATACCAATCTCTTAGTACACTTGAGGAAAATGATTTACCTAGTTCTGCCCGCCAGATCGTTAGGAAGGCGGGCCCTGTTGGTACTGGGCAGCAGTGGGTGGAGAGGCTGGTAGGGGGTGCCAAATGTGATGGAGATTACACATTTGTCTGCTATAAATGATCTAAGAAGGGAGCAAGGGGCGATTTTAGATGGAAACAGAGGACAATTAATAGAAGAAGTTACTGCCTCCCCTGTATTGGACACCATAATTAGTGAGATCTGGGACAGTCAACTATAGTTGCTCAGCCATCTGTTAATATAGGTAGATCCCTAGCCAACGGGTTCACTATAGTTTCCTGGAATATAGCCGGATTGGGGAAAAAAAAGGGATATGCTGGGTTGGATGGATTTCCTTCATAAACATGATATAATATGTCTCCAGGAAACATGGAGTACTGATCATGTTTATTTCGAGGGGTTTACTTCCTATGAACTACCTGCTTTGCATTCCTTAGCAGGCAGAGCGAAGGGTGGGCTGCTAATACTTATGTCAAATAACCTGCCTTTGAAAGTTAAAAGGGTTATGAACGTAGGGTGCCATTCACAGATACTTTGGTTACACCACAAAAATAGTCGGGATGTTTTGCTGATAAATTTCTACAATAATCTTTTTGACTCCACTCACCATAAAGTAGTCTCCTAACTAAAGATAGAAATCGGTAAACTGGAAAATGAAGAAAATGTTAACTTTGATATGGGTAGGAGATTTCAATATGCCAATTTGTTCTTTGTCCATGACTAAGGTTTGTGGGTTTAGGAATGATATAGGTGATGACTGTGTACATTTCCCACATAATACCTATGGGGACACATTAAACACCTTTTTGCCCAAATATGACATGGATATAATGCAGTGTGCTCGGGATGGACTTGAGAAATTGATCCCAAATTTCACGGGAAGAAATGCAAATAGCATAATTGACCACGTATTGGTCTCTGTAAATATTGTACCTTTTTTTACTACCCCGTGGATTGAAGAATTGTTACTCAGTGATCATAATTGCATTATCATGCCAATAGTTGTGTGGGGCAATAGATCTACAGTAATACAAACTACAGTGGATAATATCATCCCGTGTAGACCAACCGGCACCAGAATAAGATGTAAAGGTGTTAATCCAGATAAGGTGTTAAAAGATATCGTCTCAGAAAGCAGTACCGAGATATTTGCGAACTTAGATATTGAAACCGAACCAGCACAGATTTTAACTAACTTCTGTAAAATAAGTGATACCATTGATACAATACTGACTACTACATCAAGCAGGAAACACACCCAGAAAAGAGGATGGTTTAACCGCGCCTGTACCCTCTCACTGAATCAGTTGAAACAAGCATTGTCTAGCAGGGATATGGCGCTTGTAAAACAAGCATTTGCAATGCAATAGGTCTCGCATTTGGAAAGTTTGAGCTATTGGTATTGTAAATGACACATTTTTTATTTATGTGTTGGTATTGAAAATAGCGAAATTAATAGCTTTGTGATTTACAATGCCAATAGTTTTAACTTTCGCAAATGTGACACCTATCGCATTTGTAATGCAATATGTGTATTATTTACGTGACTAAGATGTATTGATATTACAAATAAAAATGGCTTTTATTATTTGTTTAATAATTAATACTGAAATAAAAGTTATTGTAATTTATAATTGCAATAGCTTAAACTTTTGTAAATAACTTTTGTGAAGATTATGTTCATTGTATTTTATTTTGACGAAAATCCAAGAACAGAAGTGAAATATTAACATCTTTTTGTGACATTTGTAATAAAGCTTGAAACATTGAGAAAACATATTGGAACCAGTTGTTGTTAACCAGGGGGCCTTCTTGCTTCTGGGTCTGCTGGGAGGGTTCTTCAGTGGTGCGAGGTCATCGGCGCAGGCGGTCAGCCACTGCGTGAAGTTGCGGGCTGCTTCGTTGGGGTCCGTTGTGCTGGCAGGTGGGTTCTGGCTGAGGGAGGTGGTGAGCTGGTCGGCGGTGATCTTGCTCCAGCTCCTGTGAGGAACCTGTTGCGGGTGGTGGTGGGTTGTGGTTTTTCTGAAGCTGAAGTGGACGCAGCTGTGGTCGGTCCAGTGGAGTCCGGTGGAGTGGCTGAAGGTGATGTGCTTGCTGGATGAGAAGACGGGATCAAGTGTGTGGCTGGCGTAGTGGGTGGGGGTGTTGACCAGTTGCTTGAGTCCGAGGTTGGCGAGGTTGTCCAGCAGGGCGGCGGTGTTGCGGTCCTTGTTGTTCTCCAGGTGGAAGTTGAGGTCCCCTAGGAGGATGTAGTCGGCGGAGGGGAGGGAGTGTGGGCTGATGAAGTCCGTGATGTCTTCGCTGAATTGTGTGCGTAGTCCCGGGGGTCTGTAGATGAGGGTGCCTCTGAGGGTCGTCTTTTGGTCGGTGTGAATCTGGAAGTGGAGGTGCTCGGCGGCGGCGAAGATGTCGTTGGAGTCGGTCGGGATGCGGATGGTGTTCTTGTGGACGATGGCGATGCCTCCTCCGGTCTGGTTGACGCGGTCCCTCCTGATGATCTTGTACCCGTCCGGGATGGCGATGGCGATGTCGGGGGCAGAGGAGGTGTTCATCCAGGTTTCTGTGAGGAAGGCGATGTCTGGTGATGTTGTGTCGAGGAGGTTCCAGAGTTCCACGGCGTGTCTGTGGACGGAGCGGGTGTTGAGCAGGATGCACTTGAGGTTGCTGCTGGTGCTTGGCTTGGCGGGTGCGGTGCAGGGTCGGAGGCAGGTGAACTTGCAGGTTCTGCAGGTGAAGGGTCCGTGAATGTGTTTCGGGGCAGCCTGGCAGCAGCTGGGGTTCCGGCCGGCATTGAGTGCGTTGAGGGCAACGGCGTCGTAGGTCTGTCGGGTCGTCTTGCATCGGTGGGGGCCAGGGGTCCTGGCACTTGGCGTGGTCCAGGCGCGGATGGGCGTAGACGGGCTTGCCTTTGGCGCGCCGCTGCGCGTGAACACTGCGCGTGCGTGTGGGCGGCATAAGTAAGGAGCCGGGAGGGAGGAGCAGCTGGGTGGCGGGAGCGGGCGGCGAATGGGCAGGAGGGGGGCGGGGTCACCGGGAGTCAGCGGCGGGAAAATTAGCGGGTCACCTCACCGGAAGCATAGCGTCCGCTTTCAAAGGAGAGGAAGCAAAAAAAAAAACAAAAAAAATGGAATGCCCCCTCCCACCCCAACCCCTCCCCCGCCAACACCCCCCCTCCCACACCCCACCCCCTCTGCGTCAGCTTAACCAAGTGTCACATGTCCCCAGGGCTCAACCTTTCTCTGCGTAACTGCAACTAGTGGGCCTTTAGGTGCGCTTCAAGGCGCCTACAGGTTCCAGGAGTATAAGTTGTAGTATTTGCAAGTACTTCGGACATTTCACCTCCCGCAGATCCTTAGACAAGAGCTGCAAAAACGGCACCCATAGGGTAGCATACTCAGAGCCTTTCCCATCCATACCCAAGGAAAGGCGCTCCATAGCAAGAGTGTGTCACAGCCTCTGAAACCAGTCCCGAATATCAGGTATCACCGGAGAACCCCATTGTGCTAGAAGGACTTGCCGCGCCGCCAACAGGGCCAGCACGATTTGTTTATCCCTAAGGGAGCGCAAGGGAAAAAAATTAGGGTGGGACAGCCCTAGCAGAGTATATTCGGGCAGTCGGGGCAGTGTGATCTGAAAGGCAGCATCCAGCTCATCAAGAACCGTCGCCCAGTAGCGTTCCAACTTCGGGCAGCGCCACAACAAATGCACTAGGTTCCAGACATCCCGCATCCCCTCCAGCAAAGGCCTGACTTTGCTTTGTCCCACATCTTGACGCACGCTGGAGTATAATACCGATAGGTCGCTGTTTTGTAGGCCGATTCAGTCCCTGCAATGTTACAGGTCGTGTGGTGCGCTCGATAAAACACCTGCTCCCATTCTTTGGTCGATAGGGGACGCCCTAATTCCGTCTCCCAAAGCACCTGCGCCTTCGTACGTTGCTTCTGGGGTCCGCGCAAGATCACTGCATAGAGTTCCGAAATGAGGCTTCGGTCGTCCTTTTTACAAACCAGCTACTTTAGCCGGGCGAGTCACTCAATGCGCCACTTGTGCATGGTAGAACGCATCCTCTGGTCCCAGTGGGAAATAATCCGATCGCAGTGCTGGAAACGGTATCAGCCCTTCTAAATCGAAGAGCATGCCCACCCGCTTGCAACCTTTCTCCCCCCAGCGGTGAAAGACCGGAGATGAACAGTCTGGGGGAAGTCAGGGTTATCCACTATTGGGGTCATTAGGGAGGGGAAGGAAGTCCACCCTTTACGTAGAGCCAGCTGAACCCACGCTTTTAGCGTCGGCGACGTCACCGGGGAGGAGTACAATCCCAATGCTCTACATTTGCGCAGCAGCCAAAGCTCCCACCAGATATTACATCCGGCCACTGTCTGGTCCATAAAGAGCCATTCCACAATGTATCTAAGACAGGAATCCTGGAAATATGCAGATAGGAGAGGGAAACCCAGGCCACCCGCTGCTTTCGGGGAAGTGGTCACTGTGAACGCAAAGCGCGGTCTTTTGTTGTTCCATAAGAACTTGTTGAGCAGACTCTGAAGCCGTCTCAACATACCCTGATGTGGAGTCAAGGGCAACATCTGAAAGAGGTAAAGTATGCGGGGCAACACCGTCATTTTAATCGCGGCCAATCTGCCAAACCATGCCAATTTAAGTCGGGACCAATCGGATAGGGTCTTTCGTTACCTGCTCAGTCAATAAGGCATAATTTAGGGAGAGGGTTTTGGTGAGGGTTGGGGCTAATCGTATACCTAGGTATGTGATGTCCGAATGCACCCATTGAAAGGCGAAGTCCTTCTGCAGGTCAGCTGTATCAGAGTCCGGGATCGAGATATTGAGGCTTTGTGATTCAGAGAAATTAACCTTAAACCCTGCCGCAGTGTAGAAAGCTAGAAGCTCCGCAGACAGGTACCTCGGGGAAGTGTGAAGATCAGTCAACGCCAGGATGACATCGTCCGCGTAAAGAATGATTTTATGGATATCGGCTCCAAAGCGGTACCCGAGATATTAGCGTTAGCACGGACGTGCTGGGCAAAGGGTTCCATGTAGAGCGCAAAAATCAGTGGGGAGAGGGGACGCCCCTGTCGCGTTCCTCTAGTAATGGGAAACGGGGCAGACTTACATCCATTCACCCCCACCACCTCTTTGGGGACTGCATTGAGGCACTTGACCCACCGCAAAAAGTTATCACCTATACCAAAGGCTTTGAGCACCTCGAACATATAGTCCCAGTCCACACGGTCGAAGGCTTTCTCTGCATCTATTGCCAGTAGAAAAGCCTGAGCCTTAGAGCGGTTGACAGAATCCAATAGATGGAGCTGCCTCTTGGTGTTATCCCCTCCTTGCCTGGTTGGTATAAACCCTGCTTGGTCAGGTTCGATCACTCCGTCCATTAAGGGGCTAAGCCTCGCTGCCAGAACTCCCGCAAACAACTTGGCATCAATGTTGAGGAGTGAGATCGACCTATATGAACCGCAGTCCGTAGGCTCCTTCCCAGGTTTAAGAATGACCGTTATGGCTGCCTCAGTCATGGAGGGAGTAACCACCCCAGTGTCAAGGAAGGAATTGAAGAGACGGGTCAAAAGGGGAGCCAACTCTCTGCAGTACGTCTTATGAAAGATGGCTGAGAACCCATCTGGTCCTGGCGACTTAGCCAATTTGAGCCGGGAGATGGCCAAAATAACCTCTTCTATGCGGATCTCCGAGTCCAGTGCTGCAGCCGATTCCGGATACAAGGGAGTGATACGAGATGACGCTAGATAAGCCAGTATGTTCTCCTCCGTGTACAAGGATTGATAAAAGTTGTGGGATGTATTGAGAATGGCTGCGTCAGTGTTGTGGGTCGTCGCCTGGCGATCCCTGATCCCAGTGATGGTATAAGACTGCGCCAGCGCACGTAATCTATGGGCAAGCATCCTCCCCCCTTTATCTCCACAGAGATAGAATTTGTGACGCAAACGCAATAATGCATATGCCGCTCTGTCAAGATCCAGGTGTTTGAGCATGCGCCTCTTTGTCTCCAATTCTCTCCAAACCCTTGGGGCCCCTGTCCTTTTCTGGAAGGCCTCCAAGCCACATACATTGCCCTCCAGTTCCTCGCACTTCTCCCTGCGCAACTTAGCAAATGTGGCCGCCAGCGCAATGAAGTCCCTCCTAACCACCAATTTCAGGGCCTCCCAGATTGACGCCAGTGATGTGTCTCCCTCTTGATTTTCGGCAAGGTAGTGAGTGATAGTTGCACGAATTTTCGTCACCACATCGTCCGAATGTAACATGGAATCCCTAAGCCGCAAACTGGCCGCAGGCAGCCGGGCGCCACAAAACGAAACCTTTACTGATATAAGTGCGTGATCGGAAAGCAAGCGTGGTGTAATTTCCGCATCAGATAAGTAAGGTAGGAAGGCAGATGTGGCTAAAAAGTGGTCGAGGTGCGCATATGTCTTATGTGCTGCCGAATAATATGTGAAGTCTCGCTCTTGAAGATGCTGAACGCGCCACACATCATGCAACCCTCCCTTGGCCAGCCACAGCTTCCCTTCCTGCGATTATGCGCCAGCTTGGTTTGAACGCTATTCCGATCTATCCATCCCTCCCTCCATCACAAGCTTAAAGTCTCCTCCCACCAAGATCAACATATCCGGGGACGCCAGGACCTGCAAAGGGCAGCACGGAGAAAGGGTTCTTGCTGAACATTTGGAGCCTACATGGACCCTATTGTAAAGGTCGTCTCACCCCCGTGGACCCGCACCGCCAAGAACCTCCCCCTAATTTCTACCACGTGGGATAGCACCTTACAGTGCAAACGACTACTAAACAGCAACGCCGCCCCATGTTTCTTATTCGGCCCGATGACCAGAGCTGCAAGGGATAATGCTTGTCCTGCATGTGTCGGACGTCTTTAATGAGTAGATGCGTTTCTTGTAAGAGGCACACATCACTATCTGCATTCTCTAAAAGGGACAGGATCACATAAACGTTTCACCAGGCTGTTTAGCCCACGAACATTCAGGCTCACCACTTTCAGAACTCTAGTCATCTTGCACCAAACAGAGAAAATAGGCTAATACGCATGCAGTGTCCAGACCAAGAATACATAACTGAGCCCCTACAGGTCATCGGCAACTGTTCTCAATACTGCCAGACTGTGGGCTCATCACTCTTGCTCCTCTCAAGTCCCAACTCGACATAGCCACAACTGATGTAGTACAGAACCGCTAAGGGACCCTCTGGAGCACTCCTGAGCCCAATGCACATTTGGGCCCCATCCGGCCCCCCCCCCCCTAGCTGACGCGGAACCTCCCCCCCAACCCCTCCCCCACCCCCGCCCCCACACCAGAACAGCCCCAGAACACAGAACAAAACAATACAAAAAAGGAGACAGCACATGACAGTTTGTGAAACAGGCCTCAAAGGCATGGGGACATGGCGCCCTCCCCCCAGTCATCCAGTTCCTGATACAGGACTCACTACCGGACAGGGATAGAAAACCCCCAGTCATTTACCTCTTGCGGGCAGACCCCTCCGGCACCAGCTACCAGCCCTCTTAGGGCCGCACAACGGGACCGTGTCTCAAGTGCCCACCTCAGCCTCCGTTACCAGGGTCACTGAGGCGACCGCGGCCGCCCTTTCTTGCAGGCTCGTACACAGATCAGGTTTTACAACTGGTGCAGGCTTGCCAACTTTCTGCCATTCCTTGGAGCGCCGTCTCCGTCTGCTGGGTAAACCACCGTCATCTGAGGGGGAGGGAGGCTTTTCCAACACCAGGATGTCCATAACCGCCTCCAAAAACCGAGCTTGGATCAGCTTATTCTTCCACCTAAAGACAAGCCTAAATGGGTGCCCCAGGAATAGAGCACACCTTGCTCCCTCAGGTAGTTAGTCACAGGTTTAAATTCCCTCCGTTTCACCAGGGTGGAAGCGGGCAGGTCCTGAAAGAGCAGAGGGCGATGGTCACGGAACTGAAGGGGATCAAAAGCGCTCGCCTTCCTCAAAATCTGTTCTTTAAGCTGAAAGTCATGCATGCAAACTAGTATATCAGGTGGAGGAGCTTTATGGCCCCGCGGCAGTCCAACTCTATGCACTCGATCCATTTGTATGTCGTGCAGGTCGTCCTCGTTCAAAATATGTTTGAAAAGGGCTTCCACGTAATCACCAGGTCTGACCCCTCCCCCTTCCCCGGTACCGCCCGAATCCTAATGTTGTTGCGGCGGGATCTATTCTCTAAATCCTCAGCATGGGCTTGCAAATCTAGGTTCAGCTCTGTCAGGCGGAGCACGTCCTTTTGGAGCCGATGTATGTCCTTTGCTGTGCTCAGGTCATGTTCCTCCAGCGTCGCCATTCGCTCTCACACTCCATCCACATCCCGCCGCATCTCGCGGAGATCCGAGGCCAGCAGGGAGCGCAAATCAACAATGTCCTCTTTGATGGCAGCAAACAGCTCTATCATAAAGGCCTTGGTGGCGGGCTCCACGTACTCGTCTCGTCGTGGGGACTTATCCGAGATTGGTGAGGAAGGCTGTGTCGCTATTTTTGGCGTTCCATCTTTTCCAGGTTTGTCTTTCTTCAGTCTGGTTGTTGCCATGACTCCCACTGCTTAGGCCTGCAGGCTAGCCACCAGGACGCAAGAATCCAGCACTCCCTCACTTGCGCTACAACTGGCACTCCCCACCGTAGCCTGCAGAGATCACCGCCTCCTCCTCACTGCTGCCACCAAATAACCCCGCAGCCACGCGTGATTCTCAGCCCCTCAAGGCTCGCAACATCCGCTCTCCCGCACCCACCTGCTGAGCCGTGAGGGAGGCCCGCTGAGGAAAGAGTGGTGGAGATCCTCAAAGCTCGGGCCCCGCTGTCCCGGGGCCTAGTATAGGGGGGATGGGCGCAGCTGCCCACACTAGGCCTCACTCCTGCCACCACCGGTCCACCAGGCGAAATCAGCACTGACCGCCGATATGCGGCCCGCTCTCCAGACACCCTCGGGCCCCACGCCTCTCTCCTCACCTCAGTGCTCGTTCCGCAGCATGCAGACGCTCCAAACAGGCTCCTGTGCCTTCCGTCGCACTGCGCACCTGAGCCGGACTCTACGCTCTTCAGAGGGGAAGGCCAACCACATCTCTCCATCCCACGCCCCCCGCGGGGCCTCCAGCGATCGCTCAACGCCTGCCAGGCCTCTCACCAGTCACCTCCAGCCTCCATGGTGGCGGCGGCGTTTCTCCGAGCTCTCCAGCAGCAGCGATCGGTGGGGCGTTCGCAGGCCCAGGGCGCCGCCGCCGCTCCGTTCGCCCCAGCGCTTCTGCTCCGGGCATAACTCCAACGCGGGCAATGTCGGCGCTCCGGGGGGTCCAGGCCTCACTCCCGATTCTGCACACCCCAGGTCGCTCACCTGGGCACCTTCGGTCTCTCGGGCGGGCCGCAAGGCAAGGCAAGTAGCTCGGGGGCCTTCAGCAGCACTGTTTCCAGCAGCACAGGACCCAGCCGATCAGACCACTGTGGGCCCTCGCTGTACCGTGTCCCCGTGTCGCCCTGGCAGCGGGACCCAGGCCGCTCCCCGGTCTCCTCGTGGGTGTAGGCCGCACCGCTCGCCCCTGTAGCTCCGCGGGTCGGACCCGAAAAATGGGGCCCCAGACCTCTGCAGGGTAGCAGCTGGGCACTGGTCACCTCAATTCTGTGCTCGGATGGGCACCTTAGAGGGCGCTAAACAACGCTATAAACTTTAAGGCGCTGGAGGGACTGGAATGCACGTCCTACTCCGCCGCCATCTTGACCTCTCCCCCAGGATAATGGAATTTTAACACAGGCTCAATATGGTTTTAGGAAAGGTCTGGGCACCCTAGAACAGTGTATCAATTTAGAACTTCTAATAGGAAAATACACGTGCTAAGCAAGGGTCTCTATTTCTATGTTTCACTGACCTTAGCAGTGCCTTTGATCTAGTGGATCACGCTATACTTTGTTTGATTTTACTTAATCTTGGAGCTCCAGAGCCCATTATTCATTTTCTAGCTACACTCTATGATAAGCTATTAACATCAGTGCGGTACGGCCAAAGGGGCGAATGCACCCCTAAATTTAATGTTAAACGTGGCATCCGACAAGGCTGCGTCCTAGCACCACTGATTTTTACACTATTTATAAATGAAGTAGACGCAGCACTTAAACTTGTACAGTCGGATGCCCCCCAAGTGGGGGGCCAGGATGTGCCGGTTCTGCTTTACGCAGTCGGCGCTGTACTTTGATCCAGAACGCCGGTAGGTCCACAGCGGCTAATAGATAAGTTTGCTGAATTTATTAATGGGAGGAAGCTGCGGATCAATAAGAGAAAAACCTATACTATGATTTGTGGCCCGAAGCCCAGGAGGACAAAATCCTCTTTATAGACGGGCAAAAAGTGCAAACTGGACAATTTTTGTTACCTAGGGATATCTTTCTCTGGAGACGGGAAATGGTTGCAGGAGATGTCTAATTTCCGGGCCAAGATGTTGAAAAGTGTATATGGGGTCTTTAGGTTCGCATCTAAATTTGGGGATCGCCGAATTAAAGACATGACACATATTTACAAGGCTAGATGTACCTCTATCTCATTATATGGTGCAGGGGTATGGGGTCATCACTCCAGTGTAGAAAATTCAAACAGAGGAAAATATATTCCTTAAAAAGCTGTTGTGTCTGCCTATTTCGGCATCCACCAAATTAATCCACTGTGAAGTGTGGATTAATTATCTGTCGGACCTAATTCCGTTTAGACCATTATTGATATGGAGATCAATATGGCTGAAAGAGGAGATATTATTTAATAGAATGATCATCATAGATTGCCTTAAGATCCTATGGCTTAATTATATAGCACACGCTTTCAAAGATCTGTTTAAATCTAGTATTGTGGATAATCCTAAGGAAGTAACAGAGCTGTCCAAACTAGAAATAAAGAATATGTTCTTGTTACAAAGGAAGGAGAGACGAAAGAGATATGCAGGGCAGCAAACAACCTGCCAGTTTTATTATTCCTATTCAGACTATGATGGTTTTTAAAGTTATTTGACCCAGATAACTAGATCTTCACATCGTTTTGTTTTACAAGAATGAGACTGGGCCTCGTTTACCACTTAGTGGCATTCCCTAATGCGAAACAGCGCATGTGATGGACATACAAAACAAAACACTTTGCACGTTCTTCTCTTGTTTGATCTGTACCTGAACCTCTGTATTGCTTATTTAAAACCTTTGTTTAAAAAATACCAAATTATAACTACTAAAGCTGCTATGAGTCTATTATGTACATTGCGAGAGCCTGAAATCTGTTTCTCCACTGCAACATTTATTTTAAGACATGCAAGGAAAAGTATGTTGTTTTAAACATTATAAGAACTGTGACTGTATTTTGCCTATTTAATGAATTGTAACCGGATTTTAATAACTGTATCTGTATTTTTTTTCTTTTTGCTTTTATGGTTGTTTCATTTTAACCAAATAAAGCTTATTGAATCGAATCGACATCAACTCCTAGCCGCACTGGATATAGCTGTAAAACAGCTGGGGATGGTGGTGCAGCTGCCCCCATGCAGTGATTGTCGCCAGTATTACAAACTCGTACAGTAAGGTAAGAGAAGTTCAGTCTTTATTATGCCATGCACCACCAACAGCTTCCAGTCAGCTATGACAGTCCACTGAAGGCAGCAGTGGAATGTTCACAACAATGCAACAAATGTTCCAAGGTAGCAGGGAAAGGAGGGGTGGAAAAGAGGAAGTGCAAACCACTAAAATACAACAGTTATCCTCCTATTACTGGTCAATAGGACAGATGGCATCCGGACTGATGTGACCCGTTTATTTAAGATAGGGTTAAAACATTGACAACACATCCTGGGTTCTAACTTGATCCATTCAGTATGGAAATCTGCTAAAATATTGGAGAATTCTTATCCATTACTAAGTTAAGCCACAACCTTAGATGTTTTAGTGATTTCATGTTCAGCTCTAAATAGCTGCATCACTCTGAGCACTGTGCCATCTGCATTCTAATTATTATTTCTTTACCTCACATGCGGCACAGCTTCAACCGTCTTCAAGGCGTGGCCGCTACTGCCATGGATACCCTGTTCTCTACACAATTTATAGTGATTATGTCGGTCAAGGAGAACCAATCCCTACACATCGCCTCCTTCAGTGTGTGGGGTTTTCCTCTAATTTAGACCAAGAGGTTTTCCCATTACTTTAGACCAAGGGGCAATGTTTGACATGTGAGGCGGTACCTCTTCCTCTTTTTACACTACAACTGGGAGGCTCTATTTGAATTCATTGCAACACTGCTGTTTGGGGTTCCATTACTTTGTTTGCCATCTTCCGTTAATCAAGTATTTATTAAATGTGATGCTTGAGCATATTTCTCACTTCTTAAATTATTATTAGGTAGAAATGTTGATCAATCCATCCAAGACTACCTTTAAAATACTTTACTCTAACAGTGTATAAAATTGATATATATTTCCAGTATTACTTTAGAATTAATACCTTACACTTTTAAGTATATGTCTCACGATAGTGCCACATCTGGTCAGGATGAGGAATGCCATGTGTCCAAGGACAACCTGAATACCTTTATTAAGACTTTTGACCATCAATCTAGCTGATTTTATCTCTGGCATAACGAAAAATATAAAGACTTCAATTGTAAGAATTATTTCTTAAAATACTTTTATACCTCATTTATTGCCCCTTCTAAATTCACAGGAGCAAAGGAAAGGGAGGCAGCACATTTCCTTTAAATGATCTAAAAAATCTAGCATGAGTAATGGATCTGTGGAATCTCTTGATTCTGCTTGCCCGTTGCCCCATGAGCTTCAGGTTCCAATCTAAGTGGTACACATACACAATACGGATGATGACATGGATCAATATGACAAGAGTTCCTATGACAATAGAGAGGATTTAGATCCAGATACTGCTATCTGGCAGGACCCACTGAAGACGAGGTGTAAAATATCTTTGAATGAAACAAGAGATTCTTCTCAAAACCATAATAAAGATATGCACTAGATTCTATGAGTGAAACTACACTTGGTCCTTCACTAATCCATCGTCTTAAATCAAGAGAAGGGTTTCCATCTGAACAAGCGGTGCGGTTGTCTCTCCAAGACTGAGACAATCTTTAGATAAACAGATATTGAACACACTATATTTTGATGTCCTCAGTCTCCTTTAGCTAATAATATTGCATTAACTCATGTAATTAATCCTAACATGTTACTCTTTTTTACCAAGTTCCGAAAGGATCTAAAAATAAAGAGTTGACTAGCCCAGGACAAACTATCAGGACAGACTCTTACATTTAACAGGTCCTCTTGAGACAATTCTAGATTTAGCTGAAGAGGAAAGGCTGGAAGGTACTCGGATTGATCACTATACCTGACCTTATTGGGCACAAAGGACATTTTGCCTACTAGGTAACACTATTTCAGATATGTCACAGGAGAGGTTTAAAATACTATTGTCATAAAAAATCTATCCCAAATAAAAAGACTTTGAATCAGAAAAGAGGTAAATAGACAAGAAGTAGAGTCACTCCTGGGGAAATAGAGCTATAGAGATGACCTCATTCAAAACTTTAAAATTTCCAAGCACAATCAATCAATCAATATGGTTTGGTATAGCACACCTACTCACCTGTGAGGGTCTCAAGGCACTGGAGGTGGGGGTAGGGCGGCTCCGTTGAGTGCTGGGGTCGTCCGAAGAGCCAGGTCTTGAGGTCCTTCCTGAACTTGGGCAGTATGGGAACTTGCCAGATGTTGAGGAGGAGGTCGTTCCAGGCCTTGCCAGAGAGGTAGGAGAACGGCTTTCCTCCTGTTCTGGTCCTGTAGATGCGTGGGACGGTGGCCAGAGAGGTGTCGTTTGGGTCAGTAATATATCTGAAATTATTCAACTGTTTTCTGAGGTATCATCTTTTCAAGATAGAGACAGTTATCCTGCTGCTAGGTTCACAGGAGCAAAGGAAAGGGAGGCAGCACTTTTCCTTTAAATGATCACATAAATCTAACATGAGTAATGGATCTGTGGAATCTCTTGAATCTGCTTGCCCGTTCCTCCATGAGCTTGAGGTTCCAATCTAAGTGGTACAGATACACAATAACAATGATGCCATGGATCAATATGACAAGAGTTCCTTTGACAATAGGGAGGATTTAGAGCCAGATACTGCTATCTGGCTGGGCCCTCTGGAGACGAGGTGTAAATTATTTGAATGAAACAAGAGATTCCTCTCAAAACCACACACTATGTTTTGATGTCCTCATTCTCCTTTAGTTAATAATACTGCATTAACTCCTGCAATTAATCCTAACATGTGACTCTTTTTTACCAAGTTCTGAAAGGATCTAAAAATAAAGAGTTGACTAGGCCTGGAAAAACTGTCAGGACAGACTCTTACATTCAACAGGTCCTCTTAAGACAATTCTAGATTTAGCTGAAGAGGCAAGGCTGGAAGGTACTCAGATTGATCACTCTACCTGACCTTATTAGGCACAAAGGACATTTTGCCTACTTGGTAACACTATTTTAGCTATGGCACAGGAGAGGTTTAAAATACTATTGTTATTAAAAATCGACCCCAAATTAAAAAAACATATATAGCGCACCTACTCACCTGTGAGGCTCTCAAGGCACCGGGGGGGAGGGGCGTCTCCGTTGAGTGCTGGGGCCATCCGAAGAGCCAGGTCTTAAGGTCCTTCCTGAACTTGGCCAGTGTGGGAGCTTGTCAGAAGTTGAGGAGGAGTTCGTCCCAGCCTTCGCAGAGAATGGGAGAAGGACTTTCCTCCCATTCTGGTCCTGTAGATGAGTGGAACGGTGGCCAGAGAGAGATCGGCTGATCGGAGGTGTCTTTTGGATCAGTGGAAGGCAAGGCGGTTGTTCAGGTATGTTGGTCCGATGTTGTGCAGGGCCTTGTATACATAGAGGAGGAGTTTGAAGGTGATTCTTCTTTCTACTGGGAGCCAGTGGAGATCACAGAGGTGTTACAATATTCAGTAATACATCTGAAATTATTCAACTGTTTTGTGCGGTATCATCTTTTCAAGATAGAGACATTTATCCAGCTAAAGGACACTTTACACAACGGTGATTGAATGGTTTGGCTGAACCATCGGGATGCATAGCTCACGGTCCCCATACACAAGTCTGGAAGGAAAAATCTTCTGTTTCAATGGAAATATACATTTTGCCATTTCAGAAAGCTTCCTATCAGTCTCTCATCAGCACCTTAGTGCTTCCCATAGAATGAGAATGATAGTCTATCTCATTTATTTAAGTTTTATATAGTGCTAGCTAGATCTGAAGGTGTCAGAGCGCTTTACATGATCATGGGCAAATCCTGTATATCAGGAACGAAATAACATACAAAGCGAGACTCAGTAGATAATGGTACACAACAAAGCACAATAACAAAAACCAAAATAGGAAAACAATTCAAGAGGATCAACAGACACTATAAGCAAACAAACAACCGACTATGACAGAGTGTCTAGTCCTGTGCACGAGATAATAACCAAGGTCAATAGCCTAAGAATTAAAGTATTTGTTGAGGAGGAGGAGTTTCAGGTCTCTTTTGAAGCAATGGAAAGAGGGGTTGCATCGCAGATTGCTAGGTAGAGAGTTCCATATGCTCAGAGCATTTCCAGAAAAACAGAAAGACTTGTTAGATGATTTTTTTAGATTGGGAGGTAGGAAAAAAAGTGTGTTGGAGCTTCTCAAAGATCTAGAAATCCCTGCTTTCGTAAGCCTGTTTTCTAAGTAGTTGGGTGAATGTGTGTGAAGGGCTTTGTGAATGATACAGGCAGTCTTGTAAATACATCTTCCGTCAATAAGAATCCAGTTGAGGCTTTTGAGAGCAGGACTGATGTGTTCAAACCATTTGACATCAGTAATGAGCTGGATTGCCATGTTTAGGAATGATCTACGGGGGGGGGCGACGTGAGATTTTGTCGTCTCAGTGAGAATGGTATTTCCATAGTCCAGTTTGGAGAAGACCAGAGATTGCACCACAATCTTGAAATGATCGGAAGGGATGAATGGTTTAATTTTCTCCAGGTGTTTTAGTGCGTATCGCGCTCCTTTGGCCGAGTTCTGATGTGCTCTTTCATTGACATGTCGTTGTCCAAGAAGAAGCCAAGGGACTTAGGAGAGTTGGATAGAATGAGAGAGCAATTTAAAGCGTTCAGGTCGCTGATACATTCGTGAATAGGTAGGTGGTTGCATTTGGGGGATAATAGGATTTTTTTGTTTCATTGGGGTTTAGCTTTAACTGATTGGAGTAAAACCAATATTGTATCTTGTTCAGTGTGGCGTTGAGATGGCGAATGTCACTAGGTGATTTGATTTTGTAGTAAAGTGGAGTGTCATCAGCATGAAGGTGATATTTGATCTCTGCCTGCTTCAAGATGACCATAAGACGTTCCATGAAGAGATGGAAAAGGTAGGGGGAGAGAATTGAGCCCTGCGGCACGCCAAGAGTGAGCTGTGTGGGTTTTGATAGACATGAGTTGATTTTGATTTGTTGTGAAAGGTGTTGTAGGAGGGAAACAACCTTTACAACGCAGTCATCACATCGCACTACATTTACAACATAGTCATTACATCGCAACATCCTTTACAACGCATGTCACTACAATGCAGCCATTACATTGCATGTCATTACAACGCATGACACTACAACGCATGTCACTACATTGCAGGCATTACATTGCATGTCATTACAACACATATCATTACAATTCTTAGTACCCCTACACTATCCAGCACTTACCCTACTGTTGCACCCCCTGGAGTTAGAATAGTAATTTTTACCCCTACACTATCCAACACTTACCCTACTGTTGCCCCCCCTGGAGTTACAATGATAATTTTTACCCCTACACTATCCAACACTTACCTTAGCTGTAATGTAATGGTATGCATTGAAATGGTGTGATTTGTAAAGGTATAATGCGATGTAATGGAATGCGTTGTAAATGTAGTTTTAAAAAATTTGTTGTAATGGCATGCAATGTAAATGTATGCATTGTAAAGGATGTTGTGATGTAAAAACTGCATTGTAAAGGCGTGCGTTGTAAATGTATGCGTTGTAACATCATACATTTGTTGTAGGGCGGATGTGCACCATTTTAAGAAGGTGCAATTGATACCAAAGCCAAACTTCAGTCATTCAAGTAGGACTGGGTGATTAACGATGTAGAATGCCTCTGATAGGTCAAGTAGTATAAGAAGGCAAGCGTCTCCCTCAGCTAAGGATCTGTGGATGATATTGGATATATTGAGCATGGCAGTTCCAGTACTACAGCCTTTCCTGAAACCAGATTGGAAGTTTTTAAGGATGGTGAGTTTATGAATATGATAATTAAGTTGTTGTAAGACACATTTTTCCAACGTTTTGGCTAAGAACGGGAGATTGGATATAGATCTGAGGTTGTTGAAATCATTTGGGTCAGCCCTGGGATTTTTGGGAATGGATGTGATTTATCCTAGTTGGAGAGAGTTCGGCACACAGCCTGTGGAGTTGATGATTAGTGTCCTGACTGGGGCAATGATGTGCTTGAGATTTTTGATCATCGTGGATGGGAGGGGGGCCATGGTGTAGGCCGATGGCTTTAAATTCCTTATTATATTAAAGATTTCCGTATCAGTCAAGGGTTTGCACTGCAGTCAGCACAGTTGGACTTATTTTTCAGTTTGGAGTAGACAAGGTACCCGTTAGTACCTTTTGGGGTTGTTTGGTCCATAGTGGGATATGGAGGTGGAGCTGCCGTGAGCAGAGGTGGGTTGATGAGGGTGGTGAGAACAGAGGGAAGAGTGGAGACTTGTAAGAAGGATTGCTCAATTTTGGCGGCTTTGTCAGAGAAAAAGCTATCAATTTCTTCACAATGTTCATTAGTGGCGATTATAACAAGAGGGGTAAAGACATGGTTTGACGTTTGACAATGTTAAAGAGCTTCGTGGATCGATTCTTTGCATGGTCTAATTGGTTGCGGAAGAAAGAGGCTTTTTCGCTAAAAATGTGTTTCTTGTATGAGAGCCTAGTCGTTCTAAGCAATGGTAGGTGTTTTGTCGAGGGGTTTTGTCTCCATGTCCTTTCAGCTTGTCTGAGTATTCTTTGGAAAAACAGAAAGAACAGCGACAAGGCCGTAAGGAATAATTAGTTTCACAACCCTCTCTATATACCAACGCCTATACGAATTGTTTTAACCGATGCTGCCCACCTCTTAGGTCCACCACCCAGAGACCATTAACAAATAAGCAATAAGAGAATAGAGAGGCAACAGAAAAGGAAGAGTGTTTGTACACTCTTTCACAAAATGAGTAAAAGTTCTTCAGTATTATACACAATCCACTTTTATTTCATCCTTGGACATATTCTTTGAAAGTTTGGAAAACACGTGGTTTCCAAACTTTCGACCAACAGCGGTATGAAGGACATGGCGTTCGGTGTGGGACGTGGTTAGAAATTCTACACCATATCGCCAGTGACACATATCCCAGTGCACACTGCTGTCTTTGAATTGAATGAAAATATTCAGAGGATCATGAACCCATGAAAGGTCCTTTTGCGCTTACTGTTGTAATTCAATATATCGTGGCCAAACAATTTATTTATTTATTTATTTATTTTTAGCATTTGTTAAGCGCGAACAATTGCCCGCAGGCGTCTCGGCGCTGTACTGATGTATGCTCTCCTATAAGGTATCATGGATAAGTGGGAATTTTTAAAGATTAAATAGCCAGGTTTTCAGTTTTTTCCTAAATGATATCAAATTTGGGCTAGATCGTATGGATTGCGGGACAGTGTTCCATAGTTTAGGGCCTACCACTAAGAAACGTCTGTCTCCCCAATTGACCAGCCTGGTCCGTGGCACAACCAGGTCATTTTGTTTTGCTGAACGCAGTGTCCGGGAGGGAGTATATGGGACAAGATGGTCTTTCAAAAATTGCAGCGCTTGGTGGTGAAGTGACTTATAGACAATACACAGTGTCTTAAATTTAATTCTGTTCCTCACTGGGAGCCAGTGAAGACTTCTCAGGGTCTCAGCTACGGGCTTGAATTTAGGGGTGTTTGAGAGTAGTCTGGCTGCCGCATTTTGGATTCCCTGCAGTTTCTTGATGACCCTTGCTTGGGCACTGGCAAACAAGCCATTACAATAATCCAGTGCTGACAAAACAAGGGCGCTGACAAGTGTCTTGCCAACATTTTTAGGTAGAAAAGGGAGAATCTTCCTGACTAGGCGTAGTTTGTAGAATGCCGTGGCGGCCGTCTGATTGGCATGTGCCATAAAGTTTAGGTTGTCATCAAAGATGACGCCCAGATTCCGTACTTTTGTGGCAGGTTCAGGCACAGCTCCAAAAGATGACGGCCACCATACTGGGGACCAGCTAGGACTGAGACGGCCAAAAGTGACCACCTCAGTTTTATCGGAGTTAAGTTTCAAGCAGTTTGCCGCCATCCACTGTCCTATGGCCAGCATACCTGCTTTGAAACTCTCCGCTACTGTTTCTCCATCATTTCTGATACCCAGAATTAGCTGAGTATCATCTGCGTAGGAGGTAAGGTTCATCCCGTGCGCTTTGATGGTCTTTGCGAGGTCCGACACATAGATATTAAAAAGTGTCGGACTAAGGGATGAACCTTGAGGTACCCCACATGGCAGAGATAATTCAGCCGATTCAAATTGACCCAAGGTCACAGCCTGGGATCTCTCCATCAGAAAGGATGCCAGTAGATTTTTTGCCTGGCCTCGCACGCCCATTTTTTCGACACGGTTGACAAGAATCTTATGGTCAACCGTGTCGAAGGCGGCTGATAGGTCCAAAAGCACCAGTAGTGCTGTACCACCTTGGTCTCTGATTAGTCTGATATCGTCTGCAGCTTTTATAAGTGCGGTTTCAGTCCCATGGAACTTACGGAATCCAAATTGTGTTTCATCAAGCAGGTTGTATTGCTCGATGAATTCCGTAAGTTGGGTGTTCATGGCCTTCTCCACTATTTTCGCGAGAAGCGGTAGGTTGGCTATAGGCCTGTAATTTTTCAGGTCGGCTTTATCGAGGCCGGGCTTTTTCAAGAGAGGTTTTAATAAGGTCTTTTTTAGTTGGGTGGGGAAAATGCCTGTACGGAACATTATATTGCATATTTGGGTTATAACTGGCGTCACCGTGTCCAAAAATAGGCGAAGAGTGTTCAGAGGACAGGGGTCTAAAGCCGATCCTGATTTAATGGTTTTGACAAAGTCCTGGATTTGATCTTCAGTGACTTCAGCAAAGCAGGATAAGTTATTGCTTGGGGAAGGGGTATTTATTTTTTCAATATTTTGATTATCGCCAAGATTGAATACTGAGAAGATGTCATTCACTTTATTGAAAAAGAATGTGGCCAGTGAATCACAGAAGTTTTGTGAGCATGGGGGGGTCAAATCTGGGACGCATCCGGCCAGCTGTTTAGTTATTTCAAAAAGCTTCTGGTTTGAGTTTTTCGCACTTTCAATTTGCTCAGTATAATATTTTTTCTTAGTTTCGATAATCAGGAGCTTATATTGGGCTAGGAGCTCTTTGTATATCTTTTTGTTTCCGTTGTCATAGTTTTTCCTCCATTGTCTCTCTCGATTTCTACATTGTTGTTTAAGTTTTTTAAGTTCCATTGTATACCATGGGGCTGAGGGGGACTTTCTATTTCTAGACATCCTTTTTTTAGGGACTAATTCATTGACGGCCTGGTCCAGCCATGCTTGATATTGTTTGGTGGCAATTTCTGGGTTATTGGACAGCGTGGGCTTTGAATTGTCCAGCGCGTCTTTAAAACTGGGAATGTTGATGTCTCTCCATACTTTAAATATTTCTTGTTTTGGTACTGGTATTGTTCCGATAGCTATTTTGTTAGTTTGTATCGTGGCTAAGACCAGGTGGTGGTCGGTCCAGGTCATTGGCAGGACATCAGACACCACCAAATTCTCATGATTGGTAAATATTCCATCTAGTGTGTGTCCTGCGTTATGAGTAGGTCCCTTCACCAGTTGGGTTAGACCGAAGACCTCCATTTGAGACTGCAGGGCAATGGTGCAATCTGAAGAGTTGGAGATTTCTAAATCACCAGCACGTAAGATTACTGTTGAAGTTTAGATTAAATGCCACAAGACTAGCGTACTTTGAGCATTTGCCCTGAGGAAGCCCAATTTGGGCGAAAATCGTTGGCTGTGTGCAGGATGAAATAAAAGTGGATAGTGTATAATACTGAAGGACTTTTACTCATTTTGTGAAAGAGTGTACAAACACTCTTCCTTTTCTGTTGCCTCTCTATTCTCTTATTGCTCTGAGTATTCTTTTGCTGTTTTGATCAGAATTAAACCACAATTTAGATTTTATTGATCTCCGTTGTGTTCGTTTAGGCAGGCCATTTGTTCGAGAACATCCAAGATCAATGTGTTGTAGTGTGTAATGAGGTTTTCAGAGGTGTACGAGAGGGGGAGGGCTGTAGTTGTTCACAAATCTTAGATTCAAGTTCAAGAATAGGGGCTTGTTTGATATTTCTGGTTAACTGCTTAGGTTTCTTAGTAACATGTAGTAGGGGTTTGACTGGGTTTTGATATTAAAATGAATTAGATGGTGGTCAGACCAGTCAATAGGTGAGATGGAGCTGACGGAGATCAGGTCATCTTTAGGAGCATTTGCTTATAAATTCAGCCACAAGGTATTCAAAGGACGAGTAATCTGCCTTACTTGAAGTGGTGAGTTGTATTCCTATTTTGTGAATTATGGCTAGACCTACACCAGATCTTTTAGGTCTGTCCTGTCTAATGATGGTGTATCCAGTAGGGCTTAGTAGGTCAAGTATAGGGGAGGCGTGTTAATTTAGCCATGATTCCGTGAAGAAAGCGATATCTATTTCTTATCTGAGAATAGATTCCGCTATATCCATAGCGTGTTTGGCTACTGATCTACAATTTAGGAGCATGCAAGAGAGAGGGCAGAGCTTATTTCTTAGAAGAAGCTTGTGTTTAAATGGTGGTGAATTGAACTGGTGGTCTGGAGTCGTTGATAGTTATGGGGATTCTATTTGAGCTTACAATAACTGGAATTGCATCGGGTGGTTTAGGAAACCTAGTTTGGGACCTAGTAAAGTAGGATTGGCTGAGAGCAGCGGCTTCGAGATCAGATAGGGTACGGTGGGCAGGATGGGGTCTGTGGGATAGATGGCATATGGAAGTGTAGGGCCAGGGGATGTGATTAGAGGCTGTGGTAGGAGAGCCTGTGTGTGGATGTAACATCTCACTCTTGGGTGAGAAAGCTGGAAACCTTAGCCTGTCTTGTGATGTCAAGTCTTATGTGTGTTATGTCATTCCCCAGGGAGTCAAGTTTCTGTTCCATACGGGACAAGATTCGTTTGAATGAGTTATTGCAGCTTCCCGCATTGCGAGAGGGAGGATGTGATTCCAGTCCCAGGTAGAGGAGCAGAGCGTGTTTTGATAACTTCCTCCTTTTGGCCAAGATAAAATTCTTTTGCAAAATCATTTGGCAGTTTTCATCAAACTGTTACAAAAACAAGGTGTTCTGATTAACAAGGAAATCTTTGATTCAATCAAAACACGTGGAATTCTTAGGTTTTCTTATCAACTCCGACAAGTTTATTTTATAGCTACCCCAAGACAAATGACAGCAATGGAAAAGGAGGTTCATCAGATTTTGCAAATGTCTTATCTCTCAGAATTCTAGTTTGTATGGTGGACCTGCTTGCACTTACCATGCAAGCCATTTTTCCAAAACCCCTCCATTATCGTGCTCGGCAGTGAATAAAAATTAGCCATCTTCGATGAGGCCTTTCTTATTCTGACACAATAAATTTGAACTCCAGTGGTGGCTAGATCATTTAGACACCTGAAGCGGCAAAGCTATTTTTTCTTCTGGCACATATCTTGTAATAGAGTCCAATGCAAGTAACATAGGCTGGGGTGCTAGATGTGGTCAGCACTTGAATAGGGTATATGGTCAGAGAAGGAGTTGTCTCTGTTTAGAGATGCTTGCAGGCTCCTTTGCAATTCAAAGTTCTGCATAAGATAAGGTCGGTTGTGCCATCCTTTTGCATATAGACAATCTTTTCATGGCAGGATACATCAATCAACTGGGAGGAACAAAGTCTAGACGAAAGGTAGAATTAGCCAAGAAATGTTGGGAGGTTTGCTGCAGAGAAAGGTTTTTATCCAAGCAGAGTATTTTTACATGTAACCTAAACTTGATAGTTGATTGGTACTTTAGACACCTACGAGATTCAATTCAATTTTCAAAAAGATGCATACCAACTAGTGTCTCTTCTCAATAGGCTTCTTTCTTCCAAAATTGAACTCTATTCCTTTTACTTTTGGAGACAAGATCCCATGGGCTTGGCAATTTATGCTTTCCTCCAAAACTGATCCCTTCATTTAAACTAAGCCTTTACCCCATTCATTGTGCTATCTTGGGTACTCACACTGATTTGACAACAAAAAGGCTTGTTAGTACTTCTGACTCCCTTTGGGCATGCCCAGCCTTGGTTCTCTACCATTCTGGAGTTATCCATAAACTGACCAATCTTATTTCTAAATGTCCATAGTCTGTTGCTGGATTCACAAAGGCAGTTTCAGGAGATGATCCTCAATCGGTCTCTGGATTTGGTTGCATTGAGTGTATCGAGTCAGCCTGAAGAAACTGAGGAATTTTGGTTGAAGCTGCTTAAATCCTCTAGCAAGCTTTGGCCCCCGAGTGAACCAAAGATAACCGATCCACCTAGATTGAATGAAATAGAAGGTGTTTGTTAAGGAATTCACATCCCTTTTCAGCTGATGTCTTAGCAATAAATGTTTTCGCTTCTTTAGCCTCACAAGTGAAAGTACACAGAAATATAAATACCTACAAGTTGGCAATTTCTGTGAAACATGACACAGTGGTTGGTATGTCTCTATTAGGGTGGTAACATTTTCTAATTCCCCGCATCTAAACATAATCAGATGTGGGATGTTAATTTGATATTGAGATCATTAATTGATTGGCCAGATAATGGTGGAATGTCTTTACATTTTCTATGTGCTAAATTGACTGCTCTCCTGTGGCTAGTCCTATTGAAACATGTATCTAATGTCAGGGCAGAAATATTTCCTCAATGGAATATAAACCTTAAGATGTTTGTTTTAATGTTTGAAAGGAAGACTAATTTGATGGAGCAAACTTTATTTTGGTAGGAAACCCAGGGTCTTTAAGGCCCTACAGACTTTAGTTCAAGAGCACGTATTAATTGATGCCTGGCATAGGCACAATAAAGATAAAGATGGGTACACATATTATTCTGCCCCCCACAATAAAATGGTTCGGCTGGACTATTTTTTTATGTCAGATCAGGCGGCAGAGTTGGCTTCCGTTACAATATCCCCAAGGATTTTATCTGATCATAACCCACTGATATGGAGTGTCCCTGGGTCTGTCAGGTTAGAGCTCCCAGGACATGGACATTCAAAAGAAAATTACTACCTGATCAGGCCTATCGGGATCATATGAGAAAGTGGTTAATCGAATTTTTCAACATTAATAGAAAAACTGCTTCTGACTGCATAGTTTGGGATACACTTAAGGCTGCAGTACACGGGGAGACCAAGAGCTTTGCAGCCTTCCGATGGAAGAAGATAAAGTGCAGTGCTAAGGAACTCAGGGTGGCAACATTGGAACTAACACATAATATTAAGGATGGCCTTAATACGGATCAGAGTCAGCAAACTGTAGCCATAATCAAGTCTAAACTGTTGGAATTTTTGGGGCAGGATCTGGCCGCTAAGTACCTGCAATATCGTACAATGATGTATGAATGTGGGGAAAACTCGGGTAGAATCCTTGCCAAAAGGCTCCAACAGAAAAGTTTGTTAAATCGAATTACCAGAATTCAGGATCAGCAGGGTGTAATACAGGATACGCAGGAGGGGTTATGGATGTGTTTCAGACGTTTTATACCTCGTTGTATACGGAAGATAATGTTAGATCTCAGTCCGAGCCTCTGGTCGAGGGCTTTCTTCTGGATATTGGAACCCTTAAAGTTACAACCGAACAGAATGAGGTTCTTTCTGCTCCAATCATGTGGGGGGAGGTCAAGTTAGCAATAAAATCGCTGGCCAACAGAAAGGCTGCTGGTCCTGACGCTATTCCATTAAAATTCTATAGGGCATTCTGTTTAGAGATTCATCAGGACATCTTATCAGTTTTTAGGGCAGCACAGGGGGGGTCATACCGGATTCATGGTGGCAAACCACGATTGTTCTCTTTAAGAAGAAAGACAAACCCGAGCTAAACCCCTCATTTTTTTCGACCTATCTCTCTGTTAAACACCGATAGTAAAATATATTCAAGAATTCTATCTTCTAGACTTGCGGAGGTTATTACCCCGCTAGTCTCCTTAGGCCAGCATGGGTTTATCCCGGGCAACGACACGGCCGACCATGTTCGCTGGGTCATTGTGCTATAGGATTGAGCCCAGGGTATTTCTCCCCTCGGAGTGATCCTGTTGGACGGTGAGAAGGCGTTCAACAGGGTGTCCTGGGCGATCTTATGGGCAGTGCTCTGCTGGAAGGTTTTTAGCACTGAATTCATTCAGGCTGTTCAGGCATTGTATATCTCTTCAGTCGCAACATTGCGCATCTCTGGTCAGGAGTCAGGGCCATTTAACATCAGCAGGGGCACCAGACAAGGGTGTCCCTCATGGCCCTGCTCTTTGCTCTGTACATCAATCCTTTTATCAGTAAAATTGAATGGAAATTGGATATAATGCCGATTAGGATCGATGGTAGAGAGTATAAGACGCTGGCCTATGCGGATGATATTGTTGTGTTAACTAGCGATGTCGGCTCTGCCTTTGCTGCCCTAAATACTCTTGCTGAGCAATATGGCTAGCTATCAGGGTATAAGATGAATGTCTCAAAAACCCAGGTTATTCAACCAGCTGCTATGTGTCCTTCTGTTGCTCCTGTTGTTACGGAAACAACATATCTTGGGGTCAAAAATACTGCCTCTGTGGATAATATCCCTGATCTGAATATCCGCCCGGTGATTCAATCTGTAAATACCAAGTTGGAAAGATTGGACCATCTGCATCTTTCTTTACATGGTCGTTGTAATGTACTCAAAATGCTGGTTCTCCCAAAGTTGTTGTACTTATTCAGAACTATTCCATTAGAACTTCCGCAAGACAGCTTGGCTAGGGTTGAAAGGATCTGCTATAGGTTCCTTTGGGGATATCGTCGCTCAAGTAGGGCAGCTAAGTGGATGTGTCTCCCTAGGATTCTTGGGGGTTGGGCTGTCCCAAATCTATTAATATATTACTGGTCGGCCATGCTGCAACACTTTGGGTTACCGTTGTTGGGAGATAGGGCAATGGTTCCGCTCTCTAACAGACCTACTATCTATGAGATAGGCCTGGGAGAGGCTGCCACGGGTATTTTAACGCAAATCCTTGAGCAAAGTTATTTTAAGAAAACAAGGTTGAAAGTTATTGGGCCTGTGTTCTCAGTCTGGCGGAAAATTCGGCATAAATGGTCAATCTCGAATATTAATTTCTATACGCCTTTTAAAGCTGTCCGAGTTCTGCCTCCTGGTTTTCAGGATCAGATTGTCTTCAGATGGCAGCTACTGGGTTTGAAGGATATAGGTGATTTAGGTTCTGGTGGGCAGTTGGCCTCTTTTTCCTTTTTAAGAGATAAGTTTCATGTAAATATTCACGACTTTTTCAAATATCTTCAGATCAGAAGTTTTATTGATAAACACCAACACAACACCCCCACAATGTTTGACAAGGTCACCATAATCGAATTAATTCTAAGGAGGGCTTGAATAGGTACAATCTATCAACATCTGCTATCTGATCTCCCGGACGACCTTGATTTACAGAATTCTAAGTGGGAAGGTAAATTGGGTAAGATTGGGGTGGATGTAGGGCCCGCTTTGGAATTAGCAAGCTATGTTTTACTTTCTGGTAGTTTACGGACTGAAAGCTACATGGCAATGCTTGAACTATACTATACACCGGCGAAAATTGCAAAGTGGGGGGGCCGGAGGGGTGATTGCTGCGCAACGTGTGGGCTTCGAGCAGCTGATGCTGTACATATGTTTTACTCCTGTCCAAACCTGGGGCAATTTCTCTATGAAGTGGCGCGCTTCCTAAATGCAATGCTTAATATCCTGGTTACCATCTCTTCGGAGATGGTAATAATGGGGTGTGAAGGCACTGCGATGGTCGAAAGAACGAGATATACTTCCGCTTTTCTGTTTGTAGCAATGGCTATGATTTGCCTATGTATCACTTCACAACAGTTAAGCCCAGAAGCCCCTACGTTTTTTAACTGGAGAGCTAGGATGCTAGCTTTGTATAATTTAGAGTTTTCAGTTTTTCTATGAAGGGGGAGAAGGAGGAGGGAGTTGTCATTTAAGATCTGGGCCCCGCTAGAGGAATGGTTAAAGCAGTGATTCCTTATTATTGAAAAGGGTCAAATGCAAAATTGGATGTTTAATGCGTTCTTCTTATGGCTGTTTTGCTGGCTGTCTTGCTGGTAGTCTGTATACTGCTTATTAGGGGTTACAACTGATCTTTAGTTTTGTCTGATGTTTCTCATTTCTTTTATTTGTTTTTTTTTATTATTCTCCACTGCGCTCATCATGTGTTTGGTTTTCTTATTTCTATATGTGTATTGGTTTTGCATATCTTTGTAAATATGGCTTATCGGGACTATCAAAATAAAGTTAAAAAAATGTTTTCAAAAGGAAGACTAATTTGATGACTGCCCATAATATTTATTTTCCTTTTCAGCCCAAACTCTGTGCAGGAAACAGTTTGAAAGCAGATATTAGAAAACTGCATCTCTCAGAATGTTATCTGTGGTTCAGCTTTTAATTTCCTTTAGGAAACCTCATAAACCAGTCGCATCCTCTTCTTTACACATTGGGTCAGATGGGTCATGAAGCAGGAGTTGAAACCAGTGCTTTCTAAGCTCATTCTATTAGAGGGGCAATTACATCTAAAGCCTTTTGACATTCTTAGACCAGCAGGTTGGACCAATTCCTCATGTTGCTAACATAGTTGTGTCTTGTGTCTATTCTTTAAAAAAGCATAATATGAGCCTCTGTTCATGTAATAAAATGGAGATTTTCCTAGCTTTAGTATTGGAAAGTTTTAATTTATCAGAGTTTATATTCAAATTTCAGTTTACCATCATCTAGATTAATTCCCGCTTTCACTGAGGAAATGAATCTTTGTTGTTGTTTTAGAGATGATCAAGAGCTGTAAATCACATAAATTATAATAACCATTTCTAATCTATTTTCAGTCAATAATCAGAGTTTGGTATGAGTTAAATGGTTTTATTATTCAGAATTTTAGTAAGTCATCTTTATTAGGTTGCATGTTAAATTAATCAATCTCAATCAAAAAATGTATGGACAGAAAACGATAATCAGTATTAGTCAAGGAAATAGGTGTCAGAACCGGTAAAGAGTTCTATTTAGAGAGAGAGTGAAAGTGCAAGTATAAAGCTTATAAAAGTCAGTGCAATAGATCAAGGCCCAACAAAAGCAGAACATCCCATAAAGAGAGATTCAAGAAACTCAGTAGAGTCTCAAAGCAATGTTGAATAAGGCAAGTAGGGAATATGGCTCAATATGTCCTAATGGCAAGTGGAAGTGGTGGTCTACTCCAGGAACACGCACTATTATAGACAGATTAAAATTATATCGCAGTCTTGATATTATGTGTCCGCTCTCCTCTCGACCAATCAGCTTCCGATGCTCTCATGGGAACGCATTCACTCTCCATCTTCTCATAGGAATACAATAGTCTACAGACAGCTATTTCTAAGTTTGCAACTACATTGTATCATATGTAAATTTCACATGAGATGAGTCTACTTCCCCGCGTCTAAACTGCATCTCTAACCTTCTAATATAGCAAAGCAAGTTTTTTCATTTCTAACAATGGTCTATGTAGAAGCTGTAATATCAGTCTAATGAAGAAGAAAACATTTTGCACAACAACCATTCATTAAAAAAACTAGTAAGTTAGAACGGTCAAGTTCAAGTTTAAATGCTGCATCTTTATGTGAACATCATTACCTCAAACAACAAATCGCTAATCATATGTGAACAGTGATCTTTATTTAAGTAGAAACATTTTGAAGAGTTATATGAAAACATTCATGCAACTATTACTTATCTTATTTTGAGAACAATGTCCATGGAAAGGTCAAGAAAGAAACATGTTATGCGAGTTAAGCATTTTGTAGTCATTTCAGCTTGTCAGGTACTGTTGTTTCAGCCATTTGAGGCCTAGTTTGAGTAAATATGGTTGCCTTCTACAATTTTCACATTATATGTGTTATAAATATCATTAGCTTTGCATGTTAATTAACATTTCTTAATAATTTTAAAATGCTGCTACAGAGGAGAGTATTATCCCATCACTTATGATCCCTCTAAAATTGCCCCTTTTGTTTTTAGTGTCTTCCGGAACAAATTCCTCTTCCACTTACCATGGGGCTCTGGCTGTAAATCAATTCGGATTTATATAGCTCTAGTGAGAGGACAAGTTCTTCCAGCAAACACCGATGTAACTGAATCAATCTCAACATCTGTTATCAAGTATACACCTCAATGGCCTGTCCCTTTGGACCAAGCCAAAGACTGCTTTGGTACATTGATGGCATGTTCGAGTTTATGGGGTACTGTACCTATGTTTTACTACGTTTAGGGTCAGTTCTCAAAAGAGAAGATAATACTTCGTAGGCTGGTTGAATGCTCATTGGTTTGTTGGCACTGTGGCTTTCTTTGTAGCTGTTTTCCAGGGATTCATGGGAAATATAGTTCTCCTTTATTTTGGATGCTGTTTAAATAGAGCAAGGAAAGCATGCATAATACCCATCCCTCCGTCTTTAATAAAATTAAGACTTTCTGGTACTAAAATTAGAAAAATCTCCATTGACATCATGAGTTGTCAGTGTTAAGTGGTGATAGCATGTAGTTAGTTGGAACCTGGAGTGATGAACTAAATAGATATCTTCCATTTGCCACCACTGTGTGGCGGATCTCTTTAGTTATTCCATGTATATCTGGTTGGTGATGAGTGGGGATTGTTGCTGTGGATAAGTACAGTACTGTGGGATACACATGATCAAAGCAAGTTCACAACCAATCTAGAGCACTGAACAACTAGAAGATTTCAATATGCTGGAAAACAATCAATCCGGAGTTTGTTATGCCCGACTACTCACCCGTAAGGGTCTCAAGGCGCTAGGGGTAGAGGGGTGCAGGTTCCATTCCATCAAGAAGGGGGTCTGTCGAAGAGCCAGGTTTTGAGATTTCTTGTGAAGATGGGGAGCGATGTTGTCTGTCGGAGGTGGAGCGGAAGGGTGTTCCAGGCTTTGGCCGCGAGGAAGGAGAAGGAGCGGCCTCCCAATCTGGTCTTTCTGGTGTGGGGGACCACAGTGTAGGAGAGCTGGGCTGTACGTAGGGTTCTTTGGGGTGCGTGGAACTTGAGTCGGCTGTTCATGTATGCAGGTCCGGTGCCGTGGAGGGCCTTGTGTGCGTGGGTGAGTATCTTGAAGGTGATTCTCACCTTGACGGGGAGCCTGTGGAGTGTGAGGAGGTGCTGGGAGATGTGGCAGTATTTTGGCAGGTTGAGGACCAATCTTGCGGCAGTGTTCTGGATGTTCTGGATGTAGCTTGTGAGGTTTTTGTTTATTCTGCCGTAGAGTGCGTTGCCGTAGTCGAGTCTGCCGGTGATCAGGGCGTGAGTGACGGTCTTTCTGTGTTCGATCGGGATCCATTTGAAGGTCTTATGAAGGAGGCGGCGGGTGTGGAAGCAGGAAGCCGAGACGGAGTTGATCTGCCGGTCCATTTGAGCTCGGAGTCCAGGATGAATCCAAGGTTGCGTGCGTTGGGTTTGGCAGGTTTCTGAGGGCGGGTGGCCACCAGGTGTCGCTCCAGGCATTAGGGTTTGGGCCCATGAGTACTTCTGTTTTGTTGGTGTTTAGTTGTAGGCAGCTGTTTTTCATCCATTCCTTCCATGCCTTCTCGAAAGTTGTGTCTGGCGGTGTTGGGTTCGTTGGATAGGGAGAGGATGAGTTGGGTGTCATCTGTGTATGATACAATGTTGAGTCCGTAGGTTCTGACGATAAGGGCGAGTGGAGCCATGTAGACGTTGAAGAGCATTGGGCTGAGGGAGGAGTCCTGGGGGACTCTGCAGGTGGTAGGTGTGGGGTCCAAGAGGAAGGGGGGGTCTGACCCACTGCTTTCTGCCGGAGAGGAAGGAGCGGATCCAGTCGAGGGCATTGTCCTGGATTCCTGCGTCGTGGAGTCTGCGTATTAGGGTGCGGTAAAGACTGTGGCGAACATCACTGAGAGGTCGAGGAGGATGAGGGCTTCTGATTCTCCCTTGTCCAGTAGGGTGCGGATGTTGTCCATTGTGGCGTGGAGGGCGGTTTCCTTACTGGGTTTTTTTCTGAAGCCGGATAGGGAGGAGTCGAGGATGTTGTGTTCTTCGATGAATGTGGCTAGTTGGCTGTTGATGGCTTTCTCAATGACTTTTGCCGGGAACAGGAGCAGGGAGATGGGTCTGCAGTTTTTTAGGTCGGTGGGGTCTGCTGAGGGTTTCTTCAGGAGGGGGTTTCTGCGTGTTTCCAGTGGTCAGGGAACGAGGAGGTCACCAGGGAGCGGTTGATGGTGTGGCGCAGCATGAGTGTATTGGTGTCGGCGGCTCTGTTGAAGATGTGGTGGGGGCAGGGGTCAGTGGGGGCCCATGAGTGAATTGACTTCATTGTCTTCAGTGTGTCTTCAGTGGTGAGGGCTGTCCAGTTGGCAATTGCTGGTTTATGGGAGTCAGGTGTGGTGGGGGTGGTTGGTGATGGTTCAGTGTTTTGGTTGTCTTCGTGGAATTGTCATAGATGCTCTTGATTTTGTGGTGGAAAAATGTGCTGAGTTTGTCGCAGAGATCTTGTGAGGGAGGGATGTCAGTAGACTCGCTGGGGGCTTGGGGGAACTCCTTGATGATGCTGAAGAGTTCCTTGCTGTTGTGCGCGTGGGTGGAGATTTCTGTCTTCAATCACTTTCTTTCCTCGTTTCTCTGATGAGTTGGTGGTGGGCGTTGGTGGCAACTCTGAAGTTGTTGTGGGCTTCTGTGGATTTGGTGTTCCTCCAGGCCTTTTCAAGGCATTGGCAAGTGAGTCTGGACTCCGAAGTTCGGTGGTAAACCATCTGGCTGTCTTGGTGTGGGCATTGTTGTTTTTCTTGATGGGGGCTATGGTCTTGGCACTGTCCGAGATCCATCTATGCAGGGTTCTGCCTGCAGTGTTGTGGTCGTCGTTTTCCGCAATGGTTGGGGTGGATTTGTTGAGTGAGGAGGTGAGCTGGTCCTCGGTGATTTTGGTCCAGTTTCTTCGTGGGAGCAGGTGCTGTCTGTGGATGGTGGGTGTTCTGAAAGTGAAGTGGACGCAACGATGGTCGTTCCATGGGAGTTCGGTGGTGTGGCTGAAGGTGATGGAGTTTCCTGTAGTGAAGAGGGGGTCGAGGGTGTGTCCTGCTGAGTGTGTGGGCTCGGTCACGATCTGGTGGAGTCCAATATTGTGGAGGATGTCCAGGAGGGATGTGAAGTTGGGGTCCAGTTGGTTGTCAAGGTGGAAGTTGAGGTCTCCCAGCAGCGTGTAGTTGGTGGGTGCGATGACCTGCGGGAGATGATGTCCGTCATGGAGTTGGCGAAGGGTCCGCGGAGTCCAGGGGGTCGGTAGATGAGGGTTCCTCGGAGGGTGTCATGGGGCTGGCCAGTATCTTGAAGTGAAGGTGTTCCATCAGGTCTGTGGGCACGTCGGGGAGTGTGCTCAGGCGGAGGGTGGATTTGTGGACAATGGCAATTCCTCCTCCCGGGCGGGTGGGATGGTCCTTCCTGGAGATCTTGTAACCTAGGGGGATGGGGATGGCGATGTCCGGTCCTTAGGTGGTGCTAGTTCAGATTTCGGTGAAGAACGCTACATCTGGGGTGGTGCTGTCAAGGAGGTCCGAGATTTCGGTGGCGTGTTTATTTTATTATTTTTATTTTAGGTTTTTGTAGAGCGCGTAGTCACCCTCGAGTATCCCAGCGCTGAAACCTCGGACTCCTAAGGGGGGGGCAAAGGGAAACTTCGAATGCCTCAGGGGAAAAGGAGGGTTTTGAGGGATTTCCTAAATCGTAGGAGGTTTGGTTCAGCTCTGAGGTTGGGGGGGAGAGCGTTCCATTTTCTGGCCGTGTTTACCGAAAATCTGCGGCCGCCGATGCGGGTTTTCTTCACCCTAGGGACAACGATGAAGTTTCCCTGTTCAGACCGGAGCGCTCTCGGTGGTCTGTATGGGGTGATCCAGGTGCTCAGAATGGGGGGACCGGCGTTGTGCAGGGCCTTGTGTGCCAGGCAGAGGGCCTTGAATGCGACTCTTTCCCTCACGGGGAGCCAGTGAAGTTTTCTCGGAGCCGGTTTGGCCGATGTTCTTGATGGGGTGTTTGTGAGCATACGAGCCGCGGCATTTTGGGTCTTTTGTAGAATCTGGAAGGTGGCTTCCGGCGCTCCGAGATAAATAGCGTTGCTGTAATCTAGCCTTGCCAGCACTAAACCTTGAATTAGCAGGAGACGGGACTGGAATGGTAGTAGTGGAAGCACCTTTCTGCATGATCTAAGAAGCCCATAGCAGATGCCGGCTGTTTTCCTGGCCTGAGTCCTAAAGGTGAGATCTGTCTCCAGCCACACTCCCAGACTCTTAACCTCTGTCTTAGGGGAGGGGGGGGTCACCCATACAGGCGGGCCAGATGTTAGGGGGGAGACTCGGGGTTTGGTGACCGAGGAGCAGGATCTCTGTTTTTGACCCGTTGAGCTTTAGGTCAGAGTCGCCCATCCATTGATGGACGGTGGAGAGGCAGTCTCGCAGGTTGGAGGGCTTTAGCTTGGGGTGTGAGAGGGTCACCACCAGCTGAGTGTCGTCAGCGTAGCTGACGATCGTGACTCCGAATGGGGCGACCAGCTCCTCCAGTGGGGCCATATACACGTTGAAAAGCGCGGGGCTCAGTGAGGAGCCCTGGGGCACTCCACACCGGAGGGGGATTGAGGGGGAGCGGCTTTCTCCTTCCCAAACTTGGAAGGAGCGTCGGGAGAGGAAGGATGTGAGCCATCTCTGCGCACTGTCTTGTACGCCTGTGTTATCTAGGCGCTGGGCTAGGACCTGATGGCTGACAGTGTCGAATGCCGCGCTCAGGTTTGTGGAGGGATCGGACGTTGAGGCGGATGCATTGCAGGGTCTTTGGTTTGGTTGTGTTCTTGTGGGCGGGTTGTGCTGGATCTGTGTTCTTGGCGGTGCTGCAGGTGTGTGGGCAGCAGTGACAGCGGAAGGGTCCGTGGGTGTTGGCTGGTGATGCAAGCTTGCAATTGTTGTTGCTGCCTGGGTTAAGTGCATGGAGTGCTGCTGGGTCGTAGCGTTGGCGGGGCAGAGGTCCAGGTTTCCTGGCGTTGGTCGCAGTCGTGTCACGGACAGGCGCAGACGAGCTTTCCTTTGGCACGCCTTCGTCTTGCGCCTTCGGATGTCAGCTGGGTTGGTTCGTTTGAAGATATTTCTGCTAGCAGGATGGCAGGAGAACCCAGTTGTTAGCCACTAATTCATAGCTATCCAGAACCATCTACCTTGGCAACTACAGCAACTCTACAACTACAGGCCTATCTTGCTCCGGCCCTTCCTTGCCAAAGTCCTGGAGAAATATATTGATAGCGCAGAGTTAGGGCAAACTTCAAATAATATGGTACACCCTTTTTCTTACCCTCCCTTACAGGGTTATGCCCTGTTCCATGCTAGCTTTTAATATTTTGTCTTCAGGTGACGGATCTTTGCCACCATGTTTTGAGTCCGGCGCTATGGTATAATAATAAGTAAAATCACAATTACTATTCTAAGTTTAGTCAATGATGAGAGTTTAAATTCGTTTTTTAAAGTTTTATTTCTCATTAAGAGATTAGAAAAAATGTTTTTATTCTCAGTACTGTCTTAGTAGAAACCTGCAACAAAACAAGATGGTTGAAGCACATTGTTATATCACAATTTATGACAAGCACCACTGGAGTTCTAGGGAATATTTACCTCTGCTTTATGCTTGTACTCATGTCTGCCTAATAAATCTTTGTGTGTCAATTATGGAATAGCCTGCAACAGAAGAAAAGATGTTGATTATTCATTTAATTCGCACAGTGACCTCAAATGTAATTTGGAGTATCTGCAGCTCTACCTGCGATTTGTGGATGCTCACGCCCACCAGTTCCAGTCCAAATGCTTTACAGTCTGGAAAGCCTATAATTAAAGACAAGGAGCCTGATTTAGATATTGGGGATGAGTTACTCCATCACAGTGGGAGTGGATACCGTCCTCCGCAATCTAAGTCCCATAGGATATTATGGGATTTAGATTTCGGCATCCGTCTTCGTTGTGAAAGAGTAACCCATCCGCCGCTATCCAAATCAGGTCCAAGGTATTTGAAGACGGCTGTAAAACATAACATATTGAAAATGACAGTTCATGAGCAGTTGTGCCCCTCTACATTTTGAAGAGGTTCAGCACTAATACTGGATTTCTAAGAGGCTGGCACCTGTGTGCCTGCCCACAGGAGAGTTTCTTATGCTGTAATTTGAGTGCTCCAAATAACAGTAACCTCTTAGGTAATGGCACTTAACAATAATGGAAAGACAAAGCAAGATGTTCGAGTGGTATCAGCAGGTCTTTGAGGACGCCAACGTGCAATATCGCGTGTGAAAATGGCAGCCAGCCTCACATAAGGAAGGTGAGGATTTACCATCCTCTGTGAGTAAACGAATGCATGATAATACCATAGAGAGTTGGCCTGTTTCTTCCAGGAGTTGCATACTTCTAGCATGTCTATGTCTGTCAACGGAGATGGTATAACTTTGCATGGTATGAATGAAACAAGAGCAGAGTTTACTGTTGTTCTTATATGTGAAATAAGCAGTTTTTGAAAAAGGGTAAATCACCTTTGGAACATGGCTGACAAGTCACACAATGCGAAATATGCTATTGGTTGGCCAGTCAAAAATGGTGGATGTCAATAGCACTCAGCAAACTTGAGAAAGGAAATATATTTGCAATTCGTGTGTACATTTGGCAGCTTGTATGTTTGCTTTGGTGACAGACAGATGCATCATGTAAGGCCTTTAGAAAACCACAAAATAATGTGAAAGGCTAACAAAAGAGCAACATAAAAAATACTCTATTACCCTGACCTTCCCTATTACAGTAATTTTTAATGCACTGACCCCAGAATATAGAAATACAGGAAAAAGAGTACCTCAGAGTAGAGGTGGATGAGCCAAAAAATTAATGAGCAGAGTCGAGCCAAGGGTTGGCTCTAGCTCTAGACCTAAATCATTCAACAAACGTGTTAGAGTATGATAAGGTGCATTCAATAAAGTATTTCCTTAACACACAGAAGGATTTCACCTTATATTTTTTACCCCGTCCTAATAACAATGAATACTAGTGAACAAAGAGGCAAGTCCATTATCATGTATACAATATTTGATGGCTTCATTTGTGCTATAGCTAGAGTAATATTATAGACTATTAAGTCAAAAACACCAAGGTTTCTGGACAGCGCACATCCTGCACTCACATTTGAAGATGCTCTCTAGTAATGATGAGCAAAACGGAGGTTTGGTGAAATAAAGTACTTTCACAGGATCACACAATTTGGTTGAGAAGGGATCTTTGTGCTCCAAATATAAAGAAGCGTTAGCAAAGCCTAGCGGTCTGGTGCTAGCCGCCAGCCTTTTGGCTTTGGCAATTTAGGCCCTCATTAGGATGGCGGGCGGACTTTGCCTGCCCGCTATCCTCACAGTACTTGGGACCGCCCGCCATAAGGGCGGGGGTCCCGTGGGGGGTATTAGGATGCGCCCGCCACAGTGGAGGGGGCGCATCCTGCATTTTTAACATTGTGGCGGGCGGTGCTCTCAGCACCGCCCGCCACAATGCTAAAAATGCATGTATGCATTTGCATACACAAAGCGGCAGGCACCGCGCGGTGCCTGCCGCATTGTGTATGCAAATGCAGGGGGATACCACAGGTACCCCCCCATGTGCACCCCCCACCTCGCCTTCCCCATGGGGGCACGCAGGGGGCCCCCGAAGTGAAGACCGCTGCCACGGAAAGGCATCTGTTCAGCCCATTGTAATATGGCTGGCAGTGTCTGATAGATACCGCCACCATATTAAACCTTTTCCACCCCGGTCGAAAGGCGACCCGGACAGTAAAAGCGGCGACATATTTCCGTCCGCCGCGGTCCCCCCCGCCATGGTAATATGGCGGGGGGAATGGCTGGCAGGCGGACCAGGATGTCGGGCGTATCGCCACCTTTGTGCCATGTGCTCGTGCAAGCCCATCCTGCACAGATGTAGCCTAATGATTATTGTGATACCTAAGAGTGTGTTAAAGGAAGAAAAGGGAGCCCACGGATGTAGAGAAGTAGAAGGCTATGCTAGGAGTCTGAAAAACAATTGTTTAGGAGGGTCAAGGGGACTATATTTATAGACCATCCAAACTCAAATACCCCTAATCGAGCTACAGAGAACAAGAAGAGTTGGAGGGTCTGTGAACCAAAACAGCTGAGCCTATGAGGTCTTTTTTAGAAAACCACGCTTTTGGATTGCACTAAACCAGACCAGGTGGTCACATGACACAAGTATATGATAGATATCCTATCAGCCCACCCACTTGGCGGAGCCTCGTCATGTAGGACGTCTAGAACCAGGGTAGTGAGTCCAAGCCCAGATGGATTGGCCAGACAACACACACTTCTGGTTCATATAATGGAAGTGTCCATGCCACAGAGTGGTGCTGGAAAAGTGCAGTGCAAACAAAAAAGTGAAGTAAGTGATGTTAAAATGACGGTCGAGGCAAAAGAAAAACTTTTATTGATATTCACCAGGACGCCAGATTAAAAAGAGATGTAGGACAGTGTGAAAAAATCACTGTTTACTTTGCTGTGTTATTAAATAGGCCAACATGTTTCTGCCAACAGGTGAAACTACACCGGCATTCTTCAGGGCCCACTTACATAAGATTTTGCTACTGCAAAGGTACACTCAAGAAGTGTTGTATGAAGTGAAAAAGACAGACCAATTTTTATTAACGGACTGTCAAAACTAATAGAGTGGTCATGTGGACCATCCTACCGTATCCTTTAGAACCAGTAGTTGATAGAGGATGTAATCCCAGCAATGTGTGGGAGTCAAGCCTCACCTCACCCGGCAACGGCTCGGAGATTGAGGCCCCGCTCTCTCCGTCGTTACCTCTTGGCTAAACCAAAGCCGAAGGATTTGGCCTCCCCTTCGGCTTTGGTTTAGCCGAGAGGTAACGACGGAGAGAGCGGGGCCTCAATCTCCGAGCCGTTGCCGGGTGAGGTGAGGCTTGACTCCCACACATTGCTGGGATTACATCCTCTATCAACTACTGGTTCTAAAGGATACGGTAGGATGGTCCACATGACCACTCTATTAGTTTTGACAGTCCGTTAATAAAAATTGGTCTGTCTTTTTCACTTCATACAACACTTCTTGAGTGTACCTTTGCAGTAGCAAAATCTTATGTACGTGGCCCTGAAGAATGCCGGTGTAGTTTCACCTGTTGGCAGAAACATGTTGTCCTATTTAATAACACAGCAAAGTAAACAGTGATTTTTTCACACTGTCCTACATCTCTTTTTAATCTGGCGTCCTGGTGAATATCAATAAAAGTTTTTCTTTTGCCTCGACCGTCATTTTAACATCACTTACTTCACTTTTTTGTTTGCACTGCACTTTTCCAGCACCACTCTGTGGCATGGACACTTCCATTATATGAACCAGAAGTGTGTGTTGTCTGGCCAATCCATCTGGGCTTGGACTCACTACCCTGGTTCTAGACGTCCTACATGACGAGGCTCCGCCAAGTGGGTGGGCTGATAGGATATCTATCATATACTTGTGTCATGTGACCACCTGGTCTGGTTTAGTGCAATCCAAAAGCGTGGTTTTCTAAAAAAGACCTCATAGGCTCACTTGTTTTGGTTCACAGACCCTCCAACTCTTCTTGTTCTCTGTATGCTAGGAGTCTTACAGGACAGCTACATGTTTCATAGCTCCTGTGGAAAAATAGAGTGCCCCACAGGGAAGGTGATGGAATAGAAGGGATGGCGTTAACTTGCAAATCTATGCCACCCCTCATCCACGTTTACTTGGCAACTTTATAGGCTATTAAATAAACACAAGACGGTTTTGTACAGTGCATATTCTGAATGCAAGTATTTGGAAATGCTTTCATATGTTGAGGTAATATGAATTTTTATGGTCAATTGTGTCCCCTAACGTAGACCCCAACGGCTCCATGTACGTGCTTCAAGTACATGTATGTTCCCTCCACTTCCAGCTGTGAAGACGCAAATACATTTGCGTCCAACGTTAACATGTCCTCTTTCAGATCCACCATGAATGGGTCGGATATTCAGTTCCTAAGTATGCCGTGCCACCGTCTTTACATGGTGCACTTTCACGTTTTCCTGGCTCTGGCGAGTTAGGCCCTGATTCCTGCCACCGAGCCCTTTCTGCCTTCTGCCTTTGAAAACTGCAGCCTGGACCTACATCTGTATCCCTGACCTTTGCTTTACTTCCTGCGCGGCTAGCGGTGCCTGGCTCGGCCTGCTTGCCTGCCAAGACTGTATTCAGCCTTCAAGTTATCTGCTCCGCTCATCGAAAATACATTCCTGTCTAGTAGTTTAGGTAAACATCCTTCCCAGCTGCAGAGCAAAGGGCCCGGCCTTTCTGTCTCCATGCAAGTAATTCATAGCTCCTGTTACCATGGTAGGCCCATGCCCCCTCGCTTTACACGTAGTCACATATGCACGCACTAGCAGTCAGTATAGAATAGCCTCTGCCCGAGAGACCTTTCCTTCTAGATAATACAGTTCCTCAAACACAAGATATCAGATATGATTTGGGTTTAGGTTGTTCTGACACCCCAGACTTCTGTCTCCTCATGTAGGGCTAAATGTCAAGTCCCCTTTCACCCTCCAGTTCCACGTCAATTACACGTCATGCTGCTGCGCGCGCATCTCTGCCACACATTTCTGCTGACTCTGCAGGATTCTTCTATGGATCCACCTACTCATGCTAATCTTATGTGACGTTTCTAGCACACACCTCCGTGTACGCCCTCGTGCACGCCTCCTGTTACGCACATGTGTTCTTATCTCTCTTCTCTCAGCTGTTACGCCTTCTGCATTCATAATCACTATAATGCATTGACTATATATATGATATCCTGTTAATAAAACGTTGTACATGTCCATGTCCATTTCCCTTCCTGAACCCTCGTGGTGATGGAACATGATACCTGGTTCGAACCAATTCCTTTTTAAGGAATAAAACCCCTTATAACCTCAAATGCCACGGACTCTGCCTCTTATTTTTGACTGAGTTATTCTTATTGAACTTTACCGCATAAATTAAGTATAGGTAATTTAAATTTACCACATAATTGGCGCCCGAATAGGGACCCCTCCCCCACCTTACGCGCCGGCGGTGCGTTGCAGGCCTAGCCCCCTGCCACAGCCGTGAAGGACAACTACGCGTACCCGCAGGATTTCCTGTATCTCCCTCAGGCCAACGGAGGTGACTGAGGCTGCGATCGACACCCAGACGAGGCGGTGAGGAGTGCGGAGGATCCCGACCAGAGCCCAGCTGAGAGAGCAAGGTCCGAGGTATTCAGAGGCCCACCAGTTCCGAAGTTCCGAAGTACCTACGTCACGAATCGAGTCGAGTCCAGTCGAGTCCAGGGTCCAGTCCAGTGTCGAGTTTCCGAGGCTTTCCGTTTCCGTGCTTCCCGGTGAGTACCGTTGCTGGGGTCGCATCTAGACGGGTGCATTAGTTTGTGTCCGGTCAAGACGGGTTTGGGTACACAGACCCGGTCTGCACTGTTTAGCGGTGTATCTGTACTGTTTAGCAGTATATCTAGTATGCAGGTAGCCAGTTTTATTCTAGTTATTGTTGGTCGTTTTCAAAATGTTTAAATGTGTTTTAATGTCGTGGTATGAGTGAGTGTTTGATTTTCATTACTGTGTTTATTGTATTAGTGGTGTCCAAATACGAGTAAGTATCAAGTACCAAGTATCACGGCTGAAAGATGCCGCTGTTTTCAAAACTGAAACAGATAGGAACTAGAAAAGGGATACTCGAGGAAGCTGTTCCCATCCCACCCAGGGACACTCCCGGATATTTTATGTACCACAAACACGGCTTAGATGCTGTATTATATCTCGACTTATGGGTGGATTACACCAAAGATTTAGCAGAGAACCAGAGATGGCCCGTTACAGGGACATGGGATGCCGAGTGCATCATGAGAGTAGAAGAAGCTTTATGGAAAAAGAAAGCCAGACAGTCACAGAAAGATGCCATTGAATTATGGCGTAAAGAATCGCACAGACGGACAGAGAAGGCACTCAGAAAAGCGGAGAGAAGTAAGGAGGAATCTGAAAAAGCCAAAGAAAAAGAACTACTAGAAGAAGGAGAACGAGTTAGAATAGAACAACACGATAGACGTAGAAATGCAATTATGACAGGACTGTATCCAGTCCTGGCCGAGGGCCTGCCTAAAGCGACCCCGGAAGTACCAAGAGATCTGCCCCCTCCATTGGTTCCGACTAAATTACGTCACAAGACCACAAAGGATATTTTCCTTTCTTCCTATTTAGACGATGTAGCTCCCGAATATATCAATGTTCCACATGCACGCATACCACCCCCTGACCGCCATCCCCAACGACAGGACACTCCTCCACCACTTCCTGCAAATCCCATTAACCCTATTAATCCGCAAAACCCTTTCGGGCCTGACACGGCCCTGCCGACAGATCATGCTCAAGCCTCCGCTTCAGGAGGTGCATCAGGAGGTTTCCAGACCCCGCCACCAGTACATCGATTAGATGTTAGAGAACTAGCAATGCAACGTACTCCGAAACCGATTACCAGTGAAAAAGCGAAAGAACTTATCACATATTGTAGATATGACCCCATACCAGGCAAAGATGGTTACATGTTATTAGCCTCAATACGTATAAGACGTGCTGCAGACTTTTTAGTTCTGTTTCCGGGAATAAAAGCTAATCTAGACAGGATATATCAGTTCGTTCAGACGGGGGAAGGTCCGGAATGTGTTCACGAGGCCATGGCGCATCAGAAAGTCGACATTCAGAGCCTAATACTAAGATTCCTTATAAACTGTTTCATAAGAGAACGAGACAGGCCTGGCGTAAATCAAGAAGAGATGAAGGTATTGACTACATGGAGTCAGAATATTTCAGACGGAAAACACGACAAACAAAATTGTATAGAGAGCATGTATAGAAAGATTCGTAAAGAAATAGTAGTATTCCATGCAAAAGCGAAAGCTTAAAGGGAAGCAGAATCTGATGCAAATAAATCCTCAGAGGAGGAACCAGAGGAAGAGACAGAAGATAGAGGAACAATAGCCTATGTGGGGAGGGGTAGACCCTTTAATAAACCGATACGTCCAGAAAGTAAGAGACTTTTTCACACTGCTATGTTAAATCCAAAGACTCCTGAACATTTGTTTCAGGCTACCGATAAAATACTTTGTGAACGAATGGGGTACCATGTACTCAATTCTATGGATGAACAAGAATTAGCCAGGTCAGCAGTACAATGGGCTGAAAATTCTGATAAATATAGTGATGACGCATTAGCGCAGACCTTTTTGAATGTTTCCCCAGACGAACAGCGACTAGCTGGTATGTACATGATACAACATCTCCTTATATTGTACAAAAGCCAACATTCTGATCCAGGTCCCCTACCTGATATATTAATAGAGCTACTCATGAATAAATGGAGGGGCCTAGGTACCGACTTAATTAAGGTAATTCTAGAACATCGGCACAGATATAGTGCTTTCCTGAATCCACAGTTTGTTCCAGCTCCGCCCGTAGAAAGAAAAATGTATTATATAGACAGACAGAATCCCTTGCGAGAAGTGCATCCAGTCAGGAATGATGATAATACCTTTAGACGTGTGTTTGTGTACACGCCCATAACTAAAATGGAATTATTGGAAATGAAGAAAATAGTGCCCAGTCATGATAAAGACCCTGCAGGTTTCCACCGTGAAATAAAAGACATGTTACTCATGGGTGATTATACCTATCCCGACATTATGAAAATATTGAAAGTATTATTGCCTGCCGGTATTTACGAGAAACTCAAAGAAAAAGAATGGGAGGTGGGAGACGCAAAGATTGATTGGGCTGCATTAGAGAACGAAGAAAATACTCGAACCCCAGGCCTAGGTCTTGGGGATAAAACTAAAGCATTACCAGGATTGTTAGTACAGGTCTTGCCACGTTTATTAGCAATGAAAAAGGAAGACTGGGATGCAATCTCAGCCTGCAAACAGAAACCCGATGAAGACACTAGTGATTTTTATTCCCGATTTGAGAAATGTTTTGTTATTAATAGTGGCCTGAAAGCAAGTAGCGAGTCATATCCACACCTTTTTGTATCCAAATTAGTCGAGAATTCTCTGCCCCAAGTCAAGAATCGGGTTCTGAAAGTCGAGAGCACATGGCAAGCAAACGCGCCTTCCTAAATGTTACAAATGCTACAGTACCACCAGAATAGAATTAGAGAAGAACATGATCACGAACAAAGACGTATGAAAGACACGAAAATGAAAATGTTAGTTGCTCAGTCAGTTCCAGCTGACGGTCAGAAAAAGGGTATGACACAGTCCAATAATTCAGCAGCTCCTGTTAAAGGGACATGTAACTATTGTAAACAGCCAGGTCACTATATAAATGAATGTGCAGTTTTGAAACACAATATAGCTACCGGTAAAACTAAAGAAAGACCGCGTCCTCCTAGACAGGACCAGGTCCAACAACAAGTACCACAGAATGCACAGCCTATGCAGGCTTCGCAACAGACAGTACAGACCGTAGCGGTACCACAGCCACAACCGATTGCCGCCACACAACATGCAACTCAGCAGATGTACCAGTATGCACAAACTGATTACCCCGATTATCAGCGATACACATGAAACAGCCTAGAGAGGGAAGTTGGCTTGCCTCTTATTGAGGTTCCTGTAGATCAAGAGGGTCCTTATGTACATAGCCAAGTGTTAGGAAAAGATAGAAAGTTTTTGATTGACACAGGGGCAAGCAGAACAACGATAAGTCATGACGAGGTTCCAGGGGCACCCCTCTCAGGCTCACAGAATGCTTCCCTTGGATTTTCAGGCAAACCTATTGTAAATGAAGTATCAAAACCAGTACCTCTTTTAGTTGGTCCATTGTCTCGCACTACAGGTTTGTTATTAACGAAATCATGTCCAGAAAACTTGTTAGGTATCAACACTCTGAAAGCTCTAGGAGCTGTGATATGTTGTTCTCCGGAAGGAGTAAGATTGTTCTTACGCGACTTTAAGGGTCACTATGTGTTGAGAGATATTGATCCCAGATTACAGAATGTTCCTGCACATTTATGGGCACAAGGCCCCACTGATGTAGGTTTTATGCATATTACACCATATCGAGTCACACTCAGGCCAGGAGTAGTACTACCACGAATCCGACAATACAAGTTACCCCCAGATGCTGTAGTGGCTTTACTGAAAATCATTGACGAGCTCATTGCACAAGGAGTGGTTGTAAAAACCGACTCGAATCTATGTAACTCCCCCATCATTCCAATTCTTAAACGTACTGATCCAATTGCACCCCCAGTTTATAGATTAGTTATCGATTTGCGCGCATTGAATAAATGCGTCGTACCACAGTACCCCGTGGTCCCAGACATCTCGTCTCTATTGACTGCCATTGATTCCGAAGCAACGTTCTTTACTGTTATTGATCTGAAGAACGCCTTCTTTAGTGTGCCAATTGATCCGGAAAGCCAATACCTCTTCGGATTCTGTTTAAGTGGTGGAAGCTTCAGATTTGCACGCGCACCTCAAGGATTCACAGAAAGCCCCAGCATCTATAGCCAAGCACTGAAAGGACAACTAGACAGTATACACATGCCTGACAACACTGCCCTGTTACAGTATGTCGATGATCTACTGATCACCGCCCGCAACGAACGTGAATGTGACAAGCGTCACTGACGGTTTTGCATTTCCTGGCTGACCAGGGACACAAGGTGTCCCCTTCGAAGCTGCAATTCTGTGTTCAGCAAGTGGTTTACCTTGGGCACTTGCTGTCCAAAGGGGGGAGACAGCTAACACCTGACCGTATTCAGTTAATTGTAAACATGTCACAGCCCAAGACACAAAAGGAAGTACGAGCCTTTATAGGCCTCACTTCTTACTGTAGACAATGGATCCCTCAGTATGCATTTCTAGCGAAACCTCTCATACAGTTGACAACCCAGGAGGCAGCGGTATCGACTGCCCTCCCTTGGACTCAGGAACATACACAAGCTTTTGATGACTTAAAGAAAGCCTTATGTCAAGCACCAGTTTTAGCGACACCATGTTACAGCAAGCCTTTTACACTTTTTATCACCGAACGTGAAGGTACTGCATTGTCAGTACTCACTCAGGATCAAGCAGGTTCATACAAACCGTGTGCTTATTTTTCTAGTACGTTGGATCCAGTAGCCCAGGCACTGCCTGCGTGCTTGAGATCAGTAGCAGCGACAGCTTTAGCAATCAGACAAAGCGATTCCATAGTGTTAGGACATCAATTGACAGTACAAGTTCCACACTCTGTGGAAGTTCTTTTAAACCGAACACAGACTCAGCACTTGACTATAGCACGACTGACAGGTTATGAATTTACATTGTTTCAGCCACACATAGAAATCAGACGTTGTAACACATTGAACCCTGCTACACTTCTGCCATTAAGTGAGACAGATCCATTGGCACATGATTGTATTGAAGTCATTACCATCACGACGAAACCCAGACAAGACTTGACAGACACCGCATTACTAGATCCAGACCTGACACTTTATGTGGATGGTTCATGCATAAGAACAAGTACAGGAGAATTAGTGGCCGCCTACGCAGTCACAACAGAAACTGAAGTCATAGAAACAAATTGTATTGACACCCTGTCAGCTCAAGCAGCAGAGCTCATTGCTCTGACTCAAGCCTGTATTCGAGCAAAGAACAAGAGAGTTAACATATACACAGATTCACGTTATGCATTCGGAGTTGTACACGACTTCGGTGTACTCTGGCGAGAGAGAGGTTTTTTGACCTCTCACGGAGCCAAAATCCAGCACGGTCCCCTCATTCAAGCTCTGTTAGACGCAATACATCTGCCTACAGCGATATCCATCATGAAGTGCAAGGCACATACGAAAGTCACAGATACCATTTCTCAGGGTAACGACCTGGCAGACCAAACAGCCAAGCATACAGCTCAGACTCAGACTCACACAACTGACCTGACAAAGACAATAGTCCAGACACCGACACATTGCATGACAGTTAAGGATCCCGCCCTAGATGTAATTGACATACAGACACATGCTACACCAGACGAAATCAAGAAATGGACTGAACTAGGAGGGATCCAGACAGAACAGGGATGGATGACGAAGGGAAAATCTATATGGTTTCTCCCCGACTCTATGGTTCAAGTTATCATTAACACAGTACACAGTCCAGCACATTTAGGAGAAAAAGCCATGTTAGACAGTAGTCAAAACCTCTGGTTCAATAAACATTTACGAGCAGCAGCCAAACAGAAAGTGCGTACTTGCATGATCTGTTGTCAGTTCAACCCATGTAAAAGCATTCCCGTAGAGCAAGGTGGATTTCATCCTCCCGATCACCCTTTTGAAGTCCTCCAGATGGATTATATCCAGATGGAACGTTGTCGAGGATTCAAATATGTCCTCGTAGTAGTATGTGCACTTTCCCGTTGGACAGAAGCATATCCAGTCCCAGATTACACTGCTCCGACCACTGCCAAGCAGCTGGTTCGTGAATTCTTCCCCAGATATGGTTTGCCCCGCATCGTATACTCCGATAACGGTCAGCCATTCTCGTCCGAGCTTATGAAGCAGGTATCACTCCTGCTAGGCTATCAGTGGAGATTCCACTGTGTCCGACATCCCGAAGCAGCAGGTCTCGTAGAGAGACATAATCAGACTCTGAAAATTTGTCTTGCCAAGATCTGTAGAGAGAAAGGTGTCGACTGGATAGTAGCTTTACCAGTTGCACTCTTTTACATGAGAATGGTCGCACACTCACGAACAGGGCTATCCCCGTATGAGGTGGTTTTTGGTAGGCCACCGAATATGTGGGGGACGCCTCTGCCTCGCAAAATCACTGATGTTGACTGTAACATGCTGACAGATTACCTTGCTTCCTTGATGTCTGCACTACAATCATGTCGTTCACAGGTTGCTGCAGCCTTTCCCGACAACACCGAGGTGAAGCCACATGAGGTTGTTCCGGGGGACCTCGTTTTCGTGAGGAACTTTGACAGGAGAAGTCCGCTGGAGCCCCGTTGGCAAGCGCCGAAGCTAGTACTTTTGACCACAAGGACCGCGATTAAAGTCGAGGGCCGCAAGGGCTGGCTTCACTCGAGTCATATCAAGAAATACCATGGACTGCCGCCAGATCTAGACTCCCAGCCCTGCCCTCCTCCACAGACTAACTCAAAACTCCCCCTGGTCGAGAAAAATTCTTCTCAAGAATATAAATTAAAACTGAGGTCTAGCAAGTCAGACAGTTTAATTGTTTAAGTCCTCCCCTAGGTGAATCGGTTAGACAAGTTTCTGACATGTATCCCCTAGACCCAAATAGAGAGAGAGATAGACAGAAACAGCTCAAGAAACGTGAATATTGTAAAGCACTTCGAAGTCACTGTATCGTGACATTATTGATTATGTTTTTTCTGAGTCTTATGATTATTGCTGCAAGTATAATGCTTCATGTATATCATCCTATTTTCAAACGTGCACATTCTTCTTCAAATTACACTGTCGAGCACACTTTCAGTGAACTGCCCCCGCATGAGTTGTCTTACCGACTTGCGCTGCGCAACAATACATTCATTAGTATGTTACACCACTCTCATCAGACCAGCAATGCTACTAATTGTTGGATATGTGGCCGACTCCCTCCCTATCAGAAATACAAGGGAGTTCTGCCCCTCTTTCCGTATCCGTTCACACACAATGGTTCCTGTGGTGCATGGTTTAGTTTAATAAATTCTTTAGATTCTGATTCCATAGTTTACCAGGGCAATTGGGTATGGGGAAACCTGAACACAGTTTTGCATAAAGTATGTTTCCCTGACAAGGAGGGTCTTCCCCAAAGGACAGGGACCGATCTAGAAAACGAAGTATATGGATTAGGTAATTTTACACTTAACCTCATGATTCTGAATGTCCAGTCCGATACAAAACCAGACTTACCCGCTATGTCAGTATTACCAGTCAAAGGTGAATTATGTGTCAGAAGGAATGGTTCAGTACACCTAGGTCATAGTCAATGTACTACTGTGATCGAATTCAGTGATAAAGGCAAGTCTACATTCAAAGCTTCCCGTCTATACGCTTACCTCTAGATTGGGATGGTACTTGTTACATTGCATTCCTTCTGCCACCCGTTTTCCTAGCCCCTCCTGATTATCATAGGGACTCCCATCTAGTACACAGTAGATTCAAGAGAGATCTCCCGATTGTCGACTATACTGAAACAGCATGGGAGCAATACACAGACTTTAATAAAGGTTTCTTTCCCTATTTAGGTACTGTCTTTAATAGTAAACTGATACGTAAATTGACCAGAACCCTTGAAGCAGTAGTAAATGAAACTACTTCCGCCCTAGGCAACTTAACAGAGGAGCAGTCTGCTATGCGGATTGTTGTTCTTCAAAATCGTCTCGTCCTTGACGTCATCCTGGCCGATAGGGGTGGAGCCTGTAGAGTCATCGGATCGAGCTGCTGTGTTTTCATTCCAGAAAACGCGCCATCAGTATATAGAGCCATAACCCGTCTTCATAAGATTGCAAGTCAGATACACCAGAGTCCAGGCACCTGGACTTGGTCCGGTTGGTTCTGGAGCGTGTTATCAGCCTGGAGATGGAAAGTCCTATCCTTCCTAGGAATAGCCCTTCTCATAGTATTCAGTTGTTGACTATGTCTACAATGTGGGCCAGCGATTTGCGGCTTGTGCGCCACATCATGTATTCCTCATTCAAGTCCACGTTCAAAACTCCGTAAGAAGAAAGAAGAGCAAATGATGTTACATGAACAGATTGATAGATTAATGAGGATTGATATATCATGAAGGGTCCGTAGGGGACAAGGAGGGAATGAGGTAATATGAATTTTTATGGTCAATTGTGTCCCCTAACGTAGACCCCAACGGCTCCATGTACGTGCTTCAAGTACATGTATGTTCCCTCCACTTCCAGCTGTGAAGACGCAAATACATTTGCGTCCAACGTTAACATGTCCTCTTTCAGATCCACCATGAATGGGTCGGATATTCAGTTCCTAAGTATGCCGTGCCACCGTCTTTACATGGTGCACTTTCACGTTTTCCTGGCTCTGGCGAGTTAGGCCCTGATTCCTGTCACCGAGCCCTTTCTGCCTTCTGCCTTTGAAAACTGCAGCCTGGACCTACATCTGTATCCCTGACCTTTGCTTTACTTCCTGCGCGGCTAGCGGTGCCTGGCTCGGCCTGCTTGCCTGCCAAGACTGTATTCAGCCATCAAGTTATCTGCTCCGCTCCTCGAAAATACATTCCTGTCTAGTAGTTTAGGTAAACATCCTTCCCAGCTGCAGAGCAAAGGGCCCGGCCTTTCTGTCTCCATGCAAGTAATTCATAGCTCCTGTTACCATGGTAGGCCCATGCCCCCTCGCTTTACACGTAGTCACATATGCACGCACTAGCAGTCAGTATAGAATAGCCTCTGCCCGAGAGACCTTTCCTTCTAGATAATACAGTTCCTCAAACACAAGATATCAGATATGATTTGGGTTTAGGTTGTTCTGACACCCCAGACTTCTGTCTCCTCATGTAGGGCTAAATGTCAAGTCCCCTTTCACCCTCCAGTTCCACGTCAATTACACGTCATGCTGCTGCGCGCGCATCTCTGCCACACATTTCTGCTGACTCTGCAGGATTCTTCTATGGATCCACCTACTCATGCTAATCTTATGTGACGTTTCTAGCACACACCTCCGTGTACGCCCTCGTGCACGCCTCCTGTTACGCACATGTGTTCTTATCTCTCTTCTCTCAGCTGTTACGCCTTCTGCATTCATAATCACTATAATGCATTGACTATATATATGATATCCTGTTAATGAAACGTTGTACATGTCCATGTCCATTTCCCTTCCTGAACCCTCGTGGTGATGGAACATGATACCTGGTTCGAACCAATTCCTTTTTAAGGAATAAAACCCCTTATAACCTCAAATGCCACGGACTCTGCCACTTATTTTTGACTGAGTTATTCTTATTGAACTTTACTGCATAAATTAAGTATAGGTAATTTAAATTTACCACAAACAACAAACAAACAAACAAACCGGATACTCAGTGAAAAAGTATCCAGTGAAATTGTTGCACAACACACAGCGTGTAGAGCTATTGGAAGACCTAAGCATCTAATGCCGGAATGCGCACAAGCATAGATACTGTGACCCGCAACAAGGACGTGCCCTTCGTGCACAAGGGAGCTGAGTAACTGTGTGCAACCCCCTAGCAGCATGAGCATACCAGTACCAACTGGGGGGGGTGATTAACCGTAAGCAAATAAAACTGCATGGCACAGAGGCAAAGGGAGTAACTTGTGCACACTGGTGCAGAGCCATGGTGGGACGTAACCTGCTTGGAAGGTCTTGATGTAGTGCCCCTAATAGGCTGACATGCTACCTTCTGAAAACAACGTCACTGACCCCTGTGGCAAACTAATTGGACCCTTCATGGGAGCACCGCATCGTCTTCCTAGTCCCTCATGCGCTAGCTCTACCAGATAATTGTGGCTTGCACTTAAAGCGAGCTAAAACCCAGCTGTCCACGATTCCTAAACAGGCTGGCACAGCACCCTTTGCATTCGGTGAGGCACAAAGAAAATCGTATTACCAATTCAGGGCACCTGGCATCGCACTGTGCCGCATTTACCACCGTCAGGAATAAACTCTCGGTAGAAACCAGTACTTTAGGAGTAGTACTTTGTAGAACTAGCACTTTGCAGAAATAGCACTTTGTGGAAATAGCACTTCGAACATACGATAATTGTAGTAACAAACCATGCTTGCCGAACACTACCTGTAACCACTGGTAGCAGGTAGGTACAAACTACGCAGTCCTAACTACCTTAAGCATTTATCCAGCAGTGAACCAGGAAGTCCCTAGTATACCTATACTAGGTAAGACCACCTCCTAGGCATAAACCATACCTAGAGGCATCACATACTATACATAGTGCGTTTCCTAACACCCCAAAATGGGTGATCAGACTGCATTTTACAACCTGCAGAACGGAAATATGACCGGATCATTTAAATGTGTGTCAGCCGCGTCAGTGAGCGCAAACTAGTTGTGGGAAAGGTATAGTGTGTAATTCTGCACAAAGCAAAATTGGGAAACCTTACATTTGTATCTCGTTGAGAAGCGCTTTATGAGGACTGCAGACAAACACTGCCAAAGCACAGTGACAGTGGTGGAGAGGAAAGCTGGGTCCTGTCCCCCGAGCGGATTCTGGCAGTGAGATATTAACGAGCTGGGCCCTATGTGGCCTCGCTCATTGCTTTGCACTGAAACTCCTGGCCGGTGCAGCCTACAGAGGATTAGTCCACAAAGGTAAACTACAACCATTACCGTGGACCATTCGGAATGGTCCACGGTAATGACAGTCCAGAGTTGGGAATGGTCCATTCCCAACTCTGGACTGTCACAGTCCGTGTGTGTCCTCTACGCATGTGCATCTAGTTTCGGTTTACACCAAATGTGTCACTGTATTTGAGCATGTGTACCGAATTCACACATGTGAGAACGCAGTTACCTAAATTTCGGTTTTGTACGTCCCTGCAAACAGCTCTGAATTTATTGGCACTCCTTCTGCACGCACATCCTCCGTATTTGTACGCAACATACGCAGACAAGTCAAGAAATCCAGCGCAACGTGTTTGTGAATACCTACAAATGTACGACTGTAATTCTATTTTATAAAGCGCGGACGTTACCCGAAGGTGTCAGAGCACTGTACAGTAGAACCCGTTACGTTACACGAGAGAACTGTTGCAGGAATAGAGCAAACAACATTTAGTATGAACAGACTGTCTAAGCAAAAGTAAAAACAAAATAAATAAATATGACACATTTTTGATGACTAACGAACTTCCTGGCGAACAATAGCAGGCCAGATAATCAAAACAACGCATGCAAAATTGACACAATTTCAAAAACAGCGAGCACAGGATGTACTCCCCCTATGCAAAATTATACATATGTGACAGATTTACAATGAAGAACTGAGAAGGAGGGAATTAGTTCTGAAAGTGTCCTTGGAATAAAAACAACTGCAAGTGCGCTTTGCTCTGCTACATTAATGCATCAGAAGCTCGCTGCGCAGTGGAATCCTTTGACATCACTGCCCGGGCCGCAGGTACCGATGATACAGATCAGGCAGCATTTTTAGTAATTAGAGAATGAAAAATGTAACAGAAAGCGTGATGGAAACACGGTTCAGCTGGGGAAGAGAAACACGCGGCCTTGATCTGAAACAGCCTGCTCTGTTGTATAAAAGCCACGAATCATGCTCCAGCTGAGGTACGAACTCGCAACCTCGTCAATTGCTCACTGCAAGTACTGCTGTATAAATACCACGCGCTAACCAATTGTGCCATAGTTCTTCCAAAGATCTCGAACTGTTTCCTGGTAGGTGACGAATTAAAGGATCGCTATTTTCGATTACATGGTTTGACATTGGCAAAGCAACTTTGTATTCCTGTCTGAAAGCATTGCCCGCTAGCGTTGATTTCTTTGCTTTGACAATCTTCCTTTAAAAACGACTCCTTATATATAAAGCGCACAATCATTAAACACGGAAAAACGTTGCTTTCCGGGGGCCATATTTATGAAGGCCTTGCGCCACCGGTGCGTCACTTTTAAAATGGGAAAAAGTGACGCACCAGTGGCGCAAGGCCTTCATAAATAAGGCCCCGTATTTTTACCGATGCCCACATGCCATTACTGGAAAATTTCTAACCGGGCCAGCTCCTGGGACTCAGCCACACGCTGGAGCATTTATAGACGTACACACAGGCAAGCGCCGATATTTGTGCGGCAGCAAAAGGATGTGGTGACTGGATGCCCGTATGAACCACATGGTCGAGGGGACGCATTCATTTCATGCCCTGGTGAATCCCTCCCATACCGGTATAAAGGCAAAAAAATTGGTAAGCTCTTCGTGGGGCTATAATGACGCTCTCCCCTGACCCCCAAGGGCGACACCAGCAGTGAAAAACATTACAGCTAAGGTAACGAAAACACGTGCATTTTAAAGTACATTTTATATCGCTGCACTGATCTCACGAAAGAAACCCCATGGCAGCTTAAATTAGAACAAGTTGTTGTGTTCCCGAGGGTCCGCCCCCGAGGTCCGGAGGGACGGACAAGTTGGTCATGTGACCGCCCTATAATAAAAAGAGGTCGAACACGTGAGAGGGCGTTCAGAGACGCGCGCCGACCGACCAAGCAACTTTATTCCCAGTGTCTGGCTGAGTTTATTCTAGGGCCACGTGCTAGGCCTAGTCAGGGTTAGATGCCCCTTTGAGCGTAGATCACCCGACACAACAATTGGCGACGAGGGTGGTGATCGATTCCCCGCTCGGGGTGCGTGTGTGTGTCCCTGTTGGGGTGAGGCGGCTGCGGGCACTACCACGTGTCCGCGGTGCTCGTGCCTTGCCACCACACACCCCCCCGCTCTGCCTGCCTGGAGGAAATACTCTGATCCCTGGCTCTCTTCAGGTGAGCAGCGCTGGCCTGCATCTCTCTGCGGCGCACAGGAGTCTGATTGGTCGCGCGAGGTGCGTCCGGCGCTCCGGCTGCCGCTGGATCACATCCCGGCTGCCCACGGACATCCTCCCGGGCGTCCTAAGCGATGGCTAACATTCCGCCCATTGAGCCGTTTGTGGTGGAAGGTGCGCCGTCCACTCTCGCACCGAAGTGGAAAGAATGGGTGGACAGGCTCTTCATATTTTTTGAGGCCACCAAGGTCCATAAGGAGCAGAAGCGTGCCATGATCCTCCATCTTGGTGGCAAGGACATTCATTCCATCGCCCGCACCCTTACGGAAGCAACTCCCAAAACCCACCACACGCTCATAAACGCGCTCAATGCGCACTTTGAACCCATGGCCAACCAAGACTATGAACGGTTTATTTTCAGGCAAGCGCGGCAACTGCCAGAGGAATCGCTGGACGCTTATCACTCTCGGTTGAAGAAACTGGCACTAACGTGTGGATTTCAGGATGTCACGGAGGAAATCAGAGGCCAGATCATTCAGGGTTGCGCTTCTGCTAAACTGCGCGAGAGAATTCTGGAGGAGTCGGGGAAACCCCTCCCAGACATTCTCACGCTAGGCCGCACGAAGGAGCTGTCCAAGGCCAGGGCAGCCCACATGGAAGCAGCTCTGCAGGCCAATATGAAAGTGGAACCGGTGAACAAACTGCAGGTCCGCCCACAGCCCAAATGGGTGAAGCGAACAACAACTCCGCAGGGCGGAGCTTCGGCGCAATCATGTGGTTACTGTGGAGGCCCGAGACACCCGGCGCCAGAATGTCCAGCACGGGGCAAGATATGCCCTGGGTGCGGAAAAATGAACCATTTTGAAAAGGTGTGTCGGTCCAGAAAGTTCAGCAAGCCCCGCCAGACAGTACACGCGGTGGCGGAGCCTGAAGGCGCGGAAGGAGGACCCAGCAACAGTGATATGGACGACGACCAAGAGGAGCGGTCTGTACACAAGGTGCACATGATCTGCACGGCCACCCGACGCACAAGGACACTACCACAGTGTGCAATACAAGTAGCTGATCAGGACATCATGGCAACGGTGGACACGGGCGCCTCAATAAATCTGATGAGTGCGTCCCTCTACGGAGACATGGCTACTCCACCCAGCCTCCGCTCCACTCCGATCACCGTTTTTGCCTATGGCCAGGACGTGCCCCTCCGCATTCGAGGAAAGTTTAAAGCAGCAGTCCGACACGGAGACAAGATCACGCGTGCCAACATCTTCGTGTCGGAGGAAGGCCAAGGCATGCTCCTGAGTTGCCGGACGGCAGAAGACCTGGGAGTGGTCTCTTTTGCGTTTGGGGTGCACGAGGAATCAGTGCAGCAACTGATTGCAGACTTTTCGGACCTGTTCGAAGGGATCGGCCGCTTCAAGGGTCGGGAAATACACCTGCATGTGGACCCCACTGTCCAACCGGTGGCCCTGCGACACCGGCGGGTCGCGTTTCATTTGAGGCCACTGGTTGAGGAAGAACTACAGAAGCTGGAAGCCGCGGGCATCATCGAAAAGGTGTCCGGACCCACCCCCTGGGTATCACCCATCGTGGTCACCCGGAAACCCAAGCAGCCGGGAGCGGTCCGGATATGTGTGGACATGCGCCTCCCCAATGCGGCCATCAAAAGGGAACGACACATCACCCCCACGATCGATGACCTGATCGGAGAGATGGCCGGGGCCCGGTGGTTTTCCAAGTTGGACCTCAGGGCGGGGTACCATCAGCTCGTGCTGGATAAAGAGTCCCGGAACATTACGACGTTCTCCACTCACATCGGACTGCGCAGGTACACCAGACTGAGTTTCGGGATATCCAGTGCTGCCGAGGTGTTCCAGAATGTCATCCAAGAGCTCATTACTGGCATACCGGGGGTGATCAATGTCAGTGACGATATCATGGTGCACGCAAGGACAATTCCCGAGCACAACCAACGCTTGGCACAGGTGTTCCGCAGGCTCCGCAGCGCTGGACTCACTCTGCACCGAGACAAATGCGAGTTTCTTCAGACCAAGCTGGGGTTTTTCGGCTACGTGTTCTCGGCCGATGGCGTCAATCCTGATCCGGACAAGGTCAAGGACATCAAAGATGCACCTCCGCCCACGACTGTCACGGAAGTCCGAAGCTTCCTCGGGATGCTGAATTACTGTGGTCGCTTCATAAGAGACCTAGCCAACCTGACCCTCCCTCTACGTGATCTAACCAAAGACTCCACGCCATGGAACTGGGGACCGGAGCAGGAAAGGGCATTCCAAAACATCAAGAGTGCGCTGTCCAGCAACACCACGCTGGCGTTTTTTGACCCCAGACATTCCACTCTTATTGCAGTAGATGCCGGACCGGCGGGATTGGGGGCTGTCCTGATGCAGAGAGCCCGAGACGAGATAGACTGGGCCCCTGTCGCTTTTGCCAGCCGGTCCCTCACGGACACAGAACAAAGGTACTCCCAAATTGAAAAAGAAGCCATCGCGATTCATTGGGGATGCCGGCACTTCCACTTATATGTATATGGCAAGCCTTTCACAGTAGTAACGGACCACAAGCCGCTGCTGTCGCTGTTCTCAGGCACCTCATCCAAACCACCCCCCAGAATTGAAAAGTGGATTCTGCAATTACAGGAGTACAACTGTGCCATTGAGTACCAGCCAGGGGCAAAGAATCCGGCGGACTATCTGTCACGACACCCCCGGGCGGCCACCCCAGAGGAGATGGAGGAAGCTGAAGAGACGGAGGCCTATGTGCGATGGGTCGTGGCCAGATCATGCCCGCGCCCCATATCCCTGGAAGAGGTGGTGAGCGCCACGGCTCAGGACGCCTGCATACAGCGGGCCAAAGATCTGCTCCGGGCGGCCAACTGGCAGAAAGCCAGGGAGAGCTGGAAGGTACTCACACCCGAGGCCCAGAAAATCATGGACGGTCTGTACCACGTGAGGGCTGAACTGAACGAGGACGCAGCGGGGTGCCTCCTGCGAGGGCATCGTCTGGTGATCCCGACGGCTTTGACAAGCCGAGTAGTTCAGCTGGCGCATGTAGGGCACCAGGGAATGGTTAAGACAAAGGCCCGGCTGCGGACAAAGGTGTGGTTCCCGCTCATGGACGATATGGTGGAAACTGTTGTGCGCACATGCACGGCCTGCCAAACCACAGGCGACAGCCCCCGCGAAGCCCCCATCATCGTGGAACCCAGGCCCCGCGGCCCTTGGGAAAGGGTCAGCATGGACTTTGGCAGCCTTCCGGATGGACGGCACACGCTAGTGATGATCGACGATCACTCCAAGTACCCGGAAGTCGAAATCATCACCGGTACCAGTGCCGACTGTGTGATTCCCAAGATAGAGAAAATCATTGCCACCCATGGAGCCATGAGAGAACTCAGAACGGACAATGGACCGCCCTTCCAGGGTCAAGACTTTGCAGACTATCTCTCGTCCCTAGGAACCCGTCACAGGCGCATCACCCCACGGTGGCCTCAGGCCAATGGGGAGGCCGAGCGGTTCATGAGAACTTTAAACAAGGTAATCCGCATTGCGCATGATAAAGGACAGTCCGTGGAAATGGCCATTTTCACTTTTCTCCGTAGCTACCGCCAGACCCCTCACTCCACAACGGGGGTAGCTCCTGCACACCTTCTCCTAGGGCGGGTCATAACGGACTCCATTCCCCATCACCCCCAGTGGGCACCTGAACTGATAAATGAACAGACCGTAGAAATGAGGAGACGGGCTGCCTATGACCAGATCAGCAAGAAACGGAGGGCTGTGGCCCCCCACTTCAAAAGAGGCAACCTAGTGCTCATCAAGAATCGGGCCACTGGTGGCAAATTCAAACTCAGTTATGAAAAACGACCATGGCGAGTCAGTGGTGTGAAGGGCACCCGCATCACAGCCACTCGAGGACGAGACAAGGTGACTCGCAACGTGTCTCACTTCAAGCTCTATCACCCGTCGAGCAGCGAGCCAAGGCGCCAGCAAGGCGACAGAGAAACCGAAACTGCAACTACGTTGCCGCCTGGTGAATCAACATCTCAGCCCGAGGTCAGGCCACGTGACGAACAGCAGGTTTCTAGTGAGGACGTGGGCGGAGACACGGAGGCCCTGGATGAGGCCCCAGATCCGGAGGGGGCCGACAACGAGGCGCCAAGCCACGAGGTGGAGGCTGGAACAGAGCCGATGACTCAGCGAGGGTCCCAACGCCAGCTACGTGCCAACCCCACCCCCTCCAGCTGGCTGAGAGACTACTTTACGTAAGACTGTTCTCATTTACATATGTGCCCGTAATGTTTGAACTGAATGCGCTAGCATTGTGAAAGACGCTGAAGGTATCGGTCCCGATGCTAGTGAGACAATGGGCTTGATCAGACCATGTTTGCGATGTTGCAGTATGTTTTTGGTTTGTTGTTTTTCTTGTTTTAGGAGGAATGTTGTGTTCCCGAGGGTCCGCCCCCGAGGTCCGGAGGGACGGACAAGTTGGTCATGTGACCGCCCTATAATAAAAAGAGGTCGAACACTTGAGAGGGCGTTCAGAGACGCGCGCCGACCGACCAAGCAACTTTATTCCCAGTGTCTGGCTGAGTTTATTCTAGGGCCACGTGCTAGGCCTAGTCAGGGTTAGATGCCCCTTTGAGCGTAGATCACCCGACACAACACAAGTGAGTGGAAGCCGCAGCTCGAACACTGGTCACCAAGCTCCAGCGTCAGCAACTCGTACCGCTGAACACTCCTCTGGCTTCCCTCCCCTCCACATACGTCCGACTCTACACTCGCGGCTCAAAACCCGCAAGAGCGCCTTAAAAAACACGGGCAGTAATTCGAGGGGTTTAAATGACGCTCGCTCAGCATGAAAGCACACAGCCAAGAAAAGAGCGTAAGCTTTGTGCAATCTTGGTGGAGTAATTAACAACTGCGGGCCGCTGTTAATCCCCACCCATATTGGTATTAAAACACACATAAGGGGAAGCTTTAGCGGCGCCCTCCCCGCACGACACAGGCACTAACAATCCTCCCGGTTTGTGCCCAAGAAAACAAACGTGCGCCATGGAATTAACCCCTCGCCAACAGCAGATTTCAGCGCACCGCACGTAAACTACTATACGCATGGCAGCCTTCCATTATAGTGTGCTATACAGTGCGCCCGCTTGAAGCAACTTAACTTTAAAATGCTCCTGTATCTTCGAGCATGGCTCCCCAATGACGACGCTGATGCTTCCCCTCGGACCGGAGCCCTGAAAGCTGACTCGCCCGCCGCTTCGGGCAATTTCACCACCACAAACGAGGCGACTTCTGCTCAAAGGCGCGAAGCATGTTCCGTACGGGCAAAACAATCTGCCACAGTAGTTGTCCGCCGCGACGATCGCGGCTCCTCGTGTCCGCTCTTTCCCAGGATCTCGCTCCTCCGCCATTCCCGCATTGCAGGCACCAGTTGCTTGTAGTTACGAGACCGCAAACCTGCAGAGGGGACACAATGAAAAGAAATTACAGGACAGCTACATGTTTCATAGCTCCTGTTGACAAATAGAGTGCCCCACAGGGAAGGTGATGGAATAGAAGGGATGGCGTTAACTTGCAAATCTATGCCACCCCTCATCCACGTTTACTTGCCAATCTTTATAGGCTGTTAAATAAACACAAGACGGTTTTGTACAGTGCATATTCTGAATGCAAGTATTTGGAAATGCTTTCATATGTGATAACAAACAAACCGGATACTCAGTGAAAAAGTGTTTAAGCAGTATCACAGAATTTGGTCAAACATGGATTTCCCAGTTGCAAACTGTGCAATTCAGTCACCAGGTTTATTTTTGTGCACTTTTACTTAGCGCAAACCTAGGGCAGATTTAACCAGCACTTACCCTTAAGCTAACATTGATTCCCTTATGTGCTCTTATTTTCTCACAAAAAGGGATTTATAGCAAAAAGACATCCGTGCATTATGTGAAATTAGACAAGATTCCTTCGAAAGACTGGTTTTAAAATGGCCAACTAAGCAGTTTCATTGACAACCTTCAATATCCCGGCACTGGCCCGCATAAATGCATAGAGGCAAGATTGTAATCATGGAGACTGCAATCAGGGGCATACTGAGTGCCTAAGAACAAGCAGGACTTCTAGTTAGTGATGACGTAATTTCTGCAATAATTAACTTTGTAGTAAAGTTAATTGAACACAGGGCCGGCTATAATACTGGTGGAGGCTGGTGTAACATTATTGTTGGCACAGTGGCGTAACACAGGCCCCGCAGCCCCCGCGGTGCGGGGTGGGGGGTCACTGAGCTGCAGGGGCCCCACTCAGGATAGTACTCTGGCCTGCAGCTCCAGATTACACCAGGAGAGCCTCCATATACCTTGCAGGTGGGGGGCCCCCTCAAGTTTCGTTACATGACTGTTTTTGCACCCACCTCCCATTGACCTTCTCCATGAATTCCCCACAACCACCCTGCAACAGCGACTCTCATATTTCCACAGCCCCTCTCCAACATATATTGCATTTTTTATAGCTCTACTCATGGCTCACTCACGCTTAGCTCTGTGATCTGCATGGTACACATCAGTCACACATTCTTTGCAACAGGCACATTAACCTTTTGCTCTACTTTAGGATGAGCTACTCCACTCTCTCTCCAGCAAAGGCATTATGTAGCCCAGAGTTATCTTGACATTTTCATTGTTGCCTTAAGACTTTTTGGTCTTGAAGTAGAGATTTTTGTAAACTTTGCCAGAACATGTCTGAATGTTGTTTTTAGGTACGAACAATGTACCAGAGGGCGCAAATGGTTGTTCTCGCTTTCTTGTGAGGCCTGGATAAAGGCATACCAACTGTCTACATATGTGGCAGCATACGCTCATGCAGATACACCCACATGCCTGCATGAGAAGATGCTTCTAGAAGCAGGTACGTGTCCAGAATCATTCACAGGCACACAGACTGCTGTATTCAGCCAGCGTCACGTGCTGGATGGATTGTGTTTTCTGGCATGGAATCCGAGATCTGTCAGATTCCATAAAATGGTTTAAAGTTTAACATTCTGTGGCGAGTCAATTTCCTCCTGACCAGCCACTGAGGGTCCGTTGTATTTCTGTTAGCTCTGACAAATAAACAGGAATGACCTTACCTGCAAAGTGTGATTCATAACTTCTTTACCACACAGACACAGTTGTAGGTGTGTGGACGGCCGCACATGTGATCGCATGTGCCCATCAATCTGAGCCAAAAGGGAGGAGGGCGAAGGCTGGTGGAAATTGTTTGTTAGTCAGTACAAGATCGGGCAAAATAGACACTTAAACATGGTCGCAAAGAAGCGACGTTTGTAGCAACATCCAGATTATAATCTCAAAATTCAAACTGCACCAAAACCAGAGACCTCTGTGACAAAATCTGATGTCATGACACAGAGGATGGAGAAACATGGCTCTATTCAGATTTGCAAAGGTGCAAATGTTCGAAACACAAAAGTAGTGTGTTATGCATTAAGACCAGTTGGGTGTGTCTGAATTGCTGTAAATCTATAAAATGTGGCTGAAAACAGAAAGCGACGGTACGCTCTCCTTGTTGGTGTGGCCTTGAAACGACAAAACGTTTTCTTCCCGCCTTGCAAACCAAACTGAAGAAAGAACGTGAGTACGTTATCAAAGCCTGCGTCATATCAGGTATCGTTCAAAAAGATGTCATAATTGGCGCCGTCGGCGATCTGTGACTTGTGCCTGGCCGCTCGCTAGCATCTGCTCATTGGGAACGAAGGCAGCCATCTGGCGCGTGTCATTGTCCCGCGAGTGGGGAAGATCACGTATCTTTAATATCGATTCTGCCATTGTGTCCGTTTTTGTCCCTGTTGCTCCAAGATCAATAGAGGTTTTTATTTGGGGGTTCCCCGAGTATGCCCTAAAATGCTGTAAAGAAAGCGGGCGTGAAGGCGAAGCCACCCAGGCCCAGAGGTTTGTTATGGGGCATATTTTCAAATGCGACTTTTTTCTCGAGGGAGTGACAGGGACCGCTAATTCTCCCATAAACTCTGGATCAATTTTTGGGGCTTATAGCTCTCCAAGTAAGTGACTTGCAAATGATCACAGATCACCTCGCCGCCGTGCAGACCAGTTTAGAAAGTTGTACATGTTAAGAGGAAGTCACGTGTTGATCCACTCTCGCTTAACAAAGCTCATGCGGTTGTGGAATTGCTTCACTCATACTTTACATGCTAGCAGATGGTTGCCTTCCCCACCCCCTTTTCATAACATTTCTAGCCCACAAACAGCAAGGCATATTTCACAATGGTGACAGTCTGGCGCTGAAGGCAGTGGCAGGCACGTCTCTCGTGTCACCGGAGGAAACTTGCAGAAGCATTGGTATTAAATGGAACAATTGTTTTGTTCAAAGTCATTGATGGAACAGTTTATAGCGTCCGAGTTCCACTAGTGTGAAATATGACTCTGGTGTAGCAGACAGATTTATTTATTTATTTATTTAAAGGTTTTGTAGAGCGCGTAGTAACCCTAGAGCATCCCAGCGCTAAACCTGAGTCTCCGGGGGTTTCAGCAGAGGAGGGAATTATGGGTGAGGAAAGAGGAGGGTCTTTAGTGATTTCCTGAACTGGAGGAGATTGGGTTCTGTCCTCAGTCTTCGTGGGAGGTTGTTCCATTGTTTGGCCGTGTGGACCGAGAAGCGGCGGCCACCGGCCCTGGCTTTTTTAACTCTGGGGACTGTGATGAGATTTTCTCCACTGGACAGGAGGGCCCTTTCCGCTTTGTAGGGGATGATGAATTCCTTGAGGAGGGGGGGGCGTTGTTGTTAAGGGTTTTGTGGGCCAGACAGAGAGCCTTGAAGGCAACCCTTTCTCTGACTGGGAGCCAGTGGAGAGACTTGAGAGCTGGCTTAGCAGAGGATCTTGCAGGTGTGCCAGTAAGCAGGCGGGCGGCGGCGTTTTGAACTTTCTGCAAGGTGTTGAGGGTGGCTTCGGGAGCTCCCAGGTAGATTGCGTTGCAGTAGTACAGTCTCGCCAGGATGAGGCCCTGAATCAGGAGTTTCTTGGCGTTCGCAGGGAGCAAGGGGAAGATCTTTCTACAGGCTCTGAGGAGTCCGAAGCATGCTCCTGCCGTCTTTTTTGCCTGTGTTCTGAAGCTCAGGTCGTTTTCGATCCAAACGCCTAGGCTTTTGACCTCTTCCTTGGGAGCGGGGGGGGGTCACCTAAGCAGTTGGGCCAGAGGTGAGGCGGCAAGGAGGGCCCTTTGTGGCCGAGCATCAGTATCTCGGTCTTTGAGCCGTTTAGCTTTAGTGAGGAGAGGTTCATCCAGCGGTGGACTTCGGTGAGACAACTGTGGAGGTCAGAGGGGGAGTGGTGGGGGTGTGAGAGGGTTACCACCAGCTGGGTGTCGTCGGCGTAGTTGATGATTGATATGCCGAACGGACTGACCAGTTTCTCCAGTGGGGCCATGTATACGTTAAATAACGTAGGGCTCAAGGATGAGCCCTGCGGTACTCCACAGCGGAGGGGGATAACGGGTGAGTGGCTGTCGTTCTCCCAGACTTGGAAGGAACGGCCTGCTAGAAAGAATTTTTAGCCACTTCCGGGCCGTGCCCCTTACTCCGATTTCTCCCAGTCGTTGGATTAGGGTGAGATGGTCCACAGTGTCGAAGGCCGCACTGAGGTCCAGGAGGATCACTGCCATTGATCCTCCCGTGTCCAGAATGCTTCTGGCCTTCTCCACTGCTGCCAGGAGGGCGATGTCAGTGCCCTGGCCTGGACGGAACCCTGTCTGGGAGACCCCTAGTAGGTTGTTGCTCTCCAGGAATAGTGACAGTTGTTTGTTCACTAAGTTTTCCGTGATCTTACTATTTCCTGGGAGAAGGGAGATGGGTCTGTAATTGGAGAGGTCCTGTGGGTCTAAAGAGGGTTTTTTTAGTAGGCCTTTTACCGCTGCCGCTTTCCAGCTGGGGGGAACTATGCCCTGCGAGAGGGAGGAGTTGATCAATGCCGTGAGGGGGGGGATGATGGTGCTGGTCACTTTTTTCAGGAAGCGGAGGGGTGCGGGGTCGAGGGGGGACCCACTTTTGATTGAGGCCAGTGTTGCCACAACCTCTTCCGTGGTGACTGGACCAAAGGCGTCCAGGGAAGGTGAGGGGCTGTCAGGCGGATGGGAGGGATGGGTGGTAGGAATGGTAGGATCCCAATCCGTGTGACCCGGTTCGGAGGGGGGAATGGCCAAGAGAATTTTTTGTATTTTCTCGTCAAAGAAGGTAGCAAGATTGGTACATTTGCTTTCCACTTCTTTGGGGTCGAGTGGTTTGAGAGGGGGGTCAGGGGCGTGAAGGAGTTCTTTAAGAACGGCAAAGGTTTCGTGGGCCGAGCATGCATCGTTTTTGATTCTGCTCTCGTAGAATGCGATTTTGGTGTTACGTAGCTCCTTTTTGTAGGCATTTACGGAGGTACGGAATGTGTCTTTTTTCTCTGCTGTTTTGTCCTTCCTCCAAAGGCGTTCGTTCCTCTTGCAAGTCTTCCGCAGAAGGTTGAGTTCGGGGGTGTACCAGGGGGACGGGTTGACTCTCTTGGTGCGTTTCAGAGCGCTGGTTTTCGGCAGGATGGCATCAAGAGATTGGGTGACCCAAGTATTGAATTCCTTGTCCGCGGCTATGGGGTCTTGAGAGGGGAGGGGAACGTTTTCCCTTAGTTTGGCTGCCCATTCATCTGGGTCCAGTTTATGCCATCGTCTAGTATGGGTTCTGATTTTGGGGGGTTGAGGGGGCGGAATGTTGATGGCCCATACAAAGGGGACCAGGAAGTGATCGGTCCAAGGGAGGGGGACGTGATCTTGGGTTTTCAGGTCTGGGATGTTTGTAAATATGGGGTCGAGCAGTTGCCCTCTTTCATGAGTGGCCTGTGGATTTTTTAGGTCAAGGTGGAGGTGGAGGTGATGTCCTGTAGCAGTTCTATCGCCTGCTTGTCAACCGGGTCCAAGAAGTGGACATTGAGGTCCCCCAGTAGTAGGTAGTTGGAGGAGGACGTACACTCAATGGAGATCTGATCGATGATTTTGCTTGGAAAATCTGCCAGGTGGCCCGGGGGGCAGTATACCAGCATTCCCGACAGCGAGGTAACTGGGGAAATTTGTATGGCGAAGTGACAGCTTTCACATCCCTTGATGTTGCCGTCCGAGGTTCTGCAGGTATAGACGTCTTTGTAAATTATGGCTAGTCCACCTCCTCTACCCTCTGGTCTATTCAGCGAGCACATAAGGTACCCGGGAGGGAGTGCAAGGACTATGTCGGGCCGTTGCTGGAAGTGAGCCAAGTTTCAGTTAGAAACAGGATATCTGTGGCGTGGTTTGCGATTAGGAGGTTGATTTCGTGCGCGTGCTTCACGAGCGACCAGCAGTTGAGTAGGCCTAGTTGAAGTCCACTAGGAGCCGGGTCCGAGCCGGCAGGGTTGCAGAGGTTGCATCTAATGAATGGGTTGTCGCCCGTCAGGGTGCGCGAGCAGGATGGGTGTTTCTGGGTTTTTAAGGCTAGAAGCTTGTCCCGGGAGTATGTCAGGTTATTCCTGGTGAAAGTGGGCATAGTGGTAGGGCATGGGGCCGGCTGGGCCCGGACGGGCCCAGACGGGTTTGTCTTTGGCGCGCCTTCGGCGCGCAGACGGCGCGCCCGCTGCGCCCGGCCGCTGCGCGTACGGTGGAGGCACATATTTTTATGGGGAGAGGGAGGGGGAGGGGTGTGGCCTCCAAGGGGGCGTGGCCTATCGGCACGCCGGTAATGGCGCTGGGTTTCTGGGCGTTAGCTGATAGCGCGAGGTCAGCTGTGCTAAGAGTTTGGGACCGGGTCCTGTGCAAATAACAATGTGAGTAGTGCTTTTTAAAATCAGCAAACTATACACAAAATAGTACAAACAGTTTTAAAATCACAAGTTGTAATGTTGTGTCGCTCCCGGCTTTCCGCCTCAGGAGTGCAAAGGTTCTGGTAGGCAGCGCTTCAGAGCAGCGGTTAAGTACCTGGTCTGAGGGGGGGCGTGGCCTCCAAGGGGGCGTGGCCTATCGGCACGCCGGTAATGGCGCTGGGTTTCTGGGCGTTAGCTGATAGCGCGAGGTCCGCTGTGCTAAGAGTTTGGGACCGGGTCCTGTGCAAATAACAATGTGAGTAGTGCTTTTTAAAATCAGCAAACTATACACAAAATAGTACAGTTTTAAAATCACAAGTTGTAATGTTGTCTCGCTCCCGGCTTTCCGCCTCAGGAGTGCAAAGGTTCTGGTAGGCAGCGCTTCAGAGCAGCGGTTAAGTACCTGTTCTGAGGGGGGGGCGTGGCCTCCAAGGGGGCGTGGCCTATCGGCACGCCGGTAATGGCGCTGGGTTTCTGGGCGTTAGCTGATAGCGCGAGGTCAGCTGTGCTAAGAGTTTGGGACCGGGTCCTGTGCAAATAACAATGTGAGTAGTGCTTTTTAAAATCAGCAAACTATACACAAAATAGTACAAACAGTTTTAAAATCACAAGTTGTAATGTTGTCTCGCTCCCGGCTTTCCGCCTCAGGAGTGCAAAGGTTCTGGTAGGCAGCGCTTCAGAGCAGCGGTTAAGTACCTGTTCTGAGGGGGGGGCGTGGCCTCCAAGGGGGCGTGGCCTATCGGCACGCCGGTAATGGCGCTGGGTTTCTGGGCGTTAGCTGATAGCGCGAGGTCAGCTGTGCTAAGAGTTTGGGACAGGGTCCTGTGCAAATAACAATATGAGTAGTGCTTTTTAAAATCAGCCAACTATACACAAAATAGTACAAACAGTTTTAAAATCACAAGTTGTAATGTTGTCTCGCTCCCGGCTTTCCGCCTCAGGAGTGCAAAGGTTCTGGTAGGCAGCGCTTCAGAGCAGCGGTTAAGTACCTGTTCTGAGGGGGGGCGTGGCCTCCAAGGGGGCGTGGCCTATCGGCACGCCGGTAATGGCGCTGGGTTTCTGGGCGTTAGCTGATAGCGCGAGGTCAGCTGTGCTAAGAGTTTGGGACCGGGTCCTGTGCAAATAACAATGTGAGTAGTGCTTTTTAAAATCAGCAAACTATACACAAAATATTACAAACAGTTTTAAAATCACAAGTTGTAATGTTGTCTCGCTCCCGGCTTTCCGCCTCAGGAGTGCAAAGGTTCTGGTAGGCAGCGCTTCAGAGCAGCGGTTAAGTACCTGTTCTGAGGGGGGGCGTGGCCTCCAAGGGGGCGTGGCCTATCGGCATGCCGGTAATGGCGCTGGGTTTCTGGGCATTAGCTGATAGCGCGAGGTCAGCTGTGCTAAGAGTTTGGGACCGGGTCCTGTGAAAATAACAATGTGAGTAGTGTTTTTTAAAATCAGCAAACTATACACAAAATAGTACAAACAGTTTTAAAATCACAAGTTGTAATGTTGTCTCGCTCCCGGCTTTCCGCCTCAGGAGTGCAAAGGTTCTGGTAGGCAGCGCTTCAGAGCAGCGGTTAAGTACCTGTTCTGAGGGGGGCGTGGCCTCCAAGGGGGCGTGGCCTATCGGCACGCCGGTAATGGCGCTGGGTTTCTGGGCGTTAGCTGATAGCGCGAGGTCAGCTGTGCTAAGAGTTTGGGACAGGGTCCTGTGCAAATAACAATGTGAGTAGTGCTTTTTAAATCAGCAAACTATACACAAAATAGTACAAACAGTTTTAAAATCACAAGTTGTAATGTTGTCTCGCTCCCGGCTTTCCGCCTCAGGAGTGCAAAGGTTCTGGTAGGCAGCGCTTCAGAGCAGTGGCTAAGTACCTGTTCTGAGGGGGGGGCGTGGCCTGTCGGCACGCCGGTAATGGCGCTGGGTTTCTGGGCGTTAGCTGATAGCGCGAGGTCAGCTGTGCTAAGAGTTTGGGACCGGGTCCTGTGCAAATAACAATGTGAGTAGTGACTATGTCCTGATGAGACCGACAGATAACATCGAATCAAAACGTTGACAGCCTCTCCCCTTGGTTGGTTCATGACTCATTGTTTAAGCTGATGTCAATCAATTCGGATAGCTCTATAATTATAAGTATACAACCTTGGGTTTCAGTATCTAGGTATAATTCTGTATACTTGATCACATGTTGTAGCACTGCCTCATCTGCACTTTTTCAGTGGCGGCTCCTCCGCTAAGGCGGAGGAGCGTTGGCCCACTGCTCTGCAGCAGTGTAAATAAAGAAAAAATAAAATGATAATAACTAAATGTTATCATTTCATTTTTTCCTGCTGCGGCAGCTGGGTGGGGCGGGGCTGCTCTGCCCACAGAGCAGGGGGAGGAGTTGTGGGCACTTTGTAGGTCGCCGTGAATGTTTGGCCAGCCGACTTGGGCTGGCCAAACAGTCATGCACACTTTGCATGTTCTCCACACAGGCTGTATGTCAGCCTGGGTAGTGAACATGCCCAGGCTCCCAGTCGCTATCTGAGCGCCGCACCACTGCACTCAAACTAGTCACAACGCTGCATTGCAGCATTGTGACCGGCCTGGGGGCGCCTGGGTGCTTGCTGTCCCAGGAGGATGTGGACGGACGACGGAGGAGAAACACAGCAAGGAGGTACATTTATTTATTTTTTCTTCATCCCCTCCCCCACTGCCTCACCACCACCGATCTGTCAGCCACCACTGTAATGTATGTTATGCACTTAAATCTTTCACCTATGATTAATGGTGTTGTAAACTAAGAGAAGACTATATTTTGATATATTTATTTATTTATTTTATGAGTCCCACGGGACAATTGTTTGAGTATACTTGTTTACCCTAAGTCCCTTTGGTATAGAGGGTTGTCCTTGTTTTGTTTGCGCAGACCAAAATACTTCAGTCTAAACCGCAGACGTATGAAGATTTTGCTCTTTTTAAGTTTGAAAATGTATTACAAATAAGCCATGAACAATCAATAGAAACTCAACCATGATGTACACGATAGTATACTATATAAACAGTCAAGTCTTGATATTCACAAAAAAAACAGTTTCAATACTAAAACATAATAAAAAATGATATAATAGAAAATAATTCAGTAAACTAAAAAGGGGGAGGGATGGGAGAGAAAAAGGGAAAGCGGTTATGTATTACCTTTAAGTATTATAAGGCAATATTATGAGATAACAGTGAAAATTTAATATAATCAATGATAAGTTGTAAAACAGTCCAAAAATTCAACAAAATAGATATAGATTTGGTAGAGAAACAGAAATGTGAAGTCACTGAGATTTACTAACTTCAGCAAAAATATCCTTATTCCTCGCAGCTGTCTAAAAATAAAGTAACAGGAAGCCATTAAAGTTGTCTTTTGACCACAAGTGTGATAGGACTTACATGCACATTATCTACTCTCTGATTATGTCACACAGTAAACCACCAGGATCTGACATTATCTTTTGCAGCAGATTTACAGTTGAATGTGATTTTCTGAAATGCTACTACTAGAATTAACTATTCTGTTGATAGACTTCCTAAGAAAATGTTTAACGTTTGAAATGGAATGCTGACATGAAACATTTCATTTATTTGAGACAAAGCCTTATTTAAAAAAACATGTACATAAGGGCACAAGAAGGCAATTGATAAATATCATTATTTGGCTCATTAGAGGACCAATATCTAGCAAGAGAATCGCCACTGAAATGTGTTAGAGAACTAGAGGTTATTAATAAACAATTATAAATAAAATATAAAGTTTATATTGTATTCATCATATAAGAGGATTTAAATATTTTTATTTGGGGTGTGGCCATCCTGGCTTCCAAGATGACCGCTCGGCTGCGAAGCTTCAGCAGCTGACCTCCCCAAAATGTAGTTTTCGGCCTTTAAACCGAATCTGTGGCTATCGGGAGCCTACCAACCGGTACCCCATCGGGGGCGGACCAGGGGGGGCTGAGTTTGGTAATCTGAGTGGAGTGCCCCACGTGGTTGGCAATACGGTCTGCGCCTTAGCGGCCCTGCGGTAACAGGATCCATGGGTGAGCCTAAGGCATAGGTCTACCGAGCCCTACTGGGCCCCCTCCCCGGCTTCTGCGAATATCTCCAGGTTCTGGTTTTGTTAATCAAAAGCAGCTCCACAGCCCCGCCAGTTCTGCTGCTAGCCTGCTGTGGCTTCGGGGGGGGGGGGGGAGGGGGGGGGCACGCTGTACTATCAGCGGCTGAATTAGGCCAATGCAGATTCGGACTGAGAACAGAAACCGGCCCTGGCAAACTGCTCAGCTGGCCTCCCCTGGGGCCAGGGGGAGTGCAGGTGTGCAGTTTGCGACGGCCGGTCTCGGCCGATTTTGTTACCGGGGCCGAAATTGCCGACCCCCGGTAACAAAAACGGCCCCCCAGGGGCCGAAAACCGGCCCCCACCCTAGCGGCCGACCGGGGAAACGCCCGGTGCCCGCTATGGCCAGTCCGGCCCTGCCTGGGGCGGTTTTCCGATGTGCTGACTTCACCGAAAGGCTTACGTCTGACTGCTGCACTCTGGAGAGGACCAGACTGTGCAAATTAACTCTTTATATGGATATCAAAAGGAGACTAGCTCTAGAATGGGTTAATCTGACATTAATATGATAGATTACTATTAATTACATAGCGACTCAGTATTGTCTGGCCAAGTGGCAGTGGCACCTGTTGGGTGTCTTTAGAAAGCCCTCACCCACCAACCTAGTTGGTGGCATGCTTCATCATCGGGCCCACCCAGTGACACCTAGCGTGTCCCGGGTGTGCTTCGACGCCTGATTACAGCGGAGCAGGTATGTCACTGTGTGTGCGGTGTAGGGTGTTAAGGTATGTGAAATTAAAACGGCTTGGCGGATGGTCCCTGGGGTGAGGATACTTTATTAAAAGGGCCTCCGTCAGCGGTTAAAAATAAGGCTGTGGGACGTTAGAGGCGGGTTACGACCTCCTACGTCCTTAAGTTGTCAACATGTTTCAGCCAGTGCCTTATACTAATCTGGCTTTCTTCAGGACAATAAAAATATGTGTAGGTTAAAATAGGGGTTGTGTAGTGTAGTCTATGTGTCTACACGCCCTAAAGTGTATCTAACTGTGAGAGGGGGGATTCCCTTCTCAAGATCACCTGTACATTTAACATTGAGGACAGGTACAAGACAAACATAGGAGAAACAGAGTCACTAGAAGGTATTGTTCATATGTTATGACAGCCGACATAAATAGCGAATAGTGCAGGCTATGAGCGGCTCAAGTGTAATGATACTGGTGGTATCATTAATGTGGAATCGCACTAGAACTTCGAGGGTGAAGTGATTAAAACAGCGGTAAAAATTTACTGCAGTGAAAGGTGAAGAATTGTGGCGCAAGGAACATTTCTTACGCTTTCAATGCTTGTTTTTAGCTCCAAGGTTATTGAAGTGGCAGGGTGAAGCCCTAGTAGGGAGAGAGAGGTAGGACCATTGGGATTAGGGAACCTGTAGGAGAAAAGTAGGGGGCGCTTAACCATTGTAGTGATACTCAGCATACTCACAGGATTTTTGGCCAGCACCAGCGTGGGACCTGTTGTGCCTCCTTCGCAAAACCGGTGGTGAATGGCTGCTGGTGCCGGTTTTTATACTGTCATAGGTAGGATAATTGATGGCACCTGTTGAAAGAGCAATGGTAGAAAGACTCGCCACGCGGGTCTGGATAGCGCTCAGGTGTGTGGTTTATTAGCGCGCTGCAATGCCCGTCTAAAGCGCCTGTGTGGGCGTATATTGCTGCCGGGTGCCGGGGCGGCTGTGTACAGCGCATGCGCGGCCGGGAAGTGGTCCGCGCATGCGTAGACGGCAGCTAGCAGCTCATGCGCGGCCGAGAAGTGGTCCGCGCATGCGCCGTAGGTAGTGTTCGGTGCGCGAATGGGAGAGTATCCCGGTTTGCGCTACCGATCGATTGCATGTGACACTAGCTGCAAATATTGGCCATACGTGGTGCGGTTAAGCCCCAGAGTGCTACAATATGTGGTAAAGTGAAAAGTAAAAGATAATAAATAAAGATAAAGGGGGGTGAGTTACCTCTCCATTTACCTACTGTCCTGGCTCATATGAGAGGGGCATTAGAGTGGGACATAATGGATAGCGCTTGTTGTTCTAGGTGTTTTCAGGTGTCGGTATATACAAGTGGCAAAGGGAAATACCGCTATGGACACTAGATTGGTCTCCAGTGCCAGGTTGGCACAATGGTGTGACCTTCCAGGGGGGTGATGGAGACCAGAGGACGTCATATCCTGGGTGGTGGGTGGACAGGTCCATATGGATATATGGCTGGGTGATATGATTGTCATCATAGGGTCAAGGAGTTCCAGGGGATAGCATCATTAAGCCCATCAGTGGCTGTGGATAGACGGTATATCCATCTTTGTTCTTTGTTTAATAGTTTTTTATCATTGTTGATGGTACTGACTGGTATTTGCTCAATGACTGTCCAGGTGAAGTCATTGGGGGTGTGCCCGTGGGTAATGAAATGGTTTGTCAGCTTGCTAATGTTTTTCTTGCATCGCATTGTGCTGCGGTGCTCTGTGATCCTGGTTCTCACTTTGCGAGTGGTCATGCCCACATATCTGAGTCCACAACTGCAGGTTATTAAGTAGATCACATTCTGCGAATTGCAATTAGTATGGCTCCTTTGGGACCACACTTTGTTTGGTTCCAAGTTCAGGGTTTTCGTGTGGGATGTCAAATGACAGACACTACAGTCATTGCATGGGTAGTGTCCGGTTACTTTGGGCATTCCCCACGCATTGAGGATGGTATTGTCGGGTTTAGGTGGTGGTTTGGGTCTGGTACTGACCAGTTGGTCTCTGAGGTTATGACACCTTTTATAGGCGAACCTTGGGGGTTCCCATTTCCTTTGCCCTGAATTAATGATTCTCCAATGCTTTTTTATTATTTTAGCTACGTCATTGGAGGCAGTGTTGAAGGTAGTCACACATGTAGTTGGTTGTGTGTCGCTTTCTTTGGTGACATCTTCAAGTAGTGCGTCACGGTTCTGGTTTCTTGCCCTTTTCTGGGTTTTTTTGATGATCGCCTTAGGGTAACCCCGGTTCTCTAGTTTTTGGGCTAGGTCCGCTGACTGTGTTTTATAGTCGTTTACATCCGAGCAGTTCCTTCTGATGCGGAGAAACTGGCCAAAGGGTAAGTTCTCTTTTAAGGGTCGAGGGTGGAAACTGTTGAAATGTAGCAGTGAGTTTCTTGCCGTGGGTTTGTAATATGTTGTTGTTGTCAAGGTTCCGCCTTTAGCTGTTATTTGTAGGTCCAGGAAGGCGAGTTGCTGGTTACTGGCCGTGCAGGTGAACTTGAGGTATGGATCCCTGTTGTTGAGCCATTGTAGGAAGTTGTCTAGTTCAGGTTGTTGCCCATTCCAGATGACCAATATATCATCTATATATCGGTGCCATTTTTGTATGTGGTTCTTGAACGGGTTGGCTTCTGTGCTTATGTGTGTGCTCTCAAAGTGGTGGACGTAGAGTCCAGCTACACTCGGCGCGAAAACACTGCCCATTGAGGTTCCGTTGGTTTGTAGGTAAAAGGTGCCCTCATATTCAAAGTAGTTTTCTTTAAGGGCAAGGGCTGCACAATTCATGACAAAACTTCTGGGTGTCTGGTATGGCCAGGGGGATTCTTCCAAGATGTCATGTAGGACCTGTAGGGTGGCATCTTGTGGAAGGCTGGTGTATAGGCTTTCCACATCCAGACCTACCAGTAGCTGGGTCTCGGGGTCAAAGGGGATGTTGTCAATGACCTGCAAAAGGTGTTTGGTGTCCCTAATGTAGGTGGGGGTTTTTTGTACCAGGGGGTTTAGGTAGAAGTCACAATATCTTGAGAGTGGCTCTAGAACGGAGTTGATGCCCGATACTATTGGTCTGCCCGGTGGTGGAATAACCCCTTTATGTACCTTGGGTACTGTGTAGAAGTATGGGGTTCTGGTATTGTCCGGGCAGAGGTATTCGGCCTCCTGTTTTGAGATGTGTTCGTCATCTGCTGCCCTTTTGACAAGGTTGTGCACTGTGTTGCGTAGTTGTTCTGTAGGATCCTGCTCCAGTCTGCGGTAGTTGCGGCCGTCGCTGAGTAATCTCCGACATTCCGCATCGTAGTCTGTCTTGTCCAGTAGCACGATGCCACCCCCTTTGTCTGCTGGTTTGATTACCAAAGTGGGGTTATTTTGCAGGCGTTGTATCGTCTGTCTATCTTCCCATGACATGTTGTTGTAATGGTTGGTCGGGTTGAGTTTTTCGATGTCATTGTAAACCGCTTGCTCGAAGGTCGTTATTTCTGCTGGCACGGTGGATGGTGGAGGGACAAAGGTGGATTTCACTCTGAGTCCTGTGGTATTGGGGTTCTCATCTGGTTGGGGGGCATCTTGGTTTGCCTTCTCAAAGAAGGACTTTAATTTCAATTTCCTGAAGAATTGGGCAGACAAAGGGGGTGGCATCGTGCTACTGGACAAGACAGACTACGATGCGGAATGTCGGAGATTACTCAGCGACGGCCGCAACTACCGCAGACTGGAGCAGGATCCTACAGAACAACTACGCAACACAGTGCACAACCTTGTCAAAAGGGCAGCAGATGACGAACACATCTCAAAACAGGAGGCCGAATACCTCTGCCCGGACAATACCAGAACCCCATACTTCTACACAGTACCCAAGGTACATAAAGGGGTTATTCCACCACCGGGCAGACCAATAGTATCGGGCATCAACTCCGTTCTAGAGCCACTCTCAAGATATTGTGACTTCTACCTAAACCCCCTGGTACAAAAAACCCCCACCTACATTAGGGACACCAAACACCTTTTGCAGGTCATTGACAACATCCCCTTTGACCCCGAGACCCAGCTACTGGTAGGTCTGGATGTGGAAAGCCTATACACCAGCCTTCCACAAGATGCCACCCTACAGGTCCTACATGACATCTTGGAAGAATCCCCCTGGCCATACCAGACACCCAGAAGTTTTGTCATGAATTGTGCAGCCCTTGCCCTTAAAGAAAACTACTTTGAATATGAGGGCACCTTTTACCTACAAAACAACGGAACCTCAATGGGCAGTGTTTTCGCGCCGAGTGTAGCTGGACTCTACGTCCACCACTTTGAGAGCACACACATAAGCACAGAAGCCAACCCGTTCAAGAACCACATACAAAAATGGCACCGATATATAGATGATATATTGGTCATCTGGAATGGGCAACAACCTGAACTAGACAACTTCCTACAATGGCTCAACAACAGGGATCCATACCTCAAGTTCACCTGCACGGCCAGTAACCAGCAACTCGCCTTCCTGGACCTACAAATAACAGCTAAAGGCGGAACCTTGACAACAACAACATATTACAAACCCACGGCAAGAAACTCACTGCTACATTTCAACAGTTTCCACCCTCGACCCTTAAAAGAGAACTTACCCTTTGGCCAGTTTCTCCGCATCAGAAGGAACTGCTCGGATGTAAACGACTATAAAACACAGTCAGCGGACCTAGCCCAAAAACTAGAGAACCGGGGTTACCCTAAGGCGATCATCAAAAAAACCCAGAAAAGGGCAAGAAACCAGAACCGTGACGCACTACTTGAAGATGTCACCAAAGAAAGCGACACACAACCAACTACATGTGTGACTACCTTCAACACTGCCTCCAATGACGTAGCTAAAATAATAAAAAAGCATTGGAGAATCATTAATTCAGGGCAAAGGAAATGGGAACCCCCAAGGTTCGCCTATAAAAGGTGTCATAACCTCAGAGACCAACTGGTCAGTACCAGACCCAAACCACCACCTAAACCCGACAATACCATCCTCAATGCGTGGGGAATGCCCAAAGTAACCGGACACTACCCATGCAATGACTGTAGTGTCTGTCATTTGACATCCCACACGAAAACCCTGAACTTGGAACCAAACAAAGTGTGGTCCCAAAGGAGCCATACTAATTGCAATTCGCAGAATGTGATCTACTTAATAACCTGCAGTTGTGGACTCAGATATGTGGGCATGACCACTCGCAAAGTGAGAACCAGGATCACAGAGCACCGCAGCACAATGCGATGCAAGAAAAACATTAGCAAGCTGACAAACCATTTCATTACCCACGGGCACACCCCCAATGACTTCACCTGGACAGTCATTGAGCAAATACCAGTCAGTACCATCAACAATGATAAAAAACTATTAAACAAAGAACAAAGATGGATATACCGTCTATCCACAGCCACTGATGGGCTTAATGATGCTATCCCCTGGAACTCCTTGACCCTATGATGACAATCATATCACCCAGCCATATATCCATATGGACCTGTCCACCCACCACCCAGGATATGACGTCCTCTGGTCTCCATCACCCCCCTGGAAGGTCACACCATTGTGCCAACCTGGCACTGGAGACCAATCTAGTGTCCATAGCGGTATTTCCCTTTGCCACTTGTATATACCGACACCTGAAAACACCTAGAACAACAAGCGCTATCCATTATGTCCCACTCTAATGCCCCTCTCATATGAGCCAGGACAGTAGGTAAATGGAGAGGTAACTCACCCCCCTTTATCTTTATTTATTATCTTTTACTTTTCACTTTACCACATATTGTAGCACTCTGGGGCTTAACCGCACCACGTATGGCCAATATTTGCAGCTAGTGTCACATGCAATCGATCGGTAGCGCAAACCGGGATACTCTCCCATTCGCGCACCGAACACTACCTACGGCGCATGCGCGGACCACTTCTCGGCCGCGCATGAGCTGCTAGCTGCCGTCTACGCATGCGCGGACCACTTCCCGGCCGCGCATGCGCTGTACACAGCCGCCCCGGCACCCGGCAGCAATATACGCCCACACAGGCGCTTTAGACGGGCATTGCAGCGCGCTAATAAACCACACACCTGAGCGCTATCCAGACCCGCGTGGCGAGTCTTTCTACCATTGCTCTTTCAACAGGTGCCATCAATTATCCTACCTATGACAGTATAAAAACCGGCACCAGCAGCCATTCACCACCGGTTTTGCGAAGGAGGCACAACAGGTCCCACGCTGGTGCTGGCCAGAAATCCTGTGAGTATGCTGAGTATCACTACAATGGGTAAGCGCCCCCTACTTTTCTCCTACAGGTTCCCTAATCCCAATGGTCCTACCTCTCTCTCCCTACTAGGGCTTCACCCTGCCACTTCAATAACCTTGGAGCTAAAAACAAGCATTGAAAGCGTAAGAAATGTTCCTTGCGCCACAATTCTTCACCTTTCACTGCAGTAAATTTTTACCGCTGTTTTAATCACTTCACCCTCGAAGTTCTAGTGCGATTCCACATTAATGATACCACCAGTATCATTACACTTGAGCCGCTCATAGCCTGCACTATTCGCTATTTATGTCGGCTGTCATAACATATGAACAATACCTTCTAGTGACTCTGTTTCTCCTATGTTTGTCTTGTACCTGTCCTCAATGTTAAATGTACAGGTGATCTTGAGAAGGGAATCCCCCCTCTCACAGTTAGATACACTTTAGGGCGTGTAGACACATAGACTACACTACACAACCCCTATTTTAACCTACACATATTTTTATTGTCCTGAAGAAAGCCAGATTAGTATAAGGCACTGGCTGAAACATGTTGACAACTTAAGGACGTAGGAGGTCGTAACCCGCCTCTAACGTCCCACAGCCTTATTTTTAACCGCTGACGGAGGCCCTTTTAATAAAGTATCCTCACCCCAGGGACCATCCGCCAAGCCGTTTTAATTTCACATACCTTAACACCCTACACCGCACACACAGTGACATACCTGCTCCGCTGTAATCAGGCGTCGAAGCACACCCGGGACACGCTAGGTGTCACTGGGTGGGCCCGATGATGAAGCATGCCACCAACTAGGTTGGTGGGTGAGGGCTTTCTAAAGACACCCAACAGGTGCCACTGCCACTTGGCCAGACAATACTGAGTCGCTATGTAATTAATAGTAATCTATCATATTAATGTCAGATTAACCCATTCTAGAGCTAGTCTCCTTTTGATATCCATACATATAAACCGGGGATCTGGACTAGCTTTCTGGTCCTCTCTCTCCCTCTTGATTCTCGCAAATTAACTCTTTGACACCCTGTGAGTAGGGCCCTGCTTGCTGGCATATGGGGTGAGGCGTAGGCCATCCCTCAACAATAGTATGGCCTGAACCGTCCTGAACCCTATAGAGAGTGTCCGACCCACTGGGACATACTGCTGATTACTGAAGTATGCAGGGCTGATAAGCCTGGGATGAGTAGCCTGTGCTACCTATTCTATTGTTGGGCCCTGCCTTTGCTGCTTGCCTGCCTGTATCAGTCCCCTGGGGGTGTTTGGTGACCCACTGACTAGGCGCCCGCGAGGATTCCCCGGTTGGACTCCTGGTGGGGGTGGCCTGTGAATGTCGTCATCACCTGTGAGGTGTTCCCATCCTGGTCTTGCTAAAGGGAATGGCCCACTGCACTTTCATTTTGACTGCCACACTGTGAGACCACTTGCTTGCCACATGCCCCTCTCAGGACTCCTACTGGACCTTTTTTGCTGCTCTCGCCCTGCTCCTAGTTGGTTCCCCTCTGACCTATAAGGACTGGGAGTTGGGGAGGATACCTGTGTCGAATACAGGAGATTGCCTGGAAGCACCAGTTGATTGCACTTTGCTGACACAGGGGCAGCACTCATCTGATAGATCAGAGGCTCCGGTTGGCATGGAGGGGGGGGCGGCCAAACCTTCATGCCCCAAGCAACTGAATGGCACAGATGCCATTATGATGGAAATCTGGGCAGGTTTCCACACTACAGATGCTCGGCTTGACACGGTCACTAGCAGATTGGATGGGCTGGGGGAACGCTTAGACTGCCAACATGTACACCTAGAAAGTGCTGAGGAGCACTTTTTGATGCTGGAGGATGGTGCAATGATGGTGACATAGCGACTGGGAAAGCTGGAGGGACTCCCCAAGACAGTGGCCATCAAGAGAGAATATTTAGAGGCAACGAAAGTCTCACCGCAACAACTTGCGTATCCTAGGGATCGCAGAATCCACAGACACTGGTAGGATGGACTTGTTTGTTTAATGTCTACTGACAGAGCTCTTTGTCCACTAGCACTTTACGCCTACCTTCATGGTGGAGCGAGCTCACCACTCTCTTGGTCCAGGCAATCCCCAGGTGCTCCCCCGCACCCTATTAGCGCCCGCCTTCTGAATTTCATGGACTGGAACACTGCACTAGGTTTGGCATGTGAAATGGGGCAGCTAAAATACCAGGGCGCTAGACTCTCCTTCTTCCCAGACTTTACTTTGCTGGTGCAGGACACATGTCGCAAGTTTACTGATGCCAAAAACATGCTGAGAAAGCTTGAGCTGAATTACGGCATGCTGTGCCCAGCCCGGTTGTCAGTCAACATCAAAAGCAACTCAAGCTTTTGTGATACACCAGCGGACTCTCAGGTGTTTTGTGAGCAATATGCTAAAGAACACCAAACCTCCCGTCGCAGCACTCCAGGCCATTTCCCTCCGGCTTTACAAGCCTCGACCAGCTCAGACCTCTTCCCACTGGACTGATTTTCACCTTGGATCTCCCCTAAGTCTGCTTCCAACATTCCTTCCTCACTACAATACTGTGAAATCAATACTGCATTTCTTGGCATACTTCTCCTGATGGACAACCATTCTTTTAATGGCTGATGGCCCTAATCTTAACTCCACTTCGCATTTCCGTTAGGCATGTGGGAATATCTGCCTTAGTGTTGTTCACCCCCTGAGGAGTACACAGTTTTACACATTGTTTGGCTATTTGTTGTTTGGTTGATGATCATGTTTACTGAGATTTGCTGGGCATTTGAGGGCCTAGTGAGGGTGGGGGAGGAAATTCCTTAAAAGCCAGGTTTTGTTTATTTTATAGGAAGGACCCAATTCCCTGGCTACGCAACACTACATTTCCATTTATTGCTATCTTCTACTATGCCAAGTAACAGTGGGGACCCAGATATCGAACTATCCTTCCTATCCTCGAACATCAGGGGAATTAATAACCCCTGCAAAGGCAAGCTGGTACTCAATACCTCACCCAACATGGCACACAAATAGTTTTTTTGCAGGAAACTCACCTCCCCCCTGGGAACTCTCCCACCTAAGCATTCTCCAGGGGCCCACACAGATACTTCTCCAACTATAACACTTACTCCCTTGGGGTGTGCATACTAATACACAGGTCATTTCGCTTTACCCAAAAGGCTAGCTTCACCGATGATGGAGGCAGATATGTTGCAGTCATGGGACTCCAATAGGCCATAGCATCCTATTAGTTAATGTCTATGCCCCATAGTACCATCATGGCAACTGCCCCCACCCCACCCTCTTAGCATGCTTCCCGCAAATAAATACACACCACACAAATATTAACTTGGAAAAAACAGCTGCAGGTTTACTACATACAACGTTATGTTTATGTAATCTTGTGGGTTAGCTTATGGACGATCCAAGGGCAGACAGCCTTCTCGCCACCTGCCCGCCTGATGAGCCAAGCAGCACCGTGGAAAACCACCTATGTACTGCACCTTCTGGTGATCCCCTTCAAGGATCACATGACAATTGGTCCCTTATACTCACCCCCCTTTCGGGGCACAGCGTAGCTAGGCAAGCCACGGGTTGCTCAGGGCCACAACCGCCCGAAGGACTAATGGGGCGCTGACACAGGTTCCAGGAACCTCCCATGAGGCCCCTGGGGTTAGGCTCTGGCACCCTATGTGCCGCACTGAGGTATCCTTCTGTACCCATATACTTCCAGATCGCCCTGTAACTCCGCACTAGAGGGCCGCCCTCCTGAGTTGCCCCCTACCGTGGTCTCTGGCAGCCGCAAATATCGAATCAGCGGAACTCTTTCGGGTGTGCTGTCCATACTGGAATAAGTGGATGCAGACCATGTCATATTGGGTGGTGACTTTAATATGATCTTTTATTTCCTTTTAGACACCACTGCCTCAGTGCCCAGCAGCAAGCCTCACTCCCTGTGAGTTCTTCACAACATCTGTGATACACACTCTCCTAGAGACTCCTGGCACTTTGTCCATGCTGTCACACTGGGTTACACATTCTATTCTGCACAACATAATACATGGACCCGCATAAATACTACTGGTTACTTTCTGAAACTGCCCCCCTGGATGGGTAGTGTGTCCCACTTTGCATTCACACTGTCTGAACACTCCCCATTTCAGATAGTACTAACAATGCCATTTGTGTGGTGGTGCTTAGAGTTACTGGTGATTTCCGGGCAATGCCTTTCTTAACAAGGATTTTCCAGGAGGAGCTCCACACATCCATTGTGGATTACTTTGAACTGAACATGAAATCTGTCTCTACTCAAACTACTGGGCCTTTAAGGCCTACATACGTGGGATATATATCTCTAAAAACACAGGATGCTGCGGGATATACACAATGTGCTTTCGTGGGTCAAAAATGAACCTCGTGATATACATAATGTGGATGAACAATAGCACTGCGGACCTCAACTGCTGCACCGCACATCCTTCTTGTTCGACGTGGAAGTGAACGCATGGGTGGTCCATCCAGATAGGTTGCGTGGCATGGCTGAAGTGGACATTGTTGCCTTCTGCAAAGATGGGGTCGAGGGTGTGTCCTGCCTTGTGGGTAGGGGTGGTGAGGAGTTGTTGCAGTCTGAGATTGGCAATGTTGTCCAGGAGTGTTGCGGAGTTAGGGTCGATGAGGTTGTCGAGGTGGAAGTTGAGGTCTCTGATGAGTATGTAGTCCATGGAGGCGATGGCGTGGGATGCTATGAGGTTGGCGATGGTAGTGGTGAACGCGGTTCAAGGTCCAGGAGGTCTGTAGGCGAGGGTGGAGGTGTTCGGTGGAGGATGGTGAAGAATCGCTCGTGCTGGAGGTGGTGAGTGGGAGAGCTCTCTTTTGTGCGGTGGCGAGTTCTCCCCCTGGGCAGTTGGGGCAGTCCTTCCTCTGGATTTTGTATCCGTTGGGGATGGTAGTGGCAATGTTGGGGGTGGAGGTGGGGTTGGTCCATGTTTCCGTGAAGAATGCGACGTCTGGCGAGAGGGTGTCGAGGAGGTCCCAGATCTCTACTGCTGTCTGTGCATGGATCGTACGATGAGGAGGATGCATCTCAAGGCTTTGGGGCTGCTGGAATCTGGTGTGGGGTTTCAGCAGTGACGGTGCAGAGGTTGGTCAAGGTTTGTCTGCAGTATCGGCTAGAGAACTGGCCATGGGTGGTGGCGGGCGTAGACACCTGGCAGACCCCTCACCATCTTAAAGAGTATAAAAGGGAGGTTCACAACGACCTCTTTGAATTACTCCTCGTAAGTGAGTTCTTCCTAAGGGTTACTTGAGAACCCTTGTATTAGTACATGTACATTAATTTTGATGCTTTATATTATATTCTGTCTTATGAAATGTTACATTTGCAATGTTGCCTTTGCTATATATTCTGTTAACCTTGCTTTGTCCTCATTATATTTGAAGTGTTTATATTGTATTTTCAGGACTTCTCACTTATAGGCAGATGTGAGTATTCCCGGATGAAATGTGCCTTGCTTTTTGAATGTATAATGTGTCTTTAAGCTTTTAAGGTATAGGCTCTCTTGACTGTTTAAAACTGTCATTCAGTAAATAATATCTGGTCTATTAGGCTATCTGAGAATGCAGGGCCGTGGATCCAGAACTCTGTGATTTTTATGCCTTTAAATTTAATGTTTCAAGAAGTTGCATCTTCCTAATAAAACTGTTAACCTTTCAGCTTCAGTTTCCACGGCTCACATATCTGTTTTCTCTATTTTTAGAGCAAGGGTTACTGCACACCCCGGTACAAATTAAGATGCTCCTTCCAGCGCAGGCTTCAGAGCCACTGCGCCCAGCCCCCTGACCCCTTCTGCCCTGTAATAAATCTTCCTCCAACACCTCCCACAGCCAGGCTTAGAGACATCTGGAAGGCATTTTGGGACGATTTGTTGCAGTATAAACATCAAACAATCAGGGAATTGTGAAGCGCGATACTCACCTGTGAGGGTCTCAAGATGCTGGGGGGAGAGGGAGCAGCTCTGGTCAGCCAAGTTGCTAGGTCTTGAGGGTCTTCCTGAAGATGTGCAGAGTGGGTGCGTGTCAGATGTTGATGGGGAGCTCGTTCCAGGTCTTTTCTGTGACGTAGGAGAAGGCTCTTCCACCTGTTCTGGCTCTGCGGATGCGTTGGGTTTCAGCGAGTTCGGCAGATCGGAGTTTTCTCTTGTGTATGTGGAAAGCAATTAATTCATTGAGATATAGGAGACTGATGTTGTGGAGGCATTTGTAGGTGTGGGTGAGTATCTTGAAGGTTACTCTTTTCTTGACCGGTAGCCAGTTTAGGTCTGCAGGTGTGGGGTGATGTGTTCGTGTTGGGGGACACCGAGGACAAGTCTGGCTGATTTGTTCTGTATAGTCTGGAGTTTGTGGAGCAGAAATGTGTTGATCCCGGTATAGAGGGTGTTTCCGTAGTCCAGTCTTCTGTATATGAGAGTGTGGGTGATGGCCTTTCTTGATTTAGGGAGATCCATTTGAAGGTCCTCCGAAGGACGTGGAGGGTGGTAAAGCAGGTGGAGGCAACGGCGTTGATCAGTCAGGTCATGGAGAGGGAGGAGTCGGGTATGATGCTGCGGTTCCGGGCATGGTCCGTGGGAGTGGGAGGGCTGCAGAGGACGGTGGGCAACCAGGTGCTGCTCCATGCAGAGGGTGAGGGTCCGAGGACGAGGACTTCTGTCTTCACCAAGTTGAGCTACAGGCAGCTGCTGCTCATCCAGGTTGCGATGTCCTTCATTCCTTCCTGGAAGCTGAGTCTAGTGGTGAGGGGATCCTTGGTGAGGGTGAGGATGAGTTGAGTGTCATTGGCGTAGGATAGTATGCTGAGTCCATGTTGTCTGATGATGGCAGCAAGGGGGGCCATGTAAATGTTGAAAAGCGTGGGGCTGAGCGATGATCCTTGGGATACTCCGCAGCTGATCCCTGTGGGTTAGGAGAGAAAGGGAGGAAGTCTGATTCTTTGGGTTCTGCCGATGAGGAAGGAGCGGAGACAGTCGATGGTCGGTCCCCTGTATGCTGGCGTCATGGAGTCTGGCGGTGAGAGTGCGGTGGGAGAAAGTGTCAAAGGCTGCAGAGAGGCCAAGCAGGATCAGGTCCGTGGCTCCGCACTGTGCCCTTTGTCGAGGAGCATGGAAGCTGTCATCTGTGGCAGCAAGAAGGGCGGTCTCAATGCTGTAGTTGCTGCAGAATCTGGATTTGGAGGGGTCGAGGATGAAGTTTTCTTCCATAAATTTTGTTCGTTGAGAGTTGACAATCTTTTCAGTGACATTGTCCGTGAAGGGGAGGAGAGAGATGGGTTGGTAGTTCTTGAGGTTCGTTGGGTCAGCTGAGGGCTTTTTGAGGAGGGGCTTGACTTTCGCGTGCTTCCAGTCATCAGGGAAAATGCTGGTTTCGAGGGAGGCATTGATGGTACGTCGTATCTTTGGTGTGATGGCAGCAGCAGCTCTGTGGAAGATGTGCAGAGGGCAGGTGTCTGTGAGGGCTCCTGAGTGGATGCCTTTCATGGTCGAGGCGGTGTCTTTGGTGCTGATTGGGGTCCAGGAGGAGATGGTAGGCTGACTTTCATTGCTGGGGGGCAGAGTGGGTTTAGTGTCCTGTGTTTGTTTGACGAAGTTGTCGTAGATGGATCTTATTTTCTAGTAGGAGCCAAGTTTCTTTCAGAGGTTCTGGGAGGGTTGACGTCTGTGTCTTTGCTGGGTGGCTTGGTGAAATCCTGGATGATGTTGAAGAGTTCCTTGGCGTTGCTGGTGTTGGCGTGGATTCTGTTACGGATGAAAGTCCTCTTTGTGGATCTAATGAGTTGGAGGTATTCTGTCATGGTGTTCTTGTAAGTGGAGTGGTCTTCCGAAGTTTGGCTGTCTCTCTAGTTCTTCTTGAGGCATCTGCAGGTGCGTCTAGCTTCTTGGAGGTCTGTGGTCAACCAGGAGGCCTTCCTAGGTCGCTGTCTTTCGGGGATGCGGAGGGGGGCGAGCTCATCTGCACAGTTGATAATCCATTGGTGAAGTTCTTTGGCTGCAGAGTTGGCGTTGGTCGTGGTGGGGTGGCCTCGCAATTGAGGGTGAAATTGAGGTGATCTTGTTCCAGTTCCTTCATGGTGGGTGGGGTGCTGGTTTGGGTGTGGTGGGTTTTTCGACGTGGAAGTGAACGCATGGGTGGTCCATCCAGATAGGTTGAGTGGTATGGCTGAAGTGGACATTGTTGCCTTCTGCAACGATGGGGTCGAGGGTGTGTCCTGCCTTGTGGGTAGGGATGGTGAGGAGTTGTTGCAGTCTGAGATTGGCGACGTAGTCCAGGAGTGTAGCGGAGTTAGGGTCGATGAGGTTGTCGAGGTGGAAGTCAAGGTCTCCGATGAGTATGTAGTCCATGGAGGCGATGGTGTGGGATGGTATGAGGTTGATGATGGTAGTGGTGAACGTGGTTCAAGGTCCAAGAGGTCTGTAGGTGAGGGTGGAGGTGTTCGGTGGTGGATGGCGAAGAATCGCTCGTGCTGGAGGTGGTGAGTCGGAGAGCTCTCTTTTGTGCGGTGGTGAGTTCTCCCCCTGGGCAGTTGGGGCAGTCCTTCATCTGGATCTTGTATCCGTTGGGGATGGTAGTGGCGATGTCGGGGGTGAAGGTGGGGTTGGTCCATGTTTCCGTGAAGAATGCGACATCTGGCGAGAGGGTGTCGAGGAGGTCCCAGATCTCTACTGCTGTCTGTGCATGGATCGTACGATGAGGAGGATGCATCTCAGGGCTTTGGGGCTGCTGGAATCCGGCGTGGGGTTTCAGCAGTGACGGTGCAGAGGTTGGTCAAGGTTTGCCGGCAGTGTCGGCTAGAGAACTGGCCATGGGTGGTGGCGGGCGTAGACACCTGGCAGTTGTTGTTCTTTCCGTATTTGAGTGGGAGAAGGGCAGCGGCATCGTGGTGGAGGGTGGTTGGTGAACCAGGGTCTCTAACGCTGGTTGCTGTCGGGTCGTGGACATCAAGAGTCAGATTGAGCTGTACTGTCCAGAGCGGTATGCTATTTCCCGCCCTCTAATTGCTGGGTATACGGTGTCTATTGAAATGCCTAAAGCCTAGCTAACCATTGCCATTTTGTTGACATGTGTGCTATGTACCATGATGTGGTATATGTACCATATTTTCTATTACTGAATGGCCTTTCCTCCAATTTGTGTTATTCACTGTCAAACAAACTCCTTTAACCCACGGTGTGGGCTGTTTTGTGTATGGTTTGTACGTACTAAAAAATGATACATACAATTTAAAATAAATAAATAAATATTTTTAACCAGATAAGAAGCATTCAGTGGTTGGGGAGACCACCAAGACAAAGATGGCACATCTCCGCTCTAAACAGAAAAACACAGGCTCAAGAGTGGGAAATGGAATATATAGGGAGAAAAAAGAACATATCAATAACAGAGATATAATACAGGAGATAATCAAGTTGAAGAAGAACAAGAATGACCAGGAAATAGCAATGTAACCAATTATGATTTAGACAAGTCAATTTCTTCTCCTTTAAAATCATGTAAAACGTTTTAAGGACAATGGATCTTCTTAGGTGGTACTTTTTTCTTTATAGGTAACTTTGAAATGGTTAGAGTGAACAAGACCATATTGAGCTTCAATGTCCCTTAATGCTGGTCTCAAATCTAGAAATTGCTTCCTCCTATCATCCGTTACCTTGACACCATCTTGTGAGAAAAATATTTTGACCTGACGATGACATTCATAAATTCAATTTTGCAGCTTTAAGGACCTTCAGATGATCAGTGTATTCTAGAAAAAGAATTATGATTCCTCTTGTTTCCATAGATAATCTCTGGCCTAGTCTATGGGACTGCTAGATGTTCAACGCCATTGTGATTGCAAATCTTAAACCTGTGCAATAAAGGATTAAAGAACTCAACAGGCTCTCGGCCTTCAATATTCTCTAGTACCCCATAAATTCTGACATTGTTTCTGCAATTTTCGTTTTTTAAGTCCTTTGTGTGGCACTTGAGAGCTAAGATATCTGCCTGCAATCTATCAACTTTATACAAAGTATCTTGAAAATCACTATGTCTCTAATCTGCCTCTATGATCCGTAGAGGACCATCTTTCATCCATACTTTGCATGGTCTTATATGTATCCTCCACGTAGGGTCTCAAGGATATAATCTATTCTAGAAACAATTCCATAGAGATAGGAGCAGACAATTAACTGGAGACAGGATATATTTGTTTGGCCTTTTGTTAGTTGGTAACAACATTTTCACAGGCCAAGAAGTCTTAGGAATTATCACTGGCAAAGAAGAAGACTTGCTGTCATGTGTTGTAAAAATCACAGATTCTGCTGTGGAAATTGGGTCTTGTAGAGAGGATTGTGCAAGTTAATTTCAATTATCTCATGTAGCCCATATAACTAAAATAAGATCTAAAGCCAAGTACAGAGCAACACAATATCTGCATAAGAGGACACCGCTTGTAAGCAGAGAGTCTATGGAGATCCAGTAACAAAGTTCCTGCAATTACCACACTGTTCACAAGTTATTCAAGTTAAAGTGAAACACAACAATGAAAGAATGAAACCATTTCTAACAAATATTTGAACGCCATGACAAAATGTGAAGAGCGCATTGAAAAAAGCGCGATTGTTAAAGAGCAGGGTTACAAAATGTTGGTAGCACTATTGTGCATTCATTGCAAGAGCATATAGTTGCTTGTCACCTGTCAAAGCAGTATGATAGGCTTGTGAAGAAAGAACATAGAAGTGAAAAAAAAAGTTTTGCCTTGCATGACGAAAATACAGCATGAAACGTCTTACGAAACACAATTGATCCAGACAGCCGCCTCACAAAATGATTACCACTCCCCAGAAGAGCAAGAGGTGAAAGTGTAATAGTTAGTAAGGACGCAAAGTCTTCAAAAGCATCTCAGCATATTAAAGAGGAGATACATTGAAGCATTTTGAAACACGAATGGTCAAGATAGACCACCTCATAAAATGGTGGCAATGCTTCAGAAGTGCTAGAGGTGAACATATGATAAATGGTAAGAGCGCATAGTCTTAAAAGTATTTCAGCATGGGAGGAGGAGCTACGCGGGCATCCAAGATGGTCGCGTGAGCAGAGAGCTCCCGAGACCCGCGCCGCCCTTCTTTATCTATCCTACACTTATCCTGATCATTTTGACGGGCTTCTGAAGCACTACCTTTACTGATGCTGACGATCCTTTTTTGGTCGAAATCGGACCTTGGGGACCATTTTTCTGTCGTCTTCAACTTTTTGGCCTGCCCACGGGCGCGACCGGGGAATCGGCTACCTACTGTGGCCAACCCGTAATTCAACAACAGCGGCTGCCTGGCATCGGGCCCACCGGAGGTGTACTGCTTTCACTTTCGGTTTCCAGCCTCATTGTCTTTGTCTCCTCCTACTCTGCCTTCGCCTGCTGCCCTCACGGTACACACTTTCCATCATTGGACTGGCAAGGAGGCCGCGCTACTCCCTCTTCGAATTGCACGTCGGAGTTTCTGGATTTTTCCTCCATCTCACTGCTTTTCCTGGCTACTCGGCCGACATCGAATGCGACATGGCAACAAAAGCTGAGGCCGAAAAAAGCAGGAAGGCTGCAACCCGGGGGGGGTCGATCCAGTCCAATATGATCGAACGCTACACCCAGCCGAGAGGCTCCCCCGGTGTCACGAGCGTGGGTGCTGAAGGACCTCAAACGGATATGCCGTCTTCTTCGGAAGTATCGCTCCAAGATCTGTTGGCTGCCATCTCTGGACTTAAGGCCGATATGAGTCAGCAATACGAAGCCATCGTGTCCAAGATAGACACGGTGGCTGTGGATGTAACTCTTATTCGGGCCGATTTAGCCAAAACAAATGAGCGAGTGAAGGCTCTAGATCTTAAAGCGTCGAGTCTGGTGACGGACATGGCGGAGGCGCAATCTGAGATTGGGAATCTGCGTGCCTCGCACGATCTGCTGCTCAAGCGTATGGAGGACTATGACAACAGGGCCAGGCGGAACAACATACGCCTAGTCGGAGTGCCGGAATGTGATGGTGCTGCCTCGATCGACTTGTTGGTCGAGGAACTGATTGTTGCTAAACTTGCTCCGGTAGGACTCAGTAAGTTCTTTGCCGTACAGCGCGCCTATCGTTTTCCAGGAGGACAAGTGAAACCAGGAGGCCCGCCGAGGCCTATCATTGCAAGACTATTTCACTACCGAGACAGGGACGCTATCCTCCAGGCCGCCCGTAAACACGGCCCGTTGAAATACGACAATAATTCTGTCTCCATCTATCCTGATTTCACACCCCAAGTGCAGCGACAACGATCAGGGTTCCTTGGAGTGAAGCGTCGCCTGAGAGATCGGGGACTGAAGTACGCCATGTTGTTTCCAGCCCGACTACGGATTGAATTTAGAGAACGTGCCTACTTTTTTGATCAGCCTGACCGTGCTGCCGACTGGTTGGACTCGTTGCCGGCAGATGACTCTGGGAGCGGAGGCCCTGGTGGTGCGGAAGGTGGTGCAGCGGCCCAGGAGTAATATGGGGCCCCGGAGGTCCAGATTGAGACTACGTATTGTACTGCGTAAATTAACTCTGTGCTCTATGGTTCTGCCCGTGGCGGTGCGGGAACGGGTGATTTCTCCCTTCCTCCTCGGGGGGTTCTTTGTGTAGATAAGATGGGGCGACAGGCACACTGCAGTTGGGGGTGGCTTTTTAGTCAGCAGGGGTGCAGGGAGGGGGGTGTTGTAACGGGTTTCTGTTTGGGGGTTGGTTCCTGGGGACTTGGTTGTGTTTCGTTTAGTTTGTTATGTCTTTGTTTTCATGGTATTTCACAGTTTGCAATCATTCCGAACTTTGGGCTGTGGAGGGGGATGGGGGTGGAATGTCTTTGTCGCAATGGGGGGGGGTGAAATGCGGGTTCTTTCTTGGAACGTAAACGGGTTGGGTGATAGGATCAAGCGGGGCATTGTGCTGCAATTCTTGAGGCGCCATACCCCTGATGTTGTGTTCCTTCAGGAGACCCACTTAATTGGAAATGCTTGTAAAGCCCTCGACCGCCGGGGTTATCGCCTGGTTGCACATGCTGGTTTCACTTCTGGGTCCCGGGGCGTGGGTATCATGGTGAAGTCTTCCCTTGCTCTCGCTATTGACGAGGTTATCCTTGACGACCGTGGGCGGTATGCTGCTGTTTCTGGGAGGTGGGAGGGTAAACAGATCGTGTTGGTTGTTGTCTATATTCCCCCGGGACTGCAGGCTACCACCTATGCCGATCTTGGCAGGACTCTCCTTGGTCTTCCGGATGGGTTGTTAATCCTGGGCGGGGACTTCAATTCTGTTATGTCTGGTGAATGTGATCGACTTCCCCCTAGGGTCCTGCTGCCATCCCAGATGTGGCTCAATGAGATGGCTGATACTTTTGGCTTAGTGGATGTCTGGCGCTCACTACACCCCACACTCCAGCACTACACTTTTCACTCTGGTGCGCATGGCAGCCTCTCCCGTATCGATTATTTCTTTATGTTAGCTTCCACTCTGTCCACCGTCCGGGAGGTACGACATCTTCCCCGGGGTATCTCGGACCATTCCCCCTTGCTGATTAGGATTTCTGTGGGTGGTCTACTTGGCAACAGGATCCCCCCGATTCCTCCCTGGCATTTCCGAAGCCCCCGGCTCCGCTCTGATTTGGTTAAGGCAATTGATTGCTACTTCAACGAGAATGTGGGCTCGGTCACCTCCCCCACTGTTCTTTGGGAGGCCTTCAAGACGGTTATCAGGGGTTCCGCCCTATCATTTATTGCTGCAGAGCGTAGGGTAAAGAGGGAGGCTGTTCTGGCTCTCGAAACGGAGATTACTGCGCTTGAAAGTGAGTTGGGTGGGGATGACACGCCTGCACTGTTGCATACTCTGGAATTAAAGCAAGCTGACTATAAAGCTTGTGTCACGGATGCTGCTAAACTGATGCGAGCGAATCAACTAGGCCGACTGTATGATGTGGGCGACAAGGCTAGCAAGCTCCTGGCGTGGCTGGATAAGGCTGAGCGAGCGAGTCGTGTTGTGCCTGTCATTGTTCGCGAGTCTGGTGAGAGTGTCTCTGATCCTGGTGAAATTGTTGATTGCTTTGTGGACCACTTCCGGAAGGTTTATACGCCTGTTAGTGATCGGGATGAGGCCGATTCCAGGCTACTATTGCGAGACATTGCCCTGCCTACTGTTTCGGATGAGGATGGTCTTGCCTTGGAGGCTCCTTTTACCGTTGATGAGATTGCCCTCGCTATCCGATCCTTGCGCTCGGGAAAGGCAATGGGCCCCAATGGACTGCCCATTGAACTCTACAAACTTTGTCCGGACAAGATGGCCGCCCACCTGCGCCACATGTTTCTCGAGGCGGTTGAGGCTGGAAGCCTCCCCCTCGAGCAGCGCCTTGCTACCATAGTGGTCATTTATAAGGACGGCAAGCCTCGTGACCGCTGCGCCTCATACCGCCCCATCTCTCTCCTTAACGCGGAACCCAAAATCCTGGCCAAGGTACTGGCCAATCGGTTGCTTAAGGTGATTTGCGACCTGATCCACCCGGATCAATCCGGTTTCATCCCACACAGGAACACTGCCCTTAATCTGCGTAGGCTCCACAGTGTTCTCGCGAGAGCTCCAATCCTCGCCGAGCCGGCAGTGGTCGCTTCCTTAGACGCCACAATGGCTTTCAACACTATCGAATGGCCCTACCTCTGGGCGGCCCTCGCTAAATTTGGCTTTGGCCCTAATTTCATCGCATGGGTCAGGCTCCTTTACGAACGGCCATTGGCTCAGGTCGTGGTAAATGGTAGATGCTCTGACCCCTTCCCCTTAGGCCGTGGCACGCGCCAGGGCTGTCCGCTCTCCCCGCTTCTATTCGCATTGGCGCTCGAGCCCCTTGCCGCATGGCTTCGGTGGGAACCCTCTATCAAGGGGATCAGATGGTCTCCAGACCTCGAGGATCGTGTCTCCTTGTACGCGGATGATATCCTCCTTTATCTCACTTCCCCTCAAAAGTCGCTTAACGTTCTCTTCGACGTTCTCACGTCCTTCGGTAAGAACTCGGGACTAGTCATCAACTGGACTAAGTCCTGTGTTTACGTCATAGCTGGGACTCTGCCGCCTCTACCTCGCAGGTTTCCCAAACTGGTAGCGACGGACGGCTTTAAGTATTTGGGGATATATGTCTCCAGGGCCTCTTCGGTCCGCTATGAGCGGAACTTGTATGCTCCGCTCAGTAGACTCAAGCAAGACGTTCGACGGTGGCGTGAATTGCCCTTATCCCCATTGGGCCGAGCGGCACTCTTTAAAATGATGTCGCTCCCCCGATTTCTTTACGCCCTGCAGAATTTTTTCGATCCTGTCCCTGCTCGCTACTTCCGTGAGGTTGAGAGTTTACAGCGACAACTGATTTGGGATGGCCTTGCCCGCATTGCCCTGTCCAAGCTCACCCTCTCCTGGTATGATGGTGGTATTGCGTTGCCGGATATTAGACGGTACTACTGGGCCTCGCACCTGAGCGCTATCAACCATGCGACGTACGCTCCGGAGCCCGCTCCCGCCTTTGCCTTGGACAAACTATTGTTACCCGGTGGCAACTTTAATAGGGCTCTGTATTCAAAGGCACCCTTTCGACTCCTTACGGGCCCGACGAAATGTGCAGTGCGGGCATGGAGGGACGCCACTGTGGCCACGGGCTGGGGTGGTAGGCTAACACGTATGACGCCACTGTATGATTCGGAACGGTTGGGCAACCTGTGGAAGACGAAAGGATTTGAGAAGTGGGACATGATTGGGATCAGTACGGTGGAGGATCTATGGGCACGGGGCGCAGTTAAATCCTTCGAGTTATTGAAACTGGAATACCGGCTCGATGATAGAGAGCACTTCCGGTATATGCAGGTGAGGCATGCCTTGTCCTCCGTCTTTCCATCTGGCACCGACATCCCGCAGTCCTCCCCTTTGGAGGATCGAGTTCTAGACGGCCACGTCCCCGATAGCACTATCTCCTTGATATACAAAAAGCTTATCAACAACAGGGCTGACCAACTTGAGAAGCTCCGTGCTTCCTGGACGGCTGACGGACTCGAACTAGACGACGAGGACTGGCAGTCAGCTGTATCCTCCCCTAAGGAGGTGGCTATCCCGGCTCGGCTTCGCTTTGTCCAGTTGAAGATCCTCCACCGTGTGTATCTGACTGGAATGCGTCTGGTGCGAATGGGTTTGGTTTCGGATGGACGATGCAGGCGTGGGTGTGGGATGGATGGTACCTTCCTTCATGTTCTGTGGGAATGCCCGATGATTGCAGCTTATTGGTCCAGAGTGCATGATGTTATGGGTCGTGTCACGGGATCCCACTCCTTCCCGAAGCACGACGTTGTCTGTTAAATGTGTGGGAACCGTCTGATTGTAATGCTGCCCAGACACTTTGGGTTACTCTGGGCAACATGGTCGCAAAGAGAGACATCGCGCAGCTCTGGGGCTCCCCTAGATTACCATTGCTCAGTGCCTGGAAAGAGAACATGGACTGGTGCATGTTCCGAGAGAAAACTGTGTATGAGGCGCGGGGGCGTCCAAAGAAATGGTCCAGAGTCTGGGCTCAGTGGAATACGTATCGTGGAGATATTTGCTCTCCTCCGCTGGACTATGAGGTTCCTCTCCCCTCCTCTCCATGATTTACGTTCCTTCTCCAATTTCCACTACATGCTCTGTTTTCCTCTCGCGCTCGCCCCCCCCCTTGCCATATGTCCTTCTTTACTAGTCAACCTTCTCCCCCCACCTCCAGCGACCCTTGCCACTATGATACCATGTGTTTGTGTGTTGTTGTTCTTTTCGACAAAAACATAAAATTAAACCTTTCTTATCCTATTTGTATGGTGCTATGTTCTATCCGATAATGTGGACTCGAGAGATTGCTTTAGCAACGTACTGTCTCCTAATTTACTTTCCATTCATCCTGCCTATGTCATAGCGGCCGGCCCTGCGGGGTTGTAGGCAGACGCTGTGTATTGTGCATTCATAAATAAAGGTTTAAAAAAAAATAATAAAAAAAAAGTATTTCAGCATAACATAGTCGATAGGTTCAAAAGGTGCCAGGTATCTTTTGTGAAGATGAAGGACCCATTTAGTAAAGAGAAGATCCACTGAAGCCTCCTGCTTGTCACCTAGCTCGTTAAGACGCAGCCATCTTGGTTGACATCCAAGTAAAACCTCTAAGGCTTGGCTCTTTGATGACACAACTCTGATTGCTCATCCTGGTGAAGACTTTCAAATGTGTTTGCGATTGTGAGATGGCAGAAGACACAAAACTCTGCTCCGTTTGTCCAATGCTCTCTTTTAATAAGATTCAGTGAGTCATTACCTCACATCTTGTTCTATATCTATAGGGCTACATATGATCTAGTGATTAATTTTCTAATTTTGGAACTTGGAGAATGGGCTCTGAACTTGGCTTTGGGCTTGATTTAGAGTTTGATGGTTGGGCCACAATCCATCAGGGTGGCAGGACGACCACCCACCATATTTAGAGATCTCTGCCAATCATGTGAAGAAATGTGTGCCGACATGGTGACTCTTCTGAAGTCACTAAAAGGTTGCTAAAAGGTTGCTGAGGCACAGCTATGTTTCAAGTGCCTGCTTAGCAAACTTTTTCGTTTTACAATAACAAAAGCCCACTGTGTTTTTTTAACATACTAATAATCTTGACATCCTGGGAGTCCCCCCCTAAGCCCCCCCCTCCCCCGAGTTTGGGGGTAATTTAAAAAGAAATATGTTGGGGATTGCCAGGCTTTCGCTGGAGGTCGCAAACAAACAAAAGATTCATCGGATCATCTGGTATAAATAGAGGATAATCTGATGTAATTACACTAATGGCCCCAGCTCTGTTGGGACACTGGTATAGTATTTCTACCAGAAGAGCCAGTGGGGCACGGCTGTTGGAAACATGAAAGTCCTCCCCCAACAACAAACTTCTCCCCTGAGCTACTGGTGACAGTGGTGTTGGTATGGAAATAATTGGGGCATAAATACTGGGAAACAGTCCAACAGCAGGTGGGGACTGGTGGATTAGAAAATGAGATGATGTGCCTTCTCTCCAGGATGCTGCAAAGTTCTTGATGCTGGTCACCTTGAGCCTCTCAGGAGGCCTGCAATACCCCTTACATGCCTAATTATCTCCTTCACATCCCGAGAGTACACATGCTGACAAACAATCACCTACCCACCTCATGGCATCCTGCAAAGCAGATTTGGTGACACACTCTAGGGAACAGCAGGAGACTCAGGGGTATATGGCAATGTTTCCCACAGCTGCTGTGTTTGCAGGCAGGCTGTTGTAGGAGGAGGAGATATTCCGGGGCGAGGTGGGGAGAGGGAGTGGAGCTGGAGACTTCAATGTTGTCAGGGTCTGTACCCATGTAAGGTTGGCAGCAGCCAGATGACAGTGGTGCATGCTCCTAGAACAGCACTGATGTTTCATCTTCTTCGTCGAGAGGGGTCCCATTGTCCACAGCCTTTGCATGGAGCAGTTTCAGCTGAAAGTGAGCAAGTCTTTGGGTGGGTGGGTGTACTCGTGCTGCTGCTGGTGATTTCATCACTGTTGTGCTCAATTGTTCCTTCCTATTCTTTGTCCCGGGTCCTGTTCGTCTCTGGATTTGGCATCACTGTCCGCTGAAAAGGAATGGTGACAAATCAAAGAATGACGAGTGCTTATAACACTTGACATGACTCGGCAGCACTTTCAAGACATATATGGGCTCAGATTTTCAGGCCCTCCTCTGCGGTGGTGTTAGCTTAGGGTACTGCCAATGAGGATACCCCACACATTCTGTTCCTTTAGGTATGCCAATTGTCGGAGTTCCTGCCCTCGCTTTCAGCACTGGATTTCCAGGTGTCTACACCCACTGCAGTACGCTGCATGGCAGTGTCCTTCCAGATAAGGCTCTTTGACTGCCCCGATATCTGAATGTAGTTTAGCATTTATCCTCTCACAGATTTGTGTTCCTTCCTCAGAAAAACTGCAGGCTTTCTAGTTATGTTCCTCATCCATTTTGCGGAAAAAAAGGTCAAGAGGAATACTGCGTGGAGGAGGGGTGTGCTGTTGTTAATGGATGGCTCAGTGCTATTTCCTATTCCTGTATGTCATTTCCTGTTTATCATGGTTGGTGGAGAGCTTTAGCCTTTAACGCAAAGATCTCTGCCCCGATTGCAATGTTCTCTGCTTACATAGTCGACGTGGCGTAATCTGGAATGGAGGAGGAATACAATCATAAAAAAACTAAATGAAAAGAGAAATGCATCTCTGTGCCAACAAAATTACAACTATTATTAACATAACTATAATGTTTTTCAAACTTTTGAAAGAACACCAATGTGTTAATGGAAACACAGGCCTGTCATTTACATTTTACTTAACATATACATTCTAGACATAGGGGTGTTAGAATGTAAGAAGCAAATATTAATTAATATAAACAATGTATGTTAACAAAATGTCATATATGAAGGAGCAGGTCAGGTGACAAATAAGACTACCTGCTGGTCATGCGCCTGCAGACCTTGATCCCTGTTCTGTGCCTCACCTTGGTTACCTGGTTGGGGTCCTATTTCAGGGGTAAGATCTACATGTAAGGCCTGTTGTAAGGCAATGTTGCACAACATGCAACTGACCACAAAACTTCAAGGGAATACAAGAGACCCCGCCCTCCGTAGGATCAAGAGATCTGAAGCATGACTTCAGTGCCAAGAGATTGGATTTGATATGATTTTTATTTTTCAATAGCGCTCGAATGCCCTAAGACGTCTTGCTGCTGCTTATACCACAAACTATTGCTGCTTAGTGATGACCTACAGTTGATTTTCAAAGAGCCAGGTTTTTAAAAATTTCCTGAAGGAATTAAGTTGTGGCTGTTTTTTAAATGTAAAGGTAGCATAGCTTGGCTGTTCCTCCAATAAAGCTCCTCCCTTCCCAATGTGCTCTCTTAGTTCTGGGGATCACCAAAAGCTTGTCAGAAGATGATCGAAGATTTCTTTTTGGAAGGTACCAAACAAATTGTTTTTTTTTAAGTAGTCTGGGCCTGCAGTGCTTTATAAACTGGCAAAAGAGATTTGAATTTGATCCTTTAAGCAACTGGAAGTCAATGCAGTTTGATTAGACCTGAGGAGGCTGATTGATGCTTGGAAATGACCAAAAGCAGCCGGGCCGCTGCATTTTGTAAGACCTGTAATTTCTACAGGAGTCCACGTCATGGGTAAACCAGTGAGTAACACCTGGGGTCAGAGAGAACAGAGGGGCAAACTGTCCCAACAACTGGTGACAGTCCCCCTGCTGCTCTGGGGTCAGTGTAGGGGGGAGGACCACACCTTCCACTGACCCATCGTGCTCCTTGGTGGACAGGAGGTCAGGGAGAAGTTCACTCTCCTCTTCCGCCCCATCATCTGTCGCCAAGAGTATGCTTACTTCAGACCTCTCGAAGTGGGGCTTGAAGCGGTTCACCTGGAGGACCCTTAAAGGGTTCCTTGGAGCCCGCAAATCCACCAGATAGGTGACATCACTTTTGCGCTCCATCACCTCAAACGGCCCAGTCCACTTGTCCTGCAAGGCACAAGGTTCCACTGGGGCCATGACTCACACTTTCTGCCCAGGTTGAAATTCGACCAGAGTGGCATTCTGGTCATACCTCTTCTTCATTTCTTCCTGGCTATCTTCTAGGTTCACCTGAGTGAGTTTCTTGAAGCGGGCAGTTTGGTTTCGGACAGCCAGCATGTAACTAAACTTATCCTGGGGATTTTTCCTGGGAGCTGCCTCCCAGCCTTCCTTTACCAAACTCAGAGGTCCTCTAACAGGGTGGCCATACAGGAGCTCAAAGGGGCTGAACCCAAGAGACTTCTGAGGCACCTCCCTGTATGCAAAGAGAAGGCATGGTAAGAGGACGTCCCACTTACGCCTCATGGGTTCTGTTAGACCGTTAATCATGCCCTTCAAGGTATGGTTGAATCATTCCAGCAGACTGTTACCTTGTGGGTGGTAAGGAGTGAGGAACTTGTAGGTCACACCACACTCCTTCCACAGGGATGTCATATACTTGGATATAAAATTGATCCCCCAGTCAGAAACCACCTCTCTGTGAGAAAAGATCCCCATTAATGCCCGGCCCACAACTGGTGCAGTCGTTGTCCTGAGAGGGATTGCCTCCGGATATAGGTGGCATAGTCCACCATGACCAGGATGTACCTGTTGCCCATGGCTGTGTTGGGATCCAGTGGCCCCAAAATGTCTATCCTGACCCTTTCAAAGGGTTTTCCAACAACTTGAAAAGGTTAAAAAGGATCTTTGACCTTCTTCCCACTCTTATGCCTGGAAAGTTTGGCAAGACCTGTGTAGGAACTGGGTCCACCAGTTCCCCGGGGGTAGCCTGGCACGAGCAGGTAGGCACCCGAAAGCTTAGGTGTTAAGTGACCACACAGCACACACATCCACTGAGACAATAAAATGCACGCAATGACTGACGCCACTCCTATGAGTTTGATTAAAACAATAAGCTTTATCTAAGATCAAGGTTCAGGAGTGGAAAATCACAGTATCTCTATTTCAGCAAAGCATGTCATCAGAGGGGAGTAAAGGGAGCAGCTCAATAATCAATGTAGCGTCTTGCAATAACCATTTCATTTCGGGATTAGCATTTCATTACTTCACAATAAATCAGGGTAAAACATTTCATTAGGCATTAAATACCAAGGCACCCTGTGAAGGTGAGCCTCTCATTAGGCGTGGACAACCAGCTCATCAGGCAAGGATGAGCATGTCATGTAGCAAGAGTCCACATCTCATCAGGTAAGAAACCTGTTCAGTAGGCAAATCAATTAACTTCTCACCGAGCAAGGGTGAACATTTCATTAGATAGGAATAAATCTTGTCTTGGACTAACCATCGCCCAGAATACCGTTGAGGAAGTAATCACCATTTCATTTAACAGGTCTCAAACATGGCTGGGGACCTCAGTGTAAACGTAAGAACAGGGCCTAGGCGACTCCCTAAAGCAGTTTTGCATCAGTGTTCAACCTTCCCCTAGTCAGGGGTTAACTGTAGGCTTCCTTTAGCATCTCATTTGGCAGGAATAAAAACATGTCCTTAAACTCATAAGGTAGAGATAACCCATTCAACAGTTAGGAAGAACCACCTCCTAGGCATAGGTACTACATTTTCTTAATCAGTAATAAACATCTCCTCAAATAGGAGTAACCATCTCCTTGAACAAGAATGAGCTTTCTATAAATGATCCGGCAAATCCCCCATTTCATTAGGCCTGAATAACCAGTGACTTTAACTAGGAATGACGTTTTAGTACTTAAACCAGGCCAATATTTCATTGAATAGGGATGACCATCCCATCATGTAAGCAACCTTTTCATTATAGAACTGTAGGCATTTCATAACAGCCCCTAATCAGGGGTTAACTTTTTATGAATTGAGGCCTATAAACTGTGGGCCTTGGGACCTCTAAAACAGCCCAATACCAGGGTTAACATCTCCTTAATCAAGGAGGAACTTTTCATTAGGAATAATCAGGTTCGCAGGTGAGAACAAACATTTCATGGCTCAGCCCTGCGCATTTAATTGTGCACTAATCAAAGCATCAAGCGAGGGTGAGCATTTCATTGGACCTATGCAGAGCATTCCCTCAAGGCAGAACTAAAAAGTGCCTACGGCAACATGAGCATTTCATTGAAGCAGTAACAAACAGTGCCTATAGTAACATAAGCCTTTCATTAAGGCAGTAATAAACAGTGCGCTAGGAATTAGGCAGGAATGACCATTCCCTCAATCAGGGCCTAGCAGTAGCCAGTGATCAGCTACTCCCCAGCCGGAGGTTAACTTTATTAGAATTCGGGCCCCCAAAGGTCTCATAGGGCTCTGGCCCAGTTCAGAGGACTTTACAGTGTCTTTCCGGGCCAACGGGGCCCAACCACAGTCTTCCCTCGGAGAGGGCGAGTTGGGGGCCTCCCCGGGGGTTTACCTTGTTCTTTGGCCCTCTCAGGGCCCTTGCGGCAGTGATGGCAAGCTGGAGGAGGGCTCGTGCTCTTCCGTAAGCCCTCCGATGTGCACCACTCAGTCAGGGCCGGTCGCGGCACAGCAGGGCTACACAGGGCCCCGCGCTGCTAGTATAACTGGGCGGAGGGGGCTCACACTCCTCCAGGCCCCCTCCGGGTGGATCTCCGGTCTAATCTTGGGCTCGCGCGGGTGCTGGGCCAATCACGGGCCTCGCCGGGAGAGGCGCGGCCGGCCGACCAATGGATGCGCGCGAGGGCGGGGGCGCGGCCTGTGACGCGGCCGGGCGCTCCCGTCACGTGGTGCGGGTGAGGAAGGTGTCGACGGCCCTAACGAGGCCTAGCGCGGCCTACTTGAAGATCGCGGCGGCCTCCCCAAAGCTCCGGGGGCCGCCGCGTGGACTCGATACTGTGGCAGAGGCTTCCAGGCCTAGCGCTGCCCACTCCGGATTCCGGCGGCCCTCTCCTGACACCGGGGGCCGCCGTGGCTCTTCTCCCAGCAGGGGTCTTCCTCAGTCAACCACCCGATGGCTGGGCGAAGGTCGGCAGCCCCTCAGGAGCTCCCCAAGGACCTGGACTGCGGCTGTGAGTTGGGGGGAAGATACCACTGCGTGGGGGCAGCACGGGACAGGCAGACAGGTTCTGTGGTGCACGAAGGACCCAGAGCATTGGCAGTGAGGGTCCCAATTAATGCTCTCAGGATACAGCGCGATGGCAGGCAGCAGGGCGCCTGAGGGATATAGCGCTTTGGGGCACAGCAGTCAAGGGTACAAGCGCTCGGCAGGGCACGCTCAACAGGACAGTTCATTTGGTGAGGAGGAGGACAGCCCAGGTTAGGCGGGCTCAGGGGTGGCACAGCCCAGTACCTGGTTGATCCTCCAGCAGTCCTGTAAGTGGTAAAGTTTCTTCTTGGCACTTGGTGTTTCTGGCGCCCTTCTGTGGGAGCAGTTTCTTGAAGAGTTGAGGGGGGGGGGTGAGTTGAAGGCTGATATCAAGTTTCCTCAGCAGGTCACTGCAGATGGTCCCTAGGTTCCCCTCCCGCTGGGCCAGATCAGTGGGCTAGTTCAGTGTTCCTTACACAGCCTGGTGGGCAGCGCCCAAACCCTGTCACCCCCAGTGGTATAGGTTTCTGACTAGGCCCTACCGCCTACCTCTCCTGCGTAGGGTCCCCCAGGTCAGTGAAGCCCCAACTGACTGGTGACCACTCTCTGAGATGGCAGTTGGTGACCACTCCCCTATTCCGGAAGGTTCCAGGAGCTTCCTCACTCTAGCTATGGGCAGGGAAGGTAGGCTGGTGTCGCAACATTGTTTAGGGGTTCCAGCCAGCTCCTGGCTACTAGAGTGCGTCTAACAAGACCACGCTGCAGTAGCAGGGGTCAGTGGCAGCCATGTTGGAAGTAGAGAGCACCTGCACCTAGCATTGATTTTAATACTACACAGGGCATCTCAACCTCAGAGGGCCTATACAACTTTATTACGATGGAGGGGCATCCTGAATTAGGGGAGCGAAAAGCAAAAAGTTTCCGGGAAATGGGCCAACAACCTGCAATGTCCATCTGACTGCCTTCGCATTTGGGCCCAGAACAAGTAGGTGACAAGCCTGTCAAATGTCTTGTCCTGCCCCAATTGTCCTCCTAAAGGCACCTCATGAGCCAGACCCAGTCTGAAGCGCTGGGGTACCACCAGCGCACGGCTGACCCAGGCTCAGCGGCCTTAGGCTCACTATACAGGAGACCATTCTCCCAGTGGATCCAATGTGATCCGGACTGATCACCAGCCGCCTGGTCTACAGCCTGCCGTCGCAGACCCTCCAGAGGTGGCACTCTTTCTGCTCCCTGCAGAATTATTCCCTGGTGGGACCCCTTTCTTACTGCCAATGGGTTAGCTCAGAGATGTCCCCCAGTTCAGCTACCTGCTCCCCTGTAGGCACTTTTCACAAAAAATGGTATGAATATGCCCAGACGTGGGTTACTTGCTTACTGTGCCACTGGATTCAAGCTTGCCTGGATGATGAAGGATAACACGCAGAAACCGGGTCCAGGATGCTTGTTTCCGGTCCAGGAAGGACCTGGCTTGGCAGTTCGGTCTGGACTGTTCCCATGAGGCATGGGGTCAAGGCTGATTAGCATATGGCTGGGTCTAAACTGGGGTGGCATGGTGAGCAAAAGAACAATGGATTCAACCAAGATCTCTTGACTGGGGGTGAATGTATGATTTATTCGGCATTCCGTCCATCATTTGTTTGCGTAGAACTTTTCACCCTCGGTGGGATGGGTATGCCCAGGCGTGGGTCCCTTGCTCACTGTGCCACTGGATTCAAACTAGCCTGGCTGATGAAAGGTAATACCCAGAAACCAGTCCCAGGATGCTTCTTTCCGGTCGAGGAAGAACCTGGCTTGGCAGTTCAGTCTGGACTGTTCTCATGAGGTACAGGGTCAAGGCTGATTTGCATATGGCTGGGTCTAAACTGGGGTGGCATGGTGAGGAAAAGAACGATGGATTCAACACGGATCTCTTGACTGGGGGTGAATGTATGATTTATTCAGCATTCTGTCCATCATTTGTTTGCGTAGCACTTTTTACCCTAAGTGGGATGGGTATAGCGAGACGTGGGTCCCTTGCTCACTGTGCCTCTGGATTCAAGCTAGCCTGGCTGATAAAAGGTAATACCCAGAAACCGGTCCCAGGACGCTTGTTTACGGTCGAGGGAGGACCTGGCTTGGCAGTTCGGTCCGAACCATGAGGCACAGGGTCATGGCTGATTTGCATATGGCTGGGTCTAAACTAGGGTGGCATGGTGACCAAAAGATTGATGGATCCAACCAGGCTCTCTTGACTGGGGGTGAATGTATGATTTATTCAGCATTCCGTCCATCATTTGTTTGCGTAGCACTTTTCACCCTAAGTGGGAAGGGTATGCCCAGACGTGGGTCCCTTGCTCACTGTGCCACTGGATTCAAGCTAGCCTGGCTGATGAAGGGTACTACCCAGAAACCGGTCCAAGGATGCTTGTTTCCGGTCCAGGGAGGATCTGGCTTGGCAGTTCGGTCTGGACTGTTCCCATGAGGCATGGGGTCAAGGCTGATTAGCATATGGCTGGGTCTAAACTGGGGTGGCATGGTGAGCAAAAGAACAATGGATTCAACCCAGATCTCTTGACTTGGGGTGAATGTATGATTTATTCGGCATTCCGTCCATCATTTGTTTGCGTAGAACTTTTCACCCTCGGTGGGATGGGTATGCCCAGGCGTGGGTCCCTTGCTCACTGTGCCACTGGATTCAAACTAGCCTGGCTGATGAAAGGTAATACCCAGAAACCAGTCCCAGGATGCTTCTTTCCGGTCGAGGGAGAACCTGGCTTGGCAGTTCAGTCTGGACTGTTCTCATGAGGTACAGGGTCATGGCTGATTTGCATATGGCTGGGTCTAAACTGGGGTGGCATGGTGAGGAAAAGAACGATGGATTCAACCCGGATCTCTTGACTGGGGGTGAATGCATGATGTATTCAGCATTCTGTCCATCATTTGTTTGCGTAGCACTTTTTACCCTAAGTGGGATGGGTATAGCGAGACGTGGGTCCCTTGCTCACTGTGCCTCTGGATTCAAGCTAGCCTGGCTGATAAAAGGTAATACCCAGAAACCGGTCCCAGGACGCTTGTTTACGGTCGAGGGAGGACCTGGCTTGGCAGTTCGGTCCGGACCATGAGGCACAGGGTCATGGCTGATTTGCATATGGCTGGGTCTAAACTAGGGTGGCATGGTGACAAAAAGATTGATGGATCCAACCAGGCTCTCTTGACTGGGGGTGAATGTATGATTTATTCAGCATTCCGTCCATCATTTGTTTGCGTAGCACTTTTCACCCTAAGTGGGAAGGGTATGCCCAGACGTGGGCCCCTTGCTCACTGTGCCACTGGATTCCAGCTAACCTGGCTGATGAAGGGTACTACCCAGAAACCGGTCCAAGGATGCTTGTTTCCGGTCCAGGGAGGACCTGGCTTGGCAGTTTGGTCTGGACTGTTCCCATGAGGTACAGGATCAAGACTGATTTGCATATGGCTGGGTCTAAACTGGGGTGGCATGGTGAGCGAAAGAACGATGGATTCAACCCAGATCTCTTGACTGGGGGTGAATGTAGGATTTATTCAGCATTCCGTCCATCATTTGTTTGCGTAACACAGGTCTAAGAGTGATGGCGGGTGAAGAGGAGTGTAGGTGTCTGGCAGGTAGGTGGAAGTTCAACAGATGGTTGAGGTAGGCAGGTCCTAGGTCGTGGACGGCTGTGTAAGCGTAAGGATCTTGAATTGGCATCTTTTCTGGATCGGGAGCCATTTGAGGTGTCTCAGGTGGGGGTAATGTGGGCTTCTTTGGAGAGGTCTGGAGTCTTCTGATGAGCTGGATGGAGAAACCGGCATGGAGGGCGTTGATGTTGTCGAGGTGGCTGGTGATGCAGGCCTGAGTGACGGTCTTTCAGGTGATGGTTGGGATCCATCTGAAGATTCTGCGGAGCATGTGAAGTATATGGAAGCAGGCGGAGGTGACTGTGTTAACTTTTCATTTCATGGTCAGTTGACTGTCGAAGATGATGCAGAGTTTGTGTGCATGGTCGGTCGTTGTGGGTGTGGGTCCGAGTTTTGTAGGCCACCAACTGTTGTCTCATGCTGAAGTGTTCTTCCTGAAGATAGTACTTCAGTTTTGTCAGAGTTGAGTTGGAGGCTGTTGTCTATCATCCCTTTGGCTATTTTGGCCATGGCGTTGTAGAAGTTGGTTTTGGTTTTGGCATTGGCGGGTCTTCGGTGAGTGAGGAGATCAGTTGAGTGACATTTGTGTACGAGATTATGTTGAGTTTGTGGGATCTAATGATGTCTGTGAGGACGGTCATGTAGATTTTGAACAGGGTGGGGTTGAGGGATGATCCTAATGGTACGCTGCATATGATGTCTTTGGGTGAGGAGGTGAAGAGAGATAGTCGGGTGCTCTGTTTGCCTCCTGTGAGGAAGGAGTAGATCCACTTAGGGGCATCTTGGTGTATGCCTATGTTGTGAAGTCTGTTGATGAAGGTGTTGGGAGACTGTGTTGAATGCCGTGGAGATCGGGAAGATGGTCAGGGCTACTGTTTCTCAATGGTCGAGGAGTGTTCTGATGCCATCTGTGGTGGCAATCAGCGTGGTCTCAGTGCTGTGGTTGGCACAAAATCCTGATTGAGAGGTATCCATCCAGTAGGTGGTTTTGTTCCAGGAATTCAGTGAGCTGCTAGTTGATAGCTTTCTCGAGAACTTTTTTTTTTATTGACAGAGTTTTATATAGTGCGAACTTGACCCGAATCGGCTATCAGAGCGCTTTACGTAGCACAAGTTATGTTACATGAGGACACATATTAATTTTTGTTAGGCATGGGGAGATTAAGTGATTTGCCCAGAATCACAGGATGTTCAGCGTCATTGCCGAGACTCGAACTCAGTTTCCCAGATTCGAGGTTGACCGCCCTAGCCATTAGGCCAACTCCTCTCCCCAACTTTGGCTGGGTGGGGGGGCAGGGAGATTGGACGATAACTTTTTACATCATTGGGTCAGCGGAAACTTTCTTTAGGAAGGGGCTGATGTCTACAACCAGCTAAGCAGACATAAAAACTCTATGCAGATCTACACTGTATGGAGGCTCCAGAATATCTCTTGAAGATTGCGTATGGTTGGCCACGAAACATCTTAGTTAAAAAGAGAAGAATAAATGTCAGCTTAAATTTGTGGCATCCTTCACATCAAAGATAGTGAAACTTGTTGCAATAAAACTAAACCTACCATCTACCTTAGCAATACACCCAGTATTTCAAATATCTGTAATAAAGCCATTAGAAAAAGACATACAATATCAAGTTGTAAGGTTAAAGCTATCCTGGATACAAAGTGAATAAAGGAAAAGCTGTATTACTTGATTGCCTAGAAAGGGTATGGGCCTCAAGATAGAACCTGGAGTCCATTAGCCACATTAATGCACTACAGCATATGCACCAGTTGCATCAACAACACCCTAACAGACCCAAACAAGGGGGGAAGATTTTGGAAGGAGTGTACTGCTAGGATCCCACCTCTAGTAAAGGAACAAAATGCGCAGGCACATTGGCAGTTTTATGCCCAGATTGTTGAGCATGTATATTAGGGTGCCAGAAGGAAACCATGTCAGTGCATTATTGAGTCCACAGAAAGTGACTGATATAGAGAACATTCAATCAGCACATCATTGGGTCCACAGAGAGAGACTGGTATGAAGCATCAGTGCATATTATAGGAGATCCTTTGCTCTCAATTGAAGAACATCTCACTGGAGCTGGCTGGCATCATAGATTTAGCAAGACTATTTCATTCATGCCTCAAACTCACTTGCCATAGACAACCTTTCAGGAGAAGGAGTTCATTACTTGTTGAGCTTCTTCACCCTTCTAAAGATGTGCCTGTTTCCTCTCCTAGGAGCAGCAACGGATCTCTTTAGCACCATCCAGCAGATGTTCATGACCTACAAGAGAGAATAATAAAACAAAATTTCGATGGCTGGTTGCGGAAAGGAGGTAATGCACAGGTACCTTTAGAATAGAAATAAACCTACCTGATCTTTGCATACTGGAAGCACTTATCTTCACAGGTTTTCAAGCTGAGACATGAGAATTCAGAAGGCATTGTGAGTGATCTGCATTTTGATGTTAGTGCACAAAGTAGTAAAACAGTACGAATTGTTGCTAACATTGTTCAAGACGTGCACATAGAAAATACAGAGAAAACATTTTTGAGAATCCAGAGAACTGATTGTCTAACCGTGGGTGTGCAGCTAAAATCCAAAGAATAATTTATTTAAAGGTAATTGTGTAAGGGTTACTCGCTTCACCAAGTGGGGAAGTTCCATTGTCAAGAATCACAGCTTGGGGAAAAACCGGATTCAGTGTGAGATAGTTGTGAACAGGAAATGGTAGAAGCTTTAGAACTCAAGACATTTTTAGATCTCTATATAAAACATAAGATTCACTATCACTGTTTTCTTTACTTCTTAGATAGAGGAACTCACAGAGGTCGAACCTTCACAGCAGATGGTGGGGAAGAGAGCGTTAGGCATGATAAGCGAGAGTTAACCTGACAGTAGAACTGAGTAGTGTTAGAATAGAAGGTTGTAGAGATATTTAACTCTCACATGTATTACTACATCATTTATTAGCACAGCCAGGCGACTAGCTATGAACGCAAGAACTTGAGGACTGTATCAGATGGATTGTGTAGACCTCTGATTTACCCACATCTTCTTCCTTTTCTCTCATTCAACACCACTTTCTCCTGACTTCTTGGTTCCCATCATAGGGTGTGATTAATTTGGCAGTGGAATTGGTGGCAAGCAACCGTGTGGATATGTTCTGTTCCCTCAGAAGAAGCACCAGGTAGGTGCTCTGGTTCTTGACCTTCTATGGCATTGATCAATGTGAACCCTTTCTCAACATAAATACGTAGAGTTGAAGTCCATGGATAAGAAAGTCTGACTTAGAGAAAAGGAAGATAGAATTGAGAAAGGGTTATTGTATCAAGTGGTGACCTTGCATTTACCTTCAGCTCAGCTAGGAGGATAGGCTATGAAATGGCTTTGTTGTTCGAAATCAGCTGGGCATCCTGAAATCAGTTTAAAGGTGTTGGTGGCTAGCTCTTCTTGTAGATGTAAAGCAGTAAGTTCAGACATGTTATTTTTGTGCTCACTTGTCAAATATAGATAATATCAATCACTAGCCTGAAAGAGTTCATCTGATCACTTTATCCAGAGCATATGCACTGGGGTTAAGAGTGAGAATGAGAGACCCCTGGTGTTTTCGTCACAACCAGTGGCAAGTTTTCCTCCAATAGAGACACGTTACTCCAAGCCTCTTCAGCATGCATGTCTTATGGAGCAAAAGAGGATGGCAGTGTGCAGGGAGAGGAATCTGCCGGGAAATTGGCTAAAAATCACCGCAACACTAGGCTAAATATGAGAGTGAAGACAGGAAGGGCTACACGTTGCATGGAGCACAGGACTCTCATGAATGCTCAAAGTTCTCTGTGATCCAGACTGCCCTTCCTGCAAGGAAGTTCCTAGGCAAGAGCGATACACAGTCTGCTGCAGCAAAGGATCCTGGTTTCAGAAAGCAGTCCTTTATTAATGAAAGTAGAAGAAAATGTGACCAAAAGTCAGAAAAGTACTCTAGCACAACACTAATGTTACAGGATAGACCTTGCACTTTGAACATTATTTCAGGATTCATTCAATGAAAATTGTTAACTCTTCCACTGCGCTTGCTTATTTTCACAAGGAGTCGTCCATTTGGATTAGAAACCTTTACAGGGCAAATGTGTTTTTTAAAAAGAGTCCGCTATTAAGCATTACAAACTCTACATTGCATTTGTTTTGATTCGCCAAGAGGAGCTATAGAAACCTCATGTTGGACAAATGGTTACATCCCTCCTATAAGACCCGCTTTAGCTGAGCATATGATTATTGGTTGTTTAGGTGAGCTATACAATATCAATGAACATTTATAATGTTACATTTTAAGAGCCAGTTACATGGAAAGTAATATGACCCATAGACCTTTATTGCAGAACTTCGAAGGTGTTTCTCTTTAGCAAATAAAGCATAAAAACCCAAAGAAGGATTAGCATTCGTTATGAATTCTAATTGTGTGTAATCTCTAGGTAAACAGTAGAGAGTTGTAAATAAGTAAATTGACATAAGGTATATTATAAATGCCAGTGCAAGTATAATGCGAATACTAAACATCTTCTATTTGGCTTTAGATTGCAATGCTCCTGCAGAACAGACCAAGGCCAGCTGTGCAGCCAGGCAGTTTATTTATTTATTTATTTATTTATTATAACATTTGTAGAGCGCGAACGAAGGCCCTAGGGCATCTCGGCGCTGATAACTGAAATGTTAAACCCACAAGGGGTGCCTAGGTGATAGTCAGGATCATTGGTTAAAAAGCCAGGTCTTCAGATTCTTTCGAAAAGACCAGAGGGAAGTACTGGCCTTGATAGAAAGAGGAAGAGTGTTCCACAGCTTCGGTGCCGCTACGAGAAATCGTCTGTCACCCCAATGGACCGTTTTCGTTCGGGGGACCACCAGGTCATAGGAGCTGGAGGAACGCAGTGTTCTGGAAGGACAGTAGGGGGTCAAATTCTGAGTGAAGAACACTGGTCCAGCGTTATGTAAGGCCTTGTAGATCAAACACAATGACTTGAACTTGATCCTTTTCTTCACTGGGAGCCAATGGAGTTGCCGTATGATGGGGGACACTGATTGGTATTTTGTGGTTCGCCCTAGCAGCCTGGCTGCCGCGTTCTGGATGGCCTGCATTTTCATTAACACTCTCTCCTGGGCACCTAAGAACAGAGCATTGCAATAATCTAGGGTGGAGAGAACCAGGGCACTGACCAATGTTTTGGCGGCATTTTCGGGCAGGAAGGGCAGAATTTTCTTGATAAGCCGTAGCTTGTAAAAGGCTGAGGAGGAGATGTGGTTTGCGTGGGGGAGAAAGTTCAGCCGGTCGTCGAACAGAACGCCCAGGTTCCACATCTTGTTGACCGGTTCTGGGGGCTGACCCATGGATGAGGGCCACCACAAGGGGGACCACTCCGGGGAGAGGTTGCCAAAAATGACAACCTCTGATTTATCAGAGTTTAGTTTCAGGCAATTATGGGCCATCCAGCTCCCAATTGCCTGCATACCCTGATTGAATGTATCAGCTTTTTGAGGCCCGTCATTCTTGACGGAAAGGACCAATTGGGTGTCATCTGCGTAGGATGTTAGGCTCATCCCGTGTGCTCTGATGACATTGGCAAGGTCCGACACATAAATGTTAAACAGTGTCGGACTAAGGGATGAGCCTTGAGGAACACCACATGGCAGTGACAAGGGGGGTGATTCAAATGGTCCTACAGTGACAACCTGGGTCCTGTTAGCCAGGAAGGAGGCAAGGAGATTTTTAGCGTTGCCTTGGATACCTATACTCTCGACACGGTCGACCAAGGTAGTGTGGTCGACCGTGTCGAAGGCCGCCGATAGATCCAGTAGGATCAAGACAGCAGTGCCTCCCGCATCTCGGATGGATCTAATGTCATCCGCCGCCTTGACCAAGGCGGTTTCGGTTCCGTGAAATCGACGGAAACCGAACTGAGATTCGTCCAGGCATTTGTTTTCTTCAATGAAGAGGGAGAGTTGTGCGTTCATGATTTTCTCAACTATTTTGGCTAGTAGTGGCAGACTCGCAATGGGTCGGTAACTTTTTGGTTCTTCTTTATCCAGGGTGGGCTTTTTGAGGAGGGGTTTTATGAGAGTTTTCTTGAGGGTGTCCGGATAGGTGCCTGTCAAAAACATGGAATTGCAAATTTCGGTAGTAGCAGGAAGAACTACTTCCATGATTGGCCGTAAAACCTTCATGGGACAGGGGTCCAGGGCTGACCCCGATTTGATGGTAGAGGTGATGTTTAGTACCTGAGAGCAAGACACTTCTCTGAACTGATGAAGCGTGGGTCCGTCACAGTGAGTGGAGGGCCTGTGGGAGCGCGTTGAGGAGTTGGCAAAGATCCGATAAATATCGTCAACTTTGCTAAAAAAGAACTTAGACAGAGCATCACAGAGAGCTTGGGACGGGGGAGGTGTAAGATCCATAGAGGAGCCAGCTAGTTGTTTAGTAGTCTCATAAAGACATTTATGTGAATTTTGAGCGGCTTCAATTTTGCTACTGTAATACTTTTTCTTAGCGTCAAAGATAAGATTTTTGTATGTAGCTACCGACTCTTTATACAGGGATTTAGCTTCCTGATTATAGTCTTTTCGCCAGTGTCTCTCTCTGTTTCGGCATAGTTGCTTTTGTGTGCGTATTTCATCTGTGTACCACGGGGCCGAGGGGGTCGATCTATTGCGCGACCGTTGTTTAACTTGAACCAGGTCTTTGGCTGCGGAGCTGATCCAGTTATGATATTGGGTGGTGGCAGTGTTTGGGTTCGGAGAAACGGTGGGGAAAGTATCATTGAGCGTGGTTTTTAGCTTGCTTTCATCTATGTCATCCCATGCCAAATAAGGCTGGCGAGGGTTGGGGTTTGATTTGTTGATCAGGGAATTACGTATTAGTAAAGTTGTCAAAATGAGGTGGTGGTCAGACCAAGTTAGGGGAAGTATTTGTTTGACTTGAAAGTTTGTGGCATTGGAAAAAATGCCATCCAGGGTGTGACCTCCTTCATGCGTGGGAGAGTGGACCAAGGGAGTGAGGCCGAAAGTAGCCAAGTCAGCTGATAGCGTAGCTGTATCAGGGTTGTCAGGGGCATCAAAGTGGAAGTTAAAATCTCCCAAAATGGTGAAAGAATTGTTAAGTGCAGACGTTTCCAGCAAGGACCTAAAGGAACTAATAAAGTCATGTCTAGGCCCTGGGGGGCGATAAAGAAGGATCCCTTTAAAAGTATATGAAGGGGACAATTTAATAGCAAATTCTATGGCTTCGCAAGAAGTCTGTGGGATAATGGTGAACCTTACAGTGTAGGTATCGCGGGCGATGATAGCAATCCCACCTCCCTTTTTCTTAAATTGCCTGTCTAATCTATGGGTGGTAAACCCAGGCGGGACAGCTATGACTAGGTCCGGGTCGGAGGTTTGGCCCATCCATGTTTCTGTCATGAACAGAAGATCTATTTTGTGGTCAAGGATCAAATCGTGAATGTCTTGGCTGTGTTTGCCAAGCGAACGGACGTTGGTATGGGATTTCATGGGGTAATTCTTGTGACTCTGGGGTTTGCTGGTGGGAAGTATACTAGTGTGCCAACCCGAGCAGAAGGTGACAGAGTTAGAGATCAGAGAGTTGGGATGGGAAATAGTGCAGTTTTGGCAGATCTTGGGACGGAGATGCTGGAGCTGGGCGGCCGAGTAATGTATACGAGGGGACTGGGGGGATGAACCAGGGGGGTGGCTCTAGGTCCGGGCCAGGCGCGGACGGGCGCAGACGGGCTTGCCTTTGGCGCGCCTTCGGCGCGCCAAAGGCGCGGCCGTGCAAATCTGTTGTTTTTATGCATGGTTTGGGCAGTGTGACGCTATCCAGTGTCTCTGTTTCTCTCTCGTGCCCCATTTCCCTTTCCCTGTGTCTACTTCTATCCTGCAGTGTTTGGCGAAGTGTGGAAACACACATAGCTGTAGTTTGCACAATTAGCGCATCCTGAAAATACTTTGCTTCCAGTTCTACTATTGACTGTGACCCGGACATATACTGATCGATGCTTAGCTAGTGATGCATCTCATTACCTGACCTGTTTCAATAAGTGAGATAGGCTTTCCTGTGCAATGCCCACAGTACTCCCACTGATTCTCTGGACAGACCCAAGTACCAAGAAATAGATTTTGTGACATCTGTAGGAATGGCATGAGAGGGAGAGTTAAAAGAAGTTAAAGATGACAAGCCAAGGATGTCTTCAGGTTGGAAGGAACCCACAGAAACTAGAAGCACAGAGATCACATGGAAAATGTAGTGGTTCACAAATGACCACACAGACAGCGCAAGTACATTTTCGGGAGGAAATGGTACAAAAGAGACAACAGAGGTAGTGTGGACACGGATGGAAAAAGATCCACAAGAAACAAATGAAATGGAGCATCAAGAAACAAGAGAAACTGGAGCAACACGCCTTGTAGCCCCACCAGTGTCCCTCACACCGGACAGCCCCAGCCCAAGCATGCTCTGCTCACAAAGATTTCATCTATTGGTCTTTAAAGAAACAAGTATTGTGTGCTACTTCTGGCTCAAGAAAATACAGATTGTCACACAGATTTCCCATGGGAGTTCCTGTTTTAATGCTGCACACATTGACTTTTCATGAACATCTTATTTTGTTGGCAGGTCACATCTGTCTCTTGTCTACTCTCACGGGAACTTGTTGAGGAGTCTCTCAGAAAATGTTGTTTCAGGTCTGCTCTAATGACGCGTGACGAGCCGCATGCTAAGGGTATATTGTTTTGGTTTGGGTTTGGAACTATGTATGCATGGAATGGTGTGACCTGGTACTGTCGAGAGAGACAGAACATTTGTGGTAAAACTATTTACAGTTCTTCGTTGTTTTTTTTTTTTTCTCACAAGACTTCCATTGATCGTGGCAGGTAAACCGTCACTGCCCACTTAAAAAATGTATGGCGTGAGCCTTTCGATGTTCATGCAGCTTACCTAGAGCCTGGTGGCGAGCGCTGCAGTCGAGGCATCTTCTGTGATGACGCACTGTTCAGGCTGTTAAAGCTGATGTCAGGCAGAGGTGCGCCTTGAGCCAAGGGAGGCAGAAGAGGCAAGAGCCCCTGTGTCGTGCTGGGGAAATCATGAAAGCAAGATCAAAACAATGGACTGTGATTACAGGAGGCGAATAATCCCGAGGAGAGAAGTTGGGACTATCGTGTTGGGAGAGGCGGAAGTAAAGACAAAACAAATACACAGAGGGCTCACTGCAAGATTAAATACTTCCGCCTACCCAAGGCAGCCGTGGGCCCCGCCTACCACTGCTGCTCAACATCGACTCAGGTCTGGTAGCTCAGCAGATGAATGCAACCACCGCAGGGATATGTGGGCCCACGTCGTCGTACGTGAGGATACTGGTGCATCCACCGAGGCTTTCATCTTTCAGAGGCCGATGGTTCTGTTACCACTGCACTAGACAACAATAAAAATGAGTTGTCCATCAATAGCGCCAAGAGGCGAGTGGGGAGAATGCCCCTCTAAGAAATACGTATTTGTTATGTTAAAAGGTTATTCTGTTTGTTATATGAGTGTTACAAGCAACCAGGCATAATGCCCTGTATCTCCTATTGAAAAGTTTACTGAGTCTGGCGGCTACTACTCGGTTCAGAGTCTATACATCTTTTGCCTGACAGACGGACCCCAACAGCAGCTCAAACAGGTTTGCCTCATGAGTTGTGGCTGTCTCAGTAGATTGATAGCAAAGTAAATGATTGCCAAAACACCAGAAAGTTGAGCTGCTCGACAGGAAGTCACAGGTACCATCAGGCGGAAGCGATGCCGCTCGTCACGCCGCTCCGCCCTGACTAACAAAGGGGCAGGATTGCTTTGATTGCTGTAGTCGCACACAGCTAACCTGGGCCTGGTGCTTTTTGTTTTGCAACCAACGTGGCAGAGGTTGTCATCCACGGCCCTTGTCTCCCTTCACTGCTGCTCAGGCCTCGTCATCGGACACAGGGACCACAAAGGAAGCCCACCGGGGCCCCGCAGCACAGCTGCTAAAGAGGGCCACTACTTTAGAGCAGCAACATGTGCACAGGGCTCGGTCGGGGCGGCGAGCTGAAAGGATGAAGGTGTCGCAGACATCCCCACCCCCACAGCTGGTTAGTCACAGCCCTCTCCTGGCGGGTGTGTGCACACTTGCAGAACGTGGCAACAGGGCCGGCTCTAGGCTCATGGTGGCCCTGTGCAGGGAGCGTAGGTGGGGGCCCCGGAAGAGGGGGTCCGGACCCTCATGGACATCGATTCGCCAAAATGTTATGGGTGACAAAAGCGGCATGTCACTCCCTTTCACACCCAGTGACATCACAGGCGTGTCTAACCTTGGACTTTCGACGGCCTCTTATTTACTGCTTGAGGTGTTATGGAAAGAGCAAGAAATGGAGACAACAGAAAAGTAAACAAAGCTCCATGGGCCCGCTTTAGTTTCTGTTCTCTCTGTCAGTCAGTCTCTCTCTCTCTGTCAGTCTCTGTCAGTCAATCTCTCTCTCTGTCAGTCTATCTCTCTCTCTGACAGTCTCTCTCTCAGCCAGTAAGTCTCCCAGTCTCTCTCTCTCTCTCTTAGTCTCTCTCTCTGTCAGCCAGTCTCGCTCTCTCCCAATCAGTCTCTCTCTCTCCCAGTCAGTCAGTCTCTCTCAGTCAGTCATTATCTCTCTACCTCAGTCAGTCTCTCTCTCTCTCTCCCTGTCAGTCCCCCTCTCAGTCAGTCTCTCTCTCTCTCTCTGTCAGTCTCTCTCAGTCAGTCAGTCTCTCTCAGTCAGTCAGTCTCTCTCGCAGTCAATCAGTCTATCTCTCTCAGTCAGTCAGTCTCTGCCTCTCTCTCTGTCTCTCTCTCTCTGTCAGTCAGTATCTCTCTACCTCAGTCAGTCAGTCAGTATCTCTCTACCTCAGTCAGTCTCTCTCTCTGCCAGTCAGTCTCACTCTCAATCAGTCTCTCTCTCTCTGTTAGTCAGTCAGTCACTCTCTTAGTTAGCCAATCTTGCTCTCTCTCTCTGTCAGTTTCCTAGCCAGTCAGTCTCTCAGTCAGTCAGTATTCAGTCTCCGAGTCAGTCAGTCAGTCAGTCAGTCTCTCTCTCTCTCTCTCAACTCTCTATCTCTCTCTCCATTCTCTCTCTCAACTCTGTCCACTCCATCTCCACTGTCTCTCCACTCTCTCTCCACTGTCTCTCTCTCCACTTTCTCTCTCTCTACTCTCTCTCCACTCTCTCTCTCCACTATCTCCCTCCACTGTCTCCCTCCACTCTCTCTCTCTCCACTCTCCCCCCACTCTCTCTCTCCACTCTCTCCACCCTCTCTCCCTTCACACTCTCTCTCTACTTTCTCTCCACTCTCTCTTTCTCTCCGCTCTCTCTCCCTCTCTCTCTCCACTCTCTCACTCCACTCTCTAACTCTCTCTCTCACTCTCTCACTCTCTGTCTCACTCTCTTTCCACCCTCTATCTAATCTCTCCACCCTCTTTCTACTCTCTCTTCACTCCCTCTCCACTCTCTCTCTCTGCACTGTCTCCTCCACTGTCTCCCTCCACTGTCTCCCTCCACTGTCTCCCTCCACTCTCCCTCCACTCTCCCTCCACTCTCTCTCCACTCTCTATGCACTCTCTCTCCTCTCTCTCTTCTCTCTCTCTCTACTCTCCACTCTCTCTCTCCACTCTCTCTCTCTTCTATCTCTCTCTCCACTGTCTCCTCCACTGTCTCCTTCCACTCTCTCTCCACTCTCTCTCCACTGTCTCTCCACTCTCTCTCCACTCTCTATCTCCTCTCTCTCTCTCCTCTCTCTCTCTCCACTCTCTCTCCCTCTCTCTCTCTCTCTCTCTCTCCACTCTCTCTCTCCACTCTCTCTCTCCACTCTCTCTCTCCACTCTCCACTCTCTCCACTGTCTCTCTCTCCACTTTCTCTCTCTCTCTCCACTGTCTAGCTCCACTCCCTCCACTCTCTCTCTCTCTCTCTCTCTCTCGCGCTCTCTCTCTCTCTCTCTCTCTCTCCACTCTCTCTCTCTTCACTGTCTCTCTCACCACTTTCTCTCTCTCTCTCCACTCTCTATCCACTGTCTAGCTCCACTTTCTCTCCACTCTCTCTCTCTACTCTTTCTCCACTCTCTCTCTCTACTCTCTCTCCACTCTCTCTCTCCCTCCACTCTCTCTCCCTCCACTCTCTCTCCCTCCACTCTCTCTCCCTCCACTCTCTCTCTACTCTCTCTCCACTGTCTTTCTCTCCACTCTCTCTCCACTCTCTCTCCACTGTCTCCCTCCACTCTCTCTCTCTCCATTCTCTTGCTCACTCTCTCCACTGTCTCCATGCTCTCTCCACTCTCTCTCTCTCCACTGTCTAGCTCCACTCTCTCTCCACTCTCTCTCTCTCTACTCTCTCTCCACCCTCTCTCTCCACCCTCACTCTCCACCCTCACTCTCTCTCTCTACTCTCGCTCTCTACTCTCGCTCTCTACTCTCGCTCTCTACTCTCTCTCTCCACACTCTCTCTCCACACTCTCTCTCCACTCTCTCTCTCTCTCCACTCTCTCCCACTCTCTCTCACAAAGTAGTGTGCGTTCCATGGGCATCCGCAGAAATGTTTCCGGGGGGGCACATTTTTAACTTCATCTCCATCCCCCTTGCACCCTTCTCCCCTCTTCCTTGCACCCTTCTCCTCTCCACCTTGCACCCTTCTCCTCTCTGCCTTGCACCCTTCTCCCCTCTGCCTTGCACCCTTCTCCTCTCTGCCTTGTACCCTTCTCCCCTCTGCCTTGCACCCTTCTCCTCTCTGCCTTGCACCCTTCTCCACTCTGCCTTGCACCCTTCTCCTCTCTGCCTTGCACCCTTCTCCCCTCTGCCTTGCACCCTTCTCCCCTCCACCTTGCACCCTTCTCCCCTCCGCCTTGCACCCTTCTCCCCCTCCCCGTTGCACCATTCTCCCCTCTTCCTTGCACCCTTCTCCCCTCTGCCTTGCACCCTTCTCCTCTCTGCCTTGTACCCTTCTCCCCTCTGCCTTGCACCTTCTCCCCTCTGCCTTGCACCCTTCTCCTCTCTGCCTTGCACCCTTCTCCCCTCTGCCTTGCACCCTTCTCCCCTCCGCCTTGCACCCTTCTCCTCTCTGCCTTGCATCCTACTCCCCTCTGCCTTGCACCCTTCTCCTCTCTGCCTTGCACCCTTCTCCTCTCTGCCTTGCAACCTTCTACCCTCTGCCTTGCAACCTTCTCCCCTCTGCCTTGCACCCTTCTCCCCTCCGCCTTGCTCCCTTCTCTACTTTCACCCTTCTCTACCTTGCACCCTTCTCCTCTCTGCCTTGCACCCTTCTCCTCTCTGCCGTGCACCCTTCTCCTCTCTGCCTTGCGCCCTTCTCCTCTCTGCCTTGTGCCCTTCTCCTCTCTGCCTTCCGCCCTTCTCCCCCCTGCCTTCCGCCCTTCTCCCCTCTGCCTTGCACCCTTCTCCCCCTCCGCCTGGGCTCCAAAACGTAAGCTGATCACTTTCTTCAAACAAAATAATTTTGACCTAATAGACAAGCTTTTTATTTTTAGTAAATGCATGGCAGGTGCTCTACTATCAGTTTGCAGTTTTCATCCAGTATCCATATGTACTCTGGCTATACAAGGAAAGTGCCACCATCCCAAGCCAAGGATACACACTAAATACTAAGAACTACCAACAATATATCGGCCAAACAAGGGTGGGCAGAGAGCACATCACCCTCACATCCATTCATGTTTTAATGAGGATGCTTTTCTCTCACAATAAAATTAATGTTTGTACAAATGCCATTTTGACACCTCTATGTGCTGTGCATAACGATTGTCACTGTAACTCAGCTTACCGAACTCAGAGGGAAGGTTGACTTGGTACACCGAGAGAATAACAAATGACTCGGAGGACTTAAACAGATGTCAGGGTGAGCGTGAAACGGACTACGATAAAGCAAGCAATTAAAATTGTATTTTGTTTAAAAGAACCATGACTTGTCGGAAAACACAGTTTCTATTATGTATAAAAGTTCCTAAAAATGTCACAGTGATTACAAACTATATTACACAGGCACGTATGTTGGAGAAAGGACCTACAGGCTGTCTGAACAGAGATAATCTTCCCTTACTTGCTGGCCCGTTATCCCATTCCACCGAGACCTCTGTTTCACCTTTCAACAATAAAAATAAACTTACTCACTGTCTCGTTCCTTGTCCCAAACTTGGTGGCTGAGGAAGTGCTTCTGCATCTGGAGCGTTCTTTCTAATAATTATAATTCACCATGGGCCAACCTGTGCACAATCACATAGCAGAACACTGCGTCTTCGCCACATGCCAGCATGCCAGCTCTCCACATTTACCGAGGCCCACTCAAGAGGGGTGTGCAAATCGCTTTCACTTTCGCAAGTTAGACATGCGTAGTCGAGCCGGCTAAAATCATCCAGAAAATGTAAGCATGCTTTTAAAATGCTGATGTGGAAACAGAGCCAGCTTCAGCATTGTAATTGTGTCTTTAGATAACTTGTAGGGGGAGGCAGGGAAGCAGTTTTTTTAAGGGTGCCACAATCACATTAAGAGGTCCCCAGCCCATGTAGGCCCCCAAACCCTGACAACCCCCACTCCCCCAACCCTCACAGCCCTGGCCTCCTCCCTTCTCAAAGGAATAGTGCCCTGAGGAGAATGCACTATCTCAGGGCCCCCACCCCCTCATCTTTCCGGGCCTGGCTCGTGGCTTTGACTGAAGAGAAACAATGGAAGTTGATACTTTGTTTCTCTTCAGTCAAAGGTCAGCAGCGCGAGGAGCAGGCTGCAGACAGCAGCAGCTGCTTTAGAGAGAGAGACACAGCTCTCTACCGGAGGGCTCAGCTGAGGGGCCCCGGATCCTCGTCGTGGCGGCCCCTGGGGTTTGGCGGCCCTGTGCAGGTGCACAGTTTGCACATGCCTAGGGCCGGCCCTGGTGGCAACTTTCAAACTTGCTTCCGCTTCCCTTGTGGTTTTTCACCCAAGTGCACTTGTTACTTCGTCTCTCGATGTCGTTCCTCAGAGTGCCACCAGGGCGCTCTGAAGAGCGCAAACTGTTCGGAAGTTTTATTGACAGCTGGATGGAACCGGCCACGCTGGAATACTTGGAGCACGAAAGGACCAAACCCCCCTGTGGTGGCCGCACACCGCGTTTCCCTCATGCAGGCTGCCCTGTTTGCAACATTTTGCACAAATTGGTGGTCTCTAGTAATTCCCACTATGTAAATGTACAGGAATTTACAGCTGCTGCACACAAACAGGAAGAGCCAATATCTGATTGCAAGAAGCGCCTAAATGCTACAACTTACATTTTCATTGCGTGATCTTTGGCATAGTGTAGTGACCACCTGGTTCGCAAGAGCAGCGTTCGGCACAATAAACCATCTAGCTTTACTTGAGACTCTGAAGAGACGCTATGGCATAAATGGCACAGTACTAGAATGGTTCACTTCCTTCCTCAGCATCTTTCGCAACACATTTAAATCAACTCCTGCCTCTCTGTCCCAACATGAGTCAAACTTGGAGTCCCCCAAGGACGATCCTCTCACTATCCCTCTTCAATCTCTTCATGGAACCCCTTGTAATTATTCTGAAACAAGCAGGGATTTAATACCACCAATACACAGATGACACACAAATATACTACAAAATCAAATCACCCAGTGACCTCCAACACCACAATGTCACGCTAACCAAGATCCCAACCTGGTTCAACCCAAACCACTTAAAACTGAACCTGGACAAAACAGAATTAATACTGTTTTCTCTGAAAAGTAATCACTGACTAATTCAAGACTGGCTCAAAGAGCTAGATGCTCTTAACTGCTCCCTCATCCTATCCGACTCCGTAAAGTGTCTAGGCATCACCCTGATGAGAACTTGTCAATGAAAGACCACATCAAGAACTCTGCAAAAAGTGTGCTTTACTCTCTAAAACACCTCAAGAAAATTAAACCTTTAATTCCCCAAGATGATCTCAAGACAATGGTACAATCCCTAGTCCTTTCCAAACTGAACTACGGGAACACCATCCTAACAGGGTCACCAAAAGCTCACCTAGGCCCATTAAGGTCAGTCCTTAACATGGCAGCCCGACTCATAACTGGTGTTAAAAGATTCAAACACATCACACCAACTCTCAATGCACTCACCTGGCTTCCCATGGAAGGTGGATGTATTTACAAAGTGGCCTACATCACACACAAGGCCCTTCATACCCAATCACCCAACTACCTAAACAGCAAACTGTTAAAAGCAGGACAATCCAGAACTCTGAGAAGCACCAACTCACTTCTTCTCACCACCCCGAAAATGAAAATGAAAACGACGCAATGCTGATCCTTCTCTGGTAACGCACCCAGGATGTGGAACGCACTCCCTATTGACCTCAGATGCACCCCCTCCTTCTCTTGCTTCAAAAAGGACCTGAAACTCCTTCTCCTTAAACAATACTTTACCGACCAAGTCAACCAACCAAGCCACCAATAACCTAATGGGGTCCCCCCTCACTTGGACCTCCAAGGATGGTGTTATCTGACTGTTTTCAATCACCTGCGTCTTTCTCCCCTCACTGTACACATAATTATTATGTCTTTGATTATATCTTTATGCATCCTCATGTCCTGCGATGTTATGCAATTTTCTTTTACTTTGTGTATGTAAAGCGCTCTGATACCCACGGATCTAGCTAGCGCTATATAAAACTTTATAAATAAAAATAAATGAAATAGTTTGGATGATAGTTGGTGTATAGGCTTTTTCTGTGCTCCACTGTTGCAGGAACACTCCTCCCCCTCGAAGTCCAGTCCTTGTACGCATCACTACACCACATGCCTCTGAACAGACACTTGGCCGAAGTGCAAATCCTGCCTACTGCTGAAATTCCCTTTTAAGGGGTCGTTTTCCAGGTCTTGCTTGGGAACTGGAATAAACATCCATCAGGCCTAAAAAGCATTGTTCCAGATCAGCTGTCCGCCCAAAATTTGTAGGAAGACGCCCCTCATCTCGGAAAGTAGACCAGCGAGTGCGCAGCTTCATTCGAATAAAGAAACAAACAACGATCTATAATTTTACTTTTCCAGAGCTAGTATCTTTCTTAAATTCACATCCCCCAATCATTGCCAGTCATTAAGTTTGAAGTCCAATGACAATTTCAAGTGACAAAAGCACCAACATGCTTGAAAAACTGTGTATATTTAGAGACCCAATCACTTTATTTAAATTAAAACAAACTCCCAATAAGGAGGGCGCACCAGGTTGAACACTAAACTGCATACTACTGATTTCATTAGCACAAGATCGAAGGAGGAATACTTGGTAAGGCTCTAAAACAGGACTGGATCTATGACGCATACAAAGGACGAAAAACTGCAGTTACAGGTAAATAATTTGTTTCTTTCCAGCACTAGATCTTTCACAGGTTCACATGCTTGAATCCGAAAAGTGAGCAGCACAATCAACATTGCAAATGCAACATATTTGGAGATGGGAAAGAAGTTTCCCCTTAATAGAAGAAGTTGCACACAACCGCTTGGCCCTCAACAAAAGCTCTTGAGCCTTCTGCTTCGAGGCAAACGTGCCACATGACCTTGCAATGATTCTTCAATGCTGCTGTTCAGCAGATGTTCACCAGCGGAGCCCAGCATACAGGGCAGCCGTCACATTCACAACTCTTGCGGAGTATGCAGGTGTCCTGTCCAAAAGCAGACAGTGAGTCTAGGTGTGACAGACTCCAACAGCTCCAATGATCAACACTGTGATACCTTGTTTCAAAACTGGATGACCCTTGCAAGGGCGTCCTAAATTTAGTTTTTTTGTTTAAATCACAAAACGTTGGTCTCTTTCCAAAGCGCTTAGCCCTTTTCATGTAGAACCTCTTGCATCAGAGCAAGTCCAAGGAATGCAGTCCCCTCCATATCACAGTTGTGGAAAGAATGACTGCAGGGTCACTAGTTCGTTCACGTCAACGTTTTTTGGGGCGTTGGGGATAAAATCAGGGCGGCTGTGGCCTTCGCAGCCTGAAAAGGCTGCTGACAACTGTACTTTAAGATCATGAAGGACCTTGTTGCATGCATGGCTGCCTTTCTATGTTGTAATGCATCACCAACACAGCGACCGTAGAATGCCCCTCTGTCAAATGGGGCATGCCCATGATCATGTTTTGCACCTCCAGTCTCAATGAAATATTCTGGCCAGCCTTTTCAAGGAAGCAATGCTGCGGCTGGCATCCGTCTGAATCAGTTCATGGCAACAGGTCTGTAGCAAATCAATGACAGAAGATGAAGCACACAACCTCTCCCAGAAGAGTTCAAGCATCTTCAGGTTTGTCTTCTGGCACCATGCCAATACAAGGAATGGTGATTGCCCACATCTGGCAGGTGTGGTGCCATATAATGGCTTTTATTGATGTGTCTGGTAGTGAGGATATGATATTCCCAAATGACTACCCTGCTCCTGCCCATCTGATTAAGAGGAGCAGTGCACCCTCTACCTCCCCTGTGCTGTCTGTATGACCAAGAATCTGAACTTAGTTGACCTTTGTATTTCTTATCTATCCGTTAAGGTAACCATGATTCACATTAGCTTTCTGCCTTCTTGTCAGATATGGCTAATAAATGTGATGGTTCTGCTGATTTTGGCTTAGAAAATTACATTTATGGCAACAGAAAGGATCTATACGTGCTATGCAGACCACAATTCTAAACTTGATGGAGTACACGGAGGCCTGGTATGTGATGAGCTAAGCGCCTGGACGAGCATCTTTGCCCAGGGCTAATTATATGCAAAGTTACACAGCCCAGAAGCAGACCCCATTTTGGAGTGGCAAGAGGAACCCCAGTCCTGATTTGTGGACCAGAAGGGCCTCTATCAAGTTTCCAGGCTGTACTCCATACACTGCACAGCGTTTAGAAATACCTTTTGTCTGCCTGCAAGAAGGGTCGAAGGTCAAATAGGTCAAGCAAGCAAGCAAGGTTCATTAAAATATGTTCTTTTACTTGTGTTGGAGGGTCCTGGGTGAACTGACCCCAACAGGCAATTAATGACCTAGGAGTCAAAGACTCTTGTGAAGGTAATCCTCAGTACTCTTCCTTCAAGACTTTAAATAAAGCACATTTGTCGTTTCCCTGCCTGTGTCCTGCTTAATGTCGATCTTCATTAAAGAACAAACGCACTCATAGAATAAGAAAGCCAACTGACCAAACTACATTTTCTTGCAGATTCAGTGAACCGCCTTAATAGGCAAAGATCTGCAGGCTTGCGCTTTCTGCTTTTTCCACTTCATGAATTTTGGTGTGGGTGGAAAAAGCGGCAGACTGTGCCACCTTAAAACAGTCTTTCCAACATGTTATGCAATGGTGCGTGGCTCCAACAGCAGAGAAAAGATTGCTATTGCGAAAGTATATAATAAATCCCAGTATAAAACAAATATAAAATATGCTGTAATGCTGTCAATGTCTATCTTAATAATAGTAACATCCAGTACATGTGCTAAGGTATTCAACTATATTTCTTAATCTGGCATTTTAAAAACCTGTTTGGAGTCACGATGTAGCATTGCCGTAGCGCATTCGCACAGCACTGATAATTAGCCCGGTAAAAATAGGAATGGTGGTTTTTAAATCGCTCTAATAACGACTCCTACTATTGGGGAGAGCCTCATTTTGCAACGCATAATAAAATAGATTGCAACGTGTGGGGATATCTTTACATTCTGACAACGTAGAATTTTAATTACACATTAATGTCGTGTTTTAGGGCGGCCCACGTGCTTTTCCTGATAAATACTGTGGGCCTCATTTATGAAAAGTGACGCATCGCTGCGTGAAAACAGCGATGCGTCACTTTTCACTGCGCACTCCTTGCGACACCAATGATGCGTCATATTTAATGTATGACGCATCATGTCGCAAGGACTTACAGATACGTCAGTATTTCTGACGCATCTGTAAGCGCAAAAGTGACGCATTGCTGGAGTGTGTCACAAAAGTGACGCATCTCCAGCAATGCGTCCTTTCACATGGGGAAAGCCCCATGTGAAAGGGCTTGCGTCAGTCTTACGCCTGCTGTGAGGCAGGCGCAAGATTTTGACGCAACAGCATCCTAAAAGTGACGCAGTGAAATCTCATAGATTTCACTGCGTCACTATTACGAGGCTTTTAGCGGGGGAACGCCCCCTCTGCATACATTATACCTGACGCAGGTATAATGTGGCGCAGGGGTTTAAAAAGTGACGCATCTATCTAGATGCGTCACTTTTTAAATATGGCGCAACAAGGCGCATGTTTTACGCTGCAGATGCGTCACAAAAAGTGACGCATCCGCAGCGCAAAACTGACGCAAGGCCTCATAAATGAGGCCCTGTATTTCCTAAAACCTCCAGCTCACTGCTTTGTCGGCACACTTGCAAGCTCGGGGCGGGGGCAACTGAAAACCTAATTACACCATAAGACTGTGATCATTAGTGACGTCTTTTTAACAATGAAGTGCCGAGTCCCCCCCCCTTTACCTCCTCTCCCCCCCCCCCCCCCCCGCCACCCCCCTACTCCACCAGCAGTGCTGAGACATGTTCATTATGTTTGTGGCAGTTTGTATGCATTTTATTTCCCCACAAAAGATGGGCCCACTTTGCTACCCATTTCACCCACATGCTGGGGATTCTAAAGGAACCCATGGAATGTGCATTACCGTGGAGAAAACTGTGAAAATGGATAACATAGCAAATGGTATTTTTTTATTTGGAAAAAAAGTGTGTGCTGTACATTTTGTTTTCTTAGATGAGCAGCAACAAAAGGTTTGCTGTGCTAAGATCAGCCTTTTCCCAGCTTTCAGGAACAGACAGAATTGGAAGAAAACAAAATATTGCATTCATTGTTACATGGCAGTCTATTTTTCCTATTTTTTGTAGCACCACAACGACACCAAGCCTACTTCAGTTTTTACACCCACCCCTTACCTTAGAATCCCACAACATTCAGCCTTCAAAGACATATCCCTCCCAGATCTGGCCTACATACTCAACTCTCTAAAAACCACACCTTATAAAGCGGTCTTATCCTCCATCAAAGCTCTTTAGGGATGCTCTCTTACTCCTACTTACCACTTACAATGCCTCCCTCAATCAAGGCATCTTCCCAGAAGCTATCAAGAGAGGCCATAATCTCCCTTTCTTAAATAAACCTACACTAGGCCCTGATGGCCATGCTACTGACCGGTCCATCATTTGCCTACCATTCATCAGCAAGATCATTGAACAAGCATTGACATAGCCAATAGGTCTCGCCTTTGGGAGTGGAGAAGTGTGGCTCACTGGTTAGAAGAGGCAGACCTGGAAGCAGAGGTCAGCCAAGGACCAGGGTTCATTTCCTGGCTCGGCGGGGTCTTGAGTACTAAAATGTCCATGGACTCGACAATTCTCGCTCCGGTGCCTACTCCATTCACGGGTTCACACTCTGTGACTCTGGGCAATAGCTTGCTTAATCTCCACAACGGCCCCTCGTGGCGGGATGCCTGGCTTTCACCTTGCGGATACCCTGCCGGGGTTATCTCACAGGGGAATACCAGGACGGGTTCCCTAAGCAAGCGCTTAGAAACCGCTCGGTGATTTGCGCTATATAAATTCCTGTACATTTACATTTACATAACTTATAAGTGTTTAGCCATGCAACAGTTGATGTTGTTGCACCAAGGATATTGTGCTGCATAACTAAATACTTATAAGGTCCCAAAAGCAAGACCTATTGGCCATGCTAGTGCTTGTTTGTGTTTTTTTGGCACATACATCAAAAGCAAAATTTCTTGGGGAACAGACGTGGCTAGGAAGGCACTAATTTCTAGTCATGGATTTAGTTCGGATAACTTTTAGTCATTGTCAAAAGAAAGACAAGTCACGTTTTGCATTTCTTAATCGTAGTCTTATATCTTTAGGCATTTTGATGTCAATGATTTTACTATCTGAATATATTTCACCAAAAAAGTTTGCCACTATTTGAACATCCTGACTGTGTGTGTAGCTATGCTCAGCAGATCTTATTTCTAATTTCACTCTTCTTACACACAACATTAAAATCTAATTGTGCTTGCTTGGTTGTTTTTCTAATTAGTAGTCTTTTGTGTGCCTACAAAATAAACATAGTAAACACGTGCCGGAAAATTGACCTGCAATTCGCTTGCATCTTTTGACTAAGGCCCAGATTATATTGTTTTAAAAAGTGCCAAATTAGCCAATCATTGATGAACTAACTATTCAGGTTAAAAGACACACCAAATGTGGGCATTGGTGCATTTCATGTTTTTCACGTGTGAATAGCCTGCAGGTGCATTTTTACAACTATTGCCATGTGACATCAATTTGAAAGGTCATTTTAAGCATGCCAAAGTTTTCTATAACACGTGCACGTGTATTTGTTTTAATGCTTAACTATTAGATTTGTTAAGATTACCTTTTTGTTTAAACTCAGCAAACCTTTAATAGTTAATGTGTATTTTCCTATATTTAAAGATGAAAATCCAAATTTTATTGAAGACAGGAAGGTGAGTATTAAGCGTCTTTCTTGCCTTTATTGCAACGGTATTCCTAAAGAACACAAGAGAGCTACAAATCACAGCATGATTGGCAGATAAAGTAATAAGTTTATCCCATTCCGGAACAGCCTTTTAGATCCTGGCTAAACACCACCACTACTCTTTCTTTTTGTAAAATAGTTATTTAAAGAAATATAGACGAATTACATTTAGGCATAATAAACTTACTGCTCTGCAACCCAAGGGAGATAGCAGTCTGTGATGTTACTTTCGTCATCGTCAAAAAGGTGGAGAGATATTAGTGTAGAAGGAACTCGAAGAAACCCAAAAGATTTTATAATAACTTCAGAAAAAGGAGGGCAGATTATTTTGTAATAACTTTATCAAATCATAAGGCTTTCCATCATTAAATTTGGAAAATCTGCATTTTATTTCAAGACCAGAAGCGCCTGTTATGCTTGTTGACAACATTTAAAGCAACAGTTTAACAAAAAAAAACTATTTAAATGGAGTTAGTCAAGATAATAGGTATTCAGAAACATTTTCCCAAGTGCCAAAATGTTTGGCCGGAAGTGTGACTGAGGGTCGCATTGATGCCAGCAGGGGGGCTCTCGGGAGGAGGGAAGAGTGTATAAGGTTCATGTAGGGGTAAGCAAGCATGTTCATCTAGTGTCTGAATTTCTCCATGTGAAACCAGGAAACCTGGGATCAATCCCAGCTTCCCCACTTGACCAAATTGTCTGAACCTAGGCAATTGTTTTATTTAGCTTTCCCTCCTTTTTCTTCATTATGACATAGCAGAGGACCTTGAAATACATGAATTCAGGATGTGTGCTGTACACAACGTTCTCCTGTGTTTGATTTAATGAACTGCAATGTTGTATAATAGCAACCTAGGTTATCCAAAGGGTGTACATAACAACTGACCTGCCTTTTGGTTTACTATTGGCATTTTTGTCATGGGTAGATGGAAGCATGAAGGTTTCTAAAATCATGTTTGAAAATTATCACTTTTAAAAAGATAGTTTTCAGGGGGCGTGGCCAAGATGGCGGAGCGGTAGGATGCTTTCTCCTGCCTCTCCGCTCCCGCCGGGCCAAATCCGGTGACCCTTAGCACCCAGAGGGGGCCAGGCATCATACCTTCAGAGGAAGCGGGGCAAAGCAACGGTACCCCCACCGTGCGAACATTCCCGGGGCTGGCATGGAGTATGGGGCACACGGAGAGGCAGCGGACAAGAGCGAGACAGCGCCTGAGAGGCTCCTGCCGCCCTGGGCGGAGAGCTACGCAGTGATGGAAGGAGATCAGGCGGCCCTGTAAACCGCAAGGTGACACTCCAGAGTGAATTTTCATCACTCCGGCAACAGTAGACACCATAGGGGACCTCGCAGGAGGAAAGCTATGAGGAATGGAGTTGGCCGAGGTGGGGCTGCGGCGAGGAGACCCAGTGGTGCAGGCATGAATTGAACACTGTACCTGGCCTCACCCAGGGGGAGCCGACGAAACAGCTGTTTTGGCGCCCTCCTGCCGCATCGCCCAGCGCAGGAGAAGGAACCAGCCTGAAGGTTGAGGCTCAGATCGGACACTGCAGATGCGAGAGCTGGTGCGTTGGGGAGGTGGAGACCAGGCCTTCCCAGAGGTGCTCTTTGCGGCCTACTCCAACCTCCGCGTGTGGCGGGTGGAGAATTACATCGGGGGTGCAGAGGTTCCTGAGGACCCATAGAAGCGGGTTGTGGCACGTGCAGCAGACTCAGCGGGAGGCCGCAGAGTGTGGGCCCCTGGTGTTGCAGAGATGGCCCGGTTGATCCAGGTGTGGTTTGTGGCTACCAGGGTGCGCCCCCACTTGCCTGCCTGAGTGGGACTACCACCCCTCTCCTCTAGAGTGTGCATGTGGACGGCGAGCTGAACGGAACCTCTGCAGGAGTCAGCGTGGGTATGGGCCCGAGTTCCTGTCCTACGCTGCAGAGGAAAGCCCAGAGGGACTACAGTGAGTACACACTGCCCCAACTAAATGACTCTGGATTTCCGGCAAGCTGAGGTCTAGGGGGAACAAGGCCCAAACAAGCCGAGGGAGGATTTGACTGCTACGGGTGCTGGTTGGCAGTATCAGTGAGGCCGGGACCCCAGTGGATAGCGAAGCAGAGGCTGACTGAACTGGAGGAGGGGGAGAGTCGGCCCGGATGAGATTGCTCTGTGGAAGTGGGCCTCGACTGTGACTCCTAGGTCCCGATTGAATTGATGGTCGAGGCATCAGGACATAAGCTGAGAGGGGCGGCGAGAGAGAGGGGCGGCTGGAGAGAGGCACCGGCGGCCTAGCACTAAGCTTACCTCAGTAATTAGGTGACACACTAGTCTGGCGCTGGGGGCCTTTCCTTATTTAGGTGAGATACGTTACAGTACAAAGGCCAGGCCCTTAATCACTGGAGGAGTCCCATGATCTGCGACAGCAGCAGATAGCGTGACGCGGCTCCGGAGACACCTCCAATCATGGCCACGGACCAGGGTCGGATTGGGATCACAATTCGGCCCGGGCACTGACGAAAAAAGTGGCCCACATTCAAGAGGTGTGGCCCATATTTAAGGGGCGTGGCCCACATTCAAGGGGCGTGCCCTTTCATGAAACACCATTTGCACAGACAAGGAATGAAAGTGGGAGAATACTGTTCTTGCACAGGACACAGGGCCAAGGTGCCAATGGCCTACATGCTGAGCAACTAAAAAAAATAGCAAGGCCCCTTTCTGTCACAAAATTATTCCAGCCCTCCAGCACAGGAGCACCTGAAAAGCAGCAAAGCCCCTGCTATTACTAACCTACTTAGCCCTCCCCAGACCTTCACCTCAGGAGCACATGAACAGAGGTAAGACCCCTGCAATTAGTAAATTAATCAGCCCTCCAGGCCTCGGGAAAATGTCCTGGCAGGGGAGCACAAAACACAGCTTTCTGGGTCATTCAAGGTAGCTAGGTAGCCAGGGGGAGGCTGAGGTGAAGCTGGTGCATGGGAAGTGCCTTCCTAGTGTGTTCTGGCAGTTTGAGTGTTTACCATTTACTGTAGTATTACCCTTGTACCTGTGTATGGTACCCTTTTGTAACTTGCACATGTCACTTTTCTCTGGTATCACACTGTATGCTACCTCTCACTTTTGTTTGCTTTTGATACTTGCACAAGTGCCACCATTGCCTACTTAACGTTTGTTCTTGTGCTGGAGTGTCTGCCATTTATTGCAGTATTATACCTCTACTTGTACTCTGTACGCTTTTGTAACCTGCACACATATCACTTTTTCCTCCGGTAATGTACCGATTGCTACCTCATGTATTTTGGTTGCTCACTATTGTCACTTTTGATTCATGTAACTTAACGTTTGCTTTTGTAATTTGTCCACTTGTAATTTTTCTCCTCATGTATTATCGCTGTTCCTAGTGTGAAGTGCTCTGACACCTTCGGGTAAAGTCAGCGCTATATAAAATCGCATAAATAAATAAATAAAATAAAAAAAATCCAAACATCACCTGGCCCCCACAGCAAGACCCATTCTTCCTCGCCCACTATGCCCTGAATGTGAAGGGCTGTGGGCGAGGTGTTAATGCTAACACCGTTTCTGGGCTGCATGGGCCCCAGGGGGGCCAAGGTGAAAATGGCTCAAAGGCCTGAGAAACACCTGGCCCCCAGGGAGGCCGATTCTTGCAAACAATCACCCCTCCCCAGCCCAGCCTCAGCTTGATTGCTTGGCAGGGCAGGGGTGAAGGAGAGGGCACAGCTGACAATCCCTGTCCGGCCGCACAGCGAGGCTGCTTTCATTTTATCTGTCTGTCTCCGTGCACTCTGTGGGCCGTTTTTTTTTCTCCCCTTTCCTAGTCCACTCTCTGTGGACTGGGACAGGGGAGAAAAAAACGGCCCACAGAGGGCACTGAGGCACCGGCCCTTCGGCCCATTCCCGAATGCCCGCCTTGCCAATCCGCCCCTGCCACGGACAGACCGAAGAAAGACAGATCGGTCAAAGATATGCTATTGAAAACGCCCCCATTCGAGAACCTATCCAGGTAGAGGGCTTCGGCGGAGATGGAAGGGGGAGGAGATGCGGAGGGGACAGTCAGCCGCTCATTCTTGGAATCCCTCTTTTCTTCTGATCCAGCGCTCCTACTAGAGTTCTGCATAAATGATGTCACCATCTACCACCAAACTTACCAATCAATGCCAGGCCCATAAATAACAGAGCAGCTGAATCATGAGGCGAATGAATCTAATATGTTGTTTAAACTATCTACAATAAACAAGACCAGATTGTCATTTTAAAAGTTTATTCAAACATATTCATAAAAACTTAGGCTTAGGAACTTTATTAAGCAAGCATTAGAAAATGTCATAAAGAGAAATTTATTCAGCATTTATAAAGAGAGCTTAATTCAAGAATATTATTCATTAACAGAAATAAGTGAAAACGAACATTTCCAAACCCTAACTATATCTCCCTGTCTCTACCCTCATCGCCTGGAAACAAAGGGGCATATTACCAAGCAATAGCGATAATTATCGCTATTGCTTGGTTAGAGACAAAACTTTACCGCAGCGCTGCGGCGATTTTTACCGCAAATAAACCTTGGTATTACCAAGGTTTAACGCAAATGCGGTAAAAATCGCCGCAAAGCCTGAATACCGCTGAAAAGTCAGCGATATTCATGCATTAGCGAGCTAATGCTCTTAGCCATGTTATCCACCTCCCATTGGATAACATGGCTAAGAACTGCTCAGGGCAGGTGTTAGCTTTTGGAGATATTCCCGCTTAGCGCGAATATCTCCAAAAGTTAGTAATAGGAGATAGCGATGTTAGCGACTGTTTTCAGTCGCTTACATCTTGGCACGCCCACTTTGCATCTCATTAGTGATAAATATCACTGACATGCAAAGTGGGGCCCAAGATGGTCGCTATCTCCTACTAGCTGGCGCTAACTGGTGTTAGTGACAGCTAGGTAATAGGGAGATAATTTTATCTCCGCTTTCTTGGCTTTTAAAGCCAAAAAAGCGGAGATAAACCCCCTTGATAATATGCCCCAAAGTCTTTAAAAAGTCTCTTTTCCTTACGTGTATTCATCGGTCAGCAGAACACGACCCTCTGGAATCAAGAAGCGTAGGCAAAAATCTGCTCCTTGAGCAAATTCTTATACCCTAAAACTAAGGCTGAACTAACTATTTTCACATTCCAACAGTTGAATTCTGGCTCCCCATTGGCTGAACCACCTCACGCTACAGTAAATTGTGACATCTTCCACCTCAGGTCCGGGCTTTTATTGTTATTATTGTTATTCATGCACAGAGTCCTGGCAGCACTTCCTTAGTCTGCTACATTTTGTAGCAAAGATTGATTGTTCATGTAGTGCACAAAAATGCAGCGACTCACATTCCTGGCCTTGAGCCTGTCCGTTTTGAGCTTCTCGTGGCACATTAGCAAACCTCTCCACAGAGTCGCCTTTTGCAGTTCTTTTTAAAAACTTTTCACAATAAAAGTTTATAGGCTTCTCATCTTTTTCAAAATAAGTTTTCTCTCGTGGCTTTACATCAGTAGGCCTCTTTCAGAAAGCGTCAATTTTCGGCGCCACTTTTGCTTGCGTCACTGCGCCACTTTTAGCTTGCGTCACTTTTTCAGAATGCATTATTTTTCTGCAGCCAACTCTATGCTTCTTTCAGTAAACTATTATTTAAACAAACACAAAACAGCAATTAATTAAAGAATTGACATTTGTTCTGTTACCCACCCCCTTTGCTAAATGTTAACCCATTAATTATGTTACCTAGCAAAAGCACAAAGAAAGCAGTGTTTTTAAATCTACCATTCCTGATAAAGTCCAGCAGGATTCTTCATATATCTGAAAAAGATAAACAGACACAAAATAGACAAAAGCACATATAAAATAAGCACATGCCATTAATTAATCAGTCGCATTAATGTTGACAAAGACAATAGGATTCACTGATTGCGAGTGTGTGTGGATTCGACGCTGAGCGCTGAAGGCGTTTTTTAAACATTTTAATTGTTTTTAAAACGGTGATATTTGCTTTGTCAATTTGCTACTTTGCACAGTAATCTGAGGCACCTTAATAACTGCTAGCTCCCTCTATTCCACAGCGTCCTGAGGCGGAAAGCCGGGACCTGCACTTAACGCTAGGAGAAAAATCCAAAACCGATATTAGGGTTTTAGGCTTTTTGCTCTGTGTCACTCACCTCGATTGTAGCCAAGTTAGGGCTACGCGGGGCGGCCATCTTGGGTGAGGAGAAGGCTGGTGGGCTAGGATTTGAGCGCTTAGCCCCGCCCGCACTCCCGCCCTTGAGGGTATTAAATGACACCCTCACACAGGAAGCGCAGCGGACTGGCGCAGCGGGGGCGCCGGCGGGGCGACGAAGGCGTGCCAAAGGCAAGCCCGTCTGCGCCCACCGCGCCTGGCCGGGACCAGGGGCCACGACCCCTGGTCCGGCATTGTGGTACTCCAGGGAAGCCTTGCTGGCATTAAATAATAAAACCGGTCGTATTAGCCCGCAAACAGTGGAGGCACTGAGACGGGAGGAACTGCTGAAACCCATAGCCGATTCATCTATTAGTAAAACTAATACTAGGAGGGAAAGAGGAAAAGTTATATCACAGAGCGTTGCCCTGCTCAACACACGCTCCCTCCAAAAACACAATTTGGAGGTGTTCTCTTTGCTCCAAGAAGGCAACCTAGATATATTAGGAGTCACGGAGACGTGGCTAGAGGATTTGTCCATGCCTGACTTGGTGGCAGCACTGCCACCCAACTTCAGTGCCACCACCCATAATAGGAAAGATGGTAGGAGAGGGGGGGGGAGTTGCGGTTTTATTATAATAACTCCTTTAAATCGGAAACCATTTGTGCAGAAAGTATAGAGGGTACGGACATCCTGGGAGTCAAGCTCTGTTCTGCCACCAACTGCCTGATGATACTCATCGTCTATCGCCCCCCCTAGAACTCCCCCAGCTTTTATCGAGCCTTTCCTGGGTCTGGTCCACGACCTCCGAACAAGGTATGAGGGTATTGTGGTAATGGGAGATTTCAATCTCCACTGGGAGGAATCCACTAAAGACGCAACGTCCAAACAGTTAGAAGAGGCTATGACTGCACTAGAACTAACCCAGATAGTGACTGGTTCTACACACAAGAAAGGTCACACACTGGATCTGATCTGGACCTCAGTCCCGGTGCTGAGTCCTGTCACTATCTCGCCCTGCATATGGTCGGATCATCACCTGCTGCAGGGTAGATTAACATTCCCGGGGCAAAGAGTAATCCCCACCGCCGAGTGGCAGGTTGTGAGAAGGTGGAATTCTATCAACACTGATACTCTATTATCCACATTAGAGAAACCCTCTCACCTTAACAGACTACCAGAGGATGACGTTGAGAGGGCCAGCCTCAAACTGTCACTAAAACTGGAAAATGCCATCAAGGCAGTGGCACCTGCACGAAGGGTAAAAATTAGGGACAAAGGAAAGGGGGCCCCCTGGTTCATTGATGCCCTGAGACTCCTGAAACGCTCCTTGCGCCAGAGCGAGAGAGCCTGGCGAAAGGGGTATGATCCTAATTCCCAAGCTTTGTATGTTAAAGAGCTCACCACTTACAAAAAAGCTATTAGGGCCAGGAAAGGTGAGTTTTACGAAAGCAGAATTGCGACAGCACCCAATCCACAGAAAGAAATTTTCAAAGTTCTTACATAACTGAGGAAAAAGAAGGAACAGCCCCCCTCCTTCACGCAAGAAGACTGCCATAAATTCCAGTCATTCTTCACCACCAAAATATCTGACCTCCTGACAGAAATCGAGACCACCCCCCAGACTGGACTGCCCGGGAATCACTCAAAAACCTACCCCCACAGTCACCCAGCCCCTAACTTCATTACCCTTACTCACCAAAGAAACTCTGAAAAGAGTGATGGGTCAAGTCAAATCAGGCTCACCGGCAGACCCATGCCCGCCGAGGATCTACAAACAAGCCTGGCCAGGACTGGAGGATGATATACTATCGCTCTTGAACAGCTCACTCACATCCGGACAGGTCCCTTCCAACCTTAAGGAAGCCCGATTGATTCCGCTCTTGAAAAAGGCAGGGACTGATACCAAGATCTTGAAAAACTATAGACCCATCTCACAACTCCCTTTTTTAGCCAAAATAATGGAGCAGCATGTACTGCCCAGCCTCTCTCATCATCTTGAGAACAATTCCTTGCTGGAACCCAACCAGGCCGGATTCAGGGCCCACAATAGCACGGAATTGGTCATGCTTTCCGTGCTAGACGACCTGCGACTTAAAGCAGATAAAAAAGATCCCTGTGCCCTGGTGCTGCTTGACCTCTCCGCGGCATTTGATACGGTCAATCATGACCTACTACTGTCGCGGATGTGGGACTTCGGTATCCAGGGCACGGCCCATGCCTGGCTGACCTCGTTCCTCAGTGAACGGGTTCAGAGAGTACAGCTGGATGACCTGGGTTCAGAGGCAGCAAGGATCATATGTGGAGTCCCACAGGGCTCGGCCCTGTCACCCTTGATGTTTAATGCATATCTGCAACCCCTTATCTCATCATTAAATCAGATGGACTGCAGTATATACAACTACGCTGATGACACACAGATCATCATTCAAATTGGTAACACTCCAACAGCAGATCAGAAATTGCAAAACATCCTAAAATTTACCGTAAATTGGATGACGGCAAATTCATTAAAGATTAATCCTGATAAGACTGAGGTGCTGGCAATTACGACAACATCTAGCCCTTGGAGTGACCTCTTATGGCCCACTGAATTAGGAAACCCCCCAGTACCTGCAGAAGCAGTCAAAAGCCTAGGCATAGTTTTAGATGCCAACCTCACTATGTCTGCCCAGGTCTCAGCTGTAGTGGGCACTTGCGTGGGCCTAATGAGACAACTGCGAAAATTGTCCCCCATCTTGACGATGGACACTCTCAGGAGAGCAGTATCAGCATTAATCCTGGCACGGCTGGACTACGGCAATGTTATGTATGTCGGTACTCCACAAAAGCTGATGAACAGACTCCAGATTGTCATGAACGACGCGGCCAGACTCATTTTTAATAAACCAAGAAGGTCCCATGCCACCCCCCTTCTCCGCAAACTTCATTGGCTGCCAGTGAAACAGCGGGCCAAGTTCAAGGGCCTATGCATTACGCATAAAGCCTTATACGGGCAAGCCCCTAAATACATCAAGGAACGTCTTGTCCCGTATGCCCCTAGCAGGAATTTACGATCAGTAGAGGCCGCACTGTTGGTCTGCCCACGGTTCAAACTGTCCTCTCTAAGAAGGGCGCACTTTCTCCTACACAATTCCCAGGGCATGGAATAAACTGCCAGAGAACCTGCACAAAACAAAAAGTCTGCTGCCCTTCAGGAAAAAGCTAAAAACTGTGCTGTTTCAGGAGGCATGGGGTACCATCTAGCTTGCTTCCCTTACAACTCTGTGTCCACTCTCCGCTAAGCGCTTAGAGACCCCTGGGTGATAAGGCGCTATACAAATCCAAAATACAAATACAAATACAAACAAAACAACGTTAGTTATTTAATATAAAACATACTTGCAAATGCAACATAAAGCACATAGCGTTAGTCCCGTGTAATGGTGTATGGAATTTTACTCTAGGTTGATTTAGTAACACAAATCATGCAAAAACCCATTAATATAATTAATCAAGTTATGGGAGATTAACATCACGAGCCAGAATAAAATTATTTCTGAAACTCGCTCCATCACTTCCTTGAGGGAAGATCTCACAACCATGAAGCGAGTGCTGTCTGCGGACCAGAGAGGGGCGCAACGGGACATGGACTCCTTGGGAGAGAGGGTTAACTCCATGGAGGATCATGAATCAAGCAAGGCGGAAGAAATCGAGAGCCTCCAGCAGTAAGTCATCCGCGTATGGGAGCAAAATCTGGACCTCCAAGCGCACACGGAGGACCTGGAGAACAGGTCCCTTCGCAACAACATCCGTATCCGAGGAATTGCGACAGGGCTTGAGGACACTAACATCGAGGTCATGGTGGTGGACAATGTCTGTGCGCTCCTTGGTGAGCCAGAAGAGTTCTCCATCAAGCTGGACCACACACATAGAGTAGGGCCTTGACGGGGCACCTCGGTCCCTCCGGCGGACATATTAAGCTTAGTCCATGATTATGAACTGAAGGAACAGATCCTACGAACAGCCAGAGATGCGCCTACCTTTAAATTGAAGGACCAGAAACCTACCTTATATCAGGACTTAGCAGCCTCGACCCTATTGAAAAGAAAAGCGTTCCGGCCTATCATTGCTCATCTGCGAGCCATTGGTGTGTCGTATTCCTGGGGCCACCCATTTATACTGATATTCCCCCTCAAAGGTGAGCTCCATCGAATCCGATCGGTTACTGAGGCCAGCAAGCTCCAGTGCATTGTGGACCACACGGAAGAGGAGGCTCCACCAAGCACATCTAATGGAAATAAGAGAAGCGGCCATGGGTGGACTGGGATCAAATCTCCCGCACGCTCACTGAAACCAGTCCCAGCCACCATGTCCAAGGAGCGCCAAGCAGTCCTAGCGTCCCTCACAGGAGAATCATCCAGTGGCGGCCACCCGGAGTAACTGGAGGCAAAAAGCGGACACAACAACACCTCCTCTGCTTAAACTCTACACAACAGCTTGGGTGGGCCTGGGCGGGAGCTGGGAGACACCAGCCACAGGCACCCCTTCTCATTCCCCTTTCCCTCTCACGAGTCAGGGTATAGACCTCGGACCACACACATCACAAGATGTTGGATATTAGTTCCCTGGAACTCTGCTGTTAGGACACTCTTGTTGGGGTTTTTCACTTTTCTTTCATTGTAATTGCTTTTTTTCCTGGGTCAGGGTCCTATTATGGCTCCCCAGAGGTGGCGGACGATTACGGAGCAAACACACCGCATAGTCTAGGGGGCGTTAGTTGGGAAGGCATGGAGGCACACCAGTTCATTATGCAGGACCTCCAGAGGCCCCCAGGCGTGCCGGATGAGCTTAAAATCCTCACCCTATTTGTGAAGGGCCTGAATAGCCCTTTAAGAGAAAGGCCGTACTGTCCTACCTAGAGCACTCAGCAGCAGAAATCTGTTTACTGCAGGAAACTCATATCCTAGCTAAAGAAACAGACAGACTTAGATCCAGGGCTTTCCCTCAGCAAACTCTCTCCTCACCCACTAATAAAATGTTTGTTTAGGGGCAAAGTTGGGGTAAAGCAGCCGGAGATTAAGGAAAGGCTACTAGCAGACACAATCACCATTAACACACACGACTACACCATTGGCTCAATATACGCACCCAACGAGGGCCAAGAGGCATTCCTTAAGAAGGCGGTAATGGACCTTGCTGCCTCCCTGGACCAAGTACTCCTTTTGTGAGGCAACCTTAATTTATTGTTCAATAACCAACTGGATCACTCTGCACAACGTCAAGGAGCGACTGGAGCATTTACACGAGTGAGGGGGAGTGGTTGCAGGAACTGGGCATGGTTGACTTGTGGTGCTACATGGACTCAAATGACCAAAACTACACCTTTTATTCACATGTACACAAAACGTACGCCATAATCGATGACTTCATCAGCTCTCGCTCCTTACTCTCTCACATAGGATCCTCAGATATTGAACCGCGCTCACACTCAGACCACACGGCGTTGACTCTCATGCTTACTCTCCCCCTCCCAGGAAGAACCTTGTTCACTTTGCAGATACGGGAAACCTTGTTGCACTACACAGAAGTGACAAAACTGGTGGATAAAGCCATAAAAGAATATCGCACTTTTAATGACACTCCTGATATTTCAGTTACCACACTCTGGGAAACGCTCAAAGTGTTCGCCAGGGGGGAATTCATAGCTATATTCGCAGCAGATAACAGAATCAGGAAAGAGAGATGGAGGGAGCTTACTGACCAAGCCTGAGAACTAGAACACATTCACAAGCAGATGGGGCCCCACAAGTGTGGCGACAGTTGGAGGCGGCCTGCCAACAACTCGCAGGTATCGATCTAGACAGGGCCAAATACGCTGCACTGAGATTGCATCCCTCCTACTACATGGGTGGCAACCGATGTGGGGGCATCTTAGCTCTGGGCAACAACGCCAGTTGAACGCAGTTCGTGCAATATGCGACTGAGCTGGTAATGAACTCACTGATGACACGGCCATTGCACAGGAACTCCACACAACGAGTAGCAGAGCAGGACTCACTCTCTTATGTGCAAGGAGCCACTCTCCCAGGGCTCACCCCGGACCAAGCTGCTAGTCTGGATGACCCCATTCGAATAGAAGAAGTTATCTCGGCTAGAGCACGTTTAAAACACACAAGTCTCCCGGCTCAGATGGCTTCTCTAACATTTTTTACAAGGCCTTCTGTGCTTCATTGGCCCCTATCCTCACTAGATTATTTGACTTGATAGGAGACAGTGGGAACATTCCGCCTTCGATGCTTGAAGCTTCAATAGTAGTGATCCCAAAACCAGACAAGGATGCTAGGTACTGTGTTTCTTTCAGACCAATATCCCTCCTGAATGTCGATCTGAAGCTTTTCGCAGGTATACTAGTGGCACGCCTGGGCCCAATGATGCCAGGATTGATAGACCCAGACCAGTCTGGCTTCGTAGCCACCAGACAATCTAGCGACAATATGAGATGGATACTTCATCTCCTAGATAAAGCACAACGCCAAAACACAAAATGGGTCATGATATCAATTGATGCCGAAAAGGCTTTCGATCGGGTGGACTGGGGAATCCTGAAAATCATACTGGCACGGTTTGGGATTAGTGAACGCTTTTCTGGGTGAGTGTTCAGTGGCTACAGTCAGCCAAAGGTCACAGTGTCAGTCAACAGGAGTTTCTCTGAACCCTTCCAGATCTTGCGGGGCATGAGACAGGGATGCCCTCTCTCTCCGTTGCTTTTTGCACTTTACATGGAGCTGTTGGCACAGAGGGTGTGGGAGGAACCGCGGATCCATGAAGTGCGATTTGAGAGGGGACTCTCACGCCATCAGTCTATCCGCCGATGATGTGGTCTCTACGCTGGAGGAACGTCAGACTTCGGTTCCCCCCTTCTTCGCCGAGCTAGAGAAATTCGCACAGGCCTCTGGCTTCAAAATCAACGTGGCAAAGTCATAGGCTAAGGGGTTTTTGCTCCGACCGTCCAACACAGAGACCCTAGCATGCTTAATTCTGCTCTGATGGGACGCCGGGTCTATCCCATATCTCGGTATTTAACTCACGAATTCGAATCCTAACACTGTAGCCCTGAATTACAAACGGCACCCGTCCCAGGTGCGCAGAGAGCTGGGAAGGTGGGAACCCTCCGGTTTCTCCTGGTTGGGATGGGTGGCGACAGTTAAAATGGATATACTGCCCAAAATACTATATATTTTTCAAACTCTGCCCATAGAGCCCCCCCTGGAGTACTTAAACAGCTGCAGAAAGAAATCTGTTCGTTTGTATGGGCCAATAAGAATCCCTGTATGAGTAGGGAACTGAGCTATAGACCACCCAAAGACGGTGGACTGGGAGTCCCAAATTTGATTAGCTACTTCCAGGCCACCTAACTGCGAGTCCTACTAGAATGGTTGCGTAGTGAGTCGGAGAAACACTGGCTCTTCATGGAGTGGGTGCTCGTGGGATGAGCTTTATGGGCGGTCCCCTTTCTAAGTAAAACACAACGCCCAGAAGGCATATATAACTCACCAGTTATCCATACCACCCTACGGACATGGGATTCCACGATGACCAAGTATGAGCTAACTTCATTCCTATCACCGCTAACCCTCATAGATGGAAACACAGACTTCCCCCCTGGAATACACCAGAGGGAGTTTGGTCGCTGGCAGGCCCAGGGCTGTCGGTCCATTGGACATTTGTTTGATGCAGAGGGCCCTCTCACATTTTAGGACCTCCGATCCATATTTGCTTTGCCCAAGTCCGAAAGATATCAGTTCCACCAAGTTAGACACTGGATTCTGCACCCTTCAGTGTGTCTAGGGCCCAGAGACAGCTTACGTCATATGAGATGTGGCTCCACACCAAAACAACAAATGCACACTGAACTCTATCACATGCTGCGGCCACCCGAACAGGATGCCCCTACACCGGGGCAACTGAGGTGGGAAGCTGAACGTGGCCGAACCCTCTTGCAGAAGGAATGGGGGGACATTTATTATTGCACGCGCCACACAGCAAGGAACGTCTTGAGTATTGAGACTGCGACTAAAATAGTCACCTTCTGGTATCACACCCCACCCAGAAAACACAGATGTAACCCCAGCCGCCCCTCGCATTGCTGGCGACGATGCGGAGCAGAGGGCACTTTGACTCACCTCTTATGGGAATGCCCACAATTTTCCACATATTGGGAACAAGTCCTATCTGACATTGATAATCATTTTGATATGCAAATCCCACGCTTCACAGCATACATAGTCTTTTTTTTTTTTATAAATCTTTTTATTAAACATACATCACTTTAAGAAACATTAAAGGGGATTCAAAATATCCAAGCACTACAGTGATACTGATGGAATCATGGTACATCATTACATGGAAGGAAAATGTCATGGGCGAAGTATATCATCATGTTAAATATAACGAGGAGGCAAACATATTTCTCCCTGGTACGTATTCCACGGGCCCCAGACACAGGACCACTTTTTGGGGCAGCCCCTAGCCAAGTATACCGTCTTCTCCCGGTACATACACCAGTCGAGATCTGTTTCCAAAGCTTCTATTGTGGGTGGTTGTGTTGCGCCCCATAGCTGTGCAATATTTTGTTTCGCCAGCATGAGCCCTAATGTGGCTCACTGTGTCTGATGAATGTTCAGGTCAGCTGGTTCCCAAATGTTTAACAAACATCTTCTCACCTACGGAAGGAGATTAACAGAAAGCACAGAATTGATGATATCATGTACCCTACTCCAGAAAGAGCTTATGGAAGCACACTCCCAGATTATGTGCATAAAGGTTCCCAAGAGCCCACACCGCCTCCTGCACTTACCACTGTCTGCCCTCCCCATGTGCATAGGACGGGAGCCTGTAACATACACCCTATGAAGGATTTTGAATTGCTCTAGTCTAAGTCGTGCAGGGATGGCAACTACTCTGGGGGAAGACACTGCCTCTTGCCAGTACTCATCATCCAACTCTATCCCATCTCTTAGCCATTTCTCCCGCAATAGTTGTGGGGGTCCTTCATGTTGTTTATTAGTTTTTTTATACGTTGGGGAGATAGCTTTTTCAGGTATATGATCGTCAAATATTCTGTCATCCAGGGGTGAGGAGTCAGGAGGATCAGAGCCCTGTGGTATGTGAGAATAGAGTGCATGAAGTACCTGAGCATATCTAAAATATTCAGTCCCTGCCAATTCAAACTCTCTCTGCAGCTCATCAAATAGACTGACTTCACTCTTCCCCCAAACAACTTTGATACATGAAATACCGATGAGGTCCCACCTATCAAACCCTTTTGACCTCCATAGACTGCCAAGTCTCTCAGAATTCAGCAGTGAGGTTGCTAATGTCAACCTGGTACCCTACTCAAGTGTGTTAGTGGCGTCATGCCAAGCATACATAGTCTTAAGCTTACCCAACAAGCTCACTTTTCCTCTCAAATCTCGCAGAGGCAGGCAGATGGGTCTGGCACTGGGAACGGCACATCAGAATATACTGATTTACTGGGGCACAGACAGGACTCCAACACGCCAAGGCTGGCTTAGTAGGTTATGGACCGTGCTAGGTATGGAGCGCATTACACTCACACTACAGGGTGACGGAACCTCGTTTGCAGACTACTGGCGCCCATTTTTAGCTTTACTCAGTACAGAGATGAGGGAACTCACTTGCCCCAGGTATCTGCACTTACTGCGGCTCCCAGAACTCACACAAGACCCTACCCTACCCCACACGGCAGTTCTGACACAAAGGCGGTAAAGACTAAATAGCGGCTGAGCATTCAGGTTAGACGGATTGATGTAGAGAACTAGAATGTAAACAGTGGCGACACACAGTCGCATTAGACCCAGGAGAACAGAACTTTACTGTCTTTTACTTTTTTCTTTTCCTCTTCTTGATTTCCTATCTACTTTGTAGGGGAGTGGATGGGAGGGAGGGATAGGGACTCTTGCCAAATATTGTTTTCTAAACTATGTTTAAGGCCATACAATGTCTTACTGCTACTCTGGCTTCTATATCAATGGCATGGCTTGGTTATAAATTGTTCAATAAAAATGATTTAAACATAAACAATTGTTTTTAATGCACTGATATGATCTGATATACTAAGTTAAAACGGTTCTGCATGTTAATGAAGTACACTTTTTTAATTTTGAAGAGATTTTACCATATTTGTCTACGTTTTTTACAAGATGTCTTTAAAATGAAGGTGTTCCTAAAGTTAAGCAGTGCAGGACACCCTAGTTACTTCCTTTCTGTAACTTGCCAATTTATTTAACATCTGTACAGTGCTAGTGCAGAGATGAGTGAACAGCAGCCCAGTGCTTCTGTTGATCAATGGGCCACATGTAAAGGTCAGGCAGGCCGCAGGCGGCATTGAATATTATCGGTCTATACCAATCTGTAACTTGTGAGGCCTTAGCCCCTCTTTCTGAATTGGAACCAGTATTATAAATGACAATACTACCAAATACAAAACTGTTTTAACACATCTTGCCAGGGTAGGGTAAGAAACTGGATTTCTGGAAGCAAATATGAAAATCTGGAGGTCAATGGCCCTATTCACAAACTGCATTTTGTAGTGTCCCTAATAACATTACTGCTAGCATTAATAACAGTAGTACTACTATTATACCTCAAAATGCTATTCACAGACCTATGTGTGGAGGTCTCCACCTGTGCCTCCCCTAACTTTTATGGGCAGAGATCTCCTCCCCAACCGGGAGTGGCTGGAAAATGGAGTATACTCACTGCTAAAGGAGAGCGGTTAAGGGAGGAGAAAGAAGGGGTGAAGGGAGGTTTGTGAACAGTTTTAGGGAGAGACATGCACCTACCCATTGAAGAGTAAGCCCATTCCTATTCACAAACTGCAGATCTAAAATGATTACTGCCAAAAAAGATTCAGAGCTGGAGTAAGTCCATCACCACCCGCGGTCACTCACAGGTACTGCAACACCATCCCAAGAAAATAATGGAAGAAACTAAAATAAAACTCTTAGGGAAAAATATGAAATGAAGAAATTACATTTATTTATTTAAACCATTAAAAAAAATATATACATACAATGCATTTTATAAAAAATATTTTAATAACTTTTTTTGTCAATTTTAAAATAAATATATTTCAAAAATAATAAATTAAGTTAATTTGATACCTAACTTTTAGCAACTTTTAATACATAATAAATACATTAAAATATTTTACTTTAGGCAGATTACTTTTTTTATCCATCTTTAAAAAAATATTTAATTTATAATGTTTAAATTAATATAAGTATATATTTGAAAATGTTGTTAGTAGTGGTGTATGATTTTTATTTAATTAGTCTACCTTTGGAATACATATATAAACTTAATTTCGATTAACATTTAACGTACACATATTTTAAATGGATTATTTTAAACTCTGATTTTCTTTTTAAAATATACCTATACCGTACCAATGGGAGAAATCAGCCCAGATTGTGGAGGTCTCCACCAAGTGTACATAACACATCAAATACCATTGTAAAGTCACTGCTAGAAGTAGCTTTACAATTATATATTACGTTTTTACTGATTCCATCCCCTGTTGGGTGCATTTTTTAGTAACTTTACACTTGTGAATGATGAGTATCCAAAAGTAGTAAAGTTACTCAAAAGTATAAGAGTAAACTTACATGTGTAGAATTGCTCATGTGTAAGTTTACCTTTGTGAAGCTGATGTTCTTCATTTGTATTCTTTTGAGCAGAGAACAAAACACAACTTTGGTTAAGAAGGCAAACATGGATATATATATGACAAATATTGTCAGTGTTTGTTCTTCTCGTAATCTGACATCCAATATTCTTTGTATGATATTAGACTAAGTAACATTCCAAGCTTGGCAGAGAGGAGTTTAGGTGAAAGAATATCAATGCCTGCCCCAGCATAAGAACAACTTGGAACGTGGAAGCAAAATGAGTGAGTGGAAAAGATGTGAATAGCTGCCATGAGTGCCCAACTGTATTGTTGTCTGGATCCCTAATGCTGATTTTTTTGTCATAGGCGTACACGGATCATGTAAGTGAGCCATGACATATACCTGTCTTCTGGACTGCAGTCTTGTTGGACCACAGCTCTACCCAGGAGTTGAGAGGAGGAGGAGGAGGTCATTCCGGGACTTAGCGATGAGGTATGAGGAGGAGGGTCCTCACTCCTCCACTGTTGCTTTGGCAAATGCAGGGTGTATGTGAGGAAGAGTTAGGAAGAGCGCAGTGTCTGGAGGGTTGATGGAAGTTCATTCAGTCAAGTCAAGTCAAGTCAGAAAATTTATATAGCGCACTACATACCCAGAGGGTCTCAAGGCGCTTGAGGAAGGGTGGGGAATTAATTGTCGAAGATCCAGGTTTTAAGTTGCTTTCTGAAGGCTGGGTGGTTTTGAGTGAGGCGGAGGTGAGTGGGGAGGGAGTTCCATGTTTTAGCCGCTAGGTAGGAGAAGGATCTTCCTCCCATGGTGGATTTGTTGATGCGTGGAACCGCGGCTAAGGCTTGGTTGGAGGAACGTAGCTGGCTGGAGGCGGAGTAGAAGGATAATCGCGTGTTGAGGCATTCTGGTCCAAGTTCGTAGAGGGCTTTGTGTGCGTGGGTGAGGAGGCGGAACGTTATCCTCTTATTAACAGGTAGCCAGTGGAGGTCTTTTAGGTGGCCTGAAATGTGGTCATTATGCGGGATGTCTAGTATGAGTCTGGCTGATGCGTTTTGTATGCGTTGGAGTTTTCTCTGAAGTTTAGCGGTGGTACCGGCGTATAGGGTGTTTCCGTAGTCCAGGCGGCTTGTAACTAGTGCATGGGTGACCGTTTTTCTAGTTTCGGTGGGGATCCAGCGAAATGTTTTTTTGAGCATGCGGAGGATGTTGAAGCAAGATGATGAAACTGCGTTGACTTGTCTGGTCAAGGATGATGCCTAGGTTCCATGCGTGACCCGTTGGAGTGGGTGCTTTTCCTAGGGCCGCTGGCCACCAGGAGTCGTCCCAGGCGGATGGGGAAGTACCTAAGATGAGGACTTCTGTTTTATCTGAGTTAAGTTTAAGACGGCTGTGTTTCATCCACTCGGCTACTTCTTTCATTCCTTCATGTAGGTTGGTTTTAGCGGTGTCTGGATCATTGGTGAGGGAGAGGATCAGCTGAGTGTCGTCAGCGTAGGAGATGATGTTGAGGTTGTGTTGAGGTGCGATGTCCGCGAGGGGGCTCATGTATACGTTGAAGAGGATGGGGCTGAGTGAAGAGCCTTGTGGCACGCCGCAGATGACTTCGGTGGACTCCGACTTGAACGGTGGGAGGCGGACTCTCTGGGTTCTTCCGGTGAGGAATGATATTATCCAGTCCAGAGCTTTTCCTTGTATTCCGGTGTTGTTGAGGCGTTGTATGAGGGTGCTGTGGCAGACTGTGTCGAAGGCTGCGGAGAGGTCAAGGAGGATGAGGGCGACTGTGTCTCCATTGTCCAGTAGTGTTCGAATGTCATCTGTTGCTGCGATGAGGGCGGTCTCTGTGCTGTGTTTGGCTCGGAAGCCGGATTGTGATGGATCGAGGGATTTGTTGGCTTCGAGGAAGGCGGCGAGCTGGTTGTTGACAGCTTTCTCGATGACTTTGGCCGGGAATGGTAGGAGCGAAATGGGGCGGTAGTTTTTGAGTTCGGTGGCATCAGCTGTGGGTTTTTTCAGGAGGGCGCTGAGTTCGGCGTGTTTCCAGCTTTCTGGGAAGGTGGCGGAGTTGAGGGAGCAGTTGATGACGTCTCGGAGGTGTGGTGCTATGATGGAGTCTGCTTTGTTGAAGATGTGGTGAGGACATGGGTCTGTGGGGGATCCTGAGTGGATGGAGTTCATCAGTCGAATGGTGTCCTCAGTGGAGATAGGGTTCCAGTCATTAAGGATGTTCAAGGACGGTGAAGGTGCGGTGGAAGGTTGGGTATGTTGGTCTTCGGGATGGTTGTCGAAACTGTTGTGGATATCTGCGATTTTGTCGTGGAAGAACGAAGCTAGGGAGTCGCAAAGAGTTTGCGAGGGAGTGATGTCGTTGGAGTTGGCAGTGGGGTTGGTAAATTCTTTGATGATGTTGAATAGTTCCTTGCTGTTGTGGGCGTTGTTGTCAAGTCGGTCTTTAAATGCCGCTTTCTTGGTGGTTCGGATCAATTGGTGGTGTAGGCGGGTGGCGTTTTTGAAGGCGTCCTTGGTGCTGGTGTTTGGGTCTTTTTTCCAGGCCTTCTCAAGGGAGCGACAGAGTTTCTTGGATTTCTTAAGCTCATCGTTGAACCAGGGGGCCTTTTTGCTGCCTAGTTTGGATTTACGTTTTTTCAGAGGTGCTAGGTTGTCTGCGCTATTGGTTAGCCATTGAGTGAGGTTAATGGCTGCTTGATTGGCGTTCGATGAGTGGGTCGGGGGGTTTTGAAGAAGCGATGAGGAGATCTGGTCGATGGTGATTTTGTTCCATTTTCTTTGTAGAGTGGGATGAGGGTGATTGTGGGTTGTGGTCTTATTGTAGACAAAGTGAACGCATCTGTGGTCGGTCCAGTGAAGAACTGAAGTGTGATTGAAGGAGATGTGTTTGGAGGTGAAGATAGGGTCGAGTGTGTGTCCTGCGTTGTGGGTTGGGGTGTTAACTAGTTGTTTGAGTCCGAGGTTGGCGAGGTTGTCCATAAGGGTGATGGTGTTGCTGTCGTTGCTCTTGTCCAGGTGGAAATTGAAGTCTCCCAGTAGAATGTAGTCCTCGGAGGGGAGGGCGTGTGGGGTGATGAAGTCAGAGATGTCTTCACTGAATTGTGCACGGGGGCCTGGTGGCCTGTAGAGGAGTGTGCCTCTGAGTGTGGTCTTGGGGTCGGTGTGAATCTGGAAGTGAAGGTGTTCGGCGTTAGCGAGGTTGTCGTCGGAGCTGGTTGAGATGTGGATGGAATTCTTATGGACGATAGCGATGCCTCCTCCTGTTTGCTTGATGCGGTCTTTTCGGATCGCAGCTCTGGTGACTGAATTGCTGTTTGAAATAATAGCGCTTGTGCAATATTGATTTTTGAGAAGCCCTCCTTCATTGAGGGCATTGCGCTGGGTTTCGCTTTGAATCCCTCCCACCATTTTGTTGTTGTGCTTTCCCCTGGCCCGCCTCCCCGCTACCGCCTCCCAGCTGACCCTCCCACTCACGAACAGAGGGATCTCCACCCCCCAGGCAAGACTGTGACCACCTGGACCTCGTCCCGAACGGTCGCTCCCCCGCGCTCCCACAGCTGAAGCACCTTCACACAGCACTCGTGTCTCTGCACTCGTGTCTGGTATTGAATTGACATCTCTTCTGGACAGGGAGCCAGTGGAGCTTCTTGAGGTGGGGGGGTAATGTGGGTTCGTTTGGGGAGGTCAAGTATGAGTCTGGCCGCTGAGTTCTGTATGGTCTGGAGTCTCTTCAGGAGGTACATGGGGATTCCTACATAAAGTGCATTGCTCGTGACGTGGGCTTAAGTGATGGTCCATCTGGTGTCGACGGGGAGCCATCTGAAGATCTTCTGGAGCATGCGATGAGGGAAGAAACCAGCGGAGAAGACTGCGTTGATCTAGTTTTTCAATGATAAGCTTGCTGTCCAAGATAATGCAGAGGTTGCAGATATGGTCAGTCGGGGTGGGTGAGGGTCCTAGTTTGGAAGGTCATCCGGAGTTGTTCCATGGGATGGTGTTGTTTCCAAAGATCAGTGTTGAGCTGTAGACAGTTGTCTTTCAACCAGTCTGCGATGCACATATGGACGTTGACGATTATGGTGGAAGGAGCTTCTGATAGTGAGAGGATGAGCTAGGTGTCGTCAGTGTAGGATATGATGTGTAGTCCATGGGTCCTGATGATGTTGGCCAGTGGGGTTATGTAAGTGTTGAATTGTGTGGGACTGAAAGACGAGCCTTGAGGGCCACACAGATGATGCTCTTGTGTTCTGAGGTGAAAAGTTATGTTATGTTATGTTATGTTACGTTATGTTATGTTATGTTATGTTATGTTATGTTATGTTATGTTATTTATTTTCTTCTATAGCGCACGGCTACTCCCAAGAGCATCCCGGCGCTTTGGCGAAGAGAACTAGATACAGAGTAACAACACAACAGCTAAAAACTGAGGGAAATCAAGAGCTACTATTGGACAAAAAGCCAGGTCTTCAGTGATTTCCTAAAAGCTAGAAGGCTGTTTGCCTTTCTCAGAGACAGAGGTAGCTCATTCCAACCCCGAGGAGCCAGATAGCGAAAAGACCGACCACCTATTCTGGAACGCTTGATGGCAGGCACTACCGCTTTGGCCAAAGAGGCTGACCGCAAAGCCCTATTAGGCAGATAGAAAGATAGGCGTTTCCCAATATACTTGGGGCCTACACCGTGCAGGGCTTTAAAAGCCAAGGTCAGGCTTTTAAATAGGATTCTCTTGGGAATGGGCAACCAGTGCAAAGCTTTAAGCAACTCAGCAGCGCTGGCCCGTCTCGGGAGACCAAAAATGGCACGAGCTGCCGAATTCTGCACCACCTGCAGGCGGGTCAAAAGATGTTTGGGTAGGCCCAAATAGAGGGCGTTCGCGTAATTCTAACGCGACCCTATAAGAGCCTGCACAATGTTTTTTTTGTGTTGGAGTGATAGCAAAGGGAGTAACTTCCTGAGCATCCTAAGAATACCAAAACATTTCCCAGAGAGCCCAATAATCTGGGGTCTGAAAGAAAGGTCACAGTCGATCACAATTCCAAGATTTTTCGCTTTGGAAGAGACATTGTCCGGGGGAAACATGTCCTGCAGCCACCAGGCCTTCCAGCTGGGATCCGGTGTACAGCCAAAGAAGAGCAGTTCCGATTTATTGTTGTTGCGTTTTAGGCCATGCCTGCCGGAACCACTCAAAGACAGCATCAAGGCAGTTCCTAATCCGTATGCCGTCGAAAGCCCCACCTCTGTCACATGAGAACAGAAGCTGGGTGTCGTCAGCATAGGATATAATCTGGGCGCCGAAGGATTCCCAGATTATATGGGAATAAAGTGGTAGGTGGATCCTCTGGGTTCTTCTTGTGAGGAAGGAGGCGATCCATTTGAGCATGTTCGCTTGAATTCCGATGTGGTGAAGTCTCATGATTATGGTTTGGTAGGATACTGTGTTGGATTCTGTTGAGAATATGAGGAGGATCAGGGTGCTGTTTCTCCCTAACCAAGGAGGGTTCTGATGTCGTCAGTGGTGCCGATCAGGGTGGTTTCTGTGCTGTGGTTGGTGCGGAATCCCGATTCGGAGGTGTCCAGAAGATTGCTGTTCTCCAGGTGTTCCGTGAGTTGGCAGTTGATGGCCTTTTCAATGGCTTTTGTGGGAAAAGGGAGCAGAGAGATGGGACGGTATTTATTGCGTTCACTGGGGATGGTGAAAGGTTTCTTGAGAAGAGGTTTGACTTCTTCATGTTTCTATTGTTCGGGGAAAGTGGCTGTGGTGATGATGGTGCGTTGAAAATGGTGGTGAGTTTGTTGCAAATCCTCTTGCCCATGAGATTGAAGATGTGGAGGGAACAGGGGTCTGTGGGTGCTCCTGATTGGATAGAATTCAGGATGGCTGCGGTGTCTTGAGTGGTGAGCTAGTCCCAGGTGGTGAGAAGGTTGTTGAGGTGGGGGTCTGTGGGAGAAGGGTGGCTTAGTATGTCGGTAATGGTCAGCTGGGTTGCGAAGTTTTTATAGATGGTGAAAATCTTGTCCTGAAACAAGGTGCAGAGCTCCTGTGAAGGGGTAATGATATTTCCGGTGTGCTGTGAATGCATGCTGAGTGCAGAAATACCTGCACTGGTACATTGCAAGGAGACCTTGGCTCCATTTTAGGAAGCACAGGCCTGCCTGTTGAAAACATGAGGAGTAGAGGAATCTTTCCCAGACTGAATCTTATATTGCTGAATTTTCTGTACACTGGGTGAGACAAACACTGGACGAGGGGGAGCCAGGCTCTCCCTGTGAATTTCAACGGGCTCTTTGATTCAGTGACAGATCACAAGGAAAGGGCCTGGACATATCTCAGGAAGAGGGCGATGAGGCTGATAAGGGAATTATAAAGGGTAAAGCAGAGGGCCCGGGATTAACCTTTTATGAATGGATCACTCTGGCTGACATCCAGGTGTGAACTCTATTGTGGGTTATTCAGCTTCTGAGTCCTGCCTGCTATGACAGACACCATTCAGGAGGAAGGATGAAGTGGAGAGATGTTCATATCAAAGAAGCAGAATCCAAACATAAAACATCAAAGGGCCAGACTCTAAATCACATTTTGCGTCTGGGAAAGAACTATAAGTAGGGGAGATTGAGGCCACATAGTTTGTCATCGGACAAGCAGCAAACCGGCTGCATGAGGAGGAGAAGCTCTGCAAGAGTTCTGCCTGTGACCAGGACTCGGGCCTAGCCTGCTAGTTTCCCTGCTGGGTTAGGGGACATCACCCAGGTAAACCAAGATCATCTGCCCTGGAGTCTGCAGCACTAGTACATGCCTGCTTGCCAAGACCTGTGTGACTGTGAGGGAGAGGAGCATGTTGGAGGGGGCGAGATCCAAGAAGAACCGAGATGTGTGGGACTCCTGAGTGAGTTATGAGGAACAGTGCCATGCTGATCACGCCATTGCTTGTGTGCTGCTTTGTGACCCTAGACGACCCCCTATGCCACAAGGGACCACCGTGCATCAAGGACTGTGCCACATCTATCTGGCCGTCGCCTGTGTGCTGCATTGTGCACTTTGCCAACCCTGTTTGCCAACCCTGTGTGCCATCCCTGTGTGCCAACCCTGTGTCCCTGGGCATGAAGCATAGTGCTGCATCGATTGGTCCAGCGTCTGTGTGTAGAGTTGTTGAAGTGGTGACCCCGTATGCAGGAGGGGCCACTGTGTGCAGAGAAACTGCATTGAATTGAACAGACTGTCACCCGAGTGCGGGATGTTGCTGTGACCATATGGGCCAGGAGGGGTCATGGAGGAGACAACCTGAGGCCAATGTGACCAGACAGTGAGGTTCGTTGGAGTGACCCCGTATGCCGAGGGGGTAACTCAAAACGCTGAGGCCAGAGGTCCGGGTCATTGCCCGTGACCCCAACTTGCTGCTACAAACAAGACGAGGGAGGCTTCATGTGCGAAAAGGCCTGAGGAGACACCGTCAGAGCCCTGTTGGAACAAGGGGAATGCCCCTATTCCCAAGAAAGGAAGAAGAAGATTTACTGAGTTTGGCTGGAGCAAGAGCAACTTCGATCGTCAGGACGCTGCTTATCGTGGCTCAGGAGAAAGACAGAGAGAGAGAGAGAGAGAGAGAGCGAGAGAGAGACTGCGCCTGCCAGGACCTGTGTGACTGAATGCGGGTAGCCTGACTTTGCCGATCTGGGCTAGGACTGCACTGTACAGCTGTCAGGTTTCGTATTGCAAAAGTGGGTAAGCAGATAACTGGGCCTACCAAGCCCTGGGGAATATACCACCTTTGGTTTTTGCAACTCTACTTAACTCAGAGACTATATCTTATTGACTGAGTCCAAGAGGGGGAATAGGGCCCAGTAGTTTATATTTAGGCTTTCCTGTTTTCAGTGTCTATTTTTGGTAAATTCTGGGGGAGATGAAGGGGTGTGGGGGGGGAGTTAGTGTTTTCAAGCGATTTCAAAACCTTAAAAAAACAGTGGTTATCAGTGGTTACACATTTTTGCGCCAATACAAACAACAAAAAACTGTGTTTTTCTGGTGTTTATGGAACTTTTTGCTTGTATTATGGCTTGCTTTCTGCACTGATAGTGCATGGTATGTAGACAGTGTACGTACAGTGTAAATGAGGTCCAAATACATTTTTACATGTCAAACTTATCATAGTACACCATACAATACTTCTTCAGTGAGTCATGCACACTCACTCTTTCCTTCTCATGTTCACTTTTATCTGTGAAAAGGCCCTAGGAACATTGGCACTTGAGACAAACAACGCCAAAATATCCACTATACAATTTGCTAACTCTGGCCACTGACATAGCTTTCCATGCCAATATTGGTGCACCTAAAGATTGTGATTCTCTGCAACAGGTTCTGCAACACATGCATTAAACTGGGCACATATGCCATCGAAGTTATTGAAGCGGTCAAAAATGAGGCAACACTTTTGAAACTCCTGAGAAAATTTTCCTTTATGGAAGGTATCTATAACTTGTGCAGAGTACCACAGTGTGGCGTCATTGACTTCAAATGCCATGGTTGGTGAAGGGCTATTTCTCATACATTGTAAAATAAAAATTCAGAAATTGCTCCTCAACATTTCTTTGCTTACCAAGTGGCAACATTCTAACCTGGAAAATGTTGCAGTGCCAAAGTCACTAAAAGTGTCACCCAGCCTACTGTCAAGGAGATGTTTCACATCTGCACCAAAAATGAGGAACTCTTGGCAGACAAGGGCGTTTTCAGACTCTAGTGTTTTTATTATGTCCACTACAGCAGTCATGCTTTCCTGTAAAAATCTAAGAATGCAGTAGAGTGTACTTTTTTTCAAATCACTAACAATATATGACTAACGATCCTCACATTTCTTGCCTTTGGTATCATCACTCAGCAAAAGTTCGGTAGACGGTTGCCTCAAGGATAATATAGCATTCATGGCCTCTAGGACTGAGAACCACCAGCTAAGTAAACACAAGGAAATGATGGACAAAGCGCTGAAACTTTTCAGACACTCACCCCCAGTCACAGATCTAAGTTGAATCTATCATCGTTCTTTAGCTCACTTCGCCACCCCAGTTCAGACATAGCTATATGGAAATCAGTCCCTGTGCCTCATGGGAACAGTCCAGCCCAAACTGCCAAGCCATGTCTTCCCTGGACTGGAAATAAGCATCTTGGGGACCGGTTTCGGGCTAAAAGCCCTCATCAGCCAGGCTAGCTTGAATCTAGTGGCAAAGTGAGCAAGGGGCCCACGTCTGGGCATACCCTATCAACTTAGGGCGAACAAAGCAAACACAAGGAGATGATGGATGGATCGCTGAAACTTTTCAGACACTCACCCCCAATCACAGATTTGGGTTGAATCCATCATCGTTCTTTAGCTCACTTTACCACCCCAGTTCAGACATGTCTTCCACTAGATCTATACAACACAGATTCAGTGTGATATAGGATACACTGATCAAGTCTGCAGTACGTTCAATTGATTTCATCAATTCATTTTTTGCAATTTTTGGTAAATATTGATATGACATCGACTGATCAGTTGTTGTAAAATGGTATGTGTATGCATAGGAGTATTTCAGTTATTGAAAAAGCTTACATGACGGACTCCAGGCTAATCAATGCCTACGAGTTCTCTTTCCCTTCGTGTCACTGGAAATTAATCTCAGGCAGCTTTCCAGTGACACGTCATGTAAGCTTTGTCTGGAGGCGATTGATCCCGGCAATGTGTACCCATTGGAGAAGCATTGAATAATTACAGGAGACCCAGAGCGCCAGATGCCTGAGAGTTGCAGGAACACTGTGCCATTGAACCTAAGTACAACCAGATGGTAAGAAGAGCTTTTTTGATTCTGGTCAATCATATACAGTCTGTTCAAGCTGTGGTGCTGACAGTACCTATAATTTGATATCCAGGTGGAATCTTTATTCAAGGCCACACACAGACTCTACAGATAGTCCTGAGGAAGACCCCCTTTTGACTATCAATTTATCGCAATATTACCTGTGGTCGAAACATTGACGCATACTTTCAAGTGCTATTGATCACCCATAACAATCGAGAATAATCAGCTCGATTACAAGTCGGGTTGAATCAGATTTTCATTTTTTCTCACACTGTGGCTAAATGTTTTATCTTGAATATATGTTCATTTGTTATGCATATATTGTGTTGTGATATGTAAATAGGTTTATTTTCACTTCACGTTATGTTTCAATAAGTGTAAATACACATCATATGTCTGTGTGTGCATATATATGTCCTGTTCTCAATGCTTTGAGTGCAAAGTCTTCACCAATTGGTAATAAAATCACATAATAATTCAGAAGTACATGTGTTTTTTTGGGCGTTATTTGATTTCTTGCATTAAATGTTAGTCTCATCTGAGAAGAGGGACCAATTGAGTAAATAAATTGGACGCCTTTTATAATCTGATAGGTGGCAGAACCACTGTTCATTTAATGTACTAATTCCCAGGTTCTGCACATAACTGGGTCACCCCATTGCTTTATACTGAATTACAATAATCCAGGAAGGACTGACCACACATAGGATTAGGGCGATTATTGGGGAGAGGTATAACAGTACAACTTTCCGTTGATGTACATGGAAAAATGCAGTTTTGCAAACCTGGTTTATCTGAGGGAGAATAAGAGATCCACACCAAAGATCACACCCAGATTGTGTGCTTGATTCAGCGGGTGGGAGGAGACCAAATCCTTAGCTGAACAGGGAGGGCAAAGGGTTGGGAATTTCAGTCAATTCACCATTGGTTAGACAGTTGACATGTATCCACTACTGAACATGAGATAGTATCTGAGATGTACTACAAAGTTTGCCAGGGTCTGCTTCAAACTTTAGATGGAGCAGGATGTTGTTAACATCCATATGATACCCTACCATATAGGAATCCAAGATGACACCCAAAGCGGACTATTTAGTTATTCAAACACAGAATTTCAGAAAAAACCTCAGCCTCCCATACCTGACAAAATACTTGAACAAGCTTTGGAAAAGCAAATAGGTTTGGCCGGCTGCCAGCCTTTTGGCTCTATTAATGCTGCATTGTCAGTTTGTTTTGTAACTTTAGGGTAGGGGAAGCCCCTGGGCCCAGGCCACAGCCATAATAAAATAATTTTGGTTAAAAAAGCAACAGCATTGACAAATACAATAGGTCTCACCCTTGTAACCTATTGTCTTTATCAATGTTTGCCAAAGCAGTGTCACCTGGAAAAAATGTTTATGATGCTGTGCAATCCATTGCCAAAATAAAAAAAAAGAAAGTGTGATGATGCAGCTGCTAACCTCCTCATTTTGTAGGCAGCGCATGCATCATCACACAAGTGTGCATGTACTAGCATAAATCCATGCAACTACAAAATAACTCGGTCAGTGAAGCTGAATGTAAGGTAAACATAATCCGAAGCAAAGACTTCAAACCTGGAGAAAGGCATCTGCTGCTTGAGTCACTGGATCTGGTCTCCAGGTAGAAAAATGAGACAAGAGACAAAAAATTCTAACAGATCCTGAAACAAAGCATCACCAATTGCTGTAATCTGTCAAATGAAAAGATTGCCAGTCTACCTCTATATCGTGAATTCCTGGAAGATATTCAGCTCATACTGAAAATATGTAATTGAGGCTGAATTCCCAACACGTTTTTACACTTTCTCCTAGAATCTTTGACTTGCTGCCCCAGATTGATTGATAAAATTAACTGTTGAATGTTGTCCATTCTGAGTAGGCCTGAGCGGAGCTCGCGGAGTTTCACTCAGCAGAATTCTGCAAAGTTACCAAAAAAACTCTGTCAGTTCTGTGGAGTATTGAGAGCAAGTGGATTAGGCCTGTATGAGTGAGTGCACCATCCCCCGTCATGGTGATGGCTACTCGATGGCTCTATAGACGCTACCCGCTGCTCAATCTGATGCAAACAGTGGTACAAAAGCAGCGATGGAGAGACACTGTGGTGTACAAAATACAACATGGCAAATGTTGAATTGATTATTTTTCACAAAAAGGCAGGTTTCCCTGGGTCAGCAGAGCTCCACTGTGAGCACCACTGCTAGAAGTGTTACAACAGGTTACAGTGCAGTTTTTCAGGTACACTCTAACCCCCCCTCCCTTTTCAGTCAGTACAGTGCGTCACCCTCCTATCTCCTGCCTCCTTCAATCGTTCTCGCAGCCGAGTTTCATTGTGCTGCTCACTGCTTCCTTTTGTTGGGCACCTCCACTGTGCTCACAAACTGCCAGGGTGTGCAAGGGTGCGGTACCATGCAGCCCGTTGCTGGAGCATGAACTTGCAAGTGACCATTTGGGCATACAACAGGGCTAAACAAAGGTTTTTGGAGGCATGGGGTGCAGCGCGGTGAATGCTGTGGGTGCCCAGTTAATCCCCAATGTAGTCTGTTTTGGAATACGTCATCAGCTCCTATGGTCTTCTCGTGACCTGCCGACCAGGAAGTGTATTCAGCAATCCGTGGCTGTAGAGTTCCAGTTTCTTCCACTGAAGTGAACACAGCACAGGTCCAATAATCAACGACAGCGCTAAATTCGCTATTCTGGCAAACATGTAGTGCAGGGGTGAGCAGAGCACAGCAGCTCATCTGTAAACTTTGCTTCGGCAGCGGTTGTAGAGTTTTTATCGAACTCCACGTACCAAGCGGAGAGAGGAGTTGGCAAACTCCGGAGTTGAATGTCCAACCCTAAGTCTAAGGAGGAGGGAACCTTTGAGTGCCAGAGGAGCCTCCAATGAGCTCTAAACAATTTATAAGCAGATATAACTTTGTGATCATACCCTCCTTTTGAGGCATGGCCACGATGGGTCCCACTTTTAAACGTACTTACATCTAACCCCAAACATTGACCGGGGTAAAGATAGAAGAGTGTACTTCTCTTCCACGCTAGTAAATGTTTCAGCCATCAGGCAAACTCTTTGGTTTTCATGTTCAAAGGATTGGTAACTGAATTAGACTAAACTGTGCATAAGTGTTTGATTTTAAGCCTTTGGAAGGCTCTTTAAAGAGGGGACTCTGGAAAAACAGCTCCAAAGGAATATGAGCAAAAGAAAATATAATTCGGCATGACATCTCATTAAACTGTCTGATATTGTCAAAAACACAGCTGTGAAAGAAATCAGTAGCATGGCCAGAAAGTGTCACGCATAACGGTTATACGACTGTTTCCATGAAAAAATATGAGGAAATGTATACATTTCTGACTGAAAGTTAGTTATTGCTGATTGCAGAAAGAAATACAGAGATTTTGTGTGGCGTTTCATTTCAGAAAACATGGTGTGAAGTGGTATCCAATCAGTCAGAGCACTTATGCATGTGAAATTGCTGGCAGACAAAATGGCTGTAGTTTAAGCTGGAATTGTCTATGAATAAGATGAATGAAATTCAAATGCATCACACTTTTTGAAAGGATGTTAGTGGGCATTTGGCCTAAGATAGCTGCATACAGCTATATCACGCGTGCCATTCAGGAAATGGGGATGCTGATGCTTTCAGGATGTTGACATCAGTACATTCAAGATGGCCACGCACTTGGCTTTCGTATGTGACATAAAAGAGAGGCATGTTTTCTTATTTATGTTACTGTAGGAAATAATATGTTTGGTTGTTTTTGCTTTGGATACCTGCCAGTGAGTAACAATGCTCCTGCAATATCCCACAAAACCTGAAAAATAGTGCAGCAATGAGATGCAAACCCTGTCCTTGGCTGGCAGTAGCAGAGTAGCAGTTTGAGCCAAAAGATGTAAGATAAGTAGTAGTGGTAGTAGTAATAATCATTATTTGGTTAAAAACATACCATAAAAGTTGCAAATTCATACAGTTTGTGCTTATCCCATATCAATCCAAATATGCATGCAATTCCCAGACCGGTGCAAGTCAGGGGTATATACAATGTTCCAGTCAATGAAGTTTACCATAAAATCTGTTAAAATTGCTTAAAACTATAAAGCCCGATTGGATTCAACCAGTAGCGTAGAAAACTGTGTTCTTGCATTTCGAAGTAGTAAATGTAAAACATATTTTCGTAAAATGCGTAAGAAAGTGCCTGAGTATTATACTTAAAACTCGCTGCCTTGGGGCTGAGCTTACAAACCAACCGGTTCTCAAAAATACAACAAATTCAACAACTGACATAAAAAAGGAAAAAATATTTACTAACATTTCAAAGTGAATATATACAAGTAGGTACGTACTTTGGCATTCCGCCCACCCACCCCAGATCGTTCCACCCCTATGGCCCTACTGAGGGAAAGCATGCTCACCTGTCTGCTGGCTGATGGGCGAAGGGAGGCCCTCCACATCACTAGCTAGAGAAGGGAAACCTCTCTAGCTCCTAGGGCCTATGGAGACAAGAGCAATATGCAATACTCATGGCCCGGAAATTCCGGAATGGAACCACCTATCTATTATACCCACTGGATTTTGTCGCCATCACATGCCCCACTCTTGCTCACCCTGTGTGGTATGGATATGAGGTATGAGTGTTGGGCTCACCTCGCTTGAAAATCGCTGGCGAAGCAAGGAATATCTGACTCACTCAATCCGTCTTGGGAGGCGCAATCTTGGATTCATTTGGTCCCTGCCAGGGGTGCCTCACTCCCTCGTAGGACCCAACCTCCGTTTCATGGGACCGTCGCTCCACCTTCAACAATTTACTATATTTTAAAATAACTGGTGTTTTTAAAGCACACCCTTTGACCCCCTCCGTCCGTGCGAGATATTCGTTGTTAGAGGCTTGTCTGCTCCCTCTGTGCCCTGCCACATCACCCTCCTCCTCCCCCCCTACAACAACTAAAACAAAAGGTTGCTGGGGCTTTAGCCATGTCCTGGGGTGTTTTCACACCTCTTAATGGACATCAGCTGCTTGCATTGCTCCAACAATTTACACCTTGCCTGACCCCCGCTGTGAGGGGTCCTGAGAGCCTGTGTTGACAAGGCGCTCCCAGCTGCACTTGTTCACCCCCCTTTGGAGAGGCAGTTTGAGGGCAGCAGTTTACGATTTCCTCTGGCAGCCCCTGTGCACCTCTGACTCAGATTTTATCGAGGAGCGCAGAGGCGACAGGAACATCTGCTTTGTAAGTATTTTCCTGTTTCTATATATAAATACAGACTGTATTTATATGTATAAATCCGTTTAAACGGAAAATCGGGAACAGGAAGAAACTTTGCCTGCACTCTCCAATGAAAGCAGGTAAGCTGTGAATGTGAATAATGCATTTAGCATGGGATCCAATTTTTAGAAAACTGCTAGAACAACCTAGTGCAAATTTGCATGTCAATTTAAATAAATGTGGTAAAATACTAGTTTCAGCCTTTTTTTTCTTGCGACAAAAAGTAAATGTTGATAAATACAGATAAAATGACAAAAAAATAAATATAGATGAATACAGACGGAAATGTTGGAAAAATAAATACCATAAAACCGGGAGCCCTTTATAATCAAGGAGTGAACTGACCTCGAGCCCTCAGGACCAAGGCAGTGAGCTCCAAGCACAAAACATTATTTTATGTATAGCATGCGCACTTTATCATGCACTTTACCAATGCTAACATGGAGCCTATGCGTCTGGTGGGTACCAAAGGCTAAATTCAAATCGTGCTATGCAGTTCTTGAATAGGGAACAAGTATATGAAGGTGAAGAATAGGTATTTACCACCACCAAATGTAATTTAACAGACGAAGTGATATACTTGTAACCTGTGTGGCAGACCATGTCTGTTTGTAGTAATGTACATATAACAGTGCGCACACAATAGGTTTTCCTGGCTGGAGATTGGTGGGTGATGGGAGGCTTTGCTGCGCTGCTGCAAACCATGAGTTGGGTGCAGCACCGAAGGAGACATGGCAGCTGAGAAACGGACAAAGTAGAGATATCCACCCAACTGATGCAAGTGGTGGTCGCCAACGCTGGAAACGACTGCATGGTGGCATGGCTCAGGCAAGAGGCGTGGCTGAGGTGAGCGGTCGCAGCTGTGAGCGACAAAATGGATGCAACCCTGGGACCTGCCAGAGACATGGGAAGATGGGCACTAACCAGGAGACACTCATGAAATACACTGGATGAGATGAAAAGCTGACAGAAAATACAGCGAGCTAAGCAGAATAACTACACACAAAGATGGACCCCAGCTAGGCCTCCATGAATATAGGGTACAAAGAAGGAAAGTTAAGTCCTAACTGTGCAAAGGACAGAATGGTGTCTAAAAATAGACTCTTAAACTAAAGCTAAAAAGAACAAAGAAAAGATAGGAGGGAGAAAATGGAGTCAACAAAGTGGTAATAAGAAAGTGGGTGAATAAGAGGCCTGAAAAGCTGGACAACTGCACTAAACCCTCAGATTTACGTGACAATACCGATTGAGAAAAGAACAAATGCAATGTACTAGAACAATTGGTGTGATGAATGATGATTGCACAAAATGCCAAACCTACAGTATTGTTCACATGCTCCTTTTTTATGCAGTTTTATTTAGCGCGAACTCTACCCAATTGTATTAGGGCGCTTTACATGAGCACTAACTACATTACACAAGGACATGTTCATTTTTGTGAGGCATAGGGAGATTAAGTGATTTGCCCAAAATCACAGGATGTTGAGCAGACTGCCGGGACTCGAACCTGGTTCCCCAGCTCCAGAGTCGGCAACTCTGGCCACATCCACATCCTCTGCCTTTGTTGCAATTTGTAATTGAGCTGACACAAAAAAAACTATTAAAAATAAGTATTTAAAAAAACGTGAAGCTTCCTAAGTGAGGGATTTGCTGACATATGCAGCATCACTTACAAATTAGGTAGTTTCAGAGACAAAATTAATGTGCCACTAAATTCATCCTCTGTTTCATAATCTAGCTCAAATGGATCAAAAGTTACTAAAAACGCGGCAACGTGTGTTGCCCTACAGGGCAACACTGTTCACATTGGGTGACTGGTCACCTTTCCATTGCGTATTGCTATATTTAGGTGTTAACCTGGTAATGAGGGGGGACTTTACCCAGACATTGTTAACAAGTGAAAAAATGATCGAATAATGAAGCAATACTTACACAAAATGTACAGAATAACACCACATACTTTGCCTTTTCTTCCTGCCTAATTTAGTCATCCCTGCCTCTTAATTTTGTTTTCCCTTACTGCCAGTGCTTTAAATGGGCCGGTACTCACCGGTACTGAGTACCGGCACTTTCTAAATTTATTACTTTAAGTACCGGCACTTCTCTTCTTCCAAGGAGAGTACCGGTACTCATGAAAAGGTAGGCTCGTGGCTGTGCTGGTGAGCGGGAGTGGGACAGGTCCCTGGCAGCCGAGGTGCCGCTTCTGCAGCCCCCTCCCACCTATCAGAGCCCCAGCTGAGCTATTCAGCAGGGCTCTTTTGAATAATGTCCAGTGCTCGCCGTCATGCTGTGCTTGAAAGAGCCAGGTCGAGATTCATTTTACCTTCTAGTGTGTGCGTGTGATTTTCAAAGCGCAGCACTTCAGGTAGTGAAAAGTCAGTGCAGGATAACACTTTGAACATAAGAAATGTTATCAGACAAAAGGGCGGCGGAATCTCACACGTCCTTTCTCTTGATGTGAGTGTTAATGCCCAGACAATGCGATCGAAGAGGCCCCTGGAGCGCTAATCTGTTTTCTCCATTGAGGCGCCTAACTTCCTAACGCCAAATAAATGCCTCAATTGGTCGGTCTGCTTCTTATATGCCAAGGCTGTGGCAGGATGTTTCATTTCCTGCCTGCCAGCTGGGCTCCAGTGCACCCATGAAATTCCCCTGCTGCATGGAGTTGAAGGAGGAAGCCGCCTGACCTCGACATGATCTGTTATTGCTGTGCCCAGCAGAGCCCAACTTCTGCCCCAGACTCACCACGCCATGGTGAGTCTCATAGTGGGAGCAGGTGGCACAGGCAGAGACACTGCAGCAGGGCTCGCTGTCTGACTCTCTGAAGAAGAGACAGGCTAGCGATCCCCGCGGTGCCAGCCAGCAGCTCCTCAGTGGATCGTTCAGACAGCTGTAAAGAGATAATTTAATACTCTCCTGCTGCTGACATTTAAACTGTTTGTTACAAAAATGATTAGGTGCTCCAGCACGGCATAGGTCCTTGTAAATGGGCACACTAGAGTTCTCTGTGTGTGCTGAATATGCGCTACGTTTTGTCTAAACTAGCAGTTTTGCTGATTTATTAGTGGTGCAAAGTGTTCAACATCCCTGCTTGACAGTGACACTACAAAGCAGCACCCTTTATTTTCTCAGCACAGTTAGACTTGCTAAATCAGAGATAACTCATGGGATTATTGTTGCCGCTGTCGAGAAGTCAGAGTTTTCTCTACTGACAGTTTGCACTCTGACCAATAAGTAGCTTAGATGGTTAATGCGCCTTCAAAAAGGCATATTGTATTGTACTATATTGTATGTGGATAGCTCAGTGAGTTGCTTTTTTTGTCACAGAGATCCCTTTGTTATATGTGGTTTGGCCTCACCTGAAGCTGAGGTTGGGGAGGAGGGTGCTGATTTTTATTGAAATTAAGTATTAGCTTCAAAAGCACCTACTGCAGAGTTTGACTTCCTTGTTGCTCAAATGAGTGCGATTTCTGATATTTGTCTATTTCCATTGACTTCATACCATGGTTAAGCTCGCAAGAATGTGCCCCTCTAAGTGTTACACATCTAGTTGTTGCCTGACTCTCGTAAATCCACTGAATCTATGAAAATGTCACACATACGCAATCTGAAACATTAGCAGCTCTACTCAAATGTGTCATTTTTTATATTGATATGATTCCCTTATTTTGCTAGTGAGAAAGTGTACTCATATCGTTGAAATGTCACTCATAATTACAATGAAAATATGAAAATGTCACACACAGCAATCTGAAACCTTGGCAGCTCTGGGGTCCATTCTGACCGTGTGCTGTCAACACATTCACACGATCCTCTGCATTTGCGTAAATACAGAAATCGTGGCAATCCCCTGGCAGTGGCAATTAAAAAAGCCATGGTGAAGAGTATAGTATGGCTTTTAACATTCCCAAGTCTTTTGTGTGTCTGCTTATGTTTGTCTCTTTGCCTGAATTTGTAAGCCTGTTTTTTGTAATAAAAAAGTGAGAGAGAAAGAATCAAGACACTCTCAGGAGGTATTTTAAAGAAAATGGGTGGCCCTTTGTGTGTATATGTCTGCTCTGCGACAAATGTTCATAAATAACGTAGTAGGGAGGGTTGGTGAGTGAGTGGATGGGTGGATGAGTGAACAAGGGTGGATGTGCAGATGAATGGATGGATGAGTGAATGGATGGGTGAATGAGGGTGGATGATGGGATATTAGGGCCGATGATGGGTGGATAAGTTAAATATTGGATGGCTGAATGAAAGGTAGAGAGGATGGGTGAAAGGGTGGATAATGGATGAGTGAAAGGAGGGATTGAGTGAAAGGGTGGATGGAATGAAAGGGCGGATGGTATTAAGGAGTGAAAAGGTTGATGGATAGATGAAAGAAAGGATTGATGGATGAGTGAAAAGATGGACAAAGAGATGGATGAGTGAAAAGATTAATGGATAGGTTTAAGGAAGGATGGATAGGTTTGGATATGAAGGGTGGACAGAGACGGAATGGTGAAAATCAACTGAATGATGGATGAAAAACTGAATAGACAACAGAATGTACATGGTAAATGGTGAACATCAGCAGGTAAATGGTTGGATGAAAGGATGAATGGATAGATCGATGGAAGAGACAAGAGATATCTTCTGGGGAGGGTCATGATGATTTGCTTGATGCCATAAGAGCTTTGGTTCGAAGTGTGGGTATTTTCAGTTTCTTCCTACTCACTTGCTCAAAAATATATAGGGCCAGATGTAGGTAGCCCTTTACCGATCGGAATTGGCCGAAAATACCGATTTTCGGCCGTTTCCGATCGGTAAAGGGCTAGGGAGATGTAGGTGCACATATTCGGTAATTTTACCGAATCGTTATTATTACCGAATCGGTAATAAGTACCGATTCGGTAATAATTACCGAATCGATAATATTTACCAATTCGGTAATATTTACCGATTCGGTAAAATTACCGAAAATGCAATGTGGGTAGCCAATTTTCTATTGGCACATGGCTTACAGAATCGGTATTTTACCATGGAATACAAATCCATGGTAAAATACCGATTCCTGTGTACATGCACATCTGTGCATGTACACATGTGCCATGTGACAGACAGACGTGCCCTTAGGGCATGTCTGTGTGCCACATTGCACACATGCCCGTTTTGGGGGTGCTAGAGGGTGTCAAAGTGACACCCCCTGCACCCTTGTGAATTCATTAATTACGATTCTGTAAATACCGAATCGGTAATGCCTGATCAATCCTATGGGCTTCAAAGCCCATAGGAATGAATGGGCATTTCCGATTCGGTATTTACCGAATCGGTAATTAAAGAATTGTTAAGGATTCGGTAACGAATCCAGATGTTGGGACCTACATCCCATTTACCGATTTTGAAATACCGAATCGGTAAAATTCGGTATTTCAAAATCGGTAAATGGGATTTAGCTACATCGGGCCCATAGTATTTTGCTAAACAACATCAATTAACAGTATGGCATTAAGAAGGTGCAACTATTACAAAAAAAGGAAATGTTAACATATTATTGCATTTCTCTTTCATTTTGTGTAATGGGTTAACCTGCTCTGTTTATATAAACACATTTATCATGTGTTTTGATGTGTTTTGGTGTGGGCTGCAACTATTAGAGAAGTCGTTAAGTATCATGTCCTGCCCTTAGCCCGCCCCTAGCCCCGCCCACTCACTACACCTCTAGCTCATGTTAATGAGTACCTGCACTTATTGTTTCCCATTTAAAGCACTGCTTACTGCATAATGCCAGTGAATCTGCGAATAGGCTACTTAACAACGTCCACCTAGAGACAGCCTACGAGAAAGAATCACTTTTTAGCATCACCTGTAATGCCATATGTGGTAAATAGAACGGAGGGGTTTATTATTAGGCAAGAAACACGAGGAACAACGCAGCGCGCTCGTCAGCAGTAGGCGCCACACCAGCTGGTGTTGTACACTCACTATGAATACACTGCACGGAAAGCACATTCCACAACCAGCGCGCGCCGCAGATGACCAGCGAGCGGCGAGCCCCGTGTCCGACAGCAAAGAAGCCCTGCTAAAAGGGGAAGAAACAAGAGACTGCAGTCGATATGTGTGGAAGGGGAAGATTTATGAGGGCAAAGGGCAGCTGTGACCAGAAACGGAAGGGAGGGCCCACGTGTCAAGGGGGTGCGCACCTTCCTATATCACCCTGGTTAATCGCTAGCTTAGGTTAGTTTGGAGAAAGGGGAAAGAGTGTATAAGAGACGGGTGTGTGAAGTCGCAGGCAATGCATCGGCAAGTGCTACGCAGGTAGGTGTTGTTTGGCTGCCGGATATATTCATGCAGCGCCTCGAGTCTTCTGTTCGCAGCGCCGTTGCAGAGAAGCCAGAGTGCACTCGGAGGCCGGTAATGTCGCAGCGTCATCATGGCTTGCTTGTGATATAATGCAATAATATGTTAACTTGTAACCTGCACAAACATAGCTTGTTTGATTTACAAATGATGTATTCCTTATTTTTGTATATTATGTTCACATATTATTTTCATCTTGTTTTATATTTGGTTTTAGCAGACTGAACGAATCATATATTTTGATGAACTTAAGTCAGCATTTGTGCAGTAGGCCTCGCTGCCTTACTTTATGATTGAAATAAACGTTGCATTTCCGCGTGCTGTGCATGACGCTGTTTCTGTTTCAGATACCAGAGTCACTGTGTGCTTATTTAGAAATGTTATTCTTCGTTATCTTACACTTTGAAGGTCCTACAGGAGCAATTAGATGGTTTGGACAGTGACGTCAGCATCTGCATGGGATGAGAAGCTGAGGAGGTGAACACCCCCTCCTCGAGGAGCTATCCTGAAGGTGGCAATGAGACAAAAAGCTGGCCCTGTCATCCAACGCCAAGTACCGAGCAAACACTGGAGGTTGATGGTTTCCTCCCCAGCGGGAACAGACACATGTCTCACTTGGATGGAACTCATGTTTTGACTGTGTGAAGCTTGTTAGTGGGATTACTTGGCTCTGTCCACCTTTGCAGGCGGGTGTCCTATCATTCCTCTTGACATTGCACTCCCTATTTTCCTACTTCTAGAGATACTCTCAAGAGACAGTACAGTTCGAACCTTTTTTTGGGTCTTCTTTCGATGCTATATCTGCTGACACCTGCTGCTTATGAATTTCCCAAACCTGCCCTATTGGTTAATTTGTGAAAAAATAAGTCTTGTCAGGAGGCAGCTTCACCAGCCCTTCGCTCCTATTAGCGCCACATATAACAGAACCAACCACTAACCATGAAACCCTACAAGTGGGGAGAGCATGTGGCACAACTGCCAGGGCTGCCGACTTTGGAGCTGGGGGACCAGGTTCGAGTCTTGTGATTCTGGGCAAATCACTTAATCTCCCCCTGCCTCCCAAAAATGAATGTGTCCTTAACTGGTGCACACGAAAAGCACTACAATACCTTTGGGTCGAGTTTGCACTATAAGCGCCTGTGTTGACTATTAAGTGCCGAGTACCGGAAACCACCAGCCAAAATTAAGCACTGACCAGTCTATATCCTAGCTTAGCATTAGGGAGTCTCCTTTATGGAAGCATGACTTTGCTTTGATTTGTACTTGTTGCATTTAATAATACAATATTCACATTACTAATTGAAAAACTTGAATTGTATCCATGTGTGCTGCATATCAGGTGAATATCAATGTATGTCTAATTAATTTGATTGGAGATTATAACTTTATTAATTGGCTAATAAACCTTTATGGTTTGCAAACTTACTCCTCTCTGTCATTACTGTGGAGCAAAATCTGCTCCACTGTCAATGCAACGTTAATAAATTTGTGATTTGAGCCTCAGTTTGAGAAAAAGGTCCATCAAAGTGGATATGGCATAATTCCTGGTTGTGCTGAGTTGGTGCGGAGAAAATACCATGCTTATCTAATCCACTATCACCGAGGGGGCAAAGGATTTGACTGAGTTCTGATGGGTGCAATACGGCAATGCAATTTAAGAGTTTCCCAGCTATAGAAGAAGCCGCGGCCAGTGCAAGTATTTATTTATTTATGTTTAGAGGTTTTATATAGCTCTGGCCGGACCCAGAGGTATCAGAGCGCTATACATGGGTAAGAAGGTGGTCATGGTATAAAACAGTAATTCAACAGCATGGAAAACCAACAAGTTAACAAACTAGAAACAGCTAGAGTTTACATAAATCAAATAAACAGATAGAGTGGGGGCTATATACACAAGTAAGACATGGAAGTGGGAGATCAGATTTTTTACAGTGGTGTGGGAAGGGGAAAGGCATGAAGGGCAGCAGGGAGTAGGAGGTTAGACGTGAGAAAGGGAGGAGGGGAGCAGAGGGGGTAGGTTGGTAGGAGAGGGGTAGTGGGAGGGGATGGGAATGGCTATGAGAGGGAGCGGTTGACAGCAGTGGGTCGGGAGAAAGTTGAGCTTAGTAGCGGAAGGGGAGGGGGGAGGAGAGAAACAGTAGGAAAGAAGGGGGGAACAGAAAAGAGGAAGGGGAAAGGGCGAGTGGGACGGTGGAGCCAGGTAGGGGAGATTTCAACGGACGACAACAAGGGAAATTTATTTATTTATTTAATATTCCCTCGTTGTCGTCTGTCCAAATCCCCACCGCCCCACCACTCTTACCTGCACGGGCATTGGCTGTATAGAAGATGTATGCTCACTTATAAATTCTTCTTTATATGTTGCAGATTGCACTCCAAATATTGCATGCACTCAAAGGCAAATGTTTACCAGCAGAAATGTTAGCACGTGACCCTGGTTCGTGTTCCGTCCAGATAAGCAAAACGTGATGATTAGCTGGTGCCCAAATGGTGCATCAGGCCTAGGATGAACAACTGTAACAACATCACTCCATCATTTTCATTATTTTAGAACCATATTTTCCCATTTTTCTCAATTTAATCACAGTTTATCAATGTCCTCAATGTAATCCATCCATTCATATTTTATTCACAAATAGTGGTATGCAAAAGCCATACACAAAGCCGCTTCAGGCTCATTTCTACAAAATATTATGATGTCAATGTCATCCATCATAGCATACACTCAATGCATTTCGGGAAGATTCCCTTCTACAGGAGTAAGTATGATACAAAAAGTTAAAAAATACTACAAAGGTAAACAACAAACAACTGCACACTCTGCCACCAGATACGACTAGATATGCACAGCCCACATACAAGCATAGATGCACAAATAACATATATGATAACAAGTATGGAAGACCAGCACACATATTGTTGTGCACTTATTCACAAATACCCTGCCTCAACTGCTTGCGCTGTGCATGTTAAAAAGGTAGTCATTGTACAAAAGTCTAAAAAGAATTCCCAACCTGCAATACTGCTTTGGACGGAACAATTAAAAAAAAAACTCATTTGGACCCTGGACTAGGTGGGTTGTAATCATTTCATCTGCTGCTGTGACCCCCCTTAACTCACACCTCTGCCTAAAAGCCCAGCCTTATGCAGTGGTCGTGGATTGTTGAAATTAAGAACAAATTGTGACTTTGAACAGTCTGCCAGAAAACTGTAAGTCAGTATGTGAAAGTATCAGCCACAGCATTTGAAAGACCACAATACATTATATGGATGGTGGGCGGCACATGGATGTTACCTATTCAAACTCTGATACCCCTGATCTAAATACATTGGAGATGTACCCTGAAAATGTATACATTTTTCTGATTAACCTCATTATGTAACACTTTAAACTCAACCTCAGCAGCAAAGACCTGGAACATCCTGCCTCTCCACCTCACACAATCACTGTCACTGCCTCAATTCAGGAAGTACCTCAAGACCTGGCTCTTCGACAGAACCACAGTGTCGTTGATGGATCAGCAGTCCCCTTTCCCCTGCCCCTTGAGACCCTTATGGAGGACTAGTAGTGCTTTACAAGACACCGGATTGACTGAATCTATGAAAAGCACCTTTATGAATTAGCACTATGAGCAACAATTACAGTGGGATTACTGAATCCCAACTTTTAGATTGGTGAAAGTGCAATGTATTAAAATCTTTAAATAAAAAAATCCTTCTGGACAAGTTATGATAAATACTTTGTAATCTGTTTAGTAATATTGTGTTTTTTTTAAAGCAATGTTTGCAAAAAGTCCCTAGAAGATGCCCCAGTGTCTGTTTGAGTGTGGTTCTTGTCAAGGGTGTGTGTGAGTGTATCTTTCTGTGTGTACAAGAGGTTGAAGTACATTGTATCTATCTTATGCGAGGTGACAGGGGTGTGAGTCAGAGATTTTACAACAAACAATAGAGTGTGCCAAGCTATGAAGAAGTTAAAGCTGGTGTTTGACCTGACAGCCTTGGGTGGTCTTCCCCCAACTTTTTGCCTGACTCCCTCCATTTTTCTGTACTCGTTTTCACTGGTGTTAGGATTTTGCACACTTTACCACTGCTAACCAGTGCTTGTGCTCTCTCCCCTAAACATGGTAACATTGGCTCATACCCAATTGGCATATTTAATTTACTTATAAGTCCCTAGGAAAGTGCACTACATGTACCCAGGGCCAACAAATTAAATGTTACTAGTGGGCCTGCGGCACTGATTGTGCCACCCACATAAGTAGCTCCTTAATCATGTCTCAGGCCACCAATTTAGGACCTGTGTGTGCAATTTACTTCCACTTCAACTTGGCATTTAAAACTACTTGCCAAGCCTTAAACTCCCCTTCTATTACATATGACTCACCCCTAGGGAAGTCTCTTGGTAACCACTAGGGCAGGGTGCTATGTAAGTATAAGGTAGAACATGTATATTTATATTTTACCTGTCCTAGTAGTGACAAACTGCTACATTCGTTTTGACTGCTGTGAGGCCTACTCCCCTCATAGGCTAACATTGGGAACTCTTTAAAATACCTTTAAGCTGAAATTCCTGTTCAGAAAGGAGTAGGCTTTTCATGTTTCATATCTTTGGAATGGTAATGCTATATCCTCCCCCCTGATAAAGTCGGATTTAACATTACTATTTTAGAAATGCCACTTATAGAAAGTGGACTTTTTTCTGCTCTTACTACTCTGTGTGCTTTACAGCTTGTCTCTAATACACATCTGGGCTAGGTGACAGTTCTCTTTGTACATTCCTTCTAGATAGCCACAGCAACAGACAGAGACACAAAATAGGCTCAGTGTGATTTAGCACCCATCTGTATTCATCTGCACTTCGATGGGTCTTCCTGGGCAGATGGGAGGAAGGGGCTCACCCTTACACTTCAAACGGCAGTGGTATGACACCACACAAAGGACTGATAACCCCTCAGTGGTAGTCTGGAGTGAGGGTTGGAAGGGATACTAGTTCATTCCAAACCCACTCTTTGAAGTTTCCCTCACATCAAGGCACATTTGGGTATAAGTACTGGGTCTCTGACTCCATCAAGAGAGACACTCTTGCATCTTGAACTGAAACATTGTCAAGGGACTGCTGAGCTCCTCAAAGGACTCAACTGGACTGCTTTTCTGGTAGGACGGTTTTCCTGCATGTTGTCCCACTGCCTGCTACTCCTTGACTCTGCTGGAAGGTGAGCTGGACTTTGCCTTCCCTCCAAAGTGATCTCCAAAGGCTTTTTAGCTTGTCTCCTGTTTCTAACACAACAGACTCCCTGCAGTTCTGCTAGCACTGCTGGCCTCTGCCTTCTGTTAGTCCTACCCTTGCCTGAGGTGCCCCCTCCAAGTTCTGGGCCACAGAAGTGGATTCTGCAGCTGAGTTTCTGACAAATCCAATGCGAAGCAGCGAGAAGCCCCGCAAAGCCACCCTATACAGCTGACAGCTCTCAAAACCGACACTGGACGATGCACAGCCTCGCCGTGCAGACTGCGCCCCAGGATCCAAGGCACTGCGTTCAGGGGGCCCAAGTGGGTCCCAGTAGCTGGCCTGAAGTCCATCGCGGTCAGCCTGAACTTTGGATTTGCAGCGGTCTCTCGCAACTCGAAGTAACATTTTTTGCACCACCTGCTTCTAAGCACTTTATTACATTTATTTCTTCAACATTCAATATCTCAACTTCTACTTGATGAATTTGGGTCGTTTTTGTTTTGTTTTATTCAGATAAATATTTTCTGTTTGTCTAAACTGGTGTGGAGACTTTTTGTGGTGTATTTACTGTGTTGTTGTATGAGTTATTGGACAAATACTTTACACATTGCCTTCTAAGTTAAGCATGCCTGCTCTGTGCCAAGCTATCGGAGGGTGCCAAGCTATCGGAGGGTGAGGACAGGATAATTTGGGATTGTGATCTGACTTAGCCTGACTAGGATTGTGGTACCTACTGGGACAGGGTGCATTACTCCGCCAACCAGAGACCCAATTTCTAACAGCTGATTGTTAGTTGTGGAGCAGGATGAAGACTGATTTGCATATGGCTGGTCTCTTGAATGGCTTAGTGGGCGAAAAACAATGATTAATTCAAGCATTCCTTGCCTGGCATCACTTTGTTGCAGGAAGTTCCCTAAGTGTGATGGCTATGCCTAGAGATGAGTTCTGTGCTCATTCTACCATAGGAATCAAGCTATATCTCACTGACAAGGATGAAATAGGCCGAAAGGGGTTGCCTATGTTTCCATCTAGAGGTTCCTGTGATGAGATACAGCGCCCTAGTATCCCTGTTTGATCGATGATACGATCGCCGGGAAGTTATTTTCAAAGATAGAATCAGTCTTGTACAGAGAGCTGCGTGTTTACCCCATCCAGCTGGTACGATAAGACATGGCTAGATGAGGTCCCAGAGCTAAGGTGTCCTACATTGGTGCGGTGACCAAACGTTGAGCCCTGACGAATCTGCCAGAAGTTGTGAAGGCAGTGAAACATGTTGGCCGCAGGTATTGGTATGCAAAATTAAGCTACCAGCCTTTTTAGTTCATCAGAACACACCTAATTGAAGAATAAAGGTATATGACAGGTGTGCCTGTTGATTTTAATGAATTTTTTCTTGTGTCACGTTGAGGAGTGAATGCCATTGCTCCTGTTTTGCACCTTTTCTTTTCAGTTTGTTTTCCTTTGGACACTTTTTGTTTTCTGAATTGAATGACTACCTATGATGAGAAAGGGGTTATAAATTGGTAATCATCTGCCATCCGCCCGAGGGTGTTGCGCCCATGAGGTGTCATTCTTTTCTTCACACATTTTTCACAGGTATTAAGTGTGGGTGGATGTACTGCTTTAAGGTCACAGACATCATTTAGTGCTCTGTGTGACTGTCATTCTGAATTCCACTAGGAGACTCCGTTATTTTAATTTGAAAAAATTGGACGAAACACAGATAACACACTCATGTTTAATGTGTAAGGGGTGTGGCACTGTATTGTGACATTGCGCTTTTCCAGTGTAATTAAAAACAGTCAAAGCAACTGTGTGATATTAAACGTCCTGGGTACAGCGTTGTTGTTATTGAAACTTGTTGAGTGGGGGGCTACCCTGTCCCTATTTTTCTTCCCCCTTGGCTCCTGTGTGAATTAGTGCATCTAGAGCGTACATGGCCTGGCAGTTTGTTATGTTCTGTTCCTATTGCAGCATGACCAATATTGATTTGCATATGGCTGGTCTCTGTCTGGAGTGGCATAGTGAATGAAAAACAGTGGCTAAGACGAATTCACGCATTCCTTCCATCACATTGTTGTTTGCTGAAAAGGATCGCAAGACTATAAGCGGTAAGTGTTGAAAGGAGATGGTCTGATGTGAGTAGTATTTTGAAAAGCAAACATTGTTTTTGGTAACATTAATTTATAGAACCATAAAATACAATAGAGGAAAACAGAGGACTCAGTTCGATTGTATATTAGTTGTTATAAATCACAGTAGAAGCAGCCCCTAAAAGCTCGATTTTAATTCTAAGAGAAGAATATTGGAATAAAAAGCATGTTATGATATATGCGCTATGAGATTACAGAAACTGTTATCACTTTACAATTTAGCTCCATTTTACAGTGTTGGTGCCGTGTATCCCTAAACGTTTATACCTTAAAACACACCTCAATAGCACGGCCAGTGTTAAACATCAATTTCATGAAGAGCTCCAAGATAAGGAACAAAATCAGCATATCAAAAATACAGACAAATAAGAAAGGACTGACCGAATAAGCAAGTTCACCCGTGGAAATAGAAATGAAGATTAATTACAAAATGTAAATGGTACAATACAGGATAATTAATTGCAAAAAATGCTGGGTTAGATAGAGATCAATTGCCATAAATGCCATCATACAGAAAAGTGATCAAATCAGAGAAAAATGCGTAGTCTCAAATGTGCCCCAAAATCAATAAGACAGCATCCCTAATAGCACCAACAAATTGTTTGGCTCAACCCTAAATTTGAGCTTATATAGGGAATTTTCTAATAAGAAAGCATAAAAAGTGCAGAATCATCATGATATGAGCAAATAAATAATATGTCACCAATTCTGAAATAAGATTTTTGAGTCGTCATACAGCCTTACCACACAGACACTAACTCACTGCATAAATATTGATTTAACTTCCTCTGACTTAATATCATCCGAAGGTGTCAAAACAAATGAGTTACGTGAACAACAGTGAACCACAGTGAATTAATTCAATACCGCATGGAGTTGGAAGAGCCTTGAAGAAATGTTACTTTACCGTTTTTAACAAGATGTCATAGAGGCCTAGCTGCGGTCTAGTTAGCATAAGCCAGGCAAATGCACTTTACAGGTCATATCAAAATCTTTTCAAATGCAATAGCATTATATCAGTGTATACATGTGAATTTGAATGCAGAATACTACTCCGCACATTGTTAGCAAAGCTCAATTTAGATTTATGTGCAAAAGCTTCCTCAATTCCTAGACTCACAATTCTCCTGTCTTCAGACTTGTATCATGCACTGATATACCAGAGTGAAAGCACAGTCAAATCTCTTGAAACCTACATCTTTTAGGACCTTCAACATGGCAGCTACGCCAGCACTGGAACTTCAAGAGTGTTTACCTAATGTACTGAAACAGTTACAGGGCTTCCCTAAGAGGTGGAAATGCACCTTTATGGTGACCTTTCACACATTACTGTGTTAATATTGAGACATCCACAGAGCTTTTACAAAGCCTCAGCCTTCACTAGTTGTCATGTGATGACACATGCATCAAGGTCTCAATGCTATCCTGGTATGCCAGCAGTGAGACATTCACATGGCTTCCACAATATACCACTATACAAAACTGTATTATTCACTGATATCCCAGTACCAAGGTGTTAACAGCACTCACAAACGCACCTCAATAAAGGCCCGACAAAGCTTTAAGTTCCCAATACTGAGGGTTCATAACAAAGTGCCCACATTGTACCTCCATACTGATCAATACCATATACTGATAAGCCAGTCCAGGGAAATTTACATAGCAAACACGTTGAACGTCTATGTGTAGCGTAACAGCCAGAGCTGCCAACTTTGGAGCTGGGGATCTAGGTTCGAATCTCGGCATCAGCTGAACATCCTGTGATTTTGGGCAAATCATGTAATCTTTCCATGCCTAGGAACCGTGATCAGTCAAAAGAACACATGAGGGTCCCAGAATAAAAAATGCTAGGAGGAGGGGGCAGGGAAAAACTATTATCAAAAAACAGAGTACCTCCCCTAGAAGGTAATATACATATGGGTATTAACTCCAATTCATATCCAATATCAACATTGTCCCACAAGGAGCGATTTATTCCAAAAGCATATATCTATTTATTATTTTTTCATCATCAAAACATCACAAATGCGATAGGGTCATGGACATATACAATCTATTTACATTACTTTATATATATATACATTACAGCCTTCAAACAACCTAAATACATTCAACATCCACACACACATCCACGCTGTCATCAATAACACAAGACAATACTCCATACACAAAAAATATAATTAGCAAACAAACAATGTACAATTATATATATACACAAAACGACCAAACAAAAAGAGAGAAGAGCGCAGACGCGCGTTTCGGAACAGGACCGAATTTTCACCAATCCTTCGTCAGGGCGCACAAAGGAAGCTTTTCTTTAATATCTTATCCACAATGAGGGATATCAAATTGTATCCAGTACACCGGTCTTGTATAATAAAAGTGGATTTTCAATCAAGGCTGTTTCTTCAATTCGTTAAACTAAATATTTGTGTAATATCACAGATTCAAAATCCTGGGACAAAAACGGTCTATCGTCTTAAAGGACGCATGATCACAGATGTAGAATGCAGTAATCCTGCTCATATCCTGTCTTCATAAGTGGCCATCAAAATCGATACAAGATTTCATCTAAGCCCATCGGTGTCATGGGCCGAATATCATAGACCAAAAATACAGGGTCCACCGATAATGCACCAATAAGCTGAAGCGGCGAAGTAGCCTTAGGGAACAAAGTTCTATAGAGATGTCTCAAGGAGCGAGGCTTGTCTCTTGGGGGACCGTAGCGCGTACGACAATATCGCGTCCTTTTCTGAGAAACCACCAAACGAGTCCTGGAATAGCGAGTAGAAGGCCAGGAACCGTGATCCCCAGCGTCCAGCGTCAGTCGCCCTGGATTTCCATGGTTATATACTGTATCAAATAATACTTGGATCTGATTGGCCGAGGGAGCTTTTTCTTTCATCTGCTATTTCGACAGACTCATACCAATATACAGATTCTACCATTGAACAACAACTGCTAAACGTGAAATCTAATTAAAAAATAACACATAATTAAACCAATTAATGATTCAACATTCATAGTTATCTCTGGGAAAGTGATAAGAATAATGTGAAATGTAGTTTCATGTGTAAAATTAGATTACATATCACATTACTCTTTGCAATGTTTGCAATTGTATTTGTTTCATTAAGGGTGAGGTCATGAGCACTGCATTTAGTTTCCTAGGTATGGCTGGCATGGCTGTTGCCATAGCCGCAAAGCTTCCAGATTGCTTATGTGTGACATTTCCATGGTTTCAGTGTGCGTATTTGTGACATTCCACTGGCAAATGTGTGCCACTTAGAGTGACACTTTCTTGCGAGTAAAACCAAGCAATGAAATGCATGGAAAGAGATAAGCGACACCCGTTTGATCAATGAGGACCTCTGCAAATATTTTGAAACTGCTGTAAAGTTCCTGAAATGGAAGGTTAACACATGCTTTTTAATGAACACTAAATGTCTCCACATTTTGCAGTAGCCTGTCATATTGTGTGTAGTTCAATTTTAAAATCATGCACATTTTCAGTGTTTCAGCTGCAGGCTGGGACCTCGTAGCACTATAAAACAGAAATCATAATCTCCCAAATCACCAAGAAGGAGTCAATTGTGTTTCTCTCTGATTACATGCAAAATCTCTGCAGTGATTGCATTAACCAATTGAGATTACACATGATATTCCTGCCTTCGGGTGATCCTCGAAGCCCTTTTTGATTAATATGTGCTTGCATTGTTTATGAACCTCTTTATGAACCTCTTCTTTTTATGGCCCCACTCACCCACTACCACACTTTTATTCTGCAGGTGGCAGATTGAATCATTGTGATGCTCTGTGCATGTGTGACCCTAGGCAGTTCTGCATAGACCAATGCACACCTTATTTTATACATAGTCTACTTTTTGGTACCCCCAGTGAAAGCACCAGTGTGCCCACTCTGGGCCACAAAGACAACAGCCCGTTTGTTCTCCAGCTAGAACAGACTGAAAATTCCTGCTGCTCAGCACAGGGTATTTCCACCCCAGGCGCCACTACCACCCAACACGTCTTTCCTAAAATGACACATCCTATAGGTGCTTCATTATCACCACAAAACACGATTAAGTATAGGACACGTTGACTCTAACTGAGATTGGGGGTGTGCAGGGGCAGTTTTTAACCCGTTATTTACTCGTTGACCTGGACAGGGGGCTACAGGCAACCCGTTCCCTGCATCAGGAAGTGCAGATAGTCACATTGCAGTGAAATTTTGTTTTAAAAAGAGTGGGGCCTCTCGTCTTCTTCCTGCATGGGGGTTGTGGTATCAGCCTGGGAAACAAGTCCAGTCTCCCCTGCTTTGGAATGGCTTTATCCCTCAATTTTTGTTTTCAACCTCGCTCCATCACTGGCTTTGAGTTTTAAACTGCCAGTCTGCCTGCCAGTCCCCTGCCTGTGATTTCGAAGTGCAGGTGGCACAAGCAGCCAGCTATTTGTTTGTGTCCATGCTGTTGACTTCTTGGGAGGAGAGAGGGGACCCGCTGTCTTCCCCCTCATAAGAGCCTGGAGCATCTTTGCCGGGCCTTCTGCGTGGGGCCCTCAGCAGCTCTCAGAACCTTTCCTCTACTAGGTATCCCGGGAGCTTCCAGGCCAGTAAATTCCTTCCAGGCACAGTGGACCCAGGGTCTTTGTCGAGGGTGCTTATCCTACCTGCCAGCATTGGGTGGTACCCCAACTCACAGTGGGTCTCTGGGGAGGAAACTGCTTACCTTACACTGGGACTCTCATCCTGCTTCACCCAGCTGCTATCTTGGTTGTTCATCCACCTCTGGCCAAGTCAGTCACCGACGATCCCTCCACCACAAGTACCTCGACAATGGCTCTTTCACAGCACCTGCACATCCACACACCCCGGGTCAAGTTTTCTTGGTCGAAATGCACCGACAAGTACCATAGAGTGCATCTGGCCATATTGGAATTTGTACTAAAAATAACAAAAGTGCGCAAGCACGATACAAACAAGCAGTGCCAAAGCCAATATGCCTACACTCTCCTTTTAAAAGTGACATCTGTTGGCGTTGCCTGTGTTTGTTTGAAGAAATTATGACACGATTTCGTCTAGCAGGTCTGGAGAGAATTAGCTCTGTGGTGCAGCATTCCCTGATCCCAAAGCCACACTTCTTAGGCAGGTTGGGAACCCTTGATTTGCCATTCACTAGATGAGCAAGAACTTTGCACCAGTGATTTTGAAGGTCTAGCATTTATCTACAAGGTCACCAGGAGGGACAAGCTTCAAGTGTCCTGCGTAACACAACTTTAGAATACATTTGTTTATATTCAGAGATGATGATAATAAGAAGGAATTTTAAAACCTGCTGTGACGCGCTCTTAAACCGGAAGGCAAACATGGCATGGAAGCATTTAATACAGCGGAAGATCCGGCGTTAGACAGATCACCTGATTGGAAGTCGACTTTTTGCCACCGCTGGTCACACAGAGGTCTTTGCGACCTCGCCCTGACTCATTGTGGCCCTGTGTAGAGTGGCGGGGGTGGTTAGGGGGTCTGTGGCAGGGAGGATGGGGGGAAGTCCGAAGAGTTTCTTATGTATTCCTTCATACTCTCGTAATTTCAAAACACTGCAAAATTAATTTATGCAGCCTTTCCCTCCAGGGTGTAAAACTTGAAAGCTAGGTTAATTAGTTGTGTTGCTTTTGATGTATTTGCACAAATATCTTATTGCCCTTTCACTAAAGCGGAACATGCTCATTTTGTTAATCCGATTTTTATTAGTCATTTTTGTTTTAAACCAACTTTGCCTATATGTTATTGTCTACTTTATTTCGATGCAATAAACATGTAGTAGTTTTTGGCCAGGGCCTTCTGCTGTTTTGTGTTTTCCTTTAATAGCATATCGATCCTTATGCACTTTAAAGCTGTGGTGAACGTGTGCTCGCCAACGATGTAATAACTCGTTCACCCTTTCATTTGTTTTAGTCTCCATAGGATTCCATTAACTCAGCTTGCGGCAGCATCTCATGAAGGGAGAAGTGTGAAGTCAACACTTCAAGTGAATGTGTACATCTGTAGAACAGCCCCCCGCCGCAAAGCAGCCAACCTCCCCCCCCCCCCCCCCCCCTCTCCCCACAACAACTATTGTACTCTGTCGGAAACACTAACCCCCACGTGGAGGCTTTCATTAGAGTCATGGATTTTCCTCCAAGTGCTGGAAATTGTCTTCTGCTAACACAAGAGGCCAGGTCCTGTCCAAGAAACACTGCCAGGACGTCTCTGGAGGGCGGAAGGTGGGGGCCGGAAGGAAGCATACATTGCTGCTGAATTTGAGGCGGGCGCTGCTGCAATTAGTTCAGTGGCAGCAAATATTATACAAAACCAGAATGCGGAAGCAACCCGACCCTGCTGCAGCCATGGTTCGAGGCGCTCAGGAACAGGCGCTGCACCTCACCGAGGGCATATTTTCATAATACACTAATATGGCGAAACCGATTGGCATGACCAATGCTTGTTTAAAGAATGTGGGCACTTCTGACACAAGTGAAGGAAGGGTTAAATCTTGGAAATTTCGTGAAAGTAGGTCGCCACTGCAATTCTGACAGACTGTTCAGCAGCTCGGAATAAGCTCACATTCCTAGAGCTGACCTTGTCTCATTAAACCCATCTTATCTCAGGAGGAAAGTCGAAGGTTTCCTGGAGAACAGACAGCCTTGGAGCTGCCTCAGAGAACTGCTAATATCTTGGCAGTGGGATGCACACAGTGGAACTAACAGACAGAAGTGGACTTTCAGACTCTCTGGGCCAAGTTCATAAAGATATTTAAATGTATAACTTGAACTTATACCTACAACTGTCATGATTTATTTAAGCAAGCTTGCGCTGTGTATTAAGAAACCATCACTTTACAATTGTCCATCCGCTCACGGACTATAACCCCCAGCATTGCGTCATTTTATGTGGGAGTAAATTTGTTAATCCACTAAAGCAGGTCAGGGAGCTCTGTATGCGTGACTAATGCATTATTTAATACAGTGACAAGCACACACCAGTATTAAAATGCGGGAGTCTAATACCTGATGCATGGTACTTGGCAGGGCTGACTTATTTGAGCTATGGATTTTACTCCTAAGTATAACTTGTGAATTCAAATGTTTTGTTTCTGTCATTATTTATAACTGAACCTTGACTGTGTTTCTAGTGAATTTCTGAGGCTTCCAAGCATAGATTGAGGTCTTAGAACCAAATCTAACATAACATCCCCTTAAACGTTGTTTCTTTCAGTGAATGTCTGTGATGGGGTGGTATTTGCCTCAGCATCACACTACTTCTCTGCAAGTTTCTCCACTTCCCATCACTCCCCCCTCCACCTGCTGACTGCCACTGTCATAGTCCTCCTTTGTGTAACTCTGGAGTCAGGCAAGGCTGGAAAGCAGGGCACGAGTGCAATGGCTTGGCAAGGGGCACTGGTAACTCATCAAAGCTAGGGAATTGAGCTCCCCAGAGCCACAGGTGTTAATTTGTAGGGCTAGAGATGAATGGTTTACAGTTTAAAACTCAGCGAATGCAGGGAAGCGATAATCCAACCCTGTTTATGGGGAGGCTTTCTAGGGGAAGGAAAAGCCTGCAGTCATTTCAGAATTTTATCACCATCTAGTGTGAGGCTTTATATGCACGAAACCCCCTGCCAACCCCTCCCCCCGCTCCACCCCTCACCAACAATTCCGTGATGACACAGTACATTTGCCAATAGGCCACAAACTCTAACGTAGTATGGAGACACGGCAGCCATCTTGAATATTTGGGACTAACTTTGCACATGGCCCACAGCATCTTTGGTACCAAATCGGGATACAATGTTGATACAGCCAAGACCCAGCAATTATTTAGGATTTCCTTTGTACAGAATAATTGCTTACTCTGGAGATGTTTGAAGGACATTGGGAATACAGAGATGTATTTTGGAAGGGCTACTTGTCCGGTGGAAACACACTTTGAACTATTTTAGCATTTAATGTTAACTTTTTAAAAAACTGTAGGATTACCGCCTTACATTTGAGGTTTACCTGTGACAGAACAGAAAGGATTCTTAAGTAAGGACTTTGTTTAGTAAAGTTCATAATAGTTGCTAAGGCAGGAATTGCATACTATTAATTTTTGCTAAAGACTTTGCAGTGATACAAGAGTGAAGTAGAAACTCTAATTCAATTTCCACAGAGTGTGCATAGTGACGAAACCTGAGGTAGTTTTTCTACAAATAAAGAGAAGTGTGAGTATATATTTAAGATATTCTTTTCTGTTCAGTTTTATGAATTAGACATTCCACATTAAAGTACCAAGAGTGGTTTACATAAAGTACATTCATTGTTACTATTAGGTGTTTATCTTTAAACACACACTACTATGTCATACAAATATCAGTAACCAGCAGATCTGACTAGTCATAATGGCGGAGTCCAATATTGGCTTTCTCTCCGATATCATTCCCTATTTTTGTGGAGACAGCGAGAGATGGAAGAGCATACACTCTTATCACCAGACACAACACTCAAAATGTTTTGCTCCAGGTGCAACACAGGACAAACACTGCTTAGCATGACATAAAAATGCAAAGTTAAAAACAATAGTGAGGCATCAACACTACATCTGGCAGATCATGATCAACAGGTATGTATAAGGGAATCCGCTCATGCCAAACATACTGGTGTACAAGTAGGGCACAGAACACAGCAGAGACCAAGTAAAGATCACATCACATGTAAATGTTTGCCTCACAAATCTGTGTTTATAGACAGCACTTTTGAAAACCGTGTAACTGTGAGAAAAGCGGTTCATAGTATGGTGTGGTTGTGCAACATCACAGTGTAATAAACTCACAACCTCATCTTTGGTCCAGCCAGGCACATTTGCAAAACCGTGGGTAGCAGTGGCTTTGAGCAATCAGGCTTTGTCAAATGAACAAGTACAAAGCATTTAAAAGTACTAAACCAGTTAAACAAGAAAGTAACCCAATTCATAAAAATAGCTTTTTTTACTATTAAGAATTGTTAGATATCAAAATAAACAAAATCACGCTGCGGGTGAAGGAGATATAAATTATCCAGCAAATAATGCATCACTGCTTTTCATGCAAATTGCCAAAAAACATTGGCAACTACTGCTATAAGTTATGACTTGGTAAACGTTTGAAAGCCGTGTTCGACTATTCCAGCATGCTTTGTGTGCCCAACACCAGTGGAGAGTAAGTCATAGGGACTAATAAAGCTTGGCAGGACAGTACCCTTTCAGTAAAAGCAGTCTTCACTCCAGTTCCAGTCTCTAAGAACGAACCGCCAGAGTCATCAATGGAGTGGTCCTGATGCAAGGAATACAGGATACTGAAGAATCTAAAGGATGCTGATCCAGTGACATGGGTCTTTATGGGCCCATCCCTCAGTCCGGGGTGACTCAGGGCACAGGGTTCGATGACCCTTGAAGTCCAGTTGATGTGCAGCCACAAACCAGTTGCCACTGTTCTACAAGTCTCCGGTTACAGCAAAACCAGCAGTGACTTTTAACTGAGTCTGGCGTCCATTTTGGGTGACTAAACTGCACTTTGATGACTGTCCCAGGTCCAGCGGACTGGAGCGCAACTTTTGAGCATCGAAACACGGTCTTCCATCTGTGCTTTAGTGCTCAGAGGGGGTCAAGCGATTGTTGCTACCGGATTGTTAAGGCAGGATTTTTCAGCTTTTGTGGCCTTGTAGCTGTAACTTTCAGTACTTCTGTCTTGGGCTTGGGGCGACTTTTCCTCGAGCACAGCACCACAGCCACAGTCCTCTCTTTGCAAGCCCAAGAACAAGCAGGTACAGTTCAGTTTTTAATGCAGCCTATCTTTACCGGATCCACGGAACAGCAGGGCAATCCTTTCTCGGACCTCTCTGCAGTGCAGACATGATCTGTGGTCTGGGTTCCAGTGGTGCCATTTTTATGCCCAGGGTTTTCCCTCTGGGGATTTGGTGACTGCTAGACAATGGGCTACCAAGTCTCCTCCCTCCAAACAATGACTTCCTGCATAGTGGGACATCTAGCCATCCAAGAATGCAATATTTTTCCCACTCTCAAGAATGCACACTCCCACTCTCGGTGTGTGGAGCTTGGTAGCCCATCCTACAGTTGTGGCTACCTGAGGGCCACATGCCCACTGGAACACTGGTTTGGCAATTGTTTCCCCCTCTTTGTCCCAGACACCAACTTGCCTACCAGAACAAAAAAGCAGCCCCTCTTGTGTGAGTCCACCATTTACACTTCAAAGGTGTCTTAACCTTTGGAACTCGCCTTCTAAAAGTAAGTAGACGTGGCCGGAATTTGCATAGTCGTGCTATAGAAAGCTCTGCGTTTACGGTGCTTTTTTCCTGTCGTGAACGCTGTTTGTGTGCTCGGAGGAAATATCTCACCAACACGCATTTTCAAAGGGCGAACAAGCAAAGAATAAGGGGAGCCACGGATCGTAGAAATTTTGGCAATTCCGCGTTATCCGCGGAATGCAAAATTACCCAAATTCCACGAGCGGAACGGAATTTACCGCCCAGGCCTAAAGTCTAGTTAATAGTTTGAAAACTGCTCTACCAACTAGCAATGGTAGGCTGGGAGTCTTACTTTGCTTTGTCACACCCATATAGGCACAGTAAGAGCTGCAGTCCATGAGCGACACTTTAACTTACAGGTCCTGGGTTCGCAGCTACCATATACTAGGGATGTATAAGTAAGTTAACTTATACTAATTGTAGGTGAGCCAATCAGACATACATTTAAAGGGTCAGAGCACATGCACTGAGCCCTGGTATGCAGGGCCCAGTGCCTCACAGAGTCATTAAACCAGTACCTGATAGAAAAGGTCAGAGTGCATGCCCTGAGGCCTGGTCAGCAGCGTCCAGTGCACCACAGAGTCATTGCACCAGTACCTGATAGTAAAGGTCAGAGCGCACGCACTGAGGCGTGGTCAACAGGGGCCCAGTGCACCACAGAGTCATTGCACCAGTACCTGATAGTAAAGGTCAGAGCGTACGCACTGAGGCCTGGTCAGCAGTTCCCAGTGCACCACATAGTCATTGCACCAGTACCTGATAGTAAAGGTCAGAGCGCACGCACTGAGGCTTGGTCAGCAAGGCCCAGTGCACGACTGAGTCATTGCACCAGTACCTGATAGTAAAGGTCAGAGTGCAAGTACTGAGGCCCGGTCAGCAGGGCCCAGTGATAGAGCGCATGTACTGAGGCCCGGTCAGCAGGGCCAGTGCACCACAGAGTCATTGCACCAGTACCTGACAGTAAAGGTCAGAGCGCACGAAATGAGGCCCGGTCAGCAAGGCCCAGTGATAGAGCGCATGTACTGAGGCCCGGTCAGCAGCGGCCAGTGCACCACAGAGTCATTGCGCCAGTACCTGATAGTAAAGGTCAGAGAGCACACACTGAGTTCCGGTTAGCAGGGTACAGTGCACCACAGAGTCATTACACCAGTACCTGATAGTAAAGGTCAGAGCGCCAGCACTGAGTACTGGTCAGTAGTGCCCAGTGCACCACAAAGTCATTGCACCAGTACCTGATAGTATAGGTCAGAGTGCACACACTAAGGCCCGTGCACCAGAGAGTCATTGCAGCAGTACCTGATAGTGAAGGTCAGAGCGCACGCACTGAGGCCCGGTCAGCAGGGCTCCGTGCACCAGAGAGTCATTGCAGCAGTACCTGATAGTGAAGGTCAGAGCGCACGTACTAAGGCCCGGTTAGCAGGGCCCAGTGATAGAGCGCATGTACTGAGGCCCGGTCAGAAGGGCCTAGTGCACCACAGAGTCATTACACCAGTACCTGATAGTCAAGGTCAGAGCGCATGCACTGAGGCCGGGTCAGCAGGGCCAAGTGCACCACCGAGTCATTACACCAGTACCGGATAGTCAAGGTCAGAGCGCACGCTCTGAGTACTGGTCAGCAGGGCCCAGTGCACCACAGAGTCATTGCACCAGTACCTGATAGTAAAGGGCAAAGGGCACGCACTGAGTCCTGGTCTGCAGGGCCCAGTGCACAACAGAGTCATTGCACCAGTACCTGATAGTGAAGGTCAGAGCGCACGTACTGAGGCCCGGTCAGCAGGGCCCAGTGATAGAGCGCATGTACTGAGGCCCGGTATGCAGGGCCCAGTGCACCACAGAGTCATTGCATCAGTACCTGATAGTGAAGGTCAGAGCGCACGGACTGAGGTCTGGTCAGCAGGGCCCTGTGCAACACAGAGTCATTGCAGCAGTACCTGATAGTAAAGGTCAGAGCGCACGCTCTGAGTACTGGTCAGTGTGCACAACAGAGTCATTGCACCAGTACCTGATAGTGAAGGTCAGATCGCACGCACTGAGGCCCGGTCAGCAGGGCCCATTGCCTCACAGAGTCATTGCACCAGTACCTGATAGTAAAGGACAGAGCGCATGCACTGAGACCCGGTCAGCAGGGTCCAGAGCACCACAGAGTCATTACATTAGTACCTGATAGTAAAGGTCAGAGCGCACGCACTGAGTATTGGTCAGCAGTGTCCAGTACACCACAGATTCATTGTGCCAGTACCTGATAGTAAAGGTCAGAGCGCACATTCTGAGGCCCGGTCAGCAGTGCTAATAGCACCACAAAGTCATGGCAGCAGTACCTGATAGTAAAGGTCAGAGCGCACGTTCTGAGGCCCGGTCAGCAGAGCCCAGTGATAGAGCGCATGTACTGACACCCAGTCAGCAGGGCCCAGTGATAGAGCACATCTACTGAGGCCCGGTCAGCAGGGCCCAGTGTCTCACAGAGTCATTACACCAGTACCTGATAGTAAAGGTCAGAGCGCACGCACTGAGTACTGGTCAGTAGTGCCCAGTGCACCACAGATTCATTGCAGCAGTACCTGATAGGGAAGGTCAGAGCGCACGCACTGAGGCCCGGTCAGCAGCGCCCAGTACACCACTGAGTCATTGCAGCAGTACCTGATAGTAAAGGTCAGAGCACACGCACTGAGTACTGGTCAGTAGTGCCCAGTGCACCACAGATTCATTGCAGCAGTACCTGATAGTGAAGGTCAGAGCGCACGCTCTGAGGCCCGGTCAGCAGCGCCCAGTGCACCACTGAGTCCTTGCACCAGTACCTGATAGTAAAGGTCAGAGTGCACACACTGAGGCCTGGTCAGCAGCGTCCAGTGCACCACAGAGTCATTGCACCAGTACCTGACAGTAAAGGTCAGAGCGCATGCACTGAGGCTTGGTCAGCTGGGCCCAGTGCACCACAGAGTCCTTGCACCAGTACCTGATAGTAAAGGTCAGAGTGCACACACTGAGGCCTGGTCAGCAGCGTCCAGTGCACCACAGAGTCATTGCACCAGTACCTGACAGTAAAGGTCAGAGCGCATGCACTGAGGCTTGGTCAGCTGGGCCTAGTGCACCACAGAGTCATTGCACCAGTACCTGATAGTAAAGGTCAGAGCGCACGCACTGAGGCCTGGTCAGCAGCGCCCAGTGCACCACAGAGTCATTGCACCAGTACCTGATAGTAAAGGTCAGAGTGCACACACTGAGGCCTGGTCAGCAGCGTCCAGTGCACCACAGAGTCATTGCACCAGTACCTGACAGTAAAGGTCAGAGCGCATGCACTGAGGCCTGGTCAGCTGGGACTAGTGCACCACAGAGTCATTGCACCAGTACCTGATAGTAAAGGTCAGAGCGCACGCGCTGAGGCCTGGTCAGCAGCGCCCAGTGCACCACAGAGTCATTGCACCAGTACCTGATAGTGAAGGTCAGAGCGCACGCTCTGAGGCCCGGTCAGCAGCGCCCAGTACACCACAGAGTCCTTGCACCAGTACCTAATAGTAAAGGTCAGAGTGCACACACTGAGGCCTGGTCAGCAGCGCCCAGTGCACCACAGAGTCATTGCACCAGTACCTGACAGTAAAGGTCAGAGCGTACGCACTGAGGCTTGGTCAGCTGGGTCCAGTGCACCACTGAGTCATTGCACAAGTACCTGATAGTAAAGGTCAGAGCGCAGGCATCGAGGCCCGTTCAGCAGGGCCCAGTGCCACACAGAGTCATTGCAGCAGTACCTGATAGTAAAGGTCAGAGCGTACGCAATGAGGCCTGGTCAGCAGGGCCTATTGCACCACAGAGTCCTTGTACCAGTACCTGATAGTAATGGTCAGAGCGCATGCACTAAGGCCTGGTCAGCAGGGGCCAGTGCACCACAGAGTCATTGCACCAGTACCTGATAGTAAAGTTCAGAGCGCACGCACTGAGGCCCGGTCAGCAGCGCCCAGTGCACCACAGAGTCATTGCACCAGTACCTGATAGTAATGGTCAGAGCGCATGCACTGAGGCCTGGTCAGCAGGGGCCAGTGCACCACAGAGTCATTACGTCAGTACCTGATAGTAAAGGTCAGAGCGCACGGACTGAGGCCCGGTCAGCAGCTCCCAGTGGACCACAGAGTCCTTGTACCAGTACCTGATAGTAATGGTCAGAGCGCATGCACTGAGGCCTGGTCAGCAGGGGCCAGTGCACCACAGAGTGATTGCACCAGTACCCCATAGTAAAGTTCAGATCGCACGCACTGAGACCCGGTCAGCAGGGCCCTGTGCACAGCAGAGTCATTATACCAGTACCTGATAGTAAAGGTCAGAGCGCACGTACTGAGGCCCGGTCAGCAGGGCCCAGTGATAGAGCGCATGTACTGAGGCCCAGTCAGCAGGGCCCAGTGATAGAGCGCATGTACTGAGGCCCGGTCAGCAGCGCCCAGTGCACCACAGAGTCATTGCACCAGTACCTGATAGTAATGGTCAGAGCGCATGCACTGAGGCCTGGTCAGCAGGACCAGTGCACCACAGAGTCATAACGTCAGTACCTGATAGTAAAGGTCAGAGAGCACGGACTGAGGCCCGGTCAGCAGCTCCCAGTGGACCACAGAGTCCTTGTACCAGTACCTGATAGTAATGGTCAGAGCGCATGCACTGAGGCCTGGTCAGCAGGGGCCAGTGCACCACAGAGTCATTGCACCAGTACCTGATAGTGAAGGTCAGATCGCACACACTGAGACCCGGTCAGCAGGGCCCTGTGCACAGCAGAGTCATTACACCAGTACCTGATAGTAAAGGTCAGAGCGCACGTACTGAGACCCGGCCAGCAGGGCCCAGTGATAGACCGCATGTACTGAGGCCCAGTCAGCAGGGCCCAGTGATAGAGCGCATGTACTGAGGCCTGGTCAGCAGTGCCCAGTGCACCACCGAGTCATTACACCAGTACCGGATAGTCAAGGTCAGAGCGCACGCACTGAGGCCTGGTCAGCAGTGCCCAGTGCACCACCGAGTCATTGCACCAGTACCTGATAGTAAAGGTCAGATTACACCAGTACCGGATCGTCAAGGTCAGAGCGCACGCACTGAGTACTGGTCAGTAGTGCCCAGTGAACCACAGAGTCATTGCAGCAGTACCTGATAGTAAAGGTCAGAGCGCATATACTGAGGCCCGGTCAGCAGCGCCCAGTGCACCACAGAGTCATTGCACCAGTACCTGATAGAAAAGGTCAGACCAGTACCTGATAGTCAAGGTCAGAGCGCACGCACTGAGGCCTGGTCAGCAGCGCCCAGTGCACCACAGAGTCATTGCACCAGTACCTGACAGTTAAGGTCAGAGCACATGCACTGAGACCTGGTCAGCAGGGTCCAGTGCACCACAGAGTCATTGCGCCAGTACCTGATAGTAAAGGTCAGAGCGCACGCACCGAGGCCCGGTCAGCAGGGCCCAGTGCAGCACAGAGTCATTGCACCAGTACCTGATAGTGAAGGTCAGAACGCACGCACTGAGGCCCATTCAGCAGGGCCCTGTGCACCACACAGTAATTGCGCCAGTACCTGATAGTAACGGTCAGAGCACACGCATCGAGGCCCTGCCTGCAGGGTCCACTGCACCACAGATTCATTGCACCAGTACCTGATAGTAAAGGTCGGAACGCACGCACTGAGGCCCTGTCAGCAGCGCCCAGTACACCACTGAGTCATTACACCAGTACCTGATAGTAAAGGTCAGAGCGCACGCACTGAGGCCCGGTGAGCAGTACCAAGAGCACCACAAAGTCATTGCACCAGTACTTGATAGTAAAGGTCAGAGCGCACGCACTGAGGTGTGGTCAGCAGGGCCCAGTGCACCACAGAGTCATTGCTCCAGTACCTGATAGTAAAGGTCAGAGCGCACGCACTGAGGTCTGGTCAGCAGGGACCTGTGCACAACAGAATCATTGCACCAGTACCTGATAGTAAAGGTCAGAGCGCACGCACTGAGGCCTGGTCAGCAGGGCTCAGTGCCTCACAGAGTCATTGTGCCAGTACATGATAGTAAAGGTCGGAGAGCACGCACTGAGGGTTAGTCAGCAGGGCCCAGTGCCTCACAGAGTCATTGTGCCAGTACATGATAGTAAAGGTCAGAGTGCACGCACTGAGGCCTGGTCAGCAGGGCCCCGTGCACCACAGAGTCATTGCTCCAGTACCTGATAGTAAAGGTCAGAGCGCACGCACTGAGGTCTGGCCAGCAGGGCCCAGTGCACCACAGAGTCATTGCAGCAGTACTTGATAGTGAAGGTCAGAGCGCAACACACTGAGGTCTGGTCAGCAGCGCCCAGTGGCTCAGAGAGTCATTGCACCAGTACCTGATAGTAAAGGTCGGAGGGCACGCACTGAGGGTTAGTCAGCAGGGCCCAGTGCCTCACAGAGTCATTGTGCCAGTACATGATAGTAAAGTTCAGAGCGCACGCACTGATGTCTGGTCAGCAGGGCCCAGTGCACCACAGAATCATTGCACCAGTACCTGATAGTATAGGTCAGAGCCCACACACTGAGGCCTGGTCAGCAGGGCCCCGTGCACCACAGAGTCATTGCACCAGTACCTGATAGTAAAGGTCAGAGTGCACGCACTGAGGCCTGGTCAGCAGGGCCCAGTGCACCACAGAGTCATTACACCAGTACCTGATAGTAAAGGTCAGAGCGCACGCACTGAGGCCCATTCAGCAGGGCCCTGTGCACCACAGAGTAATTGCGCCAGTACCTGATAGTAAAGGTCAGAGCGCACGCACTGAGGCCTGGTCAGCAGGGCCCAGTAAACCACAGAGTAATTGCGCCAGTACCTGATAGTAAAGGTCAGAGCGCACGCACTGAGGCCTGGTCAGCAGGGCCCAGTGCACCACAGAGTAATTGCGCCAGTACCTGATAGTAAAGGTCAGAGCGCACGCACTAAGGCCCGGTCAGCAGGGCCCAGTGCACCACAGAGTCATTACACCAGTACATGATAGTAAAGGTCAGAGCACATGCACTGAGACCTGGTCGAGAGGGCCCAGGGCACCACAGAGTCATTGCACCAGTATCTGATAGTGAAGGTCAGAGTGCACGTACTGAGGCCCGGTCAGCAGGGCCCAGTGATAGAGCGCATGTACTGAGGCCCTGTTAGCAGGGACCAGTGATAGAGCGCATGTACTGAGGCCCGGTCAGCAGCGCCCAGTGCACCACAGAGTCATTGCACCAGTACCTGATAGAAAAGGTCAGACCAGTACGTGATAGTAAAGTTCAGAGCACATGCACTGAGGCCTGTGCAGCAGGGCCCAGTGCCTCATAGAGTCATTATACCAGTACCTGATAGTAAAGGTCAGAGAGCTCGCACTGAGTCCTGGTCAGCAGCGCCCAGTGCACAACAGAGTCATTGCACCAGTACCTGATAGTTAAGGTTAGGGTGCACGCACTGAGGCCTGGTCAGCAGGGCCCAGTGCACCATAGAGTCATTACACCAGTACCTAATAGTGAAGGTCAGAGCGCACGCTCTGAGGCCTGGTCAGCAGGGCCCAATGCACCACAGAGTCATTACACCAGTACCTGATAGTCAAGGTCAGAGCGTACGCACTGAGGCCTGGTCAGCAGCGCCCAGTGCACCACAGAGTAATTGCAGCCGTACCTGATAGTAAAGGTCAGAGCGCATGCACTGAGGCCTGGTCAGCAGGGCCCAGTGCACCAAAAAGTCATTGAACCAGTACCTGATAGTAAAGGTCAAAGTGCACACACTTGAAGAACCGGGCTTTTAGAACCCAGCGGCGCCAGGGGCACGCCCAAAGTCTTCGGATTCACCTGTCTTGGTTTACAGAGACACAGAATACTTCTGGGTGGCGTCAGAGACCACGTTTAGTAGCTGCAGCCAGTAACAGTGATCCCAGAAACACAGCATAGAGTATTTCGGGAGACTGCTCAAATTCGTAGAGCAAGACATCTCCTTTTATACACAATATTCACATTTACAAACATAGTCCCACTGCGCAAAAATCTAACCAATGGGGTACATTCTCAATAAAGTATCACATGACGAAAAGCTCAGTTTGCAACATCCCAACCCAAAGTTAATCATTGGGAATGTCCCAAATCCAATCTCCACAAGCAGGACAATCCCATAATTGAAAAGCACAATGCATTTAATAAAGAGCATAGAAAAGGAAACAATGTCTGATAGTGAGCAAGATAAGGCATGTGTAAGGAGACTAAAAGTTAACGATATCCTGAACAGTAATTGGCAATCTCAGACAACGATCAAACCAGGGAAATTGACTCGGCAGGGTCAGTTTCAGGTGAAGGAATCAGATCCTTGCAGTTTCCCTCAGAGTCAAAAAAGACCCTGTTAATGTACAACAATACGTGAAGGCCAGGCCGCTTCGTTCGTTCGACCATATTCGTCGGCCTGCGTGATGGCAAGACAAAATGGAGACTTAAACAAAATGGAGCCCATGTTTGAGACGAAATCTCTAAATACATAGTGAACTCGCTAGCTAACGTGACGAATTCACCCCATATTTGCGGAACTCACTAAATACGGTTCGACATCACCAAAATCGTGACGGAACCATAACCTTAAGTGACAAGGTCCGTTTCACAGAACCACACACTGAGGCCTGGTCAGCAGCGCCCAGTGCACCACAGTCATTGCACCAGTACCTCATATTAAAGGTCAGAGCGTACGCACTGAGGCTTGGTCAGCTGGGCCCAGTGCACCACAGAGTCATTGCACCAGTACCCGACAGTAAAGGTCAGAGCGCACAAAATGAGGCCCAGTCAGCAGTTCCCAGTGCACCACAGAGTCTCTGCACCTGTACCTGATAGTAAAGGTCAGAGCGCACGCACTGAGGCCAGGTCAGCAGGGCCCAGTGCCTCACAGAGTCATTGTGCCAGTACATGATAGTAAAGGTCAGAGCGCTCGCACCGAGGCCCGGTCAGCAGGGCCCAGTGCACCACCGAGTCATTACACCCGTACCTGATAGTCAAGGTCAGAGCGCACGCACTGAGTCCCGGTCAGCAGGGTCCAGTGCACCACAGAGTCATTACATCAGTACCTGATAGTAAAGGTCAAAGCGCAAGCACTGAGTACTGGTCAGTAGTGCCCAGTGCACCACAGATTAATTGCGCCAGTACCTTATAGTAAAGGTCAGAGCGCATGCACTAAGGTCTGGTCAGCAGGGCCCTGTGCACCACACAGTAATTGCGCCAGTACCTGATACTAAAGGTCAGATTGCATGTACTGAGGCCCGGTCAGCAGGGCCCAGTGCACCACAGAGTCATTGCACCAGTACCTAATGGTAAAGGTCAGAGCGCATGCACTGAGGCCTGGTCAGCAGCGCCCAGTGCACCACCGAGTCATTACACCAGTACCTGATAGTCAAGGTCAGAGCGCACGCACTGAGTACTGGTCAGTAGTGCCCAGTGCACCACAGAGTCATTGCAGCAGTACCTGATAGTAAAGGTCAGAGCGCATGCACTGAGGCCCGGTCAGCAGTGCCCAGTGCACCACAGATTCATTGCAGCAGTACCTGATAGAGAAGGTCAGAGCGCACGCACTGAGGCCCGGTCAGCAGGGCCCAGTGCACCACAGAGTCATTACACAAGTACCTGATCGTCAAGGTCAGAGCGCTAGACTGAGTACTGGCCAGTAGTGCCCAGTGCACCACAGATTCATTGCAGCAGTACCTGATAGAGAAGGTCAGAGCGCACGCACTGAGGCCCGTTCAGCAGCGCCCAGTGCACCACAGAGTCATTGCACCAGTACCTGATAGTAAAGGTCAGAGTGCACACGCACTGAGGCCTGGTCAGTGTGCACAACAGTGTCATTGCAGCAGTACCTGATAGAAAAGGTCAGACCAGTACCTGGTAGTAAAGGTCAGAGCGCATGCACTGAGGCCGGTCAGCAGGGCCCTGTGCACAACAGAGTCATTGCACCAGTACCTGATAGTAAAGGTCAGAGGGCACACGCACTGAGGCCTGGTCAGTGTGCACAACAGAGTCATTGCACCAGTACCTGATAGCAAAGGTCAGAGCGCATGCACTGAGGCCTGGTCAGCAGGGCCCAGTGCACCACAGAGTCATTGCACGAGTACCTGATAGTAAAGGTCAGAGCGTACGCAATGAGGCCTGGTCAGCAGGGACCAGTGCACAACAGAGTCATTGCACCAGTACCTGATAGTAAAGGTCAGAGCGCACGCAATGAGGCCTGGTCAGCAGGGCCCAGTGCACCACAGAGTCATTGCACCAGTACCTGATAGTAAAGGTCAGAGCGCACGCAATGAGGCCTGGTCAGCAGGGCCCAGTGCACCACAGAGTCATTGCACCAGTACCTGATAGTAAAGGTCAGAGCGCACGCAATGAGGCCTGGTCAGCAGGGCCCAGTGCACCACAGAGTCATTGCACCAGTACCTGACAGTAAAGGTCAGAGCGCTCGCACTGAGGCCTGGTCAGCAGCACCCAGTGCATCACAGAGTCATTGCACCAGTACCTGATAGTAAAGGTCAGAGCGCTCGCACTGAGGCCCGGTCAGCAGCGCCCAGTACACCACTGAGTCATTACACCAGTACCTGATAGTAAAGGTCAGAGCGCACGCACTGAGGCCCATTCAGCAGGGCCCTGTGCACCACAGAGTAATTGCGCCAGTACCTGATGGTAAAGGTCAGAGCGCACGCACTAAGGCCCGGTCAGCAGGGCCCAGTGCACCACAGAGTCATTGCACCAGTACCTGATAGTAAAGGTAAGAGCGCACGCAATGAGGCCTGGTCAGCAGGGCCCAGTGCACCACAAAGTCATTGCACCAGTACCTGATAGTAAAGGTCAGAGCGCACGCAATGAGGCCTGGTCAGCAGGGCCCAGTGCACCACAGAGTTATTGCACCATTACCTGATAGTAAAGGTCAGAGCGCTCGCACTGAGGCCGGGTCAGCAGCGCCCAGTGCATCACAGAGTCATTGCACCAGTACCTGATAGTAAAGGTCAGAGCGCTCGCACAAAGGCCCGGTCAGCAGGGCCCAGTGCACCACAGAGTCATTGCACCAGTACCTGATAGTAAAGGTCAGAGCGCACGCAATGAGGCCTGGTCAGAAGGGCCCAGTGCACCACAGAGTCATTGCACCAGTACCTGATAGTAAAGGTCAGAGCGCACGCAATGAGGCCTGGTCAGCAGGGCCCAGTGCACCACAGAGTCATTGCACCAGTACCTGATAGTAAAGGTCAGAGGGCACGCAATGAGGCCTGGTCAGCAGGGCCCAGTGCACCACAGAGTCATTGCACCAGTACCTGATAGTAAAGGTCAGAGCGCTCGCACTGAGGCCAGGTCAGCAGGGCCCAGTGCATCACAGAGTCATTGCACCAGTACCTGATAGTAAAGGTCAGAGCGCTCGCACTGAGGCCGGGTCAGCAGGGCCCAGTGCACCACAGAGTCATTGCACCAGTACCTGATAGTAAAGGTAAGAGCGCACGCAATGAGGCCTGGTCAGCAGGGCCCAGTGCACCACAAAGTCATTGCACCAGTACCTGATAGTAAAGGTCAGAGCGCACGCAATGAGGCCTGGTCAGCAGGGCCCAGTGCACCACAGAGTTATTGCACCAGTACCTGATAGTAAAGGTCAGAGCGCTCGCACTGAGGCCGGGTCAGCAGCGCCCAGTGCATCACAGAGTCATTGCACCAGTACCTGATAGTAAAGGTCAGAGCGCTCGCACAAAGGCCCGGTCAGCAGGGCCCAGTGCACCACAGAGTCATTGCACCAGTACCTGATAGTAAAGGTCAGAGCGCACGCAATGAGGCCTGGTCAGAAGGGCCCAGTGCACCACAGAGTCATTGCACCAGTACCTGATAGTAAAGGTCAGAGCGCACGCAATGAGGCCTGGTCAGCAGGGCCCAGTGCACCACAGAGTCATTGCACCAGTACCTGATAGTAAAGGTCAGAGGGCACGCAATGAGGCCTGGTCAGCAGGGCCCAGTGCACCACAGAGTCATTGCACCAGTACCTGATAGTAAAGGTCAGAGCGCTCGCACTGAGGCCGGGTCAGCAGGGCCCAGTGCATCACAGAGTCATTGCACCAGTACCTGATAGTAAAGGTCAGAGCGCTCGCACTGAGGCCGGGTCAGCAGGGCCCAGTGCACCACAGAGTCATTGCACCAGTACCTGATAGTAAAGGTCAGAGCGTACGCAATGAGGCCTGGTCAGCAGGGCCCAGTGCACCACAGAGTCATTGCACCAGTACCTGATAGTAAAGGTCAGAGCACACGCACTAAGGCCCGATCAGCAGGGCCCAGTGCAGCACAGAGTCATTACACCAGTACCTGATAGTAAAGGTCAGAGCGCACGCACTGAGGCCCATTCAGCAGGGCCCTGTGCACCACAGAGTAATTGCGCCAGTACCTGATGGTAAAGGTCAGAGCGCACGCACTAAGGCCCGGTCAGCAGGGCCCAGTGCACCACAGAGTCATTGCACCAGTACCTGATAGTAAAGGGCAGAGCGCACGCAATAAGGCCTGGTCAGCAGGGCCCAGTGCACCACAGAGTCATTGCACCAGTACCTGATAGTAAAGGTCAGAGCGCACGCAATGAGGCCTGGTCAGCAGGGCCCAGTGCACCACAGAGTCATTGCACCAGTACCTGATAGTAAAGGTCAGAGCGCACGCAATGAGGCCTGGTCAGCAGGGCCCAGTGCACCACAGAGTTATTGCACCAGTACCTGATAGTAAAGGTCAGAGCGCTCGCACTGAGGCCGGGTCAGCAGCGCCCAGTGCATCACAGAGTCATTGCACCAGTACCTGATAGTAAAGATCAGAGCGCTCGCACAAAGGCCCGGTCAGCAGGGCACAGTGCACCACAGAGTCATTGCACCAGTACCTGATAGTAAAGGTCAGAGCGCACGCAATGAGGCCGGGTCAGCAGGGCCCAGTGCACCACAGAGTCATTGCACCAGTACCTGATAGTAAAGGTAAGAGCGCACGCAATGAGGCCTGGTCAGCAGGGCCCAGTGCACCACAAAGTCATTGCACCAGTACCTGATAGTAAAGGTCAGAGCGCACGCAATGAGGCCTGGTCAGCAGGGCCCAGTGCACCACAGAGTTATTGCACCAGTACCTGATAGTAAAGGTCAGAGCGCTCGCACTGAGGCCGGGTCAGCAGCGCCCAGTGCATCACAGAGTCATTGCACCAGTACCTGATAGTAAAGGTCAGAGCGCTCGCACAAAGGCCCGGTCAGCAGGGCCCAGTGCACCACAGAGTCATTGCACCAGTACCTGATAGTAAAGGTCAGAGCGCACGCAATGAGGCCTGGTCAGAAGGGCCCAGTGCACCACAGAGTCATTGCACCAGTACCTGATAGTAAAGGTCAGAGCGCACGCAATGAGGCCTGGTCAGCAGGGCCCAGTGCACCACAGAGTCATTGCACCAGTACCTGATAGTAAAGGTCAGAGGGCACGCAATGAGGCCTGGTCAGCAGGACCCAGTGCACCACAGAATCATTGCTCCAGTACCTGATAGTATAGGTCAGAGCACAAGCACTAAGGCCCGGTCAGCAGGTCCCAGTGCAGCACAGAGTCATTACACCAGTACCTGATAGTAAAGGTCAGAGCGCACGCACTGAGGCCCATTCAGCAGGGCCCTGTGCACCACAGAGTAATTGCGCCAGTACCTGATGGTAAAGGTCAGAGCGCACGCACTAAGGCCCGGTCAGCAGGGCCCAGTGCACCACAGAGTCATTGCACCAGTACCTGATAGTAAAGGTCAGAGCGCACCCAATGAGGCCTGGTCAGCAGGGCCCAGTGCACCACAGAGTCATTGCACCAGTACCTGATAGTAAAGGTCAGAGCGCACGCAATGAGGCCTGGTCAGCAGGGCTCAGTGCACCACAGAGTCATTGCACCAGTACCTGATAGTAAAGGTCAGAGCGCACGCAATGAGGCCTGGTCAGCAGGGCCCAGTTCACCACAGTCATTGCACCAGTACCTGATAGTAAAGGTCAGAGCGCACGCAATGAGGCCTGGTCAGCAGGGCCCAGTGCACCACAGAGTCACTGCACCAGTACCTGATAGTAAAGGTCAGAGCGCTCGCACTGAGGCCGGGTCAGCAGGGCCCAGTGCACCACAGAGTCGTTGCTCCAGTACCTGATAGTAAAGGTCAGAGCGCTCGCACTGAGGCCTGGTCAGCAGGGCCCAGTGCACCACAGAGTCATTGCACCAGTACCTGATAGTAAAGGTCAGACCGCACGCAATGAGGCCTGGTCAGCAGGGCCCAGTGCACGACAGAGTCATTGCACCAGTACCTGATAGTAAAGGTCAGAGCGCACGCAATGAGGCCTGGTCAGCAGGGCCCAGTGCACCACAGAGTCATTGCACCAGTACCTGATAGTAAAGGTCAGAGCGCACGCAATGAGGCCTGGTCAGCAGGGCCCAGTGCACCACAGAGTCATTGCACCAGTACCTGATAGTAAAGGTCAGAGCGCACGCAATGAGGCCTGGTCAGCAGGGCCCACTGCACCACAGAGTCATTGCACCAGTACCTGATAGTAAAGGTCAGAGCGCTCGCACTGAGGCCGGGTCAGCAGCACCCAGTGCATCACAGAGTCATTGCACCAGTACCTGATAGTAAAGGTCAGAGCGCTCGCACTGAGGCCTGGTCAGCAGCGCCCTGTACACCACTGAGTCATTACACCAGTACCTGATAGTAAAGGTCAGAGCGCAAACACTAAGGCCCGGTCAGCAGGGCCCAGTGCAGCACAGAGTCATTACACCAGTACCTGATAGTAAAGGTCAGAGCGCACGCACTGAGGCCCATTCAGCAGGGCCCAGTGCCTCACAGAGTCATTGTGCCAGTACATGGTAGTAAAGGTCAGAGCGCTCGCACTGAGGCCCGGTCAGCAGGGCCCAGTGCACCACAGAGTCATTACACCAGTACCTGATAGTAAAGGTCACAGCGCACGCACTAAGGCCCGGTCAGCAGGGCCCAGTGCAGCACAGAGTCATTACACCAGTACCTGATAGTAAAGGTCAGAGCGCATGCACTGAGACCTGGTCAGCAGGGCCCAGTGCACCACAGAGTCATTGCAGCAGTACCTGATAGTAAAGGTCAGAGTGCATGTTCTGAGGCCCGGTCAGCCGTGCCAAGAGCACCACAGAGTCATTGCAGCAGTACCTGATAGTGATGGTCAGAGCGCACGTACTGAGGCCCGGTCAGCAGGGCACAGTGATAGAGCGCATGTACTGAGGCCCGGTCAGCAGGGCCCAGTGATAGAGCGCATGTACTGAGGCCTGGTCAGCAGCGCCCAGTGCACCACAGAGTAATTGCAGCCGTACCTGATAGTAAAGGTCAGAGCGCACGCACTGAGACCTGGTCAGCGGGGCCCCGTGCACCACAGAGTCATTGCAGCAGTACCTGATAGTAAAGGTCAGAGTGCATGTTCTGAGGCCCGGTCAGCCGTGCCAAGAGCACCACAGAGTCATTGCAGCAGTACCTGATAGTGAAGGTCAGAGCGCACGTACTGAGGCCCGGTCAGCAGGGCCCAGTGATAGAGTGCATGTACTGAGGCCCGGTCAGCAGGGCCCAGTGATAGAGCGCATGTACTGAGGCCTGGTCAGCAGCGCCCAGTGCACCACAGAGTCATTGCACCAGTACCTGATAGTAAAGGTCAGAGCGTACGCACTGAGGCCTGGTCAGCAGTTCCCAGTGCACCACATAGTCATTGCACCAGTACCTGATAGTAAAGGTCAGAGCGCACGCACTGAGGCTTGGTCAGCAAGGCCCAGTGCACGACTGAGTCATTGCACCAGTACCTGATAGTAAAGGTCAGAGCGCACGCACTGAGACTTGGTCAGCAGGGCCCAGTGCACCACAGAGTCATTGCACCAGTACCTGACAGTAAAGGTCAGAGTGCAAGTACTGAGGCCCGGTCAGCAGGGCCCAGTGATAGAGCGCATGTACTGAGGCCCGGTCAGCAGGGCCAGTGCACCACAGAGTCATTGCACCAGTACCTGACAGTAAAGGTCAGAGCGCACGAAATGAGGCCCGGTCAGCAAGGCCCAGTGATAGAGCGCATGTACTGAGGCCCGGTCAGCAGGGCCAGTGCACCACAGAGTCATTGCGCCAGTACCTGATAGTAAAGGTCAGAGCGCACGCACTGAGACCTGGTCAGCGGGGCCCCGTGCACCACAGAGTCATTGCAGCAGTACCTGATAGTAAAGGTCAGAGTGCATGTTCTGAGGCCCGGTCAGCCGTGCCAAGAGCACCACAGAGTCATTGCAGCAGTACCTGATAGTGAAGGTCAGAGCGCACGTACTGAGGCCCGGTCAGCAGGGCCCAGTGATAGAGTGCATGTACTGAGGCCCGGTCAGCAGGGCCCAGTGATAGAGCGCATGTACTGAGGCCTGGTCAGCAGCGCCCAGTGCACCACAGAGTCATTGCACCAGTACCTGATAGTAAAGGTCAGAGCGTACGCACTGAGGCCTGGTCAGCAGTTCCCAGTGCACCACATAGTCATTGCACCAGTACCTGATAGTAAAGGTCAGAGCGCACGCACTGAGGCTTGGTCAGCAAGGCCCAGTGCACGACTGAGTCATTGCACCAGTACCTGATAGTAAAGGTCAGAGCGCACGCACTGAGGCTTGGTCAGCAGGGCCCAGTGCACCACAGAGTCATTGCACCAGTACCTGACAGTAAAGGTCAGAGTGCAAGTACTGAGGCCCGGTCAGCAGGGCCCAGTGATAGAGCGCATGTACTGAGGCCCGGTCAGCAGGGCCAGTGCACCACAGAGTCATTGCACCAGTACCTGACAGTAAAGGTCAGAGCGCACGAAATGAGGCCCGGTCAGCAAGGCCCAGTGATAGAGCGCATGTACTGAGGCCCGGTCAGCAGGGCCAGTGCACCACAGAGTCATTGCGCCAGTACCTGATAGTAAAGGTCAGAGAGCACACACTGAGTTCCGGTTAGCAGGGTACAGTGCACCACAGAGTCATTACACCAGTACCTGATAGTAAAGGTCAGAGCGCCAGCACTGAGTACTGGTCAGTAGTGCCCAGTGCACCACAAAGTCATTGCACCAGTACCTGATAGTATAGGTCAGAGTGCACACACTAAGGCCCGTGCACCAGAGAGTCATTGCAGCAGTACCTGATAGTGAAGGTCAGAGCGCACGTTCTGAGGCCCGGTCAGCAGTGCCAAGAGCACAACACGGTCATTGCAGCAGTAACTGATAGTAAAGGTCAGAGCGCACGCACTGAGGCCCGGTCAGCAGGGCTCCGTGCACCAGAGAGTCATTGCAGCAGTACCTGATAGTGAAGGTCAGAGCGCACGTACTAAGGCCCGGTTAGCAGGGCCCAGTGATAGAGCGCATGTACTGAGGCCCGGTCAGAAGGGCCTAGTGCACCACAGAGTCATTACACCAGTACCTGATAGTCAAGGTCAGAGCGCATGCACTGAGGCCGGGTCAGCAGGGCCAAGTGCACCACCGAGTCATTACACCAGTACCGGATAGTCAAGGTCAGAGCGCACGCTCTGAGTACTGGTCAGCAGGGCCCAGTGCACCACAGAGTCATTGCACCAGTACCTGATAGTAAAGGGCAAAGTGCACGCACTGAGTCCTGGTCTGCAGGGCCCAGTGCACAACAGAGTCATTGCACCAGTACCTGATAGTGAAGGTCAGAGCGCACGTACTGAGGCCCGGTCAGCAGGGCCCAGTGATAGAGCGCATGTACTGAGGCCCGGTATGCAGGGCCCAGTGCACCACAGAGTCATTGCATCAGTACCTGATAGTGAAGGTCAGAGCGCACGTACTGAGGCCCGGTCAGCAGGGCCCAGTGATAGAGCGCATGTACTGAGGCCCGGTATGCAGGGCCCAGTGCACCACAGAGTCATTGCAGCAGTACCTGATAGTAAAGGTCAGAGCGCACGCTCTGAGTACTGGTCAGTGTGCACAACAGAGTCATTGCACCAGTACCTGATAGTGAAGGTCAGATCGCACGCACTGAGGCCCGGTCAGCAGGGCCCATTGCCTCACAGAGTCATTGCACCAGTACCTGATAGTAAAGGACAGAGCGCATGCACTGAGACCCGGTCAGCAGGGTCCAGAGCACCACAGAGTCATTACATTAGTACCTGATAGTAAAGGTCAGAGCGCACGCACTGAGTATTGGTCAGCAGTGTCCAGTACACCACAGATTCATTGTGCCAGTACCTGATAGTAAAGGTCAGAGCGCACATTCTGAGGCCCGGTCAGCAGTGCTAATAGCACCACAAAGTCATGGCAGCAGTACCTGATAGTAAAGGTCAGAGCGCACGTTCTGAGGCCCGGTCAGCAGAGCCCAGTGATAGAGCGCATGTACTGATACCCAGTCAGCAGGGCCCAGTGATAGAGCACATCTACTGAGGCCTGGTCAGCAGGGCCCAGTGTCTCACAGAGTCATTACACCAGTACCTGATAGTAAAGGTCAGAGCGCACGCACTGAGTACTGGTCAGTAGTGCCCAGTGCACCACAGATTCATTGCAGCAGTACCTGATAGGGAAGGTCAGAGCGCACGCACTGAGGCCCGGTCAGCAGCGCCCAGTACACCACTGAGTCATTGCAGCAGTACCTGATAGTAAAGGTCAGAGCACACGCACTGAGTACTGGTCAGTAGTGCCCAGTGCACCACAGATTCATTGCAGCAGTACCTGATAGTGAAGGTCAGAGCGCACGCTCTGAGGCCCGGTCAGCAGCGCCCAGTGCACCACTGAGTCCTTGCACCAGTACCTGATAGTAAAGGTCAGAGTGCACACACTGAGGCCTGGTCAGCAGCGTCCAGTGCACCACAGAGTCATTGCACCAGTACCTGACAGTAAAGGTCAGAGCGCATGCACTGAGGCTTGGTCAGCTGGGCCCAGTGCACCACAGAGTCCTTGCACCAGTACCTGATAGTAAAGGTCAGAGTGCACACACTGAGGCCTGGTCAGCAGCGTCCAGTGCACCACAGAGTCATTGCACCAGTACCTGACAGTAAAGGTCAGAGCGCATGCACTGAGGCTTGGTCAGCTGGGCCTAGTGCACCACAGAGTCATTGCACCAGTACCTGATAGTAAAGGTCAGAGCGCACGCACTGAGGCCTGGTCAGCAGCGCCCAGTGCACCACAGAGTCATTGCACCAGTACCTGATAGTAAAGGTCAGAGTGCACACACTGAGGCCTGGTCAGCAGCGTCCAGTGCACCACAGAGTCATTGCACCAGTACCTGATAGTAAAGGTCAGAGCGCACGCAATGAGGCCTGGTCAGCAGGGCCCAGTGCACCACAGAGTCATTGCACCAGTACCTGATAGTAAAGGTCAGAGCGCACGCAATGAGGCCTGGTCAGCAGGGCCCAGTGCACCACAGTCATTGCACCAGTACCTGATAGTAAAGGTCAGAGCGCACGCAATGAGGCCTGGTCAGCAGGGCCCAGTGCACCACAGAGTCACTGCACCAGTACCTGATAGTAAAGGTCAGAGCGCTCGCACTGAGGCCGGGTCAGCAGGGCCCAGTGCACCACAGAGTCGTTGCTCCAGTACCTGATAGTAAAGGTCAGAGCGCTCGCACTGAGGCCTGGTCAGCAGGGCCCAGTGCACCACAGAGTCATTGCACCAGTACCTGATAGTAAAGGTCAGACCGCACGCAATGAGGCCTGGTCAGCAGGGCCCAGTGCACCACAGAGTCATTGCACCAGTACCTGATAGTAAAGGTCAGAGCGCACGCAATGAGGCCTGGTCAGCAGGGCCCAGTGCACCACAGAGTCATTGCACCAGTACCTGATAGTAAAGGTCAGAGCGCACGCAATGAGGCCTGGTCAGCAGGGCCCAGTGCACCACAGAGTCATTGCACCAGTACCTGATAGTAAAGGTCAGAGCGCACGCAATGAGGCCTGGTCAGCAGGGCCCACTGCACCACAGAGTCATTGCACCAGTACCTGATAGTAAAGGTCAGAGCGCTCGCACTGAGGCCGGGTCAGCAGCACCCAGTGCATCACAGAGTCATTGCACCAGTACCTGATAGTAAAGGTCAGAGCGCTCGCACTGAGGCCTGGTCAGCAGCGCCCAGTACACCACTGAGTCATTACACCAGTACCTGATAGTAAAGGTCAGAGCGCAAACACTAAGGCCCGGTCAGCAGGGCCCAGTGCAGCACAGAGTCATTACACCAGTACCTGATAGTAAAGGTCAGAGCGCACGCACTGAGGCCCATTCAACAGGGCCCAGTGCCTCACAGAGTCATTGTGCCAGTACATGGTAGTAAAGGTCAGAGCGCTCGCACTGAGGCCCGGTCAGCAGGGCCCAGTGCACCACAGAGTCATTACACCAGTACCTGATAGTAAAGGTCACAGCGCACGCACTAAGGCCCGGTCAGCAGGGCCCAGTGCAGCACAGAGTCATTACACCAGTACCTGATAGTAAAGGTCAGAGCGCATGCACTGAGACCTGGTCAGCAGGGCCCAGTGCACCACAGAGTCATTGCAGCAGTACCTGATAGTAAAGGTCAGAGTGCATGTTCTGAGGCCCGGTCAGCCGTGCCAAGAGCACCACAGAGTCATTGCAGCAGTACCTGATAGTGATGGTCAGAGCGCACGTACTGAGGCCCGGTCAGCAGGGCACAGTGATAGAGCGCATGTACTGAGGCCCGGTCAGCAGGGCCCAGTGATAGAGCGCATGTACTGAGGCCTGGTCAGCAGCGCCCAGTGCACCACAGAGTAATTGCAGCCGTACCTGATAGTAAAGGTCAGAGCGCACGCACTGAGACCTGGTCAGCGGGGCCCCGTGCACCACAGAGTCATTGCAGCAGTACCTGATAGTAAAGGTCAGAGTGCATGTTCTGAGGCCCGGTCAGCCGTGCCAAGAGCACCACAGAGTCATTGCAGCAGTACCTGATAGTGAAGGTCAGAGCGCACGTACTGAGGCCCGGTCAGCAGGGCCCAGTGATAGAGTGCATGTACTGAGGCCCGGTCAGCAGGGCCCAGTGATAGAGCGCATGTACTGAGGCCTGGTCAGCAGCGCCCAGTGCACCACAGAGTCATTGCACCAGTACCTGATAGTAAAGGTCAGAGCGTACGCACTGAGGCCTGGTCAGCAGTTCCCAGTGCACCACATAGTCATTGCACCAGTACCTGATAGTAAAGGTCAGAGCGCACGCACTGAGGCTTGGTCAGCAAGGCCCAGTGCACGACTGAGTCATTGCACCAGTACCTGATAGTAAAGGTCAGAGCGCACGCACTGAGACTTGGTCAGCAGGGCCCAGTGCACCACAGAGTCATTGCACCAGTACCTGACAGTAAAGGTCAGAGTGCAAGTACTGAGGCCCGGTCAGCAGGGCCCAGTGATAGAGCGCATGTACTGAGGCCCGGTCAGCAGGGCCAGTGCACCACAGAGTCATTGCACCAGTACCTGACAGTAAAGGTCAGAGCGCACGAAATGAGGCCCGGTCAGCAAGGCCCAGTGATAGAGCGCATGTACTGAGGCCCGGTCAGCAGGGCCAGTGCACCACAGAGTCATTGCGCCAGTACCTGATAGTAAAGGTCAGAGCGCACGCACTGAGACCTGGTCAGCGGGGCCCCGTGCACCACAGAGTCATTGCAGCAGTACCTGATAGTAAAGGTCAGAGTGCATGTTCTGAGGCCCGGTCAGCCGTGCCAAGAGCACCACAGAGTCATTGCAGCAGTACCTGATAGTGAAGGTCAGAGCGCACGTACTGAGGCCCGGTCAGCAGGGCCCAGTGATAGAGTGCATGTACTGAGGCCCGGTCAGCAGGGCCCAGTGATAGAGCGCATGTACTGAGGCCTGGTCAGCAGCGCCCAGTGCACCACAGAGTCATTGCACCAGTACCTGATAGTAAAGGTCAGAGCGTACGCACTGAGGCCTGGTCAGCAGTTCCCAGTGCACCACATAGTCATTGCACCAGTACCTGATAGTAAAGGTCAGAGCGCACGCACTGAGGCTTGGTCAGCAAGGCCCAGTGCACGACTGAGTCATTGCACCAGTACCTGATAGTAAAGGTCAGAGCGCACGCACTGAGGCTTGGTCAGCAGGGCCCAGTGCACCACAGAGTCATTGCACCAGTACCTGACAGTAAAGGTCAGAGTGCAAGTACTGAGGCCCGGTCAGCAGGGCCCAGTGATAGAGCGCATGTACTGAGGCCCGGTCAGCAGGGCCAGTGCACCACAGAGTCATTGCACCAGTACCTGACAGTAAAGGTCAGAGCGCACGAAATGAGGCCCGGTCAGCAAGGCCCAGTGATAGAGCGCATGTACTGAGGCCCGGTCAGCAGGGCCAGTGCACCACAGAGTCATTGCGCCAGTACCTGATAGTAAAGGTCAGAGAGCACACACTGAGTTCCGGTTAGCAGGGTACAGTGCACCACAGAGTCATTACACCAGTACCTGATAGTAAAGGTCAGAGCGCCAGCACTGAGTACTGGTCAGTAGTGCCCAGTGCACCACAAAGTCATTGCACCAGTACCTGATAGTATAGGTCAGAGTGCACACACTAAGGCCCGTGCACCAGAGAGTCATTGCAGCAGTACCTGATAGTGAAGGTCAGAGCGCACGTTCTGAGGCCCGGTCAGCAGTGCCAAGAGCACAACACGGTCATTGCAGCAGTAACTGATAGTAAAGGTCAGAGCGCACGCACTGAGGCCCGGTCAGCAGGGCTCCGTGCACCAGAGAGTCATTGCAGCAGTACCTGATAGTGAAGGTCAGAGCGCACGTACTAAGGCCCGGTTAGCAGGGCCCAGTGATAGAGCGCATGTACTGAGGCCCGGTCAGAAGGGCCTAGTGCACCACAGAGTCATTACACCAGTACCTGATAGTCAAGGTCAGAGCGCATGCACTGAGGCCGGGTCAGCAGGGCCAAGTGCACCACCGAGTCATTACACCAGTACCGGATAGTCAAGGTCAGAGCGCACGCTCTGAGTACTGGTCAGCAGGGCCCAGTGCACCACAGAGTCATTGCACCAGTACCTGATAGTAAAGGGCAAAGTGCACGCACTGAGTCCTGGTCTGCAGGGCCCAGTGCACAACAGAGTCATTGCACCAGTACCTGATAGTGAAGGTCAGAGCGCACGTACTGAGGCCCGGTCAGCAGGGCCCAGTGATAGAGCGCATGTACTGAGGCCCGGTATGCAGGGCCCAGTGCACCACAGAGTCATTGCATCAGTACCTGATAGTGAAGGTCAGAGCGCACGTACTGAGGCCCGGTCAGCAGGGCCCAGTGATAGAGCGCATGTACTGAGGCCCGGTATGCAGGGCCCAGTGCACCACAGAGTCATTGCAGCAGTACCTGATAGTAAAGGTCAGAGCGCACGCTCTGAGTACTGGTCAGTGTGCACAACAGAGTCATTGCACCAGTACCTGATAGTGAAGGTCAGATCGCACGCACTGAGGCCCGGTCAGCAGGGCCCATTGCCTCACAGAGTCATTGCACCAGTACCTGATAGTAAAGGACAGAGCGCATGCACTGAGACCCGGTCAGCAGGGTCCAGAGCACCACAGAGTCATTACATTAGTACCTGATAGTAAAGGTCAGAGCGCACGCACTGAGTATTGGTCAGCAGTGTCCAGTACACCACAGATTCATTGTGCCAGTACCTGATAGTAAAGGTCAGAGCGCACATTCTGAGGCCCGGTCAGCAGTGCTAATAGCACCACAAAGTCATGGCAGCAGTACCTGATAGTAAAGGTCAGAGCGCACGTTCTGAGGCCCGGTCAGCAGAGCCCAGTGATAGAGCGCATGTACTGATACCCAGTCAGCAGGGCCCAGTGATAGAGCACATCTACTGAGGCCTGGTCAGCAGGGCCCAGTGTCTCACAGAGTCATTACACCAGTACCTGATAGTAAAGGTCAGAGCGCACGCACTGAGTACTGGTCAGTAGTGCCCAGTGCACCACAGATTCATTGCAGCAGTACCTGATAGGGAAGGTCAGAGCGCACGCACTGAGGCCCGGTCAGCAGCGCCCAGTACACCACTGAGTCATTGCAGCAGTACCTGATAGTAAAGGTCAGAGCACACGCACTGAGTACTGGTCAGTAGTGCCCAGTGCACCACAGATTCATTGCAGCAGTACCTGATAGTGAAGGTCAGAGCGCACGCTCTGAGGCCCGGTCAGCAGCGCCCAGTGCACCACTGAGTCCTTGCACCAGTACCTGATAGTAAAGGTCAGAGTGCACACACTGAGGCCTGGTCAGCAGCGTCCAGTGCACCACAGAGTCATTGCACCAGTACCTGACAGTAAAGGTCAGAGCGCATGCACTGAGGCTTGGTCAGCTGGGCCCAGTGCACCACAGAGTCCTTGCACCAGTACCTGATAGTAAAGGTCAGAGTGCACACACTGAGGCCTGGTCAGCAGCGTCCAGTGCACCACAGAGTCATTGCACCAGTACCTGACAGTAAAGGTCAGAGCGCATGCACTGAGGCTTGGTCAGCTGGGCCTAGTGCACCACAGAGTCATTGCACCAGTACCTGATAGTAAAGGTCAGAGCGCACGCACTGAGGCCTGGTCAGCAGCGCCCAGTGCACCACAGAGTCATTGCACCAGTACCTGATAGTAAAGGTCAGAGTGCACACACTGAGGCCTGGTCAGCAGCGTCCAGTGCACCACAGAGTCATTGCACCAGTACCTGATAGTAAAGGTCAGAGCGCACGCAATGAGGCCTGGTCAGCAGGGCCCAGTGCACCACAGAGTCATTGCACCAGTACCTGATAGTAAAGGTCAGAGCGCACGCAATGAGGCCTGGTCAGCAGGGCCCAGTGCACCACAGTCATTGCACCAGTACCTGATAGTAAAGGTCAGAGCGCACGCAATGAGGCCTGGTCAGCAGGGCCCAGTGCACCACAGAGTCACTGCACCAGTACCTGATAGTAAAGGTCAGGGCGCTCGCACTGAGGCCGGGTCAGCAGGGCCCAGTGCACCACGGAGTCGTTGCTCCAGTACCTGATAGTAAAGGTCAGAGCGCTCGCACTGAGGCCTGGTCAGCAGGGCCCAGTGCACCACAGAGTCATTGCACCAGTACCTGATAGTAAAGGTCAGACCGCACGCAATGAGGCCTGGTCAGCAGGGCCCAGTGCACCACAGAGTCATTGCACCAGTACCTGATAGTAAAGGTCAGAGCGCACGCAATGAGGCCTGGTCAGCAGGGCCCAGTGCACCACAGAGTCATTGCACCAGTACCTGATAGTAAAGGTCAGAGCGCACGCAATGAGGCCTGGTCAGCAGGGCCCAGTGCACCACAGAGTCATTGCACCAGTACCTGATAGTAAAGGTCAGAGCGCACGCAATGAGGCCTGGTCAGCAGGGCCCACTGCACCACAGAGTCATTGCACCAGTACCTGATAGTAAAGGTCAGAGCGCTCGCACTGAGGCCGGGTCAGCAGCACCCAGTGCATCACAGAGTCATTGCACCAGTACCTGATAGTAAAGGTCAGAGCGCTCGCACTGAGGCCTGGTCAGCAGCGCCCAGTACACCACTGAGTCATTACACCAGTACCTGATAGTAAAGGTCAGAGCGCAAACACTAAGGCCCGGTCAGCAGGGCCCAGTGCAGCACAGAGTCATTACACCAGTACCTGATAGTAAAGGTCAGAGCGCACGCACTGAGGCCCATTCAACAGGGCCCAGTGCCTCACAGAGTCATTGTGCCAGTACATGGTAGTAAAGGTCAGAGCGCTCGCACTGAGGCCCGGTCAGCAGGGCCCAGTGCACCACAGAGTCATTACACCAGTACCTGATAGTAAAGGTCACAGCGCACGCACTAAGGCCCGGTCAGCAGGGCCCAGTGCAGCACAGAGTCATTACACCAGTACCTGATAGTAAAGGTCAGAGCGCATGCACTGAGACCTGGTCAGCAGGGCCCAGTGCACCACAGAGTCATTGCAGCAGTACCTGATAGTAAAGGTCAGAGTGCATGTTCTGAGGCCCGGTCAGCCGTGCCAAGAGCACCACAGAGTCATTGCAGCAGTACCTGATAGTGATGGTCAGAGCGCACGTACTGAGGCCCGGTCAGCAGGGCACAGTGATAGAGCGCATGTACTGAGGCCCGGTCAGCAGGGCCCAGTGATAGAGCGCATGTACTGAGGCCTGGTCAGCAGCGCCCAGTGCACCACAGAGTAATTGCAGCCGTACCTGATAGTAAAGGTCAGAGCGCACGCACTGAGACCTGGTCAGCGGGGCCCCGTGCACCACAGAGTCATTGCAGCAGTACCTGATAGTAAAGGTCAGAGTGCATGTTCTGAGGCCCGGTCAGCCGTGCCAAGAGCACCACAGAGTCATTGCAGCAGTACCTGATAGTGAAGGTCAGAGCGCACGTACTGAGGCCCGGTCAGCAGGGCCCAGTGATAGAGTGCATGTACTGAGGCCCGGTCAGCAGGGCCCAGTGATAGAGCGCATGTACTGAGGCCTGGTCAGCAGCGCCCAGTGCACCACAGAGTCATTGCACCAGTACCTGATAGTAAAGGTCAGAGCGTACGCACTGAGGCCTGGTCAGCAGTTCCCAGTGCACCACATAGTCATTGCACCAGTACCTGATAGTAAAGGTCAGAGCGCACGCACTGAGGCTTGGTCAGCAAGGCCCAGTGCACGACTGAGTCATTGCACCAGTACCTGATAGTAAAGGTCAGAGCGCACGCACTGAGACTTGGTCAGCAGGGCCCAGTGCACCACAGAGTCATTGCACCAGTACCTGACAGTAAAGGTCAGAGTGCAAGTACTGAGGCCCGGTCAGCAGGGCCCAGTGATAGAGCGCATGTACTGAGGCCTGGTCAGCAGGGCCAGTGCACCACAGAGTCATTGCACCAGTACCTGACAGTAAAGGTCAGAGCGCACGAAATGAGGCCCGGTCAGCAAGGCCCAGTGATAGAGCGCATGTACTGAGGCCCGGTCAGCAGGGCCAGTGCACCACAGAGTCATTGCGCCAGTACCTGATAGTAAAGGTCAGAGCGCACGCACTGAGACCTGGTCAGCGGGGCCCCGTGCACCACAGAGTCATTGCAGCAGTACCTGATAGTAAAGGTCAGAGTGCATGTTCTGAGGCCCGGTCAGCCGTGCCAAGAGCACCACAGAGTCATTGCAGCAGTACCTGATAGTGAAGGTCAGAGCGCACGTACTGAGGCCCGGTCAGCAGGGCCCAGTGATAGAGTGCATGTACTGAGGCCCGGTCAGCAGGGCCCAGTGATAGAGCGCATGTACTGAGGCCTGGTCAGCAGCGCCCAGTGCACCACAGAGTCATTGCACCAGTACCTGATAGTAAAGGTCAGAGCGTACGCACTGAGGCCTGGTCAGCAGTTCCCAGTGCACCACATAGTCATTGCACCAGTACCTGATAGTAAAGGTCAGAGCGCACGCACTGAGGCTTGGTCAGCAAGGCCCAGTGCACGACTGAGTCATTGCACCAGTACCTGATAGTAAAGGTCAGAGCGCACGCACTGAGGCTTGGTCAGCAGGGCCCAGTGCACCACAGAGTCATTGCACCAGTACCTGACAGTAAAGGTCAGAGTGCAAGTACTGAGGCCCGGTCAGCAGGGCCCAGTGATAGAGCGCATGTACTGAGGCCCGGTCAGCAGGGCCAGTGCACCACAGAGTCATTGCACCAGTACCTGACAGTAAAGGTCAGAGTGCACGAAATGAGGCCCGGTCAGCAAGGCCCAGTGATAGAGCGCATGTACTGAGGCCCGGTCAGCAGGGCCAGTGCACCACAGAGTCATTGCGCCAGTACCTGATAGTAAAGGTCAGAGAGCACACACTGAGTTCCGGTTAGCAGGGTACAGTGCACCACAGAGTCATTACACCAGTACCTGATAGTAAAGGTCAGAGCGCCAGCACTGAGTACTGGTCAGTAGTGCCCAGTGCACCACAAAGTCATTGCACCAGTACCTGATAGTATAGGTCAGAGTGCACACACTAAGGCCCGTGCACCAGAGAGTCATTGCAGCAGTACCTGATAGTGAAGGTCAGAGCGCACGTTCTGAGGCCCGGTCAGCAGTGCCAAGAGCACAACACGGTCATTGCAGCAGTAACTGATAGTAAAGGTCAGAGCGCACGCACTGAGGCCCGGTCAGCAGGGCTCCGTGCACCAGAGAGTCATTGCAGCAGTACCTGATAGTGAAGGTCAGAGCGCACGTACTAAGGCCCGGTTAGCAGGGCCCAGTGATAGAGCGCATGTACTGAGGCCCGGTCAGAAGGGCCTAGTGCACCACAGAGTCATTACACCAGTACCTGATAGTCAAGGTCAGAGCGCATGCACTGAGGCCGGGTCAGCAGGGCCAAGTGCACCACCGAGTCATTACACCAGTACCGGATAGTCAAGGTCAGAGCGCACGCTCTGAGTACTGGTCAGCAGGGCCCAGTGCACCACAGAGTCATTGCACCAGTACCTGATAGTAAAGGGCAAAGTGCACGCACTGAGTCCTGGTCTGCAGGGCCCAGTGCACAACAGAGTCATTGCACCAGTACCTGATAGTGAAGGTCAGAGCGCACGTACTGAGGCCCGGTCAGCAGGGCCCAGTGATAGAGCGCATGTACTGAGGCCCGGTATGCAGGGCCCAGTGCACCACAGAGTCATTGCATCAGTACCTGATAGTGAAGGTCAGAGCGCACGTACTGAGGCCCGGTCAGCAGGGCCCAGTGATAGAGCGCATGTACTGAGGCCCGGTATGCAGGGCCCAGTGCACCACAGAGTCATTGCAGCAGTACCTGATAGTAAAGGTCAGAGCGCACGCTCTGAGTACTGGTCAGTGTGCACAACAGAGTCATTGCACCAGTACCTGATAGTGAAGGTCAGATCGCACGCACTGAGGCCCGGTCAGCAGGGCCCATTGCCTCACAGAGTCATTGCACCAGTACCTGATAGTAAAGGACAGAGCGCATGCACTGAGACCCGGTCAGCAGGGTCCAGAGCACCACAGAGTCATTACATTAGTACCTGATAGTAAAGGTCAGAGCGCACGCACTGAGTATTGGTCAGCAGTGTCCAGTACACCACAGATTCATTGTGCCAGTACCTGATAGTAAAGGTCAGAGCGCACATTCTGAGGCCCGGTCAGCAGTGCTAATAGCACCACAAAGTCATGGCAGCAGTACCTGATAGTAAAGGTCAGAGCGCACGTTCTGAGGCCCGGTCAGCAGAGCCCAGTGATAGAGCGCATGTACTGATACCCAGTCAGCAGGGCCCAGTGATAGAGCACATCTACTGAGGCCTGGTCAGCAGGGCCCAGTGTCTCACAGAGTCATTACACCAGTACCTGATAGTAAAGGTCAGAGCGCACGCACTGAGTACTGGTCAGTAGTGCCCAGTGCACCACAGATTCATTGCAGCAGTACCTGATAGGGAAGGTCAGAGCGCACGCACTGAGGCCCGGTCAGCAGCGCCCAGTACACCACTGAGTCATTGCAGCAGTACCTGATAGTAAAGGTCAGAGCACACGCACTGAGTACTGGTCAGTAGTGCCCAGTGCACCACAGATTCATTGCAGCAGTACCTGATAGTGAAGGTCAGAGCGCACGCTCTGAGGCCCGGTCAGCAGCGCCCAGTGCACCACTGAGTCCTTGCACCAGTACCTGATAGTAAAGGTCAGAGTGCACACACTGAGGCCTGGTCAGCAGCGTCCAGTGCACCACAGAGTCATTGCACCAGTACCTGACAGTAAAGGTCAGAGCGCATGCACTGAGGCTTGGTCAGCTGGGCCCAGTGCACCACAGAGTCCTTGCACCAGTACCTGATAGTAAAGGTCAGAGTGCACACACTGAGGCCTGGTCAGCAGCGTCCAGTGCACCACAGAGTCATTGCACCAGTACCTGACAGTAAAGGTCAGAGCGCATGCACTGAGGCTTGGTCAGCTGGGCCTAGTGCACCACAGAGTCATTGCACCAGTACCTGATAGTAAAGGTCAGAGCGCACGCACTGAGGCCTGGTCAGCAGCGCCCAGTGCACCACAGAGTCATTGCACCAGTACCTGATAGTAAAGGTCAGAGTGCACACACTGAGGCCTGGTCAGCAGCGTCCAGTGCACCACAGAGTCATTGCACCAGTACCTGACAGTAAAGGTCAGAGCGCATGCACTGAGGCCTGGTCAGCTGGGACTAGTGCACCACAGAGTCATTGCACCAGTACCTGATAGTAAAGGTCAGAGCGCACGCGCTGAGGCCTGGTCAGCAGCGCCCAGTGCACCACAGAGTCATTGCACCAGTACCTGATAGTGAAGGTCAGAGCGCACGCTCTGAGGCCTGGTCAGCAGCGCCCGGTACACCACAGAGTCATTGCACCAGTACCTGACAGTAAAGGTCAGAGCGTACGCACTGAGGCTTGGTCAGCTGGGTCCAGTGCACCACTGAGTCATTGCACAAGTACCTGATAGTAAAGGTCAGAGCGCAGGCATCGAGGCCCGTTCAGCAGGGCCCAGTGCCACACAGAGTCATTGCAGCAGTACCTGATAGTAAAGGTCAGAGCGTACGCAATGAGGCCTGGTCAGCAGGGCCTATTGCACCACAGAGTTATTACACCAGTACCTGATAGTAAAGGTCAGAGTGCACGCACTGACTCCCTGTCAGCAGGGCGGAGTGGACCACAGAGTCCTTGTACCAGTACCTGATTGTAATGGTCAGAGCGCATGCACTAAGGCCTGGTCAGCAGGGGCCAGTGCACCACAGAGTCATTGCACCAGTACCTGATAGTAAAGTTCAGAGCGCACGCACTGAGGCCCGGTCAGCAGCGCCCAGTGCACCACAGAGTCATTGCACCAGTACCTGATAGTAATGGTCAGAGCGCATGCACTGAGGCCTGGTCAGCAGGGGCCAGTGCACCACAGAGTCATTACGTCAGTACCTGATAGTAAAGGTCAGAGCGCACGGACTGAGGCCCGGTCAGCAGCTCCCAGTGGACCACAGAGTCCTTGTACCAGTACCTGATAGTAATGGTCAGAGCGCATGCACTGAGGCCTGGTCAGCAGGGGCCAGTGCACCACAGAGTGATTGCACCAGTACCCCATAGTAAAGTTCAGATCGCACGCACTGAGACCCGGTCAGCAGGGCCCTGTGCACAGCAGAGTCATTATACCAGTACCTGATAGTTAAGGTCAGAGCGCACGTACTGAGGCCCGGTCAGCAGGGCCCAGTGATAGAGCGCATGTACTGAGGCCCAGTCAGCAGGGCCCAGTGATAGAGCGCATGTACTGAGGCCCGGTCAGCAGCGCCCAGTGCACCACAGAGTCATTGCACCAGTACCTGATAGTAATGGTCAGAGCGCATGCACTGAGGCCTGGTCAGCAGGACCAGTGCACCACAGAGTCATAACGTCAGTACCTGATAGTAAAGGTCAGAGAGCACGGACTGAGGCCCGGTCAGCAGCTCCCAGTGGACCACAGAGTCCTTGTACCAGTACCTGATAGTAATGGTCAGAGCGCATGCACTGAGGCCTGGTCAGCAGGGGCCAGTGCACCACAGAGTCATTGCACCAGTACCTGATAGTGAAGGTCAGATCGCACACACTGAGACCCGGTCAGCAGGGCCCTGTGCACAGCAGAGTCATTACACCAGTACCTGATAGTAAAGGTCAGAGCGCACGTACTGAGACCCGGCCAGCAGGGCCCAGTGATAGACCGCATGTACTGAGGCCCAGTCAGCAGGGCCCAGTGATAGAGCGCATGTACTGAGGCCTGGTCAGCAGTGCCCAGTGCACCACCGAGTCATTACACCCGTACCGGATAGTCAAGGTCAGAGCGCACGCACTGAGGCCTGGTCAGCAGTGCCCAGTGCACCACCGAGTCATTGCACCAGTACCTGATAGTAAAGGTCAGATTACACCAGTACCGGATCGTCAAGGTCAGAGCGCACGCACTGAGTACTGGTCAGTAGTGCCCAGTGAACCACAGAGTCATTGCAGCAGTACCTGATAGTAAAGGTCAGAGCGCATATACTGAGGCCCGGTCAGCAGCGCCCAGTGCACCACAGAGTCATTGCACCAGTACCTGATAGAAAAGGTCAGACCAGTACCTGATAGTCAAGGTCAGAGCGCACGCACTGAGGCCTGGTCAGCAGCGCCCAGTGCACCACAGAGTCATTGCACCAGTACCTGACAGTTAAGGTCAGAGCACATGCACTGAGACCTGGTCAGCAGGGTCCAGTGCACCACAGAGTCATTGCGCCAGTACCTGATAGTAAAGGTCAGAGCGCACGCACCGAGGCCCGGTCAGCAGGGCCCAGTGCAGCACAGAGTCATTGCACCAGTACCTGATAGTGAAGGTCAGAACGCACGCACTGAGGCCCATTCAGCAGGGCCCTGTGCACCACACAGTAATTGCGCCAGTACCTGATAGTAACGGTCAGAGCACACGCATCGAGGCCCTGCCAGCAGGGTCCACTGCACCACAGATTCATTGCACCAGTACCTGATAGTAAAGGTCGGAACGCACGCACTGAGGCCCTGTCAGCAGCGCCCAGTACACCACTGAGTCATTACACCAGTACCTGATAGTAAAGGTCAGAGCGCACGCACTGAGGCCCGGTGAGCAGTACCAAGAGCACCACAAAGTCATTGCACCAGTACTTGATAGTAAAGGTCAGAGCGCACGCACTGAGGTGTGGTCAGCAGGGCCCAGTGCACCACAGAGTCATTGCTCCAGTACCTGATAGTAAAGGTCAGAGCGCACGCACTGAGGTCTGGTCAGCAGGGACCTGTGCACAACAGAATCATTGCACCAGTACCTGATAGTAAAGGTCAGAGCGCACGCACTGAGGCCTGGTCAGCAGGGCTCAGTGCCTCACAGAGTCATTGTGCCAGTACATGATAGTAAAGGTCGGAGAGCACGCACTGAGGGTTAGTCAGCAGGGCCCAGTGCCTCACAGAGTCATTGTGCCAGTACATGATAGTAAAGGTCAGAGTGCACGCACTGAGGCCTGGTCAGCAGGGCCCCGTGCACCACAGAGTCATTGCTCCAGTACCTGATAGTAAAGGTCAGAGCGCACGCACTGAGGTCTGGCCAGCAGGGCCCAGTGCACCACAGAGTCATTGCAGCAGTACTTGATAGTGAAGGTCAGAGCGCAACACACTGAGGTCTGGTCAGCAGCGCCCAGTGGCTCAGAGAGTCATTGCACCAGTACCTGATAGTAAAGGTCGGAGGGCACGCACTGAGGGTTAGTCAGCAGGGCCCAGTGCCTCACAGAGTCATTGTGCCAGTACATGATAGTAAAGTTCAGAGCGCACGCACTGATGTCTGGTCAGCAGGGCCCAGTGCACCACAGAATCATTGCACCAGTACCTGATAGTAAAGGTCAGAGTGCACGCACTGAGGCCTGGTCAGCAGGGCCCAGTGCACCACAGAGTCATTACACCAGTACCTGATAGTAAAGGTCAGAGCGCACGCACTGAGGCCCATTCAGCAGGGCCCTGTGCACCACAGAGTAATTGCGCCAGTACCTGATAGTAAAGGTCAGAGCGCACGCACTGAGGCCTGGTCAGCAGGGCCCAGTAAACCACAGAGTAATTGCGCCAGTACCTGATAGTAAAGGTCAGAGCGCACGCACTGAGGCCTGGTCAGCAGGGCCCAGTGCACCACAGAGTAATTGCGCCAGTACCTGATAGTAAAGGTCAGAGCGCACGCACTAAGGCCCGGTCAGCAGGGCCCAGTGCACCACAGAGTCATTACACCAGTACATGATAGTAAAGGTCAGAGCACATGCACTGAGACCTGGTCGAGAGGGCCCAGGGCACCACAGAGTCATTGCACCAGTATCTGATAGTGAAGGTCAGAGTGCACGTACTGAGGCCCGGTCAGCAGGGCCCAGTGATAGAGCGCATGTACTGAGGCCCTGTTAGCAGGGCCCAGTGATAGAGCGCATGTACTGAGGCCCGGTCAGCAGCGCCCAGTGCACCACAGAGTCATTGCACCAGTACCTGATAGAAAAGGTCAGACCAGTACGTGATAGTAAAGTTCAGAGCACATGCACTGAGGCCTGTGCAGCAGGGCCCAGTGCCTCATAGAGTCATTATACCAGTACCTGATAGTAAAGGTCAGAGAGCTCGCACTGAGTCCTGGTCAGCAGCGCCCAGTGCACAACAGAGTCATTGCACCAGTACCTGATAGTCAAGGTCAGAGCGTACGCACTGAGGCCTGGTCAGCAGCGCCCAGTGCACCACAGAGTCATTGCAGCCGTACCTGATAGTAAAGGTCAGAGCGCATGCACTGAGGCCTGGTCAGCAGGGCCCAGTGCACCAAAAAGTCATTGAACCAGTACCTGATAGTAAAGGTCAAAGTGCACACACTTGAAGAACCGGGCTTTTAGAACCCAGCGGCGCCAGGGGCACGCCCAAAGTCTTCGGATTCACCTGTCTTGGTTTACAGAGACACAGAATACTTCTGGGTGGCGTCAGAGACCACGTTTAGTAGCTGCAGCCAGTAACAGTGATCCCAGAAACACAGCATAGAGTATTTCGGGAGACTGCTCAAATTCGTAGAGCAAGACATCTCCTTTTATACACAATATTCACATTTACAAACATAGTCCCACTGCGCAAAAATCTAACCAATGGGGTACATTCTCAATAAAGTATCACATGACGAAAAGCTCAGTTTGCAATATCCCAACCCAAAGTTAATCATTGGGAATGTCCCAAATCCAATCTCCACAAGCAGGACAATCCCATAATTGAAAAGCACAATGCATTTAATAAAGAGCATAGAAAAGGAAACAATGTCTGATAGTGAGCAAGATAAGGCATGTGTAAGGAGACTAAAAGTTAACGATATCCTGAACAGTAATTGGCAATCTCAGACAACGATCAAACCAGGGAAATTGACTCGGCAGGGTCAGTTTCAGGTGAAGGAATCAGATCCTTGTAATTTCCCTCAGAGTCAAAAAAGACCCTGTTAATGTACAACAATACGTGAAGGCCAGGCCGCTTCGTTCGTTCGACCATATTCGTCGGCCTGCGTGATGGCAAGACAAAATGGAGACTTAAACAAAATGGAGCCCATGTTTGAGACGAAATCTCTAAATACATAGTGAACTCGCTAGCTAACGTGACAAATTCACCCCATATTTGCGGAACTCACTAAATACGGTTCGACATCACCAAAATCGTGACGGAACCATAACCTTAAGTGACAAGGTCCGTTTCACAGAACCACACACTGAGGCCTGGTCAGCAGCGCCCAGTGCACCACAGTCATTGCACCAGTACCTCATATTAAAGGTCAGAGCGTACGCACTGAGGCCTGGTCAGCAGGGCTCAGTGCCTCACAGAGTCATTGTGCCAGTACATGATAGTAAAGGTCGGAGAGCACGCACTGAGGGTTAGTCAGCAGGGCCCAGTGCCTCACAGAGTCATTGTGCCAGTACATGATAGTAAAGGTCAGAGTGCACGCACTGAGGCCTGGTCAGCAGGGCCCCGTGCACCACAGAGTCATTGCTCCAGTACCTGATAGTAAAGGTCAGAGCGCACGCACTGAGGTCTGGCCAGCAGGGCCCAGTGCACCACAGAGTCATTGCAGCAGTACTTGATAGTGAAGGTCAGAGCGCAACACACTGAGGTCTGGTCAGCAGCGCCCAGTGGCTCAGAGAGTCATTGCACCAGTACCTGATAGTAAAGGTCGGAGGGCACGCACTGAGGGTTAGTCAGCAGGGCCCAGTGCCTCACAGAGTCATTGTGCCAGTACATGATAGTAAAGTTCAGAGCGCACGCACTGATGTCTGGTCAGCAGGGCCCAGTGCACCACAGAATCATTGCACCAGTACCTGATAGTAAAGGTCAGAGTGCACGCACTGAGGCCTGGTCAGCAGGGCCCAGTGCACCACAGAGTCATTACACCAGTACCTGATAGTAAAGGTCAGAGCGCACGCACTGAGGCCCATTCAGCAGGGCCCTGTGCACCACAGAGTAATTGCGCCAGTACCTGATAGTAAAGGTCAGAGCGCACGCACTGAGGCCTGGTCAGCAGGGCCCAGTAAACCACAGAGTAATTGCGCCAGTACCTGATAGTAAAGGTCAGAGCGCACGCACTGAGGCCTGGTCAGCAGGGCCCAGTGCACCACAGAGTAATTGCGCCAGTACCTGATAGTAAAGGTCAGAGCGCACGCACTAAGGCCCGGTCAGCAGGGCCCAGTGCACCACAGAGTCATTACACCAGTACATGATAGTAAAGGTCAGAGCACATGCACTGAGACCTGGTCGAGAGGGCCCAGGGCACCACAGAGTCATTGCACCAGTATCTGATAGTGAAGGTCAGAGTGCACGTACTGAGGCCCGGTCAGCAGGGCCCAGTGATAGAGCGCATGTACTGAGGCCCTGTTAGCAGGGCCCAGTGATAGAGCGCATGTACTGAGGCCCGGTCAGCAGCGCCCAGTGCACCACAGAGTCATTGCACCAGTACCTGATAGAAAAGGTCAGACCAGTACGTGATAGTAAAGTTCAGAGCACATGCACTGAGGCCTGTGCAGCAGGGCCCAGTGCCTCATAGAGTCATTATACCAGTACCTGATAGTAAAGGTCAGAGAGCTCGCACTGAGTCCTGGTCAGCAGCGCCCAGTGCACAACAGAGTCATTGCACCAGTACCTGATAGTCAAGGTCAGAGCGTACGCACTGAGGCCTGGTCAGCAGCGCCCAGTGCACCACAGAGTCATTGCAGCCGTACCTGATAGTAAAGGTCAGAGCGCATGCACTGAGGCCTGGTCAGCAGGGCCCAGTGCACCAAAAAGTCATTGAACCAGTACCTGATAGTAAAGGTCAAAGTGCACACACTTGAAGAACCGGGCTTTTAGAACCCAGCGGCGCCAGGGGCACGCCCAAAGTCTTCGGATTCACCTGTCTTGGTTTACAGAGACACAGAATACTTCTGGGTGGCGTCAGAGACCACGTTTAGTAGCTGCAGCCAGTAACAGTGATCCCAGAAACACAGCATAGAGTATTTCGGGAGACTGCTCAAATTCGTAGAGCAAGACATCTCCTTTTATACACAATATTCACATTTACAAACATAGTCCCACTGCGCAAAAATCTAACCAATGGGGTACATTCTCAATAAAGTATCACATGACGAAAAGCTCAGTTTGCAATATCCCAACCCAAAGTTAATCATTGGGAATGTCCCAAATCCAATCTCCACAAGCAGGACAATCCCATAATTGAAAAGCACAATGCATTTAATAAAGAGCATAGAAAAGGAAACAATGTCTGATAGTGAGCAAGATAAGGCATGTGTAAGGAGACTAAAAGTTAACGATATCCTGAACAGTAATTGGCAATCTCAGACAACGATCAAACCAGGGAAATTGACTCGGCAGGGTCAGTTTCAGGTGAAGGAATCAGATCCTTGTAATTTCCCTCAGAGTCAAAAAAGACCCTGTTAATGTACAACAATACGTGAAGGCCAGGCCGCTTCGTTCGTTCGACCATATTCGTCGGCCTGCGTGATGGCAAGACAAAATGGAGACTTAAACAAAATGGAGCCCATGTTTGAGACGAAATCTCTAAATACATAGTGAACTCGCTAGCTAACGTGACAAATTCACCCCATATTTGCGGAACTCACTAAATACGGTTCGACATCACCAAAATCGTGACGGAACCATAACCTTAAGTGACAAGGTCCGTTTCACAGAACCACACACTGAGGCCTGGTCAGCAGCGCCCAGTGCACCACAGTCATTGCACCAGTACCTCATATTAAAGGTCAGAGCGTACGCACTGAGGCTTGGTCAGCTGGGCCCAGTGCACCACAGAGTCATTGCACCAGTACCCGACAGTAAAGGTCAGAGCGCACAAAATGAGGCCCAGTCAGCAGTTCCCAGTGCACCACAGAGTCTCTGCACCTGTACCTGATAGTAAAGGTCAGAGCGCACGCACTGAGGCCAGGTCAGCAGGGCCCAGTGCCTCACAGAGTCATTGTGCCAGTACATGATAGTAAAGGTCAGAGCGCTCGCACCGAGGCCCGGTCAGCAGGGCCCAGTGCACCACCGAGTCATTACACCCGTACCTGATAGTCAAGGTCAGAGCGCACGCACTGAGTCCCGGTCAGCAGGGTCCAGTGCACCACAGAGTCATTACATCAGTACCTGATAGTAAAGGTCAAAGCGCAAGCACTGAGTACTGGTCAGTAGTGCCCAGTGCACCACAGATTAATTGCGCCAGTACCTTATAGTAAAGGTCAGAGCGCATGCACTAAGGTCTGGTCAGCAGGGCCCTGTGCACCACACAGTAATTGCGCCAGTACCTGATACTAAAGGTCAGATTGCATGTACTGAGGCCCGGTCAGCAGGGCCCAGTGCACCACAGAGTCATTGCACCAGTACCTAATGGTAAAGGTCAGAGCGCATGCACTGAGGCCTGGTCAGCAGCGCCCAGTGCACCACCGAGTCATTACACCAGTACCTGATAGTCAAGGTCAGAGCGCACGCACTGAGTACTGGTCAGTAGTGCCCAGTGCACCACAGAGTCATTGCAGCAGTACCTGATAGTAAAGGTCAGAGCGCATGCACTGAGGCCCGGTCAGCAGTGCCCAGTGCACCACAGATTCATTGCAGCAGTACCTGATAGAGAAGGTCAGAGCGCACGCACTGAGGCCCGGTCAGCAGGGCCCAGTGCACCACGGAGTCATTACACAAGTACCTGATCGTCAAGGTCAGAGCGCACGCAATGAGGCCTGGTCAGAAGGGCCCAGTGCACCACAGAGTCATTGCACCAGTACCTGATAGTAAAGGTCAGAGCGCACGCAATGAGGCCTGGTCAGCAGGGCCCAGTGCACCACAGAGTCATTGCACCAGTACCTGATAGTAAAGGTCAGAGGGCACGAAATGAGGCCTGGTCAGCAGGGCCCAGTGCACCACAGAGTCATTGCACCAGTACCTGATAGTAAAGGTCAGAGCGCTCGCACTGAGGCCGGGTCAGCAGGGCCCAGTGCATCACAGAGTCATTGCACCAGTACCTGATAGTAAAGGTCAGAGCGCTCGCACTGAGGCCGGGTCAGCAGGGCCCAGTGCACCACAGAGTCATTGCACCAGTACCTGATAGTAAAGGTCAGAGCGTACGCAATGAGGCCTGGTCAGCAGGGCCCAGTGCACCACAGAGTCATTGCACCAGTACCTGATAGTAAAGGTCAGAGCACACGCACTAAGGCCCGGTCAGCAGGGCCCAGTGCAGCACAGAGTCATTACACCAGTACCTGATAGTAAAGGTCAGAGCGCACGCACTGAGGCCCATTCAGCAGGGCCCTGTGCACCACAGAGTAATTGCGCCAGTACCTGATGGTAAAGGTCAGAGCGCACGCACTAAGGCCCGGTCAGCAGGGCCCAGTGCACCACAGAGTCATTGCACCAGTACCTGATAGTAAAGGGCAGAGCGCACGCAATAAGGCCTGGTCAGCAGGGCCCAGTGCACCACAGAGTCATTGCACCAGTACCTGATAATAAAGGTCAGAGCGCACGCAATGAGGCCTGGTCAGCAGGGCCCAGTGCACCACAGAGTCATTGCACCAGTACCTGATAGTAAAGGTCAGAGCGCACGCAATGAGGCCTGGTCAGCAGGGCCCAGTGCACCACAGAGTTATTGCACCAGTACCTGATAGTAAAGTTCAGAGCGCACGCACTGATGTCTGGTCAGCAGGGCCCAGTGCACCACAGAATCATTGCACCAGTACCTGATAGTAAAGGTCAGAGTGCACGCACTGAGGCCTGGTCAGCAGGGCCCAGTGCACCACAGAGTCATTACACCAGTACCTGATAGTAAAGGTCAGAGCGCACGCACTGAGGCCCATTCAGCAGGGCCCTGTGCACCACAGAGTAATTGCGCCAGTACCTGATAGTAAAGGTCAGAGCGCACGCACTGAGGCCTGGTCAGCAGGGCCCAGTAAACCACAGAGTAATTGCGCCAGTACCTGATAGTAAAGGTCAGAGCGCACGCACTGAGGCCTGGTCAGCAGGGCCCAGTGCACCACAGAGTAATTGCGCCAGTACCTGATAGTAAAGGTCAGAGCGCACGCACTAAGGCCCGGTCAGCAGGGCCCAGTGCACCACAGAGTCATTACACCAGTACATGATAGTAAAGGTCAGAGCACATGCACTGAGACCTGGTCGAGAGGGCCCAGGGCACCACAGAGTCATTGCACCAGTATCTGATAGTGAAGGTCAGAGTGCACGTACTGAGGCCCGGTCAGCAGGGCCCAGTGATAGAGCGCATGTACTGAGGCCCTGTTAGCAGGGCCCAGTGATAGAGCGCATGTACTGAGGCCCGGTCAGCAGCGCCCAGTGCACCACAGAGTCATTGCACCAGTACCTGATAGAAAAGGTCAGACCAGTACGTGATAGTAAAGTTCAGAGCACATGCACTGAGGCCTGTGCAGCAGGGCCCAGTGCCTCATAGAGTCATTATACCAGTACCTGATAGTAAAGGTCAGAGAGCTCGCACTGAGTCCTGGTCAGCAGCGCCCAGTGCACAACAGAGTCATTGCACCAGTACCTGATAGTCAAGGTCAGAGCGTACGCACTGAGGCCTGGTCAGCAGCGCCCAGTGCACCACAGAGTCATTGCAGCCGTACCTGATAGTAAAGGTCAGAGCGCATGCACTGAGGCCTGGTCAGCAGGGCCCAGTGCACCAAAAAGTCATTGAACCAGTACCTGATAGTAAAGGTCAAAGTGCACACACTTGAAGAACCGGGCTTTTAGAACCCAGCGGCGCCAGGGGCACGCCCAAAGTCTTCGGATTCACCTGTCTTGGTTTACAGAGACACAGAATACTTCTGGGTGGCGTCAGAGACCACGTTTAGTAGCTGCAGCCAGTAACAGTGATCCCAGAAACACAGCATAGAGTATTTCGGGAGACTGCTCAAATTCGTAGAGCAAGACATCTCCTTTTATACACAATATTCACATTTACAAACATAGTCCCACTGCGCAAAAATCTAACCAATGGGGTACATTCTCAATAAAGTATCACATGACGAAAAGCTCAGTTTGCAACATCCCAACCCAAAGTTAATCATTGGGAATGTCCCAAATCCAATCTCCACAAGCAGGACAATCCCATAATTGAAAAGCACAATGCATTTAATAAAGAGCATAGAAAAGGAAACAATGTCTGATAGTGAGCAAGATAAGGCATGTGTAAGGAGACTAAAAGTTAACGATATCCTGAACAGTAATTGGCAATCTCAGACAACGATCAAACCAGGGAAATTGACTCGGCAGGGTCAGTTTCAGGTGAAGGAATCAGATCCTTGTAATTTCCCTCAGAGTCAAAAAAGACCCTGTTAATGTACAACAATACGTGAAGGCCAGGCCGCTTCGTTCGTTCGACCATATTCGTCGGCCTGCGTGATGGCAAGACAAAATGGAGACTTAAACAAAATGGAGCCCATGTTTGAGACGAAATCTCTAAATACATAGTGAACTCGCTAGCTAACGTGACAAATTCACCCCATATTTGCGGAACTCACTAAATACGGTTCGACATCACCAAAATCGTGACGGAACCATAACCTTAAGTGACAAGGTCCGTTTCACAGAACCACACACTGAGGCCTGGTCAGCAGCGCCCAGTGCACCACAGTCATTGCACCAGTACCTCATATTAAAGGTCAGAGCGTACGCACTGAGGCTTGGTCAGCTGGGCCCAGTGCACCACAGAGTCATTGCACCAGTACCCGACAGTAAAGGTCAGAGCGCACAAAATGAGGCCCAGTCAGCAGTTCCCAGTGCACCACAGAGTCTCTGCACCTGTACCTGATAGTAAAGGTCAGAGCGCACGCACTGAGGCCAGGTCAGCAGGGCCCAGTGCCTCACAGAGTCATTGTGCCAGTACATGATAGTAAAGGTCAGAGCGCTCGCACCGAGGCCCGGTCAGCAGGGCCCAGTGCACCACCGAGTCATTACACCCGTACCTGATAGTCAAGGTCAGAGCGCACGCACTGAGTCCCGGTCAGCAGGGTCCAGTGCACCACAGAGTCATTACATCAGTACCTGATAGTAAAGGTCAAAGCGCAAGCACTGAGTACTGGTCAGTAGTGCCCAGTGCACCACAGATTAATTGCGCCAGTACCTTATAGTAAAGGTCAGAGCGCATGCACTAAGGTCTGGTCAGCAGGGCCCTGTGCACCACACAGTAATTGCGCCAGTACCTGATACTAAAGGTCAGATTGCATGTACTGAGGCCCGGTCAGCAGGGCCCAGTGCACCACAGAGTCATTGCACCAGTACCTAATGGTAAAGGTCAGAGCGCATGCACTGAGGCCTGGTCAGCAGCGCCCAGTGCACCACCGAGTCATTACACCAGTACCTGATAGTCAAGGTCAGAGCGCACGCACTGAGTACTGGTCAGTAGTGCCCAGTGCACCACAGAGTCATTGCAGCAGTACCTGATAGTAAAGGTCAGAGCGCATGCACTGAGGCCCGGTCAGCAGTGCCCAGTGCACCACAGATTCATTGCAGCAGTACCTGATAGAGAAGGTCAGAGCGCACGCACTGAGGCCCGGTCAGCAGGGCCCAGTGCACCACGGAGTCATTACACAAGTACCTGATCGTCAAGGTCAGAGCGCACGCAATGAGGCCTGGTCAGAAGGGCCCAGTGCACCACAGAGTCATTGCACCAGTACCTGATAGTAAAGGTCAGAGCGCACGCAATGAGGCCTGGTCAGCAGGGCCCAGTGCACCACAGAGTCATTGCACCAGTACCTGATAGTAAAGGTCAGAGGGCACGAAATGAGGCCTGGTCAGCAGGGCCCAGTGCACCACAGAGTCATTGCACCAGTACCTGATAGTAAAGGTCAGAGCGCTCGCACTGAGGCCGGGTCAGCAGGGCCCAGTGCATCACAGAGTCATTGCACCAGTACCTGATAGTAAAGGTCAGAGCGCTCGCACTGAGGCCGGGTCAGCAGGGCCCAGTGCACCACAGAGTCATTGCACCAGTACCTGATAGTAAAGGTCAGAGCGTACGCAATGAGGCCTGGTCAGCAGGGCCCAGTGCACCACAGAGTCATTGCACCAGTACCTGATAGTAAAGGTCAGAGCACACGCACTAAGGCCCGGTCAGCAGGGCCCAGTGCAGCACAGAGTCATTACACCAGTACCTGATAGTAAAGGTCAGAGCGCACGCACTGAGGCCCATTCAGCAGGGCCCTGTGCACCACAGAGTAATTGCGCCAGTACCTGATGGTAAAGGTCAGAGCGCACGCACTAAGGCCCGGTCAGCAGGGCCCAGTGCACCACAGAGTCATTGCACCAGTACCTGATAGTAAAGGGCAGAGCGCACGCAATAAGGCCTGGTCAGCAGGGCCCAGTGCACCACAGAGTCATTGCACCAGTACCTGATAATAAAGGTCAGAGCGCACGCAATGAGGCCTGGTCAGCAGGGCCCAGTGCACCACAGAGTCATTGCACCAGTACCTGATAGTAAAGGTCAGAGCGCACGCAATGAGGCCTGGTCAGCAGGGCCCAGTGCACCACAGAGTTATTGCACCAGTACCTGATAGTAAAGGTCAGAGCGCTCGCACTGAGGCCGGGTCAGCAGCGCCCAGTGCATCACAGAGTCATTGCACCAGTACCTGATAGTAAAGATCAGAGCGCTCGCACAAAGGCCCGGTCAGCAGGGCACAGTGCACCACAGAGTCATTGCACCAGTACCTGATAGTAAAGGTCAGAGCGCACGCAATGAGGCCTGGTCAGCAGGGCCCAGTGCACCACAGAGTCATTGCACCAGTACCTGATAGTAAAGGTCAGAGCGCACGCAATGAGGCCTGGTCAGCAGGGCCCAGTGCACCACAGAGTCATTGCACCAGTACCTGATAGTAAAGGTCAGAGCGCACGCAATGAGGCCTGGTCAGCAGGGCCCAGTGCACCACAGAGTCATTGCACCAGTACCTGATAGTAAAGGTCAGAGCGCTCGCACTGAGGCCGGGTCAGCAGGGCCCAGTGCATCACAGAGTCATTGCACCAGTACCTGATAGTAAAGGTCAGAGGGCTCGCACTGAGGCCGGGTCAGCAGGGCCCAGTGCACCACAGAGTCATTGCACCAGTACCTGATAGTAAAGGTCAGAGCGTACGCAATGAGGCCTGGTCAGCAGGACCCAGTGCACCACAGAATCATTGCACCAGTACCTGATAGTATAGGTCAGAGCACACGCACTAAGGCCCGGTCAGCAGGGCCCAGTGCAGCACAGAGTCATTACACCAGTACCTGATAGTAAAGGTCAGAGCGCACGCACTGAGGCCCATTCAGCAGGGCCCTGTGCACCACAGAGTAATTGCGCCAGTACCTGATGGTAAAGGTCAGAGCGCACGCACTAAGGCCCGGTCAGCAGGGCCCAGTGCACCACAGAGTCATTGCACCAGTACCTGATAGTAAAGGTCAGAGCGCACGCAATGAGGCCTGGTCAGCAGGGCCCAGTGCACCACAGAGTCATTGCACCAGTACCTGATAGTAAAGGTCAGAACGCACGCAATGAGGCCTGGTCAGCAGGGCCCAGTGCACCACAGAGTCATTGCACCAGTACCTGATAGTAAAGGTCAGAGCGCACGCAATGAGGCCTGGTCAGCAGGGCCCAGTGCACCACAGTCATTGCACCAGTACCTGATAGTAAAGGTCAGAGCGCACGCAATGAGGCCTGGTCAGCAGGGCCCAGTGCACCACAGAGTCACTGCACCAGTACCTGATAGTAAAGGTCAGAGCGCTCGCACTGAGGCCGGGTCAGCAGGGCCCAGTTCACCACAGAGTCGTTGCTCCAGTACCTGATAGTAAAGGTCAGAGCGCTCGCACTGAGGCCTGGTCAGCAGGGCCCAGTGCACCACAGAGTCATTGCACCAGTACCTGATAGTAAAGGTCAGACCGCACGCAATGAGGCCTGGTCAGCAGGGCCCAGTGCACCACAGAGTCATTGCACCAGTACCTGATAGTAAAGGTCAGAGCGCACGCAATGAGGCCTGGTCAGCAGGGCCCAGTGCACCACAGAGTCATTGCACCAGTACCTGATAGTAAAGGTCAGAGCGCACGCAATGAGGCCTGGTCAGCAGGGCCCAGTGCACCACAGAGTCATTGCACCAGTACCTGATAGTAAAGGTCAGAGCGCACGCAATGAGGCCTGGTCAGCAGGGCCCACTGCACCACAGAGTCATTGCACCAGTACCTGATAGTAAAGGTCAGAGCGCTCGCACTGAGGCCGGGTCAGCAGCACCCAGTGCATCACAGAGTCATTGCACCAGTACCTGATAGTAAAGGTCAGAGCGCTCGCACTGAGGCCTGGTCAGCAGCGCCCAGTACACCACTGAGTCATTACACCACTACCTGATAGTAAAGGTCAGAGCGCAAACACTAAGGCCCGGTCAGCAGGGCCCAGTGCAGCACAGAGTCATTACACCAGTACCTGATAGTAAAGGTCAGAGCGCACGCACTGAGGCCCATTCAGCAGGGCCCAGTGCCTCACAGAGTCATTGTGCCAGTACATGGTAGTAAAGGTCAGAGCGCTCGCACTGAGGCCCGGTCAGCAGGGCCCAGTGCACCACAGAGTCATTACACCAGTACCTGATAGTAAAGGTCAGAGTGCACGCACTGAGTCCTGGTCAGCAGGGCCCAGTGCACCACAGAGTCATTACACCAGTACCTGATAGTAAAGGTCACAGCGCACGCACTAAGGCCCGGTCAGCAGGGCCCAGTGCAGCACAGAGTTATTGTGCCAGTACCTGATAGTAAAGGTCAGTGCGCTCGCACTGAGGCCCGGTCAGCAGGGCCCAGTGCACCACAGAGTCATTACACCAGTACCTGATAGTGAAGGTCAGAGTGCACGCACTGAGGCCTGGTGAGCAGGGCCCAGTGCAGCACAGAGTCATTACACCAGTACCTGATAGTAAAGGTCACAGCGCACGCACTAAGGCCCGGTCAGCAGGGCCCAGTGCAGCACAGAGTCATTACACCAGTACCTGATAGTAAAGGTCAGAGCGCATGCACTGAGACCTGGTCAGCAGGGCCCAGTGCACCACAGAGTCATTGCAGCAGTACCTGATAGTAAAGGTCAGAGTGCATGTTCTGAGGCCCGGTCAGCCGTGCCAAGAGCACCACAGAGTCATTGCAGCAGTACCTGATAGTGATGGTCAGAGCGCACGTACTGAGGCCCGGTCAGCAGGGCACAGTGATAGAGCGCATGTACTGAGGCCCGGTCAGCAGGGCCCAGTGATAGAGCGCATGTACTGAGGCCTGGTCAGCAGCGCCCAGTGCACCACAGAGTCATTGCAGCCGTACCTGATAGTAAAGGTCAGAGCGCACGCACTGAGACCTGGTCAGCGGGGCCCCGTGCACCACAGAGTCATTGCAGCAGTACCTGATAGTAAAGGTCAGAGCGCACGCAATGAGGCCTGGTCAGCAGGGCCCAGTGCACCACAGAGTCATTGCACCAGTACCTGATAGTAAAGGTCAGAGCGCACGCAATGAGGCCTGGTCAGCAGGGCCCAGTGCACCACAGAGTCATTGCACCAGTACCTGATAGTAAAGGTCAGAGCGCACGCAATGAGGCCTGGTCAGCAGGGCCCAGTGCACCACAGAGTCATTGCACCAGTACCTGATAGTAAAGGTCAGAGCGCTCGCACTGAGGCCGGGTCAGCAGCGCCCAGTGCATCACAGAGTCATTGCACCAGTACCTGATAGTAAAGGTCAGAGCGCTCGCACTGAGGCCCGGTCAGCAGCGCCCAGTACACCACTGAGTCATTACACCAGTACCTGATAGTAAAGGTCAGAGCGCACGCACTGAGGCCCATTCAGCAGGGCCCTGTGCACCACAGAGTAATTGCGCCAGTACCTGATGGTAAAGGTCAGAGCGCACGCACTAAGGCCCGGTCAGCAGGGCCCAGTGCACCACAGAGTCATTGCACTAGTACCTGATAGTAAAGGTAAGAGCGCACGCAATGAGGCCTGGTCAGCAGGGCCCAGTGCACCACAAAGTCATTGCACCAGTACCTGATAGTAAAGGTCAGAGCGCACGCAATGAGGCCTGGTCAGCAGGGCCCAGTGCACCACAGAGTTATTGCACCAGTACCTGATAGTAAAGGTCAGAGCGCTCGCACTGAGGCCGGGTCAGCAGCGCCCAGTGCATCACAGAGTCATTGCACCAGTACCTGATAGTAAAGGTCAGAGCGCTCGCACAAAGGCCCGGTCAGCAGGGTCCAGTGCACCACAGAGTCATTGCACCAGTACCTGATAATAAAGGTCAGAGCGCACGCAATGAGGCCTGGTCAGAAGGGCCCAGTGCACCACAGAGTCATTGCACCAGTACCTGATAGTAAAGGTCAGAGCGCACGCAATGAGGCCTGGTCAGCAGGGCCCAGTGCACCACAGAGTCATTGCACCAGTACCTGATAGTAAAGGTCAGAGGGCACGCAATGAGGCCTGGTCAGCAGGGCCCAGTGCACCACAGAGTCATTGCACCAGTACCTGATAGTAAAGGTCAGAGCGCTCGCACTGAGGCCGGGTCAGCAGGGCCCAGTGCATCACAGAGTCATTGCACCAGTACCTGATAGTAAAGGTCAGAGCGCTCGCACTGAGGCCGGGTCAGCAGGGCCCAGTGCACCACAGAGTCATTGCACCAGTACCTGATAGTAAAGGTAAGAGCGCACGCAATGAGGCCTGGTCAGCAGGGCCCAGTGCACCACAAAGTCATTGCACCAGTACCTGATAGTAAAGGTCAGAGCGCACGCAATGAGGCCTGGTCAGCAGGGCCCAGTGCACCACAGAGTTATTGCACCAGTACCTGATAGTAAAGGTCAGAGCGCTCGCAGTGAGGCCGAGTCAGCAGCGCCCAGTGCATCACAGAGTCATTGCACCAGTACCTGATAGTAAAGGTCAGAGCGCTCGCACTGAGGCCGGGTCAGCAGGGCCCAGTGCACCACAGAGTCATTGCACCAGTACCTGATAGTAAAGGTCAGAGCGTACGCAATGAGGCCTGGTCAGCAGGGCCCAGTGCACCACAGAGTCATTGCACCAGTACCTGATAGTAAAGGTCAGAGCACACGCACTAAGGCCCGGTCAGCAGGGCCCAGTGCAGCACAGAGTCATTACACCAGTACCTGATAGTAAAGGTCAGAGCGCACGCACTGAGGCCCATTCAGCAGGGCCCTGTGCACCACAGAGTAATTGCGCCAGTACCTGATGGTAAAGGTCAGAGCGCACGCACTAAGGCCCGGTCAGCAGCGCCCAGTGCACCACAGAGTCATTGCACCAGTACCTGATAGTAAAGGTCAGAGCGCACGCAATAAGGCCTGGTCAGCAGGGCCCAGTGCACCACAGAGTCATTGCACCAGTACCTGATAGTAAAGGTCAGAGCGCACGCAATGAGGCCTGGTCAGCAGGGCCCAGTGCACCACAGAGTCATTGCACCAGTACCTGATAGTAAAGGTCAGAGCGCACGTAATGAGGCCTGGTCAGCAGGGCCCAGTGCACCACAGTCATTGCACCAGTACCTGATAGTAAAGGTCAGAGCGCACGCAATGAGGCCTGGTCAGCAGGGCCCAGTGCACCACAGAGTCACTGCACCAGTACCTGATAGTAAAGGTCAGAGCGCTCGCACTGAGGCCGGGTCAGCAGGGCCCAGTGCACCACAGAGTAATTGCGCCAGTACCTGATGGTAAAGGTCAGAGCGCACGCACTAAGGCCCGGTCAGCAGGGCCCAGTGCACCACAGAGTCATTGCACCAGTACCTGATAGTAAAGGTAAGAGCGCACGCAATGAGGCCTGGTCAGCAGGGCCCAGTGCACCACAAAGTCATTGCACCAGTACCTGATAGTAAAGGTCAGAGCGCACGCAATGAGGCCTGGTCAGCAGGGCCCAGTGCACCACAGAGTTATTGCACCAGTACCTGATAGTAAAGGTCAGAGCGCTCGCACTGAGGCCGGGTCAGCAGCGCCCAGTGCATCACAGAGTCATTGCACCAGTACCTGATAGTAAAGATCAGAGCGCTCGCACAAAGGCCCGGTCAGCAGGGCACAGTGCACCACAGAGTCATTGCACCAGTACCTGATAGTAAAGGTCAGAGCGCACGCAATGAGGCCTGGTCAGCAGGGCCCAGTGCACCACAGAGTCATTGCACCAGTACCTGATAGTAAAGGTCAGAGCGCACGCAATGAGGCCTGGTCAGCAGGGCCCAGTGCACCACAGAGTCATTGCACCAGTACCTGATAGTAAAGGTCAGAGCGCACGCAATGAGGCCTGGTCAGCAGGGCCCAGTGCACCACAGAGTCATTGCACCAGTACCTGATAGTAAAGGTCAGAGCGCTCGCACTGAGGCCGGGTCAGCAGGGCCCAGTGCATCACAGAGTCATTGCACCAGTACCTGATAGTAAAGGTCAGAGCGCTCGCACTGAGGCCGGGTCAGCAGGGCCCAGTGCACCACAGAGTCATTGCACCAGTACCTGATAGTAAAGGTCAGAGCGTACGCAATGAGGCCTGGTCAGCAGGACCCAGTGCACCACAGAATCATTGCACCAGTACCTGATAGTATAGGTCAGAGCACACGCACTAAGGCCCGGTCAGCAGGGCCCAGTGCAGCACAGAGTCATTACACCAGTACCTGATAGTAAAGGTCAGAGCGCACGCACTGAGGCCCATTCAGCAGGGCCCTGTGCACCACAGAGTAATTGCGCCAGTACCTGATGGTAAAGGTCAGAGCGCACGCACTAAGGCCCGGTCAGCAGGCCCCAGTGCACCACAGAGTCATTGCACCAGTACCTGATAGTAAAGGTCAGAGCGCACGCAATGAGGCCTGGTCAGCAGGGCCCAGTGCACCACAGAGTCATTGCACCAGTACCTGATAGTAAAGGTAAGAGCGCACGCAATGAGGCCTGGTCAGCAGGGCCCAGTGCACCACAAAGTCATTGCACCAGTACCTGATAGTAAAGGTCAGAGCGCACGCAATGAGGCCTGGTCAGCAGGGCCCAGTGCACCACAGAGTTATTGCACCAGTACCTGATAGTAAAGGTCAGAGCGCTCGCACTGAGGCCGGGTCAGCAGCGCCCAGTGCATCACAGAGTCATTGCACCAGTACCTGATAGTAAAGGTCAGAGCGCTCGCACAAAGGCCCGGTCAGCAGGGTCCAGTGCACCACAGAGTCATTGCACCAGTACCTGATAATAAAGGTCAGAGCGCACGCAATGAGGCCTGGTCAGAAGGGCCCAGTGCACCACAGAGTCATTGCACCAGTACCTGATAGTAAAGGTCAGAGCGCACGCAATGAGGCCTGGTCAGCAGGGCCCAGTGCACCACAGAGTCATTGCACCAGTACCTGATAGTAAAGGTCAGAGGGCACGCAATGAGGCCTGGTCAGCAGGGCCCAGTGCACCACAGAGTCATTGCACCAGTACCTGATAGTAAAGGTCAGAGCGCTCGCACTGAGGCCGGGTCAGCAGGGCCCAGTGCATCACAGAGTCATTGCACCAGTACCTGATAGTAAAGGTCAGAGCGCTCGCACTGAGGCCGGGTCAGCAGGGCCCAGTGCACCACAGAGTCATTGCACCAGTACCTGATAGTAAAGGTAAGAGCGCACGCAATGAGGCCTGGTCAGCAGGGCCCAGTGCACCACAAAGTCATTGCACCAGTACCTGATAGTAAAGGTCAGAGCGCACGCAATGAGGCCTGGTCAGCAGGGCCCAGTGCACCACAGAGTTATTGCACCAGTACCTGATAGTAAAGGTCAGAGCGCTCGCAGTGAGGCCGGGTCAGCAGCGCCCAGTGCATCACAGAGTCATTGCACCAGTACCTGATAGTAAAGGTCAGAGCGCTCGCACTGAGGCCGGGTCAGCAGGGCCCAGTGCACCACAGAGTCATTGCACCAGTACCTGATAGTAAAGGTCAGAGCGTACGCAATGAGGCCTGGTCAGCAGGGCCCAGTGCACCACAGAGTCATTGCACCAGTACCTGATAGTAAAGGTCAGAGCACACGCACTAAGGCCCGGTCAGCAGGGCCCAGTGCAGCACAGAGTCATTACACCAGTACCTGATAGTAAAGGTCAGAGCGCACGCACTGAGGCCCATTCAGCAGGGCCCTGTGCACCACAGAGTAATTGCGCCAGTACCTGATGGTAAAGGTCAGAGCGCACGCACTAAGGCCCGGTCAGCAGGGCCCAGTGCACCACAGAGTCATTGCACCAGTACCTGATAGTAAAGGTCAGAGCGCACGCAATAAGGCCTGGTCAGCAGGGCCCAGTGCACCACAGAGTCATTGCACCAGTACCTGATAGTAAAGGTCAGAGCGCACGCAATGAGGCCTGGTCAGCAGGGCCCAGTGCACCACAGAGTCATTGCACCAGTACCTGATAGTAAAGGTCAGAGCGCACGCAATGAGGCCTGGTCAGCAGGGCCCAGTGCACCACAGTCATTGCACCAGTACCTGATAGTAAAGGTCAGAGCGCACGCAATGAGGCCTGGTCAGCAGGGCCCAGTGCACCACAGAGTCACTGCACCAGTACCTGATAGTAAAGGTCAGAGCGCTCGCACTGAGGCCGGGTCAGCAGGGCCCAGTGCACCACAGAGTAATTGCGCCAGTACCTGATGGTAAAGGTCAGAGCGCACGCACTAAGGCCCGGTCAGCAGGGCCCAGTGCACCACAGAGTCATTGCACCAGTACCTGATAGTAAAGGTAAGAGCGCACGCAATGAGGCCTGGTCAGCAGGGCCCAGTGCACCACAAAGTCATTGCACCAGTACCTGATAGTAAAGGTCAGAGCGCACGCAATGAGGCCTGGTCAGCAGGGCCCAGTGCACCACAGAGTTATTGCACCAGTACCTGATAGTAAAGGTCAGAGCGCTCGCACTGAGGCCGGGTCAGCAGCGCCCAGTGCATCACAGAGTCATTGCACCAGTACCTGATAGTAAAGATCAGAGCGCTCGCACAAAGGCCCGGTCAGCAGGGCACAGTGCACCACAGAGTCATTGCACCAGTACCTGATAGTAAAGGTCAGAGCGCACGCAATGAGGCCTGGTCAGCAGGGCCCAGTGCACCACAGAGTCATTGCACCAGTACCTGATAGTAAAGGTCAGAGCGCACGCAATGAGGCCTGGTCAGCAGGGCCCAGTGCACCACAGAGTCATTGCAACAGTACCTGATAGTAAAGGTCAGAGCGCACGCAATGAGGCCTGGTCAGCAGGGCCCAGTGCACCACAGAGTCATTGCACCAGTACCTGATAGTAAAGGTCAGAGCGCTCGCACTGAGGCCGGGTCAGCAGGGCCCAGTGCATCACAGAGTCATTGCACCAGTACCTGATAGTAAAGGTCAGAGCGCTCGCACTGAGGCCGGGTCAGCAGGGCCCAGTGCACCACAGAGTCATTGCACCAGTACCTGATAGTAAAGGTCAGAGCGTACGCAATGAGGCCTGGTCAGCAGGACCCAGTGCACCACAGAATCATTGCACCAGTACCTGATAGTATAGGTCAGAGCACACGCACTAAGGCCCGGTCAGCAGGGCCCAGTGCAGCACAGAGTCATTACACCAGTACCTGATAGTAAAGGTCAGAGCGCACGCACTGAGGCCCATTCAGCAGGGCCCTGTGCACCACAGAGTAATTGCGCCAGTACCTGATGGTAAAGGTCAGAGCGCACGCACTAAGGCCCGGTCAGCAGGGCCCAGTGCACCACAGAGTCATTGCACCAGTACCTGATAGTAAAGGTCAGAGCGCACGCAATGAGGCCTGGTCAGCAGGGCCCAGTGCACCACAGAGTCATTGCACCAGTACCTGATAGTAAAGGTCAGAGCGCACGCAATGAGGCCTGGTCAGCAGGGCCCAGTGCACCACAGAGTCATTGCACCAGTACCTGATAGTAAAGGTCAGAGCGCACGCAATGAGGCCTGGTCAGCAGGGCCCAGAGCACCACAGTCATTGCACCAGTACCTGATAGTAAAGGTCAGAGCGCAGGCAATGAGGCCTGGTCAGCAGGGCCCAGTGCACCACAGAGTCACTGCACCAGTACCTGATAGTAAAGGTCAGAGCGCTCGCACTGAGGCCGGGTCAGCAGGGCCCAGTGCACCACAGAGTCGTTGCTCCAGTACCTGATAGTAAAGGTCAGAGCGCTCGCACTGAGGCCTGGTCAGCAGGGCCCAGTGCACCACAGAGTCATTGCACCAGTACCTGATAGTAAAGGTCAGACCGCACGCAATGAGGCCTGGTCAGCAGGGCCCAGTGCACCACAGAGTCATTGCACCAGTACCTGATAGTAAAGGTCAGAGCGCACGCAATGAGGCCTGGTCAGCAGGGCCCAGTGCACCACAGAGTCATTGCACCAGTACCTGATAGTAAAGGTCAGAGCGCACGCAATGAGGCCTGGTCAGCAGGGCCCAGTGCACCACAGAGTCATTGCACCAGTACCTGATAGTAAAGGTCAGAGCGCACGCAATGAGGCCTGGTCAGCAGGGCCCACTGCACCACAGAGTCATTGCACCAGTACCTGATAGTAAAGGTCAGAGCGCTCGCACTGAGGCCGGGTCAGCAGCACCCAGTGCATCACAGAGTCATTGCACCAGTACCTGATAGTAAAGGTCAGAGCGCTCGCACTGAGGCCTGGTCAGCAGCGCCCAGTACACCACTGAGTCATTACACCAGTACCTAATAGTAAAGGTCAGAGCGCAAACACTAAGGCCCGGTCAGCAGGGCCCAGTGCAGCACAGAGTCATTACACCAGTACCTGATAGTAAAGGTCAGAGCGCACGCACTGAGGCCCATTCAGCAGGGCCCAGTGCCTCACAGAGTCATTGTGCCAGTACATGGAAGTAAAGGTCAGAGCGCTCGCACTGAGGCCCGGTCAGCAGGGCCCAGTGCACCACAGAGTCATTACACCAGTACCTGATAGTAAAGGTCAGAGTGCACGCACTGAGTCCTGGTCAGCAGGGCCCAGTGCACCACAGAGTCATTACACCAGTACCTGATAGTAAAGGTCACAGCGCACGCACTAAGGCCCGGTCAGCAGGGCCCAGTGCAGCACAGAGTTATTGTGCCAGTACCTGATAGTAAAGGTCAGTGCGCTCGCACTGAGGCCCGGTCAGCAGGGCCCAGTGCACCACAGAGTCATTACACCAGTACCTGATAGTGAAGGTCAGAGTGCACGCACTGAGGCCTGGTGAGCAGGGCCCAGTGCACCACAGAGTCATTACACCAGTACCTGATAGTAAAAGGTCACAGCGCACGCACTAAGGCCCGGTCAGCAGGGCCCAGTGCAGCACAGAGTCATTACACCAGTACCTGATAGTAAAGGTCAGAGCGCATGCACTGAGACCTGGTCAGCAGGGCCCAGTGCACCACAGAGTCATTGCAGCAGTACCTGATAGTAAAGGTCAGAGTGCATGTTCTGAGGCCCGGTCAGCCGTGCCAAGAGCACCACAGAGTCATTGCAGCAGTACCTGATAGTGATGGTCAGAGCGCACGTACTGAGGCCCGGTCAGCAGGGCACAGTGATAGAGCGCATGTACTGAGGCCCGGTCAGCAGGGCCCAGTGATAGAGCGCATGTACTGAGGCCTGGTCAGCAGCGCCCAGTGCACCACAGAGTCATTGCAGCCGTACCTGATAGTAAAGGTCAGAGCGCACGCACTGAGACCTGGTCAGCGGGGCCCCGTGCACCACAGAGTCATTGCAGCAGTACCTGATAGTAAAGGTCAGAGTGCATGTTCTGAGGCCCGGTCAGCCGTGCCAAGAGCACCACAGAGTCATTGCAGCAGTACCTGATAGTGAAGGTCAGAGCGCACGTACTGAGGCCCGGTCAGCAGGGCCCAGTTATGGAGTGCATGTACTGAGGCCCGGTCAGCAGGGCCCAGTGATAGAGCGCATGTACTGAGGCCTGGTCAGCAGCGCCCAGTGCACCACAGAGTCATTGCACCAGTACCTGACAGAAAAGGTCAGACCAGTACCTGATAGTAAAGGTCAGAGCACATGCACTGAGGCCTGTGCAGCAGGGCCCAGTGCCTCATAGAGTCATTATACCAGTACCTGATAGTAAAGGTCAGAAAGCTCGCACTGAGTCCTGGTCAGCAGCGCCCAGTGCACAACAGAGTCATTGCACCAGTACCTGATAGTTAAGGTTCGGGCGCACGCACTGAGGCCTGGTCAGCAGGGCCCAGTGCACCACAGAGTCATTACACCAGTACCTAATAGTGAAGGTCAGAGCGCACACTCTGAGGCCTGGTCAGCAGGGCCCAGTTCACCATAGAGTCATTACACCAGTACCTGATAGTCAAGGTCAGAGCGTACGCACTGAGGCCTGGTCAGCAGCGCCCAGTGCACCACAGAGTCATTGCAGCCGTACCTGATAGTAAAGGTCAGAGCGCATGCACTGAGGCCTGGTCAGCAGGGCCCAGTGCACCACAGAGTCATTGAACCAGTACCTGATAGTAAAGGTCAAAGTGCACACACTTGAAGAACCGGGCTTTTAGAACCCAGCGGCGCCAGGGGCACGCCCAAAGTCTTCGGATTCACCTGTCTTGGTTTACAGAGACACAGAATACTTCTGGGTGGCGTCAGAGACCACGTTTAGTAGCTGCAGCCAGTAACAGTGATCCCAGAAACACAGCATGGAGTATTTCGGGAGACTGCTCAAATTCGTAGAGCAAGACATCTCCTTTTATACACAATATTCACATTTACAAACATAGTCCCACTGCGCAAAAATCTAACCAATGGGGTACATTCTCAATAAAGTATCACATGACGAAAAGCTCAGTTTGCAACATCCCAACCCAAAGTTAATCATTGGGAATGTCCCAAATCCAATCTCCACAAGCAGGAACAACCCATAATTGAAAAGCACAATGCATGTAATAAAGAGCATAGAAAAGGAAACAATGTCTGATAGTGAGCAAGATAAGGCATGTGTAAGGAGACTAAAAGTTGACGATGTCCTGAACAGTAATTGGCAATCTCAGACAACGATCAAACCAGGGAAATTGACTCGGCAGGGTCAGTTTCAGGTGAAGGAATCAGATCCTTGCAATTTCAAGAAAGACCCTGTTAATGTACACCAATACGTGAAGGCCAGGCCGCTTCGTTCGTTCGACCATATTCGTCGGCCTGCGTAATGGCAAGACAAAATGGAGACTTAAACAAAATGGAGCCCATGTTTGAGACGAAATCTCCAAATACATAGTGAACTCGCTAGCTAACGTGACGAATTCACTCCATATTTGCGGAACTCACTAAATACGGTTCGACATCACCAAAATCGTGACGGAACCATAACCTTACGTGACAAGGTCCGTTTCACAGAACCACACACTGAGGCCTGGTCAGCAGCGCCCAGTGCACCACAGTCATTGCACCGTTACCTGATAGTAAAGGTCAGAGCGTACGCACTGAGGCTTTGTCAGCTGGGCCCAGTGCACCACAGAGTCATTGCACCAGTACCTGACAGTAAAGGTCAGAGCACACAAAATGAGGCCCAGTCAGCAGTTCCCAGTGCACCACAGAGTCCCTGCACCTGTACCTGATAGTAAAAGTCAGAGCGTACGCACTTAGGCTTGGTCAGCTGGGTCCAGTGCACCACAGAGTCATTGCACCAGTACCTGACAGTAAAGGTCAGAGCGCACGCACTGAGTCCCGGTCAGCAGGGTCCAGTGCACCACAGAGTCATTGCGCCAGTACCTGATAGTAAAGGTCAGAGAGCACGCACTGAGTCCCGGTCAGCAGGGTCCAGTGCACCACAAAGTCATTACGCCAGTACCTGATAGTAAAGGTCACAGCGCACGCACTAAGGCCCGGTCAGCAGGGCCCAGTGCAGCACAGAGTCATTACACCAGTACCTGATAGTAAAGGTCAGAGCGCATGCACTGAGACCTGGTCAGCAGGGCCCAGTGCACCACAGAGTCATTGCAGCAGTACCTGATAGTAAAGGTCAGAGTGCATGTTCTGAGGCCCGGTCAGCCGTGCCAAGAGCACCACAGAGTCATTGCAGCAGTACCTGATAGTGATGGTCAGAGCGCACGTACTGAGGCCCGGTCAGCATGGCACAGTGATAGAGCGCATGTACTGAGGCCCGGTCAGCAGGGCCCAGTGATAGAGCGCATGTACTGAGGCGTGGTCAGCAGCGCCCAGTGCACCACAGAGTCATTGCAGCCGTACCTGATAGTAAAGGTCAGAGCGCACGCACTGAGACCTGGTCAGCGGGGCCCCGTGCACCACAGAGTCATTGCAGCAGTACCTGATAGTAAAGGTCAGAGTGCATGTTCTGAGGCCCGGTCAGCCGTGCCAAGAGCACCACAGAGTCATTGCAGCAGTACCTGATAGTGAAGGTCAGAGCGCACGTACTGAGGCCCGGTCAGCAGGGCCCAGTGATAGAGTGCATGTACTGAGGCCCGGTCAGCAGGGCCCAGTGATAGAGCGCATGTACTGAGGCCTGGTCAGCAGCGCCCAGTGCACCACAGAGTCATTGCACCAGTACCTGACAGAAAAGGTCAGACCAGTACCTGATAGTAAAGGTCAGAGCACATGCACTGAGGCCTGTGCAGCAGGGCCCAGTGCCTCATAGAGTCATTATACCAGTACCTGATAGTAAAGGTCAGAGAGCTCGCACTGAGTCCTGGTCAGCAGCGCCCAGTGCACAACAGAGTCATTGCACCAGTACCTGATAGTTAAGGTTCGGGCGCACGCACTGAGGCCTGGTCAGCAGGGCCCAGTGCACCACAGAGTCATTACACCAGTACCTAATAGTGAAGGTCAGAGCGCACACTCTGAGGCCTGGTCAGCAGGGCCCAGTTCACCATAGAGTCATTACACCAGTACCTGATAGTCAAGGTCAGAGCGTACGCACTGAGGCCTGGTCAGCTGGGTCCAGTGCACCACAGAGTCATTGCACCAGTACCTGACAGTAAAGGTCAGAGCGCACGCACTGAGTCCCGGTCAGCAGGGTCCAGTGCACCACAGAGTCATTGCGCCAGTACCTGATAGTAAAGGTCAGAGAGCACGCACTGAGTCCCGGTCAGCAGGGTCCAGTGCACCACAAAGTCATTACGCCAGTACCTGATAGTAAAGGTCAGAGAGCACGCACTGAGTCCCGGTCAGCAGGGCCCTGTGCACCACAGAGTCATTACATCAATACCCGATAGTAAAGGTCAGAGCACACGCACTGAGTACTGGTCAGTAGTGCCCAGTGCACCACAGATTCATTGCTCCAGTACCTGATAGTAGAGGTCAGAGCGCACGCACTGAGGCCCGGTCAGCAGGGCCCCGTGCACCACAGAGACATTGCAGCAGTACCTGATAGTAAAGGTCAGACCAGTACCTGATAGAAAAGGTCAGAGCGCATGCACTGAGGCCCGGTCAGCAGGGCCCTGTGCACAACAGTCATTGCACCAGTACCTGATAGTAAAGGTCAGAGCGCACATGCACTGAGACCTGGTCAGCAGGGCCCAGTGCACCACAGAGTCATTGCGCCAGTACCTGATAGTAATGGTCAGAGCGCATGCACTGAGGCCTGGTCAGCAGGGGCCAGTGCACCACAGAGTCATTGCACCAGTACCTGATAGTGAAGGTCAGATCGCACACACTGAGACCCGGTCAGCAGGGCCCTGTGCACAGCAGAGTCATTACACCAGTACCTGATAGTAAAGGTCAGAGCGCACGTACTGAGACCCGGCCAGCAGGGCCCAGTGATAGACCGCATGTACTGAGGCCCAGTCAGCAGGGCCCAGTGATAGAGCGCATGTACTGAGGCCTGGTCAGCAGTGCCCAGTGCACCACCGAGTCATTACACCAGTACCGGATAGTCAAGGTCAGAGCGCACGCACTGAGGCCTGGTCAGCAGTGCCCAGTGCACCACCGAGTCATTGCACCAGTACCTGATAGTAAAGGTCAGATTACACCAGTACCGGATCGTCAAGGTCAGAGCGCACGCACTGAGTACTGGTCAGTAGTGCCCAGTGAACCACAGAGTCATTGCAGCAGTACCTGATAGTAAAGGTCAGAGCGCATATACTGAGGCCCGGTCAGCAGCGCCCAGTGCACCACAGAGTCATTGCACCAGTACCTGATAGAAAAGGTCAGACCAGTACCTGATAGTCAAGGTCAGAGCGCACGCACTGAGGCCTGGTCAGCAGCGCCCAGTGCACCACAGAGTCATTGCACCAGTACCTGACAGTTAAGGTCAGAGCACATGCACTGAGACCTGGTCAGCAGGGTCCAGTGCACCACAGAGTCATTGCGCCAGTACCTGATAGTAAAGGTCAGAGCGCACGCACCGAGGCCCGGTCAGCAGGGCCCAGTGCAGCACAGAGTCATTGCACCAGTACCTGATAGTGAAGGTCAGAACGCACGCACTGAGGCCCATTCAGCAGGGCCCTGTGCACCACACAGTAATTGCGCCAGTACCTGATAGTAACGGTCAGAGCACACGCATCGAGGCCCTGCCAGCAGGGTCCACTGCACCACAGATTCATTGCACCAGTACCTGATAGTAAAGGTCGGAACGCACGCACTGAGGCCCTGTCAGCAGCGCCCAGTACACCACTGAGTCATTACACCAGTACCTGATAGTAAAGGTCAGAGCGCACGCACTGAGGCCCGGTGAGCAGTACCAAGAGCACCACAAAGTCATTGCACCAGTACTTGATAGTAAAGGTCAGAGCGCACGCACTGAGGTGTGGTCAGCAGGGCCCAGTGCACCACAGAGTCATTGCTCCAGTACCTGATAGTAAAGGTCAGAGCGCACGCACTGAGGTCTGGTCAGCAGGGACCTGTGCACAACAGAATCATTGCACCAGTACCTGATAGTAAAGGTCAGAGCGCACGCACTGAGGCCTGGTCAGCAGGGCTCAGTGCCTCACAGAGTCATTGTGCCAGTACATGATAGTAAAGGTCGGAGAGCACGCACTGAGGGTTAGTCAGCAGGGCCCAGTGCCTCACAGAGTCATTGTGCCAGTACATGATAGTAAAGGTCAGAGTGCACGCACTGAGGCCTGGTCAGCAGGGCCCCGTGCACCACAGAGTCATTGCTCCAGTACCTGATAGTAAAGGTCAGAGCGCACGCACTGAGGTCTGGCCAGCAGGGCCCAGTGCACCACAGAGTCATTGCAGCAGTACTTGATAGTGAAGGTCAGAGCGCAACACACTGAGGTCTGGTCAGCAGCGCCCAGTGGCTCAGAGAGTCATTGCACCAGTACCTGATAGTAAAGGTCGGAGGGCACGCACTGAGGGTTAGTCAGCAGGGCCCAGTGCCTCACAGAGTCATTGTGCCAGTACATGATAGTAAAGTTCAGAGCGCACGCACTGATGTCTGGTCAGCAGGGCCCAGTGCACCACAGAATCATTGCACCAGTACCTGATAGTATAGGTCAGAGCCCACACACTGAGGCCTGGTCAGCAGGGCCCCGTGCACCACAGAGTCATTGCACCAGTACCTGATAGTAAAGGTCAGAGTGCACGCACTGAGGCCTGGTCAGCAGGGCCCAGTGCACCACAGAGTCATTACACCAGTACCTGATAGTAAAGGTCAGAGCGCACGCACTGAGGCCCATTCAGCAGGGCCCTGTGCACCACAGAGTAATTGCGCCAGTACCTGATAGTAAAGGTCAGAGCGCACGCACTGAGGCCTGGTCAGCAGGGCCCAGTAAACCACAGAGTAATTGCGCCAGTACCTGATAGTAAAGGTCAGAGCGCACGCACTGAGGCCTGGTCAGCAGGGCCCAGTGCACCACAGAGTAATTGCGCCAGTACCTGATAGTAAAGGTCAGAGCGCACGCACTAAGGCCCGGTCAGCAGGGCCCAGTGCACCACAGAGTCATTACACCAGTACATGATAGTAAAGGTCAGAGCACATGCACTGAGACCTGGTCGAGAGGGCCCAGGGCACCACAGAGTCATTGCACCAGTATCTGATAGTGAAGGTCAGAGTGCACGTACTGAGGCCCGGTCAGCAGGGCCCAGTGATAGAGCGCATGTACTGAGGCCCTGTTAGCAGGGCCCAGTGATAGAGCGCATGTACTGAGGCCCGGTCAGCAGCGCCCAGTGCACCACAGAGTCATTGCACCAGTACCTGATAGAAAAGGTCAGACCAGTACGTGATAGTAAAGTTCAGAGCACATGCACTGAGGCCTGTGCAGCAGGGCCCAGTGCCTCATAGAGTCATTATACCAGTACCTGATAGTAAAGGTCAGAGAGCTCGCACTGAGTCCTGGTCAGCAGCGCCCAGTGCACAACAGAGTCATTGCACCAGTACCTGATAGTCAAGGTCAGAGCGTACGCACTGAGGCCTGGTCAGCAGCGCCCAGTGCACCACAGAGTCATTGCAGCCGTACCTGATAGTAAAGGTCAGAGCGCATGCACTGAGGCCTGGTCAGCAGGGCCCAGTGCACCAAAAAGTCATTGAACCAGTACCTGATAGTAAAGGTCAAAGTGCACACACTTGAAGAACCGGGCTTTTAGAACCCAGCGGCGCCAGGGGCACGCCCAAAGTCTTCGGATTCACCTGTCTTGGTTTACAGAGACACAGAATACTTCTGGGTGGCGTCAGAGACCACGTTTAGTAGCTGCAGCCAGTAACAGTGATCCCAGAAACACAGCATAGAGTATTTCGGGAGACTGCTCAAATTCGTAGAGCAAGACATCTCCTTTTATACACAATATTCACATTTACAAACATAGTCCCACTGCGCAAAAATCTAACCAATGGGGTACATTCTCAATAAAGTATCACATGACGAAAAGCTCAGTTTGCAACATCCCAACCCAAAGTTAATCATTGGGAATGTCCCAAATCCAATCTCCACAAGCAGGACAATCCCATAATTGAAAAGCACAATGCATTTAATAAAGAGCATAGAAAAGGAAACAATGTCTGATAGTGAGCAAGATAAGGCATGTGTAAGGAGACTAAAAGTTAACGATATCCTGAACAGTAATTGGCAATCTCAGACAACGATCAAACCAGGGAAATTGACTCGGCAGGGTCAGTTTCAGGTGAAGGAATCGGATCCTTGCAATTTCCCTCAGAGTCAAAAAAGACCCTGTTAATGTACAACAATACGTGAAGGCCAGGCCGCTTCGTTCGTTCGACCATATTCGTCGGCCTGCGTGATGGCAAGACAAAATGGAGACTTAAACAAAATGGAGCCCATGTTTGAGACGAAATCTCTAAATACATAGTGAACTCGCTAGCTAACGTGACAAATTCACCCCATATTTGCGGAACTCACTAAATACGGTTCGACATCACCAAAATCGTGACGGAACCATAACCTTAAGTGACAAGGTCCGTTTCACAGAACCACACACTGAGGCCTGGTCAGCAGCGCCCAGTGCACCACAGTCATTGCACCAGTACCTCATATTAAAGGTCAGAGCGTACGCACTGAGGCTTGGTCAGCTGGGCCCAGTGCACCACAGAGTCATTGCACCAGTACCCGACAGTAAAGGTCAGAGCGCACAAAATGAGGCCCAGTCAGCAGTTCCCAGTGCACCACAGAGTCTCTGCACCTGTACCTGATAGTAAAGGTCAGAGCGCACGCACTGAGGCCAGGTCAGCAGGGCCCAGTGCCTCACAGAGTCATTGTGCCAGTACATGATAGTAAAGGTCAGAGCGCTCGCACCGAGGCCCGGTCAGCAGGGCCCAGTGCACCACCGAGTCATTACACCCGTACCTGATAGTCAAGGTCAGAGCGCACGCACTGAGTCCCGGTCAGCAGGGTCCAGTGCACCACAGAGTCATTATATCAGTACCTGATAGTAAAGGTCAAAGCGCAAGCACTGAGTACTGGTCAGTAGTGCCCAGTGCACCACAGATTAATTGCGCCAGTACCTTATAGTAAAGGTCAGAGCGCATGCACTAAGGTCTGGTCAGCAGGGCCCTGTGCACCACACAGTAATTGCGCCAGTACCTGATACTAAAGGTCAGATTGCATGTACTGAGGCCCGGTCAGCAGGGCCCAGTGCACCACAGAGTCATTGCACCAGTACCTAATGGTAAAGGTCAGAGCGCATGCACTGAGGCCTGGTCAGCAGCGCCCAGTGCACCACCGAGTCATTACACCAGTACCTGATAGTCAAGGTCAGAGCGCACGCACTGAGTACTGGTCAGTAGTGCCCAGTGCACCACAGAGTCATTGCAGCAGTACCTGATAGTAAAGGTCAGAGCGCATGCACTGAGGCCCGGTCAGCAGTGCCCAGTGCACCACAGATTCATTGCAGCAGTACCTGATAGAGAAGGTCAGAGCGCACGCACTGAGGCCCGGTCAGCAGGGCCCAGTGCACCACGGAGTCATTACACAAGTACCTGATCGTCAAGGTCAGAGCGCACGCAATGAGGCCTGGTCAGAAGGGCCCAGTGCACCACAGAGTCATTGCACCAGTACCTGATAGTAAAGGTCAGAGCGCACGCAATGAGGCCTGGTCAGCAGGGCCCAGTGCACCACAGAGTCATTGCACCAGTACCTGATAGTAAAGGTCAGAGGGCACGAAATGAGGCCTGGTCAGCAGGGCCCAGTGCACCACAGAGTCATTGCACCAGTACCTGATAGTAAAGGTCAGAGCGCTCGCACTGAGGCCGGGTCAGCAGGGCCCAGTGCATCACAGAGTCATTGCACCAGTACCTGATAGTAAAGGTCAGAGCGCTCGCACTGAGGCCGGGTCAGCAGGGCCCAGTGCACCACAGAGTCATTGCACCAGTACCTGATAGTAAAGGTCAGAGCGTACGCAATGAGGCCTGGTCAGCAGGGCCCAGTGCACCACAGAGTCATTGCACCAGTACCTGATAGTAAAGGTCAGAGCACACGCACTAAGGCCCGGTCAGCAGGGCCCAGTGCAGCACAGAGTCATTACACCAGTACCTGATAGTAAAGGTCAGAGCGCACGCACTGAGGCCCATTCAGCAGGGCCCTGTGCACCACAGAGTAATTGCGCCAGTACCTGATGGTAAAGGTCAGAGCGCACGCACTAAGGCCCGGTCAGCAGGGCCCAGTGCACCACAGAGTCATTGCACCAGTACCTGATAGTAAAGGGCAGAGCGCACGCAATAAGGCCTGGTCAGCAGGGCCCAGTGCACCACAGAGTCATTGCACCAGTACCTGATAATAAAGGTCAGAGCGCACGCAATGAGGCCTGGTCAGCAGGGCCCAGTGCACCACAGAGTCATTGCACCAGTACCTGATAGTAAAGGTCAGAGCGCACGCAATGAGGCCTGGTCAGCAGGGCCCAGTGCACCACAGAGTTATTGCACCAGTACCTGATAGTAAAGGTCAGAGCGCTCGCACTGAGGCCGGGTCAGCAGCGCCCAGTGCATCACAGAGTCATTGCACCAGTACCTGATAGTAAAGATCAGAGCGCTCGCACAAAGGCCCGGTCAGCAGGGCACAGTGCACCACAGAGTCATTGCACCAGTACCTGATAGTAAAGGTCAGAGCGCACGCAATGAGGCCTGGTCAGCAGGGCCCAGTGCACCACAGAGTCATTGCACCAGTACCTGATAGTAAAGGTCAGAGCGCACGCAATGAGGCCTGGTCAGCAGGGCCCAGTGCACCACAGAGTCATTGCACCAGTACCTGATAGTAAAGGTCAGAGCGCACGCAATGAGGCCTGGTCAGCAGGGCCCAGTGCACCACAGAGTCATTGCACCAGTACCTGATAGTAAAGGTCAGAGCGCTCGCACTGAGGCCGGGTCAGCAGGGCCCAGTGCATCACAGAGTCATTGCACCAGTACCTGATAGTAAAGGTCAGAGGGCTCGCACTGAGGCCGGGTCAGCAGGGCCCAGTGCACCACAGAGTCATTGCACCAGTACCTGATAGTAAAGGTCAGAGCGTACGCAATGAGGCCTGGTCAGCAGGACCCAGTGCACCACAGAATCATTGCACCAGTACCTGATAGTATAGGTCAGAGCACACGCACTAAGGCCCGGTCAGCAGGGCCCAGTGCAGCACAGAGTCATTACACCAGTACCTGATAGTAAAGGTCAGAGCGCACGCACTGAGGCCCATTCAGCAGGGCCCTGTGCACCACAGAGTAATTGCGCCAGTACCTGATGGTAAAGGTCAGAGCGCACGCACTAAGGCCCGGTCAGCAGGGCCCAGTGCACCACAGAGTCATTGCACCAGTACCTGATAGTAAAGGTCAGAGCGCACGCAATGAGGCCTGGTCAGCAGGGCCCAGTGCACCACAGAGTCATTGCACCAGTACCTGATAGTAAAGGTCAGAACGCACGCAATGAGGCCTGGTCAGCAGGGCCCAGTGCACCACAGAGTCATTGCACCAGTACCTGATAGTAAAGGTCAGAGCGCACGCAATGAGGCCTGGTCAGCAGGGCCCAGTGCACCACAGTCATTGCACCAGTACCTGATAGTAAAGGTCAGAGCGCACGCAATGAGGCCTGGTCAGCAGGGCCCAGTGCACCACAGAGTCACTGCACCAGTACCTGATAGTAAAGGTCAGAGCGCTCGCACTGAGGCCGGGTCAGCAGGGCCCAGTGCACCACAGAGTCGTTGCTCCAGTACCTGATAGTAAAGGTCAGAGCGCTCGCACTGAGGCCTGGTCAGCAGGGCCCAGTGCACCACAGAGTCATTGCACCAGTACCTGATAGTAAAGGTCAGACCGCACGCAATGAGGCCTGGTCAGCAGGGCCCAGTGCACCACAGAGTCATTGCACCAGTACCTGATAGTAAAGGTCAGAGCGCACGCAATGAGGCCTGGTCAGCAGGGCCCAGTGCACCACAGAGTCATTGCACCAGTACCTGATAGTAAAGGTCAGAGCGCACGCAATGAGGCCTGGTCAGCAGGGCCCAGTGCACCACAGAGTCATTGCACCAGTACCTGATAGTAAAGGTCAGAGCGCACGCAATGAGGCCTGGTCAGCAGGGCCCACTGCACCACAGAGTCATTGCACCAGTACCTGATAGTAAAGGTCAGAGCGCTCGCACTGAGGCCGGGTCAGCAGCACCCAGTGCATCACAGAGTCATTGCACCAGTACCTGATAGTAAAGGTCAGAGCGCTCGCACTGAGGCCTGGTCAGCAGCGCCCAGTACACCACTGAGTCATTACACCACTACCTGATAGTAAAGGTCAGAGCGCAAACACTAAGGCCCGGTCAGCAGGGCCCAGTGCAGCACAGAGTCATTACACCAGTACCTGATAGTAAAGGTCAGAGCGCACGCACTGAGGCCCATTCAGCAGGGCCCAGTGCCTCACAGAGTCATTGTGCCAGTACATGGTAGTAAAGGTCAGAGCGCTCGCACTGAGGCCCGGTCAGCAGGGCCCAGTGCACCACAGAGTCATTACACCAGTACCTGATAGTAAAGGTCAGAGTGCACGCACTGAGTCCTGGTCAGCAGGGCCCAGTGCACCACAGAGTCATTACACCAGTACCTGATAGTAAAGGTCACAGCGCACGCACTAAGGCCCGGTCAGCAGGGCCCAGTGCAGCACAGAGTTATTGTGCCAGTACCTGATAGTAAAGGTCAGTGCGCTCGCACTGAGGCCCGGTCAGCAGGGCCCAGTGCACCACAGAGTCATTACACCAGTACCTGATAGTGAAGGTCAGAGTGCACGCACTGAGGCCTGGTGAGCAGGGCCCAGTGCACCACAGAGTCATTACACCAGTACCTGATAGTAAAGGTCACAGCGCACGCACTAAGGCCCGGTCAGCAGGGCCCAGTGCAGCACAGAGTCATTACACCAGTACCTGATAGTAAAGGTCAGAGCGCATGCACTGAGACCTGGTCAGCAGGGCCCAGTGCACCACAGAGTCATTGCAGCAGTACCTGATAGTAAAGGTCAGAGTGCATGTTCTGAGGCCCGGTCAGCCGTGCCAAGAGCACCACAGAGTCATTGCAGCAGTACCTGATAGTGATGGTCAGAGCGCACGTACTGAGGCCCGGTCAGCAGGGCACAGTGATAGAGCGCATGTACTGAGGCCCGGTCAGCAGGGCCCAGTGATAGAGCGCATGTACTGAGGCCTGGTCAGCAGCGCCCAGTGCACCACAGAGTCATTGCAGCCGTACCTGATAGTAAAGGTCAGAGCGCACGCACTGAGACCTGGTCAGCGGGGCCCCGTGCACCACAGAGTCATTGCAGCAGTACCTGATAGTAAAGGTCAGAGCGCACGCAATGAGGCCTGGTCAGCAGGGCCCAGTGCACCACAGAGTCATTGCACCAGTACCTGATAGTAAAGGTCAGAGCGCACGCAATGAGGCCTGGTCAGCAGGGCCCAGTGCACCACAGAGTCATTGCACCAGTACCTGATAGTAAAGGTCAGAGCGCACGCAATGAGGCCTGGTCAGCAGGGCCCAGTGCACCACAGAGTCATTGCACCAGTACCTGATAGTAAAGGTCAGAGCGCTCGCACTGAGGCCGGGTCAGCAGCGCCCAGTGCATCACAGAGTCATTGCACCAGTACCTGATAGTAAAGGTCAGAGCGCTCGCACTGAGGCCCGGTCAGCAGCGCCCAGTACACCACTGAGTCATTACACCAGTACCTGATAGTAAAGGTCAGAGCGCACGCACTGAGGCCCATTCAGCAGGGCCCTGTGCACCACAGAGTAATTGCGCCAGTACCTGATGGTAAAGGTCAGAGCGCACGCACTAAGGCCCGGTCAGCAGGGCCCAGTGCACCACAGAGTCATTGCACTAGTACCTGATAGTAAAGGTAAGAGCGCACGCAATGAGGCCTGGTCAGCAGGGCCCAGTGCACCACAAAGTCATTGCACCAGTACCTGATAGTAAAGGTCAGAGCGCACGCAATGAGGCCTGGTCAGCAAGGCCCAGTGCACCACAGAGTTATTGCACCAGTACCTGATAGTAAAGGTCAGAGCGCTCGCACTGAGGCCGGGTCAGCAGCGCCCAGTGCATCACAGAGTCATTGCACCAGTACCTGATAGTAAAGGTCAGAGCGCTCGCACAAAGGCCCGGTCAGCAGGGTCCAGTGCACCACAGAGTCATTGCACCAGTACCTGATAATAAAGGTCAGAGCACACGCAATGAGGCCTGGTCAGAAGGGCCCAGTGCACCACAGAGTCATTGCACCAGTACCTGATAGTAAAGGTCAGAGCGCACGCAATGAGGCCTGGTCAGCAGGGCCCAGTGCACCACAGAGTCATTGCACCAGTACCTGATAGTAAAGGTCAGAGGGCACGCAATGAGGCCTGGTCAGCAGGGCCCAGTGCACCACAGAGTCATTGCACCAGTACCTGATAGTAAAGGTCAGAGCGCTCGCACTGAGGCCGGGTCAGCAGGGCCCAGTGCACCACAGAGTTATTGCACCAGTACCTGATAGTAAAGGTAAGAGCGCACGCAATGAGGCCTGGTCAGCAGGGCCCAGTGCACCACAAAGTCATTGCACCAGTACCTGATAGTAAAGGTCAGAGCGCACGCAATGAGGCCTGGTCAGCAGGGCCCAGTGCACCGCAGAGTTATTGCACCAGTACCTGATAGTAAAGGTCAGAGCGCTCGCAGTGAGGCCGAGTCAGCAGCGCCCAGTGCATCACAGAGTCATTGCACCAGTACCTGATAGTAAAGGTCAGAGCGCTCGCACTGAGGCCGGGTCAGCAGGGCCCAGTGCACCACAGAGTCATTGCACCAGTACCTGATAGTAAAGGTCAGAGCGTACGCAATGAGGCCTGGTCAGCAGGGCCCAGTGCACCACAGAGTCATTGCACCAGTACCTGATAGTAAAGGTCAGAGCACACGCACTAAGGCCCGGTCAGCAGGGCCCAGTGCAGCACAGAGTCATTACACCAGTACCTGATAGTAAAGGTCAGAGCGCACGCACTGAGGCCCATTCAGCAGGGCCCTGTGCACCACAGAGTAATTGCGCCAGTACCTGATGGTAAAGGTCAGAGCGCACGCACTAAGGCCCGGTCAGCAGGGCCCAGTGCACCACAGAGTCATTGCACCAGTACCTGATAGTAAAGGTCAGAGCGCACGCAATAAGGCCTGGTCAGCAGGGCCCAGTGCACCACAGAGTCATTGCACCAGTACCTGATAGTAAAGGTCAGAGCGCACGCAATGAGGCCTGGTCAGCAGGGCCCAGTGCACCACAGAGTCATTGCACCAGTACCTGATAGTAAAGGTCAGAGCGCACGTAATGAGGCCTGGTCAGCAGGGCCCAGTGCACCACAGTCATTGCACCAGTACCTGATAGTAAAGGTCAGAGCGCACGCAATGAGGCCTGGTCAGCAGGGCCCAGTGCACCACAGAGTCACTGCACCAGTACCTGATAGTAAAGGTCAGAGCGCTCGCACTGAGGCCGGGTCAGCAGGGCCCAGTGCACCACAGAGTAATTGCGCCAGTACCTGATGGTAAAGGTCAGAGCGCACGCACTAAGGCCCGGTCAGCAGGGCCCAGTGCACCACAGAGTCATTGCACCAGTACCTGATAGTAAAGGTAAGAGCGCACGCAATGAGGCCTGGTCAGCAGGGCCCAGTGCACCACAAAGTCATTGCACCAGTACCTGATAGTAAAGGTCAGAGCGCACGCAATGAGGCCTGGTCAGCAGGGCCCAGTGCACCACAGAGTTATTGCACCAGTACCTGATAGTAAAGGTCAGAGCGCTCGCACTGAGGCCGGGTCAGCAGCGCCCAGTGCATCACAGAGTCATTGCACCAGTACCTGATAGTAAAGATCAGAGCGCTCGCACAAAGGCCCGGTCAGCAGGGCACAGTGCACCACAGAGTCATTGCACCAGTACCTGATAGTAAAGGTCAGAGCGCACGCAATGAGGCCTGGTCAGCAGGGCCCAGTGCACCACAGAGTCATTGCACCAGTACCTGATAGTAAAGGTCAGAGCGCACGCAATGAGGCCTGGTCAGCAGGGCCCAGTGCACCACAGAGTCATTGCACCAGTACCTGATAGTAAAGGTCAGAGCGCACGCAATGAGGCCTGGTCAGCAGGGCCCAGTGCACCACAGAGTCATTGCACCAGTACCTGATAGTAAAGGTCAGAGCGCTCGCACTGAGGCCGGGTCAGCAGGGCCCAGTGCATCACAGAGTCATTGCACCAGTACCTGATAGTAAAGGTCAGAGCGCTCGCACTGAGGCCGGGTCAGCAGGGCCCAGTGCACCACAGAGTCATTGCACCAGTACCTGATAGTAAAGGTCAGAGCGTACGCAATGAGGCCTGGTCAGCAGGACCCAGTGCACCACAGAATCATTGCACCAGTACCTGATAGTATAGGTCAGAGCACACGCACTAAGGCCCGGTCAGCAGGGCCCAGTGCAGCACAGAGTCATTACACCAGTACCTGATAGTAAAGGTCAGAGCGCACGCACTGAGGCCCATTCAGCAGGGCCCTGTGCACCACAGAGTAATTGCGCCAGTACCTGATGGTAAAGGTCAGAGCGCACGCACTAAGGCCCGGTCAGCAGGGCCCAGTGCACCACAGAGTCATTGCACCAGTACCTGATAGTAAAGGTCAGAGCGCACGCAATGAGGCCTGGTCAGCAGGGCCCAGTGCACCACAGAGTCATTGCACCAGTACCTGATAGTAAAGGTAAGAGCGCACGCAATGAGGCCTGGTCAGCAGGGCCCAGTGCACCACAAAGTCATTGCACCAGTACCTGATAGTAAAGGTCAGAGCGCACGCAATGAGGCCTGGTCAGCAGGGCCCAGTGCACCACAGAGTTATTGCACCAGTACCTGATAGTAAAGGTCAGAGCGCTCGCACTGAGGCCGGGTCAGCAGCGCCCAGTGCATCACAGAGTCATTGCACCAGTACCTGATAGTAAAGGTCAGAGCGCTCGCACAAAGGCCCGGTCAGCAGGGTCCAGTGCACCACAGAGTCATTGCACCAGTACCTGATAATAAAGGTCAGAGCGCACGCAATGAGGCCTGGTCAGAAGGGCCCAGTGCACCACAGAGTCATTGCACCAGTACCTGATAGTAAAGGTCAGAGCGCACGCAATGAGGCCTGGTCAGCAGGGCCCAGTGCACCACAGAGTCATTGCACCAGTACCTGATAGTAAAGGTCAGAGGGCACGCAATGAGGCCTGGTCAGCAGGGCCCAGTGCACCACAGAGTCATTGCACCAGTACCTGATAGTAAAGGTCAGAGCGCTCGCACTGAGGCCGGGTCAGCAGGGCCCAGTGCATCACAGAGTCATTGCACCAGTACCTGATAGTAAAGGTCAGAGCGCTCGCACTGAGGCCGGGTCAGCAGGGCCCAGTGCACCACAGAGTCATTGCACCAGTACCTGATAGTAAAGGTAAGAGCGCACGCAATGAGGCCTGGTCAGCAGGGCCCAGTGCACCACAAAGTCATTGCACCAGTACCTGATAGTAAAGGTCAGAGCGCACGCAATGAGGCCTGGTCAGCAGGGCCCAGTGCACCACAGAGTTATTGCACCAGTACCTGATAGTAAAGGTCAGAGCGCTCGCAGTGAGGCCGGGTCAGCAGCGCCCAGTGCATCACAGAGTCATTGCACCAGTACCTGATAGTAAAGGTCAGAGCGCTCGCACTGAGGCCGGGTCAGCAGGGCCCAGTGCACCACAGAGTCATTGCACCAGTACCTGATAGTAAAGGTCAGAGCGTACGCAATGAGGCCTGGTCAGCAGGGCCCAGTGCACCACAGAGTCATTGCACCAGTACCTGATAGTAAAGGTCAGAGCACACGCACTAAGGCCCGGTCAGCAGGGCCCAGTGCAGCACAGAGTCATTACACCAGTACCTGATAGTAAAGGTCAGAGCGCACGCACTGAGGCCCATTCAGCAGGGCCCTGTGCACCACAGAGTAATTGCGCCAGTACCTGATGGTAAAGGTCAGAGCGCACGCACTAAGGCCCGGTCAGCAGGGCCCAGTGCACCACAGAGTCATTGCACCAGTACCTGATAGTAAAGGTCAGAGCGCACGCAATAAGGCCTGGTCAGCAGGGCCCAGTGCACCACAGAGTCATTGCACCAGTACCTGATAGTAAAGGTCAGAGCGCACGCAATGAGGCCTGGTCAGCAGGGCCCAGTGCACCACAGAGTCATTGCACCAGTACCTGATAGTAAAGGTCAGAGCGCACGCAATGAGGCCTGGTCAGCAGGGCCCAGTGCACCACAGTCATTGCACCAGTACCTGATAGTAAAGGTCAGAGCGCACGCAATGAGGCCTGGTCAGCAGGGCCCAGTGCACCACAGAGTCACTGCACCAGTACCTGATAGTAAAGGTCAGAGCGCTCGCACTGAGGCCGGGTCAGCAGGGCCCAGTGCACCACAGAGTAATTGCGCCAGTACCTGATGGTAAAGGTCAGAGCGCACGCACTAAGGCCCGGTCAGCAGGGCCCAGTGCACCACAGAGTCATTGCACCAGTACCTGATAGTAAAGGTAAGAGCGCACGCAATGAGGCCTGGTCAGCAGGGCCCAGTGCACCACAAAGTCATTGCACCAGTACCTGATAGTAAAGGTCAGAGCGCACGCAATGAGGCCTGGTCAGCAGGGCCCAGTGCACCACAGAGTTATTGCACCAGTACCTGATAGTAAAGGTCAGAGCGCTCGCACTGAGGCCGGGTCAGCAGCGCCCAGTGCATCACAGAGTCATTGCACCAGTACCTGATAGTAAAGATCAGAGCGCTCGCACAAAGGCCCGGTCAGCAGGGCACAGTGCACCACAGAGTCATTGCACCAGTACCTGATAGTAAAGGTCAGAGCGCACGCAATGAGGCCTGGTCAGCAGGGCCCAGTGCACCACAGAGTCATTGCACCAGTACCTGATAGTAAAGGTCAGAGCGCACGCAATGAGGCCTGGTCAGCAGGGCCCAGTGCACCACAGAGTCATTGCACCAGTACCTGATAGTAAAGGTCAGAGCGCACGCAATGAGGCCTGGTCAGCAGGGCCCAGTGCACCACAGAGTCATTGCACCAGTACCTGATAGTAAAGGTCAGAGCGCTCGCACTGAGGCCGGGTCAGCAGGGCCCAGTGCATCACAGAGTCATTGCACCAGTACCTGATAGTAAAGGTCAGAGCGCTCGCACTGAGGCCGGGTCAGCAGGGCCCAGTGCACCACAGAGTCATTGCACCAGTACCTGATAGTAAAGGTCAGAGCGTACGCAATGAGGCCTGGTCAGCAGGACCCAGTGCACCACAGAATCATTGCACCAGTACCTGATAGTATAGGTCAGAGCACACGCACTAAGGCCCGGTCAGCAGGGCCCAGTGCAGCACAGAGTCATTACACCAGTACCTGATAGTAAAGGTCAGAGCGCACGCACTGAGGCCCATTCAGCAGGGCCCTGTGCACCACAGAGTAATTGCGCCAGTACCTGATGGTAAAGGTCAGAGCGCACGCACTAAGGCCCGGTCAGCAGGGCCCAGTGCACCACAGAGTCATTGCACCAGTACCTGATAGTAAAGGTCAGAGCGCACGCAATGAGGCCTGGTCAGCAGGGCCCAGTGCACCACAGAGTCATTGCACCAGTACCTGATAGTAAAGGTCAGAGCGCACGCAATGAGGCCTGGTCAGCAGGGCCCAGTGCACCACAGAGTCATTGCACCAGTACCTGATAGTAAAGGTCAGAGCGCACGCAATGAGGCCTGGTCAGCAGGGCCCAGAGCACCACAGTCATTGCACCAGTACCTGATAGTAAAGGTCAGAGCGCAGGCAATGAGGCCTGGTCAGCAGGGCCCAGTGCACCACAGAGTCACTGCACCAGTACCTGATAGTAAAGGTCAGAGCGCTCGCACTGAGGCCGGGTCAGCAGGGCCCAGTGCACCACAGAGTCGTTGCTCCAGTACCTGATAGTAAAGGTCAGAGCGCTCGCACTGAGGCCTGGTCAGCAGGGCCCAGTGCACCACAGAGTCATTGCACCAGTACCTGATAGTAAAGGTCAGACCGCACGCAATGAGGCCTGGTCAGCAGGGCCCAGTGCACCACAGAGTCATTGCACCAGTACCTGATAGTAAAGGTCAGAGCGCACGCAATGAGGCCTGGTCAGCAGGGCCCAGTGCACCACAGAGTCATTGCACCAGTACCTGATAGTAAAGGTCAGAGCGCACGCAATGAGGCCTGGTCAGCAGGGCCCAGTGCACCACAGAGTCATTGCACCAGTACCTGATAGTAAAGGTCAGAGCGCACGCAATGAGGCCTGGTCAGCAGGGCCCACTGCACCACAGAGTCATTGCACCAGTACCTGATAGTAAAGGTCAGAGCGCTCGCACTGAGGCCGGGTCAGCAGCACCCAGTGCATCACAGAGTCATTGCACCAGTACCTGATAGTAAAGGTCAGAGCGCTCGCACTGAGGCCTGGTCAGCAGCGCCCAGTACACCACTGAGTCATTACACCAGTACCTAATAGTAAAGGTCAGAGCGCAAACACTAAGGCCCGGTCAGCAGGGCCCAGTGCAGCACAGAGTCATTACACCAGTACCTGATAGTAAAGGTCAGAGCGCACGCACTGAGGCCCATTCAGCAGGGCCCAGTGCCTCACAGAGTCATTGTGCCAGTACATGGTAGTAAAGGTCAGAGCGCTCGCACTGAGGCCCGGTCAGCAGGGCCCAGTGCACCACAGAGTCATTACACCAGTACCTGATAGTAAAGGTCAGAGTGCACGCACTGAGTCCTGGTCAGCAGGGCCCAGTGCACCACAGAGTCATTACACCAGTACCTGATAGTAAAGGTCACAGCGCACGCACTAAGGCCCGGTCAGCAGGGCCCAGTGCAGCACAGAGTTATTGTGCCAGTACCTGATAGTAAAGGTCAGTGCGCTCGCACTGAGGCCCGGTCAGCAGGGCCCAGTGCACCACAGAGTCATTACACCAGTACCTGATAGTGAAGGTCAGAGTGCACGCACTGAGGCCTGGTGAGCAGGGCCCAGTGCACCACAGAGTCATTACACCAGTACCTGATAGTAAAAGGTCACAGCGCACGCACTAAGGCCCGGTCAGCAGGGCCCAGTGCAGCACAGAGTCATTACACCAGTACCTGATAGTAAAGGTCAGAGCGCATGCACTGAGACCTGGTCAGCAGGGCCCAGTGCACCACAGAGTCATTGCAGCAGTACCTGATAGTAAAGGTCAGAGTGCATGTTCTGAGGCCCGGTCAGCCGTGCCAAGAGCACCACAGAGTCATTGCAGCAGTACCTGATAGTGATGGTCAGAGCGCACGTACTGAGGCCCGGTCAGCAGGGCACAGTGATAGAGCGCATGTACTGAGGCCCGGTCAGCAGGGCCCAGTGATAGAGCGCATGTACTGAGGCCTGGTCAGCAGCGCCCAGTGCACCACAGAGTCATTGCAGCCGTACCTGATAGTAAAGGTCAGAGCGCACGCACTGAGACCTGGTCAGCGGGGCCCCGTGCACCACAGAGTCATTGCAGCAGTACCTGATAGTAAAGGTCAGAGTGCATGTTCTGAGGCCCGGTCAGCCGTGCCAAGAGCACCACAGAGTCATTGCAGCAGTACCTGATAGTGAAGGTCAGAGCGCACGTACTGAGGCCCGGTCAGCAGGGCCCAGTTATGGAGTGCATGTACTGAGGCCCGGTCAGCAGGGCCCAGTGATAGAGCGCATGTACTGAGGCCTGGTCAGCAGCGCCCAGTGCACCACAGAGTCATTGCACCAGTACCTGACAGAAAAGGTCAGACCAGTACCTGATAGTAAAGGTCAGAGCACATGCACTGAGGCCTGTGCAGCAGGGCCCAGTGCCTCATAGAGTCATTATACCAGTACCTGATAGTAAAGGTCAGAAAGCTCGCACTGAGTCCTGGTCAGCAGCGCCCAGTGCACAACAGAGTCATTGCACCAGTACCTGATAGTTAAGGTTCGGGCGCACGCACTGAGGCCTGGTCAGCAGGGCCCAGTGCACCACAGAGTCATTACACCAGTACCTAATAGTGAAGGTCAGAGCGCACACTCTGAGGCCTGGTCAGCAGGGCCCAGTTCACCATAGAGTCATTACACCAGTACCTGATAGTCAAGGTCAGAGCGTACGCACTGAGGCCTGGTCAGCAGCGCCCAGTGCACCACAGAGTCATTGCAGCCGTACCTGATAGTAAAGGTCAGAGCGCATGCACTGAGGCCTGGTCAGCAGGGCCCAGTGCACCACAGAGTCATTGAACCAGTACCTGATAGTAAAGGTCAAAGTGCACACACTTGAAGAACCGGGCTTTTAGAACCCAGCGGCGCCAGGGGCACGCCCAAAGTCTTCGGATTCACCTGTCTTGGTTTACAGAGACACAGAATACTTCTGGGTGGCGTCAGAGACCACGTTTAGTAGCTGCAGCCAGTAACAGTGATCCCAGAAACACAGCATGGAGTATTTCGGGAGACTGCTCAAATTCGTAGAGCAAGACATCTCCTTTTATACACAATATTCACATTTACAAACATAGTCCCACTGCGCAAAAATCTAACCAATGGGGTACATTCTCAATAAAGTATCACATGACGAAAAGCTCAGTTTGCAACATCCCAACCCAAAGTTAATCATTGGGAATGTCCCAAATCCAATCTCCACAAGCAGGAACAACCCATAATTGAAAAGCACAATGCATGTAATAAAGAGCATAGAAAAGGAAACAATGTCTGATAGTGAGCAAGATAAGGCATGTGTAAGGAGACTAAAAGTTGACGATGTCCTGAACAGTAATTGGCAATCTCAGACAACGATCAAACCAGGGAAATTGACTCGGCAGGGTCAGTTTCAGGTGAAGGAATCAGATCCTTGCAATTTCAAGAAAGACCCTGTTAATGTACACCAATACGTGAAGGCCAGGCCGCTTCGTTCGTTCGACCATATTCGTCGGCCTGCGTGATGGCAAGACAAAATGGAGACTTAAACAAAATGGAGCCCATGTTTGAGACGAAATCTCCAAATACATAGTGAACTCGCTAGCTAACGTGACGAATTCCCTCCATATTTGCGGAACTCACTAAATACGGTTCGACATCACCAAAATCGTGACGGAACCATAACCTTACGTGACAAGGTCCGTTTCACAGAACCACACACTGAGGCCTGGTCAGCAGCGCCCAGTGCACCACAGTCATTGCACCGTTACCTGATAGTAAAGGTCAGAGCGTACGCACTGAGGCTTTGTCAGCTGGGCCCAGTGCACCACAGAGTCATTGCACCAGTACCTGACAGTAAAGGTCAGAGCACACAAAATGAGGCCCAGTCAGCAGTTCCCAGTGCACCACAGAGTCCCTGCACCTGTACCTGATAGTAAAAGTCAGAGCGTACGCACTTAGGCTTGGTCAGCTGGGTCCAGTGCACCACAGAGTCATTGCACCAGTACCTGACAGTAAAGGTCAGAGCGCACGCACTGAGTCCCGGTCAGCAGGGTCCAGTGCACCACAGAGTCATTGCGCCAGTACCTGATAGTAAAGGTCAGAGAGCACGCACTGAGTCCCGGTCAGCAGGGTCCAGTGCACCACAAAGTCATTACGCCAGTACCTGATAGTAAAGGTCACAGCGCACGCACTAAGGCCCGGTCAGCAGGGCCCAGTGCAGCACAGAGTCATTACACCAGTACCTGATAGTAAAGGTCAGAGCGCATGCACTGAGACCTGGTCAGCAGGGCCCAGTGCACCACAGAGTCATTGCAGCAGTACCTGATAGTAAAGGTCAGAGTGCATGTTCTGAGGCCCGGTCAGCCGTGCCAAGAGCACCACAGAGTCATTGCAGCAGTACCTGATAGTGATGGTCAGAGCGCACGTACTGAGGCCCGGTCAGCAGGGCACAGTGATAGAGCGCATGTACTGAGGCCCGGTCAGCAGGGCCCAGTGATAGAGCGCATGTACTGAGGCGTGGTCAGCAGCGCCCAGTGCACCACAGAGTCATTGCAGCCGTACCTGATAGTAAAGGTCAGAGCGCACGCACTGAGACCTGGTCAGCGGGGCCCCGTGCACCACAGAGTCATTGCAGCAGTACCTGATAGTAAAGGTCAGAGTGCATGTTCTGAGGCCCGGTCAGCCGTGCCAAGAGCACCACAGAGTCATTGCAGCAGTACCTGATAGTGAAGGTCAGAGCGCACGTACTGAGGCCCGGTCAGCAGGGCCCAGTGATAGAGTGCATGTACTGAGGCCCGGTCAGCAGGGCCCAGTGATAGAGCGCATGTACTGAGGCCTGGTCAGCAGCGCCCAGTGCACTACAGAGTCATTGCACCAGTACCTGACAGAAAAGGTCAGACCAGTACCTGATAGTAAAGGTCAGAGCACATGCACTGAGGCCTGTGCAGCAGGGCCCAGTGCCTCATAGAGTCATTATACCAGTACCTGATAGTAAAGGTCAGAGAGCTCGCACTGAGTCCTGGTCAGCAGCGCCCAGTGCACAACAGAGTCATTGCACCAGTACCTGATAGTTAAGGTTCGGGCGCACGCACTGAGGCCTGGTCAGCAGGGCCCAGTGCACCACAGAGTCATTACACCAGTACCTAATAGTGAAGGTCAGAGCGCACACTCTGAGGCCTGGTCAGCAGGGCCCAGTTCACCATAGAGTCATTACACCAGTACCTGATAGTCAAGGTCAGAGCGTACGCACTGAGGCCTGGTCAGCTGGGTCCAGTGCACCACAGAGTCATTGCACCAGTACCTGACAGTAAAGGTCAGAGCGCACGCACTGAGTCCCGGTCAGCAGGGTCCAGTGCACCACAGAGTCATTGCGCCAGTACCTGATAGTAAAGGTCAGAGAGCACGCACTGAGTCCCGGTCAGCAGGGTCCAGTGCACCACAAAGTCATTACGCCAGTACCTGATAGTAAAGGTCAGAGAGCACGCACTGAGTCCCGGTCAGCAGGGCCCTGTGCACCACAGAGTCATTACATCAATACCCGATAGTAAAGGTCAGAGCACACGCACTGAGTACTGGTCAGTAGTGCCCAGTGCACCACAGATTCATTGCTCCAGTACCTGATAGTAGAGGTCAGAGCGCACGCACTGAGGCCCGGTCAGCAGGGCCCCGTGCACCACAGAGACATTGCAGCAGTACCTGATAGTAAAGGTCAGACCAGTACCTGATAGAAAAGGTCAGAGCGCATGCACTGAGGCCCGGTCAGCAGGGCCCTGTGCACAACAGTCATTGCTCCAGTACCTGATAGTAAAGGTCAGAGCGCACATGCACTGAGACCTGGTCAGCAGGGCCCAGTGCACCACAGAGTCATTGCGCCAGTACCTGATAGTAAAGGTCAGAGCACACACACTGAGGCCTGGTCAGCAGGGCCCAGTGCCGCACAGAGTCATTACACCAGTACCTGATAGCAAAGGTCATAGCGCAGGCATCGAGGCCCTGCCAGCAGGGCCCAGTGCACCACAGAGTCATTGCACCAGTACCTGATAGTAAAGGTCAGAGCGCACACGCACTGAGACCTGGTCAGCAGGGCCCAGTGCACCACAGAGTCATTGCGCCAGTACCTGATAGTAAAGGTCAGAGTGCACGCACTGAGGCCCTGCCAGCAGGGCCCAGTGCACCACAGAGTCATTGCACCAGTACCTAATAGTGAAGGTCAGAGCAAACGCTCTGAGACCTGGTCAGCAGGGCCCTGTGCACAACAGAGTCATTGCACCAGTACCTGATAGTAAAAGTCAGAGTGCACGCACTGAGGCCTGGTCAGCAGGGCCCAGTGCCTCACAGAGTCATTGTGCCAGTACATGATAGTAAAGGTCAGAGTGCACGCACTGAGGCCTGGTCAGCAGGGGCCAGTGCACCACAGAGTCATTGCACCAGTACCTGATAGTAAAGGTCAGAGTGCACGCACTGAGGCCTGGTCAGCAGGGCCCAGTGCCTCACAGAGTCATTGTGCCAGTACATGATAGTAAAGGTCAGAGTGCACGCACTGAGGCCTGGTCAGCAGGGCCCAGTGCACCACAGAGTCATTGCGCCAGTACCTGATAGTTAAGGTTAAGGTGCACGCACTAAGGCATGGTCAGCAGGGCCCAGTGCACCACAGAGTCATTGCACCAGTACCTGGTAGTCAAGGTCAGAGCGCACGCACTGAGGCCTGGTCAGCAGAACCCAGTGCACCACAGAGTTATTGCAGCCGTACCTGATAGTGAAGGTCAGAGTGCACGCACTGAGGCCCGGTCAGCAGGGCCCAGTGTACCACAGAGTCATTGCACCAGTACCTGATAGTTAAGGTTAGGGTGCACGCACTAAGGCATGGTCAGCAGGGCCCAGTGCACCACAGAGTCATTGCACCAGTACCTGATAGTCAAGGTCAGAGTGCACGCACTGAGGCCCGGTCAGCAGGGCCCATTGCCTCACAGAGTCATTGCACCAGTACCTGATAGTAAAGGAGAGAGCGCACGCAATGAGGCCTGGTCAGCAGGGCCCAGTGCACCACAAAGTCATTGCACCAGTACCTGATAGTAAAGGTCAGAGCGCACGGACTGAGGTCTGGTCAGCAGGGACCTGTGCACAACAGAGTCATTGCACCAGTACCTGATAGTAAAGGTCAGAGGGCACGCACTGAGGCCTGGTCAGCAGGGCTCAGTGCCTCACAGAGTCATTGTGCCAGTACATGATAGTAAAGGTCAGAGTGCACGCACTGAGGACTGGTCAGCAGGGCCCAGTGCACCACAGAGTCATTGCGCCAGTACCTGATAGTAAAGGTCAGAGCACATGCACTGAGTCCCAGTCAGCAGGGCCCAGTGTACCACAGAGTCATTGCACCAGTACCTGATAGTTAAGGTTAGGGTGCACGCACTAAGGCATGGTCAGCAGGGTCCAGTGCACCACAGAGTCATTGCAGCAGTACCTGATAGTAAAGGTCAGAGCGCACGTACTGAGGCCCGGTCAGCAGGGCCCAGTGATGGTATACAGCCATCATCCCGCATTTTTAATCCGCATACCATCATCCTGCATACCATTTTCACGTAAGTACTTTTATCCCGCAGTTTTTTATAACGCATGTTTTTATTTCTTAAATTCTTTTATCACGCATGTTTTTACAACGAAATTCGTTGTAAAAGCATGAATGGTAAAAGCATATGTTTTTAATATTTAAGTGTAAGGTAAGTATATGGTTTTAATTTGGGGGTGTAGGGTATATGTTTTGGGAGTTCAGGGATATGTAAAGTATTTTTTAAGGGTATGTCAGGGTTTTGGGGAACAGGGTTATTTTTAGGGTACGGGGGTATTTTTAGGATTCAGGGGTAGGTATGGGTTTTGGGGTAAATGGGTATTTTTAGGGTACAGGGCAAGGTTTGGGTTTTGGGGTGCAGGGGTATTTTTAGGGTTCAGGGCTTGGTTTGGGTTTTGGGGTACAAGGGTATTTTTAGGGTTCAGGGCAAGGTTAGAGTTTTGGGGTACAGGGGTATTTTTAGGGTTCAGGGCTAGGTTTGGGTTTTGGGGTACAGGGTTGTTTTTAGGGTTCAGGGCTAGGTATGGGTTTTGAGGTACAGGGGTATTTTTAGGGTTAAGGGCTATGTATGGGTTTTGGGGTACAGGGGTATTTTTAGGGTGTAGGGCTAGCTTTGGTTTTTGGGGTACAGGTGTATTTTTAGGATTCAGGGCTTGGTTTGGGTTTTGGGGTACAGGGGTATTTTTAGGGTTCAGGGCTAGGTTTGGATTTTGGGGTACAGGGGTATTTTTAGGGTTCAGGGCTTGGTTTGGGTTTTGGGGTACAGGGGTAAATTTAGGGTTCAGGGCTAGGTTTGGGTTTTGGGGTACAGGGGTATTTTTAGGGTTCAGGGCTAGGTTTGGGTTTTGGGGTTCAGGGGTATTTTTAGGGTGTAGGGCTATCTTTGGGTTTTGGGGTACAGGTGTAATTTTTAGGATTCTTGGCTTGGTTTGGGTTTTGGGGTACAGGGGTATTTTTAGGGTTCAGGGCTAGGTTTGGGTTTTGGGGTACAGTGGTATTTTTAGGGTTCAGGGCTTGGTTTGGGTTTTGGGGTACATGGGTATTTTTAGGGCTCAGGGCTAGGTTTGGGTTTTGGGGTTCAGGGGTATTTTTAGGGTTCAGGGCTAGGTTTGGGTTTTTTGGGTACAGGGGTATTTTTAGGGTTCAGGGCTAGGTTTTGGTTTTGGGGTACAGGGGGTTTTGGGGTACAGGGGTATTATTAGGGTTAGATTTGGGTTTTGGGGTACAGGGGTATTTTTAGGGTTCAGGGCTAGGTTTGTGTTTCGGGGTACAGGGGTATTTTTACGGTTCAGGGCTAGGTATGGGTTTTGGGGTACAGGGGTATTTTTAGGGTTCAGGGCTAGCTTTGGATTTTGGGGTACAGGGGTATTTTTAGGGTTCAAGGCTTGGTTTGGGTTTTGGGCTACAGGGGTATTTGCAGGGTTCAGGGCTAGGTTTGGGTTTTGGGGTACAGGAGTATTTTTAGGGTTCAGGGCTAGGTTTGGGTTTTGGGGTTCAGGGGTATTTTTAGGGTTCAGGGCTAGGTTTGGGTTTTGGGGTACAGGTGTATTTTTAGGGTACAGGGCTAGGTTTGGGTTTTGGGGTACAGGGGTATTTTTAGGGTTCAAGGTTAGGTTTGGGTTTTGGGGTACAGGGGTATTTTTAGGGTTCAGAGCTATGGTTGGGTTTTGGGGTAAAGGGGTATTTTAAGGGTTCAGGGATAGGTTTGGGTTTTGGGGTACAGGGGTATTTTTAGGGTTCTGGGCTAGGCTTGGGTTTTGGGGTTCAGGGTTTTTTAAGGTTCAGGGCTAGGTTTGGGTTTTGGGGTACTGGGGTATTTTAAGGTTTACAGGGTAATTAAAAAAACATATATATATAAATATAATATTCATTTTAATTTTAAATATATATATATTTTTTTTAATCAAATATACATTTAAATAATTCAATTTTTTAACAAAATATTTTTTAATGAAGTACATTTTATTTAAAAACATAATTAAGAATTAACCATTTTTTAATAATATATATTTTTAAAAAAATCAGGAATGTTTTATTTTAGAGTGCAGTGTAGATTAGGGTGCTCTTACTTTTTAAAATACTTTTAAAGCGAGTATACATTTAACATGCATGCCTTTTCGTTTTAAAGGCATGCGTGATAAATGCATATTCGTTCTAAAAGTAGTCGTTATTTTGGTATGCGGACTATTTGTAATTGCGGGATTAAAAATGCGGGATTTTGGTATGCGGGATGTGATCATATATTCCCAGTGATAGAGCGCATGTACTGAGGCCCGGTCAGCATGGCCCAGTACCTCATAGAGACATTATACCCGTACCCGATAGTAAAGGTGAGAGCACATGCACTGAGGCCTGGTCAGCAGGACCCTGTGCACAACAGAGTCATTGCACCAGTACCAGATAGTAAAGGACAGAGCGCTCGACCTGAGGCCCTGTCAGCAGGGCCCATTGCCTCACAGAGTCATTGCGCCAGTACCTGATAGTAAAGGTCAGAGTGCACTCACTGAGGCCCGGTCAGCAGGGCCCATTGCCTCACAGAGTCATTGCACCAGTACCTGATAGTAAAGGTCAGATCACACGCACTGAGGCCTGGTCAGCAGGGTCCAATGCACCACAGAGTCATTGCAGCAGTACCTGATAGAAAAGGTCAGACCAGTACCTGATAGTAAAGGTCAGAGCGCACACACTGTGTACTGGGCAGCAGTTCCCAGTGCACCACAGAGTCACTGCGCCAGTACCTGATAGTGAAGGTCAGAGTGCACGCACTGAGGCCGGGTCAGCAGGGCCCAGTGCACCACAGTCATTGCACCAGTACCTGATAGTAAATGTCAGAGCGTACGCACTGAGGCCTGGTCAGCAGTTCCCAGTGCACCACAGAGTCACTGCACCAGTACCTGATAGTAAAGGTCGGAGTGCACGCACTGAAGCCTGGTCAGCAGGGCCCAGTGCACAACAGAGTCATTACACCAGTACCTGATAGTAAAGGTCATAGCGCACGCATCGAGGCCCGGTCAGCAGGGTCCAGTGCACCACAGAGTCATTACACCAGTACCTGATAGTGAAGGTCAGAGCGCACGTACTGAGGCCGGGTCAGCAGGGCCCAGTGATAGAGCGCATGTACTGAGGCCCGGTCAGCAGGGCCTAGTGCACCACAGAGTCATTGCACCAGTACCTGACAGTAAAGGTCAGAGCGCACGCACTGAGGCTCGGTCAGCAGGGCCCAGTGCACCACAGAGTCATTGCAGCCGTACCTGATAGTAAAGGTCAGAGTGCACGCACTGAGTATTGGTCAGTAGTGGCCAGTGCACAACATAGTCATTGCAGCAGTACCTGATAGTGGAGGTCAGATCGCACGCACTGAGTATTGGTCAGCAGGGCCCAGTGCCTCACAAAGTCATTGCAGCCGTACCTGATAGTAAAGGTCAGAGCGCATCCACTGAGTATTGGTCAGTAGTGGCCAGTGCACAACAGAGTCATTGCAGCAGTACATGATAGTAAATGTCAGAGTGCACGCACTGAGTATTGGTCAGTAGTGGCCAGTGCACAACATAGTCATTGCAGCAGTACCTGATAGTGGAGGTCAGATCGCACGCACTGAGTATTGGTCAGCAGGGCCCAGTGCCTCACAAAGTCATTGCAGCCGTACCTGATAGTGAAGGTCAGAGTGCACACACTGAGGCCCAGTCAGCAGGACCCAGTGCCTCACAGAGTCATTGCAGCAGTACCTGATAGTAAAGGTCAGAGTGCATGCCCTGAGGCCTGGTCAGCAGCGCCCAGTGCACCACAGAGTCATTGCACCAGTACCTGATAGTAAATGTCAGAGTGCACGCACTGAGGCCCGGTCAGCAGGGCCCAGTGGTGCAATGACTCTGAGTCATTGCAGCAGTACCTGATAGTAAAGGTCAGAGTGCACGCACTGAGGCCCGGTCAGCAGCGCCCAGTGCACCACAGAGTCATAGCAGCAGTACCTGATAGTAAAGGTCAGAGTGCACGCACTGAGGCTCGGTCAGCAGCGCCCAGTGCACCACAGAGTCATTGCAGCAGTACCTGATAGTTAACGTCAGAGCGCATGCACTGAGGCCCGGTCAGCAGCGCCCAGTGCACCACAGAGTCCATGCACCAGTACCTGATAGTAAAGGTCAGAGCGTACGCACTGAGGCCTGGTCAGCAGTTCCCAGTGCACCACAGAGTCATTGCACTAGTACCTGATAGTAAAGGTCAGAGCGCACGCACTGAGGCCCGGTCAGCAGGGCCCAGTGCACCACAGAGTCATTGCACCAGTACCTGATAGAGAAGGTCAGATCGCTCGCACTGAGGCCTGGTCAGCAGGGCCCCGTGCACCAGAGAGTCATTGCAGCAGTACCTGATAGTAAATGTCAGAGCGCACGTTCTGAGGCCCGGTCAGCAGTGCCAAGAGCACCACACGGTCATTGCAGCAGTAACTGATAGTAAAGGTCAGAGCGCACGCACTGAGGCCCGGTCAGCAGGGCTCCGTGCACCAGAGAGTCATTGCAGCAGTACCTGATAGTAACGGTCAGAGAGCACATACTGAGGCCCGGTCAGAAGGGCCCAGTGATAGAGCGTATGTACTGAGGCCCGGTCAGCAGGGCACAGTGATAGAGCACATGTACTGAGGCCCGGTCAGCTGGGCCCTGTGCACAACAGAGTCATTGCACCAGTACCTGATAGTAAAGGTCAGAGCGCGCACGCACTGAGGCCTGGTCAGCAAGGCCCAGTGCCTCACAGAGTCATTACACCAGTACCTGATAGTAAAGGTCAGAGCGCCCGCACTGAGTACTGGTCAATAGTGTCCAGTGCACCACAGATTAATTTCACCAGTACCAGATAGTAAAGGTCAGAGCGCATGGCGCCCAGTGCACCACAGAGTTATTGCAGCAGTACCTGATAGTAAATGTCAGAGCGCACGCACTGAGGCCTGGTCAGCAGGGCCTCGTGCACCACAGAGTCATTGCAGCAGTACCTAATAGTGAAGGTCAGAGCGCCCGCACTGAGTACTGGTCAGTAGTGCCCAGTGCACCACAGATTAATTTCACCAGTACCTGATAGTAAAGGTCAGAGCTCACGGCGCCCAGTGCACCACAGAGGTATTGCAGCAGTACCTGATAGTAAAGGTCAGAGCACATGCACTGAGGCCTGGTCAGCAGCGCCCAGTGCCTCACAGAGTCATTACACCAGGACCCAGGGCTTTAAGTGGGATGAAAAAACGGGGGGGTCTCTCAAAGGGGCGTGGCCAGTGTAATTAGGGGCGTGGCTGTAAATCACTTACGCAAAAAATCTGTGCTTAGCATAGTGTGCCGCCCGACTTGTATTCTGCTGTTTCCGTCATTGCATCCAGATATTTGATACAAGTAACATCATACCTACAATAAGTAAGTAATATTGGCTTTGTCAATGGTTATTACTTGAAGAAGATAAATAAGCTGCAACTATAACTTGTATATAATATTGACAAAGCGTCTAATTAAATCCTTGGTGTCCCCACCACAATGTTGCTGCTCCTGAGTTTCAGAAAGAGAAGGGAAATCCAGAAAGAAAATTACTCTTAAAGGATTTCCCTCCCCCCACAACGCTCCCCTGGCATGACGTCATGCTATAACTTCTCTACTACTGAGAAGTGAGCAGTGTGAGCAGCGCACATCCATGTGCCTGGTGCGGTCTCGAAACGGGTCTCTATCAGGCTTTGTTTTGAGCCAAGGCACTTTTTTCGGATTAATCAGACCCAAAAACCTTGCCACTAGGTATGTATGACTTCCAGTGTCCAACATTGGGGTATATCTGGAGCCCCCTAGGCTTTACTTGGATTCTATGTTTTGGACACTGGAAGTCATACATACCTAGTGGCAAGGTTTTTGGATCTGATTAATCCGTAGCAACATCACTTGTGCTATCCAATATAGGGGGTTTCTTTTGTTTGTTTTTCTTGAATTACTTGAAAATGTATTGTGTCATTCTATGTGATGATTAGATTATTTTTGACATATTTGTTGTGTAATTATGATGCAATATTAATTGTTTTAATATATTTTTATTGCACTGTATGAAATGTTCTAATATTAAATGTCTTCAGAAAAATCTTCTATCTGAATTTTTAACTAATATTTTGTCTCCTACCACAAAGGAGAATACATTTTTTAATTCTTAAATAAAATAGTGTAAATGTTACATTTTAGTCTGTGACTGATGTTTAATGAGCACACCATTCAGGTATACTGTGTGAAGGTGATGTGGTGAAAGATAGAATAGAGTGAGTATTAATGTCCTTGAGCTAATCCAGGGATATTCCTTTGACTTTGATTGTCATTTACAATGCCAATAGCTCAAACTCGCGTAAATGTGAGATCTAGTGGTAATGGAAAATAATCAACCTTATAGAAGAATTGGTAAGCCCACAGGAAAGTGCATAGTGGAATTTAGTCGACTTTCCCGCAGGTATATCATCTAATGACACGCAGGGGGAACAAAGAGTTGCACATGGGAAGAAGTGAGGGGTAACAGAGGGGCAAGAAGCATTAACAAGCGTAATGCGAAACACATTGGAGGGTGCCAATATGAGTGGACAGAGAGGGCTAGAATTGTAAACAAGCATTGACATAGCCAATAGGTCTCGCCTTTGGGACATTATAAGTGTTTATCCATGCAGCACAGTATCTTTGGTGCTGTGCCACCATAAATTAAAGAGCTATATAATAACTGCACACTGGGTGAATCAGTCTGATACAGGAATACATGATGCAGGGGTGTGGAATTCCTTAAGCCTGACACCCAGGACATATTGTTTAGAGTCAAGGATAACAAGTTTTCATGTTTATTTTGTCCTCGAGACAAGTAGGCCCAACCACCTGCAGCACAAAGCCTTTGGAGAGGTGTGGCTCACTGGTTAGAGGCGGCAGACCCGAGTGCAGAGAACGGCCCGGGACCAGGGTTCGATTCCCGACGCGGCAGGGTCTTGGACCAGGATCAGCGGACTGATAATTCTCGCATCGGTGCCTACTCCGACCGGGGAGCACACTCGGCAACTCTGGGCATTAGCTTGCCTCATCTCCACAACGGCCCCACACAAACGCCGGGGATGCCTGGTTTCACCTTGGAGACCCCCAGGAGGGACTATCTCACAGGGAAAGCCAGGACGGGTTCCCTAGCGGTCTATAGCGCCAGGACGCCTCAGGGCAGCAGTGCGCTTTACAAGACACAACAATTTACAATTTACAATTTGGCTGCCGGATTACGTTACCACAATGTAGATAAGTAGTTAAGTTAATATTTGTGCTCAAATGTTAATGCTTTTCGAACTTGTAGGACCTTAGTGCACATCCTTCATTATTAGGGTGAGGGCTCCGAGGAAGTGTTGTAAATTCAGACTCCACTACTGACAGTGGTTCCAGTATAAGAATGTGTGCACACGTTTGCAAAGTTAAATATGAAGCTAAGAAAAGAATGCTTCCAGGATGCTCTCTGATTAGATGCAAATATATTCAAAAGCTTGAAAGCAAGATTGAGGATTCTTTGCTTTAAAAATAAAATGTTCATAAATAAATGCAACTAGGAAAAAAAAGGTTTGCTAAACTAGTGTGAAATTTTAGGTACAGTTCAGTTTCTTTGAAGCATCATTTCACTGTGTATATTATGAAAGTTATTAACTTTAGCCAAATTTAAACTGTTAGAAACTGTTACATGTATATAGCGCTTACTACCCCTGACAAGGCATTGATATGGAGCTCCTTATGACTCCATGCCACTAGGGATTCAATGCTCTAGTGACGTTTTTTTTTCTGGTGCCCAAGTTCAGCAGTGGTAAGGGGAGTGCAGCAAGACTCCAGGTTCCAGAATACATTTGGTTGTTAAACAAAAGCCCTGAAGTAGAGCACTGCCTCCTTGATGGCACGAAGTCCCCTGATTTAACTAGGAGAAATAGAATAAAATACAGACTATGGAGTGGGTGAACTGTGCTCAACTACCAGGGGACAGTTTAAGATTTGAGGTAGCCTCCTCACCCCAACAATGCTAATGTATTCACTGGTGTACTGACTTCAAAGTAATGCGTTTTAATAGGGAATTTCGAAATAAAGCACCCCTGGACTATATAGACTAGTAGCCCTACATGACAACCTCTGTAAAAACACTACCCACCCCTCACCTGTCCAGTACAGATGTTGCACCACTTCCCCAGGTAGTTACGGCTGTGGGGGTCACAGGTGAGCCCGGGAGGGGGGCAGGAAGAAAGACAACAGACAAAGGGAGAGGTGGGTGCGTTGAAAGACAACACGGACATAGGGAGGAGGTGGGAAGAAAGACAACATGGACAAATTGAGGGGGGCAGGAAGAAAGGCATACCGGTAATGGGAGGGAGCGAAAAGAAAGGAAACTTTCAACGAGAGGGGGCCAGAAGAAAGACAACAGAAAGTACGGCAGGAGGAGGACGGGAACAAAGATAAAGCGGACAAAACAAGCATGGCACGAAAAGCGAGACAGGCTATAAAATGAAAGCGACTGCAAGACTGGCAAATGTAAACAAGACCACGCAGCCACGCTTATTAGAAACAGATGGCCCCTGCGCACCGCTGCTCGCTCCGGCATGGTGGATGCAGCCACACGCAGGAGTGTTACAAAAGTGCAGACCAATTCCAAAAGGTCATCTCCTAGAGCAGCACATGTGCACTGTGCTAGGCTCGACATAAAAAGTAAGCACTGCATTGGAAGATGAAAGGTACCTCCATACATCCTAACACCATTACCATAAGGTGAGGGAGAGACACTATTCTGCGCTGAGGCAAGCTGCAATTGACTAAGTCTCAATCCAATGAATAAAACAAAAAAAATATCAAAAAAACAATGGTTGAAAGGGGTGGTCCCAAAGCCCATTCTGTATATTGTAAGCAGAAGGTTGTTTGGCGGCTGTGCTGTTAACCCAGACATGAAATGGGCACCAATTCTGCATTTCAAGTGAGACAGCAGAACGCAGTAGTACCTAGAGGGTAAATTGAATAGGGCAGCGATATATCTAAATACGGCTACACGGTCACTCTATTGCTCACTTAAAAAAAGTGTATTACTGTCCCACAATTTAGCTCACTACTATAGATTTCACAATCTCACTCACCACTAAAGATTTCACAATCAAGTGCGTCCTGCACCAGGAGCTGCATTATTTTACAGTGTAAGAGACAAATGAGTACAGATAAAAAGAACAAGCATTTGCAATTAAATAGGTCTCACATTAGGAAAGTTTGAGCTATTGGACTTGTGAATGACAAATCTTTTATTTATGTGTTGGTTTTGAAAGTAGTGAAATTAATAGCTTTGTCATTTACAATGCCAATACTTTTAACTTTTGCAAATGTGACACCTATAGCATTTGTAATGCAACATGTTTTGTATTTACATGACTTAGAAGTATTAATATTACAAATAACAATGGTTTTTATTTTTTTAAATAATGAATACTTAAATTAAATTTATTGTAATTTATAATGGTAATAGCTTAAACTTTCGTAAATAACTTTTGTAAAGATTATGTTCAGTGTATTTTTTTGTTTTGCGAAAATCCAACAACAGAATTGAAATATTAACATTTTTTTTACATTTGTAATAAAGCTTGAAACATTGAGAGCACATATTTGAACCAGTTGTTGATTAGTTGCACAGATTGATGCTGTGGTGGCGCTGAGTGATGTTGTGGTGGCGACGAGTGATACTGTGGCGTTCAGTGATGCTGTAGTAGCGCATAGTGATGTTGTGGTGCCCCTGAGTGATGTTGTGGTGCCCCTGAGTGAGGTTGTGGTGCCCCTGAGTGATGTTGTGGTGCCCCTGAGTGATGCTGTGGTGCCCCTGAGTGATGCTGTGGTGGTGCGATAGATAGATAGAGTGAGGGCGATAGATAGATAGAGTGAGGGCAATAGATAGATAGATAGATAGATAGATAGATAGATAGATAGATAGATAGATAGATAGATAGATAGATAGAGATAGTGAGGGCGATAGATAGATAGATTGATAGATAGAGTGAGGGCGATAGATAGATAGATAGATAGATAGATAGATAGATAGATAGATAGATAGATAGATAGATAGATAGATAGATAGATAGATAGATAGATAGATAGATAGACAGATAGATAGAGAGAGATAGATAACTAGAGTGAGGGCGATGGATAGATAGAGTGAGGGAGATAGATAGAGTGAGATAGATAGATAGATAGATAGATAGATAGATAGATAGATAGATAGATAGATAGATAGATAGATAGATAGATAGATAGAGGGCGATAGATAGAGTGAGGGTGATAGATAGATAGTGTCAGGGAGATAGACAGATAGATAGATAGATAGATAGATAGATAGATAGATAGATAGATAGATAGATAGATAGATAGATAGATAGATAGATAGATAGATAGATAGAGTGAGGGCGATAGATAGATAGATAGATAGATAGATAGATAGATAGATAGATAGATAGATAGATAGATAGATAGATAGATAGATAGATAGATAGATAGATAGAGTGAGGGCAATAGATAGATAGAGTGAGGGTGATAGATAGATAGATATAGTGAGGCAAATAGATCGATATATTGATAAATAGATAAAGAGTGAGGGGGATAGATAGATAGAGTGTGGGCAATAGATAGAGTGAGTGCGATTGATAGATTGAGTGCAATAGATAGATAGATAGATAGATAGATAGATAGATAGATAGATAGATAGATAGATAGATAGATAGATAGATAGATAGATTGATAGATAGATGGATAGATCAATAGATAGATAGATAGAATGAGTGCGACATATAAATAGAGTGAGTGCGACAGATAGATAGAGTGAGTGCGACAGATAGATAGAGTGAGGGCGACAGATAGATTGATAGAGTGAGGGCGATAGATAGATGTGTGTGGTGTGTGTGGTAGTGTGTGTGTGTTGTGTGTGTGTGTGGTTGTGTGTGTGTGGTTGTGTGTGTGTGGTTGTGTGTGGTTGTATGTGTGGTTGTGTGTGTGGTTGTGTGTGTGGTTGGGTGTGATTTTGTGTGTGTGGTTGTTTTTTTGTGTGGTTGTGTGTGCGATTGTGTGTGTGGTGTGGTTGTGTGTGTTCGTGTGGTTATGTGTGTGTTGTTGTATGTCTGTGTGTGCGTGGTTGTATGTATGTGTGTGTGCGGTTAGAGAAAGATGCATGTGGAAGAAAGCAGCAGATATGCACAGGAGAACAGAACAGGGAGTTGGAGAAGGGGGCGGGATGGAAGAGAGCAGCAGATCAGCCCCAGTAGAAAAGAACAGGGAGTTAAAGATGGATGCAGGGTGGAAGAGAGCAGTAGATCAGCACAGGAGAAGAGAACAGGGAGTTAAAGAAGGATGCGGGTAGAAGAGAACAGCTGATCGGCCCAGGAGAAGCGAAAAGGGAGTTAGAGAAAGAGGCGGATGAAAGAGAACAGCAGATTAGCACAGGAGAAGAGAACTGGGAGTTAAAGAAGGAGGCGGTGGAAGAGAGCAGCAGATCAGCACAGGAGAAGAGAACAGGGAGTTAAATAATGAGGCGGGTGGAAGAGAACAGCAGATTGCCACTAGGAGAAGAGAACAGGGATTTGGAGAAGGGGCGGGTGGAAGAGAGCAGCAGATCAGCATGGGAGAAAAGAACAGGGAGTTAAAGAAGGATGCGGGGTGAAAGAGAACAGCAGATTAGCACAGGAGAAGAGAACTGGGAGTTAAAGAAGGAGGTGGGTGGAAGAGAGCAGCAGATCAGCACAGGAGAAGAGAACAGGGAGTTAAAGAAGGAGGTGGGATGGAAGAGAGCAGCAGATCAGCACTGAATGGTATTTGGAGTGTAGGTTGCATTGAGTGCAGTGTAATTATGTGGCGTGTAATTATGTGGCACTGAGTGGTATTTGGAGTGTATGTTGCATTGAGTGCAGTGTAATTATGTGTGGTGTAATTATGTGGCACTGAGTGGTATTTGGAGTGTATGTTGCATTGAGTGCAGTGTAATTATGTGGCGTGTAATTATGTGGCACTGAGTGGTATTTGGAGTGTATGTTGCATTGAGTGCAGTGTAATTATGTTGCAAATAATGATGTGGCACTGCGGCAGAATGGGGCAGAGTAGGTAATGCTGTTACACAGCTGAGCCCATGTACAAAGCTTGGGGCACAATAAGGTGGAATGAGGCACCGTAAGAAACAGTGAGGTGGAGTGAGGCGGAATGAGGCAGAGTGGGGGATGCTGTTGCACAACTGACTTGTGTCCCTGGTCTCTGGGATGTCAGTCTTGCGAGGACGATTGCTCCATATGGACTTGGTCAAAGATGCAACATACCAAAATGTCTATGGTTGGATACATATAAAAACGTATTGTTGATAAAACGTTCTGCAATGATGAACAGCACAGTTTCCCTGTTTTATTTGGGGCATGGGAAGGAGACAGGAAATTGTGAGAAGTTTGCAAACCGTGTATGGACGCTTTTTAACAAAATGTATCGATGTTTATTTTGACTCAGACCGCGGGCGAGGCTTCTCCAGTCACTGATGCAGTTAAAACTCACAGAGCGGAGTAGTTGAACACGAGAAAGCTCCTCATTCTTTGGCGTCTCACCTCACACTCTGCAACCCAATCCCCGAGAAGAAAAACAACTAAAGTCTGGTTACTCTAGCCTTGGGTTCCCAAGTAGTGCAAAGCAGGCCTTCTAGCGCTTCAAAGTCTAGTCAACACTAGACATACAATTATTAAAAAAATAGCAAAATTAATAGCTTTGTCATTCACAATGCCAATAGTTTTAACTTTTGCAAATGTGACACCTATAGCATTTGTAATGCAATATGTGTTGTATTTACGTGACTTAGATGTATTGATATTACAAATAACAAGGTGTACAAAATAAGGATGGACTTGGATGCGGCCCGAGTAATTACCAGTGGCTGAGATTAATTCAATCATTTCATTCATCCCTTTTTGTATACTTTAGTGAGTCGCCCTACATGGGACGGGTATGCCCAGATATGAGTCAAGTAATACTACCTCACTGGAACCAAGCTATACCTACTCCGCCCCCACATATATTGTTCAAAATCACTGAATTGCATGAAAAAGAGTAAGAGGACGAGGAGCTGAGGTAGGAAGATCTGCTAGATATGTCAGTTGAGAGGGCTGGATGTGCAAGCGTTGATTCATGTGGAAATGGAGCATTGGTAACTGAAGCACATTGGGTAATGAGCAAATGAGTGCCGTAATATTAAAACTAAAAACCAGCTAACAGTAAAGCGCCCAGAAGAGAAGTAAAAGCAAGAAGACAATAGGCTGATTCCACTAACATAAAGGGGTGAAGTGCCAACTGAGCATTTGGACATACTTGATTTGTTTGAAAACCTGCCAAGAAGCTGTATGCAAGAAAGTGAGGTATTAATTGAGGGACGTGAGTACCCACCTCAATTAATAACAACAACCCTTGTCAGGGTGAACCATTAAAGTCACTAAATTAACCTGAGCTCAACCCCCTGGTAACTATGGCACAGAGCAGACAGGCTTAACTTCGAGGCAATGGGAAAATTATTTAAGCGGTACCAAAATAGTAATAAAGTTAAAACACACACAAGAAAAATTGAAATTAATTTTGAAAAATAGAGTAAAGTTTAATAAATGAATTGACACCAAAATCGCAAAAATCGAATGAGGGAAACCGGAGTGATGGATAATTATAAATGTGAAAATAGAGCCAAAAAGGGTTAAGCATTAACTGCAGTCGTCTCGTTGTGCTTGTCTGGGACCTAGGCGTAAGTTGAGCATGACTGCGATGGAGTGCGGGTCGCACAGAAACTAGGTCAGAAATGTTATGTAATATTGGTATAATGATTAATCCTGGCAGCACAAACCTGCTCTCCACATGTTGTCAAGACATACAGGGTGGCTTGAGCTGTCAGGGGAACATTAGAGCCTGCAGGAAAGCCTTTTTGCGACTACATTATTTTGCTATGCACTCCTAGCCATATCCATATAATTCAAGTCATTTTAAGCTGTACTGGACACTCATTATCTCAACACTTTCACCCTGTCACCAATAGTATTCATTCACTTTATTACTTGGTTCATATATATATTTTACCTACTGGTGTCCGCCAGTAAGTAGATCTAGTTAGGACCAAAGTTTCCCTGAGGAGTTGATGGCCCCCAAGGTTTCTTGTGGGCCAACTACCCCTCCTGTTACCTTTAGCAAGTACCATACTGCTGGAATGCTGAGAGGTCTTCGTGGCCCCTCCCCTTTTCCCTACCACCCTGCAAACACTCCTCCTGGTGGACTACAAGTTGGAGGATGAAGTCCCCTTAGCTGTTGAGAGTCATTAGAAGCGAACAACCCCTCCTGTTATCTCCAGTAAGTCCCACACAGCGGGATTGCTAAAAGGTCTTCGGAGGCTACTCCCCATTTCTCCATCACTCTTCAAACGTGTCTCCTGGCACACTAATGGTTGGGGAAGTAAGTCCTCTTGGACGCTTGGGGACCTTGGGGGCCATGAAGCCGTCCTAGAACTGCTGGATTCCTGAAAGCTGGTCAGAGACCCCACACATTTTCTCCACCACTCTGCAAATGCCATTACTACTTAAAAAAAACATAGAAATTCACTGAAGAAAACAAAGGTTACAAGGATGTCATAGTTAGGAAATAGAATTTTTTTTAAACCTTGGATATTCACAGAAATTAAGAAAGGTTACAGTGACATTATTGTTAGGCTCAGGTTTCCCTCTTGAAAAACAAGTGAAATTCAGCAGGTATAGTTAGCTGAGCTAACTATAACTCGTGCCCCTGCATTGCACTGCTAGTGACCATACTTATTACATTACTCATGACATGGTCAGTGACATCAATGATGACATACCTGATGACATCACTGATAACATCCTCCACAAAATCACTAACGCACTTACTAACACCCCCATAGAACCTTTCATATAACCACTGCCACACAACCATTCACAAACCCTTTCACAGACCCAGTCACTCATACACCCACTCCCTCACTAATCCAGCCACTGACATATCTACTGATATGTCCATACAGCCACTCGCACACTGAGTCAGTCACCCATAGCGCTACTCACACACCTACTCACTCACCCATACAGCCACTAACTTACCTATCCATACTGGCAGTCATGCATACCCTCACCTACCCACAAAGACACTCATACAGAGACTCAGAAAAAGACAACCAATCACTCAGACAGCCAATCACTTACCCACTCACACACCCATAGAGCCACTTAGACACCATCTGACAGATACAAACATTCACACAACCAGTTATTCTCTGAGACACCAAATCACTCACTTATACAATCAGTCACGCACCGACTGAATCATCCAAGCACTCACACACCCACTGATTCACCAATACACCTTCGTATATATATTTATCAATCATACACTTTAAAAACACTCATAGTCACTGGATGATGCCATCAGTGATGTCCCTTGACATCTCATCAGTGATGTTATATGTGAGGTCATAAGCAGTGCATTACGGGGCACGAGTTATAGTTAGTTCAGTTAACTATAACTGCTAAAGGTTACAGGGAGGTTATATTTAGGCTCACATTTCACTAATACAAAACCAGTGAAATTCAGCTGTTATAGCTACCTGAGCTAACTATAACTTACGCCCACAATGCACTGCTTACGACCTTACATAATACATCACTCATGACATAGTCAGTGACATCACTGATGACATCTCAGATGACATCACTCATGACATCCACAGAACCACTCACACACCCATATACAACGTCCTTGTAACCTTTTCAGGGAATTTCTATTTCCTACCTGTAACCTCTGAAAAGGAGTGTGTGATTGACTGCAAGAGTGTCTCAATGGGTGTGTGACTGGGAATGTGTGTCTCTGATTAGGTCTGGGACTACTTGCATGAATGTCTCACTAGTTGTGTGAGTGGGTGCATCAATGTCTGAGTGAGTCTCTGATTGTTTGAGTAGACCTCTAAGTGGGTGTTTGAGTATCTGAGTGGGTCAGTGACTGGGTGCATGAATTTTTGAGTGGATTTCACAATTAAGAAAGAGCTATAACATGGCAAGTGAAACTTGCAGTGAGAGAGCACAGACAGGGTCTGCACTAGTAGCCATCACCCATGTTTGAAGGACTATTTCTATGTATGGTTGAGAAGGGTGTGTCAGTACTTGCATACATATCCCAGAGACTGTAGGAGTACACCTCCATGAGATGTTTAAGTACATGTGCAGGTATGTAACTACCTGCTATAATACCTCTATGGGTGCCTAAATGTGTATTAAGCATGGGCGGAAAATCCGTTTCGCTCGCGGATTTTGCGGATTTTCGGTAAATTCGCAATCCGCGAGATCCGCGAATCTCCCGCAAAATCCGCAAATCCGCGAGCAGCGGATTTTATGGCTTGCTCGCACTGTTCGCGTGAGTTCGCGGCTTGCCAGTACAACTTCGCACCCCGCGAGTAAGTGCTAAATTGCAGAAATACGATCTTAGCAAAACTGAAACTACTTACCAGGTTCAAAAGTTCAGGCTCATCATTAGTAGCCATTTCCTGTAGTGCTTCCTGAGGGGCCCCTCCAGAGTTCAGTTGCCAGTTGCAACTATTATGTGACCCTGCTCTGAATCTCAGAATAGTTACACATATGCCACAAAGGTCCTGAATTACAGCTAAGGGAGACAAGCAGGAGCCAGGCTGGAAGTTAAAATCCATTAATCAGCCCCTAATTCATTATTGTCAGTTGGGGCAGGGCAGGTGTTGTAACTAATTTTGCAACAATGAAAGCACTTAGCAAGTGCAAAAGATCACTAATCAGGAAGCACTAAGGAAGCAGGTGCCAGCTAAAAAAATATTCTGTGACACATTAATCAGCCCCAAATTAATTCAGGTCACTTGAGGCAGGGAAGGTGTGCTTTGCTTTGCCGAAAATAATGTACACTGGACAACCAGAGGGTGTGGTGATGAAACAGAGGGTGGCATGGGTGGGCCAGAGGGTGGCATGAGTAGTCAGAGAGTGGCAGTGGTGACAGAGAGTGGCAGTGATGAAGAAGAGTGTCCCAAACAGGCTGGACACGTAGAAACAACAAGTTCGCAAAACTTGCGACCCGACAGGTAAGTTCGCAAATTGCGAAATTGTAAAAACCCTCGCGAACTGGCAGAAACACGCGCGAACACAAAAAAAAAAAATCCGCAAATTCGCGGGAATTCGCGGATTTTGCGGATTGCGAGTTCGCAAATCCGCAAAATTCGCGAACGCGAGATTTGCAAAATTCGCCCATGCTTAATGTGTATGTAAGTGGCTGCAAAATACTTTGATGCCTATATGATGCAAGAGAGAGCTATGTAGGTGCAACTACCTTTGAGTTTGCTGCATGCATAAAATGTTTCTGGTGCGTGACTGAATGTATGAGTGCTTCTGTAGCTGTCTCTGTAACTGAAATCCAGGCTCTATGCTTTTGTGAATATGTATGTCAATTCTTTTAGGGATGGCATACTCTATGTAATACTTGGCATAGAGGCCTGCAGGTGCACAAGTAACTCAAAATGACACCTCCCAATCTCTTAAGCACAAACCACCCTACAACATATCATAGAAGTGTATTATGCGAACTAGAACGTGGATTTGATACTTGAGAAAGACCTAAAACATGCCAAGTGAAGCTTGGAGTAGGAATGCACAGCCAGGGTCTGCACTAGTAGCCATCACCCATGATTTACAAACTATTTCTCTTCAGGGTTCAGAAGGTTGTGTCAGTACTTTCCTTCATATGTAAGTGAATGTAGCAGTACACCAGCATGAATGCCATAAGGTGTTTGAGTAAATATGGTGGTTTGTTACTGTGTGTTTTAGCAGTGCTATGGCTGTCTAAATGTGTATGTAAGTGGCTGCACAAGTACTTCAGTGCCTCTGTAAGGGAATAGAGAGCAATGAACGTGTGACTAAAACTATCTTTGATTCTACTGTAGGTATAAGTAATTTATAGTAAGTAACTGAATGTATATGTGATTCTGGAACTGTCTGATTGGGTTGCAAAGAGGGTCTATGCGTTTGTGAACATGTATATCAATTGCTTTAGGGGTGCATACTCTATGTAGTACTTCGAGTGGGAGCCTACAATTGCCCAAGTAACTTATTCAACTCAATAGGACATCTGTCAATCTCTGTAGCACAAAACAGCGTTCATGGCATGTGTACCGCATAGCTTAGAAGTGTGTTACGTGCACTAAAACATGGGCTTGACACTTCCGAAACACCTATAACATGGTTTAGCAGGGAATTGTGCATGAAAAGCTCTAACTAATCGAGGGGCATGGACACTAATATTCTTTTCCCAGGAACGTTCATCAGGTCCATAACCCTGCCAATCAATGAGGTAGAAAAGTTCATTACATATGATTTTTGAATCTAAAATTCGTTTAACTTCATACTCTGCCTCAGCATTAACAATCAGAGGATCAGAAGGGGAGGTCCAGCGCAACCCCGGTTGAATTGGTTTAAGGAGAGAAACATGAAAGACTGGATGAATTTTGGTAGTTTTAGGAAGAAATAGTTTATAAGTGACTGGATGTATCAATTGGATAAGGACCCAAAAAACGAGGCTGAAATTTACAGGGACCTTTAAGTCTGATATTTTTTGTACTCAGCCAGACTAAATCTCGTACATGAAGCTCAGGTTCTTTTTACGTTTTCGGTCAGCGAAGTATTTGTAACGATCCTTCGCGATCGATAGATTCTGGGTTACTGAGTGATGAATCTTAGTTAACTTTCGGCCGATATCTTGAACTGCAGGGACATTAACTTCATCAAAATTAGCATGAGAATTAGGGTGTCTGCTTGAGTTTATAAAGAAAGAGGAGTGGCCAGTGGATACATTTATAGCATTATGGTGAGCATACTCCGCAGTCCATAAATGGTCAGGCCAGTCATCCTCCTCGTCTAACAAATAAAGTCTGAAGTGTTGTTCTAAGTCTTGGTTAGACTTAAAAGTCTGGGTGAAAACTGGTTGTATACCGATGGTCAATATTAAGGCCCTTGATGTAAGCCTTCCAAAATTGTGATAGGAACTGGGAGCCACTTTCTGAAATGAGAACCCCAGGGATTCCATGAAGGCAGAGAACATGTTGATTGAAAGTGGGTGTACCTTTAAAGGGTATATAATGTGCCATCTTACTAAAGGGATCGACAACCACAAGAATGGTATCATACCCATGGGAAGAAGGTAGATCAACAATCAAATCAAAGGAGACAGTATGCCAAGGATATGGGGGAGTAGGCATGGGTTGTAGGAGACCTTTAGGAGCTTGCCTGTCCGATTTTCCCCGTGCACTAATCTCACAGCCTAACACATAATGACGGACGTTTCTGCACATATATGGCCACCAGAAACGACGTTTGAGTAAGTCTTCAGTTTTCACAACACCTTTGTGGCCGGCCAGAGGGTTGTCATGACATTCCTGCATCGCCTTCAGCTGTAGCTCTTTGGTGGGCAAATAGAAGGTGGTGCCGAAAGAGTGGAGGCCTTTGCGAATGAAACGTTGTGGATCTCTCGTGGCTCAGATCTCCATTTCAAGGTCGGACATCAAATTCCGAATGTGATGTTCTAAAGGTTCTAAAGAAATAGTTCCAATGATTTTTCCATCAGTTATGATTTGCTGATTTTCAATAGCTGAAGTTTGATTTTCTGTATCGAGTCTTGAGAGGACGTCAGCCTTTCCATTTTTTTTATCTAGGACGAAAGGTGATAACAAAGTCAAAGTCTGCAAAGTAAAGAGACCAACGCAGCTGACGTGGTATGAGAGTTCGAGCAGATCGCAAAAATGTGAGGTAGCGGTGATCTGTAAACACTGTTACCGTGTGTTTTGCCCCCATTAAATAATGTCTCCAATCTTTGAAGGCATCCTTGATTGCCAGGAGCTCTTTTTCTGTAATAGTGTAATTGCATTCCGCAGGATTAAGTTTGCGGGACCAATATGCCACTGGGTGTAACTGTCCCGTGTCCTTGTGCCTCTGAGAAAGTATCCCTCCGATGGCTAGGTCCAATGCGTCTGTCTCCAGATAAAAAGGCTCAGAGGGATCCACATGAAGCAACACTGATGCTGTGGTGAAACTGGCCTTCATCAACTCGAAAGCCTCTTCTGCTTCTTCGGACCAGTGGAACGTAAGTCCCTTCTTCAGAAGACGAGTCAGCGGAAGTATCTTATTGGAGAATCCATTAATGAATCATCTGTAAAAATTAGAGAATCCGATAAAGCTTTGAACCTCATTAATACAGGTAGGAGATTTCCAATCTGTTATCACCTTCACTTTTTCTTCATCCATTTGAACTCCTGCAGGCGATAACACAATACCTAAGAATTCTACGGTATCTGTGTTGAAAAAGCATTTTTCCAATTTCACGTACAGAGAGTTCTCTCGTAGACGCTGTAAAACAGTTCTGATCTGGTCGTGGTGTTCTTCAATTATGTTGGAATAAATCAGGATGTCATCTATGTAGACTATAGCACATCGGTCAATGAATTCACTTAAGACATCGTTGATAAAATACTGGAAGGCTGCTGGTGCGTTACAGAGACCGTATGGCATCACAAGATACTCATAAGGCCAAATTTGGTCATGAACGCAGTCTTCCACTCGTCGCCTTCTCAAAGTCTAATCAAGTGGTATGCTCCTTGTAAGTCTAGACGAGTGTATATCTTTGCTTGCTTCACTTGATCAATTAGTATCGATATGAGAGGCAACGGATAACGATTCTTAACAGTTATCCTATTAATTGCTCTAAAGTCAATATAAGTGCTGAGATCTCCATCTTTTTTCGGCACGAAAAAAAGTGGGGAAGAGACAGAAGACTGCGACGGTCAAATAAATCCGTTCTCCAGATTCTTAGCTAGGTATTCCTTCAAATATGAAAGTTTTCCTTCTCCGTTAAGGCGTAAACCCTGCTGCATGGTAGATTAGCATGGTAGATTAGCCCCTGGTTCTAAATCAATTTTGCAGTCATAGGGCCTTGTGGGGGGATGGGGAGACGTCTCTGCTTTAATCTCATCAAAGACATCAGCAAGGTCTTGGTATTCTTCTGGTATCGTAGTAGTTTGGATCATGAGGTTCCGTGATTCTGAACCTGGGTCATAAAGGTTGTGGTTCTGTTACGAATTTGGTAACAGCGAACCGTAAACAGTGAGTTCAGCAAGTATGAGTGTTTTCGTCATGTTACACCGATGGATTCCCTGTGTATTTGAAGATTTCGTTCTGTACCCTCGGGTTCCATTTTGTGCATGGCAGCTATTTTGTGGTTGCCCTCACATAGGCTGATGACTGTGGCCAAACGAGTCTTTTGGACACAAACACCTTAGCTTGAGTTTGTGCTGACTTCTGTTTGACCTGAGTGAACTGACCCTGTTGCCTGAAGCTGACCTTGCCAACCAGTTCTTGCCCTTTAGCTGATCAAGATTAAGGATCAGAGCACAGGACATCGTAAAGTTTTACCACACACAAACATGCCTTATCCTACTTCTATCTGTTTCTGTTTCCTTCTTTATGGTCTATTTATGATGTGGGTTGTGGTCCTTTTTATTATGGGTTTGTCCGGCTTGTCTAAAGAAGAATGTTTATCTTAGGTTTGTTTAGTGATTAATTATGGGCTAGACAAAATGAAAAATGGGTTTGTCATCATGCAATGCTTTTTGTCGTGGAAACATGTGAGTGGTCAAACTGTAAATAAGGAATGTTTGCCTGAAGCACAATTTTTTGTATAAAAAGGATGGCTTGCTTTGTAAAGTTGAGCAGTCTCCTGAGAACATACACCGTGTTGTACTTCTAGGACCTCTGTTACTGGCTGCAGCTAATAAATTTGATCTTTGACGCCACCAAGAAGTATCCTGTGTCTCTGTATTCTAAGACAGGTGAACCCGAAGACTTTGGGCATGCCCCTGGCGCCGCTGGGTTTAAATCCCGGTTCTTCAGTTGGTGCCCTAAGTGGGGCGACTTCAGTGGTGCCGGTCCAAGCCTGAAGATCGTGAGGAGCTTCGTGTGAAAATTCTGGAGGAAGGCCTACCACTTCATCGACCCCTGTATGTCGTCGTGGTCCGAAAGTCTTTGCTGCGAGGTTCCCCGCTTTCCGACGGCTACGAAGGAATGCTGCCCTGACTGATGCCCTGTCTTGGAGCCTTTTGATGATTTGTATGGCGAGACGATAGATGGGTTTTCTGGCGACGTCATCAATACTTCAGTTAAGTATGAGTGGAGCGTCTCCCAGTCCTTAGTTTTTGGGTATCCCTTGGGATATTTGATTTCGGACTTGCAAGCTCCAAAGCCGAGGGACTCGTGTATTCGCGAGGCTATCGTATTCGATATTCCCTTGAAGTTTGAAGCTAGACTAGTGAGCGAAGATGCCTGGTCCTAGCAGACTTGGAAAGATATTTTGTTGTGGTTGTAATAGGGTTTCCCGATTGGAGGACTCGTGTCCGGTGCCTCCGATTGGAACTCCGACCTATGAGCTCTATTTGAAACATGGCGTGGGCCCCATCACGTATAATGAAGTGTGGATTCGCTACACTAGAAAGGACGGTGTCCTAAAGTGGCCCCAATATGGTAGTTATGACACGGAGATTTTAGATAATCTAGAAGTTAAACTGTTCAAAAAGAAAGCCCGGCCGGCGATGTTTGACTCTTTCCGCCTCTGGCGAAAGGAAGCCAAACAGAAAGAAATTAAATTAGCGAAAAGAAATAAAAGAGAGAAGGGTATCTCGATAATGCAGGCTGCTATACAGTTTAAAGATAATGAAGAAGAACAAGCGAATGAGCAGTTGCACAGGCAACGTAAAATGGAGATTGATAAGTGTCATCCAGCTTTGCCACCTCATCAGCAAGGTGCAACGAAGGACCTTGAGAAAGATCCTTTGATGTCACATTTGTTGAGTTTGCCACCCCCTTATGTGCAGAGTGCTACAGCACCTCCGCAACCTTTAGTTGCTCAACCTCCGGTTGCTTTGGCTCTTGTTGTCCTACAACCGCCAGCTCCTCTTCAGTTGGCTCCTATTTCTTTAGCGCAGCCTTCTCAAGGGCCGCCGACTTCGCTACCTACTCCGCCTCCAATTCCTACGACTTTGTCTCCTGTACTTGCTACTTCTTCTGTTACTGTTCCTACGTAGGTTTCCTCTCAGTCTGCTTTGTCTCCTGTTCTCTTGTCAACTTCTCCTTCTGTTCGACAGAGAATGACTGATACTGTTACTGGTCTCTTTTCTCCTTTCTTTGGGTCATTGAGTGTGACCCCTGTTTCAGCGCGTAAACAGTTGCATAGCCAATTGCCTGGTCCCGATGAGCGTGAAGTATTGGATCATTTAGAGCGTAAATGGGTTACCCATTCTTTAAGATATGATTTGGAGTCTGTTAGGAATGTCTTCCGTCAATGGGAAGCACCGAAGCAGAGGTAGGTTTTTGATAAGATGTGCACTTTCCTTCATGTAGAATGAGAAGATGGTGATCTAGGACAGACTCCGTCTGAGTTGTTCCGTGTACAGTCCGAGTTTGCGAAAGGAACTATAGTGGGTTTTGATGTTGAAAGAGCAGTTGCGACATTGTTGTAGATTAGGAGTGAGTCTCCTTCTCAGCCGTTGTTTGAGCCTGATCCTTCAGTTAGGAGAAAAGTGCGACAATATCCAATGAGAGAGGTTCCCCCAGTTTGGAGAGCAGGAGATGTAGCCGCTAATCCACCTATTCTGCCTCATTTTCAGCGTGTTTGGGTACATGTTCCATGGAAGCGAGGGCCAACCCTTAAGCAGACTTTGCCTGATCCTCGTAAAAATCCTGCGGATTCATGCGTTATGAATTTAGCTGATATAGACATGTTGTTTGGAAATGTAGTTCCTTACAGCCAGATTCATGAAGGTGAATTGCGCTCGCAAAGGGCCAGATTCTCAGAATCTGGCCCTTTGCGAGCGCAATTTTTGCATTTGGGATTCATCATCCCAAATGCAAAAATCGGTAATAGCGATTTCGCTATTTTGCGAGGAATTACATTTAAGGAATCTCTATTTGAGATTCCTTAAATGCAATTCATCATCCATTTTACAATTGCGAATTCGCAATTTCGGCCCGCTATTTACCGCGAGGTCAAACCTCGTGGTAAATAGCGAAAACTTAGAAAAATGCTTTTAAAAGCTTTTTTCTAAGTTGCATGTTGCACACACACATGTCCAAACGCAACACCTGTTTAAATTTGCATTTAAGGGGTGCTACAGGGTGTCCTTTGGACACCCCTGGCACCCTTTAAAATCGCTATCTTATTTGCGATTAGCTAATTGCTAATCGCAAATAAGGAATACTCCCCATTCATTCCTATGGGCCTTTAGGCCCATAGGAATGAATGGGGAGTTATTCCTTATTTGCGATTAGCAATTTGCTAATCGCAAATAAGGAATGTGTAGGAATCGCTTTTTATTTTGCGATTCCTATATGAATCCTGTTTTGCGAGTCTGTAATAGCGATTCCTTATGAATCGCTATTATAGACTCGCATAACGGGTCTTTGATGAATCAGGCTGTTAGCCTTTATGGGGATTGATACGTCATACGGATCATGCGCAAGAGTTAGGTGATACATGGAATAATATTGGTGCCGCAGATGGCCGACAAGTTGGTGGTGCTAAACCTGAGCCTTTAGTTGCAGAAGTTCCTGGTAGGATTATTGATTATATGAAAACTTTGATGCCTGCTATGTGTGTAAATTGGGACAAATTGTCTGCATCTAAGCAGAAGAAAGACGAAAGTGTGTCTGATTTCTTCACTAGGTTTGAAGAGACGTTTATCGACCATAGTGGTCAGGACATGAGTACGGAAGGTGGTCAACGGTTATTCGTTAATAAGTTTGTGCATAATTTGCTTCCCGAGTTGTGTACGAAGTTGAAGGATTCTGAGAGTTCATGGGCTGTTTCTTCGTCGGCACAGATATTGGCTACTGCACAGTATTATGAGAATAGGGATAAGGACGAGAAAGATAGAGCCGACAAGAAGACTAAAGAGTTGAAGACGAAGGTTCTTTTGCAGCAAGCGTGTCCGCCTCGTAGTAATCAGCGCGATTATCAGCAAACTCAACAGTTTCAGAGAAACTCACAAAGGTTCGAGTCTTCTCAACAGCGTTTTCCTGTGGGCTCTAATCAGTGTGCGTATTGTAAAGAAGAAGGTCATTTCAAGAATAGTTGTCCGGTTCTGTTACAGCGCGCAAATGATGCTTCTGGTGTGAGAGGTCGAGGTGTTCAGCAAGCTCCTAAAGGTAGAGGACGTGGTGTGTTCCCCCAGAACGCGCGTTCCTTGCCTCCACAAAATTCGATGAATTATTTTGATCAGCAGAATGGTGCATCTGGTAGGACGGCTCAGTACTATGAGGACGACTACTATGTCGAAGGTGAGAATATGGATGGTAATGATTGCTAGGACAGCCATAGACAAAGAGAGGGAGTTGTTTCAGTTCCAGTAGATCAGAGTGGACCTTATGTTGGAGTGATTACATCAGGTGTGTCAGAAACTTTTCTGTTGGATACTGGTGCTGCAAAGAGTTCTATTTTGCACTCTAAACTCCCTGGCGCACCTTTGTCTGGCTTAACGAATGTTTCAGTAGGTTTTTCTGGCGCCCCAGTTACTAATCCGATTTCTACTCCTTTGTCTATTTCTGTTGGACCTTGTGAATTCGAAGCACCCCTTATTCTGACGACAGGTTGTGGTGAGAACTTGTTGGGATTAGATTTGTTGAAAAGATTGTATGCAACGTTACATTGTTCTCCTTCAGGAGTACAGCTTACATTGGGAAAGAGAGTGATCTCTCCAATGTATTTATCTAAAGATCGACTTCCAGCTGAATTGTCTTCTCTCCCTGATTCTCTTTGGGCGACTGGTCCTAATGATGTGGGTCGTTTGGTGATCCCGCCATACGTTGTGATGTTGAAAGCGAATGCTAGATTGCCACATATTCCCCAATATCGGATTTCCAGTGATGGTGAACGAGCACTTTTAACGATCATCTATGATCTGATTGAGAAAGGTGTGATTGAAGAAACGAGAGGTAATGTGTGCAATAGTCCGGTTTTGCCTGTTTTGAAACGTACTGATTCTTCTCAGCCGCCTGAGTACAGGTTTGTGATCGATCTCCGCGAGGTGAATAAGATTGTAGTTCCACAATTCCCAGTTGTGCCAGATATCACTGCTTTACTGACTTTGATTCCAGCTTCTGCTGCTTGGTTTTCGGTGATTGATTTGAAGAATGCTTTCTTCAGCATCCCGATTGCCGAGGAGAGTAGAAATATTTTTGGTTTCTCTTAAGGAGGCCGAAGTTTCCGGTTCAAGCGCGCTCCTCAAGGCTATTGTGAGAGTCCATCGATCTATAGTCAGGCTTTGAAAACACAGCTTGATCCGATTGTCTTACCTGATGGTGCTGCCCTTATCCAGTACGTCGACGATTTGTTAGTTGCTGCTGATAATAAGGAGATTTGTAAAGAGGCTACTTTGTCGTTGTTGCGTCATTTGTCTGCTTTCCATCATAAGGTGTCTCTTTCGAAGTTGCAGTATTGTCAACAAGAAGTGATCTACTTAGGACATCTCTTATCAAAGGAGGGAAGGAGATTGACCCCAGAAAGAATTCAAGCAATTGCAAAAATGAGTGTGCCAACGACAAAGAGAGAAGTGCGTGCTTTCCTGGGTATTACTTCGTATTGTAGACAGTGGATCCCAAATTTTTCGCTTCTTGCGAAACCTTTGATAGCTCTTACTGTCAAGGATATCCCGAATCCTCTTCCTTGGACTGATGAATGTCAGAAGAGTTTTTCTGAATTGCGTGATGCGTTGTGTTCGGCTCCTGTGTTGGGTACTCCCGACTACAGTAAGCCTTTTACACTCTATGTCCACGAGAGAGAGGTATGTGCATTGTCAGTTTTGACACAGCAGTTCGGCGATAAGCAACATCCATGTGCGTATTTCTCGTCGACTTTGGATCCGGTAGCTAGAGCGTTGCCGAGTTGTTTGATAGCTACAGCGGCAGCAGCTGTTTCTATCTGACAGTCTGCTGGTTTGGTGATGGATAATACGTTGATTGTGATGGTTCCACATGCAGTGGATACCTTGTTGAATAGGACCAAGACACAGCACTTAACTAGTGCTCGATTGTCAGGTTATGAGTTGAGACTCTTAGCGAGTCATGTGCACATAAAGAGATGCAATACATTGAATCCAGCTACGTTGTTGCCGATTTCAGTAGAGACAGATGTTTCTGAACAGCATGATTGTTTTCTTAGGACAGAGGAGGAAACGAAAGGGAGAATAGACCTTATGAACACTCCTCTTGCGAAGTGTGATGGTACCTTATGGGTGGATGGTTTGTGCTTCAAGCTTCCGAATGGTGATACGACTGCGGCATATGCTGTTACGGCTTTGCATACGATTGTTGAAGCTGCACGTATCCCACATAATTCAGTGCAAGCAGCAGAGTTGAATGCATTAACCAGAGCCTGTGTGTTGTTGAAAGGGAAACAAGTGACTGTGTATACCGACAGCCAGTATGCGTTTGGTGTGGCTCATAGTTTTGGTCGCTTGTGGAAGGAACGTGAGTTCCTGACGTCTCATGGAACTAAGATTCAGCATGGTCAGTTGGTGAATGAACTTTTTGAGTCACTTACTTTGCCGTTGCAAGTTGCGATTGTGAAATGCAGTGCACATAAGAAGGTTACCAATGACGTTGGTCGTGGTAATGCGTTTGCGGATGAAGTTGCGAAAGATGTGGCGAGGGATGTGATGAGTCGAATGTATGTTGCAGGTCCGGCGAGATCGGTTCCAGATAGAAGTATGTGTGAAGATACGATAGAAAGTGTGAAGTCAATTCAAGCTGAAGCTACAGAGAAAGAGTTGAGCGTATAGAGAGAGAGTACGGGTAAATTGGATTCGAATGGTTGTTGGGTTGAGTTGTCAGAGCATCAGCGATGGTTGTTACCGGATGTGTACGTGCTTGCAGTGGTTACGATGGCGCATGGAATGACTCATATCAGTGCGAAAGGGATTTGTAAGTTGTTGGCTCCAGTATGGCAAAATGCTGGAATTCCTAAGTGTGCAGAGAATGTGGTCAAGAATTGTATGGTTTGTTTGATGTACAATCCTGGTAAGGGAACTCCAACTCCAGCTGGTCATTTTGCACCTCCAACATATCCGTTCAAGGCTTTGCAGTTAGATTTCATCCACATGGAGAGGTGCAACAACTTAAAGTATGTGCTTGATTACCTTTACAAATTGACGGCTAAATTGCGTGTTTTGCGCCAACAGGTTCATGATACACTGCCACAAGCATCTGAAGATCCAGGACATGCTATCGAACCTGGCTCTTGGGTTTTCGTGAAAAACCTCCAGCGGATCAAGAACGATCAGCCCCGCTGGAACGGATCCTACTTGGTGCTACTGCCCACACGATCAGCAGTGTGAGTGCACGGTAAAAAGAACTGGATCCACGGTGTACATTGTAAGAGGGCCCCTTTGCCTCTGCCGTACGACCGGTGGTTCCAGGATGGTATTCCAGACTCTGAGACTGAAACCGTGCCTGGTTTTCTGCCTTTCAGCGATGCACGTTTGATTGGGACGAACTCTGAACGAGAAAGCGACGATCTTTTGCAAGAAGCTGTGCCTCCGTCGAATAGTTTGGACACTTCCGAACCTGAACTTTTGTTCCGTGATCAGACATTGCCTGGCAAAGGCCGTTATAATTTGGGTCACTATTGTCTGCAAGATAATGGCAAGAATCCGAGAGCTCAGTTAGGGAAGAGTGTCTGCACTGAGACGTATGTTTTTGCGTCCCAGACTTCCCCATCGTTTCTAGCAACTAAGGGTACCTACTTTGTCTGTTACAATAGAACGTATACATGGTTGCCCCCTGATTTCTCAGGCACATGTGTTGTCTCGTTCCTGTTGACTCTTACGTATACAGCTGCGGCAGATTACCACAAGACGAGAGTTGTTAGAGGTGTCTTCAGTAAGGAAGATACTGCAGGACAAGAATTCTTGAATGGGTTTTCTGCCATTTTGGGGACCTATGGCAAACAGCAGGAACATCCGACAGCTGACGAGAGTGGTTGAGTCCACCATAGTCGAAACTGCCGGTGCCCTTAGTAACTTGACTGCTGAGCTCGAGTCGGATCGCCTTATGACTCTTCAGAACAGAGTTGCATTAGATGTCATACTTGCAGATAGAGGAGGGGTAAGCAAATTGATTCAATCAAGCTGCTGCGTTTTCATTCCAGACAACGCTCCAACAGTTTTCCAAGCCATTTCCAAGCTACATAAGATCTCCGAGTCTGTATATGTGGACGAAGGAGATTGGTCGTTAATGGGATGGTTTTGGGGATTGTTATCCACCTGGGGATGGAAGATTCTGATGGTCATTGGGATGATCTTAGCTATCCTTTTCCTGTTCTGTCTTTGTGTACAGTGTGCTCCTGCTATGTGTGGCCTGTGTGCTACTTCGTGTGCAAGCAGACCTGTCCAGAGAGAGTTGCTAAGTAATAGGATGATGCTACAGCAACATCTTGACGATCTGATGAATATAGACCTAGATTCAGACTGACGTGAGTTTGGGTTTATGGCCTATGTAAGGGCAAAAGGAGGGTCTGAGGTTCCGTGATTCTGAACCTGGGTCATAAAGGTCGTGGTTCTGTTACGAATTTGGTAACAGCGAACCGTAAACAGTGAGTTCAGCAAGTATGAGTGTTTTCGTCATGTTACACCAATGGATTCCCTGTGTATTTGAAGATTTCGTTCTGTACCCTCGGGTTCCATTTTGTGCATGGCAGCCATTTTGTGGTTTCCCTCACATAGGCTGATGACTGTGGCCAAACGAGTCTTTTGGACACATACACCTTAGCTTGAGTGTGTGCTGACTTCTGTTTGACCTGAGTGAACTGACCCTCTTGCCTGAAGCTGACTTTGCCAAACCAGTTCTTTCCCTTTAGCTGATCAAGATTAAGGATCAGAGCACAGGACATCGTACAGTTTTACCACACACAAACATGCCTTATCCTACTTCTATCTGTTTCTGTTTCCTTCTTTGTGGTCTATTTATGATGTGGGTTGTGGTCCTTTTTATTATGGGTTTGTCCGGCTTGTCTAAAGAAGAATGTTTATCTTGGGTTTGTTTAATGATTAATTATGGTCTGGACAAACTGAAAAATGGGTTTGTCATCATGCAATGCTTTTTGTCGTGGAAACATGTGAGTGGTCAAACTGTAAATAAGGAATGTTTGCCTGAAGCACAATTTTTTGTATAAAAAGGGATGGCTTGCTTTGTAAAGTTGAGCAGTCTCCTGAGAACATACACCGTGTTGTACTTCTAGGACCTCTGTTACTGGCTGCAGCTAATAAATTTGATCTTTGACGCCACCAAGAAGTATCCCGTGTCTCTGTATTCTAAGACAGGTGAACCCGAAGACTTTGGGCGTGCCCCTGGCGCCGCTGGGTTTAAATCCCGGTTCTTCAATCACACATACTGAACTTCCACCTTCACACAGCTGGGTGGCTGCCAGGGCACAGAAAACTATGTTTGATCATTGAAACAATTTTTGGTGCAGTAGTTTGAATTTAATTGAATAGTTCGGGCTCCCCAAGCAATTAACGGATTGTGCTCAGTTAGCCATGGTAAACCTAGAATCAGTTGAAACTGGGGGGTGTCTATTAAATTAAATTGCAAGGTTTCTTGGTGTCCCTCGACAGTAGTCATGTGTACCAATTCTGTATGGCTGGTTATGGGCCCTAAAGTTACTTCTGTACCATCCACCGATCTGACCTGCTCACTTTTCTCCTTCTTGATAGCTTGTAAACCAATAAGGTTAGCAAATTTGTGCTAGCAGAAGTTACCTGTTGCCCCTGACTCCACCATGACGGTTATTCCTGTCAAAACCATACCTCTAAACCTTAATGTCACTGTCATAACCAAATGGGGAGACGAAGCTTGTAGTGTATTTGCCAATTGGTGATTTGCTGGAGTAGTTTTTCCATTCGCATCCACAGGTCCAACTCCGCTTACCTGTGGTGCCTCTAGTTTTCCTTCTTCTTTGCTGGCAGCCTTGGTCTCTTTAAACAGTTACCATTACACCAGTTTGCCAAGGCCAGACATTGTCTTTGACAATGCTTATTTATGACTACTTTCGCCTGTTTCCACTGCTGTATTTTCTTTTGTTCCTCCTTTTTTACTGTTCTGCCTTTCTCTCTCTTTCTCTCTCTCTCTCTCTCTCGCCTTCTCTTGCTCAAGATCTAACACTACTAATGAAAAAAAAAAGTCCTGTCATTAAAACTGAATGCTGGTGCCCACAAATTAAGCGCTTGGCAATAGCCTTGGTTGAAATAGCCTCAACCAGCTCATTCATCAGACTCTCCTCTAGAATGCCTTGTATAGTTTTTTGTGGGATAAATGTTGCTCTTCGGCCCTAAGTAGTTAAACTACCCACTACCTTGTAGGTTGGCCATGTGGATTTTGGCAGGCTCTGAAGTGTATCTACATGGCAAGCCTGATGTGCATCAGAGTATGCTGAACACTGTGTGTGCCAACTATCACTCTGCCCTTTCCATTCCAGGTCTCTGTCTGCACGACAGGGCTCGCTTTGTCTATGTGCCAGACTCTCTCTGCCTCTGTGCCAGGTATAATTGACTGTATATAAAGCGGTCTTGCCTCCAGCAATACCTGCTCCTATATTTGCCCAATGCTGCCAAGCCCTCAAAGTTCCATTGCTTTGTGCCCTTGTTTGATGGCTCTCTTTGCATGCAAGGGCTCACTGCCCGTTTGTATGCCTAAACAGTGCTCCAGAGAGGTATATCACAGCTTTATATATTTCTGTATGCAAACATCTCTCCTCTCTGTCAACCTCTACACGTGTCTCTCGTTTTCAGGGTCATCTTAAGGATTGTGGGGCCCTGAGCATGGTATATATTTTTATATGATTTTTTTTATTGGTTTTAACTCCATCCTTTAATAGCCAACGCATATTTCAACAGTTTTTGAGTAACCACTGTTTCTGGAAGTTTGTTTGGCATTGTTAAGGCCTCAATTAGCAGAACATGGGTCATAAAATTAAAAGATGTTCCGAACAGGGTCTCCAAAAATATGTCTTGCCCCAGAGGTCCTTAAGGCGACACTGCTGTTCCCTTGAGAATGCCAGGGCTCTTTTCCCTTTATGTTCTTGGGTTCTCCACCTGGGCCCCTTTGTCTGCCAGTGCGTTCTGGTCCATGCGTTTCAGGACTCTGCCCTCTGTGAGCCTAAACACTAACCAGCTAGGTTTCATTGCAGTTTCGTCCCCTTTGACCCTGAAACTCTGGGCATGCCTCAGATCTCTGCCAGTTTTCTCTTTATTAGTTCTTTCTGTTTGTTCGTTTCACTGCCCTCTTTGTGAACCACTGCTCCGTGGCACTCTTTTATTTCATCCAGCATGGCCAAGACCCAATGGGCGCATCTGTATTCCAGCCTCCTTCCCACTTGCCGTAAAATGTTTCTCAAATGCCACACTCGTCTCTCAGTTTCTGTAAAGCTGTCTTCAGGTGCGGCTCTAGGCTCATGGCGGCCCTGGGCAGGGAGCGTAGGTAGGGGACCCTGGAAGAGGGGGCCCGGGCGGGGCGGAGCGCGGAGGCCAGTGAAGAGCGGAGGCTGCCAAATCCCTGCCAGGGGCCACCAGGCAAATATGTATCCATCCTCAGAGGATTACTATATTAAGGATATATATTGGCGTGGCAGCCCCTGGGGTTTGGCAGCGCTGTGCAGGTGCACAGCTTGCACATGCCTAAGGCCGCCCCTGCTGTGTGCAAGGGTCTATCCCCATCTGCATGCCCGAGCTGTCGGTGCTCCAGGGCGCAGGGCTCTCTGCCTGTCCCCTCTGGCGCCATGTCTCTCAGTACTACCCGTCCTCAGTGTAACGCTCCTCTTCGTGTTCCTTCCCTTGCCCGCTTCTTGCCTGATCTGGGGCCCGCCCCCTCCTTCGTGCTCTGCCCGGCCTCTGGGTAGGCAAGAGCCGTCCTCATCTGTCTGCAATGATTAGGGTATCTTGCGGTTCATTGCTCCGAGACGCTGCAGAGCCGCGTGCTTGGTATGCAGCCCATGCGCCTGCACTGGACAGAGCTTGCGTGCATGGCGCTCCGAGGAGTGCACGTGCTCTGAAGTATGGCTACATACCTGTACAATGTATCATGTATGTGCCTAGTGGAGGGGGGGGTTGTTGTGTGGCAATGGCCTGTAAATAGGATACGGACTACCTTATTATTAGAGGCAGTATAGTAAGCCCTATATAAATACATTGCTGAAGTATGCAGACTCACCTCCACGGTTACTTTCAAATTGGAAGTAAAAAGATTCCATATGAGCCAGTTCTTACCTTAATTGGGTTGGGATCATCTATTGTGAGATACTGGACTGACACCTTCACGTCTTGTCCTGATTTGCTATATTTCCTTAATTAAATATTTCTTCCTCTCCCAGATTCGCTGTTGTGATGTTTTTGATGCACCCTTTGTAACTGTTTCGTTTGACATGTATTTGATGCCTGTACATCCCTGAATATCCTTCCTCTCGTAATTGTGAAGCACTCTGATATCCCTCGGGATCATGTTCGCGCTATATAAAACTTTATAAATAAATTTTTAAAAAAAAATCTTGACAAAATGTCCACTTCCTCCACAATATAGGCACAGTTTTTTCAGCCTTCTCTTTTATTTTTCTTCTTTAGAGAGTGGACCTCTGACTACACCAATTTGCATGGGTTCAATTCCTGAAGAACTCTCTACTGTCCGTGTGGATTCTGTTTTGACACGGTCAAAACGAGGAACACTTGGGCTAAACTCCTTCTGGCGTTCTCCTTTCCGCTCACTTTGCCGATAAACAATCTCTAAGGTTAAATCCACTAAGGCAGAGATATCAGTGGGGCGATTAGGGACTTGAGATAGAGCGTCCTTCAGTTCTTCTCGCAATCCTCCATAGAATACTGCTGCTCTTTTATCCTAGGGCCAGTTGGTCTCAACCACTAGTTTATTAAATTGGGCTAGGTAAGACACGAGTTCTAGGTTTCCTTGTTTTAACTCCAACAGTTCATTGTCTGAAGCTTGAGATGCTGTTCTCCTATCATAAATTCAAAACAATTCCTTCTTGAAGTCATCTAAACTGTACAAAATTGGGTCATCCTTGGTTACTAGTGGCATGGACCATGAGGTAGGACAAGATAAACGCCACTTGGGATTGAACATCCGGGAAGATCCTTGGGTGGCACATAAAAATGCAGAGAGCATTGGGTCAAAAAAATGTGCGCTTTCTGCGGGTCTACATTCAATCACTGTGGAGGGGCGAGAGGAATTACTGGGGATAATAAGTGGATTACTTGTGTGGGGCCAAAGGATGAAGTGCTGATGTTAGGACTCTAGGTTTCAATGGATGGGGTGCTTGGCCTAGATTCCAAAACTGGTGTTCCCGTTTTAAAGGTAATTATCTCCTGTCTAAGTATTTTATTTTCCTCTCTAACTGCCTCTAAGTTCCTTTGAAGATTACTCAAAATCTCGGCCAAATTTTTAAAATCATTTCCTTCTGCCATTCTTCTCAGGTGCTTGTACCAACGTGGGCACTTCACACTGTTAGGGTCTAAATACTTATTGCTGTCTGAACCACACAGGAGCAGAATGACACTAGATCCCAATACCCTTCTCAGAACCAACCCTGCTAGGTCTTTTAGTATTCCATTGCAGGTAAATTATAAGGGGGGAAAGGGGTTGGGACAGAGAAGAGACTGCTCCAATATTCTGCCTGTTCTGCAACGTCTTCTTCTTCTTCTTACAGGAATGCAATATTAACATGTAAAAAACCTTTATTTACTGTGCCTTTTAACTTACTGTTTTTTCTATGGTGTATAAATAACTTATCTTACCAAAATGTTTACTGAAGCTTACTTCTCTTCTACTTCTCATGTATTGTTTGCTAGGTTGTATGAGAAGTTTTCACTCAAATCTCTTTTCTTTTCGTTCTCAGGTACAATCTGCACTTGAACCTGCTATTCCTTAAAGTAAGAACGATAAGGTAAGTATTTATTTCGGTATTCCTAATTTATGTAATATTTGGGTTTCTCTTTCTTTCTATTAACTCACTGTTAAGAGACTGGAGTGGGGCTTGAACTGGAGTTTCTGGAGTAGGATGACTGTTTTTTCTGTCTTTAATTAGTTCTTAAACAATGCTTCAGAACTTAGGCTAAATGTTAAAAGGAAGCGTTCCTTTGATTCAGGCCTTCAGTTTTAATGTTTGCTGGAAGCACAATTTATTCCACCCTGGGTTTTAATGTTTGCTGAAGAGTTAATTTATTCTGGCCATAGAACATTACTGGAGTACTTTAACTGGGCCTTCACTTATTTATCTTCAAACTTAACACATGCAAGAGAAATAAATATGCCAGGCTTTTGAGACTTCACCTTTTAATTAATTCTCTGGAGAGTGAACAAGTTTCAGTCAAAGAAGACATGGTGTGTTGAAAGTGTGTTGAAAGGTCACACCGGGGTCTGACAGATTCTGGAACAGCTGAATAAGACAGCTTAATTTAAAAAGCTTTTTAAGGAAAGCATTTACTGAAAGGTTGTTCCAGTTTTCAAAGGAAGGAAAATGTATATTCTAACTTTTTCCTTTTTAAATAGAAATTTATCTCTGACACAATAACCTTTTCTCATAGAATGTTTTATATTAGCTACATAGTTTAACACTAACCTGATTAGTGAAGGAATGAAGTTCCAACTAAGCTAACCCCGATTTTATCGCAACTACCCTATCTGGTTTCCACGATGCTGGGAAAACAGGTCCTCGTCCAATTATTTCTTCAGAGAAGTGCGCAGTGGAATGTTGAAGCACACTTCACCAGGTGTTCTGAAGCCTAAAGGACTAGACTGCTAACAGAGGTCTGCTGTTGCAGTATGCGCATGTTGGCAGCCATTTTGGAGTTCCATCGGTGCCAACAAGCACTCCAGCTTGAGGGATGAACTGACTTTTTAAAACTTAGTAGGGGGGAGATGGTAGCCAGCATTGCGTCAAATGGAGGAAACCTCCTGTGAGTCCTGACAGTTATAGGCAAGTCAAAAAAAGTTTTTTCTATGGAGACATGGTCCCAACTATAACAACCTAATGGAAACGGCCAGTCGGTAAGATCATATATATATATATATATATATATAACAGGAACCTTCCTCGAGAGAAAGGAAGAGGCCACACGGGAAATCCAATCAGGAGCCTTTTATTGAAGCAACAGGTAAGCACGATGCATTTCGGCCGGTAGGGCCTTCCTCAGATGCCGCTGTTGAAAGGGAACACTGTCTCACCCACGTTAAAATAAGTCTTGCAATCCTCTCATTGGTGAGAAAGAAACGCCATCCCCCAACCATGTGATCACACACCACAAGCAGCGCAGTCGGCACTACAAGTCCCAGAATTCATCACAGCTGGGCCGGTGTTGTGAGGGGCTGTAAAAAATTAATCCAAGTGGACAGGCGTTGTTTGCAAGCGAAGTGCTGTGGTCCATGCTACACTTCTAAAGGCTCCTGTGTCCCGCATCCGCTCCAAATATATATATAGCAATTTGCCTGTAGCATTTGAGGGGCACTCTGCAGGGCTCTGCCCTCCGGGCTTGTAGATTCCAGCACACTTCCTCACATTTGGCAAAGTTTTCAAATGCCCGACGCGTTTCTGGGGGAACCTCCCCCCCTCCTCAGGGGCTGCTTCCTTGGGATCCTCAATGCTGCACCACGTGATTTCCTGACTTTTAAAGGTACAAGTCCTTCAGGTAGGCGTGTGTTTTCATCCACCGTCCATCCTGCATTCTGGGACTTGAAGTCGTTCTTGTGGTGCATAATAAGTTCATAGGCTTTTGAGTAAAGTCGAGGGTCTGGGATTCATCTCGCATGTAATTCATACCATTAGTAGGCTGCCTATGTGTTGCAGTGCGCTGTGCGTTCGAAAAGAGTCCTGCGCTCGTGATGCTTCCAATTAGGTTTGGAAACCTGAGCTTCTTCCTGCTGCTTGGACTTTCCAATTAGCAGGCGATGGTGCTCACTCCACAGCCAGGCAGCCGTGTGTTACGTAGAGAGCAATTTGCCTGTAGCATTTGAGGGGCACTCTGCAGGGCTCTGCCCTCCGGGCTTGTAGATTCCAGCACACTTCCTCACATTTGGCAAAGTTTTCAAATGCCCGACGTGTTTCTGGGGGAACCTCCCCCCCTCCTCAGGGGCTGCTTCCTTGGGATCCTCGATGCTGCACCACGTGATTTCCTGACTTTTAAAGGTACAAGTCCTTCAGGTAGGCGTGTGTTTTCATCCACCGTCCATCCTGCATTCTGGGACTTGAAGTCGTTCTTGTGGTGCATAATAAGTTCATAGGCTTTTGAGTAAAGTCGAGGGTCTGGGATTCATCTCGCATGTAATTCATACCATTAGTAGGCTGCCTATGTGTTGCAGTGCCCTGTGCGTTCGAAAAGAGTCCTGCGCTTGTGATGCTTCCAATTAGGTTTGGAAACCTGAGCTTCTTCCTGCTGCTCGGACTTTCCAATTAGCAGGCAATGGTGCTCACTCCACGGCCAGGCAGCCGTGTGTTACGTAGAGAGCAATTTGCCTGTAGCATTTGAGGGGAACTCTGCAGGGCTCTGCCCTCCGGGCTTGTAGATTCCAGCACACTTCCTCACATTTGGCAAAGTTTTCAAATGCCCGACGCGTTTCTGGGGGAACCTCCCCCCCTCCTCAGGGGCTGCTTCCTTGGGATCCTCGATGCTGCACCACGTGATTTCCTGACTTTTAAAGGTACAAGTCCTTCAGGTAGGCGTGTGTTTTCATCCACCGTCCATCCTGCATTCTGGGACTTGAAGTCGTTCTTGTGGTGCATAATAAGTTCATAGGCTTTTGAGTAAAGTCGAGGGTCTGGGATTCATCTTGCATGTAATTCATACCATTAGTAGGCTGCCTATGTGTTGCAGTGCGCTGTGCGTTCGAAAAGAGTCCTGCGCTCGTGATGCTTCCAATTAGGTTTGGAAACCTGAGCTTCTTCCTGCTGCTCGGACTTTCCAATTAGCAGGCGATGGTGCTCACTCCACGGCCAGGCAGCCGTGTGTTACGTAGAGAGCAATTTGCCTGTAGCATTTGAGGGGCACTCTGCAGGGCTCTGCCCTCCGGGCTTGTAGATTCCAGCACACTTCCTCACATTTGGCAAAGTTTTCAAATGCCCGACGCGTTTTTGGGGTAACCTCCCCCCCTCCTCAGGGGCTGCTTCCTTGGGATCCTCGATGCTGCACCACGTGATTTCCTGACTTTTAAAGGTACAAGTCCTTCAGGTAGGCGTGTGTTTTCATCCACCGTCCATCCTGCATTCTGGGACTTGAAGTCGTTCTTGTGGTGCATAATAAGTTCATAGGCTTTTGAGTAAAGTCGAGGGTCTGGGATTCATCTCGCATGTAATTCATACCATTAGTAGGCTGCCTATGTGTTGCAGTGCGCTGTGCGTTCGAAAAGAGTCCTGCGCTCGTGATGCTTCCAATTAGGTTTGGAAACCTGAGCTTCTTCCTGCTGCTCGGACTTTCCAATTAGCAGGCGATGGTGCTCACTCCACGGCCAGGCAGCCGTGTGTTACGTAGAGAGCAATTTGCTTGTAGCATTTGAGGGGCTCTCTGCAGGGCTCTGCCCTCCGGGCTTGTAGAATCCAGCACACTTCCTCACATTTGGCAAAGTTTTCAAATGCCCGACGTGTTTCTGGGGGAACCTCCCCCCCTCCTCAGGGGCTGCTTCCTTGGGATCCTCGATGCTGCACCACGTGATTTCCTGACTTTTAAAGGTACAAGTCCTTCAGGTAGGCGTGTGTTTTCATCCACAGTCCATCCTGCATTCTGGGACTTGAAGTCGTTCTTGTGGTGCATAATAAGTTCATAGGCTTTTGAGTAAAGTCGAGGGTCTGGGATTCATCTCGCATGTAATTCATACCATTAGTAGGCTGCCTATGTGTTGCAGTGAGCTGTGCGTTCGAAAAGAGTCCTGCGCTCGTGATGCTTCCAATTAGGTTTGGAAACCTGAGCTTCTTCCTGCTGCTCGGACTTTCCAATTAGCAGGCGATGGTGCTCACTCCACGGCCAGGCAGCCGTGTGTTACGTAGAGAGCAATTTGCCTGTAGCATTTGAGAGGTCTCATTCTCGTGTTTTCCCTGCCCAGGAAGAAGGGGCCAGCGAGCCCAGAAACGCGTTGGCAATCTTAATTTTAAAACTGATGCAAATCGGCAGGCTGCACTAAACAGAGCTGGATGGCAGGAAATGGTTGTTTGCTCTCCCGAGCCCCAGGGCGATTGCTTAAACATATTCACACGGCGCCTGGCCGTGGGGAGAGGCACCACTGCGAGCTGCTGAATATATCAATCAACAGAAAGTGGGCTGCAGTCTGAACTTTTCATGACAGGAACAGCACCTTTTCCAAAGTGCTAAAGGAGCCTGCCTGCTTACATCGGTAAACTCACTTAGAGCATGAACAAATGATTGAAATCAACTGGGACAGCACAAATGAACCTTCTTAAAGAAAAGGAAATAATTCTTACCTGCATTATGAACTTCACTCCCCATCATGCACCATTGGCTTATGATATGAAGACACGCCCAATGGAGGGAAATGCCGGAAATAAAAGGTGGTTAATGAACAATGAAGGTCTCATTCTCGTGTTTTCCCTGCCCAGAAAGAAGGGGCCAGCGAGCCCAGAAACGCGTTGGCAATCTTAATTTTAAAACTGATGCAAATCGGCAGGCTGCACTAAACAGAGCTGGATGGCAGGAAATGGTTGTGTGCTCTCCCGAGCCCCAGGGCGATTGCTTAAACATATTCACACGGCGCCTGGCCGTGGGGAGAGGCACCACTGCGAGCTGCTGAATATATCAATCAACAGAAAGTGGGCTGCAGTCTGAACTTTTCATGACAGGAACAGCACCTTTTCCAAAGTGCTAAAGGAGCCTGCCTGCTTACATCGGTAAACTCACTTAGAGCATGAACAAATGATTGAAATCAACTGGGACAGCACAAATGAACCTTCTTAAAGAAAAGGAAATAATTCTTACCTGCATTATGAACTTCACTCCCCATCATGCACCATTGGCTTATGATATGAAGACACGCCCAATGGAGGGAAATGCCGGAAATAAAAGGTGGTTAATGAACAATGAAGGTCTCATTCTCGTGTTTTCCCTGCCCAGGAAGAAGGGGCCAGCGAGCCCAGAAACGCGTTGGCAATCTTAATTTTAAAACTGATGCAAATCGGCAGGCTGCACTAAACAGAGCTGGATGGCAGGAAATGGTTGTGTGCTCTCCCGAGCCCCAGGGCGATTGCTTAAACATATTCACACGGCGCCTGGCCGTGGGGCGAGGCACCACTGCGAGCTGCTGAATATATCAATCAACAGAAAGTGGGCTGCAGTCTAAACTTTTCATGACAGGAACAGCACCTTTTCCAAAGTGCTAAAGGAGCCTGCCTGCTTACATCGGTAAACTCACTTAGAGCATGAACAAATGATTGAAATCAACTGGGACAGCACAAATGAACCTTCTTAAAGAAAAGGAAATAATTCTTACCTGCATTATGAACTTCACTCCCCATCATGCACCATTGGCTTATGATATGAAGACACGCCCAATGGAGGGAAATGCCGGAAATAAAAGGTGGTTAATGAACAATGAAGGTCTCATTCTCGTGTTTTCCCTGCCCAGGAAGAAGGGGCCAGCGAGCCCAGAAACGCGTTGGCAATCTTAATTTTAAAACTGATGCAAATCGGCAGGCTGCACTAAACAGAGCTGGATGGCAGGAAATGGTTGTGTGCTCTCCCGAGCCCCAGGGCGATTGCTTAAACATATATATATATATATATATATATATATATATATATATATATATATATATATATATATATATATATACACACACACACATTCACACATATACATACAGATATATATACACACAAATATACATACATATCATATGTACACTATATTTACACACACATACACACATATATATGTATATATATATATTATATATATATATGTTTTTTTTTTTCATCTGCGTATCCTAACATTTGTAACAAGATAAAAAATAAAGGGTCACATATAAATACGGTGTGAAATAATGTTGTTCCAAAGCAATAAAAAAAGATCTTTGATATAAACACCCCAAACTCCAGCAGAGAGATATAATGTCTGAACATATCGAATCATGTATGTGAAAATTAATCCCCTGGAGCTAAAGATGTGTATTTTTGTTCACAACCGTTATTTTCCTATTAGTTGTCCTTGCAAATGGATTAATGTTCAGTTACGCAATGTAATGTAATGCACAATGAATTTTAAGTGGGTGAGCCCACACTGTTTTTAATTGCACGAGCACTTTGCAGACGCCATACTCCATGTATTACTACTTTTAATGTGTTTTGCGCTGTACTTATACAATAGTACACTGTAAGATGGCTGCCATAAACAACTTGGTGCCTTAGTCCTTTCTCTATGGTGGTAGAGAGGTGGAGATAAAATGGCCTCTTCTGTAATGCACTGTTGACACTGAGGAAGCCTTCACGGCAAAACGTGTCTGTCTTCTTGGGGGCAGAGGGGTCTGCCAATAAATCACATCTTTATATTTAAGCTCAGAATGCCGTCTACTTTTCTCGGAAAAGAAAGCGAGTGTGTTAACAATATATATATATTTATATATATATATATATTACCTACTGGCGGTCGCCAGTAGGTAGTTATAGTTAGGATTTTTTTCAATGTTAAATCTCAAAATTCTATTTGGAATAACTTTGGCACCGGTTGACGAATCTGCTTGAAAATTTCCTCAAAATGGCCTCGTCGAGTTCCGCTCTTTCCCTGAAAGTTTGGGGGGGGATTCGTCAAGCGGGGGCCGAGATAAAAGGGGGGTCCCATAACGCGTTTTCCCCATGAAAATTTCCATAGGGCGGTCGATTTCACTTTTAGCTCGAACGGCTGAATGGATTTACACCAAACTTGGCAAAATTGTAGGGACTAGTAGCCCGAAGTGCCTTTGCTATGTCTCAAGATATGTGCTCCAGTGGATTTTGAGTAATTTAGGTTAAAAAAATATATATATCTATAGGCGCGCCCCGGTACGCGCACCGGGGAGCGCACCAAGCGCGCCACGCGACTTGCGCGCAGAAAGCTGATTGGCTCTGGGGTGTCTGTAAACATTCTAAACAGTCTGGAGCGGCCGCCATCTTGTGTCTCGGTAAAATCGAGACACAAGACGTGGCAAAAACATAAGGGGGCAGGGTAGACCCCCTGCTGACCCCCTAGGTTTAATGTGCGGGCTAAAATAGGGTCCCGCGGGGCATTTGAAAAAAAATATTTTTTTCGATTTGCGCGGGGGGAGCGCTCGGTACGCGCACCAGGAAGCGCACCGGTGAGCGAAGTAAGGGGAAAATCCAGGACCATATTTATGAAGGCCTTGCGCTGCTAGTTTTGCGCCGCCTGTGCGTCACTTTTTGTGACGCACCAGCAGTGTAAAAAAATGCGCATTGTTACGCTATATTTAAAAAGTGACGCATCTAGGTAGATGGGTCACTTTTTAAAACCCTGTGCCACATTATACCTGCGTCAGGTATAATGTATGCAGAGGGGGCGTTCCCCCGCAAAAAGCTTGTTAATAGCGACGCAGTGAAATCTATGAGATTTCACTGCGTCACTTTTAGGATGCTGTTGCGTCAAAATCTTGCGCCTGCCTCACAGCAGGTGTAAGACTGACGCAAGACCTTTCACATGGTGCTTTCCCCATGTGAAAGGACGCATTACTGGAGTTGCGTCACTTTTGTGACGCACTCCAGCAATGCGTCACTTTTGTGTTTACAGATACGTCAGAAATACTGACGTATCTGTAACTCCTTGCGACATGATTCGTCATATATTAAATATGACACATCTGGAATGTCGTAAAGAGTGCGCACAGAAAAGTGACGCATCGCACCAGCGGTGTAAAAAAATGCGCCTCGTTGCGCTATATTTAAAAAGTGACCCATCTAGGTAGATGGGTCACTTTTTAAAACCCTGTGCCACATTATACCTGCGTCAGGTATAATGTATGCAGAGGGGGCGTTCCCCTGCAAAAAGCTTGGTAATAGCGACGCAGTGAAATCTATGAGATTTCACTGCGTCACTTTTAGGATGCTGTTGCGTCAAAATCTTGCGTCTGCCTCACAGCAGGTGTAAGACTGACGCAAGACCTTTCACATGGTGCTTTCCCCATGTGAAAGGACGCCTTACTGGAGTTGAGTCACTTTTGTGACGCACTCCAGCAATGCGTCACTTTTGTGTTTACAGATACGTCAGAAATACTGATGTATCTGTAACTCCTTGCGACATGATTTGTCATACATTAAATATGACACCTCTGGAATGTCGTAAGGAGTGCGCACAGAAAAGTGACGCATCGCACCAGCGGTGTAAAAAATGCGCCTCGTTGCGCTATATTTAAAAAGTGACGCATCTAGGTAGATGGGTCACTTTTTAAAACCCTGTGCCACATTATACCTGCGTCAGGTATAATGTATGCAGAGGGGGCGTTACCCCGCAAAAAGCTTGGTAATAGCGACGCAGTGAAATCTATGAGATTTCACTGCGTCACTTTTAGGATGCTGTTGCGTCAAAATCTTGCGCCTGCCTCACAGCAGGTGTGAAACTGACGCAAGACCTTTCACATGGTGCTTTCCCCATGTGTAAGGACTCCTTACTGGAGTTGCGTCACTTTTGTGACGCACTCCAGCAATGCGTCACTTTTGTGTTTACAGATACGTCATAATACTGACGTATCTGTAACTCCTTGCAACATGATTCGTCATACATTAAATATGACACATCTGGAATGTCGTAAGGAGTGCGCACAGAAAAGTGACGCATCGCACCAGCGGTGTAAAAAATGCGCCTCGTTGCGCTATATTTAAAAAGTGACGATCTAGGTAGATGGGTCACTTTTTAAAACCCTGCGCCACATTCTACCTGTGTCAGGTATAATGTATGCAGAGGGGGCATTCCCCTGCAAAAAGCTTGGTAATAGCGACGCAATGAAATCTAGGAGATTTCACTGCATCACTTTTAGGATGCTGTTGCGTCAAAATCTTGCGCCTGCCTCACAGCAGGTGTAAAACTGACGCAAGACCTTTTACATGGTGCTTTCCCCATGTGAAAGGATGCATTACTGGAGTTGCGTCACTTTTGTGACGCACTCCAGCAATGCGTCACTTTTGTGTTTACAGATACGTCACAAATACTGACCTATCTGTAACTCCTTGCGACATGATTCGTCATACATTAAATATGACACATCTGGAATGTCGTAAGGAGTGCGCACAGAAAAGTGACGCATCGCACCAGCGGTGTAAAAAAATGCATCTCGTTGCGCTATATTTAAAAAGTGACGCATCTAGGTAGATGGGTCACTTTTTAAAACCCTGCGCCACATTATACCTGCATCAGGTATAATGTTTGCAGAGGGGGCGTTCCCCTGCAAAAAGCTTTGTAATAGTGACGCAGTGAAATCTATGAGATTTCACTGAGTCACTTTTAGGATGCTGTTGCGTCAAAATCTTGCGCCTGCCTCACAGCAGGTGTAAGACTGACGCAAGACCTTTCACATGGTGCTTTCCCCATGTGAAAGGACGCATTACTGGAGTTGCGTCACTTTTGTGACGCACTCCAGTAATGCGTCAATTTTGTGTTTACAGATACGTCAGAAATACTGACGTATCTGTAACTCCTTGCGAATTGATTAGTCATAAATTAAATATGACACATCTGGAATGTCATAAGGAGTGCGCCCAGAAAAGTGACGCATCGCTGTTTTCACGCAGCAATGCGTCACTTTTCAGAAATGTGGCCTCCAGTTTATTCACTGTGTCACCTCTACGACCCTTTCTTGCGTCAATACGTCCCTTTTGCATACATTACACCTGACGTAGGAATAATGTGGCACAGGGGTTTACAAAGTGACGTATTTACCTAGAAACGCCACTTTGTAAATATGAATAAATAAGGTGCATTTTTTATTGGACTGTTGTGTCACAAAAAGTGATGCTTTGGTGGCGTTAAAGTGACGCATGGCTTCATAAATGAGGCCTTCTGCCTTCAAGTCCAGCAATGCATCTTTTCTTATCCTTCCACACCCCTGTTCCTTTTCAACATTTTCATTGAATATCAACATTCCCCATATTCACTCTTCTTCTCATAACTTTCTTTCCTAACACTCACCTTCTTTCAGTCCTCCTACTTCACTTCCTTTTTCCTCTCATACCTTTCTGTTCTTTCTTACTCATTCTCCTTTCCATTATCAATGCACTCTATTTCACTTACTCTTTTTCATTTTTTAAAGAATATAGCTCTTTGATGAGAATTGGAGGTAGTTCTGAAAATAACTTTTGGTTTTCTTCTTTTTTCTAAAAAGGAACAAAAACACGGAATGGAAACTGCTCAACAGGAGCAAAAAAACAAAAAAATTAGGGGTGGGAAGGGCAGCGATGGTTTTCTAATGCTCGAACCATGAGCTGTACACTTTGTTCTCCAAAGGTAAGCAGTTGATTGCAGTATCTGCATCTGAGGGCACCATGGTTAAAGCAGGTTGAATGTTCGGAACCAGCTCTTGTGATCTCCCCCTCCCAGAAGAAGTTGCTCCTCCGGTTGATGTAGAGGCCCCATCACTGGGAACCTCTTGTGCCAGAGCCCTGACACTTTCCCGGGCAAAATTCTGGGGGTGCTTCCTCTCCACATGCCGGATCATTGTGAAGTTCCCAAAAGAGTACTTTTTCAAAGGGTTTCCTCGTGACAGCTCTTCTTTGCAGATCCTGCACTGCACTTTTGGAGCATTTACCTTTTTTAGTCCAGGTGGGATTATAAAAAATTTCCAAATGAAATGTTCCTTAACTTTTCGTTGAGGAGGCTCTTCATTGATGAATTCTGGTTCATCCTCACTGCTGGATTGTCTGATAGCCATTGTAAAACCAACAAATATCCAGGAGCAAAAAGGCAGGTCTTGCAGTCACAAAAGTGAAAGAAGAAGTGAAGGAAATGGGTTGGGATTTCATTCTTTGTAAAAAAAACTGTTAGCAACCAATGAAAAGTGTTATTTTAAGGTCACATGACCCGACGCGCTTACGCTGCGCGCTCCGGAGCGCTTCCGGGTGCGCAAACGCGGCGCGAACGTAGGCGCTTCCGGGGCGCATACGTGGCGCGAACGTAGGCACTTCCGGGTGCGTTTACGCGGCACGAACGTAGGCGCTTCCGAGGGCGCTTACGTTGCGCGCCGAAGTGACGTCATCAAACTTTTACGGAAATGCATAATCATTTTTCTTATAAATAAAAACTGATTTTATTTGTATGGTACAAAATGTTTTGCATTATTATTAACTTTTCATTCATATTTTTTTTCACGAACGAAAGTAGCGCTCTGGGTGCGCTTTCCGGTGAGCTTACCGGTGAGCTTACCGGAAAGCTTACCGGAGAGCTTACCGGAGAGCTTACCGGAGCGCACACCCAGAGCGCAAAAGAAAAAAATTATATAAAAAAAAATCAAAAATGAATACTTTCACAAAACAGCAAATTGTAAAAAAAAGGTTAGAAACTCGATATAGAAAGGAATTAGCATTTAAAAACCTTTGAAATTCACTGAAAAAACCATAGGATGAGTGAGTATATATATGAGTGACTATATAGAACTGTTTGTGAATGAGTGGATGTGTATATAGATGGTGGAATTACTGAATTGTTTGTTGTAACTGGTATGGGTATCTCCACTTTTTTGAAAATGTTAAATACTATTTTTGAATATGTGTTTCAAGGCTTATATTACACTGAAAGGAGGTCTGTCACTCTATCACAAGGATGGTGTTATCAGTGATGTCATGAGTGATGTCACTGACCATGTCATGAGTGATGTAATATGTGACGTCATCAGCAGTGCATTGCAGGCGCGCAAGTTATAGTGAGTCCAACTAACTATAACGTGGGAATTTCAATGGTTTTATGTCAGTAACATTTCCAGGTAACTATAACTGGTGTAAAACCTATGGTTTTTTTCAGTGAATTTAATAGGTTTTTTAAATGCTAATTCCTAACTATAACTGGTGTGAAACCTATGGTTTTTTCAGTGAATATATATATATATATATATAAAAATATATAAACCAAAGTGCCCAAAGACAGTGAGGACGCACTCACTACAAATGCAACCATCCGGTTTTATTTAAAGGAAAACAAGCAGCTGTATTTCAATTTAACATTTTTCTGCCTGACGCGTTTCAAGCACAATTCCTCTTATTCATAGGCAATTACTGAAAACATCACAGATGCACCAATTACACCTTCATTAGTATGCTGATAATTATGCAGTCCATTAGTATGGGTTCCTTTAAGTAAGTATACTTTAGTGATGCATGTTGGTATTTGCAGTTCGTAATTGGCACATTCTTACCCTCCAGTGGGTTCTGTTGGTTTCCAAACTTTAAAATTGATTTCTTCACCCTCCAGTGGGCCTCTGAAATGTAGAGCAAGTTGTATTTTGCCTCATTCTTTGTGCTGCTTTTGCCGGTTTAGCATAGTTCCAAGCCACACAGCCCCTCCTTCCATTCATGAGGTGGTGCCGCCCTCCACAGCAGGGCTGCCCTGTGAAATATTTAAACCAAAGTGCCCAAAGACAGCGAGGACGCACTCACTACAAATGCAACCGTCCGGTTTTATTTAAAGGAAAACAAGCAGCTGTATTTCAATTTAACATTTTCCTGCCTGACGCGTTTCAAGGACATTTCCTCTTATTCATAGGCAATTACTGAAAACATCACAGAGGTACCAATTACACCTTAATTAGTATGCTGATAATTATGCAGTCCATTAGTATGGGTTCCTTTAAGTAAGTATACTTTAGTGATGCATGTTGGTATTTGCAGTTCGTAATTGGCCCATTCTTACCCTCTAGTGGGTTCTGTTCGTTTCCAAACTTTAAAATTGATTTCTTCACCCTCCAGTGGGCCTCTGAAATGCAGTGCAAGTTGTATTTTGGCTCATTTGTCGTGCTGCTTTTGCCGGTTTGGAATAGTTCCATGCCACGCAGCCCCTCCTTCCATTCATGAGGTGGTGCAGCCCTCCACGGCAGGGCTGCCGTGTGAAATATTTAAACCAAAGTGCCCAAAGACATAATATATATAAATATATATATATATATATATATATACACACACACACATGATTGGCTGTGGTGCAGGGCGTCCACTAAATAAATTAGAAATTGCACCAAATCTGGGTCTGCGTTCTTCATCATTTGGTACACCAGCGTTACCAGGCGAAGAAAACTGCATATTGAGAGAGGGGAAGATTTTACTATATAAATATCCTGGGACGCTCTTATCACTTAGCTAGCATGAACCCCTGTGTAGGCCCTACTGTTCAGCATTATAGACATTGGTAGATTGGCCAGAGTACTACCATTTTGTAGTACTGCCATTTTGTGTTAAGAAAGCAGAAAGCAGGTCTGACCAAGACTTCACCCAGCCCCACTTGTCTGCGAAGCTTCTCCTCCTGTTTTAGAGCCCCCACACAGTTGTGTGCTAAAGGTCAACTTCCATCCAATTCTTTCGACATGACAGAAGGCCACATCCTCTAACTGTATTTGAAAAAAGAGGAAGTTAGCACCTCAGTCCAGCCATGCAGCTGTGATGGGCGTCGTAACAGGATATACAAATGGTAAATCCTCATAGAATATGTACTGTAAGGCGCTTTTTCTGTTAAACTACAACTAAAGCTAATTTACGGTAAGCCTCAAGTCAACAAGGCATGACCTTTGGCCTAGCATAAAGTACCATGTTTGCGGGAAAAGGCTGCTTTTTTAACATATGGATGGGAAGGGTACGGAACATACCATAAATGACGCAGTGAGAATAAATAGCACGAGGTGGCGCAAGATGACGTTACCATAAGACCCCTCACCATCTTAAAGAGTATAAAAGGGAGATTCACAAAGACATCTTTGAATTACTCCTCGTAAGTGAGTTCTTCCCAAGCGTTATTTGAGAACCCTTGTATTAGTACATGTACTTTAATTTTGATGCCTTATGTTATATTCTGTCTTATGAAATGTTACATTTGAAATGTTGCCTTTGCTATATATTCTGTTAAACTTGCTTTTTCCTCATTATATTTGAAGTGTTAAATTGTATTTTCAGGATTTCTCAATTATAGGCAGATGTGAGTATTTCCTGATGAAATGTGCCTTGCTTTTTGAATGTATTCTACTTATAAATGTGTCTTTAAGCTTTTAAGGTATAGGCTCTCTCTCTGACTGTTTAAAACTGTCATTCATTAAATGATATCTGATCCACGTGGCTATCTGAGAATGCAGGGCTGTGTATCCAGAACTCTGTGATTTTTATGCCTTTATATTAATGATTCTAGAAGTTGCATCTTCTTAATAAAACTGTTAACCTTTCAGCTTCAGTTTCCACGGCTCACATATCTGTTTTCTCTATGCCTTTATATTAATGTTTCTAGAAGTTGCATCTTCTTAATAAAACTGTTAACCTTTCAGCTTCAGTTTCCACGGCTCACATATCTGTTTTCTCTATTTATAGAGCAAGGGTTCCTGCACACCCCGGTACAAATTAAGGTGCTCCTTTGTCCCTAGTTCTCTCTCACGATCTTCACAGCGCAGGCTTCAGAGCCATTGCGCCCAGCCCCCTGACCCCTTCTGCCCCGTAATAAATCTCCCTCCAACATTTTTGTGCCATGACTTTCGAGTAGCAGCACTAACAGACAGTAAGCATCTGGACCGAGAGGAAATACAGGCTGCTAAGCCACCGTGCCCCCCTTTCTGACTGAGCCATAGGAGGAACACAAGGCACAGGTAAGCTTATAACTGGACTGCCTGGTGCGATTGTCTTCTCTTGGGTTACGGTGGAGAGCTGCGTATGTATGCAACACAGCTGTATCCCTGCCAGGCTATCAGTTTGTTTCTGTCTGTTGGTCTCGCTATAGATATTATCAAAAAGGGGGAGAGTAAGTTGTGTGAGTAGTGGAGTTCTGAAGACTGAAAGTGAAGTTAGTACATTGATGTGATTTTGTAAAAACAAAATAGAAAAGACTGCGTCTTGCGTCTTTCAAGCACTTTAATGCCCTCTAGTGGTCAAAGTGCGCAATTTGTTTAAGAAATTCAAACACTAAAAATATTTTTTTTAGAAAACATGAATAAATGATCGCTATTTAGTAGGCACTTTTAGGACTACATGTCACTGCTTAGTGTTTAGTGATACATATATATATAGAGGTTTTTATTAGGTATAGCTGCAGAACTTTTTGTGATTATTACTATTATTATTTTTGTATGGTCATTGAATTGGAAGTCACTGGCTGGTACAGAGGCTGACCTTAGTTTGACCATAATATCTAGGCACACATTGGTTGTTCTTTTTTAGGATTTGTTGGTTGATTATAATTTAAATATTTGTTTAATTATTTATTATATTTAATTAATTGTGGAGTAATATTTTTTTTCGTGACTGGCCCAATACCAGTACTATCACTTAAGGGTAAAAGCCCGCTTGTAGGATGCTGCGGAAAAATATTTTGTGAACATTGTTGAAGGCCACTGCCAAATGCAGAAAACTTGTTTGTTAGTCAGATGCAATAACTAGGGAGATTGTAAATGCATTTATGTATCACCATGTGTATTGATCTGCACTGACTAACTGAAGAGATTCTGTAAGCTAAGCATCGTGAGCACCATCATTGTCACAGACATACTCTTTTTAATGCTACTACCTTTCAGTGTGCATTTAGACTAGCCCCCCTTATCAGCACTGCAGGAGAAGCCAGAGAAGCTCACTGCCGTTTAAAATATATAGGTGTCACTTAGGTTTACAGAAAATGTTTTTCTTTTAAATTACGTTTTCAAACCATCGAATAGCATACAGGGTTACAGAACATACAAGACTGCACACACAATACACGTGCATGTTTCTATGATAACACCAGGATTAGAGATACCCACTATTGTGATCACCTCCTGGCCCCACAACCCCTTGCGCAGCAAGGTCCTCGTTGCTAGACAATCCTGCATTCTTAACAACTGACACATAAGGGCAGCGATAGTACATATACATATATATATTTTTTACTAGAACATACAGATGAGCTATAGTGGACAGTAACAAGTTGAGGTAGTTCTGCACATATTAGATGACAAAATAATAGCAGTACAGAACACTAGAGCACAAACTCTGATGAGATTTAACAGACCCCAAATGCCATTGATATCGAAAGCGTGGGACTTGTTGGGAATCCCACTCACACAGGGTACTGAGATAAGAGTATCTACATTGCATCTAGTGAGACTGTACCGCACAGCGCGAACCTATAGATCCCCTACCCATAGCCCACACCTTACACTTGAGGGACCACAGTACTCACAGGGCTCCCCCTCTGTGAGGGACACTCAAGACATACCTTTGCAACTACCACTGGTGTTCCCATCAACATCAGATACTACTGAACATCCCTCCACAGAATTAATTCAGTCAGTGGGAAGTGTAGTAAGCGAAAACACTGATCTCACCGACCAGCATTTATTCACATCATCTCCTCCAAGCACCAACTGCCAGGAGAAGCAGGGAGATTCACAAGATACTCACGCCCCACAAGGTTGTGAGCATCACACATTATTTCTGCAGGCACTATACGACCCCAACTTGCCCTGGTTTGAGAGCATCACGCCAAGGAATACAGGAGCAACTGGTACAACAGCCCTCACCAAGTCTCATAGAGCTGTTACAGAGACATCCTTCCACCACGCATTACCCATTAGTGTGAGCATATTTACAAGCCCGCCAGTTAAAAGGGGAATAATATTGTCACATTCACTGCCACAGATTGCTCACCTCAAAGGTAGCTCTAAGAGATGAGCAGACAGCCCACACAAGACTACAGATCACGGTACACATAGAGAACGGTAGTGTTACTGCCCTTTCTGAGGATCTAACCGCATCCTCTGTTCAGGTCTCGCCCCTAACGCATACAGTCATCTGGACACTAATATCAGCCCTGGGAATTGACACAACAAACTTGCAGCAGGTGAGATTGACTATAGCACATAGTGGAGTTACACCCTTACTCCTTTCTACACACAACACAGAAGAAGAATAATGCCAACACCCACAGCAAATTCACCAGCTTATGACACAGATGACATGTATCCAGGACAGTCAGTCAGTCAGTCAAAAAATAACTTTATTTGGTTTTCACAAACCATAAAGCATATAAAACATATTTCATATAAAAAACTTTTTCAGTTCATAAAAATTCTACTTAGTTCCTTTGTGGCACCGAGCCTTCAGTCTTTGCCCATTTTTATAAGTAAGCTTTCTACCCCTATCATAAATTTTATCCCCCTACATATTAAAATCTTTGATGCGGCGCCCATCCAACTTGTCGCCGCCTGACTGCAGGTGCGGATATTTAAATCGTTAAAAACCCTTCTCAGCAGTTTCCTTCTTTCTGATTTCACAGATTCGCAGACACACAGCAGGTGGGTCAAAGTTTCAATGTGATAACCGCATAAACGGCATGCCTTTGTTTGATGCTTATTTTTCCAGGTGGGCGCCAAGTCTAATGAACAATGATCTCCAAATCTGTATGCCATGAATCTCCTTTTCAAAGACAATCGGAAGTGAGCTGCTAGATAGGGTTGCGGTCTTAGCCGTGTGTAAGAATGTATTATGACCCATGCGTGGCGGCGTCTTAGTAATCCCCTTTTATCCTCCACGAAGGATAATGCTTTTGCTTTGTTTTTACAAGCTTTTTTAAATGTAGACTTTTCGATCTTGCTGTTCCAGAGACCATTGATCTCTAATTCTTCCAGTGCTATCTGCAGTTGGTCCCCCACATTTTTGGGATTCTTTGCTCTAGTTGTTGTTTTATTTCCAACCAGCATAAGGTTATCAAGACCGACCTAGAACACTTATCAAATGACCAGGCAGCCATAGGCCATGACGATGTCTAGTCCCAGACATCTCAGATTATTCACAAGACAGTAGACCAGAGAGTACACAGGGCCAGCAGTCCCTGAGCTCCCAAAACTCAGTACTGCAGGGCTCAGCATCAGGAATGCCAGGTCAAATTGAAACGCTATTTACAATAAAATTGACACATGCATCCAACTCCGCAGGCCCCCAGCTGGAACAGGACCAAGAGAGCGATGGGGCCTCTAGCGGTTCACAGTACAGCTCCCAGACTCCACTCCCAAGAACTAACAGCCCAGCCCCCGCATCCATCACTAGGGATCACAATACCACAAGAACTAGACATTATGGCCCATTCCGATCCCCTAGCCAGCAGCATTACAATACACAAACACACTGGAATGAGTGGCAGCCCCTTCACACTGGTCCCAAGCGAAAGGAAGAACACCTGCTACAGTTCAATGAAGTAAAAAGAAATAGCGAACAGTGTCCATCTGAGGTAGTCACTAAGGATAGTGGCAGGTGGAGGACAGAACGCGACCTATGCCAAAGAACGGATAGAGAAGCAGGGGACATGTCACATGAACAGTACTCGAGAAGGCCCACTGGCAATACAGCAACACTCCAGCAACTGTTATTACACGTAGGCAGGGTAGAGGATAGAATGACTGAACTGATGGGTGGCTTGGGCCAATTTAATAAGAAGCAACAACAAGCACTGTTAGAAGGGGCGGTCCCCGAGGTCAGGTTGTCTACCCGACGGCTCCGTGACCCACCTCTCCTGCCAATAATGCCGAGCCTTAATGAGAGGTCCCCACTCGGGAGGACTTCAAGTAATGAATCGTACACACTGAGATCACACCACACTAACGAACGGACACCACACTGTAGGTTTTCAGTAACTTGTTCTTTATGACAGGAAAAGGAATCAATACTCTTATTTACAGGTGATCGAGGGATCGGAAAGTCTCAGGGATTCGGGTAACAGGAAAGCGGGACAGTCTTAGTTGTTTGGCCAGTACAATGCGTACCCTGCGCACAGCTCTCAATCCTACTCACTTCAGGTCAACTCAGTTCATGTTGGTAGCGTCGATGGTCTAGCCAGACTAAGCATGGGCGAATTTTGCGAATCTGGCGTTCGCGAATTTTGCGAATTTGAGAACTCGCAATCCGCAAAATCCGCGAATTCTCGCGAATTTGCGGATTTTTTTTGGGTGTTCGCAATGATTTCTGCCAGTTCGCAAGGATTTCTGCCAGTTCGCGAGGGTTTTGTACCAGTTCGCAATTGCGAACTTACATGTCGGCTCGCAATGGTCACGATCATGTTGTTTCTACGTCTGGTTCATCATCACAGGTTCCCAGCACCCTCTGTTTCACCCCTGCCACCCTCTGTTTCACCCATGCCACCCTCTGGTACATCAATGCCACCCTCTGGTTCATCATCACTGTAGATTATGGGGGGAAAAAGCAAGTACACCAGCCTGCTTCAACTGACATGAATTAATTTGGGGTTGATTTATTAACGTGTCACTGTTTTAAAATTCCAGTCTGGCACCTGCTTCCTTATCTGTAATTTGCTTTCTGTTGCAGTGCAATTTTTTTTCCAGGACCTTTGTGGCCTACTTGTAGCTATTCTATGAGCCTGCTGTGAGGGTCAGAGCAGGGTCATACAATTGTTGCAACCAGCAACTGAACTCTGGAGGGGCCCTTGTCAGGAAGCAGTACAGGGAATGGTTACTATTGATGAGTTTGAACTTTTGAACCTGCTGAATGCTTTCACTATTGCAAAACTCGTTTTTCTGCAGAACAGCACTACAGCAACTGTAATGCCCCAAACAAGCTTATATGAGAAAGTTGATTTCTAATCCAAAAGTTATCCAAAGAAAATCAAAAGGCCTCAAATCCAAAAAAGTGCAGGCAAATGTCAACCTGAGGAGTTATTCTGATAAAAATCATCATTTTCAGAAGGTCTATGCTGCTTGCTAGTAGATTTCTTGTGCAGAATTGCAATTTTTGTAATTTCGCGAGTGCAAGATTGTTTCTGCCCGCCGCACCTACATGTTCGCAATTGCGAACTTACACCGCACGCCGCAAAATTGTATCACCAAGAAAAAAAAATCAGCTGCGTGCGAATTTGCAGATTTTCGGTAAATTCATGAGCGTTCGCGGATTGCGAATTTACCGAAAATCTGCAAAATCCGCGAGCGGAACGGATTTTCCGCCCATGCTTATGCCAGACCAGAGGGTTCCTCGAGCCGCAACAAAGTCAGCAGGGCTCGATCCGGAGGGTAGTTCTTGAGGAGCCGCGACCACGTCAGCAGGGCTTGGGATGTTCGATGCAGATCTTTAAGGTTCAAGACCGAGCCGCAACGAAGTCAGCAGGGCTCAGATGTTCCGGTTCCGTAGATACGATGAAGAGCCGTGACAGCGTCAGCAGGGCTCGAAAAGTTCCAAAGTTCAGGTTTCCCCAAGGGTCAGCCGTGATCAGATCAGCAGGGCTTTCTTGTCCAGGATACAACTGCCCGCTAGTTCTTTGGCGAGCCTTGATATAGTCCGGTGGCCCTTTGATGTCCGGACCCTCGCAGGCGGAGGTCTTTAGGCCTTGGGAGCTGGTCGTTGGTGAGGTCCGGCGGTTGGCCCTTTGATCTCTTTGAGGATGGGTCTGGGAATTCCCAGACGCCCAGCAGGGTTTGAAGCCAGCACTCGGGGAGGCCAGAGGTGTGATCGAAACTGGCTCCCAGGGGATGGCCAGAGGTGTGACCGAAACCAGTCTCTCAGGGGAGGCCGGAGGTGTAATCGAAACTCCCTGTCTTATCTCACTCGGGGAGCCTTCACCCTCCCAGCGGGGGCTGGCGTGTCTGGAGCCTGAGTGTCGCTGGGGCTGGGGGTCATGCTAGGCCCAGGGAGAGGGGATCTCGGGAAGGGAAAATGGCTGCCGGTGGGCCTATGGGGCCATGCAGGGTCTGGCGCGCAGGGCCGGGGAAGAGTACTGGGGTATGCCGGGGCTGGTCGTCGGCGTTTGGGCGGACATGGACAAGATGACCAGGGGTTTCTGGGTGCGGGGCTGAACTAATGGGGCGCTGAGGATCGGGGGGAACCACGCCACGAGGCCAGGTCCAACAAGCACTCAATGAATTAGCGGGTGCTGCAAGCCTAGCAGGGTCACACAGTGGTGGGGTCCCAACTATCATGCCACAGCAAGTGCCATGGATAAACTTACATCAGGAAGCCCAAAGTGCGGCCACACCACAGAGCAACACAGCAGCTTCTCTCACAGCCAACTACTTATGTGTACCCCAAGCTCTGTCTACAGTCATTAATAATAATGCTCAGGTAACACCCCACCTACGCCTGTACCTCAGGCATCACCTCCAGTAGTTACACCACGTAGGCTAGAAACACCACAGCTAGACCTAGACAATTTGGACCTGCCAAATGTGCTTGAAAAAGCAGAAAATAGGTGGAGTAGACAGAAAAGAACAGAGATAGAAAATGTAACAGTGTTAGGTAACGAAGGGCGTCGGAGGACATCTCAAAGGAATATGATGTATCAGGTACAGCACATCTGCGCACCACCAGATCTAGAGCACTGCACCACATTGCCCTTAACAGGCCAAGACCGCCATTGACCAATTGTCTGACGCCAATTGAGATAGTAGTACTTGGAGAAGGGTCAGACTATTATGTCGATCCACTCTCAGATAACTTGGCAGGCTGGACAGAAGCTAATGCACCTCAAATGAATGTCTGGCCCCGAGATGGATCTTTTGAGCCAGAGGAAATGGCCACTGCTGAAGAAAGTATATTGCAGGAGGCAGGAGATGACGATTGGAACTACACCTACATGCGCCAAGGCCTAAGGGTCTGGCAGAAATACGCACGCAGGTACGGTCACTCAAGACCCACAGAGGTATCACACCAAATGCCCCTGCTCTCCGAAGAGGTCAATGACCCCCCATCTCGGTCACTTGGTACCTAACGGACAAAGAAAATATGAAAAATGAACTCCCACCCCTCACAGAGGGTGCGGGAAAGTGGATACAAGCCTTTGAAAATAACACTACAGGTGTGTCATTGGCTATTTGGGATGTGAAAATTCTGATCACCTCCCTGATTGGAGAGGATGCAGAGGATATGTTTTTATGCATCGACACAAGACTTTCCACCACTAATTCAGAATTAGATGGTGATCCTTTCAATAAAATAAAATAAGATCAGCGCTATGGAACGAACTGCGCCGGAAGTTTCCAGATGTCTCAGACATTGGATCTCTAATGACACAAACAAGGCAATTAGCTATTGAGAACACAGCTGCTAAACCAGAACAGCAAAAATTTTAAAAAAGAGAGACTCTTGATGCAGTTATGGTAGCTACACAAGTGAGTCAAGCGACTACTGTCACTAATTTTTCACAAGGTGCCTTAAATGTACTAGGGGGTAACACACAGGTAACAACACATCACATACAACAACAGCTACCTCAGCAACACATGCCTGTGTACCAAATGGTGCCCCAGACTCAAGTTAGGACAGCCCACAGATAACTCTAGTGTGTCTCTTGTTGTCATGTCTCACAAACATTAGAGAGGACCCAGTTGCGCATGTCATGATTAACAACACATATAGTTTCTTGATTGACACAGGTGCTACATTCTCCTGTATCAAGGAGGGGGCACAGCCCATCTCCAACAAAAGCACAAACACACTAGATTTCTCTGGAGCAATAACAAAGGTCCCTTTCACCGAGCCAGTACCAATAGAAATAGGAGGTAAATGTATTCAACAGCATCTACTTTACGCAACACAGTCCTCAGAAAATATCTTGGGACGTGATCTCATAGCCAAATTAAATATGAGAATATATTTCAGTGAGAACGAAACAATGACTTTCTCCATTCCTGATACACCACCGACCAGAATGATGGCTGTCAAACAAAAATTCCTCACGTTATACCGTATTTTTCGATCGTAGGCCTGAAGACTGCCCTCTTCAGTGTCCCATTGCACGCTGACAGCCAGTATTTATTCGGATTTTCATTTTTGAAATAGGCAGTTCACATATAAAAGGTTACATCAAAAGTACTGTGAGTCTCCCAGTGTGTTCAACAGAGCTGTCAAAGATGACTTGTCAAACTTCCTATGTGGAAGCACTCTGCTACAATATGATGATGACAAATATACTCCTCTGTAGCACCACAGAGCAAGAGTGCCGGCAGGTTACAATTGCTCTGCCTTACAGACAGTACAGTCTACTTTGTTGATGGTTCTTCTACCATTGATCAAGAGACAGGAGTAAGATACACAGGTGTCAACAGTATTCCCCTAATCCAGCTATAAAAAAACAGTCGCATCAACAATACCAAGGCCCAAGGTTCCTTTAGAGAGCTCCACATTGACTATGTAGACATGACTAACAGATGCCAGAATTACCGATACCTCATTGTGGTGGTGTGTTCTTTTTCACGGTGGATTAAAGCTGGACCATGTGTCCATTGTGACACAAAGGCTGCAGCTACCTTCCTGCTTTGTGAAGTCATAGGTCACTGGAGATTACTGGATGCCATTCGCAGTGACTCGCAGTGACAGTGGCAGCCATTTTTCAAACGCCATTTTTTGACACAATTGCAACAATGTTGGGAGTAAAACATAAGTTGACTTCAGCCTATCACCCCCAAAGCAATGGTATTTGTGAGCACCTCAACGGCCTGTTCAAAGCCAAGATCAGTAAGATAAGTGCCCAATTGGAAAGAAATGGCTATACTACCTTTCCATCGCTTTGTTTACACTTACAAACACTCCCAGTTCTGATCATCACCTCACACCTCACCAGCTTGTCACTGACAGATCAATGAATATGGTTGTTCTCTCCACCAGACTTAAAACAAGATGCTGAGCCTTCTTCTGATAGTGTGAAAGATGAATTGTTTGGTCATTTATGTGCCCTAATGCGTGCTTCAAAGTTCCTTTCCAATCAGATATCAAGGACAAAGAACAAGGGTCCTACTTCTAATGAACTTCCACCTATCTACCTTGGGACACACATCTTTGTAAAGGAAGCAGTCCGGAAGAGAAGAGACCTCAAATTCAACGAGCACTTGCAAATTGACTTTTTACCCACGGCTGTCCGAATAGCCAAAAAGGAATGGATTCATCGAAGCCACGTGAGGATCCACCCGGCACCATCCGAGATCTGAACATTGACCGAAAAGAAGGTATCATGTACCACCCGACTATCCAAGAACGAGAGTATGGAGATCGTATGATGGTCTTCGGACTGAGAAGCAGCAACAGAACCACCCTCCATGTCAGTGAAAAAGATATGTACAATTGCAATTATTTTATTTTTTATGTTTGTAGCTTCAGTAGCCATATTCCACTGGTTAGCAGTGCGATTAGAGAAAGAAAAAAGAGCTACCAGCGACCTTAAAACTGTCACAACCACAGGGCACCCCATGCCCAAGACACTTCCTGGTAACAAGCAAACTGGGATAAGCACCAGCAGTAGCTATGACACCTATGCACCACCCACCTTGACACCTTCCTCACCCCAAGCAGACCCCACAGAATGGGACATGGTACCTGATCTCACCCTGAATACCCCTTTGACAGGTACCCCTAAACGTGCCTGCCAAAATAAACGAAGTGTCAGAGATAAAATGGGTCGCGAGTAAGTGCTAGTTAGATATACATCGTGTACCCAACGTAGGGAAGAACAGGCTTTGCAAATTTCAGACTGGGTCAGTAATCTCCAAAACACAGTTGTTAACACCTTTGACCAGCACTCTATGCCTGGTTTCCACTCCAAGCGCCCTAGTAAGACAGCAGAGGATAATGGGTTTCACAACCCTCTGTTAGACAACAAGTGGTACAGAGACATGAGGGAGGTTGGAAGAAAAGTCACAAATGAGTCCTGCTTTGTATGTTCACACATTCCTCACGATGTAGGCGCAGATAAATTGCTCTTTCCCAAAGAAGTCACCCCGCCCACCGCCAAATGTCTTTTACACCTGTTTTTTTGCCACATACATGGTCAGATACAGCTCCACTCAGCCAAAATAGATGATGCATTTGTAAATACCACAGAGTGGGATGACAAGTATGTAACATTTACGGTCATCACTAATCCATTGGAAATTGAAAGGAGAATGGAGTTTTACTGTGATCTGAAAGTACCTGCCGACATAATGCAGGTTTGGGAACATCACTATAAGATACTAGGGTACTTCATCTTCCCAACGCCCCCATCGAAATGCCACTCACCTGAACATCAACGAGCTAACCATACACATGACACATGCCCTTGTCAGTGGAGACCAATTCTGCACCTGAAGGCCAATATTTATTTCAACAGCAAGTGGAATGGTCCACATGACTTAATATGTAAGGCAGCCTTCTTAGGTAGCCCAATTGTAGGACAAGAGCACAAACATTATTTCAATGAGGATATTGAGAGGGAGTGTGCTGAGATATGGGCACAGGAAACTAGAAGATACACCTTCAATGAGGGTACACCATACAAACCAAAAAGAGCATACAAGCTAAAGTCTCCTCTCCTTTGCTTCCTAGGTAACGGAACAGTTCCTGTGGGTCGAAATACTAATTGCAGTAACACACTTTTTAATTCAGACCTTAAGTACGGCACCTCCAGCCTCATGGACAACTATTGGGCCTGCAGAGATCACATCTATCTGCAGCTGCCTCCTCAATGGCAAGGACTTTGTTCCATTGTGACGATGCATGAACTGGATCTGGTTGTTCCAGCAGCAAACATTTTTCACATTCATACCCACCCAATGACAGATGTTGTCACTCTGCTCCACCACCAGAAAAAGAAAGTCAAGAAGTATTTCTCACATCACCCATTTCAGGACATTCCACAAGAATTCTGAATCTTCAACGATGCTGAACTTTTCTTCGGGGGTGTTCTCCCCCTGTTCCAGACCAAAGCTAATGGTCGCTGGCTCCAAGTGACCAGGTACGAGCTGATGCAGCTTGTCAACAACAGCCGTGATGGGTTCAAAGCCATGAAAGAAGAACTACGACCTTTGAGACTCATGGTTCTGGAACACCGCTATGTTCTGGACCAGCTAACTGCGATGAATAGTGGCGGATGCGCAAAAGTGGGAAAGTCGTCCTGCTGTGCCTTCATGTTAGCCACTGATGCGGACAGTGGAACACTTACAAAGGCTATAAAGGACTTGGAAAATTTTGGGAGACAGATGCCTGAGGAGGGAGGTGCAAAAGCAGACCTTTTTGATAATTGGTCCAACTTGGACTGGATGCCTTCATGGCTGTCTGCAGTACTGACATTTTTAATGCCAATATTAAACATGCTGTTGATGCTGTATTTTGGGACACAGATTATGCTGTATTGTGTTAAGAGATTGAGGTTTTAGGTAGTTGAGATGAACTATGAAGAGTCAGGAGAATACACAGGAATACGCACGGGACAAGGGGACGGGGAAGAGTTAGCAATGTTAAACATAGTAGAGCTTACCATCCCTGACTATCGCACATCACAGGTTCCTCTGGATAGTAACTACCAGGCCAAGGTTCATAGTGGCCCACCACTTCCCTTAGGGAGAAACTTGGTACATCCTTATGAGACAATGTGTGACATATCAGGGGCACCACATGAAGATTTATGAGCTGCACTGAACACCGAAGAGTCGTTTCTTCATGACTAACCATGGCCACTACCTCCGGCACAGGCTAAAAATGCGGATCAAATGATGTTCAATGTTGTTCAATAATATGAACAAGAGGAGGGACTAAGAGAGGGGAAGATTTTACTATATAAATATCCTGGGACGTACTTATCACTTAGCTAGCATGAACCCCTGTGTAGGCCCTACTGTTTAGCATTGTAGGCCTTGGTTACATTGGCCAGAGTACTGCCATTTTGTAGTACTGCCATTTTGTGTTAAGAAACAGAAAGCAGGTCTGACCAAGACTTCACCCAGCCCCACTTGTCTGCGAAGCTTCTCCTCCTGTTTTAGAGCCCCCCCCCAGCTTGTGTGCTAAAGGTCAACTTCCATCCAATTCTTTTGACATTCTTTTGACATGACAGAAGGCCACATCCTCTAACTGTATTTGAGAAAAGAGGAACTTAGCCCCTCAGCCCAGCCATGCAGCTGTGATGGGCGTCGTAACAGGATATACAGATGGTACATCCTCACATAATATGTACTGTAAGGCGCTTTTCTGTTAAACTACAACTAAAGCTAATTTACGGTAAGCCTCAAGTCAACAAGGCATGACCTTTGGCCTAGCATAAAGTACCATGTTTGCGGGAAAGGGCTGCTTTTTTAACATATGGATGGGAAGGGTACGGAACATACCATAAATGACACAGTGAGAATAAATAGCACGAGGTTGCGCAAGATGGTGTTACCATAAGACCCCTCACCATCTTAAAGAGTATAAAAGGGAGGTTCACAAAGACATCTTTGAATTACTCCTTGTAAGTGAGTTCTTCCCAAGGGTTATTTGAGAACCCTTGTATTAGTACATGTACTTTAATTTTGATGCTTTATGCTATATTCTGTCTTATGAAATGTTACATTTGAAATGTTGTCTTTGCTATATATTCTGTTAACCTTGCTTTTTCCTCATTATATTTGAAGTGTTTATATTGTATTTTCAGGATTTCTCACTTATAGGCAGATGTGAGTATTCCCCGATAAAATGTGCCTTGCTTTTTGAATGTATTCTACTTATAAATGCGTCTTTAAGCTTTTAAGGTATAGGCTCTCTCTCTGACTGTTTAAAACTGTCATTCAGTAAATGATATCTCAAACACGTGGCTATCTGAGAATGCAGGGCCGTGGATCCAGAACTCTGTGATTTTTATGCCTTTATATTAATGTTTCTAGAAGTCGCATCTTCTTAATAAAACTGTTAACCTTTCAGCTTCAGTTTCCACGGCTCACATATCCGGTACAAATTAAGGTGCTCCTTTGTCCCTAGTTCTCTCTCACGATCTTCCAAGCGCAGGCTTCAGAGCCACTGCGCCCAGCCCCCTGACCCCTTCTGCCCGTAATAAATCTCGCTCCAACAATATATACACACACACAATATATATATATATATATATATATATATATATATATATATTACCTACTGGCGATAGCCAGTAGGTATATATAGTTAGGATTTTTTCTCTATGGAACTTTTGAAAATTCTATGTCTAATAACTTTGGCGTTTGTAGACGGAATTGGCTGAAATTGTCAGGAAAATGGCACATTTTGTTTCTGAGCAGCCCCTGAAAATTTGGGGGGTTCCGTCAAGGGGGGGCCGAGAAAAAAGGGGGGTCCCAAAACGCGTTTTTCCCATTCATTTTTCCATAGGGCCTTTGGCCTCACTTTTAGCTCGAACGGCTGAATGGATTTACACAAAACTTGGCAAAATTATAGGGACTGTTAGCCCGATGTGCCTTTGCTGGGTCTAAATATATGTGCTCCAGTGGATTTTGAGAAATTAACGTTTAAAAAAACAGATATATCTGTGACAGCTTCCCAGATAGCGCACCAGATCGCGTACTTTTCGCGTAACGGAGCTTTGCGTAGCGAAGCTGATTGGCTCTCCGGTGTCTGTCAACATTCTAAACAGTCCGGTGCGGCCGCCATCTTGTCTCTCGGTAGGATCGAGAGACAAGAGGAGGAGAAAAACGAAGGGGGAATTTAATGAAAGGGGGCAAGGTAGATCCCTCTTGACCCCCTAGGAATGATGTTGGGGTTATTAAAGGGTCCCGTGGGGCAAATAATAAAAATTTGATTTTTCGTGGTAGAAGCTCTTCTCGGTTCGCGAACCGGGTCGCAAACTGGTAGCGAAACGTGAATTCGCCATTTTGTGTTTCGATTTAATTAAATTACTAGGTATAAGGGGGTACGGGAGACGTATCCTGACCCCTTATGTTTTCTGAGAGTGGCTGAGGAGGCTCATATATGTTGATACATGTCTTCCAGCGGCTGTGCGTGAGCGTTTTTTTTTTTTTTGCTGCGTGACATCTGTTAACGTTCGATTCGATGGAAATCAGGAACTGTTGACCGCCATTTTGTCACTGCGAGTAAATATTTTGTTAAAAATAATTGTTATAAATTAATCCTTATTGATAAACATTGTCTGCGCCATCTTGCCTTTTTTGCAATGCCACACTTTTGTTGAGCACGGCAGCCATTTTAGATGCCTTGACCAGACCCACTCTCTGCACGCCGCCGATCCTCAGCATGGCTCCCCACCCTCGCAAGCATCTCCCCCACGCACTGGTCACCCCCGCTCTCTCTCTCATGCATGGGCCAGAAACCTCCTCCCATCTGCGCTGTTCTTCTCTGAGAATCACACCCTGTGCCCGCCCGACACCTCCCTTTCACCCTATTCACTACCGCACCCTCTGACACTCCTCTTCCTCTGTGTCCGATTGTCCAGGCCGGTCCCAGGCTATCACCTAGCCCTGCAGATGTAGTTTATGGCCCCAGCTGTAGAGAATCACCCCTCTTCAAAGGAGTTACAGTAGATCAAGGAAAAACGGCGTGGGGCGTCCCGGGGGGTGCGGGGGGAGGCCTCGACAGTAGCGGTCTGTTGTGCAAATAGTCCCAAGGCAGCAGAACGCGCTGAGATGTGGATGGCACCCAGGTGATGTCCAGTAAGTTGCCGCACTGGTTTTGGCATCCTACAATGCTGCTCCGAAAAACGGCGTGGGGTGCCCCGGGGGGTGGGAGGCGGCGTGAACGGGCCTCCCCAGGTGGAGGCTCGTCTGCTGTACTGGGGCGCCCCTTTACCGTTTCAGTTGCCATTCCGCCCGCTTTTACTACACTGTGCCTCATCCTCCATTCATCAGTTTATCGCCCGCTCTTGCGGCTACAGCGTCTTGCTCACCATGTAGTTGAGTTGCGCCCACTCTTGCGGTGCAGCGATAGGCGGCTGCCACAGGACTCTTAAAATGGCGGACGGCTCTTCGGATTTGGGCCTGGTCCACTAAAATGGCCCTGGGACACCTTGGAACTCGGATGTCCCCTGAGCCTTGAAGATTTTACAAAAGTCTTGGGGGCCCCCGACTCCTGCAGGCTTCCGGTGGGGAGCGGCTGCCATGATTGCTCGCGGAATGACCACGACGGAGCCACGAGATGGTGGTGCTCTCATGCTGACGCCAGCTTCAGTCTGAAACATCCAGAAACAAGGTGGGGCTTTCATCGTTTGGGAAAAAAAAATGTTTTAATCCAGGTCATATGATCAAGCCTTCCATCATTAGGAAACCAAAAGTAAAATGAACCAATGAAAAGTTTTATAAACAAGTCACATGACCTGTTATGCGTACGTTACGCGCTGCTATAAAAAGCGTAGAAAATCCGTTGGCACGTGAGGCGGCGTCAGTAGCGGACCGATGTGCGAATAGGCCGAAGGCAGCACAACGCGCCAAGATCCGGATGGCACCGAGGTGGTGTTCAGCAAGTTGCCGCACTGGTGTGGCCATCCTACAATGCTGCGCCGAAAGTCGGCGTGGGGTGCCCCGTTGGCCTGTGAGGTCGCGTCAGTCAGTTGGGGCTGTTTGAGGATCTGACTGCATTGGAAAGCAATGTGATGCTGTGCGTCGCCCCCAAGATGGAGGCTCCTCGGCTGCAGTGGGGCGCCCCTTGGTGTTTCACTCGCTATCCAGCTGAGTTGCGTCCGCACTTGCGGCTACAGTAGGCCGAAGGCAGCACAACGCGCCGAGATCTGGATGGCACCGAGGTGGTGTCTAGCAAGTTGCCGCACTGGTGTGGCCATCCTACAATGCTGCGCCGAAAGTCGGCGTGGGGTGCCCCGTTGGCCTATGAGGTGGTGTCAGTAGCGGACCGATGTGTGAATAGGCCGGAACCAGCACAAGGCGCCAAGATCCGGATGGCACGGAGGTGGTGTCATAGTTGAGAGTTCTGAGCAGCGCTTGTAACACTGTCTAAAGATTATTTGCACCTGCTGCAGCTTCACTATTGCCCTGGTGTGGCCAAAGATCGCCCATGACATAGGCGGCCGGCTCCCGGGGTCCGGCGGAACTTTTTTCCTTTTCCTTTCTGCATCTTGTCCCACAATCCGTTTGACCTGAAGACACGACCAGGTCCCTGAATGTGTGCAGGGGGACGCTATTGATTGAATCAAAATGGCGGCTTCACACAAAGCTGACTCAAGCGTTGCTGCTGATGACAAAAACTGGTTTTCAGTTTGTACATTCTTCAGGATTTTTCCATCCAAGGCTGGTTGAGAGTTTGTAGAACAATGGCTTCAGATCTTGCCCTCCCCTCTTTTGACTGATGGTTCTTGTTGCCTATCTTTTCTGTTGTCATTTAACTGAACCTCTTTTGACTGCCGAAAGGGGTTCTGGTCCGACCGCTGGTTGGTGGAGACATTTTGACTATATCCTGGACCTGCCCGGCCTCGCCCAAAATCGCGCCGGTATAAATGGGGCTCGTAACTCCTTGTTGTGTCCTGGTTGCTCAACCTTGATATCACGAGATACGTATGCAGTTTTGAAGCACATGGCGGGCGGGGAGGAGAATTGATTGAATATTTCGACATCCTTATTGTTCTGATGTGTTATTGATTACTGTGCTATTGAAAGTTCGAATTAACGTCACCCATGGTACTTGCCCGCAAATGTATATCTAGAAAATTTTATTGTAAGTGGCCCTGTCGTATTTTAATTACAAAATGTACGTCCACCGATTCCGCAACTGTTAGACACCTTAGTTCTTGCAACCTAATGGCCCGCTCGTTACGTTCCTCTACAGTGTAAATGTCTCCTCATCATATACGATTCCAGTTTGCTCCGTGGCCGGCCCACGTGGTTATATGCCCGTATTTGTATACTGACATTTTCACAATAAAGGTTTTTAAAACAAAACATGGTAGTAGTATTTACATTGGTAAAGTTTTTAATTTTAGTCACTGTTTTCGAATCAGTAAAAGGCAAGTGAAATAAAGCAGTCCAATTACATGACGGATAAAAGGTATAATACGCAGGAACGCAGTAAAGATAAATGGTCAAGGGCTGTTGTGTTTTCTACTCCTGCAACATAAAGTGATCGATAAGAATCTGATATTCAGGCGTATCGGCGACTAAGACAGCAGGCCGAGCATCTTTTGCTCAACGGCTCCGTCATGGGACGAAGAAACGCCCTTTTGCTAGAAAAAGGAATATATTTTACTTGCAGGACAGTTGTAAATTTTCCGGGAAAGTACATTAGCCTGGAACATTATAACATATATGTTTAAGAAAAAAGAATCTTCGAAAGCAATAAAAAGCGTAATTTTTAGGTCATATGACCAAGCCTTTCATCATTAGAATAACAAAAGTAAAATGAACCAATGAAAAGTTTTATTAACAAGTCACATGACCTGTTATGCTTACGTTACGCGCTGCGCGCCGCGCCCCGGATCGCTTCCGGGAAGCTGCGCTTCGCGCACCGGAGCACTTCTGGGTGCGCTAACGCGGCGTGTCATATAACGCATTACGCGACAACGTAGGTCCAGAATATAGTCAAAATGTCTCCACCAACCAGCGGTCGGAACACAACCCCTTTCAGCAGTCTAAAAAGTTCTGTTAAATGACAACAGAAGGGACAGGCAACAAGAACCATCAGTCAAAGAGGGGAGGGCAAGTTCTTCCCTACCGGTTCACGTTGGGGCGCTACCGGAACTGATCGAATTGGTAGTCTACAGTGTTTCTGGATGTTTCAGACTGAAGCTGGCGTCAGCATGTTGTAACTGTTATAATTGCTATTATGCACAGCATGAGAGCACCACCATCTCGTAGCTCAGTAGTGGCCATTCCACGAGCAATCATGGCAGCCGCTCCCCACCAGAAGCCTGCGGGAGTCGGGGGCCCCCAAGACTTTTGTAGAATCTTCAAGGCTCAGTGGACGCTTTCGAGAATGGGGCCCAAGCCCTAGCAGACAAGCGTCCGAGTTCCAAGGTGTCCCAGGGCCATTTTAGTGGACCACGCCCAAATCTGAAGAGCCGGCCGCCATTTTGAGAGTCCTGTGGCAGCCGCCTATCGCTGCATCGCAAGAGCGGGAGCAACTCAACTATATGGTGAGCGAGACGCTGTAGTCGCAAGAGCGGGCGGTAAACAGCTGAATGGCGGAAGAGGCACAGTGTAGCAAAAGCGGGCGGAATGGCAACTGAAACGGTAAAGGGGCGCCCTACTACAGCGTGTCTTCAGGTCAAACGGATTGTGGGACAAGGTCCAGAATAGAAGAGTCATCAAAAGGCAAAAAGTTCCGCCGGACCCCGGGAGTCGGCCGCCAATGTCGGGGGCGATCTTAGGCCACACCAGTGCAACACGACTTGGGGAGGGGGCAGGAGCCAAGCGCCCCCTCCCAGTCCGCGCCACCACACCGTATGTTGAAAATCTGAAGCCATCAATCTACCAACTCTCAACCAGCCTTGGATGGAAAAATCTTGAAGAATGTACAAACTGAAAACCAGTTTTTGTCTGCATAGCATCAGCAGCAACGCTTGCTATCAGAGTGCATGAGTTTCATGCTCGATCGATTGAGCTAGCCGGATCAGGCAACAAAAAGTATAAAATAGTTATGTAAATAGTTATTTAATAAAATGTTTTACCCTGTTACTTTGCTGGTGTGTTGTATATATTTATAATATTTGCATAGAGTTTATCGTTATTTTGGGCGGGGTGGGTGGCGGAGCCGAGCTGTCTTGCAGCCATCATGGTGTGGAGCTCAGTTCATCTCACTAGTTTCGTATTTCTCATGAAGGGTTGTTCCTAATGTTTCTATTTTAGCGAGGTCAAAAAGAGATCCCATTAGTGGCCTACTGATTTTGCTCGATTACTTTTGTTTTTTTACACGATTTTTCACTATCTGCAAAGGCTAAACAGAGCATTACGACTTTGTGCTTGTTTGTAAATAGAGAATGAACCAAAGAGAATCAATTCTAAAACAGTAAATGCTTGGATAACAATCAATCAAATGGAGAGACAAGCAGGACGACGGATTACAACGGGGGCAAAGGCCTGCGTTAACTACCCTTCACTATCTGCAAAGAGAGAGTACTACTAAGAGAAAAGAGGGGGGGGGGCAGCGTTCAAAGCACATCAGCGTGCATAAACACGAAAATGTTTTTACCTATCACGTACTTGACATTTGACAGCTTTTGATATTTGCTATTAAAAAACCATTGAAATTCACTGAAAAAACCATAGGTTTTAGCACATATATAGTTAGGGATTAGCATTTACAAAACCTTAATTTACTCGCACAAAACCATGGAAATTTGCATATATAGTTAGATGCAATAACTATATATCGCGCACCCGCAACCCACTGCTGATGATGTCACATATTACATCATTCATGACATGGTCAGTGACATCACTGATGACATCTCAAATGACATCACTGATGACATCTCAAATGACATCACTGATGACATCTCAAATGACAACATCCAGTGACTGTATGTTTCTGTAAAGTTAAAATATGTCTTACATATTGAAGAATGAGTGGATGTATAAGTGTTTGGATGAAGGATTTAGTAGGTGCATGACTGACTGTATGAGAGAATGATTAAATGTGTCTCACTGAGTGTATGGGTTAGTGACTAAACTGTCTTAATTTGTGCATCATTATTACTGTAGTTCTGTAAACTGCTGCATGTGTTGATCAGTAGCTATATGAGTAACTATATGGGTTATTGATTGGTTGCCCAAATATTTGTATGGGAGAGTGAGTGTGTGTGTGGGGGTGGCTGGGAGGTGTGTGACTCTGTGCATAGATGTGTGAGCAGTTGATTCAGTAGATGTATGGGTTCAAAAGTGCATGTGGAAACAGCTGTATGGGCGATTGACTATCTGCATGAGTGCATTGGTGAGTAATTGGATTTCTCAGTGCTACATGTCAAAGTAAGTACATATGTAAAACACAGTACATGTAAGAGTTGACATATATAAATAACTGTGCATAAGAGCCAGTGAATGTGTGAGTGGCTGTATGGATCATTGTGAACTTGTATCAGGGATTGTATAAGAGAGTAAATATGTGTTAGTATATGTTTGATTAAGTAAGGTGTGTATAACTGTATAGTTGAGGAAATGGAGGTGTGATTGATTCTTTGCATGACTGACTAGGTGTGTGAGTAACTCCATGGATGAGTGACAGTCTGTGAGAGTCTGTTTACACTGATTGTATCTAAGGTTATATTAGAGTCTGTAGAGGTTGATCGTATTATCACATGAATGATATCATCAGTGATGTGATCAGTAATGACAAATGAGATGTTATCAGTGATTTTATCAGTGATGTCATCAGTGATGTCATTTGAGATGTCATCAGTGATGTCATTTGAGATGTCATCAGTGATGTCACTGACCATGTCATGAATGATGTAATATGTGACATCATCAGCAGTGGGTTGCGGGTGCGCGATATATAGTTATTGCATCTAACTATATATGCGAATTTCTATGGTTTTGTGCGAGTAAATTAAGGTTTTGTAAATGCTAATCCCTAACTATATATGGGCTAAAACCTATGTTTTTTTCAGTGAATATATATATATATATATATATATATATATATATATATATATATATATATTCACTGAAAAAACCATAGGTTAGAGACCATACATAGTTAGCTGGACATTTTATTGATATAAAACCAATGAAATTCCATATATAGTTAGTTGCACTAACTATATATTTTGCGCATCCGCAATCCAATGCTGATGATGTCACATATTACATCATTCATGACATGGTCAGTGACATCACTGATGACATCACTGATGACATCTCAAATGACATCACTGATGACATCACTGATGAAATCTCATTTGACATCAATGATCACACCACTGATGATATACTTCATGTGATAATACAATGCACCTCCTCACACTCTAATATAACCTCTGTTACACCTAGTGTTAAATACAGAGTATCATTTTTGAAACCATTGACACACCAATACCAGTTACTACAAATGCACTCACTGATTCCTACGTCTACACACACATTCACTCATTCACCCATACAATCACTCGTATATACAGTCACTCATTATTACAACACTATAATATGCACTCATACACCTATGCAGACACTCACACACTGCCACTCATCCATGGAGTTACTCACACACCTAGTCAGTCCTGTAAAGAATCAATCACACTTTGATTTCTTCATCTATACAGTTAAACACAGAACAGCTTAATTTTCACTCATATACTAACACATACTTACTCACTTATACAATCAAATCCTTCATCCATACTCTTATACATCCACTCATTCTTCAATATGTAAAACATATTTAAACTTTAAAAAAACACACAGACACTGGATGATGTCACCAGTGATGTCATCAGTGATGTCATTTGAGATGTCATCAGTGATGTCATCAGTGATGTCACTGACCATGTCATGAATGATGTAATATGTGACATCATCAGCATTGGATTGCGGATGCGCGAAATATATAGTTAGTGCAACTAACTATATATGGAATTTCATTGGTTTTATATCAATAAAATGTCCAGCTAACGATATATGGTCTCTAACCTATGGTTTATTCAGTGAATTTTCAAGGTTTTGTAAATGCTAATTCCTAACTATATATGGTCTATAACCTATGGTTTTTTCAGTGAATATATATATATACTCTGGGCGTTGTGGTTGGAAGCAGTTGTTTTCTTTCTTCGAGGCATGCCGCGTAATCATTTGCTCCCGTGAGGAGCGTACCGCACCGCAGCCCCTGGACGCTGGTTATTTTCTCTTGTCCGTGTTTCTGGAATCGAGGTGACCGGAGACGCAAAACCGGATTACCTGTAGATATTCAGCCAATGTAGGAGATACGACTGATTGTTCAGTAGAAGAGTGTGCCCGGCGAGGACCTAAGCATTGTCTTGGCGTCCAACATCGTTGTTAAAGAACTTTTTTTACCCACACGAGTGCGTCATCGCCTCAGACGCGTTGCGCAGCCGCGATGCAGCGGTGGTCGAACTGTTCAACGATTTCCCGACTGGGGGGTCTGAAACAGTGGTACAACATACTGTTACACACCAAGGATATAATAATGCACGTGATTTAATTAAAAAATTGGAAAAGCTCATGCGTTCAGAACAAGCTAAGTGGTGGGAGCAGAAGTCCCTATCTCGATATTTGGAGGTAGGCAGAATCCCGAGAGGCCTAAGTATCACTCTGGCCCCTAGTTATGAAAGTCCGGACCCTGATATGCTTGCGGAGTGGGCCGAATGTAATTTAGAGTCCTCCAGCAGGCTGGTCCGTATCCTAGTAAAATACGCTGAAAGCGACAGGATCAAACTACAAGCCAAGGTGGATGAACTGAATATTGAAATAGCCAAATTGGATGTTACAGAAAATATCAAAAAGATGAGGAGTGACATGCTTATAAAACTGCAAAAAGATGAAGAAACCATTAAAACGCGCAAAGCCTACATATGGCCGGGATGCCCGCCACCCCCTCCCAACACCAATTCCCCAATGTGAGGAGACAGACACAGGTTAGAGCTTTTGGAAGGCGGGGGGGAGTTACCCCCCCGGCCGTATTTATTAAAATATGAAACAAAATTTAAAACATTAAATTAAAACGTTTCATGAATTAGGTACAATTTTACTTTCATTACATTTGGATGAAGACATGTTCTTTGGCTAACCTTAACAGATCTCTAATACAAAGGTTTCCTAGCCGAGTCTAGCATCCTGCAAATGCATACATTCTAAATTAAAATTGTACATCCTAGCATTGAGGGCCAACGGCAAGGTCTTAACCGGTGTCAGATCCCTACTACCAAACTCCCGCCCTCACGTTGTGAGTGGCGCATGCGCAGAGGACTTTACCCTCGTTGCCAACTGTAACTTCCCTTGTCGTGGGGGCCCCCTTTCACTCGACGCCATCTTAAAGGTCGTCCAGTTCCCGTGTGAGGTATCTGTAAGAAGGACAGCGTGGACTCCCCCCCTTTCCCACACTCTCTTCCGCCGGAGCGGATATCCGGCCCCCGGGAAATTCGTAGGAGGGGCATCTAGCCATCTCCACCCTGGGAGGGGCCTATGGCCGTCTCCCCCTAGGCGACCCATCTGTAGTGGGTGCCACCTCCCCGTGGGAGGGGCCAATGGCCGCCTCCCCCCGGGCGCTCCCATCCATTCTGGGTGGCGCCCCCCTAGGGACCTTGAAATTACTGCTCACCGATCATGACCTTACCGCCCGACCAAAAATATAAATACGACAGTTGTTTTACCTACTAAGGAAAGAAAATTACGCCTAATCTGAAACAGCTTGATGATTCATCAACTTTATATTTCTAAAAAGGGGGAAAAAAGTCCTAAAGCAAAAGACAATTTTATTATCTATACACTTTTTTACTTCTCTACAAAGGAAAAAAAGGCCTATACACAATCCAAGGCATGCATCAATGCTGAAAACTTTGACTGCATCTCTTTAATACATTCAGATAACATCAACAATTACTTTATTCAAAAAGCCATTGCAAGAGGGGCTGGTGGGTGGGTCAAAATTTCCGCTTGTTCCGTCGAGGGCTCACGAGCAACGAGTGGTGCAGCCTTCAGAGCACTGGAACAAGAGGACGCTTCTTTGGATTCCTGCTCTATTTATCCGTCTGCCGGAGGGCGGGGACCCTCCTCAGGTACGCCCCCTGGGCGCGGTCTTCCGGGCGGGTGTCTAGGACAACCCCTTCTGGGCGGGAAGGGCGTGCTCCGGCTACGCCGCTTTGGGCATACCAGCCGAACCACGCCCCCCGCCCAAAATGGTTTCCCGGGGGGATCGGGGCACCCATCCATACGTTCGGGGGGACCGAGTGGTCTTCCCTTTCCATATGGCCGGGATGCCCGCCACCCCCTCCCAACACCAATTCCCCAATGGGAGGAGACAGACACAGGTTAGAGCTTTTGGAAGGCGGGGGGGAGTTACCCCCCGGCCGTATTTATTAAAATATGAAACAAAATTTAAAACATTAAATTAAAACGTTTCATGAATTATGTACAATTTTACTTTCATTACATTTGGATGAAGACATGTTCTTTGGCTAACCTTAACAGATCTCTAATACAAAGGTTTCCTAGCCGAGTCTAGCATCCTGCAAATGCATACATTCTAAATTAAAATTGTACATCCTAGCATTAAGGGCCAACGGCAAGGTCTTAACCGGTGTCAGATCCCTACTACCAAACTCCCGCCCTCACGTTGTGAGTGGCGCATGCGCAGAGGACTTTACCCTCGTTGCCAACTGTAACTTCCCTTGTCGTGGGGGCCCCCTTTCACTCTACGCCATCTTAAAGGTCGTCCAGTTCCCGTGTGAGGTATCTGTAATAAGGACAGCATGGACTCCCCCCCTTTCCCACACTCTCTTCCGCCGGAGCGGATATCCGGCCCCCGGGAAATTCGTAGGAGGGGCATCTAGCCGTCTCCACCCTGGGAGGGGCCTATGGCCGTCTCCCCCTAGGCGACCCATCTGTAGTGGGTGCCGCCTCCCCGTGGGAGGGGCCAATGGCCGCCTCCCCCCGGGCGCTCCCATCCATTCTGGGTGGCACCCCCCCAGGGACCTTGAAATTACTGCTCACCGATCATGACCTTACCGCCACAGGCCGGATAGTTGACCGACTATCCGGCCCCTCCATACCTCCTAAAGGTCATGCCTCCTCAATCCCCTTAGCCATGCTATGAAGTCTCCTATGAGTAAATCATTTCCCGCCCTGGACAGGTGAACCCCATCATTCAAATAAAAGTGATCACCCCGAATACACCCATGGGGAATGCTATGCAAATGCGCGGAGTGAAACAATTTCCCAATTTTATTGTTGACCCTCTTTACCGAGTGGTTCAACGCTGACACAGAGAAACCCCCCAGCCAAACTCTCCTGGGGATCATGTGGGACCAGGCAATTGTGCAACCCGGGAGCTTCTTAGCCAACCAGCTGACTGCCGACAAAATGTGTTCCACTAACACTCGTCTTCCCAGTCTCACCAAGTCATTTCCCCCAAAGTGTACTATGATTATAGATGGCGGTGACCTTTGCCGCCCTAAGAGACCCTCCACAAACGATTGAAATTGGTCAAAACAGAGGCCTCCCTTCCCATGGAAGGTTACTCTGAACCCGTATTCCCCAGATGCGTGAGTCGCGTCACCTGCCTTGAATACGTCCCCGGCGCGCCTCACGTATGAGTGGCCCACGACCCATACCACTTGCTCTCCAGTCGATGATCCTTGACCGCTGGTCCCCTGGTGATGGGTTGATCCCAAATTCCGCCCGCGTCACAGGCTTGCGAAACTGTAATTCAAACAAAAGACAACAAGCGTGAGTGCATTTCATCAGTCTTTTTACAACATGTGCAATCGCACATACCTCTTGAAGCAGTTCGAGGACCAACGGCCTAGCTGTTTCACTTCTTCTGCACCCAGACCCCGAGCCGTAGCCTCAGTAGCGGCCCCTATTCTGAATGAGTGGGTCCCAAAATCGCACGGGTCCATGCCCGCCGCAGCGATTGTAAGTGCTAGCACCCTCTGAAACTGAAATCTTGTCAGAGGGGTGCCATCCTTGTGCCTAAGCAGGCTCCCTCCCCATGTTGCCAGCCTCTGTTCCAAGTATTCCTCTAAACACTTCATCGGACAAGTGGGGCTCCCTCGAGCGCGCTGCACAACAACACTATCCCCCATAGCTTCTTGGTCTGTCTTGGACCTGACTATCGAGATCAGCATCGAATCACCCCGTATTTGTACGTGATCCCTGCATAAACCTCCCTCCATATCTTTCTTGTTCCTCGCCACAAGTTCGCTTACCCGCATGGCCCCATGAAATGCCAAGGCGAAAGCTGCCTGGAACAGAACTGCTTCGGAAGGGGAGGAGCATGTCTCATCCAGCTTTGCTAAAAGCCGAGACAATCTCTCTAAACCAATCGGGATCCTCGTATCTTGTCTGCGACACTCCAGGCGTTGGCAGCCGCGGAGCGCCTTCCTCACCAAAAAGGAACCCGTCGGGTACCTTATGCCGTGGAGCTGTGCCATGAATGATATGGCCGCCCTATGTCTGTTGGCAGTTGCGGCTGATCGCCCTTCTCTGTGCAGCGCTACCAAGAACCCCAGGAAGGATTCCTCCTGCCCCCAGCTCTGTCTCCCTGCCGGGCCTAAAAAGGTGCAGTAAGAACAAAACGCTCCCTCATAAGCCTTCCTCGTCCTGGGCGCTAAGCTGGCAGCCACGAGGTCTTGTAATCCGTGGCACCGATCAGCCATAGTGCATCGGGGAACGGTGCCACCACTAGATCCGCCGTGGGTAGATAGCCCCTGAAAGCCTGCATATGTGAACGAGAGAGTGTATCAGCTGCATTATTCAGTACACCCGGCACATGTTTTGCCCTGAACTGTACATTCAATCTCATGCAACGTAAAACAATTTCCTTCAACAGTCTCAAGATCCACTTGCAGCGTGCTGCCTGCTGATTAATGCACACGACCACTGTCATATTGTCCGACCAGAACACTACTGAGCGGTCCCTAAAATCGTCTGGCCATGCCAACAGAGCCACCCAAATGGGAAACAGCTCCAAGAACCCAATGTTACCTGTTAGGCCACTGGAGTGCCACCATGTCGGCCATACCTGTGCCGACCATCGGTTACCAAAGATGGCGCCAAATCCCACGCTCCCAGCTGAGTCAGTCCACAAACCCAGTTCGTCAGACGATGCTGGGGGCTTGTTCCACGCCACTCGACCGTTGAAGTCCGCCAGGAATGCCAACCAGATGCGCATATTCTGGCGAACCTCTGCCGACAGTCTCGTGCGGTGGTGTCCCTCCTTGAGGCCGACCGTAGCTTGTGCAATGGAGCGTGAGAAGGGGCGAGCCATCGGTATTACTCTCAAGGCAAAGTTAAGCTGGCCCACTGTTTGTTGTAACTGGTGCAGGGTCACTTTTTCCTTGCCCAGGCATTGTATCAAGGAAGCCCTGAACTTGGCCACCTTCTCCATTGGCAGACGGAAGCATCCCTCCACTGAATCGAGCTCAATCCCCAGAAACTCCAGTGAAGTAGATGGCCCCACTGTCTTACCTGGTGCTAATGGGACTCCAAATTCCTGCATGGGAATGCAGAAGTCCTGCAGCACCTGTGCACATTCCGCAGTGCCAGCCGGTCCTAAGAACAGGAAGTCGTCTAAATAGTGCATCACTTGTCTATGCCCTGTGGCCTCGATGAATGCCCATTCTAAAAAACAGCTGAACATCTCAAAATAAGCACAAGAAATTGAGCAGCCCATGGGCATGCATCTATCCATGTAATACTTCCCCTGGAACGTAAATCCTAGCAAGCGCTGGTCCCGCGGGTGTACCGGGAGAAACCTGAATGCTGATTCGATGTCTTATTTCGCCAACAGAGCACCGGGGCCCAGGTGATTCAGAAGGGCAACGGCATCGTCAAATGATGCGTACCGAACTGAACAGACATCCGGGTCAATGGCTTCATTCACCGAGGCGCCCCTCGGGGCCGACAGATTGTGAATGAGTCTATACTCCCCTGGGTCTTTCTTCGGAACCACACCTAGGGGTGAACACACGAAATCCGCCACTGGCGGGCATTGAAAAGGTCCTGCTACCCGCCCCAAGCTGACCTCTTTGGTAATTTTCTTGGCCGCCACTGCCGGGTTGTGCTGAACGGATTGCTGATTTTTACAAAAGGGGCTCCCCCGAAAATTCCCCGCCGGGATGTTGAAGCCATATAGGAAACCATTCCTCAAAATCCCGGCGGATACATGATCAGGATATCTGTTCAGCCAGGGGGTCAAAGGCAAGACATCAATAGATGAAGACGATCGCCTCCCAAGCATCACTTCAATCCTGCTTGGATCCCCCCTTTCCTCCCGAACCACCATTCTTGGACCTACAGCTGCTTTCCGGGTGTGAGGAGTTCCCACAGCCCGCACAAGCATGCCGGAACCTACATGTTCCCTGGGGCCTGTTACAGTTACCTATGTTGAAGCCCCAACAAACCCCGCGCTTGCCCCCATTTCCGCCGGTCTTGGGCTGTGATTCCCCACCGGCTCTTGCTCGAAAGGGCTGCGTCGGCCTTTGTTGAACTGTCCCAGACCCGCTCGCGCCCGGCGAGGACGTACCTGCCGATCCAGGCAAGAGCTGTTTGTGCCACGATACTGTGTCGAGGCTATCCCATGTCAAAGTTACATCAAACTCTTTTGACTTTCGAAAGTGCACATCATAACCCTTCCACTCATTCCCCCCGTACATGTTATAAAAATCCATGATCCTGTTCTGGTAACAGGATAGATCGGGCAACACTTCAGGTTTACGTTCCCCCATTAGTGCCGTAAATATAGAGAAAGCCTTCACCCAGTTCGCTACAGTCTCGTCGACCCTAAATTCAGCCATCTTGGCTCGCCACACGCTGGGGTGCCATAAATCTTTCTGGGTCTTTGCGTACTCTATCTCACGATGGTCGGTTAATAATGAAAACATATTAACATATTTGTCCCCCCATATCATTTCCTTCGTGGCCGCTGGGATGTGCTGAGCCACCCTTTTGCGCCTCGAAGGCACCGAACTCTCCCCCACCATTGCCAATGGGTTCTTACCAGGTTCAACCGCCGTGTCTGCTGTCTTTTCTCGGCCAACTGTTGTCATTCCCGGTGGGACCTGTGGGGGAATAGAAGGAACATTCGCCGTCCCGGCTTCTCTTGCCTGCCGTAACTGCTCGATTATTAATCTGGCTTCCTCGGCCGGATCCCCCGCAGCCACAGCCCCCCTGATTTCTTCTTAAGCCAGGGCAATACTGCCGTTAACTGAAGGGCCCGTTCTGGGGGCATCTGATCATCATCAACCGGAGTTATTACAACAGGGATCGGCAAACCCACGTCTGGACTTGGTACTGGGCCCTCCCCGGAAATCACCCTCTTCTTAATACGCCTCCCCTTACCCTCAGGGACGACTCCCGGCAAAGCCGGACCTATCACCTTCTTAGGACGGCCCACGAGGTTGTTCTGGGCTGCTATCTGCTTTTTTACCTCTGCCAAGCCCCGACCGATCGAATCTACTTTACCCAGTTTTCTGTCCATGACCGCCATTCGGTTCGACAAAGTGCGCAGTATCTTCTCCAACTCGGAGCTCTTTCCCGCTTTTTTGCCGGCCATGGCTTCGTTTACTCCCTTCGAGTTGCTCGACAAGGTCCTAGATCCTTCACACGACTGAAGCTGAAAAAGAAAGAACAAAGATTAACAGTTCTCAAAATTGCCACTTGTTCCGTCGAGGGCTCACGAGCAACGAGTGGTGCAGCCTTCAGAGCACTGGAACAAGAGGACGCTTCTTTGGATTCCCGCTCTATTTATCCGTCTGCGGGAGGGCGGGGACCCTCCTCAGGTACGCCCCCTGGGCGCGGTCTTCTGGGCGGGTGTCTAGGACAACCCCTTCTGGGTGGGAAGGGCGTGCTCCGGCTACGCCGCTTTGGGCATACCAGCCGAACCACGCCCCCCACCCAAAATGGTTTCCCGGGGGGATTGGGGCACCCATCCATACGTTCGGGGGGACCGAGTGGTCTTCCCTTTCCAAATTTAATTAGGATAAATTGGATTATCAAAACGGCAATGTGTTCACTTTCGCACGTAGATATGATGACGTAAAAGCAAAAGTGGGGGTCGCAAGACAGTATAACAATCCGAGTGGTTTGCTGCATCTACGTCCGCCTCCGACTTAAGCATGGCTACTGAGAGTGAAACGGAGGGGGAAGGGGCGAGAGCAGCAAAGGTGGGGTTTACAAAGCTATCCCTAGAACAGGAGGTCGATTGCCTGTGCCAGGACAGGAGAGACACATTGAGACCCCGCAATTACAAAGCCCCACAAAAAGCAGGAGGGCAAACCAAAAACGCAGCGCAAGAAGAAGATGCTGCCGAATACGCCAAAAAACCATTCCAAACGGCAACGAGAGGAAGGTGGAACCGCAAAACAAAATAGAGAAAGGTGCGGCCACTAATACAGTGATAAATCTGACTGACATTGCCTTAACAAAAGCAGAAACCCAAATCCTGGCGCTTGGATTATTTTATAGCCCTGAAACCAGTTTTAATGATTTAGAGACTAGGATGGATGTATTTAGATTCATCAGAAAGCTCATACTGCAGAAATTTCATAAAGTAAGGACTAAAAAAACGCCGGATTTGAATCACGATGTCATTTCATGTCCGTCTTTTTTTACAGCTGGGGACGTTAACTTGTTTTATGACTTGTCGGCATTGCAAAAGGAACAAACCGTCACTACAAGCGAGTTGGGGTTAGAAATTATGGATATGAGTGAAACAGTGAAAACACCCTTTGAGCCAAAATCGGTGTTCCAGCCAATCATGCTCCATGACGATCTCGACCTTTATCATGAACAGGTTATATCAGATCTTAAGGAGTTGTATAAAACTATGAACTTTGCAGGTCACAAATATAGTCACCAAGAATGGTGTTATGTACAGTTGATAAAAAAGTTGCAGGACAATGATAACCTTATTTTGAGGCAATCGGATAAAGGGGGAAACTTTGTCCTGTGGCCTCGTACACTGTACATGGAGGAGGCTCGCCTCCAATTGAATGAAAGTGCATGCTATAAACAAAGTAACATCAATTTGGTTAAGGCCTCTTGGAATGATTACTATGGTAAATTGATTGCTTGGAAAAGTGGGGGGTTATCAAGCGAAGACGAATATCGTTTTTAAAAAAATGACCATCCCATAATCCCTTCACTGTATTTTTTACCTAAAATACATAAAAATTAAACCAAGCCTTCTGGTAGGCCCATCATTTCTGCAAAACGTAGCATTATGGAGAACACCACTAAATATATAGATTACTTTTTGCAAGAATGGGTCACCAGTTTACCATCCTATCTCCGCGATACCTCTGACTTCCTTAGGAAAATTCAGGGTATACAATGGAGTGATGATTTGATCTTTTTAACCATGGATGTAACTGCTTTATATACCTCTATTTGTCACCAGGACGGTATAAAGGCAGTCCAACATTACTTAAACCGTAGACCGGCTTACCTTTCAATGCACAACAAGATGTTGATAAATATGGTCACCATATGTCTGGAGCAACATTTTTTTTCTTTTAACAATAACATCTACCAGCAAATCAGGGGATTTGCGATGGGGGCCTGCTTCTCCCCCAGCTATGCTTGCTTGCATATGGGGCTGTGGGAGGCGCAGGTCCTGATGGGGCACTTCAAACACATTCTAGACAAACATGTACCCCTCTGGCTAAGATACATCAACGACCTATTCATTATTTGGAAGGGTCCCGAATCATTGGCCAAAGATTTTGTTGACCAGATCAATAGAAACCATCTCAATCTTGAGTTTACTGCCAATATGAGCAAATCATCCGTGGTATTTCTAGATGTGGAGGTATTCATACATAATAACACCATACCCACTAAAATATATAGAAAGCCTACTGCAGGTAATTCATTGCTGCACGCATCTAATCATCACCCGCAGCATCTTATCCAGAGTATCCCATATGAGGAGATGCTGCGGGTGAGACGCATCTGCAGCAATGAATCAGATTGTCACATAGCACAAGAAAACAGCAAGCTTAGGTTTCTAGCACGGGGATATACTCCAGCAGTTGTTGAAAAAGCTATGAATAAAACTAAGTTGCTCACAAGGGACCAAGCACTTGCCCCTAAGAATGACATACAGACTCTATCAAAAAATGTGAAATCTAACAGCAGGGTAATTCTCACATATAACAGACAACATAAAGCTATCAGGAGAATTCTAAACGGAAATTGGAACCTGGTACTAAATGACCCAGTTATAGGTGTAGATCTGGCACAACAAAGTCCTCTACCACAACTGACTTTTAGAAAAGCCAGATTCATAGGCAATTGCCCTGTGAAGAATAGCCCGGAAATAAAAGCACCCTCTAATTGGTTATCAACACAGAGGGGCTTCTTCAAGTGCATAACATGCAAGGCATGTAAGTTCACCAAAAACATAAAAGATTACACCACACCCTTTAAGCTGCAACCAGTCTGTATCAACAAAAGAATCAATTGTAAAACAGATCATGTGTACGTATTGGACTGCTCTTGTGCATTGATATATGTAGGCAGCACTAAACTGCCTGTGCACAAAAGAATTCTCCAACATATACGTGCAATATCCAACAAAGATCAGGCTTACCCAATGGCAAGGCATTTCGAAGTAGCGCATGCAAGTAACCCAACACATCTCAGTTACTTTGCAATTGACTGTGTGCCGCCATTACATAGAGGAGGTAATCGTGAAGGCGCACTCCGCCTCTTGGAAACACGATATATACTGGAATTAAATACCAAGGGCCCGATTCCCAGAACTAACTTAAGACAAAATCCTAAACTTACTACTTTTGGTATTCACAGAAGTTAGGATTTTGTCTTAAGCTCGTCTTAAGACAGACTTAAGACAGACTTAAGACAAAATCCTAACTTAAGTCTGTCTTAAGTCTGTCTTAAGTCTGTCATCAGTGATGTCACTGACCATGTCATGAATGATGTAATATGTGACATCATCAGCAGTGGATTGCGGGTGCGCGATATATAGTTAGTGCAACTAACTATATATGGAATTTCAATGGTTTTGTGTGAGTAAAATAAGGTTTTGTAAATGTGAATTCCTAACTATATATGGTCTATAACCTATGGTTTTTTCAGTGAATTTTCAAGGTTTTGTAAATGCTAATTCCTAACTATATATGGTCTATAACCTATGGTTTTTTCAGTGAATTTTCAAGGTTTTGTAAATGCTAATTCCTAACTATATATGGTCTATAGCCTATGGTTTTTTCAGTGAATATATATATATACATACATATATAAACATATATCATCTGTATATCTATATAAATACAAACATAAATGCATGCATACATATACTTATATGCATACAGATGCATGTTATTTACATGAAAGTTGAAAAAACACTAATAAAAGCAAAGCTAAAAAGTCACCTCATTACAAACAGAATGGCTTTAACTTAAACGAGGGCGAGATCTATTGCATTTTCAATGCTTGTTTACTTTGGTTCCATCAAGAAGGCATTCAGATGTGTCACACATTTGCCATAAATTCTGAATGTTAGCACTCTAGTTGCACATTAGATCACTGTAGTAAAGCTACTGCTCACCAGGGACGTCTGCTGCTGGTATTCAAAGTGCATGTTTCAGTCTGCATGTCAGAATTTTTTCAATGAAATAGAAGAGGATTTGAGAAGTCACTCAAAATGAACCCTAATTTTTCTTTCTGAAGCACTAATCATACTTTCTATGGCAAAATTAACCCCCTCATGTTGTTCCTTTTTAAATTGAGTGTTTTCAGATTTACCACTTCATTCCAATCAAGATGGCTTCTGGAGTGCCATACGTTTGTCATAAGTAAGACTGTTAGCGCTCTAGTTGTTCTTTAGAACACTCTGGGACATTCTGTCATTGGGCTATACTTGGGGTACATCTGGGTGATATTTGGGCTACATTTAGGCTCTTTTGTCTCTGGTGGCCATCTTGGGAGACTGTATGTCAGAATTTTTAATGAAATTGAAGAGGGTTTGAGAAGTCACTCAAAATGTGCCCTAATTTTTCTTTCTGCAGCACTAATCATAATTCATATGGCAAAATATACCCCCTCATTTTGTTCCTTTTTAAATTAAATGTTTTAAGAGTTACCACTTTATTCCAATCAAGATGGCTTCAGGTGTGCCATACCTTTGTAATAAGTAGGACTGTTAGCGCTCTAGTTGTTCTTTAGAACACTCTGGGACATTCTGTCATTGGGCTATACTTGGGCTACATCTGGGTGATATTTGGGCTACATTTGGGCTCTTTTGTCTCTGGTGGCCATTTTGCGAGACTGCATGTCAGAATTTTTTAATGAAATAGAAGAGGATTTGAAAAGTCACTCAAAATGTGCCCTAATTTTTCTTTCTGCAGCACTAATAATACCTTCTATTGCATAATATACCCCCTCATTTTGTTCCTTTTTAAATTAAATGTTTTAAGAGTTACCACTTTATTCCCATCACGATGGCTCCAGGTGTGCTATACCTTTGTAATAAGTAGGACTGTTAGCGCTCTAGTTGTTCTTTAGAACACTCTGGGACATTCTGTCATTGGGCTATACTTGGGCTACATCTGGGTGATATTTGGGCTACATTTGGGCTCTTTTGTCTCTGGTGGCCATTTTGGGAGACTGCATGTCAGAATGTTTTAATGAAATAGAAAATGATTTGAGAAGTCACTCAAAATGTGCCCTAATTTTTCATTCTGCAGCACTAATCATACTTTCTATGGCAAAATATACCCCCTCATGTTGTTTCTTTTTAAATTAAATGTTTTAAGAGTTACCACTTTATTCCAATCAAGATGGCTTCAGGTGTGCCATACCTTTGTAATAAGTAGGACTGTTAGCGCTCTAGTTGTTCTTTAGAACACTCTGGGACATTCTGTCATTGGGCTATACTTGGGCTACATCTGGGTGATATTTGGGCTACATTTGGGCTCTTTTGTCTCTGGTGGCCATTTTGGGAGACTGCATGTCAGAATGTTTTAATGAAATAGAAAAGGATTTGAGAAGTCACTCAAAATGTGCCCTAATTTTTCATTCTGCAGCACTAATCATACTTTCTATGGCAAAATATACCCCCTCATGTTGTTTCTTTTTAAATTAAATGTTTTAAGAGTTACCACTTTATTCCAATCAAGATGGCTTCAGGTGTGCCATACCTTTGTAATAAGTAGGACTGTTAGCGCTCTAGTTGTTCTTTAGAACACTCTAAGAGGCTGCAGTAGAACACAAAGGAATCAACTGACAGTCTCTGTCCTTGTTGGATGTACAGTAGGTATATATAGTTAGGATTTTTTCTCTATGGGATTTTTGAAAATTCTATGTCTAATATGTCTAATATGTCTAATATGTCTAATAACTTTGGCGTTTGTGGACTGTCAGTTGATTCCTTTGTGTTCTACTGCAGCCTCTTAGAGTGTTCTAAAGAACAACTAGAGCGCTAACAGTCCTACTTATTACAAAGGTATGGCACACCTGAAGCCATCTTGATTGGAATAAAGTGGTAACTCCTAAAACATTTAATTTAAAAAGAAACAACATGAGGGGGTATATTTTGCCATAGAAAGTATGATTAGTGCTGCAGAATGAAAAATTAGGGCACATTTTGAGTGACTTCTCAAATCCTTTTCTATTTCATTAAAACATTCTGACATGCAGTCTCCCAAAATGGCCACCAGAGACAAAAGAGCCCAAATGTAGCCCAAATATCACCCAGATGTAGCCCAAGTATAGCCCAATGACAGAATGTCCCAGAGTGTTCTAAAGAACAACTAGAGCGCTAACAGTCCTACTTATTACAAAGGTATGGCACACCTGAAGCCATCTTGATTGGAATAAAGTGGTAACTCTTAAAACATTTAATTTAAAAAGAAACAACATGAGGGGGTATATTTTGCCATAGAAAGTATGATTAGTGCTGCAGAATGAAAAATTAGGGCACATTTTGAGTGACTTCTCAAATCATTTTCTATTTCATTAAAACATTCTGACATGCAGTCTCCCAAAATGGCCACCAGAGACAAAAGAGCCCAAATGTAGCCCAAATATCACCCAGATGTAGCCCAAGTATAGCCCAATGACAGAATGTCCCAGAGTGTTCTAAAGAACAACTAGAGCGCTAACAGTCCTACTTATTACAAAGGTATAGCACACCTGGAGCCATCGTGATGGGAATAAAGTGGTAACTCTTAAAACATTTAATTTAAAAAGGAACAAAATGAGGGGGTATATTATGCAATAGAAGGTATTATTAGTGCTGCAGAAAGAAAAATTAGGGCACATTTTGAGTGACTTTTCAAATCCTCTTCTATTTCATTAAAAAAATTCTGACATGCAGTCTCGCAAAATGGCCACCAGAGACAAAAGAGCCCAAATGTAGCCCAAATATCACCCAGATGTAGCCCAAGTATAGCCCAATGACAGAATGTCCCAGAGTGTTCTAAAGAACAACTAGAGCGCTAACAGTCCTACTTATTACAAAGGTATGGCACACCTGAAGCCATCTTGATTGGAATAAAGTGGTAACTCTTAAAACATTTAATTTAAAAAGGAACAAAATGAGGGGGTATATTTTGCCATATGAATTATGATTAGTGCTGCAGAAAGAAAAATTAGGGCACATTTTGAGTGACTTCTCAAACCCTCTTCAATTTCATTAAAAATTTTGACATACAGTCTCCCAAGATGGCCACCAGAGACAAAAGAGCCTAAATATAGCCCAAATATCACCCAGATGTACCCCAAGTATAGCCCAATGACAGAATGTCCCAGAGTGTTCTAAAGAACAATTAGAGCGCTAACAGTCTTACTTATGACAAAAGTATGGCACTCCAGAAGCCATCTTGATTGGAATGAAGTGGTAAATCTGAAAACACTCAATTTAAAAAGGAACAACATGAGGGGGTTAATTTTGCCATAGAAAGTATGATTAGTGCTTCAGAAAGAAAAATTAGGGTTCATTTTGAGTGACTTCTCAAATCCTCTTCTATTTCATTGAAAAAATTCTGACATGCAGACTGAAACATGCACTTTGAATACCAGCAGCAGACGTCCCTGGTGAGCAGTAGCTTTACTACAGTGATCTAATGTGCAACTAGAGTGCTAACATTCAGAATTTATGGCAAATGTGTGACACATCTGAATGCCTTCTTGATGGAACCAAAGTAAACAAGCATTAAAAATGCAATAGATCTCGCCCTCGTTTAAGTTAAATCCATTCTGTTTGTAATGAGGTGACTTTTTAGCTTTGCTTTTATTAGTGTTTTTTCAACTTTCATGTAAATAACATGCATCTGTATGCATATAAGTATATGTATGCATGCATTTATGTTTGTATTTATATAGATATACAGATGATATATGTTTATATATGTATGTATATATATATATTCACTGAAAAAACCATAGGCTATAGACCATATATAGTTAGGAATTAGCATTTACAAAACCTTGAAAATTCACTGAAAAAACCATAGGTTATAGACCATATATAGTTAGGAATTAGCATTTACAAAACCTTGAAAATTCACTGAAAAAACCATAGGTTATAGACCATATATAGTTAGGAATTCGCATTTACAAAACCTTATTTTACTCACACAAAACCATTGAAATTCCATATATAGTTAGTTGCACTAACTATATATCGCGCACCCGCAATCCACTGCTGATGATGTCACATATTACATCATTCATGACATGGTCAGTGACATCACTGATGACAGACTTAAGACAGACTTAAGTTAGGATTTTGTCTTAAGTCTGTCTTAAGTCTGTCTTAAGACAAGCTTAAGACAAAATCCTAACTTCTGTGAATACCAAAAGTAGTAAGTTTAGGATTTTGTCTTAAGTTAGTTCTGGGAATCGGGCCCTTGGTATTTAATTCCAGTATATATCGTGTTTCCAAGAGGCGGAGTGCGCCTTCACGATTACCTCCTCTATGTAATGGCGGCACACAGTCAATTGCAAAGTAACTGAGATGTGTTGGGTTACTTGCATGCGCTACTTCGAAATGCCTTGCCATTGGGTAAGCCTGATCTTTGTTGGATATTGCACGTATATGTTGGAGAATTCTTTTGTGCACAGGCAGTTTAGTGCTGCCTACATATATCAATGCACAAGAGCAGTCCAATACGTACACATGATCAGTTTTACAATTGATTCTTTTGTTGATACAGACTGGTTGCAGCTTAAAGGGTGTGGTGTAATCTTTTATGTTTTTGGTGAACTTACATGCCTTGCATGTTATGCACTTGAAGAAGCCCCTCTGTGTTGATAACCAATTAGAGGGTGCTTTTATTTCCGGGCTATTCTTCACAGGGCAATTGCCTATGAATCTGGCTTTTCTAAAAGTCAGTTGTGGTAGAGGACATTGTTGTGCCAGATCTACACCTATAACTGGGTCATTTAGTACCAGGTTCCAATTTCCGTTTAGAATTCTCCTGATAGCTTTATGTTGTCTGTTATATGTGAGAATTACCCTGCTGTTAGATTTCACATTTTTTGATAGAGTCTGTATGTCATTCTTAGGGGCAAGTGCTTGGTCCCTTGTGAGCAACTTAGTTTTATTCATAGCTTTTTCAACAACTGCTGGAGTATATCCCCGTGCTAGAAACCTAAGCTTGCTGTTTTCTTGTGCTATGTGACAATCTGATTCATTGCTGCAGATGCGTCTCACCCGCAGCATCTCCTCATATGGGATACTCTGGATAAGATGCTGCGGGTGATGATTAGATGCGTGCAGCAATGAATTACCTGCAGTAGGCTTTCTATATATTTTAGTGGGTATGGCGTTATTATGTATGAATACCTCCACATCTAGAAATACCACGGATGATTTGCTCATATTGGCAGTAAACTCAAGATTGAGATGGTTTCTATTGATCTGGTCAACAAAATCTTTGGCCAATGATTCGGGACCCTTCCAAATAATGAATAGGTCGTTGATGTATCTTAGCCAGAGGGGTACATGTTTGTCTAGAATGTGTTTGAAGTGCCCCATCAGGACCTGCGCCTCCCACAGCCCCATATGCAAGCAAGCATAGCTGGGGGAGAAGCAGGCCCCCATCGCAAATCCCCTGATTTGTTGGTAGATGTTATTGTTAAAAGAAAAAAAATGTTGCTCCAGACATATGGTGACCATATTCATCAACATCTTGTTGTGCATTGAAAGGTAAGCCGGTCTACGGTTTAAGTAATGTTGGACTGCCTTTATACCGTCCTGGTGACAAATAGAGGTATATAAAGCAGTTACATCCATGGTTAAAAAGATCAAATCATCACTCCATTGTATACCCTGAATTTTCCTAAGGAAGTCAGAGGTATCGCGGAGATAGGATGGTAAACTGGTGACCCATTCTTGCAAAAAGTAATCTATATATTTAGTGGTGTTCTCCATAATGCTACGTTTTGCAGAAATGATGGGCCTACCAGAAGGCTTGGTTTAATTTTTATGTATTTTAGGTAAAAAATACAGTGAAGGGATTATGGGATGGTCATTTTTTTAAAAACGATATTCGTCTTCGCTTGATAACCCCCCACTTTTCCAAGCAATCAATTTACCATAGTAATCATTCCAAGAGGCCTTAACCAAATTGATGTTACTTTGTTTATAGCATGCACTTTCATTCAGTTGGAGGCGAGCCTCCTCCATGTACAGTGTACGAGGCCACAGGACAAAGTTTCCCCCTTTATCCGATTGCCTCAAAATAAGGTTATCATTGTCCTGCAACTTTTTTATCAACTGTACATAACACCATTCTTGGTGACTATATTTGTGACCTGCAAAGTTCATAGTTTTATACAACTCCTTAAGATCTGATATAACCTGTTCATGATAAAGCTCGAGATCGTCATGGAGCATGATTGGCTGGAACACCGATTTTGGCTCAAAGGGTGTTTTCACTGTTTCACTCATATCCATAATTTCTAACCCCAACTCGCTTGTAGTGACGGTTTGTTCCTTTTGCAATGCCGCCAAGTCATAAAACAAGTTAACGTCCCCAGCTGTAAAAAAAGACGGACATGAAATGACATCGTGATTCAAATCCGGCGTTTTTTTAGTCCTTACTTTATGAAATTTCTGCAGTATGAGCTTTCTGATGAATCTAAATACATCCATCCTAGTCTCTAAATCATTAAAACTGGTTTCAGGGCTATAAAATAATCCAAGCGCCAGGATTTGGGTTTCTGCTTTTGTTAAGGCAATGTCAGTCAGATTTATCACTGTATTAGTGGCCGCACCTTTCTCTATTTTGTTTTGCGGTTCCACCTTCTTCTCGTTGCCGTTTGGAATGGTTTTTTGGCGTATTCGGCAGCATCTTCTTCTTGCGCTGCGTTTTTGGTTTGCCCTCCTGCTTTTTGTGGGGCTTTGTAATTGCGGGGTCTCAATGTGTCTCTCCTGTCCTGGCACAGGCAATCGACCTCCTGTTCTAGGGATAGCTTTGTAAACCCCACCTTTGCTGCTCTCGCCCCTTCCCCCTCCGTTTCACTCTCAGTAGCCATGCTTAAGTCGGAGGCGGACGTAGATGCAGCAAACCACTCGGATTGTTATACTGTCTTGCGACCCCCACTTTTGCTTTTACGTCATCATATCTACGTGCGAAAGTGAACACATTGCCGTTTTGATAATCCAATTTATCCCAATTAAATTTGGAATGGGAAGACCACTCGGTCCCCCCGAACGTATGGATGGGTGCCCCAATCCCCCCGGGAAACCATTTTGGGCGGGGGGCGTGGTTCGGCTGGTATGCCCAAAGCGGCGTAGCCGGAGCACGCCCTTCCCACCCAGAAGGGGTTGTCCTAGACACCCGCCCGGAAGACCGCGCCCAGGGGGCGTACCTGAGGAGGGTCCCCGCCCTCCCGCAGACGGATAAATAGAGCGGGAATCCAAAGAAGCGTCCTCTTGTTCCAGTGCTCTGAAGGCTGCACCACTCGTTGCTCGTGAGCCCTCGACGGAACAAGTGGCAATTTTGAGAACTGTTAATCTTTGTTCTTTCTTTTTCAGCTTCAGTCGTGTGAAGGATCTAGGACCTTGTCGAGCAACTCGAAGGGAGTAAACGAAGCCATGGCCGGCAAAAAAGCGGGAAAGAGCTCCGAGTTGGAGAAGATACTGCGCACTTTGTCGAACCGAATGGCGGTCATGGACAGAAAACTGGGTAAAGTAGATTCGATCGGTCGGGGCTTGGCAGAGGTAAAAAAGCAGATAGCAGCCCAGAACAACCTCGCGGGCCGTCCTAAGAAGGTGATAGGTCCGGCTTTGCCGGGAGTCGTCCCTGAGGGTAAGGGGAGGCGTATTAAGAAGAGGGTGATTTCCGGGGAGGGCCCGGTACCAAGTCCAGACGTGGGTTTGCCGATCCCTGTTGTAATAACTCCGGTTGATGATGATCAGATGCCCCCAGAACGGGCCCTTCAGTTAACGGCAGTATTGCCCTGGCTTAAGAAGAAATCAGGGGGGGCTGTGGCTGCGGGGGATCCGGCCGAGGAAGCCAGATTAATAATCGAGCAGTTACGGCAGGCAAGAGAAGCCGGGACGGCGAATGTTCCTTCCATTCCCCCACAGGTCCCACCGGGAATGACAACAGTTGGCCGAGAAAAGACAGCAGACACGGCGGTTGAACCTGGTAAGAACCCATTGGCAATGGTGGGGGAGAGTTCGGTGCCTTCGAGGCGCGAAAGGGTGGCTCAGCACATCCCAGCGGCCACGAAGGAAATGATATGGGGGGACAAATATGTTAATATGTTTTCATTATTAACCGACCATCGTGAGATAGAGTACGCAAAGACCCAGAAAGATTTATGGCACCCCAGCGTGTGGCGGGCCAAGATGGCTGAATTTAGGGTCGACGAGACTGTAGCGAACTGGTTGAAGGCTTTCTCTATATTTACGGCACTAATGGGGGAACGTAAACCTGAAGTGTTGCCCGATCTATCCTGTTACCAGAACAGGATCATGGATTTTTATAACATGTACGGGGGGAATGAGTGGAAGGGTTATGATGTGCACTTTCGAAAGTCAAAAGAGTTTGATGTAACTTTGACATGGGATAGCCTCGACACAGTATCGTGGCACAAACAGCTCTTGCCTGGATCGGCAGGTACGTCCTCGCCGGGCGCGAGCGGGTCTGGGACAGTTCAACAAAGGCCGACGCAGCCCTTTCGAGCAAGAGCCGGTGGGGAATCACAGCCCAAGACCGGCGGAAATGGGGGCAAGCGCGGGGTTTGTTGGGGCTTCAACATAGGTAACTGTAACAGGCCCCAGGGAACATGTAGGTTCCGGCATGCTTTTGCGGGCTGTGGGAACTCCTCACACCCGGAAAGCAGCTGTAGGTCCAAGAATGGTGGTTCGGGAGGAAAGGGGGGATCCAAGCAGGATTGAAGTGATGCTTGGGAGGCGATCGTCTTCATCTATTGATGTCTTGCCTTTGACCCCCTGGCTGAACAGATATCCTGATCATGTATCCGCCGGGATTTTGAGGAATGGTTTCCTATATGGCTTCAACATCCCGGCGGGGAATTTTCGGGGGAGCCCCTTTTGTAAAAATCAGCAATCCGTTCAGCACAACCCGGCAGTGGCGGCCAAGAAAATTACCAAAGAGGTCAGCTTGGGGCGGGTAGCAGGACCTTTTCAATGCCCGCCAGTGGCGGATTTCGTGTGTTCACCCCTAGGTGTGGTTCCGAAGAAAGACCCAGGGGAGTATAGACTCATTCACAATCTGTCGGCCCCGAGGGGCGCCTCGGTGAATGAAGCCATTGACCCGGATGTCTGTTCAGTTCGGTACGCATCATTTGACGATGCCGTTGCCCTTCTGAATCACCTGGGCCCCGGTGCTCTGTTGGCGAAATCAGACATCGAATCAGCATTCAGGTTTCTCCCGGTACACCCGCGGGACCAGCGCTTGCTAGGATTTACGTTCCAGGGGAAGTATTACATGGATAGATGCATGCCCATGGGCTGCTCAATTTCTTGTGCTTATTTTGAGATGTTCAGCTGTTTTTTAGAATGGGCATTCATCGAGGCCACAGGGCATAGACAAGTGATGCACTATTTAGACGACTTCCTGTTCTTAGGACCGGCTGGCACTGCGGAATGTGCACAGGTGCTGCAGGACTTCTGCATTCCCATGCAGGAATTTGGAGTCCCATTAGCACCAGGTAAGACAGTGGGGCCATCTACTTCACTGGAGTTTCTGGGGATTGAGCTCGATTCAGTGGAGGGATGCTTCCGTCTGCCAATGGAGAAGGTGGCCAAGTTCACGGCTTCCTTGATACAATGCCTGGGCAAGGAAAAAGTGACCCTGCACCAGTTACAACAAACAGTGGGCCAGCTTAACTTTGCCTTGAGAGTAATACCGATGGCTCGCCCCTTCTCACGCTCCATTGCACAAGCTACGGTCGGCCTCAAGGAGGGACACCACCGCACGAGACTGTCGGCAGAGGTTCGCCAGAATATGCGCATCTGGTTGGCATTCCTGGCGGACTTCAACGGTCGAGTGGCGTGGAACAAGCCCCCAGCATCGTCTGACGAACTGGGTTTGTGGACTGACTCAGCTGGGAGCGTGGGATTTGGCGCCATCTTTGGTAACCGATGGTCGGCACAGGTATGGCCGACATGGTGGCACTCCAGTGGCCTAACAGGTAACATTGGGTTCTTGGAGCTGTTTCCCATTTGGGTGGCTCTGTTGGCATGGCCAGACGATTTTAGGGACCGCTCAGTAGTGTTCTGGTCGGACAATATGACAGTGGTCGTGTGCATTAATCAGCAGGCAGCACGCTGCAAGTGGATCTTGAGACTGTTGAAGGAAATTGTTTTACGTTGCATGAGATTGAATGTACAGTTCAGGGCAAAACATGTGCCGGGTGTACTGAATAATGCAGCTGATACACTCTCTCGTTCACATATGCAGGCTTTCAGGGGCTATCTACCCACGGCGGATCTAGTGGTGGCACCGTTCCCCGATGCACTATGGCTGATCGGTGCCACGGATTACAAGACCTCGTGGCTGCCAGCTTAGCGCCCAGGACGAGGAAGGCTTATGAGGGAGCGTTTTGTTCTTACTGCACCTTTTTAGGCCCGGCAGGGAGACAGAGCTGGGGGCAGGAGGAATCCTTCCTGGGGTTCTTGGTAGCGCTGCACAGAGAAGGGCGATCAGCCGCAACTGCCAACAGACATAGGGCGGCCATATCATTCATGGCACAGCTCCACGGCATAAGGGACCCGACGGGTTCCTTTTTGGTGAGGAAGGCGCTCCACGGCTGCCAACGCCTGGAGTGTCGCAGACAAGATACGAGGATCCCGATTGGTTTAGAGAGATTGTCTCGGCTTTTAGCAAAGCTGGATGAGACATGCTCCTCCCCTTCCGAAGCAGTTCTGTTCCGGGCAGCTTTCGCCTTGGCATTTCATGGGACCATGCGGGTAAGCAAACTTGTGGCGAGGAACAAGAAAGATATGGAGGGAGGTTTATGCAGGGATCACGTACAAATACGGGGTGATTCGATGCTGATCTCGATAGTCAGGTCCAAGACAGACCAAGAAGCTATGGGGGATAGTGTTGTTGTGCAGCGCGCTCGAGGGAGCCCCACTTGTCCGATGAAGTGTTTAGAGGAATACTTGGAACAGAGGCTGGCAACATGGGGAGGGAGCCTGCTTAGGCACAAGGATGGCACCCCTCTGACAAGATTTCAGTTTCAGAGGGTGCTAGCACTTACAATCGCTGCGGCGGGCATGGACCCGTGCGATTTTGGGACCCACTCATTCAGAATAGGGGCCGCTACTGAGGCTACGGCTCGGGGTCTGGGTGCGGAAGAAGTGAAACAGCTAGGCCGTTGGTCCTCGAACTGCTTCAAGAGGTATGTGCGATTGCACATGTTGTAAAAAGACTGATGAAATGCACTCACGCTTGTTGTCTTTTGTTTGAATTACAGTTTCGCAAGCCTGTGACGCGGGCGGAATTTGGGATCAACCCATCACCAGGGGACCAGCGGTCAAGGATCACCGACTGGAGAGCAAGTGGTATGGGTCGTGGGCCACTCATACGTGAGGCGCGCCGGGGACGTATTCAAGGCAGGTGACGCGACTCACGCATCTGGGGAATACGGGTTCAGAGTAACCTTCCATGGGAAGGGAGGCCTCTGTTTTGATCAATTTCAATCGTTTGTGGAGGGTCTCTTAGGGCGGCAAAGGTCACCGCCATCTATAATCATAGTACACTTTGGGGGAAATGACTTGGTGAGACTGGGAAGACGAGTGTTAGTGGAACACATTTTGTCGGCAGTCAGCTGGTTGGCTAAGAAGCTCCCGGGTTGCACAATTGCCTGGTCCCACATGATCCCCAGGAGAGTTTGGCTGGGGGGTTTCTCTGTGTCAGCGTTGAACCACTCGGTAAAGAGGGTCAACAATAAAATTGGGAAATTGTTTCACTCCGCGCATTTGCATAGCATTCCCCATGGGTGTATTCGGGGTGATCACTTTTATTTGAACGATGGGGTTCACCTGTCCAGGGCGGGGAATGATTTACTCATAGGAGACTTCATAGCATGGCTAAGGGGATTGAGGAGGCATGACCTTTAGGAGGTATGGAGGGGACGGATAGTCGGTCAACTATCCGGCCTGTGGCGGTAAGGTCATGATCGGTGAGCAGTAATTTCAAGGTCCCTGGGGGGGTGCCACCCAGAATGGATGGGAGCGCCCGGGGGGAGGCGGCCATTGGCCCCTCCCACGGGGAGGCGGCACCCACTACAGATGGGTCGCCTAGGGGGAGACGGCCATAGGCCCCTCCCAGGGTGGAGACGGCTAGATGCCCCTCCTACGAATTTCCCGGGGGCCGGATATCCGCTCCGGCGGAAGAGAGTGTGGGAAAGGGGGGGAGTCCATGCTGTCCTTATTACAGATACCTCACACGGGAACTGGACGACCTTTAAGATGGCGTAGAGTGAAAAGGGGCCCCCACGACAAGGGAAGTTACAGTTGGCAACGAGGGTAAAGTCCTCTGCGCATGCGCCACTCACAACGTGAGGGCGGGAGTTTGGTAGTAGGGATCTGACACCGGTTAAGACCTTGCCGTTGGCCCTTAATGCTAGGATGTACAATTTTAATTTAGAATGTATGCATTTGCAGGATGCTAGACTCGGCTAGGAAACCTTTGTATTAGAGATCTGTTAAGGTTAGCCAAAGAACATGTCTTCATCCAAATGTAATGAAAGTAAAATTGTACATAATTCATGAAACATTTTAATTTAATGTTTTAAATTTTGTTTCATATTTTAATAAATACGGCCGGGGGGTAACTCCCCCCCGCCTTCCAAAAGCTCTAACCTGTGTCTGTCTCCTCCCATTGGGGAATTGGTGTTGGGAGGGGGTGGCGGGCATCCCGGCCATATGGAAAGGGAAGACCACTCGGTCCCCCCGAACGTATGGATGGGTGCCCCGATCCCCCCGGGAAACCATTTTGGGCGGGGGGCGTGGTTCGGCTGGTATGCCCAAAGCGGCGTAGCCGGAGCACGCCCTTCCCGCCCAGAAGGGGTTGTCCTAGACACCCGCCCGGAAGACCGCGCCCAGGGGGCGTACCTGAGGAGGGTCCCCGCCCTCCCGCAGACGGATAAATAGAGCAGGAATCCAAAGAAGCGTCCTCTTGTTCCAGTGCTCTGAAGGCTGCACCACTCGTTGCTCGTGAGCCCTCGACGGAACAAGCGGAAATTTTGACCCACCCACCAGCCCCTCTTGCAATGGCTTTTTGAATAAAGTAATTGTTGATGTTATCCGAATGTATTAAAGAGATGCAGTCAAAGTTTTCAGCATTGATGCATGCCTTGGATTGTGTATAGGCTTTTTTTTTCCTTTGTAGAGAAGTAAAAAAGTGTATAGATAATAAACTTGTCTTTTGCTTTAGGACTTTTTTCCCCATTTTTAGAAATATAAAGTTGATGAATCATCAAGCTGTTTCAGATTAGGCGTAATTTTCTTTCCTTAGTAGGTAAAACAACTGTCGTATTTATATTTTTGGTCGGGCGGTAAGGTCATGATCGGTGAGCAGTAATTTCAAGGTCCCTAGGGGGGCGCCACCCAGAATGGATGGGAGCGCCCGGGGGGAGGCGGCCATTGGCCCCTCCCACGGGGAGGTGGCACCCACTACAGATGGGTCGCCTAGGGGAGACGGCCATAGGCCCCTCCCAGGGTGGAGATGGCTAGATGCCCCTCCTACGAATTTCCCGGGGGCCGGATATCCGCTCCGGCGGAAGAGAGTGTGGGAAAGGGGGGGAGTCCACGCTGTCCTTCTTACAGATACCTCACACGGGAACTGGACGACCTTTAAGATGGCGTCGAGTGAAAGGGGGCCCCCACGACAAGGGAAGTTACAGTTGGCAACGAGGGTAAAGTCCTCTGCGCATGCACCACTCACAACGTGAGGGCGGGAGTTTGGTAGTAGGGATCTGACACCGGTTAAGACCTTGCCGTTGGCCCTCAATGCTAGGATGTACAATTTTAATTTAGAATGTATGCATTTGCAGGATGCTAGACTCGGCTAGGAAACCTTTGTATTAGAGATCTGTTAAGGTTAGCCAAAGAACATGTCTTCATCCAAATGTAATGAAAGTAAAATTGTACCTAATTCATGAAACGTTTTAATTTAATGTTTTAAATTTTGTTTCATATTTTAATAAATACGGCCGGGGGGGTAACTCCCCCCCGCCTTCCAAAAGCTCTAACCTGTGTCTGTCTCCTCACATTGGGGAATTGGTGTTGGGAGGGGGTGGCGGGCATCCCGGCCATATGTAGGCTTTGCGCGTTTTAATGGTTTCTTCATCTTTTTGCAGTTTTATAAGCATGTCACTCCTCATCTTTTTGATATTTTCTGTAACATCCAATTTGGCTATTTCAATATTCAGTTCATCCACCTTGGCTTGTAGTTTGATCCTGTCGCTTTCAGCGTATTTTACTAGGATACGGACCAGCCTGCTGGAGGACTCTAAATTACATTCGGCCCACTCCGCAAGCATATCAGGGTCCGGACTTTCATAACTAGGGGCCAGAGTGATACTTAGGCCTCTCGGGATTCTGCCTACCTCCAAATATCGAGATAGGGACTTCTGCTCCCACCACTTAGCTTGTTCTGAACGCATGAGCTTTTCCAATTTTTTAATTAAATCACGTGCATTATTATATCCTTGGTGTGTAACAGTATGTTGTACCACTGTTTCAGACCCCCCAGTCGGGAAATCGTTGAACAGTTCGACCACCGCTGCATCGCGGCTGCGCAACGCGTCTGAGGCGATGACGCACTCGTGTGGGTAAAAAAAGTTCTTTAACAACGATGTTGGACGCCAAGACAATGCTTAGGTCCTCGCCGGGCACACTCTTCTACTGAACAATCAGTCGTATCTCCTACATTGGCTGAATATCTACAGGTAATCCGTTTTGCGTCTCCGGTCACCTCGATTCCAGAAACACGGACAAGAGAAAATAACCAGCGTCCAGGGGCTGCGGTGCGGTACGCTCCTCACGGGAGCAAATGATTATGCGGCATGCCTCGAAGAAAGAAAACAACTGCTTCCAACCACAACGCCCAGAGTTATATATATATATATATATATATATATATATATATATATATATATATATATATATATATATATATATATATATTCACTGAAAAAACCATAGGTTATAGACCATATATAGTTAGGAATTAGCATTTACAAAACCTTGAAAATTCACTGAATAAACCATAGGTTAGAGACCATATATCGTTAGCTGGACATTTTATTGATATAAAACCAATGAAATTCCATATATAGTTAGTTGCACTAACTATATATTTCGCGCATCCGCAATCCAATGCTGATGATGTCACATATTACATCATTCATGACATGGTCAGTGACATCACTGATGACATCACTGATGACATCTCAAATGACATCACTGATGACATCACTGGTGACATCATCCAGTGTCTGTGTGTTTTTTTAAAGTTTAAATATGTTTTACATATTGAAGAATGAGTGGATGTATAAGAGTATGGATGAAGGATTTGATTGTATAAGTGAGTAAGTATGTGTTAGTATATGAGTGAAAATTAAGCTGTTCTGTGTTTAACTGTATAGATGAAGAAATCAAAGTGTGATTGATTCTTTACAGGACTGACTAGGCGTGTGAGTAACTCCATGGATGAGTGGCAGTGTGTGAGTGTCTGCATAGGTGTATGAGTGCATATTATAGTGTTGTAATAATGAGTGACTGTATATACGAGTGATTGTATGGGTGAATGAGTGAATGTGTGTGTAGATGTAGGAATCAGTGAGTGCATTTGTAGTAACTGGTATTGGTGTGTCAATGGTTTCAAAAATGATACTCTGTATTTAACACTAGGTGTAACAGAGGTTATATTAGAGTGTGAGGAGGTGCATTGTATTATCACATGAAGTATATCATCAGTGGTGTGATCATTGATGTCAAATGAGATTTCATCAGTGATGTCATCAGTGATGTCATTTGAGATGTCATCAGTGATGTCATCAGTGATGTCACTGACCATGTCATGAATGATGTAATATGTGACATCATCAGCATTGGATTGCGGATGCGCAAAATATATAGTTAGTGCAACTAACTATATATGGAATTTCATTGGTTTTATATCAATAAAATGTCCAGCTAACTATGTATGGTCTCTAACCTATGGTTTTTTCAGTGAATATATATATTCACTGAAAAAACCATAGGTTTTAGCCCATATATAGTTAGGGATTAGCATTTACAAAACCTTAATTTACTCGCACAAAACCATAGAAATTCGCATATATAGTTAGATGCAATAACTATATATCGCGCACCCGCAACCCACTGCTGATGATGTCACATATTACATCATTCATGACATGGTCAGTGACATCACTGATGGCATCACTGATGACATCTCAAATGACATCACTGATGACATCTCAAATGACATCACTGATGACATCACTGATAAAATCACTGATAACATCTCATTTGTCATTACTGATCACATCACTGATGATATCATTCATGTGATAATACGATCAACCTCTACAGACTCTAATATAACCTTAGATACAATCAGTGTAAACAGACTCTCACAGACTGTCACTCATCCATGGAGTTACTCACACACCTAGTCAGTCATGCAAAGAATCAATCACACCTCCATTTCCTCAACTATACAGTTAGACACACCTTACTTAATGAAACATATACTAACACATATTTACTCTCTTATACAATCCCTGATACAAGTTCACAATGATCCATACAGCCACTCACACATTCACTGGCTCTTATGCACAGTTATTTATATATGTCAACTCTTACATGTACTGTGTTTTACATATGTACTTACTTTGACATGTAGCACTGAGAAATCCAATTACTCACCAATGCACTCATGCAGATAGTCAATCGCCCATACAGCTGTTTCCACATGCACTTTTGAACCCATACATCTACTGAATCAACTGCTCACACATCTATGCACAGAGTCACACACCTCCCAGCCACCCCCACACACACACTCACTCTCCCATACAAATATTTGGGCAACCAATCAATAACCCATATAGTTACTCATATAGCTACTGATCAACACATGCAGCAGTTTACAGAACTACAGTAATAATGATGCACAAATTAAGACAGTTTAGTCACTAACCCATACACTCAGTGAGACACATTTAATCATTCTCTCATACAGTCAGTCATGCACCTACTAAATCCTTCATCCAAACACTTATACATCCACTCATTCTTCAATATGTAAGACATATTTTAACTTTACAGAAACATACAGTCACTGGATGTTGTCATTTGAGATGTCATCAGTGATGTCATTTGAGATGTCATCAGTGATGTCATTTGAGATGTCATCAGTGATGTCACTGACCATGTCATGAATGATGTAATATGTGACATCATCAGCAGTGGGTTGCGGGTGCGCGATTTATAGTTATTGCATCTAACTATATATGCAAATTTCTATGGTTTTGTGCGAGTAAATTAAGGTTTTGTAAATGCTAATCCCTAACTATATATGTGCTAAAACCTATGGTTTTTTCAGTGAATATATATATATATATATATATATATATATATATATATATATATATATATATATATATATATATATATATATATATATATATATATATATATATATATATCAGGAACACTCCAAACTTCACCATACAAGAAAGGCACTGACTCCGTGAAATTTTGAATTCCAAATAAGTTTTATTCACTTATTGGCTGCTTGACGCGTTTTGGCTGTTAGCTCCCGCCTTGTTCACTACATCTCTGCATTTTGTGATTTAATTTATACCCTTGTGACACTACATTACATCATGTATGTTTAACTATTTTTTCATGGTAGGATACAGCTTTACATTTTTGTTGCCCTGTTGCCATGGTTACATTAGCAACGCTCGGTTTCGGCAGACATAGAAAAGTTCCTACGGCATGTACATTCCTGAATAACGTCATCATCGCTTTCACGTTTAACCGTAACTATAGAAACCTCCCAGCAATAACAGCCTAGTGATTCCTTCATTCCTACAGCGCGCTTGGCAGGTGCAGTGCGGCAGTCCATGTCTGCCGCGGTATTTCTAAAAGTGAGTGATATCGTGTGTGTATGACACGTTAAGTTGGGTTCTCGGTTTACGCGCTGAATGATTCATTTATAGCCAGCCGTTATTCGTGAGTGTTCGCTATGTGAGGGACACTAATTAGAGGTAAGGTTACCGTCTAGAAAAAGTTGGTGAGATTGGTGGGCTTGTGTTTAAGAGTGGGTCTGGTTCGACGTGATCCGAGACCAACCCTCAGGGGGCCCTGGTGTATTCCGTGTGCAGTCGGGTGCCTGAATTATGTGTATCGCACGGCAGTGGTGCTCGGCAATTATTTTAAATACCGAATGCGCCTTAAAAACTTCTTCTCCAAGTGGACAGGTGTCATGCCTACGGTACATCAAGTTAATAACAAAAGTTAAAATACTTATGTCTACACACGCAATCTTTCTGCACAAGCCCATACACTAAAACTGTCATTCAGTAAATGATATCTCATCCACGTGGCTATCTGAGAATGCAGGGCCGTGGATCCAGAACTCTGTGATTTTTATGCCATTATATTAATGTTTCTAGAAGTTGCATCTTCTTAATAAAACTGTTAACCTTTCAGCTTCAGTTTCCATGGCTCACATATCTGTTTTCTCTATTTTTAGAGCAAGGGTTCCTGCACCCCCCGGTACAAATTAAGGTGCTCCTTTGTCCCTAGTTCTCTCTCACGATCTTCCAAGCACAGGCTTCAGAGCCACTGCGCCCAGCCCCCTGACCCCTTCTGCCCCATAATAAATCTCCCTCCAACAATATATACACACACACAATATATATATATATATATATATATATATATATATATATATATATATATATATATATATATATATATATATATAAATGTATATATATATGGAACGGAGGGAGCCTCAGCCACAGGAAAATATGGGCATGCTTTCAACATTGTTGGCAAGTCTTTCACCCAACAGGGTATGACATTTTATACTGACCTTGGCAGTGGTGTCCACTTGGTATGTACGAACATTGGAGTCCATGGCATTCATTGAAAACTACTTATCCCAGAATGCCATGCGCCCACACAGGGCGGGACTCGCCACTTCAATAAAACAAGTGTTCCTAATCAGCCCGCTTTGTCGTCAGTTTGCCAGTGATCAAGAGCAGAAAAGGTGCTCGAAACGCGTATGGCAGTTTGAGAAGTCTGCGACATGCTGCAATCATTGCTGCCTGTGGTGATTTGTGCTGCAACCCCTCCGTGTGTGGTATCTTTAAGGGGGCAACCTTGTGTTTATGTGTATGTATATGTGTATATATATATATATATATATATATATATATATATATATATATATATATATATATAAACATCATCGAGTCGCCCCAGAAGAGAACGCCACACACGGAGGATCTCTGCTCACAGCCTACCAGGTAGCGCGGCTTTGCAGCAGGTAACAGCCTTCCCAAAGCGCCATACCTGTTAGGCTGTGAGCAGAGATCCTCCATGTGTGGCGTTCTCTTCTGGGGCGACTCGATGATGTTCATTTTGGCAGCTAGTCCGGCTGCGAGAATGCCCCACCGCATCCAGAGCGGGTCCTGAGTGTTCGGAGACAAGAACACCTGGGAACGGAGGTTGCCTGCATTTCAGGGATTTACTGCGTGGTTTGGCACAAGGACTACAAGCCCCCCACCTTACAAGGTATGACATTTGAATGGAGGTGGCGGAGCCCACTGGGGAAGTGAACTACAAAGGTCCATGTGGCGTATTTCAAACTGCAACTACCAGAATGCCACAGTGCGCCCACTGGGGCGGGACCGATATTGTGAATAAATTAAGTTCTTTGTCATCCGCCTCCTTTTCCTTCAGCCAGCCAGTGATCAAGAGCTACAAGCTCGAAACGCGTATGGCGCTTTGGGAAGGCTGTTACCTGCTGCGAAGCCGCGCTACCTGTTAGGCTGTGAGCAGAGATCCTCCGTGTGTGGCGTTCTCTTCTGGGGCGACTCGATGATGTTCATTTTGGCAGCTAGTCCGGCTGCGAGAATGCCCCACCGCATCCAGAGCGAGTCCTGAGTGTTCGGAGACGAGAACACCTGGGAACGGAGGTTGCCTGCATTTCAGGGATTTACTGCGTGGTTTGGCACTAGGACTACAAGCCCCCCACCTTACAAGGTATGACATTTGAATGGAGGCGGCGGAGCCCACTGGGGAAGTGAACTACAAAGGTCCATGTGGCGTATTTCAAACTGCAACTACCAGAATGCCACAGTGCGCCCACTGGGGCGGGACCGATATTGTGAATAAATTAAGTTCTTTGTCATCCGCCTCCTTTTCCTTCAGCCAGCCAGTGATCAAGAGCTACAAGCTCGAAACGCGTATGGCGCTTTGGGAAGGCTGTTACCTGCTGCGAAGCCGCGCTACCTGTTAGGCTGTGAGCAGAGATCCTCCGTGTGTGGCGTTCTCTTCTGGGGCGACTCGATGATGTTCATTTTGGCAGCTAGTCCGGCTGCGAGAATGCCCCACCGCATCCAGAGCGGGTCCGGAGTGTTCGGAGACAAGAACACCTGGGAACGGAGGTTGCCTGCATTTCAGGGATTTACTGCGTGGTTTGGCAGAAGGACTACAAGCCCCCCACCTTACAAGGTATGACATTTGAATGGAGGCGGCGGAGCCCACTGGGGAAGTGAACTACAAAGGTCCATGTGGCGTATTTCAAACTGCAACTACCAGAATGCCACAGTGCGCCCACTGGGGCGGGACCGATATTGTGAATAAATTAAGTTCTTTGTCATCCGCCTCCTTTTCCTTCAGCCAGCCAGTGATCAAGAGCTACAAGCTCGAAACGCGTATGGCGCTTTGGGAAGGCTGTTACCTGCTGCGAAGCCGCGCTACCTGTTAGGCTGTGAGCAGAGATCCTCCGTGTGTGGCGTTCTCTTCTGGGGCGACTCGATGATGTTCATTTTGGCAGCTAGTCCGGCTGCGAGAATGCCCCACCGCATCCAGAGCGAGTCCTGAGTGTTCGGAGACGAGAACACCTGGGAACGGAGGTTGCCTGCATTTCAGGGATTTACTGCGTGGTTTGGCACTAGGACTACAAGCCCCCCACCTTACAAGGTATGACATTTGAATGGAGGCGGCGGAGCCCACTGGGGAAGTGAACTACAAAGGTCCATGTGGCGTATTTCAAACTGCAACTACCAGAATGCCACAGTGCGCCCACTGGGGCGGGACCGATATTGTGAATAAATTAAGTTCTTTGTCATCCGCCTCCTTTTCCTTCAGCCAGCCAGTGATCAAGAGCTACAAGCTCGAAACGCGTATGGCGCTTTGGGAAGGCTGTTACCTGCTGCGAAGCCGCGCTACCTGTTAGGCTGTGAGCAGAGATCCTCCGTGTGTGGCGTTCTCTTCTGGGGCGACTCGATGATGTTCATTTTGGCAGCTAGTCCGGCTGCGAGAATGCCCCACCGCATCCAGAGCGGGTCCGGAGTGTTCGGAGACAAGAACACCTGGGAACGGAGGTTGCCTGCATTTCAGGGATTTACTGCGTGGTTTGGCAGAAGGACTACAAGCCCCCCACCTTACAAGGTATGACATTTGAATGGAGGCGGCGGAGCCCACTGGGGAAGTGAACTACAAAGGTCCATGTGGCGTATTTCAAACTGCAACTACCAGAATGCCACAGTGCGCCCACTGGGGCGGGACCGATATTGTGAATAAATTAAGTTCTTTGTCATCCGCCTCCTTTTCCTTCAGCCAGCCAGTGATCAAGAGCTACAAGCTCGAAACGCGTATGGCGCTTTGGGAAGGCTGTTACCTGCTGCGAAGCCGCGCTACCTGTTAGGCTGTGAGCAGAGATCCTCCGTGTGTGGCGTTCTCTTCTGGGGCGACTCGATGATGTTCATTTTGGCAGCTAGTCCGGCCGCGAGAATGCCCCACCGCATCCAGAGCGGGTCCGGAGTGTTCGGAGACAAGAACACCTGGGAACGGAGGTTGCCTGCATTTCAGGGATTTACTGCGTGGTTTGGCAGAAGGACTACAAGCCCCCCACCTTACAAGGTATGACATTTGAATGGAGGCGGCGGAGCCCACTGGGGAAGTGAACTACAAAGGTCCATGTGGCGTATTTCAAACTGCAACTACTAGAATGCCACAGTGCGCCCACTGGGGCGGGACCGATATTGTGAATAAATTAAGTTCTTTGTCATCCGCCTCCTTTTCCTTCAGCCAGCCAGTGATCAAGAGCTACAAGCTCGAAACGCGTATGGTGCTTTGGGAAGGCTGTTACCTGCTGCGAAACTGCGAAGCCGCGCCACCTGTTAGGCTGTGAGCAGAGATCCTCCGTGTGTGGCGTTCTCTTCTGGGGCGACTCGATGATGTATATATATATATATATATATATATATATATATATATATATATATATATATATATATATATATATCAGAGCAACACCCCAAGGTTTGGCCACGATGGGGCAACACACGGGCACAGACTCCAGTGAGGATGAAAAAGAAGATTCTTTATTGCAACATCAAGTCCAAATGACTAGTTTCCGCCGCCGAACTGCGGCCATTATCACATGGTGTGCTGCAGGTTAGTAACAAAATATATAGGCACAGTAGTGTTTTTACTATGTTTACACATAGTATACAATGGGTACATGTTTTACGCCTTCTTTCTGACATAGAAAGTCAAAACCAGCTCGCTGTAAGTCATATGCAAATGACTTTGCTCCTGACACGTTGCAGAAAACGCTCCTACTCCAAAGCAAAGGACCAGCACTCATGTTGGGTTAATCTTCATTATAGATTTATTGTGCACACAAATTTATAACAAACACGACACGTTTCGGCGTAAGCTTTCATTAATGTCCACGTGCGCCGTTTCTGTAGTCATATTTGTATTAAGCTCATTTTATTGAAGTGTAGAAGGACAACCACATTCACTAGTTTTTAGGTGCCATCTTTAAATGTGCAAACTCTTTGTTAAAAAATAGCACAACGTATTAATTCATCGTACGTGCTGCTTTGTGCATATTCTTCACATAATCTATTACTATTGGCATATACCTAACTCTGTGTCAACAGTTTTCACCATATTACAAATCCGGCCTAAATGCCTACATGATATCAGGCGTCATTGCGGTATGCATACCCACTCTGAGTGTATTCATGGGTATATCACAATTCCACTAAATTACGCCCTGTATGGGCATTAGTCCCTCAAGTTGAGTATAATTATCTTGCCTCATTAATAATTCAATTATAAATGGCATATTATTCTCTACAATTCTTGCTTCTACCTGTATATATCAGCTCTCAATCAAGCCCTGAATGGGCCACCCTGTGTTGTCCATCACTATTCCTCAATTGCATCTCCTCCCTTCCAATCCTGCAAATCATAGTTGTATAACTCGTTCCTCTCCACTGTTGAGGCCTTCTGGTGACTTAGTTTGCAGAACTATTATATATCGCGATACCAATGGCCTCACTTTCTTCTCCCTGTTACCTCCTCCTACATCCCTAGGTACATGATCTAAATAAAAATATTGCAAGAGTGCACTATTCTTGTTGTGATGGCTCGCAAAATGGCATGCAACTGGATAGTTTACGTCATTATTATTTATCAGCCTTTGGTGTTCTAGAATTCGTGTCTTAACTGGATGTATTGTGCAGCCCACGTAGCGTAGGCCACATGGGCAGACCAGACAGTAGACCACATGTGTTGTTTTACAGGTCATGAATTTTGTTATTCTCTTCTCCTTTGTAAGGCCCTCGATCTGATATGAGATCACTTTTCTGCTGCTCACGCAGGCCTTACACTTCCCTCATGGGAAAGAGCCCTGGAGATATTGTAGACTGGACTGTTGTTTGACCATTGCAGAAGATTTTCAACTAAGTGGTCTATTATGGATCGCGATCTCCTGAATGTCATTCCTGGTTGAGAAGGCAGATCTTTCCCTATTACTCCATCTGATTTTGAATTTCTCCAGGTCTCCGTGTATGAAAACCCTGACCGAAAACTCCTGGATGACTGGGCAGAGTATACTGTGGAATTGTCACAAGGAATGTTGAGAATATTAGAAAATTCGCTTGAATTGCTCGTGAAAAAGCACTCAAAGAAATTGAAATCTTGGAGAAGACTATACTAGAATCTGGAGACAAAAGCAAATACGAAGAAGAGGAGGAGACAATAAAGAAATGTTTGAGCACATATGAAAGAAAGATACAACAACAAAAACAGCAGAAGTTTAAAAGAGATGCCGGGGATTACGAGCTGGGCTGAATACTGACGTTTGCCAGAAGATATGATGCCCCAAGGCGTGATTTAAGAACAAAGAAACTGGTTGCGGCAGAACGTCGAGATAACTCGGAATCAGAGGTAACTAGCACTGAACAATCGGAGGAAGAAGGGGGTAACGCTGGTCAAGGTAAATCTCATCAATACCCTTTTCACAAGGAGTTCAATCTAATCCAGCAGACATGGCTGAGAGGAGGCAAAGAGAGACCAGCGGAACCAAAAGCCACAGAATCACGAGAAGGGGCTGCTGAAAACAGCGGAGCCAATGGAATGGCTCGGAACACCAGGAACAGAAGGGGCAGGAACCTCAAACAATAAGAGACAACTTAACCATTGTAAATCTGACGTCTAGGATACGGACTACAAATGAAGAGTCAGTCCTGAGATTAGGTTTAACATTTCTGCCTAACAGGAAACTTTGAATATACACAATCCCGAATTGACTTATTTAAATTTACCAGAAAAATAAAGTTATACAAATTTTTCAAAACAAATAGACCGGGTCAACCACGAACAACAATGGAAGCCATGTCAAATGACATTGATTTAATGACCTTTGGGGATCTAGATACCCTGGCAATCCTGGAATGACTAGGAGATGAAGGAAGCTCACAAGAACGAATGCAAGGAGATAATATGGACCGGATTCAAGACTTTGGGATAACACAGAGAGGTGCCCCGAGCCCATTCAAACCATACTCAGTTTTATCCTCAAACACCGACGGATGCTATGGACATGTTTGCTGAAAGCGTAAATAACAAACTTTTAATCTTGAGGGAACAAGAAAACAAAGGACAAAAGAAATTGAACCTTACATATACTCAAAGACAAGCGATAATGGACTTACAACAGGATAAAACAGGATAAATCAATCATAGTGAAACTATATGACAAAGGAGGGAACATAGTGTTGCAGGGAGGCCTATAGACAGCTACATGACAAAGACAACTACCTCTCTACAACGGAGGCAGATTACATGATTAGTGTACAAGCATTGGGAGAACTAATCCAGAAATGGTAACGCAAAGGCATCTTATCTTAAGAAAAATTTTACTTTCTTCAAAACAAACATCTAAGGATCCCCACTTATTATTATCTACCCAAAATTCACAAAGACGCAAGCAGTCCACCGGTGTAACCAATAGTCTCCTCAATAGGAGGCTTGATTGAAAACATGTCCAGATACGTGGATTATTCCCCGTTCCTCTTTGTGTCACAATTGTCCTCATACACGCTGGACACAAAAGATTTCTTGAGGCAAATCCTGGGCATTGCATGGGAACAGGACTTTGTGATGATTACATTAGATGTATCAAACTTCTATACCAGTATCAGGCATCAGGATGGACTGGAAGCAATAAAATATTTTTTGAAAGCATTCCCCTCAGTCCCCCTACTCGGGGGACTGAGGAGAAAGCTGTGGGGTAGGACATTTGTTCGGGCACGGTGATTCCACACAAAAATATGTGGAAAATTTGTTTTTTTCAGCTAAATTTGAGGTTTGCAGGGACATCTGGATAGGAACACGTTAGGGTATCCACACAAGACATACCTCACTGGACTCCCCCGGGTATCTAGTTTTCAGAAATGTATAGGTTTGGTAGCTTTTCAAGGTGGCTGCCGAGCCCGGGCCCAAAAACCCAGGTGATCCCTCTCGCACAACCAGGTAATTTTGATGTCTCCTCAATAGGTTTTGGGCTCTTTCATGTTGCGGGCACTAAGCCTACCCACACAAGTGACGTACCATTTTTCTTGGAAGACTTTGGGGAATGTGGGTGGGTGGGATTTTGTGGATCCACGCAGATTCCAGAACTTTCCACCACAGAAATGTGAGGAAAATGTTTTTTAAATTATTTTCTTTTACAAAGTTTGAGGTTTGCAAGGGATTCTGGATAACAGAACCCAATGAGAGCCAGACAAGTCACCCCATCATTTCCCCTGGGTGCCTAGTTTTCAAAAATGTATAGGTTTGCAAGGTATCCCTGGGTGCCAGCAGGGCTAGGGTTCAAAATTTACAGCTAGGCAGCTGGGCCAGTTTTCACTGTAAAAATAAAGTGTGTCCATGTTGCGCTTTGAGACGTTTCCTGTCGTGTGCACTTGGCCTACCCACACAAGTGAGGTACCATTTTTATTGGGAGACTTAGGGTAACACAGAATTGTAGAGCAACTGTTATTACCTATTTCCGCCTTCCAAATGAGAGACAATGTGTAAAAAAGAAGTCACTTTGAAAAATGTCCTATAATTCTCATGCTAGTATGGGTACTCACAATTTCGGAAATGTGCAAATAGCTACTGTTTCTAAACTCTATATTTTGTTCCAATTTCAGAAATACATAGGTGTCTTTCATCCCAATATTTCACTATATATATTTTCCTAAATTAATTGCTATATACCCAGTACATAATAAAAAACCATTGCAAGATGCTGCTCAGTTATTGGCTCTGGGTTCGTCGGGTTCTTGGTGAATCTACGAGTCCTATATATCCCCACAACCAGAAAAGTCCAGCGGATGTAATGGTATATTGTTTTCAAACATTTGTCATAATTAGTTGAAGTTACAGGTGAAAATGGTGGCAGAAATGGCTATTTTTTGGTCTCATTTTCAATTTTTCCTATTTACAGTGCTTAATTTCTATAAAGATTCCTTGAAGAATCTACACAAATGACCCCTTGATGAATTCAGAATGTTGTCTAATTTTCTAAGATGTATAGCTTTGCAGGATCCATTATTGCTTTCATACCCATTTCTACCATTACCTGGAAGAAGGTTGAAAGCACAAAAAATAGATAAAATAGGCTCTGTCCCAGTAAAATGCCAAAACTGTGTAAAAAATGTTGGTTTTCTGACAAAATTCTGTCAGTCCCTGAAAGCTGGGGAAATTGTGAATTCAGCCCCACAACCCCTTTGTTGATACCATTTGCAAAGAAAAAAACAGATGCTTTGAATTGCAGCACGTTTTTCAATTTATAAAAAAAAAAAAAAAATTTAGCTGTATTTTGTATCTCTTATATTGAAGCTGTACCACCTTCCAGATATATACAATCGTTCGAAATACGGGCGGGAATCGGGAAGCTGAGAGATCGTTTTTGGGTGTATACCAGGTCCGACATAAGAAACAGACTGGATAATTTGAATTGATTACCATATCATCACATTTCATTTGGAGCTTATGGATTGTTGTTTGAGGACGTCAAGTTTATCATAAGATTTAGAAGCACAACATCAATATTCATTACAAAGGGGAAATGATCACCTCATGTTACCATATTCTTTATTTATGAATGCCCTGAAGAAGTTCTGTTCGAAGAGCGAAAGGCGTCGGCTGTGGCTTAATTATAAAGAAAATAAAAGCATTTAAGAAAATCACATTCATCTCTTCAATATGGACTCAATGTGAAATGATCTGATTGTATATATCTTCAAGGTGGAGAAGCCTAAATATAAGAGATACATAAGACTGACCCTGTTGACAATGGTGGTGTCCTTGTACAGAGTTACGACCAAATGGAACTTTGACTCCGCACTCGATTTGTTTTTTGACGGTGTACTTTTTTTAAAACAAATTTCTGGAGTGTAGTTGGTGCGTGATGTGAGTACCCTTCTGAGCCTCAGGGTCGAAATATAAGTGTCAATGCGTGTTTCTTGTGTCACAAGATTCACAATCACATCCGCACTCTCTGTTATTTTCATATACAGGTGAACAAGTTGTTTAATAAACTTCTTTACTCAATTGTTTGTCTGTTCATTTCATTTAATTCTCATGAAATTTTCAGTTTTCATTTTTCATTTTCCTTGTTACTTCAGTAATTTAATGATTGTCATTAATTCATACATTGCCCGATGCATTTCGAGCTACACAGCTCTTCCTCAGGGGACTTTATATCTGAAAACAAATACATTCCTTTACTAATGGTGTACCGGACTTATTTAAGACAAGCAATTCATGTTGATGGTCAAACGCTCAAACATTTACTTAAACTGATCAAATTGCTAATGAAATCACATTTCTCAAGTTCCCCAGCGTGCAAAACCTCGAACTGGTGTGTCACCTTATGTCCCAGTATTTAAAAAATAAATAAACGCGTGTGTGTATGAAGAAACTTCCATGTAACTGACCTGTACCCTTGTAGTTTGTAAACTGGTCTGTGTGCTGTAATAAAAAGAATTGACACGCTTGTAATCTAACTGAAATGAATTCTTTAAATAAAATTGCAGGCGTGTTTCTCCCACCCGTAGGGGGTTCTATCCTTCTCTTACCGTGTATGTAGTTCGTGTGGTTTCCCAATGATAGCCCGTCGGCGTGCGTCGCTCTTTCTACGCGATGTCTATGATTTTTATGCCGGTCACGTGGGACGGGTAAAATCACTTTGTTGACTTCCGCAGCGTGTGACGTGATGCGTCGGCGTGTATCGCTCTGTACACTCGATGTCTATGGTTTGGTGCGCCGGTCACGTGGGGCGGGTTGTAAACATGGTGTATTAACTATTTGATGGCGCGTGTAACGTGTATCACAAGAAGTGTGTGTATAGTGTGACCTACACTGATAGATGAACAATTTCGTGGTGGACACGGAGATAAAAAATAAAAAATTAAAAATTAAAAAATTAAAAAAATACATGATGAAAGGTGTGGTGCAGGTTTCCAATATTTTACAGTATTATGCAAGGGAACGTGATAGAAAAAATACATAATTGTGCACCCTCCACCCAAAAGGGTTAAATGAAAGGATGAACTCAGTTGCTTCTTGTAGCACCATCCCGTAATATTGACTACATAGGGTGCTCAGCACTCAATATGATCAAAGTTGACATGTACAGACCTGTTTACTGCACTATGTACAATTGTATATAACATGTATATACTAAGGTTGAACAATTATGTATTTTTTCTATCACGTCCCCTTGCATAATACTGTAAATAACTGTAAAATATTGGAAACCTGCACCACACCTTTCATCATGTATTTTTTTAATTTTTTTATTTTTTATTTTTTATTTTTTATCTCCGTGTCCACCACGAAATTGTTCATCTATCAATGTAGGTCACACTATACACACAATTCTTGTGATACACGTTACACGCGCCATCAAATAGTTAATACACCATGTTTACAACCCGCCCCACGTGACCGGCGCACCAAACCATAGACATCGAGTGTACAGAGCGATACACGCCGACGCATCACGTCACACGCTGCGGAAGTCAACAAAGTGATTTTACCCGTCCCACGTGACCGGCATAAAAATCATAGACATCGCGTAGAAAGAGCGACGCACGCCGACGGGCTATCATTGGGAAACCACACGAACTACATACACGGTAAGAGAAGGATAGAACCCCCTACGGGTGGGAGAAACACGCCTGCAATTTTATTTAAAGAATTCATTTCAGTTAGATTACAAGCGTGTCAATTCTTTTTATTACAGCACACAGACCAGTTTACAAACTACAAGGGTACAGGTCAGTTACATGGAAGTTTCTTCATACACACACGCGTTTATTTATTTTTTAAATACTGGGACATAAGGTGACACACCAGTTCGAGGTTTTGCACGCTGGGGAACTTGAGAAATGTGATTTCATTCGCAATTTGATCAGTTTAAGTAAATGTTTGAGCGTTTGACCATCAACATGAATTGCTTGTCTTAAATAAGTCCGGTACACCATTAGTAAAGGAATGTATTTGTTTTCAGATATAAAGTCCCCTGAGGAAGAGCTGTGTAGCTCGAAATGCATGGGGCAATGTATGAATTAATGACAATCATTAAATTACTGAAGTAATAAGGAAAATGAAAAATGAAAACTGAAAATTTCATGAGAATTAAATGAAATGAACAGACAAACAATTGAGTAAAGAAGTTTATTAAACAACTTGTTCACCTGTATATGAAAATAACAGAGAGTGCGGATGTGATTGTGAATCTTGTGACACAAGAAACACGCATTGGTCCTTGTACAGAGGGCACCTTTGGAGTTGGCACACAGAACTATTTTTGCGTTTAGCTAATTATTTGTATATTTTCTGTGGTTGGTGCTTATTGCAGGCAAATTGGTCCACTGTCAGTTTATGTGTGTGTAGCTGTATTTTGGCTAATTTCTGGATCCCCTCCAGGGGAATCCTAAAACCCTTGATACCTTTAGAAGCCTCATGATGTTGGAAGAAAAGGACGCACATTTGGCATGGATACCTTATGTGGTCAAAAAGTTACAGGGACCTAAGCGCGAACTACCCCAAATAGCTAAAAAAAGGCTTAGCACAGGGGGGGAAAAGGCCTAATAGTGAAGGGGTTAAAAGTAAATACAAGAAATCTAAAGAGAAAATGGATCAATCAAAAGTCAATAGGTATGAGAAGGGCAACAAAAGATTCTCTTACAAACGTTTGTAGTGCTATAGATGCGGCAGTACGACTCATCATGGTAATGTCAGAGTATGTCTAGCTGTGGACAAGATATGTGCAAAGTGTTCTAAAAAGGGGCATTTTGCAAGGGTTTGCAGATCATCTGTCCACCGGTCCTGAATGACTGTCTATTGGAGAAGGTAGCAGAGTTCGACTACCTGGGAATCCGGCTTAGTGACTCCATGAGCTGGACTCCGCATATCAATAAAATGCTTCTTAGCCACAAAAGGGTGGGCGGTGCATTACTTAGGAAACACTGCTCTTCCCCCAATCATTGTATGACCCCTGTTATTGATATTTATAAAACTAGAGGGGTCTCCGCTGCACTATATGGGGCAGAGCTGTGAGGCACTTGTAATTTGGAGGTATTAGCCAAAGTGGAGAGCAAATTTTTCAAAGACCTAATTGCTCTCCCCTTGAGCACACCCACAATTCCCGTACTACTGGACCTGGGATGTAGATCGATCGCGGATCAGGCACGACTATGGCCCCTTTTGTTGTGGGCTTGTTTGTGGAGGGTCCCCGAACTTGCCTTATACGCTGAGGGCCTGTGCGAGGAGATAGCCATGGGGGGTTGGCACAGGGTAAAGTGGTTGAGGGATGTCAAAAGCCTTTTGGGGGAGTTGGGATTGGGCGAAGCATGGGTCACTCGCTCTGCCCCACCCAAAGCCACCCTGAAGAAACTGTACTGGGACTGGGTCTCTTTCAAACTCATTAGCAACCCACGACACTGCAATTCCACCGCAGCTTTCCTACGAATCAAAGACGTGGTGGCTTACGAACCCTATCTTGATTTGGTTTCCATCGCATTTGATAGGGCCCTGTACTTTAGGTTTAGGGTGGGTACCCTACCAGTAGGCTATTTGATATCGAGATGAAAATCGACCTCCCAGCACTCCCCCTATTGTGCCCTATGTCCCACGAGGGTGGAGACGGTTGCTCACATCCTTTTTGAATGTCCAGACTATTGTAACCCAAGAAAGCGTTGGCTCAAATCAGTGTGCAGATCATTTAGCACCCGCCAATATTCAGTGGCACTACGCATTCTACTAACAGACACTTCCGCCCTTGTAGTTTGTGGCATCTCAAAATTTTTAAAATGGTCTTGGTTGATCCGATCAAATAGGCTTTCTGTATCAATTTAATTCTTTTTTAACTGTACATATCCCAATGTTTTATTGTCCTTTTTATCTCTTTGGATGTATTGTTATGTACATTTGGTGAATGCCTTTTTAAAATATTTATTGTATGTACTGCTTTTAAGATATTTTTATGTATCGAAATAAAGCATATCAACCAACATTGGATCTCTCGTGTCCTTCTATACCCCGGGCAGCGCCCTAAGATCGGCTCACAAAAATCTTCTGGCGACCCTCCGGATCCTCAAGGCCAGGTGGGGAGGGAGGGCTTTTTTCTCCCTCGCCCCTAAACTATGGAACACGCTACCAGCTGACCTTAAGGGCCAGCCATCTCTTGCCCTTTTCCGGAAAAATCTAAAAACCTGGCTATTCGCAGAATCCTACCTGTAAAATCTGCTTCTTTCAGCTGTCTCCGACCACTCAGTTGTTTTTCCATCTGATGCGCCTTGATGCCTTTGGGTTAAGTTGCGCCCATATAAATTCCCAATTCATTCATTCTATCGTACTACCAGGCTTCCCACCTTCTGGTCCTGAACAAGTGGTGGTATGGGGACAGGAGGGACCCGGTTTATGCTCTTGAGAGGCATCTTATGGGTTCCGATACCGTACATACCATCCTATACTCGGCACCGCTGCGAAAGAAGTTACCACAGGCCACCCAGGTAGTGTTTCAAATCTGGAGGCAGGCCCTACGTCGTATGGGATGGTGGGGCACGTTAACTGAGGAGACTCCCCTGTGGCATAATGGACATCTGCCGGCACTGGCGACCCTTCAGGGATTCCGAGATTGGGATAATATTGGAATTTCTACTTTGGGAGATGTACTGTCAGGCACGGACCTTAAATCCTTCCAAGATTTGAGTGAGGAATATGGGATGCCTCAGTCCCAATTTATTAAACATTTACAGTTCCGCCATGCCATTACACCGAGCCTAGAGGGCTTCGACTCTCTACCCGAATTCAGCCCGCTAGAGGCAAAGGTATTTATGGGGGACCTGGGGGATAAGAAGATATCCTGCATATATCAGACTCTAGTAACACACTGCTCTACATCCCTACACAAACTGCGAGAGGCCTGGGAAAGGAATGTCGGGACGTTGGAAGAAGAAGACTGGCGGGAGGCTTTGGAGGCTCCTAGGGGTGCTGCTATTGCGATGCGCTTGAGACTCATCCAATTTAAATATCTTCATAGAATCTACTTCACAAGGGAAAGACTGTGGGGGGCGGGCCTAATTGCGTCCCCAGACTGTCTTCGATGTGGCCGGGAGGTGGGGACACTGATTCACACAGTATGGAGTTGTAGTTCATTGGTCCGCTTCTGAGGGGGGGGGGTGTGGAACAGTTTGTCTGAGGTTCTGGGATGGGAACTGCCTCGTACTCCACAGCTAAGCCTACTGCATGTCCTAGAAGGGGTTGGGGGCAACGTCTATAAAAGGCACCTATTGTTGCTTGGCCTTACCATTGCCAAAAGAGACGTGGTTAAGGCATGGAAAGATCCCCAGGCGCCTTCAGTGCAAGGGTCGAAAAAGGGGCTGGATTTCTGTATGGGGTTGGAGCGCCCAATATTTGACGCCCGGGGTTGCCAAAAGAAACACTATAAAATTTGGAAATGCTGGGCGGAATATAGGGGCCTATGGATAGGTCCACCCGTTGAACAGTATGATTACCCGGGGATGCTGTGACAGGGCTGCCATGGAAGATGAATGTACACTAATAATTCCGAAACTGTTTCTAAAGAATGAGATGATATCATGCAGCGGGGTGGGGAGGGATCTGGGAGGAGGGAGTTGAGGGTTGGGGTGGGATAAGGGGAGGGGGGGTTTAGAATGGGTCTTGTTGGTGTTGCTTATTTCAAATGTTACATGGATTGCCAACTATCTGATACTATGTACTTGCTTGCAGTGTTCTCCGGATTGCGGGATGCTGCGCCATGTGTGCAATCTTTCAATAAAATCTGTTTTGAAAAAAATAATACTTTATTTCGGTCAAATGACCATGAAAGTGCATATGCAATAAATGCATATAGGACATAAAAATAGCCACCGTTATGACTGCACATGCACAGAACGAATGAATCTCCCTATGTGCATTCTGCGATGTCCTCTAAAGTCGAAATGAACTCAAAGCAACATAAACCATCCAAAATCCAAAAGACTGAACTAAAGGAAGTCCGCCATGTTGGATGCCTGGTTCATGCGTATCTGGGGAAAACTAGCTCCTGAGAAAAATTGTTTGGTATATACACAGTCTACTGTCTGATGGTTCAGAACAGTATTTTGACCGGTAGGGAAGGACTCCTCTAAGAGTAGGAGACTCATTATATGCATTAAAATTAAGAAAATAGGGAATTCATCTAAAGATCAACTCCCTTAATTGGACAGTACACTTCCCAGCCCATAGTCAAGCAACAGTAATTCTATAACTTCATTTTCTGGGTCAGTAGATGGTTCTTTATCTCGACCCAAACCATAAACATATACCATACATTCAGATAAAATATAAAACCAGTTATTCAATGTACCCACTATAAAATAGAATAAAATCCTATTTGTTAAAATGTTCAGTTAAAAAGGACATAATCTTTGAACTTTTTACAGAGATATAACTATGGTACATTTATGTTTTACCAGTAAGAGGTCTAATTAGTCTCCTAACTCCCTTGCATTAAGGTCCTGCACATTAAAGTGCCTTTCCCCTATAAAAGCAGGCAAACTCTTAATGCAGTCAAACCTGGACGACAGTTTGGCTTAGATGCGATTGCTGGGGTCTCAGAAATTACTTGGATCCACTAAGATCCAGGAGAACGTGATACTCAGATAGAAGGGTAGAACTTTCTGCCATTTGCAGGGCAGTTATTGTTTGATTACAGAAGATGCAGTTAGTCTCCATACTCCTCTGGCTAAAATTCCTGCCCCAAGTAATACGTTTTTTGTTATTAGAACAACCCAGCTCCCTCCACGACTAGCCTGGTCTAACTCCAGAAAGTACAGTGGTTTGACTAAGATCCGAATACTGGGGCCCAAAAATAACTTGTGTGCACACCACATAAAGAACAGAATCTCGAGACCACAAATACTATTGATGTTGAGTATCGTATTTCAAAGCCTAAATGCTTCAGTACAATGGGCAGTCCCCAAATTTCTGCATAGCTGTATCAGTAGCTTTTCCTCCCCTGCAGCTCCTGACAAGGGGCAGGGCGTGACACTGGGGGGGTCACTTCACGTGCTCATTCTTCCAATGCCATGCAGTGTATCCCTAATGTATGTAAGCCAGGGTAATTTCTCTGCCCTTGGGAGACCCATTACCTCTTAACTCTGACCTGTATGCGATCAGTTCCGGAGTAGCCCAAATACGTTGCTAGAAAGTTAGTGGTCTGAGTCCTGTTTCTTCTGCAATCGGTCTGACACCTTAATCCAAATGGAGTGGGACAAGTAGGGTGCTAGGGGAGAGTCTATGTAGTAAGTAGCTGCCTAATATAATTATTTTCAATGGTAGTTATATTTTTCATTGAGCAGTGCCCCCAAAGTCAAGCCCCCCTCGCGCCCCCCTGGGTCTGCCCAGCACCATGTGACTCTGGGCAATAGCTTGCTTAATCTTCCCCACGGCCCCCAGCGCCGAGAGGCCTACGGGTAGCTGTGCACTTTACAAATACTGGATTTATTTGGCCAGCCACTCTATAATCTGTAGGTTTGCAAAAGGAGTTTCTGTATGATTTGGCCAGCCACTCTATAGTCTGTGCTAACTTAAGGTTTATTTTTTCTGTTTTTTCCAGTTCATTTTGTCAGTTAGGGTAACCCCTAGATATTTAAAAATGGATACCCTCTCAAGTGGCATGTCGTTCAGGCAGGGATTAGGATGTGTGAAATTTACTGGGTTGAAGACCATGTATTTAGTCTTCTGGTTGTTAATTGTAGCCTTTTATTACTGCAAAAAGCGCCCAAGCTGCCAAGAATCTTTTGCTTAAATTGTGTCTTGCCCTCTCCATTGAGCTCCCTTCAAAAGTTTTCATTTGGTCTAGCTCAAGATGTTTTGTTAGTCTACCTACTCCTAGACCCGAAACCTATTTATTGTTGGTAGTGTAAATAACAAAGGTCTAGGTAACTGGTGCAGAGGTCCAGCTTGCTGTTGCATTGGATTCAGGGAGCCCAGTGTAAACCTATTTAGTTCCCCGATTGGTGGTGTTTGGGGTAACTTATAAAAGTAGACAAGGGGGAGAGACCTAATCTCCATGCCGAGATCCTGATTGGGATGATTCATGAGCAAGAGACTATGAACGGTCATTGGATTTCTAAAATTAATCAGGACACAGTTCCCTTGCCTACATTTGGGTCGGTTTCCTACCCAGTTGACCCTTTGAGTCAAAAGAACCTCTCCTGCTCTTTCCTATGGAAATTGCCTATGTCTGGCTAGCCAAAACAGACATATGTGAGTTAGATCATTCTGGGTTTCTCTCTGGCTTGTTTTACTCTGGGGTACCCCTGTTAGTATGATAACGTATGTAGATGAGGCGGGGTAGGTTAATAGTGGGGAGACATGCCCTATCAACTCTTCCAGGCAAATTCCCTTCCCCCTCCTCTGTGCTCCTAGCATCGCACGATATGATGCGATTTCTCGATATGTACTCATTGGAGTACACCAGGCCACCTGTCGTGCTCCCACAGTTATTAGTGCTGGTGATGCCATCTTGGACATGTGTTGTAACTGTCCCTGGTACTATAATTCTACTATGGTTGACTGCCTGTAGATAGCATCAGTTTCCCTTACTGCGACCTCAGGAGGTCTTTCGCTCACGTTTCAGCCAATTTTATGCAGAGTTCTGACACCCTATCTAGGTGTGCTACCAAGGGGGTAAGCTCTTCCTTCACAATGGTTTTAATCTGCTCCTGCAGATCTATCAGCATGTTGACCGCCCATGGGGGGGTATTCATTATCCACTCGTGTTCTGTCAATAGGGCTGGGGTCTAGATCGTCTGGGCAGGCAGAGTTATTAAGTGTTCCATCATTCTGCTTTATTAGTTTGGCTGCCCCTTGAGTCATTTTTTTGGTTTTGTCAATCTAATAGGGTCCAATAATATCAACCCCTTCTGTGGATGAACTTTGGGAACGTCTTTGATTTTAATGTAGTCGCCATGTGGGGTCAGAGAGGGATTAGGCTGGATAAAGGGGGAAGCTGGAGGGGGGACCGAACCTGTCGAAGAGCATTCGGGGTTAGTGATAGCTGTCTTGGAGTTAATTACATTTCAGTTGCCACTACCCCTATAGCCCTCTGTAACATTCTATCAATTGATGTTGGTGGCAGGTATGAGGTTAATGTCTGTGCCTAAGCCTGCAACTTTTCTTGACAGGCCAGCTTCCCCATGATTGCTTATTTGGTATCAAGGCCCCCAGTGGGCCCCCCTAAAAAGTTGTGCAAAAGAAATAGTTGGGGAAAAATGAAAAAGAGAAAATGGAGTAAGAAGATCTCAAGTGGCTGGCAAGGCAAAACAAGACCAGCACAGTTGCACCACTGACCAGAGTCTTCACACCACACTGCAGGGGCAACCGTGCAGGCTCCCTGGCAGGACCCCCGATGTCTTTGCAGACAGAAGGGACGATGCTCAGCCTTGTCTGAGTGCAGACGGGCCCGCTCGTTGGCCCGATCTTCGCCCAGGCATGCGTCGTGCTGCAGAAGCCAGTCAATATACTAATAAGTTCCTCCAGGCACCAAGACCAGCGTTGGCAGCTTCCTGCCACAAGAGAGACCGGGCGACATAGTCCCCCCCCATCGGCAACCAACTTCTAACTCCAGCGCTGCTGGAGCCTGTCAATGTACTAATAAGCTCCTCAAGTCAAGTCAGAAATTTGTATAGCGTGCTACTCACCCAGAGGGTCTCAAGGCGCTTAAGGGAAAGGGGATCGTTACTGATCGAATAGCCAGGTCTTGAGTTGCTTCCTGAAGGAGAGGTGGTTCTGGGTAAGACGGAGGTGAGAGGGGAGGGAGTTCCAGGACTTGGCTGCCAGGTATGAGAAGGATCTTCCTCCCATGGTGGCTTTTCGGATGCGTGGGATCACGGCGAGGGCTAGGTTGGACGAACGTAGTTGGCGGATGGGGGTGTAAAAGGATAGGCGATTGTTGAGGTAGCTGGGTCCTAGGTTGTGGAGGGCCTTGTGTGCGTGAGTGAGGAGACGGAACGTGATTCTCTTGCTGACAGGGAGCCAGTGCAGGTCTCTCAGGTGTTCTGATATGTGGTTGTGTCGAGGTATGTCCAGGATAAGTCGGGAGGAGGCGTTCTGAATGCGTTGAAGTCTTTTCTGCAATTTGGCTGTGGTTCCGGTGTAGAGGGTGTTTCCGTAGTCTAATCGGCTGATGACAAGTGCTTGGGTGACCATCTTCCTAGTTTCGGTGGGGATCCATCGGAAGATCTTTCGGAGCATGCGTAGGATGTTAAAAAATGATGATGAGACAGCGTTGACTTGTTTGGTCATCGAGAGGGAGGAGTCTAGGATGAATCCCAAGTTGCGAGCATAGTCCTTTGGTTTGGGTGCGCTGCCTAGGGACGGGGGCCACCATGAGTCGTCCCAGGCAGAGGGGGATGATCCTAGGATGAGGACTTCCGTCTTGTCCGAGTTCAGTTTTAGGCGGCTGTTCTTCATCCATTCGGCTACGTCTTTCATCCCTTCCTGTAGGTTGGTTTTGACGGTGGTTGGGTCTTTGGTGAGGGAGAGGATCAGTTGAGTGTCGTCAGCGTAGGAGATGATATTTAGGTTGTGTTGGCGTGCGATGGATGCGAGGGGGCTCATGTAGATGTTGAAGAGGGTGGGGCTGAGCGAAGATCCTTGTGGTACACCGCAGATGACTTCGGTGGCCTCTGATCTGAAAGGGGGTAGACGGACTCTCTGGGTTCTGCCGGTGAGGAACGAGATGATCCAGTTCAATGCCTTATCTTGTAATCCGACTTTCCTGAGGCGTTGTACTAGGGTGCGGTGGCATACCGACTCGAACGCTGCGGAAAGATCCAGGAGGATGAGGGCCACTGTTTCCCCGTTGTCGAGCAGTGTCCGGATGTCGTCAGAGTTGGCAGCTTCCCGCAGCAAGAGAGACTGGGGGATGCAATCCACCCCCACTGGCAACTAGATTCTGACTCCCACACTGGGGGAGCCCGTCAATGTACTAATGAGTGCCTCCAGCCTGCAAGAGAGACTGGGGGGCATAGTCCACCCCCAAGAGTAACCAGCTTCTAACTCTATCCCTCACCCAACATTACGGAGATTACTTCTACTCTCAATGGTTTAGTTTGTTCAATCAATCAGGGAATTGTAAAGCGTGCTACTCACCCGTGAGGGTCTCAAGGCGCTGGTCGAGGAGGAGGGGGGAGTTCCGCTGGACTGTTTAGCCGAAGAGCCAGGTCTTGAGGGTCTTTTGATGGTGCTCAGGGAGGGGGGCGTGTCTGATGTCAGCTGGTAGTTCATTCCAGGTCTTGGCTGCAATTTGAGAGAAGGATCTTCTACCTGCTCTGGCTCTGTGGATGCGGGGGGTTTCTGCCAATGCGAGGTTGGCAGATCGGAGGTTTCTTTTGGGTGCGTGGAAGTTGTTTCTGTCATTGATATATTTGGGTCCGCTGTTGTGTAGGCATTTGTAGGTGTGAGGATTTTGAAGGCGACTCTTTCATCCGCGGTGAGCCAGTAGAGACTTCGCAGGTGGTGGCTGATGTGTTGGTGCCGGGGGATGCTTAGGACGAGTCTGGCGGCCGTGTTCTGTATTGTCCAGAGTTTGCGGAGCAGGGACTTGATGCTGGCGTACAGTGTGTTTTGGTAATCCAGTCTGCTGGTGATGAGTGAGTGGGTGACTGTCTTCCATGACACCAGGGGGATCCATTTGAAGGTCTTACCGAGGATGCGGAGGGTGGTGAAGCAGCTGGAGGTGACGGCATTGACCTGACGGTTCATGGTGAGTGCTGAGTCGAGTATGATGCCGAGGTTTTTGGCGTTATCTGTGGCTGCCGAGGGTGGTCGGCCACCAGGTGTTGACCCATGCTGAAGCGGTGGTTCAGAGGACGAGGATTTCTGTTTTCTCTGCATTGAGCTTCAGGCAGCTGTTGTTGGTCATCCAGACTTCGACGTCTTGCATACCTTTCTGGAAGTTGAGTTTGGTATTGGTGGGTCCTTTGGTTAGGGAGAGGACGAACTGGATGTCGTCAGCATAGGATAAGATGTTGAGGCCGTGTTGTCGGACGATGGCTGTGAGGGGGGGCCATGTAGATGTTAAAGAGGGTCGGCTCAGTTATGACTCCTATGGGACTCTGTAGGTGATTTTCGTGGGATTAGAGAGGAAGGCTGTCAGCCTGATCCCTTGGCTTCTTCCGGTGAGGAATTATTGGATCCAGCCCAGTGCTGTCCCTTGTATGCCGGCGTCACATAGTCTGCCTACCAGAGTGCGGTGGGAGACAGTGTAGAAGCCTGCAGATAGGTTGAGTAGGATGAGAGCGGAGGAGTGGCCTTGGTTCAGGAGGGTGCGGATGTCGTCTGTGGCGGCGAGTAAGGCGGTCTCGGTGCTGTGGTTGCTTCAGAATCCGGATTGGGACGGGTCGAGGATTGTGTTCTTTTCAATGAATTGTGTCAGATGCTTGCTGACGGTTTTCTCTGCGAGGTGGGTGGGGTCAGCTGTGGGCTTCTTGAGCAGGGGCCTGACTTCTGCGTGCTTCCAGTCATTTGGCAAAGTGCTGGTATTAAAGATGGTGTTGATCGTACGTTGTAACTTGGGCGCAATGGCGGCTGCAGCTCTGTGGTAGATGTGAGGGGGGCAGGGGTCGATGGGAGCCCCCGAGTGGATGTCTTTCATGGTCAAGGTGGTATCTTCGGTCATGATCAGTGTTCAGTTGGAGATGGTCGGCTGGCTGGTGTCTCTGGTGTGCGGGGGAAGGCTGTGGCATCCGGTGGGTGGTCGATGAAGTTGTCATAGAGGATTTTGAACCTGAGGTGGAAGTAGGTTCCGTGTTTGACGCAGAGGTCTTGGGGTGAGGTGATGTCTGTGGCTTCGCTGCGTGGGTTGGTGAATTCCTGAATGACTCTGAATAGTTTCTTGGAGTTGGTGAGGATATCCACATATCATCAGATCTATTTCCACCCTGATTCCAGGTACTACACAGCATTCATCACCTCAGAGGGGCTTTTCCAATTCAGGTGCATGCCCTTTGGACTTGATTCTGCAGTTTTCAGAGAATTATGGCCAGCATGTTCAAAGGGATGTCCGGGGTGATGGCTTTTCAGGTCGATGTGCTGGTATGTGGCTCTGATTAGAAGCAATGTGATGAAAGGCTACACAAAGTGTTATCCATTTTAGAGAGTAAAGGGGTGACTCTTAATCTCGACAAATGCAGATTGAACAGGCCCACGGTCGAGTATTTAGGGTACAAATTGTCATTCGAGGGTGTGGAACCCAAAGCCAGCATGGTAAAAACCATAGAGGATTTTTACACTCCAGATGATAAGGACCAATTGATGTCCTTCATGGTCTTCATTGAACTTTATGCTAGGTTTGTGCCTAATTGCACCGTTCAGATGAGGAGTCTTCTCAAAAAGAGTGTGCTGAAGAATTTGATCAATTCAAGAGCGAAATTGCTCAGCCTATTCTTCTCAAGCCCTTTGACTCTAAGGATCGGACTATAATCATGACCGATACCCATCAAAGAGGGTGGGATCCTTTGCTTATGCAATGTAGAGGGAGCAGGGATGAAGTTGTAGCGTTTGCCTCCATAAGTTTGAGGGATGCTAAGGCAACCTATTCCATTATGGATTGGGAAGCGTTGGCTTGCTGGCGGGGGCGTTGTCCATTTCAAGCCTTACTTATGGTGTTCAAAGTTTACTGTACGAGTGGATCACAGACCATTGATCCAGCTCTTTACTACTAAGGGGGTGAGAAAGCAACTCCCAGGATTGCCAAATGGCAATATAAACTTCAGGAACACAACTTTAGTGTTCAGTATGTGCCAGGAAGGAGGAATTAATTTGTTGACAGACTGTCTGTCTAGATTAGCTGGTAGCAAAGACAATGGGCGTGAAGAGGAAGGAGAGGGCTAAGATAGTGACATTGTTTGCAGTATAGAGAGCCACTCCGATGGTGCCATATCGGAACAAGAGTGGAGAGATAATCATGAAGTACATCTCTGACCTTATTGCTGCTGCACCCCTACTGCAATGGCTGAGAATATGGTCTAGCCCAGCCATCACGTTGTAGCGGACTGTACTGCACTTGAGGAGGCCCTATGTATCCCCTGGTTAAAGTACATTATGGAGCAAATGAGGTGGCTTGGTTGTCCTGACCTGTATACCAACCCCAGGTCTTAAGGCCATTAGGAATATCAAACATCTACTTTAGGCTAACCAGCAGGGGTTAAGGGAGCGAAAGGAATTCGTTAAACCCATGGTGAGAAAGTATGTCGCACCGAGTCCGAGCCTACAGGTGCAGCCTTCCTTGTCACTGGTCACTAACACTCACCATCCCTTCGTGTTAACCAGATTCAGACTTAATCTGGTACACTGGCTATTAGCCTTTCTTAAAGGCTATATAAAGCCTGGTGCCCTAAAGCCATGACCTTGTGACAGTTTCGCTGAACAAGACACTTTACATTTGACTTTTTTCTGCTGATTTTATGACCCCCTGATAAAAAAATGTATTTTCCCGCTGCTTAGATCCAGCCAATTTGTTCAAGTAAGGCCTGCATTATTATACTTACTAATGCTTTCCTCCCCCATGGGCTGTTTTGGGGTTGCAAGTTTTTTTTATAGGGAGGAAGCGGATGTTTATGCAGTAGCTAGGCTGTATTCTTCTAATGCTCTTTGGGAAATATATGTGCCCACTTTTGGGCTTGATATGTGATTATGCAGTCTGTTCTCATTACTATTGCATTTTGTCTGTTGTATTTTATCTAGAGTGTCACTCTGTATCTGTTTTAATGATGAGTTTTATCTGTTTGTATATATAGCCCTAGTCAAACTCATTCTTACATGTTTTATAGTTTTGCTTTTACTGGCCGAATAAAGTATTTTTGACTTGACTTGACTCATGAAGGAGATCAGAAGGTCATTGAAGACGTAAGTAATCCTGATCTACTGCTGGTGTGCCTGACAAGCCGTCCATAGGAGCGAAAATTGTGATCCGGGTCTGGTGGCTCAGTGGACTAATGCGTCCATTGCAGGGGCCTGTGTTCGACCTCATGGTCACAGGTTCAAATCCCGGGGGTTCACTCAGCCTTTCATCCAACTGAGGTCGATAAAATGAGTACCATTGAGTTGGGTAACAATAAACATCTGTTATTCAGCGCCAAGATACCCAAGGGTGAACGTGCGCTTTACAAATACACATGTTATGTTATGTTATGTTATGTTATGAAAATCGGCCCCCCTTGAGGACTAAAGACCCCTGCAGCCGCTGAACTTTACCCACCTCGCTGGACCCGCTTCGCGGGTCCCGCAGCGCCGCGTGCTGCAGAGGCTGCTGAGACTTTGGGGACACAGAACAGGAGGAGCGGGCAGGTGAGAGAGCCGGCGGGGCTGCGAGCACGTAGGCAGGGACTCCAGTGACCAGGAGTCCCTGCGCGCCCATTTGACACACCTGGGCTGCTCTCCCCGCTGGCCACGCCCCCCGCCTGTTAGCCAGAAAAGCCGTTTGCCTGTTCAGAATCTCGGAATTCTTATCTACTGCTGGTGTGCCTGACAAGCAGTCCATAGGGGCGAAAATCGCCCCCCCCTTGAGGACTAAAGACCCCTGCAGCCGCTGAACTTTACCCACCTCGCCGGACCCGCTTCGCGGGTCCCGCAGCGCCGCGTGCTGCAGAGGCTGCTGACACTTTGGGGACACAGAACAGGAGGAGCGGGCAGGTGAGAGAGCCGGCGGGGCTGCGAGCACGTAGGCAGGGACTCCAGTGACCAGGAGTCCCTGCGCGCCCATTTGACACACCTGGGCTGCTCTCCCCGCTGGCCACGCCCCCCGTCTGTTAGTCAGAAAGCCGTTTGCCTGTTCAGAATCTCGGAATCCTTATCTACTGCTGGTGTGCCTGACAAGCCGTCCATAGGAGTGAAAATCAGCCCCCCTTGAGGACTAAAGACCCCTGCAGCCGCTGAACTTTACCCACCTCGCCGGACCCGCTTCGCGGGTCCCGCAGCGCCGCGTGCTACAGAGGCTGCTGACACTTTGGGGACACAGAACAGGAGGAGCGGGCAGGTGAGAGAGCCGCCGGGGCTGCGAGCACGTAGGCAGGGACTCCAGTGACCAGGAGTCCCTGCGCGCCCATTTGACACACCTGGGCTGCTCTCCCCGCTGGCCACGCCCCCGTCTGTTAGCCAGAAAAGTTGTTTGCCTGTTCAGAATCTCGGAATCCTTATCTACTGCTGGTGTGCCTGACAAGCCGTCCATAGGAGCGAAAATCGGCCCCCCTTGAGGACTAAAGACCCCTGCAGCCGCTGAACTTTACCCACCTCGCCGGACCCGCTTCGCGGGTCCCGCAGCGCCGCGTGCTACAGAGGCTGCTGACACTTTGCGGACACAGAACAGGAGGAGCGGGCAGGTGAGAGAGCCGGCGGGGCTGCGAGCACGTAGGCAGGGACTCCAGTGACCAGGAGTCCCTGCGCGCCCATTTGACACACCTGGGCTGCTCTCCCCGCTGGCCACGCCCCCCGTCTGTTAGTCAGAAAAGCCGTTTGCCTGTTCAGAATCTCGGAATCCTTATCTACTGCTGGTGTGCCTGACAAGCAGTCCATAGGGGCGAAAATCGCCCCCCCTTGAGGACTAAAGACCCCTGCAGCTGCTGAACTTTACCCACCTCGCCGGACCCGCTTCGCGGGTCCCGCAGTGCCGCGTGCTGCAGAGGCTGCTGACACTTTGGGGACACAGAACAGGAGGAGCGGGCAGGTGAGAGAGCCGGCGGGGCTGCGAGCACGTAGGCAGGGACTCCAGTGACCAGGAGTCCCTGCGCGCCCATTTGACACACCTGGGCTGCTCTCCCCGCTGGCCACGCCCCCCGTCTGTTAGTCAGAAAAGCCGTTTGCCTGTTCAGAATCTCGGAATCCTTATCTACTGCTGGTGTGCCTGACAAGCCGTCCATAGGAGTGAAAATCAGCCCCCCTTGAGGACTAAAGACCCCTGCAGCCGCTGAACTTTACCCACCTCGCCGGACCCGCTTCGCGGGTCCCGCAGCGCCGCGTGCTACAGAGGCTGCTGACACTTTGGGGACACAGAACAGGAGGAGCGGGCAGGTGAGAGAGCCGCCGGGGCTGCGAGCACGTAGGCAGGGACTCCAGTGACCAGGAGTCCCTGCGCGCCCATTTGACACACCTGGGCTGCTCTCCCCGCTGGCCACGCCCCCGTCTGTTAGCCAGAAAAGTTGTTTGCCTGTTCAGAATCTCGGAATCCTTATCTACTGCTGGTGTGCCTGACAAGCCGTCCATAGGAGCGAAAATCGGCCCCCCTTGAGGACTAAAGACCCCTGCAGCCGCTGAACTTTACCCACCTCGCCGGACCCGCTTCGCGGGTCCCGCAGCGCCGCGTGCTACAGAGGCTGCTGACACTTTGCGGACACAGAACAGGAGGAGCGGGCAGGTGAGAGAGCCGGCGGGGCTGCGAGCACGTAGGCAGGGACTCCAGTGACCAGGAGTCCCTGCGCGCCCATTTGACACACCTGGGCTGCTCTCCCCGCTGGCCACGCCCCCCGTCTGTTAGTCAGAAAAGCCGTTTGCCTGTTCAGAATCTCGGAATCCTTATCTACTGCGTGTGTGTCTGACAAGCCGTCCATAGGAGCGAAAATCGGCCCCCCTTGAGGACTAAAGACCCCTGCAGCCGCTGAACTTTACCCACCTCGCCGGACCCGCTTCGCGGGTCCCGCAGCGCCGCGTGCTACAGAGGCTGCTGACACTTTGGGGACACAGAACAGGAGGAGCGGGCAGGTGAGAGAGCCAGCGGGGCTGCGAGCACGTAGGCAGGGACTCCAGTGACCAGGAGTCCCTGCGCGCCCATTTGACACACCTGGGCTGCTCTCCCCGCTGGCCACGCCCCCGTCTGTTAGCCAGAAAAGTTGTTTGCCTGTTCAGAATCTCGGAATCCTTATCTACTGCTGGTGTGCCTGACAAGCCGTCCATAAAAGCGAAAATCGGCCCCCCTTGAGGACTAAAGACCCCTGCAGCCGCTGAACTTTACCCACCTCGCCGGACCCGCTTCGCGGGTCCCGCAGCGCCGCGTGCTACAGAGGCTGCTGACACTTTGGGGACACAGAACAGGAGGAGCGGGCAGGTGAGAGAGCCGGCGGGGCTGCGAGCACGTAGGCAGGGACTCCAGTGACCAGGAGTCCCTGCGCGCCCATTTGACACACCTGGGCTGCTCTCCCCGCTGGCCACACCCCCCTGTCCACTAACCAATTAGGAAGTACCAACAGAGTTTAAAATTGACCACTATCCCCGCTCTGCGGGAGCGTGCCGGGAGAAGCCCGGGACAAGGGCGGGACCGTCTGTGGCCGTCAGGGGCCGAAGGAGGCCGGGCTGGGCCAGTCCTCTGATATCGCCTTTAAGGGATCTCCTAGCAACAAGCGATAGATAAGTGCCTAATATTGTTGTGTAGTAACAAGGTTGGTGACCTTAATAATTATGTCTGCATCCCCAAGTAATACTATCACAACGACCCCACCTGTTGAGACTGGACCACTGGTAATTGGACCGCTGGATAAATTCTTCTTTAACCGCCCTTCCCAAAACATTGACAAAGAGATAACACTTGTAGAGAGGCGTGCTGAGCGCAGATTGTCTATTGAACTTCTTAAAAACTCTGTGGACAAGCACCCTGCCCAAATTTACCCTGCATTGGTAACACCGTTATCCTCAGTGAATCTTCCTGCTGTAATCGAAAACTATGATGTACCCATAAAGGAGACTAGCAAGGACAATGTAACTGAACTGATTTCTCCTTGTGTGAGTCACTTTGACCCCACGATATTTCCAGTAGAATTATGTGCACAGGTTACCTTGTCCCAACCCAAGCTCGGATCAAAAAGGAAAAGGTCTATTGTACCAAGAAAATGTCATCTTGCTAAACCCCCATATAAACATAGAAAGGTACACAAAAGTACGTGTCTTTAAAAGGCTGTCACTGAAGCAAGTTGTAATACGGGAAGTGCACAGGATGGGAATGTTGTTTTATTAGTCAGTCCAGATCCAGATCCCAGTAGCGTTAATTCCCCAGTGACAGGTACCCCAATTGACGATAAATTATCACCCCTCCATAACTTGATTCCCGACTTAGAAAAGCTGCTTCGATCACTTCTCTCCCCGATAGAGGAACGAATTAGCAAGCTTTCTGACCGGCTAGACCATTTTGAGCAAGTAACGCTAGATAATTTTTATTCAACAAAAGCGTTGATAAAAACCCAAGTAAGGGTGGATGGAAGTAGTAAGTCTCAGAGCAATACCCATTGTGCTATCCAGGAAAAGGGACGAAGGCAACAAACTAATTCTTCATTGCCTTCTAAGTCAGGTAGTGTGGTTGCAAAAAGACCTTCTAATCCTGTTGAATTAGCACCACCAGGCCCTGTTGCAAATCCCACTAATACTGTAACTCCAGCCTTGACTGAGGCGCGGCAACCGCCTCCAATATTAAACCCTCTGTCTACCACTGGACTAGTGGGTAATGTGTGTCCTACAGCAGGCATTGCTCCAGCATCTACCTCATTAACTAATACCCAGTCCATAGCAAATAAACCTGCACCCCGCCCTGTTCCTATAGTCACTAAACCGATTCCACCACCCTTGATAAAGCCATCATATAGAAAACCTCCCATGAACCTTACCCCAGATTCGTTCCCCTATGTAGCAGTCCTCATAAATGTTCCACCACTACCAGTAGGACAGAGAGAAACCTTCCAGATGCTTAAAAACAAGATCATGCACTGGTTAAGGGTGAATCGGCCTCTACCAGGAGACGTTGATGGTTTAATCTTGGGGGTAAGGGGAATAGATTGGATAGGCTTTACAACTAAAAGCCTGGGCGGGGATTGTATTGTGGTTAACTTCCAAGACCCAAGGGTGGCAGGATGGATAACTAGACAGGGATGGGGCATAAACAAGGGAGGAATTGGAATTGTTGACCTTACTTTCTTCTATCCTCGTCCAGCCAGTGTATCGATTAGCCTGCTTAATGAACACATAAGCCCTCCCAACTTCTCATGGCCAATGATCCCCACACCGACTCCACTACCACAGTGTCCAAACCATATCATCGGCCCAAATTACAACCCTCCAGTTGGATGGCAAGATCAAGGGTGGGGATGTTGACAAACGCCCCAATATTTGTGTAGTAGTGGAGGAGGAAGTAATGGAAACATACAAGGGAGATGTGTAGAACATGATGTTAATGCTGGCTCAATCCCAAATGTTAGGAATACTGGAAATGGGAGCCTGATTGTGGTGGATGGTGGTGGGGTAGCAAATGTTAATGACGGAGCAGGGGAAACACCCACACATACTGCAAATGAGGATGTTGACACAGATGGTGGTTTTGTGAGGGTATCTGATAGTCTTGCAAGCCCGATGATTCCTCAAATATGATCCAATAATAAAAAACTATGTGGGTGCGAGATTAGCTCTGGTATGTTTTTATCCTGGAATATTGCTGGGCTGGGAAGCAAGTTAGAGTCACAAATTTGGGTAGAATTTATTCAGGGGTTTGATGTGTGCTGCTTCCAAGAAACTTGGGCTTGTGACCCTGTTTTCCTCTGTGGCTACTTAAATTTTTTTATACCAGCCTCTAGAGGAGGCAGGGGCCGGCCAATGGGAGGGCTCACTGTATGGATAAAGCAGGATCTGGAGATTTCTATCAAAGTGTTGGATACGGGTATTGTTGATTTACAATTGTTAAGATTTTCAACAAAAAATGGGGATGTGATTGACCTGTATAATATTTACGTAAGAGGCACCAATTCAGTCAACTCTTCCACTCTAGAGGTGCTGTCCGCCTCCCTAGAAACTAAGTCCCAAGACAGAAGGGTATTAGTAGCTGGGGATCTAAACAGGACCTTCGAACCCCTTGACAGTACAAACGATCCCCTAGGGAAGGACGAGGACACTCTTTGGGGAGTACCATCTTTGAGTTTAAATCCTGTCAAACGGTGGACGAAGGATATTCTGTTACTAAATGCCATCTGTATGGAGCATGGCTTAAGAGCCCTGAATGGGAGAACACCAGGGGACAAGAAGGGCGGTTGTACTTTTGATAATGGTCATAGCAGGAGTAGAATTGATTATGTAATATGTAGCCTCCCGCTGTGGCAGGGAGTTCTTGACATGGCCATTAAGCCCAGATTAGAAAGTGATCATAATCCCCTTTGTGTGACCCATAGGTGGTGGGAAGTTGGAACCCAGAATATGCATACAAGAAATGACCACATCCCAGTAATGGCTAATGATGAACGAAGGCTAAAATGGCCAAGGGTAATGGCAAATGAAGGAATAATGACCTTCATTAATCTTGAGGTGGACAAGGCAACCTCCTCCATGGAAGTGGTAGAAACTACAACCCCTGGGTCCAGGGATATTACAGACATTCATAATAAGTTATTTTCCCTCTTAAAACCATGTTTCACACAGTCAAAAAATATTAAAGGGAAAAAAACCCCGGAAGTTGCTAGGTGGTTTAATTGTCAATGTAGATCTGCCCGATTGACCTTGGGACATGCCATTAAAGAAAGAGATATTGCTGCAATTAGAGCGGCTAGGAAATCATATAAGACAGCCATTTTCCAGGCAAAGAGGAAATGGGATGAGGACCATTGGGCGGAGCTAAAGGAGGCTTCTAGTAGTAAGGACTCTAGGCTCTTTTGGAAAATTATAAAGTGGGGTAGAGGAGGTATCCCCGCAAGGCCTGATAATAACGTAGCCGAAGAAGCCTGGGTCGAGTACTTCAGACCACAATACGCAGAAGTAAAGTATCCTGGGATGGGGGAGGTTACATTGCCAGTTTTTGCTACCAACAACTTGTTTTCCCTTAAAGAAGTTGAGAACGTAATTAGCAATGTCCAATGTGGGAGGGCACCGGGGCTAGACTGGATACCCTCGGACGTCTTTAAGCACGATATGAAGAGATGGGCGAGGTATATTTTTCTGTTGGGAAATGCTCTCGCCAAGGGTGGGGTGGTCCCTGAGCTCTGGCAAGGTGCAATCATCATACCCATATACAAAAAAGGAGATCAGTCCCTCCCAGCCAATTACAGGCCCATAAGTTTGATAGCAACCATACAAAAAGTAATGGGGAAAATGGTTGTAAATCAGCTTATGGATTGGGTGGATGAGAATAACGCTCTCTCCCCCTATCAGGCAGGATTTAGGCGGGCCACCAGCACAATTGACCAGGTCTTCCGTTTTACTATACTGCGGTGGAGGACAGTTTTGCTTGGCAGGGGCTGCCTGTATGTCGCATTTGTCGACCTGCGGGCAGCCTTTGACTTGGTCCCCAGATATAAGTTATGGTTGGTCCTCCAAAAGCTAGGCATTCCGGCTGAACTGGTCACCCTAATTATGCGGTTGCATGAATGCAATTTCGCAAGAGTTCAGTGGGGAGGGAATGGCGAGTCAACATTGGACTTCCCGGTGGAAAGGGGGGTTCGCCAAGGCTGCGCCATGGCACCCCTACTTTTCTCATTATTCATTAATGGGATTGTCGTGCGGATGTTAGATGTGGGTATAGATGCACCTTCGTTAGCGGGCGTCAGGGTTCCGATCCTGATGTTCGCTGACGACACCCTAATCATGTCAAAGACTCCTGCAGGGCTTCAGCGTGCATTAAACATATTTGATGTTTTTTGCAAAGAGCACGGTCTAGAAGTAAGTGTGAGTAAAACGAAACTAATGGTCTTTTCCCCGTGCCGCAAAACTCATCCCAGGGTATCTCTGAATAATACCAAGCTAGAGGTGGTTAGGGAGTTCACGTATCTGGGGGTCCAAATAGCAGAGGGCTCGGGTTGGTCTCATCACCTGGAAAAAACGGTACTAAAACACCAACAAGCATCAGGGGCACTGCGGGGGGAACACAGAAAATCCAAGACCAAACCCATCAAACCTGTCCTTATAGTATATGATGCAAAGGTTCTAGGTGCGGCCTTATACGGCGCAGAGTTATGGGCCTGGGACAACCTATCGACCCTACAGATATCTGAAAACAAGTTCCTCAGAGGAATCACAGGTCTACCACAGAGTACCCCTTTAATACCGCTGTTCCTTGAGCTGGGTAGACGGTCAATTAGTGATAGAGCGCGATTGCGCCCTGTTCTATATTGGAGACGCCTCTGGATAACCCCAGAGATTAGGCATTATGCTGATGGCTTCCTGGCAATAATTAAGGAAGACAATTTCCACAAGATAAAGTGGCCTTTCCAATCTTTAGACCAACCCGCAGGAGGAAGTCTTCCCAAGCAAGGAAGCCCTTAAGTCCCAATATTGGGATTGGGTGGATAACAGCCTTCTGAGAGGTACTAGATCTGACTCTATGGCGGGTCGCTTCTTGGAAGTCAAAATCTGTCTTATCTTAGAAAATTATTGGGACAGCATCACAGTTCCACTGGACAGGAAGCTAGTCTTCCAGTTAAGATCTGGATCCCTCCCGGTAAAAAAACTAACTGCGGGATGGTAGAGACCGACTACTGTGTCTTGTCCAGCGTGTGAAGCAGCTGTTGAAAGCCTAGGTCACTTTTTATTTGTCTGCGAAGCCTATTCGTCACCACGGAGGGCATGGCTGACCCCAGTATGCAAAAATCTGGGGACACGACACAGTGAAGTGGCAATGAGAATTTTATGTACATCTACCCAGGAGTCGATAGTTCTTGGACAAGCCAAATATCTGGGGTGGGCTTGGGCTATCAGGCAGCGGCTGATGGGTGGGCTTTGTTAACTCGATTTATATTTTTCTTGTCCTTTTATAAATTTCAATCCAACTGGTTATATATGTGTATTTTAACACCGTGGTATTGTATGAGTTTGCACAACTGTTTTACAAGAATATGTATATATAAAATGATTTGTTTTTATCTGTAATGAATGATATTATGCTGTGCTTTTATGAGGAAATATCTCGAATAAAGCTTGTTCAAAGGACAACTTTACTACATAAGTAATGGCTGGCCAAGATGGTGTTCTAAGGAAGGCACAATCAGTAAGTACAAACATGTTTTTGAAGAACTTTGTGGTCAATGGGTTATTATATTGTGCCTCCTTGCTGGTAGTTCCTGAAGCCATGTGGATTAGAGTACTCACATTAGCCCATGAGGGGCACATAGGTATACGGGCTATGAAAAGAAGGGTTAGAGAAAACATCTGGTGGCCTGGTTTTGAGAGATTGCATGTGTTGTGCCATAAGTGACAAGTCGCAGGTGACTGTTCCCAGCTTTGTGGAGGCGGTTGAGTTTCCCAGTAAAGCATGGGGAAAACTGGAAATGTGTGTGTGTGTGTGGGTGTACTTGTAAAGCGCACTGCGACTCCGTTCAGTATCCTGGCGCAGAAGACCGCTGGGGAACCCGTCCTGATTTTCCCTGTGAGATGGTCCCTTTCTGGGTATCTCTAAGGTGAAACCAGGCATCCCCGGCGTCTGTGGGGGGCCGTTGTAGAGATGAGACAAGCTTAATGCCCAGAGTTGCCGAGTGTGTTCCCTGGTTAGAGTAGGCACCGAGGCGAGAATTATCAAGTCCGTTTTGACCTTGGTCCACGACCATGCAGCGTCGGGAATTGAACCCTGGTCCCGGGCCGTTCTCTGCTTACGGGTCCGCCGCCTCTAACCAGTGAGCCACACCACTCCAATAGATATTATAAGCCCAATGACACTGTCCAGTGGGGTTCCTGAGTATAGAATTGTTCTCATGCACTACTATAGTCTCTGGATAGAAGTTACATTTGTAAAGGTGCCAAATGATGAAGTACTTTCCCACAACGGTTGTCAATTTACATTGGCTATTTGAGGAATTTTTGAGGTTCATGGGCATAAGGCACCCAAAGACATCTATCATCCTAGCAGTAGCGGTGTTGTGGAGAGATTTAATAGTCATCAAAGAAAAGGTGCAATTGTCTAAAGTCAATGGGCATAAATTGTAAACTAGAACTCAAAAAACTGTTGTTGGCAGTGCGCACCACAGCCAATGCTGACACTGAAGTGCCACCTTTCCTTCTGTTGATGAAATATGTACCCACTTCCAAATTGTTGAGAAGATGGATGGGTAAGTTTGAGTTACCTGAAAATAAAATAAAGGATGTGTGTGGAAAGAGAGTGGAAGCACAAAACAAATAGGATCAACTTGCATCAAGCAGGGGTCCAGAGAACGTAGGGTGATCTTGTAAGGGTCAAATGTTCAAGGATTCTACCCAAGGGGGAAATCAAGGTTCGCCAATCTCAAGAAAGTAGTGAAAGTTGACAAAAGTGCTGTGAAATTGAAGGATAGCAGATGGTGGAACAAATGTTAAATACCAGATCAGGCTCGCAACCAAGATGGCCGCATAAGCTCCCGGCTCTGCGGACCGCCGTCAGTAGCTCATGAATCCTGATATTGATCCTAAAATCGTTCCAGACTCCCGTGTGGCTGAAGTGTTGCTGAGCTTAAAGGTGTAATCCCGAGATTTCCATCTCCTCGAATGATGGAGCTACGCCGTGTTTTCATTCTCGGCCTAACCCAGCGTGGAAGCCGGGGCCTCGATTTCTAACCCATCCGGGTTGGAGTTGAACAACATCGGCCACGGGACTTGGGCGGCGTCCAGCCTCCCGAAGTGTAGAATATCCTGACCGGTTTGGATGGTGTTACGGTGGCCAGGTGGATTCTAAGGATACGGCGGTAGGACGCACCAGTTGCACTTGCTGTGGATGGGAGTCCGTTGCCCGAAGACCTTGCTGACCTCCTGGGGTCGACGGGCTCGGATCCTCGCTTGCGGCGACGGTGTCTAGACCGCGAAAATGACGGGTGCCCTCTGTTAATGTCGGACCTGCTTGTACCTGTTACCCTAGAGTAGTCGACCTCCGGGGCCAAAGGTTTGATCTATCGCTTCGCGAGAAGATATGGAGCGGGTGGAATATACGCCATCGCTGCAGACTGTAATGGCCGTCCTTGGGGCGCTTCACTTGCAGGTCACCCCCATCATCCACAAAATGGACGTAACAGCTGAGAATATGTGTCTGGGACCGGACCACGACTCTTCAATAGATTTGGAACACGTTGTGTTACCGGCGATGCAGGGCATGCCTGAGATAGAGGACCCTGAATGGAAACCTGATCAGGTGTTTTTTGTCGGCTCCCGAACAACAGCTAGCGAGCCTGGAACTATCAATAACTCAGCATACTCAATGCCGATACCGCCCAAGATGGACACAGCCGATTTTATACTCCTGGATAATTTTATAAGTGACTATCGGATTGATTCATCATTCTTTTTCTCCCAGTTGACTCAATTACGTTCTAATGCCTTACTGTTGGTGGACAGGTATCTCCTTTTGATTTGTGGCCTTCAAATACTAACACGTTGGATTCGGTTTTGATTCTCCTGTCGAGATGGCGGTTCGAGCGGAGAGAGCTCGCACGAAAAATCAGAGTGGCCAGGGTTGAGTCTGATTGTATGGGTTTGATAACACGGCTTTTTTCGATACGGGACTTGTAGCCTACAATGATGCGGGAGTCGGGTGGTCTTCACAAACTCCCCCGGTTGTTTTGTAATTGCTGCTTCACAGTGTTTTGACCATAATACGGGGTGGTTTGCTTCTGGCAGGCAGGGAGGGGGTCCGGGAGCCTCTATGATATCTCCTCCTCCACTCTTTACCTTCTTTTAGGATTTAGTTGTGGGGCGACAGGCACGCTGCTAGTGGGGTTAGGCCGTAGCCATTGCAGGTGTGCAGGGTGGAGGGAACGGGGGAGGGTTTTTAATTTTGTCTTTGTTTAGTTCTATGGCCTTTTTCTGTTCTTTTTCCCCTTTTTATGAGAGCCGGGTTGCTTATCCTGAGTCTATCTCTTTCACATAATCTGGGTGTCTGCTTTGGTCTCAATTATCCTGAATCGTGAGTTGGACGGAATTTGCTGGCGTCAGCTTAACGGGGTTGTGGATCGTATTGTTACTCCCTTTTTATATACCTGTTCACGTTGACGTCCTACTCTCCTGTACACTGATTTTACTATATTGGCTTATTCGCCTACTCACCATTGCAATGTATTTTACTGTATGACACCTGATATGTGTAGTATTTCCTCTTGTTTTTCTTCTTTCAATACAAATATATATTAAAAAAAACATACCAGATCAGAAGAATGAGTCCGGGGAACTTGTGCCGGTAAAAGAACGTGATATTAGCAAAAATGTGGTTAGGGATGTTCCTGGTCTGCCAGTGCTGGCTGATTACCAACCAGATACCAAGATTATGTCATAGAATAGCATCAAAGAAAGTGTCTTAGAGTTCATAGTTATTGCCTATTGTGTAACCAGCGAGTTCTTGTCAGTGGAATGTATATATTTAATTTAAGTATGCATACTGAACACTGTTTTATTTTGAGTATGCACTAGCGGAATTGCTCACCTGCGTTATGTATTTGTTTTATTGAGAATTTTCTTTTCTTATTATTCATTGTGTAGGGGGTAGCTGTGTTGGGTCACACTCCTATGTGCTGCTGCCCACACGCTAGAAGAATGCTTAGAATGTGGAAGGGAAGTAGATTCTGTAATGTGTTGAGCAGGTGGCAGTTGGCCGTGGGAAATTGTGAAGTGATGGTGGCATTTCTATGTTCAGCTGACAGTTGACTAAATCTTACTTCCTACCTGCATGTCTGCATCCTAATAGGGACCTTGTGAAGTCTTGTGACTGTTATAAAAGATACAAGCAGTAATTTTGTGCATGTGGGATATTCGTCCATGAAAGTACTGTTTATTGCTGGGAATTAGCATCTGGTGTTTTAATTAAATTTAGTCAAAACACCATAAATCTGTCTAATCACACGGTGCAGTTTTACCCGGGATATTAGCGGGTTAGCTGCAATAAAAAAACAATTAATTCAATGGCCATTTAAACCACACAGCAATCCAACATTAGCAAGGATTACGTGGATTTTAACACTGCATCAGTAACATTCATGGAAAGCTTACATGAAAGTACGTGTTAACGGATGCTTTGAATTGTTTATGTGAAAATATTTTACAGTTGTCTACATGTAGGTGTGGTTTAACGAATGTATTATGGGAGCAGAATCTTTCTTTACTGTCCATGTAGAAGCTGCATTCAAAAAATAAGTGACCACTCGTCGTGCCATGTGATCAAGACCCAATGGGGTCAAAACGTGTTATGGAGTTCATGCCGGAAGAAAATAATTCTGTATGTCATCGGCTGGAGGCGCTCATTTTCCTCTCTGATATTCAAGGTGTGTTCTTTGGATACACGGATCTTGTGTGTGCGCCATGACATAGGGGTCTCTCATGGACTACGGTCTTGTTGGACTGGGAGGGGTGCCCAAAGCACTACCTATATAGTGGTGAAAGCGGCTTCCTTCCCCAGGAGTTAAACAGCACAAGCATGGTAGTGGCATGTGATGATGATGATCTACAGACCCCCCCGACCCCCTGGGCCCCCTTCGCCGCCACCATCACCAACCTCATCGCAGCCTACGCCATCGCCACAATGAACTACATACTCATAAGAGACCTGAACTTCCACCTCAACAACCCCAGTGACCACAACTCCACCACCCTTCGTGACAACCTCGCCAACATCGGACTCAGACAGCTTGTCACCACACCGACCCACAGGGCAGGGCACACCCCAGATCCCATCTTCGCAACAGGAAACTACGTTAACTTCAGCCACACAATGCAACCCCCATGGATCGACCACCACTGGGAACACTTCACAGTCGAGAAACCCAAGGCACCCAAACAATCCCCATGCCCACCACGAAGGAACTGGAGCAAGGTCACCGACGAACAACTCAACGCCACCCTCACCCGAGACAACCACACCTCGGCATCCGATGCCAACGTCGCAGCCAAAGAACTTCACACTGCGCAGAAGATCTTGCCCCGCTACGCAACCCCCTCAAACAAGGCCCCAGGAAAGCCGCCTGGTTCACCACCGACCTCCAAAAAGCCAGATGCACCTGCAGACGCCTGGAGAAGAACTGGAGAAACACCAAGACACCAGAAAACTACACCACCTATAAGGACGCCATGACGGACTACCACAACCAAATCAGAACCACCAAGAGATCTTTCATCCACAACAAAATCCTTGCCAACGCCACCAACTCCAAGGAACTCTTCACTGTCATTCAGGAATTCACCAATCCCCAAAGCGAAGCCACAGACATCACCCCATCCCAAGACCTCTGTGACAAACTCAGAACCTGCTTCCACCTCAAGATCAAAAACTGATACAACAACTTCGTCGACCATCCACCTGAAGCCAGCCCGCCCCCTAAACACACCAGCCAGCCCACCATCTCCACCTGGACGTCGATCACAGCCTAAGACACCACCTCGACCATGGAAGGCATCCATTCAGAGCTACCACCTCCATCACAGTCGAACTACAACGCACTATCAACACCACCTTCGAAACAGGCACATTCCCAGATCACTGGAAACGCGCAGAAGTCGGGCCCTGCTCAAGAAGCACACAGCTGACTCCACCGACCACAAGAACTACCGGACCATCTTGCTCCTCCCCTTCATGGCCAAAGTTGAAGAGAAAACAGTCAACAGGGAACTGACACGATTCATCGAAGACAACGCCGTCCTCGACCCGTACCAATCTGGATTCCGAAGCAACCACAGCACCGAGAGAGCCCTACTCGCAGCCACAGACGACATCTGCACCATCCTGGACCTAGGCCACTCAGCAGCCCTTTTCCTACTTGACCTATCAGCAGCCTTCGACACATCTCCCACCGCACACTCATTGCGAGACTACATGATGCCAGCATACAAGGAACAGCCATAGACTGGATCCGATCATTCCTCACCGGAAGAAGCCAAAGAATCAAACTGCCACCCTTCCTCTCCGATCCCATAAAAATACCCTCTTCAACATCTACATGGCCCCCCTCGCCACCATCATTCAACACAGCCTCAACATCGTATCCTAAGCGGATGCCACCCAGCTCATCCTCTCCCTCACAAAAGACCCCCCACCGCCAGACTCAACTTCCAGAAAGGAATGCAGGATGTAGCAGTCTGGATGACCAACAGCTGCCTAAAGCTCAATGCCGAGAAGACAGAAGTCCTCGTCCTTGGAACCACCCCTTCAGCATGGGACATCACCTGGTGGCTGTTCGCCCTCAAAAGGCCACCAACCCTCTCGGTCCACGCCAATAACTTCGACATCTCATCTTACTCATCCCTCACTATGAACCAACAAGTCAACACCGTCGCCTACAGCTGCTTCAACACCCTCCGCAAGACTTTCATGTGAATCCCCCCTGAGGCAAGAAAGATGGTCACCCAAGCACTCATCACCAGCAGACTGGACTATGGAAACGCACTCTATGCCGGCATAAACAAGTCCCTACTCCACAAACTCCAGACGATACAGAACACCGCCGCCAGTCTCGTCCTCTGCATCCCCCAGCTCGAACACATCAGCTAACACCTACAAAGCCACTACTGGCTCCCGGTAGAGAAAAGTCACCTTCAAAATCCTCACTCACGCCTACAAAAGCCTACACAACACCGGAGCCAAATACCTCAACGACAGAATCAACTTCCTTGTACCTAAACAAATCCTCCAATCTTCCAACCTCACACTGGCCAAAACCCCGTACATCCACAGACCCAGAGCATGCGGAAGATCCTTCTCTCACATAGCAGCTAAAACCTGGAACGAACTCCCGGCAGACATCCGACACGCTCCCTCCCTGAGCACCTCAAGACCTGACTCTTCGGCTAACATAGCTGCGAACTCCTCCCCCCCCTCCCTCCCACCCCTCAGCACCTTCAAACCCTCATGGGGGAGTAGCGCGCTTACAGTCCCCTGATTGATTGATGATTAGAAGTAGTGACCAGGCCCGTTTTACCTGGTTTCATTGATGTGAGGCCTAAAAAACAATCGCCTTTTTAAAGGTTCTGCTGCTGTGTGTTTAACTCACTCTTGGCCTATAACAGGTTAATGTGGATGTGAGTGCCTTTTGGAAACATGCTTAGTGCATGTGTGCAAGCAATATATACACTACACAGGGGGTACAGTGTGAAACAGTGTGCACATGGTAAATGTGTGCGCGCTGACAGTGTGTTTAAAGTGAGACACTCCGGTGCAGTACAGAGAGACTGTAGTATTGCAGTATTGAACAGTGTGTATGGACTGAGTGTGTTTGCTGCTTGTGAAAATGCTGGTGGGAGCAGGATACATAGGCATAACAATACTAGACAGTGGAGTGTGCTGCGAATGTATGCCTATCGTAGAAGTGCCTGCATTGGTACATGTGGGAGCGCGGGTCTAATATACAGGCGAGGAGGCTGAATAAATTTTCGAACAGGTATCGGTTTATTTTGAGCATTTCCTCACAGTACATTACAGGGAGAACCTTGGGCTCCAATTTGGGAAGCCAGGCCTGCATGGGAGGAAGCATGAGTAGAGGAATCTCCCCCAGCCAAAATTGTATATTGCTGCATTCCTGTGAGCTAGGTGTGACAAGCACTGGGTGAGGGGGCCAGGCTGGCCAGGCTCACCCTGTGCATTTCAAAGGTCTGTGATTCAGTGACAGATCGTAAGGAAAGGGCTTGGACACATCTCAGGAAGAGGGAGATGGGGCTGATAAGAGAATCATAAAGGTTAGGGCTGAGGGCCCTGGATTAATTATTGATGCACAGATCACTGTGGCTGACATCCAGGTGTGACCTCTGGTCCCTCCTATGAATTATAATTTGGGTTAATCAGCTTCAGAGTCCTGCCTGCTGTGATAGACACCTTTAAAAAGGAAGGGTTAAGTTTGTCATCTGCTGAGCAGCCAGCTGGGCTGCATGAGGAGGAGAGGAAGCTCTGCAAGACTTCGGCCTGTCACCAGGACTAGCGGCCTAGCCTGCTAGTCTCCCTTCTGGGGACATCACCCAGGGAAACCAAGATCACCTGCCCTGGAGTCTGGAGCACAGTACCTGCCTGCTTGCCAAGACTGGTGTGCCCATAAGGGTAAGGCGCATGTTGAAGGAAGCAAGATCCAGAGAGGAGCCCAGATGTGTTTGGCTCCTGAGCGAGGTGTGAGGAGCTGTGTCATGTTGTAAAGATTGGCAACCCTGCATGCCAGGAGCAGCCACCGGGCATGAAGTACAGTGCCACATCGATTGGGCCGTTACCAGTGTGCCGGGTTGTGTAAGTTGGTGACTCTGAATGCTAGGAGGGGCTGCCGTGTACTGAGAGACTGTGTCGCATTGATCGGGTCGTTGCCCATGTGCGGGAAGATGCTGCGACCCTATATGCCAGGAGGGGGCCGCAGAACAGGCAACCTGTAGGAAGGTGGCTACCTGACTATGGTTACCCCAGATTTTTTGCCTTGTGTTTAGCTGGTTTCCGACTTAGTTGGCCTGGTTCCCTGCTAATCAGGGCCCCAGGCTATCTGCTCTCTCTGTAAAATGGATTCCATGTACCCTAGGTGCATAACTAGATTGGCTTGGGTCACCTTATCAGCCCCTGTACAGAGCACTATAGGTGCCCAGGGCATAGGTGCATCCAAGGCCTACCAGGGGCTGCAGCATATCTTTTGCCACCCCTGGCTGGCTATCTAAAATTGACACAACTGGCTGATCACTCAGCTGGGGCAAGGTGGTGTAATCACCCCTTTCTTAGATATAGTATGCCTATATCTAAACCTATCTAGACACATATAAAACTATGAGCCACTCCTATTGAAGGCCTTATCAATCCTGGAGGCAGAGTGCGTGGTTTAATGTGAGATGGAGCTCTAGCATGAGCTGAGCCTGTCTGCAGCCGTCGGGAATAACTTCCTAAGCTGTTCCGGGATAATGCCATACCATATACTATTAAGTGCCTTATAATCCTCGCGGTTATATAGCAACTTTGGTTTGGCTTTATCAAAACATGTCGTGTAAGGTGTCATACGAATTGGAATACTACTCCCTCGCCAGTTCTGGCGACGGGGGAAGCATTCCATCCCTCTAGAGGGAGAAGACATGTTGCTTTGCTGAAACGCGGTTGATTTTAAAAGAGCCTCAGATCCACAAAATGGATGCCTCTGCCACAGACACGGGTCTGACCTCCTGCTGCTGACCGAAACTCAGCAGATGGGGGCCTGGACAAAGGGTGTCCTGTCGCAGGGCGGTGTTACACCACCCCAGACAGGAGATAGTGGATTGTAGCAGGGAGGTTTGAAAGAAAGCAGACACTGCCTGGGGAGCACAAGGCTGCCCCTTGCATATTCCGTCCAAACCGGTTCTGGGGCACACCAGCTCCAGTCCCAGCGCGGCCTGGATCAAAGGAAAGGGGTGTATCCACCCCCTTCTTGGGTCCCACCCATAGTAGGGGACCTAGCAGGTAATCCAGCCCACCAGATTCGAATAAGAGTGGGAGCAGTGCCAATGCAACTCAGATTATTCTGAAGAAACATAAGAAACAAAACTCTGGACCCTTCGACATCCTACTCAACGTAGAAGACTGAAGAATCTCCCTTGTGGTCAAGGAGTGACCACCCTGTGCAAAAAGGCACCATCCAGCACCTCGACCCTTGCTTTGTTGCAGTTCCTGCCGGAACTCGAGCGACAGAGATCGACGAGATCAAGCTTGCCTGCCTTCCTTCAGCCCGATCCACAGGCCCTGCAGAGCTGAGACCCGTGGAGGCGACCGGAAGCGTGGGGCGCGCCATCTTGAAAAGGCCACGAAACGCTGACCGTGCAGCCCACGAGTGACCCTTGAAGCTGTACACCGGGGTTTGAGAAGCCCCAACCCTGAGCTGCTCTTGCACCGAAGTTCACCCCTCCACACTAGACGAGTGCTGCGTGGGGCCCTTCTGCTTGTGTTGGCTCAATGCGTTGACCTGGTCACTTGCCAGCTGGCTTGTGGCCCCTGTGCCGACAAAAACCTTAAACCAACTTGTTTTTCTGGTTGCTCCAGATTTGCAGCAGCTCCTGTGAAAAGGAGCCCCCGCTCTGACCCTCCTGTTCCGAGTGAGAAGCAATCTCCCAGTTCCGCGTGGATTGCTTTTGCCAAGTGTTGTTTGCTCCAATCTTGAAGCAGACGGCGCTGACGGCGAGAACCTGCGTGGGGCAGATCGTGACCTGCTCCTGGACGTCGCAGATGCCCCAGAGCCCACGTGACAACTGAGAGAAGCTCCTCGACAACCATCTGATTGCGCCCGACATTGCCTGGTTCCGTCCTGGTCCCACCCTGGTCACTGCTGAGTGATCCAGACTCTGTCCCCTCTGCTTTCAGATACTTCTAGACTTCGATACACCCTTGGATCACACCGGACACTTCTGCTTCCCATCGCCTGCAGCATCTTCAGCTCCAAGCACCAAGAGCCTGCGTGTCAAAACCTGACGCCACTTCGACCCTATGCACCCGCTTCCTGTGGGTGAGGTAACATTGCAACGGCGGTGGTCCCACACTGGTACACACCTCTAGGGTCTGTGTCTTAAGTTTTGTTCCTCTAGGTTCCGCGGAAGTATCTTTAAACTCTTTGTGTAACTTTTATGCACCATTGACAGTGCATTGATGCAAGCCGCACTTTACGTGCTGCACCCGAATCCCGCGGGCTTTTCCCAACTACAGCATTGCTAGTCCAGACTGCTCCCAGCGATTCCCTAGGCCCTAGGCCTAACCACTGTTCGATTGGTAACTCTTATACCACTTTTTTAATATATGGTTTGAGTGGCCACCCGCCCTCATCCATAATTGTGCAACTTTGTATGTTATACTGTGCTTTTGATTTAACGCTTGTGCCCCTTTGCTCATAAAGAGTACTGGGGATTATTTTAGAAATAAACACATATATTTTTAGAATATATACTTGTGTGGTGTCCTTTCATTTGATATTACAGGATTGTATGTGGTAAAACAGCTCGCTTAACACGACCTCTTAAGTTAAGCCTTTAAGGCTGCTTAGACCATGCTACCCCTAGGATAGCTTGTCTAACAAGGTTGACTTACAACCAGACACCATAAGGGATTGTTTGGACTGATACAAGGTGGTTCCAGAATTGGAAACATCATATATCAGGCCAACTTCTCACACAACCTAAGGCCAGCATGACCAGACAGTGAGAATCATTTGATTGACCCTGTATTCCAGGAAGGCTCTCTCAAAGCACTGAGGCAGGAGGTCTGAGTCAATACCCATGACCCAAATTGCTGTTACAATCCAGACGAGGCAGGCTTTGTATCCAAAAAGGCCTGAGGAAAGAACAGACATCGTTGGAGCACCACCAGAGCAAGGAGACTGACCCCACCCCAAGCAAGAAAAAACAAGACTTATCGAGTGTGGCTGGAGCCGCAGCAACTCAGATTGTCAGGATGCTTGGAAGCGCAGCTCAGGAGAAAGAGAGGGCGCCTACAGGAGCTGCCCATGTGAACTCACGCAGCCTGACTTTGTCGTTCTGGGCCAGAACCGCACTGTATCACTGCCAGGGTTCGCACTGCTGGAGCAGGTAAGCTGAGAACTGGGCCTACCAGGCCCGGGGGACATAATGCCTTTGGTTTTTACAACCTTCATTGACTGTATGTGCCTACACCTTATTGGCAGAGTCCGTGAACAGGGCCTTGTAGTTTACATTCCCTGGATGTTGCCGCAAGTTAATGGGGAATAACAGCACACCTGTTACATGGGAACTTAGTAGCCTGGGGTGCAGCCTGTCAACTACAAGGATGCTGTTCTCAAGGGGACTGTGTTATGGATTACTGAATGTAATTGAACTGTGCATGTTTTATACAAAATAAGTATTTGGACATTGATTTATTGGTGTGCTGCGTGCACCTTGAGTTATGAGTTGTGTTCATTGATCTGTATATAACTTCACTTTCAAAGAGCCTTCACTGCATCTGCGACCCTACCTAATTGAGAGTCCGGTGCAGAAGGGGGCTCTTGACCCAGTAGAGAATGGTCTATGATAGGGTGGGTCCTGGGACATCAGGAGTAAACTGCCACAATGACCTCGGTTGGACTCAGCAACCCCTGCATGCCCGTAGCCCTCTGACTGGGGTTCTGACAATAGGTTATTTATTTGTTGTTTTAGCAATGCCATTATTTATGAAGAAGGTAACAATTAGTGGAGTAGGGAATGGTCTAATTAAATGTTTACTTTCAACTTATGGGTATTTCATACATGCAAGAATTATAACTTTTCCAAAGACCGATGCCTAGTGATGCCTATGGTTATACAATGGAGAATAATCTAAGTAATAGAAAGCGAATGTACTGTGGTGTGACACTACTGCATATATGGAAATGCATCTGTCCATTTCACGTATTGTCTAGAAGTATAACCATGTGGAGGCACCAACCAGCAAGGAAATTTAAAGAGTTATTCATTTTTATAGAAGTTTCAGGAAGCTTGCACATGTTCTACTAAACAGAGGCACATGAATCTTGGTTGATTTATGCAAGCGCCAATGTGTTTACCAGGTAGCCCTGTTTACCACACAGCAGTTATTAAACCTATTCAGGGTTACTGAAGCGCATAGGGACATATTATTCTACTGTGTGTAGCGCCTTCCCCAGCCCTGGAGTATGCAATATAGTTTACACCACACAGGAGCTGCAGTTGAGCATAGCTTTGTTCTCCGACATTCATTCACACTTTGAGCATTACGTTATACTACCTAGACCACACCCTAACACCTCCCCCACATCTTATGTAGTTCCTGTCCTCAGAGTCTGCCTAGAACTCCTAGTGTGCATCGCATCAATATGCCACACCTCCCCCTAGTTAAATAATTAGTGCTAGGCATCAATAAAATCATATCTCCTTAATAAGTCTTGAAGGTCTCAAACTTGTCTGCCAGCCCTGGTGATCCAGAGCAGCTGAGGTCCACCCTCATCAGGCAAAAGGGGCACAGGCTCAGAAGCCGGACATAAAGGCATGTTCACTCCCATGTCGCATCATGAGCTGGTGAGTGATGAGGTAAGTGTTTAAAATAGGAGTGTCCAGAGTGATGGATTTCCTTGGACGACATTGTGTCCCTTGTCTGCCTCCACTTGTAATGGACCGCTAACAAATAGGGTGTCTGTTTTCAGTTTTTATCTCTGCTCCGCCATTACACAGTCCCCTTTTTCAAAGACAGTTTCCTGGGCATGTCGACACTGATCAGCATACACTTCATTTTACTCTTATGAGAAGTGTCTGTGTAACGATGTTGGGCAGTGTTCAGTGACCGGTGACCGATCTGAGGCCCATTGAAGTAGTTTTGTTCTGAATGCTCTTCCAAACAACAATGTATTGATCGATAGGCCAAGGGGAACTGGCACATTGCTTGGTTCAAGTCAATCCTTTCTATTGAGGCTTGTTGAATTACTCTTTTAAGAGTGCCCATAAATATTTTGACTACACTATTGGATTGAGGCCAGAGAGATGTGCTCTTTTGGTGTTTGACGTTGAGTTGTGGTAAGGAACTTTTTAAATTCTTTACTATTAAATGGCGGATCATGGTCTGACTTGAGGATCTCTGAGATGCCTCAGGTTGCAAAGATGCCTTCAATCCTTTCTATGATTTTGTCATGAGTTGTTGAAGAAATGGTCTCTAACAAGAAGAAACGCGAATATTCGTCTCTGACTACCATGAGATGTTGTCCATCTCCTAATGGTTCAAAGAAGTCGACAGCAACCATCTCCAAAGCATGGGTAAAGATAATATACATTGTCACCAGATGCTGAGTCACATTGGAGGACAAGCAATTAGAAATGTGGCAGATCTTCAACCCTTTTTCTACTCACTCATCTAGTCGAGGGAACAACACCCTTTCTCTTAGTGCTCTTTTTGTGGCTACAATGCCATTTTGTCCTTCATGTGCCAATTCTATGACCCGTTGTCTCAGGCTTTCAGGTAGGAGTACTCACAAGTCTACCAGTATTATTCCTTCTTGTATGATTGCTTACTCATCCTAAACATTTCAGAACTTTTGGAATTCAATATCATCTGCCAAATGTCGGATCCTTTGTCGCCAAGATAGTGTCTCATTGAGTTCTTTGACAGGAGATCAACTCAAAAACATAACAAATACCGCTAACAAACCTGCCCGGCGTTCTACCAGTCTCTCACTTTTAACGCCCCATCACTGGTAGTGAGTGCTATATAAATACTTTCGTCTTGACACAAACATGGTTACAACATAGGCACAGTAAAGAACTAGAGAAAGGACTTCACTGCAACACCCTTGAAGCAACGTTAAACGCAGCATCCATTTTAGGTCGGGAAATGTAAACAGTTTTCTAATATAGATTTAGGACGTCAGTCTTCTTTTGAACAACAGCAAAAGTGAAGCAGCGTTCATGCTACTGCAATAGGAGCCATTGCATTTTCAGCATTTCTGCAGATAGCAGGTTTCCCATGTCCGCGAGTTTGTACCTATCTCATCTAGTCAAAGTTTATTTTTCTGCAATCTCTGAGCTGTAGAACTCAGTGGAAATGCTGAAAACTCAATGGCTTCAATTGCAGGAGAATTAACCATGCTTCATTATGCCGTTACAAAGCCAGGATGACAACCATGCCAGTTCCTGAACAGCAAGAGCCACAGAGATGATTCTCTGTCATCGCTCAAATGTAGGTCAGATGAGCTGCTCAGGGACGGCTGCAGGAGTGCAGATGTCATGGGGCTAGGCAAGGAAGCTTGAATCGGGGAGAAGAGCGAGGGTGCAATGATCCAGGAAAGTTGGAGGTTGGAAAAGGATTCTCCTTTCAGGAAATAAAGCAAAGTGCCTGACTGCGGTTTGACTGAGTATTTATAGGTGGACAGTTTTTTCTAGAAGGGCACCTGTTTATTTATCTTTCAATAGTCCTAAAGTCCCTGACTGCAGGCACATGGATAATTACCAACATGTGTAGAATTGGTGGCACAAGAATCACTCTTGAAAGTACCCGAATGGAAAGTCCCTACCTGACTGGAAAGTACCTGACTGCAGGCACATGGATAATTATCAAGCAGTGAATAATTAAAGCAACTGAAAAAAGGTAATCAATGAAGCGGGGCTTGTTCAAACATGTGGAACAAAAACATGAGGCCTTTTAGTCAAACCTAGGGAGAATTACAAGCACATGGAACATTGCAAACATGAAGATAATGTAAAGGTTTGGTATAAGCAACAGTGATACTACACTTAGCAAAACACTTAACCTAAGGTGTGTGAGATTGAGGAACGACTACATTATTTATAAAGCGAGGTATTGTTGAACATGCTTGGGCGCAGGAATTGGTGAACGTAACATAAGTAGAGAACATTGTAATTGCGGGATAACTATTAAAAACTTAGCAGCAGTGGGAGAATATGCCCAGCACAATGACCGTCCCACAAGTGTGGTTAGTAAAAAGAACAATAACTAGAATGTGCTACTATAGACAGCATCCCTATGCAAAGCGGTGCACCCAGGTACACTGCTGAAGCAGAGATTTACACGATTTTCAGCGTTTCTGGAGCACAAACCAAGTTACAGTAAATCCAATCAAAATCTAATTTGATGGCAAGGAAGACTGATTTATTGACAACATCATGATTTAAAACATAGCAAATGAGGTCTTTATAGCAAACATGTAGTAAAGAATTATCCAATATGGCAAACAAATCGCATGAACTGGCACAGTAGCATCAATGAGAGTGTAAGAGAAACACAAATTCTCTATCTTGTTACCTAACAATTCTATGAACAGGCGGACTTATGTGAAGAAAGTATATAGAATAAGAGGACTGCAGCCATCAATATACGTGATGCAACCTGTTAGTTAGTGAAGTACACGATACCCCCTTGATAAGGAGTGATGCCCCCGAAGTCAGGATCCACGCCCGGGCTGAACAGCAATTTCAGAAATGCCAAAGTAGTTGAGGGTATCAACCCCATTACGTCTGTTATGGCGAAATGGAGTAGACATTCCTTAAATGAGCTTCCTTGCAGAACGTAATTGGTGGCTTGTGTTGAAGTTGTTTTGTTTTGCATTGTTGTGGTGAACAACCCTTGGCTTTGTAACAGTTTAGAGGGTGTTGACCTTTTCCATTGTCAATGATTAATGTTATGGGGTGACCATTTACCTTCAACGCAATTCTGGGACAGCATCCGAGTGAGTTCCTGCATTTCATTTAGTGAGGTTTTTCTAGGGCTTGATTTTTCTCAATGGCAGCTAATCCCTTATATTGTGCACCTCGTCCTTTGATGGACATCATCAGTAGGCACCCATACTCTTCAATGGTACTTGATGGAGACACTGAAGAACAGTTATGCAACAAACTTGATAATGATTGACTTTACTTGATCTCTACCTGGCGTAGTTTTTTTTTTTTTTTTGGTGTTCAAACTGCTTTATTGCATGTTACATACATTACACTGCTTCGTATGCCTACAACCCCGAGGCCGGCAGCACCATGTGTAAAGCCACGAGGAGGTTGTAATAGGTATAACACAGCATTAGAACCGACATCCCTGAGGCTCGGTAGCGTTCAATAGAAGTATGTAATGAGTGTCCGGTTTCTAGTGCAAGAAGGAATATAAATCTGAGAATGTAATGAAGTAGAACAAGGTTTTTTCCGGTTTTTTTCCAGTTTCCAACAGTAAACAAAACTGTGAGGTCTCACAAACACACTGGGGAATGGGGTTCAGGGACATCAGGATAGCATTATGTATCAATAGTCCTTCATTGCTATGCTTTGACATATCAGCAGCACCGATGGTACGTAGTAAACTGGAGGGTGCGGGTAACGTGCAGTACTATAGGGTAGTGCCGAGTCCAATGATGAGGGTGTATGGAAGTATCAGGGCAGCGGGGATTGCACGACGGGCAAGGGCCCAACGGCAGCGTCTGCGTGTGTAGTGTTAGTGAATAATATGTAGGAGAGTACTGTGCAGGTTTGTGATTGATAGGGCAATATGTGGGGTAGTATGTCAGAGTGACATGTAGTGAGTTGTGTGTGCGACGGCAGGTATCTGTCTTCAGTGCCAAGTGTTCTCAATTCAATTAGCCACTAACAGGACCTCCCTCCGGAACGTCGCTGTCGTCTGCTCGAGCAAGTAAATAGTCGACCAATGGACCCCAGATGTCTTTAGGTCGGCTAGGGATCGGTAACAGTTCAGTAAAGGTGATGTGTTGTTCCTGACAGTAAGTCATGTCTGCCAGCCACTCCTTGAATTTAGGTGCTCTGCCTCTGCCCCAGCGACATGCCACTCGACGCCTTGCCAAGAGCAATGCAATATCTACGAATTTCCTGCAGGATTCTGGGATGTGTGGTGTGTGTCCGAGTAATGTGAGGAGCGGCTCCACAGCAATGGTCTCTCTGGTCATTGCCGTAAGGGCGTCTGCCACCTGCTGCCAGTATAGATGGACAGGAGGGCATTCCCAGGCTAGGTGTAGGAAGCCTGCGTGTTCAGCGTGACAGCAGTCACACCTGTCGTTGTCAGCTAAGCGAAATCTGTGTTTTTTTACTGGGGTATAATACAGCCGTTGCAAGAATTTGTAGTGTATTATTTTAAGTCTACTACTGGCTGATATACGAGCCGTTAAGGCGCAGCAGTACTGCCAGTGGTCGTCGGTGAGTTTGATGGCCAGATCAGCGCTCCAATGCGCTCGAGCCCTCGCCTCCGGCATCATGGCGGCAGATCTGAGTTGCCGATAAAGACCGGCGACCAAATGTGCTCCTTCTTGCGAGCATAATAGTAAGTGGAGTGGAAGAAGGATCTCAGGTTCCTGAGGGAACGCAGGCAGGGTGTCTCTCATCCCTTGGCGTAGGCGCAGGTAGTAAAATATATCCAGCGGGGTGCAGGCATGGGAAGTAAACAACAACTCTGCGGATTTGAATTTTCCATCCGCAAACAGATCGCCCCATGAGGGGATCTGCAGCCGTTCACAGAGCTTATGAAATCCTCGCTCCTGTAGAAGGGCAAGGTTAGGGTGAAATGTCAATGGCATTTTAGGGGAGTATGGTAGATCGCAGGACAACATCTTCGCTATGCGGCGCCATGCATCCAGCATGCAGTATACGAAAGTGTTCGGCGTCTGTATGAGGGGTTCCAGGCAAAGAAGTAGGCCATTAAGCGGAATGGGATATACGATCCAGTCCTCCACCGCCAGCTGGGCATAAAGGGCGTCGGGACTAGCCAGTGATATGCGTAATGCGCCTGCGCACATAGGTAATAAGCCTCGAAGTCGGGGACGTCAAAGCCTCCAGTCTCGTAAGGCTGGGTCAACGTGGACCATTTCAGTCGTGGATTTTTACCCCCCCAGAATAACCGACAGAGTTCTGATTTTAGAGTTTTGAAAAAGAAGGCACCTGGATAGTATGGGATATTAAGAAAAAGGTATAGGAACCGGGGCAACACCACCATTTTAATAAGGGACGCTCTGCCAGCCATGGATAGTGGCAGAGGGATCCAGCGATCTACTGTGGCCGTAAGTTTCGTGATTGCCACTCCATAATTGGAACGGAGCATTTCATCTTTATCATGCGAGATCTGTATGCCGAGGTATCGGAGATCCATCCGACACCACTCAAGGGGATAGTCGAGGGGGAAGTCAGTGACCGCATCAGTAAGGGGGAAGAATTGCGACTTAGACCAATTTATGTTTATTCCCGACAACCCGCCGAATACTACAAATTCTCTTAATAGGGGATTGAGGTGGAGGTCAGGGTGTTTGACATAAAGGGTAATGTCATCGGCGTATAAAGACACATCGATTTGGCGCTGGAGGCACTGTACCGCACCATCCCGATGCAGCTGACGTAGTCTGCAGGCCAGTGGCTCAACCGCAATCGCGAATAATAGGGGGGATAGAGGGCACCCCTGTTGTGTACCCCTGGTGATGGCGATGGGGTGAGAAAGGCGGCCGTTGACGAGGACCTTCGCCGTAGGTTGTGTGTAAAGTAGTCAGAACTTGGTCGCGACCTGAGGATGCCGATCCATGCGACTGTGACCACTTCTCGATACAGGATACGATGCACTTTATTATGTTCTGCGGATATTACACTGAGATTAGGAAAAGTTATCTGCTCCCTATTTTACGTCACCAGGGCTTCATTCAGGTTAAACCAGCCCTGTTGTTTTTGCAGCTCCTCCCTAATGTAAAAGTAGCTTTCTCAGTGGCTAGTTTTTTGGTTGCAGGTGCACGTCTAAATAAGCACCGCACAAGGCACAGGCACTTTATCTTTGACAAATGAACTTCCTCTTTTTTCTATTTACCTAAATGAATTGTGGTTAATAAATCCTTCTTTTTAGCTTTTTTAGATATTTATGTATGTTGTATTGTAGCTTATCTGTTTTTACAATATTGATTGAATGTTTTAAATTTGTTAAAATGTTTTGTGCTTCAATGAAATTGTATGTAACCATGGTATGTAACAATGCTTGCTCTTTTATGATTTTCAATAATCGAATAAAGAAATTGACTGACTGACTAGTTGGACCCAGGAGATGAAAAGTCTTGGGAATCCCATGCTCGTCAGAACCGAGAACAGGTAAGGCCATTCGACCGAGTCGAATGCCTTGGTGGCATCTAGGAAGATGGCAGCAACTGGCAGGTCAGGGTGAATCGAGCGAAGCAGGGAGAACAATGTACGTAGGTTATAAGAGGTAGACCGACCCGAAACAAACCCAGACTGATCAGGTACAACAATCCTGGTCATGAGTAGGGACAGCCGAGTGGCCAGGACCTTAGCGAGGTTCTTGACATCACAGTTTAATAGGGAAAGCGGGCGGTAAGAACTACAAAATCCAGGATCTTTGCCAGGTTTCAAGAGCGAAGTAATGACTACCTCCCTCATGGAACAGGGGAGGATGCCATCGGCAAGAGATTCCTCGTAGACCTCACGAAGGACAGGGGCCATGATATCTATATAAGCCTTATAGAACTCGGCGGGAATGCCATCCAGACCAGGCGCCTTGCCATTCTTCAATGACATAATGGCCTCGCGGATCTCATTCAACTCGAAGGGGGCCGCCAGGAAGGCCCTGTCTCCATCACCGAGTCAGCATAGCGCCACATCGCCCAGGAAGTCAGCGTATGGTGCATCCGGTGTTGCGTTAGTGGTGTAGAGGGTATGGTAGTGAGAGGTGAAGGCATCGAGTATTGCATCGGAGTCCCTGATCGTGTGCTCTTGTTCATCAGTAAGTTCTAGGATGGTGTTGTGGTCGCGTGGGGTGCGTGTAAGTACCGCTAGTGCCCTCCCCGGTCTGTCCCCCTCGCAATATTTCCTGGCCTGCCAATGTTTCCCCCGGAATTTTGCTTCCCTGCTAGCCTCTTCCTCATATTGTGATAGTTTGTCCCTGAATTCTGCATGAATATCAGGACCGTTGTCCTCCACCATGCAAAGTTCTAACGCTCTCAGCTCCCTGTGTAACGAGTGAATAGTGTTTTGTATGTCACGTAGGACCCCAAAACTTTTAGATATGCAGTACCCTCTTATGGTGACCTTGAAGGCCTCCCAGATATGTTCAACTGAATCCACTGACCCTTTGTTCCTGGGGAAGAAAGCAGCGATCTCCTCCCCCAACTCAGTTCGGAACAAGTTGTCTAACCGTGCCGCCGGCTGTAATCTCCATTGCGGCCTGGGGTTGTCCCAACCTGAAATGTGTGTATGCAATAGGACAGGGCTGTGGTCAGAGTAAGTTCTTGGTAAGTGCGTGACTCCCAGAGCGTCTGAAGTAATGCCTTTGGTAATAAGGAGGTAATCCAATCGTGCCCATGTACCCGTTTGCGACGTAAAATGTGTGCCCTCCCGTCTGAGCGAGTGTAGGTGTCGCCATATGTCCACAAGACCGCCCTCAGCGATGACACCCTATAGTGCCTCCCTGGCCCTGGGCTTGTAGTGATGCGCTCCATCCGATCGATCTAAATGAGATACCAATGCTAAATTTAAGTCGCCTCCCCAGATGACATGGCGAGATCCTACAGCCATGACTTTGCCCCAGAGGTGGTAAAGAAGGCAGGTGTATCCGTGTTAGGAGCATAGCAATTAACGAACGTGACCGTGTCGCGGCCCATACGTCCCCACAGCAATGCATAGCGTCCCTCACTGTCTGTCGAGTCACCGTATTTCTGGAATGGCACTATGCGTCTAAGAAGGATAGTAACTGCCCTAGCGTATGCGGAATAGGAGGAGAATGTGCGAAGTCCAGCCCATTTGCTTGCGAAGTAGCCTTAACCAGTGATGACAAGTGGGTTTCCTGAAGTATGGCAAGCTGAACATTGTGTCTGTTAAAATACGCAATAACATTACGACATTTCCTGGCATTGTTGAGCCCTCTAACATTCCATGACAAGCAATTTAGTTGTGCAGCAGACCCTAAGACCGCCATAAGTAGCAGAGAATCAGTATGTCCCACCCTAGTAGTGGTAAGACAACAGGTATCGCACCATCAAGACGATACGCTCGAACATAGCATTTCATGACCTGATTGTCCATCCCGTGTGTGAACCATCCCTCCACGAACCATCTCACTCCCCTCCCACTACTGCATCCCAATCATGCCAGCAGCCACCTATTCCCACCCTCAGCCCCCCCGCCCTCCCCTCCCCTACCCGTAACTTGAACATCCCAAAATTTCGTTTGGGGAACACCCGTAAGGGAAACAACATCAAGAGCGCACAGCCATTTCTCCCGCCAAAGGCCTCCTAATCTGTACCGCCCTCGGTGGTGGTCGGGGCAGGGAGAGTGGTCCTTGGCATACATTACCATCGGAGAGAGTAGGTAGTTTAGTTCTGCAGCATGTAGTCCAAGGCCCCCACTTTTCACAGCAAGGGCTAGAGTCAGCAGTTCCAATCAGCAAGGAGTCTGGTCTAGCCGAAATCGTTCGTTCAATGCTCGTCCGCTGCCGAGGTTGGGTCATCGTCTTCCAGATCTTCCTCAGCGTTACGAAAATTTTTTCGAGCCTTGCGGATCGATTTTAGAAAATCTTCATCTTTTTGAGGATTTGTGAAAAAGCGATGTTTCCCCTGGAGTGTGACTCGCAGCTTCGCTGGATAAAGGGCATATTCCAGCTGGGCCTCTCGCAGCTTCTTCTTCACAGGAAGGAACTTGCGCCTCTCTTCTTGCACTAAAGGGGTGAAGTCAGTGTATATGGAAAAAGTCACACCGTTATATTGCAAGGTTTGTTGTGTTGAGTCCGGGCTGCTCTCAGCGCGACATCTCGGTCGCGATAGTTCAATAATTTAGCAATGATCGGCCTAGGCGGCAATCCGGGCTTGGGGACAGGCGCCAATGAGCGGTGCGCCCTTTCGATGATTAATTGGGGCGAAAATGCATCCTCCCCTATGAAGCTTTTGAGGAGCTTTTCAATATAGAGTTCCATTTTGCCTGTGTCTGTGGATTCCGGAATGCCCGTGACGCGTATGTTGTTGCGTCGGCTGCGGGCTTCCAAGTCTTCGTTCTTAGCTGCAATGATACGGAGCAAGTTATCCATGCGGGCCAGTTGCGTGGTGTGAGACGATGTGACATCGTCATTATCTGAGATTCGCTGTTCTGTAGCTGTTATCCGTTCCTCGTGACGGTCAACCTTATGCACCAGGGCATCTAGCCTAGACGTCATTCCATCCACCTTTTCCACCACCGTGGCGAATCCCTGTCTCATCTCCTGGAACAGGCGGTGCAAGTCCATGTCTTTGGTGGGGGAGACAACAGCCGTCAAGTTAGTGTCACTGGGCCCGGATTCAGCAAGTACCGATTTCGCGCCTTTCCTGGCGCCATCAAAGCTTATTTTTGTTTGGCGGTTTTCGGGGCGCACCATCCTGTCCTCCGAACGTGTTCACTCCGCCACCTCACTTGAGCAATGTCTCTGCCCTCGCAGGATTCTAGCCGCGGGGTGGGATAGCAATAGACTGTGGGCAGATATTCACATGCCCATGCGCCCAGTGCCGACCAGGAGCCACACCTGGGGGGGTATTAGCCCCTCTGCCACCGCGCGCGCTGGAGAATAGAGAAAGAACCGTGTAGAGGCAGGGCATCAGCGAGCTGCAGAAGAAAGGCGTTGTTCGTGGATGCACCACGTGAGGGTGGCCCCAAGATCGGCAACAACGCTCACAGAAGCAAGCTATCAAGCAACAGTCAAGCGGTGGGGCTAAGGCTGGTGCAGAACAAATCCTTTCAGTCCGTGTATTAAGCTGCCACCATTCCAAGCGACCGCAGCGGTGGACCTCGGCAGTCACCCCGGGTCAGTAGGATTCGCAGTCTCGCCAGCGTCCGTGAGTCACCACCAACGTGCAGGATTAATGCATGAACAGGCCCAGAGCCCCGACAGAGTCCGCAGCAGCCAGTATCCCCGGGGCCCGCGTTCACACTCAGCCCGCAGCCGCCCGCCGGACACCAGGGAGAGGACGGCTGCCGCCGGATCCAATCACTCCTCACCTTCTATATGGCGGCGGTAGGTGTCTTGCCCATCTAGCACTCCTCGGCGACCACGGGAGCCGCAGCAGCAGCCAAAGCGCCTCCTCCGAGAGTCCCACCGTCCTCCAGGCCAAGCAGGGATAAAAGCGGCGCTCCTCGGGCCGCCCGCTATGAGCCAGGCACGAGGGATAGTTCTCCGCCAGCGATGTCAGCAAGTCGCAGCGTCGCTCGGGTCCAGAGACAGCCGCGTCTCAGGCGCCAGAAATCAAAAGTGAGGGCCGGGCCTGCGTCCTCGTGGCAAGCCGCGGCCTCGAGTAGGTCTCCGTGGCCGGTCCCCTCGAGGGGCAGTCTCCGAGGGTGCCACCGGCCGGTCTTCAAATGCCGTTGTCGGCGGGCCAGCTATCTCCAGGTACCCGAGCTTCGGGTCGAGTGTCGACAACTATCCACCGCATCAGTTGATGGCTAATTTCAGTGTTTTACTCTCCTTTGGTAGCGGATAAATGCAGGATTAAGGGCCAAGGAATGGGAGCTACGCTGTTAGGCAGCCATTCCTCTTGCGCGCCCTCTAGCGCCCCCCCCTCTACCTGGCGTAGTTGATGCTACTTTTTGGTCTTGTGAGCATGACAAGATTGCTTCTGGCTAACTCTAGTGTCCATCATTTCTTTTTGTCCTGATGTGCTTGACTTCCCACTTGCTTGACACACAGTTATGAAGTGATTCTCTTTCCTGCAACATTTACAGATATGTCCTAGGGCTGCACACTTGCCCTCATGGGAAAAAGAAAATCCACAGACAAAGCAAGGATGTTGACTTGTTTTGCTCCGCTCCGAGCTTATGCATACTTCTCACAGTCAATGCTGACTCAATATGCACTATCCCTGCTTCCATATCAGCAGCTTGTCGTTCCTCTGCTTTCGCAGTCATCAACATTTTCTCTATACTGAATGTCTCTCAACATGGGCCTTCTGAAAGGTAGCCGTCAATTCTGAGGTTCATAGCTTCTTCATCAGTGTGGTCACAGAGTTTGCAGTGTTTGACAAGGGGGTCAAGTATCTCAACTAACTCATCAATTGTTTCACCAGACTGTGGTCATATTTTGTCGAAAATATATTTTTCATAATAAACATTCGGCATTGGATTGAATTTGGCTTCTAACGTTTCTTTCACTTTTTGGTATGATGTTGCGTCAGTACATGGAACTTTCATTAGCACTTCTTACACTCCATAACCTGCCAGATTTTTTAATACTTGTTGATTTTACCATCCTCCTCCTAAAGCCCATCTACCATGTCATTAAATGTTTCAATCGACGAAGCCCACCTGGCACCAGTTTTGTTTTTTGGCTGTGTCAAATGGCAGTGGTTGTATTGTAGGGGGCCACCCCACATAAGGGTCGTGGCCCCGTTAGTGGCAGCCAAAGGGCCGAACAGGCTGAGGGGTCCCTTCCAGGTCGCGCGACCCGGAAGGGATATAAGTAGTAAAACAGGAAGCGCGTCAGGAGTAAGTGTCAGAGTGACCCGGAAGCTGTTTGAGAACGCGAGGCTTGAAAAGCCAGCGCCTCAGTTCACGCCCCCTCTTTGTTCACATCGCCTCCCAGGAGTCGGACGTCGCAGAAGAAGTCCTGGGGGAACCGTTTTGCTGCAGCCGGGGCGCGTTGAAAGTCAAGTCATCTGATTTCAGGAGCAGGTGAGTGGGCCTCGCAGTTGTGTGGAAAGTGTGGTCGTGGATGAATGTTTTGTGTGTTATCCGTGCGGAGAGCGTGGCGCTGGTCGAGGCGATTGAGTGTATGCAATGCGACTAGCTTAGGTTTGGGATGTTTGAGACGAGCGAGCATGGAGATGGGGTGTCGTTTAATTCAAGAATGTTCTCCGCATGCGAGGGCATAACAGAATCGGGTTCGTAATTGGGAGCGACTGGAGTGCTTGAGTCTACGCAATGTGACTAGCTTAGCGTTTGAGATGTGTGAGACGAGTGAGCATGGAGATGCGGTCCCGTTTTTTAATTCCAGATGTTCGCCGCGGGCAAGGGCATAACAGAATGGGGTCCATAATTGGGAGCGACTCGAGTGCGTGACTGGGGCCGGCATCGGGTTGAATGGGGTTTGAATTGGGAGAGAGAGCTTTGTTTGCTCACTGGCCCGGGGTAACTGGCAGGGGAAATTCATGCGCGTGGCTCCATAGTTACGCGGTACACCCAAGAGCTTCAGAAGTGTTGTTTTGATGCCATGGAGCGGTGCTGTTTTAAGTTGTCCTTCATGCTGCATCGTGTAATAGTTATATCAGCACTGGTATTAGCACGTTAGCAGTAAATAAAGCCTGGCCTCGGCCGCAGCAGTGAATCTTTAATTACACTAATTTATAAAGGGCAAAAAGGTCCTATGTAGTTTATCAATGTTGGCATGCTCTTCACTGGCTTTCTGTCTGGGGCGCTGGGAGGCACAACGCTAAGAGGGGTGATATCTTGAGTAAGAACATTAAGGAAGATAGACATCCTAATATCCATCGTTATTATTTCATAGCGCATGATAGCAACAAAAAATTGCTATCACAGAACATATTTTGCTGATTTATATTTAACCCCAACAACGTATCTACATAATGGGAGTGATTGGTATTTGCTATAATTGTTAAAAGAAATAAGGATCTTGACACCAGGTGACAAATGGTTGGCTAACCAGGAGGCGTTTAATCATTAAAATGAAGGACTAACACTTTTCTATTCTATTAAGTGCAGAATGCCGCCGAAGCGGCCAAGGGCAAGGATGCCATGCCCAAAAGAGATGACTACCTGGCATTGACGGAACTGCTGGAGTTTACAAAGGAAAAAGGCGTTGATTGGGCGTTAAAGACTATGAGAGAAGGGGCGAGAGCAGATTCCCTGGAAGAAAGAGGACGAGGCAAGAGAGCTCGGCGCACACCGGAAAGGTTTAAAGAGGCCTCCAAAGAAAAGCGGCCTAGGGCAGTTGAGGCCCAATCAGCAGCCTCAGGTGAGAAAGAGGTGCTCGAAACAATAGACTTGATCCCTAACGCAACAAAAGAAAACAGTATCCCTCGGTCGGGCGCAGCTGGGGGAAGCAACACTCAGTCTAACATTACGCAGTCAGGGGTGGCGCCCGTCGCAAATGCGGAGGTGCCCGGTGTACAAACGTCCTTACCACCAGTGGTCGCTCAGCAGGGTAGCGGAATAGCACAAGTTTGGGTGCAGTCTGGTGGGGTAGCGCAATCCCCAGGCGTACTAGCGTCAACTTCACATGGGCAGGCAATTAGTAACTGCCCTGCCAGCGCAATGGTTCCCTCCACAGCATACCCCCGGTTCCGTTGGACTGTTGGCGATGGGTACACCCCCAAACGTAGTAACTTTGTCCCCTTAGGGGCAAACAGCAAACACCGTTGCAAATGTGACAGGGCCAGCAGGTGATCAGATTCATGGAGGACCGGTGCCGACAGGGCAGCTGTCATTAACTTACAGCCCTTTAATGTACGGTTCCTCGTCCATGACCCTATCGCCATCTGCAGAGATAACGTGGCATGTACCCGCTGACACCAAAGAAAAGATTCTGAGGGGAGAATATATTGACGTATTCAATCTCATCAATGCAGGGGTGGTTCCAGGTAAGGCGAGGGTTGGTAAAGAAGGAGAGTACAAGCAGAAAAAGCTATGGGTGGACTGGTCTATAAAGAATTGGATTACAGGATTCGCCATTTATGCTGCTATCATGGTAGAGAGGTACCCCGCGCTGGCCCCTCAGATAATCAGTTACATATCTTTGATACATGGGGCGGCCTCAGAGTTCCCAGGCACAGGGTGGTTACAGTATGACACTAAGTTCAGGCAAATGAAGGCAGTACACCCCAACATCGCATGGGACCAACGCGAGATTAATGTATGGTATGCAGTATTTCATTCCTCTGCACCGGTGACTAAGACCAGTGCCCCTTCACACAACCAGCCCTTCCGGAGCGACAGGGGGGCAGGAGATAAAAAACAGGCCTGCTTGCTGTATAACAAGAATGAGTGCACCAGAGGAACCACGTGTAGATTCAAGCATTGTTGCTCCTTCTGCAGGGGTCTGAGGTTCTGTGACAATTGTAAGTGGTGTTTCTGACTCGCACGAATATGGTCGAGTCTGGTATCTATGAACCGCAAATGACGAGTTTAGTGGGTGTACGCGTTTTCGCTGTGCTAGCCTAAACCGTTCGTTTGTTTCGTGGGTTTCTTCATCTGAACCCACGGGTTCCATCTTAGATACAGCATCCATTTTGTTTCTTGCCCTCAAGTAGCCAGCGAACGGACGCTGTCCGCTTCGCGACCCTGGGATTCCCAAAACTCTTGCGGAAGACACGTGTTCCTTTGAAGGTGTCTTTATGATGAGGGGGATGGCACTGTAAGGCAGATGGCCCCGCCTGAGGCTCATCTTGTCGTGCCGGTTTATTGTCTCAGTTGTGCATTCATTAGGCACGTCCCCTTTGATGCCTGCAACTCGTGTTTCCCGATACCACCCCTTTTACACCCTTTTTGATCAGCTCACTGTTCCTGTCTTCCTCTGCACCTGTTTCTGTCTCTTCCTCGATTCGTTTACTGCCGAATGGAATGTACTAATGGTGGGAAGATGTACTTTTACAGTTGGGAACTGCCAAATGCTACTGTAATTATGTTCCGGGCCCTGAATACATGAAAGCGACCCCCTATGATATTTACTGTGGGAACAAGTTGTAAACCTTTGTGCACCATGTTATCCTATGCTTGAAAACTGTATAAGAAGAGCGATCCACAGATACAATTTGAAGCAGTCTCCGTGAACTTACATGCTATGTACTTCTCGTGACTTCTGTGTTCCCTGCAGTAATAAACCTCGAATCTTTGACGCCGAAGGAAGTGTCCCGTGTTTCTGTCATTTGTACGCCGGAACAGGTTACCCACGAAGGTTTTAGGTGTTATCCCTGGCACCGCTGGGTTTTAGATAAACCCAGTCCTTCAGTTGGCGCCCAACATAGGGGCTGCATCAGTGGTACCGGTCCAAAGCCCGACGATCGTGAGGAACTTCGTGTGAAATCTCCGAGGGAAGGTGCACCCCGCTTCATCGATCCTGTTGTCGAAACAAGTGGCCCGACGACTTTTCCCGCGAAGATCCCCGCCTCCTGACGGCTGCAACGGACTGCTGCCCTGACTGTAGACCTGTTTTGGCGCCTGGCGTAGACCTTGGTACAGCGAGACGATTGACGGGCCTTCCTGGTGACCCCATTGATCCTTGAGTTAAGTATTTGTGGGTCGCTCCCAGAGTCCTTTGTTGTGGGTGCTTAGTTGTTGCATGGTTCCATTGCATTTGTGGTTCTTGGTATTTTGTTCTTTGTTGTGATATTTGACGTCTGCAGTCGCCAAAAACCGAGGGTTTTTGCTCTTTGCAGGGACATTGTAATCCTATAACCCTTGACGTTTGTGAAACTCGGTTAGTGTGCACGATGCCTGGCCGTAGTACTTTGTTCAGTTGCTTTAGAAGTTGTGGTGCGGATTCCCGACTGGAGGACTCGTGTCCGATACCTCCGGTTGGAACTCCAACTTATGAGTTATACAGTCGACACGGTTTGGGTCCAATTACATTCAATGAGTGTTGGGTTCGTTACACTAAAAAGGACGGTGTCCTTAGTTGGCCACCTCATGGTAGTTTCGGTTGTGGCGTAAAGAAGCCAAACAGAGAGAAATCAAGCAGATTAAACGTAATAAGAGAGAAGGAATTGTTACGACGGTAAGAAACGCAGAGCAGTTCCAGCGAGATAAGGAGGAAAAGGAAAAGGAAGTTTTCGATAGATTGCAGCGCATGACTATAGATAAGTGTTACCCCGCTTTACCGACGGGTACGGATAAGCAGGAGGAAGTAGTAGAGGACCCCTTGTTGTCCTATCTCTTGAAGTCACCGCCTCCGTATGCACAGGGTACCGCAGTTCCTGTGGTTCCCCCTGTCCCTGTTCCTCCACCTGTTCCTGTACCCCAACCTGCTCCCGTTCTTCAACCTGTTCCTGCTTCATTACCTGCTCCTGTCCCTACTGCTCCCCCGCTTGTACTTCCTCATACTCCTGCTCCCGCTGCTCCTACTGTTCTGGTTACCCCTGCTGTCTCTTCTGTTCCTGACACTTCTCTTCTTACCCCGTTGTGTTACTCTTCTTCCCCATCTTCTCGACGTCGTGTCCCCTCTGTTGCGGCTAACTTTTTCACTTCTTTTGGACCGGTTCTTGAGTCCGCTGGTTCTGACGGTCCCCAAAGGCGAAGTCGGCTTCCCGGTAGTAGGGAACGTGACTCGCTGTATAATATGGCGATGGGTTGGATTAGATACCCCCTTAGGAATCCTCCACGTGTGGTGCTTGATACGTTCTGTCAATTCAACATACCAGGACAGAGGTTCGTGTTTGAGGAAATGTGCAAGTTTTTACGTGATCAAATATCAGCTGATGCATCTGACGATGTATTGACTGCTTTGACTAATCTTCAGCTTCAGTTTGCGAGCGGAATACTGGTAGGTAACAATGTTCGACGTGCTGTCGAGCAGCTGCTATCTTTTCGTCCTTCTATAATGCCTCGGGCATTGTTTTTAGAAGACATTGAGGAACCGCTAGCAGCGCCTGGTCAGTATCCCATGCGCGAGGTTCCACCAGTATGGATGCCAGGTAACCCTGGCGCTGCCCCGCCGATCCTGCCACACTTTCAGAGAGTGTGGATTCATCTTCCGTGGAAACGGTCAGAAGTTTTGCAGGTGAAGCAATCTCTGCCTGACCCTCGCAAAAATCCTGCAGGGTATTATAAAGAACTGTCTCAGTTAGTGGATGCTACGATAATGAATCTTGCCGATATTGATATGCTATTTGGCAACGTCGTACCGCAACCGGTATGGGCAAAGATTCGTCAGGAAGACCATGCGGCAGAATTAGGCGGTGACTGGGCTGCACTTCTTGCTGCGGATGCCTTGCAAGTCGTTGGGGCTAAGCCCGAACAGTTGATTGCTAATCTCCCTCAGAGAATAATAACTCTTATGAAAACGCTTATGCCAGCTATGAAAGTAAATTGGGACAAGTTGTCCGCTTGCAAGCAAAAGAAGGATGAGAGTGTCTCTGATTTCTTTACGAGATTTGAGGAGGCATTCATTGATCATAGTGGTCAAGATATGGGCACTGAGGGAGGTCAGAGGTTGTTTGTGGACAAGTTTGTCTCGAATTTGTTGCCGGACCTAAGCAACAAATTACGGAATTCAGAGAGTGCGTGGGCTGTTTCCACTTCTGCTCAAATATTGGCTACGGCCCAATATTATGAGAATAGGGAGAAAGAGGAAAATGATCTGCCGATAAAAAGACGAAAGAACTCAAAACTAAAGTGTTGTTGCAGCAAGCGTATCCTCCACGTTCGAATCAGAATGATTCGCAACAGCGGAATCGATCGCAGTCTCAGTCAAATAGGTCGCAATCACGAAATGACTCCTCTTCGCAGAGATCTACATTGGGGTACAATCAGTGTGCCTATTGTAGGGGAGAGGGTCATTTGAAATTAGATTGTCCAGTTTTGCGTGATCGAAATAGTGGTAATTCATCTAGAGGAGGTCGTAGTGGTCCTCAACAGGCATCGCGTGGTAGAGGTCGCGGTGCTCAAAATGATCGTTCTACTAATTCTTCTGATTCTAATAATTGTTTCGATCAGCGCGGATCGTCGCAAGGAAGATCTGCGCAGTACAATGTGGACGATTATTACGTCGATCAGGACACTGACGACGCTAATTACTAGGACAGCCATAGACAAGGAGAGGGAGTAGTATCAGTTCCGGTTGATCAGAGAGGGCCTTACGTCGCAGTTGCCACCTCGGGCGTCGTTGAGCCTTTTCTGTTGGACACTGGTGCAGCGAAAAGTTCCATCATGCATTCGAAACTCCCTGGCGCACCTTTGTCTGGCTTAACAAATGTTTCCGTTGGATTCTTTGGCGCCCCTGTTAGCAATCCGGTTTCGCGCCCTTTGCCTCTTGCAATTGGGCCACGTGAGCTGAAAGCTCCTTTGATTTTGACTACTGGTTGTGGTGAAAATCTTTTGGGCCTGGATTTGCTAAAACGTCTGTATGCGACTTTGTATTGTTCTCCTGCGGGAGTAAAGCTTACATTACTTATGCACGGTGCGCTACTCAACGTTTGACACCGCAATCCAAAAGTTGCAGGACATGGGGGATGGGGCCTTAATGGCAAAGTCCGACATCGAGGTGGCATTTAGGCTCCTGCCAGTACACCCGGAGGATACGAAGTTCTTAGGTTTCACCTTCAGAGGAGATTATTTCATCGATCTCTGCATGCCCATGGGCTGTTCAATTGCTTGCGCAGTATTTGAGTCTTTTGCCAGATTTTTAGAATGGGCAGTGGAACAATTTCTCTCTACAGAAAAATCCCATGCAGTGGTACATTATCTAGACGATTTTTTATTCATGGGTCCCCAGGGTTCCCAGTCATGCAGGAAGGCCCTGCTGGGCTTCCAGCACCAGGCAAACGCCCTAGGAGTACCATTGGCAGCAGAAAAAAACGAAGGACCAACTACATGCTTAACACTTTTTAGGCATTGAAATCGACACGAGAGAAGGGGTGTGTAGGCTGCCCAGGTCAAAGGTGACTGCTTTCAAGGCTGCTATTGACGCCTGTTTGAAGGCAAGGAAGGTCACTTTGCACCAGCTGCAAGTCTTAGTGGGACAACTGAACTTTGATTTGCGAGTCATACCGATGGGCAGGGCCTTCTCCAGGATCATAGCTAGGGCAATGTCTGGGCTGAGGGCTAAATATCATAGAGTCAGGCTGTCAGCGGAAGTGAAGAAGGACCTAAACATTTGGAAGGACTTCTTGGAAAACTTTAATGGGTCCGTGATATGGCGTAGACAGAGCGCTTCGAACGCAGACCTTGAATTGTTCACAGATGCAGCAGGTAGCGTAGGCTTCGGGGCAATCCTGGGTCACAACTGGTGCATGCAGCATTGGCCGGAAGAATGGTCACGACAGGGCCTGACACTCAATGTTACCTTCTTAGAACGGTTTCCCATAGTGGTGGCACTGCACTTGTGGGGAAATATGCTCGCAAACAGGCACATTGTTTTCTGGTCAGACAGCATGTCGGTGGTGATGGCGATTAACAATCAGAGAGCAACGTGCACATGGGCGTTGCGCCTATTGAAGGAATTAGTGTTGCAATGTCTGCGTCGCAATGTACATTTTACTGCAAAGCATGTTCCTGGGGTAGACAATCAAGCCGCTGACGCCTTGTCCCATTTTAAGTTGGCAGAATTTCGCACACAATGGCCGCAAGCAGACAGAGATATGACGAACTTCCCGGCGGGGCTATGGAAGATTGGTGCCCCGCAGCCCCTGAGCTGATAACAGCATCCCTGGCCCCCAAGACTAAGAGTATGTATGAGAGGTCGTGGCAGTTTTATCAAGATTACTTACAAGGGGCGGGTGTAGTTGAGACTTTCTCTCCCCTGAGCGTCCTGGGTTTCATGGAGCACCAGAGAGCTAGCGGGAAATCAGTAGCGATGATGAAAAGATAATTGTTGGCGCTGGCATTCTATGCTGGCTTAAGGGGGTGGCGGACCCGACAAAGGACCAGAGAGTGAGGAAAGCTGTGAAGGGATGGGAACGTCTAACCCCGGTTGCGAAAGATGCAAGAAGATCCATAGACTTGAGTAGGTTGGTAAATATCCTGGAGATTCTGCCCAAAGTTTGCTTCTCCCCATATGAAACTCAGCTGTTCAGGGTAGCCTACGTACTAGCATTTTGTGGGGCACTCAGGATATCGGAATTGCTCCCTGCCTCTAAGGCGGTAAGGGAAGGGGGCTTAAGGTGCTGTGATTTGATTGTGGCAGGGGACGTCCTGAAAGTCAGGGTCCGGAGATCTAAGACAGACCCGTTGGGTAAAGGAATTTGGTTGCCATTAGGCAGGGTAGCGGGAGTGACTTACTGCCCAGTAAGGTTAACAGGGGAATTCTTGCAAATGAGGCCGCAAGAGAGCGATAACAGAGTCCTGTTACATAAGGACGGTTTACCCCTCACCAGATTTCAGTTCACAAGGGTGGTTAAGCTGGCACTGTCTAGAATGGGCGTTGAAGCAACTGACTTCACATCCCATTCTTTCTGTATCGGGGCGGCAACTACAGCGGCAGGCCTGGGGCTCCCTGAGGAAACTATTAAGAGATTAGGTCGTTGGAAGTCAGCTTGTTATGAGCGTTACGTTCGCCCGCAATTAGTTTGAGCTTGTAGCGCGCCCCCCCCCTGATCGCACACAGGTAGTCTTGACTGTTTTTTATTTCAATTTTGCCCTAGGTACCACAGTACACAGACCCCAGATATGCTGGTGTGGCCACTCTTTTATTCGCAGGGCTGGCCTGGTCTTCACGAATTCGCACAAGTTAAGAGCGGGGGAGGCGCAAGGACTGGACCACCATTGGGTTGGGGTAGGAGGACAGCATTTAGCCGATGTTCCTAGCGATCTGCGGGCGGCCATGAACAGAGGCATGCCCACCCCTGACTTACTAGTGCTACACTCTGGAGGCAACAACATGATCCCGGCAGGAAGGAGGGGCGTACAAGAGGCATTGTTCACTGCCCTGGCAGCAATCAGGAATATGTTGCCTAACACGATATTGCTATGATCCGAGGTAATTCCAAGGCAGAAATGGGCAAGGGGCGCCCCTCAAAAAGCGGTGAATAAGTCAGTGAAAAGGTTAAATCAGTCAGTTGCGGAAATTCTTCAGAAATCGAGCATTCGTACCATTAGGCACAAATTAATACACACGTCAAGGCCTGAGCTATATGCTACAGATGGAGTGCACCTGTCAGAAGTGGGTAATGAACTTTTCATACAAACGATATTGGGGGCCATCTCGGAAGCTCTTAAGTGCAGGGGGGTGGGGGAGGGGGTTCGAGTCCGCCAGTAAGCGCCTTGCCCCGTGGCGTGGTCCTGGACAAGAGTTATCACAGGGACTCCTTTGGTCAGTGCCATTTATTACCCTGGAATAGGTCTTAAAATCATCATGGGCTCTGGGCTGGTGGGAGATTTGGGGCTGACCTGCTGGTGGCCCTGGATTCTCTAGCCCTACCCTGGAAGCCGTTGGTTGCCACAAGTGGTGGCAGATTATTTACCTGCGGCTCTGCTAACCGGAGGGCGGTTAACTTAAAGGGAGCAGGCTAGTTTGGATGAGGCCTGCTGGCACAGCCCGAAGGGCAAGCAAAGCCCAGTTGGAGAACGGGCTGTAAATAGAATGACTATGTCTATGTATATACGTGTGAGTATTCGAATACTGTGTTGTTTATAAACAAGTTTTAAAGAGTTTTACAAGAAATAAAAGAGGCCAATGGAGTAATTGGCCTGGAACTATATTTTAATAAAAATGGACACACTGCGAAAAATCAAACAGGACTCAGGTGTATCTTTGAGAGGAGGGAGAAAATGGTGATGGGGTGAGTGCACTTTGTAGGCCATCTATAAGAACGTTGCTGCATTATACGTTGTGCTCTTCCTGTACCATGGTGTCAGCATGTGGCTCAACTTGTTGCACTGCACAGGGTGACTCATCAAGTTCTAAGATCATCAGCCACGTGCCGGTGCCTGTGGTGCAATACAATCCAATAGTTTATGAACGTGAATATGCTTTTTTTTGCTTTCTGTCTCTTGTACTATATTTACGCAATTGCTACTTTCCTTACGTTGTCATAATAGTTGCTCCCTTGTTCTGTGCTGATGCTTCAGCGAAGTACTGGTTGTTGTACTTCTCACTTGTGAGTCACACACTCTTCGATCAATTCCATTTCTCAGGATGTGCATGGCACCAAGCAGAGTTCAGGCTGGTTCTGTGTTTTTGGCGTGTTCAGAGCAATGCAGTGCTTCAAATCGCTCCCTAGTCGAAGTATGTTCAGGGCACTGCACAACATCTTTGTCAACAACCTCACCGGCGATGTTGGTAGGCATATCGAACATGCTCCTCTGTAGGGCCATTGACTGCTTCCACATCCATGTATGGGCTGGGAGTGGGGCTTTCACTACACATGTGCCTGTCGCAGACTGCTTTCCATCAATGCTGGCACATGTGGCACGCACAAGCAGCTTGCCATACTATTGCAAAATCTTAGAGCAGTCTAGTTTTCCACAGGCACATATCCCCTACCTGTTGCCAGATGTAGCGTCTTCCCCAGCCCTCTAGCATGCAATATGAATTATGCCACACAAGAGAGCTGCAGATGAGCGTATCTTTATACTCAGACATTCATTCACACTCGGATCATTACGTCACACCCCAAGATCCCCTCTACATCTTATGTATTTCCTGTCTTAGAGCATGGCCAGAACCACCAGGGTAGTAGAGCACGTTGCAACGATATGCTATACACTGTGCATTTAATCCATCTTTAACATCGGGAACTATAATTTATAACAATGGAAAGCCACTTGCTTTTCTACACCTGATCACTCAGAGGTCCATAGGTAGCACAAGGGAAGTAATGCAAAGAGATTAAAGTAGTTGAGAGGGTGGATACTATAATTATGAATGCCAGCGTAATGCTTCCAGTGAGAACCTAAGATAAGACATACAAACAGAGTTTAGATGTCTGGAGTTCAACACTTCCTGTTTGAACACTCGAGAAAAAAAGAAGAGGCATATGTGGTCTGGCGTACTCCATTTCCCAGGAGTCTTCACAGCTATAATTTCTTTCAGACCCAACCTGTGCTCATAAATCACTGATTCCTGGATCCCTCGTTTCCTTTTAAGGGGCAGGACAGGCAACATATTTCAGGTCAATTCTTTCCTGCAATGCTCTGCTTTTGTATAGACCCATGTCAAAGTAAGTTTCACTGCTTCTTTTGCAATTGCCATTTTGAAAAACTGATAAACTTCGGAACTGCATTCTGACTGAAGTTTCTCCAGTAACTTTGAAAGTAAAGTTAAGTGGAGAAAGTTAGTTGGGTCTTTTGTTAGGATCTTGATTGTACTTTCAGCAGGAGTATTCCTGCTCCCATATTGACGGCTTTATCATTTCAAGGATATCTTGACTATATTTGGAAGTCATTATTTTACTACTAAAGCTCTAGTGGAGCTAACAAGAGTCATTCTAGGATTCTCCGTGAAACTTCATAGGCGATCTAAAATAATTATGCTATGACCTTATATCACATATATACATTAGTATAACATAAATGCTCAGTAATTGAATGTTTTTTTCTTTTGTCTATTTTATTTAGAGCCTTTTGTGGGTTTGGGGTCTCCTTGGAAGACCACCCAAAGGTGCGAGGTCACCCTATCGTCCACAGGTCCGGGATACTAAATGAGACCAACACTGGAGCACAGAGAGAAAAGATATTTATTGCAATCTCATTAGAGAGAAAGCATCGGCAACAGACACCCATAGATGTCTGAGGAGGCAATCTGCTTAGTACATTGGTTCCGCATCTTACATACCCTTCATCCCCACCCTGTGCGTGCAAGGAGAACAAAAACCAATAATTTTCACGACAAGCAGTGGTCATACTGATACAATCAGCAGGTGGTAGCTATTGGAACCATGGAGTGCATATGTGAAAACCATAATTATACAGCAAGCAGAATTCAATCTGATAAGTCCGCAGATGGTAGCTGTGAGGACCCGGCAGGGCGTAGGCGAAAAGCATGTTTATACAACAAGTAGAGGTCAATCTGATACGTTCGCAAATGGTAGTTGTTGGGCCCCGGCAGAGCATAGTGCAGAGGGTGAAGACGATAAGCATCTGGGAAACTCCCTGTCCGACTGGTTGACCATGTGTTGGTCAGTTTGTGGTCAGGCCAGGGCACGAACAGGTTGTGTATGTCCGTGCAGGAATGAGGCGGTGGAGAAAGAAATTAACACCACTATTGTGCGAACAAATTTCGCAGCGAAGCCTGTCCAACCTGAGCATCTGCCCTGGCATCAGTGTCCAGACAGTAATGCTTAGCAAAGGTATGAACCGACTTCCAAGTGGCTGCTTTGCAGATTTCAGCGATCGGCACATTACGGAGCAAGGCTGTCGTGGCAGCTTGGCCCCTGGTGGAATGAGCCTTAGGCTTACCTCCTAAGGTCTTATTAGCTTAATCCGCAAATCCGCGAGCAGCGGATTTTGCTCGCACTGCTCGCACTGTTCGCGTGAGTTCGCGCCCCGCGAATAAGTGCAAAATTGCAGAAATACGATCTTAGCAAAACTGAAAGTAACTACTTACCAGGTTCAAAAGTTCAGGCTCATCATTAGTAGCCATTTCCTGGAGTGCTTCCTGAGGGGCCCCTCCAGAGTTCAGTTGCCAGTTGAAACTAGTATGTGACCCTGCTCTGAACCTCAGAATAGTTACACATATGCCACAAAGGTCCTGAATTACAGCTAAGGGAGACAAGCAGGAGCCAGGCTGGAAGTTAAAATCCATTAATCAGCCCCTAATTCATTATTGTCAGTTGGGGCAGGGCAGGTGTTGTAACTAATTTTGCAACAATGAAAGCACTTAGCAAGTGCAAAAGATCACTAATCAGGGCGCACTAAGGAAGCAGGTGCCAGCTAAAAAAATATTCTGTGACACATGAATCAGCCCCAAATTAATTCAGGTCACTTGAGGCAGGGAAGGTGTGCTTTGCTTTGCCGAAAATAATGTACACTGGACAACCAGAGGGTGTGGTGATGAAACAGAGGGTGGCATGGGTGGGCCAGAGGGTGGCATGAGTAGTCAGAGAGTGGCAGTGGTGACAGAGAGTGGCAGTGATGAAGAAGAGTGTCCCAAACAGGCTGGACACGTAGAAACAACAAGTTCGCGAAACTTGCGACCCGACAGGTAAGTTCGCAATTTGCGAAAGTGTACAAAACCCTCGCGAACTGGCAGAAACACGGGCGAACACAAAAAAAAAAATCCGCAAATTCGCGGGAATTCGCGGATTTTGCGGATTGCGAATCCGCAAATCCGCAAAATTCGCGAACGCGAGATCCGCAAAATTCGCTCATGCTTAGACACAATCCACCTAGAAATGGACTGCTTAGAGGTAGCAAGACCCGTCCTGACTGATCCATAATTGATATACAACTGGTCAGACCTACGAATATCTTTGGTTTTATCTAGATAAAATTTCAACACCCTCCTAACATCCAGGGAATGGAGAGACCTTTCCGCTGGAGACGAAGGATTCTGAAAAAACGTAGGCAAAGTTATGGTCTGGTTGACATGAAAATCAGAAATAACCTTGGGAAGAAATTTAGGGTGAGTACGCATAACAACCTTAGCAGCATGAAATACGGTATAAGGTTCTTGGCAACACAACGCCTGAATTTCACTCACCCTGTGGGCCAATGTAATGGCCACGAGGAATGCCGCCTTCCAGGACAGGTGCTGCAACGAAGCCTTATGAATAGGTTCAAAAGGCTCCTTCATCAACCTGGACAGCACAACATTCACTTCCCATGAAGGCGAAGGAAGCCTGACAGGAGGGAATACTTTCTTCAAGCCTTCCAAAAAATCTTTGATCACAGGGATCTGGAAGAAGGAAGTCTGTGAAGGGTATTTCCTGTAGGCAGTCAATGCAGCAAGATGAACCTTAATGGAATGAACATTAAGTCCAGACTGCGCCAAATGTAGAAGGTAAGGAAGGATGACATCTTCCTTGCACGTCGTCGGGTCATGGTTCTTAGACTGGCACCAGATACAGAACCTCTTCCACTTGTAAGCATAGGAAGTCCGAGTGGAAGGTCTCTTAGACTCCTTCAGTATGTCCATGCAATCATCGGGCAGATTCAGATGGCCATATTGCACTATCTCAGGAGCCATGTCGCCAAACTCAAAGACGAAAGGTTGGGGTATAACATCCGTCCCCCGAACTTCGTGAGAAGGTCCGGCCTACACCGCAGCCGAATGTGAGGAAGGAGAGACCGGTGAAGCAGGTCCGTGAACCACCACTGTCTGAGCCATTCCGGGGCAATGAGTATCATCCGAGCCCTAGACCGGGCCAGCTTGATGAGCACCGCCGGAATCAGGGGAATGGGCGGAAAAGCGTACAGGAAGCTGTTCGACCAGTTGATCCATAACGCATTCCCCAGCGTCCTCTGCTGGTAGTACCTGGAGGCGAAGTCTCGGCATTTGCTGTTTTCGGCGGTGGCGAACAGATCTACGTCTGGAGTTCCCCACCTTGCGATGACCTCTCCTAGTACTTCGTCGTTTATGACCCATTTTGATTTTCCTGAACCAGCCTGCTCAGTGCATCTGCCTGAACATTCTGCACACCTGGCAGATGGGTAGCCGTTATCATCAGTCCTCTGACCAGAAGCCAGTGCCAGATCGTCTGCGCCTCCTGCGACAGAGTGCGTGATCTCGAGCCCCCCTGCTTTTTGAGGTAATACATCGTGGTGGTATTGTCCGTCTGTACAAGCAGAGAGTTGGTCTGAAAGGACGGAAGAAAGGTCTTCAGTGCCAAGTGAACAGCTCTGAGTTCCAGGAAATTGATGTGATACGTGGCCTCCATCGGGGACCACGTTCCCTGAATCTGTAGGTTTCCAGAGTGCGCTCCCCACCCCAGGAGAGAAGCATCCGTCACGACAGTCTGCGTGGGAATGTCCTTGTGGAAGGGAACCCCTCTGAGGAGATTCTCCGCTGAACACCACCACTTCAGAGACTGCAGAGCATGCAGAGACAGTCGTATCTTGTCGTCCCAAGATCCTTTCCTCTGATCCCACTGGTCTTCCAAGCACTCCTGCAGCGGTCTCATGTGCAGCCGTGCGTGTGGCGTCAGGAAGATACAAGAGGCCATCGATCCCAGTAGAGAAGACACCGTTCTCACTGTTGTAGATGGAGTCGTCATAAGAGCCTGAGCCTTCCGAAGGAGTGATAATCGATGCTCTTCCGAAGGAGACACGCTTGCTGGCAGCGTATTGATGGAGGCTCCCAAGTACTGTATGCATTGGACCGGAGTCGGGACAGACTTGGACATGTTGATGTGCAACCCCAGCTTGTTCAAGAGCACGTCTTCTGGAAGTGTGCTCGCGCTTCCGAGAAGGAGGATGACTTGATCAACCAATCGTCCAGGTACGGGTAGACAAACACCTTGTTCTTCCGTAGGTGTGCTGCTACCACCGCCATGCACTTCGAGAATGTTCTCGGCGCAGACTTCAGTCCGAATGGGAGTACTGTGCATTGATAATGATTGGCGCCGACTTGGAACTGCAGTTTGTGTGCAATGGGCACATGGAAGTACGCATCCTGTAGATCTATAGCACATAGCCAGTCTCGCGGTTGCAACTGAGGATAAATCTGATGCAACGACAACATGCAAAACTTTTCCCTGCGAATCCATCTGTTTGCCTGTCGCAAGTCCAGAATGGGCCTGAACTCGTTCTTGTCCTTCTTGCGAACCAGGAAGAACCGGGAGTACAGACCTCTTTCTCTCTGAGACAGAGGTACGTCTTCTATCGCCCTTTTCCTTAACAGGATATCTGCCTCCGCCTGGAGCTCGCGCAGCTGAAACTGCAAGCTGACCGGTGGAATTGCTGGAGGCGGGCTGGTGAACCGAAGACTGTATCCATTGCAAACAATATTCAGCACCCACTTGTCCGGAGTAATTTTTCTCCACTCTGCCAGAAAAAATTGAATGCTTCCCCCTACCGGAGTGGGTAACAGATCCGGGAGAAGTAAGTGCTCAGGGCCTAGACCCGGCCGGGCCTTTGGTCGCTGGAGCCGACTGTTGGCCTCCTCTGCCCTTCTGGCGTTTTTGGAACGGCTTACGGAACTGTTGATGTTGCTGTGACTGTCCCGAAGGTTGGCCACGTCCTCTGCCCTGTACACCGAACCGCCGTTGGAATGGGCGGTACGATTTCTTCCCTTCTTTGGGCTTCTCCAGGCCCACAGCCGTGAGCGTTTCGGCCTCCGCCTTCATGCGGGCCATTTCGTCACCCGCATGTTTCCCAAAAAGGGTCTCGCCAGAGAATGGAAGGTTGGCTACCCTTTGCTGTGCGTCCGGTTTTAGCGACGTAAGGCGGAGCCAGGCGTGACGTCGCTGGTTAACCCCATGGCAAAAACCATGCGCCGCTAATAGGGACGAGTCTGCTGCAGTGCTGATAATCTGATTCGCTACCAGCATCCCTTCATTCAGCACTTCCTGGAAGTCTTCCCGCTTCTCGCGGGGCAAGTGTTCCGCAAACTGCTGGAGGGAGTCCCAGAGGGCGCGGTCGTAGCGTCCCAACAAAGCCGTGGCACTCGCAGCCTTCATGGAGGTCGCCGATGTTCCACATACTTTCCTACCCGCTGAATCCATCCATCTAGACTCTTTATCCGTGGGAACCGTTGATGACGGGGTGGTGGCATGTTGTTTGCGGGCCGCCGTCACAATTACAGAATCCGGAGGAGGTTCCGCCCTTAGAAAGGCCGGGTCCGAATCGGGAGCCCGGTGTTTCTTCAGCAATCTCGATGGGGCCGCCTTTGTCACAGCAGGGGTGAGGAAAAGGTCCATGGCCGGTTCCTCCATGCCCGGCACCAGAGGCAGCTGTGGACGAGACAGGTGTTTCTGGTGCAGTGTCTCGAAAATGACTGATGTCTTCGGCGTGGGCACCGTCAAAAATATGCCCAATTTTGCAGCGCCCCTCAAAAGAACATCATGGAACGCTACCAGGTCATCAATCGGAAACACCCTCGTGTCTGGTGATCCCGACAAGGTTGGAGAGTAGTCCCTGGTCCCTGAGGACCTCGTGCGAGAGCGTGATCTGTGCCTCCTATGGCGGTGTCTCGACCGCGTGGACGATCTGTGGCGCGATCGCTCCTTCCTCTTAGAGCGAGAGCGTGATCTCCCAGCCCGTGGACGTTCCACAGGTTTCCGTGGTGGCGTCTTCCTTGGTTCCTCCTGGGGTCTAGGTTTCGGGGTCCCCTTAGGTGGTGTCGGCAGGGGAGGTAATGACGTCGACCTCGGCGGAGGGACCGGAGGTATCACCGACCAAGGGGCAGGCCCATGCGGTGGAAGTGGTGGTAGTGGTCGGCCTGGTGGAAGTGGAGGGTTGGTGGGAGGGTCCTCCTTAGGTACAGGAGGAGGGGGCGACCTAGGCCGAGTTGGTGTGTACACCACCGAGTACACCAAGCCCGGTGACTCCTTCGGTGAAGGGGACTTTGGCCCAGCCCCTTCAGCAGGCGATCTCTTCCTCTTGCGTCCTCCACTAGATCCAGCCTGACTTCTGGCGCCAGAACTCCTCTTGCGCCGCTTAGGAGAGGTGGAGCGACTCCTAGACGCCGATCTCTTCCTTCTCGACGCTGAGCGTCGCTTTTCCGGTGTCGAACGTCGCCTCTGCGACTCCGGCGTCGAACGCCGCCTCCGCGACGTCGATCTCTTCCTCCAGGACGTCGACCGCCGCTTCCGCGACGTCGACCTCTTCTTTCTTGACACAGAACGCCGCCTCCGCGAGGTCAACCATTCCATTCTCGACGACGAGCGTCGATTCCTCCTTCTCGAGGTCCTCGACGTCGAGGAGCCCCTCGACGCCGACCATTGTCTCGACGGCGATCGGCGTTGTCGCCTCGACGGCGAGCGCCGATACTTGTCTCTCCGTCTTCGACGTCGATAGGTCGACTCAAACGTCGACGATGACGATGAAGACGCCGTCGACGGTGGTTTCGACGGCGGCCTGTCCAGGCCCTTCGACGTCGAATCTTCACGCCGTCTCGACCCGGAGCCCCGAGGAGATGGGGAACACAACGTCGTCATCCCACTCGACGTCGTCGTCGTCGATGCAATAGACGCCGGAGACCGGGACCGTTTGCTGGCCTTCCTGCCTCTGGGGAGCCCCCCAGAGGCCTCAGCAGAGGCAGAGGGAACCTTCCCAGCCTGCCCAGACCCACCTGCAGCCTGCAGTGGTCTTTCTTCAAGGCCTTGAAGCCTAATCTTCAGCCTGTCCCTCAGGGTCCTTGCTGAAAACTGCTGGCAGATGTCACAGTCTTCAGGGACATGTGTGTCAGGGAGACAGACGATGCAGGCGTCGTGTGGATCACTCTTGGCCTTCTTCCTTCCACATGCTGGGCATTTGTCGAAAAGACCAGGCATTTTAGAGCCCTAAAAAGCCTGAACCAACACACAGGAGAGAAGAAAAGCACCAAGAAAGAATACTCAAACACTTTTATCCAAAAAAGTGACAAAAATCCAATAAATCCTTGAAACAAGGGAGATCTCAATGCCAGGGTCCTGTTAGCAGGAGCTGGAAAAAAGAACTGAAAGTAAGAGGGAACTGCTATGCATTCTGGGATACTGGGAGAAAGTTCTGGAAAGTTCTCTTAAAGGCACAGTATCCTATTTAAGCCACATAATGGCAGCCTATGGGGCTTGTCTGTCCATGCCTTCCTCTCTATCATTCCAGAGTCTTTTACTGGTGGAGGCAAGTTTCTCTATGGTAGAAACTGGGCAGGATGTGTTGTGTGTGGTGATGTTTGGTGGAATTTCTAGTTGAAGTACTGGACAGTGTAGCCTGTGAATATAGGCTGCATTATTTGTCTTTAAATTCTCTCTTAAGTGTCTTTGCAGTTGCTGCATGTTTTGACAACTTAAGAGATTATTTTTGATTGCCGGGGTCCACGCACATGGGCGGGACTATTCACTAGATTATGACTATACACAGAGATCCCCTACTACAGAACTCAGTCTGTCTCTGAGCTCGCTTCTGACAACTTCCCAGCCTTGTCTTACTACCTCTGTCTAGAGTTCATATGTCTAGCAAATATACATTCTGCAATGGTATTCTATGTGAAGAAAAAATATGAAAGTAGAGCAGTTTTTTTTAAGCGGCTGGGGCTGAACAGCCTCATAAGCTCATTGGTCTCAGAAAACAGTTATGCTGGTCTCACTAGCTAATTTGCAGTCTTGCCTATTTTATTTTATACACATGTATAAGAATTCAAGTAGACTTAGAACTGAAGTTTCCTTCACATTATTTTTGGGAATCTGTTAGAATTTCATAGGAATGGAGTCTGTGCTGCTGTGACAAATTCACAATACTGTAACTTTCTCATTAGACAGAAAGGATGAGAAGACAATTAGGACAACGTTCAGAAATCACTTTTCACAATATGTAGAGATCTTCCTCCATAGAGCATGTGGACATTGCTCCAGAAAAAATGGAATTGTATTGACTGAGCCCCATCAGACAATAACTCCCACAGAAACCTAAACACAGAGCCTGTGCCTCATAATAAAACCATTAAGAAATATTTATTAAGTCACAACAAACTTTTTTGGAGCAAAACAAAACGGAGCAGGATTTCAGGGGGGAGAGAGGGTAAATAAACTGTTCACAATTTAAAGTAAGTGCAAGTTCTTTGCAAGCTCCCTGAAAAGCTTCAAGATAGACGCTGCTGGATAGGCTGCAATTTAATTTCATTAATTGGAAAGACCTGGAAGAGCGAGTTAGGAAATAAGCACAAACATTCTACCCCATAATTGTTATTGTTATTGTTACTTTAGTTTGTATAGCGCCAACTCACCAGCAGGTCTCAAGACGCTTTCAGACCAAGAAAACACAACAATTTCCAGCTGGAAAAGGAATAGAATACCATGTGATGAAAAGGGGCCAAGGGCTTCCCTGAATAAAGTTGTTTTCACCTGCTTTCTAAACTGTATAAGATTGGCCTCTTTACGAAGCATGTCTGGCCGCTTGTTCCACAACTGTGGAATTAGTGTGGAAAAGGATCTTCCGCCCTTTGTTGCCAGTTTGAAGCGAGGGCAAACCAATAGCTGAGCATCCGAAGATCTAAGCGATCGTTTAGGATTATAAGGCATCAAACGATCCTTTATGTAGACCGGTGCTTGTCCATATATTGCCTTATGTGCTACACACAAACTCATAAACTCCACCCTGAGCAATAGGGGGGAGGCATGAGCTTTTCTGGGGAGCTTAAAGATTAAACGTGCTGCATCGTTCATGACCACCTGCAGTCTCTTGATCAGACTGTTTGGTAGGCCTAAATAAAGGACATTGCCATAGTCCAATCGTGATATAATTGTGGTTGAAACTACCGTGTGCAGCATTGATTGAGAGAGAAGAGGAACTAGCTTACGCAATTGCCTGATTAGACCAGTGCATACGCCAACTACCGTAGAAATCTGGGCAGACATTGACAGATCGCTGTCAATTTTTCTGCCAAGGCTTTTTACATTTGCTACTGGTGTCGGAGTAGGACCAAGTCCTTGCGGCCAATATAAATCACCCCAAGGTGATGTACCAGTGGATACCACCAAGACTTCCGTCTTTTCGGGATTAATTTTCAGTAGGTTGGGGGGGCGCTAGAGGGCGCCGGACAAGATGGCCGCACTTGCGTGAGGCTCTGTCGAGACCTAGTAATATTTGCCCATTTATCCTTACATTTCTCATGCCTGCACCCTGCAAAGACGCCAAGAGTACCCCACTGTCATCGGGGGTCGGATGCGACGCTTTTTTCTGGTGCCTGCGGTGACTCGGTGAGCCCCTGGGGGCCGGGACGCTCTGCACCGCGATCACGCTAGTGCGGTCTGGTGACCTCGTGGAGGAGACGCCCCGCTGCCGCCCGACTTGAGGACACCGTTGCCTCCTGCGTGAGCTGTCCCGGAGGCGTGGAGTCGGCGGACTGCGGAGGGGAGACGGAGGCGGAGCACGGAAGCGGAGAGACACCGGAGTAGCAGCGGAGCGGCCTGGACCCGGCCTGCCGGCGTTGGTGAGTGGGGCGGGGCACTACGCAAGCCCGGGGCTGCGGAGGTGGCGCCGGGCATGGTTGGGCCGCGCCGCGCGAGCTAGAGCTGGCGGGGGAAGGGCGGAGGAGCTGCGGTGCGCAGAGATGGCAGAGCTGCGACCCTGAGGGGTGTTCTTATCGCCCTGGGCTGTAGCGGTAGAGCGTTCCGTGTAAAGCGGAACCGCTGGGACCCTGAGCTGCACTGAAGGACTGGCGACCTGAAGTGCGTCCGCCATTGCATGGGGCAAACATCCAGATCGGAAGACCTTGGCCTTAGAGGGGAGCCTTACACAACGTAGCCACAGACTGTACAGACTGTACACGCGATAGTGGGGCTATGCTAAACTCTATCGGAAATTGTGCTGGTTGTAGCACATGAAGCTGCGGAGAGCCTGAAATTGCGACGAGGTGAGCTTCTGCTTCCTTAAACGGAGGGCGGTTGGCCTGCCAGCGCTATACTGAAGTGCACGGAAAGAGGCTGGAAATAGCACTGGGCAGTGTTCTGGACCCGACCTGTGAGCATAGCCTGAAATAGCTGCGTCTCTGATTGGCATCTCTTCTTGGGCTGAACTAACCGCCACCATGGGCAGGCCAGACAGGACTCAGCCAAAAATAACATTTGAAGCAAATAAAAAAACTGCGCACACATCTTCCCAGGCGCCTGCTGACCCTGATCAGGGGGGGGCTGTGGGGGGCGCCCCAAACTTGGAATCCACCCTGGTGGCCATGCAAAAGACCTTACAATCAATTGAAGGCACCATGGAATCTGTCAACCACCGCCTCGATCAAATGGCGACACAATTCGACCGCCAAAACGAACGCATGGGGGAGGTAGAACAGAGAGTTTCTGCCACGGAAGATGGACTGGCCACAGTCTCTTCTAAGGTGTTCAGCATGGAGAGGGTGTTGGCGGTCATACAGGCCAAAAACGAGGAGTTGGAAGGGAGGTCCAGAAGGAACAATGTAAGGGTCACGGGCCTGCCGGAATCCACAAATGTGGGTCGTATGGAAGACTTCATGGAACGTATGATTATTGATATATTCGGGGCTGATCAACTGTCCAGAGTCTTTATAGTGGAGCGGGCCCATCGCTCTCTAGCCAAACGGCCTCCGCCTGGAGCACCACCGCGCCCGATAGTAGCCAGGATACTAAACTATAGGGACCGAGATACCATTCTTCGGCTTGCGAGGGAAAAAGGGGCTATTGAATACCAGGGCAACAAACTCGAGTTCTACCCTGACTTCACCATGGCGGTGCAGACGGCTCGTAAAGAATTTGCTGCGGTGAAGCAGGTGCTGCGAACTGAGGACGTAGCATATGCCATGCTCTATCCGGCACGCCTGCGGATCGGGCCCCCTGCGGACAATAAGATATTTTCCTCCCCAAAGGCGGCCATGGACTACGCCAAACAACTGAAAAGAAGAGCTAAAGGGCCGAGGGACCGTCGGGACGACGACGATGGCGGGCAGGAAGAAGCCGCCTGATCTGAAAATGTGCAGTTGCCTGTGGAGGGGGACTTGCTGCGAGTCACTGCGATATGCCACCTCCACTGTCGCTTGGGCTGTTATAGCTGCTGGGACTCGGGGTCCAATGGGGTCTGCTTTGCCCTGCTCAGCGACTATGTACATTGTGGATGGAGGGGCATGCTAACTGATGGGGACTCTGTGGATTGTGCGGCACTGACCCTTTATAGGTCATTTCACCTGTGTGAGCATTGCTAGGCCGGGCTGAGGACCACTGGGGTTGTGCGTTGGGTGCACGTGCTGCGGTGCGCATGCGGCGCCCCTTTGCCTATGAGTTCTGATCTATTTGCTGAGGGCCCGGGCTGGAGCAAATCTAACAATGTGCTTGAGTTTACTCGATTATCTGTTACTGTTTCATTCACGGAATAGGATTGCAGGTATGGGGATGTAGTTCTAAATGTTAGGTCTACGCTCTCGTCAATACCTGGCGTGAGTGGAGTGCCACTACGCCCCCCAGGACGGGAGATCCCCACACGCAGTTGTTGGTATTGTTGGGGTTTGGGGTAGGGGGGACAATGGGATTGCTTTGGCATTTTGGGCACGCTGAAGTGGGTGGAGGGATGGGGGTTGAGTTTCTGGGGGATGTTGGGGGACTGTTCTTTTTCCTGGTCAGGGAAGTGAGATCTGTGTTGCTGTTAGACTGTGCTTGGAAGTTCAGGTACTGGATCGGTCTCCGTAGTGGAGGGTCTTATGTCCTTTATGTGCTGATGGTGGCTGTGGATGGGCCTCTGAGATGGAAGACGGGGAAAGCCTATTGCATTGAGGGTGGATTGCGGGATTGGTGTTATGGAGAGGGGGGGTAAGATTAAATGCATTACTTGGAATGTGCGGGGACTCAATAGGCCGCAAAAGACTAGACAAATGCTTGCCTTTCTGAATAGACATGGCGTACAGGTGGCATTCCTACAGGAAACGCACCTTCAGGGTAAGGCGGCCGAAAAGGTGGGCAAACAATGGGCGGGGGTGAGACTGGCTACGAAATACTCTTCCTATGCAAGAGGGGTGATGATCCTGATAAAGAGAAATGTTCCATTTGAACTTATGCATGAAGACATTGACCTGAATGGTAGATACATCATAGTACAGGGTAAATTATGTGGCACACTGATAACTCTGCTCAATGTTTATGGACCAAATGTGGATGACCCTGATTTTTATGTAACTCTCTGGAACAAGCTATATTCACTTGCACCTTCGGCTATCATTTGTGGGGGGGATTGGAACGTCACTCTGGATTCAGACCTAGATAGGAAACAAGACAGAACTCCTGTGCGTAAGAAGGCAGTGGATGCGGTGTGCGAGGGCATGGATGGGTTGCGACTGCTGGATGTATGGAGACTACGTAACCCGACTAAGCGGGAGGGCACCTGCTACACCTCAGCACATGGTCGCGATTGGACTACTGGCTAACGACACGAGATGTCAGTGGTTGGGTGGTGAGTGCTGACCATCTACCTCGTACTATCTCTGATCATGCGCCCGTCACACTGGTGCTGCAGCTCCCATCTCATGTCCCCACTCCTTTCACCTGGCGACTTTCCTCTGGGGTGCTGACGGATCAGGTGTTGTCTGAGAGACTGAGGCAGATAATTGAGGAGTTTTTTACTAACAACGTGGGATCTGTAGACAAAATGGGTACGGTCTGGGAGGCCTTCAAGGTGACGGTGAGGGGCGCGTGCATTGGGCTGAGGTCAGGGGTGCTCACGTCCATTAGGGGCTCCATGACCAGGTTAGAAAGAGAGTTACTGATTCTGGAGCGGCAACTAGAGGAGGGGGTGGATGGCACGGTCCTTGCTGACATTCGAACGAAGGTGGACGAATATAACGATCTGGCAGAGCAGGAGGTAAAATTCCTCTCCAAGAAAGCCACAGCTAGGTATTATGGCGAAGGGGGCAGACCAGGCAAGGGCCTGGCGGATCGGATCAGGGAGCCATGGGCACGACACTGCTCAGTGCAGGAAATTGTGGATCAGGGGAATGTGGTTACTAGCACAGAGGGTATACTGGCCTGCTTCTCCAAACATTATGAGCAACTCTATGCACATAGGGACACAGCAGATGAGGAAGAAGTGAATCAATATTTGGAAGATGTAGCCTTGGTGTGGCTATCTAGGGGGCAGCAGGAATTCCTTATGCATCACGTAACTGAGGCCGAATTCAGGGATGCAATAGCAGCCCTCCCTAGTGGTAAGGCGGCTGGTACGGATGGCTTACCCTCCGAATTCTATAAAACATATGCAGATTTACTGATCCCGCAGCTAGCACAGGTGTTGGAGGAAGCGTTTGACTGCGGACAATTGCCGGCAACCATGAGGGAGGCACTGCTGGTGGCACTACCTAAACCGGGAAAACCGCCTGATAAGTGTGACTCATATCGCCCCCTTTCACTTATGAACACTGATGTGAAGATAATTGCAAAAGTCCTGGCCACACGGTTACGGTTACTGCTGCCTGTCATGGTCTTACCGGACCAATCGGGTTTCATTCCACTCAGATCCACTACACATAATTTAAGGACACTCTTTGCCGTACTGCACCTGCTTAAACCAGAACTGCCTGCAGCCGCGGTCATGCTGGACGCGGCTAAGGCCTTCGATTCGGTGGCATGGAAATACATGATGGCTGTCCTGCACCGGATGGGGGTACCGTTCTTTTTCACGTCACTCATCGCCCTCTTATATACTGCACCCACGGCAAGAGTCAGGGTCAACGGCCACGTATCTTCCTCGTTCCCGATACAGAGGGGAACGAGACAGGGGTGCCCTCTGTCTCCGTTACTGTTTGCCATCATGATGGAAGCCCTGGCCTGTATTTTGCGTCAACGGTATGCTGAAGCTGCATTGAAATTCCCGCTTCGAGCTCTGGCGGTGTCAATGTACGCGGATGACATGGTCCTGTATGTTAGGGAACCGGCTCTCCACCTGGAGAACATCCTACGCGAATTCATTAAGTTTGGTCAACACTCTGGTCTCACTATAAATTGGGACAAATCTGTGATCATGCCGCTCACAGAGGCAACCCGCCAGACCCAGCTGGAATTCCCCCTGGAATGGGCAACAGAGTCAGTTCGGTATCTGGGGGTCTGGGTGCACAGGGACTGCCAGGAGGTTATTCGGGCCAACTATGGTGTTGCCGTATCTAAACTAGAAGATCAAGTAGCGCGCTGGACTCGACTCCCGTTGACTCTAGCGGACCGAATATCCTTAATTAAAATGGTGGTGTTACCAAAATTTCTCTACCTTTTCATTAATATTCCTATTCTGTTGAAGTCGCATTTCTTTGCAAGGATCAGGTCGCTCCTGATAACTCTCACGTGGGCTGGCAAGAAACCAAGAGTGACTTGGGAGGTGCTGACCAAACCGTATGCACTGGGAGGGTTCGCCCTGCCGGACATGAGGCTGTATTATCTCTGCGCACAGGCGCATTTTGCGAGTTATTGGTTGAATGCTCCGCCATACACCCCGCACGTGGCACTTGAGGCGAGTGCGGTTCTGCCGTATCCGCTGAGGGCCATGGTAGTTAACGAACACTCGGTTTTTGAGAAGGGAGAGATAGACACAGTGCGGATTACGGCGACAGCTTGGGAACACCTTGGTCGAAGGGCGGCCCGCCTGCCGTTATATGCACCGGCTATGCCGTTACTCTACCACTCTGATATTTCAGTAACTGGTGAGATCGGAGGGTTGCAAGTCTTGAGGGAAGCCGGATTGCAATCCATGGGGGACCTTTTTCCCGGGGCGTCGTTTCTCTCTTTGCAGGCCATGACGGCTGGATCGACTAACACGTGCATGCCTACCTTTATTTATGCCCGACTGCGGGCTGCGATAAAGGATTTGTATCCAACATACCCAGAGGAGCCTCCGACACTCGGGGCATTGCAGTTACTCTACACAGCTAAAGACAGGGCTAAATTGGTCTCTAAACTGTACAAGGCTGCGCAGGAGGATGAGGGAGGGGGGGCGGACCTGGCAAGAGCACGGTGGGATAGAAGTCTTCCTGACCCTCTTAATGATGACGAATGGCATGAGTGTTGCAACATGACGGGAGGATATGTGATAAATGGAAACTTCCGTCTCTTACATTATAAATTTCTGCATCAGTGGTACTACACACCGATTCAACTAGTGAGGTATGGGCTTCGTACTGCTGCACGTTGCGTGAGATGCGGAGCGGATGATGCGGACTTTATACATCTTGCCTGGGGTTGCCCGCGAGTGTATGCCTTTTGGAGGGCGGTAACTGAGTGTCTGACGGTTATGACTTCAGTTGAGGTTAAACTTGATGTGCGGCTCTGTCTGTTGGGTATAGCCTCTGGGGTGGCAGCACAATCACGACGACTAGTGGTACTGGCGCTCCAATTAGCCAAGAGGAGAGTCGCTATGGGATGGGGGGGAAGGAGGGCACCAGACGTGCAACTATGGCTGAAGGATATGGCTTACTGCAGAGACCAACTGCACTGTTATTATGAGGGTCTGCCGGAGAGGTCTCGCCCGCGAGACATATGGGCTCCATTTACGCTGTATGTCTTGTCTCTAGAAGATTCAGATAGCGAAAGGAATACGATTGCTGAATTACCGGAACATGATCATGTATCGGATTGAATGTTGTTCGAAAGCGGTGGAGATGGCTGCGTTGTGCAATGTGCTCGTGCTGTTGTGCTTCATGTGTACTGGACATTTGCTATGATAGATAGACCAGGCCAGACTGTCTTCTGCTACCCAGCTGTGCTCCGAGTATACGATGTAAGAATTGCGATACGTTACCTACGATGGCCACGCACCCTGGGCCGTTGCCTGCAACAGCTAAACCTTGAGCGTTGTGTATGTCCAAATAGTAAGGCTCACTAAGACAAGGAGTGGGAGGGAGTTGGAATTGTTAGTCAGTTGACTTTGTTCTACAAAATCAGAAAATGAGACCGAGATCACATGAGGGCTATACGGCCGACATCAACGTGTGCTCTGACCACTGCAATTGGAACATATATGGTGCCTACAGGAGCTCAGTCTGGGACTGCAATTGTACCAAAGATGTGTGTTACTGAGATCCACTGTGACTGTATGGTGCACTGATTGCGGCCGGCCCTGCCAGTGGGTTGTAGGCACTCCGCTGTGTTTATTCATAATGTGCAATAAAGGTCTACCAAAAAAAAAAAAAAAAAAAAAATTTCAGTAGGTTGACCGTCATCCAACTAACTGTGTATCTAAGAACTTCTAACACATGCGCCTGAGCCATAGTAGAGTTCTCATTGCTAAAGAGCAACTGAGTGTCGTCGGCGTAATTAAACACTCGACAACCCATGTGCACTAAAGACTCAATCAGAGGTTGTAGGTACAGATTAAAAAGTAGTGGCGATAGTGCTGAGCCCTGCGGGACTCCGCACTCCACCATACCTACATCGGAGAGATCATCTCCCTGTTGAATCCTCTGTTGCCTCCCCGTTAGGAAGTATTCTAGCCACTTATGAGCTGCGCCCTTATTCCCGAGCTGGCCACTCTTTTCAGGAGCAGTTCATGGCTGACAAACACGACAGCTCCTAGAAACCAAACTTCATATATGGTAACCATCTAGCAAGGTATAATAGCATATATAACTTCCCAGCCATATTATCCTGCACAAATCAATTTAGCCTTCATTTTCCGAATCGGACAAATATCAAAGAGATTCAGTTTGCAGTATCAGTTACACAAGTACATTCATTCTTTAAAAAATGAAAGCCCGGCCGGCCTCAGCACGGGGTTGTAGGCTTATCGCTGTGTTCACAATAAAAACAGATTTGAACAAAAAAAAAAAATGAAAGCCAAGCTACTAAAATTATTCTTATTTAACATAACTTTATTTGATGTGTGAAAAAAACAATTATCAACAAATTAAACTTTAAATATACATGTATGTCTGGAATTCATTCAAAATAACATATATACACTATACCTTTGTACAAAAAACAGCTCTTCAATACTGGTCAACAAAATAATACTGAAACATATTTTTGTGAGTCAAAGTTGTTATACAAGTTTAGCTAACATAGCCTAGATAAGGTGCTTTCCAGTCTTAGGCCAATATTTTATTCTATTCTTCAAAAGTATGGCACATGCAAGGCTCATGGTAATACCTATATGGATATAAATGGTATATGACCAGAATCTTAATTTTTATCAGTTCTGCGGTGTAGATAATGTTATAAAAAATTACCTGCATATACAGGTCTACTAGAAAATGCAGCCTTAACTGACAAGAGCACCTTTAAATTGGTTAGGTAGAAAATACTTCAGGCAGTTACTTCATGTGCTATAAAAAAGTTACTTGTCTGCTAGTGTTCTTCATCATTGTTATACCTGAGAAATACCCAGTCCTTTAATTATTCCCTGACATTAGGTTGGGAATCTTCAATAAAATGTTCCACACAAAAAAACAGAAAGACTGTTTTAAAGAAAATTCTAGCTCAATGCAATAACTTCAGTGGCCTATTCACCTCAATGTTTGCATTTAGATCTCAATAAATAATGGAAAAATTGGTTTACAACACCAGTCGCCATACCTCGGTTTTTCATAGCAAAAAGAGAGAAAGAAAATGATATCCTCATAAGGGAGGGGTGTGGTTGCAAGCAAACCTATAAATGAAAAGGCTTAAGTAGTGGAATTACTGGTAAGCATTTTTCGTCTCCAGCATAGATCTATGGACTGTTGTAATGCTTTTAAATCCAGGGAACTCCTAAAGAGCTGATGGCTCTGAAAATTGTTTTGGTTAGACTATTTGGTGATAAAAAGCAGGCGAGAGAGCGGTTGTTGAGGCAGACCTGGTGCAGGGTCCTCATGCAAAATGAGTCCTCATTACCTGGGCCATTTTGGGCTGTGGCAAAGCAAAATAAATGGAAGATGGATAGAAAGTAAGGCTCCCCTTTTATAGTCTATAATAATCCTCCTCATTTTTTCTCTGGAGAAGTAGAGGACCAGATGTTTAAGACTGGAAAAAAACATGAACTGAACAGTCATATTTTGTTTTGTTGGCACCTTAATTAATTGAGGTACAGGAGAACAAACATAATACAAGAGATCATTCATAAATGATATGGTGCATGGCACAGCCCTGAAGCTGAAAATGCCAAAAGTGACTAAGGTTATTATCAATGATTGTGGTCTAGTGCAATATTTATTGATGATCAGGTTTTCCCCGTTGCCGATTTTGGCTTAAAAGTTATGAAAAGAAGACTATCTTGGACATCAACAAGGAAGGTGTAGTTGGAGAGGCATCATATGGTCGAGAAATGGGAAAGACTCCGAGCCCCACTCCCCACCCCCAAAGACTGGTCTTGGTGACATAGAGGGCCACAAAGAGACAGACGTAGGTAGCACAATAAGTTTTGCTGATCCTTATTCAAGGGCAAGGGGGGGTTGGCCGAAAGAAAGAACACAATTTATCACGAGGGTCAGTCTAGGCCACAAAGAGACAGACGTAGGTAGCACAATAAGTTTTGCTGATCCTTATTCAAGGGCAAGGAGGGGTTGGCCGAAAGAAAGAACACAATTTATCACGAGGGTCAGTCTAAAATCTTTCAGCCTTTTATACAGCAGTAGGTGGTGCATCAATATTCCTCCCACAAGGGTCAGTCCAGAACCTTTCACCCTTTTATCCACAGAAGATGGCACATCGCAATGCTTTAATTTTTACACCTTGCTCGTAGTGGAAGTGCGTCTCTTGGCTTGGCTTAGGAGGGCAAGGAAATGGCACAACTATGGTAGTTCGTTTACATAGTGCATTTTGCAAGATTATTTATGGACCACAGCGTTTGCAGACTTTACAGAGTGATATTTCGTTTTAGGAGACCATGCTGTGGTTAGGGTAAAAGTTAGGTAAAGTGCATAATATGTTTGTGTAGGAGGCCAGAAATACTGCAACTAGGTAAAAGAAAATAGTTCCAAGGAGAAAGCAATTGCAGTTTAACTTTTACTAAATAAAAATTCAGTAAGCAAACGTTGCATTAGTTTCTATCTTAGATGCTAGAAAAAGAACAGTAAAATACAGATAACAGACAGCATGTAGAGGATTCCTTAGACAAGATGTGCATAAGGAGAACTGGGAATATGATGTCCTATATGGGAGAGAAGACCCATGACTACCCGCTATTCTGGCTGCAGGTTAGAAACAAACTGAGGTTGATAGGCTATAAAAACTAATGTATTAAGCAGTTGTTTTTTTAAACTGTTGTGTAGAACATTTTTGAGATTCCATATTGGATAACTGGGATTAATTCAAAACTTTTCAGCAAAAGCTACAGAACCAGTAAAATGAAATGGCAGCATAATTATTATCCATTACAATCAATCTTATATGAATAGAAACAAAACAAATATATACGTAAAAAAATAAAGTCTTATGCTGTAGAGAGGAGTTATTCGACACTGGCAGGAATGCATGGGCATACACTAACAATGTAGGGAGTTTGAAACAACAAGAAGTGCAATAAAGAGTAAGGCTTTTCCCAACAAGAAAATGTAATTTGTATGGCGGGGCTTCAACAGACATGAGTTAAGTATTTAATCGTAGCACAAGTTACTTAAATGCTTTAACTCTCCTTCAATGTCAAAAAGTAGGTTTTACCTATACAGAGACAGCAAACAATGAAAAGTCAGATTAAAAAAACAAATTGTTTCCAAAAATATTCTAAGAAGAAGAAAACCGAATTAAATACAGGGCAAAGGAATGTATGATTTGAAAAATTCAAAGAATTCTTACAGTGGCGGGGGGGGGGGGGGGAGGGGGGGAGGAGGGGTGGAGGGCTTGGGGGAGATAGGGCGGAGGGGGAGGGGATCTTCATCAGATTAGCAGTCTCAATTCTACTTCAACTAACAGAATTTTAGAGCCTGCACAAACAACATTCTATTCTTGTAGGTAGTACAACAAACTACCAACTTAGGCTTAGTATACAGGGGCCTTAACACATGGTATACAATACTACAGCCTTAGACTTTCCTTTCACAGAATACAGTTATTGGTAGTTTCCTTAGCTTGGTTCAACTGATGTGAACCAAGAATACAAGTACAGAACTGCAAAAACATTTAACGTAACGGTGGTCACCCGGTACCTAAGTCGAAGTGCAATTTTGGCATTTTATAATTGCTAACAATAACAAGAAGGCATCTTTAACAGTGCATTGCATTCAAAACTGTTCGTGTTGTGTCAATTGCACAATATAATCAGGATGAAGACCAATATTCATATGAAATCGGATGCATGACTTTCCAACAGAAGGTTAAATTCTGATAAAAAACGACTTTCAAAATATGACAAAGCAGGAACTAGCTTTGTGGAGTAGAATCAGCAATCTTTTTTCTTTTCTCTAAAAAAAGCTGCTTGAAGGCATGAAAAACGGCATTAGATCCCAGAACTTGTGGGGTTGCTCCTTCAAATGGAGAGGTGTTCTTTTTAAACAACGTAGCATCCATCAGTCCACCATCTGCTTTAAAGAGAAAAAAAAACAAGTTTAAACAGTGTTAGGTTAAGTGTGTTGTGTGATTCTAGTGAAAAGGGACGTTATTCAAGTAGTTAAAACCCATTAAATAGCAAATGAAAAGACCAGAAACAACAACTTGAAAATAGTGCTTGGTTAATGTGGAATTTGATTTACAATATTGTTTATTTCAGATATACTCTGCCCTGCCTGGAGCTGTCCCCTAATATGGTATTTAGATTTAATAATTTTAACAACAGTTTGGTATCCTTTGGTATTGGGGACCTCTGTGCTATCACAGTGCTTGGCTTTAGAAAGAGGGTGACATTAAAGAATGACAGAAAGGTCCCTTCCTTTGACTTTACTGTAAATTGTGGAGTTCAGAGGAAAATCTGAGGAGGGCCAGGAGATGGCCCTCAACCAAGCTAAAAGGCCAGGAACTAAACGTTGCTCCAATAGAAAACGCTGCACTAATTGGGCTGCAATACGTACGCACAGGGCTCCTAATCCCACAGCAGCAGAGTGACAATATTAAACTACTGTACTGCTGGAGTATCTCCCAAATCCACTGGCTTTCTGGTAATACATAAAAATATTTGCACGTAATCACTGGCTACAGGCCCGTTGGACGGGGCCCTGCAAGGTCTTTTTGGTCACTTTAACAGCCTTGAAGTGTGCTGGACTGTCCTCCTGGATTCACGCTTCATACACCTAAAAATACATTGCAGCAACAGCACGGACAGCAGCGCAGCATCGGGCACTGCCTCAGCAAACCAGCATGGTCAGGCATGACCTTAGATTGAGAAAGCCTTCTGGTACTGCACCAATCGTCGGATAGACTTCGGAGCCCCATGAAGGTGCAGGTTAATAACTAGCCTGCTACTTATATGTGTTTCTCTTATAACATTCTTAAAAATGTTTAAGGACAAACTACCAAGACAACTGGGACAGAACGACCAACAAGCAAAAGTTTCACCCACTGGTGACTACTGGTTACATCGTCAAAAAGAATAAAAAAACAACTATGGCATTTTATTGCGAGAGTATATTGAGGTCTTAATTGTTTTTCAATGTTATGAGCCCCAGTTTGCCTCCGAAGGGGTTGCCTACTATCCCACTCCATTATCTTTGCCACTTTCATGTTTGTTGATGATGACTTTCCTGGAGAAGACAACTATCTGGGAAAACAACAAATGCAAATGCAAGTAAAATGTTTATTGAACGAAATCCTGTATTACGAATGTGCTGACAGACACAGGAGTAGATTGGAATAGAATGGAATGGTCGTAGTAAAGGGTTTTTAAAGCATAGCCGGGCAGTGAGAACGTAGGAACCCTTATGATTATTTTGAAGCGTGTAGGAAGAGGATAGGGAGCACTGGGTATTTCTAGTAAAGGAATATTACATCTGGAAAATAATACATGCACCAAGGATATTCCTTTTACCACCCGCACTCCCACCATAGTATACTATAACTGCTGAATCTCTAACTGCTGACTCTACCATTGTAACTTAGAAGACTTGGGTCCTTAGGCACGGAAGCATTTAGCATTTCCAAACCGTGCGATTTTAAATTTTAGGCCATTAGAAAATGCAAAATGCCATTTCGGTGTGTACGGAAGGCATTTTCGGGGCTGCAATTTGCTATTTCCATTATGTAGAAATCGCATTTTGGGAATCACTAAATAGGAAATCGTAAATTGGGATTTCCAAACAGTGAATCGTTAACACTATGTAGATACGATTTCCTAATTGTGAATAGTAACAAAATGGCCATTAAGGATATGTAATAATAGCCACCAATGTTTCTCAGGTCATAACCCGGAGCAAACTATAAAAAGTGACCCAAAATGCATAGCTCTTTCAGAACGGTGGCTCTGTAGGTCTTGCCGAGGAGGATTTTGGTTAGTAGGCAGAGGAAGAGAAGACTGGAGAGGATATTTGGGATGAGGGTCACCTGGTTTAAACAAACAGAGGAGGAAATATATGAGAAGTACAGACTACGTACTGAGGTAATTCTAGATTTAATTGCAGTTTTTCATCCTCAGTTACAGACCACAACAGACAGAAGCAATGCAATCCCACCACATGTGCAGGTATTGTGTTGTGCACACCTTTTAGCTTCCGGCAGTTACCAGGCAGTCATAGCAGTGGCAGGGAGAGTTTCACAAAGTGTTTTTTGTATGTTATTCCACAGGTTTCTGGACATGATGGTTAGCAAGGTGAACCAATATATTCATTTTCCAAATACTCCCCATGTTTAAAAAATACCAAACAAATGTTTTACTGAGTAGCAGTTTCCCATTGTAATTGGTTGGGTTGGTTGCACACATATTGCTATATGTCTCCCTCTGCAGATGAATTCATTCATAGAAACAAAAAAAGCACACACTCACTCAATGTAGAGGTAGTGTATGATTCCTCATGCATCATGACTGATCTTGTAGCCAGATTCCCAGGCAGCACACATGACTCCTTTATGTTTCGCCACAGTGGAATAAATAACCGTCTGTCTCAGAGTGATTTTGGCGATGGATTTTTACTTGGTAAGAGCATTGTAAACTTAATTCATACAGTGTCCAATGGTGTGTTTGTAAAATGATTCAATAGTCCATCCTTCTCATAATATTTTAGGAGACAGTTCATAAGCCTTGCGGGTTTTGATTCTGACACCATGCTTGCATCCAAGAACCAGAAGTGAAAGGCAGTACAACAAGGCACACAATGTGATCAATGTATTGTACCTGCACAACAAGGTTTTGACAAATGGGATCTTATTGGTCTCTCGAGGTTGGGAGGCATGTGTGTACGGGGAGACGTAAGACTATTTACGACCCTACAGCAGGAATTTCAGCTGGCACAATTGAAACTTTCCGATATCTGCAGGTCCAACAGGCTCTGAGACCAGTGCTGTCTAAAGGAGAGGAACTTCCAGAATCCTCTACTCTGGAAGATAGATTGCTAGATAATGCATTGATAAAAAGGCGATCTCACCGGTATACCGTAAAATCATGAATAATTCCCCAGACCTGTTGGGAACAAGAGCTACACCAATTGAACGATGAGGAAAGGCAGGAATCCTTGGCTTCCCCTAAAAAAGGGGCCATTGTTGTGTTTCCGACTGGTACAGCCGAAAATAAGGTCATAATTTACCTGCACCACAAAAGTTAACATGGGTAGAATTGATTCCATGTTGTGAAAAGGGAGATGTGGGCATGAAGGCACCTTTCTCCACATGATATGGGAATGCCCAGAGCTACAGGAATACTGAGGGGCGATACCGTCCTGTATGTGCGAAGTCTACTCTATAGACATCTAAATCACAAAAATTGTGTCTGTTGAACATATGGGGAGACAACACCCTCACAAGTAAAAAATGCCTCTGGGCGACACTATGAATAAATGAATGAATGAATTATTTTTTTGCACAATTACTTAAACTCTTTGCAAAATTGCAGTGCATCATCAGGTATGACAATAAATTATGTATCTTACGACATTATAAAACATTTATCTAAACATATAGTGGGTAGACACTATGATTAATGGTGTTACAGCAAACAAACGATGGACAGAATGCTGACAATGCAAACATTCTCCCCCAGTCAAAATATCTGGGTTAAATCTCATCATTCTTTTGCCCACTACACCACCCCAGTTTGGACCCAGCTATATGCAAATCAGTCTTGACCATGTGCCCCATGGGAACAGTTCAGACCGAACTGCCAGGCCAGGTCCTCCCTGGACCGGAAACAAGCATCCTGGGACAGGTTTCAGGGTAGGCCACCCTTCTTCAGCCAAGCTAGCTTGAATCCAGTCGCATAGTGAGCAAGGGACCCATGCCTGGGCATACCCATCCGACTTAGGACGAAAAGTGTTACAGCAAACAAATGATGGACGGAATGGTGACAATGCAAACATTCTCTCCCAGTCAAAAGATCTGGGTTAAATCCATTCTTCTTTTGCCCACTACGCCATCCCACTTTGGATCCACCCTATGATTAATGGTGGCCAAATGCAACACTGCTAGACTATAGAGAGTCCCAAGAGCCTGTACACTGAATGACTGGAAGCACGATATGGACTGGTGTATGGTTGCAGAGATGACTATATATGAAAGTATGGGCTGCCCAGGAAAATTTTCTAAAATCTGGGGGAGGTGTAATGAATACAGAGGGATGATATGTACACCAATGCCCCCGCCGGGAAAAAGGGAGCACCCTGAAGACATTTAAGTGCATAGCAGACCTAAAGGGAGGGGCAGAGGATTTCAGAATGTTTTTGATCGTAATGGACATTACCTCCGCTGTGTTCGGAAACTACCACATGCACCAATGTACTAATTGTGAACCGAAACAGCTGATTATATTTTGTTTTGTGCAATAAAGAGATTAAACAAATAATAATAATAATAATTTAATGTGCCTTTAGAATACACAAATCTTGATTCAGATGTCTCCACAAAACTGGGGAAGCCCTACTCTACAGAACAGAGACCTGTAGTAAAATAATTGCCACATGTGCCATTCTCAACAACATAGCCATGAAGAAGGGTCTGCATAACATTAACATAGAGCCAGAATCAGACTCCGGTGACTGACTACCATCACTACAGATGGGACACTTGCAGCAGAGAGTCTAGCTTTACCCACAAGGAACGCCAACAATTATTTAAGCTAATAACGATGACCACGTCTGAAAAGTAGATGGCTATGTATTGTGCATGACTGAAGGTTGATCTTTTAGTCAGGTAGTAACAATGTAATTCTTCATCATCAACTGTATCCTTACAGGATGGTTTTTTGGTGGTAAAAAAGCAACAAAGATTGAAAACACAAACATAACACAGTAATCTCATAGATCGGAGTGTCTACAAAAGTCACTTTTTATGGCCTATAGTGTTGGTCGCATTCTCAGGAGGACTTTGCTGTGGAGGTGGGGATGTATTTGTTCCAGATATGTGTCAGCAAGCTCGCCTGGTACAGCATTAATCTGGCACATGTGTGGCACTAAGGCTAGAGCAGTCTTCACTTTCAGGCTGTGACAAAATGTTGGCGACAGACAGGTTATGTCTGTATGTTTCCCAGAGCTGTGGTCACCTTGACTAGATTGCGTGCAACATTTTAGCAGCAGTGACTCGTGTCATTTTGAATATTGACAGTTCTCCTGGGAAGAGTAGTTGCTGCTATGGCCAATCGATTGCTAGATTAAATGAAGGCATCATAAAGTCCCATGTGCTGCTTGTGCCTGCATATTTGCAGACATGGCTCCTTCTCCATGGCTTTCTACAAATCCAGCATTGACGTGGACATGCTTTGCAGATGCCTATTAACAGTTTTTATCTGTTTTACTTACAGGCGTATACTGTGATGACACATTTCTCCAGGCCACCAAACAATGGAGAACTGTCTGCCATGTTATCCGAAACATCATAGTGGAATGTTAGTTGTTGTAATCTACAGTACCCGTGTGTCTTGCACACAGAAAGTTGTGTTCCTGCTTTGTGATAGCTCCTCTTCTCTTTCCCCAAAGTTTGATAGTGGTGACACGTTTGCTCTCAAAGTAGCTGGAGTAGGAGTAATGCGTGTAGGAGTAGCAATTGTGCTGTCCTCCATTTCCATGTGTGTGTCAATTGCTTTGCCAGCCTAAATGGTTTCAGACAAGTCCTGGGTGTGATCTGTGGACCTGTTTGTATAAAGTTAGTGTAAACAAATGGTAATACCTTTGCATAATATTGTTGAAAATGTGATTTATGCATTTGTGACATGGAGATTATGTATAGATATGTGAAGCTTATGTATCAGCACATAGTCCACCGTGTAACTAAAGTCATACTGCAACTCCCATACCTTTGCCAAAGTACAGCCAACATTTCAATGGAGTGATGTTAGCCATGATGTTGTACTGAGGACTTAAAAACAATACGTTATGGTAAGAAATTAACAGGAAAATGACTTACTTTGGCTGGAGCCTGCCGAATTGGAGGTGTCCATGTCTGACACTCCCACCATACTTTCAGTTTTAAATGTCCCCTCAATCAGTGATTCCATTAGAGTCCAAGGAGGGTGTTTTGAGGGTCCACCAACCTTGTCACGAGCCTCAGCCATCCTGATGGCTACTTTCTCTTTGGTGTGGTATCTTAGGTCATACCAGTGTTTACTAATCTCTAATATGGGTTTCTGGGTGACACCAAGTGAGTTGACTTTCTCCAGGATGCGGTTCCATAATTTGGTTTTCTTGGCCTCCGGAACAAAAAAAATGTGTTTTTCCAAAAAGCTGGCCCATATGTTCCTCACATTCTTCTGTTAACAGCTCCAGCTCCTTCTCAGAAAATGTTACAGATTCCTTCTGCCAGGGACTTTGCCTCCATCTTCCTTGTACATGGTGTTCTTCAGAAATTAGATTTCGCTGCAAGAGATCAGGCAGGAGTACTCCTTTCTTCCAGCACCTTGCTATGCTTCTAAGTTTTGGCCACACCCTGTATTTCAAAACTTCCTGGTTCTTACATCAACATTCTGCAGAATGCAACTTTTTCTAATTGCTAATTGTGATTTTGTATTTGGAAATCGCATCTGCATGATTTCCAAATAGGAACTTTCCTTTTTCCGAATTTGTAGAAATAGCTATTTGTGGAATACGCTTCTACGTACATCTCATTTTGTGATTTCCAAAAAGTGATTTCTTCAAAATATCTATTTGGAAATCGCAAACTGTGGTACTGAAAATTCTGGACCCCGCTATTGTATGGTACCGAAGCTCTACACTCGTGTCAAAAATATCATCGTATCATGACGAATTTGGTATCGGCAGACCGGTAATGATTGGGACATTATACCTATGCATTTGCATCATGATTGAGTGATGAAATCACCATTAAATCGTAGTTTTCGTCTTGAACCCTCGGGTTCCATTTTGTGAGCGGCATCCATTTTGTGATTGCCCTTACATAGTCAAAATGACCAAGGCCGAATTCGATCTGAAAGGACACGTACACCTTTGCTGATTCCTCTGTAACCTGGGCGTGCTGACTCCACTGCCTCCAGCCAAACCTGTTCGGGCAGTTCTCATCCCAATGGCCGAGCAAGATTAGCATCCAGGCACAACATGTCATAAACCATTCATCGCATACAAGCTACGCTTTATCACACACACACCTGTCCCTGTTTCTTCTTTAGGACTAGTTTTACAAGGAGGAGGTGCACGATTTGATTGGGGGTTCATCGATATCTGATGGAAGTTCTGGGCCTTGCTGGGTAATTTATCACGAACTGGACAAACGAAAATATGGGCTTGCCATCATGACTCTGCTTTTTCTTTGTAGTGAAAATATTTATATGAACAACTGTAAAAACAAAGAATTCTTGCCTGAAGTGTAATATTGTATATAAAAAGAGAAGGCTGGTTCTGTAAAAACGAGCAGTCTCCTGAGAACATACATGCGCTTCATGCTGTTGTACTTCTAGGATACCTGTTACTGGTTGCAGCCAATAAACTCGATCCTTGACATCACCTAGACGACTCTGTGTTTCTGTGGTCCAAAACAGGAAGAACTCAAGAGGTCTTTGGGTGTTCCCCTGGCACCGCCGGGTCCCTAAAAACCCGGTACCTCAGTTGGTGCCTGTTGTATTCTCTGCACTTATGTTTCTCTGTACCCCTTTAAGTCCTGCATTCCATTTTCCCTGATGTCATCTTCTCCTATGTTCTGCCCTGTCAGTTAGCTCCTTGCTTTCTGATGGGAACACCAGCTATTCTCTATGGTGCTTAATAAACACGTATTAAGCCTTACTTCTGTCTACTGACATCATTTACAACACATGGCGACGATGAGCAGAAGGAGCTAAACAACCATAGAGGGAGGAGAACTCCACTGGTGAAAAGAACCACGCGGATTTTTTAAGAAAAAGAGAAAAAAGCTCTTATATTCCGAAGAACCACGCAAGTCTTGAAACAAACAAGAAAGATATACTACCACGCAAGTCTTGAAACAAACAAGAAAGATATACTGCCACCCTGGAAAAAACGTTTTGAATTGAAGCCTGCAATAGTTTACGTTTTGAACTGAAGTCTGCAAAGCCTCCAGAGCAACTGGTGAGTTTGAGAGAACATTTACAAATCTATGCCGTGTGTCTGGTTGTGACTCTGGCGAGTTTTGATCACAAAGAAGTGCACCCTGCCAAAGGAACCCTACCCAACGCTACGTTTGGGAAAGCTGTATTTAAAAAAAAAAGAGAAATTCCTGTGCACGTTAAGATTTAAGGAGAATGTGAGCGCAACTTCCTGAGCGAAAACGGAGTGACTTGTGCTGTATTCATGCCTGATATTTGACTTTTTAACCTTGTCTAAACCGACAACTCCTGCACAAACATACGAGTTGCATCTTTTAAAAAATCTCCTCGAACAGACACACGAGCACACTTCTCGAGCGGAGAAGCACAAGTGACTCACCGTTCGATTTTCCAGCCATTGTTTGTCTTTAACCGAGCCGCGTCAACAAGGAAGCACCCAACGGAGGAGGTGACGTGCCGGCAGTGACGTGACTCGAGCAAGTAACGTGCCAGCAGTGACGCGACTACGCAACGCAACGTACCCGGCGTCCATCTTAGGATTATCGGGTATCCTAGCAACGGACATCGCTCACATCGTAAGTGGAGACTGACACTTCAAACAATTTACCGAGTGGATAAAAAAAAGCCGCTTCAAACCGAAACGAGTGTCAGCGAGAGAAATTAAAGGATGAGAGCCTCAGTTACCAATCGAATCCATTTTTTTTTATCTATTCGTATTTATAAAACTTTAGGCAGTGCACAGTGAAAGCTACCACAGACATTATTCCTTACATTGGACAAGTAGAGAAAGAGTAGAGAAGCACATATATGGCACATGCTAAAAGGTGACATTTCATTCCAGTTTGACTATCTCTCTATTTAAAAAAAAATATAGTGCTTCTTTAAAAAAAATGGAGAATCTGAATATTATTGCACCTCCATTGTTCTTACAAGCCACAGGAGATCCACCCATTGAATGGGATGAATGGATAGACATTTTCGAGAATTACATCGAGGCACTTGATGGGAAAGATTTCAGTGCAATTAGGAAGAAAGCCCTCTTGTTAAGTGCTTTGGGCAAGGAGGGTCAGCATTCCTTTAAATACCTTCCTGTGGCAGTGAACCAAGATGGTAGGGCGATAACCAATGTATACACTGAAGCCAAAGCTCAGATGAAAAAACAATATGCTAAAGAAGTAAATATTGTTATGGCGAGGCACAAATTTTACACCCAACCCCAAAGGAATGAAGAGTCTGTAGATCAGTTTGTGGCTAGGTTACGTGAGTTGTCGATAAAATGTAGTTTTGGTGAAATAAGGGACGAAATGATAAGAGACCAGCTGATAGTACAGTGCCGGAACAAAAAGATGCAAGAAAAACTGTGGGCGGCAAAAAACCCAACCCTACAAATGGCCATTGACATAGCAAAAGTAGTTGAGGAATCGAATGCATGCATGAAAGAGATGGAAAAGAAAGATAACACAAAAGAAAATGTTCAAGGCAATGGTGTTTCTTGTGTTGATCATGATGAAGTTGCTGTTGTGAATAAGAGAAGTGTAGATCTGGGAGGAAGTAGTCAGAAAAGATTTAACAATGCGTTTTCAGGCAATGACAAGAATAGATTCCAAGGAAGAATGTGCAGTAGGTGTGGGAGTACTTTTCACAATTCGGACTTCAGGAGATGTTTTGCAATTGACAAGATGTGTAGGAAATGTGGGCGGAAAGGACATTTTGCAAAGATGTGTAGAGGTACAAACGTTGATAAAGTAGCCGTTGTTGAAAACAGGGATGAAGTAAGAGACTTCATTAGTGTTGAAGGTGCCAACAAAATATTATGTTTAGGTGGGGATGGTGTGAATGAGGGTGAGCCTGGGAGGAGATTCAGACCAAAAGCCCTGTTCCTTATTGATAAAATTGAGGTTCAGCGGATGGTTGACCCTGGATCCTTATGGACCATTATTCCCATGGATATGTTTCTAGCAAATTGGAAAGATGTGCAGTTATCTGCTAGTGACATTAATGCCTGTGGTTTTCAGGGTGAAAGCATAGATGTGATTGGGTTTATGGTGTGTGTAATATCATTCAAGGATCGTTCAGCCGAGGGGAAGGTGTATGTAGCCAAATCTGGTCCTGCAATTTTGGGATGGGGGCAACAGTATGACCTCGGGATAATAATAAATCCTAGAGCAGCACAACAAGTGATGGTGGTAGATAGCATAACCACGGATTCGATAGTTGAAGGGATGAATGGTTTGTTTGATGAGCATATAGGAGAGTTAAGGGGTTATGTGCATAAAATTGTTTTGCGGGACGATGCCATACCCATGCAACACAAAGTCAGAAAGGTTCCATTCATCGCACGTGAGGAAGTGAAGAAGATGTTGGGAGAAATGCTAGATCAGGGTGTGATAGAGCAGATCGAAACGTCACCTTGGATTTCCCCCGTAGTTATTACGACCAAATCCGATGGAAAATTTCGTTTTTGTGTGGACCTTCGCACCCTGAACCAAAACATTGTAGTAGACAACTTTCCCTTACCGAACATCAATGAGTTGGTTCTATCACTAAAAGGTGGGAAGTATTTTTCCAAGTTGGACCTTCGCAGCGCCTATCATCAAATAAAACTACACCAAGACTCAAAAGCACTGACAGCGTTCATAACAACCGAAGGAATATACCAATTCACACGAATGCCGTTTGGACTCGCCTCTGCAGCTGGGGTATTTCAAAGGATGATGGGTGCTGTACTAAAAGGCGTGAACAATGTTGTGTATTTTCAGGACGATGTCCTGATATTTGGGGCGACTGTTGAAGAACACAATGTGATCTTGAAGACCGTTTTGGAAAGGATGGAACAGGCAGGATTGACTCTCAAGAAAGAGAAATGTAAATTTGCAGTGGAGGAGGTTGAATATCTTGGGTATACATTGTCTGTTGACGGAGTAAAACCTAAGAGAGACTTATTAGACTCCATTAGAAATGCACCATCTCCGTGCGATAAAGATCAGTTGAGGTCTTTCCTCGGCCTCATCGAGTACTACGCTAAGTTTGTAAGGGATTTTGCAGAGAAAACCGAAAAGATCAAGGTGCTGTTGAGGAGTGGATGTAAGTTTGTGTGGGGTGTGGAACAGGATGAGTGTTTTAAAAGAATCAAGGTGGAAATTTGCGAGGCGGGCATTTTGACACCGTTCGACACCAACCGTAAGTCAGTTTTGACAGTGGATGCAAGTGCTGTAGGTGTTGGTGCGGTCCTGGCTCAAGTACACGATTCTGGCCTTAAAACTGTAGCGTTTGCCTCAAGGACACTCACTACAGCCGAGAGGAATTACTCTATAATCGAGGGCGAGGCTTTGGCCGCGGCATGGGGTTGCGGGTATTATAGGATGTACCTGTGGGGGTTCAAGTTCACGTTATTGACAGATCACAAACCCCTGGTTAAAATACTTTCGCCTGGCGGCGCTGGCAAAGGCTCTGCCAGGTTAGCTAGACTCGCTGCCAGGATCCAAGAGTACTTGTACACTGTGGAATATATTCCCGGTTGGAAGAATTGCCAAGCGGATGGACTCTCTAGACTTCCACTACCTTGGGAGAGGGTAGACAAGTTAGGGGTAGAATCTCTCAACTCAGAGGGTTCTGTTGCCGCTGTGGATGAAGTTGTAGATATGTGTGCTGGGGCAATTAGTAGAAGTTTGTGGAACACTTCAATGGCTAAAGATGTGGTGTTGTGTAAAGTCAAAGACCTGATAGCGAAGGGTCCAAGGAGAGAGAGTTGCTGATCTCCCGCACTTCGTCCTTATTTGAAGGTTCTGGACCAATTGTCTATTTTGGACAAAGAGGGATTCATGATTTTAATGGATGACAAATTCATTCCTCCACAAGATGTGCGATTTACCTTGTTTAAGCTGGGTCATGAGGGTCATTTAGGGCAGTCCCTTACCAAGAGGAGAATTAGAGAAAATTTTTGGTGGCCCGGAATGGACTCCGAAATCTCGCAGTGGGTGGAGAGATGTACCGATTGCTTGGAAAGTGAGGAGAGACTTAAAGTGGGTAGCCATACTGGTTGTGGCTCAATAGTAGATCCCAGGTGCCCTTGGCACACCATATGTCTCGACTTTATTGGCCCGTTCCACCAGTTGAACCAAGATATGAGGTTTGGGCTGGTAGTAGTTGATGTCTCTTCCAAGTGGTTGGTAGTCAAATTCATGAGGGAGATCACTACGAGCAGCACTATTGCTGTGCTGGGTGAGATCTTTAGAGAGGAAGGTTTCCCCACAAGGATCATTACCGATAATGGGACGCAACTCACCTCCCTAGAGATGGCTAATTTCTTGGGAAGGTGCGGTATTATTCACTCAAGGACCTCACTCTACAACCCCCAGGGAAATGGCATAGTGGAGAGGGCCAACCGAATGGTTAAAGGTGCCATTCAAATGGCGATTTCTTCCAGAATGGATGTGAAGAGTTTGGTTAATGACCTGGTTTGGGCCTACAGGACTACTGAAAATGGTGTGACCGGTTTGGTCCCGTTTTCTGTCATGAGGGGACGTTCAGCGGGTACTAAACTAGTGGCTGCGTGGATGAAAGAATTTCTGAACGCTGATCTTCCTGCTGGTTCTGGTGAGCCTGACACTGTACGTGAATCAGATGGCGCGTGTAAATTTGCTGTGAATGATTGGGTTAAAGTCAAACCTGGTCGAGTGGGTGTCGGACTGACGAAGTTCAGGGGACCATTTAAGGTCAAGTCTGTACACAAAAGATTTGTCACTTTATTTAACGGTGAGAGTTGGAACTTGAGGCGTGTGGCACTGTATAAGAAAGCCGAGCGAGAACCTGTGAGAACCAGTGAGCCTAGTGCCAGTAGTACCAATGAGTTTTGTGCTAGCAGAATCCAGAGAGTGAGAAGACCCCCAGGTCATTTACGTGACTTTGTTTGTAAGTAAGGTCTCTCTCTGTAACGAAGAGCATGGTCTTATCATGTTTTTTTTTTAAACTTACTTTCGTTTTTTTTTCGTGTTCCTCCATATGAAGGGAAGAGGATATGTTGTATTCTCTGCACTTATGTTTCTCTGTACCCCTTTAAGTCCTGCATTCCATTTTCCCTGATGTCATCTTCTCCTATGTTCTGCCCTGTCAGTTAGCTCCTTGCTTTCTGATGGGAACACCAGCTATTCTCTATGGTGCTTAATAAACAAGTATTAAGCCTTACTTCTGTCTACTGAGATCATTTACAACAGTGCCCAACTCGGGGCGGTATCAAGCGGTGTCGGTCCAAGCCAGATGTTCGTGAGGAGCTTTGTGTGAAAATTCCAGAGGACGGCCAGCTACTTCAGCGACCCCTGTATGTCGGCGTGGTTCCGAAGGTCTTTGCTGCGAGGTTCCCCGCGTCCCGACGGCTACGAAGGACTGCTGCCCTGACTATCGCCCTGTTTTGGACCCATTGATGTTTGGTAGAGCGAAACGATAGACGAGTCTTCAAGTGACGTCATCGATCATCGATACTTCAGTTAAGTAGAAGTGGAGCGTCTCCCAGTCCTTAGTTTGGTTCTTAGTTTAATATCCCTCGGGATAGCTTTGTTTGGAACTTGCAAGTGCCAAAGCCGAAGGACTCGTGTATTCACGAGACTATCGTATTCGATAATCCTTTGAAGTTTGAAGCTAGACTAGTGAGCGAAGATGCCTGGTCTTAGAAGACTTGGAAATTTGTTTTGTCTTGGTTGTAGTAGGGACTCCCGATTAGAGGATTCGTGTCCGGTTCCTCCGATTGGAACTCCAACATATGAGCTCTATGTGAAGCATGGCGTAGGCCCTATCACATATAATGAAGTGTGGATCCGATATACCAGAAATGATGATGTTTTAAAATGGCCTCATTATGATAACTTTGATACAGAGATCTTGGATAATCTAGAGGTGAAACTTTTCAAGAAGAAAGCCCGGCCGGCGATGTTTGACTCCTTTCGCCTATGGCGCCAAAGAAGCCAAACAGAAAGAAATGAAATTAGCAAAGAAAAATAAACAAGGTATGTCAATGGTACAAGCTGCCATTGCATTCAGGGATAACGAGGAAGAGCAAACGCTAAGAAGTAGGAAGTTAGCAGTAGACAAACGCTACCCAGTGTTGCCACGTAAAGAACAAGGATCAAAAGAGACACCTGAGAAGGATCCTTTAATGTCTCATCTATTGAGTTCTCCACCTTCATATGCGCAAAGTGCTACAGCACCGCAACAACCTTTGGTTGTACAACCCCCTATTGTTGGACAACAGGTTCTAATACAATCACCAGCTCCTCTTCAGCTGGTTTCTACTCCTCCGGCGCAGCCCTCTCAAGGGCCGCCGCCTTTGCTACATACTGCATCTACTTTTTCTACGACTTCGCCTACTGCTCCAACTGCCTATCCTAATACTCTTTCTGCTACTGCCTCGACTTCAGCTTTACATCAGCCTGTCTTTTCTGGCGTTTCTGCCTTTCCGTCAGCTTCTCCTTCTGTTCGGCAGAGAGTGGCAAACACGGTCACTGGTCTTTTCTCACCTTTCTTTGGGTCGCCTAATACGACCCCTAAAACAGAACGTATACAGTTGCGGAGTCGACTGCCTGACTATCATGAGCGAGAAGTACTGAATGAGTTAGCACGCAAATGGGTTACCAATACAGTAAAGTATGACGTTCAGTCTGTTATGGAAGTCTTCCGTCAGTGGGAAGCATCCACACAGAGATATGTTTTTGACCAAATGTGTATATTCCTCTCTGAAGATTTGGAGGGAAATGATCGCGAGTACGACATGAATGAATTATTCCGTGTGCGATTCAAGTTCGCAGAAGGCATGATTGTGGGTGCCGATGTTGAACAAGCAATTGAGATGTTATTGTTTTATAGGAGTAAGGGAAGCAATTCCTGATCACTGTCTGAGCATGACATGCCAGGTAGGAAAAAGGCGCGACAGTATCCCATGAGAGAGGTTCCTCCAGTTTGGAGGGAAGGTGATGCAAATGCGAATCCAGCAATTCCACCGCATTTCCAGCGTGTATGGGTACATGTTCCCTGGAAAAGATCTGAGGTTTTAGCGCTCAAACAGACATTGCCTGATCCCCGCAAAAATCCTGCAGGGTATTATAAGGAGTTATCACAGACTGCCAGCTCCTGTATCATGAATTTAGCTGATGTAGACATGTTTGGAAATGTTGTTCCACAGCCTTTATGGGGAAAGATTCGTCATGCAGATCATGACCAAGAGTTAGGTGATACATGGGTTAATATTGCTGCTGCTGATGCTAGACAAGTTGGTGGCTCTAAACCCGAGCCTTTAGTAGCAGAACTTCCTGGTAGGATTATTGCATATATGAAGACTTTAATGCCTGAACTGCGTGTGAATTGGGACAAGTTGTCGGGTGCAAGCAGAAGAAAGATGAAAATGTGTCTGACTTCTTCACGCGGTTTGAAGAGACGTCAGTCGATCATAGTGGTCAGGATATGGCTACTGAGGGTGGCCAAAGATTGTTTGTTGACAAATTTGTACATAATTTGCTTCCTGAACTATGTAATAAGTTGAAAGATTCAGAGAGTGCTTGGGCTGTTTCCACGTCAGCACAGATACTAGCCACAGCCCAGTACTAAGAGAATAGACGCAAAGATGAGCTAGAGAAGGCAGATAAAAAGACTAAAGAATTGAAAACTAAAGTCCTTCTCCAGCAAGCTTATCCGCCTCGTACTGCTAGTCAGCACGATTATCAGCAACCCCAGCAGTATTCGAGAAACTCGCAAAGAAACGAGTCTTCTCAACAGCGTTTACCGTATGGTCCGAATCAGTGTGCGTACTGCAAAGAACAGGGTCATTTCAAGATTAATTGTCCGGTTTTGTTACAGCGCATGAATGGTGTTTCTGGTGCAAGAGGTAGAGGTGTTCAACAAGCTCCTAGAGGTAGGGGCCGTGGAAATTTCCCCCAGAACGCTCGTCCCTTTCTGCCTCAGAATTCTATGAATAGCTTTGACCAACAGAATAATGCGTCTTCTAGGACAGCTCAGTACTATGCTGATGACTACTATGCAGAAAACGAGAATGAGAGTAATGATTGCTAGGACAGCCATGGACAAAGAGAGGGAGTGGTTTCAGTTCCAGTAGATCAGAATGGCCCTTATGTTGAGGTGTGTAGGAAGGGGGAGACTCTAGTTGGCGCAGTGCGAGCACTAGCGACAAGCAGGGACTCTCTCTTCCTCGTCAGGGCTGAGGGTTACCTTCCAGACAACCTCTGCTTACCCTCTAGGTAGTGTGGCTTAAGCAGTCTTAGGCTAATCTTTGGGGCACATAGGGTTAAACACTTGCAACAGTACACCTTCACAACCAACCCACCACACAACGAGACCAGACTGTATTCTTGTAAAAATATATCTCTTTATATAAACTTTACGCAGGCTTGTGAATACAGTCAATAACTTTACGGATACGGTTGCAGGATATCAGCTTTAGATTACCACAGTTCTTATCGTAGTTCTTGTGAGGCCCGTAGGCCGGTGTTAAACAAAGTTCTTTGTGGAGCCAGCGGCTTCCAGGGGATCTGTCCCACGTCGCGTTGCCTTCCCGGTGTCGCTGATCGTTGCGGCTCTTCGGCCGAGCAGGTCACTGGTCGTCCGGGGCAGCGGTGCTCTGTGGCGGCACGGTCCTCTTCTCGTCGTCTGCTCCGACCTTGGAGTCGGCGGCTGTGTGGCGGTGACAAGTGGCAGTACGGTCCCCAAGTGCAGGACGTACCCAGCCAAATGTCGGTGCAGCTGTGGGCTCACAGCTGGGCTGTCGGGCAGGCTACCGACCGTGTGGATTCTCGTAGGGCAATAGTCTGTCCTTGCAGGTGAGGGACGGCTCGCTATGCAGTCGCCTCGATAGCTCGGACCAGACGGGTCCTCCTTCGCTTTGCTCTCGGGCTCCCAGCGCAGGTGTGGTCACGATGTTCGGGCCAGCGGCGGCTGGTCCTCACTGTGCTTCCGCTGTAGCTTTGGGCCCCGGTCACGGTGGTCGGGAGGGAGTGGATGCCTTAGAGGAGCTTCCTCTTTGTCGGTACTGCGGCGATGATCAGCACCCGCAGTCGCTTTCTTCCAAGGGGGGTTTAGCGTCCACTGGTCCTGGGACGCTGGTCAGGGGGCAAGTTCAGCTTCCAAGCCCTTGGAGATCTCTTTGCAGAGTTTGGCACAAAGTAGCACAAAAGTCGTTTCGTCGTTTTGTCTTCCTCTCCTTCAGCAGCAAGGCACCAGACACAAGCAAGAGTCAGCACCCTTCTTTGTCTTCTCGCGGTCCTTCTCGTAGGGCAGAGTCGTTCTGTGGCCCAAACTGGATCTAACTTTCAAGGAGCAGGGCTCCATCTTTTATAGGCCAATTCTTTTGTTCTCGCAGGCCAGGGGGGCCTTTGCATAGCCACTCTCAGTTCTGGAGTACCCCGGCGGGTGTACTCCAGCTTCTGCTTTCAGTGTGAGGGGCAGGCGCATCAGACGCCCCACAGGAGGTGGAGCCAGCATTGTCCGGACAGGAGTGGCCAGAGTACCTTGTTGATGGGGGCTTCGCCCTTCCTGGGCCAGGTGCCGGCAGAGTCATCCGCCGCTCCCCAGGGGGGTGGAGCCAGCATTGTGGTGGTCGAGCACAGTGACAGTTCGAGTCAAGAGGCACTCCTCCCTCCCACTAAGGTGTAATCTGCGCATTCACCACCTGTCATCCCTCCAGCCCTGTCACTCACACATCCCAGACAGTCGGATACACATACTGGCAGAGGCAACTGAAATGGTTAGGCAAGCAAATGCTAACTTTCTAAAAGTAGCATTTGCAAACCCAGGATACTGAAATAAACTTGACTACAAGAAATATCTCATCATCCTGAGTCCAGGCATACTAAACATGACTCACTACCATGCTCCTTGAGCCTGCGGGGATTATAGGGTATAATAATCCTCGCAGCTCAGTCTGGCCTAATGGAGCAGGTAGCCTTCAGTAGTGAAATACGGTCTTCGTTGTAAGTCACTACCAGGACATGCCACGCACATCAGGGCTTGTCCTACCTCGCACCTACAATGCACCCTGCCCGCAGGCCTACCATAGGGGTGACTAATATGTAGTCAAGGGAAGGGTCGGGGCTGGCAAGTGGGGGCACTTGCCCAGCTAGCGTGACAGTACGAGACCGCACGCGGGTTCTGCGGTCGCAGTTCCCAGACACAAGTTTATGGCTGCTCGGGTGGGTGGCGCAACCAGCGCTGCAAGCCCACCAGCAGTATCGGCATCTACAGGCCCCGGCACTCTCTTGTGCGCTTTACTGGGGACTAACAGTAAATCCAATGCACCAATCATGGATACCAATCGTATGTACAGTTTATAATAGGGAGCACTTGCACTGCGGCACGGATCAGCCGTGGCGCAGTGCCCTGAGTATCGGAAAACCAGCAAAACATCGGAGGCACATCAGCAAAAAGTGGAAGGGAGACTCACGCCAAGGTGCCAGGTCTAACAAGGTGATTACATCAGGTGTGTCAGAGCCTTTTCCGTTGGATACTGGTGCTACAAAGAGTTCTATTATGCACTCAAAACTTCCTGGCGCACCTTTGTCTGGCGAAATGAATGTTTCAGTAGGTCTTTCTGGCGCCCCGGTTAGGAACCCGATCTCTAGTCCTATGTCCCTTTCTGTTGGGCCATGTGAATTAGAAGCACCCCTCATTCTTACAACAGGTTGTGGTGAAAACTTGTTGGGATTGGATCTGTTAAAGAGATTATATGCGACTTTGTACTGTTCTCCTTCGGAGTACAACTTATCCTAAGTAAGAAAGTGGTTTCTCCGATGTATTTGTCAAGGGAAAAGATTCCAACGGAATTGTCTTCTCTCCCGGATATACTTTGGGCTACTGGTTCCAATGATGTTGGGTCTTTTGGAAATAGCGCCATATGTTATAACATTGAAAGCCAATGTTAGGTTGCCACGTATTCCCCAATACAAGATCTCTAGCGAAGGTGAAAAGGCGTTGTTAGCAATCATTTATGATCTGATTGAGAAAGATGTCATTGAAGAGACAACAGGGAACATCTGTAATAGTCCTGTTCTGCCGGTTTTAAAGCGTACTGATCCTTCTCAACCACCTGTCTATAGGTTTGTGATTGATCTTAGAGAAGTGAACAAGATTGTTGTGCCACAGTTTCCAGTTGTTCTTGATATCACTGCCTTATTGACTATGGTCCCAGCGTCAGCCACTTGGTTCTCGGTGATTGACTTGAAGAATGCTTTCTTCAGCATCCCGATTGCCGAGGAGAGCAGGGATATTTTTGGCTTCAATTTAGGAGGCCGAAGTTTCCGCTTCAAACGCGCTCCTCAGGGCTACTGTGAAAGTCCATCAATATCCAGTCAGGCTCTGAAATCACAGCTTGACACGATTGTTCTACCTGATGGTGCGACCCTTATTCAGTACGTAGATGATTTGCTGGTCGCTGCTGATACTGAGGAGATTTGCAAACAAGCCACATTGTCATTGTTGCGTCATTTATGTGATCTGCGCCACAGTCTCTCTTTCGAAATTACAATATTGTCGACAAGAAGTGACCTACTTAGGTCACATCTTATCGAAGGAGGGAAGGAAGCTGACCCCAGAGAGAATACAGGCAATTGCAAAATTGAGTGTCCCAAGGACACAGAGAGAAGTGCGTGCTTTCTTGGGCATTACATCATATTGCAGACAATGGATACCAAATTTCTCCTTGTTGGCCAAACCTTTGGTGGCATTAACTTGCAAGGATACACCGAAACCCATTCCGTGGTCTGAAGATTGTCAGAAAAGTTTTTACGAATTGCGTGATGCATTGTGTTCGGCTCCTGTGTTGGGTACACCCGACTACAGTAAGCCTTTTACGTTGGATGCCCACGAGAAGGAAGGTTGTGCATTATCAGTCCTGACACAGTCTTTTGGGGGCAAACAGCGTCCATGCGCGTACTTTTCAGCGACTTTAGACCCGGTAGCTAAGGCATTGCCAAGTTGCTTTAGGGCCAGCAGCTGTCTGTATTCGACAGTCTGCTGGGTTAGTAATGAATAATACCCTATTAGTCATGGTCCCACATGCAGTAGACATCTTGCTAAACAGAACAAGGACACAGCACTTACCTAGTGTTCGATTGTCAAGTTATGAGCTGACACTGTTAGCGAGTAATGTACACATAAAGAGGTGTGACACACTCAACCCAGCCACGTTATTGCCCATTCCAGCAGAGACAGATGAGGTCGAAAAACATGACTGCTGTTTTAGGACAGAAGAAGAGACAAAAGGGAGAGTAGATTTACAGGACACTCCTTTTCCTGAATGTGGTGATGCTTTAAGGGTTGATGGTTCGTGTTTCAAGTTGCCGAATGGTGATACGACTGCAGCATATGCTGTGACAACATTGCATACGATTGTTTAAGCTGCACGTATCCCACACAATTCTGCGCAAGCAGCAGAGTTGATTGCACTTACAAGAGCGTGTGTGTTGGCAAAAGGAAAACGAGTGAATGTGTACACAGACAGCCAATACGCCAATGGCGTGGCTCACAGTTTTGGACGATTGTGGCGTGAACGTGGGTTCCTGACTTCGCATGGTACAAAGATCCAACATGGTCAGTTAGTAAATGAGCTTCTCGAGTCACTGACCTTGCCATTACAAGTTGCGATTGTGAAATGCACTGCACACAAAAAGGTGACGGATGATGTTGGTCGTGGGAATGCATTTGCAGATTAAGTTGCAAAAGAAACTGCAAGGAACGTGATGAGTCGAATGTATGTTGCAGGCCCTGCAAGATGGATTGGTGATGTTGGTATGTGTGAAGACCCGACTGAGAGTGTGAAGTCTATCCAATCCGAAGCGAAAGAGGTGAATGAATGGAGAGAAAGCAAGGGTAAATTGGATGTGAATGGTTGTTGAATTGAATTGTCAGAGCATCAGAGATGCCTGTTACCCGATGCGTATGTGCTTGCAGTGGTGACAATGGCTCATGGGATGGCACACATCAGTGTGAAAGGGATCTGTAAGTTGTTGGCTCCAGTATGGCAGAATAGTGGAATCCCTAAATGTGCAGAGAATGTGGTCAAGAACTGTATGGTGTGTCTGAAGTACAATCCTGGTAAGGGAACTCCAACTCCAGCTGGCCATTTTGCGCCTCCAACGTACTCGTTCGAGGTTTTGCAGCTAGATTTCATCCACATGGAAAGGTGCAACAATCTGAAATACGTACTCGTTGTTGTTTGTGCCTTTTCCAGGTGGGTGGAAGCGTATCCCCTTAAGGACAATACTGCCTTGTCCACAGCTAAAGCCCTTGTCAAAGAGTTCTTCCCTAGATTTGGAATGCCTAGAATGGTCTGGAGTGATAATGGGAGTGAATTCGTGGGACGAGTGACGAAGAAAGTGTGTGAGGGGCAAGGCATACAACAGAAGCTCGACGCTGCAAATCACCCCCAATCAGCTGGATTAGTAGAGTGCTACAACGGCACTCTAAAATTGAAACTGGCCAAGATTCAAGCAAGCACAGGTCTTAAATGGCCTGACGCCCTGCCTTTGGCGCTCCTATCTACAAGAATGACTGTTTACTCTAGAGTGGGACTTAGTCCGCATGAGATTGTGTTCGGCCGCCCGGCCAACATATGGGGAGTGCCAAGGCCTCAAAAAACATATGTGTGGAGGGTCAAAGGGGAAATAATTTTATGACCTGTCAACTCATGCCCCTGCAAACAACTTGAAAAACACCAAAGGAGAAGACCAGGTCAAAGGTGGTGTCCTGTCCTGTAAGTGTGCGAAAATCATATGGACACAAATGTGAAAAAGAGATAAAGAGTCTTACTGGGCTATAGGAGTCCCATCAGACCACCCATTATGGCGGCATTTCATCATATGGGAATTAGTGCTCGTTCCAGGAATCACCTGGATCAACTCATGGCAGTGCATGCGTCGAAACAGACAAGTATAGCCACAGAAATGCTCAAAGAAATTCAAAATGAAAAGTCGTGCAGTGCTAATGAAAAAGTGCTAACTAAAATTGGCTACCCAAAATGCTAACCGTAATTAGTATGGGTGTCAAGATTAAAAACACGCCTAGTAGTGAGTGAATAAGACTACCTGATGGCGATGTGCAAGTGGTCGACTAGTTTCAGCTAACGGGAGTATTGCTCCAGCTTTCATCAGGACCTAGAGAGATCGTATGTGAGAAGCTACTGCAACATAAATAGGGGTGTATATACACATGTGAGAGCCAATATGTTGTAAAGATAATATATAGTATACTTAAGAAAGTCATGTCTCCCCCTTTTGCAACTTGGAACCCCAGTGTCCACTGCTCACAGGAAAAGAACTTCTTCCTGGCAAAAAACAGAGAAAAAATACATTGTATTCATTCGCACAAATGAAACCACATGACGCCACACACAACACCAAGACAGGGGACACCTGCAGAGACAATTTGCGTTCTGCGCAACATATAAGCATATTAGCTTCATCACTAGGAGGCATTTCCTCAAAGTGAACTCACCCAGCTTTGTGTGGGTGAAGACCTCACCTCGCCCGGCAACTGCTCGGGAAATGGAGGCCCCGCTCTGGTGTGCAAAAGAGAAAGACACATATTAGCATACATACCTTATGTGTCTAGCCGAATCGCTTTACACACACTAACCCATTAAAAGTGTGACAGACTCATATCCAACTCGTCAGTAAAGTCCCCTCCGTGGCTCTCCCACCTACAGTTCTTGGTAGCATACAGTTCTAGGGGGGAGGAATTTGCCTACCAAGTTTCAAACAGTATAAGGGTCTAGAAAACTGTGGTATATGCTTGCCTTAAGGGGGAAACTGAAGGCAAAGTAGTGCCATCAGCCAACAGCTATCCACCAATAGTCAATATTGTATAAGTCTCAAGGTACCGTGTTAAATGCTGGTAGACAGACAAGGTCATGCGCGAGGTAATAGTGTTTTGTTTTGCACTTCCGCGCATGCGCGATAAGATCAGTGCCGGCACTCGCATTAAGGGCTCTTAATTAGTCTGCTTTTGCCCACAGCAGTGAATATTCTTCTCATTTATAGGCGTTTCTACAGAGAATCGGTTTTTGACCACATGGCCATGTTCCATGTTTTTACTGGCTGACGAGTGATTCAGCTCTAATTTAAAAACGATCCGGTCCGATCTATGGGTGCCTCCCCTTCCGCTCGGATTTAGATGCGAGGTACCGACGGAAAGGTAAGCCTAAAGAACTACCATGGATTATATTGCAGTGCGCTTTCTCTCTTTTTAAAGAACAGTACCGATAGCGAGTGGTGTTTTATATTATCCATAGCAATATTGACACACTGGTCTCTCAGTGTCCTTATGGAGCACATTATTTTTGGTGCTTGTGATATCAGTAAGTCAGAGTCCTTTGACCTTGTCTGTCTACCAGCATTTAACACGGTACCTTGAGCCTCATACAATATTGACTATTGGTGGATAGCTGTTGGCTGATGGCACTACTTTGCCTTCAGTTTCCCCCTTAAGGCAAGCATATACCACAGTTTTCTAGACCCTTATACTGTTTGAAACTTGGTAGGCAAATTCCTCCCCCCTAGAACTGTATGCTACCAAGAACTGTAGGTGGGAGAGCCACGGAGGGGACTTTACTGACGAGTTGGATATGAGTCTGTCACACTTTTAATGGGTTAGTGTGTGTAAAGCGATTCGGCTAGACACATAAGGTATGTGTGCTAATATGTGTCTTTCTCTTTTGCACACCAGAGCGGGGCCTCCATTTCCCGAGCAGTTGCCGGGCGAGGTGAGGTCTTCACCCACACAAAGCTGGGTGAGTTCACTTTGAGGAAATGCCTCCTAGTGATGAAGCTAATATGCTTATATGTTGCGCAGAACGCAAATTGTCTCTGCAGGTGTCCCCTGTCTTGGTGTTGTGTGTGGCGTCATGTGGTTTCATTTGTGCGAATGAATACAATGTATTTTTTCTCTGTTTTTTGCCAGGAAGAAGTTCTTTTCCTGTGAGCAGTGGACACTGGGGTTCCAAGTTGCAAAGGGGGAGACATGACTTTCTTAAGTATACTACATATTATCTTTACAACATATTGGCTCTCACATGTGTATATACCCCCCTATTTATGTTGCAGTAGCTTCTCACATACGATCTCTCTAGGTCCTGATGAAAGCTGGAGCAATACTCCCGTTAGCTGAAACTAGTCGACCACTTGCACATCGCCATCAGGTAGTCTTATTCACTCACTACTAGGCGTGTTTTTAATCTTGACACCCATACTAATTACGGTTAGCATTTTGGGTAGCCAATTTTAGTTAGCACTTTTTCATTAGCACTGCACGACTTTTCATTTTGAATTTCTTTGAGCATTACTGTGGCTATACTTGTCGGTTTCGACGCATGCACTGCCATGAGTTGATCCAGGTGATTCCTGGAACGAGCACTAATTCCCATATGATGAAATGCCGCCATAATGGGTGGTCTGATGGGACTCCTATAGCCCAGTAAGACTCTTTATCTCTTTTTCACATTTGTGTCCATATGATTTTCGCACACTTACAGGACAGGACACCACCTTTGACCTGGTCTTCTCCTTTGGTGTTTTTCGAGTGCCAAGGCCTACCAGGTTCAGTGAAATAGAGCATCCTGTACTGCTTGACTATCTGTATGAATTGACGGCTAAATTACGTGTTTTACACCAACAGGTCCACGACACACTACCTCAGGCCTCTGAAGCTCCAGGACATCCTATAGATCCTGGAACCTATGTCCTTGCGAAAAACTTCCAGCGAACGAAGAATGACAAGCCCCGGTGGACCGGCCCTCACCTAGTTCTCCTATCCACAAGATCGTCAGTTCGAGTGGAAGGAAAGAAAAACTGGATCCACGGGACCCATTGCAAGAGGGTCCCGTTACCTGTGCCTTATGACCGGTGAGTCCAGGAGGGAATTGCTGACTCAGACTGAGACTGTGCCTCGCTTCTTACCCTTCAATGATGCACGTTTGAAAGGAACTACTTCTGAAAAGGAAAGCGATAACATTCTGCAAGGATCTGTGCCACCGTCAATGCAGTTGGATGCTACTGAGCCTGAACTCCTGTTTCTAGACCACACAGCACCTGGTCGAAACCGCTATAACTTGAGGCCAAGACGTATGACTATGGACAAATAAAAAAGCTTTTTCTTTTTGATTGTGCAGCTCTCTCATCCAGGAAACTTGCTCATTTTTGATTTTCGAACTGCCATCCGGTTATGCTGCTAGGGTCGCGGTTGCTACAGTCTTTGGAGTGCAGCTGGAGACGGTTAGGTCGACAGTTCTGGTTGGTCTAAGGGAGTTGCCCTAAACTGACAGAAGCACTCCTTAGCAGAATCAATCTCCCACCGCGGGCAGCCACTTAGAGGATGGAGTTTCCCAAGATGGAGAGACCTGCCAGATCAACGAACTTTGAAACGAGAATATGCACTGTGATGGCAAAAACACGATTTTTAAAAATATGCATTTTCATGTTGTGTAGTATAATTATGTTTTTGGTGGGCTATGCTTTATTCACCTTTCGAGTATCATTTGCACACACTACACAGCCCACACCTCCTACTACTGTTTCCCCCGCGCTCTTTTCACCCTCTGCCTGAACACGAGTCTGCCAGAAGATTAGAACTCATAAATAACTCATTCGTCCAGCTCCTACACCAGCACCAGGTTGTAATGAACACAACAAATTGTTGGGTATGTGGACTTATGCCACACACGACAGATAAGGGTATCCCGTATTTTGTCCTGCCATTTAGCTCCTATGGTTCTTTGCGGGCTTTCCAAACAATGTTCCTATTTGCCATAGAACCATATCCCCCGCGTCCCACAGGAAGAAACTCGAGCAACAAAGCACTAGTGGCAGGAATCAGAAATATGAGCAGAGATATTGACACGTATAGAACGATCCCCAAAGATGAATTTAAGGCGTACAGTAGATGGAATATAACTAAATATGGAATTTCCTTGAGTGAGAGCCAGCGAGCAAAGAAATCCTCCCCAATCTGGATAGTACCCCATCAAGGTCACCTATGTCTGCAGGGAAATGGCAAAAATCCCAGAGCTCAGCTAGGGAAGAGTGTCTGTACCGAAACTTATGTCTTCTCGTCTCAGACATCTCCTTCATTCTTAGCAGCTAAGGGTACCTGTTATGTTATGTTATGTTATGTTATGTTATACCGGGGTTTTATATAGCGTGCGGCTACTCGAAAGAGTGTCCCGACGCTTTGAATTGCACACTAATCTCATAACACAACAGGGAAAGTAAATAAAAGACAGAGAGAAGGAAACCTAATAGGGCCAGAAACTAAGAGGTAAAAAGCCAGGTTTTGAGCCCCTTCCTAAAAGCCAACAAGTTAGGAGTGCTACGCAGGGTCACAGGCAGTTTATTCCACAACTGAGGCGCTAGTAATTTAAAAGAGCGACCTCCAATGCGAGCTCTCTTCACACGAGGAACCGCAGCAAGAAACAAGGATTCTGACCTGAGCGACCTGGCAGGATGGTAAAAGGTCAGCCTTTTTTTAAGGTATTTTGCTCCGTAGGCGTGCAAGGCTTTGTGTGCCAGAGTGAGAGTCTTAAAAATTATCCGCTTCCGGACAGGAAGCCAGTGCAGTGCCTCCAGGAGGCCCGAGGCTCTGGCACGGCGAGATAGTCCAAAGATGGCACGTGCTGCCGAGTTCTGGACAACCTGTAACCGTTGGAGCAGGTATTCTGGCAGGCTGAGATAGAGGACGTTGGAGTAGTCAATTCTCGAGCCTATAATCGCCTGCATCGTGATCTTCCTGTGTTCCTCCGATAACAGGGGGAGAAACTTGCGTAGCATCCGGAGCAGGCCAAAGCAGGTGCCAGTGAGACCGATTACCTGTGAGCGTAGTGTGAGGCCATTGTCGATCTTAATCCCAAGGTTTTTTGCCACCTGGGACGAACTTGCTGGTGGAAACATGTTCTCAGGCCACCACACTTTCCAGTACCTACTTCGTCTGCCATGATAGAGCATACACATGGTTGCCGCCTGACTTTTCGGGCACATGTTTTATCTCGTTTCTATTGCCACCCACCTACACGGCCGAGGCAGATTACCATCGGACAAGGACAGTTAGGGGTGTTGTGAGTAAAGACGACACTGTGGAACAGGAGTTTGGAGATTTTGCAAAAGGTTTTCTGCCGTTTTGGGGGCCTATGGTGAACAGCGGGAACATTCGCCAATTGACGAGGGTAGTTGAATCCGCCGTGATTGAAACGGCTGGTGCCCTTAGTAACTTGACTGCGGAGCTCCAGTCGGACCGCCTTATGACTCTTCAGAACAGGTTTGCCCTAGATGTCATACTTGCAGACCGTGGTGGGGTATGTAAAGTGATCCAATCCAGCTGCTGCATTTTTATCCCAGATAATGCTCCGACAGTATACCAGGCCATCTCCAAACTGCATAAGATCTCGGATTCCATTCACGTGGATAAAGGGGACTGGTCCTCAATGGGGTGGTTCTGGGATCTAATATCTGCCTGGGGATGGAAGATTCTGATAGTCATTGGGATGGTCTTAGCCATTCTGTTCATGTTCTGCCTGTGTGTACAGTGCGCTCCTGCAATATGCGGCCTCTGTGCTACATCATGTGTAAGGAAGCCTGTATCAAGAAATGAACTGAGTAACAGGATGATGCTACAGCAGCATCTCAATGACTTTATGTACACAGACCTGAACTCAGATTAGCATGAGTATAGGTTATTGCCTATATAGGGGCAAAAGGAGGGTCTGTGGTACTGAAAATTCTGGACCCCGCTATTGTATGGTACCGAAGCTCTACACTCGTGTCAAAAATATCATCGTATCATGACGAATTTGGTATCGGCAGAGCGGTTATGATTGGGACATTATACCTATGCATTTGCATCATGATTGAGTGACGAAATCAACCATTAAATCGTAGTTTTCGTCTTGAACCCTCGGGTTCCATTTTGTGAGCGGCATCCATTTTGTGATTGCCCTTACATAGTCAAAATGACCAAGGCCGATTCGATCTGAAAGGACACGTACACCTTTGCTGACTCCTCTGTGACCTGGGCGAGCGGACTCCACTGCATCCAGCCAAACCTGTTCGGGCAGTTCTCATCCCAATGGCCGAGCGAGATTAGCATCAAGGCACAACATGTCAAACCATTCATCGCATACAAGCTACGCTTTATCACACACACACCTGTCCCTGTTTCTTCTTTATGACTAGTTTTACAAGGAGGAGGTGCCCGATTTTATTGGGGGTTCATCGATATCTGATGGAAGTTCTGGGCCTTGCTGGTTAATCTATCACGAACTGGACAAACGAAAAAATGGGCTTGCCATCATGACTCTGCTTTTTCTTTGTAGTGAAAATATTTATATGACCAACTGTAAAAACAAAGAATTCTTGCCTGAAGTGTAATATTGTGTATAAAAAGAGAAGGCTGGTTCTGTAAAAATGAGCAGTCTCCTGAGAACATAGATGCGCTTCATGCTGTTGTACTTCTAGGATACCTGTTACTGGTTGCAGCCAATAAACTCGATCCTTGACATCACCTAGAAGACTCTGTGTTTCTGTGGTCCAAAACAGGAAGAACTCAAAAGGTCTTTGGGTGTTCCCCTGGCACCGCCGGGTCCCTAAAAACCCGGTACCTCAAAACACTAACTTTCGTACATATGGCCCTTTTTTTTCATATGTGGAGATAAGACTTATTACCACATGGGTAGGATGGTAGCTGTACTATACCCTGGTAGTACCATGCACAACCAACTTGCAAGAAAACCCCTTTACCACAAAGAAAAGAGGCTGACTGAGGAGTAACACACTTCTGGGAATAGCAAACAAGCGCTGGCAAAGCCAGTCCCCCTCACCAATGCAAGATCTATTGTATTGGCATTGACTTTGTCAATGGTTTTTTAAAGCCATTTTGGATAGCACTGCATACTGCTGTTAGTAAAAAAAAATAATAGAACATCTAATACAGTGATTCGACAAGGTCAGCGCTAGTCTTATCCTAGCACTTTTGTATTTTTTACTTTCGACCATGCTGCCTAGCAGCCGTGCTTCTATACAACATGGCTTAAAAAAGGAAGACAACACTTAATAGTGCAGCTATTTGGCATTGTCAGTGGGTTTTTCGGTTTTATTTTGTTGATGCGAACAATCCATTCCAGTCTGGAAATTTTTGTGACCCAGTGCGTTTCTTGCTGCATCTGCTCAATCTACATTTGAACCCTTTTTATCCCAAATACATGGGCGTTTGGTTTTAGCATTCGAGGATTTGGCTATTCATGGGCCGTTGTAGGTGACGTCACAGGACTCGAGTTTGGATGACGCAGCAGCAGAATGCAGACGGCTACCTCCGCTGGTGGGCGGAAGAGAACGCTGACGTCATCAGGCGCTGGAAGGTGAGAGATACAGTGAGATACAGTGAGCCTGGCGCGTGATCTTTGTAGCCAGGGTGGGCGTGATGATTAGTGGATTAATAGAAAAGAACTTGTCAAAGGGCGTCTTTTCTTCCACGCTCAATCAACGTTGTCCTTTTTTCTAGAAAAGCTTAATATGTCAGGTTGTTTTGTTTATCATGATGTAATATTTTAGCTCATGAAAACATTCAAAACAAGGCATTGTCCTTCAGAGGCATGGTAAATCATAAAGATAATGGTATTGCCTTCCAGGGGCTGGTATTGTGGGCACGCTGTCCACGAGCCTATCATTTTGCTATATTGAACTCGCACACAATGGGCATATTTCCAGAAGAATACATTCTTCTTTAGCCATGTAAACGTCACATCCAAAAATCTGCTGACATGCTCTGTGGCACTTGTAAAATTAACCAGTCCTGCCAAGTGCCACGCATCACGCATTAGACTAACACATTTCAGTGTGATAGTCCGCATCACTGCACTGAAATGCAAAGTCACTCATTTATAAGGCCTCAGTAAACCTGTCAAGCAGGCGTGCTATAATTAGCATTGAGTAAAGCTGCATGTAGCGCCTTGCTCTGTCAGCCAAGGATGTACGTTGTTACAACGCATGCTTTTACCATGCATGCCTTTACAACGCAGGTTTTTCAACGCAAGTCGGTACAACGACTTGCGTTGAGGGGTGCTGGATAGTGAATAGTTTAATTTACTATTCAAACTCCAGTCCCCGTGAATAGTAGGGAAGGTGTTGGATAGTAAATTAAACTATTACCTATCCTAGAGCGCCCCCCAGCGCAATTCGTTGTAATGACTTGCGTTGAAAAACCTGCGTTGTAAAGGCACTGCGTGGTAAAAGTTGTGTCGTAAAGGATGTTTACCGTCAGCCAACCGGACAGGGACTCCATTAGGCATTCACATGACACAATAGCGCAACAATGTGTCCCATATTTAGCCAATGCCGAGGAAGGGCGGACCGTCCGCCAACGGCACGACGCGAGCAGGCGGCAGTTCTCAGGTAGTTAAACTTTGGCTGGAGTGGAGCTTGCCGCTGCTGTCACCGCCGGCCAGCATGGTGCGTGCACACTGTAGACTCTCCTCAAGGTGCTGCTGGAGTCCTGACCAGAGACTGGTGCCTGCAGCCTCTCGTCATGATGCCACGCGTCCAGACTGCAGCCGTGGTTGTCAGAGTCGAGTTTGGCCGCGGCCTGCAGCCTCTCATGCCGCTGGCCTTTCTGCCAAGCTGCCATTGTCTAGTGTCAGGTAATGTAAATTTCAATTATATTTAATTTTAGTCCGTCATGATCTTCGCTGCTGTGCAACTCTCCAAGTAATGTGCTCGGGTGCAGGACTTTCCGTTCAATGGTCTCGAAGCAGCGCGGGTCCGTCCTTGTCAATCTTACTTGATATAGCAATAAACAATGTGACCTCTTCCGCAGTGAGTAAAATGCTCTTGTCTGGCGCCCCTTCGCTGTTATTGGTGCAGAATGACATACAAAGGCCTGATAACTTTTATGAAATGCATGTTTACGTGGACAGACTACTAGTTCTTCATACTACTGGTGGATGTTAAAATTAATTTAACAATACTTGCACAATAGAGAGGAGGGGAGAGGATGTATCCCAACGGCTAGGGCTTGCGACCTCGAAGCTGGGGAACAGAGTTCGAGTCTCGGCAACGACGCTCAAGTCTTGGCAACGACGCTCAACATCCTGTGATTCTGGGCAAATCACTTAATCTCCGTGTTCCTAACAAAAATTAATGTGTCCTTCTGTAACGAAACTGGCGTCATGTAAAGTGCTCTGATACCCGATGCCTCGGGTCTAGTTCTCGCTATATAAAACAAACAAACAATATTGTTACATGATAATTGTGCCTGCTTTTTATGAATTAAATTAATGGATCTTACTTGCACTAAGTACTGATAGTTCAGCATAGCCTCTGTGTGAGAGGCAGTCACAGCATTGTCAGGCACATGCACTTACTGAGCATGTGCCATGTCGCACGGTTCTCAGGGCTTATCGGATTTAAGCAGTAGTTTCTGTGGCCTGCCCAAGAGTAGGTCTATTCTTTTCCATGATATGCCCCATCCTCGCTTACAGAATGTATTTGTGTCTTGAGGCTGCAGCCTCCTCTCACACCTGCCCAAGCACCTTAAGGCCTTGCTGGGTACACCCCAAATCATTCTCCTCCATCTTGTGAGTTGCAGCCTCCCTGTGCCCCAGAATGCAGTGAGCAGAGTCCAGGAAGTGGTGAGGAGACAGACTAGTGCCTTCTCTTCCCAAAACAAAAGTTGTTTAAAAAACGATTTTCCCTTTCTGTGATTACTGTCTTTGCCTGTGGTGATTACAGTTTAAAATTGTAATTTTGACCTGCCTGTGATTGCCTATTTGGAACACAAACATGTGCTTCCGAAGAACGAGCCTGACGTTTCTGCTTGTATGTATAAGCAAGCGCTTAAAGGGTGGGGTAGCTCCACTTAGTAACAAACAACCGCAGGGGTCCCAAATTATAGCCTGGTCATGAGGTCCCCGCAAATGATCAAATTATACATTAAAATAGCGTCACAATATATTAAGCGAAGAACACAAGAATGACAGCGGGCTGATGCCTCCGAGTAACTTTCAAATTTTAATGGCGCCAAAAGATCGCCCCTCGTACGTTCATAGCCGAGGAAAACGGCAGCGTAACAAGCGCCCCAACCAAACCTTCTTCGGAAGCACATGTTTGTGTTCCAGTCGATGAACCTTTATACTGTCGCATCTGAATGACAGGTCTATAACAATTTTAAAGATTTTATGGGATGATTATATTAATTTCCTGAAGAAGGTGTTTGCTTTTCTTTGAAGCGTACACCGAAACGCATCGATGCTGAAATATAAGGAGGAATACCTCAAATACTACAGAGACAACTGTTTTGATGTTAAGCCTAACTGATCTCATTGGTGTATCTCCTTATTTGTAACTAGGAACTAACTTTTCCTTTATGTTGATCTATCCCGTTATTTGTTATGCAAATATTTTAAACTTTTTTTGTGGAAAGATTCAGTGAACATAAACCATATTGGTTATGAGCTTTCTTATTGCATTTGTTTTTAACCGCATACGCGCTAGCGGATTTTCCCACTGCGTGCTGAAATTTGAAAATCGCGGGTAACGTGACAACGCCAGCTCGTCATGCGCGCAGCGCAGGTAACGCCCATGACAAGCTGGCTTTGTCATCCGCATCGAAGGGGTTAATAACCTGTGAGACATGAATTCTATACATGTTGTTTTTTTGCATTGCCTTTTTATATAAGTTGTTTTTGTTGTTTGCTTAACTTAATACATTGTTGCTTTGTGTATGTATAAATGAATGTCCTAGTGTGTATCTGCCCAAAGGGAATCTTTCTCTATTGACTTTGCCTGTGGTTGTTACAGTTTAAAATTGTAGTTTTGACCTGCCTGTGATTGCCTATTTTATCACCGGTTTTGTGTTTTGAACTTGTGGTTTTTCTCTGCCCATGATTGCTTCCATTTCACGTGTTGAATTGTGGGATTTGAAGTCCAACCTCTGTAGTTTATCCCTCTCATTCCTTGGTGACAAATCTGTTTTCCCTCCAAATTTCTCCTTTGCTCTGTGCTAAGACCTGTATGTTAAAACAGTGCACCCCCAGCCAGCATTTTGTGTTCACAAGCCAGTGAAACCAGCACCCCTGCCTCCTCCCCCCAGCAACAGGGATATTCTACATCAGAGGGTGCTTCTGTGAGCTGTTTAAACTGTGTTTACAAGGGCCTGTGCACTTCGTTTTTTGGCCAGCAGAGGGAGTAAAGTTTTGACGTAGGACTGAGGTCATCTAGGTCTCTACTGACTATGTTAAACTTAATTAGGTTTGCGCCAGCTAGCTCAGAGGTCACTAGAAACTTTCTTGAATGAATAGGGAGGGATGAACTTCCCTGACTCAGAAAAGAAGGGATTCAGTTTCTGACAGCCGCATAAACATGACAACTTTGCTACCTCAGAATAAGAGTGTATCTCTAGAGTCGTGTGAAAACAATAGGCAGCTATTTCACTCAGTCAACCGTGCATACTCAGTATCACCAGAGTGGAGAGAAATAGAGAGACAGGCGTTTTCAATAAAAGGTGTTATTTATTGAGCAGTCTTCTTTCTCCTGCAAGAGAAATGAATTGCCACAATTGCAATACTTATCATAAAGTAAAGTGCGTACAGTAAAATTAGTATTATGAAATAATACTGTAAAAGCATTGATATGGTTTCTTAGCCATATGATTCTTTAAAATGGATAAAATATATACATACATAAAAACATTTGACTAACGTACTCAACTGGTGCTTCTAACTACCCCTACCCCGGTGTACCTGACCTACGCCTAATACTTGGGAAGGAGTAAGTAAGTAGCAGTTTAAGTTAAGTTGGTTAAGATTGTTTTGCCAAGAATCTGCATCAAGAATTCTCTTAAGGGTTTAGTCAGCTCCGTACCTTGGTAATGGAATGTGGGAGGTCTGGTATCTCTTTCCTCAGGACTCTATCTCCCAGCAACCCGCAAGGATAGGCTGGAAACACCGGAGCTGGATTTTCTCGGTTGGAGAAAAAGACAGAGTCTCTCTAAGTGCGTCAAACGAGAGGGGCGGCTTCCGTGGGCCCTGCATCAGCTGGGCTCTCGGGCAAGTAGATGGCCGCTCTGCTCCAAACCACCGTGTGTTTGCTTAAGGCAACTGTTGGTATATTTATACCTGAAAGGTGCAGAGTTTGACTTAAGGTTGGACATAAGACGCCACTAAGAACTAACAGTTCTTTCTGGACTCCAGGAGTTCTTGTTCAAATCAAAACAAAAGCAGGGGGGATTTCCCGGGCTGCTGGAGGCTTGGTTTGTTTAAAGAACGCGTTGTGCTTTCTAGGAGTCGATGGGAGTAGCCGTGCTGTGCTTTGGACTGCATAGGCTATTACTGAATATGGATATGATTCTTATGCCTTTATCAGGATATTATTTATTATAACCTCATAAGGGCAAGAATCGGGAATATCGAATTAGGGTCCTAGACAGAAACACAACACCCACTCCACGATTTAATGTCCATCATTACTAAAAAACTAAGCAATAGTAAACATTTAACAATGCATGTGTGTTTTCCGACCCACCCCAAAATACATATTTCGCATTTGAAATGGTATATGGTAAATAGACGAAAATGAGTGTTGGTACTGTATGCTTTTCAAGCAGTGTCATCATTCAGATAAATGCATATATATATATCAGCGGAATGAATTGCGAAAATTACACATGAAATGGCTCTGAATACAGAAAAGAAGGTTGAGACCATTCCATCACATATTTATACAAAATGCTGTATATGTGCTAGAGTCTGAGGTAAAATATTGTTTCTAGTATCCTAAGCAGAGTACCACGTGCCAAAAAACAAAAGGTAAATATTTTGGAAAATGGACAAATAAAATGTTGCTTTCAGGGGAAAAATAGTTCCAAATATTTTCTGTAGCTTTGTTTAAAAAAAACTGAAGGCCGAATTCAGAGTTCAGGGAAGGCTGTGTGCTCATTGTTTTCTTTAAGAGTTATTCTCGTTGACTGGAGAGAACATCATTTCAGACAGACTCGCAAAAAATTGGTCTACAACATCAGGTGAAAGTTCGACCAAGTTTGAAAATACTGCAACTGTGCAGTTCTCTGCGTGATTGCTATCATCGCTGTTTGGATCAGCAATGCTCACAGAAGGTTGTACCTGTTTGGTGCTGCTTTCCTCTCGTACCTCACCGCCACCTACTCGTAGTGGTGAAGTCTCAACGAATGCAGTCATCAGAATGGGTAGCCGCTGGGGACAACACGATGCATGAGTCGTTACAGGACCTAGCAAAGTATCGATATCCTTTGGTACTGCTGATGGTAGTGTAAGACAGACGTCCAACACGCATTCTTCTCCGCATAGCAGACATCGAAGCACAGGTAGGATGCAATCTTGCCAGATTGGTCTGAATGAAAGAAACCAGGTTGTATTCAGATCTCTTAGCCGGGCCAATCCGAGGACCTTAGTGATACGGACTCAGTATCGTATTGCTAGGATCGTTTCTTCCATCGTGGCTGGAGTCTTGTCTGTGGATTGGCTTGCCATATCGGTGCAGAAGGAGCAAAAATAAAATTCCTGCCACGAGTCCCAAGATTAAGGGTAGGCCGCCAAAGACAGAATGGACAAAATTTGGGAAGATGCCCACAACTGTTTCAAAGGGTGCTAACAGTCCCGAAAAAACGGTCTTAAATACATGTGCGATGCCACTGGTATCAGACATGTTTAAGATTTGGCTTAACATTTCTACGAAATGCACAGGGCAATTTGTTGATAAAAGGGAGTGTATCCCTGCCGATGTCCTTGCCACTTGCACATCATACATTTCCTTCGATGACCTTAAAGGCACAGTTGTCTATAAAAGAATAGACTTCACTCTGCTTAAAGTATCAATTCGAATAGAAGAGATATTCAACGAAGGCCATAAAGCAGCCCCCATATCTGGATTGCTGTGTGGATACAATACTTGCATACAGCAAACGGCCCTGGAAGTTACAGTTGTCAGATAGGCTTTTCCTGGCAGCATGCCACAACAGCTGTGGTCACTTATTAAAACGTAACTGCCGTTAGAAAGTGGTAAAAAAAATTGCTCTATCTGTTTTGCAGGCGTGCCATGCAGGAGACATGAAAGGTTATTCGAAGACCCTTCGCTGGCTCCATGCAAGTTAATACCTTGACACAGAAGTGTACCGCTTAGTGAATTTTTACAATTTTTACCACTAAGGAATACCTCCTTGTTCTCTTCACTATAACATCTGTGTGTATAGGGTAAATCCCAGGTTGATTTGATGTATTCTTTACCCAACCTTTCATACTGGCCTGTGGATATATATGAATGAATGAATGAATGAAATGGCATTTGTAATGCGCAGCTATGCCCAGTGGGCGTCAAGGCGCCTAAATCAAATAACTAGCTGTCAGCAGTCCGAAACAGAGCTTACTGGTATGCTTTAATACAAAGCCAAGTTTTTAATGACTTCCTGAAAAGGTCAAGAGAAGGCAATGACTTGATCTCTAGGGGGAGTGAATTCCACATCTGGGGTGCCAGAATATACTCTTGGCAGTATTTAAACTTGAAAGTTGTTATCGGAATTGTAATAGTTCCGTGTATTATCCATTCAATGACAGGTCTCTCTGACATTGTCAATGGTAATCTCTCAAGTTTTTCAATGCTCCAAATCGTATAGTCTGCTCCTTTTTGTGCCAAACTGATTTGTTTATCAGTAAGGTCAAAGATACCGAATAATGACGTTGTGTTGATTAAACGCCATGGTACGTAGCCTGAACGCAGATTTTGCAACGTCCAACCAAGCTGTACAATAGTGAAGAACCGGGTTTTAGAACCCAGCGGCGCCAGGGGCACGCCCAAAGTCTTCGGGTTCACCTGTCTTAGAATATAGAGACACGGGATACTTCTCGGTGGCGTCAAAGATCGAATTTATTGGCTGCAACCAGAAACAGAAGTCCACGAAGTACAACACAGCGTATATTCGTAGGAGACTGCTCAAATTTGCAAGGCGAGTCATACTCTTTTATGCCAAAAATCACATTCCGGACAAACACCCACTATTTACAATTTGTCCAATCATAGGTATTATTACAAAAGGTATCGCATGACAGTAAACGCACTTTTCAGTTTTCCGGCCCACCATTAATTATACAGGAAAGCCTAACATTCCTTCTTACACAAGCCGGACAAAGCCATAATAAAAGGACCACAACCCATGTCATAAAGAGGCCATAAAGGAAGAAACAGAAACAGATACAGAGCAGGATAAGGGATGTGTGTGCATATTAAACTTTACAATGTCCTGTGCTCTGATCCTCAATCTTGATCAGCTATCGGGCAAGGAACTGGCTTAGCAGGGTCAGCTTCAGGCAACGAGGTCAGTTCACTCGGTTCATCCAAAAGTCAGCACAAACTCGAGCTAACGTGTACGTGTATTAAGGACTCGTTCGGCCGCAGTCAACGGCCTATGTGAGGGCAACCACAAAATGGCTGCTATGCACAAAATGGAACCCATGGTTCGGAACGAAATCTCCAAATACATAGTGAATCTGTCGGTCTAACATGACGAAATCACTCATACTTGCCGAACTCACTAGTTACGGTCTGCTACTATCAAATTCGTAACGAAACCATGACATTTATAAAACGGGTTCAGAATTCACAGAACCTCAATAGAACGTAATTAAGACTGACCATGTGGTAACATTAGTAAGTCCTGCTCTATTATATCAAAAGCAGATGATACAATGCTGTCCAGTGAATATATTCTGGAGGACAGAGTCGTTAACCCATTGTCCACTACAGAAAGTGATTTTTCCAAATTTATACGATCAATTTCTCGTATTTTTTCTGCTGTCTCAATTTGCATTACTTTCCAAGCTTCGTTATACGCAGCGTATATACCGGCCGCTATGAAACGTTTTTGACGCTGTTTGCGTGGTCCCAATATGAAATCACTTAAGTCAGCACCGTCTTTAAGTAAAGTCAAGTGTTACTTAATTTCAGCCAGTGTGGATTTCTCTAGCCACTCAAGGCATAGTTTCCCTACACTGTATTTTGTAACTATCCCTGGATGTTGTCTCTGGGAGTATCTAGGGTCTGGCCTGGTCATTTTGAACCCCTGTGTTTTGTTCAGGAATCTATCTCGGCAGTTATTCGTGTCTGTTGGCCAGATCAACCACTTTTTCCAATCAGGATGTGTTCTGTTTTGGTGTAAAATATGGGATACGTCTATCTCCACATCTGTAGTGCTGTCACTATCAGTTATGGGTTTCGGAATAGACGGTGTATTTGTTATGTTATGTTATCCGGATTTATAGAGCGCACAGATGCCCCAGCAAACGGGCGTCCCGGCGCTAACAGAACAGAAAACCAGACAAAAGCAATGGCATGGACCAGAGCACAACAACACTAAGGATCTAAAGGAAAAAGGAAAGTTTTAACAGCCTTCCTGAACGCCAAGAGTCTGTCGATCGCACGGATATGAACCGGAAGGGAATTCCATAGCTTGGCAGCAAGCACTCTAAAAGAGCAGCCGCCGATCCTAGACCTCTTGAAGCGCGGAACTGTAGCCAGCTGTAGTCCAGAGGACCTCAGAGACCGTGATGGAACATAAGGAGAGATACAATGCTCCAGAATCTGAGGGGAAGAGTGTTTCAGGATTTTAAACGAAAGGCAAAGAGACTTGAACTTAATTCTCTGAGCAACAGGGAGCCAGTGGAGCTTATGAACAATTTTTTTGGCCGAGCAGAATCTTGGTAGGCCTACCAGAGCCCTGGCGGCAGCGTTCTGAAGGCGTTGAAGTCTAGAGAGTTCAGCCTGATTAGCTCCAAGCAAAAGAGAACTGGCGTAATCCAATTTAGAAAGAATCATGGCTTGTACAATGAGCTGTCTGGTGGGAGCATCAAAGAATTTAAAAATGGATCTAAGCTTACGCAGGGTCCCGAAACACATAGCGGCAACTTTTTTGGTATGGGTGGTGAAGCTAAGTTTGGAATCGCACCAGACTCCAAGATTTTTAACCTAGTAGCAGGGATGGAATAGGACCGAGCCCTGAGGGCCACCAATTGTCGCCCCAGATATGCCTCTGATTTCCAACAATGAGCACCTCGGTTTCTTGGCTTTCAATTGAAGGTAATTGTCAGTCATCCAACGGGCCACTGAGATAAACCCCTCACGGAACTTGGCTGCCTCAAGATCGGAAGCCCCACTTATTGCAACCGCCAGCTGCGTGTCGTCAGCGTAGGACACCATGGTCAGGTTCCCTCGCTTGGCGACAGCAGCCAGCGGCTGCACATAAAGGTTGAATAAAGTGGGGCTAAGAGCCGATCCCTGCGGGACTCCCAGGGCAATCGGATAAGGTTTAGATTCAAAAGGTGGAGTGGCGACCTTGAAGGTACGACCAGATAGAAAAGGTCAAAACCATTCAAGTGCCATGATGTCGACACCTGCCTCAACCAAGCGCTGTAATAAAATAGCGTGGGAGACCGTGTCGAACGCGGCACTGAGATCAAGAAGAAACAGTGCAGCAGTATGACCAGAATCTACCAATGTTCGTAGATGTTCAGCCATTGAGAGCAACGCAGTCTCGGTACTATGACCGGGCCGAAACCCGTTCTGCGAAGGGTCTAATATATTGGCAGAGTGGAGATGATTACATAAGATGGTATTAACATGGGCATCGGTCAGTTTAGCTACCCACGGGAGAAGGGAGATGGGACGGTAATTCTCCAATTTCAGTGGGTCCAGGGTAGGTTTTTTTAGGATGGGAATCACCTGAGCCTGTTTCCAGGTACCCGGGACAGAGCCTGAAGATAGAGACAAATTGATAAGATCACATAAAGGAGGGAGGCAAAAAGAAGCAGACTCTCTGAATTGAGCAGGTCGTAAAGGATCCATAGGAGAACCTTACTTAACTTTCACTACAAATGTGTTAAATTCCTCCATTGAAAGCTCTGGGAGATAAGATAAAGATATGGTTGTTTCCAAAGCAGATATCGGTTTCTCCGATGACCCTGTAGAGCCGGGAAAGGAGCGGTAGATGGCCTCCACCTTTTCAATAAAAATAGCAGCCAAATCCTCACAATGGGAGGAGGAGCAGATCTCAGCAACTGAGGCTCTGCTGGCTGTGAGATCCTTAAGCACCTTGAATATTAGTTTAGTTGGGTTAGTGCTGGTACTAAATTCAAAAGAAAAGTAGGCAGCACGTGCCTTAGAGATCGCTCTATGGTACTTCTTAATCCTAGCAAGGTACTGAGTCTTCCTTTCAGGCTGATATGACTTACACCAGGCTCTTTCAGCTTGTTTGCAGGATTTTTTTTAGGAGCCGAAGCGAGTCATCGTACCAAGGACTGGATTCAGGACGCCGCTGTTTACACTCAGCGATTGGAATCAACCTATCTAAGGCTTTAGTCAGCCAATTACAGAAAAGATCATAGCCAGACTCCACATCAGTAAAAGGGCCCAAGGGATAGGAACCAAGAAGCTTATGGAAATCGGCCAGTTTCAGTTTTTTCCAAGGTCGTCTGAGAGTAATAGGAATAGAGGCTTTAAGAGGTGAATCATTGAGCGTAAGGTGCATTTCAATTAGATGGTGATCAGTCCAGGCCATAGGCCTCGGAGGCAGCACCTTAACCATCATTAGGTTAGTAGAAATAGGGTCCAGAATATGACCACCAACATGAGTGTGGTGATCAACTAGCTGGAATAACTGAAGAGCCTCCAAGTCGGCAAGAGTACTACTAGCCGCAGGGGAACATGGAGAATCAAAGTGAAGATTTAGATCACCGACAATACTAGAATTAGCAGCTCTTAGAGCCAGTGAGCTAACTGCATTAGGAAGAGCTACCCTAAAAGCAGCATCCGGACCCGGGGGCCGGTAAATAAGCAGACCAGAAATGGAGAAATGGTGGCTAACAGAGACACAGAAATGGGCGCTTTCGCAACCAGCTATGTCCATAGCCTTCTAGACACACGGGTAGCAAGATTTAACAGCAGCCGCAATGCCGCCAGCTCTGGAGTTACGATTGAGAGTGAATATCGAGTACTCAGGAGGGAGTGCCAAATTAACAGCCGCTAAAGCTTCATCGTGTAGCCATGTTTCTGACATAAAAAGAATGTCTGGAGTCTCCTCCGTTAGTAGATTATAGATATCCAGATGATGCTTAACCAATGATCTCACATTAAGATGACATACCTTGAAGTCATAAGAATCCTGAGGTTTCACCTGACAGAAGCCAATATTGTTGGGAGCTCCTGAAGAAACTAGTCTATGTGCAGAAGTAGGGACCGGGGATGTTGGATGGAAAGCACACCCGGGGCACTGAAAAGGGCCACACAGAAGATGAAGAGGAATATAGGAATAGGAAAGCAAACTAGGACGTAAGCGAAGCAGCTCAGCTCTAGAATAAATACTTACAGAAGAAGAGCAAAAACTATAGAGCCCTGCCCAAGCACTTCCTAAGCGCTGACAGGCGCAGACGGGCAGGACTCTGGCACGACTCAGGCGCAGTGAAGGTGCAACCGCTGCGCGTCACTGCTGCGCGCTAGAGGAAAGGTTTAAGAAGGGCGGGCGGAAGACAGCCGCACCACTAGAGCACTCGGTCAGGCGCCTCCAGAACGGCACAACTACCCCCAAAATGGCGTCGCAATCGAACAGGCTGAGAGCCCACAGACCCGGACCCGCTAAACAGCGGTGTTTTAGCAATTATGGTGCAGGTAAGGGGCAGGAAAACCCTAGTAAAATCAGGGAATAAACATAATAAACTTAACAAAGATACAAAACGGGCAATTTAAAATGCGAGAAGTGCAGCCTGCAGAGGCGTTGCAGCGTGCGAGTCCTCAGCACACTAGTGCTCGGGCACTGTCCTAGCTGACCCCCTAGGAGACTGGACTTAAGAAGGGCAGGCCGAAGACAGCCGCACCACTAGAGCGTTCGGTCAGGCGCCTCCAGAACGGCACAACTACCCCCAAAATGGCGTCGCAATGGAACAGCCTGAGAGCCCACAGACCCGGACCCGCTAAACAGCGGTGTTTTAGCAATTATGGTGCAGGTAAGGGGCAGGAAAACCCTAGTAAAATCAGAGAATAAACAAAATAAACTCAACAAAGATACAAAACGGGCAATTTAAAAATTAAGTCTTTTAGCTTAGCTAGGCCAAGACAAGTAGTTTGTTGAATTGTGTCATTCAAGAATATCATTTGTTCTGGGATCATGCAGGCCCTAAATAATGCTTCTAGGCCTTGTACTTGCCAATCTTTGGAACCCCAGATCGTTTTTGTTTCAATGGTGTTTTTCCAAAATACGAAACCAAATGTAGACATTTTGTCATAAAATTTTTCAGAATAAATCAATTTAGCATTTGTCAACATTGTTTTCATTCCTGTCTTAAATAACATTTTAAAATAAAAAGTTTCTTGGTCACTGTTATTAAACCCTGAGAAGTACTGGAATTTCTCATAAAATGTTTTCGAACTGCCTTTTGGTGAAGTTGGACAGTGTTCCCATTGGTTATAAGATAAAACATTTCTAGGCTGAGCAGTTTTATGCAAATAGTGATCACCATAATGATTGTAACAGTATAACTCTTCATAATTCGATGAACCCTGTAAGTAATCATGTTCTGTAAATTTGGCTGACATTACTAAATCTGACATCATATTATTAATGTTTTCCACGTCCCAATCATCAGAGAAGGTACTTGGTGTCACAAAGTCACTTAATGAAACCTTGAACTGGTGTGGATATTTCAAGAGCTCAACCGGGCCAAAAATGTCATAATCAGTTCTGTCCCATGCTACCCCACCGGGTATTGGATTGGCTGAGATGTTTACAGATGTCAGTTCTCTTTTCTCGATGTGGGAGGATGTGTGAGGCTTTAGGACCAAGTTGATGTTGCTGTCTCCATTGTACTATATTTTCCATCAATGGATTTTCCCAAACATAGAACCATGATGAGCCAAAGCGGGAGAGTAAGTACACCTAACACAATCCAAAATTCAATCCATTTGCGAAATCAGATATGTTTCTTTTAGTTGGTGAAAAAGTTCAATTACTTTGCTTTTGAAAGCTTTTGTTGGAGGCGTTTCTTCATGCTCGCTTGGATCTGCAGAGAAGTCGTCGAAATTGATGAAGTAGCCAGATGCAGTTCTGTCAATTGTTGGAATTTTTTCCAGATTTTCATTTGCTTTTGCATTTTTCTTTGTTTCATTAGCATAGTCAGAGGCTACATCATTGTAGACTGGTGTTTCTTGACGAACTGTTGCAATTTGGGTTTCAAGAGGCACTAGTTCCATGGCATTGTTGCATAGTCCTTTGTTATTCACTGCAGGTTTATCAAATGTGATTAGTCTCTCAGTATGAGCCTCTTGGATTGTAGCAAATTTCGGTATTCTGCTATTTCTTTGGAGTCCACTTGGCCTACTACTTATTATTGGCCACATGATTGTGGTTTTACCAGGTTGATGGATACAACTCTGTTCTCCTTTTTACCAGCAAGGGGCGGTAGTACAACTGATCTTGTTCCGTCGATAGCTAAGACAGGTACTACTTTTCTGTAAGAAGGCCCAAATTCCTTCTTCACCGCGATCTTCTCTCTGACCAGATCCCCAATCTTTGGAATCCAGACAGGTTTTGCTGGGACAGGTGGTTTTTCTTCAGTGGCTGTTGGCTGTTTCAACTTTGTTACTCTGTTTTACAGGATTTAAATGAAACAAGAAAAAACCTGCCAAACGATCTTTGATATCAAAGGATTTTTCTTCTACCACTGAAGTGTGATAATCAAGATCCTGAATGAGCACTCTAGTGCCGAACAATAGTTCGTATGGAGTGACACCTTTTAGAGAATTTCTTGGCAGATTATTAAGACTACGTTGGACACTTGTTAAATGTTTGACCCACACATCACCTGAACCTAATACCCTCGTCGTTTTTTTCTTTCCACTACCGCATTTCCCTCAGGATGGAAGGGAAAAGAGTACCGCAATGCAATGCCCATGCTGTTCATGGCCTCTTTGTAAGCTCGAGAGCTAAACGCAGGACCCTGATCAGAATGTAGCATGCCAATTGTGTATGTGCTGATAAAGACTCGCAAATCTTTTATAACAGTTCTGGCGTCAGCCGAGTGCTGGGGTCTACATTTTAAGTGAATTCAATCTTAATAATTATGGGGACACATTTCTCCGACTGGATTTCTGCGCTATAGATAGCCTGATGCTATCTAATAGTGGTATCTGGGCTATTGGCTGGTCCGGTTCACAACTGCGATCTCTGTTGCAGTCCTCACAATTTTTTGCAAAATTGTAGACATCTACGCTCATTCCCGGCCACCAGTACTCTGATTGTAATTCCATCAGAGATTTCAGGATCTCTTGGTGCCTCGGACCCAATCCCATGTGTGCGTCTTCAATCAAGAAAACTCTCCGGTTCGTGTTTGGAATTACTCTATCCCCCACTCCAGGGATTCGAGCAAACGGAAAGGAGTTTGCATCAATTATGTATGTATTACTGAGTGGATAGTAGAAAGGTAATGCTGCATAATCGCCTTTTAATGAGGCTTTTACTGCCAGCATGGTTTCCCCATCTATGTGTTTTTCTGAACGCTTTTTAGTGGCTACGGAAGCCGGTTGAACCGCTTCCGCTGTGGCTGTGTTAGCCAATGAATTCCCTGCAACGTGAACGCCATCACGTCAATGACTCAGTGCGTGTATCACGTGAGTCTTTCGTAGTTCTTTCTTTACAAGAACTACTTGTTCCCGAAGCTTTTTATGCTTTATTGTGGCACCTGTATCATCTTTGTAACCGTTATTACACCATGTCTGCATGTCACTGTTGTATGATTTGCCGCAGAAATACGAATCACACACTATTAGTGTGAGGAATTCGCGATCAGCATTTTCAAGCGCCATCTTTAAAGATCTTATTTCAGCTCGCTGAGCTGAACAGTTTGAGTGATTCAGTTTTGGTGATCATCGGTTTGAATTTACCAGAGCGCCAGCGACTTTAAAAAATCCTACAATGCAGCGTGCGCGATTTTTAATCTGCATCATAGTGTTGTGCGAATCTGTCCATATAGATTACGCAGGTGTACTGTTCCAGAGGCAGAATTTCGATTGGCAGAGGATATTCTCGTTCATATTCTAGATCATCTAGTTTTTTCAGTTTCGGGTCAAAATAGTATTTCACATCTTCTGTAGCAAAAGAATTTTCCCATTCTATCCATTTTGGATCTAAGGCCACTGCAATCAGATTACGTGGACTTGTTAATGCCTCAAGGGCTAATTCTGCTGTATAAACAGATATTCTTTTGCCTTGGGCTAGGGCTCTTTCTTTTGCTACAGCAGTTTGAACCGCTGTCAGAATTTTTTATGTAGAGCTGAATTTCATTTCAGCTTGAGTGTACAAAAGAGATTTATAAGCTATAGGTACCGTTTCTCCCTCATTAGAGGTCAGGTATGTGAATCCGCATCTTCCTGGGATGACTCTGATTACAAGATTGCGTATGTTTTCACGAGTTTGTAATTTTGTTTTAGCTAACATGTCTGTTTGCAATGATCTCAAAATCTCTGTGTGTTTGAGTCCAATTGTTTTGCTTGAAATCTGGTCTTATCAATTCATAGAGAGGTTTAACCCTCTCTGCATAATTTAGAATGTATGTTCTTCCGAAATTCAGGAAACCTAGTATTGATTGTAAATTCTTCAGCGTTTTTGTTGCTTGGAGTACAGCACATTTCTCTAAGAAATTGTCCGCCAGGCTTTTGCCTTCACTTGATAATTCATATCCTAAAAATAGGACTGTTAGATGGGCAATTCGTGACTTTTTAAAGTTGAATTTGTAACCCTCTGATGCGAACCCAAGTATTATGGTGTTCACTCTTTTTAAGTCTCCAGGTCATCATCTGTGAGATAGATGTCATCGACATAGGATAATTCCTCATCATCATATATTTGTAGTAACTTTGTTACCCTTGCTGAGAATAATCCTGGGCTATTCTTGAATCCCTGTGGGAGTCGGCAAAATTGTTTTTGCGATCCCATTATTGAGAAAGTGGTCAAATACCTGCTTTCAGGTGCAATGTTTTGACAGAAGAATCCATTAGAGATATCTAATGTTTTATATTTTTTGTGCACAATGTTATTCATTAGTGCTGCACTATGTGGGTTTTGTACTGCAAATGTTTTACTACAGGAGTTAAGGTGTCTGTAGTCCAAAACTAGACAATATGAATCGTCTTGCTTGGAGACAGGAAACAAAGGATTGTTCATTTGAGAGGTGCATGTTTCGATCACCCCTAGATATTCAAGTTGATCTAAGATCTTCCTGACTTGCTTTTTAGCTTCTTGTTTAACTGGGTACTGCCTTTGTGCAGTGGGCTGATTTTTTAACTGGATTTTGTGGTGAGGAGAATCCTCATCGCATCCTACATGATTTTTTTTTATAAAACAGGAGCTTGGGCCACTGCCCATTTTCTTGCCAATCTGTATTTTTTATGAATCGAAATATGATTTGAGAAGGCAGGCATAATCATTTCTTCGCCATGAGGGCACTACCTGACAAACTCTGGTGGCCAGTCTTTCTCAGCTAACAGGATGACATAGCCTTTAGAAAGTTTTTCCCAAAAGAGACCTTTTATTTTCCTAGTTTTATCTCCCTCTATACGTAATGTTATTTCATATGGTTTATGGGGCACATTAACTCGTGTGTCTGCAGTTTCCACCTGAATGTATTCATTCGTGTCCACTGTCTCCAGAAGATTCATCAGGATCTTGCGAGCTATTGTCACTTCTGCTGCGCTGTCTAGCATTGTCTGTGCCCACTCTCCGTTTTTCAGTTGTGTCCTCAGAATTCTCGCATGTTTAATTGTAATACTTGCTACCTTCTTTCTGGGAAATTTTAATTTTTTAATTTGACGAGCAGGTTCCTTGACTTTTGACTTGACGTGCTCTTCTTTGTGTTCTGACCGTCCTCTTTCCGATTTCTGTGAGGAAGATCGAGAAAGATTGAGCGAGAAGGATCGAGAGGGACGTGTATCAACATCTTGATATCGGTTAGGTTTTCTTATTTTATCCCTATCTAGGTTATATCTTCTTTCAGAGGGCTCCCTTTGGGGAGACTAGTCTTCTCGGTCTGGAGATCTCTCTCTCTCCGCTGAGGCTGGAAATGTTTTTCCCTGGGAGTGGATTGTTTAATACCATCCCAACTCTATTTTGGAGTTTTTAAATTATTTTTAATAAATGTTTTTTCAGGATTTTCAGTTAGTTGGGGTTTTACCGGTTTCCCACCCAAACTATCTCTTCCTAGTTCTTCATAGGATTTTTCTATGATTCTGGTGAGTTCAAATGGTTGGTCTGCTATATCGGTTTCCTTCAATTTCTGGCGGATCGCCGCAGATGCTGCTTCTCCTTTTATGTTGGCTAATATTATAGCCGAGACCTGCTTGAAGTCTTTCAGTAATTTCATACCCAGAGTAAAAGCAGGTTCTGGACGTATTCATTTTGAATCTGTCTTAGTACATCTGGTATGACCGCCATAGATGGAACACCATGTGTGTTTGTGTAGATGGAAGCAAAATCTATGCCACAAGTGTCACAGTCCTCCACATGTGGTGCGATCCCCATTGGAAGACAGATAGTCAGAATTCTGTGTTTCTCAGTAGGAGTTGTATCTGGAAATACTGCCTCTGAGTAATTTTTTGTGCTAACCAGAATGGAATTTGTTAACGTTTTGTAGGTACTTTACCAAGACATGATTGTATGTTCTGTGGTGTGATTTTGTTTGTGTTCCCCTGATGAGGGGTCAGCTGTGGAATATTAATTGTGGGTTGGACTATTGAAGTCCGCATGACATATTGGACCAATTGTCTATGTATTTTAATTAAGAGTTTTAGCTGAGCTAAAAGTTCCCGGTCTGACATTTTATCAATGTCTGGATGTGGTGTGTAGCTGGCTAAAACCATCCACGTTGCTCCTCGTCTACCTAGTGGACCAAGCCTGGTGATGTAATTATTATGTTTTAGGGCGCCATTAAACCAGAGCAGGTGCTCTTGGTAATTTAGTGGGATTTCGATCTCCTCGAAAGGAGTGTATTCTCCCGGAGGTTCCCCTATTTTGTAATAGTGGAAGTCTTTTGTCACAGCGTGTGCTGCTGGAAAATGTATCCATGAATAGAATACCTCTGTCTGCCGATATTCATGTGCCCCTACCACGAATATGACTGTACCACCTCGTGGTGTCAGTCCGTTTTCTATACGTTTAAGAGTTATAGTTCTTCTTACATTATCCGGGATGATAATTGCACTCGGTTAATTTTCATTAAAACCTAGAACATCGAAACCCGGTTGATTCGCATCTACTGCAGCTCCACCGGTTTCGTTGCTGTCGCCGTTAGTCGACATTTTGTTTAATGAAAGTTTGCAGAGCAGGTTTCCAAGGAAACAAAGATTAGGTGCACAATATTTTGGAACACTATATCCTTCAACGTTGATCAAACCAAAAAACTAATACATAGGATTCTCATCCTACTAAGTTCCGGCGGATATTAACCTTTCACCCACTCCAGACGTCTTTTGGAGTTTTTATGAAAAAAGGGTTGTGTGTGAAAAAGCACGACCGAGTTACTCTAGTGTCTTGCGTTAGATTATCGCCTTACCAAACGTTGGGCGCCATTTAGTGTAGTTCCTATTTTCCCAATAGGCTCTGCGCATTGGAATAACAAACAGCAGTGTAGACGTAGGACTGAGGTCATCTAGGTCTCTACTGACTATGTTAAACTTAATTTAAATTTGCGCCAGCTAGCTCAGAGGTCACTAGAAACTTTCTTGAATGAATAGGGAGGGATGAACTTCCCTGACTCAGACAAGAAGGGATTCAGTTTCTGACAACCGCATAAACATGACAACTTTGCTCCCTCAGAATAAGAGTGTATCTCTAGAGTCGTGTGAAAACAATAGGCAGCTATTTCACTCAGTCAACCGTGCATACTTAGTTTCACCAGAGTGCAGAGAAATAGAGAGACGGGCGTTTTCAATAAAAGGTGTTATTTATTGAGCAGTCTTCTTTCTCATGCAAGAGAAATGAATTGCCACAATTGCAATACTTATCATAAAGTAAAGTGAGTACAGTAAAAGTAGTATTATGAAATAATACTGTAAAAGCATTGATATGGTTTCTTAGCCATATGATACTTAAAAATTGATAAAATATATACATATATAAAAACATTTGACTAACGTACTCAACTGGTGCTTCCAACTACGCCTACCCCGGTGTACCTGACCTAAGCCTAATACTTGGGAAGGAGTAAGTAAGTAGCAGTTTAAGTTAAGTTGGTTAAGATTGTTTTGCCAAGAATCTGCATCAAGAATTCTCTTAAGGGTTTAGTCAGCTCCGTACCTTGGTAATAGAATGTGGGAGGTCTGGTATCTCTTTCCTCAGGACTCGATCTCCCAGCAACCCGCAAGGGTAGGCTGGAAACACCAGAGCTGGATTTTCTCGGCTGGAGAAAAAGACAGCATCTCTCTCAGTGCGTCAAACGGGAGGGGCGGCTTCTGTGGGCTATCGCATCAGCTGGGCTCTCGGGCAAGTAGATGGCCGCTCTGCTCCAAACCACCGTGTGTTTGCTTAAGGCAACTGTTGGTATATTTATACCTGAAAGGTGCCGAGTTTGACGTAAGGTTGGAAATAAGACGTCACTAAGAACTAACAGTTCTTTCTGGACTCAAGGAGTTCTTGTTCAAATCAAAACAAAAGCAGGGGGGATTTCCAGGGCTGCTGGAGGCTTGGTTTGTTTAAACAACGCGTTGTGCTTTCTAGGAGTCGATGGGAGTAGCCGTGCTGTGCTTTGGACTGCATGGGCTATTACCGACTATGGATATGATTCTAATGCCTTTATCAGGATATTATTCATTATAATCTCATAAGAGCAAGAATCGGGAATATCGAATTAGGGTCCTAGATAGAAACACAAAAATATGGTCTGCTAGTGGTTGGAACACGTGTACACTGATTGGTGGTTGTATCTGGTGTTTCTATAGGATTAGGGTTAATGTCCTCATTGGTTGGGTATTTGAGGGTTCTTATTGGTTTCTGGGTCTGTGACTTTGTAACTCTTGCAACAAACCAGTCCAAGATAAACACTCTCACCTCTACTTCATTCCCTCCTACACACAACATACACTCTACTCAAACACATCAGCACCCCCTCTACGCCACAACTTCCTCTCACAAACAATATTATACAACCAAATCCATAGCATGAAACATATACATCATCACCCCTTTTCACTACTCCTGAAAAGCAAAACATATCACACACACCAGCACAACAAGATCTTCAAAGCGCAACACCTCATAATACTTACCATCACAAAATACAAACATATTCCTTTCAAACCACACAAAGGAACACGCTCCAATGCCAAGCTTTCACTCTTCCACCACACCTAACACAGATACAGCAATACAGCACCTCTCTTCTAACCGCCTTTCATCCATTGGACAATTTAGAACATTACTACATGACCCACATGCTGCACTTCCTCCCCTGACTCATAGACCTTCCGCCTTAAACAGACACAAAAAATATTAGCAACATGCCACACCTCACAACTTTGCTTCCCCATGCCTACTTTACAACACTGTTACACCACAAAAGCAACACAGCACTCCAACTCTCTCAAACACCATCTCCAACTCATACACAAGCAGACTCATCAAAATGCCTGCTTAGCATGCTGGATGAGGAACACGATACAGAACAGCTACACAATTGCTATCCTAATACAGCTAATACCAGCACTAAAAACACACCTGCTACAAACCCACACAATACTGATCACTCTTCTACAAAACAAAGTCCCACTATCACCAAAAGCCACTCACTAAACTGTCTACTAATAAATGCTCGATCCCTCTCTAAAAACAAGCATCAAATCTACGACCTTCTCACCGATGCAAAACCAGACATACTATTCATAACCGAATCGTGGTTGGGAGAGGATATGGCTTCAGTCCTGCATGAAGCCATTCCTCTAGGCTATCAAATAATCACACAAAATCGTATAGGCAAAAAGGAGGTGGTCTAGCTGTTGTATTCAGGCAAACAATACATATCACTAAAATTGACAACATCTCCATAAAGAATTGTGAGGCTCTTCTAACAAAATGCAATCCTACACCGTCTTACTCCTGTAACTCTCTGCTCCTTTACAGACCTCCATCTAGCAAGGCAACATTCCCAGAAGCACTTCTAGACAGTCTCAAACCTGATAACAATGCACTCCAACCTAGGCGTTCTGGGTGACCTTAACATTTGGTTTGATAAACCCAATATGACCCATCCAAAAACAATAATCACCGGCCTAGATGCATTGAACCTGCATCAGATTGTCCACAATCCAACACACACCGCTGGACACATCAGGGCTCGATAAATCCACTCGACCGCTCGCATTTGCGAGGTACATTTTATGAGGTCGCGCTATTTTAAGGTATACTCGCCCTTTTCTGGCGAGTAGGAAAACATACTAACTTTTGTCCTCCGTCTTTGAAAACGAAGCAAATGTGACAAGATAGCAAGATTTAAAGGCCTTTTTATTACTCACAAAGCAAATGAGCAATAAAGAGGCCTTTAAATGTTATCTTGTCACATTTGCTCCTCTTTCAGAGACGGAGGTCAAGTAGGTAACTGTTAGGTCGAGGAGTTTTTTTTAAAGTACTAGACCTGCAGGACTAGTACCAATTTTCAGATATGTCGAGCCCTGCATATCCTAGATGTCATTTTTGCTAATACTGAACTAGTTACCTTTCAAACTACAACTCCAGTCACAAGGTCAGACCACCACTTGCTTTCCATCATAAAACAACGCTAAGCGACTCACCTAAAACTACCTTACATCCATCCACCTATCGGCCATCGAACAAACTCAATTTGGAACACTTGGAAACACAACTAACATCCAGTACAAATTTGGAAACTATAAATCCTGTTCAAAATCTATTTGAGGGGCTAAAGGAAGCTTTTGACATCCTGATACCACTCAAAACTACACAACAGAACAAAAGAAAAAAAGCGCCTTGAAGAAATATAGAAATAAAAGGCATAAAACAACAAATTAGAAAGCTGCAACGTACCTGGCTCAAAACAAACGCCAAACTAGACAAACTTCACCTACAGAAAATTAACAGATTCTACAAGTCGGCTATCAAAAAAGCTAAGAAAAGGTACTATTCAGACAGAATTCAAAACGCTAAACGTGCAAATTAAGAATTCTATAAACTACTCAATGAATTTCGCAAACCAAATTGCCTAGAAGGAACTCATCCTGCTACTCAAGATTTCACAGACAAATTGGCAAATAATTACAGGGATAAAGCAGACACGTTGAACTCGTACTTAAAACAGAAACAAAGCACCAGCACTAACCCTTGTACAAAACAACAATCCAAGAATACTACTCAAGCCTCTCCGTTCCTTCCAACACATCTCACACGATGAATTTATGGACCTGGTCTAAGAAGCAGGTCTGCCGGCAACCCTTCTGACCTCTGTCCGCCACAAACTTTCAAGACAATTCTTTTAACAACCTCTGCTGCCACTCTAGTCAGAAGAATCATCAACGATTCCTTAACTACTGGAATATTTCCAGAAGAACTCAAAAAGTCATGCATACGCCCTTTACTGAAGAAAACAAACTTGGAACCGCTGAATCCTGATAATTACAGACCCATAACAAATGGACCATTCCTGGGCAAACTGATAGAAAGAGCAGTATTCACCCAGATGTCACAATTCATTGAAGGGAATGACATACTTTCAGACTTCCAAACAGGATTCCGTCCGGGAAGAGGCACTCCTTGCCATCTGGGATGACCTAAAAAATACAGATGACCGCAATGGGGTTGCTGCACTACTTCTCTTGGACCTCTCAGCTGCCTTTGACACGGGAGACCAAGACACTCTAAAAACAAAGACTTTATGAAGCCGGCATAGAGGGAACTGTTCTAGACTGGATCGCGTCCTACCTTTGAAACAGAACTAATGTCATCCAAACCCCACCTTTCTCGTCCAAACCGTACTCCACAAAAGCAGGGGTCCCTCAAGGTTCTATCATCTCGCCCATGCTTTTCAACATCTACATGAAGTCATTACCAGTAATGATCAATAAATATCACCTCACGTGCTATAACTATGCACATGACACGCAAATACTCCTTCAACTGGAATGCCCCAAAGACAATGGAAAATCACCAATTTTCAGCTGTCTCAGAGCCGTGGATCAGTAGATGACATGGAGCCATCTCAAATTGAATGCTTCAAAAACTGAAATACTCATGTGTGGCGATTGGAAACATTAGAACTTGCTTGTCGCATGGCCTGATAAACTGGGATCACTGCCTAAAGTATCGAAGGAAGTAAGAAACCTCGGAATGACCATGGACTCCAAGCTGTCGATGAATGCCCAGGTGGATAAACTAGCAGGATCAAGCTTTGCTACTATAAAAGCGCTGTGACAAATTTTCCCTCATTTGGGATTTCCACACAAGGAAAACCAAAGGGGGTGATGGACGGAGCGTTGACAATACAAACACTCACCCCCAGTCAACTGATCTGGGTTTAATCCATCACCGTTCTTTAGCTCACTCCGCCACCCCAGTTCAGACATGGCCATATGCAAATCAGTCTGACCCTGTGCCTCATGGGAACAGTCCAGCCCGAACTGCCAAGCCATGTCTTCCCTGGACCGGAATCAATCTTCCCAGGACCGGTTTCTGGCATTGCAGCCGTCTTCAGCCGGGCTTGCTTGAATCCAGTGGCAAAGTGAGCAAGGGACTCACGTCTGAGCATACCCTGCCAACTTAGGGCAAACAAAGAAAAACCAAAGGGGTTGCTCACTTGGCCACTGGATTCAAGATAGCCTGGCTGATGAGGATTATGAATCCGAAACCGGTCCCAGGATGCTTGTTTCCGGTCCAGGGAAGACATGGCTTGCCAGTTCGGGTTGGATTGTTCCCATGAGGCAGAGGGTCAGACTGATTTGCATATGGCCATGTCTGAACTGGGGTGGCTGAGTGAGCTAAAGAATGGTGATGGATTAAACCCAGATCAGTTGACTGGGGATGAGTGTTTGATTTGCTCAAACGCTCCATCCATCATCCCCTTTTGTATCGCTATTTCCACACAAGGTCCAAGCTACCATCTCCCTTGTTCTGTCCAAACTTGATTGCGCCAGTAGCCTCTACCACGGATCACCTTTAACAACCATGAAAAGACTACAACGGATTTCAGAACTTGGCTGCCACACTACTCTTGCATATCAAACCGCGAGACCACATCTCCCTTGCCTTGAAAGCCCTGCTTTGGTTACCGGTTGCCAAAAGATCCACATTCAAGCTGCTTTGTATCACCCACAAAGCAGTACATGGAGAAGGACCACTCTTCATCAGGAATAAAATCACCAAACACATTCAACAAAGGAACCTCCGCTCTAAAGGAGCATCTCACCTCAAAATCCCACCATACAAGGAAACCACCATGGGTGGCACATCCTTCTCTGTTCAAGCAGCCAAACTATGGAACTCTTTACCCCCAACATAAGGTCTACCGACAACCCCCTTATCTTCAGAAAACTACTCAAGATTTGGCTCTTCCCCATACATATGCAAACAGAAATTTACAGCATATCCCTCTATATAAGCATTTGTTTACACTATAGATATGTACCTATCTTTGTGTATTACTTTGTATAAGCATGTACAATAATATTATGTTAAGAGAAAAAATTATAATAATACATAAAAATCATCTTTGGTCTACATGTACATACTTCCATTGTGCACCTATGTACCTTTCATGTACTTGAATCTGTGGGTCTGTTACTTTTCTCCTGAAAAAGCATATCCAATGCACTACCCTATTTCTCATCCTGTGCCTCTATCAATATCTTTAATCTACATATACTTACCTCCTTTATGTATCTATATACTGTCAATGCACTTAGGGATCTATATATTTATCACTTTTTTCTAATTTAGCATTTTCAATGCACTACCCTATTTCTCAGCCTATACTTCACTCAATATATCTTCTAGCCCAACCTTCTGACTCATCTCAAACTTCTTTCTACTCCTCCTTCCAACGCACTACCCTATCTCTCATCCTATACATCTATCAATACATCCTCTACATCCACTCTCTCATTTATCCCAAACCCCATACCACTACTATGATCGCCAAAATACCCCTTTCTAGACTCTCTCCTACTCTACCCCTCCTTGCATCATCTGACACCTCTTTTTACTATACCAATCCCCTAAAACAAACCTTTCTAAACTCTTCCCTCTGACTTCTCTCCTCAAACACTCCTTTTTACTCATCCAAAAGCCTCCTCCTACTGCTAAGACCTAAAATATTAACAGGCATATGCATCAAAGAAAATACCGGGAGCAAACGGGCAGATTCTCAGAATCTGGCCGTTTGCTCCCGGTATTTCAGCATTTGGGATGCATCATCCCAAATGCTGAAATCGCAATTTAAGGAATCTCTAAATAGCGATTCCTTAAATTGCTCTTGCATTTAAGGAATCCCAAAATGAGATTCCTTAAATGCAATGCATGAAACCCCCAAAAATAGCGATTTCGCTAATAGGGGGAGCAAATTACCATGAAGTTGAACTTCGTGGTAATTTGCTAAAACTTTGAAAAATGCACTTTTGTGCATTTTTCAAAGTTACATGTTGCGCACACACATGCCCTTAGGGCATGTGTGTGTGTAACATTTGTGCACAGGTCCATTTCAGGGGTGCAACAGGGTGTCCTTTGGGCACCCTGGCACCCTTGAAATAGCGGAATAAGGAATATGTAGGAATCGCTAATAACATTGAGATTCCTACATGCATCCCGTTTTGCGAGTCTTTAATAGCGATTCCTTAAAATTCGCTATTAAGGACTCGCAAAACATTACTTTGATGCATCTGCCAGATATTTTTTTAAATCCTTCACTCTTTTATCCCTCCGCTATCCTTTTTAATCAAAATTAACAGACTAACATGTTCAATTCTCAAATTCCATATTCAACTGTACTATCAAATCAAACCAAAATAAGCTTTATTCGATAATCACAAGAATATCATAAAAGCACACATTACAATAATTGAATTACAATTTAAAAAAAACACGTATAAGTCTATAAAGTGCCAGAAAAGCGTAGCTTCACAGGAAACAGAGGAGTTAACATTATCAGTAAAAGAAGTATTAAAAAATGTAAAAGACAAAAATTAGTTATAGTAATTCATATGTCACATCGTATCGCGTTCCTGAACCTTAGCAGCAATTTTAAGAACTTTTCCACAATAAATATCACGTCCCTATTCTCCAGTTGTTGTAAGCGGACAAAAGCGTCTTTACAAGCCTGCAAACCCCAGGTCTTCAGTAGAGGTTTCAGTAAGGATTTTCTAGGTACTAGATAGTATTTACAGAAAAGTATAGAATGTATGTTAGATTGGGATGCAATATCATCACATGGGCAAGGGGGCAGGTTTCGGGACCAATCATTGCAGGAGGGGAAAGTAATTAGCCGAAAAAAGGAGCCCAGTCTGAATCTGGAGGGGAGCATTCTTGAAAAGGAAAAGGAAGTGATATCAGTATCCAGATATAGTTGAAGACCCTGAACCATAGTGATCCTTTGAAAAGCCAAAACAGTTTTATTGTCCTTTTGGGTAGACCATCTTTTGGCTTCTAAATGATCCATTAAGAGCCTTCTCAAGGCTTTCCTCGATATTTGCTCCAAACTCGATGGGTCGGTAAAAAACTCCGGGCGGCCAATTTCAAGACACATCCTTTTAACGAAGAACATCCATTTTATATGTTTTTGGCAATCAGCTATTACTTCTCGATTGAAAGCCGTCTCTGTGGTAGTCCAAATCTTATGCCATAGGAGACTGGGCTCAGTCTTAATTATATCAGAAATAAACGGAAGCCCCAACTCTATGTGCATCAAATAGGTGGACGTTGACTTCGGCAACCCTAGGAGGTATCTGAGGAACTTATTTTCATCCTTCTGGATTGATGTTATTGTATCGATCCCCCAGAGACCTGCCCCATAGATTGCCGTTGATACGCACATGGCTTTGTAAATGGTAATAAGCTGCTTAACTGGTCTCCCCCCAATTTTACTAGCAAAGTCTCGAAGTGCGCCAATCGCTCTAGAAAAAGCAAGCTTCCTGGCTTTTACAGCGGGCTGCCAGGACACCTTTCTATGAAAGCAAATACCCAAATATGGAAATTGTTCTACAGTGTCTATCTTTTTTCCCTCAATGAATATCGGGCATGGGGTTTTCCTTATTCCCTTGCTACAGGCCAAGGAAAAGGTCTTAGCAATGTTTACCTTCAAACCCTTTTCTTTCATGAAGAGAGTGAACTTAGTGACTGCACTTTGCAGCCCCAACCTTGTTTGAGACAAAATGGCCGCATTGTCTGTGTACAACAGGATTGGGACGGCATTACCCTCTACCTTAAGGTAATCACATTCAAAGCTCCGCATGAAGTCACCAACGGCATTTATGTAGAGCGAGAAAAGCAGGGGGGCTAAAATGCACCCCTGCCTCACACCTCTGGCAATGGTGAATCTTGAGGAGCACTCCCCTCTCTGACCATACCGCACCCTGGCCCCTTCATCCATATACAAAGCAATAATAAAATTAAGAATAAATAAGTTCAATCCTAGGTGCTCAAGAACACTCCATAGCTGGTTATGGTCAACACAGTCGAACGCTGAACTTAAATCTATAAATGTAACGAAGAGTTTTCCAATTTTAACCTCAACATATTTAGCAATTAAAAAATATAGATTTAAACTTAGTTCGACTGTACCCCTACCTGTACGGAAACCATATTGAAATTTTGAGAGGACATCTGCCTCCTCTGTCCAATTATAGATAAGTTTTAAGATGATGCGTCCCGCAACCTTCATTAGGGCATCAAGCAAAGAGATAGGACGATAACAAGATGGTACATGCCTATCCCCTTTTTTATATATAGGTACCACAATGGCCTCTGACCAGGTTGGGATTTGACCGTAAACGTTTGCACAGTTCATAACGGAAGTTAATAACGGGGCCCAAAAATCTATTTCAGCCTTGAAGACATCCACTGGTATGGCATCTGGACCGGGGGCCTTGCCAGATGGGCTCTCCCTAATAGCAAGGGTGACCTCATCGCATGAAAAAACAATATCAGCAACACACTCTCTCGAGCCCACTGTGATACTAGGAGAGGAAGGAATAAAATCCGATGGAGGTATGCCAAGAGGACTTGGGTTGCTATACAGCTGTTGAAAATAGGCAGCCCAAGTATCTCCATCAATTGCCAGGTCTAACCTCCTCTCAGGCATTTTAACCCACGGAAGTGGGGCGTTGACAAACTTCCAGAAAGCTGAGGAATCGCGACTTTTGGAGGTTGCCAACAATGTCTGCCAAGCCTCCGCCTTCAAAGTTTTTATCCTGCTCTTTATAGCATGGCGGTAACGAAATCTAGCCTGCCGTATCTCAGGTAAGGACTTCGGATAGAATGTAAGGCCTTTTTCAATATCTTTAGTGCTCGTGTGCAATTGTTATCAAACCATCCTTTAGATATAGAGGGGCCTGGCTTGAACTGGCGGGTAAGTAACTTTTTTAGGGTTTCTTGTATTTTTAAGAAAGATTTTAGGATTGTTTGAGGGTGTTCAGTCAGAGACAAATATGCACCTCTTCCCGCCTCATCTCTAATAAGTTCTTAAAAAGACCAGCAGGGTCAATTTTTTCCCATTTAAGGGTGTAGCCATTTACCGCCCCTATTGAAATTGGTTGATCATACCTTACCTGATGAGAATGTTGGCTTGTAATGAAAGATGGTAAAAAAATAAAAAAGGCTATGGGATAATGATCACCATATATCTGATCTAGTGTATCCCATGAGGATATCAAGGAGGCATGCATCTTAGAAAAGAATACAAAATCAATAGTAGAGTTTGAGCCTCTTCCGTGAAAAGAGGGTTTAAAAGGTATCGGTGGTGAGCATAGCTCATTAGCAAAGGCTAAATTAAAATGTGCTAAAAAGTTATTTAGTACCTCCCCTGTTTTTGAATGCATGAAATGGTTTGAGGTATCATCATTTTCCAGGGAGGAAATAAACTCACACAGTCCCCTTGAAGCATATTGGCAGGTGTAGCAATTAAAATCGCCCATAAAGGCAATGGCACATTCCCCCCCAAGCAACTCTTTAACAGAAACAACAGCGTGAAACAATTCATTTAACACCCTCTCCAAACCATGTAATGGCATGTTATTATAAAAGTTGATTATTAACAAATGCAAAGATTTACCGATTTGAATGGAGATAATTTGATAAGACTCCGCGAGACAATGTTTCCGAACGCTCAAACCCCCAGCAATATTGACATACACACACAGCCCACCCCTATTTCTTCCTTGCTTGCTTACTCGGTAGCGCCGGTGAGTGCAAGGTCTGAAAGCCCAGAAGATGGACCGGGGTTTGCACCCACGTCTCCTGGAAGCATAAAACTGAAAAAGAACTAACCAAATCAAGCCAAGATGGTAAGCCTATTTTAGTGGAAATGCCAGCTACATTCCAGCTAAGTATCTGAATTTGGGAAAGTGTGGCACGATTCACAGGATGATTATAGGATACCTCTGTGTTATTTTCCTGATTTACCCAAGATTGTTTAGTGAAGGGGTCAGAAAGATCTACCCGACTAACTGACCCACTTACATCTATATTGGTACACAGAGAAACAATATTTAAAAGGTACTACATCAAAGCTTGCACCAGTTACATTCCCTGTCTCAGGGCTATCCAACCTTGATAGGACCAATGTGCTACCAGGAACTTTAGTATGGGGCTGAGAACGAACTATAGAAAAATGTGCATTTATATGTAAGTCCAAAAACTCAAGAAGAGGTCCTTTCTTCGGGCTACTGTTTTTACAAAAGGGGGACCTTGCACCCTCACCGCCATTTAAACTCCCCAAAGAGGTTTTTGACGTGAGATTTTTTGTAGGCGCTATGTTCGGCTTTTGATGTTTAGGAAGATGCTCAAAGCAATTTATCGAGCCTGCGTCAAGGGTGGAGAGTCATTCAATATCATCCAGGCCGGAAAGAGGCGCATAGTGGTTAAAACAAGAAATGTTCCACTGAGGCGTTATAGGTGGCGGGAAGTGGCCGTAGCCAGAGAAGGCATGTGGGAAGGAACGAGGAAATGTGTTTTCCATATATCTTGGCCTTGAGGAATAGGGGTTATGTGAATGTCTGTATTGCTGGGGAAAAGAATAGTTTTCAAAGAGCTGTGTTGGACAATAATTCTTACGGGGCATCAAGGCTTCAGGATAAAAGTAACTCAGGATTTTGGGAGTAATCGACCCCCTGCTAGTATCTGTAAACCAATCCCTGATGTGCGAGATAACTCTGTGATCTCTAAAAGTGACAATCACAACATCGCCCTCAATGTCCTTTGGCCGCACTCCCACCCAGTTTGTTCGTCGCACAGAAATTCTCACCATTTAGGTGAGGTTGCAGTGGTCTGTTGTTGCATAGCCAATAGATAACCTTATTTTTAGGCGGTTATGATTTTCAAAGGATCCTGGTGGTAAGGGCGAAACCCCTGTTAAAATAATAACATTTTTGGAAGCATCTGGAGGTAGATCCACATTTCTTTCACGTGGAATTTGGGTTGGTTTAGTTTTATCCTTGTTCAGCTGGGAGTAGGTCTTTTTATTCCCCAATCTTGCTGATTCCACAAGTGCATTTACTTGCGCAGACTGTGACTGTGACTTTTGGGGCATCTTCTTGGTAACGGTAGAATCCTTGGTATTCGCTAAATTTGTTTTTACAGAAGGCATTTGCACAATAGCTGTTTTTTCTGCGGATGTTGTTATAACCTTAGCTGTCACTTTTTCTGCCCCCTTCGAGTTTGTTGGTTTTATTACATCATTTGTTATTTGAATCTTTGGATTTGCACCTTCGACGAGAGTATCTAATTAGGCGCCCAGTCTCTTGACTCTCTCTACTATTGGTAGCAACAAGGCTTTCAAGAGCTGTTCCATCGCTTCAATAAAATCTTTCAATGATGGTGGAACATAAGAAGGGGTGATATTAGATGGACTAGTCGAGACCCTTTCTACAATTTCAAGTAATTCCTTTCTCAAAGAGACTTTCGGAGGCAACAAGTTGCAAGCAGGGCTCGCTATTTTTCCCGCGCCTCTTTTTCTTCGTTTTTTAGAAGGCGAGCGAATGATTCCACGTTTGTTTTTTGAAGGATTGTTTTCAGTTAATGATTTAGGTTCCATAGGAGGGGGAGGTCGTGTTTGCACGTGTTAATCAACCCCTGAGCCTATTTGAGCCACAGAAAGACTTAGACTAGGATATTCAAAAGCCTTTGGATCTATGGGGGCATTAAGATCAATTAAAAGGTTGGTAGGGGGAGGTAGGTCTGACTGGGTTACGGCAGATCGACATGTTGGCCAGTTTTGGGGAAGAGCTGACTTGAAAGATTAAAGGAATACTCTCAGTATTAAACAGATCTGCGTCTGTGTTTTCCATGGTGACGTTTTCTAAGTGTGGTATATTTGTATCCTTAGGTATTGAAGCAATAACTGTGTTTTTTAGTAGTTCAATAGAGAGGCGACGTACCGCACGTCGCTCAGCCAATGCAATATCTCTATCTACATCTACAGTTGCTCTAGAGAAGTATTTATCCAGAGGGCCGAGGATGGATACTCCTACCCTGGATGGAAGTTCATCAGCCACGGATGTAGACATTTCTGATGGTATAAGCTCGGTAATAGAGAGATTTATACAACCGGAATCAGGGCGTAGAAGTTAAGGGGTATGCCCAGCCCAGCCTTGATTGGCCTTGGAGGGCCGTAGAGGGCCCGCACTTTGCCCGGGCTTAGCCCGGCGCAGCTCCCGCGACGCTGAGATCTCTCTGCACTTTAAAGCGCCTCCTGGCGCGTCACTATCCCCCGGAGGCAGCTGGGAAACGCAAGGGCACTTGAGAGATGTAGTTTCTCCCTGCCCTGCGGCAGGGAGAGACCGGGCGTTCCGCTGGGCTGCTGCCTGCTACCGCGTAGATTCTCCCTTATGGACTGCAGCGTCGCCCCCACAGCAGGACCGGCACAAAAATCACGTCGCTACAGGTACAAGTGAACTCAGATTTGGAATATGTTCAACTGTACTAATATACTACCCAAATAACTGAATAACATATCCACTACTCAAATTACTTCATATTTATACTATGCTAATTTTCAACACTAATCCTTTATGGGTTCCGGGTGGCGTGCTACTCGCCAGAAAAGAGCTTCAACACCCATCAGGGGTAACAAGTGCTATATGAATGCAAATCTTTCTTCCCCTTTTATCCCTCTACTATTCTTCTCACCATCCGCGGTCGGCAGTGGGATGACCTGCAGGGCGGTGACGTGGGGAGGGGGAGTAGCAGGGTGGGGGGTAGTAATGTATGGATTACGGAGTTTTACAGGTAAGTACACATAAATAAATAAAACGAATTTCATTGCGTGCACTGCAACGCATTTCGCGTGATGCAGTACATGCAACTAAAATCGTTTTCTTTATTTATATGTTTACTTACCTGTAAAACTCCGTTATCCATACATTACTACTCCCCCTGCCCCCACCCTGCACCTCCCTCTCCCCACGTCACCGCCCTGCAGGTCAACCCACTACCGACCGCGGCTGCTTCGCACTCCAAGTAACGGACTAATATCCACCACTGAAATTACTTCATATTTCACCATATTAATTCACCACTAATCCTTTATAGCCTTCCTGAATAGCGTGCGTCAACAAGCCCTATATAAATACAAACCTTTGTCCTCCTCTATCCTTCTGCTATCATTCCAAATCCAAATAACTGACTAACCTATCCACCACTTAAAATGTACTTGCATGTTTCACTATACTAATTCAACGCTAATCCTCTATGGGTCCCGGAGTAGCACGGCGTGCTACTCGCCGAAAAAGTGCTTTGACGTCTCATCAGGGGTAGTAAGCACTATTACAATACAATACAATTAGTAGGAACTGTTTTAGTTGCGAGTGCGGTGATGCCCGCAGGTACACTGATGCTCAAGCATCCTTAACATATATAAATGCCTTTACCAGGATGTCTGGAACAGAGGTGAAGGAGACATTGAACTGGAAAATCACGAAATAAAGCTAGGTTGGTGCGGTTTTTAAATTCCCCAATTGTACACGAAGAGGATGGATAAACCCACAAAACTCTAGTTGCTGAAAGTGGACTCGAATAAAACGAAAATGTGACACTTCCATCTGTTTCTATTTTCAGCATTTGTAAAGTGCCCTTTATCACTAGAACAGCACCGAATCGCTGTTTGGCAACCACTCAACGGCAACAAGTCTGAAGGGGTTGCAAGCCAAGCCAAAATACATTGGCACCGCCAAACAGTTCTAGTATTTGGCTTTGTTTCTGTATTTTAAGCTATGTTGTACATATCATGGTTGTAAGTAAAAATAAAAAATACATTTGGAAAGCAATATAATGCCAACATTGACCATGTCATAATGCTCTCCCCCCTTAGCCGTACTGCACAGTTGCAGTGCTGCTGTGTAACATGGCTATGTGCAACGCAGATAAAAAACAACACTGACAAAGCCAAGAGATATCGCATAAACAAGACCTATTTGCTTTGCCAATGCTTGTTGATTCTATTGGTGGAAAATTAGTCAAGGTCCAAACACTGTCCATACAATAACATACACAAACCTTTAGATGCACACAAAGGGACTTCTTTTACCACAGAGGCCTATCCAGTTCACTAATTTGCAATGTACGGATATAACATTTGCATAAAACTTCCATTTACAAACACTCATTCGTGCATCTGTAGTTTACAGAGGTCCATGCGTACTACAGCTCAATCTTGTGGCACTGATGGGATACTGCAAAAGATAGCCTTAGTGTTTTCGTAGCATCTCCCCCATTCGCTTTGTCTGGTGTCAGCTGCATGCTTAGAGAGGATTCAACCTTAAAAGAAGTGGATCTGTAGAAAGTACAGATCAAAAGGAGACCTGCACTTCTGGTGAGCAGCAGCCTCAATGAGTGCAAATTGGCTATGAGTCAAGTGACTCCACTGTCTACATTGCAAGACGTACATTCTTACATAAACTTCGGAGGCATGTTTAATTTTGCAGTTTTTTCTTTTTTGCAATTTCATATAGCTGAAACTCAGCCACAAGTATTGGAGAGCTTCACGTGAGCAACAATCACCCTACATAAGTTCACTACAACATCTCATGGTGTGCTACAACTAAAATACATAAAAAAGCTACTCACGAAAGCACATGACAAGTGGAAGGACACTTTGCACCAACAGAAGCAGTAGTTGGTCAATGCTTCAGGTAAAGGACAAACATACGAAGAAAAAGTGAAACTGGAATGCGTAGACCAATGAAAAGCAATGCAATGAGTGACAATGAAGCCATCCAAAGGTAAGCAATGGGCAGGCTCTAAGCTCACTGTAATCTGACAGTAGATGTTTTCGCACACAGACTGGTTACACTGTTTGGTAGTTAAGACATAAAAACACTTTCTGCGGCTCTTTGTGATAGCGGGAATTATCTTGCATTTTCCCTTTAAATAGAACATTCTAACGTTGCTGATGTCACCATGCAACTTAGTGCTCTTGTATTCTCTTACTGCCAGTTGCTCCTGAGCCTTCAATGGAAACACCAGCTTTTACTCTGTACTTTTATTAAAATACCTTAACCACTCTTATGGCTTTCATGACCCTTAATCTTCGATTACATAACATTTCTTCCAGCTGAAGCAAGGTGCAGTATGTGGACTGCTCCAGCTTGGCCCCCATCCAAGTATGTTCCCTGCCACATTGTCCTTGTCCCTCACCAAGGTCCTCGTGAGCCAGATCCGCCACCCCGTAGGCTTTATGTAATGGGAGCTTCAGCCCCTATCCCAGCCTCAGCCCCAAAATAGGGTTGAACGGGGAGACAAAACTTATTTATTTCACTATTGTATAACAGGATTGCAAGAATTTAACAGTATATAAAATATAGACTTGACTGGAAGCAATAAAGCTAGACCTTATCATGGGAAAAAAACAAGATTTTCTGATCCTGCATGACTTCTCGGGACAAGAGGAGTGGCTAAAACATACTGTGACTTTATTGTGTAAACCACAAGAGGTTCCCGTTTGTGGCGCAAATAATTTTTCTTTGCACTCACTTCTGCTGCTGTGCAATTGCTAATCTCTGTTTTTGGTCTATATTCATTGGTTTAAATTTGCTTACTTTTGACTTTATTGGGAAAATGCTCCTGATTGTCTGTGTATTCAGCTGTTTTGTTTGAACAATTACGATATAACCCCATGTATCTGTAACAACGGGGAGCCTGGTTCCTTTGGTATCCATACTTCACGCAGCTGTGCGTTTGAATAAATATGATTTAAAACTCAGGGACTTCCCTTTTATAGATATTTGCATCGGCATTTGTCACCTATGAATGTTCTGATCACCTAATATGGATCTAAGTGCACGTGGGTCTAGGCTCTAAGGATCTGGTGGCTTAGTGGACGTATGCATCCACTGTAGCAGCCTGTGCTTGATCTCATGATCACAGGTTCAAATCTGGGCGGATCCACTCAACCCTTCATCCTTCTGAGGTCGAGAAAATGAGTACCATTGAGTTGGGTAACAATAAACATCGGCTATTCAGAGCCAAGATACCCTTTTGGGTGAACAGGCGCTAGACAAATACAGGCGTTTTGTTAGTCAACATAAGAATTACCCAAGGATTGCGACAAGACTGCCTGGCCTCATGCATAAAGCTTGCCAACGTGTTATGGTAAGTGCCCAGTGGATTCATGGGAGGGGTCTCTCAGCGCCGGGGACGTGTGGACAGCTGTTCACTTTAAGCTACTGAAGGTTACGGAAACGGAATACCCAAGTCTGGGTTCGGGGCAGACCAGGGATATTAGGACAAACGTACTAGGTTGTTAAAACTACTGCAAATTATGAAGGTATTTTGTGAGCCACCAATTAAATAACCGCTAAGGCTCTGTAAGAGTGTCAGCTTGTTATTAGTGAACTCTGAGTTACAGCCGTATTACAAGTCACCTTTTGATCCACACTGACCTTTTCAACGTAGCTTGCAAGTCTCTTTACAGACCAGGATAATAGCGCGAGCGGGATCTGTCAGCAACTGATTTCAAATTCCAAAAGCCAGCACTGGCTGCGAGTGCTGGTCGAAGACTGTAGTGGGAGGCCTTCCTTGCACGACCAACCAGAAGGCCGTTCAGTGAAGGGATGTGACCTTTGCAGGGACTGCTGGGAAACTGCGTGGCCTAGGTTATTGTTTGAAAATGAAACTACTCACTAACCGTAATATGTGAGTAGACCTTTCTAGTGTTGTACATACAGTAACATTAGGACACTAAGAACAACTGGTACATATTGATCCTCAAGGCCAACAGATATATATATATACTTTGACAACTAGTTACCATATACAGGTCCTCCCTGTTTCAATCCATCGTCACAGAACCAAGGAGGCGGTTGTCTGGAGCAGGGTTTTCTATGTACACAGACTAGTACCATGCAGAAAGCCTCACTAACTTCAGGGCCAGTGAACTGAAGGTAGTGAACAATGTGGCCTAAGCTGATCTAGTTAGGCCTGGGCAGTGAACTCCGCTCAGTTGGTGGAGTTTTCTGCACTCCGCGCTTTGCGGAGCTCGCAGAGAGCAGAAAACTCTGCTCCATGTATGCAGCAGAGTTTTTCCCTCGCTCGCGCACGGTAAGTTGGCAAGCGCAAGCTGGCACTCGGGTAGAATTGTATACTCGAGTGGCAGGAAGATCAGCGTGAACTGCAGTTCACACTGCATTCTGCCAATTGTGGAACTCCTCTTAGTTTTTTTGTCACTTCGCGAGTTCTGCATAGCAGAACTCTGCAAACTCTGCCCAGGCCCAAGTCTGCTTCTCGGTATACACCTGTTACAACGCATTTGTTACAACGCACTACCACTACAACGCATCTTTTACAACGCATACCATTACAACGCATTGCGCTGGGGGGCGCTCTAGGATAGGGAATAAGTATAATTTACTATCCAACACCTTCCCTAGTGTCCACGGGGACTGGAGTTAGAATAGTAAATTATACTTACCACTATCCAGCACCTCAAAGCGCTATGCGTTGTAATGGTATGCGTTCTAATGGTCACGTTGTAATGGTAGGTAGTTGTAACGGTATGCGTTGTAACATGGTACATCCCTGCTTCTCAACTATGTACAGAGTATAAGTACATTAAATGGATAATTAAGTTTAGCTTTGACCCATGGACAGTCATGGGCTCAAGGCTCCCTGAAGCACACGGTAGGTGGTCTACAAACAATCATCAGGCACTAAATAGACTAATATAATGTTTCAAACGGAGGTGGAATTCAACAGTTCTTCATACGTTATGTGCCCAGCTTCCTATTCCATTAGAGGAGCTGGGAATAGGAGGGCAAATTGGAAGCTTAACAGATCACATCAGAACTGTCAACTCCCTCCTTCCAATGCTAGAACCTTTACCAAGGATTGATTAAACCGGAGGGCAGGATCTGTCAATTAATTAGGTCGATTAGTTCTTGAACACATTAATACATTGCTTAGTATGGCTATACAACACAGTGCACTGCAAAAGAGTCACAACTAATGCAACAACAACAAAAAAAGAAGTAGCAACTATATCACACTTGCATGCAATAACACCATTCTAGACAGTATCTTGTTGCAAAATAAACATCCCCAAACACTTCAGGTAATTCAGTCAATGTTCTACTACTCTACGCAAGATCATTTGAGCATCTTTGTGGGACACACTCAGAATGTTGAAGGCTGTCCCCCTCATCACCAAAAATATACATTTCAAAAGCATCATTGTCCCCACCCTCATGACTTGTATCTTCTAAATTTCAGGATGGTTCTCATCTTCGATCCCATCTGCTAATATACATCAAAGGAACAGGAGAGCGTGTGTGAGAGTACAATGAGAAAGTGAGTGTTCCTGGGTAGGAAAGTAGATGTTGTGGTGTGGGAGAGAGGAGAAAGTTGTAGAGAAAATGGCATAAACCTAGAAGAAAGTTGTAGGAGGCGAAGGTAGGAAAGAGGAACTGATTGGAGGGGAAGGAAGACAGAGTATGAAATGTAAGACAGGAAAGTATAAGGAAAGGATAGCAAGGTGTCAGACCATGACACAGATGGACAATGTTAAAGAAGAGGGTGTGAGAGAAAGAAGAAGGAAAATTTACTTACCTATAATGATAGTTTTATTTCCATGGGATCCTCCTCAAAAGTCATTAGCACTGAATAGAATAGCATGCCCATCCCACAAAAGAGAGGGGGGTCCCCGCAAGGAAAAAGTGTTATGTGCACCATACACCAAAAACATAACTTATTTTTACTTTTTCAGCTCTATAGACAATAATCAAAACTACTGAAGAAAGGTATTGTTGTTTATTTTTCAATACCCAGTGTCATACACTTAACAATACATTCATAATTCATTTCAGAAAGCCCCAAAGTCGGGGGAGGAGAGGGGAGGGGAGTGAAGGAGGGGGTGTGCTCATGGCAGGGTAAAGTCAAAAAGGAATAAACATAATTACAATGAACACAATCGTGAATGAAAACATATGAATCAAAACAAATTTGATACAATCGCCTGAAAAATTAGGGCATTCAATATAGAATTAATACACAGGAGACCTTCAACAGTCACACATGAAGCATTAGGGCTATTTAAAGGACTAGTGCCGGAGGTCTGTGTCGGAGAGAAGAGCCGTTGACGTTTCGACCCCTGGCCGTAGTCTAAGTTAGGTCCTTTAACGGGGTCTTCATCAGGACAGAAAGGGCGAGGTAGGGAGGGGCAATAATATCTGTAAAATTGAAACAATTGGTCAGATCACTGTTTATGAAGCCATCATTCATTTAAACAAAGTAACAGCAATTTACCATGGGCTTAGGGCCAAATGGGCCTCTAAGTGTGGAGGATATTAGAGTGAGAACAGCCGAAGGTCTTGTTCAAACTCAAGTGATATAAATTCACTAAAACACAGAGGGGAATGCTAACAAATTGTCACATACGGGTTGGACCTCAAGAGATTGAAAATATTAAAACACTCACTTAGTTTATCTACCAATCAGCCGATTGGTGAGGTTTCCTGTTGTCAACCCACACTGTTGTCAACCCACACGGGGGATTTAGGATACCAAGCAGTTTCCACGAACTGCAAGTGGAATGTTGAGATTAGTGATTGGTCTATAGGATTGGCATTGGTAAGTACCCCTTAGGACATGCAGACTTACTTAAAAGGAGAGGGGCGACCTTAGTCGTCACCGTAGATCTGTGTCTTGGAAGCTTGCTTCTTCTTCAAGCTTTCATTGCTACGTAACAGAAATTAATGCAAAATTGCAAAGGGCTACATGACTGTAAACCACGCTGTGAATACACACAAGCGGACAGTCATGCCCATTTACGTACCACTAATGATGATCTGTGACTCACACAATGTTGTCACCAGAATGGACTCGAGGGTCGGGATAACTCAGCCTTCCGAACAAATTCCGCAATGTGGACGCCTTTCGCCTATACGGAGAAATTCAGAAGTGTGTCCATTTAAAAGACCGGCTCGTGATTAAGACGCGTTAGTGGCGAGAGAGAATAAAAACCAAAACCAAACTTACACGCCGTGGCACTGGTCTATTAAAGTCCGTGCAGCATCACCACCTAACTCACTCGGTAATTCAACAGAGTCGGTGCTGGGGTCGTATTTGAAAAATATCGCGGGAAACTCGGTCCTGCGCAAATTAAAGGAAACGGGTTTCAGGATCAAGCGTAAACATGTACATAATGTTACATGTTCGGTTGTATACACCCGCTCGTTCGAAAAGGACGTTTAATACCTGTGGGAGCTAGCGCTTGCCACCGCCGTCTGTGCACATCCAGGGAAACTCCGCAAGTCTGCTGTGCGGAGTTTGGGGGTGGAGTCTACAGGTGAACGGCTCCTGGGACATAGAAGAGTTACTCATAAGGTTGCGCAATCGGGGATTTGTAGTTTTAGAGTTTTTAAACAAAAGTGAAACACATTCGAGTGGCGTATTATTCCTTAGATACACAAAATGATAAATTCAAAAATACTCGCGCACCTCTCCAACACGAGGGTGTAGGCGAGCGGAACCACACATGATATTTTTCAAAGCATTATGATGTTAACTCAAGCAGATCCGTGACATGAGGGTGATGGACAGGTTGTCTTGTGCATATGCAGACATTATCATTCTGTTGTTGGGGAAAAGCAAATTAATTTGTCATGTGACACTCAATGTTTTATAGTACTGACTCATGCACTTCTCAAACATGAGAGTGTAGATGAGTCTATTTCTACATATTTAGAAACAACTATATCCCACAATATTGCAACAAAATTTTTGAGACCGAATGCAACACTTATCGGCCATGTGACTCTATATGTCCATTAGTGGTTTAACCAAGTGCTGCTAACTGTGCCAAACTGCTATCCTGTTCGTTCAGACCATTTTTAATGAATCCAGAAGGGACATCCATTTGGATTCTCGTGTATTGAGAGCTACCTGAAGGTTACCTCCTCTGGTGCCCAAGGATACTTTTTCAACCACCCACCATTTAAGGTCAGGCACCAAATGACCCGCCTTCTGCCAATGATCTACTAGAGGGGCACCTAATACCTTACACCGCAGCCTACTACAGTGGGACGAAATACGGGCTTTGATCTTCTGTTGGGTTTGCCCCACGTATATGTGATCACATGGGCATTTTATAATGTAGATCACACTGCATGAATTACAGTTCGTGTGATGTCTCAATGTGTAAGTCCGTCTGCCATGAGTAAATGACTTAGTCTGAACAGTAGTGTCGCAAGCAGTACAATTTCCGCATCGAAAATGACCCATCAAGGGAGGTATATTCCATAATGTTGTTATTGTAGGGTGACTATCTGGTTCGAGGTAGGAATGAACCACCATGTCACGTATGCTTTTTGCCCTTTTGAACGAATGAAGCGGAAGATTTGTTTGTCTTATTTCATCTGCCACCAGATGCCAATTCTTATTGATGACCTGTTTCACCTCATTACTCCGTGTAGAGAAAGTTGTAACACAAATGATGAGTTCACATTCAGTTTGAGTGGAGGGTGCGAGATTCAGTAAACTTTCTCGTGGATTGTACCAAGCTCTCTTTCTGGCACGTCTGACCATTCGTGTGGGGTACCCACGTGCAACGAGACGATCATTGAGGATTTCTGATTCTTTGATATAATTCGCTCTAGTGGAGCAATTTCTCCTGATCCTCAGGAATTGCCCCACAGGTAAGTTGTCTTTTAAACCTCTTGGGTGGTGACTCCCATACTGCAGTAGGGAGTTACGCTCTGTGGGTTTTCTAAAGAGCGTCGTCAGGAGATGATCCTTATCCACATAAATGGAAATGTCTAAAAAAGGAATAGACTCGTTACTGGATTCCATTGTAAATTGGATGTTCGGGTTTCTAGAGTTCAGCCAGTCATGGAATGTGACTAATTGTTGTTTACTGCCTTTCCAGATACAGAGAACATCATCGATGTATCGGACCCAGACGGTCAGGTTGGTATGAAAAGGATTACTGATTGGGAAGATGTGCTGGGTTTCAAAGCGGTCCATATCGATGATGGCCAAGTTAGGGGCAAAAGTAGCCCCCATCGCTACCCCCTTTGTCTGAACAAAAAACTCCTTTTGGAAGATAAAAAAATTTTGTTTCATCGAAATGCTCAACAGCTCAATGATGAAATACGTAGGAACTTGTACAGGAGCAGGTCTTTGGTCTAGTACCTCCTGTATAACATCCAAGGCTTCCTGCTGGGGGATGCTGGTGTAAAGCGATACTATATCGCAAGTCACTAAAAGTTCCCTTTGTGGATCAAATGGTCTTTCATCTATCAAGTTAATCGTTTGGGTAGTGTCTCGAAGGTAGGCCCGGGTATTCAATGCGATAGGCTTAAGGAAGAAATCAATATATTTACAAAGTGGCTCTAACATAGAACCACATCCCGATACTATCGGGCGGCCAGGTGGAGCATCCAGGTTCTTGTGAACCTTTGGTTTGATTTCTTCCTTAAGCCTATCGCATTGAATACCCGGGCCTACCTTCGCTTTACACCAGCATCCCCCAGCAGGAAGCCTTGGATGTTATACAGGAGGTACTAGACCAAAGACCTGCTCCAGTACAAGTTCCTACGTATTTCATCATTGAGCTGTTGAGCATTTCGATGAAACAAAATTTTTTTATCTTCCAAAAGGAGTTTTTTGTTCAGACAAAGGGGGTAGCGATGGGGGCTACTTTTGCCCCTAACTTGGCCATCATCTATATGGACCACTTTGAAACCCAGCACATCTTCCCAATCAGTAATCCTTTTCATACCAACCTGACCGTCTGGGTCCGATACATCGATGATGTTCTCTGTATCTGGAAAGGCAGTAAACAACAATTAGTCACATTCCATGACTGGCTGAACTCTAGAAACCCGAACATCCAATTTACAATGGAATCCAGTAACGAGTCTATTCCTTTTTTAGACATTTCCATTTATGTGGATAAGGATCATCTCCAGACGACGCTCTTTAGAAAACCCACAGAGCGTAACTCCCTACTGCAGTATGGGAGTCACCACCCAAGAGGTTTAAAAGACAACTTACCTGTGGGGCAATTCCTGAGGATCAGGAGAAATTGCTCCACTAGAGCGAATTATATCAAAGAATCAGAAATCCTCAATGATCGTCTCATTGCACGTGGGTACCCCACACGAATGGTCAGACGTGCCAGAAAGAGAGCTTGGTACAATCCACAAGAAAGTTTACTGAATCCCGCACCCTCCACCCAAACTGAATGTGAACGCATCATTTGTGTTACAACTTTCTCTACACGGAGTAATGAGGTGAAACAGGTCATCAATAAGAATTGGCATCTGGTGGCAGATGAAATAAGACAAACAAATCTTCTGCTTCATTCGTTCAAAAGGGCAAAAAGCATACGTGACATGGTGGTTCATTCCTACCTCGAACCAGATAGTCACCCTACAATAACAACATTATGGAATATACCTCCCTTGATGGGTCATTTTCGATGCGGAAATTGTACTGCTTGCGACACTACTGTTCAGACCAAGTCATTTACTCATGGCGGACGGACTTACACATTGAGACATCACACGAACTGTAATTCATGCAGTGTGATCTACATTATAAAATGCCCATGTGATCACATATACGTGGGGCAATCCCAACAGAAGATCAAAGCCCGTATTTCGTCCCACTGTAGTAGGCTGCGGTGTAAGGTATTAGGTGCCCCTCTAGTAGATCATTGGCAGAAGGCGGGTCATTTGGTGCCTGACCTTAAATGGTGGGTGGTTGAAAAAGTATCCTTGGGCACCAGAGGAGGTAACCTTCAGGTAGCTCTCAATACACGAGAATCCAAATGGATGTCCCTTCTGGATTCCATAAAAAATGGTCTGAACGAACAGGATAGCAGTTTGGCACAGTTAGCAGCACTTGGTTAAACCACTAATGGACATATAGAGTCACATGGCCGATAAGTGTTGCATTTAGTCTCAAAAATTTTGTTGCAATATTGTGGGATATAGTTGTTTCTAAATATGTAGAAATAGACTCATCTACACTCTCATGTTTGAGAAGTGCATGAGTCAGTACTATAAAACATTGAGTGTCACATGACAAATTAATTTGCTTTTCCCCAACAACAGAATGATAATGTCTGCATATGCACAAGACTACCTGCCCATCACCCTCATGTCACGGATCTGCTTGAGTTAACATCATAATGCTTTGAAAAATATCATGTGTGGTTCCGCTCGCCTACACCCTCGTGTTGGAGAGGTGCGCGAGTATTTTTGAATTTATCATTTTGTGTATCTAAGGAATAATACGCCACTCGAATGTGTTTCACTTTTGTTTAAAAACTCTAAAACTACAAATCCCCGATTGCGCAACCTTATGAGTAACTCTTCTATGTCCCAGGAGCCGTTCACCTGTAGACTCCACCCCCAAACTCCGCACAGCGGACTTGCGGAGTTTCCCTGGATGTGCACAGACGGCGGTGGCAAGCGCTAGCTCCCACAGGTATTAAACGTCCTTTTCGAACGAGCGGGTGTATACAACCGAACATGTAACATTATGTACATGTTTACGCTTGATCCTGAAACCCGTTTCCTTTAATTTCCGCAGGACCGAGTTTCCCGCGATATTTTTCAAATACGACCCCAGCACCGACTCTGTTGAATTACCGAGTGAGTTAGGTGGTGATGCTGCACGGACTTTAATAGACCAGTGCCACGGCGTGTAAGTTTGGTTTTGGTTTTTATTCTCTCTCGCCACTAACGCGTCTTAATCACGAGCCGGTCTTTTAAATGGACACACTTCTGAATTTCTCCGTATAGGCGAAAGGCGTCCACATTGCCGAATTTGTTCGGAAGGCTGAGTTATCCCGACCCTCGAGTCCATTCTGGTGACAACATTGTGTGAGTCACAGATCATCATTAGTGGTACGTAAATGGGCATGACTGTCCGCTTGTGTGTATTCACAGCGTGGTTTACAGTCATGTAGCCCTTTGCAATTTTGCATTAATTTCTGTTCCGTAGCAATGAAAGCTTGAAGAAGAAGCAAGCTTCCAAGACACAGATCTACGGTGACGACTAAGGTCGCCCCTCTCCTTTTAAGTAAGTCTGCATGTCCTAAGGGGTACTTACCAATGCCAATCCTATAGACCAATCACTAATCTCAACATTCCACTTGCAGTTCGTGGAAACTGCTTGGTATCCTAAATCCCCCGTGTGGGTTGACAACAGTGTGGGTTGACAACAGGAAACCTCACCAATCGGCTGATTGGTAGATAAACTAAGTGAGTGTTTTAATATTTTCAATCTCTTGAGGTCCAACCCGTATGTGACAATTTGTTAGCATTCCCCTCTGTGTTTTAGTGAATTTATATCACTTGAGTTTGAACAAGACCTTCGGCTGTTCTCACTCTAATATCCTCCACACTTAGAGGCCCATTTGGCCCTAAGCCCATGGTAAATTGCTGTTACTTTGTTTGAATGAATGATGGCTTCATTATCAGTGATCTGATCAATTGTTTCAATTTTACAGATATTATTGCCCCTCCCTACCTCGCCCTTTCTGTCCTGATGAAGACCCCGTTAAAGGACCTAACTTAGCCTACGGCCAGGGGTCGAAACGTCGACGGCTCTTCTCTCCGACACAGACCTCCGGCACTAGTCCTTTAAATAGCGCTAATGCTTCATGTGTGACCGTTGAAGGTCTCCTGTGTATTAATTCTATATTGAATGCCCTAATTTTTCAGGCGATTGTATCAAATTTGTTTTGATTCATATGTTATCATTCACGATTGTGTTCATTGTAATTATGTTTATTCCTTTTCGACTTTACCCTGCCATGAGCACACCCCCTCCTTCACTCCCCTCCCCTCTCCTCCCCCGACTTTGGGGCTTTCTGAAATGAATTATGAATGTATTGTTAAGTGTATGACACTGGGTATTGAAAAATAAACAACAATACCTTTCTTCAGTAGTTTTGATTATTGTCTATAGAGCTGAAAAAGTAAAAATAAGTTCTGTTTTTGGTGTATGGTGCACATAACACTTCTTCCTTGCGGGGACCCCCCTCTCTACACATACCATATAGCGCCCAGGTCCCCGCGACTGCATGGGTTCAACCCCCGTTTGTGTAACGCATCCCACAAAAGAGGCGGATAAGAAAGTAAACCGCTTCAACCATCACTGAAAGAAATTTCTCTGGGCACTTGCCCTGAACTGGCTTCTGCCCTGCAATCCAAATCTGTTGTTATAAGTCTCTAGTAAATAGTACTACATGTAACCAGGGCCTGTCAATGAAATGCTACAATAGGGCTGCAGCACTCAATGTGTCACACACTAAGGTAGCACTATAAAACATGTCTCAGGCATACCATGGGAGCCTATAGTGCAGTTCTAAACTTTCATTTCGACCTGGCAAAATGAACTTTTTTTCAAGCATAAATCTTCTTTTAATACATAAAAGTCACCCCGCACGTGGGTCCTAAAGGCTCATAGGGCAGAGTTCATGCTAGTTAAACAGTAGGACATGTGTACTTCAGTTTTTACATGTCCTGGCAATGAAAAATGCCTAAAGTCGTTCTACACTGTGGCAAGGCTATCTCTCCCGTAGACTAACATTGGGTTACCTTATTACACTTCAGTGATAATTTCCGTTCTGGACCTGACAGAGAAATGTTTCTTACACTCATTCCAATTGTAATTTTAAATCATCTTTAATTTTACATTCTGATTTTAAGTTACAATTCTGAAAACGTCACTTTTAGAAATTCTACAAAAATGTGATGGTAAGTATGCTTGAATTATTCCAAGCCATTGGTAATTACTCTGACCCCATTCAGGTCCATCACTATTTTGCACACCATGCCAAGTCAGTCTTGACCCTGCTCTAATGGGGATAGTCCAGCACGATCTTAAAGTGTAGGTCCTCCCTAGACCGGAACACAAGCAAGCTAGGACCAGAGCACAAGCAACCTAGGACTGGCATCCGTGCAACTGCCCAGTACCAGCTGTATATACATTAGCACTTCTGCTGGCCTCTGCTGCCCCCGATTCTGGACCCTTGGCCATCATCAGAAAGTGCTCCTCCTGAACCCCTGGTGAAAATCAATAAGTTTGTGGCCCCTGGCAAGGATGAAGCGGACTCTTTGCACCAAACGACATTCATCCGCCAATCTCCAGCTATGACTGTTCTTTACGTCAGTCACCACAGTCCACATTATTATTATTAATTTTAATTTATGAGGCACAACAGCTACCCAAGAAGGGTTTTTTGGCTTTTAATGGACCACCAATGCGAATTTCCAGAAACGACTAACTTCTTGCGGTACTACAGCGACTGTCCGAGACGTCTGATCTGCTTCTCGTGCGGACAACGGCATCGCCACGGCCTCCGCCAAAGAAAACCTCCACCTACAGCCCTTCACTTGCACTGAAGAAGGTAAACTCTTCAGTAGGACAAACCTGGATTCTGGTTTCGATCCACGCTCCAATGGTGGTCGGCATCATCTGTGACTGTATGCGACCAAATAGCCGCAAGTGGTGTTGTGGGCTTTTTGGTGCCATTTTCACCTGAAACTTAATTCAGAACTCACGGTTCTACTTATTAGTTTGTCATTTTAGTATCATTTTATTTATTAAAATGTACTCTAGTTTTCTAAATTGATAGATAGATACCAGTTCCTTTTCAGTGAATAGGCATTTCCTCAGTGGCGGCTCCTCTATAGGGGCGTTGGGGCGCCGCCCCCATGCTTTCTCGCAGTGCGAGAAGGCAGAAACATAAATGGTAATAACTACCATTTGTTTTTCCCTTCTCCCACTCTCCCTGTTCTTTATACATGAAGAAAATGACCCGGGTGGGGCGTGGCCTCACCAATCACAACGCTGCGGTGGAGGGGAGGGAGGCTGCCTGCTGCTTTCCTGATGATGAACACTGCAGGAATTCAAAACTCAGGACGGAGGGAGCCGGGAGTCTCGAGACTTAAAATGCAGGACTGTAAGTTTTACTTTTATTTTATATATTTTTTTCACTTAAACCCCACCCGCCTCCCCCCCATCCCCTCCGCGGCCCGACGACCCCATTTTCACCCCACCCGCCAGTAATGCTGGCCGCGACTGCTCCTTGCAATCTCCCCCTCCCTGGCTTATATATTTTCTCAATCTGTCCCTCTATCATGCATTTGATTTCGATTTCCTTGGTCTCTCATTGGGTGCCAATATGTGTTCTGTATTTTCTTAATCATAGGGCCATGTGTGTCAAGGGGGTGGAAAGTTCTGATGATGAACTGTCCTGGTTGGTATGACTCTAGCACAGGTGCACTACCTTGTTAGGGGCTACTCTGACAAAGAGGTGCTAGACAGCACTGGCTATTAAAACCACGAGCACCAAGAGATTATCTTGTATCTTTCCGCAAATATATTTCCAGACAGGGGGGATATTCATAGATGTAAGTGGGTGTAGACTAGGGGTGTGACTGAAGGAAACAAGCAGTATAATAGGCAAAACATCTGCAGAGTGTCACACTTAGAACTTGGATTCGCTCTGTCGAAGTTACCAGTGCATCATTATCTGTTCATAGAGCAGATGTCTAGTACTTCCATAAATATGATAGGGGGTTATGAAGGACCACCAGAAGGAAAAGGCAAAAGGGGCATCATACCCCAGCCACAGGGAAACCTGGGAATCGCCATCCTTTATTGAGATCTATTTCTAGGTTTTAGGTTGGGTTGCAAAGAGTCAGCTGCATTGACTGCTGCTGCGGCTGCGTAGAGCCGGCTGCTGGCCCTCCACATCCCCGGGGCTATCTGAACCAGTCCCGGAGTATCCGGCAACCTACGCGGCTGAACACTATGTTAGACACCCGCTGCAGTTTCCTTCACCTGCGGCGATGGGCGAGGCCAGCCTAATCTGCTGCCCGCAGCTCTAGAGTTCCTCGATGACCCAGCTATCGGGCCAGAAGACTTGTGGACTGAAGTACTACCCGAGGGGTGGGGCCTGGTTCCCAGGTGCTGTTGTGGCCGGTGCTGCCTTTCCTTTTCCCTGGCTGGCCCTTGATAAGGCCTATGAGCTCAGTGCCCCAGGGTGCTGCCTCCCAATGGGACTGTATCTGTCGAGCGTAATCATTGCCCTGCTGACACGATGGTATGTGACTTCACTTATCTAAATTGCTACTACTCTTGATTTGCGGGGCCTTGTGTGGCTTATACATTTAAGCTCTGATGTCGCAGATGGGCCTGCGGGGGCACACCTAGGGCTACTACAAGTCTTAAATGCCGGTCTCCCCCTCACGCCCCCTATAATACTTCGAGGGGCCTGTGAGATCTGATTGTAAAAGGGCAGTGCACATGGCGAGCCAGAAGGAGTTACTGAAGTAAGTGCTTTATTTTGAAACAAATACTTGGCATATTGTTATGTTAGCATAGCATGGAGCACTTCTGTTAGTCGTCAACGCTGGCCTGGTGGCAACGGAAGGCTATTGAGTTTGGGATCAAGCGGGGGTGGGTGGGGAGGTAGAGTATGGAGGGCTTTCACCTTTTGGAGCTAATGACCAAAATTCGCAAAATATTGTTTATTGTTTCCGACAGAATTTCAATGGAGGTAGTGGAATCGTAACGAGGTGTGAATGAAGAATGTGCTTTAGACACGTCCAGGATTTCTCACGGTTTACTATACACATGTTGACATGGATGCTAACCTGTAGATCTGTTTGTGTCCTTTAGGTCTTCAAACGCCAGTGTACACCTCAAAGTACTACGTAAGCTTTCTTTTTGTTTTGTTTAAAATAACATCCACCTCGTTTTTCCAAAAGCATGGGTCGACACTGGTTGCTTATTTCACTCTTTAGTTTTAGTCTGCCTCTGTCAGGGAGAGGAGACTCTTCCTGTAACTGCAGGATGTGCAGCATTTCCCAATAGGTTGATTGTGATACATCCATTGTCAACTGCATAGCTTGGCCCCACAAACTCTCTATGGGTCACTTGAGCTCACTCGCTATGTCAAACTCGCAAACAAAGTGTACGTCTTACCACTTTTAAAACTCACCAGCCACCACTGCATCTCCTCCATCGCATTAGTCTATTGCACGAGGTTTACTTCAATTTGAAACAACTCCTGATGATGGGAGAAGTTTTTCTTGGTGGTATAGAGGGAGATGGGGAGTTAAATTGAAGATGATATTCATTCTGAACAACATTCAAGACCCACCTGTCTGTTATTATCAACAGCCATTCTTGGAGAAGATTGAGTATGCTTCCCTCATGCCTCACTGGAGTTTCTTATGGAGATGAGAGAAGGAGGAAGGCATGGTTTGGCTGGGGCCTACCCTTTGAAAGCAGATGGTTGATGGACTTTCCCTTCTTCTGAGGGCTTACCATGTTGGTAAGAATGTCTCTGATGGTGCTATTGGTGTGATCGCTGAGAGACTTGCACCTTCTGAGGAGAGAAGCAACTAACATATGGTCTGTGTTTTTTTATACTCTTTCCTGTTTTCAAGACCAACTTCTTTTCAAGTCTCTATTTCAGCTTCCAAGCAATTTATGAAACCTCTGCATGTAATCAGAGAAGGCAAAGAAGGGAGTTTCCTGAGAATGGTAAATTCAGGCTATGCTGTTGAGATTCAGGTTTCAGTGCAGTTGGCCTCAAACACACCTCCGACAGATGTGGCAGTATCCATGCGCAGCGAGATCTGATGGGTCTGCCAATGCACCAATTATTTGATTGGAGGCAAGCATGCCCTCATTATGGATTTCTTGAAAATCCTGCCTGTCTTCTTTCTTTCAGTAATCTCTCATTGAATTTGTGGAGAGAGTCCCAGAAAGATCTGTTACATTTCCCTGAAAGCCCAGAGGTGTTGCCGAAGTCCCACACACCCTACTGAATCCATTCTCTTGCTTGCTTTGTCCGATGGAACAGACTGAGGAGCGAGTGCAGGAGATTTCTCTGCAGCAATTTCTGAGTCCAGAAGGTGGTCCATTCTGAGAAGGAGATTGCCTTGATCAGGAGGGTTATACTTCTTTAAACATATGAATGGTTCAGACTTTGAGCAGGAGTTAAGAATAACTGCATAGAGGCTCAATCAAGTATTTCCCGATTAACTAAACTGGGTGAACTTAAGCAAATATTTTATTTCACCAATCCTCCTTTCTTTTTATTATCATATAGGAAAGCACCTTCAAATAATGGAGTTCATAAAGCATTGTGTTTGGTTTGATAGAATACAATATTGCTAGAAGAATCTGCGCTGCATACATGGTGCACAAAGCAACTGTCTACAGGTTCACCAATGGCACAGTCGCCAGGATGGGGGCAGGAAAGCGTCCAAGTTCATGTCTAAAAACAATCCCTTTTAATAAATAGTAAAGTGACATAAAGGTTTCTCATTTAAAGAAAAATACTTTTTTTCTTTTTTATAAAGAGACGTTATCATATTGTACTTGATGTTTGTTGCATGATTAACACCAACCACTTTCTTGGCTCTGCTATCACCTGGGCTCTTAGAGCCAAGCAAAACCTTAGGGCTTTGCTCTCACTGTTTATTTGTTGGCTCACCTACCTCTAAAAATGGAAGTACAGTTCAAGCTCTGAAATGGCGAGGAGCATTTAGCGTCCTGTTCTAAAAATGATACATTTGCTGACAGAAGACTCACAAACATAATAAGTAAAAAAGAAGACATGAAAATAAAAGAAGAGACACTGAGGCAGGCAACACCTAATTGTCAACAACCTTGCACTCCTTGACAGACCAACCTTTAAAATATTTTCACTATGTGACCGGAATGGCCAAGGTCTGTAAAGTGAGCAGAGGTTTAATCCCACCAACTATCGAGAGGGTTGGCCAACAAGACGGTGGGACCAAGGGACCTGTGCTGGCAGAGCAGAGCTCCAGCAAAAAAAGTAACAAAATGGCTTCTGGTGTGATCTCCCCTGTCCAGGGGAGGTTTCAAACTCACCAATGGATGTCAGATGTGCATAGCCTGCACACAAGATTGATACCCATTCTGTGCAGAGGTATTCAGTTCAATATGTGATTACTGTGTATTAGCGACTCTTCGCCCAGAGACCGTGTGAAAACAGCCAAAATAAGCGACACTCGGTGGCACTGTTTGAGATGGTTGGCTTGCATCGATAATACAATCGGACACCTCAATCTTTACCAGCTCCTCTATTACAGCCAGGCTTCATGCAGCGCCAAGGTGGTCATGTGAACACAACAGAAGATGGTGTGGGGTGGCCTGATTCTGGATTGCCTGGAAAATGGGCAGCAGCCTTAGTACATATGCCAAAGTTATGCAGAATGAGTACAGAGAGTATGTTGCAGTGAAGAGTTACCAACCTACCGACATACAGGATGTTAGACACCAACCTTCTATAGATGTGGAAACGTTTCAAGCCTTACGTCAGTGTAGAAACAAAATCTTTATTTTTTAATCTAAAAAAAGATTTCCAATAATATAACAAAACACACACGAAATAAGCAGTAGCCAGCAGTAATTGGTTTAGGGACAATACAAAAACTCAGAGTGGAAAGTAGATCTGATGAAAAAAGATGCGTCTTGTACATTGCACTACAAAGATCACATACCAGTCTGACGATGATTCACAAACATATTTGAAGTGCATAAGTAGAAATACAGATGACTGAGGAGTTTGTTCGAGAGTACAAGTGGCGCAAATGTATCTCCTAAAAAAGGTTTTTAATTGCAAAACACTGTAAAATGTTTCCAGAACAATTTGGAAATTACGTTTCCGATAGAAAATTAGATTTTAAATTCCAAGTACAATGGAAACACTTTTCCAAGTTAATTACTATGTGTTTTTCAATTTGAGGGAGGCAACCGTGACAATTTTTAAGTCTGTTAACATCATTAATTCTAGAACCAATTCTTATCTTTGTATAAATCCCTTGCCTAGGTGCTAGTTTTGAATACCCTGTTTTCATAGATTGCTCCAGACAGCCAGACCACTCAATGTCAAAGGTGATGGACAATCACTATCTGCTCCTTGATCTTCCTTGATGACTCACTTTGCCGGCAGTGAAGGAAAGCTCAACACAGTGCAGAACAAGAATAAGTATATTTAATGGGTTAACATATGTACAAGGGAGCAGCAAAAGGAAGAACAGTATGGTCAGGATGAGACGACTAAATGTGGTCCGTTTTCAGGCAATACGTTCCATCACTTGGTTCTGCATTCTAGAAGTCTGGGATTATTCAGATGCTATACGTCAAATTACAAAATGATACATTAACAGATGAGTTACATTAGTGGGATTACTCATTAAGCAAATAAAGTCAAGTAGATATTTAGGTTTGAATGTATTCCACTTTGAAGAAGGGCTGATGTAGCAAATAGGATCCAATGATTTAGTCCACCAGGCTTTTTTTAAATTAACTACCCGATTTATGGACTTTTACTATGAGTGAGTCTGGGTTTCAAGGTATATTCACAGTAAATGGACTGAGCGTGTTAACCACCAGTGTCTGCCTTTGAAGATAAAGCCCCTGCTGGGCAGGTAAGGTAAAAGGTTCTGGGCTGGTTACATGTGAGCACACACATGACAGCTGTATGTGTGTCTACTATTCTGAGCAGCCTGGTATCTCAGGGCCCCAAAAATCATAAAAATGTACTCGACCTGCAGGTCTACTAACTTTAATAATCTACCCAATCTAACTGTAATGTACTTGACCTGTGAACTCGTCTCAAATTGTGTGATTCTAGGAAAATATTTTGGCTTATGGACCGCCTTTTTCTTTATGGTCACATAAGAGAGCACATTCAAATATGCAAGTTCACTATTTCTGCTGTACACAAACTCTTTATTTACATGTATATCAAGAATCGAGCCCATATCTAGGGTACACATGATTCCTGGCTTGCCTCTTAGTTCACTAATTGTATCTGGGCAGGAGCAATAATAATTCCCAGTTCATGTTTTAAAAACTCACTTTTCATAACTATATTACCAAAGCTTGATGTGGTAGGGCAATGTAATTTACAGATAGCATATTTTCCATTGAGATGGCCACAAAACCTTCCCACTAAAATGTAGTTTTACTGATAATAGCGCATAAATAGTTTTTGGAAATTAGGTTTCAGCAAACATATATTTAAAATGTGCACATCATGAAGTAAAGTATTCAAATTTCTTTTGCTCCTATACAAATATTCTTTCAACATAGAATTACAAAAATGGGTCTTCATATAGTTAAATATATTTGAAATGTTTGAACATTTCTTAGCTATTTCTGTGTTGTGTTAGAAAAAAGCCTGACCTCTTACAGCCTTTCATTTAACCTGCTTTACACAGTTCAGTTGTCACACAGTTCACATACAACATCCTCTAACTTAAGGTCACAGAAAGAAAAATAAATGTAATGAAATAAGCTGACTTTTGACCTTTGTCACTGAAAGCCAGCAAATGTGACAAGATCTGAGGTCTGTGGTGTTTGCTCTATGTAGACATTAAAGGCAAAATCTGCCCTAAAGTACAGTTTCTCTCCACTTGGGCCGACAAATTACAGCAAGGTGTTAATCTGGGATAAAACCTGCATGCAGAGTTTGAATTTGTGTCCTCAATTACCCAAATACACATGTTATGGGACTTCAATATTTGCTATATTTCCCTGGCGCAGCTCAGAATCACATTCCAGGCCTTTGACCCCACCCCAAAAAAGCCAAATGAATTACTCTGCTGCTCAGCATAGAGATTAAATGCCTCCTCATACACAGGGCAATTAACAGTGCTTGACCTAGTTGTTGGAAACGTAACTTGCATCTGATAATTTACATATAACACTGCACCTGAGCTGGGACAACCCAGGCACCCTGAAACGAAGCAGGAAGCTCAGACTTCTGGAACCAATACAGGAGGGGCTCACCTTTGAAGTCTTAGTGGGAAGAGTTCAGGCAGTTGCATAAGCTAGGGACTGAGCTGAGGCTCTCAACAGAGCTCTTACCAGGGACAACTTGAAGTCGCCATTTGGACAGTCCCAAAATGCTGTGCCCGAGGGTTGGGGAAGGGGTGGAGAGATGTGGCATCATAGGATTGGTCACTTACCACCCAGACGAAAAAATGCCTGCACAAGGAACAAAGAGAACAGAAGACCCTGCACCTGGGACCGACAATGGCTTAAGGATGTCCAGCTGTACAGAGAAGCCACCTGGTGCCCTTCAGAAGTAACACTTTTATCTTGTTTCCTTTCAGCCTATATAGTTTACAATTTGTATTTCTAGGTCATCCATTTTGTTTAAATGCTTAGACCAGCTCGAACATAGTGCAATACTGTTGTGTGCAAACTGTATGATTTTCCCCGAAATGTTCTGCATATTAAGTTCCTTAGAAATGACTCATACATTCATGAAAATTCAGGTGTTAGTCTTGCCCCTCTATTTGTTTTAATAGACTTAATACTGCGTGAGGCCATCTATTTTAGATTTGTATGCTTTGTACATTCTGGTATGTGTTCAGGAAAACATTTCACTCTCACAATAACTTGTTTGCTTATCGTAAACTGATATAGTTTTGTTTTCTTAGAAAAATTCGAATAATGCGCAGACAGCCTGCTCCAGATGAAGGTTGCATCGGACATTTTCCTTTAAACGGTTTTGCATTTTGCACGCCATGTCTGGTTTCGAAAGGAGGTATATCCTTAAATGTATTAACATGACATAACGTCTGTATATAAGCCTGTGTGAAGCATGAACTATTAGAGTGCACTTTGCAACTGGGCGATCGGTGTCTCTCAGCTCGAGCTTAATAATTATCCAAAACTGTACCGTTGAACCTGCGTATGTTTCTATTCTTTGGGAAATTATTCTTGTACAAACTTGGAGGCACTGCTGATATTTCATCATACCTAGTCCAGACGGAGAGTAAGAAGCCATGGTCAAGGGGTCGGAGGTTCTCCTTCCAAGGACCTGAAGTTTACACCTCCGGATGAAATTGCGTTTCTGGAAATCAAAACTGATTGAGGGACCTACACAAGACTGGTGTGACTGAAATCCGAAACAATATCAAGTTGCACTTGTTGAGAACAAGTAAGCAAATTAATGTATATGTCGACAAATAATGATGTTGTTGAAGGCTTATATATGTGATGAAGACCCTATTATGATAAATACCCTATTATGGTAAAAGGTGTTTACTCTAGTTATACTTTTTCATTGCTTAAAAGTTTAAGAGGGTAATTCATGTACTAAACACTAAAAACCTGATCAGGTCCAGGCAGAATCTCGTAAAGATTCAGTGGTATTGGAAATAATGACAAAAAGGTCTAGAAATAGGATTATATTTGCACAAATGGAATAGATTCATCAGAAATAATGCATATCTACAATTCCCGGGAGATGGACTTCTGATTTTGACAAATCGGGTTAAGTTAGGAAAATGCTGCCAGAAAAAGGTCGAAAGAAATTGAGAATTGTACAATTTGAAATTTTGAACAAATGGGATGAGTATGCCGCAGAGCAAGTCGCGAAAGCAACAGTGTCCAAAAGGACTAACAAATGTATGGAAGAATTAGCGTGGGAACAAAGAAGGATAGAAGTTTCGGAAAGAAAATGGGGACATACATCCCTCCAAATTATGAAGAAAATGTTCATCAGACATTGATGCTGTAAAATGGACGGAATTAACTGCCAGGTACAAATGTAATAACGATACATGCAATTTCCTTGACAAATTCTTGCACTAGCAGGGAAAATTTTGAAATTCTTACAAACAGTACTGCCTCTTAAAACTATGTATTGGGCTAAGGTACTGAGTGCCAAACAAGATAAAACAGAGTCAGTGCCTAGATTACAGAAACTATTTGTTGCCTACAGCAGGTTGGATGTCTCAGCTGATGGCACAGTTCAAGCTTTCGTAAACTGCTTTGTGAAAGAATTACGGGACCATATTAAAACTGCCATAAAACACTCTCCACCATACTGGACAGTAAAACATTTAACGTAGATTCTAGTGTGTTTACTATGTAGAAAAACTAGACAAAGAGGTATAAAAGTGAGACAAAAGTACAATGAATATAAGGGATTTATGTTAATGCAACAATTGCAGCGCAGTCGGGGACAAAAAAAGAGGCAGTCAAGGGGGGGTGGAGGAAGAGGAACTCTGCACCACCTTGACTCTATCAAGGTACAGGTACCTGCCACAATCGTGGGGATCCAAATCATTGGGTATGAGATTTTCCAAACTACAGAATAATAGGGGACAATCTGTTCCAAGGGGAAGAGGTTGTGGTCCACCTTTGGATGCTACCCGAACAGAAACCTCTATTGCAGCACGAAAGGTCAACCATTTTGATAACGAGAATTGAACTGAAGGTCCTCAAATAGTTACCATGACTCAGAAAGACATCAACTACACCTAGGATTATGTGACATAGGGGTGCCCAAGAGAGGGAGGGAAGCAAGTGGATATCCCTGTAGATTCGCGGGACCCTTTGTGGAAGCTGAAATTAAAGGAATGGAAAATTACTATTGGAAACAGGGGCCACTAGTTCTTCTATCTCAAAAATGCTATCCCACCTGTACCGATCTCAGGATGCGCTAACATTTCAGTGGGATTTTCTAAAATTCTTGTTTCTAGTCCTATCAGCAAACCATTAACCTATACATTGGGACCCATTACCAATGCCCACTTTTTTGTGATAACTAACAAATGTTCCCTCAACTCGTTAGGTATGGATCTATTGACCAAATTGCATGCGTCTGTTAAATGTACTTCGGATGGTGTGCACTTAGAATGCGGGCAGGACTGCCCTTTGTCAACTATATCTGAAATGACTAGTCTCTATACAGATAGAGATATTCTATCTACCCTGCCCCAAGTCCTACAAGAGTGAGTTAATAGTGTAGTATGGGCGGTGGGAAAAAAAGGACTTGGGTGGACTGTCCATTGCCCCTGCTCAAATTGTGGTTAAAAAAAAAATGTGCCTCTATCACGCATACCTCAGTACAAAATGTCATGAGAGGGAGAGTTAGAACTGCAGAAAGTAATAGCAGATTTATTGAGGGACAGGGTCATTAGAGAAATAGAACGGAGTCCATGCAATAGTTCAACTCTACCCATATTGAAAAAGAGTAGTGACCCTAACAAGCCAGACACTTGTAGGCTAGTAGTCCACCTTGGACAGATTAAGATTGTTGAGCCCGTTTCCCTGTGGCCCCTAATATAACAATAATACATTCAACTGTACCCTCACAACAACTTACTTTTCAGTTACAGACTTGAAAAATGCCCTTTTCTCTATTGCACAGCATGAGGATTCACAGTATTTATTTTCATTTCAAGTGCATTCTTATTGTTTTCAAAGACTCCAACAGGGATTTACTGAAACTCCTTTTATATATTTCCAAGCCCTTAAGACACAAGATAGTTTCATTCCACATCCAAACCCCACCATGATTTAATATAGAGATGCCATTTTGTTGTGTAGTACTGATGAATGGACATGTATTGATGACACATGAAACTTGTTGAATTTCCTGCCGGTTCACTGACATAAGGTTTCAACAACCAAGTCACAATTTGTTCAACAGGTGGTTGACTATTTAGAACACCTTCGGTCAAAGAGCGCAAGGAGGATTGACCCAGAAAGAATACGCACTATTTTGCAGATTCTACCACCTACCACACCACAACAAGTTAAAGTCTAGTGATGGCTGGGTATTGTAGGTAGTAGATACACAATTTCACTTTCATCTAAACCCTTACAAGCCCCTATGTGCATATATGTTGCAGACCCTGTACCATGGGACCAAGAATACCATGACACTTTTCTTGCTATCCGCCAAGCAATTATGTGATGCCCTTGCATTGGGCATGGCAGTTTATGAGAAAGATGTTCATTTGTTTATACAGGAGATGGATGGTTGTGCTCTAGCGGTTCTGACCCAACAATAGGGAAATTATGAAAACAACCCTGTATCCTATTATATAGCCACATTAGACTCAGTAGCCAAACGGTTACCCTTGTGCCTCAGTAGAACGGCAGCAGCTGCAGTATTGTTGCAACAAGCAGAGACATTGAGACTAGGAGTAAATCAATGTCATGTTTATGTTCACCATTCAGCTGAATTGTTATTAAACAAAACATGTACAAAGCATCTAACAAATGCTAGACATTTACGTTACTTAACTAAGACTGCTAGCACTTCATATTGTTTAAATCCAGCCACACTACTTTCTACCCCATGCCAGGACGTAGAGCATATTAGTTAGTGAAGAAAACACAAAGGGCAGGATAGACCTTCTGGACATTCCTATGGCTGATAGAGATGGTGATCTATGGGAGGATGGAACATGATATAAATTATCAAATGGGGGCAGTAATGCTGCATATGCTATCACCACCTTACAAATGTTGTTGTAACATATAAAATACCAGAAAAACCAGCCCAGGTAGCAGAAATAATAGCCCTAACTAGGGCATGTGGACTGACGGAAGGATTAAATGTAAATACCTACACAGATAGTCAATATGCTTTTGGAGCTGCCCATAATTCCAGTAGATTGCTGGAAGGAATATAGTTTTCTTACATCCCAGGAACAGAAAATACTTCATGGTACAGTAATTGTCAAACTGTTGAATGGACCGTCATTACCAAGAAAGTTGTTGATTATAAAATGTAGAGCACATAAGAGATTTCTAAACGCCGTCTCCTCGTCGTGCTTCAACATCCTGTGCATGCTACGTAAGATCTGCCGGTGGATCCCCACCGAGACCAGGAAGACGGTCACCCAGGCCCTCGTCACCAGCCGTCTGGACTACGGCAACTCCCTCTACGCAGGAACCACCGCCAAACTCCAGAAGAGACTTCAGCGGATCTAGAACGCCTCAGCACGACTCATCCTGGACATCCCCCGTCGCAGCCACATCTCCGAACACCTGAGAGACCTGCACTGGCTCCCGGTCAACAAGAGAATCAACATCCGTCTCCTCACCCACGCTCACAAAGCCCTACACAACCAAGGACCAGGATACCTCAACAGCCGCCTCAACTTCCACGCTCCCAAACGCCAGCTTCGATCGACCGGCCACGCCCTCGCCGCCGTCCCCCGAATCCGAAGAGCCACCACAGGGGGACGGTCCTTCTCCTACCTCGCCGCCAAGACATGGAACTCCCTCCCAACCCACCTCCGCCTGACCCAGGACCACCTCGCCTTCAGGAAGCAGCTCAAGACCTGGCTGTTCGAGCAGTAGCGGAACCCCCTCCCCTAGCGCCTTGAGACCCTCTGGGTGAGTAGTGCGCTATATAAATGCTCTGATTGATTGATTAAATGAGATTGGTAAAGGAAATTCTTTAACAGATGCTACTGCCAAAAATACAGCCCAATAGACCCCCTCACTAATCTAGGTCTCATTTTCTTTAATGATGCCATGGAAGAGGGAAATGGATGCAATAATATGAAACTATTGTAAAGTGAAGCCACCAGTGAAGAAAAGGGAAGGCGGGACAGGAAAGGGAAGCTAGTAGATTGCATCTGTAAGGATCTTGAAGGGACAATGTTACCCGACTCTGCAGTGCAGCTCATGGCCAACACTATACGTGGACCAGCACATTTAGAAAGGGATACAATATGCGCTGTATTCTCTAAATAGTAGAACAATTGTACATTTAGGAAAGCAGCTGAAAGGATTTGTAAAACATATGTGACCTGTAGGTAACATAATGCAGGAAAAGAACCACTGATCCCTCTATAGCATTTTGCACCACCCAAGGCACCCTCGAATATTCGCTGCTTGAGTTTATAGAAATGTCTCCAACAAAAAAGGAATCAGAATAAACTGGTGGCAGTCTGTATGTTGTCATGCTGGATTGAGTAATGAATCCCCAACAGTAGCCAAGCGTCTACTGAAAGAACTGTTGTCACGCTTTGGCCTGCCCCGTTTAATTTCAGACAATAGTACACACCCTTTTAACAAAGTTATGGAACTGGTAACTAGAGTACTGGCCATAAAGCAAAAATTCCATTGCATCTACAGCCCAAAAGAAGCTGGGGCTGTTGAAAAAATAATGACATTTTGAAAGCAAAAATTGCCAAGATATGCACTTAAAGTACTTTGACTTGGGTGGATGCTCTTCCCCTTGCGCTCCTAAGTATACGCACCACCCCGATTTCTGTTTATCCGCTAAGCCACCACAAGATTGTCACAGAAAGATTGATGTCAGTATTAGAAGGGGGAGCTGCAGCACACTGCTAGGTTGAATTTATCGGATGAGACTTGTTTAAAGCTAACTGAAACGATGCAAACTTTGCACCAACAGATGAAGAAGGCGCTGCCCACACCGTTGACTGATGCCAGTCACAAAATAGCCCCAGGTGAGTGGGTGATAACACATTTTCAACTTAACAACTGTCTGCAGCCACGGAGGAAGGGACCAGCTCAAGTCCTGTTGGTGACAAACAAAGGAATGAAGTGCGCGGGCCACAAGCACTGGATCCATGCTTCACACATAAAAGCACAGAGTCAAGAGCAGCCTGGTGAGGAAGCAGATTTGCCACTAGCACTGCATACTGAAAAGCCCAGATTAAACCTACGGTCGAGAGTGTCTTCTAAACTAAACCAATGGTACTAAAGTATTGGGTTTAAGCCCCACAGGTACTGGTGACCTCTGGAGGCCTACAGCCTCCAAAGATGATTTGCTACTATTTTCTGACCATTCTGCTATCCGTGGCCCAAGGAAGTGAGTTCTTAAAGACTGATAGAAAATTCTTGGGAAAAGTGCTGCGTGTTACCCCACACATTCTACCATAGCCTTGTGAATGGCATATCCCACCTCTCCAACTATCTAACCACAGTGACACCCAAATAAACTTTATGGATAACAGGACAATTTGGTATGGCTTATGAATGTGTGTGCCTTGATAACATGGATTATCTAGGCAGAAGGTATTCAGGATGTAAGAAAAATGTATACTGCAATAATATATATTTTGATAAGGCTAATGTTACTTTGAAAGGATTTTGACATCAACAGATAGTAGTGACAAAAGAGGATGGATGTTAACCCGCCTGTTGTGGCATCTTTCAAATAATTAACACAATATACTCCATGAATTGTTCGGGAGTTATACAGGATTTTGTCTTTGCTATTCACCAACATACTGACCCAGGGTTTTTCTTCTTGTCAAATGGGACATACTCAAACCTTTATGATGGGTCCGAGGATGCAATGCTGGGCATGGTATTACCGTTGGGGGAGAGTTGCAAACACCTACCCTAGGACACGATGGCTTAGAACACGGACGGACAAATTTGGGGATGTGGTCTTAGACTTAGAGCTGAGTAATTACGAAGGGTGGGCGAAGTGGCACAATGCGGGATTCCGCAGAGTTGCCTAAAAATTCTGTGGGATTCCGCTCCACTCTGCGCTGCACTATGCACGCAGACCTGGAGGGTTCCTGACCTACAGAGTGCCACCTGCTTTACCTGCTTACGTCTGCCGTGATCCGCTGTGTTTCTTCTCCAGTCCTTCCTGACTCATGGCCGGGCCATAACTAGGGGAAACCGCTTTGCTGCAGGCCTCGCAAGGGCTGCACATGCACGCGCATGGAGTGGAGACCTTAACCGGGTCTCCACTCTCCATTCATGCGCATGCGCAGTCCTTGCGAGGCCTGCAGCGAAGGGGTTTCATTATTACAGAAGAGGAGGAGAAGAAGAATCCTGCACCGCCGAGGATGCAGAGACAGTCTGGGCACAAATAATTCCATGCCGAGATCCAGGTCAAGGAGGACTCTAGGCAGGAGCAGGGCTTGGTTGCTTGGGTTAGGGGTGGCAGCAGGGGCAAACTCTGCCACGCAGCGGAGTTTTTTGCTGAACTTTGTGCTCCCTACAGAAGCTGGCAAAACTCTGCAAACTCGGCTGTCGGAGCGGAGTTTGCCACCCACCCATAATAATTACTCAAATGGACACACATTTGAGTATATATTGGCCTCCACAATAACACTAGGAGAAGTAGAATCCGCCTAAGGGGACATGTCCAAAGAGTACTTTAGGTGTAAGCTACAAATATTGTCCAATGGAACAGTAAAGTCTTTAGGGACATTAATTTGGAATTATAAAGCATGCATCTATTTTCAAAGCAGAATTGGTATGCCATTGACTTAATATTGGCCAAGAAAGGTGGAGCATACACTGTCATTGGAGATTCCTCTATAGTAGGAATAAGGAACATGGGGGGAATCTCACTGCAGCTATACCTGCAATTACGGATAATCTCAAAGGCCCAGTGAATGGAAATTGCAATCTTAAATGGGGTAACTGAGGCTGGCTTATCAAAGACATAGTGCTGATTTTAACTTTTGCATTCTTGCAAATTTGCTACCTGCATGTCTATTTTTCTGTAAACCCACAGACAGAGTAATGGTGTTGCTCCCAGCACCAAAGGGCCAGAAAGTCCAGAATTGCAAACTTGTATTGGAAGAAGGAGCAATGATGATGATGCAAACAGAGATATGAAATGATACTGATATGGAGGAGAAGTAGATTGAAGAAATTAGTTGAACATTAGTTCAAAAGGTAGGATTGAGAAAGAATACTTTTATCTTGTTTACTTTCAGTATATTTAGCTTCCATTTCGTATTTCTAATTTAGGGATGGACGGCGAACTCCGCTTAGCTGGTGGAGCCTGCAAAGTTTTTTTCCACTTTGAGCTTCGCAAAGAACTCCCCCTCCTGCATAGCGGAGTTTACCAGCACCGGCCGTCCAAACAAGAAGTGGTTGGTTCTGCTGTACCTGCAAAGCCAAGTGCTTTGCTCCGTCCAATCGCTGGGCCGGAGTTCCTGACTAATAGGCGCGCGGCAAGGAGGGGGGCGCTGCTGCTCTTCCAGGTGTCCGAGGACCTGGTGACTGACACGAGTGATGTCCAACAGCTGGCGTGCAACAGACAACCAATGGAGAGTGGGGGCAGTTTGTGGGCTGTTGTGTTGCTGCTTGCGTGCCCGGAGCACAGATTACAGAGAGTGGAAGACGAGGGACCAGGAGCCTGCATTGCGGGGACTCATAGCAGGTACTGGGCTGGAGCAGGGAGTTATTCTGTGCCCGAGGAAGCCTGGGGTTACGTTACTGATGCCTTACTCAAGGTGTCCGAATATAATGTAGCACCAAAGATCCTGATATTGTCACTGCCAGTGACGTCACGCAGCATGCTGGAATCATTCATTCTCGCCATCTGCTGCTGAGACGAGTGATCGTGTCCTGCCCTTTTATAAACAAGAAGTATGTAAACGTGCCTACAAGCCCCACCCCATATACATTAGCTAGGGTGTAGCAGAACTCAGTGGAATTCCGCGTAGTGCAACTCTGTGTACTCCGCCCACCCCTATACATCATCCATTTTGTTTAAACGTTAAGACTAGCTTGAATATTGTGCTATGGTGTTATGTGCAAAGGGTGTGGGCTTTAGAAATTACTTGTACATGCCTTGAAAATGGAGGTGTCAGTCTTGCCTATCTTTTTGTGCTGCTAAACTGAATACTGCTACATGGACTGTTAAAATGCACTTGGGAACTGGCTGCTCAGTGTCTCTAAGCTGGAGTTTAAACAAAAATCCACGACTGTACCTTTAAACCCATGTATGCTTCCTTTCTTTAAGAAATTAATTATTCTTTACACCCTGGAAGTATGAACTAAGGACTCTCACTTCAGCTGACCTCCAGGCCTAGGCTGGGTCTCTCCAGGGCCAGTGGCGCCAGAAATTCCAGCTCCCTATAAAAAGCCTCCCTTTAAAGGCCAGGAGTTCTTAACCCCTTCACTGCAGCGGCTATTCCGCCGCAGTGCTAAGGGGGTGGCCGCGCGGCGGGTCCATGCTGGTGACGGAACCACTCCGTCACCAGCCGCAGTTGCGCTGTGCTCAAGACGGAGTAGTTCCGTCATGGCCCCACCCGCTCAATGGAACGCTCAGCGCAGGCGCAGAATCTGCCCCGCGCAGGCGAGCCGAGCGGGCCGTGACGGAACTGCTCCGTCATCAGCACAGGGCGACTGCGGCTGATGACGGAGTGGTTCCGTCACCAGCAGGGGAGGGGTTAAGGAAATGTGCCTGATGGTCAGATCAAGTCACCAGGAAAAAGACCAAGCCATAGTTGACCAAAATTCATACCTACGGTGCCAGAGACATGCTGTTAAAGATTTGATTTTTGAAACAACAAAAACATGAATACCGAGCATTTGGCGCACTGCACTTACTGAGGGTGTCTTGGGCTGCCATGCTGCCCCAACAGAGGCCTCCAGCTGTGGGGGACCAGGGTGGGACCGGGGCACCTAATAAAACTGAGAAAAGAAAGAGGACATCTGGCACCAGGTAGCAGAGATATAGCGGACATGCCGCTAATTAACTATTTATTTTTGCAGGGCTGGAACACTCCATAATGCCCGATGGCTTAACCTGTTTACCATGGTAAAAATATCGCCGCAGTGCGGGTGTTCACCAGTGTGGGCAGTGCTGCATCGGCTGTTGGTCATGCGCAGCACCAGGGAGGTAGTGCTTGAATCAGCCAACGGGAGCACGGAAGGAGTTAAAATTGCACATTTACCTTCTTGTGGCACTCCAAAAAGGTCACCATCAACTGTTTCTCAATGTAGTTGCAATGGCATTTATATAACTCTTACCACCCCAGACGAGGCATTGAAGCGCTTTGTTCTGCAAGTAAAATAACACTCCAGAACATAAAAAGGATCAGTGGTGAATTAGTATAGGGAAATATGAAATCAACTTGAGCAGTGGACATGTTAGTCGGTTATTTGGATTGAAAAGGATAGTGGAGGAATAGAAGAGGGAAGGGTTTTCTTGTTTGCATTTATATAGTGCTTGCTACCCCTTATGAGGTGTTGAAGTGCTTTTTGGCGAGTAGCATGCTACTCCGGCACCCAAAACTGGTGGTGAATTAGTATAGGGAAATATTAAATTAGCTAGCGCGGTGGGCATGTGGGCAATAGCTGCATTTACTAATGCAGTGACATCCTGCCAAAGCCAGTGGCCTGCTTTATTTAATATCATTTTTATGGGGATGTTATATCTGGTATAGGTAGGAGGTATTGTGGTTATAGGTTTTGGAACCCTACAAGAGTGTAATTTGATATGAGGGTGTTACGAAAGGTATTTCTATCTACTTGATGTATATATTTGTAATTTGATGTGTAGGGGTGTGTGTAAGGGTGTGTGTAGGTGTGTGTGTAGGGATGTGTAAGGGAGGGTGTGTGTGTGTAGGTGTGTGTGTTGGGATGTGTAAGGGAGGGTGAGGGTGTGTGTGTGTGTGTAGGGATGTGTAAGGGAGGGTGAGGGTGTGTGTGTGTAGGGATGTGTAAGGGAGGGTGAGGGTGTGTGTGTGTGTAGGGATGTGTACGGGAGGGTGAGGGTGTGTGTGTGTGTGTGTAGGGATGTGTAAGGGAGGGTGAGGGTGTGTGTGTAGGGATGTGTAAGGGAGGGTGAGGGTGTGTGTGTGTAGGGATGTGTAAGGGAGGGTGAGGGTGTGTGTGTGTGTGTAGGGATGTGTAAGGGAGGGTGAGGGTGTGTGTGTGTGTTTAGGGATCTGTAAGGGAGGGTGAGGGTGTGTGTGTGTGTGTGTGTGTGTAGGGATGTGTAAGGGAGGGTGAGGGTGTGTGTGAAGGGATGTGTAAGGGAGGGTGAGGGTGTGTGTGTAGGGATGTGTAAGGGAGGGTAAGGGTGTGTGTGTAGGGATGTGTAAGGGAGGGTGAGGGTGTGTGTGTGTGTGTCTGTCTGTCTGTCTGTCTGTCAATCCTTGTGGCGACTTGATTGCACTGTGGGGACCTGAACCCAAGTCCCCACAAGGCAATGTCTTTTAAATGCTAAAAAATTGCTTCAGGAACATCTGTATCAAGTTTTACAACTTTTCAAACACGCATTTGCAAAGCAATAGGTCTTGCATTATTTAACACCAATAGCTCAAACTGTAATAATGCGAGACCTATTGCATTGCAAATGCTTGTTGCTATAGGAGGGAGCACGTAAAAGTGTAGTGAGCTATGTTTAAGTCCCAAGGACTGACATAGTGAACTCCATGCCACCAGAAACCCCCTGAAGCCTGTGATCGGCAGAGAGCGGCCTGCTGAGGGGAGGAACCACGGCGTCTTGGAGTAGGGAGACGTCTGGCAGTGCTGGCCATTGTTGTGCACATCGAAGGGGAATAGCATCTAGGACTGCCGCACCCTGGCTCCGGGGATCACTGTCGCATGGAGAGGGGAAGCCCTCGGGGACAGCCTATCGGCCAGAGCGGAGCAGGCTACCTGTGGTCCGAGGTGAGCGACGACATCTCCGGAGCGGGTTCGTGCTGGGGGGCTGCTGTGGATCCGGCGGGTGATTGGAGCCAGGAGCATGGCACCTGTGTAGCGTGGCAGCCTGTGCCTGGTGGGGCTGAGGTGAGCCAGCGACTGGGGCGGAGGAGCCGAGGGGGTGAACTTCCTTTGGACGAGCCCAGGGGGTCAATCGGGCACAGGTCCCAGTTGATGACAGCAGCAAACGAGTGCAGCCCAGGGAGTGTTGACTGCGGGGTATCCCCAGGTGCCGCATCCTGAGCCTGGTTCCTAGGCAGTGCAGACCCACGAGGAGGGGCGGTGTGTGTTCTAGCCGTGGGCGTAACACGTCACGGTCATGTGACCTAGCATCAATAAAAGTGGTCTACGCACGCACGTACGCCAGTTGGCAACGGCGTGGTGACCAGTGAACTGGCATACTGGCTCCAGTCCATTTATTTCTCGGCCCCCTAGTAATTGCAGTAGCGCCCAGCCTCCACTCTTGCCCCATTGCCCCAGGCTGGGGTTCGGGGAGACTACACAACAACTGGCAACGAGGGTGGGCATGCCCTCGCCGCGTGTTGCTGCTCCCGCGGTGTGGCAGCCGCGAGCTCTGCCATCGGCTCGCGGCGCTCGTGCTCCGGTGTGCAACACGCTGTGCCCGCAATTACCTGCATCGGCGGAGGAGCGCCTTATCAGCGCACTGGAGGTGAGGCGGAGACCGGCCCTCTGGGGAAAGCTCTGCAGCGGCCGCATATTGGCCGATCACCACGTGGGGCCCAGCGCCTGGCTATTATCTCCCGAAAGGAAGGGGGAGAGGCACGAGAGTCATTAGGAGCCGTGTCTCCAAAATAACACTCCAGGGAGTGTTGCAACAGGCCCGAGCACGGTCTCAGGCCCATCATTGTCACGTGGGCAGCACCATAAAAGGCAGAGGAGAGGAAAGCCTTCACACAGGCCCAGTGAGCCCAGGGACACACGGAAAAGCAGAGGGGCCCACAAAGGAGGTACCACGTGCCTGGAGTGCAGTCACAAGCCAGTACATTAAAGGCCTAATCAAAAGCCTCAGTCAAGCAGACCCCCAAGGACAGGCAAACAAGCACTGCTACCTGCAAGTCAAGGCAGACCGAGTCATCAAGCATTGTCGCAGCCAAATTGACACCCAGACACTCAGGAGGAGACCCCCATAGGGCCAACCAGTGGGATCAAGGCGGACAGAAACCCCCATTAGAGCCGTTCCTGGTCGAGGGCTCACCCTTGTCACTCGCACCCAAGTGGAAGGACTGGGTGGAGCACCTACCAATCTTCTTTGAAGCAACTAAAGTACACAAAGATCAAAAAAGGGCCATGGTAGTCCACCTGGGAGGTAAGTATGTCCACAACATAGCGTAAACGCTGGTGTAAGTCACAACGAAGAGTCACCACACACTAATTAATGCTCTGAACGGACACTTCGAGCCAATGGATAACTAGGACTACGAACGGTTTATATTCCGGCAGGACAGGCAACTACCAGAGGATTCGCTGGACACATCACGCCCGCCTCAAGAACCTAGCGTCCACGTGCGGGTTTGCCGACCCCACGGAAGAGATTCGTGGCCAGATCATTCAAGGATGTGCATCCGCCAAGCTGGCAAGTTGTTGGCTGACATACTTACCCTGGGGCGCACGAAAGAGTTATCCTCCGGGCGCCGGTGAAAGTCGAACCGGTCAACAGAGTAACCGTGAAGCCTCCGACGAGGTGGACCAAGAAACGAACCGGATCCGCCACATCAGGGCAACCAAAGTCCTGTGGATACTGCTACGGGATCAAACAATCAGGGAATTTGTACAGCGCACTGCTTACCCGCTAGGGTCTCAAGGTGCTGGGGGGTGAAGGGGGGGGAGCTGCAGCTAGAGGTCGAAGAGGCAGGTCTTGAGCTGTCTTCTGAATGCCGGGAGGTCTGCGGTCTGTCGTAGGGGGAGGGGGAGGGAGTTCCAGGACTTGGCGGACGGTGGGAGAAGGATCTGCCCCCGGCGGTGGTTTTGTGGATGCCCGGGACGGCGGCCAGGGACAGGTCGGCAGAGCGGAGTTTTCTTTTGGGTACGTAGAAGGAGAGTCTGTCGTTGAGGTAGGCTGGGCCGGTATATGGAGTGCCTTGTGTGCGAGGATTATGAGTTTGAATGTGATTCTTTTGTCGACGGGGAGCCAGTGCAGTTCTCTCAGGTGCAGGGTGATGTGGTCCCGGCGTGGGACATTGAGGATCAGGCGTGCGGAGGCGTTCTGGATACTTTGGAGTCTGTTGAGTTTGGACGGGGCTTCGGCGTAGAAGGTGTTTCCGTAGTTAAGTCGGCTGCTGACGAGTGCGTGGGTGACGGTTTTCAGAGTGTCCGTCGGGATCCATGTGTAGATCTTGCGGAGCATGCGGAGGGTGTGGAAGCAGGAGGAGGAGACTGCGTTGACTTGGTTGGTCATGCTGAGCTTGGAGTCTAAGATGACTCCAAGGTTGCGTGCGTGGTTGGTTGGTGCTGGGGGGGTTCCCAGTGATGCTGGCCACCAGGAGTCGTCCCACGCTGAGGGATTGAGCCCAAGGATGAGGACCTCCATCTTGTCCGTGTTCAGTTCGAGTTGGCTTGCCTCCATCCATTCGGCGATGGCCTTCATGCCCTGGTGTAGGTTGGATTTGGCGGTGAGGGGGTCTTTGGTGAGGAAGAGGATCAGTTAGGTGTCGTCGGCGTAGGAGATTATGTTGAGGTCGAGTAGTCTGGCGATGCGGGCGAGGGGGGTCATGTAGACGTTGAACAGAGTCTGGCTGAGTGAGGATTCCTGGGGAACGCCGCAGATGGTAGAGGTGGTTCCGGAGTGGAACGGGGGAGGCGGACTCTCTGGGTTCTGTCGGTGAGGAAGGAGGTGGTCCAGTCCAGGGTCTTGTCTCGGATCCCTGCATCGTGGAGGGTTGTGAGCAGTGTGTGGTGGCAGATGGTGTCGAAGGCGGCAGAGAGGTCCAGGAGGATGAGGGCCGCAGTCTCGCCTTTGTCGAGTAAGATTCTGATGTCATCTGTGGCGGCAATGAGGGTGGTCTCAGTGCTGTAGTTGCTGCGGAAACCTGACTGGGAGGGGTCCAGGATGCTGTTGTCTTCTAGGTAGTGGGTGAGCTGGGTGTTGACAATCTTTTCCAGGACTTTCGCAGAGAGATGGGCCGGAAGTTCTTGAGGTCGCTCGGGTCAGTCTTGGGTTTCTTCAGGAGGGTGTTGATCTCGGCGTGTTTCCAGCTCTTCGGGAAGGTAGCAGTCTCGAAGGAGAGGTTGATGATGTTACGCAGGTGGGGTGCGATGATGCGGACGGCTTTGTTGGCGATGTGGTGGGGGAGCGGGTCAGATGGGGAGCCTGAGCGGATTGTGCTCATGGTCCTAGTTAGGTCTTCGGTGCTCACGTTGGTCCAGGCGGTCAGGGGGTCGTGGTCGGTGGGGTTCGGGGTGTTCGTTGTGGCGGGGTCCACGGGGTGCGTCCGGGGGGTGAAACTGTTGTGGATATCGGTGAACTTGCGGTAGAAGAAGGCAGCGAGAGTGTCGCACAGGGCTTGTGATGGCGGAATGTCATTGGTGCAGGAGCTGGGAGTGGAGAGCTCTTTCACAATGTTGAATAGCTCTTTGCTGTCGTGTGCAATGTTGTCGAGGCGGTCTTTGAATGAGTTTTTTTGGTGGTCCTGATGAGGTGGTGATGTTTGCGGATAGTGTCTTTGTGGGCTGTGCTGTTGGCGGTGTTCTGTCGTTGAGCCAGATGTTTTCCAGTTTCCGACAGGTGCGCTTGGGGGCTAGGAGCTCCGCGGGGAACCAGCTGGCACTCTGGCTGGTGTCTGTCGGTGGGTTGTTTACTGGGTGCTACGGTGTTGGCACAGTCCTCCATTCAGAGTCTGAGGGTGTGGGCTCCCTCCTTGGGGTCAGTGGGGCTGGTCGGTGGGTGGAGTGTGAGGTGGGTTTCTAGTTGTTCCTTGGTGACTTTTCCCCAGCGTCTGCGGGGGATCTGTAGAGTGCGGTGGTGGGAGATGGGTTATCTGGAAGGTGAAGTGGACACAGTGGTGGTCGGTCCAGGTGAGCTCGGAAGAGTGGCTGAAGGCAACGTGGGGGCTGTCGGTGAAGATGGCGTCAAGCGGGTGACCGGCGATGTGGGTCAGGGTAGTGACGATCTGTCTTAGTCCGAGGGTGGCGAGTTTGTCGATCAGGGTGGAGGAATTGCGGTCGTTGTTTTCTAAGTGGTAGTTCAGGTCGCCAAGCAGGGTGTAGTTGGAGGAGGTCAGGGCGTGCGTGCTGATGAAGTCGGCGATGGAGTTGCAGAATTGGGGACGTGGATGAGGGTGCCTCTGAGGGTGGTCTTGGGGTCGGTGTGGATCCTGAAGTGCATGTGTTCGGCGGTGGCAAGGGTGTCGTCGGTGTTTCTGGAGACTTTGATGGTGTTCTTGTGGATTATGGAGATGCCTCCCCCGGCTCCATTGGTGCGGTCTCTGCGGGAAATCTTGTATCAGTCGGGGACGGCCACTGCGATGTCTGGGATGGAGGCATCTTTCATCCAGGTCTCGGTCAAGAAACCGGCGTCTGGTTAAGTGGTGGTGAGTAGGTCCCAGAGCTCGATGGCGTGCTTGCGTGTGGAGCGGGTGTCGAGCAGGATGCATCGTAGTTGGTTGGGTTCCGCTGCTGTGGTGGTCTCGGCGGTGTTGCAGTAGAAGTTGAAGTTGAAGTTCTGGCAGGTGAAGGGGCCATGGGTGCGCTTGGGGGTGGCTTTGTAGCAGTTGGAGGTGCATCAGTGGTTGAGTGCGATGAGGGTGCTGCATTGTAGCGGTGGAGTGAGTTGCGGGTGTTGTGAGGGCTAGGGATTCTTGCCCTGGGCACGGTCTAGGCGCGGACGGGCACATACGGGCTTGCCTTAGGCGCGCCTTGGGCTAGCCTTAGGCGCGCCAGCGGCGTGCCCGCTGCTCGTAGCCACCATTTAAGGGGAGGGAGGACCAGCTAGGAGGCCGGAGGCAGGAATGCGGGCAGGGAATGGGCACGGGGGCTAGCCGCAGGAGGGGCAGCGGCAGGAAAACTCAACGGGAAAAGGGCACGAAGTAGTCCCAAAAATAAAGGGCAAGGGCACAGACACACAGGGTACAAAAAAGAAGGGAAGGGGCAAAGGCACACACAGGGTACAAAGATAAGAGAGGGCAGGGCGCAGGCACATGGCAGAGGGGAGTGCATCAGGCACGGGGCAGCAGGCATGAGTCAGCAGGCAGGAGGCGGCAGCAGGAAGACAGAGTCACTGGTGGTGCTGTAGCGGAGGGGGAGCGACCTACCAGATGGTATGGGGTCGCTCTCTCTACCGCGCAGGGGAAGAGAGGAGGGAGGACCAGCTAGGAGGGGGGAGGCGGGAATGTGGGCAGCTAATGGGCACGGGGGGGGGCGGGCCGCAGGGGGGGCAGCGGCGGGAAAACACGGCGGGAAAAGGGCACGAAGCAGTCCCAAAAATAAAGGGCAGGGGCATAGGCACACAGGGTACAAAAAAAGAAGGGTGGGGGCACAGGCAAACGGGGTACAAGAAAGAAGGGAAGGGGCACAGGCACACGCAGAGTAAAAAGATAAGAGGGCAGGGGCGCAGGCACACGGCAGAGGGGAGAGCATCAGGCACGGGGGCAGCAGGCACGAGTCAGCAGGCAGGAGGTGACAGCAGGAAGGCAGAGTCACTGGTGGTGCTGCAGCGAAGGGGGAGCGACCTACGAGAAGGTCAGGGGTCGCCCCATCCAGCAGCGGAATGTCCTGCCAAAGGGAAGCAATGGATTAAACAAAACCATTTAAAATAGGGTCCAAGGGATATATATTTTAAAGACCCACACCTGATTTTATCCCCAGCACTAACTGAATGTATAACACACGAAACACAGGGGGTCTAACAGCCAAATTGAGAGGCTACACTGTCGATACTGAGTCAACAAGATCTCAAAATATCTTTATCGCACACACATAGCGTATTAATAAGGATAGAGAAGGAAAAAAGGCTAACACTACATGCATAGAGGAGACCGGTACATCATCGATTATTCGCAAAATGGCTGATTAATCCACAACAGATTGTAAAGGGTTTCCATCAAATTAGACTCAATGATCAGTCCTATCATTTGGCCAAACCCATGTGCAAATGAGGCTGGTCCCCTGATCAGTGGGACACTCAGCTCCGCACCTTATTGTTGTATCAGGATTTGGTCCACCAAATACACAAACCGTCCATGATGACTGATCTTTTGATGGTAAAGTAAGAAGAAATAGTGCAACGAACAAGAAAGTGATTTAAAATAGGATGGAATGTCCTCCTTCTAAATACTTTATTCTGCGGACTGAACACGCCTCCTAATTAAAAATTAGAACAGTGCAAGAGAAGACAGTGACAATTATCTGTCTACATAAGGGCCAACATGTTTCTGCCTAACGGGTATTTAATCCCTTGGCATTCGTCAGGGCCTCTGCTCGTATAATAGTTGCACTCCTAATAGTGAAATATAGAATTCACCACCATCACCAAAACAAATTATAGTAAAACTGGTTAGAAACGGTACAACCTGTAACAACCATGGACATTAACCCTCGGATTCACAATGGTTACTGTGAATTCCTTTGTGGTAGGGCAATAGACCTCACCTCACCTGAACACTGCTCAGGTACTAAGAGGCCCCGCACTTTCCGTCGCTACCTCAAGCTCCCATCTGAGACTTGGGGGAGGCCTGAGAGTGATGTAACAAAAAGAGGAGTCTCTTAGTTACAGCGGTGAACAGAAAAGAAAGCTTAATAAAACAAAGCAGGAAGAATTCAAGAGGATGTGACCGTTAGGGGATAATAGTGCGGTCACCAGCTCCCCCATGTGGTTGTTGGGAGAATGGGCCGCTATGGTAAAACATGATCTAAATATAATGGAATTATGTACTTTTTGTACATCTGTTTGCGGCGCCCCCGGCTAGTTCTGATGGCGCACCGGGTGCCGCGGCACACACTTTGGGAATCGTTGATGTAGGTAAATGACAAACCCGTCAATGAGCCAAAAGGTGCTCTGATAAAGATTTGCTTGTTTTTCTGCGCCAATGATGTTTCAAGATATTCTTGGACTTTTTTTCATAAATCCATTTATAATAGGCCATGCATGCTTTCTTTTTACAAATATATCTTTATCTCTTATCAGCGACAGATGATTAGTTAGTTTGTTAATTGTTTTTTAAAAACTTTCCTGGGTAATTGTATTCTCCCAAATCGATATTACACCAAATTCCTTCTTCACTTTATTTGGATAAGACCAGGCCTGCAGTTTCTTATTGTCTTTGACTTCTTGCCATAGTAGCTGGGACATTTGGTTTTCTTGATCGTTTTTTATTCAGTACCACACTTTAAGAGCGTGTCCTTTTCTTGCGTATAGTTGATTTATCCCAAATTCCAGCCTCACCCGCGAGGCGTTATTCGGTAGGCGAAATAAGATTTTATACGTTTTTGCAACTGCATTATTATAATCTCTGCATCTTTACCGTTTAATACCTCACAGCCGTATGTCAGGGTAGGTAATAATTTCGCCGAAATGATCTTTAGTAAAGGACGATAAGACAAATCACTTATTGTTTTCTGAATAATCCTAAATGCTGCAACCAAAGTATTAGCTTTTCTTGTAATTTCTTTTTTTTTGCTGAAGAAAATTTCAACTGTCATTAAATACAACTCCAAGATACCGGTAGGAATCAACCTGTTCTAATCGAATTTGTTCCAACATCCATTTATATTTATTTTTAAGTCTTGTGTTTTTTGCAACTACCATTACTTTGGTCTTTATTACCATATCATTTTCTTTTGCGTACATGAATATACGACCAATTAACCTTTGCAACCCAACTTTAGTTTAACTTAAAAGTATAACATCATCTGCGTACAACAGATTAGATATTTGCTTGTCAGCTAACCTAGGGGGATGTGCATTTACTTTGTTCAATGCAGTAGTGAGATCTGCTAAAAATAGACTAAAAAGCAGTGGGGCAAGGACGTACCCTTGTTTTAATTCTCCAGGCGTAGGTATGTTGTTGATTAGTGTCCGGCCATCACCAATTCTCACCCTGATCCAATTGTCAGAGTACAATAGTTGTATCAATTTTAATACTGAGTCTGGAATTCCTAGGTCTTTAAGTTTCATCCATAGAAGGTGTCTATTAACACAATCGAAGGCCAATTTTAAATCAACAAAACAGAAATACAAGGTCTGTTTAGCTAAGAGTGCCTTATCCATTAGTACACATAGGTTTAGCATATTTGTGGAGGTTCCTATACCGTTGCTAAATCCTGTTTGATTCACGGCTGTTAGAACTGGCTATTTCTGGTAGGCTAAGGCTGACGCCAAAGCCAGGCAGAAACCACCATTCTAGTCAGGGCAAGGAAGTCACACGCCAAGATAACCCCTGCTCACCCCCTTGGTAGCTTGGCACAAGCAGTAAGGCTAAACTCGGAGGCAATGTGTAAAGCATTTGCGCCAGCGCACAACAGCAACAATATACTAGGCACACCACAGAAGAGACTCCACACAAGGTTATTATAAAAATAACTTCTGTATTGTAAAAACATATAAGATAAAATCACACATATACATGGTGCCAACTGGCACGGGCAATATTCACAGGGATTATGTACACAAGACAGGGCCACAAGGGCCACTGTCATATTCAGATATAGCACTTCTAGATAAAATGTAGAATATCAAGTAATAATCAAAGATAACAACCAGTAACCACTGGTAACAGGAACCAGGACCTTACTAGGACCACCTGTACTAAGAAAGAAGAACCACCTAAGTATCACACAGCATTAGGGGTCTAAGAAAGGATACATTACTCATGATGCAATAAACCTACATTCAGAGGAGTAGAAAAGACAACCACCTAAGAACAACCATATTTAGGGGCATAAACCAGAACACCTTACCCATGATGCATGAACACATTCAGAGGAGTAATAAGGAGAAACACATGATGACTAAACATTCAGAGGTGTTAAGAATAGAGCACATGATGCAATAAAATCACATTCAGGAGTGCAGCGCAAGAAGACACATGATGACTAAACATTCAGAGGTGCAGCGCATGGAAAGGAAGACACATGATGCAGTAACACATTCAGAGGTGCATAATAAATCAATAGCGCAAACAAAACCCACATTAGCAATAACTATTAAAAAGCATAGAAATCACATTGCGCCAACACTACATAAGCCACTACCTGTGGCAGTCCCTAGGCCAACTGGCCTTGATGGGGCAAGGATGCCCTGGGTCCAAAGTCAGGGCGCGCTGCCATGCAGCGCCAGTCCAAGAGTACAAAAAGCCTAAACGTGGCAGCTGCCCACAAAGTGCTGGACAGCTGGAAAACAAAAAGTTGTGGCAGGGCTCTCAGTAGCCCCCAGAACGAATCTGCGCCACCTGAGCCACACAGGCTCTAAAACAAACACTGGTCAAACGTTGGAGCCCTCAGGCTCTGCAGACACTGCCCTCTCGAGCCTTCTCCTAGCCCTGGACAACGTTGGGGCGACCCGCTGCCAACTGGGGCCGCCCTGACTCTGCGCCGTTCATGGTGGAGTCCCCTACGGGGGACTCTAATTTCAAAAAATGCCCCCAGAGCCCCTCAGGGCTCTAACTACAAAAAATGGGGCGGGGAGCCTCTCCTGGCTCCGTGCACGTTGGGGCGACCCACTGCCAACCGGGGCCGCCCATGAAGCCTTCATGGCTTCCTGCTTGTACTCTGCAACGTTGAGGCGGCCCACTGCCATCTGGGGCCGCCCTTGAAGCCTTCGTGCCTTCTCTTCATCGAGCGCGAGCTCGCGCTACTGCGGGGGAGGGGCGGACACCGACAACGTGTCCCGGTGCCCCTCCCCTGCTCTGCCCCACTCCGCCCGGCCCCAGCCCAGACTCACCGGGCCTCGGGGCGGCTCCTCCGGACGGCGGCTCTTCTCTGCTGGCGGTGGGGGCAGGCACCGGCAATGTGCCTCGCGCCCCCGCCGCTCCTCTCCTCACTCCGGCCTCCTCAGATGCCGCCGGGCTCCCTCAGCTCACGGGAGCCCGGCCGACCCGCCGCAATACGTCCTCTTCTCTCCCCCGGGCAGCTTCTCTCCTCTCGGGCTGCGGGGGCGGGACTTCCGGCCGGCCGCGCTGGGATTGGCCGGCCGGCCATCCACTTCCGGGTCGCTGCGGGCAGCGCAGCGGCCCTTCTCCTTTAGGCAGGCAGGCGGGGAGGCATTTTAAAATATCGGTAATACCGGCGTGGGCAGCCGAAGTTAGATAAAAAGTAAGAATAAGCGAGGTGGGCACTCGCCAGGCTGGCAAAGCGCTCCTCAGCGCTAGAATCAAAAATAAAGCGATCGAAAGCGCTATGGGCAATAAAGCGCTCCCAAAGCGCTAGAACAAAAAGTACAAAGGGTCCTTCCAGAAATGCAGCTCCACCATGCTGCACAAAGGTCCAGAGAGTCCCAGGGGGCAAAGCAAAGTCCCCCCCATCAGCCCAGCAAGGCAGAGGGGTCCCCCAGGAGTCCAGGAAAGTCCATCAGGTGCCCAGGGGCTGGGCAGAGCCAGGGATTCCCCTGAGCTCAAGCAGCAGCAGCCCCTGGCAGATTCAAGTTGAAAACAAGAACAATTTCGAAGGGGATACAACCCCTTTTTATACAGTGCAAAACCTTTGAAGTCCTTTGAAGTCCTTTGAAGCAGGCAGTGTGAGAACCAGCTGGACTGGTTTAGAGAGTCCCCTTCAGTATCAGGGACGGAGGTGTCAGTCGCCCAGCGGGAGGTGGAGCCAGCTTTGTAGTTACACAGGAACAGCCCTTCACTATCAAGTGCCATCTCCTCCCACTTCCCTGGCAGCAGATGCTGCCTTTCATCCATGGGCTGACTCAGACAACCTCCTGGGCTCTCCAGCCCCTGTCATCCTCAAACCAGACAGTCAATCCACAAGCAGGCCCATGCACTCTGGGCCAGGCTCACCAGCCAATCACACGCTAGCACCAACGTGCACAAATATGCCAACTTCCAAAAGTAGGACTTCTAGACTAGACACAGCCATGCTGCATACATCATTTTGCAGCATTCATTCTCACGAGTTCTCTCATACCAAACTCGCCCCTGCACTCCCCACGCATCAGGAACTACCATGGGCATACAGATTCCCCATTCATTCCTATGGGAGGGCAGGTCACTCACCATTCATTCACAGAGAGCTCAAGCACTTTACACTGTACCACAGTGAAAAAGTGCGCAGAGGCCTAAAATCACCAATCCCAGGTTCCATAAATAGGCTAGGAAAACGCAAAAAGTCTAGGGGTGAACCTGCCTAATGGGCCGGGTCCAACAACGGCCAATATCCGTTTATTCTTTACCCAGTCTGTTAAACTTAATAGAAATAGCCCCGCAAACAATTTTGCGTCAGTATCTTGGAGGGTAATCAAACAATAGTTCTCTGGTAATTGCCAATTTCTTTTCTTAAAGATAGGAGATATTAATGACCCTCTCCACGATTTCGGAATCAGCCCAGTTTGTATGACTTCGTTAAAAACCTTTTGTTAGATATGCAGCACAAAAGTCTGGTTATTCCTTGTAGAGAGTAAACGTGATACCATTCGGTCCTGGTGCTCCGTCTTTTTGTTTCTTTAATATTTTGGCGACTTGGCTTTCTGTAACATAGATTTCATCATCACATTCTAGGTCTGTTTTAGCCACCATTGTATACTTGCCTTTCTGGATATCTGCTTTGGTACCAGGGTTTAGGATTTCTATAAGAAATCCTAAACCATTCATCTTCAGTTAAAGCAGATGCTACCACAGATTTATTAGGCCTGGTTAATCCATTAATCATTTTCCAAAACTCCCTTGAGTTTGCTTCATTACAAGCATAGACTATTTTTGCCCACAAGTCTTGCTGGACTTAATTTTTTTGTTCCAAAATTGTTTACTCAAATTATTATTGAATTTTTTTTAGTTTTATTTGTATATCTTCATTGGTTGGGAGCTTCATTCGCTGTTTTCTAAGTCTATTACGGGTACATCTGATTTTTTTGATATGTGGGAGGTTGATGTTAGTATCCCTTATTTCCGTTTAAGTCATTTGTTTTTTCTGAACACAAAAAGAGGTATCATGCGGTTTAACGATTTCCTCTGTAAAGTTTTCCCATTGCTCAATTGCAGACCGCGTGATCTTATCTTTGAAACATTCTTTAATTAGTTCTTGACCTGCGCTGAAAGTTAAAACATTTGAAGATATGGGCGTTGTTGATCAGAATCCATCTCAGACAAATGCTGCCATGGATAATATAGCAGCTGATACAGTTAATGTTCTAAACTGTGAGACAAACCTGGCTATTAATACAGTTGCGCTCCCTGTCAGCAGTCCATTAGTGCTAGTCAATGCAATATCTGGCAGTTTAACCTCAGAGGGCCTGGGCTCTTCTCTGGATAAGGGAACCGATGGTGAATATGCTGGGTCAGAGGGCAAATTCTATTCTATGTCATCCGATCTCTCAGCAGTCTCAGAAAAAGATAATGATGATGACAATGACAACTTCAGCACTGTGGGGGAGTGGGGGGGATGGACAGGCCGAAGATGAAGGTGACGATCCAGAGCAATCCTCGCATAAAGAGACTGAGAAAACCAATGGACTCTGGTGAACATCCCCCCCCCCCATGCATTGACTGTGCCTTTTGATCAGCCTAATTTAGAGGATGATGATGTTGATGAAGCTATAGTCACTCTAAGCACAATTTCTGAGAGTATCTTAGCCCATCGGGCCGAGACAATGGCAGAGGGTTTGCACACACAGGGGGCTGTGCAGAAACTACAAAATACGGTACGTCGTATTGCTAAGTCCTGTGCTGAGAGAACTACTCTGGTAGTTGAGGTAGAAGAACGCGTCTCCGGCGCCAAGGACTCTTTGGTTAAACAACAAAGAGCTATTGAAATGCTCCAAAAGACCAAGGCGGATGTTGATTGGAAGCTAACCGATTTGGGGAATCGATCAAGACGGAACAATCTACAAGTTCTGGGTATCGCCAAATCTACAGAATGGCAGGACGCAAGAAAATTCATTGTCAAACTGTTTAAGGAGGCTTCTCCTGACTTAAAAGATTGGAATTGGGAAACTGAGGTCATCAGGGCGCATAGATTTTCATTTGTATTACGTAGTTCAAGTTCAGAAATTTGTATAGCGCACTACTCACCCAGAGGGTCTCAAGGTGCTTGGGAGAGGGTGGGTGCATTACTTATCGAATAGCCAGGTTTTTAGCTGCTTTCTAAAGGAGAGGTGGTTCTGTGTAAGGCGGAGGTGAGTGGGGAGGGAATTCCAGGTTTTGGCTGCTAAGTAGGAGAACTTCGTCCCATGATGGATCTATAGATGCGCGGAATTGCGGCGAGGGCTTGATTAGATGATCGTAGTTGGTGGGTGGGTGCGTAGAAGGACAGTCGTTTGTTGAGGCATTCTGGTCGTAGAGGGCCTTGTGTGCGTGGGTGAGGAGACGGAACGTTACTCTCTGGTTGACGGGAAGCCAGTGGAGGTCTTTTAGGTGACTGGAAATGTGGGCTTGACGGGGGATGTCCAGTAGGAGTCTGGCTGAGGCGTTTTGGATGCGTTGGAGTTTTTTCTGTAGTTTGGCTGTGGTTCCGGCGTAAAGGGTGTTTCCATAATCTAGTCGGCTAGTGACTAGTGCGTGGGTGATTGTTTTTCTTGTTTCGGTGGGGATCCAGCGGAAGATTTTTTTGAGCATGCGTTGGATGTTGAAGCATGATGATGAGACGGCGTTGACTTGTCTGGTCATCGAGAGGGAGGAGTCCAGGATGAAGCCCAGGTTACGTGCGTGGTCCGTTGGTATGGGTGCTGTGCCCAGTGCCGGTGGCCACCATGAGTCGTCCCATGCAGAGGGGGACGATTCTAAGATGAGGACTTCCGTTTTGTCAGAGTTTAGTTTTGAACGGCTGTTCTTCATCCATTCGGCTACTTCTTTCATTCCTTCGTGTAGATTGGTTTTGGCAGTGTTGGGGTCTTTGGTGAGGGAGAGGATTAGTTGGGTGTCGTCAGCGTAGGAGATGATAGATGATGTTTAGGTTGTGTTGTCGCGCGATGGTTGCGAGGGGACTCATGTACACGTTGAAGAGGGTGGGACTAAGTGATGATCCCTGTGGTACGCCGCAGATGACTTCGGTGGCCTCTGATTTGAATGGGGGGAGGCGGACTCTCTGAGTTCTTCCGGCGAGGAACGAGATGATCCAGTCCAACGCTTTTCCTTGTATTCCAACGTTGCTGAGGCGTTGTATGAGGGTGTTATGACAGACTGTGTCGAAGGCGGCGGAGAGGTCAAGTAGGATGAGGGCGACTGATTCTCCGTTGTCCAGTAGCGTTCGGAAGTCATCTGTAGCAGCGATGAGAAGGTTTCGGTGCTGTGTTTGGCTCGAAAGCCGGACTGTGAGGGGTCGAGTGAATTGTTGGATTGAAGGAAGGCGGTGAGCTGGCTATTGACGGTTTTCTTAATGACTTTGGCCGGGAAGGAGAGGAGAGAGATGGGGCGGTAGTTCTTGAGCTCAGAGGGGTCCGCTGTGGGTTTCTTCAGAAGGGCGCTGAGTTCGGCATGTTTCCAGCTATCTGGGAAGGTAGCGGAGTTGAGGAAGCAGTTGATGACATCGCGGAGATGGGGTGCGATGATGGAGTTTGCTTTGTTGAAGATGTGGTGGGGGCAAGGGTCAATTGGTGAACCTGAGTGGATGGAGTTCATCAGAAGGATGGTGTCTTCAGTAGTGATTGGGTTCCAGGCGCAAAGGTTGAGAGAGTGCTGTTTTGGTTCTGAGGTGGGTGGGGTGGGTTGTTCGGACAGGTTTTTAAAGCTGTTATGAATGTCGGCGATTTTGTTGTGGAAGAAAGAGGATAGAGAGTCGCAGAGGTCTTGGGAGGGAGTGATGTCGTTGGTGCCGGCGGTGGGGTTGGTGAATTTGTTGACGATGTTGAATAGTTCCTTGCTGTTTTGGGCGTTGTTGTCGAGACGGTCCTTGAGTGCTGATTTCTTTGTGGATCGGATTAATTGGTGGTGTTTGCGGATTGCGTCTTTGAAGAAGTTCAGGTTGTCAGTGGTTGGGTTTTTTCTCCAGGTTTTCTCGAGGGTACGACATAACTTCTTGGATTTCTTAAGGTCATCGTTGAACCAGGGGGCCCTTTTGTTACCTTGTTTGATCTGGTGGTTTTTCATGGGTGCTAATTAGTCAGCGCTGTGGGTGATCCATTGTGTGAATTTGGTGGCAGCTTGGTTTGGGTCCGATGATAAGGTGGGGGGGGTTTGGTTAAGCGATGTGAAGAGCTGGTCGGAGGTGATTTTGTTCCAGTTTCTTCGAGGAATAGGTTGTGGAGGGATGTGGGTCGTGGTCATTTTGTAGCTGAAGTGAACGCAGCTGTGGTCCGTCCAATGGAGAGCTGTGGTGTGATCAAAGGATATGTCTTTGCTGGATGTGAAGATGGGGTCGAGCGTGTGTCCGGCTAAGTGGGTGGGGGTGTCAACAAGTTGTTTGAGTCCGAGATTGGCCAGGTTGTCCAGAAGGGTGGTGGTGTTGCTATAGTTATTCTTTTCCAGGTGGAAGTTGAGGTCTCCCAGTAAAATGTAGTTCTCGGAGGTGAGGGCATGTGGGCTGATGAAGTCAGTGATGTCTTCGTTGAATTGTGTGCGGGTCCCTGGTGGTCTGTAGATGAGGGTGCCTTTAAGTGTGGTCCTGGGGTCGGTGTGGATCTGGAAGTGAAGGTGTTCGGCGGTCGTGAGGTTATCGTCGGAGTTGGTCGAGATTCGGATGGTGTTCTTGTGGACGATGGCGATGCCTCCTCCTGTTTGGTTGTTGCGGTCTTTTCGGATGATCTTGTAGGTGTCCGGGATGGCTATGGCGATGTCGGGCGCTGATGAGGCGTTCATCCATGTTTCTGTAAGGAAGGCGACGTCCGGTGATGTAGTGTCGAGTAGGTCCCAGAGTTCAGTGGCATGTTTGTGGATCATCGGGTGTTCAGCAGGATACACTTCAGGTGGTTGGAGTCAGAGTTATGTTTGGAGGGGGAGGATTTTGCATGGGTCCTGATGCAGGCGAACTTGCAGGAGTGGCAGGCGAATGGACCGTGGGTGTGTCCTGGGGCAGCTAAGCAGCATTGTGGGGTGCGTCCGGGTTTAAGGGCGTCATATGTTATGCGGGAGGAGTGGGTATTGCGAGGACCAGGGGATCTGGTGCTGGGCGCGGTCCAGGTGCGGACGGGCGTAGACGGGCTTACCTTTGGCACACCTTCGGCGCGCATGGGGCGCGTCCGCTGCGCGCGAAAGCATCCGTCATATGTAGGTGTTGGAGGGGGAGGGGCGAGGCAGGGTCAGCTGGAAGGCGGGCGTGGGGTGGAGCTACGGTCTGGGAAGCACAACAAACAACAAAATGGCTGCAAATAGGAGAAATCGAAACTGGCCGAGCCTGGGGGATAAACAGAGGCACAATCGGGCATAAAGTGAAGTCCTATTCTGACAACAATGAGCAGACTTAGCAGTACAGTAGAGAGATGATAAAACGCACAATACACAAATTCAATATAACATGTAAAAACGAGCAATGCAGGCAGCGGCAGTAATGCGGGGGAAAAGGTCGCGCTGAGGACTCAGCTGGAAGGCGCTACGATACCACGGGACAACTTATAAGCGCTCTCTGGTTACGGAGTCACCATGCCTTGGGAGCATGGGGGAGCGACCTCTTTCGAACAAGTCAGGAGAGTCACGGCGCGGGGATGGTGAGGCAGATCCACAACTATCTGTGGGACCTCAGAGCAGATACGAATGCATATCCGAGGGCAATTCTAATCTGTTTAAATAATTATTTGCTACATGAGGCAATCTTTGACTTGGCACGGCCAGATAGGAGACGAGCTGGTAAGAGGTGCAAATGTTTTGTGCGTCACGACTTCTGTCCTGCTACGGTGCAACAAAGGTGGCAATTGAGGAAGCTAATCTCATCCTCTCAAGCTAAAGGTGCTCAGGCATTCCTCCTTAACCCTGCAAAATTAAAAGTGATATATAAAGAACAAACTCGTTATTTCACTTCGGAGATTGTGGCACAAGATTTCCTGAAGACAATGGGTAGTGACTAATACATTGCACCTGCTTCTCGCACGATGTAACATTCCTCATGTTTGGTTCTCTTCCAGTGTTGATTTTTGTGTTTTGTGCCTTGCCTTATGTTCCCTGTCGATTTTTGTGTTTTCCCTTATCCTTCCATGCTGTTTTCTGAGCAGAATATGAATACAATATTTGGATGTTTGGGAACTGAGCTAACAAGTGAGGAAGCTATAGGACTATTGGAGTAAAAAATATTGCATTGTTCTCATGTAGGGTATATCTACTAAGTTTCTAAAACACGACAGTGATTGAGAAATATAGTACACTGGAAGAGCTGTTGCAATTTCGGGTTACGTTTGGATGGGGGGCCTTGGGGAGGGGGCAGTACGCCATCACTCTCCATCGCAGAGGACATGGTCCGTAAGCCCCGGTTTAGGTGGTGTGGGGGGGTTAGGTTGGGGGTGTGGGGGGTTCTTGGGGGTTGGTGCTGGGGGGGAGGGGGTAAAAATGAGATTAATACATGAGTACATCTCTTTGTATTGTTTGAAAGTCTGGTCTATTAGGCGCATACGATTCTGTTATGGTGGCACACTAGAATTTGATGGCAGCTAAGGTTATTAGACTAGGTACATTAAATATCAGGGGCTTTAACTCGCTCAACAAAAGGCAGCGGGCTGCAAGGGAGCTTCAGATGCTATGCTGTGATGTCATGTGTCTCCAAGAGACCCACATAGTATGGGCTAGGAGGAAATTGTTAACTGAGCTGGGTTATGAGCTTGTGGCATGCACCAAACAGGCCTGTACATCTAGGGGTTGTTGCAATTATGGCAAAAAAATATATAGGTAATACTGGCAGGATCTTGACGGATGGACTCGGGAGATGAGCAATAGCAGAGCTTGTGGCAGTGGCAATGAAATTCATGCTGTGTTCAATATATGGCTCTAATCTAGACGAAGCAGCAATTTTAGAATTCCTGAATATCGAACTAGCAGCATGGCCTACGCCTAGAATTTGATGGCAGCTAAGGGTTTTAGACTAGGTACATTAAATATCAGGGGCTTGAACTCGCTCAACAAAAGGCAGCGGGCTGCAAGGGAGCTTCAGATGCTATGCTGTCATGTGTCTCCAAGAAACCCACATAGTATGGGCTAGGAGGAAATTGTTAACTGAGCTGGGTTATGAGCTCGTGGCATGAACCAAACAGGCCTGTACATCTAGGGGTTGTTGCAAATATGGCAAAAAAACATATAGGTAATACTGGCAGGATCTTGACGGATGGACTCGGGAGATGAGCAATAGCAGAGCTTGTGGCAGTGGTATGTGGTGACTTAAACATAAATCTACTACCTAACATATTGTGTAATAACAGCTTAGGTATATGGGTAGGAAACCAAAGGTGTTTAAGGCATTACAATCATTGATCTCCAACATGGGTTGGTTGATGCTTGGGCTTTACTCCGGGGTACTGAAGCAGGATACACCTTTTTTCCTGCCTTCACCAAAAGCTAGTGAGACTGAATTATTTTTTTGCTCCACAGTACTTGTTGAATGGTGCGTGTATCCAGGTTTATCCAAGGGTGACGTCTGATCATGGCCAGGTTGGGTTGGGTTAACTGCACACTCTAAGGCAAAAATAAATCTCCACTGGAGTCAAGAGGCTGCCAAAAAATATGCTATTAAGCGGCAGTTGAATAATAAATATGTTGAGGCAAGTGGCAGGTGCCTGGCCCAGAAACTCAGACTAAAAGAAGCGGCTCAAAGAATTAATACTATCTTGGACTCCAGTGGGCGCTGCATTGAGAATGAGACTGGTATATTAGAGGTATTTAAGAATTTGTACGAAATACTATATGCTGGAGAACACTATGATAGCCAAAAAGTTAAAACATTTGTACATTGATACTGTGAACAGTATCTCGGGGAGGAGGATGTAGCGAGGTTAGACGCCCCTATTACGATAGGTGCCTGGCCCAAAAACTCAGACTAAAAGAAGCGGCTCAAAGAATTAATACTATCTTGGACTCCAGTTGGCGCTGCATTGAGAATGAGACTGGTATATTGGAGGTATTTAAGAATTTGTACGAAATACTATATGCTGGAGAACACTATGATAGCCAAAAAGTTAAAACATTTGTACATCGATACTGTGAACAGTATCTCGGGGAGGAGGATGTAGCGAGGTTAGACGCCCCTATTACGATGTCAGAGTTGGAGCAGGCTATAAATGGGTTGGCAGCCGGTAAGGCGGCTGGCCCCGATAAAATGCCGCTGGAGATATATAACATTTTTGGGGGAGCTCTACAGGAGGATAGGTTAGCTACATTTAGAAGAGCACAGAGTGGGGCGTCTCCTAAATCATGGGACGAAGCCAGCATTGTTGTGTTTAGGAAAAAAGACATACCTGCTGACTTGCAGGCATCATATCGCCCTATATCTCAGCTGAATACGGACGGCAAAATCTACTCAAAGATTTTGGCCACTAGGTTAGCGGCTGTGATTACTCCACTGGTGTCAACGCGACAGCAGGGTTTTATTCCAAATCGCGCAACAACAACCCATGTGAATAGGGTTATAACTTTATTAGACCTCGCTAATGGTACCGGGGATGCATTCAGCCGTATCCTATTAGATGCTGAGAAGGCTTTTGATCGAGTCTCATGGTGCTTTCTATGGAAGGTGATGCGACGGCGTGGTTTTGGGCAACAATACATCACTGCTGCACAAACGTTATATCGTCAACCTGTTGCCAGGATATGCACCATGGGGCTTGAATCAAAGGCAGTGTCTATTCGGAGGAGCACTAGACAGGGCTGCCCCTGCTCCCCATTATCATTTTCATTATATATTGACCCGTTTCTAAAAATGATCGAATATAGCCTGCGGATACAACCAGTAATTATACAGCAGCAACAAGACCGTGTTTTTGCTTACGCGGATGATGTGACCGCTGTATCACCTAAACCAGCAGTGGCAATGCAGTAGATAGAACAATTAGCAGTAGAGTACGGGGCAATATTGGGTTAGAAGTTAAATACAGCCAAAACACAAATTCTGTGTCTCAATGTTGGCTTTTTTAATGATCCAAGGGTGTTACAAGCGGTAACATATCTGGGAGTTCGGATAAGGACCTCTGCATCTGGGCTGGTTGAGTCCAATTGGGGGAAGTTGATGACTGGGGTTCATAGGCAACTGGATCAATGTGAATGTCTGCATCTTTCGCTAGTAGGCAGATGCAATGTTCTTAAGATGATTATCCTGCCAAAAATACTATATAGATGTGTCCCGTTGGAGATACCGCGAACTCACCTCGTACAATTACAGTCTTTGTGTATGAACTTTTATATGGGCGAGTGGGAAAGCTCGCAGAGCAATGAGATATATGGTTTTACCCAGAGCCGTAGGTGGGTGGGCTGTCCCCGACTTCACTCTCTACTACTATGCATATATGTTACAACATATGAATACACTGCTTACAGGGGTAGGGCCAATAGATATCGCGGAGTCCCCCTCTATATACCATATGCTGTTAGGCACTGAAGTAAAAAATTGCCTGTTTGTGACCCTAGATTGGAGCTATTACAAACGTACAAGATTTAAGATAGTTATAGCTGCTTATAAAGTGTGGAAAGCTATAAAGAAGATGTTTGAGGTAGAAAAAGTCTCCGGGTATACCCCACTAACAGCTGCGGCCTTCTTTCCGAGTGTATTTTGGGATAGGATTGTACATAATTGGCGTGCTAAATTCATTATTATTATTATGGTTGGGGACCTTTACATGGATGGTGGACTTAAATCGTTTGACCAGCTCAGGGAGCAATATCATCTGCCCCGGGCGGACTTTTTAAAATATCTACAAATTAGAGATTATCTTCTCAAAGCTCAGGGAATATTCAGCCCAACCCCCTTATAGAAGCAAATAGAAAGGCATCAAGAGTAGGGACACTGTATACTCTTATGCTAGGGACAAAACCTAATGATTTGGAAGAGCACTGTCACAAATGGGAGAATAGACTAGGATGTCATGGTATACACTTGGGGACTTCCATCGAACTAGCCAGATGATTATTTATGTCTGACATTTTATCCGCCCAACATTATAAGACTGTTTTTTATCTGTATCTTACACCTAATAAAATTGCTAAATGGGGTGGGGATCAGGAGGGAACATGTTTTTGTTGTGGTAAACCAGCTGCTGATGTGGTACATATCTTTTATGCCTGTTGAAAATTAAGTAGATTATTGGAGCAGTTAGACAAGTTCCTAACTGAAATCTTGGGATCCCCTATACATTTATCACCTATGCATATTCTGTTGGGGGTAGAGATGGGCGTAGATGCAGATACAGTACCCAGTAAGGCTATATATCTGATCTTTGTAGCCACAGCAGTGTTAAGGTTGTGTATAGCTTCTTGTTGGCTACAAAAGGATGCCCCATCTTTTGAGGCTTGGAGGGCAAGGTTCCTGGCCATGTTCAACATTGAGTATAGACTATATGCTCTCAAAGGTAGGCGCAAATGGAAACTGGGTCTGCAAGTTTGGGGTGCAGTTATGTCTTATTTGGATATGGATATGTAAATCCTGTTTCTTTCTTTTTTTTCTATGCTGCCTCTAACATTTTTTAGTAGGATTAGTATAATCTGCGCTGTTTACTGTCAAATGGTTCTTTTTGTGTGTTTCTTTTCTTAATTTTTACCTGTACATATTCAATGTTCATTTGCAGAGTTCATGCAGATGTGATTTCTAAGTATTGTCATGTGATTGTGGCTAAATGTGCCTTGTTTCTTTTGTTACTCATGTATTTTCAATAAATATATATAAAAAAAATAGTTATTGTGCCTTTTCCTTCATGTCATCCATATTATTTGTTTTCTATATCAGCTTTCTATAATTGGTAGAACAGGTCTGACCTTGCGTTGTCAAATAGTTTTGATGTTTCGAACATGACTATTTTATTTGGAGTATTTGTTGGCTGTGGTCACTATCTAACACCTTCCTTAGTTTTATCAAAGATATTTATAGATACCATTGAATAGTCTATTCTTGATTTAAACTTATGTGACTGAAATGACCAAGCAGGGGGTATATCTGATGCAAATCTACTGTTTAATATTCTTAATCCCAATGCTTTCACGTCCATCAAGAGGTTTCTCCCAATTAGATTTTGTATAGCATTTATTATGGGATCCAGTATTTGTTCTGAAATTGCCCATTGCTGATTTTGGGACTGTATAAATTTGTCCCGTATAAAGTGTATTAACAGGTTTATGTTAAAATCACCTGTAACGATAAAATCTGCAGATGGTTCTTCCATTATTTGGTCCAATAGGAAGATAGTAATAGCAGCATACATATCCTTCCTTGAGGTCTGTTTAGGTGGACTATATAGGTTAATTAATATTAGAATTTTTATTTTTTTCCCTCATTTGTTGTATATTTCAATTTTACCGCTTGGAGGTTAGAATTATTTGCCCTAGCTACTCATGGTCGACTTTCAGATCAACCAGTATGAATATTGCCAATCCCCCACAGGGTCGACCAAATCTATGATGTTTATTTGCAGGTACAAAGTATCCTTGTAACCTAAAAGGGTCCATTTCCAATGTTTCCTGCAATAATATAATTTGAAAGAGATTTGATAATGTATCTATTTTGGCATTTATCTTTTTGCATAAACCATTTATGTTCCATAAGCATATTCCTATTGTTAAAAAATCCATATTCACTTCTTCTGTTTTATCTTGTGATTTATTCTGTCATTGTTAGTTATTGCCATGTAATGGTGTCAGAATCCATTTTTTCGTTTATTCCTTTTATTTTTCCAACTTTTATTTCATCCACTGGCTTTTCATCATCAGAATTTATTTTACCCAGGGGATTTTTTAGTATAGAGTAGACTAGATAATCTTTTATCCCTTTTGATCTTTTTATAGGAGTTTCTTCTTTTATAAGTGGAGTTGGATAAACCTTTGGGGCTGGTTGACGGAGTCTTATCCCCCAACTACGAAACATGTCTTATTCCAGCAAAATTTGGTCCACGATGGAATCAGTGTTTTACAGTTAACAGTGTTATTGGTGGTCTACCTTCAGGGTTTTGTAAAAATCCTACACATTCAATATCTTCGGTTGTCACTTTTTCTAGTGATGGTATTGATTACAACAGCCGAGGATATTTCCTCTATTCAAAGTATCATGGTTGCCACGTGAATCATATAATGGTGTAAGAGTAAGTTGGGCCGACCTTTTAGGAAACAACACTTCTCTCTTTTTATCCTCAAAAGTTTGGTGTTCCTTACATATAATTTGGTTATCTTGACCATTTTTTATAATAACTAGGTCATCCCTTCTAAGTTTATGCCTCATATCGTCGATCGTTTCTTTTGATATCGTTAAATTATTCTTAGTTTCCTCTGTCTGTTTTTGTGCAACTAGATTATCTTTCTGTTGGATCAAATTCCAGCGTAGTCTCTGTGCATTATTTTGGTTTTGGTGAATTGCTCTCTGGACTACTTGACCAACGTACCTTTGTTCTCCATTTTGGTTAGAGGTTTTAGGATCAACGGTGGTTAAGGATCTCGTTTTTTCCAATAGGGTTGCTTTGAGTATTACACGTAAATTCATTTGTTAATACACAACCATTTCCTTTTAGCCCATGTATTTCTTCCTTATCTTGGACTTTTTCCCCCTCTAGTTTTACTACCTCAACTTGACGATCGGTATTAGCCGTTAGTATAATTGTATTGGTCGGGAGTGGTATTTAGTCTGCTTGGTGTTTCCCAGGCTTAATAAATAAATCATAATACTTTTCATTTTTTTCCAATAATTTTGCAGATTGACTCCCGGATACATCACTATGTTGTTTTCAGATTTGCCTTTGTTTTTTTCCTTCTTTTGTCATGTCAGCAGGTGTTTCCGATTTGGAGTATGCTTTTACTGCATTTTCCTTTTTTGCCCTATTTCTTGCTTTACGTAATTTTTTCCTTTGTCTCTTTGTAATTTCAAAGACTATTACATCTTCATTATCCTTTCCTTCTTTATTTAACTGTACTGGGAATTTAAGCAGTATTTCTTAACTTTTTTACTTATTTGTGTCTTGTTGTGTCGCCTGCATTATTTCTGAATTCAGTTTGGTCATGACATTAGAATCTGTTTTAACCTATTTGTGTCTTGTTGTGTCGCCTGAATTATTTCTGAATTCAGTTTGGTCACGACATTAGAATCTGTTATGTCACCAATTTGCTTCATTTTTAGGTCTCGCGACCTATCAATGCGCGCAAGCGCATTGAGCGGAGCGAGAATTCATGTTGGCAAAATCTTCGTCAAACCAAGGGTTTTCAGCCGCGGTTTTCATGAAGTTCACGTGAATCACGTGAGCAAACAGGCACGCGCATCGGCAGCATTTCTCCTGCACAAGGCTTGCAAAAGGCTCTCCTCCCTCCCCACATCAAAGGCATCAATCACCCTCCCACAGGCTTCTCCAGCGCTGCCCCGCGCCCTGCTTCACGGCCAGGCCATCTGTTCCCTGCCAGACCTCTCACACCTCCGTCACAGCATGCCTGTGCTCCTTGATTTATTTAGTAACAGTGCCGCTTCCAGACACCTCCCACCTCTGACACAACATCCCCTAGGCCTTTATTAAATAACAGCGCCGCTTTTACTTTGTGCTCATCTGCCTGCTACACTTCTCCTCCCCTCGCTGGCATTCCCGCCCCCCCACCAGGCTCTCCCGCCCCCATCCGGCTTCCCTCCACGCATCTCCTTTCACCATGCCTGCACTCTATACTGTTCAGCAAAACTACTTGTGCCTTGTTAGTCTAGGTTTTACCCACATCGCCCTCCTGCGCTTGTGGCCTTAAGCGTGACAGTGGTTTTAAGCAGCATGCTTTTATACCCCCCGCGGTTTCTTTTATCATATGTATATTTCCTGCCGTGCCCCTCCTTTCACTCTCCCACTCGACCCTTGTTCGCGACTCCTCGAGCCTCTCAGCAGCGTTGACAGGAAGCTCTCGCAGCGCTTCACACTGTCGACGTAACCGTCAGTGGTGGCCGTCCGCCATCACCGGCTATGGGCTCATTGTTGCTCACTTTGTTGTCATGTCGAACATTTTTAAGTTGCCAGCATACCATACTCGGGTACAGGAACAGACGACTGCATGTGCTCAAACATCTTTGTTAATGCATTTGTTGGTGATTGAGAAGCGTGTATTACATACTTTAGTTGTGTGGTTCCTTTTTAAAAATATTTTAAGTTTTCTTGAACCAGATAATTTTGGGAATCGGAGCTAGCAAGCGCGAATGCGAATTGTGCGTAGGAGACCAATCAAACTCTAATCATGGTGGTTTTAGGCAGTCGCCAAAGTTAATGTTCGCTCAGATGTGCACAGCAGTAATGACGTTGGAGATGGATTGGTGTCGCGGGCTGGCATGTGGCGACATGATGTCTGTGCTGTTTTACACCCCCCCCCGCTTGCATTTCCCGTACTTGTTTTATGAGCTCTGTTGATCAGCTGCTTTCCCTGGCCTGTGTTTTCAACTCTCCTCTCCATCCCCCTCCCCCTCCTTCTGTTCACTCACGGGGCTTGTGCGTTTAGAAAGAAGCCATCAGCCGTTTGAAAGCCCTGCAGCACATGTCTCGCCTGCAGGAAAATAAGTGGTGATTTTTCCTTTACCCCATCCCCTTTCTTTTGGTGGCTTGCAGCTTTTTATTCGGAACATTAATTTCTGATAATGCATGCACCTTTATAATGTACTGCTCCGAGATCTGCTTCGTTTTAAAAATATTAGCTTTAGCATCTTAATGCACCCGTAATCATGCTTGCCCTGCTTGTTTTTATTTTTGATATTCAGCAACAAGCATTGGCTAAGTCTACAGGTTGGCTAAACTTTCAAATGTAATGCCTTTTGAATTTGCCAATGCTTGCTTTTATGATTTGCCAGGCAGAACTCGTGTCATGTCGGCTGTGCGTGTAATATTTGGAATAATGTGTTGGGAAGACTGTAAAGTGATCAACAGCACCGGTAGCAGAACGTTCTGGCTTCTTGGCTGCAAATCATAAATCCAGGCAGTATTATTAACTCTTTAAACAAAAGACTACTGGGTTCGGGCTCCCAACAGCACTGCTTGCCACAAGCTACTAAACAACAACAGAAATTGCATGTGCTGCCAATCACTTTACTCTCTTATTTTGAGTTTGAACATCAGACCATAAAACAAATGTTGCTAATGACCAAAATGTGTCCTTTTTATTTATGTTTTTTATTTTGAAGAGGGTTTCTTTTATTTTTTTTGAATCTCGACATGCTTAGAATAATTTTAATGGTAACTTCACTTCCCAGGTCTGCAATGTGTTTTTTGGGATTTTGTTTCTAGTTTTCAAATTTGCTCAGCTACTAAATACTGTGTACATCTTTTTTGGAATGGTAAAATAGCTCCTCCCCCTTGCTGTCTGTTCTTAGCTTTAGGTTAAACTCCCAAGTCGTACAGAAGGCTCGTGGGTTTCACTGGTGGTGGTGCCAATAGATCTCGCAGTAGGAAAGTTGGAGCTATTGGTTTTGTAAATGACAAAGCCCTTTACATTTTTAGAATGAAAACAAAAATAAAAGGCATTGTTATTTGCAATTGTAATAGCTCCAACTTTCCTACTGCGAGACCTATTGACAACGCCAGTGCTTGTTTTTTCTTCTACAGAAGCAGGTGTTTTTTTGTCAGGGTAGCACATCTTCTCTTTTTGATCTTCATTTTTTTTGCGCACGATGTCTTTAACATCTTCCAATATGGTATTTACTACATCCGGGATAGTTGCCAGTTTGTTTATCATGGGGGAGCATGTACAATCAAAATAATTTGAGGCTCCTTTTTGAGCTTTGTTTATTAGGTCGTTTAACTCAGCTAATTTATGATCGATTCCGGCGACTGCATTCGCCACGACTCCAAGTATTTCAATTTGAGTATCCATTTTATTTGATATGTCAGTACTTCTAGAGTTTGTGTTGAAGTCTGATAAAATATATCCCATATAGATCCTAGATCCCGATTGCCTACATTTTGAGAGTTTTGATCAATGTGTATTTTGTTATTTCTAATGGAGGTGTTAATATCCGCCTGGCGAATTTCTTGGTTTTCTGCTTGAATTTTTTATTTAACTGAGTTATTGTGTTTACCGATGTATTCAGTTTCAAGTACCACTTGCTCATTGCTTCCCATATTATTTTCCTTGATAATCATTGTTTTTAACTGGTTAGGAGTGTCACAGGCTTGATTTTCATAACTCAATTCCATATTTATTTCTCCACTTATTGGCATAATTGTCACCGATGCAGAGTTCATTATATCAATAGCTTTGGTTTGCTTTCCTTGTATGACTGTCGGCATTATTTAATATGTGGTTGTAATTTTGTGACTTACTATATAGTATGTAGTCATTAGCTAGTTCACTTTTTTCCCCTTATTTCAACTTTAACTTATAATGGTAATGGAACAACTGCAGTCATTGGACTCCTAGACTTATCGACTTGAATAAGATTTTTTGGTGGTGTTTCTATCCAATTCTTAACCATATCCCTCTCTTCCGTTTGTGTTAACAATACTGGGTTTTCTAATTCCAAATCCACTCTTTGTTCAATTATTTGGCCCAGTAGATCTTTATTTTGCGTATTGCTAACATAGTCACACTCCTATTTCTTTCCAAGATGTTAGTTGGCGTAATCGGAATCTGTAACTGTTTTATTTCAACATCTAATTCCATTGACATAAGTGCTCCTGTTGGATCTCTCATAAAATCAAATTTGTGGTATTTTTGTAAATTTTTCGAACATCCGTGCTATAGGTGAAATTAAAGTTTGATTTGTTCCCTTTATCTGTGCTTTAGCCTTTTTTAGCACTTTATTATTATTATTATTAATTTTATTAAGCGCACAGCTACCCAAAGGTTTCCCGGCACTGACCAACAAGGTATGGAAATAGCAACAATTACTGGTTGAATAGCCATGTTTTCAAATTCCAGCGGAACTTCAGATAGTTGGGCTCAGTCCGAAGACGGAGCGGAAGAGAGTTCCACAGGGACGGACCCAAGAAGAAAAATGAGCGGCCACCCATTCTTGCTCTCTTGATCCTAGGAATCAAAAGCTTGGATTGGGAGGATGATCTGAGAGTACGGGAAGGGACATAAGAAATAATAAAAGATTTAAGGTATTGTGGGGCATTGCCCGCAATCATTCTGTGTATAAAACACAGAGCCTTAAACTTAACCCGACTCTCAATACGGAGCCAGTGAAGACTACGTAGAAAGGGAGAGATGGGAGACCTGCTAGGGAGTTTGACAAGAAGGCGAGCTGCCATGTTTTGAACAGTCTGAAGTTTACGGACAATCTCCTTGCCAGCACCCAGAAAAAGAACATTCCCATAGTCCAGGCGGGAGGGGATTAGTGCCTGGACTACGGTTCTCTGGGTGTCAGGAGGGAGCATCCAGATGATTTTCTTTAACCACTTGAGAATGACCGTACATGTGGCACAGACCTTCACAGCATGGTCCCTCATTGATAATTGGTCATCAAAAATGATGCCCAGATTTCGAGCAGTTCTGGAGGGCAAGGGGGGAGTGCCCATTTGGTCAGGCCAATGAGAGGGCCCCGATAGATCACAATTAGTACCAAACAGAAGAAGCTCAGTTTTCCCTCCATTCAGTTTTAATTTGTTCTCATACATCCAAGCAGAGATTTTACTAAGCCCGAGACGTAAGGAGGAAGGGAGGGATGTGTGACTGGTGGATAGTGAGTAGATTAGCTGAGTGTCATCAGCATACGAGTAAATAGAGAGCCCCGCTTGCTCCGCAATCGTAGCCAAAGGTCTTACGTACAGATTGAAGAGAAGGGGGCTCAAGATGGAACCCTGCGGAACCCGGTATGCTGATGTATGAGTTTTGGATGCTGATGAGGCTGAGAAAACTTGGAACGTCCTATTACTCAGGAAACTAGTAAGCCATTCTAAGGCACGATGGGAGATGCCAATAGATCTGAGGATGTTAATGAGGATAGAGTGGGAAATCGTGTCAAATGCGGCACTTAAATCCAGCAGGATAAGTGCCACGGTTTCCCCTCTATCTACCAGATGCCTAATAGTTTCCGACACTCCCAGTAGTGTAGATTCGGTGGAGAAGCCTGAACGAAAACCCGACTGAGAAGGATGTAAGATGGCATGGGCTTCGATATAGTTAGTAAGTTGTTGATTAATGTGCTTCTCCACGATTTTTGAGAAAACTGACAGAAGGGAGATAGGACGGAAGTTAGGCAGATTATTCGGGTCAGCATTGGCTTTTTTTTAACAGTGGTACAACCATCGCATGTTTCCATGATTGGGGAACCTTAGCCTCCCTAAGTGAGGTGTTAAGTAACTCCAGAATAAGATTGAGTGAAGGGGAATCAAGAATAGACAGAAATTGGGGGGGAATAGGATCTAGAGGAGAACCGGATTTGATGGTACTAATGATGTTGCGTAAAGTGAGTGTGGTCAAGGGAGTCCAAGCAGCAATTCCAGATTCTAATCTGCAAAGATCCGGTTCCAGAGATTGGGGATTAGACGAGGGGGGAAAGTGGTAGAAACAACTGGAATAGTGGAGCCGAAATCAGAGTAAATATTTTCAATTTTTGAAACAAAGAAATCGGCCAAGGCATCACATTGCGTCTCATCTAAGCAGGGTGCCTTGGGTTGTTTAGTGGCGCCCGAGAGTTCTTGGACCACTTTAAACAAAGCTTTGGGGCGGTTCTGAGCATGAAGTATAGAGAGATTCACATATTCCGTTCTAGCATTTTTAAAGGGCCTGATAGCTGGATAGCGCAACTTTATATTCTACTTTGACTAAAGGGTCATAGTTAGAGCGCCACTTCCGTTCAAGACGTTTGCAGCCGGATTTAGCTATTTTTAGATGGTCATTAAACCAGGGTGCCGATGTAAATTAAATTTCTGTTTGCGAAGAGGCAGGCAGGCGTCAACAGCAGAGGTAAGCCAGTTATTAATGATGTCCGCCTGCGCAAGACAACTAACCTCACCAAGTGGTGTAGAGGCCAAGAGGGCAGAATTCAGTTTGTTTATATCCAGGTTTTTCCAGTTTCTAGTCAATCTAGGTTTAGCTGGAGTAGCTAGAAAGGTTCGACCGGGTTCGGTACTGATAGAGAACTCCACAAGAAAGTGGTCAGACCAAGGAACCGGTAGAGCTGGTTTACACTCAACCGCCGCCAGATTGGATAGCACAGGATCAAGTAGATTGCCTGCTTTATGAGTGGGGCCGGTATTATGCAGGCTAATATTGAGGGCAGCTAAGTCAGCTAACAAAGCTTGTTCCAGTAACTCTATTCTGTCATTGAAATGAATGTTGAAATCTCCAACGAGAACAAAGTTTGTTGAGTTCAGTAGCAGTGGAGCTATATACTCAGCAAGTGAAGACGCCCATGAACCAGCTGGACCGGGGGGTGATAAATAAGGACACCAGACAGCGTGAAGTTGGCAGATAAAGATATTTTGAACAACCCAGCTTCACAGTTGGGAATGTCTAGGTCCTCCCATTTGCATGAGTAGTGTTTTTTAAAAACGATCGCAATCCCTCCACCCGCCTTTTTTATTTTATTCCTGGAAACATAAGTATAACTATCCGGAAGAGATGCGGCAATGTCTGGACCGGAATGGTCATTTAACCAGGTTTCCGTCAGAAACAAAGCGTCCGGTTGAAATGAAACCAGGAGATCAAAGATCAGTGTTTTGCAGTGTTTTGGAAGAGATCTGCAGTTTAAGTTGATAAACTTCATTATGTTAGAGGGGAGATTCTGCTTGTTTTTACATGGAAAAGTTGATAACGAAATGTCTAACCGGGAGGGTAGTGCTAAAAGGCAAAAGGAACAATCAGGACAGGAGCAAGGGGAGGATTGAGCATCCAAGGGAATAGTGTGCGAACATTGGGGAGGTATAAGAGCCATAAGGATATCTCTGGAATATCTCATAATAGAGGCTGAGTTTTTACTAACAAGGGATGTGGCCCTGGGCCGCGTCCGGTCGCGGACGGGCGCAGACGGGCTGGACTCTGGCGCGACTCCGGTGCGCAATCGTCGCGCCCGCTGCGCTCGTCCGCTGCGCGTCGACCAGCACATCGATTAAAATAGGGAGGCGGCGGTGTGCTGACTAGACCGCTCACCCCCGCTTCCGCCGGAAGTGGAAAAGGGATAGAGAGACCTCCCTCCACCCACGAGCGAGGCTCGGGGAGGAACGGGGAGGGGGAAGAGCAAAATTCAAACAGTGAGTGTTTCTTCTGTATTTTAAAATGCGATGTGAGAATTAAAAAGTTTGCATAAACACACAAAGCCAGCAGCCGGTGTCCCCCTGCCCTCTCACAGCAGAATACACACAGGAGCCGCAATGTTAAGTATTTTTGTTGAAGAAATAAAACGCAATAAAATGCAATGTGCGGAGCACCTCAATCGAGCCCCACACAGATAATCAGGACAACACACACGCACAATTCGGTACAAGCACAAAGTTGTGCCCCCAGCAGAATCAGGCTTCAAAAGAATGCCCAGCTATAACGCGGTACCGACACCTAAATCGTGCCCCCCGCAGAAGATCTTGAGTCAGCAATGTTGCAAACACGTACCCTTGTTCGTAGGTCCAGAGCCTAACTTTCCCCTGCATTAAATAGGGAGGCGGCGGTGTGCTGACTAGACCGCTCACCACCGCTTCCGCCGGAAGTGGAAAAGGGATAGAGAGACCTCCCTCCACCCACGAGCGAGTCTCGGGGAGGGGGAAGAGCAAAATTCAAATAGTGAGTGTTTCTTCTGTATTTTAAAATGCGATGTGAGTATTAAAAAGTTTGCATAAACACACAAAGACAGCAGCCGGTGTCCCCCTGCCCTCTCACAGCAGAATACACACAGGAGCCGCAATGTTAAGTATTTTTGTTGAAGAAATAAAACGCAATAAAACGCAATGTGCGGCGCACCTCAATCGAGCCCCACACAGATTAAGATAATCAGGACAACACACATGCACAATTCGGTACAAGCACAAAGTCGTGTCCCCCGCACAATCAGGCTTCAAAAGAATGCACAGCTATAACGCGGTACCGACACCTAAATCGTGCCCCCCGCAGAAGATCTTGAGTCAGCAATGTTGCAAACACGTACCCTTGTTCGTAGGTGCTTGTGTTTTACGTGCTCGTCTTGTAGTGGGGCCCAGTGTTCTTTCCTTCCCTGAACGCATTCCCGAGGTCTACCTTGTTTGTTCATATTGAGGTCAGTTATATCTTAGTACTTTGTACCACTGGTATGTTGCCGATATACCCATATATGTCGCAATATAATTAATAAATATATATCACTAGCAGCCCGTCCCGACGTTGTCCAGGTATGAATTGCTGCCGGCTAGTAGTATATTGTTTTATAGGATTTAGTTTTGATAGCATTTCTTATCTGTGACAGGCCTGTGAAACGCTCAGATTCACAGTGCACTGCTGATGCACTTAAGAGTGCGCGTTCAGTAGTGTGTGATCTCGAGTTTCCCTACTTTATTTTTCCTTGCAATATTATATAGCGCGAACTCGACAACATGACATGAGCACAAATTACATTACAGAAGAACACATTCATTTGTGGTAGGCATGGGCCTAAAGACCTAAAATCTTTCGAGCTGAATCTTAAAAATAAAGATGCCACTCATTCCAAGGGACATCTTTTGGATCCGATATTTTCGAATATTGCACATCTGGACTCAAGCCCCCCACTCCCTCTCCTCTGGTCTGACCACTTTCTAGTCCCGTTTGTTTGAAAAACTTGTACTGACTCAATCGAATTCCGGTACCACGCACTCTAGAGAGATTGGTCTAAGCTATCCTTTGAGAGCTGGACCCACAGACTGTCGGGTCCAGACCCCTTAGAGGCGGACAAAAACTTTCTAAATTGGCTGAATAACTCCCTTGATGTTGTACTACCCAGGAAAAATATTAAAAAGAAGAGTAGTGTTTTTAAGTCACCTTGGTATACTACAGAACTTCGAGATCTTAGAAAAACTTGCAAAAACTTAGAACGCTCGTGGAGGAAAGATTGCCCCCCCCCCCATAATAAAGCTGCCTATAGATTGGCTATTAGGACTAATAAATCATCCCTCAAAAGACACCAGGCGGCCTTTTTTAAGGAGAAAATTAAAACATCCTCCAATTCGACCAGGGAAACTTTTCAGATAGTGAAAGAGCTCCTTAAAGTACCCAACCCCCCGAGTTTGCAGGAGATTTCAGGAGCGAGATGCAACCAATTAGCGGTCTTCTTTGATACCAAAATTCAAAATATGTTAAAAACTCTACCACACAGTGATCAAGCTCCTGATCATTATTATGCCCCTACATATGGCCCCTGCCTGGACTCCTTTGCTTTAATATCTAGAGAAGATTTCTGTAAAGTTCTGACCTTCATGAAAAGTGGATCCCCTTCTGACCCTGCGCCTTTGCATATCCTTAAGCGGGTCTCAGCCACCATTTCCCCCCTAGCAACCGATCTATTAAATGCCTCTTTTACCTAGGGTATTGTTCCTCCCAGCTGGAAGCAGGCCACGGTAAAAGCCTCCTAAGAAAAACCGGAGCTGGATCCATCCGAGCTGGCCAATTTCCGTCCAATATCGCTGCTACCTGGTCTCAGCACGATTGCGGAGAAAATAGTCAACCAGCAGCTTTCTCCCTTTTTTGAAAGTAACAAGCTTCTACGCAATTCCCAAACGGGCTTCCGCCCAGGCCAAGGCACTGACTCCGCCCTGATAGCGGTGGCTGAAAAGGCAAGGTGCATCTTGGATACAGGAGGACCGGCTGTTATGATCCTCCTGGATCTAAGTGCAGCCTTTGACACAGTGGACCATGGAATCTTAATTCAGGCTGGGAGTGTCGGGCACGGCTTTGCTTTGGTTCACATCTTTTTTGAGTGATCGAACCTTTCAGGTCTGGGAGGCAACGTACGCTCTAAATTAACCCCCCTCCATTGTGGGGTCCCTCAGGGGTCTTCACTGAGCCCTACTCTATTCAACGTATATATGGCTCCACTGGAGGATGTGGTCACTCCCTTTGGGATTGAAGTAGTCACCTACGCGGACGACACCAAACTAGTCGTCTCGCTCTCCCAAGAGAAGTACTCTGAAAATCTTTTTGCCTACCTCTCGGAAATACACTCCTGGATGACTAGATCATTGCGCAAATTGAACGGAGCCAAGACAGAGCTCATGCTCTTGGGCCATCAGTTAACATCCTTACCCAATTCCATCTGGCCTGCCTGTCTGGGGGATCTTCCGCCCCAAAGGATGAAATTAAAAAAGTCTGGGGGTTGGTTTGAGCGGGACCTTTCTTTCAGGACCCAAGCGAAAAAAACAGCTGGCATTTGCTATGGCCTTCTTCGCTCTGCCCGTAAGATTCTCCCCCTTCTGCCATTTCATTCTAGGAAATTGCTAATCCAGCGGTTAATATTGTCAAGACTGGATTATAGTAATGCCCTGTTTTTGGCGGCACCTGAAGCAACCATTAACACCCTCCAACGTGTTCAGAATTCAGCAGCCAGGTTGCTTACTGGTGGCTCAGTTCGATCCTCAGCCAGACCTGCACTTAGATCCCTTCACTGGCTGCCAATACGTGAGAGGATACAATTAAGTCTTTATGCATCACCCACAAGTCTCTACAGGGTAAGGGACCCCCTATTCTTAGGAGACTGGTCTGCCCCTACAATGCCACCCGGGCCCTCCGCTCTGACCTTGGAAATTTGGCCAAGGTTCCCAGAGTGAGGAAGGCTTGCTCTGGGGGTCGTCGATTCTCTGTGAATGCGGCATCACTGTGGAATGCCCTTCCTGTAAGGATTCGAACAGAACCCAGCTACCTGAAGTTTCGAAAGCTCCTAAAAACATTCCTCTTTCCCCAGGACTCCTAATCAACAGTGACCCCCTCAGTTTGCTCCTTGTTCTACAGCGCTGGGACGCTTTCGGGCAGCCACGCACTTTTCAAATTCAATTTCATTTCATTTCATGGGGAGACAAAGCGATTTGCCTGGAATCACAGGATGTTGAGCTGATGCCGAGATTCGAAAGTAGCTCCCCAGCTCTAAAGTTCGCAATTCTAGAACTTGTGGCGGGAGGTGTGTCTAAAAGTGTATGTCGGTGCTGGCCATCAATGAGAGAGACCTGTGCATTTTTCAAATGGAGAGAGAAGCAATATCGACCAATGCTTTAACTCCCTCAGAGGCTTGAAAAACATTATTTAAATGAAAAATGGCAAGATGGCATAGGCTGGTACTTGATCCCTCACGCTCCCACTTGCTATTACTCACTGCCGGAGAGGTTTGCTGTGCTGGAGCAATTTTCACGTCATCTGGCAAATAATTAGTGGCCCCCATGTGCTGAAAGGGCTCATGGGTCCAACAGTTCTCCAACAATTTCAGTAATATATTTTTGCGTAGCTCCCCGCTCCCATTGTCGCTTAAAATAAGTAAAATTCGGCCCCTTCCTTATTAAAAGGATTTTGCTTCTCGACCGCAATTGGCAGCGGTTTATCAGTGCGATCTTGGGCCTCCTGTCTCCTGCCACTATCACTTTCAAGAGCACCACTCCTCCGGAATCAATGCAGCCCCTGCAGCACTGAGGCCCCCTACCATACATAGGCGAAGGGTCTCGCGGCTCTCAGCCACAGCTGCTGTGACCAATGTTCGCGGTGTTTGCAGCTCCGATCTTGCGGATCCTGCCGCAACCCTAGCTCCAACACCTCGTTGGTGGTCTGAAGTATTTGAATCTAACACGCTCGTGGCTTGTGGAGGCCGTGTGGGGTCTGTGGAGACATGAGACCCCCCCTGGAGGCGCAGTCTTGCCAGTAGCACCAGCACCGCCGCCGTAGCTTCCTCCGTCCACACACAGTCTGAACCCCGTCTGTTGTCACTTCCGTCTTCCTCAGTGCCAGCTGCGGACTGACCGGTCCACTCTTCCCCATCATTTGGAAGTCCGGCATGGAGCGGACCAACAAGATCGGACGAGACCCGCAAGGAGGTGTGCTTCAGCACTGGAGGACGGGAGGCGTAGGAGAAGCATGGAGAGCGAGGAGGATGGAGAACACGGAGAGAGGAGATGACTGGAGTGTAGCGGGAGTAACATCAGGCGCCGGAGGGATCGAAAGAAGTGCGGGGATGCCAGGAGGCCAACGGGACCATGTTTCACCCAGCCACGCTCCAGGAGGAGCGTGGTTATCACAGTTACGAGGGCGGTTTGTTGACTGGGTAGGGAGGCGGGAGAAACCAGACGGCTAAGGGTACCAGCCCCTATCAGAAGCCCTCCGTAGGTGTGTTCCCCTCCCTGAACAGTCACTCTTCTTCTTAGACATGCACCACCCGTTTGGCGTGTATTCCTTCACTACCCCCACCCTCATTCGCACCTAAAAGCACAAAACACTCACACATTATCCCCATTTCATTTATGCTCATGAGCGCATCCTCAAGACGTGAAGGAACCGGAATCCCTAAAGACCTGGTAGTGGATCCCACGAAGACGTCTGCAACAAAAGGGAAAGACCAGGAGGAGAGAAACATTGCATACCATCCTGACTGTAAACCTAACTCTGGCATCAAAGAGGAGTCGCTTTCTGCACACAATAAAGCCTTGTCTACATCATCCTGTTGTCCTGCCCCTTCATTCGAACCCGCTACAACACCTGAACAGCAGACTCAAATTCCACACACCTCAAAGGACCCTACGATCAGCCCAGCTCTTCTACGCTGAGCTCCCCGGCACCAGAAAGACCAGATCGGGAAGCCGCTCCTTCTCCTTCCTCACGGCCAAAGTCAGGAACGTCCTTCCGCTGCACCTCAGACAGACAACATCGGTCCCCTTGTTCCCAAGAAACCTGAAAACCTGGCTCTTCCACAGACCCCTCCTTGATGGACCGGAATCTGCACCCCCCCCCCCCCCCCCAGCGCTTTGAGACCCCTACGGGTGAGTAATCACGCTTAACAAACTCCTGATTAATTGATTGATTGACCCAGGGCAAGGTGGAGAAAAATATAAAAGGGGGAAGAAAGCTAAAGAGAAAGATGGAGAAAAAAATCTAAAGGAGAAAGCAGGGATCAAAATGAATTTGTAAGAGTGAGATAAAAAGGCAGGAAATGTGGGAAGAGGTGGAATGAAGATTCTGCAGCCTTCGTATTCAACAGCCTGATCTTATATAGTGCGGGCTGCGGCTTCTGATCAAAACGTTCGGTACGACATTTAGGGGCAGATTTATTAACATTTTACACTGTGTTTGCACCACAAAAGTGACGCAACGAGCACGATTATTTTTGTATTTATTATTTACTTTCCAGCGCAAAACCTGTTTTGCACTAGAAATTGACTAGAAGTAAAGCAAAGTAGTGCGAAGCACTGCTTAGCGTCAAAGTGGTGTTACTTGTGCATTTCAATGCCACCAGCCACCCTTTTTTTTTTTTTTAAAACCTTTATTTGAAATTTTCAACCAGATACAAACACGGGCCTACAACCCCCAGGGCTGGCCGCTAAGCAATTGCAACACAATACTACGATCAAAACTTCAGACCCAGCCTCCCGGGGAGCATAGTCGCTACATCCACAGTGCGTACTGGTTGGAAGACATATCCAATTGGAAGCAGGATACAAAAGGTTTCATTTTATAATATAAGATAGAAGGATCAGGTGCCATACAATATCTCAAGCTATGAAGTGGGGGCGAGCGAAATAGCAATGTGTCCACAGTTAAATCGTTTTCATGTAGGTCTGTGGCGTTTACCCAGCCACCCTTTTTGATGCAAAACTCTATGTATCAAAAATGTGAAATAGGAGTTTTGCATCAAAAATAAGTGCCATTTCGAAGCAGGCGTGAAAATGTAAAATGTTTTCATTTTTCCTTTCTTTTCCAACTTAGAATGCCTGCTGCAAAGTACTGCACACATACAAAGTAAGAACAGTTTTAAGATTTGACTAGACATAGTATTTCTTACTGGAAGGGCACCCTTCCAGTACAAAACCTATGCTGGACTCTTGCACACATTCTTGCACTATGGCGCAAATTTGTGTGCATGGTGCACAGCTACAAATGTCTGCGCAGGCGCGAGGGAAGCAGAGTGCAGTATCTCTGTAGATATGATGCTCTCCTGCTCTCTCTCTGTCACGCAACGCAGTTCAGCATTTTTGGCTGCTTCATTGGGTGACACGTTAGTGAATCTGCCCCTTATTCTGTTACAAATTTAGCATTGATGAAGATCTTAGATTGTCTCATTTACACTAAAACAGTTCATTTTGGCCTTATGTACTAATATTCCAAATAAGAAATTGTAAGTTGGAAATACAAACAATGTGCAATTTCTTTTTCGGCATCTACTAAAATTGATTCAGTAGAAGTGGTTGTAATTTCCACTCTGATTTCTATCAAACGCATTGGTATTTTGCCAACCAGCCTATGAATGAATAGGCTGGTTAACAAAATTGCGAATCGTAGTGGTCACATTTCGACTCAGCTTATTAATATGCATGCAGTATGTTGAAAATTGTGACCAACTACAATTGGATGAAGTCACAGCTTGGTGGCCTGCGGGGGTCAGAAGAACACCATGTCTTTGATTGCTTTTAAATAAAGCAATCATTTTTTTCTTAAAGTCAGCCTTTTTTCCTAACAGGGAAAGGGATGCATTATTAGGAGTAGAGAGTGGTGCCAGAAACCACTGCCTGCTCATAAAAAAAGACTTAATTCCACATAAGAAAAAAATCTAAACGCCTCATTTGCAAATGGCTTATCACCTTGTTTGAAGAAGTGGTAAAATAGTTATGTCTTGAGACTGGTTTTGGTAACAAAACAATACATAACTTAAGAAATCCGTATTTGGAAGGGTCGTCCTTTATATGCTCCTTCCAAATACCGATTCGGTGTTGTGATACGGGACTCAAGCCAACCCCTCCCGTACCTCCCATTCCCGGACACTCACCCTTCACGACAGCCCCTGAGGTAACGTCCTGGGACACCAACCTGACAACCAGCTCCCCTCCCCTCTCTGTCTTCCAGGAGCCAATCAGGAATGGGCAATTCCCGGAACCACAACCACCTGACCCCGTAAGTCCCGCCTCGGAATCCCCACCGGAACAGGGTAAAAGCGGAAGCAAGGACAGAGACGCCGTCGGAGCAGCGATCTCGTGGCAGGAGGCTCGGACCAGCGTTGAAGCAGACCAGACGAAAGAAGAGGCAGAAGAGTGGAGCGAAGACTGGTGGAGTCCAGAGGAAGAGGCTGAAGAGCGGCCGCAACTCACCTGGGAGTTGCGGCGGAGCGTGTGAGTACTACCGAACCCACCTCTGTAGCACGTTAGGTGCTTTGTATATAGTGTTCGACCCTCTCTCCTTAGTAGCACAAAGCCTGGCCTGCACTGTAAAGATTTTGTATAGCACGTCCTCACTTGTACAGCACTTTGTACATAGGCGGAACCCTCACGACCCCTCACCTACACCCTGTCTCTCTTCTCCTTCCGAATCCGTCCCGCTACCCTTCCCTCACTGTCTTTTTCTACTCCCGTACACTCCCGGTGCTGGTTGTAGAACAGTGTCATAGCGAGACAGGTTAGACTAACCGCTCCTTGTCCTCTTTCTCTTCCCTCCGAGGACCACGCAGAGTTGTATCCATCCCGGCGGACCCATTCCATCACCGGAGGGAGAAGACAGGAAACCATCGCGGACGACTGTACATCTGTACTATCTTTTCCATCACCTGTACTAACTGTGTTCCTGACGCTATTAAAGACCCACCATTGCACACTACATACGGCCTCCTCGCCTGATTTTCCGGCCCGCCCTAAGCCCACGTTCACAGGTGGTGTCAGAAGTGGGATCAGCTGGAAGCATGGAGGCCGTCGTCAAGCAAATGGCGGAGACCCAAGAACAGTGGGGAGCGTTAATAGAGAGGTTCCTTAAAACAGCAGAAGACGACCGCGGCCAGCTACATGACGTTCTCAAGGGTCAAGGTGCCGCACACGACCAGGCTATGGGGAAGCTAAGCGACGCCCTGGGTCAGCAGAGACCGGTTGCCTCCCTCCCATCGATTGTATTGCAGAAGTATGTACCGGGGGAGGATCCGGACTATTTTTTCACCAATTTCGAGAGACTCGCACAGGCAGCCTCATGGCCACCCGACCGTTGGGGTCAATATCTGGGGCCGCTGTTGACCGGCGATCTCCAGGCCGCTTACCAGCAAGCCAATATTCAGGGGAACACACCCTACGCCGACATCAAAACTTGCATTCTGGAACGTTTGGGTATTGATGATGAGACATACAGGGTCAAACTGCGGCAAGCTAAGGAAGGTCCGCAGGAAAACCCCAGAGCTCTCTCCTTCCGCATTAAAGACTTGGCAAACAGATGGTTGAAGCCTGAGACCTCTTCAAAAGAAGATATCCTAGGAAAGATATACTTAGAACAATTCTTGGCTTCCCTACACCCCGCTACTCAGAGATGGGTACGACAACATGCCTGTCTCACCCTCGACACCGCTGTCGAGATAGCCGCTGCCTATAACCGGGCTCAAGAATTGCAAAGAGGATGGGAAGAACATCCCAACCGAACACACAACTCGGGTGGAAATCGTCCACCCAGACCCCCGCTGCCACGCAGACCGGAACCCCCTCCCTTGATGCCGGCTCCCATATTGTACAGACCACCCCACCAAGGTCCACCCCAACAAGGACCCCAATGTTATAACTGTGGAGCCTATGGCCACATTGCCCGCATGTGTCCACAAAAAGAGGAACCTATGGAGGTGGGCCTCATACGGAACTATGTGTGTGTCAATCCGGGAGCCAGTCCACCTCCCTTCCATATTCCAGTATGCATCGATGGCCAACCTGTTCTCGCCCTAGCGGACACCGGATGCAGACAAAGTGTCTTACGACCTCAAGACATGAGCAAACCTGTTGGTCCACACGTGAGTATGGTCGATATTCAATGTGTCCATGGCGATACGAGGAGATACCCAACTGCACGCATCCGGGTACAACACCCCGCTGATCCTGGAACCGACCTCACAGTCGGACTAGTCCCAAACCTCCCAGAACAGGCGATCTTGGGGAGCGATTATTCCGGACTCCCCGGGCTCGTGCAAGAGACCACCGATTCGTTTTCCCGTTGGTGGAAAGAAGCACCTTTTTCTCAAGAGCAGCCGGTAAAGACTTCGGATCCTCGACCCAAGAAAACACGTACCCAACGACGACAGGAAAAGAAATGGTACTCCAGTGCTTACCCTGTTATGCCGGCGGAACACCCCTGGCAGACTGATAGAGAATTCAGGGCCGCACAAAGGGAAGATCCTCTCCTGCGGGAAGCATGGGCCAAAGCCTTGGATAATGAAGACCCTTTACATGTAGGTCCCTATTTTTTTAAGAAAGCAGGACTGTTATACCGGAAAGGAGGGCCCCAGCAGAATACACAATTGTTAATTCCTGGTCCCTTTCGCGACAAGGTCCTGTTTCTTGCACACAGCCACCTCCTGGGGGGGTCATTTCAGTGATGAGAAAACAAGTCAGGCTATCCTAGAGAAATTCTATTGGCCGGGTATACACCAACAAGTGAAGCCCTATTGCCGGGAATATCCGGTTTGTCAGAAAAACAGCCGACACCATCCCCCCAGGGTTCCCCTACAACCGCTTCTCCTCATTGATGTTCCCTTTAGCCGGGTAGGGATGGACATCATAGGACCCCTGATACCCTCCCGAAGTGGTTGCCGTTATGCCTTGGTCCTAGTGGACTACGCCACCCGCTTCCCAGAAGCCGCTCCCATACCACAGCCCACCACTCAGAGTATAGCCAAAGCACTCATCGCTATCTTCTCCAGGGTAGGGTTTCCCCGGGAGATCCTTACGGATTAGGGCACCCCTTTTGTTTCCCGCCTGATGCGACAAGTGTGTTCCCAACTCGGGATAAAACAGATCAGAACCGCAGCGTATCATCCCCAAACAGACGGGTTGGTAGAACGCTATAACGCCACCCTGAAACAGACACTAAAGAAATTATTGGCCCTAGAAGCCAGGCGTTGGGAGGAGATGTTGCCGTTGGCCTTGTTTGCCATTCGGTGCAAACCCCAAAGCAGTACTGGCTATTCGCCTTTCGAACTCCTGTATGGTCGGCCACCCCGTATCCTTCTGGACATGGCCCAAGAGGCCTGGGAAGCCGAACCAGACAGAACCCAACCCCTTCCTGAATATGTAGAGAATCTCAAAACCCATCTGGCAGTCATCCGAGACATTGTACGTCAAAACATGGAAGACGCCCAGAACCGTCAGAAGAGGCAATACGATAAAGGCACCAAAATCCGTACCTTTTCCGCCGGAGACCTGGTCCTCTTAATGATGCCATCATCTGACCAAAAACTACTGGGTCAATGGCAAGGCCCCTACACCATCCTCAGGCAGGTAACCCCTGTTACGTATGAGCTGGAGTTGGACCCCACACGGGGTACGACCCAAATATATCATGTCAATCTCCTTAAGAAATGGGAGGGACCTCGACCTGTTTTGACAAGTGAACCCCACCATCTAGCGCTCTCATTTGAGCCCTGTTTTGATCCCGATCTAAATGAGAAACAAAAACGAGCTCTTCAAGAGGTCCTTCTGCCCTTGAGCCAAGTTTTTTCCTCCTCTCCAGGTCATACCACGATCACTGAACATGCCATTCATACGGAACCAGGGAAAGTGGTTCGGTTAAGACCTTACCGAGTCCCCGAAGCCCGACGGGCTGTCATTCAGCAGGAAGTCGAACAAATGCTACGTATGGGAATTATTGAACCCTCCACGAGCGATTGGAATTCGCCGATTGTCCTAGTCCCCAAACCTGACGGATCGGTGAGATTCTGTATAGATTTCCGCGAGGTGAATAAGGAACACCTACCTCGCGTTGATGAAATGGTCGAGCGGATAGGGAAGGCCAAGTACATCTCCACGCTCGACCTTTGTAAAGGATATTGGCAGATTCCCCTTAGAGAACAGGACAAGAAAAAAACGGTTTTCTCCACCCCGACAGGGCTATACCAATTCACTGTTTTGCCCTTCGGCTTACATGGTGCCCCGGCCACCTTCCAAAGAGCCATGAACCAGATATTGAGGCCCCACTCCCTATACGCAGGAGCATATCTTGATGATATCATCATCTTCAGTGACAGTTGGGAAGAACATCTGGAGCAGTTGGGGCAAGTAGTTACGTCATTGGGTGCCTATGGATTTACCATCAACCCTGCCAAAACCACCTTAGCTGCCCAGACTGTCAAGTACTTAGGCTTTCTATTGGGAGAAGGAGTAATCAGACCCCAACAGAATAAAGTAGAAGCCATCCAAGCCATTCCTTTCCCCCGAACCCGAAAAGACCTTCGAGCCTTCCAGGGTCTCCTAGGTTATTACCGACGGTTCGTCCCTAACTTCTCCCAAAGTGCAGCTCCCCTTACTGACTTACTTAAAAAGACAGCCAAGACCGAAGACGCCCTGCGTAACCCTACTCCTTCTCTTTTAAGTGCCTTCCAAGGACTGAAAGCATCCCTGACCTCTGAGCCTGTTTTAGTCAGTCCAGACTACTCTCAACCCTTTCTGTTACAGACGGATGCATCAGACCAAGGCCTAGGGGCCGTGCTCTCTCAGACAGACGACAAAGGAAATGAGAGACCGATTCTGTTTTTGAGTAGGAAGTTGTTTCCCCGCAAAATGAACTATGCAGTTGTAGAGAAAGAGGCTCTTGCCATAAAATGGGCTGTCGAGAGCCTCCGGTACTATTTGGAGGGGCGCGAGTTCATCATCTACACCGACCATGCTCCCCTTGAGTGGATGGCCCGGAACAAAGGACACAATGACCGGGTCCTCCGTTGGTTTTTGTCCCTCCAGCCATTCCGCTTTAAAACAGTTCACCGCAAAGGTTCTGAACAAGGAAATGCCGACTTCCTTTCCCGATATCCCCTCAATCCAACCCGTACAAGAAGGACAGCTAGGGGAAGGGGATGTGATACGGGACTCAAGCCAACCCCTCCCGTACCTCCCATTCCCGGACACTCACCCTTCACGACAGCCCCTGAGGTAACGTCCTGGGACACCAACCTGACGACCAGCTCCCCTCCCCTCTCTGTCTTCCAGGAGCCAATCAGGAACGGGCAATTCCCGGAACCACAACCACCTGACCCCGGAAGTCCCGCCTCGGAATCCCCACCGGAACAGGGTAAAAGCGGAAGCAAGGACAGAGACGCCATTGGAGCAGCGATCTCGTGGCAGGAGGCTCGGACCAGCGTTGAAGCAGACCAGACAAAAGAAGAGGCAGAAGAGTGGAGCGAAGACTGGTGGAGTCCAGAGGAGGAGGCTGAAGAGCGGCCGCAACTCACCTGGGAGTTGCGGCGGAGCGTGTGAGTACTACCGAACCCACCTCTGTAGCACGTTAGGTGCTTTGTATATAGTGTTCGACCCTCTCTCCTTAGTAGCACAAAGCCTGGCCTGCACTGTAAAGATTTTGTATAGCACGTCCTCACTTGTACAGCACTTTGTACATAGGCGGAACCCTCACGACCCCTCACCTACACCCGGTCTCTCTTCTCCTTCCAAATCCGTCCCGCTACCCTTCCCTCACTGTCTTTTTCTACTCCCGTACGCTCCCGGTGCTGGTTGTAGAACAGTGTTATAGCGAGACAGGTTAGACTAACCGCTCCTTGTCCTCTTTCTCTTTCCTCCGAGGACCACCCAGTACGTATCCATCCCGGCGGACCCATTGCATCACCGGAGGGAGAAGACAGGAAACCATCGCGGACGACTGTACATCTGTACTATCTTTTCCATCACCTGTACTAACTGTGTTCCTGACGCTATTAAAGACCCACCATTGCACACTACATACGGCCTCCTCGCCTGATTTTCCGGCCCGCCCTAAGCCCACGTTCACAGGTGTTTACTTGCGAACCCATTTTTTTTTTATATATATTTTATTGGAGTTCATGGTGCAATGAGAAAATACATAATTAGCCACAAGCAAGGTATAAGAACATCTGATACAATTACATGATCACTCTTATATAAGCAGCTAAAAACACATTATTTGACGTGGGGATAAAAATGATACAGAAGATCTATCAATAAATATAACAATACAGTACATTTCAAGTTCTTATTCTGTCCTCCAGCCATTTCTTAACCGGGGCCCATAATCATCTTCCCATTTCTCGTTTTTTAACACCTTTAAATTCACAGAGACAAGACTCAATATTATAAATACCCAAAAATCTGGAGACCCACATCTGAAAAGACGGGGCTGTAACATCCTTCCATGCGGCCGAGATTAAGACTCTAAGCACAGCGACCAACATAAAAACCAAAGCAGCCTCATCCTCTGTTAAAACCAGTTTAGAATCTGAGCCAAATAACATCAGTGTTGGGGATAGATCGATCTTATGACCTAGCAGCCCCTCCCCAAATGTTGTTATTCCATCCAGAACAGGGGCCAGTCGCTCACAAGTAAAAAACATATGTAATAAGTCTGCTTGCCCCTTATTGCATCTCGGGCAGCAATCATCATTCCTTACACCCCAGGCAAGTGGTTTGGCCGGTGTATGATACAGATTAAAAACTGCTTTTAAATGTTGTGCCCGTAAGTTGGACGCCCAAAAGATCTTTTTATTTAACCATAATGCTAGGTCCAGATCTACATCCGAGTTTCCCAATTTGACTGCCCAGTCACTTTCTACTTTTCCTACATCAGCCTGTAATCTGGACGCCAGCATATTATAAACGTCTTATCTTCCTACATCTTCTTCCAATGCCATCAACCACAGGGAAGTCTACAAGGGGTTTAAGTTTTGGCCTAAAAGCCTGTATGATACCCGAGATTTGGCCATATATAAGCCATTGATTTGGAGGGAGGCCATATCTCCTTTGCATGTCCTCAAATCCACTTATCTTATCTCTTATCTCCTACCATTAGGTCTCCAATAGTCTTAACCCCTAAGCCCTTCCAGATTTGTAGGATCCCATCATTACTTAACTGAGGAAAAAGGCTCGAATTTTCCAAAAGAAGAGAAGGGTTAATTTTAGGGACAGGAAAGAATTTTAAGATTGATTTTCATACTTGCCTTGCCTCCAGTAAGGTCTTAAATCGTGCCTTCCTATAGAACCTATATTCCAGTTCCGTCAACAGTAGACCAGTTGCTTTCCCCCATCAGTAGTTTGAAGATTGGAGGGGGACCCTGATTGTCTATATTAGTCGCGCCAGTGTCATATTGAAACAGAATTGACATCTGGATTAGGAGACAAGACCAGTGATACAGTCTCAGGTTCGGAAGTGCTATCCCACCCCTTTCCCACGGAAGGGACATAAGGGTCGTTGATCGTCTAACCTTACCATACTGCCATATGAACCTAATAAAGGCAGACTATAATTTCTTCATATTTTCTCCTAAATATATAGGGGAATGGCTCTAAATAGATATAGCACCCTTGGAAACATCGCCATTTTTAAGACATTTACCCTCCCCACCAGAGAAAGATGAAGAACATCCATCCTTTTCAGCTCTATGGATTTAATAAGTGGGGGAGGGTAATTCTCTTCCACTATCTTACCCACTGAAGCATTAATCTTTACCCCTAAATATGTAGCAGAATCAACATACCTTAGATCGGGTCTTGGTATGTTCCTAGAGCAAATTATCTGGGTTTTGGATTCATTCAGAAGATATCCAGAGCCTTGACCGAAAACTTTAGCCATCTGTACCAATTCTAGGAGTGACTGCTGCAGGTTTGTTGTGATAACTGTCAGGTCATCAGCGTAGGCGAAGATCTTATTTTCGTAGCCATTATAGATCACTGGGATATTCTAGGGCACTCTAAAATTTACTGAATAAGAGGGTCTATGTACAGAGCGAATAGTATGGGGGAGCAGGGACAGCCCTGCCGTGTCCCTCTACTTATCTTAAACTTATCTGATTTCTCTCCCATAACCGTAATTGTCGTCACTGGATCTATATACATAGCTTTGATAGCCCTGATGATATTCGGACCAAAACCTCTCCCGGCCAGAATGCTCCAGAGGAAGCTCCACCCCACCCGATCAAAAGCTTTTCCTGCGTCGAGCAGGATCATGGCGATCTCTCCCCTCACGGCTTCCTGGGCATCAAACAAAGTTATTGCTCTACAGGTGTGATCTGTCATACCACGCCCAGGAACAAAACCATGTTGCCATGGAGAGACGAGACCGCCTATGATCCTGCCCAACCTCTTCGCCCAGATCCTTGAGTACAGTTTGGTATCGGCATTTATTAAGGATATAGGCCGATATGACCCCGGTTTCTCAGCTGGTTTACCTTTCTTATGAAAGACTATAACATTGGTTTCTTTCCACGAGTCGGGGACCACCCCTGAATACAGTATCCCGTTAAATAGATCTACTAAAAGAGGAACGATCTCGGAACGATCTCTTTTTCCATTGCTTTGTATACCTCCGAGGGGAGACCATCAGGGCCAGATGCTTTCCCTGGCGCTAACTCTCGCAGGGCAGATAAAACTTCCTCAAACGTAATATCCTTATCAAGGGCTATTCTTGTTAAATCCTCCAATCAAGGTCCACTGTCAATACATCCCTCCTCCTGATCATTATTAAAAGGATCCTCCTCATATAATTTCTGATAGTATTTTTTAAATACCGACAGAATGTCCTTTATCTCTGTATATGTTATCCCTTCCTCTTCTATACATACAATCACATTCTTTGATTTTTCCTGTCTAATCCGAAGAGCAAGCGCTCTGCCAGCTTGCTCGCCCGTTTCGTACCTCTTTGCCCTTGAGGATTGATACTCCTATTGCTTTCTGTGTAACCTCCTCCTGCAATGCCGCTTTTACTGCCAGCAGAACACCTTGACTAGCCTCAGTATTACTACCTGAAGCAATATCCTTTATATGTTGTTCTTCCGCCTCAACCAATTTATCCATTAATTTCTCTACTTCGCTCCTATCTTCTCTTCTAAGCCTGGCGGCACAGCTGATTGTTTCTCCTCTCAAAGAGGCCTTAAAAGCATCCCAGACTCTGTTCCAAGATGTGCTGTATCTATTTGCCGCAAAATTCACCAGCCCATATATTCAACTGGTCCACAAATCTGCTATCTGCCAACAGCCTTCTTTCAAAAGTCCAGTTTGTCTTAGACCGGTCTAGCCCTCCCATAACGGAGTTTAGCAACAAAGAGTTATGATCTGAAATGACCCTTGGGAGTCTACATATCTTAACTTTTTCAGATTCCAAAACGGAGACAAAAAAGTAATCCAATCTTGAATATCTCTGGGCTGGATTAGAAAAGTAAGTATAACCTGCATTTAAGGGTTCCTTAGCTCTCCATAGATCCTGAAGCCCATGAGAAGCTAACATAGCTTGAACCGCCTTAAAAACTCTAGGTTTACTTGCGAACCCATATTGCATTTTGGTAAGGTTGTTACTGAATCTCAATTCGGGCATTGTGGTCTTAAAGGCTCCTAGTGGGTTCAACTTTGCGTAAAATTGCATTGTATATGAAGACCTTTGTCTCATAGACCTTTGTTTATATGATAAAACAAGGCTAAACGAAGTAGATTCAAACAAAATAAATCAAGAGCCAATAAGCTTTAATATGTGTTTCTTTAATGAAAAGGGAAGGTGTTGGAATGATTTGTGTGTTCCTGTAATGGAAACTATTTGAGTTTCTCACTGGGAGTCAATAAGTAAGCATCCAAGGACCCATTTCTACAATAGTGTACAGAGATCTCTAAACCTTTGTTGCATGAAAGTTGACAAATGAAAATAATCCTATATTCCATGTTATGACTAGTTTTAGGTTCTCAATGGTGAGTCTGGCTAGCGCTGATTTACCTCATTTTAAATCCCTACTGTGCTTTGTGAATAAAGTGAGGTAGCAAAACAAGCAGCTCTTTAGAGAACTGAGCCCTCTGTCCAGAATTGATGTGACATGAGAGAGCTAATGAAAAAAGTGAGTATGTATTTAAAAAAAAAGCAACAGGACACTTGACAGCCCTTAAATAAACGGGAATGTCATGACTAACAGCAGATGACTGCCCATCCTACCAGTGAAGCCATCACAGATGCAGCAGCACATGGCGACCTTTTAAGTAATCCACCTGCAGCGTACAACTGGTAACTTTTAAAGAGTTACAGAATGCTAAAACAACTTTAAAAGGATCACACATCAAGCTGTGAGCTCAAGATAAAACGTTAATATGAAAAACTTAAAAAACAGGGCTTTGGGCTCAAGATGCCAAAAAAAAAAACCAAAGCCACATATGACGCTAAATTCACGTTTGTCCATTTAATGAGAGGATATTTCCTATGGAGGGAGCATTAAGTGTTGCTATTTGGAGAACTGTAGCCCAGCAGAGAATGGCAGGATGTATTTATGCAGTGCTCTTATTACTGCATGCCCTCATACCAGGAAGCTGATCATCTGCATTACCTCACAAAAAATATTGCTTTTATCAAACTTTTTGAACATTGATGACAGGTTCTCTACTGATGCTAGGATCTTGAGGTTCAGCCCCACAACTTCTACATTTTAGGCCTACCTGGAAATACCATGCTTGCACCTGGCAGACCTCGCTCCAAGAAACCGGACCTCGCTTCTGCACTGCCTGAGCCCTTCGTGGCTCTGGAAATTCATCGCTAGCATAGGGTAAATTTATTCCCATGGGGCACTATCAATATTCCTGTACTTTCCAAATCACTAAGAAGTAAGAGCTATGCATGTACGGATTAAATGCACTTCCATCGGATTCCAGACTCCCTTTTCCACACCCTAATTACCTTGAGGTTTGGAAAATCACACGTGGTCAGCAGGTCCCCGTCTTCCTGTCTCCATCTTGCCCCCCTAAGTCTCTGAACAGTACAGTGGTGTAAAACATAATCACAATATTAAACTGTGCTAAACAGTCGGAAATTAAACCACCAGATCTACAGAGAGCTGTACACCAATGATGTCGCCGAATAAAGGCTGGTTTATGTGACTGTGATCATGTTATAGTCAAAGGAGAGCCAGCTGTGTCTAGCATGCAAGACTCCTCCCAGCACAAATATTAACTGAATTATAATAACTGCACAAAGTTTAGTCAAATATTTATGTGAATAGGATATATGTTACGCATCGGAATATGGCACAATAGCCCACATAACCTTTTGTTTGAGCTTACTTTCATTTGTCACATAAATTGAAGCAAAAATCGGGTTAGGCTATTATACTAGGTCTAACTTACACTATATGCTAGAGGTGTTTGTACTTTTACATATTTGTAATGTCCTTCTGCGTACATTATACAGGGTTTTCAGAGCAAAGCTATTTTATCGCTGTGTATCTTCCAATTAGTGCAAAATTGCTTTTAGGAAAATCCCAACTAGAAAGATACAGGGTGACGGACCTGTTGGATAAAACCTCACTATAACACTGCAAATTAATTTTTAAGATTGTGCACACTGCTCCAACACCTGTCCCTCTTTGGTGCGACTGAATACAGAATAGAAGGGATCCCCTGGGAGTGTCCGATTTTGAGATCTAACACCTCTCAGCACAGCTTCAGTGGGTTACAGCATGGTTCGATCTAACTGCAATCCCCAGAAGAAAGTGAAGTGGAGGCCACTCCAGGAAGCGCACTGGTGACCATGTGCTTATTCATGGACAACCACACTGAATCATGATTTACTTTAACGCAAATTGCTAGACACTACTGGAATAGATATGTACATGAAACTGGGCAGTGGAGAGTGTACTCACCGGAACTGCCCCTGTGATGTTTGTCTGGATTTGGGTGTGCTAAATAAACACTGAATCACATAGCCTGAACAGGGGCCTCAATAACCTGGGTGAGACAACTATATACAACTCTGGGTCTGTAATGGCATTTTCAGAAATCAGAGAGGATTACGGATTACCATTAGGGCAGTTCTTAGCCCATGCAACAGTACACAGGATGGCAATAGGGACATGGGTCAATTCCATCAATGTAATCAAAACAGATGGAGTTTTACAAATACTCCTGACATGGGGAAAACACCACCACATAGTAATGCATTTACGTATGGCCTGTTAGGAAATGCATGGACAAGCTTTGTGCAATCCAAAAATCAGTTAGGAACGAGTATTTGATGAGGAATTATCTAATAGGTAACTGGCAGCAGCTCTCCTGCACGTGTTAAGGGCTTTAAACTAAACACCTAAGGCAAGCCCATCTACGCTTGCCCAGCGCCACAGATCCTGGCCAGCCTGCCCCTGCACATTACCCCACAGAGCTTCTCCAGTCCCTGAACCCTGGGCACACACCCATGTGCTGCTGCTGCGCCACACTACATGGAAGGTGCTCTTCCTTGCACCCAATGCCACTTTCTCTACAACACATCACCCACCACACCCGCTCCACCCACCAACAGCACTCCTTTTGCACCCACCCACAAAAATCCCCCCGCCCCCAAATAAGCTATCATGAATGCTCCTCAACACTCTTGCAGAATGTGGCTGCTGTCCGATGGGTCAACTGCTGCCGCTGTGGACCTACTTGACCTCCATGGCACGCAATTTACTCCTGACAACCCTGGGCGGAGCAGGCGTAGTGCCTCTATGCAAAGTTCCACGGAGTTGGAAAACAACTCTGTGGAACTTGGCTCCGCTCTACTCCGTGCCCTCCCCAAATAATTAAATGTTAGTAAAAGGCCCTTACCTGCCACATGGCAGCCTCCTCCTGGAAATCGCCACTCTCCTGCCTCCTCCTTGCTGTCCTGCTTCAATGATAACCCCTACGTTATACGTCTTGCACGTGCAAGGGAGACACCTTCAAATGGATCACCATTCACTTTGGAACCCGCAAAGATCATCTGCGGTCTTCAACAAGTGCATGACCCCCTGGCTAACACGGTCAGATAACACAGACTTATCATCTCGTTTTCTGATGATACCCAGCTTATCCTCTCACTCTCAGAAGACCCCTCCCCCCCCCCAACCAGAGCCAATTTCCACAGATATATGATGAACGCGCTGACTGGCTAAATGACAACTGTCTCAAGCTCAACATTGAAAAGACATCCTCATCTTTGGGAACAACATCATGCCATGAAACAACGAATGGTGGCCCGCTCATCTCTGCCCATCCACTGCCCAACAGACAATGTCCACAACCTCAGAATCATCTTGGGCAGCAAGCTATCCATGAGGAAACCGGTATATGCAGTCTCATCTGCCTGCTTCCACACCCTATGCTTGCTCCGCAAGATCTCCAGGTGGCTCCTAGCCAATACCAGAAGGACCGTCATGCAGATCCTTGTCACTAGCAGACTGGACTATGGGAACACACTCTACGTAGGAATCACCACATGCCTCCCAAAGAGGCCACAGATAATACAAAACTCCATGGCCAGACTCTTCCTCGACTTCCCCTGATAAGCCCACATCACACAACGCAATCTACACTGGCTCCCGATCCAAAAGAGATGCTGGTTGAAGATACTGACCCATGCATACAATGCCCTGCACAACGAGAGACCAGCATATATCAAACGCATGACCTTCCACCAAACGACGACACCTATGATCCGCCTCCCTCTTCCTCGAAAACACACCTCTGACCCGCCGAGTCAACAGCGGAGGATGCTCCTTCTCAGGGCTGGTGTACCTCAGGACCGCCTCATCACTCCAGCTGTTCAGGAAAGGACTCAAAACCAGGCTGTTCGAATCAACAGATCACCAAGAAGCAGCTAGCAACCCCACACCTTGAGACCCTCACAGGTCATATGCCTCACATTACAAATCCTTGATTGATTGATCTCTGTGGGGACTTGAGCAACGCTATAATTGCCCACAACCACTGTGTGGGCATGAACACCATCCGCTACTCACTCTCTATAATGGGATTTAAGATTTGCATTTACACACTATTTAAGGGGGGGGACTTAAACACAATCATTTTCACACACTATCTTTGTGGGGACTTGGATAGCACTATAATAACACACTATCTCTGTGGGGACTTTAACAAGAAACAAATACGGTCATGCAGACAAGCGGTGCTTGCAAGCTTCTCTGGTGAAGATATTCAACAAAGCTGCTGCCTGGTAAAAAATGTAACTGCTGCTAATCTCATGCTAAAACGGATACCGCCATATCATCGGAGAAGTAGCACTGGAACCGGGATGGAGCCGGTCCGCTAACCCATCACGTAATAGCATTAACAGCGCTTTGTACATCAAGCACTAAGCATTCTTGCACATCCAAGCCTCAAGGAAAAGCATCAACAGGCCATTTGTGTACTGAGCAACAAAAGTTGATGCTGTACTACGCACTTTAAACTTGTACTCAATCGCCCGCCCTCATTCTGTAGCCAAAACGCTGAACAGGGGGGGTAATTCTACCTTACGAACTGCTGCAAAATTTCGATAAACAAAAAAATGAAGAAACAGGACTATGGGTCACCAAGGCAGAGGGAGTGGATCTCTTCTGTGTTCTTAACTGTGGCTATCAGCCTTTTAAATTGATGTTTTACTGTTTTGAAAGAGACGGCCAACTTTATAAAGGCTTCAATTAACTGCACAATAAAAATATTACTTACTTACTGTGGTGACTTGAACAAGACTATGACAACACACTATCTTTGTGGATACTTACACATCACTATAATAACATACCATCACTGTGGGGACTTGAGCATTCCGGTAATTACACACTAGCTCTATTTGGACTTGATCATTAGCTTCACATTCTCTATATTAGGAATTAAGCTTTGTCGGTACATACTATTTCCATGGGGACTTGAACACAATCATCTTCATACACTAACTGTGGGACCTTGAACACACCAGCGCCAAGAAACTGCACAGTGTACGTGCGCTTCATACATTTTTTTAAATTCAAATTCAATAATATTTCTGTGGGGACTCGGACAAGATTGTATTCACACACTATCTTTAAGAGAACTCTATACTCATATGCTATTTCTTTGGTGAATAAATAAAAATTATTTCATCATGGCTGAAGACAGCATCTTTATACAGACCCTGGTGCTACTGTGCTACTCTTTGGGCAGCATCCGACACTGCCCCATATGCAGATATTAGCATTGAATGAAATCCTAGGAAGGTGTGGTCTATAAGCTATTTTGGCAAAACTTTAAACAGCTGGTTTCCTCTTGACATAATTTCTTGGCTCCATTTGTTAATTTCTTTATGCAGATCCTCCAGCATTTCGCGATTTCGCGATTCACGAAATAATCGCGAAATCGGCTGAAAAGCGCGATAGCCGCGATATTTAGTATTTCGGCCGCTAAAAAACAGGTCTCCTGACAGGCATAAAAAATGATGCCTTTTAATTGGCTGTAAGCGCATACGTCACGACGTATGCGAGGAAACGAGAGAGCGCCCGTATTTGAATTACAAAGAAGGGGAATTAGTTGCTGACTTGGCTTGTGTTAGACTAACGCCGGAAATGTCATACAGAGTTTGTGATTCAATGAATTCTTTGTGGGCTTTCCTCCCCTGGCCCTGGCTTGCCTCCCTAATCCATGAGAGTTAATTAGCTACTTAGCAGGGTAGTTGATGTATCAACCCTGTGCCCTCCCCATGCGAGCAGTGTGTTTACAGTCTGACCGAGTGTAAACTTGACCACTTGAATGGGTGTTGATACATTCTCTGCACTTGTCTCATTTGGCCAGAATATGCAGCAGCTTTGTGACTAACATTGGAGAATTGAAAAGAGGCGCTTGAGGGGACCAGAAACACAGGAAGGTCAGAGATCCTTGTTAAAAAACCAAGTGGAAAATGTTCTCTTTTTTTTTGTGCCAAAACTGAAATGAAAACACGGCGGAATGCAGCTTCGGCAGGAAATGCTGTTAAAATACTGTTGTGAAGATTTAAGCATATGAACAGTTTGAATGTACACCGAGCGTCACTTCCCCCTGGTTTGTCCACTTGCAAATTTTTTTGATTTTGTGAGGTGGAAGTGCTGGGTTCAGTAATTCTGCTTTTACCTTCTAGAATTCAAAATTCCCTAGTAAAGTATATGTTCAGAGGCTATGAGCACAACGCGTCTGAAGGGCAGGAGGCTGAAATATTAACATACTGGTGAAAGTTGGGATTGTGCTTTGTCGGGACCAATTACTGAGTACCTGCATAATACTTAGGAGTGTTTCACCACAGCACAAAAGGAGAACGTGGCTGTGCTCAGACATAGTTAAAAAATCAAAGAACCTTGATGTGCTATAAGAGGCGGACAGGACATGGCTAACACAACAGTGCACAGACCTTGGCACTGCACGCATGCACGAGTATAGGCAGCAGACCAACAGCACAGCCTTAGGCACTGCATGGAAGAGGACAGGCAGCAGGCAACAGCACAGTTTATGGCACTGCACAAACAGGCTGCAGACCATTAGTAAAGAAAATGGCACTGCGCATACGAGGGCAGGCTGCAGACCAACAGCACATCCCCAGGCACTGCATAGAACAGGGCAGGCAGCAGGCAAATAGCTTATTCCATGGCACTGCACATACGAGGACAGGCAGCAGACCAATAGTACAGCCCGTGGCACAGCACAATTGCAGACAGGCTGCCTACAAACAGCACTGTTCATGTCGATGCACATATGAAGACAGTCTGCAGACCAGTAGCACAGATCATGGCACTGTATATGCAAGGACACGGCGAGAAGTACCTAGGAGGCACTTTTGAACCCCAACCCGCCCCCAATCCCCCTCCCACCCAAAAAAAAGCTTGGGGAGTCTGGTGCTACAGAAATATATATTGGAAGGTAGACAGCACACGCCGTCTGAACAATGTTGTGGGTGGCGTCACTGGCGGGTACCACAAGGCGACATTGCTAGAGCACCCTCACAGGGGATGACGCATTGGTAGTCCAGTCCTAGGCGCTGCCTACCCCCCTCCCCCCGCTTGTGTAATGCACTGTACAGACCCTCCAGGATTTTAGTCTGAAAATGAATGATTATGAGTAAAATAAAGTGCCTCAAAAATGCCGCAAAATTTCCATATTTGTGCCGCTAAATTTCCAAATTTGTTCCGCTAAATTTTCTAATCCATGCCGCTATATCCTGGGGAGTCTGTATGTGTTACTTCCCTTATCCTGTAAGATGTAAGCACTAATAATTCGGTTCAATACAGTTTTAAGTGCCTTTCTGTAATCATAAGATATTTACTGACACTTTACTATAATCAGTCGTTTGTATATACCTCTATATATGCAGCAATTCTTATATGAATAGATTATGTTGTTTGTGTATATTGTTAATAAAATAAACATTTAGCCATGTGCCTTTGACTGTATTCAATCACAAAGAGTATTATGGACTAGGTCCTCACAAAGATGATAGCACATGTTCAAGTCCCCACACGGATGGATCCTGTATCATGAATTTTTTCTTAACATTTTTATTTTATTATATTTTAGAACCATTGGAAAAGGTTAGTCCCCACAAGGCATGTATCCACATATAGTCCCTACAAGGATGGTAACACGTGTATATGTGTGGTGTGTATTAACAAGTAGACCTTGGACTGCTTTGCTGCACTACCATTGAGGGTAAAGTGCTGCAATAGGGAACTTGTTTTCAAGTAAAGACACAACTGTGCATTTATTAATTGTGCAGTGCTCACATCCTTCGTAACTAATAAACCCATTACTGAAACCTGGGCACTCTCTCTGCAACTTTGTAACTTATGAATTCCTCCTTCATTTTCTTTCTCCCAGACCATATTTAGCCACAACTGTACATGTTGAAGCAAAACTTCCTTAAGGCAATGACCTACTCCTCCACAGCCTCCGCTCTCTTTGAGCACAGATTCTGAATAGACACATTAGTTATGTGTCACCCTCAAGGAAGTCCTGGTGCACCAGGCATCTGACCAAAGGGTACGCCCCTCGGTTGGGGAGCCAGTAGCCGGTGGTTCCGGATCTGGACGGAAGGGCAACCAACTGTAAGTAGTGTCCTGAAGTTACAAGAAGAAACTTCTGCCTGAAAAAAAGGTACTGGGTAAGCTGTATGGAGGAGTATTGTCCCTGACCTGGGGGATTGGTCTGCAGTGGTTGCCTTGCTGCTGATGGAGAAGAGAAATCCTTGGACTCTGTTTTCAACTTGTAGAAGTCCTGGTGTGCCAGGCATCTGACCAAAGGGTAGCGTCCCTAGGTTGGGGAGCCAGGTTCAGGTGTTTGCCTGTCCAGGACGGCAGGGCGACTGTAGCCAGTGTCCTGGCTGGTTTGTCTTCTAGGGGTACCACTCCAGTTGGGAGGGTGCAGAACCGGTGAATTTGGATCCCAGGTGGTAGACCAGTTAAGGGAGCGGTGACCTATCCGTCATGACCACCCTGGTGTCCTGTAGGCACCGCAGTGAGCAACATCCGCCTCGAGCCGCGCAGCCTCTGCCACTCGCCGACTCCGTCTTGACGCTGCCCGTGAGCCGTAGCCTGCGCCGCGACTGGCAGGGCACAGAGACGTCCAACGCCTCACTACACCATCTTGTGCTGGTCTGACAGCGGTCACTGCTGCTGAGGGAGTAAGGTCCCGAACTGGTGGGAGAGTTGTGTTCTAGAGGGTGCTTCTCCTGGGAGAGTGCGCATCCCCAGAAGCAGAGGTAGGGTGGGGCATTCTTGCCCGTGACCTCTGGTCAGCCTGAGGATGCGGACCCTAGGTTGAAGGATCAGTGGTAGTTTGGAACTACACTGAGAAGGAGGGTGGAGAATGGCTTTGTATGCCAGGGGTTACTACCCCCCACTCTGTGGATTGGCCAGGACCAGTGGTATCTAGGTGGCCGAGGGCCTGGTCCTAGCCGTTGACAACTAAGGAGTACCAGTGGGGTAGCCTAGTTGGGCCTGATTTTTTTTTATGTATGCTTGTTTTAGAACAACGTGGCGTAGAACCGGAGGGTGTCCCTACAGTGCGGGCCTGCGTCAGTGTTCTATCGCCCAAAGCAGGGAAGTCCATCACAGTGGTGATTGGTATGCCCTGCGTTTTGGCTGGAAGGGGGTTGTGTTGGACTTGGCCCTTCAGGCAGGTTCACCCCGAACTTTTTGCCTTTTAATGTTACATCATTATAGTGATTTCCGGTCTTTGCGCACTTTAGCACTGTGGCACAGTGTAAAGTGCGTGCGCTCTCTGAGTGCGTGTGTGAGGTTGGCCTGCCTTCCCACAGGAATGCATGGGGAACAGGTGTGTCCATGGTAATTCCTGATGAGTGGAGAGTGCAAGGTTGAGTTTGGTATGTGCGAACTCGTGAGGTTGAATGCTGTGCGATGTGTGCGGCGTTAATGTATCTAGTGTGGAAGTGCCACTTCTAGAAGTTGGCATGTCTGTGTAATAAAGGTGAAATGACTGTCTGGCTTGTGATTGGCTGGAGCCGGCTGGTGTGCCTGGCTCCAAGAGTCAGGATGGTTCTGCCCCGATGGTGAGTGGAGAGATCTGCATATTGAAGGCAGGGAGGAGTGCACCTGGGACCTGAATAGGGCTGGGCTTTCCCTACACAATGTTGGCTCCGCCCCCTGAGGCACAAATGATGACCCTAGCCTGTCCTGTGAATGGGAAGAGGGGCTGAGCACAACAGAGTGCTCCAGAACCAGCTGCGTCTGGTTTTCCCCCACCCTGCACCCTAGAGACAAAGTGATTTGGCGTATAAAAAGAGGCTGTGACCTCATGTTAAATGTTCTTGTTTTCCTGACTAGAATCTACCAGAGGCGTGCTGCTGCTGGGGCCCAGGGGAAGGCTTGCCTCTCTGGGCCCTGCCCAGCCCCTGGAGGCCTGCTGGACTGTGTTGCGGGGACCCCTTTGCTCTGAGAGTCCTTCCTTGGCAGCTTAATGGTCTCTGTGCCCCCTAGCACCTGGGAAGTGATTTATTTCAAATTGTTTGTTACTGAGGGAACCTACCACTGCATGGCTGCCTTGCTTAATGGCAGCATGGGTGCCCACCCCGCTTATTTTTATTATTTCTGGAGTGGGTACCCACCTCGCTATTTATGCGCCTTAACGCGTGCCCACCCCGCTTCTACGTTTATTTTTTACCTCGAGGGTGCCTACCCCTCTCTGTGCCGCTAGAAGTCACCGCCACGGCCCTCGCACTGCAAAACAGGAAGTCAGGCACCGTAGTGCCGGACGTGGGGCGGGATTCCTGTTCTGGAGGGATGTCCCGCCTGCCGCCGCGCTATGATTGGCGGAAATACCGCCGCAGGAAGCAGTGCGAGAGTTGCGGGGCTCCCTTGAGCGAGGGGGAGCCCCGGAGGAAGAATGTGCCCAGAGCCTCGCAGGCTCCATTTTAGAAGTCCTGGAGGGGGCCCGGGGTAAAGTGAGGAGGCTGGCGATGCTTGCTCCCCCAGCGAGGCTCTCCCAGGAGTGAGAGAGAGCCCCCCCCGGCCGCCCTTGAGGAGGAGCAGAGAAGCCCCGCGGAGATGCCACCTCCCTGAGCAGCCGGTGAGTGCAGGCGTCTCGCTGGGTCCCCAGCCAGTGGTAGTTTGGCCCCGGATGGCAGCGGGCTGCTCCCTTGTTCTACTGCATTGTTATTTTTGAGGCACAGTTGTTTATTACAAGGCCCCAGAGCTGAAGGGGCATTTCGGGTGGTAGAGCGGCCCCGGCTGGCAGCGGGCCGCTCCCCCCACGATGGCAGCATTTTTCCTCCAGAGCCCACGAGGCTCTAGTGTGATTTGGGGGGCTTATTGCATCTCGAGCCGACGAGGCTCCCATGTTGTTTTTGAGCACCGTTAGGTTATTAAAGCCCATGAGGGGCCAGAGAAGCCCGTGCTGAGCCCCGCGGTTCCATACTTTTGCGCAATCTTTATTTGAGGAGCCAGAGTGCTCCAGAGGGCACACGGGTGTCCAGAGCTAGAGGGCTCCACTGTTCTGCGCTGTATTGATTTCTAGAGCCTAGAAGGCTCCCACGTGTGACAGCTTTGTCCTGAGGGGCTAGTGAGAGCCCCTGTCGCCGTTTGATTTCACAGCTGCCCAGCAAGTAGTGGGCAGCTGCACCGTTTAGGTTTTCCTTTCTAGGGACATGTACTTTGCATCTAGGAGTGAGTCGCACTCCTTCATCCCTACCTTGGCCTTCCCCAGATGCGCAGCACTTAGTGCCAGCGGCAGCGTTTAGGCCCTGTTCTTGTCCTTAGCTGCCCAGCAAGTAGTAGGCAGTTGCTACGTTTAGGTCTTGGCGCAGTGGCGCAACCTGAACCCTAATGTGATTTATGTGCTATTATGATTCATGTGCTAATGCTTTGGGTGTTAGGAAATGTACTGTATGTAGTATGTTTTGCCACCCTGTGTTTTGATGCCTCTGAATATGGTTTCGGCATAGGAAGTTGTTTTACCTGTTTAGGTTTGTGTTAGGAAGATTATACTTCCCTGTGTGATTTACGCCCCTAGTGTAAGGTTTCACTTAGGTGGTGAGGGTCTAATGTAGTTAGACTGATGGGATACTGTGTATGATGGATTTCATGGCGCAGGCTGTTGCAAAGTACAGTGATTTACCAGTGGTTACTGGTTGTGTTCTACCATGATTATTTGGTGCCACAATTGTTCTATGTTCTAAAAGCGCCATTTCTACCAAGTGCTTATTCCTGACAGTGGTCCATGTGGCCCCGTCTTGTATACATAATCCCCTGTAAATTCTGCCCGTGCCAGTGGCACAGTGTAAAATGTGTGTTTATGGAATGTGTTTGGTATAATACAAAGGCTATTTTCATATATAACCTTGTGTGGAGTTTCCTTTGTGGTGGGCCTTGGGTGTTGTTGCTGGGAGCGCGCGCAAAAGCTTTACACCTTGCCTCCGGGATAAGCCTGACTGCTCGTGCCAAACTACCAAGGGGGTGAGCAGGGGTTATCTTGGCGGGTGACTTACTTGCCCTGACGTAGAATGGTGGTTTCTGCCTGGCTTTGGCGCAAACCTTAACCAACCAGAAATCCCCATTTCTAACAAGCGCTATACTTACTTTCAGAAGATAATGTTGGTCTAATTTCACGAAGCAATTTCATACTCTTTTAAAACCGTATGCTCATTGTCTTCAAGATGAGGCACGTTTTAAAACACTTCTGCCCTCCCATCCCAGACAGTGCAGTAGTAGAGAGATCTCACTTTCTGCAGACAGACTAGTCCCACACACACTCTTGAATAGTGAGTGAAAACCTTTTTTTCATTCCATTTCAGGTTTGTCTTGCCCAGAAAATGTCATGCATGAGGGTAGTACAATCACATTTTATTTTTACATTTCATGTTTCGCCCCAGCACAGTACAGTTACTCACATTGGACATTGTTCACAATACTTAAGGACCTCACCGCACACTCAGAATTCATACATACACCACTTGCTATGCTTTACACCGCCATACATGTTCAGCTATACACAAACATACCAGGCATTCAGTATGGTGCACTAGAAGCATACAGACAAGGAAATCTGCATTCATTTGATGTCAGATATTTTAGAAGACCCGTTGCAGCATCTGACCAGATTTATGAGAGGTTGTTCCAAGTTCACACACAAATGGTATATGTGATATCCTTCTTATTATGCTAATGCTTACACATGTCTCTATGATTACTTAGCCTTTGTGGTTACTCTCTAGTTCTGTGTATACTCTCTGATTGGAATGTTAACATGTCATAGTATGAACAGAAGATAGGAGGACTTGGAGCAGTTAGGTGTGCTTGTACCAATCCGGTAGATGGGATCTTTCTGGAAGAATAAACCTCTTTAAATACTTCTAGGACTCTTGCTTCTTTATCTTGGATTACTACACTGGCGTAGCCGGCAGTCTGGAGGGATCCCAACACATATGGACTATCAAGTTTAAAATTCTCCAATTCTTCATGAACTCTCCTGGATATCCTTTGGCTTGGTGAGCCCTTCATTTATTCTTTAAGTGATTTAATATGAGGCTATTACACTGTTTGCATCCATTTTACTCACCTTTAACAGTGTGTTACACTGATGGAACTTGGATGCATCGTGTAGGTTATTTAATAATTGAAAACTGGTTTTATTTCGGCAATTTTGAGAGCTCTGAGCGTTTAAAAGTGCCTTGCGCATTAACTGTACTCTGCCTTAGCTCGAGCGGACATTATGGTTTAAAAGTACCTGACGAAGCCGACTGTCACTGGATACCATTCTGGTTTTGTCACTGGATTCCATTTCTTCCTTGCAGCGTTGTTGCTGTGACGCGTATGGAGAACGTCAAGCATTTGCTGAGTGACCTCGGCTCAAGCGTGTATGCGTGACCTCGTTATGTTACGCTTGCGTCCACCTCCATATTGAAAGGATCTTTTACTCTTGTAGACGCACAAGTCCTGGGACGTCTTTGAAATAAACAGCGGTTCTGCACGCAAATGTAATTGAAGGCGGATTGCTTGCTCTGCGATCCGCACGCATATACATTCATCCCTGTTCCATATTTACTGCGATTCGCACGCAAATATCGTTGGAAGTAGATTGCTTGCTCTGAGATCCGCACGCATATACGTTCATCGCTGTTCCACAATTCTTGCTCTGTGATCTGCACACACCTTCTCTTGAGTTGCAGTTTACCCACTGATGTTCACGACGATTCACACGTCTGAGGTGAATTATTTTGGTGTCTGTTTCTTACACAACGACGATCTGCACGTCATTTGCAGGTCATTTTTAAGAACTTTTATTTCTTTCATCGCTATATCTGTGTTTTAACATCTTTTGAGTTACTTACTTATATTGCAAATTTATCATTGCTTTAAATCTTGATTTTTCGTGTTTTCTTAGCATATTGTACTCTATAGTATGTTTTAAATTTTTTACCTATGCTTACTTCATTTACTTTAATTTCATTTTTTAGTAAAATCACCTGGCTCAATCACATATGTTTGGAGCCATGCAAAATGTCACAGCTGCTTCTTTCTTTTTGGCTAGCCCAGGTGAGCCTTTTATTAAGTGGAAAAAGTGGAAGACTGTTTTGGAGCGGTATGCTAGGGTCTGTGGTGCTTCTCTAAGCGCCGAAAGGAAAACATCTCTTCTTCTTCATTGTCTAGGAGCTGAAGGTCAAGATGTGTTCGACCATCTTCCTGATTTAACTGAAGAAGAGGCTAATGGTTTAAATGATTATGAAGTGAGCATACTAAAGTTAGATAAGCAATATCTTCCAAGAGTGAGCACTATCCTTGAGAGATCTAATATTGGAAAAAGAACACAACATTGAGGATGAAACTGTAGAGACTTATGTCACTGTTTTGAGAAAACTGCTTCGTCATGTAAGTATGATAACTTAACTGACAAGCACATTAGAGACCAGTTCATGTTGGGATGTAACATGGAGAAAGTAAGGGAAGATCTCTGAGTGAGGGATGAACCCAGTTTGGATGAAGTTTTATCCATTGCTAGGAGGATAGGAACACACTTTGAAGTGTGTTGAGGTACTTAAAGAAAATTCTGAGGATATTAAATTGCACAGTGTTAATGATAGCAATGTTAAAAGCAAAGATCTTGGAAATAGTTAAGGCAAAATGGAGTTTAGGAAATCCAGCGATAAAGTTTCACAATTCAGGTGCTTCAGATATGACAAGTCTGGTCATCTTGCCAATGATCTAAGATGCCCTGCCTTGGATCACGTTTGTTCCAAGTGCAAGAAAAAGGGGCATTTTCCTTTTGTATGTAAAACCAAACCCAAACCTAAATCTAAAGTGAAGAAAGTGGAAGTTTTTGAAGAGGGTGAACCTGATGTTATTTTGAATGTGGACAAATTGTTGTTCAAGTTCAAAATTCCTCATGTAAGAAAAATGCTCCAAATGATTTCATCCTGGTTGAGGGGCAGCCCACAAATGTCTTAATTGACTCTGGTGCCAAAATCACAATTGTCTCAAATGCTTTCTTTACAAACAAACTTAAAGGTAAAGTCAACTTAATAAAACCTGACATTATTCCTTTGGCATATGGTGGTGAGCCAATAAAATTGCATGGGTAATTCCTGGGATTGATGGAGTATTAAGGTAGATTAATTTCGGGGAAAATGTATATTTCTAAAAATAGGGGATAGCAGCATTAGTTGGCTACATCAAGGGGATTTAGGTGTGTACTTGGATCCCAATGCTGATCCACTGATTCTCTTGAGGGAAAGGATATCTGTGATTGATAAAGTTGTCAATGAGGATGATGTTCATAATTTTGTTAAATCTAAAAATGACAAGTATGTTCAAGATCTCGTTAGGGACTTTCCTAATGTTTTCAGTAAAAGACTTGGTTGCTTAAAGGGGTACCAACATAGAATTAAATTAAAGGCCAATTCAATTCCTGTCAGTTGTAAGGCTAGGAATGTGCCAATTTCTGTTAGATCTGAGATGGAGAAGGAAATTGAGAAACTTAAATGTGGGGGCATTATTGAAGAGGTCGAGGGAACCAAATGGTTGGCCCTGGTGGTTACTGCACGAAAATCTAATGGCAATTTAAGGTTGTGCATTGACTTGCGCCAATTAAACAAGTGCGTTGTAGTGGATAGATATCCTCTTCCCAATATTAATGAATTGGTAACATTATTAGGTGGTGCTAAAGTCTTCAGCACAATAGATTTAACGTTGGCTTATCATCAGATCGAGTTGGAAGAATCCTCAAGAGATCTAACAGCATTTATTACACTGTTTGAAACATTTAGGTTTGTGCGAATGCCTTTTGGGTTGGTTTCAGCTTACTCTGCATTTCAACGAGCAATGGAAAATGTTTTAAGGAATGTAAAAGGGGGCTGCATTTATCAAGACGATTTGTTGATCTTTGCAAAGAATAATGAAGAACATGAAAATATCTTAAGGTCAGTTCTGGAAAAGCTCACTGAACATAATTTGACCATAAAGGTAGAAAAATGTAATTTTAGAAGTGATGCCTTGAACTACCTTGGTCATCATATAAGTAAGGATGGAATTAAACCAGAACAAGACTTAATTTAGACCATACTGAAAATGTCTTCACCTTCTAATAAGGAGGAGTTAATGACATTTTTAGGGATGGTGGAGTATTATGCGAAATTTGTTAAAAATTTCGCTAATCTCACTATCACTATGAGATCACTTTTAAAAAAGGGTGTTTGCTTTGATTGGTCCGAACAGTGTGAAAAAGAGTTTGCTGAGATCAAAGCAGGTTTGAATGATGCCCCTTTTCTTCAAAGCTTTGACCCAAAATTCAAATGCATTCTTACCACAGACGCAAGCTAAAAAGGTCTAGGGGCGGTTCTTCAACAGGCGTTAAAACCATTATGTTTCTGTCTCGTAGCTTGAAAGATCCTGAGACTAGATATTCTGTGGTGGAGCGTGAGTCTTTAGCTGTCTTTTGGGCTGTTAAGAAACATACAAAGTTTTTATGGGGTGTTCAATTTGAAATCAGGACTGATCATAAGTCTTTAATTGAAATTTTTTTGAAAAAAGGAATTGATTTGATTTAGAGTCGCATTACCAAATGGGTAATTGCCTTGCAGGAATATTCATTCTATTCCGGGTGTTGAAAATTGTATAGCTGACGTGCTTTTACGTTTAGTTTCTTCAGAAGATTCCGATGTTGGTGAAGATGAAATAAATAACAGTCCTGATTGGGTGTGCGTTGTTGATTATGAGCACATAAGTGAGGAGAAGTGGCGTGAAGAAATCAATCTGGAAGTCATTATCAAGGAGGTTATGTCTTTATTGAAGGAATACTGGGATAGTGCCAAGAAAGGGTCTGATGGAACGAAGTCCTTTTGGTATCCGAGACATGAATTGTCTGTGGATAAAGGTTTGCTGTTTCGGGGTTCAAAACTGGTTCCTCCTCTTAACTTAAGAAATGATCTAATTAAGCTGGCTCAAGGATCTCATCCAGGGATTACTAAAAGCAAAGAAAGGCTGCAATTGTCATATTGGTGGACGGGCATGGATAAGATGGTAGAGAGGGAGATTTGTAAGTGTGTAGGTTGCAACATGTCTGATAAGTCTAAATTGGCGAGAGTTCAACCTATGTTTGTGAGGAAAAGACCTTTACAGCCTTGGGAGAATGTTGCCCTCAATATTCTTGGTCCCATAAATGATAAGGGTTCTCAAGTGTTTCTTTTGGTGTTGATAGATATGTATTCCCGGAGGTCAGAAGTCTTCTTGTCAAGCATTGATTCAGGTCATGTGATTAAGTGTTTGCAAGGATTATTTTTGAGAGAAGGCATTCCTTCCTCTATCTCAACGGACAACGGTGTGCAACTAACGGTGTGCAACTAACTTCAAAGTTTTCTTTCTTTAAATGGTATATCTCACAAGTTGTGTGCTAGTTATCATCCAGAGGCTAATGGTATGATTGAGAGACTGAATAGAGTCTTGAAAGAAACAATTTCTCCAGCAAAGTCTATATGTCTTGATTGGAGGAAAGAAGTTTCGGAAAAGATAATTCAATATAGGCTTACTTTATTCCTCATTCAACTACAGGAAAAACCCCTTTCTCTTGTTTCGAGGAAGAGTGCCAAACACCAATCTGGAACCTCCCTGGGTGAACAAGTATGGGATTGTCAAGGGTAAAGAATGTTTGGCAAGTCGTGATGATGTACAAGTTAGAGTAGAGGAGAAAGCTATCAAAAGGAAGGTTTATTTTGATCATAAAAAATCTACTAAAAAATTGCATGTGATGGTAGGTGATTGGGTTGCAGACGACCTGGCTTAAGTAGCAATCCTAAATATCTTAAACCCATGAGGGTGATCAAAGTATTGAATAATGCTGTTAAAACTCAAGATTATCGTGGGTGGAACATTAATAGAGTGGTGTTGTTAAAGAGTAAATCTTTTGAAAACTCAAATGGTGTGTCCTCTGGTTCATGTGATGCTGATGCTCCATGTCTTGTTAGACCATCTGCGGCTGGAGCTGGTGCGTCACGTTCTTCCAAATCTATTGTACAACCATTTGTTGAACCACAAAGTACATCCAGAACATCTGTACGTCCTAAACATATAAATGATTATGTATAATGATGAAGTTGTCATATTTTACAATCTGTAAATAGTTTTCATAATTTCTTGGTAAAGGAGGGAGAAGTGTGATATCCTTCTTATTATGCTAACTAGTGTCCTTGCAACTTGCCTCTTCTGTGCTTATAGTCTCAACAGAAAACTCAGACAGTGCCTCCAAAATCCCTATATATTCCACAGATTTATTCCATAATTAGTTCTGTTGAATTTACTGTTGCCGGTAAAGCTGAATTCTCCCTGCCGCCGATGCCCGCAAAGCCCTTTTCGTAGACTGCTCCACTGTTGTCTATAGATTCTGACATGAAAAGCAGTTTAGTGCCATGGCATTAGTGCAGGAGTACCCCACTGTGCTGTGTGTTAATTAAGAGATACTGGCATGAGCAATGGGAGCTCTTAAAAGTATCATTTCACAATGCCTGCCACACAGGATGGCTTAGGTTGGGCAGTGACACAGATCCACAAGTATGAGCTCAGCTAGAGTATTGACACTTAGAAAACCCTTCAATCTTCTATTTTCCCAACAGGATATCAAAAGGTGTTGGGGAAGTGCGACAGTTCCATCAGCGAAAGACTGGTTGTCCAATGTGGAGTGGTGTAGACATGCTGAGGATAGTATATCCCAGGCAAGGAGATGCCCCCAGACGTTCAAAGATATGGGGCTGGTGGCTAGAGTTTGTAGGGGAGTGAAGAGGGCATTCTCTGTAACCACGAGGGACCACAGGGGGAGTGGATGGGCACCATAGAGTATTGGTATGGGGAACAATATGGGGAACTCTTTCTCCAGTGTTGGTACGACCTGTGTGCTCTATGTCAGTAGACATCTATAAGGATGGTTTGCATCAATGTACGTTGCAGCACCCTGGGGTGGGGGCGATTGGCTGAATATATTTCTCAATACATTTTTGTTGTTTGTGATAAATGCACAATAAATATATATTTTTGTTTCACCTGTCATCAGGCTACAATCATGTTTCCTATTTCTGCAAAGTGCCCCTCTTGTTAGGAGTCATATTTATAGAATACACTTACATTTGAAGGTCTGTTGGTGCCAATAAGTAGAAATATAGGGCTAGGTAAAGTGTTTGGGTCTGTTAAGATTCTTCGTCCTGGAAGGCTGTTCCAAAGCCTGAGAGCCAAAACTGAAAAAAAGATGTGCCCCCATAGAAGACGAGGTAAGAGATCACCAACGTAAATATATTTAGTTCGTTTAGTTTTGAGAAAACTGTTTGTGGGCCAAACAAGTGATTTTCAAAAATGATTCTATAATACAGTGGCAGCCAGTAAAGCCTTTGAAGAATGTGCTTGGCAGATGTAAATTGGGAAGCTACAGTTACTGGTCTTGAAGCTTCAGTTAGCATAATCTAAATTCTATGATTATTTGCTTAGAAGCACCTAAGTAGAGTCACTGACTATGGATCCAATAGGCACTCTTATTGCTGTTCATCTTCCATCGTCAAATGAAAGGGAGATAACTGGGCTCAATGTGCAAAGATAAAAAGAATATGGAGCAACAGCAGTGAGGTTTGAATCTAACTTCACACCTATGCTTTACACAGATGACTAGGATTGTGCAAAAGGGTCATAAGAAGGCCCCCAAACAGGGGTCCAGGCAGGAGAGTTCTTTTCGACTACCAGAACCTCAGTATTTTTCATCTTACATTTGGGGCGATTTTATCCGTCCATTCTTTTATATTGTATAGACACTCAACTAATTCAGATTGATACAAGGTCAAACCTTCTATAATATTTGTGAAAGGGATCATGTAAACATACAATTAGCAGACCCTTGCGGCACCCATGTCTTTCATGATGCAGGGGCAAAAACTAAATGTTGCTCATGACTCTCCGAGATCTGGTACTTTAAGACTGGAAAGAGCAGACCAGTACATTTCCCTGCATACTACAACCTGCCAATCTGGTGATTAGTATATTGTATTTATTCGTTTTGAATGCTGCAGACTGATCAAGAAAGATCAAAGCGCTCTTCAAACTAGAGACAGTGGCCATTCAAATGCCATCCAAAGCCACGAGGAATGCACATTCAGTATTTCTACTTGGCGGCAACATATCTCGCATCATCCAAAATGGTGTGTTCTTTCAAGTGAGGGGACGGCAGGTTTGCAACAAGACCGCCTATGATTTTGCATGTTCCAGGAATAAGTGTAATTGGCCAGCAGTTGGCAAGCTCTTCAGGGTTAAGATTAGGCTTTTTTCACGTTGGGGTTCTTAATACTGTGTTTAAATTCTGAGGGAACAATACCAGAACTTAAAGAGGGATCAGTAATCTTAAGGTCTGGGCACGTTTCGGAATTTCCTTCTTAAGTACTTTAATAGGAACCAGATCAGCTGGGGACCCAAATGTGCACGTTCTGACTGCTTTAGAAAAGGAGCCAGTAGTGCAACTTTAAGTCTTTAACATTGCTCATAGATCTACTGAGAGCTAGCTCTTTCAGTTAGAATACAAAGTGATTCTAGATTGAAAACTAGATCACGACAGTAGTTAATTTGATTGTTTGAGAGCAAAGGGGCGTACCCTTGATGGTGTAGCTGATGATAGTAATCGTCTCTTCAAAGTGGGAGAGAATATTGCAGAATGTTTAAGGACAAATGGTATGAGGTTGGTATTCGAGAATTCATTTAGAATTTCAAAAGTATCTATTTTCTTGTTAGCTGCACTGTAAAGGCGTTTCGGATAGTAGTGTTACGAGAAGCTTGAAAGCCTTTTGGATAGTGTAAGAGTTTACTTTTATAAAATATCGTCTCCAAGTGTGTGATGAAGACAATTTTCTTACAGACTGTCTTGTTTTAAGTTTTAGATGCTCTATAAACCATGGAGATGGTTTGGATTTAAAATTATTTTAAAGATTCGATAAGGATGTAATTATAGTAGCAATCGCTGCGCAAATAATAAATCGGAAAACTGTGTAATCCAAATAAACGTGTACAGTTCTCCAACATGCAAAGTACTGTATTGTTTGTCGGATGATGTCAAGGACCCAAATGCCTTTGAGGAAAGCAAGGCAATGCCCAAAAGGTACTTTGCTTAAGAGATGGGTTCAAGTTTGAAGTCTTCAACGCTGCCCAGGGCAGGACATACCTCTCCTTCCATGCATATCCCTCCAGCAAAGATGGAATTAAGTAGAACTGCGACACAAGCATGCCATTACCAGTGTTGACGACAAAGATGCATTACATTTGGAGGGCTGATAAGAGATGCACGTTCTTCAGTGAACACACGGCCCCTGCATTCATAATAGATTTCTCAATCAACCAGGCCTTGTGGAAATTATGGTTAAGGTAATTACTCTTTCGGGGGACTACTAAATCACCTCAAAACAGTATAAGAATGTTAGAGAACACAGCCTAAAAAGTACGAAGATTGAGAAGATTTATACTCTTCAGACACTTCCAGCTTTGGAGAAGACAGGTGTCCATAATTAAAAGCATGTGCCTACAAAGGAATGGCAGAGAGGACTGCAACTGTAATATGATCCAGAAAGGTTAGGACTATCTCCAACGAGACACAGGCCTTGCAGTGTACATTGCCAGGTGAAAGCTACGAAGGACACATCAGTATTCTGATTTTGATCAAATTCTCCTGCTTCTTTTCCATGGAGACTTTTTCCAATTTACATCATCACTACCTTCAACAACGGTTTTGGCTAGACGTGGAGGAAGCCCCTCATAGCCATTCCTCAAGCCCAGGACTTCAGTCATACGTCTCAGCCATTAAAATTCAAGAATTCATTAATATCTTTCAAACCCCGGTTACTAGCAACGTTTCTACTCTCCAAAAAATAAAACGCATCACAGCAAGGCCCACTGTTTTGTGTGTTTTAGATCCTGTAGAAAGTTTCTCAGGATATGGAATGAAATGTGTTGAGGTTTGTTGCCAAAGATCTGGCTTATTTTTTTAATTACACTTTTTTTAAAGGCCCAACCCTAATAAGGAGGTCCTCACATAGATCAGGCAGCACATGGATATGTACCTCATTCTCTTAAGAACAATTAGTCTTTAACTCCTAACTTAAAAGGTCTTGTGAAAATGCCCTTACACATTACAGAGATTAGGCTAAATAAAGGTTTTCCAAAGTTGGTCCTGGAGGGCTGGATCCATACCAGAGTTTTAGCATAGCCCCATTTGTATAAATGTAGTTATCTTAAAAATCTAGCGTGGATCCAGCCCTCCAGCACCGACTTTTGTGAACCCAGGGCTAAATGGAGTAGACAATTTATCAGTCTTCATTTAACACACAGCTTCAAGAAAAGATACATACATGTTTTCTGCTATTTTCAGCAAGATAGATAGGCTATCCTGTTTCAAGTTAAACCTATAATAACTGAAACAATACCAAGAAAAGGAAACAGCCCTCATCCGCATAAACGTATAGACACTGAAAAAACCAAGCACAACCACAAACTAAAACGCCACTCAAAGTTAGGAAAGTGGGAGAGAATCCATCATTTTTATTTTTTACCAAAGGGCCCAACATAATGTAACTTTGTTAGGCATGGAAGTTCTGTCGTACGCCGACGACACTCAGATAATGGTCTCCTTATCCCATTCTGTGGAGTCCACGGCCTTGAATTTTAAGAACTGCATGGAAGCCGTGGCAGGCTGGATGACCTCAAATTTCCTCAAACTCAACGGGGAAAAAACTGAGGTCCTTGTCTTTGGGGGAAAACCGGATCTCTGGTCAGAGCAGTGGTGGCCTCCTGCTCTTAGCACCTGCCCCAAGCCTTCCCTCTTTGCTCGAAATTTGGGGGTAACCATTGATACCACTCTTGCTTTTGACAAGCAAGTAGGCAGGACCGTCTCCACTTGCTGTGGGGTATTAGGATCCTCAGGAAACTCGCTCACTACCTCTCCCCAGATGCTCGGAAACAGATCTCAGTGGCCCTCATTTCCTCTCGCCTGGACTACTGTAATGCCCTCTACCTTGGCATAAGCAAAAAATTGATTCATCGCCTCCAAATTGTCCAAAATGCTGCAGCCAGGTTTGTCGTGGACGCCCCCAGATGGGTTTCCGTCTCGGGGATTAGAAAAGATCTCCACTGGCTGCCAGTGCAGGCAAGGATCAATTTCAAGGTTCTTTCCTCACTTACCGTGCCCTTCACGGTCTGGGTGCTGAGGACATTGGATCCCTTGTATCCTTCTACACTCCCGGCAGGGACATGCGGTCAGCTCATAAAAATCTTCTGATTACACCTCAAATTGCCAAGGCAAGGTGGGGATGGAGAGCTTTTTTCTCCCTTGCCCCCAAACTGTGGAACACGCTTCCACTAATCTTAAGGCCCAGCCGTCTCTTGTTCTTTTTCAAAAAAATCTTAAGACCTGGCTCTTCTCAGAATCCTACCTGTAAGCTGTTCTCTTCTGGGTTGCTTTTTTGATCTTTCAGCTTGTTTCCACCATCTGCGCCTTGATGCCCCCGGGTTAAGTAGCGCCATACAAATCTATTTTCATTCATTCATTCATTGTTACATTGCAGCGGACAGAATGAGGTTATTGTAATTTAGTGTTGTTGTTTACGGTCTCTAAAATATTATTTCTTCTTCCTTTTGTTTCCTTAGTTTTGTCTGCTTTGATTAAATGTGCAGAGTTTAGAATCATGCTTTTTCATCGGATATAACTTCTTATATACTGTAGGGAATCTGGGAAAATTAAAATCATATTTGATCTTTTGGCAGTGTTTAAATATTTCACTGACTGGCTCATAAGAACCTTGCCCATTATATACTATCACTTCTAGCAACACACTAAGTAGGTAAAACCCATTAAACCATCATCCCCCTTCTCTAACAGGTCAGTATTGATAGCAGGTCAACTGCCAAATTCCCCAGTCTTTAATAATTCGATGCAAGGTGTAACAACGAGTACCTGTTAGAAGAGTGTTGTCACCATGCACATAGCATAGTGGTGATAACATTGCACAAGACTTTCCACACAACAACAAAATTCATAGCTAAAAGATGTTGAATGGCTTTGTCTGTTACCATCTGTCCTTCACTTTTGGGGGTTTTAGTTACAATGTTTACTGCAAAATTTCAAGTCCCAGAATACAATGTGATGTCTTCGAAAAAGGTCAGGACTAACTTGAAGTGAGCTATTTGCAGAGGAACACTTGGCAGCTATAAATGTTCACACAATAGCAGCACATCCTAAATGTAATTAGGCCAAAAGTGCAGAAGATTCAATAGCGATCATGCTTAAAGTATCAAGTTTTAGTTGCTTTGGAATGCAGGGCTACAAATTAATCTGGTTTAATAAAAAAATCTTCAAGGTGGGGGCGTGGCTTGGCTCTAACCAAGATGGCTGTGATCTAATGGAGCTTCAGGGAACCAATTAGACGAAACCCTGACATCCGCTACATAATCCACCTGCATTGAAAAATACGAGATGGGCCATTGCTCTCCTGACCGCCCAGCATCCTCGAGAAAGGTTTTTGCACAAGAGTGGGCCTCTCCTGCTTAAACAGCCGTCAATTGAGTAGTCGGCGGGAGTAACTGCTTCTATCAACATTAGCTGGATTGTGCTCAGCCCAGCAGGGGACCCCCTAAACACTACAATACCAACATTTGTGTGAGGAGCTCTGGGGGGGTGGCCCCTCTTTGCAGCCCATGTCGATATCGGCCAGGCCAGGTGCCAGAGATGACCACTGGACTCCATATATTCTCTTATAGGCCAGGCTTGGTTGTGCATCGCAGGCAGAGTCGCTGGGGCGCACTATCCCTTCCTGCCGCTTCATGCCGCTGGGGGCAGTCCTGCAGGGTGAAACCGATGGGACAACTGCCGACGCAATCTAACAAGATGGACATGTATGCCATCTCTAAACAGACCCTAGATGGAGCCGGGCTGATGCACAGAGCAGTCTGAGTTGGTGAAGCCCTCCCTTGGACCTATCATGACAGCAATCAAGGACCTCAAGAACTCACCAGAACACAAAAATGATGCAGTGAAAGTGGATGTTAATCTATTTTAAGAAAATGTCTGAGAAAATCACAACCACAGACTCTGCCAGTCATACCTTAAAATCCACGTACAAGAAACTGGAAGACCAGGTCCGTACTTTGACAAAACAAGAGGAGATTATGGCATCTGAAGGATAAAGAGGGCTGGGCCTGAAGCAATATTATCAGAATGGTGGGGGTTCCCGAGGGAACGGAAGGACAGAGTGTGGACCTATTTCTGAAGGACTTTATTGTTAATTACCTCCGCCCCAAACGCTCTCCAAGTTTTTCCCCGTCGAGCGGGCACAGTTTCGATACCACCGGCAAAGCCAGGGGCTCCCCCGGAAACAATCATTGCCAGGATCTTCAATCATCGTGATAGGGACGCCATTATTCCAGGCTGCTCGCTTCTGCAGGGACTTGATGAATGAGAATACAACTGTGCAGCTCTTTCCAGACTTCACACAGCAGGTACAGCCCCAATGTCGTAGCTTTGAGGAGGTAAAGACAGTGCTCTGCGCTAAAGAGCTAAAATACATGAATCTTTTCCCGGCCAAGCTACATGTACTGGAGGAGGGCAAATCCTGGTTCTTCACCACACCGGCGGAGACTTGCGACTGGCTGGGCAATTGGTGTACTCTGGGGTGGCAGTGCCCCAGTGCAAGTGAAAAAGGAACGTTCCTTGGACCGACAGGGTGCCACCTCAGCTGTGTCACAAGATGGATGGTCTGTCGGGGGTGCGGAAGTGGAGGTCTCCTGAGTGACGTTGCTGAATATAGGCTGTGCACCCTTGGTTCTGAGTTGGTGTGCTTTTTGAGATGTACTTTAATTTCAAGATATGGACAGCCGGAGATCTTATGTAGGGATTTCCCGATAATATTCAAATACTATAAAACATGTATCTGGCAAGAATGGGGATGGAATAAGCTATCTTGTCTACATGGGTTTATTAATGGTTTGAGAAAAGCCAACACTTACAATGGGTGTTAAGAATAGGACGACAGGTGCTCTGCAAACTCGGGTTATGGGCGGTTGCAAGCCCACAGTGCAGGGTTGCTGAAGGTGGGGGGGACTGTTAACGGATATTACAGTAATGGTTTGTTTTCAAAGTCCTGCACAGTACCATATAGATATTCCAGACATATGGCCCACCGGCGGAGACGAGCTCAGATCACTCAAGGGCAGCATAGGGCGGGGGTTGAGGTCCTGGTTACATGCTAGGTCGGAAGGTCCATCATCACAACATAGTATGGGGTCACAAGTATGATTGGATTTGAAAATTGTGTCCTGGAACGTGAATGGCCTGAGAAACAAAGTTAAATAAACCCTAGTATTGCATTTTTCCCGTAGACATACCCCAGACCTCGTCCTGTTACAGGAGCAATTATTATAGAGCTCTTGACCACTGGAGTTACTCTTTGGTCAGCTCTAGAGACATGTGTACCCTACTTAAATCCTCAGCGCCGCATACACCCGGCGAAACGTGCCATGACCCATTGGATGGATTTGTCATGCAGACAGAAGTTTGGGAGGGCTACACGCGCAAACTTGCACTGGCTAATTTGTAAGGGACAATGCTATTGGCACTTAGTGCTTGTATGTTGAATATGCCGGAGGGTACTTTAATACTGGGGGAGACATGAATGATGTGATGAACCCTAGGATAGATAGGTTAATCAGCAGGGTAGGAAAGTCAGCGCAATTCCACTTCAATCGTTTGCAGATGCTATTGGACTGGTGTGAATAACCCAACTACGCCCCAATACACCCACCTGTCGGCACGCCATGGTAGACAGTCCTATTTAGACTAAATATTTACCTACTAAATGAGTGCGGGCCAAATCCATGATATAAGCCATCTACTAGGGGGGATCTCCAACCACTCCCCAGTTGCCGTCTTCCTCTCAGGCCCGGTTAGGGGCACTGTACTGCCCCAAGATTATTATCTGGCACTTAAAGGATAGAAAACTCCAGGACAAAATACGCAAGCGGTCAGATCAGTACTTTCAGGAGAATCTGGGGTCGGTGGACTCTGCTTGCACCTTGTGGGGAGGCCTTTAAGATGGTGCTGCGTGGCCACACCCAAGCCATTATCGGGGTAGAAATGAAGGAACAGGCAATCAAATATGATACAGTGGAGGGAGAGGTCACCTCCTTAGGACTAAAGTTGACTGAGATGGAGAAGCCAGATGCCGACCTGGTACACAGTCTCCATCTTAAGTAATGGGAATTGAGGGATTTGGCTGAAAATACTGCCCGGGCCTACGCACTAGCTACTCAGAGGTGACGGTACGGCGTCGGTAACAAGGCCAAAAGACTTATTCCCTGGTTAGAAAAGAGGCAAGTGAAGGAACAGGGTTGGGGAAATTCAAGACCTTGCAGGGTGCCCTATACTACGGGGGCTGATATAGCAGAGACCTTTGCGTAACTCTAAAAAAACACATTCTCCTCTAGGACTGCCCGAACCAACCAAGACTGCACTGTTCTTTTATAAGACATCTCTCTACGACCCCTCTCAATATAAGACAGGGATGCTCTAGAATTGGAATTGACAGCTGTTGAGATAACAGGGCGAATCAGGGGTCTTCAATTTGGCAAGGCAGCAGGGCATAATGGCCTATCAGTGGAACAATGCAAATGTATAGCAGATAAAACATGTTGCAGCCAGCCAGACAAGACGGTGCTCTCCTGGCCGGTATTCCCCTCCACCCCCAATATGCAACTCCTATAGGCCCATTCCACTGCTGAATTTAGAGGCCAAGATCCTGGCAAAAGCCCTGGCCAACATATTACTGAAGGTAATAACCACAGTAGTTCACCCGTATCTATCCAGATTCATACTCCATAGGTAGACTGAATTTAAGGCGTCTCCAGGGAGTGCTACATATGACAGCGGCACACTGGGCCAACAACGCTGTTCTGCTCTCCTTAGGCGCAAAAATGGCTTTCAACAGGATAGAATGGCCTTATTTATTTTCAGTCCTGTCCAGGATTGGTTTTGGTCCAAAATTTTGTTCATGGGTTAGACTCTTATATTGGGATCCCTTAGGGAGGGTGTGGGTTATTGGTGCACTTACCTGCCCTTTTGCCCTTCACAGGGGTACACAACTGGCTTGCCCGTTAGGAGCAATGATTTTCACCCCAGTGTTGGAGTCCTTGCTGGCTGGGATCTTGTGGGGTATCCGGAGAAATGAAGCATGGGAGGAAAGGATCTCCTTGTATACTGATATTTTGTTATATGCTACATAGCCCGTCCCTCTGTGGACAGAGTCTTATATATTTTTCAACTCTTTGAGAGTTACTAGGGTTACCAGATCAACTGGGATAAGTTTTTCATATTCCCTGTGGCAGGAGGATGTCCAACTATGCCAAGAACATGTTTGGCTCCAATAGTAACGCAAGGCTTCAACATCTAGCCATTTTTATAAGCAGAAATGCAGAGGATTTTGTTTGAAAAAATCTTATTACACAGCTAGAGCATCTTAAGAGAAAGGTGACAAACTGGAGGGAGCTCCTGGTATCCCTGATGGATAAAGCAGTGCTTTTCAAGATGATGTCCCTCTCTTGTATGCTGTAGTCCTTTAAAACACACTATATAGAGTACAACACTAATTGTTTAACACATAAACAGTGGATTGGGGGCAGGTAACGGATCTCCCTCGGTAAGTTACAAAAGGTGGTATTCAAAGGGGGTTTCACTGAACCCAACATCCAAGTCTATTATTTGTCTGCTCAGCTGGTGACCATTAATGACTCGGTCTTTGGAGAAATGGGCGAACCTGCCTACCGAGTCGATCGGAAGGCCACGGGCGGCCGGGGTTACCGATCGATCCTACATAACAAGACGAGGATTACGTCACTACTAAACCGCACTCAGACGGTAGTTAGGGCGTGGAACTAAGCTAACAAATACTTGGTTTAGGATGGCAAGCTGACAGATAAGACTCCACCAAGGGACAGCGAGCAACTCAGGGAAGTTGGGAACCTTAAAGGTTTCCTTAAATGGGGACTGATTGGTATCAATTGCCTTGGTGATATTTGGAGTGGGGGTGCTCTATTGAAGTTTGAGAACCTGCAGAAGCAATACGAAATGGGAGCAAAGGAAAAGTTTAGATATTTGCAATTGACACATGCATTGCAATGTCACATGCTAGAGTGGGGTGGGGTTAGCCGGGAACAGTTGCCAGAGTCTTCTCCTCTGGAGGACCGATTGTTGCTAGACCCTATGCTGGCCAAGGCCACTCATTGGTCTATAAGAAAATAATGAATAACTCACTGGATCTGCTACGCTCCTTGCGGGAGGCCTGGGAGGAAGACGTGGGATTGATGGAGGATGACGACTGGATGGAGCCTTTGCAGAGGTCCAGGGAGGTGGCCAATTCCGCCTCATACACCTGCGGATACTGCATAGATCCTTTTATTCTAGGCCTCTGCTGAAATGCCTGGGCCGATGTGAAACGGGTTACTGTGCCAGGGGCTGTGGCATGGTGCCTCCCCTGTTTTCATGTGCAAAAACCACAGTTGATGGACAGAATGCAGAACAATGTCATACATTCACCCCAGTACAAAGATCTGGGCCAAAATCCATAGTTTTTTTGCACTCCACACCACCCCAGTTCAGACATGGCCATATGCAAATCAGTCTGACCCTGAGCCTCATGGGAACAGTCCAGCCCGAACTGCCAAGCCATCCCTTCCCCGGACCGGAAAAAAGCTTCAGAGGACTATTTTCATATCCTCTTTGAATGATGTGCAATTCAAACATACTGGAGGGGGTGGTACAAGTTATGACCAAAGTCGCAGGTCTCACAGTGCCACTCAGCGCTGAATGGGTGATGCTGTGTATTACCAGGGTGGAAACCTTGACCTTGTACCTCAAGATCTGGCTAATATTAGCTGGGACTGGGAAAACTACCTAGATTGGTGTCAACAGGCGGAACGGGAGATCTACCAAAGTCAAGGTTGCCCAAGAAATACGAGAACATTTTGGCCAAATGGGGCTTATGCAGGGACCCATGAAGGCTGATCTGGGAGTCTGGTCGAGGAAAGAGGGTATGGGGTTCGAGCAGTGACTGACGACATTAAGGTTTTAAGTGCTTCCATCCACACCCAATAATTCGTATACTGTCTACAAATGTTTGCAACTGCTGTGAGGCAATGCCTCACTGTCTGGAGGTGCCATATTGTTAACCGCAATTGTATGTTTGGAATGTACTGAGCAACTGTTTAATAAAAATATATATTTTTTTAATCTTAAAGGTTTCATAAGGGGGGCGTGGCTAGCAGCCGATGATGGCGGCAGCAACCTAGAGAGGCTCCCGTAGCAAGGCGGCTTCCCGCAACAATCCACATGCCTATCCGCTCACTAATCGTCCCAGAAGGGGTGTCCTGGGTGCGGTGACCGAACGACAGTCACAGGAGAAATTTGGGAGCTCTCCGACCCCGGAAAAAGGAGTAAAGATCAACTTAGTCCCCCACTGAAGACCGGCCTTGTGACACGAGTGCAGCCGCGGGGTCTGGTCGAGCCCCCGGCCGAGCGGAAGTAGACCCTCCTCGGCACGATCGACAGGAAGTGCCCGCTAAGGACAAAGCTCGACACTAACAAACCACTGGACCGGCGGGTCCCCTTCGAACACTCAATCTCCTACTCTACCTGTCCGGTGGCGTGGCGGGGCTGCGCCTTGCAGCGGCAGCCGGCCGCGGTCGAAGTTTGTAACTTTCTGCGCGATAGCCGCCATCTTGCTCTGGCCTGACGAAGCTGAATCAGGTCCGCTGCTACCGGAGGGAATACAACGTCGACAGCGATCACTGGCCTGTTCCTAGATTGAGCCTCTCGAATGGACGCCTCGGCACTGCTGGCCGCGGACGGCCTGCTTCCCTATCACCGAAAGTGTCCCGCCGTAGAGCTAAAATGGCGGGGAAAGGGCCACAGCAAACCGCCGCTCAGGCGAAACTCGGCAAATTCGCCTACGACAACCAGGCACTCTCCCAGCCTGAGCAGCGCAAGTCCATAGGCAAAGGTGCGGACAATGAGGGGGCAAAGAAGGCTACTTTGGATGATGTCCTACGTGCCCTGGAACAGGTCCAGGCAACAGTGGGCTCGACTGCTACCGAGGTGACCCTCATACGAGCCGATCTCCAAAAGATGGGAGAGAGAGTGAAACAAGTGGAAGTGGTAGCTAAATCACTCGTAGAAGACGTCTCAGATTTGCAGGTGGCTATGGAAAAACTGCAAGCGGACAATAAACTCCTGAAAGACAAGCTAGATGATCACGAGGGACGCTCTAGGCGAAATAACGTCCGCATTTTGGGGGTCCCGGAATCTGAGACGAAAGGGGCCATGGACTTGTACGTGGAGGATCTAATTAAGAACCAACTGGCCCCCAAGGGGCTCTCCAACTTCTTTACTGTAGAGCGTGCCCATAGGGTACCCGGTGGGACACCTAAACCGGGGGCTGCCCCGCGTCCCATCCTGGCAAGACTTTTCAACTTTAGAGATCGAGACACTATTCTCCAAGCAGCCAGGGTGGCACCACCTATTCAGATTCAGAACTCACGTATATCCTTCTTCCCAGATTATACAGCGGAAGTCACCCGCAGGAGGAGAACTTTCTTGGAGGTGAAGAAAACGCTCCGCGAACAGGAATTGCCGTACTCCATGTTGTTCCCGGCCCGGCTGCGAGTGGTGGCCGACAAGAAGGTCTGGTTTTTTGACTCTCCGGAGACAGCGAGAGACTGGCTGGAAGGATGGCGCACGGTGGACCGCACTTCTAGCCGTCGACGCAACAGGCCTGAGGACGACAGCCGGCCCGGCTCACAGACTTCAGCTAGGGGAAGTGCAAGCGCGTCGCCATCACAGGATCGATCTGGGGCCGCCGAGGGCGAATGAAACTCGTACGTGATGGACTGGTTGGACTCTGGCTTTCTCCCATAAGGATTGCTATTTCTCGTCGTTCATGGACGCTGGCCTGGACATCCCGAGGGCGGCTGAGGGACCGCCTGCTTTGGGGGACACTCTCCCCTGACGCGCAAGTACTCTGTTATTGGAATGGGATAAGCGCTCTGCTGAGTTGGGGTGGCGGGCAGTTGTAGGTCCGTTTAGCAGGGAGGCAGGGTGGGAAGGGGTGGGGGGGTTTGGTTCTTTTTCATGGGAAATTCACAAAGTCGATCTCGAACTGTACAGTGTGCTTTGACTAGAAATGTACTATTGCAGGTGCAGTTGATTCTTCAGGGACAAACTGTGTGTCTGATGAATAATGATGGCGGGTGAACAACTCAATGCCGTGAGGGTGGATGGGGCGCAGACGAGTGGCTCCGCCCTCCGGCTTCTCACTTGGAATGTGCGGGGCCTGGGTGATAAGGTGAAACGTGGCCTTGTTTTGTCCGAGGTAAAGCGCTATAAACCAGACTTAATACTCATGCAGGAGACCCACTTGGTGGGTGGGGCTACCAAGGCCTTGGACAGGAGGGGGTATAGAATGCTGGTCCACTCCGAATTTTCCACTGGCACACGGGGCACGGGCATACTGATCAAAAAATCCTCCCATTTCCTTACCCTTAGTACTAAATCCGATAATCAGGGGTGTTTCGCCGCGGTGCCGGGGCAGTGGGACGGTCGCCCATTAACGGTGGTCTCAGTATACATCCCACCCTCCCTGCACTCGGTGATGCTTCCAGCCCTGGGAGATTGCTTGCTATCCCTCCCGGTTGGAGACATGCTCTTAGGTGGGGACTTCAATGCAGCTGCAGACCCGCAGCTCGACAGGTTTCCGGCGACCACCTTGCCGGAGGGTCCCTCCCGGTTTCGACGGTTCTTGGGGGCACTGGGCTGGTAGATGTTTGGCGCCATGTTCACCCACTGATCCGGCAATACACGTTTCACTCCACAGTCCACAACAGTCTATCCCTCATTGATTATTTTTTGGCATTGGGGGACGGGTTACAGCGCGTAGACGAGGTAGACATACACCCTCGGGGCATCTCCGACCACTCACCACTGACTCTCACCGTTACCTCCCAGACACGGTCCCGTCACCGCATATATCCCATTCAGGCCTCTTACCTTAAGGTCCCGAAAATCAGGAAGGCCCTTCAGAAGACCACGGAGCACTACTTCACGGAAAACGAGCCAACTGCGGCCTCTGCTGAGATTCTCTGGGAGGCCTATAAAACAGTGTTACGGGGGCAAGCGATCGGCTCTATAGCGGCGCATAGGAAGGAACAGACAGCTGAACACTCTGCTCTCGAGCTCCAATTGCGCGAAGCCACTAATGCCCACGAAGCTGACCCCACGGATGAAACGGCACACACCCTTGCACTCCATCAGCAGTTATACAAGGACCATGCACGCCTCACGACACAGGGCCATATCACCGACACACAGAACCGGGTGTACGATTTGGGGGACAAGGCAGGGAAGATGCTGGCCTGGCTTGATAAGAGAGGGGGAAGCTCCAGGGGGATCCAACAGGTGAGGGATGGCAATGGCACGATGCTAACTGACCCCGACCGAGTGGTGGAGGCGTTGGCGTCCCACTTTGAAAAAGTGTATACTCCCGAACGGGAGGTGACCGTGATTGCGGCCCAATGTGCATTGAGCAACATAGACATTCCCTCGCTGCAGCCGGAGGCCGTAGCCGACCTGGAGGCGCCGTTGACCACCGATGAACTTCGGTTGGCCATTGGGGCGCTCAGGCCCGGCAAGGCACTCGGGCCGAATGGCATTCCAGTGGAGTGGTTCCAAGCACGCACTGAAGATCTTTGTCCCCATTTACTTAAGATGTTTGTAGAATGTCGTGAAAAGGGGAAGCTCCCGCTGGATCAGCGGACAGCCACAATAGTGGCTATCCCTAAGCCCGGTAAACCTCCGGAGGAGTGCTCATCCTACCGCCCTATCTCTCTGCTATATGCGGAAAGTAAAATTTTAGCGAAGCTCCTGGCCAACCGCCTACTGCCTCACCTATCCGACCTTATCCACCCAGACCAATCAGGGTTCATGCCTCGCAGAAACACTGCACTTAATCTCAGAAGGGTACACGGGGTGCTGGCGAGGGCGGACCGCATTGGCGATAGTGCAGCCATACTGGCACTAGACGCGAAGATGGCCTTTGACCTGGTGGAATGGGCCTACCTCTTCGAAGTCCTCTCACACATGGGCTTCGGCCCAAACTTCATTTCGTGGATAAAGTGACTCTACACGGCGCCGGTGGCACACGTGGTGGCGAACGGCCACATATCCCGCACGTTTCCGCTTGGCCGTGGCACCCGGCAGGGTTGCCCTCTTTCCCCCCCTGCTCTTTGCACTCTCCCTAGAACCTCTGGCTATTCGCATCAGACATACCCCCCTACTCAAGGGAATTCAGTGGAGGGAGGGATGGGAGGACCGCATATCCCTTTATGCGGACGACATGCTGGTGTACCCAACGGACCCCGAGCATGGCATACCAGCTCTTTTGCGCCTATGCGACGAACACGGCGAGGTTTCAGGCTACACCATTAACTGGAACAAGTCGGAGTTGTATGTGCTGGCAGGGGACCCCCCCCGCCACTCGGGCCGGACTGCCCTCTACGGCTGGCCGGTTCCTCCTTTAAATACTTAGGCATTCATATCACGAGGGACCCTTCCGAATACAAGAGATTGAACCTCATACCACCACTGGATCGTCTCAAACAGGACGCGGGCTTCTGGGCAGGGCTGCCATTAACACTGCTGGGGAGAGCTGCTCTGTTTAAAATGAAGTCACTACCCCGTTTCCTGTACATCCTAGATAACACACCATTCCCGGTGGCAGCGGGATACTTCAGGAAGGTCGCAGCGGTGGTCTCCGGACTGCTGTGGGGCAATCGCCCTGCACGCATAGCCCAAGCTAAACTCTGCAGGAGCTGGTATGAGGGTGGCATTGCACTCCCGAACTTGCATCTATATTATTGGGCAGCACAACTCAGGCCCATTAACCAATGGCTACACGCTCCGCAATCTGACCCGGCATTTCAGGCGGACAGGGCACAGTTGGGCACCAATAACATACTAGCCCCACTTTATGACCGGAGGAAGCTGAGGCTGCTTGTGGGCCCCACTAGGCTCACCGTAGCCACTTGGCACGCGGCCACCGCTGCGTTAGGACGGAAAGGCACACTCACTAAGCTCACTCCGCTTTGGGACACGCAGGCTTTGGGCAATCTTCAGACCAGTAAGGGGTTCTCCCGATGGGATTCCATCGGCATCTCCACAGTGGGGGACATGTGGGAACGGGGAGATGTTATTTCCTTCACCCGCCTGAGAGAGATATACGACCTCGGACCGCACGAGTCCTATCGATACGTGCAAATCCGCCATGCCCTGCTCTCGGCCATCCCGGCTGGTTCGACTCTCCCTGAATCCTCCCCACTGGAGGATCGCCTCCTGACCGACTTCATGGTGGAGAAGGCAACCTCCCTAACATACCGGAAGCTTCTCAATAACTCACCAGATCCTCTGACACCCCTCAAGGATAGATGGGAGCACGAGATAGGCGCGCTTGATGAACATGAGTGGAATGAGGCTCTGGCTTCCCCCAAAGAGGCGGGCATATCGGCCAGGATGAGGCTAGTTCAGCTCAAGGTCCTGCACAGAGTATACTACACTAGAACACTGCTACACCACATACACCGGACTCCGCACCCCTTTTGTTTGCGTGGCTGCGGGGATGAGGGTACCTTCTTCCATACATTCTGGGACTGCCCGCGCATACACAACTACTGGCGTCAGGTCCTGCGTACTGTATCCCAGGTGCTGGAGGTCTCAATGCTGCCGGAGCCACGGCGGTGCCTCCTCAATGTATGGGAACCAACAGATCTGTCACGGTATGGCCGCCTTTGGGTGACACTGGGAATGATGGTGGCGAAGCGAGACATTGCGCAGCGTTGGGGGGTGGCGGACCTCCCGACAACATCACAATGGTGCGCAAACATGGATAGAACGATGGTAACAGAAAGGGCGGTGTACCTAAGTCGGGCCTGTCCTGGCAAGTGGAACAAGGTCTGGTCCCCATGGAACACCTATCGGGGTGATATCTGCGATCCACTGCCAGAAGATGACCCACTGGACTCTGATGACGATGATGGGTTGGAGTGAGGGGGGGTGGACTGTGGGGTGGGGGTCCTTTGAGGGGGATAAGGGGGGGGCAGTACCTTCTTCACACCCCAAGTTGATTCCCAGATGAAAAGCGGCTTTGTCCTATCCCAGGTATACTCTCATATCTATCCTGTAATGTACATTGTCAATGATCGCACTGTGATTTCCCGATGTTCTGTTCTGTTCCTTTTTTGTTCGTTTCAAAAATAGAAAATGAAAACCTCAACTACTCTGTATGGAACGTTTGCTACTGCCCTTCATTCAGCCCTCTGGCAAACCCTTTACTGCACTGACTTTTTCGACACATGCACTCCACTTCCTTAAGGCTGTCGTTATGATGTGTCTCTTTCGTTTAGCGGCCGGCCCCTCGGGGTTGTAGGCGGCATGCTGTGTAACGATATGAAGGTACAATAAAGGTTTTCAAAAAAAAAAAAAAAAAAGGTTTCATAAGGTACTATGCCAGAGGTCTTCAAACGTTTTGATGCGGAGACCCTACCAGTCAACACTTTTTAGGAGTAGGGACCCATCCCTGACAAACATTTCTAGACCTGATACTCCTCATCGTCAACAACCATAAAAATCCCCAATTCCCACAGCAAATCATTTTTAAGGGGGGGTAATAATATCAAAGAGTATATTCTGTAAGTGTTTTAGGTCTTTCACCGTCAGGTAGCTACATATAAAATAACAGGCAGCTCAAATGAAAAGTAAATACAAAAGTTGTTAGTGGAAAATGCACGATAGTACATTATGAAACCTCGATTAGGTAATGCACTGCGGAGGTCTGTGTGTAACCAGGGAGCCACAGCATTAAATATTCGTTAGTACAGTGGAAAATAGTGACTTGTGTATTTTACAGCTATGAATCCACAAGCTGTGACAGAAAGCACAATGAATATGTAAGTCAATGTATGCTTGCATTACACACAGTATAAGAGGGACTGCTAAAAAATGCACAAATGTTTTAAGAAGAAATGGTTCACCCCATATCGAGATTTTAGCAATACCTTAGACTGTACGTAATGTCAATTCTTTTTAACAGCTGTCCCTTCAACACCTAGTCAGGTGTAGTAAGCACTATGTACTTCAAAGCACACACTTGACAACTGAGTTGTTAACTCTTTGCACTACCACTCAAAAAGAATAAATCTTTGCCATCATAAAGCTTCCAGTGATTTGATCAATTAAAGCAGTAGAGACTCCCAAGCATCCTTTAATTTATAGATTACCCTTTACATTTGCAGATTAACTCGTAGCACAACTTTGCATTACTTTCAGGCAAGGAGGCACCCTGGCAGGAAGGCTTGTTTAACTGTCTGCCCGGCTTCAATTTCACAGGACACTCTGAATAACATTAAGCTGAAGCATTTTATTCTATCAGAATTATCCGTCCTGGGATGGTTGACTTTTTCCAAAATGTTGGGGTACAGTTTTTCATAAATCCTTTGTGTGCTGACATTAAGGCTTGGGAATGTGTGCCATCCTTTCCATCAGACCACTGCCCCCCCTCCCGTGAAGGGTGCACATCCCACAGATTGAAGACTCCTGTACTATGTTCTTTGCCCCCATAATATCATAATATTCAGTATGGAGGAGTAGGTGAGACTCCCAAGTGTGTATAGAAATGTGTTCATTAAAACATCTGAATATGGCACTCTAATTTTTTAATCCATTAACAGTCCTGTAAACCAGTCAGAGTGTGAGTTGTAATGAAATGTAAGAGAAGCCAACACAATTTGAGTGCGAGTGCAATACACTACTTTCAATCCTTATAACAGTCTTACATAAGTCCAGTGGGAACACTCTTTGGAAAGACTATACATGAGTTACTTCTACGTTAAATTAAATATGTGCTTTATAACACTCACTGCAAAAAAAACATGTTTTGTAAACCCTAAAAAAACACAGATTTTATATATTTTTATGCATTTTAGAAGAGAGCCAGCACGGATATCAAAAGGTTTGTAAAACACTGAATAAACACCACTGAAGTCCTCAAAAATAAACACTGAAAAAAGGACAGTCTAAAGATAACCCAGGACACAAATTGCAAGTCTCACCTGAAAAAAACAGCAATATAACACGTTGGAAGTTAAACCATACCGGCTAGAGATCTCAAACATATTTACTTTTAACCATTGCAGTATATTACAAAATGTACTGGACTTTCTCACCCGACATATGAAAAAATGATCTTTACTGGTCAGGCTGGGCTGAACCAAGGTTCAATGTACCCATTGGGTAAAATACATTTGTGTTCAAAGTGTTCCATATTTAATCTGCTGATGATTTCCAAACTGGCTGTGGGTAGTCCTCAAAGCACATAAATATATTAATCTAATTTATTTTGCAGGAATTGATGTTTGAGGATTTAACCTTACTCCTCTACCGAAGAATGCCAGCACACAGTGGAAACACCCTTCTCTGGTAACACCTAAGAGGGGATTGGGCATTACACAATCAGAACAGCACACACATCTCAATTGTGTTCTTGAGGAAAACAAAACAATTAATTATAAGAAAAAAGTTCTGCATTAAGGTACCACATTTCACATGTGACAACCACTGTGGCTTAAGATGCCCCCATCTTACACCCAAAATAGAGTCATGACCAGGGCTCGACAAACATCATGTAACAAAACCTCAGCTGGCATTCGAGACAGATGGTTCTAGTAGATGGCAAGATATATAATCTAATGTTATATCTGCAAAAAACGGTGCACTTTTCAGAGGCTATTATGTTAGTTAGCAATTGTTATATTAGATACTAGGCTGCACAGCAATTCTCCTTGTAGAAAACTACAGATGCAGTGTTCAAAAAGATTTAAAATGTTACCCTTAAAGTTGGTCATGTCCACCTTTCTTTTCTTCAGAGGGATATTCTTCAGCCAATCTTCTTTTCTGCTCCGGATTCCTGTAACATATTACAGTAATTCAGGATGTACAAGGCTTTCATATTATCATCAAGGCATAATCGCTTTTAGTGTTGTAGGATTATATAATAAATTACTGACCCTAAATTGTGGGATGCCTGTTGAACCATGAATTGACAACCATTTTACAACACTAGCCCTTCAAATCTAGCCACATTAAATCTATTACTATTAACAATGGTCCGCTTCAAATAAAAAGTAATCATATGTTGTCTCCCAAAAACATAATGGGTTCATGTTCAGTATTAACGGTTTCAATAATGCATCCTTTTACATTATTGTGTCAATTTAATTTATTTGAAATCATTTATAATCCCATGGAATCAGTGGAAAATGGCATTTGTCTTCAAATGAAATGTTGGGGTTGGTCACAAATAAACCAGGGTGTGTTTCCTTTGAGCAGCATATGAAAAACTATACTTTACGGCTCAGAGCCAAACCTTAGTAGTGGGAATAAGTGTTGTCAAAATCTACTCTTCACAAAGATACATTGTGATGACCGAGGATTGCCCATGAACATGCTCAGCCAAAGCAGACCTCGATCCAAGTGGACCAGTGATGAGATAGCACTCACCCACATATCAGCAGGCCGAGTTGGATGAAAAAATAAAAAAGACCGATCGGGAACTATGGGTAGAGATGGAAAAAGAGGTCCAAGTGAGAAGATGCCAGTGACGAGCTACCTTCATGAAGAAAGGCAAAGGCAGCATCACATGAGGAAGCGTCATGCCCCTGGACAGTATAAAGGTGATAGGAGATGGACTGTAAAAATGCACAAGGAGGACACATGTTGGTAGATTCACAGTGTGCCTCTCCTGCTTGTGACACATCAGGACTGGAGCCCTCCTCAATTCTTGCATCAAAGTTATGGATACTGGAATGCATCCCAACAGAGAGATGTTTCAAGCTATATGCAAAGTGGGCTCTGGCCCAGGGCCCCAGCCTTTAAGGGGTCCCTGATATAGCCAGCTCTGTTCTGCAGAGTCTCTTGCACTGATGACCTTGGAATAAATTTTAAACACATTATTTTAAATACCGTTTTCATTTAATTAATTTTAATGTGGGGGATGTGTAAGAGTCTATTACCGACATTTTGCTGAGAAATATTGGGTTTATGCTTCATGCAACATCCATTAAAAAGATTTCTTTTAAATCCAACAGGACATCACTTAGGAGAAATGGGAGGGTGTCGGAGATTATATCCAGTATTAGTGAACTGCTGCATGTCACTATCCCAAATATTATATGCAAACACATTTCGAATTTGGGCGAGTGTGCCTGTACACTATCAGTGACCAGTCCAGAGAGGGCATGAAAAAGATTATATTGGATCATTAATTCAAAGCTGGGCCCCAGTATACGTTCCACCCAGGGCCCCAAAAATCCTGAAGATTTCCCTGCCCCCTAATAGTACGGCAGTTTGGATATAAGCTGCATTTAAAAGAAGCTGAAGGCAGAAGAACAAAAATTGAGGTGGCAGGGCACAAGGCAAGCAGGAGAGAATTAAACGGTATTGCTCCAAAATAAGTGTAGGGTGTCCACTACTTATGACCAATGACCATCTACTCGGACAAGAGGCAGGGTAACTGTTTTCTTATGAAGGGCGCGTATACCACCAGACAAACCACTAACACTAGTAGTAGGACAACTATAAAGAAACAGAAGAAAATGGTGGAAAGGGGTTCAGGCCAACACTCCACTTCAAGTGAGTGGCTAAGGGTATGTGATACTGACCAGAGTCCGTGCAGCTGTAAATTATTGTGAGCACTAAAAGAAGGCTGCCTGAAGTCCTGGGGAGTATACCTGAATAAGTGCTGAAACATTCTTAAATATAACAAGGAATTGATTGGCACCTGCCAAGGACCTTTTGCCAGCATGTGCAAACTATCTTCGACTCTGACATTTGAGAAAGCATGCCATGGTGAAAAGAGATCAAGACCCTTCATCAGATATATTCAATCTATCAATAGCAAGACTTGGTAGGAAGAGATAGGGATTTTATTACGAAATGGAAGGGTCCTATTATGCAGTCTCTTTTTTACTGTTTAGGAGGCCTCACCAATAATTGTGTCATTGGCGACCTCTCCCCACCCCGGTAAGATGGTACCACCAGGGCAGACTCGACCTTGAAGTAGAGGAAGTTCTAAGATGAAATTTTACTGGACAGTAAGGAATTCAGGTTCCGCAAAATACCTAGAGGTAAACCCGGGTTATCACTGTTATTCGTGGGTACCTCTGGTACAGCTAAAAACAATAATGGGATGGAATGTAGGTGTGATGGCCTCACCATCCATGGTATGCCACAATGTTTCTGCCCTACTTCTAGCCAATACAGGCCATGGGCATTCTTCAGGTTCGGGGATCCCTAACAGAAGTATTTTCTTGACATCAGTGAGTGAAGTGCAAAATTAAGTGATTCCTACCCTGTCATGGAGTTATTTCTCCTAAATAAATGTTAAAGAAATATACAGATGTTTATAATTGTACATGTCATATAGAGGTTTCTGACATTCTTTATTGTACACAGTCTTTGATAAGATAACAATTGCCCCACCCTTATCCGCAGGATTAATCACTGTCGGGGCTAGTTATTCTTAATTACCATTTACGAAGGAGCAGAATGATGACTTTTCCCAATGACCCTCTTGGAACCCTTCCTGCCCTCCAATATATAACTTGATAATAGGAGTGCCCTAAGGGGTAAAGAGGATGGACAGAAAATAAAGAGACCGCCCTGTCTGGTCTTCAGATTTATTTCTCTAGTTTTTGGTGTGCTCGACTCTTCCTTCATATTTGCACCGATATTTTTATATGTATTCTATTGCAAAAGTATGAACTGAAAAAGAAAAAAAAAACCATGAGAAGCATTACTAACTTCCCCTCTGACTGCAGCTAGTTGTACATTATGTTTTCATACATTCAAATCTATTATACTCTTATCTAGCTACATATCCCAAGAGACTAAGGATATTGCTCCTCTTCTGTTTTTGTGTATTTACAGTATGTAGAATTGGCTATTAATACTTTTTATGTAATTACTTAATGTTATTCCAAGTAATTGGTTCTGATAACTTGAGTATTTATCTTGTCACATTTACATTTTTTTTTAAAACAACTGTTTATTGAAGTTTGTTAATATACATCAGCTTGTACATTAGATTAATACCATTTTCATTCAAATACAGGGGTTTAAACAGTTCTACTGATCAATTGCTGTTCACAATTTCACATTACAATTTGTGATTATCCACAATACACATTGTGCATTGCTGCAATGAGCTTGCCAGTAGGTAGTACTGGATTTTGTGGTTCGAGATTGTACAACAAATTCAAACATGTGTAACAAACACTATTGAGCATTCAATTATGTTCATACAATAACTCATGTGTCCCATTACATGTACGCTATGCTGCAAGGCATTACAGGTGTGATTTAAGGTGTTTCCTATTCAGTGTGTTTCGGACAGGCTTCGCTTCCCTTGTACAGAGTACGGGGGGTACTCTGGGGACTCTTCTTTCTCATTAGAGATCCCACATATCGCCACTGTGTTGTGTGGAGATGTGAGGGGGTTGGTGTATGTGTACGTGTTCGTATCGTCGAGACTCAGGATACACCATGCTTACTTCCGCACAGGAATGGATGTCACATTCACATATCAATTAATATAGTCACTGTCTTTCTTTTTGTAGGAGGTGCTTGAGTGGCCATTTTACAAGTTCTAGGAGCCCAGACAAGACGGATGACTTCAGAAGAACTCTTAGGTAAGTATTTTCTTTTTCTCTATCCTTCTGCATTGCAGAATTGCTCTTTAACTGTGAAGGCAAACTGAATTATTCCTCTCAAACCAGCCAGGGAAAGCCCTTTTCACTGAGAGACACTAACCTCTCTTGCAGATTTCCATAGAAACCAGCACTGCCTTGTACTATGAAACATAGTGTAGTGCGCATGAGGAGCCGCTGTGAAGAGACACTACTCTTCTACAAGGCTCAGACTAAAGACCAAGATATTATCAGTCTCATAACTCTGTCCACTACTTTTTCTGTAAGGGGGAAAAAACACTGCAACAAACAGCTAAAACGACGCTAGGTAACAGCGACGCTACTACTCTAAACTAATCTTCCCAGACGCAGACACAATTGTCTCATCCATGATGTGCATCGTTACAATGTTAGTGCGCGCTTTACATTATATTCCTGGCTGAGGGTGGGAACTATTACAGTGGAACCTGGGAAAGGTATCTTATCGGCCATCTTTGAATTCTGTCGATACCATTTTGCTCTCCGCTCAGACTTCATTCTCTCTTTTGGCTCAAACTGACTTCTACAGGTAACTACACTCATAGAAACATACCCTGGCTGCATTACATTCGTAGTCTTATGGTGGAGTGCAATATGGTAACTCATTTTAAAGATCCTGTGAGTATTCAGATTTATAGTAAGATTGAGCTCAAGAGGAGACTCCTGAAATGCAGAGAAACTAAGAGGTTAACTGAACTTAGTATAAAATCAGGCGTTAAATCATACTGCGAAGGACCAATTCTCTTTGGCATACAACCAGATCTCATTTTTAATAGAAATGTACAGCACAGATTCTACTTGACGAGATTAAGGCTGGGCACACTCCACTTCCAAGTAGCATTCCCAGAGATGGAAAAGTGGAGCCGAAATTTACCTAAGTGCCCGTGCGATGCTAAAAGACCTCAGAGTACTTTTGCATTTTATACTTTTTTGTAACTTTTACAGGGACATCAGAACATCGATTTTAAGACCCCTTTTTTTATCAAACAAATTGTATTTTTATAAGTCTACCTTATATCATGTTTGCAATTTGGAAAATTAATCGATATGTAATGCAGCGATCCTCTTTACCCAGATGGCAATTAAAAGGAAAAAGGATCTCACTTATGTGGAATCGCTAAATTACGAATCTGATTAGCCTGAATTTTCCTTACAAATCTTTTATCACACATTTTGATTGAAGGCTTTTATAAATATCGTGCTGCTATTGCCTCGATTTTTAAATTAACTTTGTATGTATTTTATTGAGTTCAGTGAAGCTCTGTATAATCCCCTTTGTGTATTGTTGGAAGTTTAAGGATACTGTTTCTTACATTCATGATGTAATATGCTCCTGTGTAAATCTGTATTAAACACAACAAGAGCAACCCAAATGTCCTAGCAAACTGGGTAAGTACAGTTGTACTATAGAAACAACGTTTACAAGGAACTCATTTAAGATTTTTGATAACAAATTATTGGCAATTTGATTGATTACCCTGCCTGATAGAACAATTAAAGAAATATATACTGGTAATCTCTTCTGTATATTATTATGATTCAATCATTACATTTTACACTGACAAGCTCACCAAACAACCAAATGGTTATAGCCTATTTCACTGAACTAGGCACTTTATTTCTACAAAAATCAGCAATTTATATACATTTCACATAAAAACATTAAATCACCATTGAACGCATTTTATGAAAAAAACATTCACATAACCAAGTGTAGTGACCATAACCATATTTACAGTGAACAATTGTGACATATTCAAAAAAGGTTATCAGTACAGAAACAAAAGGAAAAGGACACTGTGTAAAATGAGACGATTTTGTTTGTTGTGTGTCTCTTTAATCTATTTCGTCGATGGCGTTTCGACCCTCTCTAGATACCGGGTCTCATCAGGACTGTTTATCTGGGGACTGAACAACATAACCATAATTTAATTTATATTCATATGAAATAAGATGAATGGAGCTTGTCAAAGCATTAAGGAGGCACTTACCCATACTTGCATGTGAAGCTACGAAAATCCAACCTGTAATTATGGATTATTTGTGTAATATAATGGAATTTATTTTAGTTAAACTAATTGATAGTGCTCACCCTGTGTATGATAATTGAAACCGAATTTTTTAAGAATCACGATTATGGGACTCGTCTTTATCCTGAGCCCATGGGAATGATTACCATCTGCTCGGACGATTACTCCGCCTAAAACAGTGGAACTCATAAGCAGTTGTCGAGTGAATTACGACATCCTTACTTCTTTGTTTAGGGTAACTTACTTGATGCTAGGTTTAAATGCGTCGTATATTTACTTCTTGTTAATCCAAAAGGGGGCGGAAGAGAACTCGATCCCACTTCGGTTACGATTAAGATACTCGGCCACCTGCAAACAAGTGTCCGATTAGATTCATATCTCTTTTTCTATTTAAACATATTTATCGTTATTTTTTGGCCGGTAAGAAGACTTACTCAATAATGGACCGGGATAGTTTTCTCCGGCACAGCTGCAGCAACAGTTAGTTTGCGGGCTCGCCGGAAGCGGACATTTACCTTATTTATGTCCACATAGAGCTGCCGTAAGAATGAGCGCCATTTTGTAGTGTCTAAAATGCTCGTAATATCGTTATTAAAGGTATTATTCACCTCAGTCTTTATTGAGTCGTAATAGCGTTTCTTTTCACACGTATATAATTATTTTCCGTTCCGACTCAAAATCGGCAAACATCAGACCCAATTCTGTCTTTTTGCCGATTTTGAGTCGGAACGAAAATAATCATATACGTGTGAAAAGAAACGCTATTACGACTCGATACAAACTGAGGTGAATAATACCTTTAATAAAGATATTACGAGCATTTTAGACACTACAAAATGGCGCTCATTCTTATGGCAGCTCTATGCGGACATAAATAAGGTAAATTTCCGCTTCCGGCGAGCCCGCAAACTAACTGTTGCTGCAGCTGTGCCGGAGAAAACTATCCCGGTCCTGGTCCATCATTGAGTAAGTCTTCTTACCGGCCAAAATCTAACGATAAATATGTTTAAATAGAAAAAGAGATATGAATCTAATCGGACACTTGTTTGCAGGTGGCCGAGTATCTTAATCGTAACCGAAGTGGGATCTAGTTCTCTTCCGCCCCCTTTTGGATTAACAAGAAGTAAATATACGCCGCATTTAAACCTAGCATCAAGTAAGTTACCCTAAACAAAGAAGTAAGGATGTCGTAATTCACTCGACAACTGCTTAGGAGTTCCACTGTTTTAGGCGGAGTAATCGTCCGAGCAGATGGTAATCATTCCCACGGGCTCAGGATAAAGACGAGTCCCATAATCGTGAGTCTTAGAAAATTCGGTTTCAATTATCATACACAGGGTGAGCACTATCAATTAGTTTAACTAAATTAAATTCCATTATACTAAACAAATAATCCATAATTACAGGTTGGAATTTCGTAGCTTCACATGCAAGTATGGGTAAGCGCCTCCTTAATGCTTTGACAAGCTCCATTCATCTTATTTCATATGAATATAAATTAAATTATGGTTATGTTGTTCAGTCCCCAGATAAACAGTCCTGATGAGACCCGGTATCTAAAGAGGGTCGAAACGCCGTCAACGAAATAGACTAAAGAGACAAACAACAAACAAAATCGTCTCATTTTATACAGTGTCCTTTTCCTTTTGTTTCTGTACTGATAACCTTTTTTGAATATGTCACAATTGTTCACTGTAAATATGGTTATGGTCACTACATTTGGGGTTATGTGAATTTTTTTTTCATAAAATGCTTTCAATGGTGATTTAATGTTTTTATGTGAAATGTATATAAATTGCTGATTTTTGTAGAAATAAAGTGCCTAGTTGGTTGTTTGGTGAGCTTGTCAGTGTAAAATGTAATGATTGAATCATAATAATATACAGAAGAGATTACCAGTATATATTTCTTTAATTGTTCTATCAGACAGGGCAATCAATCAAATTGCCAATAATTTGTTATCAAAAATCTTAAACGAGTTCCTTGTAAATGTTGTTTCTATAGTACAACTGTGTAAATCTGTGACATCATTGTATTCTCCCCCAAATGTTATGATGGTTGCTTCTTTTAATATATGTAGTATGCTTTCATGGTTGTATATTTATATACTGAATAAAGCTTTTTTGATTTTGTCTTGGAATTTCTCAGTTAAATCTTGACAGTACCCTCTGACAAGGAGGGTTCTCCCGATCATAGTTTTATTGAGAATCTTTGATGAAAGGCCTTGGTTAACCGTGGAGCATGAATACCAGCATGTAGCTTCCAGGGGTTTTTCTTTGGTACATAGCCTTTCCAGTCTAGCAGATGATATAGCTGATATCTTACTTCGACTCAAGGATTCTTTTCACTTCAAATTCCTGCCCTCCTTTTTATCTGTAGAGGTTTAGGTGGTAGGACTAGTCTCACAATTTGTGGCACCTTTTTCAGCAACGAGACATGGAGCACTGGATGCATTTTAACATGTTGGGGCAATTTCAAAAGGAATGTCACTGAATTTATGATTTTCTCAATCGAGTAAGGTCCAACAAAACAAGGTTGCCTTTGAGCCAGGTTTTTTGAGTTGAGCCATACCTTATCTCCAACCTGTAAACTCGGTTCTTTTTTACTCTTTTTGTCTGCGTAGAACTTATAACATTCTTTCGCTAATGTTAAGTTTTCTACTGCCGACTTGTGTATTGATGCCAGATGTTGGACAATATCTTGCAGTGCTGGAACGTAAACATCCTGAAGGTTTACTAAGGAATTTGAATGTCTACCATAGTTCAAGTAGAAGGGCGACTAACCAGTGGACACATTTTTTGCAATATTGTGTTTGAACTCTGCTCAGATAACCGGGATAGTCTCCCTCCTGGTCTAATAGGAACAACCTTAAGTACTGTTCTAGATCTTGGATATTGTCGATCTGCCCATCTGTTTCCAGAGGGTAACTGGTAGAATACCTATTCTCTCTTTTTAGCCAACTACTGTAAGTCTTCCAGAAATGAGACAGAAACAGAGAGCCTTGATCTGAGATGACTATTTACAGAATGTTATGTGTTCATACTATGTGCTGACTAAAATGTAGTGCAAACTGTTTGGTGGTAAGTATACCCCTCAAAGGAATGAAGTTGAATTATAGTGAAGACATCCACAGCCACATGAATCATGTTAAACCCTTGACTGAAATGCAGGTCTACTATTAGATCGAAGGTCAATGTATGCCAAGGATAGGGTGCAGTGGTCAATGGTTGTAATAATCCTTTGGGGGCTTGTCTTTACAATTTCCCTAAGCACAAGTCTCACAAGTGGCCGCAAACTGATGGATGTCCTTAGTCATTAGCGGCCACCAAAATTTTCTTTTCACTAGATCTTCAGTTTTAAGGATTCCCTTGTCACCAGCTAACTGGCTGTCATGACATCCACATTGTAGTTCTTTAGTGGGGAGAAGCGGGGCTCCTTCTTGGTATGGCAAATGATTCCATATTTCTTTTTTAGGAACTTGATCCGCCCACTCCAACATTTCTTTGATATTCATGGACCTGCTAGCCTGTTCTTCTATAGTTTCAGTAAGAATTACTCTTATGATCTTCGTATCTGGAATTATTTTCCGAACCTCTGATGAGTTCTTCTGTGCTTCCGTATATATACACGTGATTAGATGTCTGCCTTTCCATTCTTGTTTCCAGGTCAGTAGGGTATGACAAAATCGTAAATACAAGGACCAATGGAGCTGCTTTGGAGTCTAGGTTTTTCCGGACTTCAAAAACCTCAGATTCTGATGGTCCGTGTACTGTGTGCCGAGCTCCCATGAAGTAATGCCTCCATTCCTTAAATGCATCCTTTATCGCAAGAGATTCATTTTCAGTAATAGTGACATTTACTTCAGCTGGGGTAAATTTTCATGACCAATATACTACTGGATGTAACAGTCCAGTTTTCTTGTGCCTCTGAGATAATATTCCAGCAATTGTTAAATCTGACTCATCAGTCTCCATGTAGAAGGGTTCAGAATGATCAGCATGAAGCAGGATGGGTGCATAGGTGAAACTTTTCTTCAGGGTTTTAAAGGCCTTATCCGCCTCTTCAGACCATTTAAATGGAACTCCTTTCTTTGGCAAATGTGTGAGAAGAGTTACCTTCTGGGGAAAAACCTTGAATAAATCTCAGCTAAAAGTTAGTAAAGCCAAGAAAACTTTAAATGTTCTTCACTGGGCCAGGGACATCTATTAAGTGACTGCCTTCACATTCTGCTCATACGTAGTCACTTCAGAGGGGGAAAGTACAAACCCTAGGAAATCCATCAATGAACATTGAAGGTACATTTTTTGAACGTCACATACAGGTTGTTCACCTGAAGCTTTTGAAGCATGCCCCTCATGTTCTTGACGTTCTTCTTCACTAGTGGAGTAAATCAAAATGTCATCAACGTAGACGCTAGCACACTTATTGATGAATTCACTCAACAAGTCATTGATAATATGCTGAAAAGCGGCTGGGGCATTGCTAAGGCCATACAGCATTACCTGATAATCAAAAAGGCCGTACTTTGTTCTCAAAGCCGTTTTACACTGGTCTCCCTCTCTTATCCTTAACCGGTGGTAAGCCCGTCACAAGTCTAGTTTGGTATAGAGTCATGCCCCATTCCCCTGGTCCAGTAGGGAGGGGTAGTGATTTTTTACTATGATCCAGTAGATAGCCCGGTAAGAGATACAATTTCTTAATTCTCCTTTCTCCAAGACAAAGAAGAGCGGCAAAGAGATTGGAGACAGTGAGGGTCATCGATCAAATCAAACTGAATGATCTCTTGATGTCCTTCCTTGGAGATTACCTCTGCTTGCTCTGTATGATGCAAAATAGGGCCTAATGAAAGATTTGTTCCGTCGACTGTATGTACAGGTTCACACCTGTGTTTTCTTATAGCACTCAGCCCAATTCTTTCTGCAAATTTCAAATCACAAAAAAGACCCGGGAGCTCTGGTATTGATCATCACAGAAACTTCTGACAGCGTAATAGGCCTAAATGTATGCATCATGGACAAAACAAGTTGAGGAGAGGAAGACTGGAAGGTGTTTGCTAACTGGTGGGTCTTTGGAGTTGTGTTTTTATCGCACTCATCAGTCCAAATACTCCAAATGGTGCCACAAGTTTTCCTTTTGCAACGTCTTGGGTTTCTTCTGACAAATCTTCAGGACAACATAAACATAGATAGTTCTCTTTTCCTTTTCTTCCTTAGTCAATGGGCCCTGAATGTTGCCTATCTGTATCAGTTCCACTCTATGTTTGTTATCTACAACCTTGGAATTATCCGTTCTAACTCTTTCAAACTTAGGCTCCTTCGTTATTTTTCTTCTCTTCTTTCGTTTTGACAAAAGTCTATTTCAAGAACTAAATTCACTAATGCTGATACTTCTGTGTGTCTAATTGGTATCTTTGCCAGAACATCTTTCAGCTCATCCTTCAAGCCTTGATAGAAAACTGCTGTTCTTTTATTTTAGGGCAATTCCATTTCCACCACCAGCTTATTAAACTGAGCCAAATAGGCTACCAAGTGTCTGTTTCCTTGCTTCAGCTCCAATAACTCATCTGTAGCTTGGGAAGCCTTTTCTTTAGTCAAAGATCCTGAGAAATAATTTTTTAAATTCCTCAAATTTGTACATAACTAGGTCATCTCATGAAACCTATTGCATAGACCATGATAAAGCATCTCCGCTGAGATATGATAGATTAAAAGCCATTCAAGATTGTGCATCTGGAGAAATCGAAGTACAGAACATAAAATAAAGGGTACAATTAGAGAAGGAAACCTGGCAACCTTTTTATTAACTCAAAAAATCATCCATCTCTCACTTATATATATATATGGCCTATGCATCAGCATATCATTCTTTTTTTTAAATATATTTGCGTCTATTGTTGATTTGTGAAATTCTATTAGTTGTACACTATCTCTGAAGTTTATTTATTAGATGTTTATCAACATTTTCATTTCAGAGATCTAAAGAACACATAAAACATCAATTTTTTAGCCCTTCATATAGGTAAAAAGTTCTTTGTTTAAAAACATCTTAGATCATATGCATTCATCCACAACTTCTTCATCCATCTTTCTTACATTCCTTCATTCCCACGCATACTTCAGAATCATTCTACTTAAAAACATAGCTCAATAACAATTTCAAAGTGGGTCTTCCATCACCATGTTGGATATCTCTTCATATGTTTTCTACTTTATGTTGGCAACCTCACTGTTTTTTTCATGAGCTCAAATCTGTGACGTATCAACACATCAAATCTATGGTTTTTGCATTAAATACATTAGCTATAATCTTCTCTTTAGTAGTTTTTGTTTAGTGTTTTTTGCAAATTGTGAGGATTTCAAATCAGTTCAAATCGAGTCTGTGGCTTTTACATTGATGCGTGTTTCAGCGACCAACCACCATCTTCTTCAGAATTGCCACAGAAGGAGACACTTTAAATCTTCTCAACCCAAAAAGAACTTACAGGACCTTTCTAGGCTGCACAAATATAGTGTATATCTAACTTGATAGTTCACCACACAAGGTGCTTGTGCGCCACCATTCGCTCTACTCTTTCCATTTCTGTGAGTGTATTTAGTTATACCTTTTATCTCATGGGAGTAATCACTGTCATCTCAAGTCTCCTTTTGTTAATAGTTGCATGCCAAGGATGTTTTGATGCCAAAGTCACATATTTGAACTGATGAAAATGCCACAGTGTCATTGCCATCATAGAGTAGAATACATATGAAGAAATATCCAATATGATTGTGGAAGACACTTTGAAATTGTTACTGATCTATGTTTTCAAGTAGTGGGAATCTAAGGTATGAATGGAAATGAAGGAATGTAAGTTAGTTGGATAAAAAGTTGTGGATAAATGCGTACTATCGCCGATTTTACCTTTGCCCTGCTGCTGTCTTTGGAGGAAGGACCACGCTACAACTCGCGGAACCCGCTCCGCGGGTCCCGCATCGCCGTCGCTGAAACCGGGGGGCAGGCCCTTGCTGGGTGAGTGAGCGTGAGACAGGGCTGCGAGTGTTGGAACCGGGACTCGCTCTCCCAGGAGTCCCGGCAATCCTGAGGCCGAGTCACCTGGCCCGCTCTCCCTGACCGCCCCGCCCAGCTTAACCAGACTAACACCTATAAGAACCGGTGAACCGCGCTGCGAGGGAGCGCCCGGGGCTAAGCCCGGGCAAAGGGCGGGCCCTCTGTGGCCCTCAGAGGCCCGAGGAGACTGGACTGGGCCAGAAATCTTGGTCGGGCATATATAGCTCCCAATCCGCCTCTTATTCATCTTGAATACACGGGTTATGTCCTGCCGTGAAACGAGAAGTATGGCCGCTGCAGGAGCTAAAAAGCTTACAGGGACCTTGGACGACTTCATCACCCGTACACACGCACTTATTGACGAAGGGATAATACTTATGGACAGGAGAGTCTCTCAAGACCTGGCCATGGCCAAGCGTTCTTCCCTTGGCCTTATTGCCCAGGCTCAGACACCAAAAACTGATTCCCGACCAGATGTACAGGTCTTAGTACATCATCCCGGAGGTAATGGGGATTTGGATGCCTCAAATATTGCTCAGGACCTGGAGGCTTCACCCAACCTCAACATCTTGACTGAGAGTGGAACGCAATGTAGTGAGTCAAACATTAGTATCTCTACAGCCATCATAAAAGAAAGGGCCCGGATAGAAGGGGCATTCCCCAAGCAAAAACGCAAAACCAATACCTCATCTATTGCGAAAGGAAAGAAGGCCATTACTTTACCCAACCTTCCTAACACTGAAAAACCCCTAGTCGTTCTACCTAACTCCACAGAGGGCTCACTTCCCAACAACCCAGGTTTACTGCTGAGTCTCCCAGACGATACCATAATTGACCAAAGTCTAGAAGAAATGTTGCAACTTAGTGGATCTACAGGTAACCCAACAATAACACCACCACAGGAGGAGACCGGCTCAAGTACAAATAACACAGTAATCCTTAACATGCTAAAAGTTTTATTAGAACCCATAGAGGTAAGATTACGCTGCTTGGAAACGGTCCTAAAAAATATACATAAGGACATAAGTGCCCCTAGCTTCACTTTAAATAATAAACCCACCCAGGTTACTAACCTACCTAAACCCGCAAAGACCCCAGTGGTTGCCAATAAAGTGTTGGAGACCAATAAAACGACGGTTAAGAAACCCAGTAACACCTCAAACCAGGCTGCCTCAAAACCTAAACCCCCTGTAGTAGAGCAAATTAAGAAAACAGATACAACACTGATTTTTTCTAAAAACAATATAACCCCTCAGCCCACACCTAGTGATGGTCTACCTCAGGCCCCCAAACTTGACACACAGGCTAAAGCTAAGGATATGGCGCGTAGAAATATTCACCTCCCCCCCGGATGCCGCGCCCTACGTGGTCATCCTTACTGGAGTCACTGAAATTCGTTCGCCAGAAGAAGAATCATATCAGGCTCTTAAAAATAAAGTATGCCACTGGCTAGCGAACAATTATCCTCTTCCGCCAAATATACCCACCAACATTTTAATGATAGAGAGGGCCCCTTGGGTAGGAGGCAACAGAAAAAATTTGCAAGGGGACTGCGTGGTGGTTACTTTCAAGAATCCGGAGGTAGTAGATTTTATCTGCAATAGCGGGGCCCCAAGATATCAGGCGAGTATGGTGACCGCCAGACCTCTTTCGTATTTCTATCTCCCCCATAAGCAAGCGGATAATCGCTGGAGCTGGCTCAAAGGTTCACAAGATCGCATACCTAGACAGAGGCTTAACTTCCCCTGGGACATACAACCCCCTGTCAGGGATGAGGGCTGGGACGGGGGATGGAATCTGGTGAGGAGTAGAGGAGGTAGACCACGTCAAGGTGGCCCCTTTCATGGTTCCCATCTCATCCAACCCTCTTACTACCAGCAGCCGCTAAATGGCCCATCTAATCCCTTGCACTTCCCTATAGCAAATCGCTTTGATTGTCTGTCAACTACAGACTGGGTGGACTGACATACTCAGGGCTCGCCAGGGGAACGGAGCGCCTGTGCTAGTCCAACCCGTCCTCGCAAGAATGCCGCCACAGCGGACCTGACTACAGTTAATTCATCCCCCACACCCGGAAATAGCTTGATGGTGAGTGAGAATCGGGGCGTGGGTATGTCCATTGCCCCTAACACAGACTTAGCACTTTGTAAAGTCCTTACCTGGAATGTGGCGGGATTAAAGGCAACATGGCAAAGATTCATTAAACAACATCATATTCTGGGACTCCAAGAAACATGGGATACCACACCCAGTTTCTCCCTGGACGGTTTCTGTAGCTTCTCCATTCCGGCAGTACCAGGTGTAAGAGGGAGAGCAAAGGGTGGCTTACTCACATTGTGTTCTCTGGATCTAGCAGGGGTTTTAAAAAAATTAGATACCGCACCAACAAATACGCTTGCGGTGGAGTGGACCCTCCTTAACAAAGACTTTTCTGCTGATTAATTTTCATAATTCAAGGGAGTCCGCCACCGTGAACGAACATTTGATTTCATTGTTAAATTTCTTGTCAGTTCATAGGCTTGATTGCACTACCGTCCCAGAACTGGTTATTCTGGGGGATTTTAACATTCACCCCTGTGAGGGTGGTTGTTTTAATGATAGATATGGGGGCATACCATCTGAAGCCATTCCTCACTTCGAGCACACAACCGAAGGCGAGTACCTAGAGTCCCTTCTAGCTAATCTAAACCTCTACAAATTTGACCAAGGCATTAGCGAGCCTAGAGCCCCAACTTTTGTTGGGAGAGATGCCAACACCGTTATAGACTATATTTTTGTTTCAAATGGGGCCCTGGCAAAGGCATGTGAGTACAGTGTGGTCGATGTTATCTCAAGTGATCATTATCCTGTCATCCTGACCTTGGACCTAGACTGCTTTCGGACCGGCAGTCCGTTAAGCGTGGCAGCTCCAAAGGATCTGAAGTCCAAAGATCAGGGAAGGCGCCTAAAATGGGAGATGATTGTCCCAGACGAATTTTTTCATTCACTCGCCCAAGAGTCTGAGGCTAATATGGCAGTGTGTTTGGATCCAACCGCCGAGGGCCCCGAGGTTTTGGTCGCATATGAGGAGATTTGTTTAAGGATCAGCAAGAACTTGGAACGAAGGTCAGTCGGGCAAGGGAAAACAAAGACCCATAAATGGTTCAACAAGGAATGCTCGAGGATACATAGCGCCCTGCTGAAAGCCATTAAACAAAAACCCAGAGACAGGCTAATAGTGGCCAAGTTAAGGAAGGAATATAAAACCGTAGTCCATAAGCGCAAAACCCAAATCAAGGAGGAAGCTTGGGATAGCCTTTTATCTGTGGATGTGCTGAGAGACAGTAAAAAGTTTTGGGCCATTGTAAATCAGCCCTTTTTCTCTGATAACTGGACATCGGATTTAGACTGTGTCATAGAGGACAACAGATGGCTAGCCCATTTTGGTAAAATCTATGAATCTACAGTCCCTGCCTCACCTGCCAATACCCACGACCCATCCAACTCGGTTATGGAGTTTAACACCATGGAGGTCGAAAGGGCGATTAGAGATACTAGTAAACACAAGGCCCCAGGACCCGACGGGGTACCAGCAGATCTCTATATACAGTACCCACAATTTTGGTCAAACATTTTAACCAACGTTTTTAATGCGATTCCCACAGCTGGCTTCCCATCTTCTTGGTCCACATCTATAATTGTGCCCATATTTAAGAAAGGGAATAGGGGGGACCCGGCCTGCTATAGACCCATCTCCCTGTTGGACTCTGCCGTCAAAATCTTAGGCAGAGTCATCTTGCACAGATTGGGGGATTGGCTGGAGGAGAGCGGGATCCTTTCAGATTTGCAGTATGGCTTCAGGGCACACAGAGGGACAATCGATCAATGCTTGAACCTTCATCTAATCATTAGCAAATATACTGTGGTGAAGGGGGGGCTTCTTTATTTGGGGTTTATGGATTTATCTTCCGCTTTTGATTTGGTCAATCGTTCAAAACTATGGTCTATCTTACGAAATTTGGGTTTGGACACTACCTTGGTTAGCTTTTTGCATGACCTTCATTTAAATTTGTTTGCGTCTGTTAGGGCAACGAGGGATGGAAGGTGTACAGCAAAGTTCAGATCAGGGAGAGGGGTCAGACAAGGGTGCATCCTGGCCCCTCTCCTCTTCACACTGTACATCAATGCCTTGGGGAAATCCTTGAACCCAGCCACCCTGGACATTCCGCGTATGGGGGGGGGCTACCTATCCCGGTCCTCCTATACGCGGATGACGCTGTTCTTATAGCGCGGACTGGTATAGGTCTGCAAAGACTTTTGGACCATTTCGGCCTCTTCATGGAAGCCCTCGACCTAAAAATTAACACTGCCAAATCCCATGTTATGGTCGTAGGCTCTCGAAAGAAAAATATGAAGATTAGATCCTTCAGCTCTAACAACTCACCAATTTCGAGGGTTCCTTTCTTCTGCTACCTGGGCGTCACTTTTGACGAGAGAGGAACTTGGAAGCCACAAATGAAACTCAAGGAAAATGGAGTTATTAGATCCACTACAGCACTTCTGAGCTTCTCCAAAAGATTGGGCTCGAAACCTATGGAAGCCATGACCAGGATCTACAGAGCCAAATGTGTGGCAATCGCATCCTATGGGGCAGACATTTGGGGCTACGTTCCAACCCCAGGCATACAAATCGCTGAAAACAATTTTATACGGGCCCTGCTGACACTCCCGAAATCTTCTCCCACACATTCAATCCACAATGAAATAGGCATGGGATATGTCTCTGATCTTCTAAAAATGTCCCCAGTACTTTGCTGGATTAAAACCTGGACAAACGAGGAAATCAGCTTGAATCACTGCATCCTTAAAGATTGTATGTCTCTGGACAATGCCCACACTGTACCATGGCTGGCGTATGTTAGAGCGGCATGCGCGAGGCTATGGCGCCCGGAAATGTACTCTCTACCGCAAAATCTCAAAAAAGAGGATGTAAAGTGGGTGAAGCAGCACTTTCGGACTTTGTTGGAATGCGAAAGAGAATCAGTTGAACTCTGTAAACCTACGGTGAGATTACTTTTTCAACTTTCCACAACTACAGCTATGGAACCCTACTTAAAATATGTCACAAAGCCTTACCATCGCTTCCTGCTCACAAGGTTCAGATTCAACTTGATCCACCTTATCCTTGGCTCGCACACAGAATGGGGTACCCCAGAAAATTTTCCCCCTTGTACATGTGACTGTTTTTCAATACAGGACACTTTGCACCTGGTCATGCTCTGTGAGCACTACCTGGTGCCGCGGAAAAAATTTCTTGCTCCTATCCTGAAACATTTGAATTTCGTCCAGGTACGGCCAGCATTATTAGACCTCCAGATGCTGAACTCGGTGCCGGTCGCATATGGTGTAGCCTGTTTTTTAGTAGCAGCCGCATGGCAGAACAAACTAAGAGCTGCCGCACCACTTAATCACCAAATCTGACTTTTTGTATAATCCTTGGCGAGAATGTTTCTAACATGCTGATATAGGTGTTCCCCATATCTATCAATCCCTTTTTTAAAGAAAGTGCTTATTGTGTTTTTAGAAGGAGTAGCAATCAATTCTTTACACGTGTTTAATAGTATTTTTTAATCTGATTCTATGTACCATGCACTGCTTTTATGGTTTTAATTAACCGAATAAAGTTTTTTGACTGACTGACTGACTGGCATACTATCTGCGATGTTTGTAAACAAAGGAAAAAAGATACACTTCCCACATTTTTTACCTATATGAAGTGCTAGAAAATAAAATTATATGAGTTTTATGTGCCCTATAGATTTCTAAAATGAAAATTATGATAAACATGTTAAATGAACAACTTACAAATACATAGAATATAACAAATAAAGTAAAATATATTGAAAACTGAATGGAATGATTACACATAGGCTACATATATATTGGAGTGAGAGATGGATGATTTGTTGAGTTAATAAAAAGGTTGCTGGTGGATTCTTCTCCAATTATAGTTTTTGCCCTGCCCTAGGAACCATATCCCGATACGCAGGGGGTCCTATATTTTTTTTTAACATAAAATGAAGGTAACAATAGGCCAAAAAGATTTGCGTCTTCTGAGGATCTCCACTGCAATGCTCAGGAGGAGCTAAGAGGGGTTAGAGAGTGAACAACTTGAGTGGTACATGGTCGGGTGTAAACTAAAAACTTCCTGTTGGACTTGGCCCTTTTTGCAGGGTCATCCTTAAACTTTATGCCTTTCTCCTAGCCTTTTTTCTGACATGGTGTTGGTGGTTTTAGGACTCTGGGCACTTTCGCAGTGCTTTCCAGTGTAAAGTGTGTGTGCCCTCTGTGTTAAATATTGTAAGATTGGTCTACACCTGTTTGGCCTATTTAACTTACCTGTCAGTCCCTTGTAAAGTGCTATCTCATATACCCAGGGCTGGTAAATTAAATGCTACTGGTGGCCTTGCAGGAATGATGGTGTCACCCACCAAAGTAGCCTTTCAAACCTATCTCAGGCCTCAGCCATTGTAGGGAATGTGCGCGCAGCGTTACTGCTGCTGTGACGTGGCACCTAAAGTGTGTGCCATGTCTGTGACCTCCCTTTTACTGCATGTCTGTCGCCCCCAAGGTAGGTCCTAGCTAGCCCTATGGGCATTGTAGGTAAAAGCTAGGACATGTACCTTAAGTGTGGGACATGTCCTGGTAGTGACAAACAGCCATTTTGATTTCTCACTACTGTAAGGCTGCCCTCCCATAGGAATGCATTGGGGATTCCCTGATAAGTGTTTCAGTGGTAATTCCTGATATGAGAGGAGCAGCGTCATCAAGTTTGATATATTTGGAATGGTAATAATAAATGCTGCGCAATGGCATACGCAGATTTATTGTAACTATTTTAGAAATGCCACTTTTAGAAGTTGGCATTTCTGTATGCTATGTGTCTGCCTGCCTTATGTGAAATGCATGTCTGGCTTTTGAGTGACAGGGGCTGGTGAGGTGCGGGGTGAGTCAGCACTAGGCTAAATGGGACATCTGAATTTGGAGTAGTGGGAGGAGAATTCCCTGGTCCCTGAATAGGTCTGTGCCTAGCCTGCATAATGCTGGCTCCGCCCCTCTATGGTGTGTCTGATGACGAGCCCCCACCTGACAAAGGGGAAGAGGAGCCTTGTAAACAAAGTAATCCAATTCCCCCCTGAACCAGTTTTTGCTGGTTCCCCCATGCCCTATGCCAGGGCAGACAAAGCAAAGATGTAATATAAATATAGGGGCTGTGACCCCATGAAAGGTGATGCATTTTGGTGCTGTTCCTGTGCTGCTGGGGTCCAGGAGGAACCACCATGAAGGCTTGCCTCCCTGCTGGAGGACCATGTGTGTTTGCCTCCCGGGCCCAGCTGTGTTCCCTGGACCTTTTGGGAACTCCAGCGCCCCGTGGGCACACTTTTATTTCTTTGCTCCAGGACGAGAAGAGCATGTTGTTACAATTTGCAGCACTGGGCTGCGAAGGAGTTGGGAGGGAATCCCGACGAGGGGATTTCCCCCGCACTTCTGCTGATTGGAACGGGAGCCCACCCCACTTCCATGCACTTTTGAGAAGCGGGTGCCCACCCCGCATTTTGTGTTTTATAGCGGGTGCCTACCCCGTGTTTGATTTTTGCTGCTGGGAGCCCACCCCGCTTATGTGCTTCTTTAGAGGCGGGTGCCCACCCCACACTGTGGGGCAGAAGAGAAATCGCCACCGTGGCCCGATTCGAAACCGGAAGCCAGGCGCGTCTGCCCGACTGTGGGCGGGGGCTCGCCCTAGGAAGTCGGCAGTGAGGCGGTGGTGTTGCCGGCCCGAGCAGGGCTCCCGTGAGCTGGTGGGAGCCCCGGTGCTCAAAGTTGAAGCTGAAGTCAGGCGGGAGCCAACATCGCCTTCGTGGGTGCTGCGGAGTGCGGCCGGAGCAGGCAGTGCCTCTGCCGGATTCGAGGCGGGGCTCTCGTGAGCGGAGAGAACTCCGACTGCTGCCGCGCCGGCCACAGAGTCTAGAGGTGGTTATAAGAGGGCCCAGTGTGAGGAGATGCCGCAGAGTCCCCCAGAGAGCCTGGTTAGTCGGGCCACAGTGTGAGCCTGGTGGGGAGGTGTGTCGAGGCACATTGTAGGTGCCCGAGTGGTCCTGCAGAACGTGCAGCACATTGTTTTCAGTGCTCCAGTGGGGGTCCAGAGGGCACAGAAGTGCCAGTGCCTCTTTGTTTTTGTCCACAGCTGCACCGCACTAGCGCAAGCAGTTGCACTCAGGAGGACATTTGTTTTGCCAAGTACCGGAGGGGACCCAGGAGGCACAGTAGTGCCAGCACCTTTATTTCTTTGGGGGCATTTTGATGAGAAAGGAGTAAGATACACTTCTGCCCTGACCCAGCAGAGTGTGCGCGCTGTGATGTTACTGCATTGGCAGCCAAGCCCTGGCATTTTGGACATAGGGCATTGAAGCCCCAGAGAGAAGGGCAGTTGGCCAGGGGGTCAGTGTTAGGTTGGGACAAATATGATTTATGCACCATGATTTATGCCTCTGATGTTTAAGCTTATGGGGTTATTGCATACTGTGTTTACGCTGGTGCTGCTTACTGCCTTATGTGATTTATACTTCTAAGGTGAGGCTGATTGCTTAATGTGATTTATGTTGCAGGATATTATGCAGAGTACAGTATTTTGCCAGTAATTACTGGTTGTGTTCTACCTTTACTATTTATGCTTTGTGATGGTTCGGACAGTCGCCCAATTGGCCCGGTCATGTGTATATGATCCCCTGTAAATATTTCCTAGTGCCAGATGGCACAGTGTATATTGTGTGATTACTATTCTAATATGTATTTGATAATACAAAGGCTATTTTTATATATAACCTTGTGTGAAGTTTCTTTTGTGGTGTACCTAGCAGGGATGTGGAATTCCTATAGCCCGACGCCCAGGACATATTGTTTGGGGTCAAGGGCAACAAGTTTTAATGTGCATTTTGTCCTTGGGACAAGCAGGCCCAACCCCCTGCAGCACAAACCCTTTGGCTGCCAGTTTGCAGTACCACATCAAGGATCAGTAAAGGGCACTGCCTGCAGTTAAGGTAATATTTGTGTGCATATGTTAATGCTGTTCAAACTTGTATTTATGGTTTATTAATTGAGAGCCTTTAGTATTAGACTGAGCGCGCTCAGTAAATGTAAGTTCTGACTGCACTACTGACAGTGGTTCCAGTATAAAGATGTGGACACACAGTTTCGAAGTTTAGCAGTATGAGGCTATGCATAATGCTCCCAAAATGCTCTCTGATTAGATGCAAATATCTGAAGAAGCTTTAAAGCAAGATGAATGATTCTTTGCTTTCAATATAAAATCTTCCTAAGAAACGAAAGTAGGAAAAATATTTTTTTGCTAAACTACTGTACCATTTCTTTGCAGCATTTATTTAGTAAAATGTGTTGATTCATGCTAGTATTTCCCCAAAATATTCATATTAGAAAATCAGTGTAACCAGTTTCAATAGGATTTTGGGAAACATAAAAATAAATAAGCATTGGCAAAGCCAGTAGGTCTGAAATGGTGGTCAGCTTTTTAGTTTTGGCAATGCGTGACTTGTTTCGGCATGGTTTTTGTAAAACCTTATTGATGTGATAGCTGCCGGACCCTCGCCATTATATCAAACATTGGCAAAAGCAAAAATTGTTTTTGGTCTCAAAAAAGCACACACTGCCACATTACGTAGTTACTGGCACTGAACAAAACCTACTTTGTGTGCCGATATGCTCCTTGTGAAAGAGCAGAGTGCTGTCACTCACAGTGAAGCCAGCCGATACAGAGAGAGAATTTTAATAAACACAGAAGGTCATGGTTAACGCCAGACCAAATTAGGGGCCCAATTATTAAAGAAAGTCTCAAAAGTGCACCCTTGGTATATGTGCGCTGAAATTTGAAAATCGCGGCTTTCGTGACAAAGCCAGCTCGTCATGCGCGCAGCGCAGGTAACGCCCATGACGAGCTGGCTTTGTCATCCGCATCAAAGGGGTTAAGGGCAGCTATATGGCTTCCATGAATTCACAAGAATGTACAGAGGTAGGGGAAGAAATAGTACTCCTGGAAAATATTTGTGAACTGCATTTTAGCATGAGCAAATATGCATGTATAGATTTGACAATTCGAAAACCTTTGCAAGTTTATTTTCCTTCCAACCACTTTTTTTCCCAACTCTGGAAGAAGGTTTACTTCTGCCATTGTCAGGAGTAAATTTCCAATATTAATAAGTATTGGAAAGATTAGCGAAGAGCTGTTGAACTCTTAAAACATGCAAGTTAGTAAGTTTGCACAGACTCAAAAGGACACTCCAACCCTGGAACTATTGTTTACCACTACCATCAGTCCCAGTATGCAGATCTGTGGAAAAGTAGCAAAATGAAGGGATTGCTAGCATTCAAACACCACTATGGTATGAGCCCTGGCATAATCGGAGAGGCTATGTAAGAGCTCTTATATAATGAGATTGCTGCCATAATTTGTCGCTGCACAACATGGCACCAAAGGGACAAGTGGATTTTGTTACTGGCCAAGTAGATTTATGAAGCAACCTGCCCCATGGACAAGTAGATATTTGAATAAATTCCACACCCCTGACCTAGTGCTGTGTGTGTGTTGCGCAAACGCTTTACACATTGCCTCTGGGATAAGCCTGACTGCTCGTGCCAAGCTACCAAGGGGGTGAGCAAGGGTGATCTTCAGCGTGTAACTCCCTTGCCCTGACTAGAGTGATGGTTTCTGCCTGACTTTGGTGCAAGCCTTAGCCAACCAGAAATCCCATTTCTAACACTTCCTCTTCTGATGATGGAAACCTGAAACTAGTTACAGAAATTAAACATTTTTAAAGCCAAATCTGTGGTTTCCCTACTTGAGGCTACTAACTCTTGTCTTAGGTTTTAATTTTCCTCTCGGTCACTAATTCCTTTTAAAGCACTTCTAAAATCTCTCCCAGATTTTGACTATTAATACCTTCTGCTTGGAAGCAAGATCCAACGTGGGCAGTTCACTCTGTTAGGGCGAAGTAACAATTTACACAGAAGCAGAATGATGACTAGTCCCAATGTCCTTCCTGGAACCCTTTTTGCCCTCCAATATGTAATTGGATAACAGGAGTGTCCCAAGGGGGGAGAAGGGATGAAGAGAAAAGAAGAGACAGCGTTGTCTGGTCAGGTTTTTTTCTATCGCTTTTGGTGTGTCCTACTCTTCTGTTTACTTTCGCCAATATGTATTTATATGTATTCTATTGCAAGAGCAAGAAACTAAAAAGGAAAAAACATAACAAGCATTACTCACTTTCCTCCGACTGTCACTAGTTGTACATTATGATTTCCTACATTTAAATCTATTATAATCATATCTATCTACATACCCCAAGAGACTATGGCTTTAACTCCTCTTCTGTTTTTTTTTAATGTATTTATAGTATGTACAATTGGCTATTAATACTTCTTAGGTAATTTCTCAATGCTATTCCAAGTAAGTGGTCTTGATAAGTTAAGTATTTATCTTCTCAACTGGTGGTCACATTCACACATCAATTAATATTGCCGGTCTCTCTTTTTGCAGGAGTTACTTGTGTGACTATTTTATGAGTTCTAAGAGCCCAGACGAGAAGGATGACTTCGGAAGAACTCTTGATAAGTATTTTCTTTTTCTATATACTTTTTTGGGGGTTTCACAATTACGTATGCATCAGTACTGCCATGCAAGGCAGTTCAAACTTTGAATAACTTTACCAACACCATGTGATTGATCGTTACTATGTATCAATAATGCTTAACATTTGAGCATATATATTAATGCAGTCCGCATTGCAAAGGTCATCCGCTTATATTTACACCAGTCTACTGTGGTCTGGGAGCTGGTTTGTGCTTGCTGTTGGAGATATTGGCGTAATGGTTCCCAAATGTCTTTTGGTTTGGACGATGTTGGAAGTTCTTCTGCATACAATTCGAGGTTTTCCTTACTATACACCATATCTTTAACCTAGTGTGCTGTTTTCAGGGGTGAGTGAGCTCTCCCAAGTCAGAGCCACCTGACGTTTGGCCATCAATAATGTAATACGCACAAATTTGCCCGGAGTTCCCTTTAGCTGAGGAACATAGCATAGTAAACAAGCCAACGGAAGGGTGCAATAGTAAAAGCCCTCCTAAAAAAGCCCAGCCTAGACCCCCTAGACATGGCAAACTATAGGCCCATCTCGCTACTTCCGGGACTTAGTAAAATCACGGAAAAATTGGTTAATCGCCAGCTATCCAATTTTCTTGAGTCCAACGGTGCGCTGAGAAGCTCCCAAACAGCCTTTCGCCCGGGCCAAGGCACTGACACCGCCTTGCTGGCAGTCGCGGAGGAGGCACGCTGCATTTTGGATTCAGGAGGATCAGTGGCAGTGATCCTCCTGGACCTTAGTGCAGCGTTCGACACCGTCAACCATCGAGTGTTACTCCAGCGACTGTCAGATGCCGGAGTGAGGGGGACAGCGCTGAAATGGCTGAGGTCATTTCTCAGGGAAAGGTCCTTCCAGGTCTGGGAAGGGGGCGCACGGTCGGCATCCACCCACCTCCACTGTGGTGTGCCTCAAGGCTCCTCCCTGAGTCCCACATTGTTTAATCTGTATATGGCCCCCCTAGAGGATGTGGTGGCTCCATTTAACATTAAGATCGTGAGTTACGCCGACGACACCCAGCTGGTGTTCGCCTTCTCCCAATCCACGGACAATTCCCAGGTGCTACATTCCTGCCTTTCCAAAGTCCACTCTTGGATGGGGGATTCAGCATTAAAGCTCAATGGCTCTAAAACGGAGATAATGTTGATGGGACTGAAAAATCCCTCTCTCCCATGCTCGGCCTGGCCCAGCTGCTTGGGATCCCCTCCCAAACCCAAGGCTGAGATCAAGAGCCTGGGCCAGGCCGAGCATGGGAGAGAGGGATTTTTCAGTCCCATCAAGGCCTCCAAACTAGCTGGCGTTTGTTTTGGCCTCCTTAGATCGGTACGTAAAGTGCTGCCTCTGATTCCTTTTCTATCTCGGAAGCTCTTAATCCAGGGCCTGATCATGCCCAGGTTAGATTTCAGTAATGCGATCTACCTGGGTGCCCCTGAGATCACTCTGAACAAACTTCAGCAAGTTCAGAATGCGGCAGCACGAATGCTCCATAACATCCCCATGTCACGATCAGCCAAACCAGCACTGAAGGCGCTGCTCTGGTTGCCAGTACGAGAAAGGGTGAAATTTAAATCCCTCTGCCTTGCGCACAAAATCTTGCAAGGCAAAGGCCCTCCTGTCCTTCAAAAGATGGTGACCCCGTATAAAGCAGGTAGAACTTTACGTTCGGACCAACAACATCTTATTGTTGTCCCCAGGGTCAAAAAGGCCCGATCAGGAGGAAGGAGATTCTCCGTTAATGTCGCAACCCTTTGGAACTCTCTGCCCCTAGGTCTACGCTCGGAGCCATGCCTTCTACTGTTTCGAAAACAATTGAAAACTTTCCTCTTCTGCTAAACCCCTGTGCCTCTGTTCTGTCTGTATTGTTACTCTGTTTGGTGAAGCGCTGGGATGCTCTAGGGTGACCACGCGCTATACAAAACCGTTTTAATAATAATAATAATAATAATAATAATAATAATAATAACGGTGTACACTTAAATTCAATCCCCACCATTTCCCGTGTCTGTTTCAAAACATCTTTCCTAAAAAGGAAAACCAGCCTACAATCCCGAGCTAAGTGCCAGAAGTCGGCGTCCAGTTGGCTGCACCTTTTACATTTGCTAGTGTCACGTAGGCTGCATCTGTGTAATCTGGACGGTGTGAGATAGACCTGATGAATGTATTTAAAATGTACAATACGCAAGTTACCGGTTGGTGTGAGGGTACAAGTGAGGTGACATATATGTCCCCACTCTGATGTCGTCGGGGGGAGGGGGAGGCCTGTGATTCCAGCGGGCGAGACTTCCGTCTGGATCCACAGCTCTCTCATCCCACACAGCCTTATGGAATTTGGTGACAAGCTTTTTCGTGTGGGCACGACCAATAGTAGTTGTAGAGCATATAGGGTTGGCAGCTTGGCAATATTACAAAATAAATATAAAAAACGTGGGAGAATGACCATTTTGATAATCACAATGCAATCAGCTAGGAAAAGTGGTAAAGCAATCCACCTGTCCACTTGTTTCTCTAGAGAAACACACGCCCTGCCATAGTTTTCTGTTACGACAATTTCCAGATCCTTGTGCACCCAGACGCCTAGGTATTTAACTGGTTCAGCTGTCCAGACCAGAGTACTCAATGCATGGGGGGGGATCAGCAATGGATGCCAGTGGTATTCTTACTGATTTGGCCCAGTTAATAGCGAGACCAGAAAGCAGTCCGAATCTGATGTACTCGGAGCACTTGAGCCAGGTAGAATCGGGGCTCTCTAATAAAAAGCACCATGTCGTCAGCATAGAGAGATATGCTGACAGGGCGGTGTAGGTAAAGGAGAGCCATTTCTGTCATTGCCGGATCATGCAGGTGAGGGTATCGAGCACAATGGCTAACAGCAGCGGTGACAGGGGCATCCCTACCGAGTGCCTCTGCCCATCAGGAATGGCTCCTATGTCAGTCCTCCCACACGTACGAGCGCCGTGGAGTCAGAGTATAATATTTGCACCCATCCAAAGAATAGCGACGGATGTTCAGCACAGAGCCCGGCCGCCCGCCCTCCCCATATGCATGGGATACGTGCCTACGTGATAGATAGCGTACCTCAGACTCCGCCATGGCTGTCAGGAACTGACTTATGGCGCCTACAGTACCGGCAGAATCGCCGAACTACACTTCTCAGAAGGCCTTCCTTCTGGGACGAGCAGAAGCATTATCATGCAACGCGCAGGTAGCACCGTACGTGATTCCACAGCGGAAGTTTTCCCTGTTCTGGTGCGCAGAGCCATCAGCTCTGTTTCTTGAGGCTCATACCTTCGTGGGATTCCAGCGTTCTCTGCTGAGACGTGAAGCACTCGGTCCTGCTTCTGCAGTAGGGGTTTCGTTCGAGCCTCGCACTGCGCTCCTGCTCGGCTGAGCAGGATACCTCTGTTTCTTCTTCTTCCTTCCCGCTTGCGGCTGCGACAGGGAAGGTGTCCCTGGTTCCTAGAGTCCCGTGTGACTCTGTTCGAGCCTTTAGATTGTGTTCTGCTCGGCTGAGTGCGAACACCGGGAGCCTTGTTCCTCGCTTCTACGGAGTTCGGCAGAAGGGAGTAGTTCTCTTTCCTGGGCCATTATCCTTACTTGTGGCTGCAGTAAGGAATATTCAGACATTCTCTTTGTGGCATTTAATTTCTGGAGATTACGATATCACTGTAACCTTGGAAGTCCCGGTAAGCCTTTGGTATCCGGTGAGGATGCCCTGATTTTCAAACTTTGAATTGCTTTCTTGTTGGGCTGATTAACTTTGGCGTAGAGCAACAAACTGTGTTGCTGGATACAGCTAATTTGTTCTTTGGAATCCTTATTGGTTTTTTTGCGACTATTTTGAGCAGCATCTCTTCTCTGGTGAAGGATCTTTTGCTACCCTTATCTTCCCTTTGATAATTTTGCCTCAAGTATTCCCTCTGGTACTGGAGTAGGTTTCTTCTTTGGATTATGTGTAGTGCGCAAGAGGGGAAGTATGTGGCAGGTTATGTTTATACTAATGACCATTATGGTGAGATGTTAGGCGTTAATGTACACTTTAACTTTTAGGGATATTCTGATCCTTGCGGTGAGAGACGTATCTTGCTACCCAGAGAGAGACAGGAAGGGTTCACCTCCGGAAGTCATCACTCTAGGTGTGTGCAATATAACTAGTGAGACATAGTAGTCAGTGATTCTATGTTGTTAATCCCTTGCTTCTTTTCGTTTCAGGTATCCCTTCCGTTGCTGTTCCTACCCTTCCCTATCCCTCGCTTGATTACCTCTATACTCTGAATACACATCTAGTCAGAGTGTGGGGAAATCAGGAGGTGGACCCCTCTAAGCATCGCCCTGATCCTGAGGAGCTCGGTTCTCGTGACAGAATAAATTACCTACGAAATCTTCTCCCAGTCAGGGGTTTACTTAGAGATGGATACATTAGATGGTGTCTTGCCGGCCTTGGTGTTAGTGCAGCAAGAATTAAACACGTCCCGCCCCGAGATTGCGGCACTTAAGTAAAGAATGGACAGACACGCCCAGAATCCCTGTGATGCTTCAGCAGGGAATCCCCAGATTCAGGTTACTGTTCCTCCCCCTATACCGTTGGCTAGTCCGGAAAGGTATGCAGGCGATCTGCATATGATCCAGACTTTCCTTACTCAGATCACGCTATTTTTTTTTGCGGGCCTGGCTCATTTCCCACTAACCTCTCGAGAGTAGCTTTTGCTATCTCCTATCTCACAGGGGACGCGGCCAATTGGGCAGTCCCTCTAGTTAGAAATCAATCAATCAATCAGTGACACTTATAAAGCGCGCTACATACCCGTAGGGTCTCAAGGCGCTGGGGGGGCGGGGGGGAGCCGCTACTGCTCGAACAGCCAGGTCTTCAGCTTCTTCCTGAAGGAGAGGTGGTCTTGGGTCAGGCGCAGGTCGGTCGGGAGGGAGTTCCAGGTCTTGGCGGCCAGGTAGGAGAAGGACCTTCCTCCTGTAGTCGCTCTTCGGATGCGGGGGACGGCGGCGAGGGCGTGGTTGGCTGATCGGAGGTGGCGTTTGGGAGCGTAGAAGTTGACTCGGCTGTTGAGGTAGCTCGGGCCTTGGTCGTGTAGGGCTTTGTGTGCGTGGGTGAGGAGAAACGACGATCCTTTACTCACAGACTGGGCTGCTTTCAGGATGGAATTTGAGAGGGTGTTTGATCGTCAGTCCACTACTCTTAGCACTGATCGGGAATTACTGGAGTTGCGTCAGGGCAGAAAAGACCTAGTGACATATATGACAACTTTTAATAGATTGGTCGAAGAGACGGCATGGCCTCAAGAGAAAAGAATGGCTTTCTATTACCAGGGGTAAAATTACGAAATTAAAGATGTGTTAACCCTCAGCCCACCACTTGTACCGACATTATCTCACTTTATGGTTGGATCATCATATGGCAGAGAGAGGAGGGGATCGTAAGAGAAGTGAGAGGACAGGCGGTGGTGTGGAACAGGTAGCCCGTTCTACCCCGAAAGAATCTGATCCAGAACCCATGGACATTGGAGCCATTAGACCCCCTTTATCTAAGGCAGAGAGAGAGTTGGCGTGCTCAGGGTCTCTGTATGTATTGTAGGAAGAATTGTCACTATGTGAGGGATTGTACCAAGCAACCCAAGAAAAGAACTACCTTCTACTTGGGGAAACGGGTAGCAACCATGGCAGTTGAGAAAACCTCTAAAGATGGATCTGAAAGTGGGAGGTCTGTAAGGGAGAAAAACAACAGAACATGAGTGGAAGCTACCTTCGCTAGTGGTCTCCCGGGTAAAAGGCACAGAGTCACACATAGTCTTGTCCATGACCCTCAGGACAGGACAACACCACCACCAGGTGTAGACGATGATCGATTCTGGGGCCACCGGAAACTTCATAGACTATGGGTTGGTTCATCGTCTGGGACTAGTGAGAGCGCCTAGCACCAAACCTGAGACTGTATTAGCCGTGGATGGTACTCCGTTAAAGTCAGGTCCTATCACCGAACAATCAATCAGTACATTTGTAGAGCGCGCTACTCACCCGTGAGGGTCTCAAGGCGCTGAGGAGAAGGGGGGGGGGTGCTGCCACTGCTCGAACAGCCAGGTCTTGAGGTGTTTCCTGAAGGTGAGATGGTCCTGGGTCAGTCGTAGGTGTGCAGGGAGGGAATTCCATGTCTTCGCTGCAAGGTAGGAGAATGATCTTCCTCCGAGATGCGGTTGTTGAGGTATTCGGGGCCCATGTTGTGGAGCGCTTTGTGTGCGTGGGTGAGCAGCCTGAACGTGATCCTCTTGCTGGCTGGGAGCCAGTGCAGGTTTCTCAGGTGGGCGGATATATGGCTGTGGCGGGGGATGTTGAGGATGAGTCGTGCGGATGCGTTCTGTATGCGCTGAAGGCATTTCTGAAGTTTGGCTGTGGTTCCTGCGTATAGGGTGTTTCCAGTCGGCTGGTGACGAGGGCCTGGGTAACCGTCTTTCTGGTTTCGGTCGGGATCCACCGGAAGATCTTTCGGAGCACGCGCAGGGTGTTGAAACACGAGGATGAGACTCACGATGACCAAGCAGGTCAACGCAGAGAGGAGTCGAGGATGAATCCCAGGTGCATGCGTGGTCAGTGGGCGTCGGTGGGGTGCTCAATGACGTGGGCGTCGGTGGGGTGCCCAATGACGTGGGCCACCAGGAGTCGTCCCAGGCGGAAGAAGATTGTTTGAGGATGAGGACCTCCGTCTTGTCTGAGTTGAACTTCAGGCGGCTGTGCCTCATCCATTCTGCGACCGCTTTCATTCCATCCTGGAAGTTGGCTTTGGCGGTGAGAGGGTCTTTGGTGAGGGAGAGTATGAGTTGGGTGTCGACAACGTAGGAGATGATGTAGATGTTTTGTTTGCGGGCGATGGTGTCGAGGGGGTTCATGTAGATATTGAAGAGTTGGGCTGAGTGAGGAGCCCTGGGGTACGCCGCAGATGATCTTGGTGGCCTCGGAAGGGAGGGAGGGAGGCGGACTCTCTGGGTTCGGTCGGATAGGAACAATGTGATCCAGTCCAGGGCCTTTCCTTGGATCCCAGTGTTGTAGAGGCAGGTTATTAGGGTACGGTGGCAGACTGTCGAAGGCCGCCGAGAGGTCCAGGAGGATGAGAGCGGCTGTCTCTCCGTTGTCCATCAGGGTCCTAATGTCATCGGTGGCTACGATGAGGGCGGTCTCGGTGCTGTGGTTGGCTCGAAATCCAGACGGGGATGGGTAGAGCGAGCTGTTTTCTTCGAGGAATGCAGCTGTTTGTTAACGATCTTCTCGATGACCTTTGCCGGGAAGGGGAGAAGAGAGATGGGGCATAAGTTCTTGGTCTTTGGGGTCCGCTGTTGGTTTTTTCAGAAGGGCGTGGATTTCTGCGTGTTTACCGCTTCCCGGGAAGGTGGCTGATGTGAAGGAGCTGTTAATGACGTTCCGGAGGTGGGGTGCGATGATGGTGTCGGCTTTGTTGAAGATATGGATGAGGGCATTAGTCGGAGGGAGAGCCGGAGTGGATGGTGTTCATGACGCGGGTGGTGTCTTCAGTGCTGACAGGGGTACATGCGCTGAGGCTGGTGGTGGGGGTCGTTGGTTTGGTGGTTGGAGGCGGAGTCTGTGTTCCGAAGCTGTTGTGTATATCTGCGATCTTGCGGTGGAGGAATGTGGCGAGGGAGTTGCAGAGGTCTTGCGACGGTGTGATGTCGTTGTTGCTGGCATTGGGGTTGGAGAGCTTTTTGACGATGCTGAAGAGTTCCTTGGTGTTGTGGGCGTTGTTGTCCAGCCGCTCTTTGAATGTCCTTTTGGTGGTGCGGATCATCTGGTGGTATTCGCGGGTGGCGTTCTTGAGGGTTGTCATATTTTCTGATGTCAGTTTGTGGTGCCAAGCTTTTGAGGGTTCGGCATGATTTCTATTCGATTTTGAGGGTGTCTGTGAACCAGGAGGTTTTTCTGTTGCTCGTCTTGCCTGGGGGTTTCTTCAGAGGAGCGAGGTCGTCGGCGCAGTTGGTGATCCACTGTGCGAGATTGTGTGCTGTGTCGTTGGCGTTGGGGGTATTGACAGGAGGGTTCTGGCTCAGCGATGTGGTCAGCTGGTCAGTGGTGACTTTGCTCCAACATCTGCAGGGGATCTGTAGCGTCTGTTGGTGGGAGGTGGTCTTCTTGAAGGTGAAGTGGATGCAGCTGTGGTCTGTCCAGTGTGGTCTGGTGGAGTGGCTGAAGGAGACGTGGTTGCTGGCAGAGAAGATGGGGTCGAGCGTGTGGCCGGCGAGGTGGGTGGGCATGTCCACTAGTTGCTTGAATCCGAGGTTGGTGAGCAGGGGGTGGTGTTGTTGTCGAACACACCGAGATGGTGGAGTTGGTTCCTTAGGGCAATCCACAGGATCATGTGGAAGACATCGTACTAAACATCATTGAGGCCCCTCAATATGAGGTCATACTAGTTATGGCAACACAATCCTACCATGGATTGGAGGCTTAAAACTATCAGCTTTCACTCTGCTGACTGTATGTCCAACTGCATGAGAAGTAATGAGTCACACACACTGTCACTCACACAGATTTATAGGGTTGCTACAGCGGACGAAAAGGAAGTAGTATTACCTTCGGACTACCAACGGTATGTGGACGTGTTCAGTGAAATTAAGTCAGAGAGACTACCACCACTTTGCGACCACGATTGTCGGATTAACTGGTAGAAGGTGCTGTCATACCTTCATGCCTGGTATATGCTTTATCTGACCCAGAGACCAAACATCTACAGGCGTATCTGGATCATATTTGTTCCAATTGTTTCATACGCCCTTCTCGTTCCCTAGCAGCCTCTCCTCTTTTCTTTTCTTTACGGCTAAAGCAAACAGCGATTTGAGAACTTGCATTGATTATCGCCAACTATACAAAAACACTGTGAGAAACAGATATAACCTTCCACTCATCCCTGTGTTGTTGGATCAGGTAAGAGAGCCCAACATCTACATTCGACTGGATACAAGTGGGGCATATCACCTTGTAAGAATACAAGATGGGGATGAGTGGAAGACGGCATTCAAAACTTATTTTGGGTTGTTCGAATACTTGGTCATGCCGTTCGGGTTGTGTAACGCCTTGGCGGCTTTCCAGTATTTTCTCAAGGATGTGATGAAGGACTACATAGCCCAGTTTGTAGTCATCTACATCGATGACATTGTTGTCTATTCTGTCTCTCCGGCACAACATGTGAGTCACGTGATCCTAATCCTCAAAAAACTGCAGGACAACAGTTTGTATTGTAAACTCAGCAAGTGTGAATTCAGTGTTACAGAGGTCGAATTTTTGGGAGCTATACCGAGTCACCGAGGGTTTAGGATGGCTGATAGGAAAGTGGAAGCGGTTCAGGATTGGCCTGTTCCTAAGAATGTGAGAGACATGCAGTGTTTTTTTGGGTTCTCCAACTATTATAGGAGATTCATCTCTCACTACTCTCAGTTGGCCTCTCCAGTAACAAGGTTGTTGCTGGACACCTGAAGCCATGGAGGAGTTTGTTCAGTTGAAAGAGGCTTTTTGTTCTGCACCAATCCTGAGACATCCTCAATCAGACATACCTTTCGTGGTGAAGGCGGATGCTTCGGATGTGGCCATAGGAACAGTGTTGTCTCAGAGGGACAAACATACCGGACAACTACACCCGGTGGCTTCCCTCTTTAAAAAACTGAACTCGGGGCGTGGCCAAGATGGCGGGCTGAGAGGTCGCATTCGCCGAGAGCTCCCGGACCCCTGAAATCCTGCGCCGCTCGTAACCGCTGATTCCCCCCCGGATCACGCGGAGACTGAGCCTGGAGCCCCCGGTAGAGGTGTGGATCGATTGTTGAGCCTTGTTAGCCCCGTTGGGGGTGAGATCTGGTCCGGAATAGCCTGGGTCGGAGCCTGCTGAGCAGCCTGTGTGTGAGCCGGGAGCCGAGAGACCTCCGGGCTTCGGAACCTGACGGAGCGCTCTGCCGCCTGTGCGAGGCCCGCTGAAGTGCCTGTGCTGTCGGAGTGGGAGTCGACGGCGACTTCGCGAGCGAAGCGGAGCCGGCCGGCGGCGGATGCAGGGAGCGGAGGAGACAGGCGGAGGCGGAGCCGGCATCGAACTGCTACGCTGGTCCGTGGTTCGAAGGGGCTCGTCCTGAGAGGTCGCTCCGGCCGGTCGATGGTGGTGGAGTAGTGGCATTGTGCTCCTGGAGCAGATCTTTCCCCCGGGATTGCTGACCCCGGCGACCATCGCCTCGTGAGTTTGCCTACCGGCTGGATTTCTCGCTACCAGACCCGAGCAGAGGACAGGCCTTCCATCTTGGGCGTTGGCCTATTGATATTACAGGGCGGCCATTTTGTGAACTCCGGCCTGGCGGTTCGGCCTTCCTAGTGCTCCTCGTGTGGCGCTGCCCCCGTCTGGAGTATAGCTGCGACGGCGCGGCTGCCCTCTTTGCTGGTCGGAAAACCTCGACGTCCCCTACACAGCTGACATGTCGAACGCTAGAGGACAGAGAAGGGGTGACCGGACCTTGCCGGACATGCTGGGGCGCGGCGCCTTGCTTAGTGGAGGAACTCAGCCCACCACGACCTACCCGGCCCCGGCCAGGGGTGCAGATGGCGGAGAGCCCCCGGTGAGAAGATCATTTCTTGAGTCGCTCTTCAGTTCCCTGCGGGAGGACTTTCAAACGCTGAAACGTGAGGTGGCCGGGGAGGTCCGTGAAGTACGGAGAGAGATGGACTCCCTGGGGGAGCGTGTCAACACCGTGGAGGAAGCCGGCCACTCTAGAGACGAGGAGATCACCCAATTGCAGCAGGAGGTCCTGCGGCTGCGGGAACAACAGATTGAATTGCAGGCCCACGCCGAGGACCTCGAAAATCGATCCAGGCGGAATAACATCAGGGTCCGTGGCGTGCCGTCCGGCGAGGAGGGTGAAGACGTGACCGCATACCTGGTGGCCCTCTTTCGTGCAATTCTGGGGGAGTCGGAAGACTTTCGGATCCGTATAGACCGGGCACATCGGGTGGGTCGCCCCCGCAGAGCCACGGCGCCAGCCCCGGACATTCTGGCCTTCCTCCCGGACTTCCCCCTGAAGGAGCGGATCCTCCGCGAAGCGCGTGGGCAGCAGCCTTTCCGCTTCCGAGACCACCCTGTGGCCCTGTACCAGGACTTATCTACGGTCACGCTGCAAAAGAGAAAATCATTCAAGATCGCCACCGACTTCCTCCGGGAGCAAGGGACACAGTACTCTTGGGGGCATCCTTTCCGCCTGATTTTTCGATGGAACGGTACTTTGCACCAGCTCCGGTCCCTCCAGGATGTTTGCGCGGTGTTGGGCCTCACAGCATCTGATACGGACACTCCGGCACCGCGTCGCAGACGAAGCACTCGTGACGGATGGCAGCAGGTGGGAGAGAGGAGCTCTCCACCGTCGGAGCGACCGGGCTCGCCCACGATCCGGGCGGACATGGCGGCCGCCATCCAGGAGGCCTCCAGAGTGGCGGCGAACGGCGAAGTGGCCCTGACGGCCTGAACTTACTCCGGGGGGAGTCTGCTTTAGCTTTGTCTTCTTGCAGGTGCGGGGAATCAGGGGGAGGGCGGGGAGGAATGGCGAGTGCTGGAGGTGGTGGCTGGACGTCCACTAGACTGATTTACCACGGCCCTGTCTGATAAGGACCGGACTGGGACAATGTCTTTTTTGCAAAGTTTGAGAAGTGGGGTACGGGACCGGCGGGGGGAGGTTTTGAATTTGGGGACTAGCGGGGGGGCTCGTTGTTGGGAGTGGTGTGGATTTGGATGTGTGGGGTCCCGGGGGGAGGGGGGGCTTTTCCAGTTGCGGGGTGTTGGGGTTCGGGGACTGTACTGTGCCATGGGGATGTTCGTAGTTGCACTGTGCTGAGGCCTCGTGTGGTGACTTCCATGTTTGCCTGCTGGGCTCTGCTTCCTGATGTGTGCTCCACTGATTCCCCTCCTTGATGGCTCTTAAAGTGATCACTCTAAACGTGAAAGGGCTGAATAACCCGGTTAAAAGGCGGGCTGTGTTGTCTTTGTTGGAGAACTCCCAGGCGGATGTCTGCCTGCTGCAGGAGACCCATTTGCTGGCTAAGGACTGCTCTAGGATGCGTACCCCCAAGTTCCCCACGCAGCTGTTCTCCTCTAGCGCTTCTAAAACGGCAGGGGTGGCGATCTTGTTCTCTAGGGGGTTCAGGGGAGAGGTCTTGCACAAAGTAGCGGAACAGAAGGGGAGACTTCTGGCATATAGGATCAGGGTGGGGGGTTTAGCACTGACTGTTGGCACTATCTACAGCCCCAATGACCACCAGGACCAATTCTTGCACAAGGCACTAGAAGACGTGGCGTCCACCTCTGATAGGCACATAGTATTAGGGGGTGATTTGAATCTAGTTTTCGATGCGGCAATGGACAGGTCTGTGCAGCGGCGCCACCAGTTGGGTGAGCTTTCGGGCTCGATTCGCACTCGACTTGAGGAGCTGGACTTGCATGACATGTGGCGCCACCTTCACCCCACCACCCGCGCATACTCCTACTTCTCACATGCTCACAGGTCCTATGCGCGACTGGACCATCTACTTGTGTCGGGTCCAATGCTCCTTTTGGCTTCGAACGCAGATATGGGGGTCCTCTCTCTTTCCGACCACGCGCCAGTGGAGGGTGTTTTCACTCTGCCACCGGTGGTTCGGCCGAGAGGGGTCTGGCGGCTCCGAGACACGCTATTGCATAAGCGGTCGGCAGTGGACCAGATCCGCGCGGCCATTTTGGATTTCCAGAGTGTGAACGATAACGATGACACCTCTCGCGCGACACAGTGGGCAGCCCTGAAGGCCGTGCTCCGAGGCGAATTTATAGCTATCTCCTCGGCTGAGAATAAGGATCGACAGCTCAAGAGGGATGAGCTTACCCGGCAGGTGAGGGAGCTGGAACAGGTTCATCATAGGACGGGGGCCCCCAGGGTTTGGAGGCAGCTGAAGGCAGCCAGGAAACTTTTGGCTGCCCTGGACATGGACCGGGCGGAGTATGCGATGCTCCGCCTGAAACACAAGTATTACACGGGGGAGATCGGTGCGGGAGGCTCTTGGCCAACAAACTCAGGGTGCAGCACCAACAGCACCGAGTGAAGGAACTGGTTGACTCGGCCGGAGGTTTGGTCACGGCTGATGAGCAAATAGCAGACGTCTTTCGCAGCTTTTACGCTGCCCTCTACACTGGAGAAACCTCCTCTGCCTAGGCTGAGGTGGACTATCTAGAATCGATGCCGCTCCCGTCGTTAACGCCAGATCAGGCCCAGTATCTGGAACGAGACATCCGTGTCGAGGAGGTGGTCACGGCGATATCCCGGCTCAAACCGGGCAAGGCCCCAGGACCGGATGGCTTTATCCCCCTTCTGTCAGGAGTTAGCGCCTCTGCTGACCCGCCTTTTCAACACCTTTGCGGAGCCGGGTGCCATCCCCTCCGAATTTCTGCAGGCCACGGTTTCCGTGATCCCGAAACCGGGCAAGGACAGGACCGCCTGTGGGTCCTACCGCCCTATCTCGCTGCTGAACACGGATTTGAAAGTGTTCACCAGCACGTCTGGCACTGCATCTCCCGGGCATGGTTGATCCGGATCAGGCGGGCTTTGTGCCTGGCAGGCAAACAGTAGACAATACAAAGAGGGTGACCCACATTCTTGAGAAGGCCTCCAGGATCCCAGGGGAGAGGATGCTCCTGTCCATAGACGCGGAGAAGGCTTTCGACAGGGTGCACTGGCCCTACCTAGAGAAGGTCCTGGGCAAGTTCGGGATAGGTGAGAAGTTCCGTCATCTGATCTTCAAGTGTTACCGGTTCCCATCTGCGGTGGTCCGGGTGAACGGAGGCAGCTCTCGGCCCTTTCCCATTGAACGGGGTACGAGACAGGGGTGCCCACTGTCCCCTTTGCTCTTTGCCCTATACATGGAGCCATTTGCTCAAAGGGTTAGGCAGAACCCCGACATTGTCGGAGTCAAGATGGGTGAATTCCATCATGCGATTAGCCTGTACGCAGATGATGTCATTCTGACATTAGACGACCCGCGGAGGTCGCTACCGGCTTGCATTGCGGAATTAGACCTATTCACCGAAGTGGCGGGCTTCAAGGTGAACTTAGGGAAGTCGGCCGCCCTTGACATTTCGCTTGCTAGCGCCACCAGAGCGGAATTACAGAGGCTTTACCCTCTGAGCTGGTCCAAGGACCGGATTCCATTTTTTTTTTTTTTTTTTTTAAATATATCTTTTATTCAGTGCACAGGAAAAAAAAAAGTCAAGCATATGTCATACAGAGTCTTGATGTACTAAGGTACAGTAGTTAAAGAAATGCATACATAGAACGTGGAGCAGTTTGTAAAGTACATTGCAGCAGTGTGCGGATAAAATCAGCATTTAAACATTGCGTGATCATGCTGTTTCTGTTGTCGTAGCTTGTTTTGTGAACAAAATCAATAAAAGCGTAAGGGGAAAAGGATATCGAACTTGGGGTCGTGTGGCGTGTGGTGTGGCCCAAGGACCGGATTCCATATTTAGGGATCCTGTTGGCGCCTTCCCTCCCGGCGATGGTCACGGCCAATTATGCGGCTTTGAGCACGAAAATCAGAGAGTAACTTGGCCGGTGGGATAAGGGCACGTTGTCGCTGCTGGGCAGGGTGGCCGCGGTGAAGATGACCCTCCTGCCTCAGGTGCTTTACCTCTTCAGGGCGTTGCCGCTCCAGCCCCCCGCGGGGTGGCTCGCAGAGACCCAGTCGGCCATCGCACGGTTTGTATGGCAGGGCCGTAGGCCGCGGATTAAGAGGAGCATCGCTACGTTGGCGCCCGACTCTGGGGGGCTGGGGATACCGGACTTGCGGAAATATTTCCAGGCCGCCCAACTCCACTATCTGGTGGAATGGAGTCGGTGGGAGTCTGATAAGCACTGGCTGTTCCAGGACCAGGCGGTGGCGGGTAGGACGCTGCAGGAAGTACCATTCCTGAAGCGGGCCCATCGACCCTCTAACCTCTACGCGTCTTTGGTGACGCGGGTCCCGCTTCGGACGTGGGACTCGGTGGCCATTCAGCATGAGCTTACTACCTTCCCCTCTCCCTTTATGCCGCTCATTGGTAACCCGGACTTCGGCCCCGGGACGGAGCACGGTGCTTATGAACGCTGGCGGGCGGCCCACTGCTGCACCTTGTATCATTTGTACAGCCCTGAGGGAGTTGTCCCCTTCCAGGATTTGCGGCGGGACTACGGCCTCCCAGAGGCGGAGCGCATGCGATACATGCAGGCGCGTCACTGGGCACTCCAACCCCAGGTGCGCGACACGGCAAACCGGGAGATCACGGTGTATGAGCGCTGGTTAATCACTCGCACGTCGGACGCTAAACTGATCTCAGATTTGTATAAAATGCTGCAGCCCCCCTCCTTTCATATTCACAATCCTGGTCGGGAACGATGGGAGCGGGAGCTCGGGCGAGTGTTGAGCCACAAGGAATGGGACCACATCTCCTTCCGCGCACGCCACTCGGCCTATCACACGGGTCTTACGGAGACCTTCACCAAAATCTCGACCTATTGGTATCGCACCCCGGAGAAACTGCACGAGATGGACAGGGCAATACCGGGGACGTGCTGGCGCAACTGTGGCAATACTGGTACACTTACACACATACTGTGGGAATGCCCCCTTCTGGCTCCTTATTGGGAGGAGGTTCTGGGTGAAGTGGACAAATGTTTTGGGATAGAGCTGCCGAGGTTCCCTGCCTATGTTCTACTGGGGTTGCCAAATGGGTTGATGTATCCCCTCAGGTTCAGGAGGGGTAGACAGATTGCGATTGCTCTGGGGTCAGCGGTGCAAAATATTCTCATACATTGGCGCTCTACCAAACTTCCCTCTGTAGTTGGCTGGCTGCACAGATTATGGCATGTCCTTGGAATGGAGAAGATGTCCTTAGTAGCCCTGGGAGACACTGATACTTTTGAGGAATTGTGGGCGCCCTTTCATAGCCTGTTGTGCTCTGAGTTTCGGGAGATTACCTGTCCCAGATATCTTAGGTTGCTACGGCTGACGCCGCCACCGGACCCGGCTGTCTGATCGGACGGGGCTGGCATTGTACAGCGGGGATTACTGGAGGGACGATATGAAGTGTGAGCTGATGGTAATGGCACAGTACAGGGGGTATGGTAGTTGGGGGGGTTCTGTATGGTTAGGTAGGTTTTTGGAGCGGGGATGATTCTCCACCCTTCCCCCCCTTTCCCCCTCCCCCCTTTTTGTTTTCTTTTTCTTTGTCCCCCCTATTTTTCTCTTCCTCTCCCCTCCCCCGTCCTTCCTCCCCCCCCCCCTCGTTATTTGTATGTGACCACAGGCGCGAAAGCTGTGTTCCTGAGTCGAAAGAAGCCTATTGAAAAGATGTAACTGTTTTGCTATATTTGCTGTATCATACGCACCGACTGTGCGGATCCTGTGGTTTATCTTTTTTTTCCTTACCCTGTTGTTTCCTACCCCGCCCTGCTTCAATAAAATACTTTAAACATAAAAAACTGAAAGCCAATTACACCGTGGCCGAGAAGGAACTCCTGGCAATCAAGAAAGCCTTCCCGGAATGGAGACACTAGCTCTGGGGCGCCCAACATCCCATAACGGTCTACTCCGACCACAGGAACCTTCAAGTCATGAAGACTGCCTGGCATCTATTGCAGCGACAAATGCAGTGGATGCTGTTTTTTGCAGAGTATGAGTTGTGATCACCTATCGGCCAGGGTCAGAGAACAAGAAAGCAGATTTTTGTCCAGACAAGGAGAAGTGGCGATAACTCAACTGGAAGAACAGAGGGCCATTATACTGCCGGAAATGGTTCTATGTTCAGTAACAGTGAAGCAGTTCCTTGAGCAAATCGCGAACAATCAATCTCCAGCCCAGTGGCAGAAATGGGCCGATCAAGATGTCCACGAACCCTTAACATGGTATCCCTATGCACAAGAATAGACTTTATCTGCCTACCCAAGTCCTCCGATTGAAGGCCTTCAACTGGTGCCATCACGCAGTAGTAGCAGGTCATCCGGGACACCAGAAAACCTTACACTTGATACAAAGACAATTCTGGTGGGAAGGACTGTCCAAAGATGTGAAACTATGGGTGGGGTCAATGTGAGACATGTGCCCGAGCAAAGGGGGAACAAACAAAGAGCAAGGGAATGTTTATGCCACTGCCCACTCCGTCTCAACCATGGCAAACTATTAGCTTGGACTTTATCTTAGGTTTACCAATGGACCAGGGATGGAATGCTATCTTGGTGGTAGTAGATAGCCTGACGAAGATGGGCCACTTCATCCCATGCAGAAATCTGCCTACGGCTAACCAGACTGCGCACCTGTTGTTGACTCATGTAGTCCATTTGCATGGCATCCCTAGGGTTATTGTCTCAGATAGAGGTCCTCAATTCATTGCCCAATTCAGGCACATGTGGTGTAAGGCATTGCACATTGAAGATGCCTGGTCAACCAGCTTCCATCCCCAGACGGATGGCCAGACAGAACAATGGAATAAGACTATAAAGAAATTCTTAAAGTGTTATGCTGATGAGGCAGCGGAATCATGGGTGTCTGGATCATGCCAAGCCGACACATAAAAGATGGGAGGATCGTCATCGTCAGGCGGGTCTCTTGTATCAGGTGGGCGACAAGGTCTGGCTTTCAACGAATAACATACGTTTCCGATATTGCAGTATATTCCATCCACGGTATATAGGACCTTATACCGTTCTCAACAGAATAAATCTGGTGGCACACAAACTGAAACTACCCGCCTTCTTAAGGATCCATCCTGTGTTCTACTGTAGTTTGTTGAAGCCAGTGCGAAGGCAGCGCCACTGGTGATGAGGGATGGTCAGATGGAATAAGAAGTGCGGCTGTTAGCCGGAAACCGGTCCCAGGATGATTGTTTCCGGTCCAGGGAAGACATGGCTTGGCAGTTCGGTCTGGACTGTTCCCATGAGGCATAGGGTCAAGACTGATTTGCATATAGCTGTGTCTGAACAGGGTTGGCAAAGTGAGCTAAAGAACGATGATGGATTCAACCCAGATCTGTGACTGGGGTTGAGTGTTTGCAATGTTCAGCGCTCTGTCCATCATTTCCTTGTGTTCACTTCAAAGGTTTTCCCAGAGAGTGGAAGCGCTCTCCACTGTGCCAACATTAATCTCGAAGTATTGTTCTTTGGCTTTTCTGATGTTGTTGGCGTATATGGGGTCCAAGAGGGCCTCCGAATGGAAACACCAGGTGAATGGGCGATGAGTATTAGTTGGGAATGTGAGAACAAGCCGCACAAGATTGTGATCTGACAGCGTGCGTGGGAGCGCAGCAATATCAAGGACCCATTCATTCGCCCCATCGCTTAATTGCCAATAGTCCAAGCGGGACCAACTGTGGTGTGCTGGCATATCGTGTGCACCCTCTCTCGCTGTGCGATTGCGAATACACCAGATATCTACTAGCCCAAATTCTAGCATAGCATTTGTGATACTTTGGGCCACTTTAGGTGTGCGGATGCCTTGCGGGCTAGATTTATCCAAGCTGGGATCCAGGTAAGAATTCAGGCCCCCCCCCATTCAACAGCCGCCTCCGGCCAGCCTCGCAGGGTATCATAAATTTGCACAAAGACCTCTGGTTTATCCACTATGGGCCCGTACACAATAATAAAAGTGATCAGGGAGCTCCCCAGATTACCGTGAACCATGGCGCATATGTTTTAATTGGTGTAAATGGGAACAAAATGATCACACCCCTGGCATAAGAGGAATACGAGGAGGCCAGTTTATACCCAGCCTATTTGGTGGCGATCTTAGCCTCCGATGTCTTGGTTAGATGAGTCTCCTGTAGGAGGGCAATCTGAATCCCTTGCCGATCCAGACAGGCAAATAACTGTCGGATTTTTGGGAGAGAATTTAGCCCTCGAACATTCCACGACAGACAGGGGCATTTATCACCCATCAGCAAATTGAGAACGACAAAAAAAAAGCAGCATGACCAATCCGAGGCAGGCATAATAGGTTAAGCATATATGTCATAGCTGGCGTAACCGTGCAATCACAGTGAACAATCCCCAACTCAGAAACATTAAAGCCTCCCACCACCACCCACTTTAGCATCCCCAATTTGCCAGAGCCATTCTCTTGAATCCAAACAAAACCCAACCTGTAGAAACAAAGAGACGAAGTGATGTGGGGTACACCCATTGGGGGACGCCGGGGCACATCCAACTCCCTGATGTACAAGGGAGGTGGCCGCGAACCAGGAGTGTGTGCTCCCTACATCATTAGCTCTGCACCAACATCATAGAATACCAGCCCCACCTTGCATTATTAAACATTATTTCCGACATATCAGCACCAGCAGCGGTTTACAAAAAGGATAGAATTATACACATGCAGCCAGCAGCATTAATACACCATGGTGATATAGCTACCAGAAATCAGCTTGTCTAAGGTGCTGTGCTATGGTTGAAGTCTAGTATTGAGCACCCTGTCCCCGGTTGTACTCAGGCCGAGGGGCAGCCACTAAGTCCAGGAGCGGAGGGACCAATTCAGTGCCTCAGTCATCATTGTCCTATGCATCCGGAAGAGCTTGTTTTTTTACGACGAAGGGACTTGGCAAAGTCCATAGCTTGCTTGGGGCTATTGAAGATCCTGGCCTTATCAGTACCAGTCCGGAGGAGAGCCGATAGAGCATGGCATACGGAATATTCTCAGTGATCCAAATTTACTTGCTGAAATTCTTTTTTGGCTCCTGTACGGTTACCGTGAAATCAGGATACAATTTGAGGTTATTACCCCGATATGTGATGGTACCTTTCAGTCTGGAAATGCGGAGCACCGCATCCCGGTCTGTAAAGTTCAGCAACCGGGTGATTATTGGTCTGGGTGGCATGCCTGGAGGCAGAAGGACTGCCAAAGAGCGATGAGCATGTTCCACAACTAGCAAGCTAGAGAGGTTTTCGGAGCCACAAATATCTCGGATCATACTTTCCACATAGGTTTCCGATTTTCCCACATTTGTTGATTCTGGTAAACCCAAAATGTGTACATTATTTCACCTTGAGTGCGCTTCAAGGTCCTCGTTTTTTGCCTGAATGATCGCTAATAGTTTCTCCATGTCATTCGTTCTTGTTGTGACTTGCTGCAGGCTATCCTCTGTGTTTGAAATGTGTTGCTCTGCCTCCCCTATCCGAGCTATACATTTGTCAAGTTTAGTGGACTTGTGGTCCATACGTCCATTAAAGGCATCAATTTTCCTGTCTATGGACTGCAGGCTAGCCTGGATAGCTGCAAGTGTCTTCTCCAGGGCAGATGGGCGTTCAGCCACAATATCCAGTTCTCAGTCAGAAACAGCAGTATGCTGTGACTTTCCTGACTTGCGCAATTCAAAGTTGAGGCGCAGTTGATTTTTGTCCTGTTTGCCCATGGTGGCAGTGACGCACAGTAACTAGCACTCGTTACTTAGCCTGCTTAGTTCTGCAGCCTCTTCTATAGGCAATGGCATGTTGGGGTCTCTCCTGTGGGCACCTCAAGCACCAGGGGATAGTAGGGACCCAGGCAGAACGCTATATGCCCTCAGAGATGCAGTCACATGTGCCCCCTCTGCTCACCCTTCACAAAGTGCCAGGCAGTGCAGCCCAGTCAGTATTGGCGAGGGCCTCCGCCCTAGGAGGTGTGTTAGGCTTGGATTCTGGATGTGAGAAAGTGAGAAGGTCTGCCCACCAATGTGCGTAGGCTTCTCCGGTGCCACCCAGTCACATGGCTCCACTTTCTGTCAGAATTCCAGTGCACCTACACCAAGCCCCAGCACGGAGACAAGATGCAAATTGTGAGATATTACAGGTAGTGGAGAGGGCACCCCACAGCCACTCGCCAGATGCACCCACGCAACAACGTAATTAGGCCCACATGTCAAGTGGAAGGAGTCTCATGGCGTATTAGCAGGGCGGGCGGTAATAATTAGGCCAGGATTCAGGTCTCCGGGCCCAAGCGACAAACAGATAAGCATCTCCAGTCTGCCAAAGCCCCCCTGCAACAGTACTCCATGCAGCCTCACTGCAGGTCAGGCAGGTTCACAGGTTCTTCGTCTTTACCCAGGCTTCCGCGCAACCACAAGCGCCTTACCAGCAGAGTCTGTCATGCTCAGTGGACCCACCACAGGATATGGCGCCACTGCTATTCTGTAGTAGGCCACTGGATCCGTAGGTGGCACGATCACTCCGCGTGCTCGTCTCACCTCGTTCACAGCTCCTGGACAGCAGCGGCTCCCCGCTGCATAGCGGTGGTTCATGACACACGCCCAATGGCATCCAGGCCGTGGGCGCCGCAGGCCAATCGTCCCCAGTGCTTGATCGCTGCTCACGGAGCCCAGTGCGCACAGGCCACTGGCGGCGCCGCGGGCCAATCTCCGCCTCACACAAGCACCTGCACCTGTGCCTCTGTAGGCCTTCAGCCCCTCGCGGGGAGCTTCAGCAGGACTGCAGCAGCAGGCAAATATATGGCAGTTTGTTCAGTCCCAGCCGAAGTCGCCCACACTGTGTCCTTGATATCTCGTCGGTCTTCACGTGTTGCCATGTTGTTCCCTACTAAGACACCGCTCACGTTGTCTTTTTGGCTGTGTGGGGGCTGTAGATTGTCTTAAAACACTGCCAGAGTGATGCGCAGTTGTTGTAGATGAACCGCCACTTATTTAACAGATCGATGTTGAGTAGGGAGCAGGCGATTTAGAGGATAGTGCTGGCGGCTGGTGGACCTGCACTACGGTGCAGCCATCTTGCCGTGTGCCCTTTAGCGCCCCCTTTTTTTTCTATATATGTCTGTGTTGTAGAAGCTCTCTTTAACTCTGCGAGGTGAACTGAATTATTGCTCTCAAACTAGCCAGAGAAACTCCTTTTTACTGAGAAACACTAATCTCTCTTCTCAATTTCCATAGAAACCAACGCAGTCTTGAACTATGAAATACATCGAACTGCGCATGAGGAGCCACTGTGAAGGGACGCTAGCCTTCAGTCTCATAACTCCACCCACAACTTTTTCTGTGAAAGGGAAAATAACCTGCAGCGGAAAGCTAAAATGACGCTAGGTAACAGCGATGCTATTACCCTAAAATAATCTTGCAGGACGCAGACACAAAGGGGAAGGTGCGCTCCATTCAATCTCTTAAGTGAAGTGCACAGTTCTGAGGTTAGCGCGTGCTTCACGTTCTATTCCGGGCTGAGGGTGGGTTCTACAAGAGCGGAACTTGGGAAAAGGAATCTTAGCTGCTAGCTTGGATTTCCAACTATACCATTTTGCTCTCAAATCATTAGACTTCCTTCTCTCTTTTGGCTGGAACAGAATTCTACAGTTAACTACACTTACAGTTTATGATTTTGTCTTAAAATTACTTAATTGAATCCTGACAATCATTTTAGTTTGAACTGAAGAAAAAGACCTGTCAAAGCACACCCATTAGTGCTTACAACAGTCCAAATACAGTATTTGGAAAGTAATAGATTAGTTCAAATTCCTAATGTAGTACTTGGCAGGAGTTCACATTAACATAACAGTGAGACCACAGGTGTACAAGGCCTGGAAGCAGCCCAAAGTCGTCATCAGATAATTCTCATCAATTCTTTATTATTTTTCTCAAACAAATCCCAGCACACAGTTTAGTCGACACGTTTTTAGTCTTTTTATAGACTTTTTCAAGGCAATTTGGGAATATATGGTGATTAAATCCGGTAAGGGTATTTGGAAGGTCAACATATACTGGTAAATCCAAGCAGAAATGTCGAGTCTACACATAAATAAGCATCGGGCAATCGGACACACTGTGGACCTGCGCGAGTGCCGATTACAAAGTAAGGGTTTCCCTGTTGAAACGTGTGAAATGCTTTACAAACGACCCTTAATAAATATTCTTATTAAGCCATCCACATCCAGTTACGTGCTAAGGACAGCAAGTATTGTCCATTGTAAGAACAATAAATAGTATCGAGGAGGCAAAGTAACACCGAGGAGGTAAGACCTGGATAAGTTTGCGACCTGACACAAGTCTGTACACCCGACACTGCGTGTTGTTACAGCCCGCAAACAATCACTATAGTTTGTCTGTGGACAACTCCATTAGTCACTTCCTTCACTCTTTAGTGATGTTGCAGAAGGCAGTATGGTGGTCATTACTCACAGAGCCAAGTTTCAGGAAATTACTGCCTTTTTGGATGTCAGTACCTGATGGCATTTTAAAAGTGGGCACCAGATATTGAAAATTATGTTGAGGACTGCTTGGTTCATCATTTTTTTTTAGGCAAATGGAGACACCTATTCAGTATGTCTGCTCTTTGGCTGAGCACTATTGTGATGTGTAAAACAGAAAGGGACTTGTTTGTGAAATGGGTGAGCAAGCACAGTTATGGCCAGCAGATGCATTGCCAAGTTTTGCGACAAGGGAAAGATTAGCACTTTTTTAGTATGCAACATCACCAACCTAGGCAAGTTGACAGCAACAAAGGCAGGCATGTTTTTGCTTATGTTATTGGGGAACAAAGTTTTAGATCTGTTCCACAATACAGTAATGAAACAGTGCTGCAGAGGGTTGTATGACTAAACATCTACTGACTAAACAACTACTGCCTAAACCACAACTGCCTAACCACGAAGGCTAAACAACGAGCATTGCTAAACCACTACGGTTTAAATAACGACTTCCTGAAGCACTAATATTTTTTACTTTTCTCTTTTTCAAATTACGCCACTATGTTCCTTTATTTAATCTTGTCCTTGATGATTTATTTTATCTTTATTTAAACTTACTTTGTCAATTTAAACCATACTTTTCATTTCCGGACGTACTTTTAAATGTCAATTATTTAAGCATGGAGACCCAAAATATCATTCTATCGTCTTTTTTTTCCGAAGCGGTCTGCATTGATCTCTAAATTAAAGTATTTCAAATGTTAATCCTGCATTACTACAGATGTCCGAAAACATAACACTTAACAATTTTCAAAAGTAATCCCTCCTACCTTTTCAAAAACTGAGCATTCCTAAACACGCTTTTCCCATGACCAAAGCATGAAGTGATCATACTGCTTGCTCACACTCCATATAGTCCGCCAGCCTGGAGTCAACACTTCCGATTCCGAGTGGGTGGGTGCTTAGAGAATTTCAGATTACTCGCCTTCCTGTTTGCAGCAAAGTGAAGAGGTGCAGGAACATTGAGCCAGTGTCATAGAGTATTTAATTTTGACCTGACGAATCAGCTTCTTTGAGAACATTGCTTTGCTGGGAAATCTAGGATGACGTGATTGTCTGCGAATGCCCGGAAGCAGTAGGATGAGAGACTCGTTCTTCTTGTTTGAGAAAGTCGTGGTTCAGGTCTTCGTCGTTGGAATCTTCGTTGTCTGAGATTCGTCCTGATTCAGAATTCGTTGTAAAGGTAAGTCGTTGTTCCAGTTTCGTTGTTCAGGATGTTTCCCGCTGCAGAGAGCTCTCTAAAAGAGCTCTGATGAGTCAGCAGTGGGTGAAACCTAGAGATGTGGCACAAAGAAGGAGCACCCCCCAACAACAGATGTGGAGCATGAATTAACCACCTCAGAAGCAATACGGTGTCAGCAGACTATTAAGGACTTCAGATGGTTGCCCTGTAACTATTACCAGTGAAGCACCAAGTGAGTTACAGTGACGCCATAAGCAGCTTTCCAAGAGAAACTATCCCTATGCTTGAAGCTTTAAGTACCGGAAGCCAATATGCACTAGAGTCTTGAACCGACATGGTGTGTGTAAGTCAAGTCCTTTAACATTTGTATTGTGTTTAACATACATGTTGATAACATGTATATGTGAATGAAAATAAGTAAGAAGGCAGTGGGATCCATTGTAACTGCCCCACGCCTGCCCTAGCACAAGGTTGAGGGTGAGGATTTCTCTCTCAGACAGCAGATGAACCAGGACTTAATCTTTGCCCTATCCAGTTCACGGGAGGTACCACTTGATATGAGAGCGCATTTGAATTCGAGAGCGCAGAAAGGATGCACCTGCGCTCTATTCACGCTTTACCTGTTTTCCAAGGATGCTCGAGCCTCATATAGAGGTACTCCTAGAAAGGACTACTAAAGGTGACTAAGGGGCGGACCACCACAAATAAGAATCATATCAATTGACGCTAGTTTGTATACCAATGTGGACTGTAGGAGTTAGACAACTAATGGGCTGGACATTGGCGTTGATTGATTGTTGAGTGCTGAGCTCGGGCACCATAAACTGCCTCCCTGAGAAGCATACATCTACCTGCCCACACTACTCTCAGAGTACAGTACAAAAAGTTTAATTTGGTAAATTCTTCACAGTCCTCCATGGGCCCCGGAACTCCAGTGGCAAATGGTCTTAACCACCATGGGTGAAGTCCAGTAGCCACTGCTGGCTCAATGGACCCCTGAACTGAGTCCGACAGGGCTGTTGCTTTATTGCCAAACATGGCACAGTTTTACTAAATTTTAGGGGCTTCAGCTTCATCAGCATCTGTAGTTTGCTTGGAGTCTCCGGGATCCCTATGTGCTTGTGGGGGGGATTTGTAAATATGGCAGGAGGTCTGCCAAGGGGGTGCATGCCATAGACTACGCTGACCTTGTGGGCCAGCAGATCAGAAGCCATACTCTCAATTAGGTTTTTAATGTCTTTGATATTAATTACACAATGGACCTAAGTGATTGGTGTCCAATGATGATGAAAGGACAATAGTATTCCTACTACTAGGTAAGCAAGCAAGTAGGTCTTGACATGAAGATTAAGCCCCGTTTATTTGTGGCATATGAAGAAGCAAATTGCTTTTTCAAAACTTGTGCTTCCTGATACTGGGGGGGGGGGGCAGCAGGGCCCAGCACCCACTACTTGATGCTTGGTCCCCCAAACGTTCTAGGCAGTGAGCAGATGACAAGAAGATTTTTAAAGAAATGCTCTGTACTATCCAGGCATTTCCAGCCACAGGAGAAATACAGAGTGTAAGCTAAAGTGTGCTCCAGTTAAAAATAAATCTTTCTTAAGTAAAAAGCTGAGCACTCTTTTCTGGCAATGAACAAATCAGTTTTCCTCTTCCATTTAAGCACTACGATTTCAGACTGATGATTTGTGTTCCAATAAGTGGCTGAGTACTGTACAATTCACAAGTACAATCAGTGCCTGAAATGGAAAAATAGAAGTGCAGGTTCTCTGTGCCAGAGAAACTGCTTGTTTCTGGGAAATTCCAGTACTCTCCCTCTCAAAATAAACAAGCATTTACAATACAACGGTCTCACCTTTGCAAAAGTCAGAGCTATTGGCATTGTAAATGACACAATTGTTATTTATGTGTTAGTTTTGAAAACAGAAAAATACATGGCATTGGCATTTACAATGCCAATAGCTTAATCTCTTGCAAATGCCACATACAAACACACAGACCCACACACAAACACACAGAGCCCCCCCACACCCACACAGAGCCCCCCCACACCCACACAGAGCCCCCCCACACACACAGAGCCCCCCACACACACAGCCCCCCACACACACAAACAGCCCTCCACACACAGAGCCCCCCCCCACACATACACGCAGAGCCCCCCCACACACACAGAGCCCACCCCCCCACACACACAGCCACACACACACAGAGCCACACACACACACAGAGCCACACACACACACACACAGAGCCACACACACACACAGAGCCACACACACACACACAGAGCCCCCCACACACACAGAGCCCCCCCACACACACAGAGCCCCCCCCCCACACACAGAGCCCCCCACACACACACAGAGCCCCCCCACACACACACACAGAGCCCCACACACACACACACAGAGCCCCCCACACACACACACAGAGCCCCACACACACACACACAGAGCCCCCCACACACACACAGAGCCCCCCCCACACACACACAGAGCCCCCCACACACACACACAGAGCCCCACACACACACACACACAGAGCCCCACACACACACACAGAGCCCCACACACAGCCACACACACACAGCCACAGAGCCCCCCCCCCCACACACACAGCCCCACACACACACACAGAGCCCCCCACACACACACAGAGCCCCCCCCACACACACACAGAGCCCCCCCACACACACACAGCCACACACACACAGAGCCACACACACACAGACCCCCCCCCCACACACACACAGAGCCACACACACAGGAAGACTTGCAGCTAAATAAAATGTAGCTCTCCTACGCTGAACACAGACCTACTTCATTCCCTAAAAAAAAAAAAACGAAACAAACGCTAGTAAGTGAGATCTGGGTATGGTGTGCAAGTTGCTGGCATAAATCCAGACAGAGCAGTCTCAGCCTTTCACCTGGACGTGGTCCGTTGATAAAATCCGTGCCTAATTTGTTTAAATGCAATATCCGTGAAAAGCCGTGCTGTGCATTGCCGGATGGCTTGACACAATTTAGTGATGGGTGAAGACGACATGATCCCCATTGGTGTCTTAACGTTACACCTCTCCTGTTAAAAAATCGGAACATACGAGTTCTTAATTTCCAACCAGCTTTGGGCGAGTCCACAGTAAGGAGTTTATCTGCTATTATCATTAAACAGTCGAAAGAAACACTTCATAGATGTTACATGAACTGTCAGAAAAAAAAATGCCACTTCATGTGGTGTGAGCACACACACACAGTTCCTGCTTCCTCATGGAAAAATAGTCCCCTTAGGAAGGAGGCAGAAAGGAACTGGAAGCGATAGTCAAGAGACGCGGTCTAACTACAAATGTTTAGAGTTAGAATTCCAGCTACTCCTACCCGACCAAAGTCTGATCTTGGGCAAATCGGTAAACATCCTCCATCTGTACTAAAGTAACTGATGCGCTTTTGGCAGAATGAGCTGTCCAGACCAAAGGAATCAGCCCTCTCAAACATTCAATAGTACTGACAGGGAGAGGAGACATTCGGCTGTGCCATTGTCTGAAATACATATCGTGGTAGCAGGGGGCCAGTCACCGATCCAGCCAATTCAAACAGCCATCAGCCTGGCAGCATTCAAGCTTCATGGAAGGAGGGGGCAGGGGGCATTGTGCAGACCCAGAACGTATTAAGCAGCAGAGAATAAAGCCCTTTGTGTTCCGGATATGTGTCGGTCGTGGCTTATGTTAGTGCACACCACAAATCCTCTATAGCGTGCATGCTGCACTGCACTAGAAGCGTTTAACACCAAAATATACAAGTACTGCTTTTCAAGGAGCGGGTCTACCGAGGTGAGAAACAGCACTCTTTTGAGACCAGGCAAGATGGCACGGAAGTAGCTGGCACAGGTAGCCTGTTGGGCATTGCTGTCCAGCCCAAAGCTCCTTTAGGCGCCGTATGTTTAGGTAGGCGCAATAAAGCTATCAGCCCCCCAATCACAAGCTCCAACATCTCTAAATGATGAGAGGATACAGAAAGGGGCAGTTTGGCTTTCTTCCCCGAGATTTAATTTTCAAGTGCGGCCACACAGTACATTTCTTGGGCCAAAAATGCCACAACAAAATACTGCAGAGACTTAACAAAATCCCTGACAAATGCACATGTGACGCTTAGAGGGAGGTCTTTCCGAGAGGGGGCGGGGCAGTAACAATCCCAAACTCCCAGTGGTCATGAAAGGCAAAAAAAGGGGGCGACACTTAGAAATCTGTCGATAATGGACAGCTCCTCACTAATGCAGGAAAAGATTTACTCTGGAGATTAAGTAATCGAGAGTCCGTGAATGGGGCGCAGCCAACATGGGGGCGTCACTCAACAGTGAACACAGGGTGAGAAAAAAAACAAGTCACCGTACGTACGGCGGGATTCATACATCCTGGGCCCCTATCCAACTGCTGACATAGGCCATGGTTCAGACACAACCCTCCTAGTTAAGTGTTTACTTCCGCCTATAAATGAGGAGGTACAGCCTTTTAGCTATAACACCACTGGATGAACTGTAAGCCTCCGTGTAACTATACGTAGTGCTTTAAATGGAATATATAAGTGCAGGTACCTACTATTTAGAGTACTTGTTTACTCCTGTGAAGAGCAGGTACTCTTCTATTGAATGTATTGCAGTAGTGCTGAGAAGTGTAGGTACTCTTCCTCTCAAACTTAAGTGAAGGTACTTATTACCAGAAAGTACCTGCCCACATAATACACCAACTACATGTTCGCCTCGCAGAGAATCGCTTTTTAAACAATCTATAAAAGTGTTACCCAAACTGTGGGACGCAAAAGTCTGGCAAATAAGAGGCCTTAAAATTCTGTGTTTATCTTTCACATTTGGTGCTGGTCTTTACACAAAGTTTTGCTTATGGGATTGGTGTTTACTTTTCTCTCACCAACTGCAAAGTGACCGGAATTTCTTAAAATGAATTATGTGAAAATCTTGCTGGCGTATAGGATAGTGTGTTTTTTTTGCAACAACACGTAGATACATGTAAATGAACTCTATTCGTTCAGAAGTTAGGAAAAGCAAAATTAAAACACAATTTCGTATAATTCTGAAGCGTGCTGGAAACAAAAACAAATGAAGACAATTAACTTGTTGATAGATAAATGATACATATTCACAAAACCGCATTATCGTTTGTGAGCTATATAGTTTTGGCAGTAAAATGGTAGGTCTGTGTAAAGTTAGTGGCCGCTTGAATAGAAAATGTATGGTCTGTAAATGACTTTGTGCTTCCTTCCTTCCACACGATCAAAAATCACCTCTACTCGTCCATTAATGCTAACTAGGTACGTTGCGTATGTTGGCCATTTTAAAACGTGGTACTTAAAAAGTTTGAAAAAGACTGGTAAACTGTATATATTTTTCGTATCAATTCCCTTTTCATTTGCAAGTTTTAGAACACTGCATTCCGAGAGGGCTAAAATAAAAATACTCCATGATTACACAACTTGTTTGTAGCTTTGGAGTAGTTTGGAATAATGAAAAAAAAAAATGACCAACAAAAGCACTCTTAGCTCTGTCTGAATCTAAAATGGAGGCCTGTTTGTGTGTTTTTCGGAGCTAGTTTCACTTGCCTTCAAAAAGGAACCAACTTCAGAGAGGCCGGTGTCAAAACCCAACGCAGATACTTCCGCGTGGAAACTGGAGCTGCAGGCCAATGAGAAGCCCGGAATCTGACTAAACGAGGAAGCGCCGTAGACTAGACATATCAACTGAACTCGCCGTACTATATAGCAACGAATGCTCTGGGGTTACTCACAGTCACTAACCTGCAGTTACATCGTCACATGCCATTTCGAAGACATGAAATGCCTCATAACAGTGCTGGAAACCACCGCTCAAAACACGCCCAGCAGCTTTAGAGATTCAGGTCCTGGCTGAGAACCGTAATGGCTATTGGTTTAGAAATCACCCAAAATACACTACCACAAACTTTACACCGCACGGAAACACAACATATCACCCACCGAGCAAACGCAGATGTTTTAAACTCACACCGATTCAGGGCACGTTTACAGCTGCTTGCTACAAACAGAGCTGCCGCAAAGGTATGTAAATATTTACAACAAGGGGTGGTGAGGGACAGAGTCTCTGAATTAAACAGAATACTCTCACCCAGTCAAGAGATCAGGGCTAGATCCAACACCGTTTTTTAGCTCACTGCACCATCCCAGTTTCAGAACCTGGCTGTATGCAAATTAGTCTGTTCCTGTCCCAGTGCATGATGGGAACAGGGCAAACCAAACTACATAAGCCAATTCTTACACTGGGAAGGAAACAAGCTACCGGGGACCGGTTTCTGGCATTTCAGCCTCTTCGGCCCGGCTTGCTTGAATCCTGATGGTGCAATGAGCAAGGGACTCACATCTGAGTATACCCTTCCACGCTTAGGGTGGACAAAAATATTTACAACAAGGGGTGGTGAGGGACAGAGTCTCTGAATTAAACAGAATACTCTCACCCAGTCAAGAGATCAGGGCTAGATCCAACACCGTTTTTTAGCTCACTGCACCATCCCAGTTTCAGAACCTGGCTGTATGCAAATTAGTCTGTTCCTGTCCCAGTGCATGATGGGAACAGGGCAAACCAAACTACATAAGCCAATTCTTACACTGGGAAGGAAACAAGCTACCGGGGACCGGTTTCTGGCATTTCAGCCTCTTCGGCCCGGCTTGCTTGAATCCTGATGGTGCAATGAGCAAGGGACTCACATCTGAGTATACCCTTCCACGCTTAGGGTGGACAAAAATATTTACAACAAGGGGTGGTGAGGGACAGAGTCTCTGAATTAAACAGAATACTCTCACCCAGTCAAGAGATCAGGGCTAGATCCAACACCGTTTTTTAGCTCACTGCACCATCCCAGTTTCAGAACCTGGCTGTATGCAAATTAGTCTGTTCCTGTCCCAGTGCATGATGGGAACAGGGCAAACCAAACTACATAAGCCAATTCTTACACTGGGAAGGAAACAAGCTACCGGGGACCGGTTTCTGGCATTTCAGCCTCTTCGGCCCGGCTTGCTTGAATCCTGATGGTGCAATGAGCAAGGGACTCACTGGGCCAGGGACAGACTGATTTGCATATAGCCAGATTCTGAGCTGGGATGGGGCAGTGAGATAAATAACGGTGATGGATCAAGCCCTGATCTTTGGACTGGGTAAGAGTGGTCTGCTCAATTCAGACACTCTGTTCATCACCACCCCCTTTTGTAAATCGCAAAGGTATGTAAAGCAACGTTGACAAGAAAAATGAATTCAAAGGAATTCAAATTAGTTCACATGGATGCCACTGGTCAAATGTAAACGACCCCCAGTCTGAAAAGGACGGGGCTTAGATAGAAAGAAGAACGTCACTAGGACCTCTTCTCCAATGGCTGGCCACCATTTAGGAGGCCAGCCAATGAAGAAGAGGGGCGGGGCTTAACCTCGCTAGTGATGTTCTCCTCTATCTCATTAATTCTCGCCAGCGAGACTGCGCAAGCACAGCCATCGCAGGCTTAGACCTAAAAAGTGCTGGTACTTAGTACTGGCCCATTTGAAGCACCGAGTAGAATACATGCAAATAAGGACTAGAGTAAGAAGTTCATACTGGTATTGTAGCTTGAAATTAAAATGCAGGTCAGCATAAAATGTAGGCTTGACCTGGGAATCATTTACAGGAATATTAAAAACACAATGCGGGGCTACATTAAATATAAATTGACGTAGAAACAATATAAATGAAAGCATAAAAGAAGTCCAGTTTTGGAACACAATGTTAGAATTCATAAACTGTAGATTGGACTTTGGAAAACAATTTTATTGAACTGCACTGGTTTTTCCGTAACACTGAGCCTGTCCCTCACAAGGCCTAAATCACATTTCTGGATGGTCTGACTTCATTATTTTTATACAGTTTCATATCAATGACAAGGCAATCGAAGCATGAATTTTGTATCAAATGGTTGGTGCATGGTTGAAAGGGTGGTTTTGTGATTTGACCTTTATTGGATGTTAGGTGAAGAGTGTGAAGTATGATAGCAGAGGATGTGCTGCAGATGTGAATCTTAGCATCGGCTGAAAAGCATGTGATTCGGGACAAATCACTTAATCTTTCTGTGCCTAAAATAAGAAAGAGTAGGTGTGACATTGTTTAATGCAACAGGGGTCGTATTACATAAGTGCCCTTAGGGTGCAACAGGCGTTTGTGCCCGCTTTGAGCACCCACGGGGCACTGTGGTATTACAGAAGGGACCACATACACTTGTGCAGCCAATTCTGTAATGCCAATAGTGCTATATGTGTGCCAGTGCTATCTTCAGGGGACGTTCACTCATTTGCATGGGAGCGTGCCCCATGCAAATGATGGAATCCCTTTGCCTCTGCACCGGAGCCGCATTTCAAACGCTGGAGCAGAGGCAAAGAAGCTACCAGGACGCACACTGACAGTGCGCCATCTAAAAGGTGGCGCACTGTCAGTGCAACCCCTGATGGCAGCCCACTGGAGGGGGGTTGGGAGGGGTCTCAAAGGCATCACAGACTTCCCCTTGCAGGCGGGTGCAGTCACTGACCGCATCTGCCTGCAAGGGGATCTCTAATCCCCTTTAAATGTATAGGTGGGTTGCCACATGCACTGTAAAATCACAGATAAACTTTAAAGCAGCCACACCGTTTTTCACATATACAAGGGTGCACTTTCCATGTTTGCACCTGGCGCACCTGTTTTAAGGTGCGCCGGGCACAAACAGGGAAAAGTGTGCCCTTTGCATGATATGGACACGGGTGCTCATGTAGAGTGCTCCAATACATTCGGATGGGAGTTTACACGATATAAAACTGCTAAAATTAAAGCATCTAAAAATATATATATATATATATATATATATTCACTGAAAAAACCATAGGTTTCACACCAGTTATAGTTAGGAATTAGCATTTAAAAAACCTAATAAATTCACTGAACAAACCATAGGTTTCACACCAGTTATAGTGAACTGGAAATTTTACTGTCACACTGATACATTAATTTAAATATTTAAACATTACTCGCTAATATATGTATTCACTAAGATACACTTAATAAGCCAGTTAACCAATCAATTAAAAAAAAAATATATATCTTTTTAGACACTTATTTAAACATTTATTCTTCCATCGACATTTACATATACATATATAAAACATTTATTTTTCAGAAAGACACACATTCACTGGATGGTGTCATCAGTGATGTCATGAGTGATGTCACTGACCATGTCATGAGTGATGTAATATGTGACGTCATCAGCAGTGCATTGCACGCTCAAGTTATAGTGAGTCCAACTAACTATAACATGGAATTTCAAAGACAGTAAAATTTCCAGTTAACTATAACTGGTCTGAAACCTATGGTTTTTTCAGTGAATTTAATAGGTTTTTTAAATGCTAATTCCTAACTATAACTGGTGTGAAACCTATGGTTTTTTCAGTGAATTTAATAGGTTTTTTAAATGCTAATTCCTAACTATAACTGGTGTGAAACCTATGTTTTTTTCGGTGAATTTCTTAGGTTTTTTAAATGCCAATTCCTAACTATAACTAGTGTGAAACCTATGGTTTTTTCAGTGTATTTCAAAGGTTTTTTTAATGCTAATTCCTAACTATAAGTCTCACTTTATAAGTAAGACTGTTAGCGCTCTGGTTGTTCTTTAGAACACTCTGGTACATTCTGTCATTGGGCTATAGTTGCGCTACATCTGGCGGATATTTGGGCTACATTTGTATTTTTTTGTCTCTGGTGGCCATATTTGGGCTACATTGGGCTACATTTGGGCTACGTTTGGGCTCTAACATATATATAGCCTAATGTAGCTCAATATATATATTTTCAAAGTTAATTTTCTTAAAAACCACTGGAGCATATATCTTGAGACATAGCAAAGGCACATCGGGCTACCAGTCCCTACAATTTATCCAATTTTTTTTTTTTTGTATATTGTTTTTTTTTTTGCCCTGGAGTGCTCCCGGTGCGGGAACCAGGAAGCGTCTTGTTAGCGCAAATGTCGCGATCGAAAAAAACATCGTGACGCGTCGCGTAAGCGTGACGTATCGCGTAGCCGCGCGATGTGTCTTATGACGTGCTGCGTAAACGCACCCCGCAGCGCTCCGCGGTGCGGGCCGGTGCGCGTAACGTAAGCGCGCCGGAGCGCGTAACGTAAGCGCATCGGGTCATGTGACTTGAAAATAACACTTTATTGGTTCTCATCATTTTTTTTCTCCAAATAATGAAAGCCCCCTCCTTTTTTCCTCATTCTAACTTTCTTCATTGAGAGAGCAAGAGCTATTTTTGAGCAAACAATGGCATCACTTTGTCAGGGGGCTACTGCCTGCCACGACTCTGATACTGATGTTCAGGGGCTTCCTACCTGCCTCGACTCTGCTACTGATGTTTGTCCTTCTTCGTTTCCGCCTCGGCGGACACAGGATGTTCGTGCACCTTCCACAGCCGCCTGGGCTTTCACCGAGGCGGCGCCTCCGGCAGCGACGTCATCGCCAGTTGACCAATCATCTTCCACGACGGCGCTGATAACGCGAGGGTTCGAAGAGAAGGGCGCGAACGCCGGAGCAACAGCGGAAGCATCGGACGTCTTCGCCGCTGGTCGGAAGGAACCCGGAACCGAAGTGCTCGAGGAAACATCAGCAGGAGACGGGGAGAAACCGAAGACAGGAAAGCCAGGAGGCCAACGATACCACGCTTCGCCCAGCCACACTTCACCTGGAGAAGTGTGGCACCGCAAGGTACGAGCTCGTATACGGGGTCTGTTTCACCAAGAGGGAGGAACGACTTAAAGGGGCGGCTAAGGGTACAGGGTCGGGACAGTGTAACCTCGGTGTAGAAACACTTCAGACGGTGGTGGTCCCTGGTGTTCCCTCACGCCCTTGTCCTACCCCTCCACGTATCAGATAGGGGAAACAGTCCAGTAATGTGGCTTTCTTTCTTTTTCCTTCCACGCCACGCCATCGGGGAGTAAGAAGCAGACGTACCATCCGGAATCCCTGGTCTGACGGAGGAACCTACTTTGCCTTTTCATTTGACAGTTTTGTAACGCACCAAGCTTATTTGTGGCAAAGTCCTCTCCAGGGGCAATCCCAAAATGAAATATTCTTTTGGTCATTTTACCATGATCCGCCACATGGAGAGGTGGCATCCCAATAACTTAGCCCAGGCTGAAGTACAGGAACTTCGAAACAACCCACCCCCTGTGGCCAGCACCTGCTCTACTGAACACTCACTTTCTGGTCCTGAAGGACGCCAAATGGTGCCAAATATTCAACAAAAATTTGGCACCATCAAAATTGTTTGCATTTCCTGTGGCAAAACATTACGTTATGGTGAACTTAGTGTCACCTTAATAAATAATGCTGTGGACAACCACCAATGCAGCAAGAAAAGGAAGCAGTAATTCCTTTTTTTTTTTTGCTCCTGTTGAGCCATTTCCAATTCCCTGTTTTTTGTTTGTTCCCTTAAAAAACACAAAAAAAATATAAAATTGTTCAAAAATAAAAAAAAAAAAAAAAATGTTCAGAAAAATAATAAAAAAAATATGAAACAAAAAGAATGAAAAAAAAGTTCTTTTCAGAACTACCTCCCATTTATAAAATATTGCTAAAAATGTTAAACTCTTGCATTCTTTTTTCTCTTTTGTGCGCTTCCCAGTGCGCTCCCTCTGCGAAAATCGAAAAGAAAAATTATTTTTTTTGCCCCGCGGGGCCCTTTTATAGCCCCCACATCAAACCTAGGGGGTCAGGGTGGGTCTACCCTGCCCCCTTATGGTCATTTCCCCATTTGTTTTGGCCACCTCTTGTGTCTCGATCCTACCTAAACACAAGATGGCGGACGCTCCGGACTGTTTCGAATGTTTACAGACACCCGAGAGCCAATCAGCTTTCTGTGCGCAAGTTGCGTGGCGCGCCCAGAGTGCTCCCCAGTGCGCGTACCGGGGCGCTGCCATAGATCTATATATTTTTTTTAACCTAAATTACTCAAAAACCACTGGAGCACATATCTTGAGACATAGCAAAGGCACATCGGGCTACCAGTCCCTACAATTTTGCCAAGTTTGGTGCAAATCCATTCAGCTGTTCGGGCTAAAAGTGAGTTTGACCGCCCTATGGAAATGAACATGGGGAAAACATGTTTTGGGACCCCCCTTTTATCTCGGCCCCCGCTTGACGAATCCCCCCGAAACTTTCAAGTAAGGACGGGAGCTCTGTGAGGCAAATTTGAGGAAGTTTTCAGGCAGATTCGTCAACCGGCGCCAAAGTTATTCCAAATAGAATTTTGAGATTTTGCATTGAAAAAAATCCTAACTATAACTACCTACTGGCGACCGCCAGTTGTGTATATATATATATATATATATATATATATATATATATATATATATATATATATATATATATATATATATATATATATATATATTACCTACTGGCGATAGCCAGTAGGTATATATAGTTAGGATTTTTTCTCTATGGAACTTTTGAAAATTCTATGCCTAATAACTTTGGCGTTTGTGGACGGAATTGGCTGAAATTTTCAGGAAAATGGCACATTTTGTTTCTGAGCAGCTCAAGAAATTTGGGGGGGGTTCGTCAAGAGGGGGCCGAGAAAAAAGGGGGGTCCCAAAACGCGTTTTTCCCATGTTAATTTCCATAGGGCGGTTGGCCTCACTTTTAGCCCGAACGGCTGAATGGATTTCCACGAAACTTGGCAAAATTGTAGGGACTGTTAGCCCGATGTGCCTTTGCTAGGTCTCAATATATGTGCTTCAGTGGATTTTGAGAAATTAACGTTTAAAACAAGATATATATCTGTAACAGCGCTCCGGGTAGCGCTCCGGTTAGCGAACTTTTCGCGTATCGGAACTTTGCGAAGCGAAGCGGATTGGCTCTCCGGTGTCTGTCAACATTCTAAACAGTCCGGAGCGGCCGCCATCTTGTCTCTCGGTAGGATCGAGAGACAAGAGGAGGCCAAAACAAAGGGGGAAATGAAGGAAAGGGGGCAAGGTAGACGCCTTCTGACCCCCTAGGATTGATGAGGGAGATATTATAGAGCCACGCGGGGCCCCAAAAAAAAAAAAAAAAAAATCTGATTTTTTCGCCGTAGAGACGCGTCTTGGTAAGCGAACCGTGCAGCTAACCGGGCAGCTAACCGGGAAGCTAACCGGCAGTGTAACGGGAGTCTGAGGAGTAGCTGATTGGCTGTCAACATTGTAGACAGTCCGGAGCGGCCGCCATCTTGTCTCTCGGTAGGATCGAGAGACAAGAGGTGGAAAAAAAAAAAGGTGTAAATGAATGAAAGGGGTAAGGCAGACCCCTCCTGAACCCCTAGGATTGATGAGGGGGCTATTAAAGTTCCCTGCGGGGCAAAAGAAAAAAAAATTGCGATTTTTCGCGGTAAAGGTGCTTCCTGGTACGTTAACCGGGCAGCTAACCGGCAGCGTAACGGGAGTCCGACATATTGTGTTTTTTGAACGTTTGTGATATGTGCACGTGTGGATTTTGTCTAATTAAGGTTAAAAAAATATATATATATCTTTAAGCGTGTTCTGGCGAGCTTACGTTTTGGGTTTGGTTTGCACTGCAGAGACGATACGTCACGGTTATGCGATGCATCATGAGGCGTCTCACGGGCTACGTGATACGTCACTTAATAAAGAATATATTTTACAGCTATAGATATTAGCTTTTAAAAAACCAATGAAATTCACAGAAAAAACCATAGGTTATAGACCATATATAGTTAGGAATTTGCATTTACAAAACCTTGAAAATTCACTGAAAAAACCATAGGTTATAGACCATATATACTTAGGGATTAGCATTTAAAAAACCTTATTTTATTTGCACAAAACCATTGAAATTCCATATATAGTTAGTTGCACTAACTATATATCGCGGACCCGCAATCCACTGCTAATGATGTCACATATTACATCATTCATGACATGGTCAGTGACATCACTGATGACATCACTGATGACATCTCAAATGACATCACTGATGACATCACTGATGACATCACTGATGACATCTCAAATGACATCACTGATGACATCACTGACATCTCATTTGACATTACTGATTACATCACTGATGATATCATTTATGTGATAATACATCTTCAGACTCTAATATAACCTTAGATACACTCAGTGTAAACAGGCACTCACAGACTGTCACACATCCATGGAGTTACTCACACACCTAGTCAGTCATGCAAAGAATCAATCACATCTCCATTTCCTCAACTATACAGTTATACACACCTTACTTATTCAAACATATAGTAACACATATTTACTCTCTTATACAATCCTTGATACAAGTTCACAATGATTCATACAGCCACTCACACATTCACTGGCTCTTATGCACAGTTATTTATATATGTCAACTCTCACATGTACTGTGTTTTACATATGTACTTACTTTGACATGTAGCACTGAGATATCCATTCACTCACCAATATACTCATGCACACAGTCAACTGTCCATACAGCTGTTTCTACATGCACTTTTGAACCCATACACCTAGGTAATCAACTGCTCACACATCTATGCACAGAGTTATACACCTCCCAGCCACCCACACACATACTCAGTCTCCCATACAAATACTTGGGCAACCATTCAATAACCCATATAGTTACTGATATAGCTACTGATTTAAACATGCAGCAGTTTACAGAACAACATAAATAATGATTGCCAAATTAAGACACTTTAATCACTAACCCATACACTCAGTGAGACACATTTAATCATTCTCTCATACAGTCAGTCATGCACCTACTAAATCCTTCATCCAGACACTTATACATCCACTCATTCTTCAATATGTAAGACATATTTTAACTTTACAGAAACATACAGTCACTGGGTGTTGTCATCAGTGATGTCATCAGTGATGTCATTTGAGATGTCATCAGTGATATCAGTGATGTCACTGACCATGTCATGAATGATGTAATATGTGACATCATTAGCAGTGGATTGCGGGTCCGCGATATATAGTTAGTGCAACTAACTATTTTTGGAATTTCAATGGTTTTGTGCAAATAAAATAAGGTTTTTTAAATGCTAATCCCTAACTATATATGGTCTATAACCTATGGTTTTTTCAGTGAATTTTCAAGGTTTTGTAAATGCAAATTCCTAACTATATATGGTCTATAACCTATGGTTTTTTCTGTGAATATATATATATATATATATATATATATATATATAACCTACTGGCTGTCGCCAGTAGGTATATATAGTTAGGACCTAGTTACCATAGGAAATTCCGAACATTCTATTGGGAATAACTTTGGCGCCGATTGAGGGATCTGCCTGTAATTTTCCTTAAATTTGCCTCGCTGCGCTCCGCTCCTTCCCTGTAAGTTTCGGGGGGATTCGTCAAGCGGGGGCCGAGAAAAAAGGGGGGTCCCAAAACGTGTTTTCCCCATTTTAATTTCCATAGGGACATTCTGACAAGGCTACAGCTCAAACGGCTGAACGGAATTACACCAGATTTGGCAAAATGGCAGGGACTGGTATGCAGCAGTGCCTTTTGTAGGTTTGGTGTAAATCCCTCCAGTAGTTGTTGAGAAAATGAATTTGAGCAAATTATATATCTATATGCGCTCAACATTCTATTGGGAATATCTTTGGCGCCGATTGAGGAATGTGTGTGTAATTTTCCAGAATTGGCCAGCTCCGCTCCCTTCCCTGAAAGTTTCGGGGGGATTCGTCAAGCGGGGGCCGAAAGGGGGGTCCCAAAACGTGTTTTCCCCATGTTAATTTCCATAGGGACTTTTAGACACAGCTACAGCCTGAACGGCTGAATGGAATTACATCAAACTTGGCAAAATGGTAGGGCCTGGTATGCAGGTGTGCCTTTGCTATGTTTGGTGAAAATCCCTCCAGTAGTTCTTGAGAAAATTTAATTTGAAATTTTTCAAATGGCATTTTCTATGGGACCTTTAGACACGGCTACAGCCCGAACGGCTGAACGGAATTACACCAAACTTGGCAAAATGGTAGGGACAGGGATGCAGTAGTGCCTTTTCTATATTTGGTGAAAATCCCTCCAGTAGTTGTTGAGAAAATTGAATTTGATCAAATTATATATCTATATGCGCTCACCGTACGCGTACGTGCGCGTACTTTTACGTGCGCGAGCGAGTTTGATTGGCTGGCAGTCGTCTGTCAACATTCCAAACCAGGAAGTGTTGGCCACCATCTTGTTTTTCAGGAGAACTGAGGCACAAGAGAGCCCAAAACAAGAGTGGAAAACACGAAAAGGGGGCAGGGTAGAGACACCCCAACTCTCTAGCCCTTCTCAGGGGGTCCCAAAAGGACCCCCAAGAGCCAAAAAAAATAAAAAAAATCGCAGGGTAGGCGCACCGTACGCACAGCAGGTTTTTAAAATTGGAAGGGAAAGAGCCATAGAAGAAGACCTCGGATTTGTCCTCATTACATTTCAGCTGAGCCAAGGTTAGCCAGCGAAAGACTGAGGACAAACATAGCTGGACCATAGAAGTATCCAGATGATCATCAGGCCAGGTAAACAACAGCTGTGTATCATCTGCATACCCTATAATCTTAGCCCCGTACTGTTCCGCTAGGTATACCAGGTGAGTGATGTAAATATTGAATAGGGGACTAAGAGTGGATCCCTGTGGGACCCCAGTAAGGAGTGGTTTGGGCTCTGAGGCATGAGGCGGCATCCAGACCTGTTGTGTTCTATCTGATAGTAATGAGGACAACCAGGCCAGGACACTGCCACCAATGCCAATAGCAGACAGCCGTAAGGAATGGTATCGAACGCGGCAGAGAGGTCCAACAAGATCAGGACCGCTCTGCCGCCTCCGTCCAAGCTCTCCTGAATAGACTCCGCCATCTCAACCAGTGCTGTTTCCGTGCTATAGGCCGCCCTAAAGCCTGGTTGAGTTGGATGTAGAGCATTGGAGGTCTCAACGAAGCTCTCCAGTTGACGAAATACCACTTTCTCACATATTTTCGCCAGCGCTGGCAAAAGGGATATTGGACGATAGTTCCCAAGAACAGTAGCATCCAGCCCTGGTTTTTTCAGGCTCGGCAGAAGCTTTGCCTGCTTCCAGCTTAGAGGAACCTCTGCTGAGGATAGAGAGAGATTCACTATCTGTGTTACCTCGCTGCAGACAGTACTAGCCACTTCCGAGAGTACCCGGGCAGGGCAGGGGTCAGAGGGAGAGCCCGATTTGAGGGACTGGAGAAGAGGCAGTACGTCACTTTCCGCGGCCAGCGAGAAGTCCGTGAACTGTTGGATACCGCAGTGGCATAGCATAAAGGAAGGGTCAGCCGCTGAGCTATCCGCTGGTAGCGCAGAAAGTAAGCCCTGCTGAATCTTAGTTATTTTATTAATAAAGAAATCAGACAGGTCCTCGCACCATTGCACGGAGGAAGGGAGTATGGTAGTATCAGTAGCAGGGGATACAAAACTTTTAACAATAGAGAGAATCTATCTACTGTTATTTTCCGCTTTGGCGATTCTCCCTGCGTAGTAGTTCCCTTTGGCTGTTTTCATAGCGGCATAGTAGTCTTTCTGGGCTGCGCGTAAGGCGGACTTTGTCTCCGAACTATACCCGAGTCTCCAAGCTCGCTCCAGCTTTTTACATCCCAATTTCAGCTCCCTCAGCTCAGGAGAGAACCATGGTTGAGAGGGGGTGCGCCGAAGTCTGGACAGTGTAGTATGTTTCGTCGACACATTCGCCGCCTGCAACACCCACCCATTAAAGCCGCTAACCGCCTCGCCCACCACAGGAATAAGCTTCGGGCGAGCTCTAGATAGAGCCTGGCCGAACGCAACCAGGTTGACCTTCTGGGGATGGCTCGTGGGCGGTGCGGGAGCTGATCGACCTACACCCTCCACCTCCCATGAGAACCTAACCAGGTCATGATCCGACCACGTTACTTTTTCTAAGCTTAATGCCTTGATGGGAAAATTGGAGCAGACTAAGTCTAAGAGGTGGCCTCCAGCGTGAGTAGGAGAGCCCACCCATTGATTGAGCTGTGCCAGATCAAAGACTTCCCCCAGCCGGCGCGCTTCAGTAGAGTCCAAGACATCTACATGGATGTTAAAGTCGCCGACCAGAAGAAATTTTGGAAAGCTCAAGGCCCGTGGCACTATGCACTCCTTCAAAGTGTCAATGAAGTGGCTGGCAGGGCCCGGAGGCCTATAGATCAGTGAACCTCCCAAGGTGAAGTGAGGATTAATAATAAGGGAGAAGTGGAGACCTTCACCGTCAACCCCTGCAGCGGGCTGCTCAGAGGCGAAGTGCCACCCCTCCTTGAAAATTACAGCTAGTCCGCCCCCTCTGCCTAAGGGCCTATCAACTCTGGCAATCTTAAATCCTCTAGGGACAGCAAATTCAACAATCGGGGCACACAAGTTGGTCAGCCACGTCTCCGTGATGAAAAGGAGCTCAAGCTGACCATCCACCAGTGTGTCAAAAATGTCAGCTGCATGTTTCACCACGGATCTGGCATTGATCAACCCAGCCCTAAGTGGTGTGCGACCTGTACCACCAGCAGATCGTGGGGGTAAGGAGGGCTTGGGGATAAAACCACAGCTCGAGCACTTCGTAATAGCGCAGTCCCGCCCCGCCCGCAAGCAAATACCCCTTCCGGCGGGCAGATTAAGCTTCAAAAGTTTGTTGTGGGAGTGCCTGATCCTATCAGGCCCAATCCGACCAAGGGGGAGTCGAGCAGAATGGCTGGCCCTGGGCCCGTCCGAGGCACGGACGGGCCCTCCTTTGGCGCTCTTTCGGCGCGCAGACGGCGCGCCCGCTGCGTGTTCGATGGGGCATCGCTATTTAACCCCTTCTGTGCTGCGCAGATTTCCCCCCGGTGCTGAACGTTCCATTGGGCCTATGGAACTATGACGGAACGGTTCAGTCATAAGCACAGGCCACCTTATGCTCATGACGGAACCGTTCCGTCATGAGCATGGAAGGGGTTAAGGCGCAAGCCCCTCCCCGAGCTGGACCGCTACCTCAAGACCAGCAGGGGTCCGGGACTACCAAAGATGTCGCCCAACCTGGCCCTCCACAGCAATCGGCACTAGCAAGCCGCGGTGGAACGGGGCACAGGGAGACCGGGAAGCAGCACACAGGTTTTTAAAAACGGTACAATTTAATAAAACACATACATCGCAATTATCAAATCAATTGGGTGTAAAATGGTGTTTTTTAAAAAGAGCTAATGAAATAGTGCAGCGCAGTGAGAGTGAGCAGAAGAGAATCTCTCGCAGTCTGCTCGCCTTTCCCAAATGAAATCGCAAGGTGCTGCTACCACCCTGAATATCCCCAGCCCTAAGGTGATGGGTGGCCCCGCAAAAAATCTTGGCATATGGTTCGGAGAGGACCTTAGATTTGAGGACCACATAAAGAAACTAGCTGGAACATGCTTTGCTACTCTGAGAATGCTACGAAGATGTTTTCCACTGCTTCCTAGAGAAGCAAAGGAGACTGTCGTTCGCGCTCTCATTGTAGCAAGGCTGGATTACGCGAACTCTCTGTTCAGCGGCATTCCCGCTTATCTGGTTAAACGCCTGCAGGTTATCCAGAACGCCGCTGTCCGTCTCTTATTTAATGTTCCAAGACGGCAGAGCATTCGCTCCCAGCTGTGTAGCCTTCATTGGCTGCCAGTGTCTCAACGCATCTTGTTTAAATCCCTAGTGATCTCGTTTAGAGCAACCTATGATCAAGGACCTGCCTACCTGAAGAAGAGATTCACCCTCTACGCTCCCACACGAGCCCTCAGATCATCCTCTTTGTTCAAGATGACTCTCCCTCGCTTTAAGCGAACTAGACTAGGGGGCCAGTCCATAGCTGTAGTGGCTGCCCGAGCTTGGAATGCTCTTCCCCTCCACTTGCGCTCCACTCAAAGTGTAGCCCAGTTTAAGAAGAATTTGAAAACCCATTTATTCAGGAGTGTGACATAAGTTGATTTCCGTCTGTTTTTCCTCTGCTTTTTCCCATCGCACCAGGATACTCACAAGTAATAGAGCGCGCTATAAAATGGTTTATACATACATACATACATCCATACATACATGATACATCATTCATGACATGGTCAGTGACATCACTGATGACATCTCAAATGACATCACTGATGACATCTAGTTTGACATCACTGATCACATGATGATATCATTCATGTGATAATACGATGCACCTCCTCACACTCTAATATAACCTTTGATACACCCAGTGTTAAATACAGACTGCCATTCTTGAAACCATTGACACACCAATACCAGTTACTACATACGCACTCACTGATTTCTAGGTCTACACACACATTCACTCATTCACCCATAGAATCACTCATACATACAGTCACTCATCAATACAACACTATCACATGCATTCATACACCTATACAGACACTCACACACTGCCACTCATCCATGGAGTTACTCACACACCCAGTCAGTCATGCAAAGAATCAATCAGACGTCCATTTCCTCAACTATACAGTTATACACACACAACACCTTACTTATTCAAACATATACTAACACATACTTACTCTCTTATACAATCACTAATACAAGTATACAATGATCCATATAGCCACTCGCACACTCACTGGCTCTCATGTATAGTCATTTATATATGCCAACTCACATGCACTGTGTTTTACATATGTACTTACTTGCACATGTAGCACTGAGATATCCATTCACTCACCAACACACCCATGCACACAGTCAACCGCCCATATAGCTGTTTCCACTTGCACTCTTTAACTCATACACCTAGTGAATCAACTGCTCACACATCTATGCACAGTCACACACCTCCCAGCCACCCACACACACACACTCAGTCTCCCATTCAAATACTTGGGCGACCAATCAATAACCAATATAGCCACTCATATAGCTACTGATCAAAACATGCAGCAGCTTACACAACAACAGCCATACTGATGCACACATTCAGACAGTTTAGTCACTAACCCATGCATTTAGGAAGACACATTTAATCACTCACTGATACAGTCAGTCACGCACCTACTAAATCCTTCATCCAGACACTTATACATCCACTCATTCTTCAATATGTAAAACATATTTAAACTTTACAGAAACACAGTCACTGGATGATGTCATCAGTGATATCAGTGATGTCAATGAGATGTCATCAGTGATGTCACTGACCATGTCATGAATGATGTAATATGCGACATCATCAGCAGTGGATTGCGGGTGCGCGAAATATAGTTAGTACAACTAACTATATAGGAGCAATTTCAATGGTTTTTTAAATGCTAATTCCTAACTATATAAGGCCTGAAACCTATGGTTTTTTAAATATATATATATATATATATATATATATATATATATATATATATATATATATATATATTCCAAAGTAACGGCGTTCCTCACGAGCACTCGGGTAAAGGACAACACAACAATCCACAAGGTATCCAAGACGATAGATTTATTCCTTCATAAATCTCGTGACGCGTTTCGCACTCCAGAGAGTGCTTGATCACACAACTTGCACCAAGTTATACACATTATTTATGTTGGTTTCACATCACTAAACATCAACAATGGACTAGTAGTGTCAGTGGGTCCTACAAACATGATTAGTTAGGTAGCCATGTTGGAATGGTAAAAACCTCATATCATTGTTATAATACAGTGCTGGTTTGGTTATTCTCAATCCCCTAGTGAGTCACTCTTGTTAAAATTCACAACAGTGCTTCTATACGATTTGTATTGCAATAATCATGTGTTCAAAATTATGTATTAAACAATTTATTTAGGAGGCGTGGGGAATAGTTACCAGCTGAGCGGGTAATGGCAACGGGTAAGGTTCTAGTGTAACGTGTATCCAAGTGAAATGGAATACGTTATAGAGACCACCGATTAAGGTCATATGCCGAGACTCCTCCCAGCTGCGCGTCATGCCTAGACTGTAGTCATGGCTACGCGATGCCATACTTGATCTGCCCGTACCGAGTGCGCGAGATTACTTGCACTCCGGTACCGGTTGGAGAAAGTACAGGTTATTTATCCTCTGGTTAGTGAGATAAGGAGATTAGGAAATCTCATATAAGATACACAACTATGTCTATAGAAAGCTGCATAAATATCTGGTTGTCCTTCCTGGTTAGTGGAACGGACCTAGAACCTCAAAGGAAACTGACAAGGATCAATGCTATCGACCCAACCTGACACAGTATATTAGTATCGGGTGTTCGAGTACACATTCGAGTTTTACAACATACAACATGTAAAATCGATGACATTGGTGCAGAAATTGGTTAAAATTATACTTTCGTATTGGGATGAGGAGGAGAGAGGAAAACCACAGTTAAGGTTTGGGTTAATCATGTCATTCCGTTCTGACATCTCCCTCATTAGGGCATCTGTAGATGGGTAGAAGAGAAAAGATAGGGAAGAGGAAGATACTGTTGTAAATGGTGATTAACAGTGGTTCAAATTACTCATTATAGTTCACAATTACAGTATAATCATTCCTGGATCACAACATTACGCATTTCATTCTTGTAAGTGTACATTGTTTTCCTCATCCATATTATGCCCTTTGGGGTAACGAGTGCATAGGCTAATGATGTATTTAGATTCTTTTTGCCTTCATTTTAACAATCGGTTACCTCCTCTTGGGCCAATATTAACCTGCTCCAGCACAAAATAGGTGAGTTTTTTGGGGTCAGAAAAATGGTGACTTTCAAAATGGCGCGCTATCGGGTATTGTTGGTCCAAATTACTGATAGCTCTGGTATGTTCCAATAATCTTTTTTTCGCCATATGTGTCGTGCTCCCTATGTACATTAATTCACATGGGCAGGTTAATGCATAAATTAGAAATGGGGTGGTACATGTGAGGAATTGTTGAATTTGTTGCATCTTATTTCTGCTGGGATTCCAGAATTCCTTCTTCATGTGGCTGTTTGCACAGGCTTTGCAATGGCCACATGGGTAGAAGCCCTGAAGATCAATGCCTCTGGGAACAGTAGTATTGCTTAAATCATTATGAACCAGCAGGTCTCTAAGAGTTCGTCCTCTTTTATAGGTTATGCTGGGGCGTTTAGGTAAACTGTCTCCTATTATGGGATCAGATGTTAGAAGGTTCCAATTTTTAACTATACTTTTCTGTATTTGTTTGGAGTTCCCATTATATGTAAGAATTACTCGGTGATGTTGGCATTTTCTTCCCCTTCATTGCTTTTAGTCATGAGTAGAAAAAGCACGGCAGGCAACTCTCTGCTACATGCAGATAGTAACCACCCAGATAATCTGAAATGGAGCATCCCCTACGGGGAACTCCTAAGAGCAAAAAGAAATTGCAGTAATAATACAGACTATGTGGCAGAAGAAAAAACAATGACAGAGATTCCTCCATCGAGGATATCCCCTGTGGGTGATCAAGAAAGCTATCAAAAAGGTATCTGAGATTGAGAGAAAAGACTTACTCATTTGTAATTTATGCACTAACCTGCCCATGTGAATTAATGTACATAGGGAGCACGACACATATGGCGAAAAAAAGAGTATTGGAACATACCAGAGCTATCAGTAATTTGGACCAACAATACCCGATAGCGCGCCATTTTGAAAGTCACCATTTTTCTGACCCCAAAAAACTCACCTATTTTGTGCTGGAGCAGGTTAATATTGGCCCAAGAGGAGGTAACCGATTGTTAAAATTAAGGCAAAAAGAATCTAAATACATCATTAGCCTATGCACTCGTTACCCCAAAGGGCATAATATGGATGAGGAATACAATGTACACTTACAAGAATGAAATGCGTAATGTTGTGATCCAGGAATGATTATACTGTAATTGTGAACTATAATGAGTAATTTGAACCACTGTTAATCACCATTTACAACAGTATTTTCCTCTTCCCCTTCCCTATCTTTTCTCTTCTACCAATCTACAGATGCCCTAATGAGGGAGATGTCAGAACGGAATGACATGATTAACGCAAACCTTTACTGTGGTTTTCCTCTCTCCTCCTCATCCCAATACGAAAGTATAATTTTAACCAATTTGTGCACCAATGTCATCGATTTTACATGTTGTATGTTGTAAAACTCGAATGTGTACTCGAACACCTGATACTAATATACTGTGTCAGGTTGGGTCGATAGCATTGATCCTTGTCAGTTTCCTTTGAGGTTCTAGGTCCGTTCCACTAACCAGGAAGGACAACCAGATATTTATGCAGCTTTCTATAGACATAGTTGTGTATCTTATATGAGATTTCCTAATCTCCTTATCTCACTAACCAGAGGATAAATAACCTGTACTTTCTCCAACCGGTACCGGAGTGCAAGTAATCTCGGGCACTCGGTACGGGCAGATCAAGTATGGCATCGCGTAGCCATGACTACAGTCTAGGCATGACGCGCAGCTGGGAGGAGTCTCGGCATATGACCTTAATCGGTGGTCTCTATAACGTATTCCATTTCACTTGGATACACGTTACACTAGAACCTTACCCGTTGCCATTACCCGCTCAGCTGGTAACAATTCCCCACGCCTCCTAAATAAATTGTTTAATACATAATTTTGAACACATGATTATTGCAATACAAATCGTATAGAAGCACTGTTGTGAATTTTAACAAGAGTGACTCACTAGGGGATTGAGAATAACCAAACCAGCACTGTATTATAACAATGATATATGAGGTTTTTACCATTCCAACATGGCTACCTAACTAATCATGTTTGTAGGACCCACTGACACTACTAGTCCATTGTTGATGTTTAGTGATGTGAAACCAACATAAATAATGTGTATAACTTGGTGCAAGTTGTGTGATCAAGCACTCTCTGGAGTGCGAAACGCGTCACTAAATTTATGAAGGAATAAATCTATCGTCTTGGATACCTTGTGGATTGTTGTGTTGTCCTTTACCCGAGTGCTCGTGAGGAACGCCGTTACTTTGGAATATTGATTTCCGGCTGCTCCGCCGGCTCAAGCCACACCCACGAAGGCGAAGGGTTGCAGTAGGAGCCTTTTTGTGTGGGAATATATATATATATATATATATATATATATATATATATATATATATATATATATATATATATATATATATATATATATATATCTCAGGTCTTCAAACTCTTACGGAAAGCTTGGTGATTGGAGAGAGACCAGAGATGCGCAGGTAACTTATTCCACAATTGCGGAGTCAAGTATGAAAAAGCCCTGCAACCATTTCTGGAAGTACGAGCTTTAGGCTGGGAAAGTAAAGACTTCGAGCTGGAGCGCAAGGTTCTGGCGGGTCTATACCAGACTAGTTTTTTTTAGCAAGGTACAAAGGGCCTGTGCCATGAAGAAGTTTAGGAGTAAGGCTCAGGATCTTAAATTGGCCTCTCTGGCGCACAGGAAGCCAGTGCAATTTTTTGAGAGTTGGAGTAGACGCAGAGCGAGGAGGTATTTATTTATTTATTTATTAATGAAATTTTTAGAGCGCGAACAATGGCCCGTGGGCGTCTCGGCACTAGGACGTCTGCAGAATTCAACCAAGGAGGGAAAAAGTGGGTCTACTGATTAAAAAGCCAAGTCTTAAGTTGTTTACGAAATGACCAGAGTGAGTGGCTTGATTTAATCAAAGGAGGCAGAGTGTTCCAAAGTCTGGGGGCTGAGACAAGAAATCTTCTGTCTCCCCATGAGACAGATTTGCTGCGTGGGACCACCAAGTCATTCAGGCTGGAGGAGCGTAAGGATCTGGACGGACAGTAAGGGATCAAATTTTGAGTAAAAAAAGCAGGTCCCATGTTATGCATGGCCTTAAACACTATACAGAGAACTTTACATTTTATTCTATTCCTTATGGGTAGCCAATGTAGTTCTCTGATAGTTGCAGAAACGGAGTGAAATTTGGGGATCCTGCCCAGGAGCCTAGCTGCTGAATTCTGGATTAATTGCATTTTGTTCAAAACTCCTTCTTGAGCATTCAAGAACAGGGCATTGCAATAATCCAGAGTAGACAATACCAGAGAGGTGACCAATGTTTTGCCGGCAGAATCTGGGAGAAAAGGAAGGATTTTCCTGATTAATCTCAGTTTGTGAAAAGCGGCAGAAGTGATCTGGTTAGCATGTGGGAGAAAAGTAAGACGGTCGTCAAAAATGACTCCGAGATTCCTCACCTTGCTAACGGGCTCAGGGGGGAGGCCCAATGACGCGGGCCACAAACAAGAGGACCATTCCGGTGTCAGATGACCAAAAATGACTACTTCCGTCTTGTCGGAATTTAATTTTAGGCAATTGGAAGCCATCCAATTTCCAATTGCCAACATGCCTTGATTGAGGTCAGCTGCTTTTTTGTGGCCATCATTCTTGATGGCAAGAACCAACTGAGTGACGTCTGCATAGAAGGTCAGGCTCATCCCGTGAGCTCGAATGGTGTTGGCAAGGTCCGACACATAAATATTAAAAAGTGTCGGACTAAGGGATGAGCCTTGAGGAACTCCACATGGCAGCGACAAAGTGGGGGAATGGAACGAGCCCAATGTAACCATCTGAGTTCTATTGGCCAGAAAGGACGCCAGCAGCAGTTTCTTGGCGTTATGTTGGACACCAATGTAGACCCAATTCCAGTCTTGCGGCCGCGTTCTGAACAATTTGTAATTTGGTCAATAGGCCCTCATTAATCGAAACGAACATAGCGTTTCCATAGTCTAAACAACTAATGATAAGCCCCTGAGCCAGAGGCTTTCTTGCCTCTAAAGGAAGCCATTTAAAGATTTTGCGTAACTGTCTAAGAATTCCATAACAGATACCAGAGACTTGATTGACATGAGCTTTCATGGAGAGAGCACTATCAAGCATTATGCCCAAGTCACGTACCACTTCTTTAGGTTCTGGGCACGGGCCCAGTTCGTGAGGCCACCATTCTTGAGACCAGATAGTTTTGGCCTTACCAAATAGCCGAATTTCGGTCTTGCTATAATTGAGTTGGAGCTTATTATCACTCATCCAATTACTAATGCGGATCAAGCATTGCTTGAATCTTGCACAGGTGTCAAGAAATTGAGAACTGCAGGTGATTAGCACCTGCGTATCGTCAGCGTATGACACTGTAGAAATGCCATAAGATTTTATAATATTGGCTAAAGGGGTCAGATACAAGTTGAACAACAGGGGACTGAGAATCGACCCCTGAGGCACCCCCACGGTAAGACGGATGTTCTTGGATGCAAAGGTGTTCATGTTGAGATAGGTATAGCGTCCAGTGAGATAATCCCTGAACCAGGCTAGGGTGTTGCCCCGGACACCAATCTCCCACAGCCGATGTATCAGGATGCTGTGGGAGATGGTGTCAAAGGCCGCCGATAGATCCAACAGGACCAAAATGGCAGACTCCCCTCTATCCAGGGAGAGTAGGATGTTACCAACTACCTCAATTACTGCGGTCTCCGTTCCATAGGCGGCCCGAAACCCAGACTGTGAAAAATCAAACAGTGCATGTGTTTCAACATAGGTGGAGACTCGTTATGTACTAGATGTTCAAGTACTTTCACAAAATAGGGTAAAAGAGATATGGGTCTGTAATTGGATGGGATAGACGGATCACTGTTGGGCTTTTTAAGGATAGGTTTAACCTGGGCCAGCTTCCAGCTACTAGGGATGGGAGCACTCTCAAAAGAATTGTTAAAGATGTTAGTCAGTGTGTCAGCCAATAGCGGGAGTATCACACTACATCTACGTGGGGACAGTGAATCGGTGGGGGAACAAGTAGGAGGACAATGAATTCACCCATTCAATGGTAGGGATGAATGCAGAGCGCTCCACCAGAGGGGTGGTGAACTCCTTCACAATTTTGTACAATTTTTTACTCGAATAGGCCGACTTATTTATTCTCTGTGAAAGATAGAGCGTTTTGGCTTTCTTTATACTTTTTAAATAATTAGAATGAATGAGTTTGTAACGGTCGCGGTTTTCTTGCGTTCTATATTTCCGCCATCGCCTTTCAACAGATCTGCTACTTGCTTTCTCCAGCTTCAAATCCTCCTATGTGGTGCAGAGGGTGCGAGAAAGACTCAGCCGCACCTGCATGCACTATAGATGGAATCCACTGTTGATGTGCATTGGAAGGGTCCATTATGGTATACAGTGCTCACCAACTACCAATCTGAGACCATATATTTTTGGGAGGCATCCTTAAATCACCAAGTAGAATTATAAATGGTATAAAGTTTGTCAAGCCAAAGGACGAGTATAACATCCCTCTTCCCACAAACATCTTAAAGCCTTAGGCCAGATTATCAAAAGTGTTACACAATGCAGCACAGCAACCCAAGTTGCTGCGCTGTGTTGCTTGACAAGGAGAGAGGAGAAAAGTTGCAAATCTACAGAGAGATGGGATTCTCCTCCGCTCTCTAATCCACAATCAGGCTACTGAATGCCATGACCACACATTTGCACCATTGTGCAAGGGTGTTTGCTTGAGTCTTGCATATGTTTTGCACTGGAAGGATACCTTTCCAGTACCAAATACTATGTTCACTCCAACTTTTAAACTTTTCCCACTTCAGATGTTTGGTGTGAAGTGCAGCACACAGGCAAAGTGGGAAACGTGTGAGAAATAAAAGCCTTTCTCCTATTAGCTCCTGTTTCAAAGTGGTATTATTTTTTGGCACAAAACCCTGCCAACTATTGTTGGTAAATAGGGGTTTGCATCAAAAAACGATGGTGTTTGCATGGAAACGCCCCAAAACAACCCATGCATTTCCCCCTTTGCAGTGCAGCACATATACAAAGTGGCAACAATTAGGAGAAATAATAGTATTTCTCATTTTTAACTCCTGCAACCCATGCAACATCCCCCTTTGAAGAGTAATGCAAAATTAATTGGGTTCTTTGCATTTCTTTAAAAACTCAAATTCTGAGCTGGAAAGTAAACAAAAAAATGTGCATAGCTTTGTATCACTTTTGTGACAGACACAGCACAACATTTTTGGTTGTCTGTGCCTTGCTCTCATGTTCATTACAGATAAGTATAAAAGCAGAGTCTGTAGTGAGAAATTAAGCGCACCAAAAGCGCATAGAAATGTTTTCAAAAATATTTCAAAATCAGTTTAATGCATGTCAGGTTAAAAAGACCGTGGATCAGATTGTGTAGGAACTTGTAGAGATTCTAACTTTCTTGCAAAGACCTACAGTGTGGAAAAAATAAACACATTTGCATGAATACCTCTTCATTGCTGTTCCCCTTTTCTTTTTCTAAATATATATCAAAAGGAATAGCCACCTCCCATTTTCATTGCTTAAACTGCCTTTCATTCTGGCTGCTGGCAGCAGGCATTCTGATATCTGAACTCAACTGCAGTAACTTATCATAGTTGAGCAGCTATGTTGTTTCTTTAATATAGATCAGCGTTTACCAAACTGTGGTCCGCGGACTCCCAGGGTTCCGTGAGACATTCCCAGGAGGTCCGCAGGACTAGAGTGCCTGTCGTAGTTAAAAATGAAACGCCCATGCGTCCTCACAGCACACAAGAGCTATGAATGTTGGCACAGGGGCGGTGAGATCACAACAATACAATCGGGAGGCGGGGGCATCGAATGGGCAGTCAGGGGGGCGGGGCCGCAGGGGAAACGAGCGGAACAGAAGGCAAAAGGGGCACAAAAACAAGGAAAAAACGAGTGGGACAGAAGGCAGAAGTGCACAAAAAAAGGGTGGAACAGAGGGCAGAAGTGCACAAAAAACGAGGGGAACAGAGGGCACAAAAAACGAGGAAAAACGAGTGGAACAGAGGGCAGAAAGGCACAAAAATCGAGTGGAACAGAGGGCAGAAGGGCACAAAAATCGAGTGGAACAGAGGGCAGAAGGGCAAAAAAAGACGAGTGGAACAGAGGGCAGAAGGGCACAAAAAACGAAGAAAAAACAAGTGGAACAGAGGGCAGAAAGGCACAAAAAACAAGTGGAACAGAGGGCAGAAAAGCACAAAAAACGACGGAAAACGAGTGAAACAGAGAGCAGAAAGGCACAAATACGAGTGGAACAGAGGGCAGAAGGGCATAAAAAACAAGGGTAAAACGAGTGGCACAGAGGGCAGAAAGGCACAAAAAACAAGGGAAAAACAAGTGGAACAGAAGGCAAAAGAGGCACAAAAAACAAGGGAAAAACAAGTGTCACAGAGGGCAGACGGGCACAAAAAACGAATGGCAGAGGCAAAATACAGAATACAGAAATATAGGGGCAGCTAAGAACAGAAGGCAGAACGGGCAGAGAGGCACTGGGGCACAGAAGGGAAAACCGCGCAGAGACAAGGGGCAGCGAGGGGTACAGAAGGAAAGACCGGGCAGAGAGAGCACGGGGACAGTGAGGGGAACAGAGGGAAGAAAAAAGGGCACGGACCACGTACAGGCAGCGGGGGAAGACAGACAGACAGCAGACACAACAATGAAAATACAGGCAATACAATAAAAGCAATAAAACGTTGAAAGGCACATGTGTATAGGTTACCGTTACTTGGCAGGCAGGTAAAAATAGATGCAGCCAGGATCAGCAGTAGGATTTTCGTGCTGCTGTCTGATTGCTCACTTTCCACAAGCCCGTGGGTACCACTAAACACACTGCTGTATGCATACATGTCCATGCCAATAGACCCAATTCAGGCTGTCTCCCTGTTGAAATTTCCTCTGCTTCAAAAGGCGCTTTAAAAAAGAAATTAAAATTGTACAAATTGCTTGGGGGTCCCAGGCTTCCAGTAGGGATTCAGTGGGGGTCCTCAGGAGTCAAAAGTTTGGGAACCACTGTTATAGATGTAAATGTAGTGTATTTTGTAAAGCGCAGAGCTGCCCCAATGGGGCGTCCCGGCTCTGTATAACGCTGTGGAACCCCTCCTGGCTCTCCCTGTGAGATGCCCTTCCTGGGCACCCCCAAGGTGAAGCCAGGCATCCCAGTGTTGTAGGGGCCGTTGTGGAGATTAAGCAAGCTATTGCCCAGCGTTGCAGCGTGGGACCCATAATTAGAGTAGGCGCCGAGGCGAGAATTATCGTGTCCGCGGACATTGAGCCCAAGACCCTGCCGCGTCGGGACTTGAACCCTGGTCCCGGGCCTGATCTCTGCTTCAGAGTCTGCCGCTCTAACCAGTGAGCCACACTTCTCCACCTAGCGTCCCACCTTAATGGTATAAAGAAATTGGGCATGAGCCTTTATACTGGAATTTGGAGGTTTCAACATATTATGTGAAGTATGTCTAGAAGGATCAGGCAGAAACAGAGGAACAACTAATTGGAGGTGCTGTAGATGCATCAAAAGAGTGATGTTTGGTGTTCACTCAGGAGAAACAAAGGAGTAGTCCATCCGAGGGACTGTTAAACTACAAACGGGGCTTATCAATGTTCAACATAGAATCAACCACCAAAACAGTAGTGTGTGGAGTTCACCTAGGGTGGAGCTCGGAGAATAAGAGAACAGAGATGGAAGGGAAACAAACTCTTGTTCTAGCCCTGCGTCCATCAGGCACCAGAGGGAACACATCATAGGCAGACACTTCTTCCTTTTAATTGGATGCCCGAAATGGACACATTAATAGAAGAGATGAAATGAGTGAGCTGAGCATCATTTACCAAGGGGAGGAAAGAGGTGCGGGCCTGTAGCTGCTTAACTACCGCACTTACGGGTCAATAGATACATTAAGAGGCCAGCCCTTGAGGTGGAGGTAGTCTGCTTAAGGCAGGGAGAAAGCTAGGGGCTGCAAGGTATGAACATATCCCAATAATTTGAAAACACAATGTTGGACATATGGGAGGAAAAACAATGCAAAGCAGTAGAGAAAACATTCAAACTTAAAGTACTGTAGATGCACAATCTTAACAAATGAATGCCTTTAAACGTTTTGAGTTTCTTGTACATAGATGGGGTACCTAAGATCAGTCACACAACACAAGGAATTCACAAGTCAAAAATAAAACCCGAGGCCTCAGATTCGTTCATCACATGGACAGAAGCTGTCTAATTAGAATAAGATAGCCTATCTATTTTACACTTCCTCACAAAAACCTGTCAACTGTCACCCTTGACATCTTCAGCCAGACCACCTTATGCAATATGCAACTGATACATTGTTTGGAAAAGTGAGGCTGCAAATTCCAGAATACCAAAAGGTGTTGGCTTAAAAGAAAAACTGAATAGAGACAGCCACACATTTTGGGGGCAGTTGTCAGCCCTGGCCACCTCCTCACTGAACTGCAGACATTAGGTCATTGCATCAGTCCTATTTGTTTTCTGGTGCCAGGAATATACTAATTTTACCTCCAAGGATAGACACCTACCGTGAGCATTGTAAAATACCCTGCCCGTGTTCTGTCTTATGTTGCGTTAAGATCTAGGGGGGGGGAGGACAGTTTCCCTATATCTTGGAGTGAAAAACAGCAAAATGAAGAGTGATAATAATAGAAATCTGTTACTTGTATAACCCTCTGCAAAGGACATTTACTATGCAATCATTATTAGCAATTCATAACAGAAACCTAGGGCAGATGTTCATATTGTGCTACATATATTTTTGTGGCAGCTAAATTATTTGGTGAACCGACCTATTTATTAATACGTTGGTACACACAAAAAAGGATTTGGAGTGATGCACAATCCAACCTACCCCATTATTTTTCATGAATTAGGTGGCAAATTGTGACTTACTCCAATGGATAACCATTACACGAATGGTGGACTATCAGCAGATCACCATGTCTGTGATCTTGTTTTCAATATTTTTTGTTCTAAATTCAGCCTTTTTCTTGAACAGTGCCGCCTTTAAAATTTTGTTTTTTAAAGTTCCACTTGCCCACTTCCGACTCCAAACTTTTGTTTACATACACAACAGGGAAAGTGTCCGAAGGTGACCCCTTCCCCTTTGTGAGGGGATTACATCCACATTTGAGGAGTTGGTAACCTAAGAATGGTTTGCAACCCACATTATGGTCACAAACAATTGTTACATAGCATTTTGAAATGCAATTTAGAAAAGATGCTGTACCTGTGGCGCCCCTTCATAATTTCGATTCGGTATGCACTTATAAACCCATTGTGTGATTTGGCAAGGGAGTGTTTGGCAATCTGCTGCTTCTTTGATGGATAACAAAGATAACATCCTTGTGTTGTCTAACCAAACCAAAAACCTTCAGTAAGCCCTTCCCACACTATCCCAAAATGTGTACCTCTTCTCTCACTGCCTGCCCTGCTTCCAGCAGTCTTTACAATCTTACCAAAATCTAAAAATATTTTAAACAATTCAGAGACAGCTTATTTTTCCATGCAATAACCTACTCCTAAGTTGGGGTGCTAGGTGGCGCACACGCAATATGGGCGCACTGTCGTGAGGCTCCTGCAGCCTGGCGTGTAAAATCCTGAATTTATCCTGTTCACTGGCTGAGTTTACAGCTCAAACTGAAGCCTAGCAGAGCTGGAGATTTGCTGCAGCTCTGGTGCGAAGTTTGGCCAGAATGAGGGCTCTCTCCTTCCGGTTAAATCAACACCAACTCTGCGCCGCAGGAGCGAGGAGTGAAGCGTGGTGCTCGAGAGCGGCCCAAGAGCGGCGACAACTCTCACGCTCACGCCCACAGGGCGCCTAGGCCCATTGGCGCGAACTCGGCAGAGGCGCCGTGGTCTGACAGCGGATCGAAATACTCCGCGCCCAAGGAACAAGTCCTGGAAGCTATCGCCTGAGGCAAGCCCCCATCTGTGCAAGTGGCGGGGATAGCGGTAGGTGAAGCATTGCTGCAGCCCCCGCAACTGCCATCCTGTGAGGCCCGACTATTTCAGGAATCCCGGCGAGTCATTCTAGCACGGCCTCCTCTCAAAACCATAGCGCAATCACCGCACTGGTAAATACCTGCAATCGTACACTGCGGCTCATCCACTCGGCCCGCAGTGCTCTATGAGGATATCGTCCGTCTCCCTACAGTCCGCCTCACAGCTTTGAAGTTTGCGGTAGTGAGGGGCGCCACAGACCAGCATACGACTGTATGCCCCTATGTCTGCCACTTCAAGAGCTCGATCCTCCCTGGGACAACGTCGCCGTGTGCTCACTCGCTGTCAGCCTCCATACCCAAACGGGCGGCGCCGGACGGGTGGCGCACCTCTTTTCACCTTGCTGCCTTGCCTGCATGGGGGGGCCGTACAGGGATGCCAGACCGTTAGGGAACTGATTCCCCTGCCATTGCAAAGCAGCGCGAGGGCCATTCCAGATTCCCCCGACCCTCTATGCATCACCTGCGGGAGCTGGCCCGGCCCCTGTATTGGCCCCCATTAGACATTCAACTTTTCCCTGCTACAGTGATCCCTCATCAAGGTCGGCTTGTGAGTGCAGGGCACCGGAAGCACCGACCTGATTGCAGCTAATAGTCCCGGTAAGCCATGTCACACCTTCTCTCAGGCACAAGTTTGACGGGCAGACTGTGTGCCACCCGCGCACCACTGCTCTGATCTCTACCAATCCACATTAGCCAAGACAGGAGCTACCCCACAAAACGCACGCAGTAGAGCAACAAGGACAGTGACAAATCTTACATAGGGGCCAACATTGGGAAACCAGACACTAGCCAGCCTAAGCTTAACTTCGACACCACCAAAAGGAGCGCCCGGAATATACCAGATGATCAGGACTTGGATAAAGGGGAAAGTGCCCAGGGGAGCTCGAACCCACCGTCTGCGGACGTGCAAAGCGTCCTTCAGGAGGTCCACCAGGGTTTCACCACGATCGTAGACAAGGTGGATAGAATGTCGACTCGAATGGACGCCATTGCGCATAAACTAGAGGGGCATGAGACCTGCATCAAAGAAGCAGAACGTCGCATCTCGGACATCGAGGACACAACGTCCCAGGTAACACAGATTGCTCTCATGGATAAACTTTTAAAAGTCATTGCTGCGAAGAATGAGGACTTCGAAGAGCGCAGTAGGCGCAATAATATTCGCTTTCTTGGGATCCCCGAGTCAACCAACACGGGGAAGATGGAAGAATACGTAGAAAAACTGCTCTTCTCGTCGAGTGGGGCAGAGGCCTTCTCCAATCAATTCCTACCGCTCACTAGGATCGCGCCCGCCACCAGCCAGTACGCCACGTCCTATTATAGTGAGACTCAAACTATAGGGACTGGACGTTGAGACCAGCGCTTGTGGACTCAACGGGCGAGGTGCACCTGTGCTGGCACCTAGGGGATTCCCCCAGTGGGCATTTCCCCATTGTTGTTCGTTGCATGTACTTTGCAGCATATGTATTGTTCTTGTTTTTCTTTTTTCGATTGGGGCATGGGAGGGAGGGAGGGCGCTTATTTTTGGCAAGTTGGGGTTGCTTCAGTGGGTGGAGGTGGTGGCACAAGTGGGATTGTTTAAGTTTTACCATGTCTTTAACCATGTATTCCACGGAACGGAATATTTTCTTTCACTGTCCAACACGCATAACGCGCCTCGTGGTGCACCCTTTCGGCTTATCAACATACCCTATCTGAGCCAATGTCAGTCGTACTCCCCCACGGGAAAGGGAACATAGTTACCTGGAACGTTAGGGGGTTAAGGGATCCGCATAAGACGCCAAATCATAGCTTACCTGGACAGGCACCATGTTCACATTGCGTTTCTCCAGGAAACGCACAGCAATCCCCAACATACTCATACATTTGTGGGGCTGACCATAGGGTACTTTCATCCTATTCCTCATATGCCGAGGAACGGCCATTATCATAAAAAAGCGGACACCCTTCGCCTTGATAAGAACACTTAGCGGCCCTGAAGGGCAGTATTGTCTTGCATGGGGGTGACTGGGAACGGACTCTGTGACGCTGGCATGTGGCTACGGGCCCAACACAGACACTCCAGACTTTCCCGTCCCTGTGGGGCAAGATGTTAGAGATTGGTTCCACACACATCATTTGGGGAGGGGACTTTAATACTGTGTATGACCCTTCAGTAGATCGATCTAATCCTAGTCTGCATCACTACACAAAATCCAGCTTGACCTTCCAGAGCAGAATGACATTGTGCTTCCTTACAGATGCATTGAGGCATGCGCACCAGTTTACGCACAAAGGCACACATTTTACTACCCAGGCCGCATCATGGGCCCGCCTGGACTATATTCTATTGTCAAGAGGGTTGGTGACTGTTCTAGAAAGCGCTAAGCATCTCGCGCACACATACTCCGATCACGCCCCAGTTTTATTAACTTTGCGCCCCTGGGGGTATTGCATTCCGCGCAACGGCTGGCAGCTACAGCCCACCGCGCTTTTGGATCCGGTCTTTCAACAGGAAATGGGGGACGACATTAATGATTTCTTTGAGAAAAATAAAGGCTCCGTGGAGGAAGTGGGTACCATATGGGACGCTTTTAAAGTCACTATCCGTGGGCTCTGCATTTCCAAGAGTGCAGGTGTACTGCCCGATATACAGAATACACTGTGCAGACTGGAGTCGGACCTACGGGCATTAGAGATTCGGATGTCTACCTATCCCACCGAGGCCTTGCTGGGTAAATTCGGTGACACACTGACAGAATACACAGACAGCCATGAAGTCTAGTTTAGAGGCAAATACTGGGTTGCTAGGAGATACGGCACGCGCCACCGGGACACAGCGGACATTCTTGACATTTTTACCAAACACTACTCCTCGATTTACACCTCCACTAGAACTGCACTATTAGATTTGAGTGACTATATCAGTGATGTGGCCCTGGGATGGCTGGGCAATGTCCAACGAGAATTTTTATGTGCCCCCTTTGAGCTGGACGAGGTCCGTGAAGCTATAATACAAAAAACAAACATGGGAAATCAGCCAGGATGGATGGCATTCCCATTGAGTTCAAGACATATATTGATTTAATGGCCCCTATATTGCCCGAAGTATATGAAGACTTGCTTTAATCCGCCATACTCCCGCCTTCAATGAGAGAAGCATTAGTCACATCCTTGTTAAAGCCTGACAAACCTCAAACTAGTTGCGACTCCTACCGCCCACTTTCCCTAATTAACCGACACCAAAATCCTTGCTAAGATGATTGCTAATAGACTCAGTCTGCTGATGGAGAAGTTGGTCCTCCCCAACCAGTCGGGATTCATACCTGGTAAAGCCACCTCCCATAACCTACGAACGCTCTTTACAGTCCTCCATAACGTAGCACCTGGGCTCTCACTGGATGCAGTATTTCTCAATGCCACTTAGGATTCAATTCTGTCGACTGGGACTATATTTTCGCCATCATGAGGTGTATGGGCTTCCCCCCTCTCTCTGTCATGGTACAACTGCAATACCATCGACCAACAGCCAAGGTACTCATAAATGGGCACACATCCCCTTCCTTTGAGATTTCAAGAGGCACGAGGCAAGGTTGTCCGCTATCGCCCCTCCTTTTCACCCTTGCGGTGGAGCCATTGGTGGCGAAGCACCGGCAGCATCATCAGCAACGGGCACTTCACTGCAACTTTCGGCAGATCCTAGTGTCACTATATGCGGATGATATTACTCTGTATATTAGGCATCCTATCCTGCATTAATTCCTACGCTTTGGACAACTATCTGCGGTAAACATCAATTGGAAGAAATCTAGTCTCTTCCCCCTAATAGCCTCAACGTCTAAATTTTCACTAGGCTTCCCGCTAGAGTGGTATGACACGGATTTAATACCTGGGTATTCACATCTCCCAGGATAGGGAGGAACTGATGCGCCTAAACTATGCCACTGCCATCGCGCGCATAAAGGGCCACAGACCCTTACTGGATCGCATTGCCTTTATCCCTTGCGAGACGAACGTCACTGATTAAAATGCTTATTCTCTCGCAACTGCTGTATCTTTTCCTCAATATCCCATTTCATCCTGGCAGATACTTTTGCCAAGTGTTACGTACGGAACTGATCAGTCTTGTTTGGGGGGTAAACAATCACGGGTTTCTTGGAGCGTGCTTATGAGGCCATACGCGCAGGGAGGGTTTGATATCAGAGACATGGAGCTGTATTATCTCAGTGCGCAGGTGCACTATGTTTATTACTGGATATACACGCCTCGTTATATGCCACAAGTGGCGGCGGAAAACTGGCTGGCCAACCCCATATCTACAACACATACAATAAAGGGGACCCACGGGCAGTTTAATGACCAGCTCTGAATACATGCCCACCTAGCATTAATCACAAGAGAGTATCAGAGGGTCAAGAGTGAGACAGACTAAATATCAAAGACAGAGAGGGTGTAGCGCTCCCACTGGCCATATGACTAAGGGGCGAGTGCTATAAAACAGGCCAGATCAAGATCAGTGTCTGGTCTCTGGCTTCCATCAGTCACCACTCGGAACCGCCCTTCATCATTTGGGGCTCCGAGGACCAACACTATACCGGATCGACCAACGTTGGTCGATCTTAAACTCAGGACCACATTCTATCTTACAACCATTATTCTCCTTTAAGAGGGGACCTAATCTACGGGACAGAATGGTACACACAAGACCCCCTGATGAGACTCCGAGAGCTTTAGGTACCCTTTGGGATCTACCCCCTGTGTCTGGCCACCATCCTTGCGGTACTTGCCAATCATGTGCCCAAACGTCAAGAACCACCGAGATCGATATCGGGACTACCAGGCCCTGGAGACAACTGAAGTTCACGAACTGCAATAGCGATAGATTGATCTATCTCATAACCTGCCCTTGTCAGCTTAGGTACGTGGGGATGACCACCCGTAAAATAAAGGTGCGGCTATCTGAGCACAGAAGTACTATTAATTGCAGGAGACAGGCTACCAAACTCACCAACCACTTTATCACACAAAGTCACTCACCCACGTCTTTCAAATGGACGGTCTTGGAGAAACCGTTCATTCCATCTCACGTCACCAATGTGAGTGACTTCTTACATAAGAAAGAACAGAAATGGGTATTGAGGTTGGGAACTGATCGCACGGGGCTGAATGATGACATTCCCTGGTCCTCATTTTGAATCATCCACTTGTTGTACATTCAATTTAGCGTGGTAACCAGGCTTTGTTAATATGGGCCATTAACTAGATCTTCAACATGTACACCTCGGTGTAATTGGGCCATATATTTGATACCTACATGATAGCCTGTTCACCCTTTAGTCACACCACTGGACTGTGCGGTTTATATTCATACCGATACATTTTTCCGGTCATGTCCCATATCGCATGAACTGATGACCATCATCACTTGACTCTTGATATGGTCAGACTCATCCTTGTTACCTAAATGAGTTCTAATATTTCGCTATTGTGCCTAGCTTTGCTCTTTCTTTTGTCAGAGTGATGTCTTTCACTCTGCTCGCGCGGCGGCTGTTTTACACAAATAAATGTAATAACTGAACTTCTGTTAATGGAGGTTTGAACTCCAGGCTTTGTGTTTACACCAACAGTGCATCTCATTGGTCAGTTAGCCGGGTCGTTGCTCCTATCAGATACTTCATTTCACCATCGACGCATCACGCACACGATGGCGCGTCACGTGACTTCATGAAGCCAATTAGGGCACGCGTAATATAATCCCCACAACAACACTCCGCCGGCACCTCCCCAGACGGCACAGATGCCGCTTGGAAGTACCGACGGAGAGGTGAGTGCGCGCAGCGGTACCTCTTAAATCTTAAATCTTCTGGGCCACTACACGCAATCTTGAGCATGCGATCCGCGTTGAAACGGGGTGTTTTGCCTTTGGCTATTGGTTCCACTTATTGGCGGCGCTTCAGTCACGGGGCATGCAGTATTGTTTGTACTGGTGTAGACATCAGTTGGTTTCACCCTTCGGCACAGCTCAGTGGGTAATTGGTCCTACTACTTAAGGGCACATGCAACAACAGCTGTATAACGTGATGCATCCTGTATTTACCAGTGGTTTCCCTTACAACTGTAGGGAGCATGCAACAACAGCCTAATAACGTGATAAATCCTGTATTTACAAGTGGTTAACGCTACACACCAACTGTTAGCATCTAGCTATGACAAGTGCTCTCATTGATCTAGTCCAGGCTTGATGTGGTGGATGATTCTTGTTTTTGGATTTATTCACCCTTTTTAGAGCGGTGCTTCACCAGTCCTGAGCCGTAGCCAGGCGAGGTGAGGTGTTCACTTCTTGCTTATAAGGTAAGAAGCATCCTGTGAAACTTGAAATGTTTTCAATTTCCACGATCTATATATTTTACATGAATTTGGTCAGTGTGCCTGTTCAAAGTCCAAGATTTGGACTACACCTATGTGGATAATTCGCACCTGGTATACTAGACAGACCTATCTCAGACAGGTATGGGGGGATTAGCTCACACCATGCTTTTCTATTTCAGCCCACTGCTGATTGTTTGAAGAGATCTGGAACAGACACAACCGGGAGGTTCAGGTACTTTTCTGTGTCGTTCCCACACTACACTTTACTTTTCTATCACATTGGGTTTCTTTGTTTGCAGTAGCTGTATCTTAAAAGGTCCTGAAGAAAGCAAGGCTATTGGCCAGAGTTTGCTGAAACATGTCGACCACGTTACACCACTAGACAGGTTATAAATTCACCCTGTCTTGGCTATTTTTTAATATTGGTGCTAGGAGTTATACCCTATTAAATTATTTTTTGCTCCTTGAAACCAATTTTATTCACTTTCCTTTATTTGTCCTGGTTTTCCTTGCACTGCACATTACACCTTTTTAACCCTGTCAGTTACTTCACCAACACTTATGGTTTCAACCATAACACCAACACCTACTGACTAACAGGAAGGCCAACCCCTTTCTGCCAGAACACCAAGATCCGGTATAGTGTTGGTCCTCGGAGCCCCAAATGATGAAGGGCGGTTCCGAGTGGTGACTGATGGGAGCCAGAGACCAGACACTGATCTTGATCTGGCCTGTTTTATAGCACTCGCCCCTTAGTCATATGGCCAGTGGGAGCGCTACACCCTCTCTGTCTTTGATATTTAGTCTGTCTCACTCTTGACCCTCTGATACTCTCTTGTGATTAATGGCCAACCCCATACCCATCGCCGGCGCGATTTACACTGATGGACAGCCACGCGAAAAAGAACCCACTACACTTTCGTGCTCGATCATGGCATGGAAGCGTATACAATGCATTATGCGGACTCCCACACTACACTCACCAGCGCTGCCGCTGGTATATCATCCCAAATTGACGCTACTACAGGAAACATGCATTTCGCCAACTCCTAGGCCGGGTCCACATCAGCACATGGGGGGGGACCTGTATCTCAAGGGGGCACATTTCGCACCATATACACATTTTTCTAAACGCACCAGCCGACCCCAATGGACACTTTTCTATACATACACCTTCGACAGGGTTTGCGTTCCATTACCCCGGATTTCCCGCATGAACCACCAGTCTCCTCCAGCTCCACGTGATGCTTAGGGCTACATCGCCGAAACGCTTTGTCTCAATAATATATCACACCACATTTTCGCAATGCCTCAAGCCTCCCTGCCCTGCACGAGCACACTGGGATGCAGAACTAGTCTTTAAACTATCCAACGAGCAGTGGGGGTACTGTTGCACACAGACAGAGCAAATCTCAGCTAGCAGCAGACTGCGGATCACGCATTACAAATTCATACAACACACCTATTACACTCATGCTAGGATGAACAGATACAAACTCGGGGAATCAGATTGAAGCGATAGGTGTAGCTGTCAAAATGCGGATTTTCTGCATTTGGCCTGGAGTTGTCATGGGGTACATGATTACTGGGGTCAAGTCCTGGACGCTCTGGAGCAGATGACCATGATCTCTATACCGAAAACTCCTCATGGCATTGTTGGGCTACACGGAACACATCCGTAAGCCACACAGAAAGTATGTCTCCATAGGTCTCTTGCTGGCCAAAAGAGTGGCCTGGCCTGTAGGTGGGGTACGGGCACCTAAGTTTAAAGATTGGATAAAAGACTTGGTGTACTGCCAGGAACAGCTATCCCATTATGCGGAGCTACTTCCCACTGCCTCTCACCCTACAGACATCTGGGGTACCCATACATGTTATTTACTCGCACACCCAAATGCACACCCAGTTGCTGACGCGACAACATCCTCGACCATACACTCGCCTCATGGACAGACGAGAGCTCCCTTTTCACCTCTGCAGCACTAGTGTCATTCCCACCTCATGCCTTATTGCTGAACTCCTCCTTCCTTAACCTATTTCTACATGGACACGTTATGCAGTTCAGCATAACCATTCAGGATAAGTGCATGCCCTGTGCTTTTCATTGTTTGACAGCTATTCTCCAAGAAGGAAACTAAATGCATGGCTCCTTAAGATATGAGACTTACCTACAAGCTGCTCCTAATCCTTAACCTCTCCAAAACGAATTACTTGGTGGGCTGGAGGAAGGAGTCAATAGTACTTCCATAGCAAACACAGGTTTCCATTTGCACAAAAATTTCCTCTACAACCCCCATGCAACTATAGCATTACAGCCAAAGTTCTTTGTCTGTGCTAGTCTGACTCTGATACACATCCTATCATTTACCAGTTTTGATATGTCAGATTTGTAACTCTTGCTACGGAAAACCTGCCAAGACAAAGGCCAAGATTAACAGCCTGGTTGTTTGAGGGATAGCTTGAAATGTGAATAAAGCTGCCCTTCAATTGGTCATGGGTTCATACCGGTGCCTCCAAAGCAGGAAAAATATTGGCTCCCTTAAGCAAGTAACACTTACTTTCCCCGGATTTCAGGGAGAGCCTTTACAATGTGTTTGCCATGGGGAGTAGTTCTTAAGGCTGTGGTGAAGACTTAGAAAACTCTTGGTGCTCTATCTAATCAAGAGAAGGGGAGGGTATTACCCACCCAAAAAATGCAACTCTTGGTGCTGTATCTAATCAAGAGAAGGGGGGGGGGGTATTACCCACCCAAAAAATGCAAAGTTCTAGAGAGACAATGTAGGAATGGTTACAATCTGAAAGATAACAAAAGCTATAAACTGGCACTTAAAGAGTTTGATGCCAAAATTGTTAGACCAGGTAACAAAACCAGGCACATTTTCTTGATAGGTATAAAGTTTCTAGCCAGCCACAGCAGGTTCTACCAGTCCCTACCAACCCTCGACTGTGAGCAGTTAACATCCCATTTTCAGTCCAAAATCTTGATAATTCAGGCCAGCTTGTCCTCCAGCTTACAATCACACGTTGAGGTACTGGATATAATACAGAGAAACAGAGACCTGCTAATCAATGTGTTGTTATCCAATTTTAAGCCTATTTTGCTGGAAGGTTCATGGACAGCTCTAAGGAGTTTACAATCTGGTTCTCCATATGACCCTTGCCAGCCTGGCCTGTATGAATCAGGGGTAATTAACGCTTTGGTAAATAGGGCGCTTAACTGATCACTAGAATTAGCTAGAGTATCTAGCTCCTGGAAGTAAGCCAAAATTCTGCCCTTATTAAAGAAACCTTCAGCGGATCCTGGAGTACAGTCTAACTATAGACCAATAACCCTGGGAGTACAGTCTAACTATAGACCAATACCCCTGCTCCCAGCATTCTCTAAGATATTGGAGAATCGTGTGAATCATCAGTTTTCCACATATCTGGAATTCAATAACCTGCTCCACTCTAGCCACTTTAGAATACATCAAAGAAATTCTAGATATAGAGGGACAGGGAAATGCAGTGCTTATTATGCTAGCAGCCTTTGATATGGTCCCCCAAGATACAGCGTCCTGAGGCGTCTGCAATCAACTGGAATAGTGGGTCAGGCCCTGAATTGGCTCTCCTCATTTCTAGAAGGAAGAAGTCAACAGGTACGGATTCCTTCTTTGTCCTCGGAGCCCTGTGAGTTGCCAGTGAAAATGCCCCAGGGCTCTGCTTTGAGCCCTATATTTTTTAATGTATACCTCACTCCTCTTGCTCAGTTAGCGGCAGTAAATGAAAAAGGGCACTCGGGGTACTGCCCAGTAACCACTGACTGCACAGGACCACAGGGAAAGACTTCAAAGTAAACCCTGGTCTCTGTCCTGGTATAGTAGTCGATGTAGAAATGTGTTGTGCCTGTGTGGGAGGAAACAAAGAATGGACTGCTAGTCATTTTGTACTCGCAAATATGAAGTAATTGCTATTCAGTTCAACATGCATGAATGTCAGATCTAATACTAGTAATTGTAGGTCTCCAGTGTGGAATATTCACTACTTTCATAATCAACCCACCCACTTCCCAAAAAGAGAAAAGTAAAAAAAAGACAAGAAAATGTAAGATACTTGTTCCTTGCTCAAGCATCAAGATGTACTGGAAACTAACTTTTAAATATGTGCCCTCGTGGATAGCAACATCAGCCATCAGCCAGTATGGCATAGTGTAGACGTTAGGTTTCGCCTGTACATCACTTGCTCTGAGCTTATGAAATCTCTTGTATTTAATACATCTTAAAAGGGGGATCTTATCAGTTCCCACGCCGAATTACTTTGTCCATTCGCTTTTGTTTGAAACTTTTTTTTAACTTCCCCCTGGCTGCACGCATTTATGATACTTCTACTAAAGCTGTTTACATTGTTTAAGCCCCATTCACTGTTAAGATAAGATCTCTTCCCACAGAAAAGGCATACAGCTTCTAACTATGCTGGAATACTTACTTTTTATTACTTAGTTGTGTAAAGCAGTTGCTTTAGTCTTCGAACGTTTGTGGCATTTCCTATTTATGCCTCAGTACCTTTCTTTGCACTTCGTAGGCATTTTCAAATTGATATTTCCAACGTAAATTTATTTGGTCATTATGATCAATTTCTAAATGTTGCACTAAACATTGCGTGTTAAAAATAATGAGAATATACAATAGCTATGCTATATTTTACTACTAAACAGGCAGCCACAAGTGCAGTTACCTTACAGACTACAGGGCTACGATTGTAATGGTAACGCAGGAGCAATGACACCAGGACCAAAAGCTCTAGCTACCCCAATAAACACCAACATTTGCTATGTTTTACTACTAAACAGGCAGTCACAAGTGCAAGCACCTTGCAGAAAACAGGGTCATGATTTGAATGAGGCAGCAGGTGCAGTAGCACCAGGCCCAAAGTTTGTCAGAACTCCTCAAAAACATAATATTGGTATATTTGACTACTGAACAGGCAGTCGCAATTGCAGTTAGCTTGCAGTTAAAAGGGACTTGATTTGAATGGTACAGCTTGTGCAGTGGCTCTGGGACCAAAAGCTCTAGGGACCTCAAAGAAACCCAGAGTATTGCTAAATCTAAATTTGACTACTGAACAAGACAGTCACAAGTGAAGTTCTCTGGCAGGCATTAGGGCTATGATTTCAATAGTGCTGCATGTGCAGTGGCACTGGGGCCAACATTTGTAAAAACTCCTCTAAAGACATGATATTGCTATTACATCAATCAATTCTATTATTTCCCTTTTTCATTTTTCAAAATGTTGTTACTTACCTGACTTATAACACTAGTAACAGCACAATATATTGCCTCTTTGTACATAAACAAGTCATTACACTTTAACAGAATTTTTGTAATTTATATTGTACAACTACAGAGCAAGCTACAACTTACAACAAAAAATTGCTTATTAATCACATAGGTGAAACCTAATGCATAAACAAATGCTTGTTCTGTGTGAAGCTATGCTGCCTCAGCAACTTGACATTTTACTTATTTCGTTGAGACATGCCCTCCTCACACACATTACAGGTGACACTAGGCTCCCTGAATACAGCCCCTCTGAGGATCAGATGCAGATGGGTGACTTGGGGGGGGGGGGGGGGGGGGGGCGGCTATCACAAATTTACCGTACTCTATTCAATAACACCCCCACATCGCTGGGCAAGTTAGGGATCAATGGGTGGAATGGGTGGGTCCTCTTGACAATGTGGATTGGCGAGATGCCCTTATGGCCCCCAGAATAGGCACAGTCTCTGCCAAACTCAAGCTGGTTCAGTTATACTACCTACAAGCAGCGTAACTCACCCGCTTGCGCCTGCACAGAGCAGGGTTGCGCCCAGATGCGGCCTGCACGCAATGCCAACATGCCCCAGCCGGCTTCCTCCACATGGTTTGGTCATGCCCCCGCTTGGGGCAGTACTGGGGGTCCATTGAGGGAGTATTACCGGAGGTGTTAGGCTAGGTTCTTCATGACCCGCGACACTCCTTGTTGGGAATCACCGATGGGTTAGACGGGTCCAGGTCTGACAAGTTGTTTTACAACACAGCTATGATGGTGGCCAAGCGGGACAGTGCGGTGGTCTGGATAAGCCCTCATCCTCCTGCCCTGGAGAATTGGTGAAGAGGAGTGGACTGGTGTGCGACCCACGAGAAAGCCATGTGCACAGCGAAGGGGTGTGCACAGAAATTCCGTAGAGTGTGGGGGAAGTTGTAGGGGGCGGTCGAGGGACCCGATTGACTGGATTCCAATTTTTACTAGGGTTTTTAAAAAGATCTTGATTGGGGGGGGGGTATAATGATGCAATGAATGTATTTCTATCTGTGATTTCCATGACCTGGCTGGTTTGTTGTTCTTCCTTTACTTTTCAAATCAATAAAAATTTGCTTATAAAAAAAACACATTTGACTTATTTGAAGAAAAAGGCACAGCTAAATTTAAAATACTGCTTTAGCTAATTTGTCAATTGTTGTTTTCAACTGAATAAACTATGGTGGAGACCAAGAATTAAAAGTAAACAAGATTTACTACACTCATCATACAAAAGAGTATTGAGAGCCAAATTACTACCGTCCCTTAACTACGAACAACAGGCATTTCCAGGTAAGTTTGCGCAGGACTTGGAAAAATACACTGCACAGCATATTAAAAGATATTTTGTCTACCAGCCTGCACTAGAAACATCCTGATACGTTTAGAATTCCATCTCAACCAACACAAATTAGAGGAGATGGCTGCTCTGACGAAATACTTCTATTTAACAATGGCGGCTTCAGAGAAAACCTTGAAGGCCGTCATAAAATCTATTTTCCTGCTACTGAGTAACCCTTGGTCTGCCTCTCTTGGCACAGCCAAAGACCTTTTGCAACTTACCACATAGAACTGGGATCCTAGCACAATTAACTACGCTACCATCAAAACAACAATGAAAAAACAATTACAACTACGCTCTCGCACCCTGGACATGGAACTCTTGGTAGCCAGGGACATCCATATAACCCAAAGTCTCCCTCATGTACTGCCTAGCCACAAGCTCCACCTCACGCAGCCAGTGAGGAGACCAGCATTACATCAGATTCTTGCAGCCAGATTACATCCGCTACCTCTAAAAGAACTAAATCCATCTGGGAAAGCACGCCTGGGAATCACAGTGTCGTCCCTGTAATTATAAAAAAAATTCCCGAGCGCATCTCTTACTTTGCTGCCCTGCCCTGGGGCCAGTTCGCAGACTCCATCTCAGACTCATTCTTCTCCAACTTGGCACCCGCACAGCAAAGGAGGCCGTCCAACAGCTTTATACTCTGGACAATGTGAAGGATATGGCCAACTTTGGGAAATTAGTTTACCATACTTGTATAATATTGAAGGATAAGTCCCCACAGGCTAAGCATGGTGAACAGTCCGGTGGCCCCCAAACGCCAGGGCCATTGTCTTGGAGGTCTGGCCTTCATTAAACTTCTGATTCACCTTGGGATTCTTTTAGTCTTAAAGCTTTGCTGCTATGTTGTATGTTTTAACAAAAAAAGGACAATTTTTTTTATAAATATATATATATATATATATATATATATATATACACACACATATATATATATATATATATATATATATATATATATTTTTTTTTTTATTCAATGGCCTCGAAACGCGTAGGGCGAAGAATAATTCGAGCATCACAGAGGAATGAGGAAGCTGTTTTGTGCCTTCTGAAAGCTTGGGCCATTGAATAAAACAAATTAACACGGCTGTCCAGCCGTGCAGAGGAGCACCATCTTGTTAAGCAAAGGGGCCGAAGCTGGGAATTGAGCCCGACTGTATGGCAGCAGCAACCTTAACTACTAAAGGAAAGTGTCCCTGTGAATGAACAAAGCACTGAAATAGCTTTTAATTATGTTCGGCACAAGGAGCCCACTACGGGTAATTTGACAAATCTCCAAGGGACTACAATACCCAGCATGCAAATGCAAATCATGACGTACCAGAAGCTGTCAATTAAAATGCGTGCATCATGGAGACATCGTGAAACGCCGAAACAAAGAAGCAAGCCCCTGATGAGAGGCGGACGGCCTCGAAACGCGTAGGGCGAAGAATAATTCGAGCATCACAGAGGAATGAGGAAGCTGTTGTGTGCCTTCTGAAAGCTTGGGCCATTGAATAAAACAAATTAACACGGCTGTCCAGCCGTGCAGAGGAGCACCATCTTGTTAAGCAAAGGGGCCGAAGCTGAGAATTGAGCCCGACTGTATGGCAGCAGCAACCTTAACTACTAAAGGAAAGTGTCCCTGTGAATGAACAAAGCACTGAAATAGCTTTTAATTATGTTCGGCACAAGGAGCCCACTACGGGTAATTTGACAAATCTCCAAGGGACTACAATACCCAGCATGCAAATGCAAATCATGACATACCAGAAGCTGTCAATTAAAATGCGTGCATCATGGATGCATTCAAGGAATGTCCTTGAAACCTCCTCGCAAACGACTACTGGAAAAACTCTCCTGGATATTCCAGAAATAACCACTAAGGAGCTGACCACACTCATTAACCAAACTAAGTCCGGCTCTCCCGCCGATCTAATACCAGCCAAATTCATCTCCCCGCTAATCGAGATATTAGGTCCTCATATTCAGCAACTTCTCAACCTATCCTTTACCAAAGGTCAGCTCCCACTCGCTTGGAAGGAAGCGGTAGTGAACCCCATTCGGAAAAATTCCACCTTGCCCTGGTCTGCACTCTCCAACCTTCGCCCGATTTCTCTCCTTCCTTTCATCAGCAAACTAGCAGAAAAGCACGTTAACACCACTCTTTCCAACTTTATCGAAGCGACAGGGGGCCTGGACCAATCCCAATCTGGATTCAGGCCCAACCACAGCACTGAATCGGCCCTCCTTTCTGTGACAGATCAGATCAAAATGTCACAAGACAAAGGGGGCTCTATGATTGTGCTGTTGGACCTGTCCGCAGCCTTCGATACCGTGTCTCATAACACCCTGCTGAGCCGGTTGAAAGGAGTAGGAATCGGAGGCGTAGCACTATCTTGGTTGGAGAGTTTCCTTTCCGGGAGGTCGCAATCTATCAGCCTGGGCCCCTTCAGTTCCATCTCAAGGGGGCTCACAAAGGGGGTGCCACAGGGCTCATGCCTCAGCCCTACATTGTTTAATGTCTATGTGGCCCCCCTTGCTGAGATTGTGCGGAAATATGGGTTCATACCGGTTTCCTACGCCGACGACACCCAGCTCCTCTACCCTTTCTGCTCCCTTGGCCTCAAAACCAAGGAGAACTTTGCTGAGGGTATGAGAGCGGTGTCACACTGGATGGCAAGGAATTGCCTCCAGTGTAATGTAACAAAAACAGAGGTCTTGCTCTTTGGTAAAGCAAGTATCCTTTGGTCCCCCGACTGGTGGCCACTTGATCTTGGCCCAGTACCTGCACCCAAACCCCACGTTAAAAATCTCGGAGTGAAGCTGGATCAAAAACTGACCCTAAAAGATCACAAACTATATTGCGGGTCTGTGTTTTCACACCATTGGTCTGCTTAGGCCTGTCTTTCCTTTTCTCCCGGCCACATGTAGAAAGACACTTGTACAGGCCTTGGTAACTAGTCGTCTGGACTACTGTAACGGCCTGCTAACGTTAGCTAATGCAGACGCTGTAGGCCGCTTGCAGGTAGTCCAGAACACGGCTGCAAGACTGGTCATGGGTGTACCCGCTAGAACTCCTTCTAAGCCCCTGCTGAAAGAACTGCACTGGCTCCCCATACGGCAGCGCATCAATTTTAAGATCTGTTGCACGGTGCATAAATGCCTGTATGGAGCAAGTCCTAAATACCTATCCCAGTCCCTGGAACTGTACCAGCCCAGCAGGTCCCTCCGCTCATGCAATCAAGCCCTTTTAAAACCTCCCATCACAAAGAAAATTAGACAAGGAGACCGTGCTTTCTCCTCTGTTGGTCCCGCCCTCTGGAACAGTCTTCCCACTGACCTAAGAACTACCACAAATCACCTGTCTTTCAGAAAGGCATTGAAAACCCTTCTCTACCAAGAGGCATTTCTATCCACATAACTTTCCAGGTTGCTCTATCTGAATATTCCTCAGCTAGCAAAGCGCGGAGATACCCTCACGGGATTGATTCCTGCGCTATAGAAGAAATTAAAATAAAAAATAAATAAAACGCCGAAACAAAGAAGCAAGCCCCTGATGAGAGGCGGACGGCCTCGAAACGCGTAGGGCGAAGAATAATTCGAGCATCACAGAGGAATGAGGAAGCTGTTGTGTGCCTTCTGAAAGCTTGGGCCATTGAATAAAATATATATATATATATATATTTAGCGATTTTAATAACGTCCTGCAAACATATTTATTCTTCGACCACAAATTCCTTTTTTTTAACGTTGTATTTTGTGATAGTTTTTAGTGACCACACAAATAAAGAATTCATTCATAACACACATCATACGGCAGTTTAGTACAAAAAAACTGCATATATAGAATAACATTCTACCCATTCTGTAAATTAAAAATGTACCTTCGATCGAGCTTTTCTCTTTGTCGGGTACTGCAATGTCACTTTCGTGTGATTCATCCATAGCACTGCAGTTGAACATTTCTTCTGGACACAGTTTAAATTCTAGAACCTTTGATTTTTGCACATCATTTTGTGAAGCAGAGGAGTCAAATGTTTTTTGTGATTTTTGGGTCCCAACTAATTTGCCAGATGACCATTCAAAGTCTAATCTTCTGAGATGTATTTTTTCTGTTGAAGCGTTTTTAAATGCAACTCTATTAAGATAATTTTTGCTAGATTCCTTAGCCGCTTGTCCTGGAATTATAGTCCTTTTTTGAATATCAGCTTCCTTGTTTAAAATCAACACATTGCTATCAAGTTTCTTTATATCTTTGTCACTCAGACGGTTATCCTTGGGTTCAGCACTGTATGAGGCGTTTACGTTTGTAGAGGAACAGGACTTCAATATGAAAGATTTTTGTGGTATGCCTTGGTGATTAGGCTCAACATCTTCCAAGGATTCAGGTGACCTGTAAAACTCCAATGTATTTTCTAGAGCGAAGTCTCGTTTTTTCCATTTAAAATTCGGAGATTTTCTTTTTTTGTTAGGGTTATTCATTTTATTTTTGTTTGCACCTTGACATCTCGTAGACGTTTTCTTAGCAGCTTTTTTGTGCTCAGGTTTTCTACGCTGAAAATATTCCTGTACCTTTAGGGTATGCCTATTAACGACAGTTTCAGCATGGTTTGATTGATATAGCACCTTAACATTTGATTCAGTCGTTGCCCACTGAAACGGACTAGGCTCCGCTGATAGTAGCTTTTCCTTTGACATTTCTCTGTTTGCACTTCTTTTTCCAGCAAACAGACATGTTTCAGCATCACTGTTAAGCTGCTTTCTATTCTGGATATTTGAATGATCTTCAATGTCCTTCATTTTCTTATTGAGCGTGTTTATTTCCTCAGGCTTATCATTCATGTTCAACGTAACATGTGCAGGCCTACCAGATGTGGAGTTACTAAACTTCAGACAGTCTGTATCAAGAACTAATTTTCCACTTTTCATTTTACCTTTAAGAGCTAGATAATTGTGTTTCTTTTCAGTTACAAAATCCTTCTTGCAAGGTTTGTGATCCCTTACAGGAAGAGAGTTGTTAACACACAAATCTGCATTAGGTACAGATTCATCAAAAGGCTGTACTTCACATTTTAATCCAATAAAAGCCTCATCTGAATCAGGGTTAGGTGTAGAATACTTAAGGCTTCTATTTTCTCCTTGATTTTTAGGTTGTATCCGATGTTTTGTTTTATTTAATGGTTGGCTGAGATTATTATTCGATGATTTGCATTTTACTCCTACTGGGCTAGTATGACAATCAGCCTTTGATCTAGTAACATTGTCTTTTGTTGCAGAGTTATTTTGTTGCTTTTTGCCTTTTTGCTCCAGTGACGTTTGTACACCACTGGCCTCTATGTGGTCTCCTGGTAACTCATCTTGTAAATATTTTACAGTGGTGGAGTTATCCAGTTGTTCCTTGAAATGTGTCTGGTTAGAGCCTAAAGAGCTCTCAATACCATCTCTTTCATGGATAGGCACACATGAACATTTTGGCACATCATTATAATCAGATGACAACCAACGAAACAAACAACAAAATAATTTTGTATTTGTAGATGAGCAGTTTTCATCAGTACCTTTCGGCGAGGCTATGTCTTGTTTGTTTGAGTCGAGTTGAGTCTCACAATTTTTCACCTTTATAATATTGTCACATTGACTCTGCTGTTGACTGCACTGCCTGTTGGTGTTAGTGACAGAATGGGAGGATATCTCCGGAAAAAACTTAATCATTTGTTCTGAATCAAGAACTGTAATTTGTATGTTACTAATACAGTCATCCTTTTCAGAGTCACTAATGTCTTCCGGAAAAATATTGGATTTCTCATCGAACTGCACCACATGACCTTGAGGAGTCTCACAGTTTGGTATACCTTGAATTAAAGAGCTCTGTTGAGGATCACACGTGTCTAAAGAAGAAGCACTGCCATTATTACTAAACTTGGTAGCCACTGATTCATTTCCAGAAACGTTTTGCTCAGTTACACAACTTATAGAACAATCTTTATTAGGACCATAATCAACCAGCGGGAAAACGTTAGTATTAAGTGGCGATTCCTCAGCAACAGTGCAATCTTTCATATCAAAATCATTTTTTTCTGGCAACAAGTGTTTTTCCGTATAATCTGTACTTTCAGGTGGTTCAAAGCCATAAGGAAACTCTCTTTGAAGAGCAGACAGCTGGTCATTCAGAAATTGAGGCGATTCTTTCTGCGAGGTGCCATCATAGTGTTCTTCAATAGCAAAATAGTTGTCGGTATCACTTACATCAGAAAAATGCTCATCTTGATTTAGCTCGTCATTTGAAGGTAGTGTCTCTAAATCCAAGGTTTCGCTTTCCATATGCATTAAAGCATAATGCTCTGTGGATTGTTCTTCTTTACTGCAAATACTTTCCGTTGTTGCACTCACATCTACATTGGAAGGATTCTGGCTTTCATTCAGTGTATCATTTTTATCAATAGGTTCCTTTTCTACAATGCCGGAGTCCAAACAATTCTGCATTTGTTCAGTCTTGTCTTCCAAAAGACATTCTACTACTACTTCATTAGACTTAACTAGACTGTATTCATTAGTTACTTCGCAATTTTCAGTAGGGTGAGATTGTCCATTTGAGGAGTGATGTTTAGATTTATCTACATCAACCAACGGTTGCTCCACCAGGTCTGATGCAACTGAGTGTTTAAGAGGATTACATTCCAGTTCTTTTGTTTTTTCTGAAACCATGTTCAGGCAACTTTCTGATTGCTTAAAAGAAATATTATCAAACATTTCTGCAATTTGTGAATCATAACAGCTATTACCCTCCACCAGCGTGCAAAAACTAGAAATCTTTAACTGTTCATCAGATTCATCTATAATGCAAATGGCAGAATCCTCCACACTGAAGTCTTGCCTTGAAAATGAACTCTCTATAGACAGCAGGCTCGTTTGAGGTTTTAAAGAGTTACCCTTCTCATGCTCGTGTAATAGGACACCTACAGGTTCAGGGGTTTGACAGCTTTCTAGGTGGCTTGTCAATTTCTCTGTTTGAAGACACTGATTAACACAATTTTCATTTACACTTTGACTGTCAGAATAGTCACTAGGTGTAACTATTTCACATTTATCTGTAGCGGCTGTCAAAGTTGTGTCAGATTCTGATTTACAAGAACCAGTATTCATATTGGGAAGATGTGAAGGTTTTGCTTCTGAAAAAATATCTGGGGTTGCTGGTTGTAGAGCACCTCCAATCACACACTGCGTTTCATCATCTAGAAAATTACATACGCTATCTTCTTGAATAACTGGACAGCTTTCAAGTTCTTCCGATTTGTTTTGTTGATCAGCAACTGGACGTTTTGACTTTGACAGGAATAAAGGATTCACAATTGCAACCTGAGGTTCAGCAGCCTTTACCACGTTCAAACTCAAAGAATCCTGTTTAGGCCCAGGAACAGTACTTGGATGGGCTCCATTAGGATTATTTAGAGGGAAGTTTTTTTTATACATAGTTCTGGTTTGTTGCTCATTTTTCTGAACTTTTTTGTTTTCAGCACAAGTAGCTGTACAGGGTAAGGGTATATCCATATTTGTATTTGGTATTGGTTTACCTTGAACAAGTCTATTTGAGGTTGGGATTTCCAACATGTCAATACAGGATTTGAATAGGTCCTCGCTCGCATTTGATAAACCAGCTTTAGTCAGTAGAGGTTTGGGCATTATTTTGACAGGTTCATGTTGGTAAGTAGATACCATTTCTGAAGTTAAATCAATTGAATTGGAACAGGACTGACTAATTGTATTAGTCAAAACGTTGTCGTTATTAGTAAGGGGCACACCAAATTGCTGCTGGGAAGAGTTAGGAAAATCTGGATCTGTCTCTGCTAGTTTTGAATAATTATGACTCACATCTGTTATTAAATCAGTCAATATTGGACTTCTTTCAGATTTGTTTGAATATGAACTTCTGCTCTGTTCCCAGGGATCTGTTTCAACAGTGTTATATGTCCCTGGAAAGTTTAACGATTTTCCATTTCTCTCTGATAACTGAGCCAGCGATGGGTTTAGATTGCTACTCTGGCTATTATAAATAATATTGTGTTTCTCTCCATGTACCTTAGCCATCTTTTTCACCCTTTGAGCTACCAGTTTTAACTGATCATTGTTTTGACAAAAGTCAATTGGCTCAATATTAACATTTGTTTTTTTTTGAAGGTCTACTGTATTAGCTGCACTATTCTCAATCATCCAATCATGACTAGCAGTAAGAGTTTTATCAGGTTGTACATATTTTCCTTCTGAAAACTTGCTAATATGAGTCTCCCTATCCCCAGCGGTAGGACTGATAGACGCAAGGGCAGCAGAGTCTGGATAGCAATAGTTGCCTAATAACTGACCACAGAAATTTGATGACCGATCCTTGACGTTCCATTGCTGCTCAACTATTGTGTGCTGGGCCTGGTTCTTTTGGGTCACTTGCTGCTCTGAGGTAATTGGTAGAAGACTTGTATGAGTCTGTGCAGTACAAGGTGGAGGAGATGGATGTTCTGTAGTAATACAAGAAACCTTTGGGCTCACATTCGAAACATAACTAGAGTTCAAATTATTAGAAAGCTTGGGACTGGGTTTATTAATAGGCTTAATTGTGTTAATTGTTGAAGATTCATATAATTTACGTTTTTCTTTAAACAAGTTATAACTATTTAAAAAGTACTCTTTAGCGTGCATTAAGATTTTGGCCTCTTTCTTCATATCTTCTTCTGTTATTACTGCATCTTCTGCACCCAGGTTGTTGGCTGTAGCATTCACATACTGACCCACTTGCTCTCTGCCACAGTGGTTTATTTCTGTGTTACAAGCAGGACGACTTTCTCCTGTTGTTGGTGTATGTGGGCTTTGTTCACCAGAAACAACTCTAGTAGTTTGAATTGCATTTCCATTCCTGTATGTGCTTTTTGGAATGGCAACTTCAGCCATGTTGAAGTTATTTAAACCAGTTTCGTTGCGACTAAAAGATGTAACAGTGTTTTCAGGCTGTAAGGATGTGGAATAGTTCCGCTGCGATATGTATGAACTGGTCTTCATTTGACAGACATTCGCATTGGGCGAATGATTTCCAGAGGTGATATCATTCCTTAGCAAGTGCTGATTTTGTAAAATGTCATTCCTCGGTCTAGCTACCTGGCATTGCATTGGTGGAGTTGCTGAGCTAGCAGTAAAGCTAGGAGTCAAATTATTGTGGTGGTTAAGATTTTGATTGCTTACAAAATGTGGATGCTGTATCGCCTGACTGTATGAGTTTTGGCTAGGCACACTGGTATCTGACACAGATGCATTTGCAAAATTGCCTCGGCTCTGCACATTTTGAAAGGCAACCATTTGCTGCTGAGAACTTACATGCATGTTTGCTTCCTTAGGAAGAATATATATAGCTTTAACCTGGTTTGAAATCGGTGTATTTTGAAGTGTAAAGTTTGTTGGAGGATGTAGATACTGTGGATTTGTCAGAAAACTGTTATGCGTAGTTTGATGTGGTATGTCTGTATGCATCACCGCAGCATGGGCAGAACTTGCTTTGGGCTGTTCATTCGGAACACATATATTCTGCGGATATTTAAGGTTTAGATTGATTGGTCGAAGAGAGGCCGTTTTGTTTGAGCTCTGTTGAAAACCTGGTTGATTGAAATTTTGAGGTTGCACCCATACTATCTGCATCCCATTTGGGAAAGTGTTGCTTTTTTGTTTAGCAATATAATTTCCCTGATCTTTTACAGAGTGCTGTTGTTGCTGCAAGGTGTGTTGCCCAGCACTGCCAGTGCCACTTGTGAACATATAAGGACGTGATTGTAGAAGCTGCACCTTGAAATTGCCATTGCTGGCTTGACTTTGTGAGGAAGACTCGTTCGTATGAGTAGCAGAAGCACTGGATACACAAGAAGGCATATAGTTTGGCTTAGAAGTTGGAGGGTTTTCCAGAGATCCATTTATCAGTGAATGTGCATTACTTTCAGCACGGACTGTACTGCCTGTCCTGTGTGCAAGTATCTCTGAGGAGACAGTTAATGTCGGTAGCAGCTCTGCTGTAGAAGTCCCTGAGTAGTTATTCGGAATCCGTGACTTTGCAGTGGAAACTATACTAGGATATAGACTTTGAGTTCCTGGACGGTAGGAGAGTGGAGTTTGCTGGTTTTGTGAATACATGCGTAATGGAGAGATATCTGGAAAATATTGCTGGTGTTCTGGAAAATTCCTGCTGCCAAAAAGCTCTTCTGTTCTGGCATTTTTGTCCATCTTTCGTTGTTTTTTTTAAATCGGGAAAGTCTGCAATCAAAAATAAGAACAAGCTATTGAGTACCATTCTAACATTTTTATTGCCCCTAAACGTTTTTTCCTAAAACTCTGAATACTCTTCACAAAATTATGCAAGTAACTGTTTTAGTCTCTACTAAACATCACCTGAAAATCCTGACAAAAGCTTAGCAAAGATCACACTGTGCATGCAACATCTACACATTAAGCGGGCTTTACGGCTCAACATAACCTGGCGGAGTAACTGGAGGCAAAAGAACCTACTAAACACAGCAACAATGGGACAATGTGTCCTAGCCAATTAATGTTGCAGATACATTTGTTAAGTGGGTTGGATAATGCATTTAGCTGCATGGATAGCTTTCAAATGCTTACACGATGATGACCTACACACAAAGTGCACAGTACTACAATTTCAGTGCACCCTTATACTATCTATCATTGAGAACAGATCCCTCACTTAACGGGCATCTACTGATATGAGTATGCTGCAGAAAAGACCCCAAACTATGTAGAAAAATAACAGCTGTACGTACTCTTGGAAAGAATGACGGTACATCAGCTTATCTTTAGGGCACCATTCATTAGTTGAGTGAAGAGAATACAGTCTAACCCCATCGCCATATGTGTATTTGATTTCTATTTGAAAACAGGTGATCCAACCAAATACACTCACTAAGAGACAACACGTCAAAAACAGTCAAAGCAAGTAAAATACAGTTTGCAGACGAAGAGCTCCAAGATAAACCATTCTGGTGGCACCAGCATGAAATCAAAGCATATGAGCAGCCGTCGTTAAACTTGACATGGTCTCAAGCAGAGCAAGCTCTACATGGCCATGGCAAACAATCCTCAACTACAGCAAATGCCCAGTCAAAAGGATGACAAGATATGTAGGTGAGCAACCCAATATACCCTTGCGGGCTGGGCAATACTTATTGTAAGAAGAAAGGCCAGCAAGGGATTTTATTCAAAACCTATTTGTCAGCGTTATTAGGACCTGTTGTAAAAATCAGGGTTCCTAGAATTGTTCTCAATCAATCGCTGTAGTACATCAATAACTTCAGTCAAACAAGTTATATTAGAACAATAAATACAGTGTTACCACACTAACACAGTAAATAAATACAAAAAAACAGGATTTTATATTGTCTGAAGATTATTATTCGTTTTCAAGACAAATGGAATTTATAAAAAAGAAGAAAACATTTTCATAAAATAGGGTACATAAACAGATATCGGTTAGATAATCAAGGTATAGGTTATCTCCTCCTTTGGTATATCTAAACAAAGAGAGTCCAGCCAGTCCAGCCAAAATGCTTTTATCAAATGTACATAACATAATTTGGGATTCTGTAACACGTTAGTGTATCACAATTTGTGTTTGTGCTTCGGTATTTGGCAGGGATGTGTTTAGGGCGTTCCAAACTCATGCCGAATCTGAATGGTATGTACAAATGTTTTAGAATCAAAGCGGTCACAAAACATTCACACTTGGAAGGGGTCCCCAAGAGTCCCTTCCCCTTCGAGAACGGTTTAAAATTTTTTTGTAACCAGGCAGTGGTCCCACAGCAAATAATTCTTCAAAATCAAGGAGTTCACCAAACCCAAACAAGGAGACCATAGAAGTCCCACCGTCCCAAAACCTCTGTAACAAACTCAGCACCTCATCACAAGATAAAGCAGATCTACAGCTTCGACACCCAAGACCCGCCCATCACTCCTGCCACCACCACACGCAACGATGACCCCCAACAGATCCTGCTCAACTGGACCCCGCTCACCATGGACGGCTCTCATGACCATGCAAAGTATTCACTCAGGAGCCCCCACTGACCCCTGCCCACACCACATCTTCCACAAAACCACCACCTCTATCACCCCCTAAATACGCTGCACTACCGAGACTGCCATCTTCCCAGATGACTGGAAACCCACCAAGTTTAAGCCCCTGCTGAAGAAACCGTTGGCTGATCTCACAGATCTCAAGAATTTCAGACCCATATCCCTGCTTCCCTTCTCAGCCAAAGTCATCAAGAAGGCCACCATCACCTAACTCTCCGAGTTCATCGAAACCAACCTCGTCACGGACACCTCAATTCGGCTTCCAAAGCAACCACAGCACGAAGTCCACCCTCCTCGCCGCCACCGATGACATCCACTCTCTCCTCAACCGAGGAGAAACAACAGCCCTCATCCCCGTGGACCTCTCGTCTGCCTTCGACACAGTTTCCCTCAGCACCCTGAGCACAAGACTCCATGATGCCGGCATCCGAAACAAAGTCCTGGACTGGATACGTTCCTTCCTCACCGGTAGAACTCAGCAAGTCGGACACACCTTATTCCTCTCAGAACCCACTGAGATCGGATGCTGAGTCCCCCAGTGCTTTTTTCTAAGCCCCACTCTCTTTGATGTCTACATGGTTCCAGTCATAGTCAGGAACCACTGACTCCACATCCTTTACCAACGAAACCCAGCTGATCCTCTCCCTCACCAATGAGCCCACATTCGCCAGAAACAACTTCCAAAACAGGAGTACGGCTGTCACCACCTGGATGAGAAACAGCTGCCTCAAGCTCATCCCGGACAAGACCAAAGTCCTTATCCGCTTGAGAAGACTCCTGGACGACCTCTGTGCTAGGAACCCCACTCACGCATCATACTGGACTCCTCGCTCACTACCACCAGATCAGCGCGGTCTTCTCTTCATGCTTGCACACTCTTCGTCTGTTTCGAAAAACCTTCAGATGGATCCCCACAGAGGCCAGAAAGAAGGTCGCCCATTTATTTTTATTTATCCATACTAATATAATAAAGAGAGAGCCCAAACCTTTGAGGCGGGTAATCTCAGGAACCACAGCACCAATCACAACACCCAATACAGCGTTGGAAAGGGCAGTTGCAGCAGAAGGACATAGGCTATGCAGACGCCCACCATATACATTTTAAAGGTAAAAGAACCGTGCCAGCAAAGTAGTCCCTTGTGGGCGTGTCTGCCTTGTGCTGTGGGCGTGACAAACACTGGGGGTGTGTGGTACGTTCCACCCTTCATACCATGTCTCATATTGTGTGCTAATCTCACCCTGCTCCCTTTAAATACCCCTGCACCCAATAATCATAACCCACTCTTACTCCTTAAAATACCCCAACACCCTTAAACACTAACCCATCTTAGCCCTATAAATATACCCTGTACCCCAAAACCCAAATCTATCCCTAAACCCTAAAAATACCCCTGTACCCCCAAACCCAAACCTAGCCCTGAACCCTATAAATACCCCTGTACCTCAAAACCCAAATCTACCCCTGAACCCTAAAAATACCCCTGTACCCCAAACCTAGCCCTAAACCCTAAAAATAGCCCTGTACCCCAAACCTAGCCCTAAACCCTAAAAATACCCCTGTACCCCAAACCCAGCCCTAAAAATACCCCTGTACCCCAAACCCAGCCCTAAACCCTAAAAATAACACTGTACCCCAAAACCCAAACCTACCCCTAAAATACCCCTGTACCCCAAAAACCCAAACCTAGCCCTGATCCCTTAAAATACGCCTGTACCCCAAAACCCAAATCTAGCCCTGAACCCTAAAAATACCCCTGTACCTCAAAACCCAAACCTACCCCTGAACCCTAAAAATACCCCTGTACCCCAAACCTAGCCCTGAACCCTAAAAATACCACTGTACCCCAAAACCCAAACATACCCCTGAACCCTAAAAATACCCCTGTACCCCAAAACCCAGCCCTGAAATCTAAAAAAAACATGTAACCCAAACCTACCCCTGAACCCTAAAATACCCCTGTACCCCAAAACCCAAACCTAGCCTTGAACCCTAAAATATACCCCTGTACCCCAAAACTCAAACCTAGCCCTGAACTATAAAAATAACCCTGCACTCCAAAACCCAAACCTACCCCTGAACCCTAAAATACCCCTGTAACCCAAAACCCAATCCTAGCCCTGAACCCTAAAAAATACCCCTGTACCCCAAAACCCAAACCTAGCCCTGAACCCTTAACATACCCCTGTACCCCAAAACCCAAACCTACCCCTGAACCCTAAAAATACCCCTATGCCCCAAAACCCAAACCTATAACTGAACCCTAAAAATACCCCTGTACCCCAAAACCCATGCCCATCCCTAAACCTACCCCTGTACCCCATAACCCAAAACTATATCTGACCCCTTAAAATACCCAAACATACACCCCAGTACCCCAAAACATAAACCCCTATACCCATACTTACCTTATCCAAACATTTAAAAAAAAACATGCTTTTACCATTCCTGCATTTACAACTAATTTTGTTGTAAATGTATGCGTGGTAAAAGCATATAAAATGTAATGCCATGGGTTATAATGGCATTGCGGAGTCATGGTACTTTCCTAATGAAAGTATGCGGAGTGATGGTATGCGGAAAGAAAGTTGCGGAATAATGGGTGTTTACCCTCCCCCGGTAAGTACATTGGTGGCACGGCGGCCCACATCTCCAGCAAAATACTCATATTTTTTCGCCACCCATTTGAAAAATGCACGGGTCTCTCTCATTGATGGCCAACACCGACATACACTTTTAGACACACCTCCCGCCACAAGTTCTAGAATTGCGAACATTAGAGCTGGGGAGCTACGTTCGTATCTCAGCATCAGCTCAATGTCCTGTGACTCCAGGCAAATCGCTTTGTCTCCCCGTGCCTACCACAAATTAATGTGTTCTTCTGTAATGTAAATTGTGCTCATGGAAAAATAAAGTAGGGAAACTCGAGTTCACACACTACTGAACGCACACTCTTAAGTGCATCAGCAGTGCACTGTGAATCGGAACGTTTCACAGGCCTGTCACAGATAAGAAATGCTATCAAAACGAAATCCTATATAACAATATACTACTGGTCGGCAGCAATTCATACCCGGACAAGGTCGGGACGGGCTGCTAGTTTATTTATATAGCTCTAACAAGATCCCAAAGGATATCAGAGTGCTTTACAAAAGAATGAAAGGAAGGGCATAAATGCAATAATCAACACCAAGTTAAAATACAAAACAGGAAGAAATCATTCGAGGACATATGAGTCAGGGAGAGCAATATAATAACAGGTATATCGCGGGTTACAGAGGGGGGCACACTATGCAGTTAAGAAGAGCAGCATCAAAATGATGGTATGATGGTTGTAGGATCAATGTCTTCTAGCAGGAGGGCCTAGCCCAATTAGGGTAAGAATGTAGTCATTAGGAATCTTTTAGTTTCAAGTTTGAATGCAGTCGTTGAGGAGATTCTGCATACTTCCGGTGGAAGAGAGTTCCATATCTTTGGGGCAGCGCCAGAGAAGGCTCAGTGACAAGTTCTCTTTTTGCTAAGGATGAGTGGTTTCAAGAGGAAAGTGTTAGCACTTCTTGAAGCTCTCTGACCACAGGACAGTTCTAGCTTTTGCGCTACGTACCTAGGAGTTTTGAAATGCAGGGCTTTGTGTGTCAGAACGGCAATCTTTAACTGAATTCAAGCTTCGTAGGGCAACCATTTAAGAGATTTTAGGACTGGGGAAATGGGCTCAGTTTGTTTGGTGCCTGTAACTAGTCTAGCTGCAGTGTTCAGTGATGCCCTTAGAGGGTCCAGAGTGTATTTGGGAAGTCCAAGGAGCGTAGTGCTGCCATAGTCTAGTCACGGCAAGACAAGCGTTTGGACCACCTCCTTAAAGTCAGATTATGGAAGGAATGGTTTGATATTTCTAAGTGTCCTCATTAAAAGATTAGCTCCCTTACACACATTACTGATGTGATTTTTCAGATTCAGGTGCTTGTCCAGGGTGATCATAGAGTCTATGATGAGAGGGGTGCAGTTGAAAGCAGTGACATGGTTCAGCACATGTCTGGCTTGGGGATGTGGTTCAGAGGAGAGAGGAGTAGGAATTCAGTTTGAGGTGTTGAGCAGGTTATGGTTCTCAGTTAACCAATTTTGAGTAAACAATATGGTAGTGTTGAGTGAAATTAGGTTTTCCAGGGATGAGATGTTCAAGTAAAGTTGCGTATCGTCCGCATACTTGTGAAAGAGAATGTTCATGGAATTTGGTGAATTTGCTAATGGTTCCAAGAAGAGGTTGATGAGGATCTGAGAAAGGGCTGACCCTTGGAGGACACCCCTGAGTTCTGGAGAGGGAGTGGCTTGCCTTAACTCTTTGTGACCTGCGGTGGAGGAAGGACGAGAACCATTGTAACACCAGACACGAGAAGCCCATCTTGTTCTTCAGAATGGATAGGAGGTTGTCATGATTAACCATGTCTAATGTGGAGGAAAGGTCAAGGAGGATTAAGAAGCAGGAATCCTTTAGGTCAATACATTTTAAAATGTCATCCATAACGTGCGTGAGAGCCCATTCAGTACTGTGCCCCTTCCTAAAACCAGATTGATGCTGGTCTAGGAGTTAAAAGTTCTCTATGTGAGCACAATGTTGGGATTGTGCGCATTTTTCTAGGAGTTTGGCTAGGGTGGGGATATTGGAGATAGGGCAGAAATTATTGAGGTCAGCTTCATCTGCAATGTTTTTTTTTTTTTAGAATAGGTGACACCCGAGCTGCTTTTAGACAGTCAGGGGTCGTGCCTTGTGAGAGAAGCGTTTACAATCCTTGTCCAGGTTGGGATGAGAACATATTTGATTTCTTTGAAGATGTCCTGGGGCAACGGGTCACTAAAGTGGTTAGATGTGATGATATTCTGAAGAATCTTGTTGATGTCTTTTTTACTGAATGGGGTAAAGGTGCCCCATGATGCATTGTTCTTAGTGATCAGGCTGATACATGTTCACTTTTACAAGGGGTCAAAGGGTGGTGCAGACCCAGAGGATAGCAGGAGAGCCTTCTAAGAGGCAAGAGCTCAATGGTGATGAGTCTTGATTTCTCTGTGAAGAAAGCAGCTAGTTTGTCGCATGTCAGTGTTTTGGACCTGAACAAAATAGGGTAGGGGGGGGCCTACAGGGAATTTAAAGACCTAGCAGTGGCATGTTCCCTTAATGACTGAAAAAACAATATATGTCACCGGGTCTAAACAACAAAAATGTGGTACTACTAAAAGTATGTGAGTGAACTTACATCTAAATGATTGTAAGATTAGGTGGGCACCTTGTGAACCCTAACAGGGTACCCATCAGTCACCACTCGGAACCGCCCTTCATCATTTGGGATTCCTGTATTGCCATATGTTAGGAACAGCAAGGGTTACACAGTGGAGGTGATGTTAAACCTCTGATGAACCTAATGCTGTTCTATATGGTAAGAGTCTCACAGGCTATTCATAAGCTGGAAAAAAGAAAGAGGGTGACTGGGTGTGCAGTGCATGTAGTGAGAGTGATAAGTGGGACTAAAATTGGGTGAGGGAGCAAAGAATACCTTTATTCCATGTTTTGCTCGCTCCTCCAATGTTAAAAAGCAGTGGGGTAAATTAAACAAATATTTACCCAGATGTATTGGTCAACATGTTTCTGCAAATATATGGACCACAGAGTCCGTTGCATTCATCAGGACCTTTCTTTAGCAAAAGCTACTGCAATATTGTGAAGTGATAAAAAGTGACTACAAATATTAATCTCCGACCTGAATAGAGATCACCTGGATCCTTTAGGTGTCGTCTGATTTCGCAGTCGTTGTATGTCACTGGTGAAAAAAACAAACATAACAAAGAATAGTAACCACATTGATTTGTAAGCAATTAGAATGTGTTTAGTACATTTATAACCACAAAAGAATTTTTGTCAAAAAAGCCTTTTTTAGCGTATTAGTTTTCTATCACATGAAGACATCTAATGATCTTTCATGGCAGGATACTTTATCTTACCATTGTAAACAAAGTAGGAGGCTGCGCCTCGCCTGGCAACGGCTCAGGATACGAGGGAAGCACCGCTCTGAAAAGGGAAAGGAAGCAAAGAACAAGAAATGTCATCACTCCTTTTGTTTGTCTGAATGTAGGGTATGTATCGACACAGCGGCGAAAGGCAGAACTAAAGCACATCAAGTGTTGTTACAAATGGATAAATGGCACCTAAACGCTGTGTCCGTATGCCTTTCATAGCACAGTGCCGTTTCTTTGAATTGGGTGCAGTGAAGTTTTAAGTGCTGCACACACGGAACGCCATCGCGCACTGCGCCGACAGACTTCTAGCCGGCGAGTGAACACTCGTCATGTGCGTCTGTCTAGAAGGCGTATTAAAAGTACAATAGGCGTGCAAAGCTGTACGAGGTCAGCGGTTAAAAGACATAAGATGCCGTTTGCTTGAAATGCTCACCTGTCCGTCGGTACCTCGCCGCCTTCCTCTGAGCCGATGGGGAGGTAACGAGGTACCGCGGACACTCTGGTTAAAAGCATGCCAGAGATTGGTCCGGGTTTGATCACGTGGTATCAGCGGACCAATCAATGCGCGTCTACTGTCAGTGTCTAAATGAGACAGTTTGCACGCGCCGTGATACGCGGCGAAGAGTCACATGGTCAGACTCTAAATCTGTATCGAGTGGTTTCATTGGTAAAACCCTCGTTACTATGGGAACACTAGCTGTTTATCTTTATCATAAACAGAAGCTGCGGGTCTTTTTTGCACAGGGAAACATAGGGAAAAAACCCTCTGCATTTGTGTCAAATAGTCTCCCAATTATTTTATAAGATGTGTTTGCATCAAAGAGGCTCTTCTGAAATGTTAAGCTGTGTTTGCATCAAAGAGGCTCTTCTGAAATGTTAAGCCCTGAGGTACCCTTGGCTAACATCAATTAATGGATATGTTTTTACAAACATTCTATGGCTGCAGTCACAGAGCCAACAAGGATGTAATTAGTAAACTATTAGGGTACTCAGTGGTTGCACAGTCCATGATGAAACTAACAGGTGTTATGCTGTTCAGATCCCTTGCCCTCAGGAGAGAAGAGATGACTTCTAAGGTCTCATCCTGGGGTATGGATGTATACAGCGACTCCACGTCGAATGAGACTAGATGGTCAGTGTCTACATTGAATTCAATTTCTGGAAGAAGGCGTAACACATCAGTTGTGTCTCTGAGATAGGTGGGCATCTCAATAGGCCACCATCCATGTGGAACATGCCAAGCCTGCCCCCAAACAACTAAATCGATGGAGGTTGATATTGGCACCAACAGACCATGGAGACAAGTAAAATTTACAAACTGCAATAGTGACAACCTAATTTACTTGATCACATGTCCGTGTGGTCTTAAATATGTCGGAATGACTACTCGGAAAGTAAAAATCCGAATTTCCGAACATAAAAGTACGATCCGTCGAAAAAGACAAGCTACCAAGCTGACGAATCATTTTCTAGAGAAACAACATGACCCTACTGCATTTGTGTGGACTGTTCTTGAACAGCCATATATCCCACCACATGTAACAGACCACACCACCTTTCTCATGCGCAAGGAACAAAAGTGGGTATTTAGGCTGGGTACAAATAGAAGTGGACTCAATGATGAGATCCCTTGGTCCACTCTATAATTTGGTGATAACAGTCATACACATTCATATATTGACACTGATCAGAGATGTCTTAAGCCGCATATTCAAGAAGAGCGCTTTAAAAATCACTAATAACACTGTCGCACAGTAAGTCACTCAATATCTTACTGAGTACCCTAATAGTTTACTAATTACATCCTTGTTGGCTCTGTGACTGCAGCCATAGAATGTTTGTAAAAAACATATCCATTAATTGATGTTAGCCAAGGGTACCTCAGGGCTTAACATTTCAGAAGAGCCTCTTTGATGCCAACACATCTTATAAAATAATTGGGAGACTATTTGACACAAATGCCGAGGGTTTTTTCCCTAGGTTTCCCTGTGCAAAAATGACCCGCAGCTTCTGTTTATGATAAAGATAAACAGCTAGTGTTCCCATAGTAACGAGGGCTTTACCCTTGCTGTTCCTAACATATGGCAATACAGGAATCCCAAATGATGAAGGGCGGTTCCGAGTGGTGACTGATGGGTACCCTGTTAGGGTTCACAAGGTGCCCACCTAATCTTACAATCATTTAGATGTAAGTTCACTCACATACTTTTAGTAGTACCACATTTTTGTTGTTTAGACCCGGTGACATATATTGTTTTTTCAGTGCTTTGGACCTACCCGCGAGTCACGTTCAAGCTCCTCACACACGCCTACAAAGCCCTCTACGACACCTGACCAGCATACATCAACCATTGCTCTCATTCAACGCATCCACCAGACAATTCTGCTCAGCTCAACTGTCCCTTGCCACCGTCCCTCCGATCTGCAAGTTGAGAGAGGAAGGTCCTTTTTCTACCTCGTCTTGAAAACCTGGAACACCCTACCTCTCCACCTCAGTCTGTCCTAGTCACTGGCCCAATTCAGGAAGGACCTCAAGACCTTGCTCTTCAACTGAACCTCAACACCCAGTCGGATCTCCAGGCTCCCTCCCCCTATGCCTAGAGACCCTCACAGGTGACTAGTCGCACTTAAATTCTGATTGATTATCGCTGCATGGGAACTTTTAGGGCAACGTCGATATAGCAGCAGCGCACATGGTGGAATGCCTTCAAATTTCTTCAGGAGGCTCCTTTTTCACTATGCAATTGTAAACCTTAAAGTACTTCAAACAGTTTCTAAGGATCAAACCTGTGAATCATTCTACTTCATAAAGAGTGAGGAGTCAGAAAGAAAATTACTATGATTACTTTCTATGATATTTAGAAGGTAAAGACCACTGAATCGGAAGAATGAACTTAAACACAAAAGCTTATTTTGAGTATATCTGTAGGTTATGAGAAGTGTATTGGGATTTGAGTGACGAGGCTTGAAGTTCACAATTTTTCCATCCAGATAAAACAGCAGATATTGTAGCGTAGTTCCTATTTTCCCAATAGGCCCTGCGCATTGGAATAACAAACAGCAGTATCGACGTAGAAGTGCGGCTCTTCCAGGCCTCTACTGACTATGCTAAACTTAATTGGGTTTGTTACCAACTAGCTCAGAGGTCACTGGAAACTTTCTTGACTGAAATAGGAAGTAATCAGCTTCCCTGGCACAGACAAGAAAGGATTCAGTTTTCCAACAACCGTGCAACATGAAAACTTTGCTCCTCAGATCAAGAGTCAATCTCTAGGGTCGTGTGAAACAATACAGTTATTTTACTCAGTCAGGTTGGTGCAGTTTACTTTCACAATATGTAGAGAACAGAGAGACAGGCGTTTGTCAATAAAGGGTTAACATTTATTGAACAGTCTTTCTTCTCGTACAAGAGAAATGAATTGCCACAATTGCAAGACTTGTTATTATAAAAAGTACGTACAGTAAGATAAGTATTGCGAGATAATACTGTAAAAGCATTGATATGGTTTCTTAGCCATACAATGGTTTAAAAGTAATAAAACATATATACATTCATATATACATTAGGCTAAAATACTCAACTGGTGCTTCTAACTACGCCTACCCCAGTGTACCTGACCTAAGCCTAATACGTGGGAGGGGAGTAAGTAAGTAGCTTTAAGTTAAGTTGGTTTTGCCAAGGTTTGCTTCAAGAATTCTCACTAAGGGTTTAGTCAACACCATACCTCTGAATAGAATGATGGAGGTCTGGTATCTCCTTCAGGGAAACTCGGTATCCCAGTCACCCGCAAGGGTAGACCAGAAACGCTGGAGCTGGATTTCTCGGCAGGAGAAAGGCAGCGTCTCTTCAGCGCGTCGAGGAGGAGGAGGGGGGACAGCGTCCGCGGGCAGCTTGCTTCTGCTGGGCTCTTGCAGAGGGACGGCTGTTCAGCTCCTAAGTTCACCACACCATCGTTCGCGCTTTAGCAGCGATAATGGTATCAGCGGCTTGCATACAGCAGCTTCATCAAGCGACGGGCAACAGGCTATTGCTTAAGGCAACGTTGGTAGTATTTATACCTGAAAGGTGCCATGTTTGACATAAGTTTGCTGGACATAAGACGTCAATAAAGATGTCACTTATGAGGTGATCGCTATCAGTTGCTCATTAGAGTTCTATTACTAATCAAAACACAGCAAGCGGGGATTTCCAGGTTTGCTGAGTTTTTATCTTGTTGAAGAACTCAAAGTGTTAATCTAGGAATCTCAGATAGTGACTTCTGCTCTGTCATTGCACTAATTGGTTGCAAAGGAAGTGGCAGAGAAAGCTATCCTGGAATGTGGCTCTGTTCGTGTGAGGCCAGAGATGACTTTCTGAATATTGTACTTGAACGGTTATGACAATATAGGGAATAAATGGATTTATAGCCGAATAGGGGCATAAGGTCACAGTATCGATCAGGATCCTAGATAAGCACGCAACACCCACTCCACGGGTTCATGTCCATCAAATTACTAAAACTAGAGCAATAAGATGCATGTGTAACATTGCCCACCCCAAAATACAGAAATGCATTTGAAATAGGCGTATATTGTAATACGTGAAATTTAGGTACTGTACGTTTTTGAAGCATAGAAATCATTCAAAAATTATATGATATGAAATCATTGAACGATTATGCAAAAAGAATTACACATGAAATATCTCTGAAACAGAAGAAGGGCGAGATAAATCATCACATATAAATGCATTGCAATAACATGTGCTTGAGGCTGGTGTAAGTTTATATGTCTCTAGATGTGTGTAGAAAATAGAAGTTGAAGCTTCTGTTCTCTAAGAATAGTTTTTACTTTAAGCAAAGAATTGTTCGTGCCAAAAAAGGGTCAATATTAAAAAGTGTTCAATTCAAAAGAATTAATGCTTGAACTGGGAAATAGAGTTCCAACGCTTTTAGCAGTTTTGTTGATCAAAACTGAAGGCCGAATTCAGAGTTCATGGGAACGCTGTGTGTCGGAAAGCTTCTCCAAAGTTATTGTTTCTGTTCGGGTGAGAACATCATATCAGACAGGCTCTCAAAGAAGTGGTCTACAAAATCAGGTGACAGTTCGACCAAATTCGATAGTGCTGTAACTTGGCAGGTGTGAGAATGATTGCTGTCATCATAGTCGGGATCAGCAATGCTCACAGAAGGTCGTACCTGGGTGATGTTGCTTTTGTCACTCGCTCCACTGTTACCACCTAGTCGTAGCACAGGAGTCTCAACGAATGCCGTCATCAGGATTGGTAGCCGGTGGAGACAACACAATGCGTGAGCCGTTATCGGACTGAGCAAAGTATCGACGTCCATTGGTACTGCTGATGGAAGTGAAGGACAGATGTCCAACACGCACTCATCTCCGCATAGCATACATCGAAGTACCGGTAAGATACAGTTCTGCCATATAGGTCTGAATGAAAGGAACCAGGTCATGTTTAGATCTCTCAGCCTAGCCAATCCAAGGACGTTAGTTATCCTGTCCCGGTAGCGCATTGCTAGGATTGTCTCTTCCATTCCCATGGGAGCTATGTCTGAGCTTTGGCTTGCCATAACGAAGCACGGCGGCCAAAAATAAAATGCCTGCTACAAGTCCCAAAAATAAGGGTATGCCGCCAAAAACAGAGTGGACAAAATTTGGAACGATTCCCAAAATTGCTTGAAACGGTGTTAGCAGTCCCGTAAAAATCGTCTTAAATATGCCTGGGATGCCTGTGGCACCTGTGGCACTAGACATGTTAAGGAGTTGGCGAAGCATTTCTACGAAATGCACGGGGCAATTTGTTGATAAAAGTTCATGAACCTCCGTAGCTGTCCTTGCAACTAGAAGATCATACGTCTCTTTTGATGACGTTATGGGCACTGTTGTCTGTAAAAGCACAGACTTCATTTTGCTTAAAGTATCAATTCGTATAGAATAGAGATTCAGACAAGGCCAGATGGGAGTCTCTGTGTCTACAGGCCTGCTCGGAAACAATGCCTGCATACAGCATTTGACCATGGATGTTACTCTTACTAGATAACTTTTCCCTGGCACAAGGCCACAACATTTGTGATCCGTTCTAAGAATGTAACTCCCGTTTGCAAGTTGCATAAAGAAGGGCTCTATCTGAGTTGCAGGTGTGACAAGCTGGTGGCATGAAAGGTTGTTAGAATTTCCATTACAAGCTCCGTGTAAATTAATACCCTGGCACAAAAGTATACCGCTTAGTGAATGTTTACAATTTTCACCACTAAGAAATACATTTTTGTCGCTGTCACTGTAGCATGAATGTGTGTATGGTAATTTCCATTCTGATTTTACATATCCTTTACCCAATCGTTCATACTGGCCAGTAGGTATGTATTCAAGGCACTTTTTAAATCGGAAAGTTGTTATCGGAATGGTGATAATTCCGTGTATTATCCATTCAATGACAGGACTCTCTGACATTGTCAATCGTAATCTCTCGAGTTTTTCGATGCTCAGGATTGTAAAGTCTGCTCCTTTCTGTGCCAAACTGATTTGTTTATCAGTAAGGTTAAAAATGGAAAATAATGACGTTGTGTTGATTAAACGCCAAGGCACATAGCCTGAACGAAGATTTTGCAGCGTCCAGCCTAATTGTATAATAGAACGTAATTGTGACTGGCCATGTTGTAACATTAGCAAGTCTGTCTATCACATCAAAGGCAGAGGATACAATATTGTCCAACGAATATATTCTGGAGGACAGAGTCATTAACCCATTGTCCACTACAGAAAGTGATTTTTCCAAATTAATACGATCAATTTCTCGTATTTTTTCTGCTGTTTCAATTTGTGTGACTTTCCAAGCCTCGTTGTACGCAGCATAGATACTGGCCGCTATGAAACGCTTTTGACGCTGTTTGCGTGGTCCAAGAATGAAATCTCGCAAATCAGCACCATCTTTTAGTAAAGACAAGTGTTGCTTAATTTCAGCCAGTGTGGATGTTCCTAGCCATTCAAAGCAGAGTTTCCCTACACTGTATGTTGTTACTATCCCTGGATGTTGTCTCTGGGAGTATCTAGGGTCTTGTCTGGTCACTTTTAACCCCTGTGTTTTGTTAAGGAATCTATCTTGACAGCTGTTTGTGTCAGTAGGCCAGATTAACCACTTTTTCCAATCAGGATGTGTTCTGTTAAGATGTAAAGTTTGTGACACGTCTATCTCAGTATCTGTTGTTGTATTCTCAGGTATTGGTTTTGGAATAGACGGTGTTTTAAGGTCTTTGATCTTAGCTAGGCCAAGACAGGATGTTTGGTGTATTGTGTCATTTAAAAACATCATTTGTTCTGGTATCATGCAGGTTCTGAATAGTGCTTCAAGGCCTTGTACCTGCCAATCTTTTGTACCCCAAATGGTTTTCGTTTCAATGTTATTTTTCCAATAATCAAAACCAAATGTCATCATTTTGTCATAAAATGCTTTTGAATATATCAATTTAGAATTTGTCAGCATTGTTTTCATTCCTGTTTTATCTAACAGTTTGTAATAAAACGTTTCTGCATCACTGGTGTTAAACCCTGAGAAGTATTTGAATTTCTCAAAAAATGTTTTGGAACTGCTTTTAGGTGGTGTAGCACTATGTTCCCATTGATTATACATAAAAACATTTCTAGGCTGTGCAGATTTATGCAAGTAATAATCGCCATAATGTGTGTAGCAGAATAATTGCTCATAACTAGATGAACCTTGTAAATAATCATGATCTGTGAATCTAGCGGACATTACTAAATCAGACATCATGTCATTAATACTGTTAAAGTCCCAATCATCAGAGAATGTACTAGCTTTTAGAAAGTCACTTAAGGAAACCTTCAGTTGATGAGGATACTTCAGGATCTCGACCGGACCATAGATCTTATAGTCAGTTTTCTCCCAAACTACCCCACCAGGTATTGGAATTGCTGTGACATTTACTGTTGACAGTTCTCTTTTCTTCACGTGGGATGATCTGTGTGGTTTTAGGACTAGGTTGATGTTCTGACTTGCTGTGTCCATTGTACTATATTTTCCCTCAATGAATTTTCCCAAACAAAGTACCATGATGAGCCAAAGCAGGAGGAAAAATACACCTAGACCGAACCAGAACTCTAACCAAGGTGAAATAAGGTAGATTTCCTTTAGTTGATGAAAGAGTTCCGTTGCTTTTTCTTTAAAAGTCTTTTTTGTTTCTGGCATCACTTCGGGGTCGTTTTGATCCTCAGAGAAGTTGTCGAAGTTGATGAAATAACCAAAGGCAGTTCTGTCAATTGTTGGGATTGTTCTTTCAATCTGTCTCTCGGTAGCATTTTCTGATGCCACATTATTGTAGACTGGTGTTTCTTGACGAACTGTTTCAATCTGTGTCTCAAGAGGCACAGTCCTTCTCTGTGCACTGCAGGCTGATCGAATGTGATGAGTCTTTCAGTTTGAACCTCTTGGATTTTTGCAAGTTTGGGTATTCTGTTGTTTCTTGGGAGTCCACTCGGCCTACTGTTGATTATAGGCCACATGGTTGTGGTTTTACCAGGTCGATGGACACAACTGTTCTCCTTTTTACCAGCAAGGGGCGGTAGTACAACTGATCTTGTTCCAGTGACTGCCAAGACAGGTACTGCTTTTCTGTAAGAAGGCCCAAATTCCTTCTTCACAGCGATTTTTTCTCTGACTAGATCCCCAATCTTTGGAATCCAGACAGGCCTTGCTGGGGCTGTTGCTTGTGGTGCCTCGTCAGTGGTATCTGGCTGTTGCTTTAACTTTGTGTTGCTTAAGGATTTTCTTGTTTCATTCAGTTCCTGTAAAACAGCCAAACGATCTTTATGTCAAAGTCTGTTGTTTTTTCTTGTACCACTGACATCTGACTATCGAGGTCCTGAATGTTCATTCTAATTCCGAACAATAGTTCGTATGGGCTGAAACCTTTTAGAGAATTTCTTGGCAAGTTATTAAGACTGGACTGGACACTTATTAAATGTTTGACCCACCCAGCGCCTGAACCTAATACCTTCGCTGTTATAGATCGCTTTATGTCCCGGTTTTTTCTTTCAACCACACTATTCCCTTCGGGGTGCGACGGACAAGAATACCGCAACCCAATTCCCATGCTGGCCATGGCCTCCTTATAAGCTCGAGAGCTGAAAGCAGGACCCTGGTCAGAATGGAACGTGGTAATTGCATCTGCTCCAATCTACATCTTCTGTTTAGTTGGCACCATAAGCGCAGAGATACTCCATCTGGAGTTGATTCGAGCGCTATAAAAACCAGCAAATAAATAAATAAATAAATGTGCCGATAAAGACTCGCAGATCTTTTATAACCGTTCTAGCGTCAGCCGAGCGCTGGAGGCCACATTTTTTAAGTGTGTTTAGTCTTAACTGATTAATAGGACGCAGGATGGGGTGTAGGCAGCGTTACGCAGTTTCTGATTGGTAGCCGGTAGTATGGTTCACCACTGCGATCTCTGTTGCAGTCTTCACAGTTTTTTGCAAACTCATGAATGCCTTCACTCATTTCCGGCCACCAGTATACTGATTCTAACTCTCTCAGAGAGTCCCTGATTGTTTGATGTCTCAGACCCAATCCCATGTGTGCGTCTGCTATTAAAAATATTCTCCTGTTCATGTTTGGAATTACCCTATCCCCCACTACAGGGATTCGAGCAAAAGGAACGGAGTTTGCATCGATTATGTATGCATAATTGAGTGGATAGTTCACGGGCAGTGCTGCACAGTCGCCTTTTACGGTCGTTTTTACTGCCAGCATGGTTTCCCCGTCTATGTATTTTTCTGTACGCTTTTTTGTGGCTACGGAAGCCGGTTTAGTTGCTTCCGCTGTGGCTGTATTAGCCAATAAATTCCCTGCAACGTGAACGCCATCACGTTGAAGACTCTGTGCGTGTATCACGTGAGTCTTTTGTAGTTCTTTGTGTAAAAGAGCTACCTGTTTCCAGAGCAATTTATGCTTTATTGTGGCACCTGTGTCATCTTTGTAATCGTTTTCAATCCAGCTCTGCAGCTTATTGTTGTAAGAGTTGACGCAAAAATGAGAATCACACACGATAAGTGTCGGGAATTCACGTTCTGCATTTTCGAGCGCCATCTTCAAACATCTGATTTCAGCTCTCCGAGCCGAACAGTTTCTCAATGATTCAGTTTTTGTTACTTTCTGTCTGAATTTATCGCACAGCCAACGACCTTTAATGATCGCACATGCTGCATCGTAGGATTTGCTCTCTACGTTGAAATGCTGTACAAATCTATCTGTATAGATTATACAGGCGTATTGTGGGGGAGGCAGAAGTTCGATTGGCAGAGGATATTCTTCTTCATATTCTAAATCATTCAGCTCTTCAAATTGTGGAGCGAAATAGTATCTCACATCTTCCGCTCCTAGAGAATCTACACACTGTATCCATTTCGGATCCAGTGACACTGTAGGCAGGTTTACTGGGCTGAATACCGCCTCGAAGGCGGATTCCGCTGTGAGGATATTAATCCTTTTGCCGTGTGCTAGTTCTCGTTCATTTGCTAATGCGATTTGCACTGCTTTCACAGTTCTTTCTGTGAGACTGAATGCTTTTTCTGCTTGTGTGTACAAGTGAGATTTAATTGAAATTGGTACCTTTTCTCCCTCATTAGAGGTCAGGTACGTGAATACGCATCTTCCTGGGATGACTCGGATTACAAGATCGCTTGTGTTGTCACGTGTATCTAATTTAGTTTTAGCTAACATGTCTGTTTGCAGTGATCTCAAAATTTCTGTGTGTTTTTGAGTCCAATTGATTTGTTTAAAATCAGGTTTAATCAGTTCGTAGAGAGGTTTAACCCTCTCTGCGTAATTTAGGATGTAAGTTTTTCCGAAATTCAGAAAACCTAGTATGGATTGTAAATTCTTCAGCGTTTTTGGAGCTTGGAGTACAGCGCACTTCTCTAAGAAGTTGTCCGCTAGGCTTTTTCCTTCACTTGATAATTCGTACCCTAAGAATTTTTTCTGCGACCCAAATGCTGAGAAAGCGGTCAAATATCTGCTTTCTGGTGCAATGTTTTGACAAAAGAAACCATTTGATATGTCTAATGTCGTTTTATATATTTTCCTAACTATGTTATTCATTAGGGCTGCACTATGCGAGTTTTGTACTGCAAATGTTTTACAACATGTATTAAGGTGTCTGTAGTCCAAAACTAGACGATATGAATTGTCTGGCTTGGAGACAGGAAACAAAGGATTGTTCATTTGAGAGGTGCATGTTTCAATCACCCCCTGGTATTCAAGTTGATCTAAGATCTCCCTGACCTGTTTTTTAGCTTCTTGCTTAATGGGATACTGCCGTTGGGCAGTTGGTTCACTTTTTAATTGGATTTTGTGAGGAGGAGAGTCCTCATCCCATCCTACATGATTTTTATATAATGCCGGTGCCTGGGCTACTGCCCATTTCCTTGCATATGTATATTTTTTGTGAATCGGAATGTGATTCGAGAAGGCAGGCATAATCACTTCTTCGCCACGAGGGCACTCCCTGACAAACTCTGGGGGCCAATCTTTTTCAGCTAACAGAATATCATAGCCTTTTGAGAGTTTATCCCAAAATAGACCCTTTATTTTCCTAGTCTTATCACCCTCTATACGCAATGTTATTTCGTATATTTTATGGGGCTCGCTAAGTCTGGTGTCGGCAGTTTCAACCTGAATGTATTCATTCGTGTCCACTGTCTCCAGATGACTCATCAAGATCTTGCGGGCTATACTGATTTCTGCTGCACTGTCCAACATTGTCAATGCCCACTCCCTGTTTTTCAACTGTGTCCTCAGTATTCTCCGGCATGGTTGATTACTCTAATACTGGCTACCTTCTTTTTTGGAAATTGAGATTTTTTACTCTGAGCAGGTTCCTTGTCTTTGGACTTGGTGTGCTCTCCTGGGTCTGACCGTCCTCTTCTTTCCGATTTCTGCGAAAAAGATCGAGAGGGACGTGTATCAATACTTTGATATCTATCAGGTTTTTTCAAATTATCCCTATTTCTAAGGTTATATCTTTTTTCAGAGGGCTCCCTCTGGGGAAACTGGTGTTCTCGAGTCGGAGTTCTTTCCGTCCGTCGAGGAGACCTTCCTCTGGACTGGAAAACTTTTTCCTTGGGAGTGGATTGTTTATTTCCATCCCAGCTCTTTTTAGGAGTGTTCAAATTATTTTTAATAAATAATTTTTCAGGATTTTCGAGCAGTTGGGGCTTTACTGGTTTCCCACCCAAGCGGTCTCTACCTAATTCTTCATAGCATTTTTCTATGATTCTGGCAAGCTCAACTGGCTGCTCTGTTATATCTGCTTCCTTCAACTTCTGGCGGATCGCCACAGATGCTGCTTCTCCTTTTATATTGGCTAATAATATAGCCGAGACCCGCTTGAAGTCTTTCAGTAATTTCATACCAAGATTTAAAGCTGGCTCTGGACCGTATTCATTTTGAATCTGTTTTAGCACTTCTGGTATTACCGCCATAGACGGAACACCGTGTGTTTTTGTGTAAATGGAAGCAAAGATTGTACCCCAAGTGTCGCAGTCCTCCACGTGTGGTGCGATTCCCATAGGAAGGCAGATGGTCAAGATTCTGTGATTCTCTATAGGGCTAGTATCAGGAAATACTGCCTCTATTTGAGTGATTTTCTGTGCTAACCAGAAAGGAATTTGTTCCCGTTTTACGGGTGTTTTACCAAGACATGACTGTATGTTCTGTGGTGTGATTTTATTAGTGTTCCCCTGATGAGGGGTCAGCTGTGGTACATTAACAGCTGGCTGGACTGTTGCAGTCCGCATTACATATTGGACTAATTGCCTATGTATTTTAATTAATGTTTTTAGCTGTACGAACAGCTCTTCTTTAGACATTTTTGCAATGTCAGGATGTGGTGTGTAGCCGGCTAGAACCGGCCACGTTGCTCCTGGTCTACCTAGTAGACCGAGCCTGGTAATATGATCATTATGTTTTAGGGCGCCATTAAACCAGAGCAGGTGCTCTTGGAATTTTAGTGGGATTTCAGTCTCCTCGAAAGGAGCGTACTCTTCCGGAGGTTCCTCTATTTTGTAATAGTGAAACTCTTTTGTTCTAGCGTTTGCCGCTGGAAAGTGTATCCATGAATAGAATACCTCTGTCTGCCGATATTTGTGTGCCTCTATCACGAAAATTACTGTACCACCTTGTGGTGTCAGTCCGTTTTCTATAAGTTTTAAAGTTATAGACTTTCTTAAGTGGACCGGGATGATAATTGCATCCGGGTCTGTGTGTTCGGGACCCTGCTGAGTCGCATCTGCTGCGGCCCCAGTGGTTCCGTTTTCTCCTGGCATTGTATAAATGCAGGTTTTGCAGAGTTGGTCTCCAAGGAGACAAAGATTAGAAGAAGGGATTCAGTTTTCCAACAACCGTGCAACATGACAACTTTGCTCCTCAGATCAAGAGTCAATCTCTAGGGTCGTGTGAAACAATAGACAGTTATTTTACTCAGTCAGGTTGGTGCAGTTTACTTTCACAATATGTAGAGAAGAGAGAGACGGGCGTTTGTCAATAAAGGGTTAACATTTATTGAACAGTCTTTCTTCTCGTACAAGAGAAATGAATTGCCACAATTGCAAGACTTGTTATTATTAAAAGTACGTACAGTAAGATAAGTATTGCGAGATAATACTGTAAAAGCATTGATATGGTTTCCTAGCCATACAATGGTTTAAAAGTAATAAAACATATACATTCATATATACATTAGGCTAAAATACTCAACTGGTGCTTCTAACTACGCCTACCCCAGTGTACCTGACCTAAGCCTTATACGTGGGAGGGGAGTAAGTAAGTAGCTTTAAGTTAAGTTGGTTTTGCCAAGGTTTGCTTCAAGAATTCTCACTAAGGGTTTAGTCAACACCATACCTCTGAATAGAATGATGGAGGTCTGGTATCTCCTTCAGGGAAACTCGGTATCCCAGTCACCCGCAAGAGTAGACCAGAAACGCTGGAGCTGGATTTCTCGGCAGGAGAAAGGCAGCGTCTCTCTTCAGCGCGTCGAGGAGGAGAAGGGGGGACAGCGTCCACGGGCAGCTTTCTTCTGCTGGGCTCTTGCAGAGGGACGGCTGTTCAGCTCCTAAGTTCACCACACCATTGTTCGCGCTTTAGCAGCGATAATGGTATCAGCGGCTTGCATACAGCAGCTTCATCAAGCGACGGGCAACAGGCTATTGCTTAAGGCAACGTTGGTAGTATTTATACCTGAAAGGTGCCATGTTTGACGTAAGTTTGCTGGACATAAGACGTCAATAAAGATGTCACTTAGGAAGTGATCGCTATCAGTTGCTCATTAGAGTTCTATTACTAATCAAAACACAGCAAGCGGGGATTTCCAGGTTTGCTGAGTTTTTATCTTGTTGAAGAACTCAAAGTGTTAATCTAGGAATCTCAGATAGTGACTTCTGCTCTGTCATTGCACTAATTGGTTGCAAAGGAAGTGGCAGAGAAAGCTATCCTGGAATGTGGCTCTGTTCGTGTGAGGCCAGAGAGGACTTTCTGAATATTGTACTTGAACGGTTATGCTAATATAGGGAATAAATGGATTTATAGCCGAATAGGGGCATAATGTCACAGTATCGATCAGGATCCTAGATAAGCACGCAACAATATAATGGCAACAAGTACAATTAGAAAAACCTCTAAGATGATCCACTTTGGCACAGCGTATGGGGATGGTAAACACTTGCCAATTATTAACGAAAATCTAATTCCGCATAGTTTTATCCAATATTAACTTTGGCTGTTGGAACATGTAAAGTGCAAATATAATTCCAAGGACTAACCAGATAAAATAACAGATTGCATGTCCGCTGAAGATATTCCATCTCTAAACTTGCAGGTGAGGTTTTCAAGATCCAAGCATTGATTTATGAATCAATGTTTAATATGGCCATGTTAAATTTAGTTGCCACCATCACTTTTGTAAACACACTCATTGCTAACAGAACGGCTGTGCTTCAGCAGTATAAATGAATGGAAAAGGAGTCTTTCAGGTCTAAGGGCGCCAGCCAGTCATGCAGATCTATTAATATATTATAATAATTGAATGATGGCTATCATTTTGAATGTGTCTTTCTCCCAGAATTTGTTCAGAAATCTCAGATAAAGAAAGTCTTGGATGCTTTCTAACCCGCCTAGTCAGAATCATGTATGTCATACTTGAAAGAGGAACTCTTTATATTGTACCTGATGCAACTGAACTTCCTTCATGTAATCACTTCATCAAAATGTTTATAAGCAGAAAGCAAGAAGGGATGTATGGTAATGTCCGACAGAATGAAGATGATAACCTTGTTGAATAAACTGTAGGGTAGAAAAGTCTGAGATTCTGTGCCATTCATTCGCCTAGGCAAACCAACATTTTCCCTCCATAATGAAATTTTGAAAATGAGTGGGGCTGTGAGCAGAAAAAAGCCGGAAAAAGGAGATCCAGGCATGATAGTTGGAAGAAGGGAGGACAGGAGAGAAGAAAGCAGAGCAGAACCGATGGAGGGCAGTAGGAAGGAAAGGACAGGAAGGGAGTTAAGAAGAGAGGAAGAAGACTTGAGGGAAGGAAGTAATGAAGATGGGAGATAAAGTGGAAGAGTAGGGAATGTGGGGAAGAAAAATCGGAAGAAGTTGACAGGAGGGAAAGAGAGGACAACAAAAGGAGGAGGGTAGGAGGAGGGAAGAAGGACAACTAGAGGGTAGAATGGCAGATAGAGGGTAGAATGGCAAGAGAGGGAAGAATGGCAAGAGAGGGAAGAATGGCTAAGAGAGGAAGGACAGGTGGGATCGATTGAAAGATGGGAAACAAGTACAACGATGAGGGAGGGCAGGAGGTAATATAAGCGGAAGGAGTGAAGGAGGGAGACAGTAAAGTAGGCTGGGAAGGAAGAGAGTAGTGAGGAGGACGAGTATAAGAAGGAAGAGGTTGCTGCTATATTTGTCTGAAACCATCTCTTCTGCTATACTAAGGAACATACTTTTGAGGTAGGGGAATGCATCTGAACTAAAACAGAGCTATGACTTACAAAATCCATAAATATGTTTAACTATAGCCTACAATGTGAAATCAGGTAGTGTTTTTCTAGTAATTTTCATGGTTTTCAAAAACTGTAAAAGTCATTGGTTATTAGTGGTTATCTTTTTTTCTGTATAGAATCAAGAGGACAGTGTTCCATCTAGAGAAGTTTGCTTTTATTTCTTTCCTTCACTCATTCATTCCTGCTGTTAATTATTCCTAAGTATTTTCCGGCTCCCAACTCCCTTCTTTGCACCCTTTCCTTGAAGGTGCTCTTTCAAAAAGATATTATTTCCCATAACTCCTTACTAGTCTAATTTGCCAGTACTCAAAACCCTCGTCCAGCAGTCCAGTCACACCCCATATCTGTGAGGTGCATAAATGGAGATAGCTTTGCACACCATTACAATTTCACTACAGAAGATGAAATATTAATGGCGGGTATTTTGCGAACCTACCTGCTGCTTTGTTTTTCTGACTGATGTCTTTTTGATGAATAAAGATCTTCTCCCTCGGACTCGCAAAATTTATAGCAGGGTGCTCTGTGTTCAATTATTGCAAACCAGTATTACTCTGTTCTGGTTTATGTCTTGAGATACAAAGAAAGAACTAGGCTTATACATGTATTTTGACTGCCTGATCTGGGCCAATTTCTCCCATACCTGGTCATATGGGAAATGCTTTCCACAAAAGTATTATACAGGAGTATACGAAAAAGTGATAGATGGAATGCTTTACTTAATCACAGTCACTGTTACTGCTCAGGCTGCATTCCAGGCCATCATTATTTTGCACATCATGCCATCTCAGCTTGGACCCTGGCATATGCAAAAGGGTCTTGACCCTGCTCCAATGGGAACAGCCAAGCCCAAACCGCCAGGTCAGGTCCTACCTGAGGCAGGACACAAGTGAATGCTTCACCCCTTTGTTAGTGCTGAGAAATCAGGTCAGGCTTGGTTCCAGTGGTGCAAGTGCACGGGACCCTCCTATGGGCATTACTGTCCCACTTACGGGGTACATATGCATACTGTTAGCTATAGGGCTTTTATTAATAGCAAATTGTGCTGCTGAATTAAGCAGGTAGCAAAGAAGCTTCCATGCCTGCAGGATGCCTCCGGTAATTTGAACGTGCAGGTAACAGGAATTCCGTTCATGTAACATTGATTGGCCAGGTCTGTGTGTTTTGGGGTTTATTCGAAGAACACTAAGCATTGATGGTAAATATTTTCATTTTATCGGCAGTATGGGTGATGTTTTCTTGTCAGGCATTTGTGCTCAAGGCAAGGTTTCTATTAAGTGCGATCAAAGTATTTTGCACAGTTGATATTGCCGAGTGTGAAGCTTTATTCTAGCACCTAAAGTTCCACGTTTTTCCTAGTCATGGAAGCAGTAGGAATGAAAGTTGAACTTGATGATCAAAGGACTGTATGTACATCAGTGTGCAAGCTCAGAACAAGTCCATGAAACAGTTCTTGCTGTACCTTCACCATCTGCAGCACATACTAGTAAACTACTAAATGCAGTTATAGCTCATACACTCACATTTTCTAAGTTAAAGTATGTACTAAATGGATTGTAAATTCACAAAAACCGATGTATCGACCTTGAGTATGCTCATGATCTGGGCCTTATAGGAAGGGATGTAGCTCCCAAAGGCAAGCATTTTAGAATATCACAATGAAAACCTAAGAACAGGATTGCCCAGCGTAGTATTATATAGGAGGGCATTGATTCTTGTTTCATCTATGCGTACAGTTATTTTTGTTGCAACAATCCTCTTACCTAAGCTTATAGAAAGCAAAACTATGTCCTGCTCTTAATGCAGGAGGATGAAATCCTAGGAGGTCCTCTTTGCTCTGGACTAAGACACTTCTGAAAGTTCAGCTGCAAACCTGCTGCCAGCTACACCGCAACATGGAGTGAACAGTGAGATGAAGCCATATGATGTAAGCCATGTTCCCAAAACGGGGGTGGAAGTAGGTCCTAGAAGTTAAAGGACCATACAAATATCCACAAGGGTATATTAAATGGTTGAGCATGGCCTAAGTGGGTCATAGTGGGAGCATCCATCACAGAAGATCAATAATCGATAGGGGGTGCATTTATACTGGTTGACAAAAAAAGAGTGCCAACCACCCGGTCAAACCTGGTTATTTAAAAATCATATCATTGCGAAAGCGTTGAAAACCTTGACCACACAATACTTTGACGAAAACATGGCGTCAGTGGATTCGCCATCAATCTTATGGGAGGCGTACAAGACAGTGATTAGGGGACAAGCTATCTCCACTATCACTAGACACAAAAAAGACCATAGGGCAACAATTGAGTCGCTTGAAACGGCGGCCCAAACTGCAGAATTGGCCCACGCCTCAGATCCCTCAGAGGACAAGGCGCGAGCACTAGCCCTAGCATCCCACGAATATAAGGCATATGCAGAGGAAATGGCAAAAACTAGACTCACTGACACTCTACATAGGGTATATGAATTAGGAGACAAGACCGGGAAAATGCTTGCATGGCTTGAAAGGAAAGACAGAGCAGATAGGTGGATAGCCAAATTAGCACTCACGGATGGCACACACACAACTTCTTCCCCAATGATAGTGGAAGAACTAGCCACCTATTATGAAAATGTATACACTGCACGAGGCACGATGACAGAAGAGGATAGCATGCACTTCCTCTAGGACATACCTCTGACTACTCTCTCACAGGAAGATGCACAAGCTCTAGAGGTCGACTTAACAGAAGACGAAGTGGGTAAGGCCTTAACAGCCATGCACACGGGCAAGGCTATGGGACCAAATGGCTTACCTGTGGAACTATATAAAACAATGGCGCGCCAGATCATCCCATATATGCTCCCTATGTATAATGAGTGTTTAGCACAGGGCACACTTACAACTGACCAACGATTGGCCATCATCGTCACGGTTCACAAACCGGGCAAACCACCTGACCAAACGTCCTCATATCGGCCGATCTCACTAATGAACACGGATGCGAAAGTCTTAGCTAAACTACTGGCACTGCGATTGCAGCCGCACCTCACAACATTGGTACACCCTGACCAATCAGGCTTTATGCCCGGGCAAAACACATCCCTTAACCTACGATGCCTTAATGGGGTGCTGCACCGCATTCCAATGCTACGGGAAGACGCGGCCATTCTCTCCCTAGACGCGACAATGGCATTCGATCTGGTGGAATAGCCGCTCCTATTCACAGTCCTTAGAAGGATGGGTTTGGCCCCAAATTTTGTGGTTGGATTAAACTACTCTATACGGCACCCCTGGCACAAGTGATAGCTAACGGCCATACCTCACGTACAATCACACTAGGTCACGGAACAAGGCAGGGGTGCCACTATCCCCACTCCTATTCGCACTCATTCTAGAACCATTGGCAGTGAAAATACGCATGGAACCTATGATCCGTGGGATCACATGGGAGACGGGTTGGGAAGATGGCATATCCCTATACGCCGATGACGTATTAATATATTTAATGTCTCCTACCTCATCCTTGGCAGCTCTGATGGTTGTACTCCGGACCTCCGGGGAAGTGTCAGGATACACAATTAACTGGGCCAAATCGCTTTTATATGTATTACATGGACAAAATACCCACGCTGCCCCCTGCCTGCTCCCTGCAAACAGTGACCAGAGGGTTTAGATACCTGGGAATATATGTCACCCCACAAGAATCGATTTTTATGGAAGAAAACTTACTGAAACCTCTACAGAGGCTAAAATCAGATGTAACACACTGGCGCTCCCTCCCACTAACACTGTTGGGAAGGGCAGTACTATTTAAGATGCTTTCACTCCCAAGGTTCCTCTATGCGTCGCAAAACACCCCATTTCCGGTCCCTCTCACTTATTTTAAGTCAATAGATGCAGAAATCTCCTCACTGTTATGGGACAGAAAACCAGCCCGCATAGCGCACTCCAAATTTATCTGGAGTTGGTACGACGGGGGGGGATCGCCCTGCCAAGTGTTAAACTGTATTACTGGGCTTCACAACTAATGGTAGTCAACCAGTGGTTACATGCTCCACACCATGATCCAGCCTACAGCCTTGATAGGACTATACTTCCCCCAGACCAGCTGATGAGGGCTCTTTATACGAACAAACGGCGCCATACATTCTCAGGCCCTACGGCCCACACAGTTAAGATTTGGCAAATGGCGCAGAGGGCCCTAGGATGGGAGGGAGTACTCACACTGGCCACACCGCTCTGGGACACAGGTCGCCTTGGTACCTTGGTAAATACTAAGGGATTCAGGCAATGGGACCTCATTGGTATCTCAAAAATAGGCGACTTATGGGTACGGGGTGAGATCATCACATTCCCAGCTCTGCAAGAGAAGTATGGAATGGCGGATACCGAGCAGTATCGATACACCCAAATCAAACATGCTCTGCAAGGGGCCAGTCCACCGGGTACAACACTTGCCGAATCCTCCCCCCTGGAGGATAGACTCCTCACTGACCACCTTGCAAAGAAAGAGACATCACTCACATACCAAAAGCTAGTGAACAATCTCCCGGACCCCACGGTGGTTCTCCGTAGCAAGTGGGAGGTGGAACTAGGAGACATAGATCACGAAGACTAGTTATACTCACTGGCATCAGCAAGAGAGGCCTCCATACCATCTCTGCTAAAACTCATACAACTAAAGATATTGCACAGAAAATACTATTCCCGCACACTACTGCACAAGCTGGGTCACATCCCAGAACCAAATTGCTTGAGGGGCTGCGGGTCCCCGGGAATGTACTTTGTAAATGTAAATGTAAATGTGTAAATGTATAGGCATTTGTATAGCGCACTACTTACCCGTAGGGTCCCAAGGCGCTTCGACCGCTGCGAAACCCTTCCTGGCTTCCCTGAGAGATGGTCCCTTAATGGGTATCTCCAGGGTGAGACCAGGCATCCCCGGCGATCTGGTGGGGCCGTTAGTGAAGATGAGGCAAGCTAATGCCCAGAGTTGCCGAGTGTGATCGCTGATCAGAGTGGGCACCGAGGCGAGAGAATTATCGAGTCCGCTGACCCTGGTCCAGAAACCTGCCGCGCCGGGAATCGAACCCTGGTCCCGGGCCATCCTCTGCTCTCGGGTCTGCCGCCTCTAACCAGTGAGCCACACTACATACTTTCATATACTATGGGATTGTCCCAGAATACAAACGTATTGGGCTGATGTTCTGTCTGAAATCTCTGAGGCCAGTGGGGTAGAACTGCAGCCAGAACCCAGGTGTTGTCTATTAAATATCTGGTCACCTACGGATTTGAATCGAGTGCTACAGACCTGGGTGACACTGGGTCTGGCCCTGGCAAAGCGGAACATTGCTAGGAGATGGGGTTCTGAACTGATACCCTCGAGCACACAGTGGGGGAATGATATGGATGCAGCAAAGGTGGCCGAAAGAGCTGTATATGTACATAGAGGCGGTCCCACAAAATGGTCCAAAATCTGGGGGAAATGGAACAACTATCGGGGAAACCTATGTGAACCTCCACAAGATCTGTTTGATCCTGAAATAAGCCCATGAAGGAAGGAACCAGAAATATAAAAGATGTAATGGATATGTGTTTAGGGGGTAAAGAGAGAAGAGAAAGGACTAATATTGCGGTTTGAGGTCTCTGGTTGCTAGGGGAGGGAGTTCAAAACACGAGAAGTCTAGTGTTCATACACAAGGGAGGGAACTTCCGAAGATTCATTCATTGAATAGTGCTAATGTGTTAATGATGCAAGTAGCAGACGCTGATATCTATATGCTATACTGAATGGTGTACACAGAAGAAATTATTATATGTATTTGCATGATACAAACCATATACTGCCGCAAGTGTGTAATTTGATGAAAAGCTAATAAAAACGGTTTAAAAAAAAAAAAAAGAGTGCCTACCATTTATAAGGGCAGCAAAATACAGTAGGTTTCGGTTTCTACTGAAAAACAAATAATCTCTTTAGTCTCAAAAGATGCAGCCGTCTTAAATCTAGCCCCATCGAGTTTTTTTAAGTGTCTGTTTTTAATTCATCGGCACATCTCTCAGGCACAAATTCGACTGGAATATAGGCTGAAAAACCAGAAACCTGGCAGACAAGGGGCAATGGTAAAATATTACTGGCGGGTGAGGCAAGAGGAAGACAACACATTAGCCCACTTCTGTTGGGAAGAAATCGAAAAGCAAGAGAGGCAAATAAACTATTGTTGCAGTCCTAAAAGAATCACTCGTTGATCTACATCTTGAAGAGGCATGGCATACAACAACATCTTATTCCGGGTTAAAAAATATGGTAAACAGCGCAACCAAACGAACTTCGCTACTTATTGACAAATCTGCCTTTGCTAAGAAAAATCATGCATGGGCAGTGATTCAATCATATCAGTTTCTGAAACCCCAACCGTACTAGTCTGAAAACTTCTCGCCTTACAAAAAGCACTATTTGACGCTGTTGTGGCTGGGTTCATTCCCCACAAAGGATCTCACCCCGAAATTGAAGTCTACATGGCCCACTAAAGAATGTCGCCTGTGCGAACAAGGAGAAGTCGTTATTACACCTTTTATGCATTTGCCCCTTGCTATTAGAACCTCGAAAAATAGTCCTCCGTGAGATTTTCAGGAAAAATCAATTGAGGTCGTGCAGAGCTGCAGTGATAAAATACCCTGGTGGACTGTCAATTCAGTGGTCATGTAGAGCCATCAACTTTTGGAAAATGGCAGCCAAAGAATTGGACAAAAAACATAATAGTCCACATGGCAAAGATATATAAATATCTGGTCACTCCCTTTCTGCACTGACATTAAATATCGCTCTTTCCATATTAAACTGCGATGAAGTTCTTACAATTTTTATAGATTACAATATTTTTGTTTTAATTGTTGTTTGCGACCAAAGCTTATGATAGGATAATGTTTTTACTGGTTTGCATTTTATAGATTTTTATCTTTGATAACTATTATGCAATATGTGTTTTTTCCATGCTTTTATGATTATTAACGAAATCAAAAGTAATACTTACTTAATTTCTTTAGTGTGTTTTATCGGTTACAATCAGTTTTCACCCAAAACTGGAAATCCTAACAAAAAGTGACCCCCTGACATGGAATCCCTAGCCCTACTCATTATTTGGGTGAGTATTTTGCTCCGTTAGAAGACCAATATACCTCCCTGTAATGAATTCAGGCACCATTTGTAAAACGTGGTTTTGCAAATTGTCATCAACTGCGTTCTCTTGTTACAATGAAAACATAGTCCAGAAATGCCTACACGATTTAATGTGAGGAAATGTATTTTTTGAACAACAATCATTTTTACAGGACTCCATTGATTTTTACATTGCCATCTCGTGGCAAACACTTTCCACACGACCCACCTGGTAGTTTATCCTGATGTACGAGGAAAATTCTATCAGCACGACAAAAATCAATTTTTGCAGGCCTGCATTTCTGCCCAGGAACGGTCACCCGCCCAACCCCCTGTTCTCTGCAGTTCATCAGAAAGCCACATGGCCCTCACCCCAAGTTAATGACTCATCTTTCCTCTACTGCTCCCAGCCTGATAACACATCCTTGACATCCCGATCAGGTTATCTGGACAATGGTCTGACTGCTGGCTCCTAATCAGGGTGGGTAAACAATGACTTGAAAGACCCGGCTTTGATCAGGCAGTTGAACAATTCCCTGAAAGAAAGAGCCCTGATCAAAGTAGAGTGGACAATCCTCGGTGTACCAAGCCTTGACCAGGTCACCAACTACAAGCATAGAGTGGACAATGCTCTGTGTACCAAGCCTTGACCAGGTCACTAACTACAAACACCACCTGGGTCCAGCTAATCAACAACAAACACTGCCCTGAGTGAATAATGGACTAACAGCCAAATGAATGTATTAAGAAACATATAAAAGGCATGTAAGCTACCGAGTGAAGTAGCAGCCTCCTCTGTCTTGTCTTTGACTGGCTTTGGACTCTGTTCCATAGCCCGGGCTATTGAATAAATCTGGGTTCCTCCTGCAGACCAAGGCTCTAGTGTCTCCTTTTACTATGTATGAAGGGTATGGAAGATTTGGGCGGTTCCCCTGCCGCCGAGACCCTGTAAGTGGGTTATTCCGGTTCTTCAAATGGTCACATGGATTGGTCTGTTTATTAATTGTCTGAAGCCCTCAGCCTTAGAATTCAATTCAATGAATACAGTCTGGTTATTGAAAATAATAAAAACAGAATTCACGGTACAGCATAGCCAGAATAGCATTTTCTCGGACATTTAATCGTGCAATTAATTTGCTTTCCTTTAAATTTAAAAAAAGCAGCGCATTATCATATTTCACGCCTTGGAGGCATTTGAAACAGTACCCTGGTACAAGATTAACTTTCCAAATGCTGCTAACAGGCCTGAACGCAAGGTGAAATCAGCAAACCACAGAGACTGAAAGAAATGTTGAATCGTCCCTTCATGCTACTCTTAAATGCTGAACAGTATACTGGAAGTGCATTCACTTGCTGGATAGTAACACAGTAAAAAATACATTTTTATACCACTGGATTCAAGCTACTGTGTCAGATACGGGGGTAATACCCCAAAATCGGTCCCAGGATGCTTGTTTCCAGCCCATGGAGAAACTGGCCTGGCAGTTTGGGCTGGACTTTTCCCATGAGGAACAGGTCAAGACTGATTTGCATATGGTTGAGAACAACTGGGGTGGCATAGGGAGTACAAAAACAATGGATTAAGCCCAGATCTGTGACTGGGGGTGAGTGGTTGAAAAGTTTCAGCACTCCGTCAATCATCTTGAGTTTGCTAGTCTGAATCTACAGCACTACATGACAAGAAGAGATGCTTTCTGGGTAACATTTTCTCTTTGTGGCATGTGTGCATGTAGATAAAAATGCTGTGCATAGACTGTAAAGTAGTCATTCTAGAAGCAGTGGCTAACCTATGTGTTACAGTAGATTGAAAAAGTGTTCAGACTAACGTCTAGCTAACAGTTGTTTGTTGGCGGACTAGCAAACCCACAAAGTAAGGTTTTGTAAAAGTATGTAGTGTGGACCATGTAGCTGCTTTACAGTAGTACGCTATTGGAATGGTCCCTAGGAGAGCCATAGAGGCTCCTTTTTAGTGCAGTGGGCTCTAGGAGGAATAGGCAAGGTCCCCTTAGCTTTAGCATAACATGTCTGTATGCACTTTATGATCCATCTTGAAATGCCAGATTTTGATAGGGCTCTCCAATTGTGGGGTTTGGAGAAAGCATCAAAGAGCTGTTGTGACTTACTAAACAGTTTAGAATAGTCAATGTAGTAAACAAGGGCTCACTTAAAATCAGAAGTATAGAGACCGTGTTTCCTCAATTGAGGCGGGTTGTGGGGAAAAAAGGGGAGTTCAATGGATTGATTAAGGTGGAACTGGGAGACCACCTTAGGCAGGAATATGGGGTTTGTGTGGAGGGCAGGTGTATCCCTGGATATCTGGAAGAATTGTTCTTCCAAAGTTAGTGCCTAAAGCTCACTGACACACCTGAGTAATGTGGAGTCAACCAGACAAGCCACCTTCCAAGATAAGAAAACTGGAGGGAACAAGAGTGGAGGGGTTTGAACAAAGAGCCCACAAGTCTTGGACAATGTGGAGGTTCCAAATCAGGTCTGGGGGGAACCAAGGAGGAACTACTTTCTTGAGGCACTCCATGAAAGCTTGAATGACTGGAATTCTGAAGACAGAGATATGCCGTTGGTTCTGAAGATGGGAAGCTACAGCAGCTAGGGGTAGCTGTATGGCGGTGAAAGTGAACCTACAAGTATGCACGCAAAGTAGGTAGCAGACAATATTCTGCACTTTGGCTGATAAAAGGTCAATGTAATTGAGGTGACAGTAGCACACAAACCTCTTACAATTTGCAGCATAACAGTTATGGATAGTAGTCCTGCACACGTCCTTAAGAATGCTCATGTATTCCGGTGGAAGATTAAGGTGTCTGAATTCTAGGACTTCAGGAGTCAGATTGCAAGATAGAGGGGCCAGGGGTTTGGGTGCCTGACTTCTCCATGGTTCTGTGTAAGTAGGTCGGGCTTGCTGGGGAGCCTCTTGTGCAGAACCACAGAGGTTTCGAACAGAGTGGTGAACCAGTGTTGGTGGGCCCAGGTAGGAGGCACCAGGATGAGAGTGAGCGACATCTGCCGAAGCCTCCAAACCACATGGAAGTTGTGGAAGAGGCGGAAAAGCGTAGGCAAATATTCCTGACCAACTCATCCATTGTGCATTGCCCCTGGACTGTGGGTGTAAGATTCTGGAGGAGAAGCTTGGGAATTTGGTGTTTTCTGCTGTGGCAAAAAGGTATAGCTCTGGGAATCTCCAACAGCAGAAGTACTGGAAGAGATCTTGAGGGTAGAGTTCCTACTTGTGTACTTGTTTCCACATCCTGCTGAGTAAGTTGGCAAACTTGCTATCCACTACCAGAAGTTACTCCGCTAGCAGATGTATCTTGTGGTGAAGAGCCTACCATCAAATGCTCTGGGCTAGAAGAGAAAGCTGGGGAGATCAGGTGCCATCTTGCTTCTGAAGATAATACATGGCTGCTAAATCATCGGACCTAAACCAAGCAGCCACCAACCTCACACAATGGATCACCCACAGCGCTGACGAATTAGCACCCTTGAAAAACCATCAAATGAAGCAAGGCAGCAAAAAAAACCCCTGGTTTAATGATGACCTTAAGAAATCCAAGAAGATCTGTCGCACCCTCGAGAAAGCCTGGCGAAAAAACCCAACCACTGACAACCTGGCCATTTTCAAGAACGCCACCGCAAACACCACCAATTGATCCGATCCACCAAGAAATCAGCATTCCAGGACCGACTCCACAACAACGTCCACAACAGCAAGGAACTATTCAACATCGTCAAAGAGTTTACCAACCCCACCGCCGGCACCAACGACATTACTCCATTTCAAGACCTCTGCGACTCTCTGGCCTCATTCTTCCACAACAAAATCGCTGACATACATAATAGCTTTGGAGACCAGCCCACCCAACCTACCTCCGTACTAAAACCCCCCTCCAACAACCTTTACGCCTGGAACCCGATCACCACTGAAGACACCATTCGCCTGATGAACACCATTCACTCAGGATCACCAACCGACCCATGTCCCCACCACATTTTCAACAAAGCAGACTCCATTATCGCACCCCATCTTCGAGACATCATCAACTGCTCCCTCAACTCCGCCACCTTCCCGGAAAGCTGGAAACACGCCAAACTCAGCGCCCTCTTGAAGAAACCTACAGCAGACCCCACTGAACTTAAGAACTACCGCCCCATTTTGCTCCTCCCATTCCCTGCCAAAGTCATTGAGAAAGTCGTCAACAGTCAACTCGCCGCCCTCCTCGAATCCAACAAATCCCTCGACCCTTCACAGTCCGGCTTCAGAGCAAAACACAGCACCGAGACCGCCCTCATCGCTGCAACAGACGACATTCAAACTCTACTGGACAAAGAAGAAACTGCTGCCCTCATCCTACTCGACCTCTCCGCAGCCTTCGACACAGTCTGTCATAACACCCTTATGCAACGTCTCAGCAACGTCGGAATACAAGGAAAAGCATGGGACTGGATCATCTCGTTCCTCGCCGGAAGAACCCAGAGAGTCCTCCTCCTCCCCCCGTTTAGATCAAAGGCTACCGAAGTCATCTGCGGCGTACCCCAAGGATCTTCACTCAGTCCCACCCTCTTCAACGTATACATGAGTCCCCTCGCATCCATTGCGCGCCAACACAACCTCAACATTATCTCCTACGCAGACGTCACCCAGCTGATCCTATCCCTCACCAAAGACCCAAACACCGCCAAAACCAACCTACACGAAGGGATGAAAGAACTAGCCGAGTGGATGAAGAGCAGTCGTTTAAAACTTAACTCAGACAAAACGGAAGTCCTCATCTTAGGATCATCCCCCTCTGCCTGGGACGACTCATGGTGGCCACTGTCCCTGGGCAGCGCACCCAAACCGACGGACCACGCACGTAACCTGGGCTTCATCCTGGACTCCTCCCTCTCGATGACCAGACAAGTCAACGCCGTCTCATCATCATGCTTCAACATCTTACGTATGCTCAACAAAATTTTCCGTTGGATCCCCACCGAAACTAGAAAGACTGTCACCCATGCACTGGTCACAAGCCGACTAGACTACGGAAACACCGTTTACGCCGGAACCACATCCAAACTTCTGAAAAAACTCCAAAGCATCCAAAACGCCTCAGCCAGACTCATCCTAGACATCCCCCGACAAGCTCACATTTCCGGTCACCTGAAAGACCTCCACTGGCTCCCAGAGAAACAAAAGAATAACGTTCCGCCTCCTCACCCACGCACACAAAGCCCTCTACGGCCTAGGACCCGAATACCTCAACACGCGCCTGTCCTTCTACACCCCCACCCGCCATCTTCGTTCGTCCAATCAAGCCCTTGCTGCAATTCCACGCATCCAAAGATCCACCATGGGAGGAAGATCCTTCTCCTACTTAGCGGCCAAGACCTGGAACTCCCTCCCCACCCACCTCCGCCTCACACAGAACCACCTCTCCTTCAGAAAACAACTAAAAACTTGGTTATTTGATAAGTAAGCTCCCTCCCTCCCTCAAGCGCCTTGAGACCCTCTGGGCGAGTAATGCACTATAAAAATGTTGACTTGAAGTTGTCCTTCTTGTTGAGGACTACCTTGCAAGTCAAGTCAGGAAGGGAAGCCTTCAATGCATGATCAACAGCCAGCAGTTCCAGTTAGTTGATATGGAGACACTGGTGAATAGGTTCCCAATAGCCTTAGACCGTCAAGTTCTGCAAGGGTGCACCCCATCCCATAAGGGAGTCGACAGTTGTAATGGTCCTCTGGGGAATAGGGTCAAGGAAAGGCCGCCCCGGCAATAGGTTGCAGGTGTTCCTTCACAGCAGAGTGTGACAAGTAAGGCAGCCAATAAGCACTAGATCGTCCCAATGACTGTCCGCTTGAGACCACTGGTGCATTAAGCACTCCTGCAATGGGCGCATATGTAACCTGGCATGGGGCACTATTGCAATACAGGAGGCCATCATGCCTAGGAAGTGCATGACTCATTACTGTGACTAGGTGGTCTTGTTCAAAATAAGAGATTAGTGCCTGGAATGACTGCATCCTGGCAGCATTTGGGTAGAACATGCACACTTCTAAGTTGAGGATTGCCCCCAGGTGGGGCTGTATCCGCAACCTCCTCAGAGGATCGCACAACACACTCATCCTCGGGAAGCTACACGGTCTCGTCTCCAGATCCAGAAGAGATGCCAGTTCAAAATGCCGGTACAAATGGGGCGGTAAATGACGGAGCATCTGAACCAACCAAACACTCACACCCAGTCAAAAGATCTAGGTTTAATCCATCACCGTTCTTTAGCCGACTCTGCCACCCCAGCTCAGACATGGCTATATGCAAATCAGTCTGACCCTGTGCCCCATGGGAACAGTCCAGCCCGAACTGCCAAGCCATGCCTTCCCTGTCACCACTGGAGTCAAGCTATCCAGGCTGATGAAGGCTGATCGCCAGAAACCGGTCCTTGGATGGTTGATTCCGGTCTGAGAAAGACATGGCTTGGTAGTTCGGACTGCACTGTTCCCATGAGGCACAGGGTCAGAGCTGATTTGCATATAGCCAGTGTCTAACCCAGGGTGGTGTGGAGTGCAAAAAAACGATGGATTTAGGCCCAGATCCTTGTACTGGGGTGAATGTATAACATTGTTCTACATTCTGTCCATCAACTGTGTTTTTTGGAGTTCAAAATGCCAACTCACGCAAACAAAGCCCTGCACAATGAAGGACCAGCATACCTCAACAAACGCATGACCTTTCAACAACTGACCAGACACAGAACATCCGCCTCCCTCTTCCACGCAGCTACCCCCACGGATCCACTGAGCAAACATTGTAGGAAGGTCCTTCTCACACCTGGCGGCCAAGAACTGGCACAACCTTTTCCTGCACCTCAGGATCACCCAATTGCTCCAGCAATTCCGGAAATGCCTTGAGACCCTCATGAGTGTTGTACCGCGCTTTACAAATCTCCGGTTGATCCATCTGGAGGTTGGAGGTGGGATTTGTAGCGTTAATGGTAAACCCTAGCTTGTGAAGGAGGTTTATTGTGACGTATGTATTCAAGGCAGTTCTCATGGGTAGCGCTTGAGCCAGTCGTTCAGATAGGGTAAGACATGGACGCCCTGCAGATGAGTGGCCACCACCACAAAGCACTTGGTGCACACCTTGGGTGCAGTGGAGACCCCAAAGGGTAGTACCTTAAACTGGTAATGCTTTCTACTGACTGCAAACCTGAGATACTGTCGATGTGCTGGATAGATTGGTATGTGAGAATAAGCATACTTCAGGCCGAGAACAGTCATGAAGTCGCCTTGTTGCAGTAGCAGGATGACATGCTGAAGAGTAACAATGTAGAAGTGCTGTGAAAGAATGTATTTGTTTAGGGGCCTGAGGTCCAGAATGCATATGAGGAGACAGAAATTTTGGGGATCAAAAAGTACAAATAGTATACTCCTGTGCCTTGCTGATGATGGGAGACCGGTTGAGAAGGAGTGCTTTGACCTCTAACCTGAGTAGTCTTTGTTGTTCTGGTGAGAGTTTGTGTTTGTGAGGTAGAATGGTGAGAGGCAAGGAAATGAGCTTCAGACAGTAACCATGTTGGATAATATCTGACACCGACTGGTCGGAGGTAACGTTCCAGCAAGCAGGACAGAACCTTTGGAGGTGTTCCCTCGACAGGTGTTGTGAGATCGTGGGAGGGAGGAAAGGCAAGTCAGGGCTTAGTGGTGATGGCAGCTCCTTTGGGGGAGCCACCTTTACCTTTTCTTCTGAGATGTTGCCTCTGTAGGACCCTCTAAAGTAGCCTCTGGGAGAGGACTGCTGCACCTGTCGACTGGTAGGATGTGGAGGCCTTGGGAAGAGCCTCTATGTTAGGGCATGCAGCAAAAGTAATCATGAGGAGTAGGTGGCTGAAGGGCACCCATCACTTTTGCTGCCTTCCTATCTTTCTTTACTTTTTCAGCATCTGGTGAACCTACAAACTGAACAGATGTTGGCCATCAAATGGCAGGCAGTGCGGGTTCTGATGGACTTCCAGCTTGAAGCCGAAGATAGAGCCAGGCATGCCTGTTCAGAAAGACACTTTGTTGACCACCCAGCAGAGAATGGTGGTGTTCCATATTTGCTTTCCCTCTGAGACTCTCATATTCCCCCTTCTCCTGTACCCCTCGGGGAGATGTTGGAGGAGCTCCTCCATCTTATCTCTATGGGCTTAGTTATACCTGGAGAGCAACCCAGTAGAATTGTTAATCTGCCAATGGTTGGCCAATTGCACAGCTATCTGCTTATCCGCAGCATCCATAGGTTTGCCTTCATTATCTGGGGGAGGGGAATCACCAGTAGCCTGCGATTAAGCCCTCTTATGGGTGTTAGTGACAACCAGGGAGTCGGACAGGAGGTTGGCCACAAATATAAAGACGGGAGGTCAATCAAGGAAGCTTTGTATTTTTTGTCTATTGCACTTATTATGAGCCTGGTGTGTATGGGGTCTTGAAAGATGTTGGGTGTGACGCAACAGGCCCCCAAGCATGGTAAAGTACTGTGTGGAGGACAGGGTCTCAAAAAAAAGTCCTCATCCAAAGGCTCAGTGTGGAGATCCACCTTGTAAAAGGAGGTAGCCCTACCAATGAGTTCATGGTAGAAAGTCATCAGGAGGGGAAGGATGGGCAGGGTACAGGCGGGGTCTATGTCCCACACTAAGTCAGCATCATAGAAGTGAAGGGATCACCCTGCTGAGGAGTATTAAAGGTTTACTCTCTTCCTGACCCCCATGTCGGAGTGGAGTTACCCCTGAGGTGTACAAGGGAGGGGGATGCCTGGAGAAGTGGGTGGGTAAGGAGAGTGCTGTGGAGCACGGTGAGGTGATGTAGGATAGTGACAAAGGAGTAGTAGCCTTGTCCACTTTCTTGCACTGCTTGGACGGAAAAGGCAAGTCCAAGGTTTCCTCGAAGGACAGCTGATGTTTGGACAACTAAGCAGGCCGTTCCAGAGGACTGGCAAGACTCTGGCCTGTGTGGGGATGTATTAAGGGTTTCCAGAGAGTTCCTCTTGTAGTATATAGAGGATTAGCTCGACTGCACTCAATCTGATGCATTCTGTCTTGGTGGTCAGGATTTCTGCTCCAGGCTCAAATGCCAAAAGTGATGGCTCAGATAGTTGATACAGCTCTGCAGTAGGCACAGGCCCAACTGAAGCTGTTGGCCTCGATGGTTTCATCAGTGCTGAGCTGGAGCTGGGCATTACATCTGAAGGTGATGGTCAGTGCCAACCATGGCCCAAAGGCAGTGGTGGCCCGCTAGCCTGTCCATGGTACTTCAGAGAAGCTGAATGACCCTTGGAACAAAGCAGTTCAGCTGGTGAGCAGTGTTGAGGGGGAGAGAGTGTCTTACAAATGGTTGGCTGTGCTGGGGAAGATCCCGGATCTGAGACAGAGTTGCTGCCGGGGGAAGAAAGCTTCTTCGTCTGAGGACAATGCTGGTGGGTGGGAACCCCCCTAGATGTCCTCATGCCAAAGAGGTCTGGGGTGTCACCTACGCTTCTACACATCGGGACATCAGGCCAAACAGTTGCAGAGCGTCTTCTTGGAGTCGAAGGAGTGGCAGGTGTCCAAGGGAACCTCGTAGTGCTTGGGAGACCGGGACAAATTACCAGCCTGATGGAGGTCAGTCCAAGTATATTTTGCATGGCAGCTAGGATAGTAGTAGAATAGCATCAGTTTAATTACTGTGGAGGCATGGTGGGGGGTGTGGTTGGGAGACTGGAGGAATCCCCAGAGGGCGAAGGCCCATGTAGGACAGAGGCTGGTACAATAGTTGCCCTGTAGAAGGTAGAGTCATGGACCAGAGATAAAAAGAGGAAGACAATGAAGAAATAATACAGATGGAGGGAAGGAACCTGTGCAGACTAAACAGAGCACCGTGAAGTGTCAAACTGGAGCATAGTAGCTAACACTCATCTGAATCAGACATTGGAAAGAAAACAATGTAAAAATGGAGTAGATGACCGTGCACATTACCAGCAGGAGGAGGAGTAACAGTACCTTGTGAATCACTAGGCTTCTTCGAAGAAACATCAACCTGCAAACATCTGGGTCAAACACTAGATGGCAGGACGTTGCACAGCATGTGTACCTATAGCCACACATGCCTAAAACATTTTATTATCTTGCCATCTGCTTCCTAGCCCCTCCCCCCCTTCGAATCCATCTGGGTAGTAAATTGCATCAAGAGGAGGATCTCTTAGTCTAGCCTCTCTTTCTTCAAATCCTGTCTGACCAGTTTAATCTGCTTCAAGCCCATTATTGGGCTAGGTAGGTCAGCCCTCACCTCCCACAAATTGGTGAGCCCAGTCATAATGTAGGACGTATCTGAGTGGACAACTGAATAGAAGGAAAACAATAAAAGGTCCCTTTTGTGTCCCTCACTCCAACTCTTCATACATTCTGATGATAGCATACAACTTACTGGATCTCTATGTAGCCATTCTCATAATTGTTCTTCTAAACACTGAACAAAGTTATATGTAAAGATGTCTCATGTAATAAAAATATTCTCGGTTTAACCCCTTCACTGCGGCGGCCGTTCCTCGTCAGTCCTACGGGGGCGGGGCGGAAGAGCAGCGGGCGCATGCTGGTGACAGAACCGCTCCGTCACCAGCCGCGGTTGCGCTGTGCTCATGACGGAGCGGTTCCGTCACGGCCCCGCCCGCTCAATAGAACGTTCAGCGCAGGTGCGGAATCCGCGCCGCGCAGGCATTCCGAGCGGGCCGTGACGGAACCGCTCTGTCATCAACACAGCGCGACCGCGGCTGATGACGGAGTGGTTCCGTCACCAGCAGGGGAGGGGTTAAAAGATTTTCCACTTGGGTTCTTGTTGTAAAACAAATCGCTTCAGCCCTTTGGATTAAATACAAACAAGAACACCCGATCTAGCGGACGGGCATTTTTCTAAGACAAATACCAAGGTGAGAACCAGGCACTTTTCTTGTAATAATAACCATGTTGATGATTAGTGCCTATTACCAGGCAGCACTTTTTAAAAGCATTGGTGGTAACTGCATAAATGTAATGGTGCAATCACGGGCAAAATCGGTGGCTCAATTATATGTATTGCAAATCGGCGGACGTAGACAATAAATGAGCAACAGGGAAGACTGAAAGGATATAAACCCAATACCCATTATCGAACATTAAATGCCGGCCCAATTATTTGTGTTATAGATGGGTGGACTTGATCGTGAATAAACATAGGGCAGACTGAAAAGATATAAATCAGATGCCCAATTGACATTAAAGATGAATTTAACAACCGTGATACTACGCAGAGTGATGCAAAATTCACCCATAATGGCAGCTACGGTCAATATAAATGAGACAGTGTCGTTCTGAGTATATTTGGCACTTTTCTATAATTGGCAATTATTATACTCCTATCTAAGAGTAACGAAATACACTTGACATCCCTAATAGAACGTGGGGAAAGATGGAGGAAGGGTTCCTATAACGTGAGAGGTATAAAGTAACATTGAGAGTGGTCTGGTATTGGTACACTACATCTAAATAACAGATTTTGAGTGGAACAAGACACCAGTGCCATACCACGGTAGGAATGTATTGGAACGCAATATATATCCTTGGCAATAGATGTGTCATAGAGGAATATGCTAATCAGCACATTTATATTTTAACACAGTGATTTCCTTGTCAAAACCCACTGGATGAATTCCTTTTTGGAAAAGACTTCATAGAAAGTACTTTACTTTAATTCATTGGACATCTTAAGATCCAAGATGATGTAAGTTGACCTATTATATACTGTAAACTATTGGTTATGGTCCAACTATCATTACTTCGACAGTGATTTCTCACAAGGGTGTATACTCTTTTTTTAAGATAGGAATTCTTCCCAAGACCACCCCATTTAATTTAAAGAAGGTGGTGGATCTAACTTACCATGGCATCTAAGCAGTAGAAAAAACATTTATAAGACAGGAAATACATAGAGGGACTGCCCTGATTATTATTTTTTTGTCCTCATTCGCCATAAATCGGACTTCAAAATCCACCCTGGACGTCTGTACTCACTCTCATGACACTGAGGATTATAGGCTGTTGGAATGGGGCCCGCCTACTAGTACTAGACATGCCCAGGGTATCAAATGAAGGAAACTCTGAGATACCCCTTCTGCCAAGCTCAAGAGCCAGATGACTTTCGCCGATAAACCACCACAATACCTGGCAGCACACTGATTAGCCCGAAGAGCGTGAACAGCATAATCATAGGATTTAAGAGGGGGGCAGGTGGGGGGAGGGGACACACAATTTTACCTTCTTAGAGTCCCATCTAAATTGCAGAGGATTCCAAAATGCCTTCTTCTTGCTGCTACCTTTTCTGGCTAGATATAATTTGGAGACTGCAAAATTTGATGACTGCCAATCTGCAAAGGTGGGAGGACTAGATTCCGTCCCTTTTATACAAATTTGCCTCCTGGCTAACAGGACAGAATAAAAAAGCAGAGTTTCAGCAAGACCCGTGAGGTTTTCCGCAAGACCAAATATTATTAAAGGTAGATCTATATTGATAGGGCAGCCTAACACACTTGTCAAAAAATGTCCCACCTCCCGCCAGAAAGTAGCAAGAGAAGGACATTCCACAAACATATATATATCTGAGGCGGAGATCAGGCCGAATTTTTTACAACTGACTGGAGGCCCATCCGAAATTTTTGTCAGTTTATAGGGAGTAAGGTAGGCCCTGTGGATGGTGAACAAATGATTTACTTTTAACCAGGCTGGCTTCACGACTTCATATTCGATCTTACATGATTTCTGCCATAGTTTAGCACAGTTCTGTGTGGGCAAACCCCCCCCCCCCCAGTTCCTCAGCAAGCTTGAATTCACAATCTACTTCTTCCAGCGAGGTTTGGTACCAAAGGGAAACCTCTTTTATCTTCCCTGGTGGTTTGAACACGAGTTGATGTTCTAAAATGCCCCAAGGCATGCTTCCGTGGTTGAGATGGGGCCCAACTTGCAAGTTGATTATGTTTAAACCGAGAGAGTCCTCCCCCAACCCTATCCTGGAGTTGTTCCCAGGGGATAAGGGTGCTACCATCAAGGATGTCACCCCACACCAATAACCCTGCATCGCTCAAAGGTTTTGACAGACTGTCCCTTAAACACTCTGGGGTTCCAGGAGAATCCCAAAGGGGAGCCAAGCTGGAAAAATAGTCGAGCCCCACTGCACCCCTAACTTGGGCCCAGGTTTTAGCTACTCCCTGAAGAACCTTCAGCCTGATTTTTTTTTTTTAACTTCGGATTTCTGAACTTAAACAGAAAACCTTCCTCTGACAATTTTGCGCCCCTGAGCATAGCCAAAAACATCCCTCCGGCACCCGTATCCACAGGCATTCTCAATAACATGCATCAATGTGAGAGTTGGAAAGCCCAAGCATACAGCTGGAGGTCTGGTAAGGCCAGGCCACCCTTTTCTCTTCTCCACCTCAGCTTTTTCCAAGCAATCCTAGATGCCTTAGATGCACAGATGAATGAGTTGATGCGTCGCTATCATGGATTTTTCAAAATAAAGAGGGATGCAATTAAAAAGAAATGTAATCTTTGGGAGTATCGTCATCTTGATCAGATTAGTTCTTCTCAAGATTGATAATGGAAGAAAAGCCCAGGATTTCATAAGCCTTCTACATTCCTTTGCCACTATGTCTAGATTGATCTCAGCGATCTTTGTGATGTCCTGCACCACATGAACTTTCAGGTATCTCATTTTGGAGCTAAGCTGGTAACCTTGCTGTGTGTCTGCCAAATTCCAGGTCATAATTTCGGTTTTTTGAGGCATTGATCTCGTATCCAGACAAAGCCAAACTGCCGGGCCAAACTGATGACTGCTGGGAAAGCAGACTGTAAGCCTGTGGAAAAAAACAAGATCTCATCGGCATTCAGGGCTACTTTCCTCTCCCACCCCTCATATATATTAGAATCTGCCCTAAGCGGTTGGGCAAATGGCTCGATATAAAGATCAAATAGAAGAGGGGAGAGTGGGCAGCCCTGTCTGGTTCCTCTTGTGATCTTAAGAGTTTGTAATATTACCTTTAACCAACAGCCTAGCTGTGGGGTTCTGGTAAATCAACTGCCATATGACAAAATCTTTCCCCCAAGTTAAACTTCTCCAAAGTCTCCGGCAGGTAAATCCAATTTACTCTGTCGAAGGCCTTGGTAGCATCCAATGTCATGGCTGCCAATGGAAGGGAATATGTAGAGGCAAGATCGACGGCACCAATAAAATCATAGGTGAGGTCTGAGAGCTGCCGATTCCAAACAAAGCCTTTCTGATCTAAGTGAAGGACATCCCCCACAATAAGACCCAATCTCGCTGCCAAAATAGAAGCAAAGATTTTATAATCTACATTTTAAAGCGAGATGGGTCTGTATGACCCACAACTTGATGGAGATTTCCCGGGTTTTAGTATCAAGATTATTAGGGCATCGTTCCAAGAAGCTGGAAGCCCTAAACCAGCCTCCAGCACATAATTAAACAACTGCTTTACGAAGGGGATGATCTTCTCTCCCAACGTCTTATAAATCTCTGCTGGAAGGCCATCAACGTTGAATGGCTTCTCTAACCTCAGTTTGAGTAAAGGCTTGATCCAGATGTTGCTGTTGGTCCTGTCCTAAAGAGGGAAGGGGAATATATCCAGTAACCACTTTTGGACGCTGGCAGCATCTAACCTTTTGTCCTTACAATATATCTCCTGGAAGTAGGCCTGAAATGCCTTACTGATTTCCCAGTCTGAAGTTCTCATCCCCACTAATAATCTCATTAATGTGATTTCTTGCCCGATCAGACTCTGCTTTCCAAGAAAGGAGTTTACCTGCGCAGTCTCCATATTCGAAATGGGCGATTTTTTGATCCTCCCATCTATGTATAAGCCTGGACTAAAGGATGCTTTCTAGTTGCCCTTTTAAGTTATCCCATTTGTCTTTTCCATCTTGCTGGGCTTCAGGCAAGGCTTGAGGGGATAGTTCAGCTTCTAGATCTTTCAACTTCCCCTTGATGGAAGATACCTCCTCTTTATGTTTTTATTCCCAAAGCTTGCCCTGCTCGTAATTTGACCACGCAGGAAAGCTTTAAAAAGGAGTTCCACACTTTTAATATGGATGCCCTGCTCGTAATTTGACTAGTTTACCAAACGCACTCCAATGTTTAAAGTATGACAATTGTCATACTTTAAACATTGGGGATTATATGGTGTGATTAATTTTGAAAAAAACTAGATGATTTTTAACAATTGTCATACTTTAAACATTGGAGTGCGTTTGGTAAACTAGTGGAGTTTCCACCAGCAGTTGATTGTTATTTTGGGCTGGCTGCCTTACAACCAAACAGCACACAAACATAGTATCAGATTTTTGAATAATTGAGTACTGGTAGTAGCTAAGGGAGTGCGCAGGCAAAACACCTTTTTCCTGCTCGTAATTTGACCATGCAGGAAAGCTTTAAAAGAGTTCCACACTTTTAATATGGATGTTGACCCCAGATTTATATCAAGGAAGCATGCAGTTTCCTATAACATAAAACCTTTTTCTTCCTCGACCAGGAGTAAAGAACGATCAAATGACCATGTACGAATAGGCTTTGCTGATGGACCAGCCAGGCGTAAAAGAACCCCTGAGTGATCAGAGAGATGGTTAGCCACATAAGTGATATTGTTAACTCTGTCTCTCAGTTAGTTACTTATCAGAATATAAACAATTCTGGATTGGTGCAGATATTTATGGTTTCTAAACGATACCCCCTGCTGCAGTCCTGATCTTTCTCTCCATATATCCAAAATATCAAATTGCTGCATTGCCTCTAGGAGGAGGTCCCGTGATTTAAAAGGGGCTGCAGCTCTGCTATTTGAAGTTTTATCCAGGCCGAGATTTATAACTATATTAAAATCTCCAGCCATAATTATGGGCTCAGGAAAATCTAATAAATGGGAAAAGATGGTCTTAAGAATAGAGGGATCATCTTGGTTGGGTCCATAATAGCCGACCAACGTATACAGGGTCTCCATTATCTTAACTTTAACAATGACCCATCTGTCACCTGGGTCAACCAATTGCTGTAGGACCTGCACTTGGGCTGATTTCTTAAAAAATTATAATGACTCCTCTGATGTTAGCTGTCTGGCTCGTGCATACATATGAACCAACCCACCTTTTATTTTTAAGAAGGTAGAATATCTCCTCTTTCAGGAGATGTATTTCCTGAAGGATCAGAACCTGAGCCAATGAATCTTGGAGATACTATACAATCCTGTCCCTTCTCGGTCTGGTTCGCAGGCCATTAATATTCCAGGAAAGAATCTGTATAGGACTTACAGTGTGTCAATCGGGAACCCCAGCACAAAAACCGAGGATTGGATTTGAGATAACCAGTGCCAGCGATCAGACTAGCCTAACTCCAAAACTCTCAACCAAACAGTAACGCAAGTACAGGCAACACAAAGAAACGGTGAATGAGGATTGTTTTTATTTTTTTCCTTGCTGCACCCAACCCTGTGCCCCCCCTGTCCCTCCCCCCTCACTGAGAATCCACACCCCAATTTCTGGACAGATGGAGTCCAGGCAATTGCGTCCCGGAGGTATCTGCCCCGCCACCACCTTGATAAACCAATAAAAACAAAATACCCAGAGAGACCTAAAAAGATAGAGGATAAAAAAGTAGGGAGGCCCTGGCTATGCTTTAAGAGCAGACAGGATCAAAAAGAAGGAGTTCTCCTCATACTGCCACACAGCTTCTCAAATCTAAAATCTCTCGTAGCTTTAACTTCTCTATATGGGGGGAGAGAACACTTCTCTACCTGCCTTCTGCCAATATTCAAATTCTATTAATTTGCTTAAAGGCCGCCTTTTAGGCCAACTATTAACCCCCTTTACTTAAGCTGTTGAGCAGGTTGCACGCTTCCTGTACCGAACTTATATTGTGCATTTTGTTGTTGTGCATCAATCTTTAAGAAGGCCGGAAATTTTAATTGGGCTACTGCCCCAAGTTTTTTAAACCCTTCCAGCCTCTTGCCCAACTCCCATGGTCTCTCCAGAGTGCACCTTGAGAGGTCCGACCGAATCTCAAAAGAAAAATCCTTTGCCCACACGGATTTAAGTTTCAGTGCTAAATTCAAGATCTTATCCTTTAAGTTAAAAGTATGGAAATTAATGAGGATTTTTCTAGGTTTGGGTTTCTCCGAAAAAGGTCTCTATGTACCCTCTGTATGTCTCAGCTATGTTCTACCTCAGAGTCTTCAAGCTGTGAAGAGGTCTTAAGTAGAGAAACAACGTAGGACCGGATATCAGATCCTTCACTTCCTTCTGGTATATTCAATAAGCGTAAATTATTCCTGCACGCATTGTTCTCTAACTTCTCCACTCTATCTCGGAGTTCCCAATGTTCAGATTTTGAGAGTTCAATTTCCGACTTTGCCTGGCCCAGATATTCTTTCATTTCACCCATTGCGTTCTTGAGAGTTACTGTTCTAGAATTTACACGGTCTACCTTTTTTTCCAGGGATTCACAGAAATTCCTGATCTCCCCCTGGTTTACTGCGGAAACTGCAAACCCCTTCTTTATATCCTCCGTTAGTGTAGCGAAGAGACTCTACAGATGAAGAAAAAGCTGGCAGAGCCAGGAGAGACCCCCTTTCTCGTTCTTCTTCAATGCTGTTGTTAGACCCACTTGGTAGCGGTTGTTGTTGACTTAAAACATCAACCAACAGGTCATCACTGGGAACACTTGTGCCCCCTGGAAGCACCCCCGAATCATTATGTTGGAGGGCAAAACCTGTTGCTTGAGGGACTAGGTCTATTGTTGTTGCTGTTGTTATTGCTGATTTCACTGTTGTCTCCATCCCTATGCCTGGGGCTATGTCTAAAGAGGAGGTCAGTGGCGTAGGTGATGGCATAGAGGAGACTAAACTTGCCGGAGACGGTTCTAGAGGGCCAGGTCATGTGCTGATGACCAGCACTTTTAGCTTAACCCTGAAATAAGAGCGTAGCGATGGGGTCACTTTAACCACGCTATTAGCTGCCTTGTTTTTTGGCTTCTTGGGTTTAATAGACTTTCCCTTCACCTGGAAAGCAGAGACACTACAGATAGACTTGGTTCTTTCAGCTAAGGAGGCCTGTACATCGCAAGAGGAAAGCCCAGCTGCAGTAGAGATTTGCGATACCACAACGTCTGGGGGACCCCCGCCGATATTTATTTTTGCGGGGGTAGCTTTAATGCTCTTTTTAATATTTGCATTACTTTCTTTTCTTAGAAGCCTCTGTGGTCCCTCTTGCTGTTTTCTTATGTCGTCTCCCAGCTTCTATCTGTGGGCTTACCTCGGCTGGTGACCTCTTGTATATTAAGGGGAGTCTGGTGATTACCAAATGCTGCACTGATAAGGGAGCTGACCCCTTTACCCTTCGTTCACCTTCAATGCCTCTTTTTAATTCACCAACAGCCTCTTCCCCACCCTCTCCGACCTTACCGCTGGCTCAGTTTTCCTCCTGCTCCTGTGTTTGCTTCTGGTTGTGGCTGTCGTCCAAGTACGGAGCGGACAGAACATGGCGGCTGCACGCTAGCACTCAGAGCTCCTGTAGCAGCTCTGGGTGCTAGCGGGATGAGACCCAGGGAGTGAAAATAGGCTGCAATTAATCTGAGGAGGAGCAGTGGGCCGTTACTTGATTGCCAGCGGTCGGACTGGAGTTTTTTTTTCCGGTGTTTCTCCCGGTGCTCGTGTTTGCGGTGTACGGTGTTTGTACTGTGGCTCTTCCGTGAGGCGCCGAGTAGAGACGCTGGGATGCTGCATCTGGCGGTGGCCGCATTGAAGGGCTTTTTTACGATTCATGCCGGTGTCTGAGGTCTGGCTCCTGGCTCTTCTGCGGGGGCTGCTGAGGAGAGAGACGCTGGGCATCGGATGCTAGGGATGTGCAGAGAGGAGGCGGGGAACAGTTTTCCTATGCCTCTCCAACTGCTGGAAGCCGCGCTGGAGCTCAGGAGAGGGCGTAAGGCAGTAGCGCTGGGCCTCTTCAAGGAGGGCAATAAAGCCACTATCACCGGCTTTTTTCTGCGTGGGAAAGACTTTGACGACAGCCACAACCAGAAGCAAACACAGGAGCAGGGACTGCCCTGATTATGTACACGAATGAATGGACATAACAGGTCAATGCTCCCTGTGAGATAAGTCCACATAGCATTAGCTGGGGCATTAAGGATGGACTGCATGATTTAAATAACTTTGGTGTGTACATTGATAAGATGACTGGAGTGAAGGGATGTGATTAAATAGCTAGAGACCAAAAAAACACTGAACTTGTTAACGTAAACAGGCTTATTAGAACGTAATTGGGTATATTTTATATTTTCTAGATAAACTCCTATTGTAAATATCTTGTCTTGAAGAAGGTGGTGTGTATGGAGTCTAATCCACCGAAACGCTGCGTCGACATTTTGTGAATTTCCGTTTAAAGCATAATAGATTGATATCTTGTGATTTGTTGATTCTAAAGTATAACGGATTAGGGAATCTCATGATATTGTTTTTTTATTTATTTGATGATATGTATTTTTAAAATATTGCTAGATGTAGTGTATTTGTTATGTTTTGTATACATTGCTGAAGCGATTTGGTTTACAAGAACCCAAGGGAATTTTAAAAACAAAAAAATGTTTTTTTAATAAATGTGACATCTTATACATAACTGTGTTCAGTGCTTAGATAGAACGATTGTGAGAATGTATACATAGAGATCCAATAAGTATGAAGAGTTAGAGTGAGTGACACAAAAGGGACCTTTTATTGTCTTCATTATATTCTGACCCTGTCCCTTTTGGTGGTGAAAGGATGCCTCTCCCAATCTGTAGAGTTTCAGGGCAACTGAATAGGAATTGCATCTGCCAGACAGCTGTGAGAACCCAGTAAAAATAAATACCCATGGACTAAAACTAAACGTTTTTCATAGATACTCACCTATCACATTTTTCTTGTGCTTAAATAAGAGTACTGAAGCTTACATGTTTGAGGTGACACTGTCTAAATAGCTGGATCAATATCAATGGTCCAAATAGGAAACAAAGCAAACATGACAAAAACAGACCATTTTGGATTTGGGCACAGAGATCTGGACGTATAGAAAGAAAAGTCTACTGTGTGGTGTCTTTAACTTCCCATCCCACAATACTGCAGCTCCAGTAGCTTACTGATTGAGAAGAAATTTAATAATTTGGTTTAAAACAGACAAGTTCCACTCACTTCAGTAGTCGTTATGCTTGACCCGCTGTGGGTTTACCCTGAATGGTCTTTTAATATGGACATATCCAGCATTTAAAGTGCTCCTGGGCTTTGCAGCACTGAAGCATCATTTATGATTTGTTCAAGGTTGCATTATTTTGACGAAGATCAGTGACATAGCCATTAAAAAAACATGTTTGGGTCCTCTCATTTCTTAACTGCATAACTAGTTCATCCCCATTTACATTCTTCATCCCCATAGGACTTATTTTGATCCCGTTTTATTATAATTTCCTCCCTTTGTCAATTCTTCTGTAACCCTTTATTCCATACTTTCCTTTATCCCTCAACCCAATTCTTCTCCAATTTCTTCCATGGTTTCGCTCCTTCATTCCCCTATTTCTCCCTTTCATTTTTTAATTCAACGGCCCATGCTTCACTTTTTCAGGCCTTCTTTATCCAAATTATAACTTATTATAATTAACTCAAACTTTTCTTCTTCCCATTTGCTAAATGCTGAGCCTTTTATCTTAAATAGTCCATAAAAGGAACAAGATTAACGAACTAATGGCAGTAATTGTTACTTGTGGACAAGGGGAGCTATTTGCACACAAATGTCCTCAAGCTATTTTTTATGAGCTGATCTCTACCCTACAAAAACATGCTCTCTAATAAGGCTTTTATTAGTAGTCCAATTTTGTAAATAAAATGTGGCTAGGTGACAAGAGTTCTGTCGGGGTTGAGAGGGCAGAGCCAACTCAGAGGGGTTTGCGGTTTCCCAACTTGAAGTAAGGAGGTCTGAGCAGGCTAAAAGGAACATAGCATTAGCAACTCGCCAAACTGAAAGCTCGAGAGGGGCGCGGCCTTATCCAACCCAGAGAGCACCTTCTTTCAATCCTGAGGGGTGTGGAATATGTATATCTAGTACACACACACCTACTATAGGTTGCAGAGTGCTGTAGCTTGAAAGGGGCTGGTCTGAAGCTATGCAACCACTCTACCAAAAATGGCACCTTAAGCTTGGATACATAAACAGTAGGTCCTTCTCCTAATCTTTTCCTGCAGCCGGAGCCAACTGCACCTGCATCAGTGCACCAGCCAAGTGCAAGTCAACCTCGGTCTGGATGATGGATAGACTTTCACAAAGAACCAAACATCTGTGACGCCTTTTTATTTTGAAATGTTGCATTCTTATTTCTAAGATCAAATCTCAAAGAAATACACATCAAGTGCCACAGCCGACAGCCAACTCCTTCAGAATCACCAGCCATGTCATTACCTCTTCGCAACAATCTAAACCTTCTTGAATGTGACATCATTATACAAGGATAAAACACATAAAACAAGTACAGAACTTCATATCACCTCCCTCGCCCAATATTACCCAAATAAAAGAAATTTAAAAATTCAAACAATAGAAAGTAGTCTTAAGTATTATGGTTCAATCTAACTATGTATATTGTTAAGAGTTCCAAACAAAGTTAGAACTTGTAAACAGAGTTGTGGTCCTACCACATTACTTTTAAACACAGTCTTGTAGCCTATGAAGAACTCTAATTACACTCTGTGGTCTTACCACATGATTTTCCCTTGATTGCAAATCATTAGGCCCTAGAGACACTGTTGTAGATAAAATGTCCAGACTCCAGGATAGAGTAACCAAAAGATAGGTTTAATCGGGAGTACAGCAAATCACATCTCAACGCCTGCTGACCAGTCTTCCAACTGCCCAACAAGAGAACATAGAATGTATACAATTAACATCCCAAATCTAGAACACATGAAGACGATAGAGACTAAGCATCATAGAGATGCAAGGCCAGAACTGACAGAATATGTTTACAACAGACACCCCATCCACCAGATGATATTTTGGGGATGCTCGCTTGTTGTTGTTGCTGTACAGTGGGGCAACGAGAAGGACTGCATCTCCCACGATCCTTTGCGGCTGGTGCCACACCACCATTTCCAAGCACATTGGTGCTTTAAAAAACGGCCAGGGCTCCCACTGTGCGGGACACTCGCTTGTGGTTGTTGCAGTGCTGTGGGGGCAAGGAGAAGGACTGCATATCCCACCATCATTTGCAGCCGGTGCCGGTATGCCATTTCCACACCCAGAGGCACTTTAAAAACCGGCCAGGGCTCCCACATCGCTGGACACCTGCTTGTTGTCGTTGATGTGGTAGGGGGGCAGCTACGACATTTCCATGCCCGGAGGCGCTTTAAAAACTGTCCAGGGATCCCACAGTGTGGGAGGCACACTGGCTTTCCCAGTCAGCGGATGGCAGAGGCTGGGCTGAGCCCACCCTCTTTCATGCAGCGTCGGATAAGAGGCTCGAGGTGAGTGATCGCCTACATTATCTGGATTGGTAACAGTTAGGCTAAACACCCACGATAGGGAAAAGGACTGGGATACTACCTGCAAGTCCCGCTTCTACTAGCATTGACAGTGTGCTTGAAAGTGTGGTTAGCATCATGTCCAGTGAGATAGAGTTAACAGAGCGTCATCTGTTCCTGGGTAGTGAGGTCTTACACAACGGCCCCATACTTGGAGGGGTTTTAGCTGGCCCTGCACTTTCTGTTCCCCTGCATCAGAGAACCAGCTTCAATAACATGTCGCTTTCTAGTGGGAGCTCAAAGGGGCACGATACTCCCGATATACACCGAGCTATGGTTACTGCAACAACCGCAGCAGTTTTAGCTGTAAAACGTAAAAGGAAGATTGGAAAGCTTGTTTGTACCAAAAGGAAACACCCCCCCCATAACAGTTCATCCCGTACCGGCTTGCCTACCTTGATGCAATCATCATCTAGCTTTCGCATCTCAGAACCTTGGGACATTCTCAAAAATACTGTTTGTATGCGGATTAGCGGTATGATAGACATGAAATTCATATCTCAATGAAAGAGTCTTAAACATCTGGACACTCTTATGAACAAATTCAGCCAATGGCGAAAGACAACCCAAACTGTTTCTGCTCCTGTGGAGTGGGGGTCTATCCCCATACCTAGTGTTTCATCTAATACTAACCCACCCCTTACTGTCACGTGCCTGCCCATCGACCCCTTGGTTAGAACCTCTTGCAAAACATGTATCCAATTCAGAGAGTGTCTTCTCCCAAAGGTTAATATAATGCCAAAACCTATTTCGCTCAACAAATGTCTATTAACCACGAATGGGACTGTGCCCCCGATTCTCACGTCTGAACCTACTTATAGATTGGTTGGTGATCAACCAAACCAGGGCAAATTGAGCATTAATATGCCAGATATCCCGAGCAGGAATTTTCTTGGGCCCAACACAGATGTCCTGGGATTGCCGCCAGCAGCCTGCCCCTATGTCTTGGTGCTGGCAGGGGTACCAACTCTTAGGAGGGAACAGAGGGAAACTTGGGACCAACTGCGTAACAAATGTGTGGACTGGTCGTCTAAGCACAGGAGGTTCAATGTGTCACACACAAATGAGATTATTATGGTACGAAGGTGGGTAGGCGATTCAGTTCAGTTCATAAAGCTTTATTTCGATAAATGAATATCTTGACAGCCATATAATCCAATATAAACATATGCAAGATAGACCATAATAAACACATTAAAAAGCATGATATATACAATGAAGGTTAAAATTGATCGAAAAAACCAATAGACAATAAATAATTTTAAAAAGTTATCAAATACACAATAATTCCAAAAAGAAGTACATTGTTATCATTATCAAGTGCGTTCAGCTACAGAGTTCATGGTTTAGGGGTTCTGCTTTATTTTTTGCGCTCTACTGCTCCATGCCCATTTAAGGTATTTAGCTAGTCCACACACGTAGAGGTCCCGGGTGTCAGATTTAAGAATATGCAGTGCAGCCAAGTAGCTGCCGGTTCCCATCTCTTTGTATATTGGTTTAAGCCAACACCCCCTGGGGACTTCGTAAGCAGGACAGACAAACATAAAGTGTGCAATTGTCTCAATGAGAGCCTCACAGCTAGGGCAGGAAGCTGTAGTTTGGTGGGGAGACTTCCACTGGGCTGTAATTTCTCTCATAAGAAGTGTGCCTGTCCTAAACTCAAAATAGAGCGCTCTATCGTGTGGTTTTTGTATGCTGTCTAAATACGGCTCGTATCGAATAAGGAGCTGATGCTGCATGAACTCTTCAGAGATTCTACCTATTCTTGGGTTAAGTTGGACGTTTTTAGCAACCCATTGCCAGTACAGTCTCTTAACCTCTGCCTTGAGGGGGGCAGTTCTGTTTTGCCAATCATCGCCGAGGTCCAAGTTGTACAGAAGTTTCTTTACGTTTTAAGCCACTGAACCTTGTGCCACCCGTCCATCTCCATTATCTCCCTTAGCCCTGCTGCGTATTTTGCTAGCTCTGGGGTCCGCCACAGACGTACCCAGAGCAGGAGTGGGCAGAGTCTTGCTATATCCCTAAATGAATGACGGCCCAGATCATATAGGAGGTGCTTGGTGGGTATCCTCCATCTTTAGGTCTTTTAGAAATTTATTCTCCGATTTTACGATCTGGTCAATATTAGAAAAACCCCACAGTTCGGCACCTGTAAAGGGCCGAACTTACTGCCTTGGCTTTGTAGATTGTTAGGGCGGGGGCAATTGGTCTACTCATAGAGGAGCGATGCTCTTTTAATATTGGCCTCACCACCCTCTTGTGGGACAGAAACATTTTCTGTATGTGCGGTGACCAGTTCATAGAATCGGAGATACGGATGCCCAAGTAATCGAAGGTGGAGACCCTTTCTAATTGGACGGAATTTAGCAATAGAGGGTTCCTGAAGGTTCTAGATGGGTTCAGGGTTAGAATCTTCTTCTTCAGGGTATTGATGGACAACCCTCTAGTGGTGCAAAACTGTTGGAAACTGTCCAGAAGGGTCTGCAGGCCATTCAGGGGTTTTGAGATGAGGAGGGTGTCATCAGCGAACAGGAGTGTTAGAATTTTTTCGCTCGCCAGGGATGGTGCATCAGATGGTATCTGTTGTAAATAATCAACCACCCCATTCACATACAAAGAGAACAGGGTGGGAGATAGCGCATATCCTTGTCGGACTCCCCTGTTCACCGGTATCCGAGGCTTTTTTCCCCTTGTGAGCCCCATCTCACTTGGGCATAATTGCCCTCATGAAGGCGAATCAATATATTCCCGATATGCCTGGGGACCCCCTGCTCTACCAAGACCTGCCACAGGCACTCACGTGGAACCAGGTCAAAGGCACTCTTGAGATCAATAAAAGCAAGATAGAGACTGCCGTTGCCTATTCGAACCACCTTCCAATACAAAAGGAGCAGCCTAAATGCCTGCTCAATTGTCCCCATGCCTGCCCTAAAGCCTGCCTGGTAGTCCGAAAGAACTTCATTTTCGTCCGCCCATACTAGGATTCTCTCCAGTAAGACGCGTCCTACCACCTTTTGAATCGAGTCCAACAAGTTTATTGGGCGATAATTCGCAGGGTTGTCCCTAGCCCCTTCTTGAAAATTGGTACTACCTCGGCCCCTTCCAGGACTCCGGAATCGGGCAGCCGTTGTCAATTGCGTTAATTAATGATAAGAAATTTAGCCCAATTGACAGGGTCTGCTCGAAGGAGGTCGCCTGGCAGGCCAGCCAGCCCTGCTGCTTTTGCTGAGACTATCCGGCGAATGGCGGATTCTATCTCTAAGTCTGTAAAAGGCTGTCTAGTAAGATACCCGAGAGACGCCGGAGGGTCAATTGGTGGACCGACTAGAGTAACTTCCCCGTCATCGCCATATAGGCTCAGGAAGTGGTCATAGCAAGATTTTCTTGAGATGTTATTGGTGATAAGCTCACTAACTGGGCAAATTTTTTTCCTCAGAAGATCCCAGAAGAGGTTAACGTTCTTCCCCTGGCTGGCAACTGATAAAGCCTGCCAGTGCTCCTCCTCCCAGTCTTTTTTTGCCTCAAGGACTGTCACCTTGTACTCCTTTCTTGCAATCATAATTCCAGAGGGAGACTTACTTTTAACAGCCTTTATAAGTGCTGATTTTTTGTGCCTAAAGGGTGCCGTATACCATGTGCCAGTAAAGTTACTGCGCAAGTTGGGTTTCTTGCTGTTTATAGGAAAAAAGGTACCAAACGTCTTAACGGTGTTCTCGTATATTAGGGGTATCTTCTGTAGGGCTCCAAGTTCGGTATTAATGTTTTGCAACCCAGTTAAGGCCCCTAATAGGGTGGCTCTAATTCCCCTTAGTTCGGACTTGTCAAGGGCTACTTTATTCCACTTGAGGTGCCTACTTGAATTTGAGGAAATTAGTTCCCTTTGTCTGCATTAGGTCAATTTTAGTTAGATTTGCATCTTTAGAGGGCCATGGTGGTTTAAGCGAGAGACATAGCGGGTAATGATCGCTGTCAGTAGATAGAAGTACCGCCATATCTATTAGGTGACTCCAGAAATTACAGTCAAGGAGAATATAAATCGATCCTAGAGGAATGTCCTAATCTATTAAAGGTGTGGGCTCCCATGGAGTCGGACTGTGACCTCCCAGTTGTTGCCCTCAACCCATATTCTAGGCATAGGGAGTTCAACTGTACCGCTAAATGGGTCCACTTTTTTTACAGGTGGTAAGTTCAGCGGGGGGACTCCCAGCTTAGCGTCGTCCTCCTCAAGACCTAGCATGTCAGCAACAGCAAGAGGTTTGAATGTGCAGTTAAAGTCTCCCGCTACCAAGGTGTGATTCACCAAAGAACATAGAAGGGGATTGTATTGTCATCAATTTTCGTAGACCATCTATGGTAAGATCACTACTGGGAAGCCAAGAGACTTTAACCACCAACCCTACACAAATTTGATCATTACCATTGGGTTATTTTTACCAACCAACATTCGGGCACCACACAAATGAGCCTGCTTTTCAGGCTGTCCAAAATAGATTCTTAGCATTGTCCAATTTGGACACTCAGGACTGACTACTGTCGCTCCAGGAGACTAATGGCGCTGATAATACATCTATATGCCCCCACATCCAAATGAGATACATGATCATGCGGTCATAATTAAGGCTTCAGATAATTTAGATCTGAACATACTAAGCTGGAACGTTGCTGGTTTACAGTCAAAAGTACATCTAGCTGATTGGATCGAACTAGTTAGACAGCAGGACATCCTCATGTTCAAAGAAACCTGAGCCACCAAAGATATACATATTATAGGGCTTTATTATATAAAAGGGGTCATCTATTTACCTACTTAATTTTTATAACCATGACTTCAACAGCACACCCAATACAAATTGTATTAATCTATTTGATTTTGTTAACACCCTACAGCATTGCGATGGTTTTGATAAAATAGCTGGTATCTGTCTGGGGGCGATTTCAACGCTAAGCTCCCTAGTAAAGATACTGCTGTTATACGGTCCAGCAGTAGAGGGAAAATTTGCCATAGGGGCAAGGAACTAATGGAACATCTGCATAGTCCTGATTTAAGCAATATTATGGATAGTGCTGCTAGAACTAATAATAATTTACCTTTAGAGGAAGGGGTAGCGCCACCACTATTGCCTAAATTTTTATCCCCCCCCACCCCCTCCCCCAACCGTGGGGACTGTTTAATGAAAGCTGAAGTTGTTCCCACAGTCCACGGCGATTACAACCCAATCAAAATAGTGCTGAGACTGTCCCCTGGCCAACCGAGTTCCGCCAAGAATCTGGTACCATCTACGGACAATTTAAGATTGGTATGGCAAGGGGTAAACAGCGCTGACTTGCTTCATAAGGTAGCAAGAGATAACCTGAGACTCATCGTTTCCTGTTTGTCAGCACAGGACTATAATCCCAAGGTTATCAGTGCATTCACCAAACTCTGAGGCAATAAAATCTGCGCTATTAAAACCCACTACCGCTGCACAACATGGACCCAGATGGTTCAATAGTGAGTGTTCAGTGATCAACAGACAGCTATGAAAGGTCCTCTCAACTAAACCGAGGTGTCATCTACTAATTAAGTCGCTTCCCATAGGAAGGAAGAATTACTAAACGAACGATGGGATGCCCTTGCCTTTGCCACAAGTCTAAAAATGGAAACACTTGTTGGGCTGTTGTCAAGGACATGAGATTAGTGAGACAGTCACTTACCCAGATAATTAGGATCTAGATCAAAAAGAACAACTTATAACATAAGACCTTGGTATTGGATCACAAAACCAGATAATCAGTTACCTGGATTAATTCCAAGCAAATATGATTATTGTTTCTTATGGTGAATGCACACGATAAATCCAAACTCTTACCAGAGTTAGCAGGTGTGCAAATCACCATTGTTTAGGGTCTGCTGTGGCGTTGTAGATACGTGTGCCACCGCTGTGTGGTGCGCGCTGCTGAAAAGCCTCAAATGTATTTAAAAACTATTTGTGCCTACAGCTGACCGTGTATACAACTGTTGTCTATGTGTGCTGTAGGTGTTTGTGTCACCGTAGTATACACTGCTGATAATCCTCCACATGTATTTAAAAAACACACAACTAGTGTCTGCAGCTTACTTCAGGGCCGAGCATACTACTCCAAGAAAGCCGTCTGAGTATTTTAAGATGTGCATGTCACTAATATATGATGCACGCAGCTGAGACCAACATTTTGTTTTTGAATTACTCTTGCCTACAGCTGAATGTATCGTCCAGTCAGGTTGCCAGCATTGCTCCATAACCAAAGACGGTCTACTTGGAGACATGCAGAGGTGAATCTTCTGTAGCTAAGAGACAGTCCCCAGCTCACGTCGGGTCCCAGCTAGCATCACTCACGCCTCCTCGTAGTTTAGGCCTTCTCTTCGTTGCTCAGCAAACAAGGACGCTTCAATCAGGACACGTGGAGTTGAGCCTATTGTTGCTAGGAGACAACATCATGCTCCATTCTTGCTACTCTATGCAATGTTATGTGGCGCACTTTGAGCTCTTCGGACGCTCAAGCCACCGCTTTACAGTTGAAAGTGTGAGAGGCTACCCAGGCACTGCCACAACCAACGGTCAACTCCGTCAGAATCACCAGTCATGTCATTCCACCTTGGCCACCATTTAAACCTTCGAGAAGGTGATATATCATTATACATGTACAGAACACATTATACAAGTACAGACCACCACACGCACCTTCTCATTTAATAACGGTTTCAGCAAAATTCGGCCAATGGGGCAAATTATATAAGGACTGAGTTCAAGGCTGAACCCCAAAGAACCCAGAGCTGTCATTTGTTTACCATTTTTACCTGCAAGGGCCTCCCACGTTATAAGAATATTTTGTCCTTAGCTGTGGAGTGGTCGAAGTGGTAAGAATACTAGTGTCTGTCTTTTAAGATAAGCAGCCACCACCATTACTCACATTTCGTCACCGCGGCGCACCGGTCGGAAACGTCACACGTCAAAACCATCTGTTTTAAACTAACACAGATGTGTAACCCAAACCGTGACCATATGCCAGTTCAATCCAAGCCAGTCACAGCTTGAAATGTGTAGTGTTATATGGTTGTTCTGTTAGTCACGGTGTAAAGGTTTTGTAAACACGCATTAATAGCGGGCAATGACTTTGGTGGCTTCAGATAACATTTGACTCACAATGGATATTTCCGTTAGTAGAAGTAGGTGGATTTCATCAATTAATTTTTCGCATGAATGCTCATGAAAATGGGGGTGGACTGAGTATTAATTTTATGTTGACATTCTTGGCAAAACAGCAGATTTTTTTTCCTTCATTTTTATGTTATATAATTAGGTTACAAGGGTTTATTTATGGGAACCGAGTAGAATATTTGTGTGTCCTTTTTAGGTTTCGCCTCGTCGAAGGCTGCGCTCTACGCAGCTTTTTCGGCGCAGGCAAAATCTAATGTTATACCAGTGTGGGCTTGGGAATACGCCCTCTGTTCCATTGGCTAGATCCATAAATGGAGGCTAGCCATTGGAACAGCGATCTGTCCGTCATGGCCGGACCAGATTCATGGGCGTTCCAGCGATTTCTTCCCTCTCCGATTGTCATCACGGCCATTTTAGGGAGATCTCGCTAGTCATGCGGTAGCACCTGGACACAACTTATGTCACCACATAAAAGGGTGTGCCACAAAACGGCATGTACACCTTAATGCATGTTCATGAAGTCGATACCACTGGGTTTGCCGCATTATAGCGATGAGATGGTTAGGTACGCGGTGGCAATCTATGATAACCGCACAGACTTAGTACATATGGCACAAACCTGCAGAGGTTCCATAACAATATTTTTTTATTCAGGGCTTGGAGTGGAATGAAAACGTTAGGGGCTTATAAAAAAGCGGCGTGGTCAGGGAAGCATAAATTGGAATCCTTTCAAAGAGGTGTGGCCTTCGCAATTAAAGATGAGACTTAAAACAAAAAAACATAGGCCTAAAACATGCAGGACTTTTTGGCTCCACCAGTCCTTGTTAGCAGTGTTAGATGAATGAGTAAACACAATTGCTATTGTTAATTATAATCGAACATGTTTTCGTTCTGAAAATATGAGACTATGAAACAAACGATACTAATATTTGTGGAAGGGGAGATGCTCTTCAGTGTCTCAATCAACACTTTTCTCCCCCTCACACCACTTTGATATGAAATCTCTATATGTTAGACAGATTGCTGTGTGCCTGCCCGCCCCCTCCCGCTGTCCGTGTGCTTGCCCGCCCCCCTCCCGCTGTCCCAGTGCTTGCCTGCCCCCCTCCCGCTGTCCCTGCCCGCCCCTCTCCCGCTGTCTGTGTGCCTGCCCGCCCCCCTCCCGCTGTCCGTGCCTTTCCCGCCCCCCCTCCCACTTTGTGCATTTTGCATAAGGTACTGCAGTGCATTTTGTATCTTGTTATGCCGGAAGTTGAGTGTATGTTATGCCTTGTGAAGTGGGTGACTGCTGTGTATCTGTGTGCCTTGTGAGACAGGCATTGTGAGAGTTCGACCTTCGTTGAGGTTGGCAATGTAAATAACAATGCCATTTATTTATAAGTAAAAAGAAATGTCATGAGCAATGCCAATAGCTCTAACTTTTCCAAAGGCGAAACCATTGCATTGTAAATGCTTGTTACTATTTCAGTTACCCGTGACAAAGGTCTGCAGAGCTCAAGATAAATTGGGTGAAAAAAACATTAGGTTAATCAAGATTTATTGTTAATTCCTACATGCCATTGATAAGGCCTGGATAGACATGCCAGCGGCATTAGAAACAATGTGGCTTAAAGAAACACAGAATCATGGATTAAATATGGAGTACTGGATGAATATTGGTTTATTGTGAGAAGCAATTTTTTATCTTAGGCTGTGCGACTCACAGTTGGCGCTCGAGGAGGCGCCACTTCTACCGAGAATCATACACTCGTGTGACTTGGGACAGACCACGTTATCAGGCTGCACGCCACAGCATAAAAGCTTGGAGTACTATTATTAAATCATTAGCACAAGGATGTGTGCATTGTATCATGTTGTTCACTGTTCTTCAAAAAGAAGGGTTGTTACATGATTTCGAAATAATGTTGAGATCAGCCAACTATTGATTATAGTTTCAAGTAGGCATCTTAAGGGTACACTGAAAGTTTGGTATTGGCAGTAAAATGCGATACCCTACATTTCAATAAGGTGTCACATTGATGCAGTACATACATGTATGCCACTATTACTAACCAGTGTACCAAAGAGATAACTGAACGCACAGTGCATAAAATACATTTTGGTTAACCACCTAGAATCATGCAAAAACAGGTGCACACATTTTTAGAAATGGCTGGCTATTACAACAGACAATTTGAATATTTCTCGGTCACATTTGATCTAGATGCAATATACCACTATGCAGCCACACTACTATCTCCTGTTGAAAGTGCACAGAAACCCTTTGATAATAGGAATTGCATTTATAGAACTGAGATGTAATCAAAAGGCAGGTTGGAGATGCTGAGTACGTCATTTAATGATGCTGAAGGGGAGTTATGTTATGAATAAATGAACTCATTCCTGCACATGTGGAAACATTGAAATGATTCTAATAGTGTACACCAAGACCATATTTCTCAATTCAAAAACAGGGTAAACTACAGGGACTGGCACATATTTTGCAGATCCAGAATGCTAAAGTAAACATAATGTTCCTATCAGAATACATTACAACTTGGGAAAAGTAATACAACTGACATGACTGTTTCACAGGACTGATGTAACCGAATCGTGTTTGAGAAATATTTTTCACTACCAGACAACTATATAATGTATCACTTTTGTAGTTCTTTGCTTTATTTGTACGAATTCGAAGGCAATGCTGATTTGTTTCCCCTTCACATTTCCTATCATGACATCATTGGTTACTGGTTATGTTAGGTTATATTACATTTTTTGTTTCAAAGACTTATTTCGGTCACTAGGACCAAAAAAAGTAAGTACAGACACAAAATAACATACATTGAGAACGGAGTACCATGATTAACAAGCATTTACAATGCAATGGTCTCGAAATTATTAAAGGTAGAGCTATTGGCATTGCTCATGATTTTTTTTTAAAATCATAAATAAATGGCATTGTCATTTACAATGCCAATAGCTTAATCGCTCGCAAATGCATGACCTATTAAATTTACACCCACACAGAGCCACACACACAAAGCCACCCACACACACATACAGAGCCACACACACAAAGCCACCCACACACACATACAGAGCCACATACACAAAGCCACCCACACATACAGAGCCACACACACACAAAGCCACCCACACAAACATACAGAGCCACCCACACACACATACAGAGCCACACACACAAAGCCACCCACACACACATACAGAGCCACCCACAGTCATTCACAGAGCCACCTACACAGAGCCACTCGCACACAGAGCCACCCACACAGAGCCACCAACAAAAAAAGCTATCCACACAGCCCCACACACAGACAGGGCCACACACACAGACAGGGCCACACACACACACACAGTCAGAGCCACCCACACACAGTCAGAGCCACCCACACACAGTCAGAGCCACCCACACACAGTCAGAGCCACCCACACACACACAGTCAGAGCCACACACACACAGTCAGAGCCACACACACCCACACACAGTCAGAGCCACACACACACACACACACACAGTCAGAGCCACACACACAGTCACACAGAGCCACACACAGACAGAGGACTCCTACAGAGCGGACACTCAGAAGAAGTAATTTTGAAATATCTTGTTCATTTTATCGGGAGAGAGATACGCTCTGTGTAAGATGTAAGTTTGTATTAATTTGAATTTAAAGCTTCCCGGTATATAAATGGGACTGGCCAGGATATTGTCCCACTCCTTGTCAGTCCATGGTTGACCACGATCTTGCTTCCCATCGGGCACGGAGGGATATCATCGGTTTCAGTGTGTGCGTAAGCAAGGCAGTCACCAGCCAATGTACTATATGTGATCCCGCCCCCATAACATGGAGATACTGTATTAATAAATGCATTGGAGGTTCAGTTGTTAGATCTCCCCAAAGAGTCAATAGGGCTCTCGTTAACGAGGCATGCAGTAAGAACTGCCCTAGTGGTAAGTCAGTGTCGTCTGCCAGAGCCTCAAATGTTAATAGCACACCATCTCTGTAAAGATAGCCCAGAGTGTCTGTAAAGCTTGCAAATTTATAGGTGTTCACCACCTTTTTGTTGGCGTCGTCAAAAAAAATAAACAGGGCCATAGGATTGCTCTCACTTACAATGGGGACTTACTGGTTGAATTTTGCATATGAGCAAATCCTTGTACGAGTGCAAATTCAGATTTCGTGAAGAACCAATATGGATCTCCGCAAGTAAATCATGCACATTGTGCATTGAACCATTGAAAAGATTCAGAGGACAGTGCAGGAGGTTACTAAAGTTACTTGGGCTTACACCTGTGATCCGTTATAATCACCAGCTTGGTTATCAAAGAGCTTAACAAAAACTCAGACAGCAGCACTGCTGTAATGTGAAATAAATACCTCAGAATCGTAAGCTGTTAAAAAGATCACGCGAGGACAGGCTGCTCCATTACTGATCAGAAACTAAATCTTCAAATCTTTTAAATATTATAGGAAGTTGTCCTTTAACACCTCTGCTCACACAGGGCTGTTCGTGAGTTAGACTTTCTCTTGCATTAGGAAATCTTCAAGTTAGAAACAAGTGAACTACCTTATGCAATAGATTCTAAAGAGATTAACAAAAAGGCAATGATTTAGTTCCATTAAAACGAGAATGTGTTGGTTGGACTACCGATTCTGAAGTAACTATTTAATTTTTTCCACAGCAACTTGATTCAGCACTTCTGCCGCTTACATGAGTTTCTACAAAGCAGAAGCATGCTAACATATAAAATGAAATCGAAAGAGGTCTAAAAAAAGGCGCCCAGTACAGAGTACATTTTTACACTATGTACGACTATTTATTTTTGGAGAGTTAAAAATACTCTTGAATACTATTACCAGCAACCCAGGCAACACCAAAGTTGTGCACGTGGGGGGCAAATCATTGGGCTCTGTAAAAGGTGGTTCTCTTACTGGAATTTGCGAGGAGTCGTACTCACAGATGTCTCCGTGCGCAGAAGGTGTTATAGGGAAAGTAAAATGAATGTTTTTAATCTTATCATGAAAGTAGGAGGCCATACAACATGTCCACACCTCAGAGGGGTTAAATGGCTTGACCGCCGCTGCAGGAGAAGAAAATTCACCTAAGTTCAATTTATGAGGAGAAAAAACGTTTTTTCTACTCATGAACTTGCTTGTAGTGTACCTTCAGCGCCTGTTTATAAATAATTTTATCATTAGGATCTAAATGCTTCCACCAGCTCCTTTCTGAGTGTTTACAAATACTCTTACTTTTCTTGAGGGCTGTCATGAACCAAGGGGCTGAGGGCTGGACAGTCTTCGCACGGCGCAAAGCAGGGGGTGCAAACTCCCCTGCACGAAGCTGGAGCCAATTGTCCAATTCTGCAGCATCAGACTCCAAATCCTCGCTAAAGGAAATAGGATGTTTATTGATGGCAGTGCTCAATGCGTCGGGTCTAATGAGATGGAAAGGTCTGAAATTACTACTCTGGGACTTCCCGGAGGCTTTGGGGTAATTTGATTCCTTCTCAATTATAAAATCCAGAAGGAAGTGGTCAGACCACACAAGGAGAAGGGGTTGGCTAGTTTCTATTTTAGCGGTGGAGAAGATCTGATCTAGAGTGTGACCCTTTTCGTGAGTGGGATAATGCACATAAGGGGCCAACTCTAACATCTCCAAGGACTCTTGTAGTCTTGATTATCCGATTTTCCCATATGCATATTAAAATCACCTAACACCAAGCAATGTTTGTATTTCATGACAAAGCGTGAGACAGCATCACCAATGGACGCTAGAAACCTGCCGGCGGGCCCCAAGGTCTATATATTAAAATGCCAGCCAGTGATTGATGTGGAGACACCCTCATGTGGAAGTCTAGACTTTCAGCTCCCACTAGTTCAACTAGTGCCCCAACTGTCAACGATTTACAGGTCAAGAGCAGTTCATTCACGTACAACATTTTCCAGTCTCTTAATCCCCCCTTAAATGTATTCAGCATTTTAAAACTATATAGACATCACACTTGTATTTCCTTTTAGGGTATCGTTATGGTAGCAGTGAAGCTCTGCAGTCATACTGCTGTATAGCAATTAAACCGCCCTCTCATACAACAAATAATGCATTTCCATAAGACATATAAAGCAATTCATACTCCCACTACTATCCATATTTATTTTCCGAAACTCCATGCAAAGCATCCTACATGGTCTTCTATCCAAACCCACAAGTCCCATCACCTAGGTGTTGTGTTGCTATTAGCAGTAATTCTCTCATCTCAGAGATCTCATATGAGGCTTTTAAAGTCCATCAAATGGGAATTCTCATCAGGGACACTCTTCCCATTCCTTAGTTAACAACAATGTTATCTAACACCCACGTGTTTTGCAGAGCCATTAATCTGAATGCCTGTGCCTCTGTAGTAAAAAAAGAACCAGTCTCTTCAGATGTACTAATTCCTCCAATTCTAATGAAATCTTGTCACGTAATGTAATTATTTGACCACCTATTGCATGGAAAGGCTTCACTTGCTCCTTTTTCTGCTGCTGGCATGCTAGTGCAAGAACCAGGGTCTTTATGTATCTTTTCTTTACGGATGCTGTGCTAGAATGAGTAAGTGTTTTTGACAGATTCATGAAGGATTTGTCAGGTTGGCCAAACAGAAACCCCGACCATTTGATAAGTAAGTAGATGTAGGCATTTGTGCCACCAATGCACTGATGGCCCTTTATGGCCCCCATATCTTTCCTACCAGGCGCTTAGGTGGAGGGTTTCACCAACATGCGCTTATGGCCTTGGTTTGTGAGGACAGTAACGTTGTGTAGCTTAAACAGGTTTTCTTCTTGTAGCTGATGAATTGGAAATGTAACACACTTTGTCCATGTGTTTTATCCCAACCATATATAGTGGATTCTATGTGGGGCAAAAAGGCTACGTGCACTTTCCTATTCACCTTTTGAACTACCAACGGGATGAGGCTGTTCTTTTTTGCCCATCGACCTTCCTTAGAGCGAGCAAAAAGGACTTTAAATGTCCTGATCAAAAAGGAAGTTACATGTCCTGATAGTAAGTTTTAGTCCCAATGTCGCAGTTTGACATATCCTGCTCATACTCCTCTCTATTTTCAGTAGCATTAAATGAAATGATTCTTTCTACAATCCTCATATCTGTCCTCGGTCCAACTAATGTGCCTGGTCTTATATTAAGGCCAATAGTATGCAGCTAACTTCTTCTCAAGTTAGTGGTTGTGGGGTCAATGAGTAAGGGTGGGGCATAGTCAGCGTCTTCCATACTCATTCACGATACCAATACTGTCCATTATTAGGGTTCCTGTCCAACACATGAACATCCAAGAGGTCCTCCAAGTTCAACTCTTTTCAGCTGAACCTCCTCTTGCATTTGAATAACAATGATGGGCATTGGTTTTATTTGTCCAATTGTCTTTGGCAAATTCAGAAACATAGTGCCTCAGAGGGTACTAGCACTTGGGCATTCAGGACATGGATTCGATTTGTCGAGACTTTATCCGGGTCTAACAATGAACTCATGGTCACAGTCTATACCGGGGCCTGGTGGCTGCACTGAGTGGAGTGGTGGAACAAATGTTTGTTCTCGATTCAGTGCTGCATCCTCCAGCTCGTAATGAGGGTCAACCGTCTTCTTTACATGACTGTTATGTGTTCACCTTGAATGACCGTGCACTTAACAGGAGTGACTGTAGTCAGGAGGGCTTGAAACGGCTCTTCCCACTGTTGTTGTATACAGTTTCTCTGAGAAAAGTGCTTAGTGTATATCCAGTCTCCGGGATGTATTTTGTGACCACACACTGTCAGGGGCCTCAGCAGAATGTCTTTAACCCGATTATATAAAACATTTAAAATGTTCTTTTGTGCAATTCTATATTCCAGAATGGTCTCATTTGTAAGATGTAGGAAAGGTGTGAGGTTTAGTCAAAATAAAAAGGAGGTTTTTGTACTGCAGACCAGCTGCACTCACATATTTGAAGATGCTGGCATAATGAAGAAAAAAAAGGTGACTGAAATATAATATTTGCCTAGAATCCCACAATTTGAAGACCAGTTCATGGGTCAAGCGCATTACGGTTAGGTCAAGCATATTATCCATGGTAACTAGACCTATTCAGAAAAGGGGGTGGTGATGAACAGAGTGTCTGAATTAAGCAGACCACTTTTACCCAGTCCAAAGATCAGGGCTTGATCCATCACCGTTATTTAGCTCACTGCACCATCCCAGCTCAGAATCTGGCTACATGCAAATTAGTCTGTCCCTGGCCCAGTGCATCATGGGAACAGGGCAGACCAGACTACCAAGCCAATTCTTCACTGGAAAGGAGACAAGCTACCGGGGACCGGTTTCTGGCATTTCAGCCATCGTCGGCCCGGTAGCTTGTTTCCTTCCCAGTGAAAGAATTGGCTTGGTAGTTTGGTTTGCCCTGTTCCCATGATACACTGGGCCAGGGACAGACTAATTTGCATATAGCCAGGTTCTGAGCTGGGATGGTGCAGTGAGCTAAAAAACGGTGTTGGATTAAGCCCTGATCTCTTGACTGGGTGAGAGTAATTCAGAAACTCTGTCCATCACCACCCCCTGTTTAATTAATATGGTAACTAGACCGGCAGGTCTGGTACACGTTTTATGATTTATCAAGGCCTGAATATCGTTTCCTGTAGTAAGTCCTTTAAAACTAGTTTTAATTGCTCTTCCCCCTGCTTTGAATATTTTACACTGTGGTAATCTCTTTAATCTGGCGTAGCCTTCAGTATTTGTCAAGACTTACCTGAGGGTCTCTGATTGCCATCGTCTCGTCCTGGCGTCTGAAGTCCTGGGGAAGGAAAAGAAAAAAAATTAAAACAGAGAAATGACAAGAAAAAAAGAAAAACACGAAGAAACAAACAATTAAGAAAGACTTCAGTTTCATCCCTTTTTGGATTTAAAGCCAGAAGTGATCTAGTGCTAAATGCTTAAAATAATCCCAAGGAAATGGGAAAATGGAGAACGAAAACAAGAGTTTTCATACAAAGAGATGAAAGAGAAAATAGCCAAAAGCAATGCTAAATGCTTTAAAGTAAAGAGTAAAAAACAACCTGTTTATTTACTTGTCCTTATTCTTCTATAATGAGTCACTCCTTTATCCAGTGGTGATCCTGGGGAAAAACAAAACAAAACTTATAGACTCTGACGTTCAAAGACTTCACCTAAGGTGCATGTCTATTGGAATGACTGAAGAAAATATTTTGTTCTGTGAAACTTTGAATGATTGTCCACCCAAGACAAATCTAAGAGGCGACTCTTCTACAAAAGCAAAGACCCAAAAAGGAAACAATTTGTTTTAAAAACAGTATTATTTGTAGAGGGTCTACTTCTAACTTTCTTCCCACTGAGTTCTTTCCCTTTGCTGTAACGCCAGGGTTAAGATAATTTCTTAGGTCCATAGGTAATTGGTCAAAAAACCTTTCTTCACAGGACATTGGGAACATATCGGTTATCATAGAATACATCTCCCTGCATTCAAGGAACACCCCACAGCACACTGGTCAGGAACCAGTAAAGAATTATTTTCTGTAATCTAACCCAAGGTAAATGTTAGAGGTTCGTTCTATCAGAGGATACTTCACAGGTACACAAGGAAGGAAGTAATCTTTATTTGTATCAGTTAGTTAAAACTCTTACCAAAAAAAGTAAAAACTTCAAAAGCAGCGAATTATCTAATTTCCATATATACATATAAATGTAAAAATAATTTTAGAAGCTAATAACTTATTCAGTAACGCAGGCTATAGTAATTGTTTAAGACACATGTATTTCAAAAGTGACTGAGTGCATAGGCACGATGCACAATTCCATCAGTTCTGTAGGTTGGATAGGTTTAATTTTTGCTCACTGTTAGGATAGATTACTATCCCTCATTTCAAAACATTAGGCAATACTCCATGAAATCCAATAATATGCATGATTTTCAATTAAATCTCCAATACTTGCGCCTAAAACTCAGGAAAAAAAATCTAAACATTTATGTCATTCTAATATGAAGTGCAGAACTAATAACTTTTTTTTAAAGAAATTCAACTATTGTCAAAGCTCTAAACAAAAATCACACAATTTAAAAAATACATACAAAAATGGATCAAATGGCAACTTGTCATAAAATAATACAGCCACCAATTCTCACATACAGGACCTTTGCTTTCTTCAACTTTCCATCCTAGGTATTGTAATACCAGGCCCTGAGCTACATTGGATAAAAGTAACTAAACAGGGGCGAATCTTTACCCCAATATCTAAAAACACAAGCTTGCCATGTAGATAGCTAAGTCCAGTAAATAAATTGAACTATGAAATCAAAGTGCATATAAGCAGGGCCTAGGCAGATATAAATACAGGGTCGTATGGAGTATCAGTCTATGCAGTTAAAGTGCATTTGTGCAAGACTTCCCCTCATTAAACGGTACAAAAATAGACAAAGTAATTATCTGAACCGAACGGGATAGGGAGTAGCTGATTAGTGCAATCCCTAGCAGCCCGTCCTTAACAGTTATCTGTACATGATAAGTTAACATTTTATGAGTTATAGCGTTTAAAGTTACATTCAAGGACCCCCTCCAAAATCTACATTGCATAACCTGTTAGCTGATCATTTTCTTAAAATATGTTCAATAACTGAGTCAGTCTAATGTTCAGCATGATGTTGTTTGGGTCCATAGACTCCATCAGAGCAGGCCTGCGTGACCTAATTCACCGTTCAAGGAACTCCCGCCTTAAAAGAAATCATCGTTAAGCCATCAAAACAGGACAAACACAAACAATATGAAGCAGTGTTTCATTCCCCTGGTGGCATAAACAGGACAGATCTTTGCCTAGCCCGGACATCCTACATTTTGGCATAAGGTCAAGCATGGATATTTCTCAGAATCTTTAGGCTAGAAATGGCTATTTAATCTTCCGGTGGAATGGGAGCAGCTAAGAGGGCTGATTCTCTTAGGGTGGACTACGATTTCAACACCAGCCACCAATGGAGGCGTCTAGATAGGATTTTTTTGTCTCCAACGCAACTTTGAAGTTTAATTGATTTATGTACTAGATTCTTAAGGTATGTCCAGAGATATTAGAGGACCAAAGATCACCTGGTTCAAGCGTCCTAATACTGTTTTCTAAGTATTTCTTGTGAGCACCATTTCCCCGTTGCAAATTAATTTCAGTCCAGACTAGATTAGCCAGGGTGTTTTCCGCTGCTGCTCACAAGTTATGACAAAGCTTTACAAATGTTGCATGTCTAGCAAGCGTCTGTTTTGTAAGCAGGAATTCAAGCCAGATTTGCACAGGAGAGGCAGACTTGGGGAGCTTAAAGATTTGCTTATAGGGGCGTGGCTAGCAGCCGATCATGGCGGCAGCATAAGGGACGAGCTCCGCGGCTGAAGCGGCCTCTTCGTTGATCCGATACAAAATCCGTCACATTTGCAAGCCCCACAGGCAGGTACCAGATCCCAGGACCGGGCGGAGTAAGCAGCGACAAGCAGCGACAAGATCCGGCGTACGCTGCCAGAGATACGTCGAAGCCTCGAGCCGGCCTGCTCAATCCTCCTGAGCCGGGACTTCCCCTGGCTGTTAACCCAGCAGGAAGTGCTTTCTGATCGGAGAACTTAGACCGGAAGTGCCCGTGTGGCGGAGGAGTCGCTAGACCGAGTACATCTTGGAGAGTCGGAGGCGGCGGTCCGTGTGGATCGAGGGAGTGGTGATTGACGGAGTAGTCTCCGGAGTCCAGACCGTGTCTGAGGTCGTCACCAGCAGCACCGAGTGTCCGGGTGACGAACACGAAGTGGGCGCCCACCATCTTTTTTGATCGGAACAGTCGCTACGCACTTGGCGACAAATCGACGCATCTCGCCCCCTGGAGAAAGTCGCTGATAATCTTTGCTGAACCGGACTGGACAGGGGGTCCACACCGATCCTCACATCCTGGAGCGTAGGGGCACGAGGAGCACGACACTCGGCGGCATGGCGGGGAAAGGCCCAAAGGGCGGCGTCACACAGACCCATATAGACCGATTCACCTCCGACAAACCCACCGTGTCCCCGGTAGGGAGGGAGCAGGGTGGCAAGCCGGCCGACTCCCCAGGGGGAAAAAAGGCCACACTAGACGATGTCATGCTCGCACTGGCCCAACTGCAAACGACCGTTGGCGGAATCTCCACAGATGTCACCCTACTTAGAGCGGACCTCCACAAAATGTCGGAGAAGGTGAAGAACATGGAGGTGGTCACGAAATCTCTGGTAGAGGACGTTTCAGAACTTCAACGTGAAATGGGAAAGATGGCGCAGGACAATAGAATGCTCCGGGAGAAGCTGGACGAGCAAGAGGGGCGTTCTAGGCGCAACAACATCCGCATCATAGGGGTGCCGGAATCAGAAGGCGTGAAAGCTATGGATCTCTTCGTAGAGAGCCTGATAACGAATGAACTAAAGCCAAAGAGACTGTCCAACTTCTTTTCGGTGGAAAGGGCCCATCGAGTCCCGGGTGGCCAACCGAAACCGGGGGCTGCCCCGCGGCCCATAGTGGTACGCTTGTTTAACTTCCGAGACCGGGACGCAATCTTGCAGGCAGCCAGATCCTCCCCTCCTCTCAAGATCCAGAACGCCACCGTTGCCATTTTCCCCGACTACACAGCGGAAGTCGCCCGTCGGCGGCGAACATTTTTTGAAGTGAAAAAAGAACTGAGGTCCAGAGAACTGCCATATTCAATTCTATTCCCTGCGAGATTACGGGTGGTGGCGGAGAACAAAACCTGGTTCTTTGACAACCCGGAAAACGTACAGGAGTGGCTCGAGGGGTGGAGACCGGGTCAGAACCACAGACGGACACATCGCTCCAAGAAAGATCGGACTGGAGGCCAACGCCGGGACTCCCAGGCTTCGGGAGGGGGACCGGACAACAGTGATTCTTTGGGAGCAGAAGGCGGCAGGGAAGAGTTCGAGGAACAATGACCATATGGACAACATTCATATCTACTTTTGTGATGAGACTTTAATGCTGCAAAGCGCTTCCCGCCATTGGACACTGGGTGAAGGGCCTCCGAGGGTGTGAATGAGAGACTGCCGGCTGCGGAGAGTCCCTCACCCCAACGCGCAAGTACACTGTTTGGGGGATGGGGTATGCACTCTGCTCAGTTGGGGGGGCGGGCAGTTTTGAGTCCGTGCAGCAGGGGGGCAGGGAGGGGGTGGGGGAGTTGGGTAAGTTTGCACTATGGGACTTTTTGGTCCTACAGGTTCATGTTCTAAGCACAAGTATGTTTCTAGGCATGTCTTACGTAACTGAGAACATCTGGTTAACTCGGGGCATAGGGGGGTCGGACTGTGAGACACAACCACACTTGCCCTACGCCTGCCACTATGTGCCACATCGCCTGCGGCGAGGGGGCTTCATGGTGAATCACTGGTTTATATATGGCTGCAACGGATAGTCAAACCACAACGCACCCACTGCTTATCATGTCCTGGAATGTCAGGGGTCTAGGGGATAAGATTAAGCGAGGGCTGGTGCTACAGGGGATAAGGAGACGGGGACCGGCTCTCATTCTCCTACAGGAGACACATTTGACAGGAGCGGCCACGAAGGCCCTAGATAGGAGAGGCTATCACATGATAGTGCATGCTGAGTTCACTTCGGGGTCCCGTGGCACGGGCATCCTGCAGAAGAAATCAACCAAATTTATTGTCAAATCTACTGCAACTGATGCCCATGGCAGATTTGCGGCAGTTCATGGCCAGTGGGAGGGGAGACTGTTAAACATAGTTTCTGTTTACATACCACCAGCCCTACACTCCGAGGCCTTGCCGGATCTGGGCAAATTCCTGCTGACTCTCCCTGATGGAGACCTGCTCATAGGTGGGGATTTTAACATGGCACTCAAGACCACTGTAGACCGTTTCCCCCCACGCGCACACACATAGAAGGGCCCAACAGGCTCCAGACATTTCTGAATGCACAGGGGTTGGTGGACATATGGTGTACTCTACACCCTAACCAGCAGCAGTACACGTATTACTCGGCCACACACAACAGCCTTTCTAGAATAGATTATTTTTTCGCTTTTATCAATGGTCACCTTACTATAGCAGAGACGAGTATACAGCCACGGGGGGTCTCAGATCATTCACCACTCACTTTGACACTTACTACCACGACCACGAAACGACACAGGTTATTTCCGATCTTCCCTGGCTATCTTAAAGTGCCTCAGATCAATAAAGACCTGAAGAGGGCAACGCGGCTCTACTTCGAGGAAAACCGGTCCTCGGTGGACTCCCCCTCTACGTTATGGGAAGCGTACAAGACAGTGTTCAGGGGTCAGGCCATAGCCGTGATCGCGAATCATAAAAAGGCGCACATACAAGAGGCCCTGGACATAGAACTAGGCCTCGAGAGGGCCAACACAGCCCATATGGCTAATCCCTCGGATGATACTCTCCATGATCTCCAAGTCCATCAGCGCCGCCTTACTGATCACATGCGTAGGATCACGGTGTCGGACATTGCGGCAACGCAACATAGGGTATATGACATTGGGGACAAGGCCAGTAAATTGTTGGCATGGTTGGACAAGAGACAAGGGGGAGGGAAGAATATCTTACAACTCACAGACTCACGTGGCCACAATCACACCCGCCCCGACGAGATAGTGGAAGTCCTCGCCGATTATTTTACCGAAGTATATAACCCAGTGACGGTGGTGGGAGAAGGTGAGGTCCAGACTGCTCTTGCACACGTTCCCATACCGGAGCTGACAGCAGAGGTGTCGAAGGATATAGATGCACCCCTTACGGTGGAGGAGATTCAGCTGGCTATCGGAGCCCTCCATCCAGGTAAAGCTATGGGCCCCAACGGGATCCCCATTGAATGGCTGAAAATCATGACGGAATCCCTGAGCACACCCCTACTTAATATGTATGAGGAATCTAGAGTGAAGGGTACGCTGCCGCCGGACCAACGGATGGCAACTATCGTAGCAATACCGAAACCTGGTAAGCCCCCCAGCGAATGCTCGTCCTATAGACCAATTTCCCTTTTGAACCCGGAGGCCAAAATGATTGCCAAGGTGTTGGCGAGCAGGCTCCTACCGTGTTTATCCCACTTGATCCACCCGGACCAATCCGGCTACATGCCACATCGCAGCACTGCTTTAAATCTCCGCAGGGTGCATGGAGTGGTGGCACGAGTTCCGCTACTGCAGGAACCGGCTGCTATCCTTTCCTTGGACGCCAAGATGGCGTTCGACATGGTGGAATGGAACTATCTTTTTGCAGTGCTCGCGCGTATGGGTTTTGGGCCGGTGTTCATTTCATGGATACGCATGCTGTACAGAGACCCCGTAGCCAAAGTGACGGCCAATGGCCACATTTCAAGAACCATTTCCTTAGGCCGAGGTACGCGGCAGGGATGCCCGCTCTCACCCCTTCTCTTCGCTTTAGTTTTGGAACCACTGGCGGTTACGATACGCACCACCCAACTCCTAAAAGGAATACAATGGACCCCGTTATGGGAGGACAGAGTATCCCTATACGCGGACGATATGCTGATTTATCTTACGGACCTGGGAGAGAGCCTCCCTAACCTCCTGTCTCTCTGTACGGCACATGGGCGAATCTCGGGTTACACCATTAACTGGGCCAAGTCCATCATTTTTTAACTGCGGGGACCACTTCCGCCACTCCCGGACTCCTGTCCATTAGAGTTAGCACGTACGTCCTTCAAATATCTGGGGATTCATATCACCCGGGACGAGGCGGAGTTCGCACGACTGAACCTACAGCCCCCCTTGGTCCGACTCCGTGGGGATGTACGCCACTGGAAGGAACTCCCCCTAACGCTACTAGGACGGGCAGCGCTTTTTAAAATGATGGCTCTGCCACGCTTCTTGTATGTACTGGAAAACGCTCCATACTTGGTGCCGGATAGCTTCCTCCAGAAAATAACGGCACAGATCTCAGGCCTGTTATGGGGCAATCAACCAGCCCGAATCTCCCACGCCAAATTAAACAGGGGGTGGTACGACGGGGGCATTGCGCTCCCCAACATACAGCTGTACTACTGGGCGGCTCAGCTCAAAATCCTTAATCAATGGATACATGCCCCACAAGATGACCCAGCGTTCAAGGCAGACAGGGCACAACTGGGTACTAACAGTTTACTGGCCCCACTGTACCACCGTGGAGTGGCGGCAAAACTCACTGGGCCTACGAAACACACAGTTCGATTATGGTACAAGGCACAGGCAAAGTTGAAATGGGATGGAATCGTCACGAAACTAACACCTCTGTGGGACGCGAAGGCGTTGGGCCACTTGCGGCGCTCCAAGGGCTTCACACAGTGGGACAACATCGGCATCTCCACGGTGGGGGACATGTGGACGAGGGATGGAGTAATCTCCTTTACAACTCTGCAAGAACAATATGAGTTGGGGGACACAGAGCTATACAGATACATTCAGGTCAGACACGCGCTACAAGCGGCGATCCCGCCCGACACATCCCCACCCGAATCCTCCCCTCTGGAGGACCGTCTACTTACTGACTACTTGCAGGAAGGGGCGACATCACTAACATACCGCAAATTGGTTAACAATATGCCTGATCCACTGGGGAAACTGAAGGACAAATGGATGCTGGAGGTGGGTGATCTAGACGAAACCGATTGGAACGCAGCCATGGCGTCCCCACGTGAAGCAGGCATATCTTCCAAATTTCGCCTAGTGCAGCTAAAAATCCTACACAGGATTTACTACACTCGCACGATGCTTCACAAACTGCACAGGGCTGTTCATCCATACTGCCTTAGAGGCTGCGGAGCAGAAGGATCTTTCATACACACGGTGTGGGAATGTCCACTGATTGTAAGCTACTGGCAACGGGTAGTACGCACAATGGCCCAGGCACTTCACACCTCCCTCACTCTAGACCCACGTTTATGCCTGATGAACATCTGGGAGCCGACCGACCTCACCTTTTATGCAAGAACCTGGGTTACAGTGGGGATGGTGACAGCGAAGCGGGACATAGCCCAGAAGTGGGGGTCGGCTGATCTCCCCACACTAGCCCAATGGATCCGCAGCATGGACATGCTTATGTTGACTGAAAGGACGGTGTACAAACTGAGAGATAATCCACGTAAATGGAATGGGGTGTGGAAACACTGGAACTCCTATAGGGGGGATATATGTGAACCGCTAGAGGAGGATGACCTCGAGGGATCTGAGAGTGACGAAGAACCTTGATTGGGCGTGTGAATGAATGTTGGGTGTGATATACGGATACGGGCGGGACCTAATTTGAGAAGTTGGTATGGAGGGGGTGTTAAGGACAGGGGGCCTCGATACAACTGATTGCTTCCTTTACAGATGGACTGTGCTGCGAGTTGCGGATGACACTACTTCAAATACGTGCCGAACTAAGTGTGCTCTTTTTATTGTTTAAGGTTTCTTAAAAAAGGCAAAACTCGGACAAATAGTAGACAACAAAAAACAAAATTGCAAACTGTATTTTAACGACACATGTATATTCCTTTTCATCATGTCACCAAGAAGGCCGGATGCTCACCAGGACCAAAGAGGGATGTTCGCCTTTTATCACATTATGTATACTATGCGACTTAAAACACCCTGCAAATGTGTATGATTATGTGACTGATGATGATGTAATTGCTATCTATGTTTTGCACCAAAAATAAAAAAATTTAAAAAAAAAAAAGATTTGCTTATACGCTCTTATCATTAGTTGTTCTAACAGACGAGCACCCTCGCCCAGCATAATCCCCGTTCCGTAAGCAAGAGTTGGCAACAGTTTGCTAGCATAACTGAACCCATGGGCTTTTGATTGTGGTCTTGGATAGATCTAGCCAGTGACGGAAAGCCACAATTGAGGGCCTGTGCTTTCGACCATATCGCCATCTTCTGGGAAACAAAGGAGCATTTACATCGATTTTCACTCCTAGGTATAAATAGAGTTTGACCTAGTCAATTTTGTTTCCTTTGATGCACCATATTTGATTAATCTTAGAAGGACGATTGCACACCATCACGCTTGTTTCTTCGAAAAAAAAGAATTCCAGGCCATTATTTTATTATTTTTGGTGTATGCTCCAAGAGTGTTAAGCAACAGTTGAAGTCCTATTCGAGTATTGCTGAACAGCAACAGATCGTCAGCGTAGAGGATTTGTGATATTTGTTGTCCTCCAACAGTCGGAGCCTGAGCCTTCTGTTAGTCTAGCTCAGTGGAGAGGTCCGCCAAAAATAAATTAAAGAGAAAGAGGGCTAGGACACAACCCTGTTTTACGCCTAGAGTGGTTTGCACCTTCCTTGATACACACGAGCCATCTCCAATTTTAATGTGGACTCAGGTGTCCAAATACACCACTCTAATTGCTTGTAGGGTGTTCAGTGTGATACCCCATTGCTGAAGCTTGGCCCACAATTGGTCCCGGGGGACACCGTCAAAAGCTGCTTTGAAGTCTACAAAGCACAGAAAAAGAGGTGTCCTAGTTGCTTTTGCTCTGTTCCAGATTGGGCTCAGGGCCATAAGATTGGTTAAAGTACCCTGGACCCTTTGGAAGCCAGTTTGATTCAGAGGGATTCTTCCATTGTCGTGCAACCAGGATTCCAGATCATGGAGTAGCAATGTTGAAAAATATTTTAACTCAACATCCATCAATGCTATTAACCTATAATTGCTAGGTGGATATTCCAAACCTTTTTTAAAAATGGGATGAAGCATAGAGCACCTTCAGCTGTTGGGAGTAACGTTTTCCAAAATGAAATTAAACAGGAACGCTAGAAAGACCGCCCATTGTGAAGAAAGATGTTTAAATATTGCCAGTGGTAGCTCATTTGGGCCGGGGGCACTGTCGGTCCGGGACTTTTTAATGACCTTCTCTACTTTGGTTGCTGTAATTTTCCGTGTGCCACAACTGCACCTTCCGAGACTAAATCTGTACATACTGCATCTTCTGGGATATACCCAGGTGACTCACTTGGTGGATGCCCATTTGAGGGAGTTCCTAAAATGGAAGGTGAGAAGGTCTGTACATGGCAAATAGTATCCGTCACTTCTGAATGACATTTATCGTTCTTATCTTATTTAACTGTTTACTTACGGCCAGCAAGCAAATGCGACACTAATCTGTTATTTTTGACAGGTTTTGCTGAACCGTCAATTTTCTTTCTCCTTTGACACTGCCTTTGTCACCAGTCTGTCCTGGCCTCAAGCCCACAGTGCGGTCTAGAGTGGGTGAGCCTTTGGGGTACCATCTGGACTACCTTCTGGAGGAGGCTCCCTGCTCAGGTCCATGTCCAAGACTGGGTCAGAGTCATAGGATACACTTCTATTCCTCGGCACGGGGGAATCATTAACATTGTCAGTAGACCTGCACGATAGGATTTGTGGTTTCCTTTTGAGAAAGACTTCCTTTTCATAGGGGTTTTGCCTTACACCGCACCTTTCCGGATCGCATCCATGGTAATTGGTATAATTAGTAGAATCTTGCTGGAATCTGGCCAACGGCCTTGAAAATGGATTGTGGATTTTGTCTTACTATATTAGCAAAAAAATTCCACAAAAAACGTGATTTCTCAAGAACACGCTCCAAAAATAGCCTTTCGGAACTTTTTAATGATTGACGTCCTCCTTATGGGATGGTTGCTCAGAGTATCTCAGATAATAGTGAGACTCTTTTTCGAGGCTATTATGGTTACAAAAATGGCCCCCAGGACAGTAGGCCTATAAACCTATAAGCCTGTTAGCATGGAAGCCTGAGGCTAAAAGTTAGAATCCGGCTGGAAATCAAGTGTAATCTCGGTGTAATCCCGGGGCTTAACAGGAGGGTGGGAGTATGGGGTAGTAGCAGATGATCCGTGTGAGGAACAGCCGAGAGGCTTCAGGAACTAGAGGAGGGCTAGATGCCACTTAAGCAGGAGCTCACCTGACACACCCGCAGGCAGCACCGAAACCTATCTGGGCCGCTTCCGCGGGGTCCTGGGCTCACACTCTGCAGCAGCTGCTAAGAGCTGCCGCGCTGGGGTATGGATGCACATCACCAAAACTCACAATTGAGCTCACTTTAGGCCAGTTTGTCTACTGGTCACATTGGTCACACTTGGCGCCACACCGCAAAACTGTAGAGGATGAGAGATACTGCAGAAGGAAGTTTCTGCTGTCACTAGAACCAATAACTGAATAATGGTCTTTTTATTAATTGATAAATTAATGAATTAATGAATACTCTCAACATGCACGAGCAGCCCGAGCCTTGATAGTCTCTGCCCCCTTTTTCTGATAACAGGCATTTATCATTCAGTTGTTTAACTGCCTGTCGCATAGATTTCAAATAGCGGGCTCATGATTGCAGAAATTTCCCTAATTGGCAGCCGCAACTGCATCTTTACCTGTTCTCAAATTGAAATGCAGGAAAACCATCCAGTAACTTCTAAAAACTAATAGATGGGTCCAAATACAGATTGTATACAATAAAGACTGAGGCTACGCTCAACAGAGTCGACAAGAGCATTTCATTGTGCCTTTGATACGCCTTAAACTGTATTCTTTTAGTGGAATCAGTTCACACAATAGGAACGGTAAGCATTGCTTCATTGGCATTTTTCAGGGCAAATCCAAAAACCCTAAAACTCAAATTTCGTTATACTGACGGACGAAAATTCCCGATCATACCCTGGCAGAGACGGCTTCAGTATCATGAATCTAGGTACATTAGTTACCTTCAACGTGTGAAAGCAAAATATCTGTAAATATAAGCTAAGGACGAACACACACAAGAGCTTAAAAGTGGCAAGCTTTTATTTGCCAAAGAACTGCAGTTGAGACAGCTCGCAGTGAAGACTGCAGAGCGATCTGATTATAAAGTAAAGAATCAACCTTTATATACAATTCTGAAGCCTTCAGGCAGTTTAATCATTAACATCAGCACCGTTGCGTGAGCTTTTGTTAAGTATGTCCGCATGTACATTTGTTTTATATGCTATCGCAGTGACGCACATGATCTAACTTTTGCCAATCTTCTAAGCTCCTATCTCCTACCGGTTGTCAAACAAACACTGCTGATTTAGCCAGCAGATGTTTGTTCTTTCTGTGTCATATGAACAATTGGACTTCAGTTCAAATGCTGATTAGAGAGCTGTTTCTAAGAATCAACTCGCTGACCTGGCTTTTGTACACGTGCAAAGGTTAAAGAGCCGTTTCTCAGAATTGATCAAATACCAGCAGCTGACTTTACACTTACACATTACATTTTCAATTCATTCATCATTCATTTCTTGCTGAATTTCAGAAGGTTTATTTGAACTATTTGTAGAGCATAGAGCTGCACCTGGTAAGATACCACATATTATTTCTAACCAGATTTTACACAGAAATTAATGCAAAACAATGGTTCACTTTAAATTATCGATTCTTCACAGGAGCTAATTAATTTACTCTTTACTCGAGATGGAGGAACTTATGGTGCTGGTGTTAACTAAACACATTACATCTTGAGTCTTTACAGTACCCGGTATTAACAGGCCATCTGATCAACGTCTAAAACCAATGCATTCAGCACATCCTCTAACTTGGGGCACCCATAATATTCCTTCGGCTGCCCTGGTCTTTGTGCATACATATCAAAAACATTGATCTGAGGTGTGGTCATGTTCTGTGGCTAATTCGTGTGTTGTGGTGGCATGGTGTGTTGCATTCTCGGTTCTGTTCTTCCTATGTTCTGATGCGGATACGGATACGGATTGTTCGGATAACCCCTGATGGGGCCTGGGTGGTTGCGAGGTGGAGAGGAGCATATGGAGGCATACAGTCTTCCAATGTCCCATTTGCCCACAGCAAAAGCAGCTTGTTGACTGCACAATCCCTTTGTTCCTCCCCCCCACCCCCCCACAGGTACCTACCCATCAATTGCCCTCCTTGCCCAGACCTCTTTCTCTTCTGCATTCAAAATTAGTGTTCTGACTCTGTAACTGGTGCACTGTTAATCTAGTCTTAGTGCCTAATTCATATCAGGTGGTATAGATACTCAGTTGCAATGGAGTATCGATACTGCCAAGATAGAGGTCTGTCCGCATCTAATATGTCACCACCATAGCCAAACCTTTGTGACGGCCCAACGGAGTAAGGGCCATCAGAGAAATGGCTATATGTCTGCCCACCCAATTAGGATGGGCAGTGGGCGGATATATAGCCAAGCTTTTTTTTTATGTCAGTCACTACAGGGTTAACCAAGGACAGTAAAATAGGAATATTGAGCCGTCTCCATGAGAGAGGACTCCCACATTGAGGGGGGCAAAAGTGTTTACTTTCAAAAAGAAAGTTCAGTTTGGGTATTTTCTTTTGGAAATTTTCGAAAATGAACTGTTTGGTGCTGGCCTGCAACATGTTGGTGCAGGGCCAAACAGGCAAACGCACTGGCAGAAACAGCCATGACGGTATGCTTGGCGTACATTTATAAATTTGTCAGGTAGGCCCACCACCACAGTGATGGAGTAAACTGTTTTGTCTTCCTGGGGAAACAACAGTCCCTCAGCCAAATAATACATCGGGCCCTTACTATCCTTTGTGTTGGTCCTTCTCCTCTACTTTATTTGCCCGATAGTCTGTGCAATACTTAGCTACTGCTAGTTCCGCAAAGGTTCACTGGCCTAACATGTAGCTACTGTCTTGTGTGCGGATAGCTGGACGTAATCCCTTCAGAAAAGCATTCAGTACCTCTAATCTGCCCCCTGAATGGTTCAGGTCCATACCACCATATGTGTCTTGAATGTTCCTAATGGTGTGATCAGTCGTGTTCTTTTCCTGTTGTGTCAGTATTATCTTAGCCCAGTTAGTCATGTGTTGTATTAAGTAGTCTTTCTTCCAACTCTTTCAATACTTTGGCGGCCAGACTCATTGTACCTACTGCTGTTCCATCACCCTCTGCTCGGTCTAGTTCCGCTTTTGACCAATCTATCTTAACTCTGACCTGTTCCCATATGTTATGGGATATGATTGTGGAGAACAGTGTCCATGTCCTTCCACAATAACTCCCCAAATAACATTGTTTTCTCTACCCTAGTGTACCTGTTTTCTGGGGGTTTTCATCAGGTTAGAAAATTATTTTCGTAAATAACAATAAGTACCAGGCGTTCCAGGGTATATGCACATATCCAGCCTTTCCTTCTGCCTAAGGAACCTCTCTGATTGGTTGAGCTGAGTTGGTTTCTAATTCAAGCACAGCTGGTGTTTGCTTCTTCTGCCCTCTCCTTATTAGCCATTCTAGTGCAAATTTCAGTACTGCCGGTATACTAGGCAGTCCCTCAGAATACGAGTACCATAAAGCCTTCACATTTTCTTCCATCTGCAAATATTTTTTGGCCCATGTCATGGTCATATATTTTTAGGGGCATACATATCTATCATCTTCTCCGCACACTGTTTTCACTTGCCTGTGTCAATGTAACCTCCAGGATCGCATTGATAGCTCTATTAGACCTTATGCCCAGGGTCTTCAGAGTTGGAAAAACAGTTCTTTTCACTCTTCTTTTTGTAACTCCTTGTTTGTTCTTTTCTCGAACCTTCCACCTACTATTTTTATCTTACTAAGTCCTACTTCCTTCGGACCTTCTATGTGCTCAGCCTTCCATCATTTGTCTGACCAACACACTCCTCTTCTATCTAACACAATAACACAAGCGCACAACACATACACTCCACGGCACCGCAAATTTGAACTCAGCAAACAAGTCCTAGACAAACATTCTTAACTCTACTTCTTCCCCTCCTACACAAAACATATAATCTACTCACAAACATATCACCATCTCCTTTACCTTACAACTTCCACTCACAAACAATACTATCCATCTCATAAAATAAATACACCAGCACCTCTTTTCACTACTTCTCAAAAGCAAAACTTATCACACACACACCAGCACAACAAAATCTCTTTTTTTGTTATTTTTTTAAAAAGATTTTTATTGCAAGCAAATCAGATGACATACACTTTTTCATACATTCAAAATAATACGAGATATAGTAAATTTCACAGCATAATTATAATCATAATATGAATTTAAACATAGACAACAATGATATAAGGAATACAGCTACCCTAATTCCCCCTGGATCCAGTGCTGAAGAGGCGCACATATTTTTCCTCCCACATGCCTTTTTTTACGACCTTTTGTTGCATAAATGGCGTGTTCTAAATTCTATCAACAAAATCTCTCAAGCACAAAACCTCATAATACTTCCCGTCACAAAATACAAACATACACCCACATTTCAAATTACACAAATGAACAAACTCAAAGGCCAAGCTTTCTCATTTCCACCACACCTAACACACAAAGAACAACTCTTTCCAACCGCCTCTACTCCAATGGACAGTTTAGAACCTTACTGCATGACCCACATGCTTCACCACCACCCCTGACTCATAACCTTCCGCCCTAAACAAACGTTAACAATGCAAGCAATGTGCCACACCTAAACTTCGCTTCTCCATGTTAACTGCACAACCAGGTTATACCACAAAAACACAGTGCACCAACCCTCAAACACCGTCACCACCACAAACACACACAATCCCACAAAATGCCCTCCTAGCCTCCTGGACGAGGAACACTATATAGAATAGCTACACTATTGCTATCCTCATACATCTAATACCAGCACTCAAGGACACACCTGCTACACGCCCACAAAATAGTGCTCACTCTTCTACAAAACAAAGTAACACTATCACCAAACATCCTCTAAACAATCTACTAATAAATGCGTGATCGCTCGCTAAAAACAAACATCACATCTATGACCTGCTCACTGATGCAAAACCAGACATACTATTCATAACTAAATCATGGTTGGGAGATCATATGGTTCCAGTCCTGCATAAAGCCATTCCTGTAAGCTATCAAACGATCACCGAAAATAGTATAGGCAAAGAATTATGTGGCCTAGCTGTTGTGTTTAGGCAAATATTACATGTCATAAGTAGATTACGTTTCCATAAAAGATTGTGAGGACCTTTTCACCAGATGCAATCCTACACCATCTTCTTTCTGTAACTTCCTGCTCCATTACAGACCTCGACCAAGCACGGTAACATTCCCAGACACACTCCTAGATATGGTTTCAAACCTGATATTACTACACTCCAACCTATGCGTTCTGGGTGACCTCAACATTTGGTTTGACAAACCCAATATGCCCCATCCAAAAACAATAAAATCGCTGGCCTAGACGCACTGAGCCTGCATCAGATCGTCCACAAACTCACACAACACTGGGCACATGCTAATTTTTGCAAATACCGAACTAGATACCTTTCAAACTATAACTTCGGTCACATGGTCAGACCACCATATGCTTTCTATCCAACATAAAACACTAAGCGACTCACCTAAAACCACCTTACATGCATCCACCTATTGACCATGGAACAAACTAAATTTGGAACACTTAGAAACACAACTAACATTCAGTACAGATCTGGAACCAGTAAATTCTGTTAAAAAAGTATATGAGTGGCTTGAGGAAGCTTTTAATATCCCGATACCACTCAAAACCACACAACAGAACAAAAGAAAACAAGCACCTTGGAGAAATACAGAGATAAAAGACATAAAACAACAAATTAGAGCGCTGCAACGTGCCTGGCTCAAAACAAACGCCAATCAAGACAAACTTCACAAACTGAAAATTAAGAGATTATACAAGTCAGCTCTCAAAAAACCAAAGAAAAGGTACTATTCAGACAGAATTCAAAATGCTAAATGTGCAAATAAAGAATTCTATAAAATACTCAATGAACTTCGTTAACTGAATTGCTTAGAAGGAGATTTCACAGACAAACTGGCAAATCATTACACGGACAGAGTAGACATGTTCGACTCGTACTTAAAACAAAGACAAAGCACCAGCACTGACCCTTTTCCAAAACAATCAAAGAATACTCTAACCCAGCCTCTCTGTTCCTTCCAACACATTTCGCACAATGAATTTATGGACTTGGTCAAAGCAAGCGGGCCCGCCGGCAGCCCTGACCCGTGTTCACCGCAAACCTTCAATACATTTCTTCTAACAACCTCTGCTGCCACTCCAGTAAGAAGAATCATCAACGATTCCTTAACTAGCGGTATATTTCCAGAAGAAATAAAAAAACTCCTACATACCCCCATTACTGAAGAAAACAAACTTGAACCAGCTGAACCCTGACAACTCCAGGCCCAATATAAATTGATTTTTTCTGGTTATACTAATAAGAAGAGCAGCGTTCGTCCAGATGTCACAATTCAATGAAGACAATGCCATAATTTCAGACATCCAAACGGGAAGATTCTCAGAATCTGCCCTCCTTGCCATCTGGGATGACCTGAAGTACACAGTTGACCGCAACGGGGTTGCTGCGCTACATCTCTTGGACCTTTTGGTTGCCTATGACACGGTTGACCTTAACACTCTGATACAAAGACTCTACTAAGCCGGCATAGAGGGTACTGCTCTAGACTGGATCGCATCCTACATTCGCAACAGAACTAATGTCATCCATACCCCATCTTTCTCATCCAAATCGTACTCCACAAAAGCAGGGGGTCCCTAAAGGCTCTATCATCTCAACCATGCTTTCAACATGTACATTAAGTCATCACTGATACTGATCAATCAAATCAGTTCAGTAAATCTTTATTATTTCGATGATAAAAACCATCATAAAAAAACAGGTTATACAAAATTCATTACAATACAATACTTAACTATATGGGAGTTTAAAAAAATTAAAAACAGATACATAACTAGTAAAATTCCTATGGAGAATACACATTTTATGTACATGATCAATACATTTCACTTCACATGCTATAACTATGCAGATGAAACGCAAATACTCCTTTAATTGCAATGCTGCAACAACATTGGAAATTCCCTAATTTTCAGTTGTCTCAGAGACGTGGATCAATGGATGACAGAGCCATCTCAAATTTAATTCTTCCAAAACGGAAATACTCATGTGTTGCAATTGGAAACATTATGAGCTGCTCACCGCCTGGCCTGATGAACTGGGATCACCGCCTAAAGTACTGAAGAAAGTAAGATACCTCATAATGGCCATGGATTCCAAGCTATCGGTGAATGCCCAAGTTAACAAACTAGAAAGATTATGCTTTGTTACTATAAAAACTCTGACAAATCATCCCCATTTGGGATTTCCACCCAAGGTCCAAGCTGCCATCTCGTTTGTTCTGTCCAAACCCGATTACGCCAATAGCCTCTACCACGGATCACCTTTAAGGAGTATGAAAATGTTACAACGGATTCAGAACGTGGCTGACAGACTAGTCTTACATATCAAACCTGCAAGACCTCATCTCCCCTGCCTTAAAACACCAGCATTAGTTACCGGTTGCCAGATGATCCATGTTCAAGCTGCTTCGTATCACTCCCAAAGCGATACATGGAACAGGACCTCTCTTCATCAATCAATCAATGACACTTGTAAAGCGCGCTACATACCCGTAGGGTCTCAAGGCGCTGGGGGGGGGGGGGTGCCGCTACTGCTCGAACAGCCAGGTCTTCAGCTTCCTCCTGAAGGAGAGGTGGTCTTGGGTCAGGCGCAGGTCGGTCGGGAGGGAGTTCCAGGTCTTGGCAGCCAGGTAGGAGAAGGACCTTCCTCCTGTAGTCGCTCTTCGGATGCGGGGGACGGCGGCGAGGGCGTGGTTGGCTGATCGGAGGTGGCGTTTGGGAGCGTAGAAGTTGACTCGGCTGTTGAGGTAGCTCGGGCCTTGGTCGTGTAGGGCTTTGTGTGCGTGGGTGAGGAGGCGGAAGGTGATTCTTTTGCTGACGGGGAGCCAGTGAAGGTCTCTGAGATGTCCGGAGATGTGACTGGTTCGTGGGATGTCGAGGATGAGTCTGGCTGAGGCGTTCTGGATCCGCTGGAGTCTCTTCTGGAGCTTGGCGGTGGTACCGGCGTAGAGGGAGTTGCCGTAGTCCAGTCGGCTGGTGACGAGGGCCTGGGTGACGGTCCTCCTGGTCTCGGTGGGGATCCACCAGAAGATCTTCCGTAGCATGCGTAGGATGTTGAAGCACGCCGAGGAGACGTTGTTGACTTGCCTGGTCATGGAGAGGGAGGAGTCCAGGATGAAGCCCAGGTTGCGTGCATGGTCTGTTGGTTTGGGTGCGGTGCCCAGGGCGGGAGGCCACCAGGAGTCGTCCCAGGCGGAGGGTGAGGGGCCCAGGATGAGGACCTCCGTCTTGTCCGAGTTCAGTTTTAGGCGGCTGGTAGTCATCCACTCGGCTACCTCCTTCATCCCTTCGTGCAGGTTGGCTCTGGCGGCGGCGGGGTCGTTGGTCAGGGAGAGGATCAGCTGGGTGTCGTCGGCGTAGGAGATTATGCTGAGGTTGTGTTTGCGTACGATGGCCGCGAGGGGGCTCATGTAGACGTTGAAGAGGGTGGGGCTCAGAGATGATCCTTGAGGGACGCCGCAGATGACTTCGGAGGCCTCTGACTTGTACGGTGGTAGGCGGACTCTCTGTGTTCTTCCGTCGAGGAAGGAGATGATCCATTCCAGCGCCTTGTCCTGGATTCCGATGTTGCTGAGGCGCCGTACTAGGGTGCGGTGGCAGACCGTGTCGAATGCCGCGGAGAGGTCTAGGAGGATGAGGGCCGCTGTTTCTCCATTGTCCATCAGGGCTCGGATGTCATCGGTGGCGGCGATGAGGGCGGTCTCGGTGCTGTGATTGGCTCGGAAGCCGGACTGTGAGGGGTCGAGGGATCCGTTCGTCTCGAGGAAGGCGGCCATCTGCTTGTTGACGGTCTTCTCGATGACTTTGGCTGGAAACGGGAGGAGCGAGATGGGGCGGTAGTTCTTGAGGTCGGTGGGGTCCGCTGTTGGTTTCTTGAGTAGAGCGCTGAGTTCGGCGTGTTTCCAGCTCTCAGGGAAGATGGTGGTGTCGAAGGATGTGTTGATGATGTCTCGCAGGTGGGGTGCGATGACAGCGTCGGCCTTGTTGAAGACGTGGTGAGGGCAGGGGTCGGTCGGTGATCCGGAGTGGATGGAGTTCATCGTGCGGATGGTGTCTTCGGTGCTGATCGGGGTCCAGGCGTGGAGGGTGGTAGTGGGGGGTGGTTGTTCGGTCATGGTGTGCGTTGGTTGGTTGTTGAAGCTGTTGTGTATGTCCGCGATCTTGTTGTGGAAGTATGAGGCGAGGGAGTTGCAGAGGTCTTGCGATGGGGTGATGTCGTTTCCTGCGCTGGGGTTGGAGAGCTCTTTCACGATGTTGAAGAGTTCCTTGCTGTTGTGTGCGTTGTTGTCCAATCTGTCCTTGAATGCTGTTTTCTTGGCGGCGCGGATCAGCTGGTGGTGTTTCCGGGTGGCAAGCTTGAAGGAGGTCCTGTTGTCCGGTGTCGGATCCCTTCTCCAGACTCTCGAGGGCTCGGCAGTTCTTCTTGGAGCTCTTGAGTTAGTCGGTGAACCAAGGGGCCTTCTTGCTGCCGGGTCTGCTGGGCGGGGTCCTCAGTGGGGCGAGTTCGTCCGCGCAGTTGCTGATCCACTTCGTGAGGTTGTCGGAGGCCTGGCTGGGGTCCGCTGAGCTGGCAGGAGGGTGCTGGCTCAGGGAGGTGGCGAGCTGGTCTGTTGTGATCTTGTTCCAGCTTCTGCGGGCAGCCTGTTGGTGGTGGTGGTGGGTCGTCGTTCTCTTGAAGGTGAAGTGGACGCAGCTGTGGTCCGTCCATTGAAGCTCTGTGGCGTGGCTGAAGTCGATGTCTGTGCTGGAGGAGAAGACTGCGTCGAGTGTGTGTCCGGTGAGGTGGGTGGGGGTGGACACCAGTTGCTTGAGTCCCAGGTTGGCGAGGTTGTCGAGCAGGGTGCTGGTGTTGCGGTCGTTGTTGTTCTCCAGATGGAAGTTGAGGTCTCCCAGGAGGATGTAGTCAGCGGAGGGGAGGGCATGCGGGCTGACGAAGTCGGCGATGTCCTCGCTGAATTGTGTGCGTGGTCCAGGGGGTCGGTAGATCAGGGTGCCTCTGAGGGTGGTGTTCGGGTTGGTGTGGATCTGGAAATGCAGGTGTTCGGCGCTGGTCAGGGTGTTGTCGGTGCTCGTCGTGAGACGGATGGTGTTCCTGTGGATGATGGCGATGCCTCCTCCCATCTGGTTGGCGTTTCGGTCCCTCCGGACGATCTTGTAGCCCTCTGGGATAGCGATGGCGATGTCGGGAGCTGAAGAGGCGTTCATCCAGGTCTCCGTGAGGAAGGCAACGTCAGGGGCTGTGGTGTCGAGGAGGTTCCAGAGTTCGATGGCGTGTCTGTGGACGGAGCGGGTGTTGAGCAGGATGCACTTGAGGTGGGTACTGCTGGTGTTCGACTTGGCGGGTGCTGGTGCGAGGCTGGTCCGGATGCAGGAGAACTTGCAGGCGTGGCAGCTGAAAGGTCCGTGGGTACGTCGTGGAGTGGCTTGATGGCATTCTGGGAGTCGGCCGGTGTTGAGAGCGGTGAGGGTGGCGGCGGAGTACGTCAGGCGGGTCGGTCGGGCTCTTCGGGGGCCAGGGGTCCTGGCACTGGGCGCGGTCCAGGCGCGGACGGGCGTAGACGGGCTTACCTTTGGCGCGCCTTCGGCGCACAAACGGCGCGCCCGCTGCGCGTGACCGCTGCGCGTGACCGCTGCGCATTCGCACGGTCGCCATTTAAGGCGAAGTGCGCGGGTGGGCGGCGCAGCTGGGAGGCGGGAGCGGGGAGGGAAACAGAAGAGAAAAGGGGCGGGGCTAATGGCGGTGGCGGGAAGCGGGAGCGGGGAGCGGAGGGCAGCGAGGTAGGCGGGCAAACAGGAAGGAGACAGGCACAATGTACTGTAGCAGGGTTTCCGTTCTCCCACAGAACTGTGCATAGAGATCTAGAACCTCAGTGAGTTAGGATGATCCAAAACTCATCTCAGTGTCAGAAATCCCCTTACCTAGCTAGCTACAGTGCCTCATGGATCATTATGGAATGATACATGTCTTAGGCAAACCAGAACATGATCTTTAGAATACCTCAGGAATCGTGGAACACATGAACACTCTTTCGTTAAATAATCATTTCAAACCAAAACTGAGAGTCAAAGAACACAAGTGCAAGTTTGAAATATTTATTATTCAATGCAAAGTTCTCAAACGCAGTATCTTGTATAATACCAAAATGCAGATTATAAAAACCATAGTCAGCAGCATAGTCACTAATCCATAGTAAGCAAAAGGTGCTAGCATGATATAATGCAAAACCTATAGAAATCTCTAGCACCTATATTTCGCGCACCCTATCTAGCATATTATTTTATATCTAAGAAGGTCTCATTCGGGCTTTAGCAGGGCGGCCCCATACCTCTCAATGTCAGTAGGAGCAGTTCACATCAGCAGCTACCATCTCTCTTCCTGCGCAGCACCAAGTGTCTACGTTCATTCCGTGTAACTCTATCTTAAACCCGCGTAGAGCCCAAAATGTTGGCATCAACATTATTTGTGTTATGTCTAATGTCTAATGTGGTGCGAGGATCAGACTTCCCAGCAACCTTGTGTTAGGTTAATCTTAAAGTGTGCAGCTCTCAGTGTGCAGACAGTTGTACCAAGTGTACGAGGCAAAGCTGATAGCATAGGAATAACATATTATTCTCAAATAAAACACCTCACCGCTTCTAGGGTGAAAGCTACAACAACAAGTACGTGTCGTGTGCAAAACTGAAGCCGAAGGCAAAGCGGCTGTTTAAACATGTAATACACTCATGCTAACTTAACGCAATATATGTAATGAAGTATCCATATGACAGTACAGAGGAGTTCAAAACACGACGAGAAAACGGCACATACAAAAAAACAGGCAACAATTCAAGTCAAAAACGGGGGAAAAACAGTAAGCACACGATCTTGGGCACAGAAAGAAACAAGCACAAATTACTGACAAAAACGGGCGAAAACCAAAGGGGAGCGCTCAAGGCGGCAGCGAGGCCGGCGCTGAGGCAGAGGCAGGCACTGGGGGCACACGCAGCAGCTGGTGGCCGTGCGGCGCGGGGGGGTCCCACAAGTGGGTCACACTCACCTGCGTCGCACGGTCGCCATTTAAGGCCAAGTGCGCGGGTGAGCGGAGCAGCTGGGAGGCGGGAGCGGGGAGGGAAACAGAAGAGAAAAGGGGCGGGGCTAATGGTGGTGGCGGGAAGCAGGAGCGGGGAGCGGAGGGCGGCGAGGTAGGCGGGCAAACAGGAAGGAGACAGGCACAATGAACAGAGGAGTTCAAAACACGACGAGAAAACGGCACATACAAAAAAACAGGCAACAATTCAAGTCAAAAACGGGGGAAAAAAACAGTAAGCACACGATCTTGGGCACAGAAAGAAACAAGCACAAATTACTGACAAAAACGGCCGAAAACCAAAGGGGAGCGCTCAAGGCGGCAGCGAGGCCGGCGCTGAGGCAGAGGCAGGCACTGGGGGCACACGCAGCAGCTGGTGGCCGTGCGGCGCGGGGGTGTCCCACAAGTGGATTCATCAGGAACGAAATCATCAAAAACATTCAACAAAAGGAGCATCCACTCTGGAGTGGCACCTCGCCTCAAAATGCCAAGATACAAGAAAAAAAACATGGGTGACACATGCTTCTCTGTTCAAGCAGCCAAACTACGGAACTCTTTACCCCCACCATTAGATCCCACATAAGATCAAGGGACAACCACCTTATCTTCAGAAAACTACTCAAGAATTAGCTCTACCCGCAACAATCAATCAATCAATTCATTTGTATAGCGCGCTACTCACCAGGAAGGGTCTCAAGGCGCTGGGGAGGGGGATACGTTACTGCTCGAAAAGCCAGGTCTTGAGTTGCTTCCTGAAGGAGAGATGGTCCTGGGTTAGTCAAAGGTGGATGGGGAGGGAGTTCCATGTCTTAGCAGCCAGGTAGGAGAAGGATCTTCCTCCGGAGGTGGTACTGCGGATGTGTGGAACGGCGGCGAGGGCATGGCTGGTCGTTCGTAGCTGGCGGGTGGGCGTGTAGAAGGTCAGGTGGTTGTTGAGGTACTTGGGGCCCAGGTCGTGGAGAGCATGTTGTGCGTGGGTGAGGAGTTTGAACGTGATCCTCTTGCTGACGGGCAGCCAGTGTAGGTTTCTCAGGTGGCCGGAGATGTGGCTGTGTCGGGGAAGTCCAGGACGAGTCGTGCGGAGGTGTTCTGGATGCGTTGGAGTCTTTTCTGGAGTTTTGCTGTGGTCCCGGCGTAGAGGGTGTTTCCATAGTCCAGTCGGCTGGTGACAAGTGCCTGGGAGACAGTCTTCCTGGATTCGGTGGGGATCCATCGGAAGATCTTTCGGAGCATGCGCAGGGTGTAGAAGCACGATGATGAGACGGCGTTGACTTGTCTGGTCATCGAGAGGGAGGAGTCCAGGATGAAGCCCAGGTTGTGTGCGTGGTCCGTTGGCTTGGGATTGGTGCCCAGAGCAGGGGGCCACCAGGAGTCGTCCCAGGCGTATGTGATGATCCCAGGATGAGGACTTCCGTCTTGTCAGAGTTCAGTTTCAGGCGGCTGTTCTTCATCCACTCGGCGACGTCTTTCATCCCTTCGTGTAGGCTGGTTCTGGCGGTGGCAGGGTCGTTGGTGAGGGAGAGGATCAGCTGGGTTTCGTCGGCGTAGGAGAGGATGTTGAGGTTGTGTTGGCGTGCGATGGCTTCGAGGGGGCTCATGTAGACGTTGAAGAGGGTGGGGCTGAGTGATGATCCTTGGGGTACGCCGCAGATGACTTCAGTGGCCTCGGATCTGAACGGGGGGAGGCGGACTTTCTGGGTTCTTCCGGCGAGGAACGAGATGATCCACTCCAGTGCCTTCTCTCGGATTCCGATGTTGCTGAGGCGCTGCACTAGGATGCGGTGGCAGACAGTGTCGAACGCTGCGGAGAGGTCCAGGAGGATGAGGGCCGCTGTTTCCCCGTTGGCGAGCAGGGATCTGATGTCGTCAGTGGCTGCAATGAGGGCGGTCTCGGTGCGGTGGTTGGCTCGGAAACCGGACTGCGACTGGTAGAGGGATCCATTCGTTTCGAGGAAGGCGGCAAGCTGTCTGTTGACGGTCTTCTCGATGACTTTGGCAGGAAAATGGAGGAGCGAGATGGGGCGGAAGTTCTTGAGGTCGGTGGGGTCCGCTGTTGGTTTCTTCAGGAGGGCGCTGAGCTTGGCTTGCTCCCAGCTCTCCGGGAAGGTGGCGGTGTTGAACGAGGTGTTAATGATGTCCCGGAGTTGGGATGAGATGAGTCGGCTTGTTGAAAACGTGGTGGGGACAGGGGTCGGTTGGGGATCCGGATGGATAGTGTTCATCGTGTGGGTGGTGTCTTCGGTACTGACCGGGGTTCAGGTGCAGAGTATGGTGGTGGGGTGCGTTGGTTCAGTAGTTGGGTGCGTGGTTGGTGCGCCAAAGCTCTTGTGAATATCAACGATCTTGCGGTGGAAGAACGAGGCGAGTCGCAGAGGTCTTGCGAGGGAGTGATGTCGTAGTTTCCGGCGCTGGGGTTGAAGAGCTCTTTGACGATGCTGAAGAGTTCCTGGCTGTTGTGGGCGTTGTTGTCCAGTCGTTCTTTGAATGCTGTCTTCTTGGTGGTGTGGATCAGCTAGTGGTGTTTGCGGGTGGCGAGCTTGAGGGCAGTCATGTTCTCTGTGGTCTGGTTGGTGCGCCAGGCTCTCGAGGGTGTGGCAGTTTTTCTTGGAGTTCTTACGTTTGTCGGTGAACCAGGAGGCTTTCTTGTTGCCGGGTCTGCTGGGAGGGGTCTTCAGTGGTGCGAGGTCGTCTGTGCAGGTGGTGATCCACTGTGTGAGGTTGCGGGCTGCTTCGTTGGGGTCCGTTGTGCTGGCGGGGGGGTTCTTGCTGAGGGAGGTGGTGAGCTGGTCGGCGGTGATCTTGTTCTAGCTCCTGCGAGGAGCCTGTTGCGGGTGGTGGTGGGTCGTGGTTCTTCCGAAGCTGAAGTGGACGCAGCTGTGGTCGGTCCAATGAAGTCCGGTGGAGTGGCTGAAGGAGATGTACTTGCTGGAGGAGAAGACTGGGTCAAGCGTGTGGCCGGCGTAGTGGGTGGGGGTGTTCACCAGTTGCTTGAGTCCGAGGTTGGCGAGGTGGTCCAGCAGGGTGGTGGTGTTGCTGTCCTTGTTGTTCTCCAGGTGGAAGTTGAGGTCCCCTAGGAGTATGTAGTCAGTGGAGGGGAGGGCGTGCGGGCTGATGAAGTCTGCGATGTCTTCGCTGAATTGTGTGCGTGGTCCCGGGGGTCTGTAGATGAGGGTGCCTCTGAGTGTGGTCTTGGGGTCGGTGTGTATCTGGAAGTGCAGGCGTTCGGCGGCGGTGAAGGTGTCGTCGGAGTTGGTCGTGATGCAGATGGTGTTCTTGTGTACGATGGCGATGCCTCCTCCAGTCTGGTTGACGCGGTCCCTCCGGGTGATCTTGTATCCGTCCGGGATGGCAATGGCGATGTCGGGCACTGAGGAGGCGTTCATCCAGGTTTCCGTGAGGAAGGCGACGTCTGGTGATGTTGTGTCGAGCAGGTTCCAGAGTTCAACAGCTTGTCTGTGGACGGAGCGGGTGTTGAGCAGGATGCACTTGAGGTGGTTTTTGCTGGTGCTCGACTTGGCAGGTTGGGCGCAGGTTCGGAGGCAGGTGAACTTGCAGGCTTGGCAGGTGATGGGTCCGGGGGTGCGTTTCGGGGTGGCTCGGTAGCAGGTTGGGTTTGAGTGCGTAGAGGGTGGCGGCGTCGTAGGTCCGTCCTGTGAGTTGACGACGACAGGGGCCAGGGTACTGGCGTTGGGCGCGGACGGGCGCAGACGGGCTTGCCTTTGGCGCACAATCGGCACGCCCACTGCATGTGTCCACTGCGCGTTCGCCGTGCAGCCTCCATATGAGGGGCTGAGGGAGGGAGGAGCAGCTGGGAGGCGGGAGCGGGGTGGCGAATGGGATCGGCGGGGGCAGGGCTGCAGGGAGCAGCGGCGGGAAGCAAAGGGCGAGGCGGGAGGGCACAGAAGGCAAAGGGGGAACGGGGGCAAACAAAATTACAAAATACAGAGGCGAAAGAAATTTACAGAATACAGAAGGCAAGAGAATAGTTAACAAAATAACAAAATACAGAAGGCCAAAAGGGGGACGAGGGGAACGAAGAGGACACAGGCACAAGTTACCAGGAAGCGGGAAACGATACGAGGCAAGAGCGGTCTGGGCGCAGCACACGGCACAGGGAGGACCTTGCGGTGGCTAGGGGGCGACCTACCTGGTGACAGGGTCAAGGTCGCAACACACGCAAACAGAAACATACAGCATATCCCTCTGTATATAAGCATTTATTAGTACTATAGATATATACCTATATATGGGTTTTGCTTTGTGTAAATGTGTAGAATAATTATGTTTTTAAACAAATTAATAAAATACATTTTTAAGTACAACAACACTTGAAAGAGGGAATTTATTTAATGCATCTTTAATCTACATATACTTACATCCTTTATTTATTTATTTATTTTTTTTTAAATAATTTTTATTGTAGACATACCTGTACAGGCCAATACACACATTGCAGTAGCATCATAAGTGTCAGCAGATATATAATACATTTCTTCAATCAGTACACAGCCGTCCGGCCCACAACCCGGGGGTTGGGCGGCGTCGAAGCCTCTGCAGATCCATGCCTGACGTTCCATACAGAGGAGTGGTTAGTGTCCGGATTAGGTGTATGTCTACTTTTATAGTCCTACTAAACTACGCGCTAGTCCCCAACTCCCCTTCCCTGCGCTAACCCATAAACTCCCCCCCCCCCCATCCCATCCCGCACACCATCACCCGCCGAAGGCCACGCTATTACTATCCCTGGGTTGCTAGCTTCATGCTCTCCATATTCCCGCTGTTCCTGGGGCCTCAACTCGCCTCCTCCGTGCCCTCCACCCCGGGAGTCTCCTCCTCTGCGTCAGCTTCGCTATCCCTGAGTGCCTGCACCATTACTTCCCATGCGGTCGCAGTGTCAGCCGCTGTCTGGTTAGGGGTCCTGCGCGCAAGTTGGTATCTATGTGTGCTGTCAGCCGTGGCCCATTTCAGAAACTCCAGCCGCCACCTCCGTGGAGTAGGCCCCAGCCTCGCCTTCCAATTCTTGGTGATCTCTCTCTTAGCTACCATCAGTCCCATGTCGATGAACTTACTCGTGAGCTTATTTTTGGGGGTATGGGGAAACCAGTGCAATAGACATTCGGCCGGTCCGTACTCTATCGATCGTTCAGTCACCTCATTCAGTACCTCCCCTACTTCCTGCCAAAAGTCCCGTAGGGCCGGGCACGCCCATAGCATGTGTACTAACTCAGCCCCCTCCTCCGGGCACCGGGGGCAGGCTGCTGTGTCATCGCCAAAATACCGCCTGATCCTACCTGGGGTCATGTACGCCCTATACAATACATAGTAGTGGATCAGCTGGAACCTGGCGTTCCTTGTGCTGTTGCGAGCCCTACGGACGAGTTGTGCCCAGGTCGTGTCCGGTATGTCCCTATTCAGATCCGCCTCCCATTTGGTTTTCAGGGATGTGAGAGGAGGGATATTCTCCCTAACCATTCGATTATACAGGCATGTGACCGCCTTAATCGTGCCCGCCGCCATCATGGTGTACTGGCACGCCGCTGCCGTCTCGGGTTCCCCAAGCCCCGTGCCCCAGTGGGCGTGCATCGCCCTGGTTACCGCTGCGTGCAGCAGAAATCCCCCTCTCGGGATACCGAAGCGGTCTATTAACTCCTGGAACGGGAGCAGTGCACCACTTTCAAAGAGGTCCCCAACTACCTGTATTCCCGCTTCCTCCCATTCCTGCAGGCTCGACCAGTCGCCGCCATGTGGTAGTGCCGTCAGCATGGCCAGTGGTATCTCAGGCGCGTAAGGGCGCTGGGTACCCGCTCTCTTCTGGGTCCGGTTCCAGCATTGACGGTACGTGCGCTGTTCCAGCGACAAGTCCCGACTGTCCAGCCGCTGCTGGAGGGTTATGTACGCCAGGACGTGCCTGGGCGTTCCCCGCGAACTTTCGTCCTCAGGGCCCCGAAATACCCTCGCTACCTCCTGCGTGAAGACCTGTAATTGGGCCGCTAGGTAATAGAGCTCAAAGTCTGGCACCGCCAAACCCCCCTCATCTTTCGGGCGAGTGAGCGTAGCCAGCGCTACTCTGCATCGTCCCGCTCCCCAAATGAACGATGTGATCTGAGATTTAAGGAGCTTAAAGAAGGAGCCAGGTATCCAGATTGGGAGCGTCCGGAAATGGTACAGTAATCTCGGCAGGACTACCATCTTTAGTAGGGAAATCCGGCCCGCTACCGATAGTGGTAATGTGGACCAGAAGGACATACAGCCCTTCAGTCCACGCACACATCGTCCCAGGTTGCCCTCTAGTAAGTCTTCCGGCTTATGGTAGATGTGGACTCCCAGGTATTTCATGCAGGTAGGGTTCCAAGTCGCCTCCGACTGGTGTTGCGGCTGGGCAGCGCCCTCCAGCAGCGGGAACAAGCTTGTCTTGGGCCAGTTGACCCGCAGGCCTGATATCTCTCCGAAGCTCTCAAGTAGAGCTCCCGCCCTCCGTAGGTCCTCACCGCCGTCGCAGAGGAATAGTAATAAGTCATCGGCATACAGCGAGATGAAATGGTGTCCGTCACGGGTCCGTACTCCGCGGGTGTGCCGCCCCGTTCGGGTCGCAGCCGCTAGCGGCTCAATAGCCAGTGCAAAAAGGAGCGGCGATAGGGAGCAGCCCTGTCGAGTGCCCCGCTCCACCGGGTATCGGAGGGACACCGCCGGTCCTACCCTTACTCTCGCAATCGCTTCCGCGTAAAGGACCTTAGTCCAGTGGATATAGCCAGCTCCCAGGCCGAAACGCTCCATGACAGCATAGAGGTAGTCCCACTCGAGGCTGTCGAAGGCCTTTTCAATATCAACCGATAGGACCAGCTCCGTCCCTGTCCCCTCGGTCAGCCCGTCCATGATACGGATGAGCCGTCTGATATTAGCCGTGGTGTTGCGTTTCGGTATGAAACCGTTTTGGTCGTCATGTACAAGCCCCGCCATGTGAGGCAGGAGTCTCGCCGCTAGAATGGAACTCAGGATTTTATAGTCTGCGGTGAGCATAGAGAGCGGTCTATATGACGCAGGGTCATCACTCTCCCTGCCGGGCTTCAGCAGTGGGACCACTAATGCCTCCCTCATCGACTGCGGTAGCCGACCCGACGCCTTGGCCTCCTTATAAACAGTCAGGAGTCGCGGAGCCAGTATGTCTAGATATCTGTTATAGAACTCTATGGGGAGTCCGTCTATCCCCGGCGATTTGTTCCTCGCCATGCGCCTTACCGCTGACCGTATCTCACCCACGTCAATGTCCGACCCCAAGTCCTTCGCCTGCTCAGCCTCTATCCGGCCTAGGGGCAAATCAGCCAGGAAGGGACCCACCTGGCCCGCCCTGTCTCCCGGGGCACTCTTGTACAGGCCCTCGTAATATTTCTGGAAAACGTTGACTATGCCTAGTTGAGTTTGATGTACCACGCCCATCATATCCCGCAGCTGGAGTATGGGAGCGCATCGCCTGGAGGGGTTCGAGAGCCACGCTAGGAGGGTGCCCACCTTATCGCCATCAACGTGGGAGCGTAACACATAGCGCTTGTAGTCAAAGGCTCGCAGCCTCTCCACCTCGACGGCTACCGCCTCTCTGGCCAAACAGAGAGATTCCTGTAGTTCCGGCCGTCCAGGCCGCCTCCTCTCCGCCTCCCTCAATCCAGCATCCGCCTTCGCCAAATCGCCCAGCAGTACCTTCCGCACGCCTACATAATCTCTAATACAGATACCCCTCACCACTACCTTGAAGGCATCCCACTCCGTCGCCCTTGATGTTGCTGTCCCTACATTCTCCGCGAAGTACAAGGTCACGCCTTCCGCTAGGGCCTCCCCGAAGAGGGGGTCCTCCAGTGTCTCAGGCCGCAGTTTCCAGAGCGGAACCCTGGGCTTCTCCGCCACCCACGCCAGCCGGATCAGGAGCGGGTTGTGGTCTGAGATTGTTCTCGACAGGTACTCTGAGCCAGTGACACATGGTAGCACCTCCCGGGAGCAAAGTATGGCGTCCAAACGGACATGCAAGTCATGGAGACCTGAGAAGAATGAGTAATCCCGATCAGTCGGGTGTTGCCCTCTCCAAACGTCTACGAGTTCCCAGCTCTCCTGCCAATCCCTCCTACCCCTGGAGAGCCTGTGAACCGGGGAGTCACGAAGGGGGGGGGGGGGGGGGGTGAGACCTGTCCAGCAAGGGGTCGGCAATGGAGTTAAAGTCACCCCCCAGCAGGACCGGGCCCGCAAGGGAGTGGGCCAGCGTCCCTGACAGTGTAGCTAGGAAAGCTAATTGGTCCGTGTTTGGGGCATAGATGCTAGCCAGTACTACATCTCTACCTTCAAGCTTCCCCTCCACCACCACATATCTCCCTTCCTGGTCAACCCATTGACGTGTGAGTTGGAAAGGCGTGCCTGCCCTGATCCATATGAGCACCCCTCGCGCATAGGCCGAATAGTTGGTGTGATAAACCTGTCCCCGCCATCTCCTTTGTAGGGCCTCCCCCTCCTGCTTTGTGAGATGCGTCTCCTGCAGCAGCGCGATGTGTACTCCCCTCCGTACCAAATAGGCATGCACTTTGTGTCTGCGTTGCATAGTGTGTAGGCCCCGGACATTCCAGGTAATACAAGTCAAACCATTTACATTAGCCATTATCCCAGTGATCTGGTCGAAACCCTCCCTCCAGGTCCAGCCCGTTGGCGGTGATGGTGCCCCCTCTGTAAGAAACAAAACTCCCCAACAGCCCTGCCCATGGTATACCCAGGGTCAACAATATCAAAAAAAGCAAACAATCCCCAACTGTGGAACCCCCCCCCCCTCCCCCAGAACAGGCCCCAATATCGAAATACCAGTCCCCATCCAAACTCCCGTACCTGATGACCCAGGTCTCAACTACACAGCCGTAGCTGTGGGTGCCTTAAGGGCCTACGGAGCACGGCCTTGTCCAGAGGGAGGCTTCGCCGCCCATCTCCACACTCCCTCCCCAGTTCCTCATGGTCCTTCTGCCCTGAGCCCCGCCATGTGCCCCGGCCCCTACTATGTGCGGAGGCAGCGATCCCCCCTCCCGGTTCCCCAAACATTACCCATTCTACATCGACAGTAGTTCATATGTTGAGGATCTCGTCCGCCGTCTGCGGTGTCACCAGCGGCCCCTCCGTGCGGTGTATCCCCGACAAGTCCGACTCCGATCCAGAGGCCGATACATGTGTGTCCGAGTCTGTGGCCCCTCTAGATCCGGGACCTTCTGCTCGGGCGAGCTTCCCCACCTCCAGCAGCGCCGCCTGTCGTTCCGCCTCAGTTTGAGAGGCCGATGGGCCCATCTGCCCCCGTCCCCGTTTCCAGAGTCTCTTCGATTTCCGCAGCCGCTTGGGCGAGCGTTCCCGCTCTTTCTCTCGCTCTTCTCTCACCCTGGCTCCGTCAGTCCCGGCCTTGTAGGTCTCCCACCAGTCCCAAGCTTCCGCTGAAGTCGTGAAGAAGATCGCCTTATCATCCACTACCACTCGTAGCCTGGTTGGGAAAAGCAAGGAGTAGGGAATCCCTTCAGTCCGCAATTCCCTTTTGATCGTGAGGAAGGAGGCTCGTTGTTTCTGCGTGTCGAAGGTGAAGTCCGGAAAGAGTGTAACTCTACTGTTCGCAATCTGGAAGGGGCCATCCTCACGAGCCCTCCGCAGGAGCAGATCTCTGTCCTTGTGGTGTAGCAACTTGGCTATGATCGGTCTGGGTGGGAGCCCGGGCGGCCCTGAGGGGACCCTGTGGGCCCGCTCCAGAGTGAAGAATGGCGAAAGTCCTTCCGGCGCCACCACCGTCTTCAGCCATTCCTCCATGTAGGCAATCATGTCACCCGTCCCCTCCGTCTCCGGCACCCCTACGATCCGTACGTTGCTGCGTCGGTTTCTATTTTCGGCGTCCTCCGCCCGCCTCTCCAGGGTGCTTATGCGGTCCAAGGCCTCCGTCAGCTTACTCTCCATCGCCTTGTGAGCCGGCGCCATGACCCCGATCACCACCTCAGCCTCCTTAACCCTGTCTTTCAGTTTGTCATGGTCCGCCCGGAGTAGGCCCAGCCCCGACGCCACCTGCGCTATGTCGTTGTGGAGCGCATCCCTGGTGGCCGTTATGGCGTCCAGTATTCGGTCCTGCAACCGCTGCAGGTCTGTCTGCTCCGCAGGGCCCCCCTCCACTGCGTTCGATGTTGCCGCCTCCTCCGCCTTGGTCCTCGGCTTCCCCATCGTGGTCGGCCCGCCGCTCTCGCTCTCCTCGTCTGCTTGCCGACCCCAGGTCTCGGCCTCGTGGACCACCCCTGAGCGCTTCGGGGCCTCGCTGTTCGTCCCCTGCGCCCCAGTGTGTGCGTCCGTCGCGTTGTCCGGCCCCTGGGTACTGTGGGGTATCGTTCACTTCCCCCCTGAGGCGGCTTGGTGGGCCGGACGCCAAAGGCCCTTCTCTGCCTCGTGGGGCCCTTCCTTATGTCCCCATAGGTTGTACGTGCCGCTGCGAGGGCGAGGGGGGCCCAGGATGCGCTGCCGCGTGCACCGTTTCCCACGGGTCTCCTCTCTGGGCGGCCCCCGCTCACCTGCTGGGTCGGTCGGTGCCTGGGGCCGGGTCGGGGCTCCGGTTCTCGTCTGCACGGCAAGGGGCCGTTATGAGTCCACGTCCGCACCTCCCACTTCCGATGGCTCCGCACATCGCAGCCGGTCGCCAAGGAGCAATCTTCGCCGTGTGGGGTCCGTCGCTGCCGGCGATCGCGCCTCCACCTTGCACGCCGGCAGTGCGTTCCTCTGGTAGTCCGCCGCCTCTTAAGGCATCGCCGTGGCCGCCATCTTGCTCAGCGCCATTCTCCCCACCGCTCCAGAGGCCGCCGCGATCGGCGGTCGTTCTCGGGTCTGCGACGTCGCCGGCTGCCCAAATCTCACCCGAGCAGTCACCGCCGGGCTATCAATCGGCGCCGGGGCACACGCGGGCTCCACAGCCCCTTTATCAGGATTCCTGTGGGGAAGAGGCGCGGAGCTCCGGGCTCACGCCGCCATTTCCCTCGGCGCTCAAGCCACGCCCCCCATACTTACATCCTTTATGCATCTATATACATTCCATGTACTTGGATCTATATATAATATTTCTCACCCTTTAACTCCATCAATATCTTTAATATACATATACTTCCTTCCTTTATGCATCTATATACTTTCCATGTACTTATGGATCTATATATTTATTACTTTTTCTTCTAATTCAGCATATCCAATGCACTACCCTATATCTCACCCTATGCCTCTCGTAATATATCTTCTAGCTCAACTCTAACTCCGCTCAAACCTCTTTCTACTACCCTTCCCAATGCACTACCCTATTTTTTACCCTATACCTGCATCCATATATCCCCTCCCTCCACTCTCTCATTCATCCCAAACCCATACCACTACTATGATCCCAAAATAACCCTTTCTAGACTGTTCCCTACTTTACCCCTTCCCTGCATCATTTCATACCTTTTTAACTACACCGATCCCCCCAAACAAGCCTTTATAAACCCTTCCCTCTGACTCCTCCCCTCCAAGTCCCTTTCACTCATTCCAAGCCTCCTCCTACTGCTAGGACCTCCAAAACAAAATCCAAAAAAAAATAATCTAAATCCTTCCCTCTTCTCTCCCTCCACTATCCTTTTCAATCCAAATAACAGATTAATAAGTCCACTCATATTTCACTATACTAATCCTTTATAGGTCCCAGAGTTTTGTGCTACTCACCGAAAAAGCGCTTTAACACCTCATCGGGGATAGCAAGCACTATATAAATTCTAACCTATTCATCATCAGGGATAGCAAGCACTATATAAATTCTAGCCAAGGCTCTCCCCGCCGATTGAAGCTCTGTGACCGTCCTGACTTCATCAGAAGCGGTCTCTTGTGGTTACCGCTGTGCTACTCTGCTGCCTGGCTAACGCTGTGCTGCTCTGCTCTGCTGCCTGGGTATCGTAGCGCTGCTCTGCTGCCCTGAATTTATTGTACTTCACTGTGCCTGCTCGCATTGATGGACTATATTACCCTGCCTCTATCATTTGCCCGCTTTGCCCTGACTAGCGCTCGCATTGCCAGTTTGAATAAATTACTTGTGCCCCATTTCGTTAGTGCCTCTCTGCCCACAGCGTTATTTATTTAATTTCCCCAACCGGTTCCGGTTTCGCTTCTGCCGCCATTTTTGTTGTTGCTGTGCCTCGGAGCCCGCCCTCTCCACCCCGCTCCCGCCTCCCAGCTGCTCCTCCCTCGCCCCTCCCCCTCCACTTCTCCACTTATGACAGATGCATTTGCGCGCAGCGTTCACGCGCAGTGGTCGCGCCCCATGCGCTCCGAAGGTGCACCAAAGGTAAGCCCGTCTACGCCCGTCCGCGCCTGGACCGCGCCCAGCGCCAGACCCCGTGGCCCTCGCAAAACCCATTCCACCCACTTAACTTATGACGCTGCTACTCTCCTTGCACTTAACCCCGGACGCACCCCACAATGATGCGTTGCTACCCCAAGACACACCCACGGGCCATTCGCCTGCCACTCCTGCAAGTTCACCTGCATCAGGACCCATGCCAAATCCTCCTCCTCCAAACACAACTCCGACTCTAACCACCTGAAGTGCATCCTGCTGAACGCCCGATCGATCCACAAACATGCCACTGAAATCTGGAACCTACTCGACACTACATCACCGGACGTCGCCTTCCTTACAGAAACCTGGATGAACGCGTCATCAGCACCCGACATCGCCATAGCCATCCCGGACACCTACAAGATCATCCGAAAAGACCGTACCAACCAAACAGGAGGAGGCATCGCCATCGCCCATAAGAACACCATCCGAATCACGACCAGCTCCGATGACAACCTCGCGACCGCCGAACACCTTCACTTCCAGATCCACACCGACCCCAGGACCACACTTAGAGGCACCCTCATCTACAGACCACCAGGAACCCGCACACAATTCAATGAAGACATCACTGACTTCATCAGCCCACATGCCCTCATCTCCGAGAACTACATTCTACTGGGAGACCTCAACTTCCACCTGGAAAAGAATAACGACAGCTACACCACCACCCTTCTGGACAACCTAGCCAATCTCGGACTGAAACAACTGGTTGACACCCCCACCCACCTAGCCGGACACACGCTCGACCCTATCTTCACCTCCAGCAAACACATCTCCTTCGATCACACAACAGCTCTCCATTGGACGGACTACAGCTGCGTTCACTTCAGCTACAAAAAGACCACAGCCCACATCCCACCACAACCTATTCCTCGAAGAAACTGGAACAAAATCACCACCGACCAACTCTTCACATCGCTTAACCCACAGCGCTGACGAATTAGCACCCTTGAAAAACCACCAGATCAAACAAGGTAGTCAAAAGGCCCCCTGGTTCAACGATGAACTTAAGAAATCCAAGAAGTTATGTCGTACCCTCGAGAAAACCTGGAGAAAAAACCCAACTAACAACCTGACCACCTTTAAGAACGCCACCCGCAAACACCACCAATTGATCCGATCCACCAAGAAATCAGCATTCAAGGATCGACTCGACAACAACGCCCAAAACAGCAAGGAACTATTCAACATCGTCAAAGAATTTACCAACCCCACCGCCGGCACCAACGACATCACTCCCTCCCAAGACCTCTGCGACTCTCTATCCTTTCTTCCACAACAAAATCGCCGACATTCATAATAGCTTTGAAAACCTGTCCGTCGAACAACCCACTCCAACCACCTCCGAACCAAAACAGCACTCTCATAACCTTTGCGCCCGGAACCCAATCACTACTGAAGACACCATCCGTCTGATGAACTCCATCCACTCAGGTTCACCAACTGACCCATGCCCCCACCACATCTTCAACAAAGCAGACTCCATCATCGCACCCCATCTCCGTGATGTCATCAACTGATCCCTCAACTCCGCTACCTTCCCAGAAAGCTGGAAACATGCCAAACTCAGCGCCCTTCTGAAGAAACCCACAGCGGACCCCTCTGAACTTAAAAACTACCGCCCCATCTCAGTCCTCCCCTTCCCGGCCAAAGTCATCAAGAAAGCCGTCAATAGCCAGCTCGCCGCCTTCCTTGAATCCAACAATTCACTCGACCCCTCACAGTCCGGCTTTTGAGCCGGACACAGCACCGAAACCGCCCTCATCGCTGCTACGGGTGACATCCGAACGCTACTGGACAACGGAGAATCAGTTGCCCTCATCCTACTTGACCTTTCCGCCGCCTTCGACACAGTCTGTCACAACACCCTCATACAACGCCTCAGCAACGTCGGAATACAAGGAAAAGCGTTGGACTGGATCATCTCGTTCCTCGCCGGAAGAACACAGAGAGTCCGCCTCCCCCCATTCAAATCAGAGGCCACCGAAGTCATCTGCGGCGTACCACAAGGATCATCACTCAGTCCCACCCTCTTCAACGTGTACATGAGCCCCCTCGCAACCATCGCGCGACAACACATCCTCAACATCATCTCCTACGCTGACGACACCTAGCTAATCCTCTCCCTCACCAAAGACCCCAACACCGCCAAAACCAATCTACACGAAGGAATGAAAGAAGTAGCCGAATGGATTAAGAACAGCCGTTTAAAACTAAACTCGGACAAAACGGAAGTCCTCATCTTAGGATCGTCCCCCTCTGCATGGGATGACTCATGGTGGCCACCGGCTCTGGGAACAGCACCCATACCTACAGATCACGCACGGAACCTGTGATTCATCCTAGACTCCTCCCTCTCAATGACCAGACAAGTCAACGCCGTTACATCATCATGCTTCAACATCCTACGCATGCTCAAAAAAATCTTCCGCTGAATCCCCATCGAAACAAGATTAACAATCACCCACGCACTAGTCACTAGCTGACTAGATTATGGAAACACCCTTTACGCCGGAACCACAGCCAAACTACAGAAAAAACTCCAACGCATCCAAAACGCCTCAGCCAGACTCATACTGGACATCCCCCATCAAGCCCACATTTCCGGTCACCTGAAAGATCTCCACTGGCTTCCCGTCAACAAGAGAGTAACGTTCCGTCTCCTCACCCACGCACACAAGGCCCTCCACGACCTAGGACCCAAATGCCTCAACAAACGACTGTCCTTCTACACACCCTCCCGCCAACTTCGTTCATCCAATCAAGCCCTCGCCGCAATCCCGCGCATCAATAGATCCACCATGGGAGGAAGATCTTTCTCCTACCTAGCGGCCAAAACTTGGAATTCTCTCCCCACCCACCTCCGCCTTACACAGAACCATCTCTCCTTTAGAAAGCAGCTAAAAACTTGGCTATTCGATAAGTAATGCACCCACCCTCCCCAATCGCCTTGAGACCCTCTGGGTGAGTAGTGCGCTATACAAATGACTGAACTTGAACTTGAACCTTTTCCCTCTTCTATCCCTCCGCTACCGTCTCAATCCAAATAACTGACTTACATATCCACCACTCAAATTACTTTAATATTTCACTATACTAATTCCCCACTAATCCTGGATAGGTTCCTTAGTAGTATGATGCTCGCCAAAAAAGCGCTTCAGCACCCATCAGGGGTAACAAGTGCTATATACATGCAATTTCTTTCCCTCTTTTGTTCCTCTGCTATCCTTCTCAATCCAAATAACTGAATAACATATCCACCACTCAAATTAATTTCATATTTCACTATACTAATTCAACACTAATCCTTTATGGGTTCCCGAGTGGCGTGCTAAACGCCGAAAAAGTCAATGTCTCATCAGGGGTAGTAAGCGCCACAATAATGCAATTACAATACAATACAATACTCTGACTGTTTGAGGCCTTTCATTTATCAGCTATTGTAGTACTATGTCATCTTTCTCCTCCTACGGTGTACTAAGTAACACTGGATACATTCTTGTCTCTCAACTCTCCATTCCCTCCACCTTCTAGTCTCACCATTTTATTAGAGCATCATTTCTCACCTTCTTCCACAGGGAAATCATATGACCCTTCAGATCCATACTGGTTTTTAAATTTCTCGCATACAAATTCCATTCATTGAAGGCCTCCCAACAAGACACACACACATTACCCTTTTGTTTTGCAGACATACATGAACACAAATAAGTCCACTTCTGTAAATCATGTGTTCTATGTGCATTACTCCTAGTCCATTTGTGCCAAAATTGCAACCACTGTCGAGGTTTCAGTTAACATTTGATTCACAGGAGTCTCTTTCTTGGGAGTTGGTTAACTACTATTTAATTTCCTGTGACTATGACCCATATTAATTTTGCAGGTAGGGGAAGCATCCAGGGACCTAGACTTGATAATTTATCAATGTCAGAGAGATGGGCTCATAACCAGTCATACAAATATGTGCTCGAAATCAGGCAAGAATGGATAACCGAGAACAAGAGCAGAATCTTATTACTAATATCAATATAATGTTGTAAGCCCCAATGTACCCCAATATAGGCCTAGGTAGCTACACAACCTTTTCCATACATCTGTCCTACTAACCATTTACCTTGTTTGGTGCTGAATAAATACCACGTGGTTTTCTTAGGAAATTAGCCTAATTTATTATGCATCAGGATCCTTAGTATCACAGCAGGATTACTATCTTCTGTATATTTAACTCTGTACAAAAGTCACCGCTATCGTCATCCTTAGACAACAGGCCCACAGTACCATGACACATCAAGGTCGAACCCCTGAAGGTACCTTTTAGACCTATAAGTAACAAGGTGAAGCTTCCATGCCAACACGAGACGCTGAAGTTCCAGCACGCAGACACTCCAGCAGACAGTGGTCTGACATCACTTGCAGGGTGTCGAACCCAAGACCAAGACAGGATCATTTGTTCTCTTTCCCAGGGTACATACATGATAGGTACATTTAGTTAGGGTGTGCATCTTAGGAGTACTCATGATTACTTCCATGTATCTATATGCCTACATATATTCACTGTTTTAGCACCATGGTATAATTCTACCTTTTATTTACTTGGTCGGTGCTTGCAATCATATATATATATATGGGTTTCAGACTAATGGTTGTCACAACACACATATATTATACTAGAATGACGCTAGTTCAATAAATGCTTATTGAAAACGTCCCCATCATTTATTCTGTACATCTCTCGGAGAAGAAGTGATCATAAGTGACTAAGTGAAAAGTACTGTACTGTTTCCACTATCCCAGAGGGGTCAGGGTTGTCATGTGCGATAGTTGCCAGACACTATTTGCTCCTTGGTAAGGTTGTGGGGCTTATACTGGCACTGTGAGCTAGCGGGTCTACAGACTAAAATATCCTTAGGTGGTGTCTGGAATCAGTCTGGACACCAATCCCTTAGATTATGTTGTATAAACGCGCAGATCGTATATAGATTTATAGGAACGACACAACATGACTCCCAACTTTGGTTTGGTTCTTATTGAACAGTCAAATCTGGGTAGTTCAGACGTGCTTTCTCAGAGACCCCTACTCACAATCACCTAGAGACGTATGGAGTGGGGAGGGAAAATACGCCACAGCTGAGTAGGTATACCCTATGTATTGGCTGTAAGTTTATTCAAGTTTGAAGGATTAGAGTTCCTTACCTTTTTCCATAGAAACTTCCACCCATAATGTCTCAAAGGGCTGACACAGGTGATAGTGGTACTAGTGGTGCTAGCAGGGAAAGTTGAGCAGGAAGGTGCTATAAACATTTCAGAAAATTGCAGAAATTAACTTACTATAAAACTAGCAGATTTTGGTCTCATCATTCGGTGGGACCATTACCTTTGTGGTTGAGGCACACGATGCATACAGAATAGAGGTGTTCTATTCTTGGGATAAATTCACACCTACAAATGCACATAAACATACATTTCATTCTTACACTTCAGATGAAATACTTCTATATGAGGATATAGAAGACCTGTTAACTTACCAAGAGAATATAAATTGGTTTAAAGGCGCCCTCCTACATACCACAGATAAAGTGTCTTGGTCCGCTCAGCAGAGACGGAGCCACTTGTCCAGTGCTAGCTGCTTGCACACCGCATCCAGAGATTGACGGATTGCTAGCAACAGACTTACATCGACTTCACATAAAATAAAGCTATACAGAAATCTTAAACAGTTCGTAATGTGAACACTCACAATTCAATCTACAAGGGTCACTCAAGCAGGTCAACTACAAGGGACCACAACTAAAATCCCCCCCACAGACGCTGAACGCAATTATGGGGAGAAAGCCCACTAAATGCGAGCAAATGCCATTCTGGATAGCACAGAAAATAGAACAGCTTGAGGCAGTATTTAATCATACAGGCCCACAGAAAAACACAGAATACTGACAATGTGCTTGCTAATGGGGATAGCTCCCCCAATAGAGGACTGTACAACTTGGGTTACAGTTTTCACTGCCGTTTATACCAGAATGCATGGTACCCTCTCGGAAGCAGTCAGACCAGAAGTATTGAAACAAATACTGACTGATTAAGGGGCAGAACCGGTCCTGGACTTGGGGATAAAATTGATAGGCAATTTTGCCCAGGTATCCACTATTATGTTAGCAAAAATAAAAGGGGCGGCGGCAGCAGCAGTAGCTATATGCCAACTCCTGAGAGAATGCACTCCTGTACAATCGTAGATACCCATGTTTCACTGGGTAGAGATAATATGAAGGCAAGACCAGTAAAACCACAATTAATGGGTCCTCCTGAAAAGGATCGCTCAAAGCAAGCACCTGAGTCCTCTAAAATGAAATGCGATAACAAACAATCAAAAAACAAGCAGAATGCACCACAATCATGGGGTGGGTCTCCTCAACAAGAGCCCTCTAATAAAAAATATAACTTAAGGAACCGTGACAACATTGAAAAACATGACAGGTTCAGGATACTGATACACATTCCTCTCGTTCATTTCAGAATTCATAAAAAAATTCAGAGAGGGAAGGATGGTCAGAACACAGATCAGCAGAGCAAGCAAGAGGTAAGAGTGGGTGGCAGCTACTCCCCGCTGGGCGTCGAGCACGAATTATTACTAAATGCTAACTGCTGTCAGAGGCTGACAAACTTTTTAAAAAAACGCACATTGCGCTGATACTTAGAGCGGAAGCTCGTTTTAATAACTGTCTGTACTGTTGTGTATACTGTGATTTTAGAAGCACTCTGTTTGAAAGAGCACACACTTGCACTCACCAGTCTGCAGCATTTCCTAGCCGGGGACTGTTTTCCGCCTAGTTTCTCAGGCAACCGGCATCCCAGCCAATCACGGGTTGTCGTGGGCGGGACAGGGACAGTCACCTGACGGAGTGTCGAGCGGTTAGCGCTCTAGACCTCCGCTTCCTGGCGACTATTTAGCCACTCGGCGGCCTCAGCGCGCAGTGATGGCGCGCAGGGGAGGCGCCTTTGACTACGCCGAAGACGAGCCTAAGACCTGCCCGTCTGTGCCCGTCCGGGCCTGGCCGGGACCCGGGGCACGAAACGCTGATTTCGGTAATATCACAGCGGATCAGATACGGGCGTTGCGCCCAAACAGTAACAGTAACTGTGTTATTCTTAAGCCCTCTTTAAAAGGTATACATGTTTGCCCTCACTGTGCTTTTGCACTAACTAATATTCAACCTTATTCAGAGGTCCCACACAAGCCTAGTCCACCCACTCAAACCTCTGTTTCAAGCCCTCGTACTTTTTCTTTTTATACAGTTAACTGTAGATCACTGCCCAAACATAAAGCAGATATCCATCACCTTCTAATGGAAGAAAAACCTTGTGCGGTATTTCTAACAGAGACCTGGCTGTGTGAGGGCTCAGGTCCTGATATTGCCGCCGCCCTGCCCGCCAATTATGCTATCGCTCGGGTTGATAGAGATAGCCAGGTTGGAGGGGGCATTGCTGTGATCTTCGATCGTGATTTTAATTGTGATTTTGTTATGGTGGATATCCCTGGATGCGAAGCTGCTTTTTTTAAAATATCTTTGAATCCAAATTTTATGTTTTCAGGCTTCTTAATTTATCGCCCCCCGGGTAGTGCCAGTGCATGGGCTACACATTTAGTTAATTCTATCTTACCTTATTTTTTGAATGCCCAAAATTTAACGATTTTAGGGGACCTAAATCTCCATTTCGAGGATAAATCTAATAGTACTGTCTCTAACCTTTTGGATGATTTTAATGCCTTAAATCTGTCCCTGAGAAATGAGGGCCCAACGCATAAGGCTGGACACCTGTTGGACCCTATCGTCTCTAACATACAGGAGCTCAAATGGTTAAAAACCTACCCTGTTTGTTGGTCGGACCACTTCTTAACGCTCTTTTGCATCACCCTCACACAATCTAAGCTGCCAGGGTCTGTCCGGCCTCCAGTTTTTATGAGAAACTGGAAAAAGATTGATTTGATTGAGTTGCAGAATGCACTACAGCTATCTCCCCCAGTTTTGGGAGATGATATGGAGGCAAATGCATTGGAAGCCCACACTTGGCTAGAAAGAGCAGTGGACATCTGCCTGCCCGTTACCAGGTGTACAGGGAATGTCCATCGGCCTCCGGCCCCCTGGTATACGGAAGAACTAAAACTTGAAAAAACCAAGTGCAAGGGTCTCGAGAGAAAATGGCGCAAGCATTATGATTCTCAGTCAAAGGAACTTTACCGTAAGGCCAGGAACCTCTATCATGGGGCCTGCTCTAGAGCTAAGGCTCTTTTTGTAACGAAGACCATCGACATGGCTGCAAACAAAGCCCGGACCCTCTTCAACACAGTGAAGAACTTAGCCGGAGCAAATTCCTCGGCGGTTGCACGCCCCCTCACCTCGAAAAAATGCCAAGACCTTGCCACATATTTTGTGGAAAAGATCGACACCATTATAGCAAATATAAATCCCTCGGTGGGGGCGGATAGGGAAGTTCTTCCCTTAGATAGCCCTCCAGGAAATCGGCTGGATGCCTGGCCATGTATTTCTGGGGACACCTTAAAATCTTTGGCCACCTCTATTAAATCAGGTTCTCCGTGTGATCCCCTTCCTATTAATATCATGTGCCAATTGGATGATGGTGCTCTAGGAACTATTGCCGAGACACTTAATGCCTCCATCCGTTTGGCAACTGGTCCGGCGTCCTGGAAGCACGCTATGGTCAGCCCTCTGCTGAAAAAGCCATCTGCTGATCCAGAGGTCCTTGCAAACTATCGGCCGATATCTTTGCTACCTGCCTTCTCGAAAATTTTGGAGAAGCATATCCATGGGGCACTATCATCGCACGCGGAGAGTAACAACCTGCTCCATTTCTCCCAATCGGGCTTTAGGGCGGGTCATTCAACTGAATCCGCCCTCCTGGGAGTTACGGAGAAAATCAGGGCACTATTAGACGACGGGCAAACGGTGGCTCTCGTCCTGCTTGATCTGAGCGCGGCCTTCGACACCATCTCGCACAACAGACTGCTTGCCAGGCTGAGCGTGGATGGTGTCGGAGGGACCGCATTGGGCTGGATCAGATCCTATCTGAGCGACCGGACTTTCCAGATCTCGTCCTCACACGCACAGTCGGACATTTTTCGGTCACCGCATGGCGTGCCCCAGGGCTCAATTTTAAGCCCACTATTCTTTAACCTTTACCTCCGCCCCCTCGCTGATCTAGCAGAGCGAGTAGGTCTGGAACTCATGACCTACGCGGATGACTCACAGATTATTTTTTCCCTTACTAATTCAGAGTCTTCATCCCCTTCAGTCCTGAAACTTGGTCTCCAGGAGGTCTTCAGCTGGATGTCAGCTAACCAGCTGAAGCTTAATGGGGAGAAGACAGAGATTCTTCTCCTGGGGAAAAATCGTGAGCTGTGGCAAGATAGACACTGGCCGCCATCTATGGGCGTTTTCCCTAGTCCGGCTACCCAGGTTAGAAATCTTGGGGTGTGTATCGACGATTCTCTGTCCATGAAGCAGCAGGCCAACAAAGTGGTTGGCACTTGTTTTACCATCATTAAATGGCTGCGGAAGATTATCTGGATGCTTCCTGTGGATACCCAGAAGACCGTAGTCAACGCGCTAATAACATCTAGGCTTGACTACGGTAACATTCTCTATCTGGGCTCCAATTTAGCCGTAGTCAGACGACTACAATTGGTCCAGAACTCCGCAGCCAGGCTGTTATGTAAGATCCCTAGGACAGCAAGGATTTCGAAGCACCTTAGAGACCTACACTGGTTGAAAGTTGAAAACCGGGTCCGGTTTAAGGCCTTGACCATTATGTTCAAGATCAGGGCAGGAACCGCACCACGGTACCTGCAGAATTTGGTCAGGCCCCATGTTCCTGTACGGAATCTTCGTTCCTTAAATGGAGCAACTTTCGTGGTTCCCAGATTCAAACTGGCCCGAATGGGAGGTAAATCTTTCTCCCACCTGGGACCAGCTCTTTGGAACTCTCTCCCTTTAGCTTTGCGCAAAGAGGGAAATTTTGCCAGTTTCAAGAAAAAAGTCAAAACCTGGCTGTTTAATAAATAATTGTGTTTACCAATGGTTGTTGATCTGTGACAGTATTTTGCCTTTCAGTATCTTTTTCTCGTAGCCATGGCGCCGGGAAACCCTTTGTGGGTATCTGCGCGCATTATAAGTGTAAGAAATAAAATAAATAAATAAAAAAAAAAAAAAAAGCAAAGCCGAGAGATACACATCTAGCCTTGACAAGTACCACGCATCAGGCGTTAGTCTAACGCGTTTCAGTGTGGTGGGCCGCATCACCGCACTCAAATGCAAAAATTACGCATTATAGCACCTCTCAGCTGTCAAGCCAGGGTGTCTATAATGCACCAAAACAATAGCTGCACTGTCAGTGCGCGATGCGCAAATGTCCCAGCAGCCTTGAGGGCTGGTGGTACACGTGCGCGCTATTAGCATGCTACAGTGTAGCAATACCCCAAACACCCAACTGGCATATATGTGACATCCCTTTCCGTGCCCAATGGCCAGACACTTTACTAGGGCAGTGCCACAAGCTGGCAGAGTATGAAGTTTAGCTACACGCTATTTGCACTACCGGGCGGGGGGGTGGGGGGGGGGGCAAAGTAATGGATTCGAAGGCCCTCTCTGGCTCACCCGACCCCATTGGAACTGTGACTGGCTAACTCGGACTCCCTGTTGAGAGCAGGAGCCTGCTGCCTGGCATCTACGCAAACAAAAGATGAACGGAATACTGAATAGATCATACATTCACCCCCAGTCAAGAGATCTGTTTCGAATCCATTGTTCTTTAGCTCACCATGCCGCCCCAGATAAGACCCAGCCATATGCAACTCAGTCTTGACCCTGTGCCTCATGAGGTAAGTCCAGACCGAACTGCCAAGCCAGGTCCTCACTGAACCTGAAACAAGCATCCTGGGGCCGGTTTCTGCTTGTAGCAGAGGGAGCTGCTTGCTGCTGCCTAATTTAATCATCCCGCGGCAGATTGAATGTGACTGACTCAAAGGTGTGTGACATAGAATTGAACCGGGCCCGGAATGGAAATGTGAGCACTGGCATGTATCACATTATTTTAGAATCACAATAAGCCCAAATCGAAACTTGTGCTCAAATATGCTGCCCCCTGTCGGTCTGCCCCACAGTCTTTCCTCCTGTGCTGTTGAACATATGGAGGGGAACATGATCCAGATCACAATCCGGATGGGCACTGGCTGCAGCCCACACGCAGATCTGGTGGTGCCTCGCCTTCCGTTTTAAGTGCTGGCAAGGGACCCCAGGCAGTCACTACTATGCACGAGTAATGCAGAGATTCCAGGTGGAATTAGGCAATTTTGTTCTTTTTACTGAACTGCCGCAGGCTGTGGAGTTGCAAGATTCTTTTTTTTTAGCCCCCTGCATCGCAATTACCAAAGGGCCTCTTAGCAGTCAGTGAAGACCTCACCCCACCCCACACATAATTTCGGTACCAAGCTGCTCTCACACCAACACCAGTCTACTCTGCAGCAAAACCAAAAGAGTAGCTACTGCGAGTGCTAAACGATTGCTGAAGAATACCTAACATAAAGGCAATCCATTACACCGACGCAGCGCCCATTTACATTTCACACTTTTTACTCTATATTGCATTACTTAAGAATGTTATGATTCCGTAGATTTTAACAATGCACAGACATGTCGTGCCTATGGACCTTTTGCGAGAGATGTTGAAAGAAAAGAAGAGAAGTATAGAGAGTGAGAAACTGCAGAGGACAGTCTGAATGGGAAAACGTGATAGATTCAAGCACCCTGAAGACTACTTCCCTTCCACACACATTAGTAACGTTTAAATCATAGTGTAATATTTTCAGAATTGCATCCTTTTAAATTCCAATTCACAAACAAAATATTTATTACTCACTCATCTGATACTGCTAAACAACATTGGTTACACTAAAAGGTCTGGCTTTTTTTTAGGGTGTATTGGTTATTGTGTTATATACCTGGCTATAGTGACGAAGGGTAAATGATTTCCCTTCTGTAGTGGTCACGGGCCACTTAAAGACTGCTTGTCTAAAAATAATGTACACGGGAGTGAAACAAAGGTCTTACGTTGAAGTAGCATTATTCGTCACTTCATTAACAGCAGAAAATATATTCATCAATTCATTAGCTTTAGAAAGACTATTCAAAATTACAATTGCAATAAGCCAGAAACAGCAACACAAAAATACATGTTTATAACACCCAAGAAGGCAAAACCTTAAATGAGAAAATCAACCTTGCAAGATTTTCAATTTCAAAGTATATTTAAATGCAATTAATTGAGTGAGGATGAAAAACCGAGAATAAGTGATGAGATTAAAAAAAGGTTATCTATATTGGGTTCTACTACCTGAGAATAGGCTTAATAGGCCCAATGCAGATATACGGCCAGCCGGGAACCCAGGCTGTGCATGGCACTACAGAGGAGTTCTGGGTTCGAACTAGGGCGCAGGAGCTATATACCTTTTCAATGTTGGACAGTCAAACCACATTGCCATAGGTGCTTGAACCACATTGACACAGGTGCCTGACCACATGCCTACTGTTGTGTGGCTAAAACCCTGAGAACACAGAAGTGGTATTACAGTGGCCCAGGTGTTTTGGTTGGGTGGTCGGCAAAGCTTGACCTCAAACAAACAAAGAAACATTTTAGCATAGGCTTCTCGGAAAATAGATGTGAAAGCGGAACTTAAAAACAGGTCTTATTATTGCAGGGTGCGGTCTTGGGTTTCCTTTGTGCAAGCCTGGAAAGTTTCAGAACATAAAAATGGAGCAAACAATACTTAAGAAATAACGAGAATGTACCAGCTGGTCCTGTGTGTGGGTGAGATGGGCTGTTCTTTAACTGTGGAAAGTCTCTGTGGTTTGCCAAGCTGCCTCGCAGTGTTGGGCACAAGAGAAATGCAAGTTTGATACGGGTCTAGTAGATTTTAATATTGAAAAAAAGTTAACAAAATATATTCATCCTTTTCTTCCATTATCACTCCCTCAGTCCGTACCAAGACAACTATGGCCACCCCCCCTCTTCAGCCTCAACCGACTCTAGATCATTTCCCTCTCCTTGATTTTGCATCCCTGGAATCTGCGTCTCGGAAAGTCAAATCCGGCTCCCCCGACGACTCAGCCCCACCCGATATCTTATTAACAGCATCCCAGATCATTCTGCCAACCATCAAGGATGTCCTGAACGCATCTATTATCTCCGGTACTGTCCCTCCTGCCTGGAAACGGGCCATGGTCCGAGCGTTACTAAAGAAACCCAATCTGGACCCCTTAGATTTTAGTAACTACCGGCCTATCTCCCTGCTCCCGTGGGCAAGCAAAATTCTGGAGAGATATATCAATCAGCAATTGGTGAGCTTCCTAGAGAACAACCAACTGCTAGACTCCACCCGACGGGTTTTAGACCCAAACACGGTACTGAATCTGCCCTCATTGTTACCGAGGAAACCAGAAAGATCCTGGATCAGGGAGGAACAGTGGCAGTGATCCTCCTTGATCTCAGCGCAGCATTCAATACGGTCAGCCATGACATTCTGCTGTACCGTCTGGCTAGTGTCGGAATCAAGGACAAAGCCTGGCTTTGGCTTAAATCCTTCTTGGAGGACAGATCCTTTTGAGTCTTCTACTGGTGGACACAGATTCCCCATCGACCACTAAAGTGGGGAGTCCCTCAGGGCTCCTCACTAAGCCCTGCCCTTTTCAACGTCTATATGAGGCCACTGGCTGAGGTTGTCCGTCCGTTGTTAAGATAATTTCCTACGCGGACGACACCCAGCTGGTGGTCTCACTGGCGCAGGAGGCCAATACGCCAATGAACGGTGGACTTAGAAAGTGCCTACAGGAAGTAAAGAGCTGGATGTCTGAGTCATCCCTTAAGTTAAATGGCGACAAAACGGAGCTAATGCTCCTGGGCCCCTCCGATCCCAGCTTCCTCAATTCTCTGTGGTCCCCCTGTCTGAGCACCCCCCCTGCACCCAAGGACAACATCAAGAGTTTAGGAGTATGGCTGGATAGATCCCTCTCATTTAACACCCAGGCCACAAAACTCTCGGCCACCTGTTTTGGCCTCCTTAGAATGTTAAAGAAAATCCTCCCCCTCCTACCTATGGAAGCCAAGCAGGTAGCCATCCAGGGCTTAATACAGTCCCGCTTAGATTTCAACAACGTGCTCTACCTTGGCGCCCCTGATTATACTTTACGCAGACTACAGACAGTGCAGAACTGCGAGGCCCGCATATTGCTTGAGCTTCCTCGCAGGCAATCAGTAAGAGCCGGTCTGGTCAGCCTTCACTGGCTACCAGTGCGCCAGAGAATTCTCTTCAAAGCCATGTGCTTTGCCCATCAGGCCTTCTGGGACACAGGTCCTGTGATTACCCGGGACTTAGTCACCCACTACCAACCTAATAGAAACCTCCGCTCAAGCCAGACCTATATGGCCACGATTCCAAGAATAAACAAGCATTTACAATGCAATGGTCTCGGCATTGTTAAAGTTAGAGCTATTGGCATTGCTCATGACATTATTTTTATTTATGTTTTTGTTTTTAAAACATAAACAAATGGCATTGTCATTTACAATGCCAATAGCTTAATTGCTCGCAAATGCGAGACCTTTTGCTTTTGCACCCACACAGAGCCACACACACAAAGCCACCCACACACACATAGAGCTACCCACACAGTCATTCACATAGAGCCACCCACACACACACAGAGCCACCTACACACACACAGAGCCACCCCCACACACACAGAGCCACCCCCACATAGAGCCACCTACAAAAAAAGCTAGCCACACAGACAGAGCCACACAGACAGAGCCCCAACACAGACAGAGCCCCAACACAGACAGAGCCCCAACACACACACACACAGAGTCGATTCACTGAAAGGGAAGGGTGGTTGTGACATAAAAGGACTTTATGCAGAAAGTTTTAGCCTCCCGTTTGCACGAGATAAGTTTCAAAATGTCCTGATTTAATATAGCTTGTACTGCTTGCGAAGAATCTTCTTCTAAGCGCTTTCAAATCCAATAGAGAAGACTGTAAGGTAAGAAAATGTGTCGCGATTTGCTCAGAATCACTCAGTGCGATTAAGCAGGGAAGTCACTATCTCAAATTAAAACTGCTTGCCTAAAAGCCCCAGCAGTCTTTAAATGATTTGCGCTGAGCTGCATGCTGAGCAAAAGTACGGTTCGGGGCACTCAAATGTACTGCGAAGACTTTCAGTGTTTGCGCGAACTATTACGTGGGGCTTATTAAGGCAGCTACCAATTAATTGAAAAGATTAAGGAGGGGACTGCGAAATATCCTGCAAGGAATGTACACAATGATGTATCAGAGGAAGGTACCTCCCACAATAAATAGGCGATGGATTACAAAAGTGGGGGATGGAGTTTAAAAACAAGGAGTGAGTGTTACATGGGAGATATTTAGGAGGAAAGTGACAATTGAATGATCACTAAACATGCCACACTTTTTTAATTAGCATTTAAACATGGTGATGGTTTCCAGCAAGGCCTTCAAAATGCCAATTTGGCCACCCGGCAATTGGTAATTGGGCTTTTGTTTTTCAGGGACCTTTTAGCTTGAAGATGGCAGCCTCTTTCTAGCGCTAATATACCACACCTTCAGTTTGGAGCACTATATCAGTGTTTTTACTGACTTGTGCACTCACGCTCTCTGTGCCACAGAGCCTCACACTGAAGTATCCGTTAATTTGTCACCCCCTAGGGGCTGCCCCCTCGGCAGTTTGAACGCCGCTGCTTTAGCTACAAACCAACCCTTTCCCCTAAAGTCAAATGCAAGAACATCTTGTAAAATTTCAAAACAGCGAGTGGTGATTGTTCAGTTGTTTTTGCCAGGAACGTTTTGGTAAGTGTCAGATTTTTGCGCCCTTTAAAACGGCTAAGAAGTTTCTCTATTTATTTACACATTTGAGCTTTTGTCATTCCTTTGTAGGAGAATGTTCCGAATAGACTCTAGTAAAGTTAGCCACCAACTGCTGGTTGTAATTCAGGCTAAATGTACGTTTGAGACGCAAGTTCCTCTGGAAAACTTATGCAGAATATCTCTTCGGGTTTACATTGTGTCTAGTTTATCTAGGCACAATGGCATTTCGTTGACTAAAAAAACTATTTTCACCAAAGGAAGTCACTGTATACGCACTTAAACAAGGACGCATGCGACACAAATTCATAGCAAAAGTAACGTTTTACATGGATGTTGCGAAGCTAAACTTTTGCACACCACAAACCTTTCAATTGACTTTAAGAAGGTTGCAAAATATATACATATATATATAAAATTGTACGAGCAAAAACAGAGAAAACTAAACCCCTAGTGGTCGCTTTTTTTCTTTTAAATAAAGGCATTCACATTTTGAGCAAAGAACAGCTCGGGTTAGGCTGCTTTAATTACGACTGTTATTAAAGCGCCAATAAATTATTGCGTCGGGTTGTATCCTGCAGGAATAGTTAACATGCCTGAAGTCTTTTTCTTCCTTCTGCATTTGCAGAAACCCCTCAGTTCAGACATTCAGAGTTGGAGGAGATTCGGGCGTTGCTGCAGCAAGGGGGTCAGACGTGTTCCCTTCTGCACATCCATGTAAGTCGAGTTGATACCGGAACACGGTCAAATTAGACAGTTGGTAAATCGGGTTGGGTCGCGCTAACGTTTTTTTATATAATACGTTGTTACACCACCCTTCTGCTTTTTCTAGGTCTATGAAATAGACTGCTGCATATCACAAGTTAAATGGTAACCAAGTTACCGATGTCGGAATGATGAAAGGCTGAGATCGCCTAGCAGGAATCCTAGCGCTTAACTTGCAAATCATAGCATCTGTCAGAGGAGTTAGTTTAACCCCTTTGGCCCATCTGAACAGTTAGAAATACCAGATTCAGGAAGTGCATGTCAATAACAATAATCATTTTCTCCACAGCGCGACACGCCGACCTTCTGCCATTTCTAAGCGCTTTAAGTCACAGATGTCACTAGTAAACTCACCAATGCCAATGTGGTCACCAACCTTGAAAGAGTGAAAGGTTAAATAGTTGCCTTTACAATTATCCGAGCTATCGAGAAGCAATCCGTGGTTGAAGTCAGCGGCGAGTGTGACCCGTCATCCCGCTGGATAGATCGCATAACAAAACATCGGCCATTCAGCAAATATATGCAGCAGCTGTATTCATCACCGCAGGGTTTCCTCCCCGAGTTGCGTTATGTGAAGTATTACAAAAATGTAAATTTCTTACCGACCGCCATTTGCCAAGGGACCTGTAAAATCGCAATCCTGTGTATTTTCTCTCATTTTAAATTCACACATAATACTCAACCCTACACCTTCCGCGCTAGATCAGGTCTTAATTGGACCATACCACGCGTAGAGGAGGAAAGGAGTAGGAAAAACAAGACCGAACCCGAACATCGGAGCTGTTCCTCACAACAACAATAAACAAGAGTTCTGCACGGGAGTGGAGGTCAGCGTTGCACCGTGAATAGGGAGGTCACAACATAATTTTAAGGAGGAGGGAGGGGTGGGGGCTGGGGTGCGGCAGAGCACGGCAGAGGAGAGCTGCAGCAGAGGGGGGGGGGGGGAGGCGAGAGCACGACGGAGGAGGGCAGAGGGAAGGGGGGAGGCGAGCGGAGCGGAGCAGCTCCTAAAAGCAGAAGGGAATGGAGACAAGCAACTCCGAAAACACCACCACGTTTCTCCGAGGCAAGGCGAAAATGCCTCGGAGAAACGCACGGCCATTTTCGGATTCGGGGGCGTGTATTTGTTGTTTTGAGTGACGGATGACGTCACTGGCTAAAGAACAGCAAAATGTACGCCCCCGAATCCGAAAAAGACGGAGCCTATTTGGAGGGTCAGCTCTCTCTTCCAATGGCTGGCCTCTGTTTAGGAAGCCAGCCAATGGGAGAGAGGCAAAAACAGAGGCGGGACAAATAGTCCCACTAAGCAACATTAATTCTCGGACTTCCGGTCTGCGACCGGATATTACCGAGACCTAAAAAGTCTAGGTCTGGCGGCAGGACGTTTGCCTACAATGCCTCCAAAACCTGGAACACTCTCCCCCTTCAGCTTAGAAGCAACCCCAACCTCTCCTTATTCCGTAAACAGCTAAAGACATTTCTATTCAACCTCCCTCTTTAAATCCCCTGCTAAGTCACTTACGAGGTCTCTTCTGTTACTACCAGCATTGGACGCCCCCGGGCAGCAATTCGCGCTTTACAAATTCACATCCATTTCCATTTACAAATTCACATCCAAGAGGATAACATAAGGCAGTGGTCTTGGGCTTATATGTGAACGTACCATGGGATTTGTGAGCTAGTACTTAATTATTGTGGAAGGGAAAAATGATCAAGATAGTACATTTCTCAGGTTTGAGCTGGTGGGGCCTATACAGGGATCTTCATGCTGTATGGGTAGAAAATAATTTTATGTTGGGAATTTATATGGTAAAATGTGATCCTCCTTCAATAGTAATAGAAAACTCAGGCACGCAATTAATAGTGATTGTTTTGATTTACTCACAAGGAAGTGCAACTCTAAGTGTCACAAATTCAGTAGTAGAAGTCACTCATTCACACAATGAAAACATATAAATGTCACATATAAGCAATTAAAAACACGGCAGGTATGTAAAGTTGCATTTCAGTATTGTGTCTGGTCCTTTGCAAAACATTAGAATGAGAAGAGAAGGCTTGTATTTTTCTTGGGGTGGGAGAGATGCAGAAGTGTCTGGGTCGTGAGAGTAGTTTCAATAACAAGCTGACTAATGCTATAAAATTTGCTTTTTAAGCTAGCAGGCGGTCATGAATGATCATGTCATCTTCTGAGCGGCAGCTGTGCCTGCCAGCCCTCTGTTACTGAGAACTGCAGTCAAGCAGTCCACCTCCAGTTAGTGCTCTTCCATTTCTAGTGATTTGCAGCAACTGTAAGATCTTCTTTGATTTTCTTGTTGCGCAAATAGGTGTAATTTCTGATATTTATATTATTTTATTTTATTAAATTGTGAAAAGGTCACACATAGCAAACTGAAACCTTGGCAGCTACGCATATAACACTTCAGACTACATTATCAAACAAGAAGACAAACAAAAATCTAAAATCCAATTTAAAAAGAAGAAGGTGTTTGGCCTTAAAATAAGAAATGCCCAGGCTACTGAGGACGCAACTACTGAACATTGAATGGGCTCCGACAATGCTTGACACCGCAGCAGAAATAACAATAGCTTGCCAGATCCTGATGGAATTTCTGGTGAAAGCAGCGTTGAACAACTGATACTAGGGTAAGTGTCCCACATTAGTTATACGAAATAGCACTCCAAATGGAGGGGGACATTCCAAGGAAAGTGAAAGGTCTCTTTTGGGAGAACTAGACATATGGATACTGTATCCTTTTGGCTGAAAAGGATTGGCCACCTGAGTTTGTATGGACTGTCCAAAAAGAGAAGCCATAATATTACCAGCCTTCTCTGACCACGTTCCAGAACCACTTAAACATACATATATACATGCAGGAGTCGGTGGTGGTGGTAGCACTAGCTCCTGCATTATACCGCAATCATGTAGGGTAGGATGCGGCGTCACCTCACCACGAAATCCCAGTTAAAACCTCTTCTACACCACAGAGGCAGTACCCAAAAACAAAATTACAAAGAAACAGGCTAGGGAGATCTTAGATCAACTTGAATACCGAGGTGCGATTGAGAATTGCACCTCTTCCATAAATAATCCTATTTCCCTTAATGAAATCAAAAAATTCAAACCATCTAGTCTTCGACTACAGGCACTTAAACACGTGCATGAAAACATTTGCCATACAAAATACACACAGTGCGCAATTAATGGATAACATTGTGCGGAAGAAATCCAAAACACTAGATATCTCAAATGGATTCTTTTGCCAAAATATAGTGCCTGAAAGCAGATATTGGACAGCATTCCAATTTTGTAGACTGCCCCAAGCGTATAAGAATAGCCCCGGTTTTGTTGTCTTCAAGATTATCAGAGTTGCTTTAAAATTGTGATGAGGAGGCATGGTCCTAAGATGATATCTATCTGATGGACAATGAGTTATTGGACCACTTGAACAGGATGAATTCTAGGGTTTACCACGGAGGGCTACAAATTTAAAAAAAAATTTAAATCAATATGAACTCTCAAGTGAAGGAAAAAGTCTAGCAGCGATTTTTTCAGAAACATTTGCACTGCTCCAACCTCCAAAATCCCAGGAAAAAACTTATAGTCCATTGTAGGATACCAAAATATGGCAGAACATACATTTTGGATTATGCAGAAAAACCTTTCCATGACTTAATTAGAGCTGATTTGTCAGTCTGACATTAGACACAGGAACACACAGAAACTGTTCTTTCCTTACAAGCTGACATGATAGCTTCCAAACACTTACAAACTGGTGTAAACACTATGAATTTGGTGATCCGTGTAGCCGCGGGTCTATCGGGATACACTTACCTACCTTTCAACAAAGGCGAAACTGTACCCAGTGCATATAAGTCACGTTTGCACACAATGCTAAAATGCGTTTTGCACCAACTGAAAAATTACTGACAGCAGTACAGACACATGTAGTGAGGGAAAGAGCACTAGCTGAGGGGAAATTAATAATAGTCGTGACTCCAGTACCAACCTTAGAGGCGGTTACAAAAGCATGCGTTTTTAACATGAAAGCATTGCATCCACGATAGATACAATAAGCTAATTCTCTCATTGCAACAGATGTAGACTCTACATTAAAAACACAAGCTTGTCTCCCGAATTAAGTAATGGCTCTAAATCAGTATGAATACATCATTTACACTGAAGGAGCTGCTCAGCCTGCTGTAGGAAGTAAACAGCAATACAGCGCCACATGTGCGATTGTAAATGGATGTTTGCGGGATGGCAAGTTCTGTCCTAGCAATACACATATGCAGTCTCTAGGAGATTGCACAGCGCAGCTTGCAGAACAAAAAGCCTTGATACTGGCACTGAAAAATACGGATTGGGAATTCCCCACACTTATTGTGTGCGATTCATTTTCCTTTGTCCAGTCATACAACGAACATCTTCAGTATTGGGGTTAGAATGGGTTAGAGATTCCAATGGTTATACAATAAAAGCACAAGTTGCTTTGGGAACAAGTGGCAGAGCTGAATAAAGGTTTGCCATGGACTCATGTAATTCACACATTGAGTCATCAGCGTGTTGGTGTGCACGATGAAGGGAATTCACTGGCTGATAAAGCCACCAAGGAGACACTGAGAACTGCTGCCATTGCTGCTAGCACAAGGATAGACAGACAGATAATGATTGATGTGAACGCTATGCATAATAACAGCTAAGCCTTGCCAAAAAGTGTTCCTTTCAAGTACTCCTACAAAACATCCCGGATGCTCAAGTTCCAGGAGTTGGGGAAACAGCAATATAAATTTAGATTGCAGATTAGGTTTAATACTAGCTGCACACGACAGTCCATGCTCAGTAAACACAGGTATTACTGCAACAGTTTCTCTATTAGAACAAAGTTATTGGTGGCCAGCTCTTATCAAACAGACCAAGCGCTTTGTGCTTAAGTGCGATGTCGGTCAGCAGATGAAGGGTACCACCGTAGCACGTCCACCACAGATACCATTACTGATATCAGACAGACCTCTTGCATTTGTCTATTTGGACAACTGCAGCCCCTTACAATCTGATGGGGTTTACAAGTACATCTTGGTGTCAGTGGGTTCATGCTCTATAGAATCCAGTGGTCTTGGCCCCAGTGCTCGGCTGACGTTTGAACTGTTATAAAGCATCTGCGAGTCTTTAGAAGGATATATACAATATGGAAAATTACACTCGGACCGTGGCCATGCGTTTAGCTCTCGTGCTTACAAAGAAGCCATGGGAAGTTAAGCCATGGTCTTGCAGTACTCCTCTACGTATCATTCCAAGGGAAATTCGGTTGAGGAGAGGAAAAACTGGGACTTAAAGCAATCGTCAACTGCTAGGGTATAGGGCTCTAGTGTCAGTTGGGTCAATCACCTACAGTTGGCATTTAATAACATGCAAAGAAGTTCCCCAGGAGGCCGTACTCCATATGAAGTCCTGTTTGAAACAAGAATGTGGGTACCGGACCTACATTGTGGTAGCACAGTGGGGGATATGAAAGCATTTATAACATCAATGCTCGTTTGGCGGTTTTACAGGAACTCAATGAATTCTGGCAATTACAAAGCAACATCCAAGTAAAATACGCCTCCACTGGGGTAGTGAAAAATGTTCCGGCAAGACCTACCTGGGTCCCAAAGATTGGGGACCTGGTCAGAGAAAGATTGTGGCTAAGAAAGAGTTTGGGCAGAGCACCTGTCCTGGCTGTCGAACGAACAAGAACATTACTTATTCCGCCTCTTGCCGGAAAGAAAGAAAAGAGATTAGTCTCCATCGATCTGTTCAAACCACAATATGTGGCCATACTGTGTAGTAGGCCGTGAGGGCTCATGGATAGTCACCGATCTCCTCTCGCTACCTTAGAGGAAGTTCAAACAAAAGGATTAACCTATAAAGATTCTACTCTATGAATTAAAGGTGTTACAAACAATGGAATGGAACTCGTGGCTGTTGAAATTGAACAGCAACAAAATACAAATGAAACAGATCTCAATTAGGTCTAATACCGACATCTTTGTGAATATGTCTCGAAACTAGTCATCTGCCAGCTCTACAAAACCAGCTGAGCTCCCAAAGATAGATCAAACTGAGTCTGGCTACTTCATCGATTTTTTTTACTTTGGATCCAAGTGAACCAGAGTCACCGCCAGATCCTGTTTCCCACAAACAAAAACCATGTGACTTCTACCTTTGGATGAAAAAGACTTACTTTGTTTCTACCTGGCTACAGCCCTGGATTGCAATTAGTGAGCTTTTCCTAGGCCTTTGGATATGTGTATCGACTCTTTTTCCTGCTCCTTAATGGATGTTATCTCCCAGAATGCTCCGCAGTACAACATCTGAACTTGGTCCTGAAAACACATCCATAATCGCATTGTGAACAAAGATATGTGTCCTTCGTTAACATTACAGCAGTTCCAGTTCCTGAAGAGAGTTAGGGATAGGGTTGCATAGGATATATATGGTCCCCATCGAAACTTCTAAAAATACCACACTTCTTTAACATTTCTTTGAATTATATCATCATCTCCAATGCTTTCTCTGATGATTGGGACTTTGAAACTGTAAAAACGATATTGTCTGATTTAAAACAATCTGCAGCATTTTCCAGTAATGAGTTGTAGGACGTTACATATGATTTTGATACCATGTATTGTTACCAATACTATAGCCATCACTTCTTGCATAAAGCAAGTATCCCACGTAAAGTTTTCACTTACAATGGGAACATTGCCCAACATCACCGAAAAGTAGTTCACAAACGTTTGCACAGAAGTTTGATTTTTCTGGGTTTAACATTACAGACCCGACCTCTTATTATTATAATTTTTATTATAAGGTTGCACCTACACCTGCAAATAAAAATATGCTCACCAACACAAAGCAGATATACTGTGCTTCCTTTATTTTTTTGCTGTCTTTATAGAGTTTTGACACCATACACACAAAATCTGTCTGGGGGACTAAAGATAGGCACGTTCAGGGAACTGAGGCCTTAGTTAGAGCATGGTTCATGCCACAGCAAATGATGTGCCTGAACAACACAGTGCAACAGACTTCCGGTCTTGGATTAGCCGAGATAAAGAGCTTGAACATACCTCAAATTGCCTCCCAAACACTTTGAGGGATGGCAAAACTATAGACAACATAGTGAGGATACACTGAGGACATTCTACATGATTGTTCATATAATTCATCAGACCACAATTTGAAGGGATGGCTAGCTTGGCCTATCGAAACAAATCGGTGTCAATCAAGATTCAGGTGTACCACTGAAGGGTTTAGTATCCATAGGCCTGACTAACGATACATACATACAGAACACTCAGGTGTGGTGACATCTTACAGTATTGGGACGTTATGTCAAGAGTGGCTCAAGACCTAAACCCTGTCCCAGGTGAAGCAACACTTGTCCTTACTGTCAGATGACATGGACCTTAGGGATTTTTTGTTAGGTCCCCAGAAACCACGTCAGAAGCGCTTTCTTTACGCGATTTACCATGAGGTATGGAAGATCTCCCAGCAGGAGGCTGCAGAGAGATTGCGCGAGATTGACAGGGTTAACCTAGAGAAGGTTTTGGTCGACAAGGGCATGACTACACCGAATTCTAGGATTTATTCACTGGGCAACATTGTGTCTTCTGCTACAGATTTAATAGAACAAGATTTGTCTATTCACCAACACAGGCAATAGCAGTTATGATCCATTCTATTATTAAGCTGGACGCTACACTCATTGCGCTCTGGTCACGTGCCCTGGCGGTTTATCAACAGTAGGTCTCTGTTTTCTGCATACAATCTAACAGGAAGACAGGCAGCAAGGCACGAAGAGATGCAAAACATACAATGCCGCACACTGAAAAACTGGACCACTTACCCTTTACCGTAGCAGAGTCACCTTCCACAGAATGGTTAATCCATGGCCATATTACACTGCTGGTCATGACATTCCAATTTCAATACGGTCTACAGTACCACCATGTAGGCAATTATGAAGCGTTTGGTAAGGGATATATACATGCATCTTGGGAACTACTGTACAGATTTAGATGGAGGAATGGAGACACTGAAGTTTCTCAGCAGTTCAGACTGTGAGAACTCTTTGAGTGGGTCTCTTATTTGTCAGGATATTATGCTTCATGGAGCATGTAACCCTCAGTTGCAACTTATTGTGTTACTTAAAAGGGTCCCCAGCTGCTGTGATTCATCCAGTGTTCAAACTGCTCTCTAATGGGAGTTATGTGATGGTAAATGATCAAGGTTGTTGTGGTATGCTGCCAGGCATCACATATCTAGCTACAGTAAGTT